>NC_090931.1:272460161-274902661 GCF_040938575.1 Ambystoma mexicanum | reverse complement strand
CCTCACCAGGGATTCCCCCTGCAGTACTTTGGCATGGCACTCTTCTTCTGAAGGACCCTCTTTGGTTAAGGTCTTTGAAGGCCTGCTGCACCCCTCTGGTCCAGACCCCCTAGTTCGGCCTTCCTTCAGCCAAGCTCCTAACTTGGGGTACAGTAGGAGCTTTCGTCATCCCGCACACTTTGCCCAGGACTGAAGCCCCTGACTGGACTGGCTGGGTCTTTAAGTATGGCTGCTCCTCCCATTGGGCATGCTTTAGGGTTATTGGCTTCACGCATGTGATGTGGGATGTGCTGCCCTTCAAATCGTCCAAGAGTTTGGGGTCAGATCTCGCAGGAAGCTGGCCTATGGTAAGGGCTGTTGGAGCTTTGGAGGGCCCCGAACGCTCACGCGTACAATAATCTCACGCGGAGCCACCAGCTTATTCAACCTTCTTTATTTCTTACAAAGAGGCAACTGCTGTACCCTGGGTCCCGCCCCTCCCACGCCCCAGCGTAGCATCCTGTACGCACGGACCGCAATGGCGGTCCGCCCACACAACAATGTGGGCTTGCTGACATCTGCCCCCTTTTTAACGTGTGAGGCCACTCTCACTTATTACCCCATTTCTTCTACGAGGCGTAGCGGTTTCATGCAGCTCCGTTGTGGTCGTCTTACCCGGCTTGGGGTTGCCTCCTCGACGGCCTGCATCATGGTGTTCCGCTCACTCTCTGACTCCTCCCCATCACCTAGATAGGGTTCATCCCGTGCTCTGTCTTCTTCACTGTCCCTGTTCCTTTTCCCTTCTTCTACCTGGTTAGACGTAACTCGTTTGAAGTGCAATATGTTTCGGGTCACGGTCGAGCTGTCCCGTCTCTGGGCCGTCACCATCGTGCCCTTCTTGTGCGTCACCACCAGTGGGGTGGGTGCATACGTAGCTTCTTCCTTGCAAGTCTTTGGTTGTCGGAACCAGACCTCATCTCCAGGCTGTATGAGGTTTTCACTGGCTCGTCTCTTACGGTCGGTGACTTCTTTCATTCTTGCTTTCCTTTCGTCGTCGTTCGCCCTTGCCTCCTGCTCAAGTGCCGTCGGTTCTCGTGGCCAGGGGTCTTCCAGTAGTCTCGTTGTGATTGGTCTCCTGAACATGAGGTCCGCAGGACATATTTCTGTCGTGCTGTGTGGTGTGTGCCTGTATTCTCTGAGCAGTTGATTGAGGACCTGCTCGAATGGCTTGCTTTGGACGTGGGTGATTTGGAGGGTCCTCTTGATGCTGGCCATGAACCTTTCGATCATGCCATTTGCCTGTGGCCATTGTGGGGTCATCTTGCGATGTTGGAAACCCATATACTTGGCAAAGTTCTGGAAGTCGTGGCTTACGAATGAGGGACCGTTGTCCGACTTTATGATCTTGGGGATTCCGTATGCCGACAGCATTGGGTCAAGCGCCGGGATGATGCTCGACGTTGAGCTGCTTTCTACTATCTGTGCGTCTGGGAACCGCGAGTGCTCATCCATGAGTACTATTACATGTGTGCCATCGCTCAGTGGTCCAAATAGGTCTACAGCGAGTTCTTCCCACACTTGTTTTGGTAGCGGTGATGTTTGCAGTGGGTTAGGGTGTGGTGGTGGTGATACCTGTGCACAGACGCGACAGCCACCTACTATGTTTTCTACCAGTCTGTCCACGTGTGGGAACCATACCTTCTGCCTGAGAAGGCGCTTCGTCGCGACCACCCCTTGGTGGCCTTCATGCGCTAGGTGCACCGTTTTGTCCCTGGGCATTCTCGGAATGACCACCTTGCAACCTTTCAGGAGTATGTGGTCTTCTACCACCGTCAATTCATCTCGCACTTGATCGAGCCATTTGACATCTTCTTGTGTGGTTTCTGCCTCTGACCTTGCTTGTTGTCTCATGAGCGTCTTGTTGTTCTGTAGGCAGTGTTGCACGATTCGTAGGGCTGGGTCACATTCAGATTGGGTGGCGAGCTCTGTCCACCCCACCGGCAGCGGTTGAAGGTGGTGAACTACGTAATTTATGTACGCATCTGCGATGGAAGGTCGTGTCTCTGTGGGTGCTGTGGGGTGACGAGACAAGTAGTCCACCGGATTTTGGTCCTTTCCAGTCCTGTAGGCGTAGACCCCACCTGGCGATTCTTGGTGGCATTCTGGCTTTTGGGTCACCATATATGGTGAACAGTGCCCGATGGTCTGTGATTATCGTGAATTCCTTGCCAAACAGGAACAGATGAAAATGCTTGCAGGCCCATACTACTGCCAAACTTTCTTTTTCCGCCTGTGAGTATGCCCGTTCTGTGGCAGTGACACTCCTACTGGCGTATGCCACTATGTATATGTTGTGTGGGTCTGCCGGGTCCTTTTGCGTGAGTATGGCGCCCAGTCCTACCGGGCTGGCGTCCACAATTACTTTAGTGTCCCGACGAGCATCAAAATATGCCATGTCTCCCGCTTGTGAGATGGCATTTCGAAATGTTTCAAAAGCCTTCTGACACTCCGGCAACCATATGACTGGTGTGTCTTTGCACATGAGCAGGCGTAGGGGGTTGCTCACGGTCGCATAGTTCAGATATCTTGCACAGTAACTGGCTAGCCCTAGGAACGAGCGTAGGTCCATGATGTTTTCAGGTGGCGTGGCTGAGTTGAGTGCTTTGACTTTGTCTGGGTCTGGTCTCATCCCGTTTTCTGAAAAAAATGGACAGAAAAATCTTAGGGACCCTTTTGAGAATTCACATTTCATCTTGTTAAGGGTGAGTCCTGCTTCTTGTAGGGCTTGGCACACTATGTAGTGCTAGGTCATGCTCCTCTTGTGTTTTCCCATATACCAACACATCATCCGGGTAATTCAGACAGTTTGGAACATGGCGGATTACCTTGTGTATTTCCTCTTGGAATATTTCGGCGGCGGATGTCTTTTGTACTGAAAAAGGCCAAGATGGGTAACAAACTTAGTGATATATCAAGACTCTGGTGAGATTTCTATCTGATGGTATCCTTTCATTAAGTCTCATTTAGAGAAAAAGTTTGGCCCTGTGAAGGAGGCGAATCATGTCTGTGATTCTGGGTGCCTGATACCTTTGCCTCTCAATGGCAATGTTGGCCCTGCGCATGTCGACGCACAGGCGTATGGATCCGTCCGGGGATTTCTTGGGGACGGGGACAATGGGCGACACCCAGGGCGTGGGGCATGAGACTGGTTCGATGACGTTCATTTTAATCAGTTTGTCCAGCTCGTTCTCCACCGGTCTTTGTATATTGATAGGGATGCCTCAATAGTGTTCTGCCACAGGTTTGATGAGTGGGTTGATGTGAAGACAAACCTTTTTCCCTTTTAGTTTTCCGAGTCTGCGGAACAGATTTGGGAATGATTGTTCAATGGCATCTGGTTTATAAAAGTACTTGTGGGCCATCAGCTGGTATAAGATGTGTACGAGGCCCATGTCCACTGCCGTACGAAAACTTAGTATGCATCCACTGTTGGCCTCAGTTTTCAAGATATGTAGGCGAATCTTGGCTGCATGCTTTTTGTGAGTGCACCATGCTGTGATTGTGCCTATGCAGGGTAGGGGTGTCGTGGCGTCGTATGGGTATATGCCCACCGTGGCTGGTTTTATTTTTGGCATCGGTGTGAGCGACTTAAGTTCCTGTTCACGAATAATGTTAACCGTCGCTCCTGTGTCTATCAGGAATTTCATCGGGGTGTTATTGACGTGTAGAATGAGGGTGGGGCTGTGCTGAGTGGCCGCGGTGTTATTGTTGAGGGCCCACACATATCCCTTTTTCCTCTGGTCTTCCTCCGACGAGGGAGATTCGCTGCTGGAAGGGGATCGCATTTCGATGCATCTGACGAAACGTCTTCTTTGAGGGCGTCTCGCTTCTTCTTGGGGTCGTCTCTCTTCACGCGAGTAAGCGTTTCTCCAGTCTTTTTCCTTCTTCTTGTATGCTGTGTGGTCAGAGTCCCCTCTGGATCTTGTTGGGCTTTGGCGGGTGTATTTGCGCCTTTCTTGAGGTCGATGTCTGTTTGGGGATGGTCCTGGTGCATTTTTACACATGGCCCTGTAATAGTCCATACCCCCGCATTGTTGTCCTAGCGCCGGGCAGTTCCTCGCGTGTGGGTATTCATAGCCGCACTTTTAACACGTGGCGTCAGGGCGCTTGGTTCCTTGGGTAGGGTTTGCATATAATTTGTTAATAGTGTCAGCGTTTTCAGTATGTTGTATGGAGACTTTCCCCAGATTGTCTAATTGCGAGTCCACTGTGGCCTCCATGCAGGCCAGCGCCAGGATTTCTTCGAGGGATCTCTGCTTTTGCAGCAATTGTTTCCGAAATGGTTGAGAGAGACAGCCTGCAATGACTTGCGATCTGAGCGCCTCTTCATTCGAGTATTTGTGGAATTCGCAATGTTTGAGTTTAATGCGAAGACGCATGACGAAATTGTCGATGGATTCTCCCTTTTCTTGTCTAGTCGTGTGAAAGATATGGCGTTCATGGTCGACGTTTGTGTGTGGGGCAAAGTATTCCGACAGTTTGGCGTGGAGTGCTTGATATGTTACAGTGTACACGTTCAACAGTACGCCTGCAATGTCCCTTACTGCCGGCCCCACTGCCATGAAAAGTGTGTTCTTGAGCCTCTCATCGTCTGTTAAACCAATGGCTCCAGCATAGAATTTGAAATCCCGAAGCCATGTGGTCCAGCGCGGCCCTAGGTTGGAGGTGCCCCGTATCTCAAACGGGTTGGGCATGTGAATCACTTGTGATGAGCCACCGGCAGCCTGTGGTTGGTCATTTCCTTGAGGGGTGTCGGCTCCTCCCGAGGATGACGCAGTGGCAAGCGCTGGGTCCGACATGTTTGCGTATCAAAAGTGTGTATTTTCACTGGCAACTTTTTGGGTGTTCTGGCCATAGGAATTGGCGCTGAATATCTGCTTTGTCTTACTTGTGGGCACGTGTGTCTCACGTGCGTGTGGTTCCCTTGCGAGCGTTTTGCAGAGATGATCTTCAGTGTGCCTTGAACTGCTGGATTGTGAAAACATGAGGTTATGGGCCTTCCGTGTGCTTCTGTTGATTTGCAGTGTGCCCAGCTAACTCTGTGCTGTGGTACACTGGAGGGGCCTCCTCAAACGTTTTCAGACGAAAATTTGCCCACAGGCCCGTCACGCCTGTGTGTGACAGGAGTCCCGATTCATGTAATGTGCCTGGGGAGGTGTGCGCGTAGTACTGCGACACAGCGCTTCCGTCCGGGACACCTCGTAATGGGCGTCGGAAGGATATCGCGGGCTTCTGTGGAGGCAGGCCCGAGTTTCAGCCTGGGCCGCAATGCGTGGCGGGGTTCCTTCTTTGAACGGGGGCGCGCCAACGCGCTTCATTACCCGACGGCAGGCCCCGCGATCAGGTAAGTGGAGGGTGTTCCCCTCGTCGCCATTGTTGGAGCTTTGGAGGGCCCCGAACGCTCACAATCTCACACGGAGCCACCAGCTTATTCAACCTTCTTTATTTCTTACAAAGCGGCAACTGCCGTACCCTGGGTCCTGCCCCTCCCAGGCCCCAGCGTAGCGCCCTGTACGCACGGACCACAACGGCGGTCCGCCCACACAACAATGTGGGCTTGCTGACAAGGGCTAGATGCATTTTGGATGTTTAAGTGCCGACAAGGGAGCTTTTGTTCTCATCCCCCCTTATCTGAGGCAGCTTGCTAGGCTCAGAGGTCCTCTGTCAGCCGAGCATAGGTTTCCTTTATACGGACACTCGCTAGTAAGATAGGAAAAGTAAGATACATTTAATCGCTGTGCATGGTGATTATGTCAGTGAAATTGATACTTTGTAACGGTTCTGAGATTTGCCAGAGAACAATGCAGAATACATCTTCTCTTTGTGTGAGAAACATGTTTGTTTACCTTCGTTCAGTATAATGGGAAATTAATTCATTGTGGTCAGAGCTTTCAGCGAACCATATGGTCCCTGCAAACCCTTGTCCTTATACACCAGATAGCCATGCCATTGTTTGGCCAGAGACATTGTGTCCGCATTGTTGGCTTAGTGCTATCCCGGTGAGTTCTAAAGTTGTGAGTGTGGAACTGTCTGGTGGTAGCTTCCAGCTATTCCAAGACTATACACTTTTGTTTAATACATGTTTTTGTGCAATTGGGGCTTTGGAGTTCCCTAATGGGAGCACTTTGAGACCCAAAGTGATTGGCATCTGCCCTCATAAGGTCTACTTTGTCACACGGTTTAATTGACAAAATGCCAGATAACGTTTTGTTGCTAGATAACTGGGGTTCAGGATGTCAGAGTACCAGTAAATGGAGAAGACAAGAAAGCTTTGTTTAAATTATTTGGCATATTTGAGAATCAGGCAGTGTTATGTTCCCACTGTTGCCGAGTAATAGAGATTTCACTGTACTTCGGCTCAGGGGCAACGCACTTGCCTAGGAAGCAAGACGATGCTGAGTAACACAGGTTTGATTCCCAGGTCCACACTTAGAAACCTCTGGGTATTAAGTGCGTTATAAATAACCCATAACAATTACTTCAAGAAATACAGCATTTTAATCCCACATAATGATTTCAGTCAAATGTAAAACGTGATAAAGTGGGAAACAATTAGCCTTAATATAGTATGTAGGAGATTTTACACATTTATGACTAAGTTGCTTTGAATCTTCAATGCACTGATTGGATGCATTTATCATTGAAACCCCTCTATAGTTATTGATTTTGCCTCAAAGCCATCAGAATAAAGCATGGCCTTTTTTTATTTTGATAGTCTTTTTTAATTTGACTGCGAAGAATATAAGTCTAGGAATTGTCGGCAAGATTTAGCCCCAGGAATAATCCCCTATATGAGAGGTGCAATCAGAAAGAAAACCGTAGGCTAAAGAGGAGTTTCAGAAAACATCAACTCAATTTAAGTAAGCATATTGCCTCAGTTTGCTAAAGAGGATCTAGCCTTATAAAATACATCTCTGGGTAAGAAGGTTGGTGTGTTAAAAGACAACTGTGGCATACTAGCACGATAGAATGAAGAGTCTCACTTGAAGCACTGTTAGGGAATTTTACCAAAGTCTGCCTGTGGTAGGACTTCAGAAGACTCACTGTTAGGTGTTCCAATTGTCAGGTTTGGCCTGAACTACCCAAAAGGTATGGTAGCAATGGCTGAGCAGCCAGGCTTAGTCTACAAGGGAGAAGGGCTGTAAGAATGTACAAAGACCCCAGGGCACACCTAAGGTCAAGAATGCACCTATAAACAGTAGTTTTATAACAAATAGTGTTATTTAATATAAATACTAAGGCAACCAACAGCATTAGAATTACAGGTAAAGTACACACTAATATATATAGGGCCAACAGTAAACTCGATGATATAAAGGTAAGTAATCAAGATATCTTTCAAGTTCTTTCAAGTTCAGCAAATCAATTATTGTAACACACTAAGTAACTCAACACGGATATTGGTAAGTACCTTTAGGCAGCCTACACAGACGTCCAACCCTATCAGAGGATAAGAGTCAGAGGGCCCCTGGATGGCAGACTAAAGGAAAGCAGGCACTATCAAAGTTAATAGCAGGTTTATTTTGTGTTGCAGGTAAGTAAAATGTTTAGTTAAAAGGTGGTTTATGGATGTCAGGTAGACCTGCTGAAGGATGGTAGACCACAGGACCAGCGTCCTTAGGCCTGGGAGAGCAGAGTTGGGTTGTCCACCTCAATGTCTCAGAAAGCTCAGGCGGAGTCAGATTCAACACAGCATGGTCCCCAAAGGAGACTACAGCAGCTCCTATTCGGTTATTGGCCTGGAGGCTTAAGGAACTTTTGGTGGAAGCAGACGGCCAGCTTCTTGCAGTGGTACGCCCAGCAGACTATCTTCACGATACTGGCTTATTGGGACTCGGCACAGGCTTCGTTTAAGCGACGGTTGTCACATGGCAGGTGTCTCTCTTTCTTGGTGCCTGGCTTGGAAGGGAAGATTTGGCAGAGTGGGAAAGAGTCACTGTAGGCCCAGCAGGATGCCCACAAAGTTCCAGCCGAAACTGCACTTCAGGAGACGAACAGCAAATTGGTCCAGGTCCCAGGGTATTGGGGAATTGCAGCCAAGGAGGGTCGAAACTCTTCAGGAGATGGCTCAAAATGCAGGTTGTCTCGAGACTGGTTGATCTCCACCAGTCCATGGGAGGAAGTTGTCCAATCTGGATTTTCCCTTTTGATCAGAAGAGGAGGCTGGAGCGGTTATTCAGCAGTCCTTGGCAGTCACTGGCAGAAGAAATCCTCTTTCTTTGGATTTTTTTGTTCCAGAGGTCGGATCTCTCGTTGCTCCAGGACCCTCGCCTTTATGCAGGGAAATTGGCAGGAACATCACCACCATTCATGCATGCAAATCTGGGGACTGGCTTGTCCAAAAGGGCAGCCAGCCTCCCAGTTCGAACTGGATACTGGCAGCCACACTGCAGGACAAAGACCAAGGGAGTTTCGGTCACCTCCCCCACTTCATGTTCTTTCAGGCACTCCGAGCATTGATGGGCTTTCGCAAGGGAGCCCGCCAAAGAAAAGAACTATCAAGACCTCCCCCACCCCGCTAGGTAGAAGGCTCAAGAAAGGACAAGCCATCTGGAGTTCCATTGTGTACTCTGAGCACCCCACATAATGTGGGGTGTGCTGATTCCACAAAATAAAAGGTAGGAGTATCATCCACCCCGACACCCCTCCCCCCCGCTCCACCCCATCCTTGGAAACAGTAGATATCACAAGGAAAATACTAAGGGCTCCCAGCAACACTGCACAGAAAGTGCTGTGTGCTGCAATAGTACATTGCAGATGCCATAAAAGTTGGAGGAAATCATGACTCCAAAAAGACACAACCAAAAGGTAGAGTCAAAGACTGAGTGTGGAAAAAGGTTCCCACTCACTAAGTAAAATTGACCAAAACATCCAAGAGTCCTACAAAAAGTGCTGTGGACTCACAAGTTGGGAGAAGTAGGCACAAAAGTGAAATTTGACCCAACAAACACTGCAAACTCAAAAAAACGCAAGCATGAAAAAAGGTGTTTCAACCCAAAATCGATTTTAATGAAGGTTGATCAACTGCACCAGGCAGAGATCTAGAAAAAGCATATTTTCAAGCATGTGGGTCAACAAAGGGAAAAAACAGAGACATCCATCAGATTCTTAAAAAGTATAACTAAAGACAACGGGACTTTCTCCTTAAGCCAACAGGTTTTGCCATTATGTGCACAGAGAGCATCATTTCTCCTGGATTTATGAGGATAATCTTTACATTTCATGAATGCTACCTTTAGTGCAATGATCTTATAAATATGACATAAGAGAATGCAGATTGCACAAACACTTTCAGGTGGTGTTATAAATTATGGGATCAGTAAATCGGCCCATATATCTGGATGGGCCATAAGCTGGAATTTAAAATAATGATTTCTCATCGAGTCTAAGATACAGTATCCATTAACTTGTTATACTTTCACTCACTGAAAAAACAAAGCATACACCTTCATGGGTGTACTGAATCCGTAACATGTAGACTTCAACTGATTAACCAGATTTATATTTTAACATTTAGAAATCAGAATCCTTATCTGAAGTTAAATGGTTAATGAAAGGCAGAGTTAATTGCCACCCTAGAGATTCCACCTGGACTGCTACGTCCCTCGAAAAGTAATATATGGTTTCCAAAATAAAACTACAAACCACAGTTTAAACATTGGACTGCTTATGCTTCAGCAAAACTTATCTAACTGCACTTCTCTCCCAACCTGTAGAGGAACAAGAGGCTGAGCGTCATTTTACAGGATAGAGTATTCAACTGCAGCATTGGAAACTAAATCAAAAGACTTAACCATCACTGATGGAACAGCAGCATTTTGCAATTGTTTTTTACATCCAATAATTAACTGGATGAGAAAAGACTGGGGATGTTATCCCAGACTGAATTTCTATACAAATTTAAAACTGGATAGTGAGAGCACACAATCAGTCCCCTAAGAGGGAAATTAATCCAGCAATCTGTCGGCGAAGGAACTACAAAACGGTACTTACCAAATATCAACATGTTCTTGACCTGCTCTCTTTTCCAATGACAAACATGCTAATGGTGGGTAAATGCTTAATAATTTGGCTCATTACGGGTAGTTATGTCGATCACATGTACATTGAAAAGTTTTATATATGTAGAAGATAATAGGGTCATCTGTACTACCCAAGCCTATACACGCTGTACAATAAACTATCTGTAAACTGCTGTAAATACAGCATAAGCTTCGATCTCTGGCACCCATATGGAATTATTGCTGCCAGAAAATAAAATGTGAAGGATAACAATGTCTGCACTCCGGAAGGCTGGGAACCAGGAAACATAGCGAAGGACTGGATAATATAGCACCCTGGACTTTTACTTTATTAACATTTAGACTATCGTACCTGGTATTTGTAATTTTGTCATCCAGCATTACATTATCTGCAATAATATACTTGGC
The DNA here is from genome assembly GCF_040938575.1 of Ambystoma mexicanum. NCBI lineage: Eukaryota > Metazoa > Chordata > Amphibia > Caudata > Ambystomatidae > Ambystoma > Ambystoma mexicanum. Next base: position 274,892,192 of record NC_090931.1, on the reverse strand, counting down.
AATGACAGGTTCTGGTAAATTGAGTGTTCCACGTAATAATGAACCAGTTTGATACTGTTTAGGGAAACATATTCGATGTAGTTCACAAACACAAGCTTGCAGAACTAACACAATTCAAAGTAGTGGATTTTCTGAAGAAAAACTATCTGCAAGCGTATGCAAAATTAAAGTAACCAAGTGTTCTTTTGAAAAGCAGAATGCTCCTTAGCTGTGCAGGTCACTAGCAGAAAGCACATTGACCAGAATATATGTTGCACACTGCCACCTATTAACAGAGTTAGGGAGTCTACAAGCCAGCCACCATGTTAAAATGATGCAGACATTGAAAAAATAATATCCTTGGAGAAGGGCAAGCCTGAAAATATTAGTCATAGGCCATAGAGTTAACGTTCTCAATCCCACTGAAGTCTCAAAAGAAATGGAAATGAAATTGAAAACTAAGTATGGAGGGAGTGGCGCTCATTTCAGGGTCAAATATATTTTGGTTTACATATTAAAAGTTTCTCGTCTTCTATCTGCTAAAATTGCTCAAAAATTTCACTATGGTACATTTAACTTTTGCATTAAAGGAATAGCAAGTATATGGCTACAACTCAATACTCATTCTATGGTTCTTAGCAGGGGAGGAATTGTAACTTTTGGCCTGCGGCCAAATCCAATTGTGTATCCCATGATGCAATGTCTTCAACCAAAAGTGCAGCTGCTGCAATCTTTCATTCAAACTATTCAGGTGGTTTTGTACAGGAACACACAATTTGTCTCATATGAGGAGCTAGCATCGTAACCCAGAAGCCCCGCTTGAAAACTCCTAAACAGTTTAACAAATTTCAGAGTAGGTAAGCTCCACATCACAACACGCATACACACACATTTATATAGTGTTCCACTGGGTAGAAATAATGTATATGATGATGCATTTTTAATCGGAGGACAGGGTGCAAAATATCATTTAATCATTTGTTTTTTCCATTGCAGAACACAGGACACATGACTTTTCTGTGAGAGAATTATGACTCAATCACAAGTCAAGTTCCCATAGGTGGGCAAAAAGACTATGTAGTCTGTTTTGCATTTTGTAGAAAGCCATATTTAGAGCAACTCTACAGTGCACTAAACCATGCATGTGTGACTATTTTGGTTGTGCACGCTTAAAGAAATCCCTTCTAGGTGCTCACAATTTTAGCAGTACTGTATGATTAAGTGATAAAGTGATTTGGCCATGAGAACATCATTTTGTGAAAAGGGGAACATATGAATTTGATCGCATCATCGCTATTCTGCGCTGCACATTTTGGCAGCAGATTACATCTTTTGCCATCTCATCTTCAGTTTCAACCAATGTGTAATGTGTTCGGCAACCTAAAATTAAGGAAGCAATGTTTGCTCAATTAAACAGATGCAGCCAAAAACAAAAGACACTGTGAATCATCCGTAAGACATTTTTAGGGAAAGATGTTGGATAAAATAAGTGTGATGCACTCAAGGAGAAGGAAAGAGCAAAACAGCAACATGACGGACACATGCACAACAGATTATCTCAAAACTATTGACCTAACACATCTTAATGTACAACTGAAAAGCTTTTTAATGTAAAAAAAATAACAAAGAAGACCGCATCCATTTGCTTCATCATTGCTTGTTGTAAATGCAAACATGTGTGTACCGAAGGATAGCTCATGAGTTAAGTGCATGCCTCTGCCCATCGTGTAAACCTGCACTTCTCAAGTTAGAATCCAATTCCAGAAGAGGTAGGTCAAATAGATTCAACACAATTATCCCAAAAGGGATACTAAAAACAGCTGCTTTCTCTTTGAAATTTCCCCCGTATGTGGAGAATAAGAGTAGATGTTTCAGAAAGCATTAAGAAGATTAGACCCTTGAAATGTGAATTCCATAGTCCGATTTATTTTGCAACAGGTGAAAAACTGAAAATGTATTATCAGCTCTATCTCTGCAGTACGCAAATAAAATTAACAGGCTGCCTTGTATTTCGCGCAGGCCAGATTGCGCTAAAAATGTAATGGCATTGATAGCTTTGTTTCGAAGGAAACATCACTTCTATTGGATGGATGTGACAAAATGGGGCAGTTCATGTGTTCGGGCCCAAGCAGAGGCACAATTTCATTTTCAGCGAATGGGTGCATCAACTGAGGTTTGGGAAGCAACAGAAAGTGCAAATAAAAGGAACAGCAGTAGCTCCAGATTGGAACTGCTCCTGTTGCACTTTGCATTTTTACTCACTGAAGTAGAAGATGCAGCATTGGTACTTCCCAAACAGCCTCTGTCAACTCAGTGATTAAGAAATGCTCCCTCCCACAAACCAACAGCAAGACACATATAGCCTGTAGCCTAAATTTTAGCAATGCGTATTCTGTAGCAATCACTTCAGAGTTACCCACTCCATTCCCTGCACCAAAGATATATATTTTTCTTAGCTTAGTAGATGGTTATTTGGTAGGTGTAAAGACAACAGCACACTGCAACCCACAACTCTTCAGCTGAGCACGCATCAGGTTATTTTCACATATTGTTTATGAGGTCATTTATAAAAAGTAAAACACTAGTAGCTTGAAAGTAGTTACATATGTATCCATTCACTTGACCCTTGGCTTCTATATTAACACAGAATATGCTGTGTACGTTTACACACATGACTCAAGACATTCTTCTTGCTGCAGTGATATCCTTAACTATGAAAGTCCAACTTTCTTCTCCTAATTAAGTCTTGTGAAAATTCCCAAATTTTAAAAAGTAGAATTTTAAAAATGCATCCTCACTTTTCTGAAACTGCATGTTTGTTCAAGATAATGTGCCAGGTACGAGAGTGTTGCTTTATGAATGCTGCCCTTCTACTAAACCATATACCAAGTAAATTAGCTAAACTCAGCCATTTCTTTACATCAGACATTATCTTAGATGTTCAGTATTGAGCTGCAGCAACTTTGCACGTTTGCAAAGACCATCAACACACAGAACATGAACAAAATCTATGCACTATTTTTCTCCATTTTAGACTAGAGGAAAACAAGGAATGAAAGAAGACTTACCTGTCAAAGGTTTTTAAAATCAACAAATATTAATCTCCAAAGTCCAATAAACGTCACAATTCCACCACAATTACAAGCATACCTGGAACAAGCAATGGCAAACACTACGGAGCTGGGGTGGGAATTCAATAGCAGAATTAATGATTGCTTGGAAAAATTTCTCTGTCATTTTCCGAAGACAGCGCTGGTTTTCATCCAGATTTTCTATGCCATCCAATCTATAAAGATACAAACTGAAATTACCACAAAATGCCTTGATGTAACTGAAAATGCACTCTTCGATGTGGTTGATCCATTAGGAGAACATTGACATATACCTGCATTCTTATACAGTAATCATGTAAAGGCATGCACAGAAAAATGTGTTTAACAGTGTTTTACTGCTTACATTTCCAAAAGAGTTACTTGGTTAATAATAACTACAAAAAGAAGAAAAATATGTATACAGACAATTAGAACAATGAATAGCATGGCAGATAAAATCCCCAACACTTGCAAACAAATGTATTTTGTTGTCTCAAACCTTGTGGAGTCCACTTCAAAACTGACATGCTGCCAATCTGGCCCAGTGATGACGTTTCGTAACAAAGGTTCCAAAAGCTTTTGCAAATAGGTAGCACCATAAACCTAATTTGGGGAAATGAGAATAATTTTAAACAGAACAATTGAAAGTGCACAATTTGAAAAGGTTAAGTAGTAAAACATTATGCTCTGACTTTTTAAGAACAGATATCCCAATTTTGGAAAAACCAACTTCTAACCATTGGCCCTTCTCCTCTTCATTCACCTAATGTATTTAAATACAAAGTAAAATACCAAACTGGATTGTGTGGTAGCAACTTCTATTCGAATGGTCTGCCTGAGGGGTCCTCATGTTTATTTTGGAATTTGGTGAGATCACCCAAGAAGCAATATTTTTGTCCTGCAGTTATGTTTTCAAGGTGCTAAGTAACCCTGAAAAGCACCCGCTGTTTTAATTAAAAAAATAAAATGTTTAGCTGCAAATACTATTCCACCTCCTCTTTAAACATCGATGCAATTTCAAAAGAGGTTATCAGAATGTATTAAAAACAAATAAAAATCTGTATGTAAGGATTTTTTGCACTAACATTGCTGTAGACAAGCAAGCAGGCAGTACAGGGTGACAGGATGCCTTGAGCGGGACTGTAGCACATCTCCTACAGCTCCCACTGCTGCCAAGTGTTAGAAAAACCCTTATGGGCTATGTATGCGAGCGCCCTGAAGCATTTCCTGTTTTTCGACGACGGTCGACTGTTGAGATGAATTTCACAAATCAGCCCTAGCGAGGAGGATTCTGGGAGTCCAACCTATTATGGTGAACAGGGAAATCACTGAGAAGTTAGCCAAACCCAATCAAGGTAAGGCAGCAGAGCAGCAAGGCTTAGTCTTAGGAAGGGTTTAAGAATGGTCTAGGGCTAGGGCTTCAATGAATTAACAGAGCAACACCATTAATTTCAGTAAGGTATAAAAATACAATTACTTATTAGGCCTTTATATTACACATTAAGCAAGTAAAACGTCTAGTCAAATATCACACAAAACCTTATAAAGCAGATATATACATTCCCACTTAGAAACACAGTATAGAATTTGACTCAAGAATCGCATTTGATTCAATGACAGTGAAACACAGGTAAACTATTCAGATGCATAGAAATAGAAAGAAGAATCACAGAGCAGCTCCCTAGCTCTTATAAAGCCATACCTAAAGATGGTTTGGGGCCTTGTGCCCCAAGGTCACCATTTCCAAACTAGATACTCTTAAGGTAGGTTAAAATACCGATTTGCAGTGACAGTGGTTAGGCTTGATAAGAGTAAAAAAGATCGATACAGTTCAGGCAAGTACTCAACTCAAGCCCAACACACTAGATAAGGCCTAGGGGGTGATCCTTGACCCAGGTTCCACCAAACGTCAGTTGGGAGTGAGTTAGAGTTAGGGTCAGGACTTTACGTCTTTGTAACTTTATGAGCAATGTGGGCGTGCAAAGATATCAACAGGTATCTAGACTTACCCACTCTGGCTCAGAGTTCTCTGGTGAACACTTGTGGAAGTTTCAGAATCTGTTGCTGGCTTGTTCTTCTGTCTTGGTTTCTTCGCAGGGGTCATCTAGACAGCAGATGTTACATACAGTCACATGACTTTGTTCCAGGCACTAGCAGTCCTTAAGAATCTGTTCCAGTCAGCTTACAGTGTAACACCCAAACACAGAAAGGTGAAGACTTCTGCAGGTGAGACGGCCATGGAACATCAAGGACATGAAGACAAGTTTCAGCAGCGGTCACCACAGTCTGGTGGTGACAGGTGATCTTCCAACAGCGGACACAAGAGAAGGCCCAAATGTGGGAGCAGCCGACTTGTGGTACAAGCTGAGGATCTGCAAAATGTCAAGGCTCTGCTCAGAACAGAGATGGTCCAGGGGCGAAGCACCAATGTAAATATCAGGACAGAGGAGCAGGGCTTCACCGGGACAGCAATGGAGTCGATGCTAGGTCAGCTTCAGGGGTGGTCAGCAGTTGCACTTCTTTGTAGAAGTCTTGGCTCCAACTGAGACCTGATGAATAGTTGGAGAAGTCCTTGTTTTACCAAATTTTCAGGTTGGAAGCAAGCCCAATACCACCAATGGTAAGGATCTGCATCCTTCAAACAGGCAATGGCTATCCAACCATGGATAGCCCCTGGCCTCTAAATCGGCCCAGCAAAAGACATTCAGGCATCAGAGATGAGGATTGGAACTGGAAAGCCCCAGCCATCCTTTTCTAGCACACACTAAAATAGCCCCTTAGCCCACGAATTTCTCAGTTTTCCCTGGGAAAGGAATTTCTGCATTAGGCATATTCGGACCTGAGACAGCAGGAAGAAGTACAAATAAAATTATGGCCAAAGAACAAGCGAAAAAGCGTGTGACACGGCCATCTTAGGGTTTTAGCCACCTTTGGCAGCAATTCGCAGTAAATGCAAGAGTGCAGGAGTAAAATGTCACACAAACGGTAAAATAAGTACAGCTGCCACCAGCTTGTATTAAGCACATTGTAAAAGTAACTAAAAAGCCAATAAAAAAAAGATAGAAGGATATGAAGAACTTTAACTGCACTTCATGGTAATGTGTAAATGTAAATGTCTTATGGAGTGTATTGTAATGTATGTGATTTTATAGTTTTGTAAATAAAGTTTCCAAAAAAAAAAAAACTTGCCACAGTACAAAAGAAATGCAATATCCACAACTCTAAGTGATATGTGTTAGTCATTTCTTGGCTACAGTTTTATGATTCCCAATGCTATATTTGTCAGGATGACTTCTTAGTGCTGCTGCTTCCACTTCAACAACTTCACTTCTACTTGATTCACCATGAAAAGAGTTAGCTTGGTCTTACAGTACTCCACTTCGTTTGGATGACTACAAGATTGCGTCTATTGAAACCACATATGCCACCACAGCTTCAGAACTTTGTTCTACTACCACAGCTTCAGTGATTTGTACTTCTAGACAGACTTCAACAAGATATACTTCAAGATATTTCAACAACTTAAAGAAAGCAAGGCACTCTCCCTCTGAATAACTCTTCAAATGGGGCAGCCTCTTTGCCTCTCTTATCCGTCTGCCACAAGAACAACCTGGGGTTGCCTTTAAGACTCACTTCTCTCTGTCCTCCACAGTCTTTGGCACTACAGGTTGTGTCAACTTCAAAATAGACTTTACAAGCAGCCAGTTTCCATCCTCCACTTTGCCTGCACCTTTTTGCCAGTTATCAGCCCAAGTAATTACCCAGAAGCCTTTGTGCCACTCTTAGCTTCAGGCAATGTTTGCACACTTGCATCTTAGGCCAATGAACTGTTAACTTCACAGTACAGTTAGATTGTTTTTGCACTTAGTGAAAGGTTGGTTTCACTGTTAATATGGGGAGACTCTTGGTTTGGGCAATGCGTGTTCTCTTCAATAGTTGGTATGCCATGTTAAAGTAAAGAATAGAGTTCAGACTTTCTTTAGACATTTGTAGTATTTTTTAGTTAACAAATGTCAACTTTTAATACATTCCATTCAATCACCTAACCATATTCATAATAAAACATTTTAAAAAATTACGTTCCATTTACACATTCGAATTAGTGTTTCAAGTTATCAGTGTTGCCAAAATATATGCAATCTTCTACAGGAAAGTGAGGCAAATATTGCAGGCTTCATGACTGTTAGAGAGAATTCTCTGTAAAGGCTAATTTCCCAAACCTAGTGAGTCCCCCAGCAGCTTTGCTGGATTTTTGGGGTTTATTTTTTTCTCCTGCTAAGAGTGAGACTCTTTTACTCCCACTCTTAGACATGATTTGAGGTGTTCCTTAATTGTTCCATGTGTTTTATGGGCTATGGGGTCTTTTATTCCATAGGGTCTTATGTGTTTTTGATGTGGGTTACACAGCACCCTCCGTGCCGTAACCCAGGGGTGTCGTAGCGACCCCCCAACATAGACTCCATACCCTGGGACTGACTACTGTCTCCCAGGGCATGTAAAGTCACCATTGGCTTTACTAGTCCCAAATTATGAACAGAAACCAGTACAAACCATCATATTGTGGACGTACTGGTCGGGGCAATTCGATTGCCCCGGGGTCTGTTGTTCGAAGGGGCACGTCTCCGTCCCCCCTGATCGAGTTTTGGCTGGTGGCAGTGGATACTACTTTTTATATTCGACCGCAAATATATCTCTATGGGATTTTCCCATTGTTCGAGGCTACCAACTTTAATTATTTAATTCTTATAGCCTCGAACATACCGCCGGTTTATTTAATATTAATTCACCGGTTGGTATTGTGTTCTCTTCTGTGACTCCAACCCAAGTCGAGCCCTTTGTTCCACTTTTTGGCAGGCTTCTCCACAGAAGCCTGCAAAAGTGGTGCCACTCTGTCTGGGTACCACAGGGGGTGCGGGAGGGGGTTTAGGCACCCTGGACTGAGTTGCCTTGGCAACTAAAGTCGCACTCTTGTGTGATTGGCTCAAGTGGTGAGCCGGCCGGCTCACCACTTCGCATGTTTGATTGACAGCTAGGCTGAATGAATGGGGGTTTGCTGCATAAAAGCAGGGCTTTGGGGACTGGAACTTCAGAAGTCGCCACAGGACCTAAGAAGCCGAGGAGGGAGAAGCTGAGCCGACCTGCAACGACGACACCACCGGTGGAGCGCTGCTGAACCGTCGCACTACTTTTCCCGATGACAGAGGAGATCTCCAGTCCAGAGAGTCTTCTTCCTTTGACTGGTGGGGATAACCAGTTTTGCCTTCTTTTCACCTTCCCGGAGCATCTCGTGGCCGCCTTGCCCGTACCAAGCACCCCGGCAACCGGAATACCACGGCTTACCACTATCACGAAGAGAAAGGTAGTACCTTCTAACCGAACGAACTCCGCGGCTGGTTTCTTCCCTGGCAGTGCAACGACCTTCATCTTTCCTCCACGGCGAGACCTCCTCTTCCTCTGGACGAAACACCGACTTGCACCCACTGCCAGGAACAAATGCCCCTGCTGGAGCTTCCTTCACACTTAAGGGACTGTGTCCCACCTGGCTTCCCTTGCGACAGATCGTTCGGGGTGACAGTAAAGCTTCGACTTTCTAATCTGGGCTGGCCTGGGACAACCTAGGTAACTTTTGCTGACTTTAATTTCATCCTTTCTGTGCGAACTATCTACAAGACTCTTTGGGCATAGCCCCACTGTGTGAACCTGGATCCCTTCTGCTTGCTCTCTCCAAGAGCTGGGCCTTGCAATTGACTTCCTTGCTCTCCAGTAGAACTTTGCCTATCCTGCCTTACTGTGGGTCTTTTAAAAGTATTGAAATTTGTGTGCTTCCATAACTCTGCCTCCCCCCCCTTTTTATTAACTTATTAGAGTGCCATCTTATGTTAAGCGCTCACCTCTGTCTGAAAATATGTGGTGTTTCTCACTAAGACTGGTCTAATAAGTAATTAGGGTTGTATATATATATAATAGTGACTGTGCTGAATTTACTTACCTCTTTGTGCTAGTGTAATTTACAAGTGTGTCTTTAAAATAAATAATTATATACTTTTACACCAAAGCTCTGGTCAGTGTTTGCTTGTGCTACTGTATCTCTGTACCTACTGTGTATACTCTACATACTGCCCAACTCTTGTTGAGGGAAGTCTGACTGCTCAGCCACAGCTACCAAGTGAATCTGTGTGGTACAGGCTGCTACCAAGTGGGTTTACTGCCAAACACCTGTAGTCTTAAATCTTTTGCAGTGGTCCCTAAGGGAACTGCACAGGTTTCTGCCTAACAATGACACCACCCATGAAGAGTGCCCAAAGCTCATTGCCAGAGAGGTTCAGACTCAAATCAGCTGATCTTAGTGACGTTTCTGGCAATTTTGCCAAGGAAATACAGTTACCATAAGATGTTTGGTGGTTCCAATTCCTTTTCCCTGCACAAATGACAGTTTCTAGCATGCCTATTGCCATGCTCCCTGTATTTCCCATGACTTAACTACGTTGAATCTTATTCTAAGGTAGTCCCAAACAAGCGAATTACCAAAACATGTTTTATGTAGCTAAGAAGTTGGCCCCTATACTCAATCTAGAGGGAATCATTACTTTTACCCACAAAGTTCACGATCAATTGCTCCCTGCTCACAGTAAAAAGTATAGATTTCATAATCTGTTTGTACTGCTTAAGTGGCATTGCAAGGACATTTTCAGGGGCCATCCCAAGCCACCATCCACAGTACTCTTGGTACTTGCGATAGAGATAGGGAACATACAGCCTGCTCTAGTCTGCAAGATGCCATCGACTAGTTTATTCAAAGAAGCATCAACAGCATTTACAAGCTTCCAGTATGTAATTAGAATGCAAATTAGAAAGTTGATAGCGGATCAGAATTGGAGCAAAGTTGAGTTCTAAATAAATCGTCATGACAGCTGTATAGGGAGGCAGTCTAAGGAGACTTTTTAGTATTATAGATTCCAATTTAGAAAGCTAACTGAATCTGGGGTGTCCCAATCTCTGCTCCATATAAAATAATGAGCACATTTTAGCTTGATACAACCTAAGCAGAGCCCCTATAGAGTATCTAGCACCTGTATGGGCGAATGATCCAACAGTGCCAGCAATCTGGCAAATCTTAGCCTTGGTGCCTTCAAGATGGATATTCCTGCGGAGTATAGAATCCAATTGGATACCAAGATATCTATAATCAGTGACAACCTCGAGTGTCTGCGCCTTCATATGCCACTTAATTCTAGAAGACTTATTTCGTGGATTGAAGATCATGATTTCAGATTTTGCAATGTTCACTTTAAGGGAGTTTGCATCAGCATAAGTTTGTAAGGAATCCATCGAGGCTTGCAGTCCACTTGGGGTCAAGTTACAGAGTACAAGGTCATCTGCATAGTCCATCAACTCTATCAGAGTATCTCCTAACATAGGTGGAACAGCAGGTGAGCTAGTGAGGGCCTCACCTAGGTCAGCCAGATATAAGTTAAACAGCATATGCACTTAGGATACAACCTTGCTTGACCCCTTTACTAGTGTGGAGCCAGCTGGTTAGAGTGCCACGCTGATCTGTACAAACTTTGAGCCTTGTTTGCTGGTGCAAAGTAATAATTTTTTTTTAAAACCAGCGTAATATCCCAATACCGCAGCTTTCTCCATAGCCTACCCCTGGCCACATTATCAAAAGCTGAACTAAAGTCAATGTAAGCCACATAGACAGAGGTGTTGTGGATGAGCCCCGACTGCTGTAAAATAGTAGCAAGGGCCAACCCGTAAGTGGTGGTGTTCAGGCCCTCGCCAAAGCCTGTTTTATTATATGGGATGATGTTTTTGCTCTCAGCCCAGGTTCCAAGTTCTTCTAACAACACTCTGGCAAAGACCTTGACCGGTGCATCCAGCATAGCCAACATGTGATAATTTCCCAAATCCAGATGTCTTCCCTTTTTATGAACCGGGACTATAATGCTATCCTGCCAAGAGGTAGGAATGCACTGTCTCACTAATCAAATGGAAAAACCAATACAGGGAATTAGCCCAAACCTCAGGCCTAGACTTAATCAGCAGATTACGTCGGGGCGCGGGATGACTTACTAGCCATAATGACCCTATAGATGTCTTCAGAACTTTTGGTAAAAGACCAAACTGCAGAGTCAACCGCTGCCATGTTAATGGCAGATTGTGCCCTCCGAAGAGAGGATTCAACAGAGATACTCTAATCCTGCTCAGACACCCCATTGAGATCTCTGGTCAGTGCTTTTTTCCCCCATTGATGATTTTACAAAACAAAGTTGCATTATTGGTGAGAGATACCAGGACCAGGTCTCTCAACAGGGGACATTGCACTTGCCATCTGCAGTACTCCTTTTTTACAATTCAAGCCCTTCTGTCGAACCCTGCTAAAGAAAGTCCAGCCTGTGCCAGTCTCCGAAGGTCTTGGCACACAGCCCTTTTCATAATCTGGATATACTTATCAAAAGTATGCAGATGTAATTTTTTTATTTTAGGGCCGAAGCCGACACGAGAACATGCTGCAAATTTAGTCATGGTTCGCTTCATAATATCTGTAACGCTCACCTGATTCTCGCAGAGGCGCCGGTCTTGACTGGGCGACTACCGTATCTTCAAAGGTGATGTGTAGCACCCGGTTGGCTCTTTGGGCTGGACCTCTGTGCACTGTATGCCTGACGTGTAGAGTAAGATGTCTGCAGATAGAAAATATGGGGTTAATGAACTGGGGTTATTGGGGTGTCCCTATCTCTTTCCTCTTCTCCTCTCCTGTACACCCCCAAAGGTTAACGCTCTCACCTTAGGTAAGTGAATGCCGAGCTCTCCATCTGCCTCAGGGCAGGGTGCTGTAACCAGTTTCTTCACTGGATAGGTAGCGCAGGCCTCTTGACTTCAGAGGACTGCTGTCCGTCGTTTACTGCACGAACGGTAAGTTTCGAGTCATTCAAATGTCTTTAAAGTCTTTAGTAATGATGTCTCTTGTTTTGCAGGGTTCCGGCGATGGCGGATGACGGGCTGAAGTGAGTTGAAGATGGAGCCCGTGTGATGAATAGAAGCGCCTGGAAGCACGTAAGTAAGCGCTTGTTGCCTGCTTCACTATGCGCTCTAACTGTCTTTTTATTTTGCAGGTACGAGTTCGGAGCGGCTGAAGGGTGCCGGAATACCCACTGGATTAGATGTGGAAAGGAGTAATGGCACGTGAGTATTAAAGTTCCCCAATGTCTTTAAACGCACCTTGTTTTGTCTTTCAGATGCGGGATGCAGCGCCGAAGACCTCCGGAGCGCACGAAGAGTAGGTAAGCCTTTGCCTTTCAGATGCCGGAATGCTAACCTGTTCTTTCTCGTCTTTATAGGTGTTGCTGAAGACTGGATTCAGGATGGTAAGCCTTTGCCTTTCAGATGCCGGAATGCTAACCTGTTCTTTCTTGTCTTTATAGGTGTTGCTGAAGACTGGATTCAGGATGGTAAGCCTTTTTCCTTAGGCCCAGGACCGGATGCAGAAGACACGATGAACGTTCTGCTGCAGAGGTTGCAGAATAACGCAAAGCAAGATTCATCCACCGGGTGTGGTTTAAATAGCCTCCTGTAGTGCTTAGGTGTCTCCTTCCACAGCCACGCCCAAGTAAGAAAAGAGTTCCTGGTAAGAAAAGAGTTCCTGCCTTCCAGAAGAGTTCCAGTGTTCTGAATCTAGGGAGTGGCTCCAGCCCCACCCAACAGGAAAAGTAGTTCCAAACAGAAGAGGATCAGAGGCTCAACTGGCAGGCAAGTAAGCAGCATGGTCTGCTGAAGGTAAGTCCACCCAAGCATTATGAGCCCGGCGCTTCCAGCGCTGGGACTGGGCATATTTATGAGCCTGGTGCCACTGGCGCCAGGACTGGGTCCAAAAGGTCCCAATTGGGACTGGTTGGCACTCGGAACCTGGGTTATGGATCTGCTTCCAAGGGAGTTGGGAAAACCCTGACCTTTTGGAAGCAGAGATCATGACAATATCCTCCACACAATTTTCGTAGATGTCAATGGTGAATGAACTACTTCGGGAGAATGCAAACATCAATGAGGGTGCTAGTCAGTATGAATTCTCCAAGTATGGAACGTGCAAAGGGAAAAACTACCTCTATGTTCAAGTCACTCCAGGACAATCGATTAAGTTGCACATTAACCTGCAGAGATGCAAGAGGAGCTAGGATTTTAGAAGAGGTCTGCAAATCCAAGCTTGCAATAAGGGGGAAATTATCACTCTCCTATACACACGTCAAACAGATGCAAAGCATTAGTAAAAAAGATATAATCTCTGATGCTCGCACTGTTTGGCCCAATTCTGGTGAAATAAGGAGGTGAGTCTGACTGGTATGCCCATCCGAAACCCGGCCAGTTATAATAGGTTGGCCCAGGTTTTCCCACGTTGGCAAGTTTTATCTAACCTGTCGCCCAATGAAGACATGTGATCTATTGCCAACTCCATCCAGTTAACATCATGTGGGATCCTAGCATTAAAGTCCCTGCAGAAGATCCCAGCAGAAGATAACAGACAGAGATCCCACCCAGGCAGTAGTAAGATCCTCAACCTCCTTTATGCTTTCCTCATGACATTACATAGGATGGATCATAGATGTTAATGATTATGCACTCTCTTGCCATACTAAATTCACTAGGGAGTAGAATTTTACCAATAAGTATGTTCTGCGATACACTAGGAATGTGAACCAGACCCATTGGTTTATTAACTCCCAACACCAGTCCCCCCTTTTGTAAACCCCTGGTTCCCTGAGTGGCTACAGAGGAAAGAGTATTCCACCCATCAATCACTAAGGGTTTGGTTAGCCGGGTCTCTTGAAGGGCTATTACTTTGAAATTATCTATGTAGTCAAACAAACCATGTGCAAACAAATTATGCTTTCCAAAAGCATTCCAGTGCAGCAAACAGAAATGTAGGCTAGGAGAGCTGCGACCTACGTTGTTTCACAAGGTTCACCAGCCATTCCCAATGGCACTGATCACCCCTTTCCAGCCCCCACCACCCCCCCCAACAACATCTGCCCCACTCAGATATAACTGCTCACTTTAATTAGATGGTTTTTTTGTAGCCTTAGGGCCTTGTTGTGACGCTGTCACAGCTTTAGCCAAAGTATCACTACAAGAGCAGTATTTACTCTGAGATAAAGGTGATGTGTGCTCGTCTAAGGCACGCACTGACTTAGCCAGCCACTGCAGGTAGGCCTATAGCTCTGTTAATATCCTCAGGGAATTTACCCCGAACGGTGGTTCCAAATCATTCATCTACTTCAACAACACTACGTTCATATCCTAGTCTATGAAATGAAGAGAAGTCCATCAGATAGTCGATAACATTTTCCTTTTCAAAGAACACAAGTGAAGTTGCCCGAATAACATTTACACAAATGTCGACAATTTTAATGTTGCCGCTTTTGATGAAACAAAGCAGTAAGATTAGATGGAATAAATCCATTAATCTAGTGCAGAACAGGAAAAGTAGCTTGCTGTTACAAAACAGGCTTTGTACTTGAAGCACCCTTCTTTTGCCAAAACATGATTGGTTTGAAAATGTCAGTGTTTCATTAGAACCAAATCTGCATTAGAGCCTGTTGGGGCAAAGGCATTAGTATGACCCTGGCCCATAGCTTGAATCTCAGCCCCTGAGCACGTGAACAGCTGTTCCAAGTTATGCATTTGTTCATCACTCAAAGGCAGAACAGGGATTTGTTTGTTAGCTCTCTGCTTGTTAGCGAGCTTGTTCCCAGGTTTATCCTTAGCCATTGGTGGAGCCAATTTTAAAGTGCCAGGCTTAGTCTTCGAGACAGATTGTTGTTTTGAGATCCCAACATTGGGAAGTAATGTGTCAATAGGCATCCCACTCATGTCCTCCAACAACAGCGGCATAACTGACACACAATTGTTTGATTTATTGACTGCCTCCTGACATCCCTCCGCAAAGGGGGCAGGCAAGTTTTCACCCAGGCAGATAACCTTGCCTGTGTTAATGCATGATGTTTTATCCACACATGTCACCTTCTCTCTCTTTTTGGTTGCCAAGTCCTCATACATAACTGCTAGCTTGGAAACATTTTTTTTGCTTATGTTGCTACCATATGTTAGATTAAGGGTCGATGTCGGCAAGGTTATCTTGCGCGGAGAATCCACTTGCAACCTCGATGGAAGGGATACTACGCATCACAGTTGTAACTTTAGAATGTATGCTTGCCAAGCTGTCAGAATGACTATTTGAGCACTCACAAAGAAGAGACCAGGATCGCTCAATAGTATTAAGAAGGGTATCACGGTTTTCCAGCTTTCAAGCAAGTAGCTGAGTCAGTAAATCCTCCAAAACAGAAAATATTTGTACAGACTAGTCACTAACATCTTAACTAAGTACTTCACTGTCTCATTGTGGCCAAAGGCATTTTCGGCTCTAGCTACCAATGTAGCTCTCACTATCAATTGTGACAAAATACCAGCTCCAGAAGATTCCGAGGATTTTGATCTAACCACCAAAGATCCAGAAGACACTTTTTCCACAGGTAATGCCACAGATGGACCTTCAATGCCTTCAATAGCTTCAGTTACCTCTCTCACCATCATGGCTTCCAATTCGGGCCTCAATTCAGGCACCATCGGGCTAGAACATGTCTGGGACGAATATGGGCAATACAGGTGCCATTGTTACTATTGGTTCTAATGGAAGGGCAACAGAGCTCTCCTCAGGACTCCCTCCCACCCCCCCTCGCTCAAGGGTACCTGCAATTAATGCCTTGACCACATGCTCAATTGTTCTTATTCCAAAACAAGGAATGGAGAGCATAATATACAGAACTCAGATGAAGGGTCCACAGCCTCTACAGCTTCAACAGTAATCCGCACAGAGTTCAATGACGGATAATAAGTGATTTTGTAGTCCGTTAGGCACCCTGGAACATTCTCACCAAGATGAAATTTCTTTTGAGGGCAATTTCTAGAGAGCCTTGGGTGTTTAAACTGTGCTCAAGGACAACACCAGTGCCCAAAGGCTTAATTGCTACCTCCTGAACTTCCTCAGCCATTTGGTGTACCATTTGAACACCAGAAGATAAGTTTACATGAATGTCCATGCTCTTAGGACTGAGGATGGGATCGGCAAGCCCCATTGAGGCATGTAGCGTGCCTTCCATCCCACCCATTCCTGCGAGAGCAAGTCTTTTAGAGGCCCTCGCTATTTATTACCCCTCCACCCTTGGTTGCACATCTCTTCAGCATGTTTGTGGGCAGGTGTGTATGACATGATATTAAAAATAGAGAGCTAACTAGTAAATAAAAACTACACCCACGCTCTCCAAAGGACTGTGCAACAGTGAATCTTGAGTTAATTTGGTTAGTGTAACCACAGAGCGGTAATTAGAGGGTGAGCTTCCTCTGACAGCAAATCATACGTTTTCCACAAACGCGATACCAAGATACAGTTAGTACCAGCCAAGCTAAGTCAACAGAACCCAGACAAGGTTATATTTTGCAACATACTTACTGCTGTTGGAATTCGTAGTCCTTGGGCTCCTTAACGACATGTTTGTTTCCCTATCTTCTTTCACTCAGCGGTCAACGGGCAAAAGTTCAGGTCAGTGGTCAGGCTTCTTTATCAAAACATTCCAGATTTCTTGGCATGACCTCCGAATGAAATTATTTTGCCACGCAAAACAAGACTTGAGCAGGTTACAGAATGATGGTCTTAAAGCGGGGGCAGGAAGGCAGTGTCACAACCAACACCTACACCTCCACGCAAACACACTGCAGCGCAACGCTGCACTCCACCAGAAGGAGACATTTTGTGTGGAAGCTGTATCCTCCTCCAAAGAAAGTAACTGCAGAAAGACTCGCCGGGAAAACACTCTGCAGAACAATTAAAAATCACAATACGCGACCACTTCCTAATGTAATTTTCAAGGTTTAAAGATTGGTATATAATTGTATTCCTGTGTAAGAGTGAAGGATGGAGTTCAGACCTCCTTGGGGAATCACAATTAGTCAAAAGCAACATGTCCTTGATGTAATCTCCACAAGTTAAGTTTCAATAATTGTATTATCAAGGTTAGTTATTCAGTAATGGTCTTAACAGTGTTCCCGCGCCTTAATTAGGGACACACAACCACTCCTTCAAGCAGTAACAGTTTTTAAAAGTGTGAACAATGGGTTTAAGCAATGTTAGCTTCTCACTTGAGTTAAAGACTTTTCACTTCATACACAAGTGCTACATTTGCATTGTTCAAGTATTTCGGTTTCAAGCAACGAACCACTTCTACTGCTTTAACTCTTATACGAGTTCACAGGGAGCTGGATACTGTTGCCGGCAATGCTTGCGTAAGGTATTAGAACGCTGTGCTTCACTCACCAGCTTCTTTGAAACTTGCCCACACTACTTTCCCGACTTCTGCCACAACTTCTACGGCTTGTTAGGGACCCACACCCTTCTTCTGTAAAGGTGTCAACGGTCTGGCTACATGTTTTGGAGCCCCCCTCGCTCCAGGGGCCCACGGCTTGACTACTGCACATCGCCTTGGTCTCCAGCACGTTCACTGCATGGCAAACACGGCATGGCAAACTCAGCCCTCTTCCTCGTTGCAGTACTTCTGGGATTATGGTACTTTTAGTCCAGTAAAGTTAGCTCTTTTATTTTTTGAGCTATTTTTAAGGGTTGATTTATTTCTCTTAAATTAATTAAAAGATGTACTGTCAAAATTAGTTGTTACAGAGGAAGCCATTGGATTTGAGGCATTTTGTCTAGACCTTTTTACATTATATCTTAGCAAGTAATGAGGGTATTTATTATTAAATGATCTTTCTGTTAACCAGGCTGGCTCAGATTTAACAGAGCTTGTATGTGGGCTTAGGGCATTATAATTGCAATATTCCATTGCCGGTTTTGGCAATCCAGAAAGGCACTTTATATCGGTGGACAAATACGGTGTCTCATCCCACAGTATCTCCTCAGCAGCCTGGGCCCCGTCTCCTCCCAGGTGATCTTCCGGCAGTACACCACCGACAAGGTCAGGAAGCGTTTGCCTTTCCCTGGCCACCTGGCAGGAGACCCTAGTCAGGGTATCAGTGAGGGATTCATAGGATTCTTCAGTGTCCACTATCAAACATACTAAATTGGGTTTGCTATGTTCAGATGTGCCTAGGCTTTTGTTGAGTAAACAACACTAGTCAGACTCAGTCTTGTGTTTTATATTTAGAGATTGGACTTTTTGAAGTATTTTGTACATGGTGCCAACATTACCCATTTTTTGGAGGCACGTGCTACTGTTTAGCCTGTACTTGGGCTTTTTCAAGGCACATTGACAGTTTCAATTGTATACAATCCACAGTAATTCTGGCCATCTAGGATACAATATTTTTAGAATACTAATGCACAAATTACAGTTATAAAACAGTGCTAAGGGGTAGAAATGAATCCTGAAACAAATCCAGAGGCCTCCAAAAAATCCAAACACATTTTAGACAAGGCAGAGTACAATTCACTCCAGGAAAAAAATTGTATCATTAAAAATAGACAGTGGAGGTAAGTATTCACATCCAGGGGAGTGGAGAGCAGGACTTAAAAAAATTTATTTATGTTTTTTTTGAGTACCAGGGGTAAAAAAAAAAAAAAAAAAAAAAGGGGGGGTTAAACAAAATAAAATTACAAAAAAGGGGATTGGGGGACCCCCCCATTTCGGACAAAAAGCAATAAAAAAAAGAATTTCAACATTTTTTTTTTTCGACTTTATTTTTTAGACATTTTGACTTTCGACATTATGACATTGGACTTTATGACTATAAACCGTGCAGGAGAGCAACAAGATGAGCAGAATGTTCAATAGGATTAAACAGCACAGTCAGTAGGCCATCCATGCATATGGGGAAAATGAAGGTAAGCCTCAGTTCTACCAAACGGGTGCAGATTTGGCAGTAAACAACCTCGGAGGACTGATGCAGACCCCAGTTAAGTCGTCCAGAATCAGGAGCCCCAGAGGAGTTACAGCACAGCAGGAAGACCATCAATGTTAACCAATGGGAAAAATTACTTCCTTCTGAGGAGTTTTTAGCCAAGACCATAGGAATCAGTGAGGGTAAAATGAGTAAGAGCGCACCCAAGAAACAGAAATAAGTACTGTGAGAAAACTGAGGGAGTTCTACCAAGTAGATATCGGGAACCCCTTATTCAGATGGCCACAAATGGACTAGCCGTCTCTTACCCCCCCCAACCCTGTAGGCAAACTAACAGGGAAAGATCACCTGGGTAGAGGAACCCGGGCTTACGCTTGGGGAAATGCCCCAGGTGAGACGCAGTATTGTGCCAGAGAAGGAGGACGAGATATCTGAGGCTTTCATGGACTGTATTGCATCTGCCTCACTTCCTTCCATTAGATCTCTCCAGCCCAAATCCAACAACCCCCTCCGTACGTAATCAATCCAAGGTCGCAAATCCAAAAAGCATAACTCCCAGAATCCTTGTTTCACTGGTCTCCATTCGAATACTCCCCATCCTCCTCCTTCCCGTCCCTATATTATTATCCGCACTTGCAACCTGATCAGACAAAAAACTACGATTCCCACAATCCCCTTTGTTCCCGTCACAACCCCCGCTATTCCTGTTTACCCCGCAAACTCTACCAATCCCATCCCTCCGACTGTCATCTTCCAAAATCCCAATCTACTATAACCGAATACTACAGTTCCGACAATCCCCTATGTTCTGTTCTTCATCCTGATCATTCTCGTCCATTTCACAAACCTTCCCCCATGATACCCTCCCTGTAGGATACTTGAATTCTCTAACTTCCCCCTTTCCGATACAAAATTATAAATTACTCACCGTAGTGACTAACGTACTCTTAGTCCATAGTCCCATTTCCTCCACACTGCATGGGCGTCCCTCGTAGGGACGAGAGACAGAACCTTTTTCACCAGAAAAACTCTTCTTTCCTTTAAATTTAGAGGCACAAGGGGCGCGGCCCTGTGAGCATGCGCTCCCCTGACTCTGCCCACTGGCGCCACTCCTCAGTCCCCATTGACGAGTCGACAATATTTACCACTGCCTAATGACACCAGTTTTATTCGGGGGGAGGATGGTGGGACGTATGGAGGAAAGGGGACTATGGACTACGAGTATGTTAGTCACTACGGTCGTCCCGTCCCCTTTTCCTCCATACTGCATGGGCAATTACAACTGAATGTAGCTCCAGGGTGGAGAGGTGACCCTCCTTAAGATAAGTTCTTTGGTACTACCTGCCCGAATGCCGCGTCCGTCCCGGAGACGGCATCCAAACACTAGTACTTGCAGAAAGCCGAGGGAGTGACCCACATGGCCGCCCAGCTGATAACCTGCCACGGAACGTGTCTCTGGAATGCGACCGCCGTGGCCTTGGCTCGGATTGCGTGGGTATGCATGTTAGTCGGAAGCAGCTTGTGCTGCCCCTCATTTGCCTCCTTAATAGCTGCGACCATCCACCTTGGTATGGATGCCTGATAACGCGGCCTTGACCCACCGAAGGGGAGAAATGGAGTTTCCGCCTTGCAGAAGCTCATGGTTCTGTCAATTTTAGCGCTCGCCTGACATCTAAACAATGCAGGACCCTCTGAGCATCGTCCTTGGGGTCTGCAAATAAAGTTGGGAGTACCCTTTCCTCGTTCAGGTGGAATGCTGAAACTAATTTAGGTGAGAACGCACAGTGCGTTCGGAGGACCACCTTGTCCCTATGAAAGGTAGTGTATGGCTCAGAGGCCACTAGAGCTTGGATCTCGCTGACACGCCTCGCTGATATCAGACCCACCAAAAGGGCTGTCTTGATGGTGACCAGCCCGATGTTCGTGGACACCATTGGCTCAAAAGGTTTGTGCGCCAAGGCGCCAAGCACTATATTGAAGTCCCACACAGGGTGGGGCTTTTTAATGGGCAGGTAGAGCCTAGCGAGGCCTGTCAGATGTCGCTTAACCAACACATTGGTGAACAAGAAATCGTCCTCTTCTGATTTCTGGTAGTCTCCGATAGCCGCTAGATAAGTGCGGCACGTGTCTATCTGTACCCCTGAGTGTGCAAAGTGTGCTGAGAAAGAAAGTACATCGTCCAGTGAGCAAGTGAGAGGATCGACCTTAGCTTCCTCCCAGTGGCAAAACCTAGCCCACTTGCTTTTGTACTTGCTCCTAGTATTGTTCCTAGCACCCTGAATGATGTCTAGATTTGCCTGCGAGAGGCGCAAATTTTCAGCTTGAACTGCTCAGGAACCATGCTGCGAGTGCTAACTTCTGCAGGGTGGGGTGAATGACTTCACCCCCCTGCTGCAATAAGAGATTAGACAGGGCCCAGTGGAAGGTGCATCGGAGGCTGTTCCGACAGGCTGAGTAGCTCCAAGAACCATGGCCTCGCAGGCCACCACAGAACTACCAGGATGATGCGGAGGTGCCAGGACTTCCTTATCTTGCAGATCATCTTGTGCACCAGTGGGCATGGGTGGGAAAGCATAGGCATCCATGCTGTCCACTGTATCTACAATGTATCTTCCAGAGAGCCTAGACCCTGTCCCTTCCAGGATGGGAACTGGGGGCACTTCCTGTTGAACCAGGTGGCGAAGAGCTCCACCTGTGGATTACCCCATCTGCTGAAAATCTCCTGAAGGACCTGATCGTTCAGCTGTCACTCGTAATTGTCCAGCCCCAGTCTGCTGAGTCTGTCCCATAATGGAAGGGTCCTGGTGCCACCCTGCTTGTTGAGGTAGTACATGCTGGTGGAGTTGTCTGTCTGTATGAGGATCGTTTTGCCACGGATGAGAGGCAGGAAAGCCTAGATGGCCAGCTAGATGGCCCTCAGTTCCAGCCAATTGATATGGGCCTCCTGTTCCTGAAGGGACCAGACCTAGTGGATGCTGTGGTTGTTCAGGGTGTCTCCCCAGCCCTCCAAGGATGAATCTGTGGTGATGGTAACATGCAGTGCTGCTTGTTGGATGGGCCTGCCTACCCTGAGGTTGCAGTCCGTGCTCCACCAGATCAGGTCCTGGTGAAGGAGGGAAGGAATGCTGACTAGTTCCGCCTGCGATCCTCACTCCTGATTCCATGAGGCTGCGAAGTGCAGCTGTAACCTCCTCATTTTGAGTCTTGTGAAGGGCACAACCAGAAGACCAGCTGCAATAATACCCAGGATGTGTTGGTACCACCAAGCTGAAGTCACGCCTCTGCTGAGAAAGTTACTTCTTGTCCTCCTGATGGCTGCGATCTTGTCCTCTGATGGAAAGACTCTCTCGGACCTTGCACTACAGATGAGGCCCAGAAACGTTAGACTCTGTCGGTTCCAGCTGAGAATTCCTGAGATTGATGGAGAATCCCAAGTCGTGTAATGTGTTCATGAGGGTGGAGGAGGTGTGATGGACCCCCTCCGGGGATCTCACCCTGATGAGCCAGTCGTCTAGGTATGTAGAGACATTGTGACCTTGGGCCCTGTGAAGGGCTGTCACTGCGTTCATAAGTCTGGTAAACACCTTTGGGGCCGAATTGAGGCCAAAGGGTAGAACTTTGTACTGGAAATGGAAACCCATGATCCTGAACCTCATTAAGGACCGTTGGGCTGCCAATTCGGGACGTGTAAGTAAGCATCCTTCAGATCCAGGGAGCACATCCAGTCTCCCTTGTACAGTGTCTCCGCAATAAGCGATGGGGTAACCATCTCAAACGTTTTCAGTGCAAGTGAAAGGTTCAGGGTGGAAAGGCCCAACATAACTCTCAGACCAGCCTGGTTCTTCTTGTGTATGGCGAAAATCCTGGAGTAGAAGCCCATACCCCACTGGGAGGCTGGGACATCTTCCACTACCTGGCTCTCTATGAGCAATCGAATCTCCATCAACAGAGTTGCTGTCCCAATCTGTGGGAGTAGAGGAGAGACAGGGACTGGTAGGTGGGAGCCCATGGAAACTACTGATAGGATCCAGGGACCCGCAAACCTCATGCTCCAATTGTGTGCATGGAGAACAAGCCTGCCCCCACCGGACACACGTGGATCCGGAGGGGAGTGTCATGCCTTCTTTCCCGCTGATGCTGAGGTGGGGGAAAGAAAGAAGCCCTTATTCCCTGCCTTGTGCTGCTTGTGGCTGTTTTGGCTCGGAGAGCGGTTGGGCTGCCTGGACCGTCAGTCTTGGAAGCCCCGGAACCAACCGAAGGGTCGACCCTTGTCTGAACGCTGGTGCATTTGACTGAAAGTCTTGGGCATGGACTTTGTAAGGATGGATAAAGGCTTCTCAGTCTGTGAACTGTTCTTTTTATCCAATTCCTCATTTGTGGAGGAATGAAAGGGGTCACTACCCTCAAATGGAAGGTCCAATATGCATTCCTGTACGTCCGGGTTGAACTTGGTAGTCCGGAGCCAGGCATCCTGCTCATGCCTGTGGCAATGCATATGGTACAGCCTGAAGTATAGATATGCAAGACTGTGGACTCCATGATCTCCTGAGACATCTTCGATTCAGCCAGCTACGCCTTGACACGTGCCTGACTGTGCATCGGAAGCTCCGGAAGGAAGTCTGCTTTTTTCCCGCCAAATCCTCTGGTTAACAGCTGCGAGCATGCCATCTGCAATCGCTTGACTAGGGTGCAGCGAGGTGTTGGAGTAGACCTTCTTTCCATACGCCTCCAAGATCATCTCCTCCTTGCCTAGCAGTGCAGAGCACGAGGTGGCCGATGAGGATTGTGGCTTTTGAGTATATGGAACTCACAGTGATCACTGAGTGTGGGCCCGGGTGTGCTGACAACAAGAGTGTATCCCCCTCCAACTGCCTGTAATTGGCATTGGGGCGCCAGTTGGTTGGCTGCGCCGAGTGGCGTTTCAGCCATCCCTTTTTGGCCAAGGCAACAAAGTCCTTCTGCACCAGAATCCTTGTTCTAGCCACGGGGCGTAGAGTGAGGACTTCGGCCAGGACCCTCGCCTCAGGTTGTTCAACCTCGGGTTGTGGAAGCCCCAAGTATGCAGCCAACCTTGCAATTCAATCGTGCAAGGCATGGGCCGACGAGGGTGTGTCAGGGTGGTCTTCCACATCGATGTCAACCAGAGTGTCCAACTGGTCTGGAGCCGGTGGAGGAGTGCTGGGAGCCGATGTCTGAGGTGTGGAGACCGGAGCCGGAGGCTGCTGTGGAACGGCCTGAGCTGTAGGCAGCATGGGAGCCAGAATCAAAGGAGCCGGTGTGGGCATGTGAGGCTGCGGCACAGCCTGAGGCACCAGAGCTATAGGCGGAATGACTGTGGGTGCTGGCGGCGGGACTGGTGGAAGCATGTCCCCAATAACATCCCAAAGGATGCAGCTCATCTGAGGGGACCTCATCAGCATGAGGAACTTATTAAAAAAAACTGTCTTCATAGGCTGGTGGGGTGGCAGGTGATATTGACGGAGTCTCGAGCAGCTGCTGGTGCCTGTGCGTACTCTGCCTAGATGGTTGCAGGGGGTACCTGCCTTGCGATGTAGAAGGATAAGCTGTAGGCCACGTACCTGGTGGAGACCAGTGCTACCTTGACACTATCTCCTACCTACTCCCCAAAAGGGTTCTGTGTCTGACGAGCAGCCATCTGGTCTGGCGCGGCAGCCATTTTGTTGAGCTGCATGCCAGGTGCCTGAATCATGGTGCCTGGCTCGCTGGGACTGGCCTCCTCCTGGGCTCTTGACGGTGGATTTTGAGGCCTACCCTGCACCTCAGGACCAGACCTGGTAGGCATAGAGCCCGCAGCGGAAGTGCCTGTAGAGCTACGTACAGGCACCCCCCTCAGACAGTTGACTGGTATTAGGGCATAACCCCTCAGGTGGAAACCTGGTAAAAGAAGCTTGCGGTCCATCAGTAGCTGAATGAGCCTCGGTACCTCCGCTGCAGTGAGAACCTGAAAGGTCCCTCCCACTCGGACGTTTCCTACCAAAGGAATTGCCCTTGCGGGGAGTGATGGAAAAAAGCAGCCCTGCCTTGGGCCCTGACTTTTGCTTGACGAAGTTCTTCAAGTCCTCTGGAGGAGACTTCTTGGAGAGCTCCCTCCACCTTCACGCTGTAAGCGCATTGCACACAGTACAGCCCTTCCAGTTGTGTGTGCAGCACAGGCAGCAGAGGAA
The DNA here is from genome assembly GCF_040938575.1 of Ambystoma mexicanum. Classification (NCBI taxonomy): domain Eukaryota; kingdom Metazoa; phylum Chordata; class Amphibia; order Caudata; family Ambystomatidae; genus Ambystoma; species Ambystoma mexicanum. The sequence continues at coordinate 274,867,033 of NC_090931.1, read as the reverse complement.
CAGAGAGTGGGGGTCGGACGCGGGGAAGAGCTCCTCGCAGGCTGGACACCTGCTGAAGCCCAAGGACGTCCACATGTGCCGGGGAGGATCGTGGCGCCAGAGGACCAAGTACCTGTTTAAAGATTAGAAGAAAAGACAATAAGACAAAATCCGGGGAAGAGCGCGTGGAATTACAAGGCCTAAGCCAAACCCAGGGGCACTGGTGGGCAGAGTCAGGGAATGTTAGGGAGAATTCGCTGGTAAGGCTAATTTCCCAAAATCCTAGCTTTGCTGGATTTTTGGGGTTTATTTTTTTCTCCTGCTAAAAGTTATATCCTTTGACTTTGTAATGTGTTTAATGGGCTATGGGGTCTTTTACTCCATAGAGTTTCATGTGGTTTTGGTAAGTGTGCTACACAGCACCCTCAGTGCAGTAACACAGGGGTGTCATAGTGACCCCCAAACATAGACTCCATACTCTGGGACTGACTACTGTCTCCCAGGGCATGTAAAGTCACCATTGACTTTACTAATCTTAAATTGGGAACAGAAACAGTACAAACCATCATATTGTGGAAGAACTGGTAGGGGTAATTAGATTGCCCCTGGGTCTGTTTTTTGAGGGGGCACTGTGCAGTCCCCCCTCGTCGAGTTTCTGGCTGGTGGCAGTGGATACCACGCAAAATATTATACTGGAATATTTCCTATGGGATTTTCCCATTCATTTTAAACCCACCACTTTTTGGTGCAATGTTAAAGATACCGCCGGGTTATTTATTTAATATTTATTCCCCGGTTGAGTCTTTTTGCCAGGACTCAGTTTTAAAATGGCGTTTGTGTTCGCCTCTGTAACCCCAACCCAAGTCGAGCCCTTTCTTCTACTTTTTGGCGGGCTTCTCCACAGAAGCCTCCAAAAGTGGTGCCACTCTGTCTGGGTCTACAGGATGTGTGGGAGGGGGGGTTTAAGCACCCTGGACTGAGTTGCCTCGGCAACTCAAGTCCCACTCTTGTGTGATTGGCCCAGTGGTGAGCCGCCCGGCTGTTTGAGTGACAGCTAGGACTGATGAATGGGGGTTTTCTGCATAAAAGCAGGGCTTTGGGGACTGGAACTTCAGAAGTCACCACAGGACCAAAGAATCCAAAGAGGGAGCAGCTGAGCCGACCTGCAACGACGACCCCACCGGTGGAGCCCTGCTGAACCGTCTCACCACTTCCCAACGACAGAGAAGATCTTCATCCCGGAGAGTCTTCTTCCTCTGAGCTGGTGGGGGATAACCAGTTCGCCCTCTTTTTCGCCTTCCTGGATCGTCTCGTGGTCGAATCGCCCGTGCCAAGCACCCCGGCGGCCAGATAGCCACGTTTCACCACTACCGCGAATAAAAGGGTAGTACCTTTTAACCGGGAAACTCTGCGGCTGGTTTCTTCCCTGGCAGTGCAACGACCTCCAGCTTTTCTCCACGTCGAGATCTCCTCTTCCCCTGGACAATGCACTGACTTGCACCCGCTGCCAGAAACAACTGCCCCCGCTGGAGCTTCCTCACCATTTCAGGTACTGAGTCAGGCCTGGTCTCCCTTGCAACAGACTGTTCAAGGTGTCCCGTAAATCCTTGAATTTCTATCCTGGGGAGACTTGGGACCTACTAACTAACTTTTCCTGACTTGAACCAACCCTTTTTGAACTCTTTGCAACGACTCTTTAAAAGTACTATTCAACTGTGTGATCTTGGACAAATTCCGCCTTGCTCTCTTCAAGAGTGGGCCTGGCCTATGACTTTCTTGCTCCTCAGTAGATTCTGCCTTTTCTGACTGGCTCTGATTCTCCTAAAGTGTTGGTATTGTGTACGTTCCTTATTCTGCCTTTTTCCCTCCCTTTTTAATTAACTTATTGGAGTGCCATCTTAGGTTAAGCGCTCACCTCTGTCTGAAAATAAGTGGTGTTTTAACTAAGACTTGTTTAATAAGTGATCAGAGATGTATATATATATTAATAGTGACTGTGTTTGAACTTGCTTGCCGTGTTAGTGTATTTTACAGAGTGTGTTTTAAAATAAATAATTATATACTTTTATACCCAAGCTCTGGTCAGTGTTTGCTTGTGCTACTGTATTTTAGTACTTACCTTGTATACTCTATATACTGTGTAACTCTTCTTGAGAGAAGTCTGGCTGCTGATCCACAGCTACCAGGTAAATCTGGGTGGTACAGACTGCTATCAATTGGGTTTACTGCTAACACCTGTGGTCTTAAGCCTTTTGCAGTGGTCCGTAAGGGAACTGCACAGGTTTCTGCCTAACAGGGAAGCACACGCTCCCAGGACCGCACACCCGTGAGCTTCTAAATTTAAAGGGGAAGAAGGGTTTTTCTGGTGAAAAATGTTCCATCTCCAGTCCCTAGGAGGGCTGCCCATGCAGTATGGAGGCAAGGGGATGGGACTTAAGAGTACACCTTTGCACAACAGTCTTGCAATAAAACGGTTTACCCGACATGTCCGGACACAACGGTCCGGCAAAGTCACGCAATTGACTTACATCACACACACCTGACGACCCTTCCTTTTCCCCACAGGAATAAAAGGAGGAGCAGGAGAGCAAAATACAAGCAAGGCGAGCACGGCAGAAAGCACGACGAGATGGCTAGTCAAGCGTAGCAGTTCAAGAGAAGGAGAAAGGCGGCAGGCATCGAGAGGTTGGCAAGGGGAGAAGTGACCTTGCCCTTTTCGTCCCAAACCCACTGAACGTTTGTGAAAGGGAGCCTAAAACTGCAAACAATAGCACAAGTGTCCTGCAGCAGATGTCAACGGTACAAGGGGCAAGCCTGTGCCGATGAGCAGGAGCGAGGGAAGCTCCCACGCCCATAGCTCCAGCCTCGACTCCAGAGAAGAAAAGCCAAGCAGTTCATCACAGCCGGTGAGTCGAAAAGAAAATAATAAGAGCCAGGCTGTATTGAGTGAGAATCGCAAAGTAGCAAGTTTTGAACCAGAGTTTGATGAACTATGAAAAAACTGTAAAGAGTAAGAAGGGAGACTAGTTGCAGAGGGAAACCGGCACGACATGGGTGCTAACTCGAGAGACTGATCGATCCCCATCTGAGAGAAACTACAATTACCAGAAGGCCATAGGAGTGCCAGTGAAATAGGTCAAAGTGGTCATACAAAGGGTCAAGCAAAATCCCTGTACAATCGAAAGACTTCTATCTACAAGCACTGTGAAAGAAAGCTAAGTGAATCGCGAAACCATTGAACTGTTTAAAAAGAGAACATTGAAAGTAAAGCGGGGTCAGCGCCCACAAGAGGGGGAACTCGGGGTGAGCCACTTTCGCTGATCGAGAGCCAGAGTGAACCTGGTGAAGGGAGGTTAAGAATCAAAAGGGATCAGAGCCCAACAGAGGGGGATCCAAAGGTGAAAATGAGTCACCCCATGATTGAGAAAAGTGAAAGCCAAAGTTAAGAGACAGCAAGAGTGAATTCGACGGAGGTATGCCAGAGAGGAAGGGTCCGAGCCCAACCGAGGGAGATTCACGTGTGAAGCTAACACCCAAACTTCAAATAAGAAAATAACTGACATGTAAATTAAGTTATATGAGTCATGAAGGGTCAGCGCACAGAAGAGGGGGACCCAGGGGTGAAACCCTCACCCTATCTGAACTGTGGATAAAAACTGAGAAGGGTCAGCACTCAGAAGAGGGGGACCCAGGGGTGAACCCTTATCACTCTTTAGGAACTTTCATTTGGTTAAAAGAACTTTGGTTTTTGTCACTGAACACGTCAGGCACCCGAAGGCAAGAGACTTCCAATGGAAACGAGACTTGGCCATCGACGGTCCTGAAAACTGCCATTGGAACGGCTGTCTCATGCTGGAGAAGCCCAAAACTGTACTGTGCTCCAAGCTCCCATCTTACCCTCTGTCCAAAACGTGGTGAAGGGGGAGACAGGATACTGCATCCTGACATTTGAGAACACTTCTTTCTTTTCTTGAGAACTATCCTACACCCCTTTATGTATTAGTTGTGAGGTTTGGCAATAGGTTCCTTAGTATGGGACCTTTTATTTTGACAACGACACTAGGACGGTTATTTTTCATTTGATGGTTGACACTTGCTCCTATCTTAGTTTTAGGCTTAGATTAGGTGTTTTTTTCCAACCTGCATACAACATTAATTGTTCAATAAACACCCTTGAACTGTGATCACTTGTGTCCGTCTTACTTGTTGCCACCAGGAGTTCCTCACAGTACTCACTGCACTGGTATCAAGAAAAAACTGTTCTAGAGAAATGAAACCACCAAGTAAGTTCAGCGCTTCTTTCCTAGGTTCGGTTTAAAAGGAGCTGGCTCCTATAGATCCAGATGACCAAAAAGGAGGACAAAAAGGCCTTCCCACGATGGAGCCCCTTAAATCAGCAGCAAAATCACTGGCAAAGTAAACAAAGGAGTTCAGCAAAAAATATTCCAGCAACTTGGTGGGCAAAAGGTGGCAGCAATCCAGCAGAGAATTATCCGAGCATAGGGTTAACGGATAGCAGGGACCCAGGGCAGACTAAGGAGAGAATGAGTTCAGATATTAAAGTTACTCAATGTAGTGACTAGAGTACTCATAGCCCTTAGTCCCCTTTCCTCCATCCTTGTGGGCATCCCCCAACATGGGGATGGTGGCAGCAAAAAATAAGCTACCCCTTTAAATTCAGAATAGCGCGCAGGGTTGCGAACCTGGGTGGGGGGGGGACACCCCCAGACCCTGCCCTCCAGAGCCTCACCTCTACCCCCTTTTTATACATCGAACATTAATACCTGGCTATGCTGACACATTTAGCCTGTGGCATATAAGCGGGGGGTGGGGGAGGAGACACCATCAGCTCAAGAGGTTTACACTGTAAGGCCACGAGCATCACAGTGAGATCCCAGACAGGATGGGTCATATGCACCGGAGGAAACAATCTGGACAATCCCTTGAGGTGTGCCTTAACCACAGGTTGGCAGCTGAGAAGGTGAGATCCAGTGAGTTCTTGTAGGCCCCAATGGGCGCCAAGTAGTTGCGACAGGTATCGACCTGGACGCTGGACCGAGCCAGATCTGAGAAAAAAGACAGTATGTCGTCCAGGGAGCAGGTGAGATGCTCCAGACCCTTGGTCACAAGCCCAGTGTCAGACCCTGATCCACATAATCTTGTACTGAAAGCACATGGAAACCCTCCTGTATGATCTCACAGTTGCAGTCTGACAACTGCGAGTGTTGAAATCTCAGGTGATGAGGAGCCAGGCTGAGAGGGCCAGCCAGGCTGGGTACTGGTGCTTCACCCCCCGCACTGCTGCATAAGGAAGCCCCTGCTGGGAATCTGAAGATGGAATCAGCCCCTGGGAGCTTAAATGCAGCAGATCCGAGAACCATGCTCTCGTCAGCCAGTGGGGGGATGGAGGGCGGGGGGCGATTAGGATGAGGCTGCAGCCCACTCAGGCCCGAAATTTGTAGAGGGTCCGCTGTAGCAATGGAGGAGGAGGAGGCAATGCACAACACGTGCGGCTGTTCCAGCAGTTCTGGAACGCGTCCCGCTGAGGTCCCTGGCCTGCCCTGTCCATGAAACAAAGTGGGAGCACTTGGAATTTAGAGGAGATGCAAATATGTCCAGATCCGGAAACCCCGATTCCTGGAAGAGGGGACAACAATCAGTGTATGTTTAACTCCCACTCGTAGGTGTTGAAGGCCAGGAGGCTGAGCTTGCCTGCTTCCACATTGTCATACCCCGGGAGATGGACGGCGGAGATCCCTATCCCCTCTTACAGGGCCCACTCCCAGATGCAAACCACCTCCATGCAAAGGAGTGGGGGAGTGGGTCCCGCCCTGCTTGTTCAAGTAGAACATAGTCATGGAATTGTCGGAACAGTCTTTCCCCTGATGACCAGTAAGAAAGCCTTGAGGACCAGGACCACTGCCATAAGTGAGCGCCAGCAGATATATATGCAAAAGGGTCTCTGCCCTGGCCCATGCACCATGGATCGAATAGCCATCCAGGGTAGCCGCCCAGCCCGTGAGGGAGGATTCAGTTGTCACCACCAGTGTAGGCTCCGGCTGAGTGAAGGGGGTTCAAGCTGCCACATTGCTTGAAATAAGCCACCGGTGAAGATGTAGAAGCAAGGACAGAGAAATAAGAAGCCTGTCCGACTGCACCCCCGTTTCCCGGTCCCACATGGCCACCAGGTGGAGTTGGAGCCATCTCGTCCAGAGATGGGCATGCAGCACTGCGAGGTGGCCGAGTTGGCCAGAAAGCGCTGGATTGCCCCCCAGAGGGACTAAAGCCTTTCACTCATGGGGGAACACCCTCTGAACAGCCGTGTCCCATCAAACTCTGAGTAACACTAAGTCCAGCAAAGGGGTCAGTTGTGACTTAAACTGATTGAGGGAAAACCCCAGCTGGTGAAGAACATCTGCTAGCCGCTGGCAGGAGTGCCAACCCCATCTGGCGAGCAAGCCCACACCAACCAGTCGTCAGATAGGGGTATAGGTGGTGGCCCTAAACACGAAGGAGGCCCGCCACTGATTTCATGAGCTTCGTGAACACACAAAGGGCCGAAATGAGGCTGAACAGCAGTACCCTGTTTTATAAGTGGTGTGACATACTCATGAACCGCATAAACCTCCAGTGTGGTTGGTAGATGCGGACGTGAAGATACACGTCTTTGAGGTCTAGGGAACACATCCTGTCTCCTGCGCAAAGCGACTCTGCTATATACACTGGGGTGAGCATCTTGAAGCATTCGACAGGTTCAGGAACGACAGGTCCAGGACTACCCTCAGGCCAGCTTGGTTGTTCTTGGGTACTGCAAAAATCCTGGAGTAGAACCGGAGACCCCTGTCTGACAGTGGCCCAGGCTCCACCGCCTGCATTTCCAAAAGAAGAAGGATCTCCTGCAACAGTGCAGGCGCCCTATATGCGACGGGAGGGGAAGAGCATGGAGGAAAAGGAAGAGGAAGACTGCAGCCCGTGGACACTACGGAAAAGATCCATGGACTCCCAAAAGAATGCTTCCAGCTTTCTGCAGAGAGAGCCAGCTGCCGCCTCACAGGCGAGCTGTGTTGCCTGACCGAAACGTCATAGCTTTTTAGCGTTCGGGGCGGAGGAGGGGGAGCGAAAGAAGGCCTGCAAGGTTCTCTGCTACTTCCTCCTGTCGTCACTGGGGGACCTGTCTGGCCGCTGTGTGCCACAGTACCTGAACCCTTTGAAGCCACTGAAGGAGTGGCGTGTGAACTCGGACCTCCCATGGGGCGTAGGAAAAGACTTTGGCTCTGTCAGGATGGCCAAGGACTTAGCAGTCTGAGTTGAAGTCTTCTATTTTGTTAACTCGTCAGTGGACAAATAAAAATGGTCTGTCCCTTCGAAGAGCAGATCCAGGACTCTCTCCTGCAGGTTATTGGAGTATATTGTGGCATACATCCATGCCGTCCGCCTCATCTCGACTCCCAGGAAGAGGCCTCTGCGGGAGACCGAGGACTCCATTGGATCCTGCGCAACAGTTCACGCTTCCCCCAGCGCTGCATTGAATGAGGTCTGGCAGAAACTCCCCAATCTTGCACCACAGTTTCTGGTTCACTGCAGCTAGGAGAGAGTCGGCGTTGACCTGTCAGAGGTGAAGCCCAGCATTGAGGCAACACCTCTTGCTGAAGGACTCAAGGGCCTGGTCCTCCTTGGACTAACAGCTCGAGGCGGTCGCTGCCCCAGAGGACGAAGAGGAAGGCTTTGAATACAACAAAGCCACCCCCACGACTGAAGAGTGTGATTGAGGGTGGGCTACCAGGAGGATTGGCTCCCCATCTAATATCCGAAAGTGGCTGAACTCCTTTGCCAAGTAAAGGACATCTTTCTGAAGGGGGATGCCCGAGAGTCCCGTGGCACACATGGCGAAGACCTGTGCCGGCATCCCTGGTTCCTAGGGGGGGGGGGGGGCTGCTCTGGATGGGGGATCCCCAAAAACTCTGCAAGGCCTTGAAGACGGTCATGAAAAACCTTGGCCGAGGCAGAAGTCTCTTCCTCCAGCATGTCAGTCGTTGTCCCTGCTTTTTTTGCTAGATGGAGGGGAATCCGGGTCCAAAATATGAGGAGTCGGAGGGGTCTCCCCAGTCAGTACCCAAAGGCGGCTGAGCATCGACAGACGACTGAGAAGAACAAGGCATTGGTGGTACCAGTGGCACGGGAAGATTCAGAGGTCCCGGAGGGGCCTGGGGCACAGATAGAACAGGCTGCGGTATCGGGACTTCCGGAGGAGGGCTCAAGGGAGGGGGGTCTTGGAGGCACAACTTGCGGCACTACCTCCTTGATGAGGTCCTTGAGAAGCCAACATCTGGGGGGAGCACATGAGGAGGAGGAAGCACTCAAAAAAGTGATACTCACAGGCCGCGGGGTCGCCAGAGGGCGCATGCCCCTCTGCTGCGCTGGGCCTCCTGTCCTGGTCAAAGCATGGAGGAACCCAAGAGGGGTATCTGAACGGATAGGAGTAATAGATGTACCCTTGTGGGGACCACCTGCCTGAGGCCTGGAGCCCAACTCGGCTCCCTGAAGAAAGAGGCCTGAATCGGCCTTATGTTGCCCAATCGGAAGGCAATGGGCCTGCCTGAGGACTGGAATATGAATCTAAGATGGCTGTCAGCCGCACAGACTCAATCTTGGGGCCTTGTGCCAGGCTCTGGGAGGAGGGCGCGAAGGCTCAGAACCCTGTGCAGAGTCCGAATAAGAAGAGGATGGATTGAGCCCCAAACCAGACGCAGAAGCACTGACTTGGTAGACGGCTCCGGTAGGCCCTGGGCCCTCGGTAGCAGGCCGGTAGTCGGACCGCCCCTTGTGACACAACATCGGAGACTGCTCCGGTAACCTGTGGGCCATCAGCTGGGGAGCTGGTAGTCATACAGGACTGCACCTCAGGTGGCCGCCTGGAACCAGAGCCTGAAGGCCCCTTGCACCCTGGTGATGAAGGAGGGCTGGAGAGCCCCTTCGGTGGACCATACGGAAGAGCCCCTGGGCCTGCGAGCTGGTAGCCTTAACTGCCTAAGGTTTGTCCAAGGATAGCCCAGAAGAGCCCCTTAACAGCCTCGGGTTTGACGCCAGAACCAGAGTACAAGTTACCCTTCCCAAGCCGGAGGGGCCCGGGGGGGGGTTGGCAGCAATTTGGAGAACAGATGTCCTATCTTCTCAAAGTCCTTTAGATGAGCGAGTGAAGAATGGAAGATCTCTCTAGCGTGTAGGGCGATTCATCAAGAATCAGTGACATAGAGAGCTGCAAGCCGCGCACAAGTCCCAGTGATGGTCAGGCGCCAGGCACTCAAGGCAGAGGCCATGAGGATCCGAGGCAGGGAGCGACTGATCGCATGATGCACATTTTTAAAAGCTTCCTGCCGCCGACATGTGCTGGGGGGGGGGGGGGGGGGGGCAAGGCACCGAAGAGAGGTAGAAATTATAAGAGAAAAGAAGAACGGGGAGCAAGTGGATCGATGAAAAGGTTTCCGCTCCCAACTGCGTGTCAGAGAGGGGCGGGGGCGAATGTTCCCACAGCCAGGGTCACACCCTGCGCGCTATGCTAAATTTAAAGGGGTCGCTATTTGTTGCCTGCCAAAAGGTTACAGGGACACCCACATCGATGCAGAGAGCTGTCTAACACACAAGTGGAGTCAGCAGTAGCACGCAGGAAGTCCGAGGGGACTTCTAGCAGCAGAAACCCGAAACCAGAGATTTGCGCAGATCACAGCATTCAGCCATTATGGCCAGATGAGGTCCTAATAATGCAGCAATGGTAGGCAACCCTGAATCAGTTAAGTAAACAGAGTAATTCCAAGACGGGAGAGTGAGGAGATACCAGGTTTCCCTTTAAGTAGCAATACTCGGAGGTGCTGGCTATAGCTATCCCACCGATAAACGGGAGCTTTTGCGTTTGTGTCATGTGGGACTTCCGAAAAGTTCAGGCACAAGTCCAGCCTGTGCAGAAGCGAGCAAGTGACTGAGAAGAGAGGAAACCCACTCTGCTGACTCCCCTCATCCAGGTAAGGAAACACAAACATCGGATCTCCTGAGGTGTGTGACTACTGCCATTAGCTTTGTGAAGACCCTGGGTGCGGAGGTTGACCCAAAGGGAAGCACCTTGAATTGCTAGTGCTCATCTCCTATGAGGAATCTTAACAATGTCCTGTGCTTCTGATGGATAGGCATGTGGAAATATGCATCGTGGAGATCTAATGACACCAGCCAGTCCAGATACTGAAGTGTCTGAAGAATCTCCCTCAACGTTATCATTTTGAATTTTTCTTTGCTAAGGAACTTGTTCAAGGACCGGAGGTCCAAAATGGGATGAGGCAACCACCACCGTACCCAAAACCCTTGCTTGGGTACCAGGAAATACCGGGAATACCAACCCGGATCCTCTGCTCGGGAGATACCTCTTCCATGGCACCCTTCAAAACCATGGCTCGAAGTTCTTCCTGGAGCTCCAGTTCCGGTTGTTGAGGCGAATGTCTGGAGGTCTCCTTAGAAAGGGCAGACAGTACCCTCCACCCCCATTGGAAGAGCTGCAAGGTCCACTGGCGTCAGTGGTAATCTCCTGCCACTCAGGCCAGTGCACAATAATCTTTCCTCCAAACGGGGAAACATAGGCAGAGAACTCTAAGCGGCTTTCAGGGCGGAGCTGCCTTATCCGCTGCAGTCTGCTGACCCATAGAGACCTACCTGCTGCTGCCGGAGCACAGGGAGGGTCTCTGCCTCTGCCTGGTCACAGGAGCTGTGCCTTACCACCAAAGGGGACGTACCATCTGCACCTACTCCTTCTAGACGTGAAACTGAAGGAAGGTTTAGTCAGCTGTCGCACAGCTAGCCCCAGTGACTTGGCAGCTACCTTTGACTCCTTACATTTTTCCAGGTACTCTTCATCCATAGGGCAGAACAGGTTCTCGCCATCAAAGGCAATATCCAGTAGCAATGCTCGACATTAGGTGAAAATTAATAGTTTCTCACCGTAGTTACTAACATACTCTTAGTCCATAGTCCACTTTCCTCCATACTGTATGGGCGTCCCTCGTGAGGGACGAGAGATGGAACCTTTTTCACCAGAAAAACGTTCTTCCCCTTTAAATTTAGAGGTGCAGGGGCACGCAGGGGCATGCGCTTGCCTGACTCCGCCCTCCAGCGTCACTCCTCAGTCTCCATTGACGCGTCGACAATATGCAACATTGCCTAATGACACCAGTATTATTAGGGGGGAGGATGGTGGGACTTAAGGAGGAAAAAGGACTATGGAGTAAGAGTACGTTAGTCACTATGGGGAGTAGCTATTACTCTTACATCCTGTCCCCTTTCCTCCATACTGTATGGGTGATTACAACGGAGTGTAGTCCTAGGGTGGAGAGGAGACCCTCCTTAAGCAAACAGGTTTCTCAAAACCGCCTGACCGAAATCCACGTCTGACCTACAGGCGACGTCCAGACAGAAGTGCTTGCAAAAAGCCGAGGGGGTGGCCCAGGTGGCCGCCCTACTGATGACCTGCCATGGAACATGTCGGTTGAACTTCATAGCTGTGCTCTTGGCCCCAATAGCATGAGCATGCAAATTAGCAGGAACTGGCTTGTGCTGCCCCTCATAGGCCTCCTTGATGGCCGCGACCATCCACCTAGAGATGGAGGTCTTGGAAGCCTGATACCCTGGCCTTGCACCTCCGAATGTGACAAAAAGGGCATCCGACATGCGGAAATCCTTGGTCCCGTCCAAGTAATACTTCAGAGCGCGTTGGACATCGAGGTGACTCAACACTCTCTAAGGTTCATCCTTGGGATTGGAGAAGAAAGTAGGTAGAACAATTCCCTTGTTAAGGTGGAAGGCGGTTGAGACCTTGGGTAGGAAGGCAGGGTGCGTCCGGAGGACCACCTTGTCTTTGTTGTGAAAAGTGGTGTAGGGCTCTGATGCCACGAGGGCCTGGATCTCGCTGACCCTGCGAGCTGAGGATGCCCACGAGCAGAGCGGTCTTTAGGGTTACCCACTTGATGTCCGTGGGCGCCATTGGCTGAAACGGTTTGTGGGCCAAAGCGCCCAATTTATTTGTGGGTAGAGTCTGTGGAGGACCACCAGGTGCCGCTTGACCACGGGTTAGAGGGGGAACATAGACCCTCCTCTGAATTCCTGTCGGCACCCTGAATTCCTGTAGGCACCTATGGCTGTCAGGTAAGTGCAGCATGTGTCGACTTGCACTCCGGAGTGTGCGAGCTGTGCCGAAAAAGAGAGGACATCATCCAAAGAGCACTTGAGAGGGTTGATATCCTTAGAGCTGGCCCAATGACAGAATCTAGACCATTTTCTCTTGTATTGGCTCCTGGTAGCTTTGCTTCTGGCACCCTGGATGATCTCCAGGTTAGCCTGCGATAGGTTCATGTGTTTCAGAGTGACCTGTTCAGGAACCACGCTGCGCGGGCTAGCTTGTGAGGAGCAGGGTGGAGGACCCTACCCCCCCAGCTGTGTCAGGAGCAGAGCTGGGCCCAGCGGTAGGTGAATGGAAGGCCTGTCTGATAGGCTGAGCAACGGAAAACCATGGTCTCGCTGGCCATCAAGGAGCTAACAAAATGATGCTGAGGTGACACGATTGCTTTACCTTGCAGATCACACTGTGGACCAGGGGGGTGGGTGGGAAGGCGTATGCCCTCATGTAGTTCCACTGTAGCTGGAAGGAATCATCCAGGGAGCTGGGGCCTTTCCCCTGCCAGGAGGCAAACTGCTGGCATTTCTTGTTGACGTGGGAGGCAAACTGATCCACTTGGGGGGTTCCCCCATGTGCGGAAGATTTCCTCCAGAACCAGGTCGTTCAATTGCCACTCGTAATTGTCTGCCTCCAGGTTGGCTTCCCCCGGGAGGTGGACAGCCATGAGGTAGATGTTTTTCTCCAGAGCCCACTCCTATATGCTGATCGCGAGGTTGCATACTTGTGGAGGGGATCTGGTACCACCCTGCTTGTTCACAGAGTACATGCTAGTGGAGTTGTCCATCAGGTTAAGAACATTCTTGCCTTCTATGAGAGGGAGGAAGGCTTTGAGGGCCAGCCATATGGCCTTCAATTTTAGCCAGTTGATGTGGGACTCCTGTTCCAGCTGGGTCCAGACTCCATGGACGCTGTGGTTGTCGAGAGTGGCTCCCCAACCCTCGAGGAAGGAGTCCGTTGTGACAGTAACCTGAGGGAGAGGCTGCCATAAGGGCTTGCCCCACCGTAAATTGAAGTCTGCAGACCACCAGAGGAGGTCCGGGTGGAGCGAAGTGGTAATGTCCACAGGCTCCAATTGTGAGCCCCTCTCCTGATTCCAGGAAGCTACGAAGTGCAGCTGTAGCCTCCTCATCCGGAGTCTCGTGTGGGGGATGGCCAGCAGGACCGGCGCCATGATGCCCAGTAGGTGTTGGTACCACCAAGCCAAAGTCATAGTCCTGGAGAGGAAGTGAGTAGTAGCTCTCTTGATGGCTGTGATCTTGTCCTATGAGGGGAAACACCCTTTCGGAGACGGTGTCCCAGATGAGGCCCAGGAAGGGCAGTTTCTGCGTGGGTTGCAGCTGAGACTTCTTGAGATGGATAGTAAACCCCAGGTCATGGAGTTTGCTCATAAGCGCGGAGGTGTGAAGAACCGCCTCTGGAGATGAGGCCCTGACAAGACAGTCGTCCAGGTATGGGTAGATGTGGTGGCCCTGGGAGCTGGGGAGAGCAATACCGCATTCATCAGCCTGCTGAAACCCTGGTGGCAGAGTTAAGACCGAAGGGAAGAGCCTGGTACTGGAAATGGCAGCCCATGATCCTGAAGCGCCGGAAGGACCGATGAGGCTGCCAAATCGGGACGTGTAGATAAGCGTCCTTCAGATCCAAGAAGCACATCCAGTCTCCCCCGTTCAGTGCCTCCGCAATGAGAGCTGGCGTAACCATCTTGAATTTTTGTAGAGGTAGGGGAGAGGTTGAGGGTGGAAAGGTCCAGCACAACTCTCAGGCCAGCCTGGTGGTTCTTCTGTAAGGCGAAAATCCTGGAATAGAAGCCCAATCCTCTCTGGGAGGCTGGGACTTCTTCCACTACCAGGCTCTTGACGAGCGACTGGACTTCAGCCACCAGAGTTGCTGTCCCAATCTGTGGGAGAGGAGGGGAAGAGGGAGAGATCGGTAGGTGGTACCCCGTGGAGACTACAGATAGGATCCAGGGGCCTGAAAAATGTTGGTGTCAAAATTGCACGTGAGGCAAGCCTGCCCCCCACCAGAGACACGTGAACCTGAAGGGGCGTGTCATGCCTTTTTTCCCCTCTGAGGCTGCTGAGGAGGAGGGGGGGATTGGAAAAACCCTTTGCCCCCCCCCTTTTCTTGTTTCCGCAGATGCATGGAACGGTCAGGCTGCCAGAACCTCAGCTCCTGGAAGCCTCGGAACCCTCCAGGAACCCGCCCCTTGTCGGAGCGTGGGTTGGACAGGGCGTATGCCTTGGGCGTGGCCTTCGTAAGAATAGATAAAGGCTGTCTGAGCTGTTTTTCGTTTAATCCAATTCTTCATCCGTGGAGGAGTGAAAGAGGTCACTACCATCGAACGGAAGGTCCAATATGCGTTCCTGGACATCCGGGTTGAACTTCGTAGTCCAGAGCCAGGCCAGCCTTCGCATGTCCGTGGCGATGCAGATGTCCCGGCCAGAGGCATTGATATGGGCCACTGAGGACTCCATGTCGGACGCTACCAGCCTGGCTTCTCCTAGTCCTGCTTTGAAGCGAGCCTGGCTTTGGGGTGGAGGATCCGGGAGGAAGTCAGTGATTTCCCACCAGAGCCTTTGGTTACCAGCTGTCAGCGTGGCATCAGTGTTGGCTTGATGAAGGTGGAGGGAGGTGGAGTACATCTTTTTCCTGTACGCCTCCAAGATCTTCTCCTTGCCTAGCAGCGCCGAGGACGAGGTGGCCCGAGGACGACTGAGGATTAGAATAGAGTGACACTGCAGCGATCACTGAGGAGTGCAGCTGAGGATGAGCCGAAAGCAAGAGTGTATCCCCCTCTAGCTGCCTGTACTTGGATTGAGGCGCAGATTGACAGGTTGGACCAAGTGTGGCTTGAGCCACCCCTTCTTGGCCAGGGCAATAACGTCCTTCTGCATCGGGATCCCAGTGTTGGAGGGGGACCTTAGCGTGAGGAAGTCTGCCAGGTCCCCCCTCCTCGATCTGCTCAACCTTGGGCTGAGGAAGTTGCAGGTATTCTGCCAGGGCCGCAAGGCGCTCGTAGAAGGCCTTCACAGACGATGGTGTGTCGGGGTCCTCATCCTCATCTGTGTCCAACTGCATGCTCGGAGGATCCACAAATGGTGGAGTGGCACTGGGTGCCATGGGCTGCAGTGTGGGAAACTTAACATGTGGAACCGTCTGTGCTGCCGGTGGCACGGGGGCCAAAGCAGGAGCCGGCAAAGGAAACGCAGGAAGCGCTGGGACCTGAGGCAGCAGAGCCATTGGAGGAATGACTAAAAGTACCGGTGGGGTGACCTGAGGGAGCATGTCCCTGATCGCATCCTGAGGATAGATCCCATCTAGGGCATCTGCATCAGCGCCAGAAACCGTTCGAAGAACCTGTCTTCGGAGGCTGAGGAGGTGGCAGGAGATATTGATGGAGTGGCCACGGGCTGCTGGTGCCAGGGCGCACTCTGTCTGGGATGCAGGGGGAACCTGCCGTGTGCTGCTGATGGATACGCTGTAGGCCATGTAGCTGGCTGACCACAGTCCCACCTTGTGACTCGTTCCTCGCTCTGCTAGAGGAGGCATCGGACGAGTGGCCATTTTGTCTGGCGTGGAGGCCATTTTGTGGTGCTGTGTGCCATGTGCCGACGCCGTGGTGTCCAAGACGCTTGGTGTTGGATTGTAAGGCTCATCCCGCACCTCAGGCCTATACCTAGAAGACGTAGAGCCCTCGACAGAACTGCCGGTAGTGCTGCGTGAAGGCGCCCCCTTGGACAGGATGCTGGTACTAGGGCATTGCCCCTCGGGAGTAAACCCGCTACAAGAACCTTGCGGTCCCTGATCAGCGATACCGGGAAGAACCGGGAACCCCCTCAGCCGAAAGACCGGTTGCTGGACTAGCCTCAGTACGTGTGATGGTACTAGAGCCCACCAGGCCCCTCCCAGTCGGGCGTTTCTTTGGAAAAGAGTCACCCTTGCGGGGTGCGATAGTGAAGAGAGGCCTTACCTTAGGCCTCGAACAAAGTTTGACAAAGTCCTTCAGGTCCTTAGGAGGTGACGTCTGGAAGAGCTCTCTCTACCTAGCTAGCCTGTTCTTCAGTGCCTGAGGTGTCAAGGCGTTGCACGCTGAGCAACCTTCCCAGCCGTGGACGGGGCCAAGGCAGCAGAGGCAAAGGGCGGGGGTGTCTGATGTGGGGAAGAGCCCCCGGCAGGCTGGACACCTGCTGAAGCCCGTCGAAGACGACATGCGCCGGGGAGGAGCGTGGCGTCGGAGGGCCAAGTATCTAGAAGAAAAAGAAAAGACAAGATAGAATAATAACTGGGGAAGAGCACGTGGTATAACATGGCCGAAGCCAAACCCAGGAGCAGGTCAAATCGGCCCGTTCCCGTCGACGCGGATAAGGGGACTTATGAGTGGCGCTGGTGGGCAGAGTCAGGTGAGCGCATGCTCACAGGGACACGCACCAGGGCGCCTCTAAATTTAACCTCATTAGATTCCCTCCCTGTTGCCAAGGACGAGATAGCTTTGCAGGGATCACACAAAACTGTAATCCAACCCCCGGGCTATGTGAGGGGGAGGACCCCCCTCACTGCCAGGGGGCTGGATTACCTTCAGTTTCACGCCGACGTGCATTACGCACGCCGATGTGAAACTGAAAGTAATTTTCACCGCAGCAGCCATTTCGGGCTGCTGCAGTGAAAATATAAGGTGAGTGTTCACCTTTCTCCCCCTCCATCTCTGGCTGTATTTCAAGCCGGAGATCGGGGGAGGTGTCGTTGGAAAGGGGAGATCCTCCACTTTCCAACGACACCCTGTGTGACAGCATTACTGCCCGCGGATCGGGTGCAGGGCGCTCGATGCATGGGCAACAATGCCCTCTAGACACCAGGGAAATGTTTGTGACGTGGGGAGAGGGGGGCTGCTTACAGTAAGCAGCCCTCGCCCCCTCAGCCCCCAAAGCATGGGGGCACATATGTGTACAACCCTGGGGGCAGATGGCTGATCATCTGCCCCCAGGGAAGGGGGCAAAAAAACTAAACAAAATAAATTATAACAAAAGGGAATTTTGGGTGGGACTGGGGGGGCCACTAGCCACCAGGGATATATTTGACAGAAAAGGGGGGTGGCCCTCTCCCCCTCACCCCAAGGGGAAATGGGGGCACCCCTTATAGCCTTCCCTGGGGGCAGATATCTGCTCCTGGGAAGGGGCATCTGAACCCAGGGAGGGCTGCATGAGATGCCCCCCCCCTGCATTTGGTATGGCAGGGTAGAGGGTCACCCCCCAGTATATTATAAAATTACCTGGCGGTTTAGGGTGCCCCTCAGCCCGCTCTCAAGTGTAGTGTACCTTTTCCATTTTTTTTTTTTTTTACGAAAGTTGCCTTGGTGCAGAGGGGCACATTGGTGTGCCAATCTGGTGCCGGGATGGCCAAACCTTACTGTCCCACCCACTGGGGGGCCTCTCCCCCCACCCCAAATGGAGGGGGGTGTATCTCAAGCAGCTGTTTGTAGGAGGCCCAGGAAGGCCTGCATGAGGTTCCCCCACCACCCATTTAAGGTGCGGGGGGAGAGGGCCCCCAACAATTGTGGGACAGGCCCCCCAGTGGGTGTGGCAGTAAGGTTTGGGCACCCCGGGGCCAGATTGGCACACCAATCTGCCCCTCTGCGCCAAGGCAAGTTTCGTAAACAAAGAAAAAAATTGAAAATGGTGGAACGCATTTTAGGGGGGGGGGCCGTGGGGCACCCCAAAGGGACGGGGAATTTTCTAATGGGATGGGGTAGTGACCTCGTCTCCCCCACCCACAATGGGGTGGGTGCCATGTCATGCAGCCCTCCCTGGGACCAGATATCTGCTCCTAGGAAGGGACACCTGACCCCAGGGAGGAGTGCAGGACAGCCCCACAACTTATCTGCCCCTGGGGAGGGCTACATGAGATGGGCCGCTCCTCCAATTGGGGTGGGGGTGGAGAGGTGCACCCCCCTTCACATTAGAAAATTCCACGGTGGTGTAGGGGGCTCCTCTGCCCGCGCTAAAGGGCAGCCTGCCATTTTGAATTATTTTCTTTGTTTACTATACCTGCCTTGGCGCGGAGGGGCGCATTGATGTGCTAATCTGGTGCCAGGGTGCCCTAACCTTACTGCCACATCCACTGGGGGGCCTGTCCCACCATTTTTGGGGGCCCTCTCTCCACCACCCCAAATGGAGGGGGGGGTGTACCTGACGCAGCTGTTTGTAGGAGGCCCAGGGAGACCTGCACGAGGTGCCCCCGCCACCAATTTGGGGTGAGGGGGGGAAGAGGTGCCCAAAAATGGTGGGACAGGCCCCCCAGTGGGTGGGGCAGTAAGGTTTGTGCACCCCGGGGCTAGATTGGCACATCAATGTGCCTCTCTGCACCAAGGGGAGTTGGGTTACCAAAGGAAAAAAGTGAAAATGGTGGAACGCTTTTTAGGTGGGGCTGTGGGACACCCCAAAGGGACGGGGAATTTTCTAATGGGATGGGGCGTTGACCCCCCCCCCCCCACCCACAACGGAGTGGGTGCCATGTCATGAAGCCCTCCCTGGGACCAGATATCTGCTCCTAGGAAGGGACGCCTGAGCCCAGGGAGGAGTGCAGGACAGCCCCCCCGTATCTGCCCCCGGGGAGGGCTACATGTGATGCACCGCCCCTCCAATTTGGCCATGTGTGGATTCCCACGGGTGTCCTCTTTTGGGAAAAGCATGGGGTTCCTTGTTTTCCATGCTGGCTTCGACACCCTAGGCCTAAATCTGTAGGTTGCCGACATTAACAAAATGGGCAGTGGCGAAAGGCTTGGGGTTCCCAGTGGGTTACCCTTTTCCTTTTGCGCACTCTGTAGGTGCACCCACACATGTGAGGTACCGTTTTCATCAGGACACATGTGGGGACGCGGGAAGGTAGGCCATGTGTTGTTGGCGGTGTGTTTCGGTGGGTGGCCAGAGCGAAATGTCTGAGAATTGGCTTAATTTCCAGCCAATTTCAGAGACATTTCCCTGTGTCCACTCACCGAAACACGTCGCCAACAACAGATGTCATACCTTCTCGCATTCCCACAGGTGTCCAGACGAAAAAGGTACCTCACATCTGTGGGTGCACCTACTGGAGGCGCAAAAGGGAAAGGGTAACCCGCTGGTAACCCCAAGCCGTTCGCCACAGCACAATTTGTTCATGTGGGCAACCTACAGATTTGGGCCTAGGGTGTCAAAGCCAGCAAGGAAAACGGGGAACCCCATGCATTTCCCAAAAGAGGACACTCGTGTGAATGCACAGAGGTCCAACTTGCACAAAGCAGACCAGAATGTTTTACCCAGAACCCCCGACAAAGGGAAAAATGTGGGTTTTCTCAGCACATTTCAGACTTTGCCAGGGCTTCTTGGTAATAAATTCTGGGCCGATTTGCGCAAATCATACCGCTGCGGATTCCCACGGGTGTCCTCTTTTCGGAAATGCATGGAGTTCCCGGTTTTCCTTGGTGGCTTGAACACCCGAGGCCCATATCTGTATGTTGTGCTTGTCTGGAGAAAGTGTCAAATTCAGGTGTCGAAACAGACTTTGGGTTACCTGTGTTTTAGGCTTTCCCCTTGGTGCCCCGGTAGGTGCACCCACACATGTGAGGTACCGTTTTCATCGGGACACCTGTGGGAACGCGGGATGGTAGGCCATGTGTTGTTGGCGGGGTGTTTCGATGGGTGTGCCGAGTGAAATGTACGGAAAATGCGTTTTTTTCCCCACATTTCAGACTTTGCGGGGGTGTCTGGGTAATAAATTCTGGGCAGATTTGCGCAAATCATACCTCCGCGGATTCCCATGGGTGTCCTCTTTTCGGAAATGCATGGGGTTCCCCGTTTTCCTTGGTGGCTTGGACACCCGAGGCCCATGTCTGTATGTTACGCTTGTCTGTGTGAAAGTGTGAAATTCAGGTGTGAAAACAAACTTGGGGTTACTTGTGTTTTAGGTTTTCCCCTTGGCGCCCAGGTAGGTGCACCCACACATGTGAGGTACCGTTTTCATCGAGACACCTGTGGGAACGCAGGAAGGTATGACATTTGTTGTGTTTGTGTGGTTTTCATAACGTTTTGACCCATTTGCTGGTGCCCTTTGTCACACAACCCTTTCATTTCCCAAATGTGACCTACATTTAGTCGCTGCTTTAGGCACCATACACTTTTGTAACCTGCACAAGTCACCTATCCTTGAAAAGGACTGCCTGTGCTCTTTCAAAAAATAGATGCTTGCCGTTCCTCACCACATTGTTTTTTCTGATTTAAACATGCTAAGTGCGTCTGTTCAGGCTGTGAGCATAAACCTCCTGTGTACCATGGTTCAGTGTTTGGCTTGTGGTATTGCTTGTTTTGTAAAACACTACAAAAAATGTGCACTTTCCTAACTGCAAGAGTCGGGGGAATGTAGCGGAGCATTGCTTTTCTCAAAATTCATAGAAGCCATTGCCGTACCAAGCCAACCATGACCAACAACTTTTTTTTCGGTCAATTTCCCGCTTTTCCCCCAATCTATGACATTTTCCCCTACCTAGTTGTTGCCTGACCTACGCAAATCCCCCTTCCTAAACTTGGAATTGTGTCTACTTTTCAGAAATATATGCCTTTCTGTCCTCCAGTTCGGCTTTCCTATCCTTTTCTTCCATTCCGTCCATGCATGTCTAATTGGCAAAAATGGCCAAACTAGCCTACCTCTCACAAAACAGTTGATAACCACATCAAAATAATTTATTTTCGTTTCCACTCAACCTGTTCTTGAAAGCCTGGAAAATGGGGAAATTCAGCACAGCAAACCATTTGTTCCTAGCTCTTACAAGGAAAAAAACACAGGCTTTTTTGTACATCATTTTTGGAAAAAAAACCCAAATTTGTGCCCTTTTTGTTTATTTGCCCTCACCCCCCTACAGCAACCTAGGATTCCTGGGTGGCGTTACGACCGCCTTCATGTGGGGAAAAAAAGGAGCCAAATTTGGCCGAGATATCTCATGTAACAAAAAAGTTACAAGGCACTGAATGGCCACATACCAAAATCACCAAAAAAAGGCCTTGGCACTGGGGGGAAGTACCCATGGCAGTTAAAGGGTTAAAGGGGAAGAAGGTTTTCCTGGTGAAAAAGGTTTGGACTCCCGACCCTTGCAAGGGACGCCCATACAGTATGGATGAAAGGGGAAGGGGAAGGGACGAAAGAGTCAAACCAGAATTGTGCAGGTGTGCCTGTCTTCTCAGAACAGTAGCCAACACCATTGCTCTTCTGGCACAATCTGCAATGTCCAGGCCACCTCTTTTCCATCTTCCACAATCTGCAAGAATTCTTCCTGCATTTCTCCTTCAGGAATATGTTTTCGATGCTTCCTTGATTGACTTCCAAAGACCAAAAGTGAATTTTCGCAAATGCGCAGGAAGCATTTACAGCCTTTAAGGCCATACTGGCCGATGCAAAAACGTTCTTCGCAAGGGCGTCAGTCTTTTTATCCCCCCTATCAGTAGGGAGATTGGATGTGGAGGGTCTAGTATTGACCATGGCAGCTTGGACAACCAGGCCCCTCCAGAGTTAGGTGAGAGGAGATATGGATCTCCCCTCGCCGGCTTATATTTTTTTGTGAATTCAGATTTCACAGGAGGGGTTGAACAAGGCTTTTGCCACAAGGTGGCGACAGGGTCCACAATGGCTATGTTGAAGAGCAAGGCCCTCTCTGTTGTGGGCCCTTGGTCAAGAATGTCAGTGAGTACATACCCTGCCTACCCAGTCTACGGTTGTGAGGTACTGGGCATTTGCATGTCCATAAAGATGGCCTTGCTGAATTTCGAAGTCAGGAGAAGTGTCCAGGTTACTTGCATTCCACAGCCAGTTTGTTAAGGCGAGTATATCTGCCTGGTCAGAGAGAAAATCTATGTCACCAGAGCCTCCATGTGCTGGCTCGAGACCAAAAGGTACTTGGTCACTGTCATCATCGAAAATAGTCAACACTGTGTTGAAAAATGCTGATCCGGAATGCGGCACATACGATCGATCGGGCACCAGCACCAATGGGCCCGCACTTCACGGTGCCCATGATGTGACCGTTTTGCCAATGGGTGGTGCCGAGCCTGTGGGCATTAGTACTGAAACAGTCTTCTTGGGGCTGGCCCCACTGCAGTCACCGAAGCCTGCTGCATCGAGGCATGAGCCGTACCTGTATCTGCCTTAAACATCTCGAGCACCTGCTCTTTGAAGGCCTCCCACTCTGCCCTAGATGTTGGGCCTGAGAAGATTTAGACTTGTGCCTACGCCGATGACAGTGCCTATTTATATAGGAGGAGGAAGAGTGGCTCCAGGAATGTGCCCTTCCGTATCAAGCTCTGACAATTGAACAAACTGGAGACTTTGACAGGGCGGACCGAAAGCGATTTCTGATTTATTTTCAGGCAAGAACCGCAGTCCTCGGGGGCATGACCAACACAGAGGCACCACACGCAGACACCATGTGGGTCCTGTGATGGACTTCTTGAAATGACAGTCCTTCCACCATTTGAACCTGGACACCATGGGCATGGACATTCGGGCAAAATCAAGTGGAATTTGATGAAAAAGGTTCTCCGAGAGTTGTTCCAGTGAGCAGCATGCTGAGCGCACAGAAAAAAGGAACTGATGTATGGGGGCATAGTGACGTGGTATATGTACAATAATCGACGTCACGACCAGAGTTGACGACCGCCGCATCAAGTCAAGTTTGATCGACGGCCGAGTCGAGGTGCACTACATCCCCTGTCGAAAGGTTTCCTAGCAGCTGACGCTGGAAGAATATCTATCTGAGGAATCTGCAGGAGAAAAGCAATCAATTGAAATAGTCTTGCAACCCATTCTCGATCTGCCTTTGGCAACATGGTTTTACTGGAGTCACACATTCCTTTGTGTTGTGGTTTTTGCCTAGACCGAAAAGACATAAGAATTGCAGCTCTGTCACAGACATGGAACAGCAACAGGATTTACAGATCTTCAAGCCTGATTTAGGAAGCGACAGTCCAAAAATTCAAACAAATCAATGCGTGACCTTGAAGGTTCCAGAGTGTTGCAGCAAAAAAGAGGAACAGAGGGAAAATGGCTGAGGCGACTTCATACAAATACACCCGTTATATCCTGGAACATAGTTCTGCCATTGAGAGGAGGTCGTCAAGATTGGAGCCAAAAAAACATTCCAGCACTGATGGAATCAAGGGGATGTTTCACAAGATAAGGAATCTGTGGGAATAATGTGTGCATTAGAAATAAAAAATAAAAAAAAAAGTTTGATCATCCAAATCACTGTATCCCTAATAAAGACTGTGTAAGATTCCCCAGCTTGAGCCTCCAACTCTATAATTCTTGTTACTTAAGAGACTGTAGGAAAAGCATCTTAATAAATAATATTTGGTGTTCTATATCAAGCAGCAGAACAGAAATTCCAGTTGCAGAGCTATTGGTAACAGTTTGTACTATTATCACTACTAACCATATTTAAGGAACTCAATATACTACCTCAGAAAGATGAAGCCATGAATAAGCCCAGGTGAATATAAAACCCTTGTTCAAATGGTAGCTCTTCCTCACCTGAAACAGTCAATGCATGGAGCTAGCCACTCCATATTAATTGTAAGACCATGTGGTAAATCAGAATCAGGAAACGGACAGGCATGCGAGATTAGTATCTATTTTATTCTCTCGTCAAACTTTAAAGACCTAATCTTTCCTTAAATGTGCGATACTAAGCCCTATTTCATACAAAAGAAAATCAGAAAGGGTGCTAGCCAGGGTGGCAAGATGGCTAAACACAATTTAAGTTCTCTGTCCAGAATCACACTCTAACCTAGCTTCTCTCCATACTAAACAGAAAAATACAAAACCACCAAGACATACCTCTGGGCATTCTGACCCCCATCTGTCTCTCATTACCACAGGCCCTTGCCTATGTTCACAGTCCAAGCTTGTAGTTTGTGCACTGCTGTAGAGCCATTCATGGGTCTAGCCAGGTCTCTATGGTTTCTCTTGCAAAAACTGGGTTTCTCACGGTCTTTCACCCTACAGGGAGACTTTCCTCTATTATGCTCACCCATCCTATTGGGGTCCGTTCAGTCCCGATCATCACACTGGGGCTTCTCCTTTCCTTCCCAGCTCCAGGGCTTGTTTCTATCTTTCTCCCTACTCCAGGGCCTGTGTCCCTCTGTCTTGCCATGCCACCCACCTCATGTTCCGCTGAAGCCACTGCATACCCACTAGTGTTGGGCGGTCCTCCTCTGCAGTATTTCCGGCATTTCTATCTCCGCTGAGCTGCATGCATGATCAACTTAATGGCCTTTTTTCTTTCACCGTCGCTACATGCGTAGACCGGTGGGTGATTTCTTCTGAGGGTCTTTCCTCTGCCCTCCAAGGTTCTCTGCTCTTGTTCCAGTGGCAGTGGCAGCTGCTTTCGGTGAGCGGCTCGGAAGGCATTGCTGTATTTGCCAAATGCACACCACCATGCAGGATGCCTCATCCAGCGTCCTTGCTCTCCTGCCGGCCACACCACCTGTGCGTTGTAACAAGTCTGCACTCCACAGGCGGTGCTGATACTTTCTCCTCATTAGCTCCTCAGACAACATGCCTCCAATAGGCTGTTCTTTCCACCTTTCTGACATTTCCCATAAGGACTGAGTAAAGTTTGGGTCTGGAACTCAACCAGCCATTAAAGGAGTCAAAGGGTTATTATACACCTTAGCTCCTACATGCCCCACAAAGAGGTGTGTGTCTGGGGGTGAGGGATGGTTACTTAAGTCCATCTATGGAGTTTTACTGTCCCCCAAGGGGGAAGTCACCTCCAGAGAGATACAACTTAGCCTGTCCCCTCGGGGGGGGGGGGGGGGGGGTTAAGTGTAGCAGGCTCACCTCCCTAGTCCCAAAGGGTGTGGATCTGCCATGGAGAGAGGTGAGTAATACCTTGGATTAATCACAACACTTAAAGCAATAGGTTAAATTGGGTAATAAATCAAACCAATTATCACTTCTACAGTAGGCGTACATGTCCTTTCACTGAGTGGAGATAAAAAATAACTCACCTGAAGTGAAGTGGAGTTGGAAGGATTGGGGTTCCACTTAGGTTTCTGAGTTTAATGCTCTAAGCTGGGACCAAACGTAGGAATGGAGGGTCTGGCATTTGCCTTATTCATAACAGATGTCCTAGAATATCTACATAACTTAACTCCACTAGCTTCAGATGAGACACCTGTGAGCAAATGAAAAACAGCTTGACAGTCCTCCCAGCACACGACCCCTAGGCCAACCCACCAAGAGGAAAACCCCTGAAGACTGTAAGAGAGGGGATGGATTCAGAAAAGCTTTAGGGGAAATGCAGCCCCATGGAAACATGAATGTTGTCTACACTTCTCCAATCTCACCAGCATGCCAAAAACACATTTGCTCTGGCTGAGAGCCAAAAACTATTCAGTGAGATGAATAGTATTAGCAAAAAATAGAAGCCATGGGGTTATTTCAGTCTGTTCCACACCCATGTGTGTAAGTGCAAGTTAATAGATGAAAAGAACCATTTCTTTCACAGATATTAAGGCTATAACACACACCCATCTCAAATAAAAACTACAGGTCAAATACAAACCTTAAAACAGAAAGTCATTATTTTGCTTGCCAAGCTGTTGCCCCTGAAAAGCGTCTGCATGGAATCTGCCAGTTCTACTTCTTTCGAAAACATGTTCCAAAGAAGTTGGTATAGCAGGTGTCGAGAATCAAAGAGCGTCACAAGGACACGAGCAAGCTCATCCTAAAAATAAGACATACAAATTGATCTCAATTATAACTATGTGAACATGAAACTTAAAAAAGCAACACTTACACCAACATTGCAAGAGTAACTTCAAAGCATTTTCAGAATACAACTTTCTTTAAAGAATGACAAAACACAGCATAATGTTCTAATAAATACATTAAAAAAGAAAACTAAATGACACTAATATTCTAAGTTTCAAGCACTGAACAAACAGTATTTAAATGTTTGCAGTGAAAAAAATGGGACTGCATTTTCTAGAACACAAAACCCAAGCCAAGCAGACCGATTCACAAATATTAGCATAAATGAAAGGAGCGCAGAGAATATGCAAGTTTGTTTTGCGTTCATTGCTGAAATGCTCAGTGAACCGCCCGAGAAAAAAAAACATTTCCATCTATGTTTGAGGGATAGATGGGCAAGTTTGACAGCTGCGGTTAAAGAAAATATTAACAGTCAGAAATCACGCGGTCATGATTTGTGGCTCCCATTGCGCCTGTTTCAAACAGGCCCATAAAAGGCACGGGGTTGACCCTCATTGCAAGGTAAATAAAAGAACATACCGTTTGTAAATTCGAGATGCGTTGATAAATGCCCAGAAACATAGCCCTATTCACGCAAATACGGAGGGAAAGGGCATCTAAATGAGCGCATCTAACATGCACTAATTCAGATGCCCTCTGAATTGAGCTGCTGCTTTTTTTGGCGCAAGAGGAGAAGCTCTTGTGCATCTCATCACTTGCCCCAGAAAGTTTTGAGAATCTGGCCCAAGCTGTGTACCAGATTAGCTAGAGGTGTAATGCTTGCAAGCACAACTACTGCTGCAGGGCTAACAAACCGATCATAATAATCAAAAGGCAAGATCTTCTTTTCATGATACAATTGTGAAATTCGGAGGCCCTAGAGGAAAAGGTAACTCACCCTCCAACACACAAACTCTATTGGTGAGCTTGAATTAGGATAAACAAATACCTAAAACCAAGTCATGTGTTTTAAGCGCCGGGCCAGTATGCAATTTTTGGGTGGGTTATCAGTTGAAAAATCTACAATGAAACAACCTAAAATATACTCCTAAAAATGACTTACCCACTGCGAACATGGCACCACATTTGCCAAAGCCATGGCAATAGGTAGTTCTCCTTGGTCTCCCATCATAGTGACTAGTTCTACCAATCTCTCAAATCGATCAGCTAGCACAGTTTCCGCTAGTGTGTCGAACTCCGTTCCCTGTTGTAGGATTTTTGTGAGGACTTCCATGAATGTAGCTCTCGTTTGCAGATCTTTGTGGTAACCTAAACCTAAGAGTACAATAACATGAATACCGACTTTGCTTAAAATGCTTGAACATTCCAATTCAACAATCTCTTTCATACAAAGCTGGTTACATTTTGACATTATGCGAGAAATCAAACAAGTTCCTATCTAAATTTTACAGTTATGAAAGTGAAGATGGTAGGGTTCCAAATTAAGGCAGGCACAAAGAGTTCCCAATATGTGGGATCAAGGGCTAAGGGATATAGCAGATTTGCATGCAAGTATACATACATACATAGAAGGTATCATGCTACAATAGAAATATAATTTCATCCTCTTTCCTGACACTTAAGCACAAAATGCTTGTGTGTGCTTTCAAAGAAAGTCTGACAAGCAGAAACAGGATTATTTTTGTCTTACCTATGGAGTGCATGAGACCACTGTCAACATTTGCATTCAGCAAATTTGACATAGCAAGAACAGTGCAATGCCGCAATGAAGCCAGTCTTCGGGACATGCCTCTTTTTCTTCCTCCTGATTGTGTGCCATCATCTTCAACTTCACTGCAGTCATTCAAAAGGTTCATGAACAGCGTAAAATATCTGAAAGGAAACATCCATAATATCACTTGATTTGGACAAAGCGCTTTATAAATTCAAATAAATACTAAATAAAATTGTGATCGTGCATCCTAATGACTTCCTAACAATACATTCTGAACATTGCATTGAAGATCTGAAACTGCTTCTATGAAGGGGAATATGAATTAAGCTTGGAGCTCAAGACACAGAACATACGAATAGATAATCAATGTCGAGAAATAATATGCCTTCATGGAAATCACCCACTAAGAGCGAGATGGGTAAGTTGCACGCCTGTTATTCATTTCAGGCAGCTCGACTAAAGTTGCATTCAGTCATTCAATTATTCCAGGATTAACAGTTAAGGAGCAGTGCTTGTTAAGAAGTAAATCCTCATTCGGAGTGTAGCAAGCGAAAGGAAATTCATATATTTTCTACTACTGTCAAACAGGAGACAACTAGCGCAATGTGTTCCTTGGGAAAATGTGTGGTGATTTTCTGAAGCTGTTGGCAAGATGAATGTTGTCTTTGAATTCAATAGGAACGGGGTAACAAGTTTGCATGAGGATGAGACAACCTGGGATGATTGTCAAATGTAGTGACCAAAGCTATTGATGTTTGCCACTCAAGATTCTATTCTAACCTTTTGCCTTAAGTATTTTTGGTTTCCTCTGATTTGTTTAACACACTTTGCCTTTTGAGATTTCATTTGAGGAGTCTTCATCAGAGTTCTAATCAGAGATGCAAAAGCAGATTGTCCCACTGATAGACCCCAAGTCCATCAGGTTTACAGTCTTCCAAAGGTTGTATAAATTTTGCCGCAGGCCACTTGGCCCAGGTCCGCTTTTGGAGATGCAGGCAATGGGTTCTAGGTCATTGGTCTGCTTTCTAAAGGTTGCACATAAACAAAGACCAATTTATTTCAGGCGATTTTGTGCAGCCCTCGGAAAGCAGAACAAGGACAATACTAATGCAGTATTTATTTTTTTATTTAGGGGGGTTTTCACTCCCTGAGCCACCCTTTTTGCTCCTTGACGCTCGCTTCCCCAGCCCCCACCATGCAAACACATGTTTCCACACACTCACTCAGACACCTCACACTCCCAAGGTTTTTCTTCTCGGTCTCGCCATGGCCATCAGCCCCTGCACGCACTGGTGTGTGTCACAGAGGCTGACAGTTCGATTTAGAAAGACCGCTCTGCGCGGTCACAGAGCAGTCTTCCTAAATCGATCTTTTTTGGTATCGGACAAAATAAAACTATATTTTGACTTGGTCCCAGGCAGGTTCCCCAGACTCTACTCTTGTGCAGAGTCACCCTTGCAGACCACACCTGTCGGCAAATCTCCCCCCTCAACTGCAACCCTCCACTCTGCTGCTATTTTCGGAGGACACCTATGCAGCCTCCGTTCTCATGCTGGCCCCATTCGTCCACCCTGTACTCACCCTACCCTCCCAGTCTCCATGACCCCCATACAAACCCCCATTCATTTCCTCACGCTGCTCTGCTGGGCCCAGCCACCCTCTTCCTGTTTTACTCCTGTCAATGTGTGAAAAACCCATGCAGCAATCCAGATAGGCTGTGGTTCGAGGAAAGCGTCCTGCCAGCATAAATCCCTCCCAAAAGCCACCTCATCTCACAGCTATCTGTAGGTGGCTTCGTTAGCTAGTGGAAGCTTGTGATAACAGTGGGGTGAAGTTTGCTGCACCCACTCTGGTTTCCTTATATGAAACCCATGTATAAAAGGTACAGAGTCCAACAGAGACAGTTTCAACACATAAGTTAGGATTGGATGATATAGGGGTTGGCATATGTAAGGGCTACTGTGTTGAGGTAAAGTCCTGTAGATGGCAAAGGCAGAAAAGACCAGTTTATCAGAATGGAGTCTTGGATGAAGGCTGAATCAAAACCAGAGAGGAACAAGAAAGAAGTTACCGCAAGTTGAATGTAGAAGCCTCCCAGTGATTGGGTGGCCGCCAAATGGTTGATAGGATGCAACCTTTGATATGGAGCAAAGTTCACCCCTGGAGACCCAACCCTCATGTAAATGGAGCGGCTGACTCCTTATCTTGTCAAACCTTGGGACGTTTCCCAAAGCACAGAAGGCAACTCAGACCAAAGAATAATTATGAGGACGCTCTACAGGTTTCTGCACTCTTCTGTTTGAACAGGGAATCCCAAAAATGTAATTCTGCCCAACCTTTTTGATTCCCCTAATCTTTTTAATGGCTTTTTGTATTTTGGACTATTTTGTATTCTCCCCATCCTCCTGGTGGTTTTCTTGTCTCTTGACTGTTTTGTGGTCAAGTGGACATTTAATAAAGCTCATCTGCACTGCAACTCCTTTGTGATGTGCAGAATGTTGGGAAGTAGGCTAGTGAAGGCTGGACAATTGAGTTTAGAGAGCACCAAGTCTAATCTCTTACCATGTTAGTAGCCAAATGCCCATACATCGTAGTCGTTGGGGTACTAAGCCATGGCCTGCAACCCTCAATATCGCTCATCTTTGTCAAGGCCATGAGGGGTGGCCAATACTACCATCCTGCTATCAGTCTGTTTTAAAGCCCACAATGGACTCTTCCCCATTTAAACTAGATTAGGGTCTTCCACCCTTCTCAGTTCAAAAATGTATGGGTGTACCCGAGTGTTTGGAAGTCTGGCTCTCCAGGACCAATAGTCCGGCGGGCAAGAATTGAATGCTGCATGCCTGTGTATTGGGGGTCACAGATACAGAGCCCCTGGGAAAATGTGTACATCTACAGAAGCCCTGTACTATTCTCAGGAAAGTTTCGATAATACCTAGAAGCTATGCTGGAGAGAGGGACGACTTGAGGAATTGGTGACCCACTGTCCAGATTGAGCTCCATCTTTTTGTGGAGATCTCTTACTCTCCTGCCTGCTGGAAGAAGGTTACTGCTTCCCTCCAGCATTCACTGCTCAAACCTCTTTGCTTGCAGGTCTGGTGCTCTTCTGAAAATGCATCTGTCCTTGCAGGATCTCGGTGGTAGAAGCCCTTGCTGGAACCCTGGGTAGCTTATTGTTAACCCACCTGATTCTGCTCTGTTATTTGACCCTTCCTGTAACCGCATGAAGCTGTTCTTAGTCGAGCTAAACTTAGTTTTCCCAAACTAAAATTAGCGCCCTCCACTCAAATAATTCATCAATAAACATTGACGGTACTCTGATTCCAGTATCGAAACGGGTAAAAACCCAAGGAATTTATCTAGATGCTAATCTAACTATGACGAAACACATAAGCAGCCTATCATCATCCACAACATACACGTCCATATTAATTGCCCTTAGTCGCCAGTTCCTTACATCCACAAACAGCATTACCCTAGCTAGGGCTCTGATATTATCGAAGCTGGACTACTGTAACATATTCTTATTAGGGACGTCCAATACCAATCTAAGTTAACTACAATTAAGGCAAAATAAAGTGTTACAAGCAGCTCTAGGAATTTAGAAGTCCGACCACATCTTCAACATTAGAAGGGAGACACATTGACTACCCATTAAGGCCAGACTTATCTTCAAAGCTCTGTGTGTTACCCATAAGTGCCTAGCCAAGAAAGCACCCATCTATATAAATAATTCAATAAGCAAAAATGAATGAAACAGAACGCTTAGATCTAATAAAAATTAGCTCCTTGTGGTCCCTCGCTACAAAAGTACCAGCGCAGGGGGCAGTAGCTTCCCGGTTATGGCCCCCAAACACTGGAACTCCCTCCCATTAAACATTAAAAACGAAGACTCCTTCCACTGCTTCAAAAAACTACTAAGCTTAGCTAAAATTGGTTGAATAGCCAACTGATACATCAACAACAGTTAGCCACATCAGGTCTAGATAGACTCCCACCTAACGGAGTTCCAACTAAAACATGTACATTTATGTGAAGTATTAATGTATGTATGCCGAAAGTTATATTCAATATTGTTTTCTTGTGTATTATTCTTTTTATGTATGTAACTTGAATAATGTTGAACCAATGTCAAGATGTCTGTAACTACGCCGTGATCCCTCAGGGTTTGGGCGTTTAACAAATGCAATAAACAAATAAAATAAATAAGTGACTAATTCAAGCAGCTAGGATGACCTATGTGAGCCACATGCATCTTGCTTGCCGAGTACTCAGCAACTGCATCACTGCTGTGGTACCCTCCTCACGATAGGTCATCTTCATCGGTCACCTCTTCCTCTGGATTCTGTTGATCTGGCTCTCTTTCTAAACATTTTTATGAACTGGAGATCCCCAACCACTGATAGCCGGACCCAATCCAGATGCTTCAACTAACCTAAGCACTTGTGCTACAGCCAGCACATTCAGAGGTTGCGCCTAAGTCTTCTGACAATTGTCCAGCAGTTAGTCTCCTTCAGGATGTCCTAGTTTAAAATGCAGTCTCTTTTTTGTGCCCCTTGATCTAGACCATAGCAACTTTTTTGCTGGGGTCTTCAAGACTGCTCAGATGGTGCAGGATCAGAGGAGTTGTCGCTGCACCAACGCCCTGAAGGTAGAACTACCTACCCTTTGAAATAATTAAAAAAAATTGAAAAGTAAAAGGATGGGAATTAATAGACCATTGCTCTATACTCGCATATAAGACAAGTTGAATCATACATCAATTGTGATTATACTTCTTTGCTGCTAACAATGCAGGTAATTTGGAGACATTAAACGTCAAAAAGCATTAAAAGAAAAATTAATGCACGCTTCTGTGCTCTTAAACAAACCAACTAGGACAACCTCAAGTTATACACTACCTACCTTTTCAACATAACCGCCATAAAACGTTGGGTTTGTCCTCTTAGATCCAATGAATACACTTTTGGGTACTCTGTAAACTCCAACCTAGCTTTAACAGGGAAATGTATTTATTTTGCCCTCCTCAGGGCCGTAAAATGTTCAGGACAACAAGTATTTTTAAAGTGTACTGGGGATTTGATAGTTATTTTAGATCAATAAGGAACAAGTTACTTACCTGTAACTCCTGTTCTCCAGCATGGGTCTTGCATGGATTCACATGCTCATGAATATTCTCCGTCAGGCTAGGAATGCTTGGTGAAAAGAAAGCAGTTTCGTTTTAGACTGAAAACTGCCTGTCTCCTCTATAACCAATTATTGTCCTTTGGGTCATACTGCCCCCCCGCCAATGACACTTAAGATTTGGTAGAGCACGTAAAGTGGCAGTATGAACCAAGAAGAGCAATGGTGGGAAAGGTGGGAGGGTTTGCATGTGAATCCATGCTAGAGAAGAACAAGTTACTTACCAACTGTAATGTTCTTTCGATTGGATGTTCCTCCCACGTATTCCTCATCTTAGATATTCTGACCTTCCAGCTTTGCTGCTTCAGAAAAAAATGTTCTCCACCAGAGGGCGCTCTCCATCGAGCTGCGACGTCATCCATTGTATAAAAGCCTCGAGGTGCGCCCGCTGGCCTCAGTTCTGTTTTTTCGTATATTATAGTCATTGGATTGTAGATAATGGCGTACCTCTTTTGACCCAAGCATTAAAGGAACTTTGAGTGTAAACCATGTAAACTGTACTGTGGGGTAGGCTGGGAGGGTCGATGAGGAATATGTGGGAGGAACATCCAATCGAAAGAATGTTACAGTTGTAAGTAACTTGTTCTTCGAAAAGATTGTGTCCCCCCACGTATTCCTCATCTTAGATAGACTCCCAAAGCAGTTTTTGTATTGGAGGTGGGAGTAGAAGAGATATTAATCATGTACAGAATGAAGTACTGATTTAGCAAAGAGACCCCCCTGTGAGGAAGTCGAATCTAGGGAATAGTGTTTTATAAAAGTGTGCATGGATGGCCAGGTGGCTGCTGCGCTAATATCGTGCACTGGGGCACGCCTTTGAAGTGCTGTTGAAGTTGCCATGCTCCTGGTGGAATGAGCTCTCAGCCCATCTGGAGGATCTTTCCCAGCAAGACTAACATTCAGTTATATCCAAAATGGTCCATCTGGACAATGTTTGCTTAGTCATTGCCAGCCCTAATTTACGGCCAGTGTATCCCCACAAAGAGTTGGTTGCAGTGACGTAACCTGGCCAGTCTTGAAATATAGACACTAAGAGCCCTCATAGGGTCCAATCTGTGTAGTCTTTCCTCCTCCTTACTTGCGTGGGGTGGGGGGGGGGGGATGAAAAGCAGGAAGTGCTATCTTTTGTGACAGGTGAAAATCTGAGACAATTTGTGCTAAAAACGAAGGTTTGACTCGAAGAACAACTTTATCTTTGTAATAGATGGTGTGAGGTGGTCTGCTAGAAAGCGCCTGAAACTCACTCATCCTGTGGGGTGAAGTACATGCCAGTAGAAGTATGGTTTTTAAAGTAAGGAGCCTTAACGGACAAGAATGTAAGAGCTCAAACGGAATGGATGAGAGAAACTTTAATACCAAGTTTAAGTCCCGCACAGGTACTTGAAAAGGTATTGGAGGAAACACATTTAAGACCTTTTTAAAATGGTATAATTAAGGGTATTTTGAAATAGGATTCCTCCTCTAAGGAGCGCTTAAAAATGGATAGTGCTGCTAAATAACCTTTTATCGTACCAACCTGTAGAAGAAAAGATAATATTGTGGGACTATTACACTGAAAAGGGTCCACATTCTCATCAGTTACTGAACTTGTTCCAATGACACCGGTAGAGAGATTTAGTTGCTGGTCTTCTGGCTGAAAGCAAAATTTCCATTACATCATCCGGAAGGTCCCAATCCTTGTATCTCAGCCTCTCAGAAGCTATGCGTGAAGGTTGAGTGTCTTGACCTCTGGATGGAGAACCCGACCTTCCTCTCCTGAGAGCAGGTACTCTCTTTGTGGAAGACGTATTGGAGGGCAGATGGACATGTCCAGAAGGTACGGGTACCATGTTCTCCAAGCCCAATCAGAGGCAATTAGGATCATGGTTTTGCTGAACATCCTTAGCCTCCTGATTACTTGAGGGATCGCACGTACTGGAGGAAACGCGTACAGGAGTGGAAATTCCCAGTCCACAACAAACGCGTCTGTTTCCTCTAGAGCTCCTCTCGGTGGAAATTCCCTTGAGCAGTACTGTTTGCACTCCCTGCTGACACTGGTCACGACAGATCCATTTGAGGGGGTTCCCCAAAGGGCAACTATCTCTTGAAGGACTTCGTGGGAGACTGTGCTCTGCCTGCTCAGAGCGTTCGCCGGTGTGTTTTGCTTTCCGGCTAGATGAGCTGCCGACAGAGTGATCCCTTCTTGTATTGCCCAGAACCAGAGCTGCATTGCTTCTCTGCACAGTGGTAGTGACCCTACTCCTCCTCTCTTGTTGAGGTAGTACATGGCCACCGTGTTGTCCGTCATTATCAGGACATTCTTTCCCTGTACAGAGGGCAGGAAGGCCTTCAGCGCTAGTCTGATTGCCCTTGGCTCCAATAGGTTGATGTGTAGTTTGGACTCCGATGGAGACTAACGACCGATGATTGTCAACTTGGTGTGAGCTCCCCACCCTGTGAGTGAGGCGCCCGTCACTGCCGTTACCTCCGGCCATGGTTGCCAAAAAGATTCTCCCTTGAGGATACGTTCTCTGCAAGCCCACCATGGATGATCCTGTGCTACTCTGGCTGGAACTTGCAAAAGATCTGACATTTCCCCTGAAAATTGGGACCATTAAGTCCTGAGGGTCCATTGAA
This sequence comes from Ambystoma mexicanum, assembly GCF_040938575.1. Classification (NCBI taxonomy): domain Eukaryota; kingdom Metazoa; phylum Chordata; class Amphibia; order Caudata; family Ambystomatidae; genus Ambystoma; species Ambystoma mexicanum. The sequence continues at coordinate 274,831,595 of NC_090931.1, read as the reverse complement.
GGGATCTCATCCTCAATCTGGCTTCTGGCACCAGAAAAATGCAGGATGCCATAAGACCAAGCAACCTGAGAAAAATCGAAGGCCGGTAGATGCTGGGCATTCTGGAATTTTGTTTCCATCTGCAGAATGTGGTGAGCTCTCTCTTTGGGGGGCGAGGCTTTGCCCGAGCAAGTAATCAGGACTTCTCCGATAAACTGGAGTTTCTCTGATGGGATCATGTTTGACTTTAAGTTCAGAGAAAAGCCCAGTCTGTGAAGGAAGTGGTAGGTCTTAGATAGATGCTCCTGGGCTTGTTTGGGAGAACGTGCCCTGATCAGCCAATCGTCCAGGTAGGGGTAGACATGAATTCCCCCCCTCTCCTGAGACTCGCTGCCACCACCGCCATCAACTTGCTGAAAACTCTCGGGCGGAGGTCAACCCGAAAGGTAGAACTCAAAACTGATAGTGAGAATTGCCAATCGCGAAACCTCAGGTACTTCCTGTGTTTGAGATGTATTGGCACATGAAAGTAAGCATCCTGAAGGTCCAATGATACCAACCAGTCTTGGAGTTGAAGAGCCTGAAGGATCTGAGAGTGTGTGACCATCTTGAACTTGTCAAGTTTCTCAAGTCTAAGATGGGTCTCAATCCTCCGTCCTTCTTTGGTATAAGGAAATATGGGGATTAGCAACCCTTGTTCCTCTCTGCTAAAGGTACATGTTCTATTGCACCTTTCTGTAGCAGGGTTAAGATTTCCTGCAACAGGAGTGGGTCTGGATGTCTAGCAGAGTTGTATCCCGGCGGGTGATTCTGAGGTTTCTTTTGAAAAGGAAGGCATTAACTTTGGGATACTTTTTCTGGTGCCCAAGCATCTGAAGTAATGCCCCGCCATTCTTCCAGATGCTGCGAGATCCTGCCTCCCACCGGGGTCTTGTGAGTCAAAACCTCAGAGTGGCTTTGCGGCAGCTGCAGCAGCGGCTGAAGGCAAGGTTGCCGTTGCTGAGGAAGATCTAGTACCTTTTCCTCGCCCCAGAGAAAATTTCATTTGTCCCCTTTGACTGGCCTGTCCCCTTCCATTTCCAAATGAGGAATAAAATCGAAAGGGACGACGCCTCGGGGAGGATGTGCCTGTGTAGGGGCATTGTTGAGGTTTTCGTATAGCGGCACTGAGTGATTCTGCTGCCGCTTTGGAGGTCTGCAGCTTCTCCAAACTTTCATCCGCCTTGCTGCCGAACAACCTTGAGCCGTCAAATGGCATATTGAGAAGTCTTGCATGCACATCTGGTGCAAAACCGGACTTCCTCAGCCATGCAAACCTACGTAGCACAGTACTAGACAACATGGACCTACTGATGCTGTCAGCCATATCCAAACCTGATTGAAGGCATTTCCCCCCCGTAGCCTCCTTTCCATCCCTTACTATGGCCAGGAAACCTTCCCGTTCCTCACCTTCAAGGATGTGTTCAGCTGCTGCTGTCACACAGTCCACAGGGATTATGCAAATCTTGCAAGGGTGCAAGTTACATTTGTAGATTTTAATGCCATGCTCCCCGAAGAAAAAATCTTTCGGGACCATGTATCGATCTTATCATCCATATCTGCGGGAATTGTAGGATATGCCGATTCCTAGTAGAAGTAGCCACCTGAACTACAAGACTCTCAGGTGATGGGTGTTTACTTAAATATTCAGGATCTGAAGAACAGGGTCTGTATTTTGAAAGATATTTTTTATATACTGCTGGAGTAGACTCAGGGTTTTCCCATGCAGTGGTCACCTTCCTTTGTAGAGCTACGTGAAAAGGAAGTATGTGGTCTTGTTGAGGTACCCCCGAAATGATGTCAGTCATTTCATCCTCCTAATAGGTAAATTTCTGCTCCACCCCATAAATTCAGTTACCCTGTTCATTAACTTTCTGTATCCTGTATCAGCATGATCAGCCGGGTCAGGCTTTTCAAATTCATATTCTGGAGCTGTGTCCAGCCCACTTGCTGACTGCAAGCACTCATAAGTCTGCCATCTTAGATTGAGGGTCAATCAACTACTCAGGGACCTGTTTTGTTCCAAATTTCACACCAGCTAGTGAAACATCTTCCTCTCCTGATGAACCTCCCTCATAAATGGAGTACATGGTTTTAAAGAAACCCTGCCTACTTTCAGAGTGAAAAAACGTTTCAGGTGGCATAGACTTCGACACAGATGTCGATTTTGCAACAGGAATGAACAAAGCCATCGACAAGGGCGTCAATGGCGTCAACGTTATAGGTATCTCCTTCCATACCGTAGAGGTAACCTTCAACATTTTCGAAGGAATAGTCAACACCGAAGGAATTGTCGACACGTCAACTGTGCCCTCGACGTAACCTTCTCAGAATGGTCTGTCGACACCCTGTGCTCGATCGCCTTCGACAGAGGCTTTGAGGAAGTCTTTGATGTGGATTTTAATGGATGATGAGTATCCAATGCCATTTTATCGAGTACTATCCTCGATTTTTGCACTGGTAGGTGTTTTTTATAAGGCGTCGGGGAGGACTTCTTGGACAACACCCTTGACGATTTCCCGCCTGATTTTCTTGTCTAAGATCTTCCCCTGCCACTCTTTGTATGAGTGAGGGGCATGGCCTTAACTAGACTTCTTTGAAGCGGTCTGGGCCTCATTCTCAAAGATCTTTAGCATAGATGTTCTAAAGGCTTCCCACATTTTCGGGGAATCGTGTTTTGATGGACAGGTAATAAGACCTTTTAGATTTGTGACGTCTTAAAGTAGACTCGGCCGAGTCTCCCCACCCCCCTCAAAGAAAAATGAGGACTACTCCCCCATCGCCAGTTTACCTCTTCGTTCCTTTAATACTTTATGGGTCATCGACTGACAGGAAACACACTTGTCTATACTATGGTCGTAACAGCGGCACCAGAAGCAATTCCGATGGGGGTCTGTTAGCAACATCTTTCTTCCACATTTCTGGCATTTTCTTTTATTCCAGTCTTTGGTGTGGAAGGATTAGATGAGGACATTTTCACAAACTGAAGTGCCGTTTTCTTGACCCGAAGTGAAGCCAACGGAAAAACGGAACTGAAGCCAACGGGCGCACCTTGAGGCTTTTATACAACAGATGACATCGCGCCTCGACAGATGCTGCCGAGGGACATGGAGGCTGCAGCGTCGAGCAGAGCGCTCTCTGGTGGAGAATTTTTTTTTCCCGAAGCAGCAAAGCTGGAAGGTAAGAATATCCAAGATGAGGATACGTGGGAACGTGGGAGGACACAATCCATTCAAACATGTGTTACAGGTAAGTAATTTGTTCTTTCTCCAGCATGGGGTCTTGCATGGAATCACATGCTCATGAATAAGATTAAACAGCAGTACACATACACAACCATGGGAGGTGGCAAGGCTCAACAGAAGCAATACACTTAACCTTGGAACAGACTTCCCTGAAGCAAACAGGTTGCATAGCACTGCTTGGCCAACCCCAGACTCCTCCCTGGAATTCTGTTGACGCAGTAGAATCTCATGAAGGTGTGGGTGGACCTCCACGTAGCAGCTCTGCAGGTGTCGAGCAGGGGAATACCAGAGAGAAACACTGTTGTCACTGTGATGGCTCTGGTGGAGTGGGCTCTCAACCGTCCTTTGAGATGTCTGTTGGCCCGACAATGACAGTGCATGACACAGCCAGAGAGCCACCTGGATAAGGAAGCCTTAGACAGGGCAAGTACGGTTGCTTGCAGAAGAGAACATGGATATCCCCGACTCGCCTGGCCAAGGTGATAGCTACCAAGAAAGCAATCTTCCACAAGAGAAACTTCAGAGGGGCCCGATGCATCGGTTCAAAGGGAGGCAGCATGAGCTTGGTCAAAACCATGTTGTGCTCCCAAGCAAGGGCGAGGAGCGGGGATAGAGGCAAGGAGAGAGGCGAGGAGCGGGGGGAAAGAGGCGAGGAGCGGGGGGAGAGAGGCGAGGAGCGAGGGGAGAGAGGTGAGGAGCGGGGGGAGAGAGGCGAGGAGCGGGGGGAGAGAGGCGAGGAGCGGGGGGAGAGAGGCGAGGGGGGGAAGGGGTGAGGAGGGGGAGAGGAGCGAGAAGGAGGTAAGGAGAGAGGCGAGATGGTGAAAGGTGAGGAGAGTTGCGGAAGAGAGTTGAGATGGGGAACAGTGAGGAGAGTTGAGGAGGGAAGAGTTGAGGAGGGGAGAGGCGAGGAGGAAGAAGTGAGGAGAGAGGCTTGACAATAGCCCATCTCCTCAGAAGAGTAAAGCCAGACATGATCTGTCACACTACCAACGAGTGGTTTCTAAGCGCGGAATCGGGATTCAAAAATGTATTGAGCTGTGTATTCTTGCTTCCAAGACAAACGTGTTGCCGCTGAGCTATCCTTCCTCCCCAAGGGGAGGATAATCTTTTGGACAACCTTAGTGGACACCCTGTTATTTGCACTACAGGTTTGGGCTACTTCACCGCTCACCAGAAGGTTGTTGAAAAACCTCACCAGTATCTATCAAGAACTGTGCTGGCAGCAAAGCCAAGACTGGTATATGGGTACATCAGACTTCTAACAACAAGAGGGAAGAGAATACCAGCAATCGTTTACTTTGACACTGAAATTCCAGCTTATTGACAAGACATTGAGGATCACCTGCTCCAACAAAGCCACTTTGACGAGTCCCTGCACAGCTCCAAAATCAATAGACGGAAGCACTACATGCACTAGCAGCCAACATACCACAATGCCTGTGGTTCCTACCCAAAGAGCAAAAACTGAACTAAATCAAAAAGATCCTAAAACAAAAATTAGGACTTTAAAAACTGCCACCACTAGACACTGTCTCTTCCAGAACTGCATATGCGATCAATTCAGACATCTATACCAACCCCCAACTCCTGCAGTAATTGTTCTCTTGGGAACACTAGCATCAACCACCAGCTAGTTCCTCATAAGTTAACCTTGCTTCAAGATTCATTTCGTCACCCCCAAACCAACAGCTAGAAACCTAGAGCTACCTGACACAACCTTTTGTGACTTGTCACCTTTAGACGACCCGATTGTGCACTGCCAGCACAAGGTCTCACAAGTTACTCCAAAGCAAGGTTGTATCTTTAACATCAGAGATATACTTCTTATTGGGGACTATGCAGCATCAGGGCTAGAAGCTCATTCAGTCAATCAGAAGTGTGTGTTCATCGACCCTCACTATTTCCAAGGAGAGGCTGAATTCCATTTGAGATTAGACAAGTTCTAGGGTACCCTTTTGGTATGATCTGTCAAATTTGGTACCTTAAGGTGCTGGTTGACCTTTGACTTTGCAGTTAACCCTAATAAGTAGAGTGGTGACTCGGGAACACTCAGATTTTCTGAACCCAAAGTACATACCCAAAGACGGAAAATCTTTATCCACAATAAAAAAAACTCCCCTGGATTGGTAGATCTCAACTACAATTGGGAGGGGGCATTGCCTGCTTGCCTATTTTTTTTTTTTAGAAAGGTACTCCTATAAGGGCAGAATTCCATTTTGGGGGATATTCTGGCCTTGTAAACCTTTTGTGTTTTCTCCTCGTTTTCTCTTGTTTAAACTATCACTCTCCTCTAATTGTACCATAAACATCATAATTACCTATAGGCCTCCAGGATCACCCCCGGACTACCAAAAGCACCTCCTCCAAATCATAGGTAACAACCTTAAAAGCTCAACTAAAACCATCCTACTCGGTGACCTTAACCTAGGCTTACTCGACCCTAAGGACAAAGCAGCCCCTTCCCTAGCTGAAGAACTCACCCACCCGGGGTTAGAACACAAAATCACAGCACCTACTCACTGCAAAGGCCGATCCATTGACTGGGTCGCTGACCATAACTGCTCCTCATCCATCACTAACATATCAGCCCTCCCGTGGACAGACCACCACTACATTAAATTCTCTATTCCTACCACTCCCACCCGTAAGACACTCACTCATGCCCCACCCGCTAAAGTCAGAAGTTCAAAGACACTCACAAAAATACACCTTGCACCTTCTCTCAATATCCCTGAACTTAAACCTCCATTTAACAATAACCCCCCGCACCTCTCTTGCCACACTTATGTCCACGTTCTCACTCAAGCCATCAAGTCCATAGCCCCCCTAGAAGATTAAAAAAATAAAAAAAAAAAATAAATAAAAATCAATGCACTCAAACTTTTGGTTCACAGAAGAACTATCTGCACTCTGCACCATGAAACGCAGAGCTCCAACCAAGTGGCAATCATCGCCTAACCAATCCTCTCTAAACAAATTCAAAGAGTCCACATCCACATATAAAAAAGCCATATTCCTAGCCAAATCTGATTCCTTAAACCAAAGAATCTCCAAAGCCAACTCTAAATCAAGAGAAGTTTTCTCTATTTTTAAAGAGCTCATCACGCCCAACTCCAGCCCAGATGAAATCATTAAGGACGAAGCCTGGTGCAATAGTATCCAGTCTGCCCTCATCACCAAAGTTAAAACGATCCAAGAAAAAAATGTCAACTCAGCGCAAAGCTTTCCCTAACCAAGACAATCCACCCCCACCCTCCTCTCACAAATCATGCCCTCAAACTCCCCTCTTTGCCTTCAGAGACGTCACAGAATCAAAAGTCACCAACCTTCTCAAAAACATCAAACACTCCACATGTAAAGGGGATATCTGTCCTCCAACCATTATCAATGAATGCGCAGACTTACTGGTTGCCATCATCACAGCATTCATTAATGCTTCATTTTCTTCAGGAATCGTACCTCAATGGCTAAAATAAGTCTGGGTTCGCTCGCTCCTAAAAAAAAAAAAAACCCTCCCTGCTTCCCCCAACGACTATCGCCCCATCACCACTGTCCCCTTCCTCCTTAAAGTCCTAGACAAAGCCTCCCACACCCAAATCCAACACTATCTGGAAACTAATGCCATCCTAGGTAGAAGGCAATCCAGCTTCCACAAGGGCCATGGCACAGAAACCACCCTCTTAGACTTAAAGAATCAAATTACCAAAATAATGGACAAAGGCAAACCTGCCCTCCTACTCCTCCTCTATCTCTCCGATGCGTTTGATCTTGTTGTCCAACATATCCTCACCTCTCACCTATTCAACGCAGCACATTTCTCTCACAAGGCCACCGCCTGGATAATCTCTTTCTTAGAAGGAAGGGCCATGAAAGTGTACTCGGACCAGGCCAACGAAGCCCCGACCACCATTAACTGTGGAGTCCCTCAGGGGTCATGCACGGCACCTACCCTCTATAACCTGTTCACCAAACCTCTCTGACATGTTGGATGCGCTCGGCATAGCTTACACTAACTATGCCGACGATACCAAAGTCCTCCTCGCTCTCACCGGAGACCCAAGACACAGAAGCTCTCCTTCAGATATATGCCACTATCCAAACATGGAGGGTTATTAATGGTCTCCGTTTAAACGGTGATAAAACCGAGATCATCATCCTTGCCCCCAAGGAAACTTTATCCAAACTCGGCCCTGAATACACGCACGTCACCATTGACAAAACCAACATACCTGTGAAGACCCTAGGAGTCTACTTAGACTCTACACTCTCAATGACAAGACAGGTCAGCGCCATCTCCTCCGCCTCAGCAATCACCACCAAACTAATTTATGCCATAAAACCCTTCCTAACCTCTCAAAATTGCAGCTCCATCGACAGAGCCACGAAAGGAGCTAGACTTGACTACTGGAATGCCCTCCTAGGAGGCACCTCAACAAAAAACATAAGCAGGCTCCAAATAGTGCAAAACAATGCACTCTGCGCCGCCCTTCCGATCCCCAAGGGAGACCATGCATCGCAGGCCAGACGTAATGCCCACTGGCTCCCAGTCAAGGAAAGAATGAATTTCAAAATCCTCACCCTCACACAAATGCATCAATCTCGCCACACCTTCCTACTTATCAGAAATCATAACCAAGAACTCCTCCGTCCGTCCCAAAAGAAGCCACCATGCAAACCAACTCTGCATACCCACCATATAAAGAGCCAAAGTTGGTGGCATTGGTTTCCCTCAAATAGCACCTAACCTTTGGAACGCCCAACTCACTCAGAGCAGAAGGAACAAGTTACTTACCTGTAACTGTTGTTCTCCAGCATGGGTCTGGCATGGATTCACATGCTCATGAATATTCCCTGTCGTCAGGCTGGGAATCCTCGGTAAAGAAAAAACCAGTATCAGTTTAGTTTCTGATCTGTCTTTCGTAGAAGCAACCAATCACTGATCTCTGCGTCATACTGACCACAGCCAATGACTGCCCTCTACCTAAGCCCCGCCTCTGGCAGCCATCTTCAGATTTGGTAGCACGTGAAGTGGCAGTATGACCAAGTGAAGAGCCGCAGAGGGGTAGGCGGGAGGGTTCGCATGTGAATCCATGCCAGACCCATGCTGGAGAACAACAGTTACAGGTAAGTAACTTGTTCCTTCTCCAGCATGGGGTCTGGCATGGATTCACATGCTCATGAATAAAGAATACATAGCAGTACACACATGCACAACCACGGGAGGTGGCAAAGGCTCAACATTAAGCATCACATCAAACTCAACATTAAGCAAATCTTACCTCCTCACTAGGCTCACCTTAGGCGAACAGGTTGCGCAGCACTGCTTGGCCGACCCTGGACTCCTCCCTGGAATCCCGATCGACGCAGTAGAATTTCGTGAATGTGTGCGTCGACCTCCACGTAGCAGCCCTGCAGATGTCCAGCAAGGGCACACCAGATAGGAACGCCGTGGTAGCTGCGATCGATCTGGTGGAATGGGCTCTCGGACGGCCAGGCAGGGGTCGGTTTGCCAACCGATGACAGTACATGATACAGCCGGAGAGCCATCTGGAAATGGAAGCCTTCGAGAGAGCCTTCCCCTGATTGACAGGTCCAAAGTTCACAAAGAGTTGTGACGTCTTCCGAAAACCCTTCGTGCGGTCCACGTAGAACTTCAGCGCTCTAGCCACATCCAGCGAGTGCAAAGTCCTCTCAGCCGGCGACGAAGGCGACGGGAAGAACACAGGCAACACCAAGGGTTCGTTGAGTTGGAAGTCCGACGGCACCTTGGGCATGAAGGAGGGGTGCGTCCTGAGCACTACCCTCGTGTCGTGAAAAGTCAAGTACGGGGCCTTGCAGGAAAGGGCCTGGATCTCTCCCACCCGTCGTGCGGAGGTGATGGCCACAAGAAACGCTGTTTTCCACGACAAGAACTTCAACGGGGATGAGTGCAGAGGCTCGAACGGAGGTCCCATGAGCTTGGTCAGCACCACGTTGAGCTCCCACGCCGGGGCCGGAGCCTTCACCGGCGGGAACGATCTGAACAGTCCCTTCATGAACTCTTTCACCAGACGATGAGACCACAAGGACGTCCGCCCCGTGGTTCTGGTGTATCGGGAGATCGCAGCAAGATGAATCTTGATGGAGGCGTGCGCCAGTCCAGCATTGGCCAGCGTCAGTAGGTACGGCAGTACTTGGGGAGCCGTAATCCGCAGGGGGTTAATCTTCTGTGCGTGGCACCAGACAGAGAACCTCTTCCATTTGTGTCCGTAGCATTTAAGAGTTGAGGACGCCCTGGCCTTTGCAAGAACCTCTCTGCAGTCGGCCGGTATGTCGTATCCTTCAAACTAACGCTGCAGGAGCCAGGCCTGCAAGTTCAGCGACTTCGGGTCATGATGGAGGATGGCGCCTCCTTCCCTGGAGAGCAGATCCGCGTCCACTGGCAGCTTGATTGACGGGGACACTGACAAATCCAGAAGGTCCGGGAACCATATCTGCCTCGGCCACGCAGGTGCGACGAGGATCATCCGGCACCGTGACCTCTTGAGCTGGTTGATGAGCCGGATCAGCAATGGCAATGGAGGGAACGCGTATAGAAACAGGCCCTCCCAGGGGAACGAGAAAGCATCGCCCATGCTCCTCGGCTGGGGAAACCTGCGGGCGAACCTCTGGCACTTGGAGTTCGTCGCCGTCGCGAACAGGTCGATCTGGGGTGTGCCCCACCGTCGGAAGAGGTGGTCCACTAGATCCTGTCGTAGTTCCCACTCGTGGCACGAGCGCAGCTCCCTGCTGAGTGAGTCGGCGATGGTGTTTTTTATCCCTGCCAGATGAAACGGCACCAGAAACATCCTTTGGGCGACGGCCCAATGCCACAGATCCTGCGCCTCCCTGGACAGGGCTGGGGACCTGGTTCCACCCTGTTTCCTGATGTAGAACATGGTGGTGGTGTTGTCGCTGAAGATCCTCACCACCTTGCCCTTGAGGGACGGAAGGAAGGACCTAAGGGCCCAAAACACTGCACGGAGCTCCAGGACGTTGATATGGAGGGACTTCTCCGTCGGGAGCCAAAGGCCTCTCGCGTGCAGATTCTCGGTGTGCGCTCCCCTCCCTTCCAGGGAGGCATCCGTGGTCACTGTCTCCTGGTGGCCGGGGGTCTGGAAGTCCATGCCCGCCGTCAGATGTGCGCGGGTGCCCCACCACCGGATCGCTCGTCGGAAACTCTCGTCGAGTGTGATCCTCTCCTCGAAGCTGCCCGTCGTCTGGATCCAGCGCGCGTCCAGGAACTCCTGCAACGGGCGCATCCGGAGCCTGCACAGGGGGATGAGGTTAATGCAAGAAGACATCATTCCGAGGAGGGACTTGATGGACCTCACTCTGGCCGCGTCCGCAACCAGCATCCGCTGCACCTTGCCCAGAATGGCCCTCGTCCTTTCCTCCGACGGAGAGGCCAGAAGCGACACTGTCGAGCTTCGCTCCCAGAAACAGTGCGTCTTGCGCGGGCACCAGGTGGGACTTGGCGTAGTTTACGGAGAATCCCAGGTCCGTGAGAAGTTGGACGGTCCTTGCCGTGTGCTCCACGGCGAGCTCCCTCGTCTTGCCTCGGATGAGCCAGTCGTCCAGGTAGGGGTAGACGTGGACCCCCCCCCCACGGCGCAGCTGCGCCGCCACCGGTGCGAGGCACTTGGTGAACACCCTGGGTGCCGACCTTAGTCCGAAGGGAAAGGCTCTGAACTTATAGTGACGCCCTTGGACCACGAACCTGAGAAACTTTCGGTGTCCCTTTAGGATGGGAATATGGAAGTAGGCATCCTCCAAATCCAACGACGACAGGAAATCGCCCTCCTCCAGCTGACCCAGGACGTGTTGGAGGGTGACCATCCGGAACTTCTGTGCCTTGATGAATTTGTTCAGTCGTCGTAGGTCCAGGATGGGACGCCATCCTCCCATCGTCTTCTTCACGAGGAAGTATCTTGAGTAAACTCCGGAGCCCCGAAGCCTCTTTGGGACGAGCTCGATGGCGCCCTTCCTGAGCATCGCCTTTACCTCCAAGAGAAGTTGAGGGACGTGATGTTCTTTCCTGGCCACAGGGGGGACGCGCGGGCACCTTTTTTGAAACTCGAGCGCGTGACCCTGGGCTAGGGCGTCCAGCACCCAACGGTCGGTGGAGATGGACTCCCACACGCTGACGAAGCTCGCCAGCCGGCCTCCCACCGGGGTGCTTCGGTGGGGGCCCGACCCCACGGCCGGTTCAGTCCTGCTTCGACAAGGCTTTGCCGCCTTGACCTCCTTGGCGACGACGGCGGGGTCCGCCTGACTTGCCTCGTCCCCTGTAAGCTTCCTGCGACGACGAACGGGCCGCTTGACGGTAGGTGGAAAATCCGCCGCCGGAACCTTGGGAGGCACCCTTGCTTCCGCCGCTCCGAAAGGGCGGCCGCCGTTGCTGGAGAACCCCAAGAGCCCGGGCCGTCTCCGTGTCTGCTTTGATGGCTTGAAGGGAATCGTCCACTGTTTTCCCAAACAGGTTGTTTCCATCGAACGGCATGTCCAAGACTCTGGTCTGCACGTCTTGACGGAAGTCAGTAGCCTTGAGCCATCCACGCCGCCTAAGGCACACGCCGTTGCCCAACTGGTGAAATCCAGTGTCAGCGATGTCCGTCGCAATCGTAATGGCGTGGTCCGACGCCACCTCTCCTTCCTGCAAGATCTCTAGGGCATCCGCCCTCTTGTCGTCCGGTAGGAAGTCCAGCAGGGGGGCCAGTTTGTACCACAGCTCCCTGTCGTAGCGGGCTACGATAGCCAAGGCGTTGGCCGCCTTAATCGTCGTCGCTGCAGACGAGATGACCCTGCGTCCCATCGTATCCAATTTCTTTCCCTCGCCGTCCGGCGGGGAAGTCGACGTAGAGGCCGCACACCCCCCCCGCTTTCTTCCTGGCCGCCGTGGAGACGACGGGGTCGGCTGTGCCCGAAGGCACAAGGGGGCCGCGTCCGGGACCCGGTACTTCTTCTCATACCGATCCCTTCTAGCCGGCGTCGTGGATGGGTTCTTGAGGAGGGCGAAGCCCTCATCCCAAATATCGTCCAGTAGAGGCACGGAGAGGACCGTCTTCCTCTTGGCCTCGCGCAGTTGATAAAGGAAACCTTCCTTCTTCTCCTCCGGGCAGAGCTGGAAGCGCTCGGATGCCCTGGCGATCATGGAGTGAAACGATCCAATCTCGTCGGGCGGGGAAGCCCATGTGGGAGGGGACGACGGCAGATCCTCGTCGTAAACCTCGTCGTCCGTACCCGTCGCGGCTGTGTCAGTCCCCGTATCATCCCCACGAGTCGTGGACGGGGAGGAGGGCTGAACAGGGCGCGATGGCTGAAAAGGAGGTGGAGGATGAATCCTTCTTCTCTTAGGGGGAGGGCTCCCAGAAGGGCCTGGCTCCGGGTCCCCCGTCGGGAGCGGTTCCTCCGCTGGTGGTAACGGCAGTCTCGCCCTTATCTCCGAGCATAAGGACTGTATAGCCAACAAAATGGCCGCCGAGTTGTCTTGCGGAGCTGGTTGAGGGGAGTCCGACGGGCGGTCAGGGGCCCCGTCGGTACCCTCGACGTTATCGTCGTCTCCTACGTCGGGATCCCTCCCGACGGGCTGGTCTTCTTCCACGCCAACGCCGTGGCTTAAGACCTCGATCAGCTCTTCCTCAGAGGTTGAGGCCGAATCCACGACGACCTCCTGCCCCCCCTTTTTCTTCTCCGTCGGAGGTTTCACGGGGGTCCTGTCGATGGGCATAAAAGAGGACTCCCTCCGCGGTGGCAGGGAGACTCTGAGCCCCGCGGTCGCCACCACTGGTGTAGCCTCCACAGGCTGAGCCAGGGCTGCCGCGACTGTCTCGATAGAGGCCTTGGCCGGATGGATTAAGGCTTTCACCACCTTAGGTGCGCTCACCGCCTTCTCCTTGGGGGTGGGGGGGGACACTGCCTCGCTCTCCCTCCGATGGGGCCTTCGAGCTCGACCGGGGCCTCTCCAGGAGCTTTGCCGGGTGCTCGGCCTTCCTCTCACCCGAACCAGAGCGTTGGCTCGTGGTTGATGGTGCCGGGGAGGATGCGCCCTGCCTGGCGCCCGTAGAGCCCGACCGTTCGGCGCTCCCGGTGCCAGCGGACTCGCGGTGCTTGGCCTTGTGTTGGACCCCCGTCGCCGGGGCGTCCTCAAAGGTCTTAGAAGACCGCTCAGATTTCTTCTTCTCGCCTTACGGGCTCTTCCCTTCCAGCCAGTTGGCGAGACGTTGATGGCGGTCCTTCATGGTCCGCTCCGACATATTGCCGCAAAACGCACAGTCCTTCTCCACGTGCGTCTTGTCCTCATGTAGGCAGTAAAGACAAAAGGAGTGTTCGTCCTCCTTAAAGACATTCTGAAGCTGGCATCCAGGGCAGACCCTGAACAGCTTTCCGGGCGTCGAGCTTCCCTTCTCCTGGGCCATGTCCGAGATGGGCCTGAGAAACTTCTGGAGTCCTCCAAAAGCGTGGCTCGACGAAATCTTCACCCTTGAGGGGCGTAGACGAATCCGACACGGGTCCCCGTTGATCGGATGAAGAATCGGTGGAGCTTGAGGCTCTTTTTGGCCGAAAAATCGAAGTTTTTGAGAAAAAACGTGAAAAAATAGCACTAACGCTCGAGAGCAATAGCACGAGGATCCCAACACTTGAACGTGCGGTAAAAATCTGAAGATGGCTGCCAGAGGCGGGGCTTAGGTAGAGGGCAGTCATTGGCTGTGGTCAGTATGACGCAGAGATCAGTGATTGGTTGCTACTACGAAAGACAGATCAGAAACGAAACTGATACTGGTTTTTTCTTTACCGAGGATTCCCAGCCTGACGACGGGGAATATTCATGAGCATGTGAATCCATGCCAGACCCCATTGCTGGAGAACACTCCTTGTACTCCTTTCGCAAATCCCTCAAAACCACACTATTCACATAACCCTTTACCATCTGCCGCACCCTAGCTTCCCTTGAACTTTAAGCTGTACTGTACACAACCTGTTTGTAATGCTATTTCGATGTAACCTAAATATGCTCCCAAAATGCAAATGACCATGTAACCACCAAGCTTGTCATTTCTGCAACAGCGTCACGATGCCCTAGGGCTGCTGTGTGCTTTAAAAATACAAATAAATAAATAGGCTCCGTCTCTTTGACTTTATGTTTGTGGCCAGAGGGACTTGAGTAGAAGTGTCACTGACATTGCAATCCTTTTTAGTATGCTGCCCTACGTGGCCAATATGGTTCCTAGGACTGGGGTATTTAAGGGCCTGATTTAGGGCCTACAGTAATTATATCACCCAACTGTTGAGTGGTGTAGTAGGCTATGGCAGCTGCAATTTAGTTTTGGAGTCAGTGAAGGTACAGATGATTTTGATAGGGGAACCTATTATGGTGAACAGGAAAGACAGTTATATCTAGCCAAACCCAATCAAGGTAGGTAGCAGAGCAGTACGGTGTAGAAGAGGGGGGGGTTAGAGTGGTCTAGAGCTACGAGTACACACAACACCAGCAATAACTCCAGTTAGACATGCAAGCACACAAATATACTAAAATGCACACTAAGTAATGAAACATCTAGGAAAATATGGTCACACACATAAAACCATATGGGATACATTACTGTAATCATATTTCTGATGCTTGTATCTGTTTAGATTTACATGATCTGCATAGGCCGACATCTAGTGGTAGACGCAGAGCATTACATTTTTTGTTTTCGAAACTCGAAAAGAGACGTGGACAGGGCGTGCCAGTAACACTATCCCTAGTGTGATGTCTCCTGTACCCATGGTTCTTCACACATCGAAGGCCCGCAGATTGTTTTGTTTCCGACATGAGGTAGCATGAAGTGTAGCAGGGGTACAGATGTAATAAAGGCGATAAGAGTAGATAAAGCCAGAAAACATTTATTCACTTTCTACTCCACTGGGCAGGAAGGGTGAGCGCATGTGAATCTAAGCAGATGCAAGCATCAGAAGTAAGATTATGGTGAGTAATGTATTCATTCTGAGACTTGTGGATCTGCTTAGATCACGCGCTATGCATAGACTAGCGAGCAGTGTCTAGAGAAGGTGGTGAATTGTGAGAAGGTAAAGCAGCAAATAGATGCTTTAGCACTGATTGTCCCACCTGTGAATCGTCTTTAGAATGTGTGTCAATGCAGTAAAGCAGATCAAAAGTATGTATGGAACTGCATGTAGCAGATTTGCAAATGGCGTCCAGAGGGATGTTACAATAAAGGCCAATTTAGCTCCTGTACCCCTGGTAGAGTGAGCTCTTGGTATGAAAGGCAGAGTTTTCTTTGATAGGGAGTAGCAGAGCTGTATGCATTCCACTATCCATCTGGGGATGGAGTTTTTTGAAACGTGAACACATTCCCTGTGAGTTGGTCTGTTTTTCTTAGCGGTTTTGTCTTGTTTGCATAGTAAAGAACTGCCCTCCTTACATCTAGTGTATGGAGGTTCTTCTCAGCTGAGTTTGAAGGATTCTGAAAGAAAGCGGGTAATTCAATGGATTGGTTAACATGGAATTGGGATATGAACTTAGGTGAACACCTAGGGTGTGTACTTAGTACTAACTTGTCTTTGTGGATAAGAAAGAAAGGGTCTTTCACTGAAGCTAATGGGGGGGGGATGGCCACCAGAAAAGCGGTCTTGTATGTTAGGTGTTTAAGGCTGGATTTGTGCATTGGGTTAAAGGGAGGACCTGAGCTTTGAGAGTACCAAATTGAGATCCCACCCTGGAGGTGGGTTACAAATGGGGGATAAAGTCTCCATGAAAGCCTTAACAGGGACTTTCTACCAAGACACATTGTTTTGTGAAGTGGTGTACGTGGATAGAGCTGCTAGGTGAAGCTTGATGCAGTTGAATGCTAGGCCAGAGTCTAGTAAGTGGAGTATGTAGTGAAGAATGTGTGATAGAGTACATTCAAGGTATCTGGTCTTTCCATCTAAAACGTATTCATCAAATACCTTTCCATCGAAAATTCTTCATTGAATTGCCTTTCCATCGAAAAGCATATTCATTGAATAATTTTCGATGATTAAATTCGATGGATAACTAGGGTTAGGGTTAGATTAGGGACAAAAGTTAGATTTAGGGTTAGATTAAGATTAGGGTTGGAACTAGGGTTAGATTAAGGGTTAGTGTGGGTGTGCATGGGGGTTGGGAGGCTGAGGGGTTAACCCCCCACGATTTACAATAAACTTTAAAACGTTACAAGGGGTTGGCCAGTTCTGAAATTTCAGCACTTGACAGCTCCATGTAATGCTTTAACCTTACAAAAAAATGCATCGAAATGCTATTTTTTACATTTTAAAGTGCATTTCCATAAAACTTGTCCATTTTTATATTCGATGGAAAAACACTTTTACATGTAAAAGATAGCGATTTTATGCAATGGCATTCGATGGATTTCCATCAATGGATTTGCATTTCGATGCATTTCCACCGATGGAAAGACCATAAACCTACATTCAATCGTGTTTACATTTTTTGAATGGCACCATATTACAAATCTTATCCATTTATAATAACTAATACAAATAACAAGTAACGGTATCTGGTGTTAGGTTTACGGGCCTCCTTGAGGATTTCCATACACCTTTGAGGTAGCTTTAAATGACCAAACTATGACTTCAAGAGCCAAGCTGCCAACTTCATAGATTAAGGATGTGGGTGAAGTGTTGTCCCCACCCATGTTGGGTGAGCATGTTGACTGGGCACAGGAGTTTGATTGGGTTGGGCATCGCCAGTTTGAGCAGATGTGGAAACCAACGTTGTCTTGTCCTCCTTGGAGAAACCAGGATTAGAGTTGCATTTTGTGCACTATTCCGCTGAGCAGCAGTGTTGGTGGAAAAGCGTAAGCAAATTTCCCTGACCAAATCATCGATGGGACGTTCCCCCTTGGATCTGGGTTGGGGAAACCTGGATGCGAAGTCTGGGCATTGTGTGTTTTGGTTTGCGGCTAACAAGTCTAAAGGAGGATAGCCGCAGAGGGAAAAGATATTTCCGAAAATTCCTCTGTTGAGTTGCCACTCATGTTCTTCGGGTAGGGGAATCTCTGCTTATAGAGTCTTGGTGGGTGGCGTCTGTGCGAGTTCGATGCAATAGCCTCTTGCGACCGTGGAAAGTACCCACTTGTCTCACATGATTCCCCTCCTATGCGTAGGTAAAATGAGAAATGCAACCTGCTACTGGATAGGCATGGGAGGTTTAAGGAAGTCATGGTACCAACAGTAAGACACAAATGACCACAGTTCAAGGGTGTTTATTGAACTCTCACAAGGGTGTTATAAACGCCTATCTAAACCTAAATCGGATGGGAGCAAGCTACGACCATCAAATAATAATAATAATATAGTCCTAGTTGAGTCTTGTCAAAATAAAAGGACCTATACTAAAAACCCTATTTCCAATTCTTACCGCTAATTTACAAATAGCGTGGGATAGTGTTCATGAAAAAGTAAGAAATGTTCACAAAATGATGTCAGGATGTTCGGGCCGTTGGCCTCTCTTCCCCACGTTTTCAGCATGGGGCAAGGCGGTTCACTCGAGCAAAGCACAGGGTCTGGCTTCTGTGGTATGAGAATATAGTTCCGTTACCAGCATCAGGACCTCCTGTGTCCAAGTCTCTCTTCTACTTAAAAGTCTCTTGACTCAGAGGGCCTGATGTACAAACAAATAAGATGCAAAAAGTTATTTTCCTTTTACCAGTATTCAATTTCAGTGTTCACCCTGTATCCCCCCTCTTCCGTGCTCAGATCCCTTTCTACAATGTTCAGAGAATATTCTTTCTCAGGTGACTCATGGTTGACCCCGGATGCCCCTCAGCCGGGCTCAGATCCCTTTATTTTATCCAATTAGTCTCCCTCAGCCGGGCACGGTCCGATTGCAGTATATTTTAAATCACCAACGACTTTCGAATGTGCTCAGGATTTAGCTTGACCCGTTGCAGGACCACTTCGGTCTTAAGATTCCCTTGTCTCACACTTAGCATCAGTTGGATGCCTAACAGAGATTTTCAAATTAGCACCCACGTGGTGCCACTCGGTCTATGGTATCTTTGCTTGGCGTCCCAAAGATCAGTCCCTCCTTTGGTTTGCAATTATATTTGTGTCGGTCCTCACGTCTCACACACTGTTCTCACTCTATCTTCATACAATGTTGCTGCTTGCAACCTTGGTTCAAAGCACAGGTTGGTTTGGCATCAGTCTCTCTGACTCGCAGTCTGTGCTGTCTTTACTGACACTGCTTTGTTGTAGGAGCCAAGGACGGTACCATTGCGGAAATCGCTCCTCCCAGAGTGGTTATCGACGCGGGAGAGCCCCGGGTACCTCCGACACACTGTGCAGGATTGATTAGCTTTTGGTCCTGGTCTTATGTTTCCTACTTTCCAAGGTTCACGAAAGTAAGTCTTTACAGGTCACGGGGACTTCCATCCGTGCAACCCTCTCTGGTCTCGCCGTCTTTCTCCTTGTATTAAACTATCATCTTGGAACTGCTGTTTCTTCGTGTGTTTTGCCTCGCTCAGAGTGTGCGTTCATGCTCTGCCTTTTATCCGTATGGGGAAGTGTGATGGAAGACAGGTGTGTGGGTAGTGATCAGTAATTGCTTAACCACTGTATTGGGACACGTCAGGTATATGGCTCTGGTGTTAGTCTGTTGTTGCTCAAGGTTAGCTGTCTATGAGAAAGAGGGGGGGGGGCGAGTTCCGAATCTAGTGGTCAGCCCAGCCGACTGCTTACCTCCTACGGTCGAAGTTTTGGAATCTCAACAGTGATGGTGCTGCCTCTTTCTTGTGCGACGAGGCAGAGTGGCTCCTGAAATAGGACCTCTTCTTTGTCTTGCGACAATGTTTCTCCTTTTCTTTCTCGGGTGTAGGCCCCTTGGCCTCAGAGGACTGGACGGTCAACCACAGCCGAGATTATGAAGGCGGTCGGCCCAACTTGAGTTTAGCAAAGCGCTTGTGCAACAATTTCAGGTTCATTTTAGTGCACAACGCACACCCCTACGTGTCGTGACCCGTCCCGAGGCACCAGACGCACATCTCAAGCGTGTCGGTAACCGACCTTTTGGAGTGGCAGTCAGAACACGGACATCTTGCAGTCGAGCGAAAAATAAAATTCTGACGAAAATATGTCAAAAAAAGTTGAAGACTCCATTCACTGTCCCTAAAGCAGCGCATCGAGCACGGAAAAAAGGAACTGAGGAATGGGGCGTTGTGACGTGGTATATATACAATGCCCAACGTCACATCCGGAGCAGACAAGGAAGCACTGAGAAAGATGGATTGACGATAGACGGCCGAGGTCCACTACGCCTCTGTTGAAGCTTTTTCTGAGCAGCAGAGCTGGATGAGCATATCAGATGAGGAATCCACAGGAAAAAGGCAATCCATTGAAGGGTACTTGTTACAACAGCCTGGATTCGACCCATTACAGTAGGCTTGCTTTGAACCAATAGCCTGTGTTATTCTGCCTTAATGAGGGAAATACCGCACCTTTTGGACTTGCGAGACAAGAAGGATTCACTGGACCTTTGTTGGGAATATAAGCTATCCCAAAGTCCTCAAACAGGGAGGTGAAGATAGAAGGTATCCAAGGCAGATCCAAGCTCTGCCCCTTAGCCATCCCCAGAGAACACTGGGGATGAAGTGCTGTAGGCCAAGGCCTCTACTGGCTATGGCACCAGAACCACTATCCTGTACTGAAGATGATGGATTCCCTTTAGGGGCAGCCAAGGTGCAGAACTGAACGACTTTCCTTCTCTTGGAGACCATGGTTAGGGCCTCCGAGCAACCCGGAAGTCCAGAGGCAGCTTGGACCATGTTTTAGCACCTCGGGACGACTTTGAGCCAGCTCAACAGTGCTCGATGCACTTCAAGCAGTCACAGGACCTGTGGTGCTGCTTTTGGAAATCTATGCAACTTTGAACTGCTTGCTGTATTTCGAGCCAACCAGATCCTGGCTTGACCCACTGAAGTGGACTAATTTGCCACAACACAATCACTATCACAACATCGTGGGAGCCACTGACTAGAGCGACAACCCTACCTGCTGGAAGCCATCAAACTCACCATCTCTCACACAGACGGATTCCAACAGAGCCATTGTCTCGTCGCTGACTTGACCGAAAGCCTTAAAACTTTAGAAACCTCTGAACTGTCTAGAATACCAACTTAACCCAACAGGAGCCTGCACCCTTGAACCGACTCGACACCGACCACCAATGGGACTGCATTGACTAACTCTCAAAATAGGCTTGACTGCAGTGAAACTACCTAGACCCAGCACAATGCTGTTGACTATCAAAGGCAAGACTTGAAAGGTACTGTGAAAAGGCCATGTCTCCATGGTCCACTTTTTGGGACCATAGTGGCCATTGAGCCCCACCCCCATTTAAACCTTTTCTGCATGAACATATTTGAACATTGCAATTGCAGATATCCTTGCTTGAACATCTCTGTTTATCAACCCAGAGTACCCTTCACATCAAGTACTGCATTCTGTGTTTATTTTACATGGGTGGGCATTTAGTATTTCAATTAATTTGCTTACATCGATTGGTTTTATTAAAATACCCTTTATTTTTCATAGAAACTCTGCTGGTTCCAAAATAAAAATATGTCCATTGTACTAGAGCTAGAGTTGCTGCTGTTATTGGCTCACATCCCTCCAGAATAAATTGCTTGCCCTCAGCTCACGCTGCTAAAAGAGACGAAGAAGGTTTACCCAAGGGGCTGTTCTTGTTTAACCTTTAGGATTTGGATCACTGCTCGATTAGTAGTAGTGTGGGACTAAGTAGCCTGTATAGCCACTACTCATCCCTGTACTCATCCATAGCAGTAGTCCCTTTGTCACAGCTTGCTGCTCAATTTTTAGGACCAGATTGGGCCACATTGACTGGACCCTATCCTATCCCATATCTCGGATTTCCTCTTTTGGCTACTTGACGTTCGTCATCCAGGAGGGTGGTGACCCACCACTATAGGGCAACTGTTCTTCGTCTGGGATGACTTGGGTCACCTCCACTGTTGCTCCCGTTGTCGGATCATTTATTGCTTTTAAGCTGCTCTGGGCTACTTCCCTACAACGGTCACTCGCTGGAGTGCATCCTTGGGACTCCGCAGCTCCTTAGCTTATAGAACAAGAAGCATATTCCTGAAGTTGCATGCAGGACCAGCTTCTTTGTTCTTGGCACAAGGGTTGTCTTCTGACATTTTCTGCCTGTGGACATCACTGCTCGCCGCCTGTGCCGCGTCATGGAAGTCCTCTAAGGTCGTAGCAGAAGTGCTGGTCCTGAAGTCTGAGTCCAGCTGTTAAGAATCCGGTCGATCGGAGCACAGAACCGCAAACTAGCCAGACCCAAGAACCCGACACCTGGAGAGACAGCTGCATCTTCAAACCCTGGTTTCGTCCAACGGAACTAAGGCCTGAATCCAGAAGACCCAGCAATTTCAGGAACTTCTACGGTGGTCGCCGAGTAAATCCGAGCACAGAGTGTGAGTAGACACACCTGATTTGCAGCCCCTTACCTGTCTCCATAGGGTTGTGTGGGCCTATAGTCCTAGCCCTGAATACTGGTGTTCTGACAGGGTATCCTTCCCTGGTTCTCTCCTAAGGTGGTTGCATTGAGACAGGCCATTTTCAAGACTTTCCTCTTTTTACTAGGCTTTGAAACAGTTACAACTGCTTGTTGACTAAGGCCATATTTCTTCAACTTCCTAAAAGAGTCATAGCCTCCTGAAACAACTTATTAGGACCTGTGACTAAAGGAACTGATCCCCTTTTCTAGTTGGGGAAGGCCTTTTAAAGTTAGAACTGTGGTTGTAAGGTTTTGTATGGCGTTTGCCAACTTCTTTCTTCTCAAACTATTTGTTTTCAAAGTCTTTATTACTTACCTGGTTGTTTTTATTCATTCAGATTCACTACCGTACCTTGCAAAATAGGTCTGTGTTTAAAAGTAAAATATTAGTGTTCATAGTAGAGCACCCAAAGGTGAATGTTTTGGTGTGTTACTTGCCTCTTGTTTCTAATTGATAAGAATTGTCTAAGGCCTGAATAAATACCTTTATTTCTGTACAATCTGCATAACGTGTGCTATTAAGAGGGCTGTGTGTGTGCTTAACTGAACTCTTTAGCGCTCATACCCCTCCTCAGTCTAAGCCTTCTTGTTGAGTCACACTACCCAGATAAGAGTTTGGCTAGACATTAGTGTTTGCCTCTGTTCATCAGAAGAAGGTGATCCGTTAACACTCAACCTGCCATCTTGTGGTGTTAAAATGTGTGGGTCCCCCTCTATCGCAGTTCATCATTGACTTGCATTAGCCCAAGTCCTGCTTTGCAACCTTTCTTCCTGTGGTTTCTGGGTCTCGAACCTGGAACTTTTCAAGCGATTGGTATTTGGCCTGCCCTGGAGTTGGTTACTGCCCTGTTTGCACCTGAGGGGTAGAACAGAGACTTACCTAGCTTTTCACCATAACTGTGGCAGTGCCCATT
Source organism: Ambystoma mexicanum (assembly GCF_040938575.1). Lineage (NCBI taxonomy): Eukaryota > Metazoa > Chordata > Amphibia > Caudata > Ambystomatidae > Ambystoma > Ambystoma mexicanum. The sequence goes on along the minus strand of NC_090931.1, from coordinate 274,808,832 downwards.
GAATTTGTCTGTTTAATTTCTATGGGGAAGTTTTGGGCATTGGTGGCAATGTGTTACCCCTTTTCTGCCCTCCAATTCCTATATGTAGAGTATTCTGTACAGGTGTAGAATTCATTCTTCTATGTAATAGAAATGTGGGGAAGACTATTTATGTTCTGGTATTTTGGGTCCTGATCATTTAAGTGTATTTTACAATTTCTGGGGATCCCATTTTCTCCCCAGCCTGTAGCCTAATAAGCAGTGTGTGAGACCAGGTCAGGGACCTGACCCTGCCAAGAGGGAATGGGGACACTGCTCTACCTGGGGCAGGAGCTCTACAAGGGTGATTGTCAGATCTGGTCCTGCCCCCGAGGTAGGTCCTGGTCTCTGTCCCGTCTACATGTGCATGGTTCCTGTTTTGACCAATGCCTACCCCTTCGTATGTACCAGCGTTTTTTCTTCCTGTTCTGGATCGCAACATTCTCTTGCGGAAAAGGGTGGAGAGGGCAACCCCAATGAGAGGGAGTATGCTGTGGACATAAAGCAAGCAGATAATTGCTTTCTGCATTCAGGACGCTCATCCCGCTCCAAGAACTAGCTCTAAAATTGACTTCTTACTTAGTGGGCCATCATTGCGAGATACCAGCGGACCTGCATTCACCAAGGGAGCAGAGCTTAAGGGGTGTTTTATGTTTTCATACTTCTGAAACCCGCTACAAGGGGTGGGGGGGAATTGAGGCAGCAATTGGTCCAGGGAAGCAGCTAAGCAGAAAAGCCAATTGGACGAGGAGGAGACTGAAACACAGGAAGGACGTGCCAGTGTGAGTTGTTTTGGTGAGATGAAGAGAAGGTGGACAGCTAAATCAGGAAGATGAAGGATGTGGAGTGAAGAATGGAGGAAAATTGCAGAGAGCATGTGCAAGGTGAGATACTGATTGGTTAAAGAAAGTGGTACGTGCCTGTGAGTGCACGCATGGTGAGTTAAGGGAGTGACTGGGGTTAAAGGTAAGAGTAGGTGTGAGTGAGCCAGTGAATAAGGTGAATGAGAGTCAAAGAAGGATGACAGAAGGAGGGGCGGAGTGTACAGTGGGAGGAGGGGGGAGTGGAGATAACATGCATACATTTTTACAGACAATGGTTATTAATTCTGAGGGGATGATGCACACAAGCAGACACTGTGCTTGGGCTACAGGAACCTTGAACCAAATGGTGTTCTCCAGGCCAATTCAAGGCAAAGGATGGCTGGACACAACAGTACGGTATCAGTTTCTTTGTGAATGCCATTGTACAAGATGGAGACAGCTAGACAAGAGTCCCAGTAACTTTTTTGGCATAGAAATCGGCTGATAGGTCTGTATGGAGTGAAAAGGTCTTTCATTTTACAGAAAATGAAAGACAGATTTAGAAAGACTGCTCTGAGAACGCTCAGAGCGGTCTTTCTAGTTCGGTACTGTCAGAGGCTGACAGGCAGACTGGGATGGGCAGGGGAAGATGATTGTAAGTGTTTGTATGTGTGTCAGTGTGTATGCTATGGGGTAGTGTTTGTAGTGGGGAGGGGACCAGGGAGATGGTGTGTGTCTGCTGTGTGTATTTCTATGTGAGGCACGGTTCCGGCCGGGGAACAGGTTAAATGGGGGTTCAATGCTGAAACCCCCAGATTTCAGAGGGCAGGACGGGGTAGCAGGTTGGGGGAAGAAATTAAGTATTTAGAATATAAAAGGCTGCACCGCATCAGACAAAGAAAAAATAAAATTAGCTTTTTTGTGTACAGCCTTTAATATATGAGATTATCACATAGAACTGACAAGTCAACACTGAATGGCCTATATTTACCTTCTTGATAGCAGACATTTCACAGGTATTCTCTTGTACTCTGGTAAGACATTCGGCATGGAGCTTAATGACATTCACTCAAAATTAATACATTGTGGCCCTAGAATCCTTGCTTGAGGTCTGTGAAATCAACTTTGGAAGATAAAAAAAACCTATATGCAGAAGAAAATATCTTTATAGACTAAGCTGAAATATCAAAGTAGAGGCAAAGTAAGTTAAAGCAGGAAATGGATCTCCAACTATAAACTGTCTCCAAAGTAAAATCTGCCTCTTTAAAGAACCTGGCCATTCACTCAGATTTGTGTTGAATTTATTTTAGAACCTTGATGGCATTTACAATAATTTAAGAAGCTATCACAGAATCCCAAACCTTTCTTATTTTAGCACAATTTCACATATCCCTTTCTACTGTGAGGTACTCATGCAGAGCCAATCACATTCTATGCGCTTGAAACAAACAATTAGGAACTAGATGAGCTCATGCTTTGCAAATTTCAAAAACAAACATTTCAAACGTGCCTTCTAATCTAGTTGACTTCCAAATAACAGGCACGTATTTTGTCATTAAAATGCATACCTACCAGATTAATGAATCAGAGTCCGACAGTTGGTATATACATTGGAGCAGAGACAGCTTCTTGATTAAGGTTCAGTATCTGAACAAGGCAAATTCAGTATCTGAGCAAGGCAAATTTATACTTGCTTATATGTTCCCTCCCTGGTCTTTGATGCACTCAATCAGCAAAAGACAAGGACGACACAACTTTTTAGAATCAATCGTTTGAGTGAAATATGTTAAGTAGCTAAAAATGAGACCAGTTTATATATTCCATAATGACTTATTGTCGCCACAGTGCAGAAGGTAGATTGGTTTTCAAAAGCACATTTTAAAAAGGTACACTAACATTGCTCAAACTATTTTTACTCTTGATACATGTTCACATATTAAAGTTATTACACGAGATGAGACATCTGCCCGTAGAAGAATCTGTTTCACTGAGCATGTTCAATAGATTACAGCAACACACCTGCCTCTCTTTGGTAAGGATTGTATTTGTATTTTTTGTGTTTATATAGCGCTTTACTCCAAAGCGCTTCACATTATAACAAGATACATAAAAGATTATAACAGTAGAAGCAATTGATAAAACATGAGTCAAACGAACAAAACAGTGTGTAGAGCAATTAGCCTGTGAAGATAAACAGGTAAGCGTAAGAGGAAAAGAAGCAGGTAGGGAGAGTTAAGTAGAGAAAGATGTGAGAGGGGAGAGAGAGAGAGAGGTTTCAGGGTGGGGAATGGAGAAGAAGAGATTTCAAGGAAGCACGGAAAGAAGAAAAGATGGGGATGGAGCAGATAGAGAGCGGTAGGGAGTTCCAGTATAGGGGAGCTAGGAGCTGAAAGGAGCAAAAGCAAGAAGAGGCACATGGGGATGGGGTAACAGTAGGAAGAGGTCGGCAGAACGAAGGGAGCGCAAAGGGGTGTAGAATGATAGGAGAGAGGAGAGATAAGGGGGAGGAAGGTTGTGAAGAGATTTAAAGACAAGACAGAGGAAATTAAATTTAAGTTGGTAGTGAAAGGGAAGCCAGCCAAGGTAAGAAAGCGAAGAGGAAATGGAGTCGTGCGGAGCAAGGAGACAGAGGGTACGGATCGAGTGGTAGAGGGATTTGAGGGGGGCGAGATGAGAGGCAGGGAGTCCAAAAAGGGTAGAAGAACAATAGAAGAGGCGAGAGAAGATGAGGGAGGAGATTAAAAGGTTTAGTGGCATGCAAGGTGAGAGAGGAGCAGACTTTACGAATGTTAAAAAGGTGGTAGCGACAGGCGAGAGGTAAGCGATATGGTGGGAAAGGGAGAGGGAGGAGTCAAAGTTAATGCCTAGATTGCGAGCATGGGCAGAGATGGGAAGATTGGAGGAGGAAAGTGAATAAAAGGAGTAGGAGAGGGAGGGGGAAGAGTGTTGGAGGGAAAGAATAAGACTTCAGTCTTATCAGTGTTGAAAGAGAGAAAATGGGATGACCCAGTTTTCAATAGCGGTAAGACAAGAAGAGATTTTAAGGTGGAGGTCCGGAGTGAAGGAAGAGAAGGAAAGGAAGAGCTGGGTGTCATCAGAGTAGAAATGGTGAGAAATTCCGAAGGAAGAGATGATCGGGGCAAGAAGGGAGGTGTAAAGAGAAGAGATTGATTTTGTACATGCAATACTCAATGATAAATGGAGCATGAGGCACAAGGACAAGAAACGAAAAGTCAACGTTTAAAGAGAAATTAAGTTTTGAAGCATCCGCACACATCATGGACTTTGAAATCTATAATGTATACTGTGGTATATTGCCATTTACTCCATTTCATTTATAGGAGGAAATGAAAAATCTATTTGGAGCACACCCATACTATAGGGTTGCCAAACATGATAAGACAATAATATTTCAAATACAAAAAATGGTCCAGTTTGCATAGAGTATATGACTTATACAACATAGAGTTTTATTTTTAGGCATTTGAAAAAGACACAAATATTCAAGTCGATAACTTACTTAAGAAACAGCTGTGATTTGGCTTCCATTAGTTCAACACCATCACCTTCTTCGGGCTGAAGTGGCAAGCCAGCAAGAAGTGATACAACCGCTTCCATACTCGCTTGGTCCAAATCCCTGATTCAAGAAAATGTACTAGTCAGTTTGAGTGCAGGGAAACCACATTTGATGGTGCATTCAGGACAACTCTTCCAGGCACGCTTATAGAACACAATACAGACTCTAAAGGTCTAGCCCAACTGTGAACATATTATCCCTTTCCTGCTTTTATCTGCAGGGGTTTTCGAGTCATTTACCAGTTGCTCTCAGGCAGCTGAACCTAAGCGCGATGCACAAACGAGTGCCACTCTTAGGCTAGTGTACACAACACTCCGCTTCTCCAGCAGTCTGTAGACTGCAAACGACAATGGAGCCTTGGCCTTAAGGCAAGGGGGGGCATGGGAACGCTCAGTATGAGTGGTTGAGGAAAGGGAGTGGCTGGGACGCGTAGTGGATGGAGTGGTGCAGGGGTGACCCCCCCCCCCCCCAACCGCCAAAAATGAAGGGGGGGTGGAAGGAGTAGCAACCATGCAGGGGCAGCTTTTACCGGGCAGACTACTGCAACATCACTATTATAATTGCAACATCTAGATATCTAACCCATTTACCACATCAACTACTTTGATTTATTTACAGTGTCGACTAAATCTTAACCTTTTTTTTACATTCAGGTTTTTTCAGTTTCAAATGAATAGAACAATTCAACGACCACAACCATATCTCTGAAATCTGTCCGTAATTCATAGCATGTATTAAATTATATGGCTGAATGATCAACCTTTACAATAAATTCATATAATATATCAAATAAATTTGTTGTAAAGAACAATAATGTAAATTCATCAACATAGATTATAACAATAGAAGGAAAACATTTAATTTAATAAAAAAACAGCTGGAATATAAATTCATAATGCACAACATGTGAACCTAAAACATAAAACACAATCCTTCAAAGCCTATTGGACTCAGATCTTGTCTAAGAGGCCCATGTATTGAACAAACCGAACAATGACCACGGGAACAGTCACATGCTGACAACTAGAGTATACGGGAGGGAAAGCCCAAAATAAGCTCAGGACAGAGGGCTATCAGTAACAAAAGAACACAAAGGGGGGTTTTGTCCTGGCTGAGACAGTCAAAGCTAATTGCAATTTGTTGGGATGCAAATAAAATTTGATATGTATCTGAATCCCTGTTATAACTATTATTTAAACATATCCAGGGGAAAGATGGGAAAGCGTCCAGGAGAAAAAACATATCACAAGCTCTTAGTTAGTATAAATCTGGGAGTGTTTTTTATTTACTCTCCTCAGTCAAGTGTTCACTTTTACATAAACAGAAATTGCATAGACCCATACGTAGTGCGTGTGACACATTATGCGGTCAGCATATAAACAAAGCAGAAACAGATTGATGCATAACAATGCCATCAGGTGACATTCTTAGAGACAAAATTATGTACACGCAGCTTTCTTATCATATTTAGTACATTTTATGTTCTTCTCATTGAGCACCTTAAATGGATAACAGGTAAGTGGCACATATACCTCGATTTAATAAGACCAACAGAACATTTTGTTGCTCTACACAGGACCTTGATTAGGTCTAACAGAAGCCAGGCTAGAGGGTGACCAAAATGGATCTTATAGTCAACTGATAAATATGGATATACAAGTTCAAGTTGGAAGTTTTTGATGTCTTTAGCTAATTTCTTGTGCTTTTTATCCAGCGTGCTACTCAAATGTATCCATAGTTTTATTTATTTCTTTCAGTTTGTCACGGGCGTTTTCCAGACTTTCATCATTAAGGAATTTAGTTTCTTGTTCTTTAAGTTCTTTGGAGATATCTTGGTGTATTCTCCTGGCAGTGGTGATCGTGAGGACCATAAGGTCCCTGCTGCATTTAGTTGCAATTTTGCTAAAGCCAAGCATGTAGTCTTTGTCCTCTAGGAATAGGGCTGGTTCATTCCGTACTTGCAATCCCATGGGTACTAGGTTCGCTCTAAGATATTCTCTTAAGAAATGGCCGTGTACTTCCGTTCTAAAACAGCGTTTTTTAAGGTTGAGTAGGTCCTCGCCTGATGCTGTGGACGCTAAAATTTGTTGGGCGTCCTCAATATTGAAGAGGGTGGGTCCTTGAATGATCTCTAAGATCTGTTCTTCCGTAAAACTTAGAGTTTGATCCATAATGAGTTACTGGATCCAGTAAAGGTGAAGAGGCAGATAGAAATGACCAACAATAGTGGATGAGAATGAACCAGCCCTATTCCTAGAGGACAAAGACTACATGCTTGGCAATGACAAAGACTACATAACAATGGCCGCACGACTGCATCATACACTTTCACCAAGACCAATGTTGCCTTCACAGCTGATACTTTGGATATAACATTATGCATTATAGTGAACAAACATCTGAGATTCTCTAAACAGTACAAAACACACACTGAGTCTGAAAGTGCGCCTCACACCAAAAAATACATGCTCATGGGCACGTTTAAGTAAACACTCAAAGGTGTATTGAGAATATTTGCAAAACAAGTAACCATTTTTAAGTTTGCAAGCAAGCAGTCGACACGTGTTTCGAGCTTGGATCTTCTTCAGGGCTGTGTGCGAGTAATTCAATGACATAACATGAATTTCACCATGTCTACTATATGTATTTTATAAACATATTAGTATAATGTACACAGTGACATGTAATCATAAGACGAGTAAATAATAAACAGATAAGAAAGAAAGATCTTCATTAGTAAAGATATATTTAACAAATTAAGTAAAATGCAAAGTACATGTTTCATCTCCGATTACAATTGAGGGTGCGAGAAGAGGGTGGTGGCCTCAGAACAGTCTACACCGCTTTGCTTTGGGTGTCTGAGTTACAGATGACCAGTTAACATTTACTTTCTGCCCCTATCCTAAACAGAGTTTCCCTATCTATGAAACAAAAACTAAACATCAGTCTGTGTCGCGTTGTCATAAGTAGGCAAACTGTCATTGTGTCCAAAACATATCTGACCCTCAAACTTAAAAAAAAAATATATATATATATCCCTCAAACTTTAAAAAATATATATATATATATATATCTTGGTTTTAAATTGAGTAAAAAGTGTGCAAAAACCAAAGTATGTAAATTCAACAAAAACAATCTTTATATTCAGGAGATGGTTCCCATCCCCCTGAACTCTTTCAGGTAGAATATGGAAAGTGTTCAGTTCAGACAATAGTTCCTTAGGAGTGGTAGAAACGTCTCTTCACACAAAACTTCCTTAAAATGATGAAAAATGTATTTTCCAAACAATAGTAATTTTTTGAAAGAGTGGCAAAAGTATCTCTTGGCAGCTTAAGAAATAATGCTTCAATGCTTTCCTGGGGATGATGAAATTGCCTACGCCAAACAATGATTCGAAGGATAGCAAAAGTACCTCTTGGGCACTTAAGAAATTATTCTTTAATGCTTTCTTATGGATGATGGAATTGTTTTTTTTACAAACACTAACTCCCCAAGAACAGTAGAGATTTCTCTTCTACACAACAACTTCTTAAGGATGACAGAGTATCTTTTCAAAGCAGTGTTGGTTTGTATAAGAATAGCGCAAAGCGTCTCTTCTATTCAATGATTTATTAAAGAAGGCCTCTTGGTATACTCCCCTGCCAGGAATCGCTTTTCAAAAATGTATTTTCTGTTTGACAACTCTATATGGATTACCTGCTATACGCCCCTCCGGACCTTGAAAATCCGCTGGCATACTCTCCTGCCAGGCATCACCCCTTCCCCAAAGGATCACTGCATTATGTACTCTTTCCACCATGGCCTTCCAACAATCTTTCAGTTCTCTTAGTATCTTAAGCCGGTCAAGTGGCACAGCGAGTAGAGCGCTCGCTTTGACATCGGTGCAGAGTCTGCTAACGCAGGTTCGAATCCCGGCGGGGCCAAACTCAGCCTTTCATCCTTCCAAGGTCGATAAATGAGCACCACACACCGTGGGTAATAATAAGCAGCGCTCAGATACCTGAGGGTTTGCAGCACTATATAAATGCCAAATTATTATTATTATTGAAGTACAATACAGTGGTCTTCCTTCACAGTCTATACTCTATTGGCTCCAGGTACACTTGTTCCAACTTCACCCATATTTGTATCCCTTATATGGAGACTTCTTCAAGTTTTGATTGTTAGCATTTATTAGCATATGGCAATACTTGTTCCAATCGCCCCTATATTGACTTATGTATATGTGAAGATTTGTACAGTTCTTGCCTCTCAATTACTTTATGCCTGTTTGCTCATGACAACATCTACTCCAGCTTTCCCCATATTGACGTCTCATATACGGAGACATGGGTAAATTCAGTCTTTGAATATCACTTATTTGATATTTAAAGTGATTTCCCCATTATTACGTGCGTTGCATCTAGATAGAAATGTGAAGGTCAGCATGTACCGCACCTAGATGTATTCCCATAATTGCAAGGACAGCAATGACAACTAACCAACCAACAATTTCATCCCTCTGCATACACCTCTCAAACTCTAACCAAACACAACCACAAGCCTAAAACGCAGCAATCCGCACAAACTTCACAATGATGCAACAACAAAACAAACCACACAGACTTGCACAACAGCACACAACGATTACAGACCGTAAAACACCCCAAGCCCAGCCAACGGACCCACCGGGCTGAGGTTGCCAACAGCACATCACTGCTCTCTTACACTTTTCCAGCTTACTCCCACTAACCCACCCCCTCTCCTCCCCTTTTTCAGAGCCGCCAGAGCGCCAGGGGACAATTTCGGTGGTGATAGTGCACGGTACAAATGTCCTTTAACATTAACATTATTAATTCACCTGTCAGCATGCCCCGGGACTCCCGATGCTCCTGCGCAGACTCATCAGTATTCTCTTGAGTGTCAGACCTGTGGCGTAGAGCTGCAGTGATGCCCGTGCCTCAGAGCAGCGTTCCCCGCTTAGCAAACCCTCTTGCGGTGCTTCCGCCAGCCTCTCCGTTATCCGCTGATGGAACTTCTGCCTTTCACCGTGGCTGTCTCTCCACTGCTGCCGGTTAGATTAAGGCTCCTCTGCAGTGCCCGCTCTGCTTCTCTCTGCCTCTCACCTTCTCCATTCGTGTGTGTCTGACTTCGGTTCTGTTTCCCGCTGCACATGCTCTGCATCCCTCTTCTCCTACTTGACTGCTCTCAGGTAAAGGGACACCATTTCTAAACATGCTGCTCAGCTGATTGACATTACAACCATTAGTCTGCCACTGATGGTTTGTCTGCTCCACATTAACTCCTTTTTCCTCTTCCTTGCCCCAATACCAAAGGTCTTATGGGAGTTGTAGTGCAAAGGAGCTTGAACCTTTTGGAGGTATTTTGTTTTAGGTTTTTGTTCACATCAAAATCAATATTAACAGATTATGTGAAGTAAGCATTATGTGCATATGAAGTGTGAATGATATCCTGCCTGGGGTGTTTAGAAAAAAAAGGTTTTAGGGTTTTATCACTGAAAAGATTAATATAAACATGCCATCAGGAAACTAGGTATTATAGGGTCATCTTCAAAATGAATGGAATAATGCAGCATCTCTCCTGACGGGGTCAACACATCTCCCAGACAGCCATCTCCTCCAATGTAATCCTCCCTCAAAATACCATCCCCAGGGTGAGGATCAGATAGTGGCCGTCATCCCCTGGCCACATGGGAGGACAGTTTAGGTTGGGGATCAGTGAGTACTCCAGATTCATCACAAAAGACATTACTTGATTTAAGTGTACTTTATAATTGTTAGTTCTCAAATTATACTCATGATCCTAAATTCATGCTGATAGATAATTTGAATGCTGTTATGTGTTGCAGCACCAGAGATTCTAAATAGTTTGTTCAAATGAATAAACCGCGGGAATCCAAGCTATCTGGAAGCATGTGTAGAGAATGAGTCCTGGCCTCTAAGGTACTCCTATTGGAGTATAGACATCCTGTAAGGATATTATAAACTCACAGGACAATGAATTCAACGTGAATATGCATTCAAGATGAATCCATATAACAGATTAACATTGGAATAGAGCTATATTATGGTGTCTGCAAGCATATTATGACAAGTGACCACCACAGTGAGTTGCATATGGATGTATTCCCCAAAATAAAGGATAGTCTGTCAAATTAGCAAGCAACACCCTGCTCGACTATAGTCACAGTTCCCACGGCAAACTGTAGTGAACCAAGACTCTGGCTTAACTAAGCTGACAGAGTGTTGGAGAGACATCACATGATTTAGACTGAAACATTTGTAAGAAAGCAAATTAATTTGGATGTAAAATAAAACATGGCATTTGTGCCAGAAATATGGCTTGAGAATCACAAGATAACAATAGTCACACTATATGCAACACCCAAAGAGTCAAACACTAAGTATAACAAAATATTTGTACTTAATTGAGACATAACTCATGTGACTGCGGCATATTAACAGATTCAAATTGTGCAGATATGCTTTGCACATGGTCATATGCTGCCAAGAATTAAGAGAATAAGAAAAAGATATAACCACCACATGTCTTGATTATTACAGGTTAATAAATACATGTAATTCATGATCTTTATTTACACCATCTTTGATGGCTTTTAATTTAAAAATAAGTCTCTGCCTTTTTTTTGTCTCATTGCAGTACGTCTATCGTCGTACATTGCTTCTCGATTACATTTTTTTAACCCAAAAAACCTGATCTGATTTATATCCTGTGTGAAGGCATCTTGGATAAGACACAGACAGCAGATTCTGAAAGAAAGTTTATTAACTTAAAAGTCAGTATGGAAATATGCCTATTTTGCCTTGTCCTATGGTGGTTTTCTCTACCAAACCTAACTTAAGGAAAGTCAAAGTCCAAAAGTTAAACTTAGGAATCTGTGTCCAAAACCTTTACTTGCCCTCACAACTAATCTATCCAATGTGTAGGGATGGCAGATACCAACAAAACATTGTTCAACATGAAGTTCAGACCTCTGTCCAGCTCACAGCGTTCTTTCAGCTCGATTCCCTAAGTATACAGCACTGCAAATAAATGTCTCAGTATTGCCTCGAGTTCCGATATAAAGTTAACCAATACTCAGGTAGGGGGCGGCGGGGGAAGGGGGTCCCTTCCCCAAGTTCAAAAGCACAGTTCTAACGACAAAAGTACATTAAACCCTCAGGGTTTCCTTCCCCAAGATTTGCTTCCAATATGTAAATATATTGCCAGCTTTCTTAAAGGTCTGCACCACACTTGGGCCCTCTGCTTGTAGTTTGTCTTGGTATAACAATATAATATGGCAGACAGTTATAGTTCAAACATATTTTAGAGTTCATCTCCAAGTTCCATTCATTCTGGAGCCCAAAGTATTATTGGTTCACTTGTATAAAATGCCCTTGTGATTGTTAAACTTCTGTTTAAAGTTAACTTATAAGTTCAAATAGAAATTGTGCTTGTAAAGTTGCATTCACAAAAAAGTATTTTGGTACGGCTGTAATAAAAATCAAAGTTTTGCGCGGTGAAAAGGTACGCACATATCAATTGCGACAGTAGTGCTGTAAAAGGGGAGGGGGCTCCTTTTAATAGTCATACACGTCAAACCTAAAATAAAATTAACTTGCATATAAAATAAATGCAGGGGCACAGGTAAGTATAACCAAACTTAGGGGTAGGTTGAAAGTCTGTAAATGGGCCTTACAGCATGCTTTTGCAGAAAACGTGTTAGTTTTTTTTATTCATCTGCAACAAAGCTGCAGTGGCTGGTAATACCTTGCAGGTCCCACGATCCCAAGCTGGTGTGGTAAGAAGCAAACAATAGTTATTTTTTCGAGGTCACAGATTAGAACACATGGGTCCAGTCAACAGACAAGGGCGGGCATAACCATTTTATAATTCAAAATAATTTGCCAAATGCAATTTTTAGATGGACTCAAAAGAACCACGACAGTTTCAAATCACCCCTTAGTATTTTTCGCCTGGGAAGACAATCAAAGAGTTCTTAATAGGCAACATTTGTATAGTAGTATGTCTGTGGTTCAAGGCTCTGACAGTGCCATGTTAGAGTGTGTTTCTCATGAGAAGGAAGATGAGATGACCAGGACAGATGAATAAAGTTTGGCTGGTCATCTCAAATATTTCAATGAATTGTCATTATAATGTTGGAGGTTGGATTGCAGCGTCAAAAATTATAATTAAGGGCGGTGTGTGAAGGTTTGTGGACCCAATAACAGAACAATGTAATGTATTCTATATGGGTATAATGTGCAAGCACCAATCAGCTTGGTGTGGGGAGATTTTTTCATGTTACAAAGTTACTAATGTTAATTAGCTATATTTTTATAAATGTTTCAGATTTAGGAGCGGTTGACAGTGCCTTTTCACACAGTTCTGTTCCGCGATCTGTTTGAACATAGCTGCCCAAGCTTCATCTGTGCCCTGAATAAACCTGCGTTACTTTTTGCCTACGTACACTCCTATTTTGACTAGTTGTGTAATATTTTTGTTGGCAAGTCCCGAGGCAACCCCGACACACGGTTTTCATTTATGTCTATGGTGTTAAAAAAATGTAAAGATCTTCATTCAATTTTTCTTGGTGTAATGTTTCACTGTATAATGCTTTGAATAATGTGCCCAGTGCAAGATGTTCATAGTAATTAGCAAAGGTTTAATTCATTACATCTTGGTGTTATTAAGTCTCTGTATGGTACTCTTATAATGTGCCCGGTACTCGAAGACATTTGTTACAATTAAAGACAGTGTCATTCATTTTTCCTTGTTGGAAGCTTGTGAAAGCTGCCTTTGTAATGTACACAGCACTCAGACTTCTGATAATGTGCCTCTCGTGCATGCGAGCACTCCCATAGAAAGTATACATATTACTTCAAAGATTAATGAGCATTTCATTCAGAGACCTTCAACGTGACTTCTGCACATGACCATTCCAATACATAGTAATCCTCTGCGGAGTTTCAAACACTTGCACACCGGGTTTCCTTTCACATAGAAACTCAATGGTTACTTCTTTCAGCGTTTCCGCAGTGCGGAATTCTCTCCCATTGGTCCTCAACTTCAGGACTATCTGCCCCTCCGGCACTCCTGGGTCACCGCCTGATACCAGGAGAACGAGAACTGTGAACGCCACAAAAAGGAGCAGGCTCCAGGCAGGGCTCCCCTTTGAATGTTCGCTCCGTCCCATTGAGCCCCAGCACCAGAGCTGTATTCTAGGGAACCGTTGATGTGCTGCATGCACACAGCTTCCCACTGCTTTCTCTGGCCCCTTTGCTGCTGCCTCAACGCCACAGCTTGTCTTGGTTCACCCTCTCCTGCAACTAGCTTGAGCCTTTTATACACCTGCAGCCCCTTAACAGGCAGACACCCTATTGCAGACACACACAGCTTCCGCCAGAGAGACACTCACAGACATCCTCTGTCGTTCCCTCTCCCGGCTTGTGGACTCTCCACATAGTCGCCATTCTCTCTCCTATTGCCTCTTCTTCCATTAACGGTGGCACCCACTCTGAGGTCCTCCTTGACCTTTCCAGGGTCATCATTAATGTCTATCGGAATGGAACCATAATGATTCAGGGTTCTCAAGCCAACCTTCTTCTCTTCGACAGGCTCCTACCTCGCCTCTCAAATCTCATCTCCCCCCGTGGACAGTCTCCCTTGACTGCTGTGCCATCCTCCTCCGCACAAGTTCCCTTGCCTGCTGTGCCTTCCTGCTCCTCTGCACAGGCTCTGTTGGCTACTGTGCCCTACTCCTCCTCCTCCACCACCACACAGGCTCCCTTGCATACTGTGCCCTCCTCCTCCTCTTCTGCACAAGCTCCCTCTCCTTTCCTCACTGTCCCGGCTCCCTTGTCAGCCTTGGCTCCTCCGCGACCCTCCACTATCCCACTGGCTCTTCTGCCATCCTCTGGGGCAGAGGGGACCACTGTCCTCTGTGGCCCCCCACAGAAGTCATTCAAAGATGGTAAGCTGCTCCATATTGCCACGCTTAACTCTCGCTCTGTCAAACACTCGTCTGACATCGGCAACCTCCTTGAACTCCTGGATCGCCATCACAGAGAAATGGTTCAAGGACAGCTCTGTCACGAAAGTTGACATACTCCTCCCTGAAGGATACAAGATCCTCCCTGTGCCCAGGCCCAAGGGGACAGGAGGGGGAGTGGCCCTGATCTTCCCAGAATTGATACCTGTGTCCATCATCCCTACTCAGGCTTATTCCTCCTTCGAGTGCCTAGTCTGCAGGCTCTCACTCTCCTAAATGCTCTCTCCTTATAGCTGCCTTCTATCGGCCACCAGGACAGTCCACTCTCTACCACTCGGAATGCGCTGACCTGGCCTCCCTCTCTACTTTCCTGCTCCTCTCAACTCCTCCTGCTGGACTCTCCCGACTTCTCAGGACCCTTCCGCAAAGCAACCTATGCAATACTCTCCCCCTCTCTATCTTACCTTCTGGCTCTACACTCACAGCAGACTACACTTTGGATGTTTGTATCTCTACCGACATCCCTCCCTCCATCCCTCTCACTGCCACTCTCTTCTCTCATCACTCTTGAAGCTCTCCTCTTGCATCGGCACACTGTGCAGCCACTAGGTCTCAAAGTCACCAGACCCAAGAAAAGAGTGACTTGGGCTCTCTTTGCCTCAACCTACTCTCCGCCTCCTATTCCTGCGGCTGACACCCACCCTGAAACAGCCCTTGCTAACTTCAATCTCTCAATCTCGAACACCCTTGATACTCTTGACCCTGTCATGAGGGTCGGACGGAAGCCTTCCAAACCAAAAAGTGCAACTCTTGGTACGACTCCGATCTGGCTGCCCTTAAACCCAAGTGTGGAGTAGCTGAGCGGAAATGGAATTCGCCGGGCGGACCATCTGGCAAACTGGCCTGCAGCCTCCTTCAAAGGTAATATTGACTCTGCATCCACACCAAGAAAATAGACTTTATTCAAGCCTGCATCTCTGCGGTATCAAACACCACGGCCAAACTTTTCAAAGTCTGTAAGGAACTGGAAAATCCTGCATCAGCCTCCTCTTCTGTCACACTCAGCCGGGACCTTTGCCCGGCCCTGGCTACACACTTCACCGCAAAAACCCAAGGCATCCTTTCCTTTCACTCCTCCACACCACCTCATTCACCAACACCTCTGGAGCCTCCCTTGGCCCCTCCACCACTTCTCTCTAATCACTCCCTCATCCAAACAGGTGGACTCCTGCCACGCCAAAACCATTAAGAACATGGACTCTCTCGCTCCAGCCTTGGCTGAGCTCTGTAATCTCTTGCCACTGGAGTTTTCCCAACTTCTCTTAAGCACTCCCTTGTGCACCCTCTACTTAAGAAATCCTCTGCTGACCCCTCCATTCCGGCAAACTACCACCCTATCGCCATCAACCCTTTCCTGGGCAAACTCCTAGATAAGCTGGCTCTCTCAGCTCACCCTCCACGACCATCTGTCTGGCTTTAGAGCATTCAGAGGCACGGGAACTGCTCTTCTGAACACCTGTGAAGACCTGCTCTCAAATCTCGACACTAACACTCCCTCAGTACTCATTCTTCTTGACCTCTCCTCTGCCTTTGACACAGTAAACAACAACATCCTGATCGCACATCTGCATGACGCCCGGGGAATCACAGGTCAGGCTCCGACATGGTTAACCTCCTTGCTTTCCGCCCGCCCATTCCAGCTTGAACCTGGGTCCTTTCTTACTATCACTCTTTCAACCTGTGGTGTTCCACAAGTTTCTAACCTATCCCCCTGGTTCTTCAATGTCTACATGGCTGCCCATGCATGTGTGATTGCCACTTTCATCTCCAACTTCCAGTGTAATGCAGATGACACGCAACTCTCCTTCAGGCTACCCTCAGCCACCTCCTCTACCTCGCTCAAATCTGACTGTCCGCAATTCAGTCATGGTGTGCTGCAAACGACCTCTGCTTCAACGCCAGTAAGACAGAGGGTTTGCATTGGTACTCCTGCTCCCGCTTTCCTACTCGCACTCTGACCGGCATCTCTTGGCCCTGCGCCCACACCTACCTTCGAGGCAAAAAACCTTGGGGTCATCTTCAACTCCACTCTCTCCTTCTCCACTCACATTTCGGACATCTCTAAAAAGTCCAACTACCAGCTACACCTCCTCACAGGTACTCTTCCTTTTCTCACCTTCCCCCAGCAGCTCATGGTCTCCAGAGCCCTGGTTCTCTCAAGGCTGGACTACTGTAACAGCCTCTTTCAAACCTCCCTGCCTCTGCTCTGCACCCTCTGCAACTCATCCAGAACAGAACCGCAAGACTTATCCTTGGCATCAAGCCCAGGAACCGCATCTCACCAGTGCTGGAATCCCTCCACTGGCTCCCGATGGCTGCAAGGATCAAGTTCAAGACCCTCTGCATTGTCCACAAGGTTTTCTGGGGCCTGGGACCTACCAATCTGCAACGTTGCCTATCTAAATACTGTCCTTCCCGATCCCTACGCTCACTACCTCCAACCTTCTGTGAGTGAGCCAGTTCTCCAAGCAGAGATTCGGAGGGAGATCTTTATCCTCTGCAGGGGCCTTCCTCTGGAATAGCCTCCCTGTCGCACTCAGTCTTGAGCCGGATCTCCATAAGTTCTGGAAACTCCTTAAGACATTCCTCTTCTCCTCTTCTTTCTCTCTTCCTCTACCCTGCTAACCTTTCTCTCTGCTATAGCCCACTCTCCCTCCTTTTCCGCGCAGCTTGCTGACTGGCCGCCTGGTGTGCCTCAGTCTCACAGGTCACCAGCCCCCTCGCCAGTCCCCTCGCACTTGCCTCATTGTTACTGCACTTGATCAGTGACCAATGAGAGTGGCATCTCTCAGCACTTAGCCCAGCTTCTAACTAACTGGGCCCACTTGGTCCCCTCTCCCAACACCACCCCTACCCCCTGCACTTGTAACCCCCTCCCCTCTCCTGCACCTGTCTGCACACTTGACCAATCTGAATGTACCATGCCTTGAAGATCGTCTATCTGCTTTTCCCTTGTCTCCCCACCTGGCATGGTGGCGCCTCAATGCACTTTAACTGCAGAATCGTTGTCAGACCCATTTGCTGTTATTCACATCGTTAATTGTATTATATGCACTTGTTCCATGCACCCACTCTGCCTGAGCAGATTTGTATCATTCAGAAATTCAAGGGCTCTGAATGACTATTTCCCCCCCCTGGTTCCCTGCCGCCTTGAGTGCTTTGAAACACTTGCTTCATGTTTGGGTGCTTTACAAATGAACAATATCATACCAAGTGCTGTTGTACAATTAGCCCTGCCTGACCATCATAAAGGGGACATGCCTGACAGCTACTATTCTTAGCAGGCCTCTTCCTCGTCACAGTAGCAGAATGGTAAAAGCACCTAGTCCTCATTGCTCCTAGTTGCAGCTTCTTCATCCCAGGAGTTATAACAGTCATATACAAGGATGTCAGGGGAGTCGAGTCAAAATACTGCATTAACGAGGGAAAGGGTTGGGTTGATCAGTCATAGGAAAAGGAGGATACCATGTCCCTCCTAAAGGCATCCCACTCCCAGTACTCACAGACCTTTCACCCAGGTGATGCTCCCTCGCTTGTCCCCCCCCCCCACTTCCCCCAGGGTCAGAATCCAAAAGCAACAGCCTTTCCCTGGCCACCTGTGCAGATGATCCATGAGGAATAGGAGTGAGAATGCCCGCAGGTTTCTCCAAACTGACTGATGTTCTGTGAGCCAATGATTGGCTAATGGATTCTGAGAATTGTTTGTTTTATATCATGAAGGTGCTCACGCATTCTGAAACGTAACTCGCCTTTCGTGCTGCCAATATGAAATGTACTGCACACACAGATAATACAGCATACAACAGATATGCAGTTCAAAAACCCTTATATGCAAATTGTTTTGTTGTTGTAAACCTCATATTGAGAGATCATGTTCAAGGCAAAGTGCTAAAATTACATGTTCCACATTTGAAGGACCCGGCCACATGCCTACCTTAACCTATCAATAGGAAGGTTCTGGAAACTAGGACTGGTAAAATTGCCAAATTCTGGGCCTTGGTCGGGACCATTGTGAATTTGTCTGATGTAGTCTAAGATATTTATTTAGGTTTAAAACATTCCAATATTTATTAAGTATGTTATAGATCTCATGATTCTGTACAGAAAATGTGGTGACAAAAAACAAAATAACCGATTCCCAACATTGGTATGCTTTGGGTGTTACCAGAGTTCTTCTATCCGCTACTTTGGCTTTAAGCTTTGCTGTATCTTGTGGTCAATAGGCCCCTTGGCTTAAATCTGTCTGTTGTAGCATTTAGCTCACTTTCTAGATCTTGGGTGTTACTGCAATTACGTTTGGTGCGTAATATTTCTGCTTTTGGAATGTTGCTGATCACATTGATTTTGTGTCCACTTAAAGTTTTTGGTGACGATGTGGCTGTTCGTAACACTGATCTCCAGGTCCAAGAAAGTGATACTGGTTTGACTGTAGGTGCATGCAAGTTATATTGCAAATTGACTTTCATTAAGCTTTTTCATACAAGTCTGTTACTCTGCAATATTGACTGTCCAGATGACATAAATATCATTGCAACGCTTACAAAGTAGGACATGCTTTTCAGAACCATCCAGACTGGGAACCAGTGCATAGGTTTTTTCACATTCTGCCATAAACAAATTTGCCAATGTGCGAATTTGGCTCTCGTTGCTACTCCCTTTTTTTGGATAAAGTACTGTCCATTGAACAGAAAGTTGTTGAGTGCAAAACCTAGCATTTCAACAATCATTTCAGCAAACTGATAGCACAAAGCTTATTTTCCTTTCAACCAAACTTGTACTGTTGCTAGGGCTAGGTCATGTCTCGTTCTCGTATAAAAAGCCTTGACATCAAAGGTTACAAAATGATAGTATTACTGCCAAATAATGCCTTAAAGTGTTTAAAAAATATCTATAGAGTCCCTAATATAGAATTATAATTTAACAACTTCTCCCTGTAAATGTGTGTCAATGAATTTTGATATGGGTTCTGTTGCCCAACCAATGCCTGACATGATAGAGCTCATCTCTGGAATATGTTAATTTTAAAGGGTTAAAGGATGTGAGAATTGTTTGTGTACTTTTGGCAAAAAGTATATAGTTGGCCGTGCACGTAATTCTTCTGCAGTTAGATTATTGGTAAAGTATTTGTGTTTTTTTTACCGTTTGATCAAATCTTTAGTTACTCATGCAAAGAAAGTATCAATATGATTGTTTTCAGAACTATGGGGCAAGAATTTGGATTTCTTTTTCAGGTCACTTGGGAAAGGTAGGTCACATTCTATATCTAAATTTCCAAGTAGTGTGAAACCATCAATTTCTGGAGCTTCTTTGAGAGACAATAGTAGCCTTGTATCTTCCAATTCACCGAGTCTCATAGTAGGGGTGGGTTCTCGAACGCCATCCTCATTAGTCTTATGGAATTCTTTTATCATGGAAAAACGTTTTAAGTTTCAAATTCAAGGTGAATCTATATAGGTCGATGTAATGTCGATTGGTTGAAGGTGAGTGAATGCAAGACCCTTGTTAAGTTTGGATTTCACACTGTCGTTCAGAACATAAGACAAATTCATGATTAAATCTGGATGGTCATGCACAAGTTAATGATTGTAATTTCTTGACCTGGTGGTCATGCCATATTCTATTTTTCTTCTTTGACTTGCCTTTTGTACGTTTACTGGTGTATCTAATTCTTGGACTGGAGGTTTGGAGAATGTTACTCGTTGTGAGGTTTCTAGTCTCTAAAAGATTTGCTAATTTATGACATTAGATTTCATCAGCAAAATGAGTGTGCTTGTAATAATGGTGGATCCATCAGTTTGTGAAGTAGATGGTTCACCTTCACTACTGTCATTACTTTGACAATCTCAGCTAACAGGCAAAATGAGTGGGGTTTTATTGGTTGGACGGTACCTGGAATCATTTGTTTTGGAAGGTGTAAACCCTCCCCCTCTAACATCACGTTTATCCCAGAATTTCCAATTTAATTTCATCGTGATATTGTGCTATGCATCGATAAAGTATTTCAAAATATTTTCATTTGGCATCTGGTAAATCCATGCTGTAAATTATTTTCATGTAATGTAGCGATCTGTTCACTGGTTTTCCTAAGTAATTTGTCTGAGATTGTTTTGTGTTGATTCTCCTGGGATACAGCAAGCTAAATCGTGTAATGCCAGAGATGGCATGTATGGTTGCAGCCTTTGTGCTATAATTTCACCAAAAACCTGTTTTCTGCATTTATACGCAATAATTGGTATGAGGAGCATTTCCGCAGTCATTTAGAGAGTTTCAAAAATACTAGTATCAAATACTTATTGAGTGCAGAAATGGTACTAGAAGTATTACCAGTACAAAACTAGTTTCAAAGAACATATGGTTAATAACCTAACATCTCATTAAGTTTCTAAAAATAAACACAAATATTTTTTCAGTTGATGTTTAAAATTCTGCAGCATAGAGCTGTTTCTGATCGGCATTGGCAGATTATTCTATAGACCACAGCTCAAAGTCTGCATCATTTTTACCCTGTAAGATGTATTGTGGAACTTGCCAATCGCCAACAGATCTTTAGACAGATTTGAGAGTTCCGCTAGGCAATTTCTGAACCGTGTCTTGTGAGTACTCGGGCGCTAATCCGTTTCTTTTTTTCAAAATATGCGCGAGTACCCATTCTTGAATCATTGCTTCAAATGGTAACTAATCTAGATTTTGCCATGCATGTGAGATATGACTGAATACTTTTATACTAGAAATGGAGTGCACTACAAGGTTTTGCAGTGCTTGTAACTTGGAGATGGATTTCTTTGAGATGCCCAAATAGAGATACATGCACTGAAATCTTGAAGGTATGACTACCTGAACTAGGTCCTTCATATGTCGTACCCTCCAGTAGATGCTTACATCTGCTAATATTATAGAGATGGAAATGTGCGTTTCTTACTACCACATATACTTGCAGACCAAAAGGAGAGCTGGTTGTCAAATAAAACCCCCAGAATCTTGACCACCTCCACGGGAATAGGGATGGAGGGGGGCTCCCCAAACCGGAAGGCCATAGGGAGGGGAGGTTTAGCTGGGGAACAGAGGAACATGACTTACATCTTCACTTCATTTAAGCAAAGGACGTTGTCCTGCATTCATCCCTGCACCAACAGCAAACAGTTATCTACTTTACTACTCCCTTTCAGATTCCTGTAGAGGTCGACAAGTGTCATCAGCAAAAAGCAGACATTCAAGGATCCACCTATGATCTGAACCAACGCGTACATATCGATGTTAAACAACAGTGGGGACAATGCAGATCCTTGTGGGACCCAACAGGTGAGAGAATGGCTGAGTGAGATTAAATTTGCCAGCTGAACTCTTCTTCTTACCACTCAAGAAGGATTCCAGCTAAGTTAGTACTGATCTTGATCATTTGTTTTAAGGCATGGAGTAAGAATGTTATGGTTAACTGCATCAAACATTGGAGACAGATCCAACAAGATCAGTCAAGCTTGTGTGCCCCATCTTGAAGCTCTAAGCTTTAATAACTTATGCTTAACAAATAGAACTGTTCTCTCAGTGAGGGGCAGGGTTTGAAAGCCAGATTGTGCTCGGTCCAAAACCAAGCCACTTTGAAGAGGTTTTGAAAGTTGCCTCTCCTTCCTAAATTTTACTTAGCAAGGGAAGGTTAGATATGTGGCGGTAGTTCACAGGGTCTTCTGGATCCAGATGAGCCTTATTCAGCAATGGTTTAACTTGTGCCTCTTAATTTGTATGGGTAGATGCCTCTACGAAAAGAGGCATTAAAGACATTAGCCAAGTCTTTCGCCAGTAGCGGGATATGCCCTTTCATGAATTTGGCCGATCATCTAAGGATTAAGCTGTTGCTTTTAATTCTTGTACTCAATTTATTACATCTGCCCTTGATGTAAAATGAAAGCACTTAAAAGAAGAGGTTATATGGGATAAAATATCCTCTATACTATCAAAGGTTCTAGATTCGGTTGTAATGATCACACAAAGTTTGACAATCTTTGAAAGAAACCAAATCATCACAGAATAATTGGGTAGCACCATGATCTGCGCTGTGCAAGCATTTACCAGCAATGTGCATCCTGCAACACAGACAAACATTTCTAGCAGATAAGGGCTCAGTTCCTGAGCATATTCCTAATAGTATAACACATTACTTACCTCTCTGTAATGATCTTTCTGATGGATGTTCCTCCCAAAGATTCCTCATCTATGATATCCCTATTGCAGCGCATCTGTTCTCGGGGACCTTTTCCACCGCAAGGGTGCTCTGCGTCAGCTCCGTCCAACACCTCCACTTGAACTGCACAAGATAGAACCTCGGGCCAGTATATATATCGGTGCTGTGCCCCATTACCTCATTTCCACCCTTTTTCCCTTAGCATTCTCAAGAGGAGGGACCATAGAACCAATGGTGTACTGGCTTCCCACAAGAGGTGCTGGGAGGGCGATGAGAAATCTGTGAGAGGAGCATCCATCAGAAAAAACATAACCGAGAGGCAAGTAATTTGTTCTTCTAATGGATTCTTTCTTCCCACTGATTCCTCGTCTAGGACTCCCAAAAGCAATACGTAAACCTGGAGGAGGGCGGAAACAAGAACACCACCTAAACACCTATAGCAGAAAAATCTGGAGGACTGCCCTACCAAAACCAGCATCCTGACCAGAAAGAAAATCCAGGCATTAATGCTTAGCAAACATGCCCACGTTGCCACCTGCCAAATGTCCATGTCTGGGACTCTGCTCTGCAGACCAAAGGAGGCAATCACTCCCCTGGATGAATGAGCTCTGAGACCCTCTGGCACCTTACTCCCAGCTAGATGGTAGCATTCTGAGATGCAGAGAATGATCACCTGGGCAGAGTCTGCTTGATGACAGTCCTGCCAGCACGAGCAACAGTGTAACCAATAAAAAGCTGGTCATCTTTCCTAGCATCTATAGTATGCAAGACAGACCTACAGAGCCCATACCTGGTCCGGGCAATGCAATTGTTACTCTAGCTTGGAAGGGTGGTGGGTGGAAGAAAAAAACACGGGAAGATGGATCTTCTGAGAAAAATGGAAATTCGAGACAACCCTCAGCAGAAAGGTCGGCCTTATTCTCAATGTTACACCTTCTCCTTGGAAAAAAACAAATAGGGAGGTAAAACAGACAACGCATGAAGCTAACTCGCCAGTCTCGCAGAAGTGATGGCAACTAGGAAGATCACCTTGAGAATGAGCAATCTAGTAGAACATGAATACAGGGGCTCAAACTGCGCACCCATAAGAAACTTTAAAACCAAATTCAAATCCCACACCAGAACCACAAGCTGGCAGGGTGGAAACTGGTTACACAATCCCCACAAGAACTTAACACAGAAAAAGCAGTGAAGTAACCATTCACAGTGCCATTCTGCAGGCCCATCTGGGCCAAAGATAGCAGAATATCCAACACAAGGGGCAGAGGACAGGATGAAGGATCCATGTCCCTCCCCCGACACCAAGACGAAAATTTGGGCCACCTGCAGGCATAAATGGATTTCTTAGTGTGCCTCAGAGCTGAAAGGAGCACATTGACGATTTCGTCCGACAAGTCCAACTCCTTGTAGCTCAGCCTCTCAGTAGCCAAGCATGAAGGATCAGGCTTCTGAGGTTCGGATGGAGGACCTGCACCTCAGATTGGAAGAGCAAGTCCACTCTCCTCGTAAGGCGACAGGGAGGGCAAATGGACATGTCCAGAAACTGCAGATACCACGTTCTCTGTGCCCAGTCTGGGACGATCAGGATCATCGTGGTTCCGAACAGGCGTATTCTCCTGAGAACCAGCAGAATGACAGGGATCAGCAGCAACACATAAAGGAGGTCGAAAGTCCACTCTGCCATCAGTGCATTCCCCAAAGTTGCCCGACGAGGAAATTCCATGGAGCATAAAAACTCACACTTCCTGTTGGCACTGGAAGCGAAGAGGTCCACTTGAGGAGTTCCCCAAAAGGAGAAGATCTCCTCCAGAACTTCCTGACAGAGCTCCCACTTGTGAGAGGCTGGAGTCTGTCTGCTCAAGGCATCCGCTGTGACATTCTCTCATCAGCCAGATGAGCTGCTGTCACAGACACTGTTCTCCATAGCCCAGAACCACAGGCTCATTGCTTCTCTGCACAGAGGCAGGACCCCACGCCACCTTGTTTTTTGAGGTAGTGCAAGACCACTGTGTTATCAGTCAGAGTCAGTATAGTCTTGCGCTTCACAGAGGGGAACTCGAACTCCAGCAAGTTGATGTGTTCCCAAGACTCTACAGGAGACTACAGTCCGTTCACAGTCAGGTCTGACAGGTGAGCGCCTCAGCCAGTCAGAGATGAGTCTGTGACCACAGTCAACTGGGGCCAAGTTTGATGAAGCAATGCGCCCCATTGCAAGATGTCGCACACAGCCCACCATGCGAGATTCTGGGCCACCTGGTTTGAAACCTGTCGAAGGTCTGATATGTGGTCCTGGACCAATTGGCAACAGAGAAGTCACTGAAGTGATCTCATGCACAGCCTTGCCTCTAGCACTACAAGAATGCTGGAAGCCATGAAGCTCAGGAGGTGCAGGGAAGCTGAGGCCTGGACTTGTTCCAGCGATTGAAGGATATTGACCATCTGAAAGATGTTTGCCACTCGATACTCAGGCAGGAAAGCCCTGCCCAGGCGAATGTCCAAGACTACCCAGATGAATCAGACTTGGACAGCAAACCCTGAGACTTTTTGAAGTTCAGGGAAAACCCCAAAATGTGCAATAGAGTGCATGTGCAGGGTAGATGCTCCAACATTAGCGCTCGGGAGTGAGCTCAGACAAGCCAGTCCAGGTAGGGAAAGACACAGATGCCTTCTCTGCTGAGGCAAGCAGTTACCATTACCAGCAGCTTGGTGAAAACCCTGGGCGCCGATGAAAGACCAAACGGCAGGACCTTGAACTGGTAATGCTGTTGGTCCACTATGAACCTCAGGTACTTCCTGTGCTTCAGATGAATCGACACATGGAAGTAGGCACCCTGAAGGAAAAAGGAAACCAATCAGTCCTGCAGATCTAGGGCTTGCAGGATCTGGGCTAGAGTAACCATCTTGAACTTGTCATTGCATAAGAACAAGTTCAGCAGCCACAGAACCAAAATGGGGTGCAAGCCTTCATCCTTCGCACCAGAAAATAGGTGGAGCACCATCCACTTCCTCATTCTGAGCGTGGAACCAGTTTGATAGTGTTCTTCACCAGAAGCGGACTGACCTCTGCCACGAGGATGGGGTCCGGAGACCAGGGGAGTCTAGGGGACCGTGGTCCAAAGGTTGCTGGAGAAATGGGAGGCAATAACCCTGTTGGAATACCTGCAAGACCCAAGCGTCAGACGTGGTCCCTGACCATTCTGTACTGAACAAGGAGATCCCCCCCCCCCAACCCCGGAGGCATGTGGTAAAATGCATCACTGAGGTTGGGTGCCTTGGGGTGTGGCAAGGACCCGGGCTGCTGCTATGCCACCCCTATGGTCACTTCACCCCGTACCCCTTGGGAAGCGTCTGCCTCTTCCTGGAACAGACTGGCCTTGGCCTCTCGTCGGGGGAAGGGGGTGAAGGGGCAAATGCTGCTGCACCAGGACGTTGGTTGTGCAGAGGGTCTGTTGAACAGCAAGCCCCATGGACTTAGCTGTTGCCTTCAACGACAACCTTCTGGGGGGACGTCCACAGTCTTGGCTACAAAAAAGGTTCTGTCGAATGGCATCATGTGCAATAATCTATTTTGAACATTGTCCGCAAATCTGGACATATTTAGCCAGGAGGGGTGCCTAACCATGGTGCTGGTGGCCATTTCATTTATTTTTTGTATTTGTAAAACGTCTAAGCCTTAAGGCATCAAGGCGCTGTTGCAAGAACAGCTGCACACAGAGAAGAAACTTACGGCAATGCATTACAGGATTAAAAGTACAAGCATTCTCTTAACACTGGACGCATGAGGGGGCCAGGGTGTAGTAATATCGACAAATGACATTTCTGGCGAAATGCGAAGTTATTAAGCATTTTGGAAGGACCAGTAGGATTCCTCTGCTCTTAGATGGGGAGGGAGTTCCAAAGGTTTGCTGCCACCATGGGGTAGAGCCACCTCCTCCGGCTCTTTTTAAATTCAGTGGTGCTAGGCGAGGAGCGTGGACTGGCCTCATCAGTCTGGTGGCATTGGTTCTTACAATTTTTTGCGACAGGTACTTCAGGGCCTTGTTAGAAACACATTTGTGAGCGAGAGTGTTTTGAACATGATCCTTTCACGAATTGGAAGCCAGGGTGCCTCTCTTCTTGCTGCTGAAATGTGGTCTTGTTTCAAAATGTTGAGTACTGAGCGTAATTAATTTTTGCTAATGATCTGTTTAGATGATCACTTGGGCGATGGTAAGGCGGCTGGTGGGAGTGAGGAATTGCCTGGCTGCATTAATACGTTTGGCAGTGCAGACGGCTGAAGAAGTGATCGCATTCACTTGTTTGGTCAGAGAGAGGAAGGCATCCAGATGGAAGCCAAGCATTTCCACTGAGGCTGATACGAGTATGTGAATCCCATCAATTGTGAAGGAAGTGAATTGGGGGTTGAGCTTCTTCAGTGTCGCTGGTGATCCCACCAACAAGATATCTGTCTTATCGTCATTGAGGCATAGGTGGTTCATGGCCATCCAGGCCTGGATTGTCGAGTACATTTTATTAATGTTAAGGGAGTCGTCATAGCTACCCGATAGGGGAGGAGGATTTGGGGGTCATCGTCATAATTGGTGTAGGACAGGGCTCAAGGCGAGGGTACACGGGGGAGTCCACCGACTTTTATCAGAGGGTGGCCTCAGTCCTCTCCAGCTAAAATGAGAAACTTTGAATGTATGAATAAAGCCGCTCTCACGGGAAGTTGTCAGGTTTGCAGGCCAGACACTGCACTATATAACCTGATGAATAATAAACAACTAAAGGTGAAATGTCCCATTTCGGTAATGCAAGTTCCAGGGAAAACATTTGCATTGGTTCTTGAAGTTTAAAATATGCACACCCTTTCAGCATTTTCATAAACAAAACCCTATTTATTCATTTATTGTGTGTTGTGGTACAAAACTGAACCTTTCAGACATCACATCATCAAATTACAAAATCAAGAACAATTACATACATATTTAAAAAGCAATGTCACCCAATTACACACATTAAAACCAAATCTCAAAGGTCCTACAGTTAAAAACAGCATAGCATACACATCAATATTAAGATAAGGCTGCATAAAATCTCACATTAAAGAAGAGAACAATTCCTTTTCCTTTTAGGATCCCTTAAAACAACATACAAACACTCTAAAAGCCTCAAGGACAAAGACATTTCATTAGTATTTAAAATTATGATCCATAAGCCCTTGTCTGTTGAGCTAATAAGCAATTCTGTTTTACTTTCCCCAGAGCAAGCGCAAGCCCGGGCAGTGTACACACAGGTATTTTAGAGTCTCGCCCTCTAGAGCACAATGACGACACAGTCTCATTCCCCTTGGCACCTTTCCCCTTTATCCACAACCCCTCCATTGTTGGGAAAAAAATCAGCTCAAGTGTCATCATTTGAAACCTAAAGTCTCTGGAGGAGTGCTTCCTCAAGTAAGCTGCTAGAACATTGTAATTATTTATCAACCAAGCAAAATTATCATTGAAAGATCGATATCCCAAAAAGTCAGCCCTGAGCTGTATCCGCATGCATCTAAATAGTTTTTGCTTAACTTGGATTAGCCAACATTCCTACCCTTCCCATAGTAAATAAATGACCCCAAATGCCCAAATACTTGTACTTATTGATAGTCTCCAAAGCATGACACCTCAGTTTCCAACTGAAGGGCCCATGCCTGGACCCCCCCCCCCCCACCCACCCCATTCAGCACTGAAACCTTTGATTTTGTGCCGTTTATCGAGAGGTCCAAGTTACTAAGAAATACATCAACCACCTGGAGAGCTCTCTGCAAGCCTATTGGGGTCATATCACAGATGAACAGGTAATCCGTTTAAGTTAAGTGTTGGACTTTCACGTCCCCCAATTTTGGCAGGTGTGTCTGTTTTATTATTTGTAATGCGCGCCAGACCCAAGGGTATCAGGGTGCAGAGGATACATGAATACTTTCAGTTCATGGTTACAAAGTTGTGCACAAGTAGCAACAAACATTCAGAGAGGATACGGTCAGTTGGTGAAGTGCATGGTATGTACATACAATAGGCATAAGCAATACATCATTACATAATAAAAATAGGGGTTGGCAACAAATGAACATTTTGATGTCTGATATAAATGCAAGATATGGGATGAGATAGCAGGACAGTAACTGGGGTGCATTATTGGTCATTTTCTTTGATCCAATTAATGAGGTTATGTCTAAAGCTCCGGTAGGTTTGGTCCGCTAGCAGGTGAGGGTGGTTTTGGGGGGGGGGTAGGGAGTTCCAAAGCTGTGCAGCTTTGACTGGGAAACTACTTCCCCCAGCTTTAGTCAGTTTAAACCTTGGTACAGACAGTTGGTGTTGGCAGTTCTAGTGGGCCGGCTGGAGGATTTTCTATTGAATCTCTCTATGAGGTAGCGGGATGCAGCGTTGTTTAGACACTTGTGTTAGCGAGGCAGGATTTTGTCACTGGTGGATAGCCAGTTGTTCTGTCTCCTTACCTCTGAAATTTGCTCTTTTCTCGCTATACCCAGAGCTGCTATAAGGAATAATTCTGGAGAATCAGAATTTTGCTGACGATGTACTTATTAGAGCCAAGGAATAGGGAGTTACAATAGTCCAATTTGAACAAGATTAGCGCTCTGGCCAGAATGGTACAGCTATTCTTGGATAGGAATGGTTTACCAGTTCTAAATATCTTACATGTGTAAGCAGTGGCGGAGGCCATGGAGTTAACCTGTTTGGCAAAGGTGAGGGTGGGGTCTAGGTAAAAACCTAAAGCTGTTACTTCTTTGGCAACTTTAATTGTGTTGCCATCAATGTAGAATGAGGTGTACATGAGGTCAAGTTTGAGGTTATTTGTCATCATTCAGGCATAGGCCGTGAACAGACATCCATGCCTGGATGATGAGATAGATTCTATTGATTAAGGCCAAAACCTTGTCATAATCCCCAGTAAGTGGTATGAGAATCTGGGTATCATCTGCATAGTTAGTGTAGGTGATACCAAGAAGGTCCACATCATTGAAAAGGAGCTTAGTAAATATATTATACATTGTGGGTGAGACACAGGAGCCCTGTGGAACTCCACAAATAATAGGATTAGGGTCTGCCACTGCGGTTAGTGAGAAGACACTCATAGTCCTATTGCTCAGAAAGGATTGGATCCAGACTATGGCTTCCTGAGAGAAGTGGGCTGCAGAGTCAAGGTGATTGCATAGGTCCTTGTGATCTACCAATTCCATAGCAGCTGAGAGATCAAGAAGTAGTAGGGCTGATTTCCCCTTGTCCCTAAGCTCGTCAATTTGGGCCTTGAGATCAATCAGTGCCGTTTGGTGCCATGTTGTGGTCTGAAGCCTGACTGACCGGCTCCTAGGAGCTGGTGGTGTTCTAATTACGCCTGTATTTAGAGATAAGCCATTTTGTCTAAAATTTTGAGTAAAAATGGCACTGTAGTAATCGGCCTGTAATTAGTAGGTATAGTTGGATCTAATGACTTTTTGGAAGAGAGGGAGTACCCAAGACGCCTTTAAATTGATAGGGATAGTGTCAGTAGATAATGATGCATTGATTAGCTTCGATATGAACGGTGCCAAGTCTCTAGCAGCATCTTTAATGATTTGGGCTGGGAATTTATCTCACTGGCAGTTTGAAGGTTTGAGGGAGAGGATGACTTTCAACCTCGAGAATTGAGACTTTAGAAAAGCTAAATCAATGTGATGGTTTATAAAGGAACATGGGTGTGTTGGCTGTAGAGACCATATTAGGTAGGATGGCTTTTTTTTTTTGGCAATCTTATCCTGAAGGGTGGATACTTTGTTAGATGGGGCTTTCTGTATTTTGGAGCACCAGATTTTGTCCTTCACGCAATTGTCTGACACTGGGATAGGGGTTTCAAGTTACTTTGTACTTGAGTTTGCTTGCAGGATTCTATTGTTATATGTTTTGTGCTTGGCAAGAAGTATTTATTTCTTGTATATAGATGAGATATTGATATGGTTGGTTATATTTCCGTCAGGGGGTAGTTGCCTCCACATGTCTTCGCATTTTCTTTTATCCATTCTTAGGGTTTTGAGGTGAACCAAGAGTTCAGATGAGCTTTGGGCTTGCTTTTTTTTTTCTCCATTTTTAGGGGTGTAATGGCGTCTAGGGCTTCAGACAGTTTTATTATATTCGTCAATTAGAGTGGTGGGATCAGCGGTGGTAGTGAGTTGCGGGTCTGTAATATTAGTGGTAGGAGTTTATCTGCCATGATATTCTTTTTATTCCTCTTTAGGGTAGGAGGAGCAGATGGGTTGTTTTTGGTTGTAAGAGTTTTAGCTGCTAATGTAAATGATAAAAGGTATTGGTCTGTCCATAACTGTGGAATTATAGAGGTTCTAGAGGCACTGCAGTTGTAGTCTGCCACCCAATCAAGTGTTCTTCCTTTGTCATGTGTAGGTAGTGTCACTCTTTGAATGAAGCCACGTTCAGTGAGAATATTGGCGATTACTGTTGCTTGCTGGTCTTTGGGGTCATTATATCCCAGATTGAGATCCCCTAGCAAGAGTACTTGCGAGGTGTGTTTTAAATTGTCAGAGAATGGTGGAGATGTCCTCCTCAAATGACCCGATGGGGCCTGTTGGTCTGTAAATCAGGTGAATGGTGAGAGTTTGGGAGTTGCAGATCGGTAGTTTGGCACTGTGGGATTCACAGGATTTAATGTCAGGACAGGGGGCTAGTCTCATGGATAGGTTAGACTTAGCTATGAGAGCTATGCCTCCTCCACGAGCCTCAGAGCTGTCTGCTCTAAGACTAGTATAATCGTCAGGAACTGCGAGCATGAGGGCAGGGTCTGCTGCTGCATGTATCCAAGATTCAGTGATGGCTAGAAAGTCGTAGTTTTCTGCTAGAATTGGATCAGCTATTTCCATAGCATGTGCCATTAAGGATCTGGCATTTATTAATGCCCCACTGAGTTCTGGAGCAGGGTTACCTGTCAAAGGATTGGGTGAATTATTGTTATTTACATCGTCTAGTAACGTGTGGGGTTTATTCTGGTGATATTTTTTGTGGGTAAGACTATAGGTCTTGGGTATGGGTACAGTGATGGGACTGATTATTTCGGTTATGGTAGTTTGTTATGTGGGCATATTCTCCTAGGGCCTATATTGGTCATCGAACTACCAAGGGGTTCAAATAGTTTGGATAATCTGGAACAGAGTCTGATGTTTCTAGAGGATATGTTGCAAGGTCTATTAGTTTTGGGTGGACCCTGGGAGCAGTCAATATTGACTGGCGGTTGTTGTTGGCCCAGGTTGCTGGTTAACAGCCAGGTAGGTGTAACACATTATGGCTGCCATATCACCTATCGAGGTGGAATCCAATGCGGGTAAGCTAGAAAATGAACCTAATGCCAGTATGGCCCTCAGTAAGACTATGTGTAGGAAAGTAGAGTACATAGTGCATTTAAATCTAGTGCACATAGGGTATTGCATAAGCAAGAG
Organism: Ambystoma mexicanum; assembly: GCF_040938575.1. Taxonomy (NCBI): domain Eukaryota; kingdom Metazoa; phylum Chordata; class Amphibia; order Caudata; family Ambystomatidae; genus Ambystoma; species Ambystoma mexicanum. The sequence goes on along the minus strand of NC_090931.1, from coordinate 274,776,744 downwards.
ATTTTGTTCTGCACGTGAGTGGTGGGTAGAGTGCGTAGTTTGAGTGTGCAGTGAGCAGAGTCTGGCAGGAAAGGCTATTTCAGTTGATCAAGACAAAGCGTGAAAGTATAAGGTTAGCTAGAGTGTGCAAACACACAGGACTAGTTTCAGCAAGGCAGTGTGCCAACAATACAGGACTAGTTTCAGCAGGGCAGTGTGAAGTCAAGCACCGTCTATTGTAATAGTTTATTCCTATTTGCTAACAAGGAGGCGGAGATTAAAGATTAGTTCTGTTTGCTGGAGAAGGGGCAAAGTGCGATGTGCAATAATAGGATATATCATTATAAGGCAGAATGTAGCAGATGCCAGTAGTACAGTATACCGGGTGGACTGAAATTTTGACAATCAATAAGACAAGTAAAGCAGCAATCGCAGTTTTAGGGCATTCAGACCTGGTGTCGGTTTGGGCACAGAGGGATTATGTGACTTACGCTTAGGTGGCAGAGTTCAAAGTACGGCGAGTTTGAAAGTTCTGGCTAGTTGGGCGAGTATTACTTACACAGTGTAGCGAAGCCAATCAGCAAAAGATCGATACAAGGTCATTATGCCTCAAGAGCACTGGCAGAGGATCCTTGCGCCCTCTGGCAAACAGGGGCAAACGGGGCCTTGACTCTCGCAGGCCTTCACGCGAGAGGGCCGGCGTCCGCCTGCTGGTGGATGCTCGTTATTAAAGTTAGGAACATTGCTAGGCAACGTGTAAACCAAGTCCTCAAGCAGCCATTTTAGGGGCAGGCTGTAGCGGGCGATACTGCAGTATGGCAAAGAGGGCCCAGTTCGATCTGGGATACGCTGTGGATTGCTGCAGGGCCCAAAGGACACAGAAGGGCATAAGGTGCACGCGGATCGTGCTCACCTGCTCTGTAATGGTCGCACATGGTGCGGGTCTGCTTCCAGCTGCTCCGGCAGCTTGTTCATCACGATGCACTGCAGTAGGATAGGAGGAGGTGCAGAGGGCTCCTGCCCTCGTTGGAAATCCAGGTGGAGTGTCCTAACTAAATTCCAACATGCTGACAGATCCTTAATGTAAAAGCAGAATAGAAATGGCGCGAGGACACACCCCTGGCACACTCCCTGAACGCAAGGTAAACTGGTCTCCCCTGTTTCTTCCCTGGTCAGATAACAGAGCCAAAGCAAAATTGTTCAGAACAGTTCCCACTCCCTTCCTAAAGCCTGCCTGAGATGGATCTAAGCAATTAGCAGCCCAAGCCCAAATTTGTGGTTCTTTCAAAATCATTTTGATAAAAATCTTTTTAGAGGCATCCAAAAGTGAAATCGGTCTATAATACAGCAGTGATAATCTGTCGCCTCCCTTAAAAATCACGACAACTAATGCCGCACTCTAGGTCCCCTGGAGCTTTCTTTTTGCCAAAATATTTTCAAACAAGTGAGACAAAAGTTGAGCTTTAAAAGTGAAATTAGATAGACCATCTGGGCCCGGGGCATTCAACCTTTCACTCAGCTTTATCAGGAGGGCAATATCACCCAGGTCCCAGCGGATTGCCCCCAGCCAGCTTACATGCAAAAAAAGACTGGATCCGTTCAGACCTGGCTTTACATACACTTCAGTGAAATAGTTCACCTAAGCCTCTTGCATTATAGATTGTGTTTGCAAGTATTGCTCTGTCCCTCTTAGGCTGTATTAGCTACCAAAACCTAGTGGAACTGTTACCCAACATCTTTTCAGCGTAGTTTTACATTCATTAGAAATGTGTGGCCTTTCAACCAGTTTTTATAATTTTGTTTCACTCTGCAAATTCACCAGGCGATGTTTCCTTCCGAAGACCCCTTATCTCAGCGCGCATCTGCCTTTTGCACGTCTGGACCTGAGCATCAAAACTATGACTGGACCCCTGTTAGTAACCCTTTTTTCAAAATATTGGGCAATCTATAATCCCCCCCAAAATCATTGAGACACAGGGGGCAAAACTGTCAGGGGAACACAAAACATCCGCCTTTGAACAAAAAAGAGCCCCAATCCTGTCATCAAAGACTCAGGCTATTCTCCGGGACCACTTTACCACATGGTTTCTTGGGTTTATCTCAATGATCAAAGCAGTCTCCTTGGCTCGTTTCACCCCATGGATTGGCAGCCCACAGCAAACCATTACTTAACTCAGTGTTTAAACTTGAACAATCCACCCTTCTGAAATAAATCAACAGACAAGAAAAAATAATCCAGAGTGGACTTCCAGGGACCATTGTTCCAAGTAAAACTCGGGGGCATATCACCTGAGAAATTTCCATTCAGCGGGAACAAGTCGATGCCTCCAACTCCTGTCGGACCCTTTGACCCCTTATGCAAGCCTCCTTTGCTGTTTTAATCCTGTTAGGAACTTGGTACCAACAGTCTTCTAGGCATTCAAGTCCCCCAAGACTATAACTGATGCTCCCTCTTCAGGTATTTCTCCCAAAAGTAGAAAAGAAAGCAGACAAAGCTTCCACCATGTATGCAGGGTCTGGATTTACATTTATCAGCAAGCACTTATAAGATGTCCCCACACCCTGACCCTGCCATTCAAGGAGGATTGCCAGCATGTCCCAGCATTCAGATTCTACTTCCCGTGCTACAAGGCCCTGGTTACGTCTAATGGCTGTTAAGATGCCTCCAAATGGACGACCCGTCACACCTCGTTTTGCCTCTATAAAAACTACATCAAACCCCTCTATGATTGGTGTATCCATCAGCAAGGATTCCTGTAGGCAAATGATAACATACGAGGCAAACCGATCTTGGCTATTCGCTATATTTACAAACCCCCTTGAGTTCCAAGATACAATTACAACATCAGAGTTTCAGGCTTCGTGATCAACTCTGAATCCCTCCTCAGTTTTGATCTACCCTGTGATGCCTCCGCTTATTCACCTTACTGTGTGGATACTGCACCCATTGATCAAAGTGAGCAGGAGCGAACGGTGCTCCTCTTTTTTTAAATTATGTTCAACTGTTCCTATACTTTTATTTGAAAATGAAACCATTGCAGAATGGTTTCTTTTCAAAATAAAAGTGTAGGAAGAAGTTGAAACTTGCACTTTCAGAGCACTACACTGAACGTTCCCTTAAACGGCAGGTGCATGTGGTTGGGGGTTTGTATTGTGTGTGGGAGGGGGCGTGGTGATGGGGTTTGTGGGGAGTGGGTGCAGGCCAGCAGGGGACATAGTTCACTACTTGTTTTCGTACAATTCTACCACTCACTGCACCAGATGCCACAAGGGCTTGATCTTGTCAACATACATGGCGTGTTGATGACCCACCTCCCTCTGACCACGACCCATGCTTTTGAAGGCATTAGTCTGGAGATGATTGAGGTTCCCACATCAACTTCCTCAAATCCTAGGGAGACGAAACATTAATTTTCAGCCAGGATTACATTTTTGATAATGTGCGAGCGGAAATGTAGTTTCACTATATCAAGGCAGTCTACATGAATACATTCAGGCAGCTCTCTATAGGGACAGTGTCTAGTGGTAATTTCTTACATTTTGGCATGGCTGACCACTTTTTCTATACAGTACGAAACAAGGGGACCAGGATTTGACAAAAACACCTTGTTTATCCTCAACTGGAACTTCTTCAATAACAACCATAGGTCTTGAGAATATTGAGGAGAGTTTGTTTCTCCAAAGGTTGTGGACAAGTCCTTACATCCCCCCAGTCCCCCAATGCTTTTCATTGCTTAAATCCCAGCAGTGGTTTAGGAACAGAATCCCTCAAAAAACACACTTTCCCCGCTCCCCGACCTACTATCGATTCTGTTTTTTAGACAAAGCTTGTTCTTCACCTCCTTCAGCCCAATCTGTATTCTCATCACATGGATAAATCGAAATACTACTTAGATCAAAGGAAGGACTATCTTCAACTGTTTTACAATCGTTGGGGCACTCCCTTCTATCCTCTGCCCCTCACCTTTTAGTGGGCCACTAACAGATTCCTTAGTACTCTTTACCTTTCTACTTTTAAAGTGAGGGCCGTACCTTTGTCAACCACCATCCTCAATTTAGCTAAGAATTTGCATGATCCTCTATTATTGTGTGTAGGAGACGGCTTACAATTTGTAGACTTTCTTTTTACAGCCAAACATTTATCTTTAATTTGTGGGATCTAACCAGAGGCAGAATCTCAATAAGTCTTCCCTGTGCTTCGCTTGTAAAGTTAACTTGTCGTAATAGATCAGTAGTGAAAAGCTTTCAGCCTGTGGATACTCACTAGCATGAACAACTCTTCAAGCCCCCAGTCCACCCATCTACGTCCTCCAACAACTCGAGCAACCACTTTCTTGCCACGCGCTTTACTGTGGCTGACAGTGCTGAACAGTCAGGCTGCCGGCTCCACCTCATGCAATAGATAGGGAAAAATACTCTGGTTACTGTGGTGAAGCATACTTTCCTGCCACGTCCCATCCGCGTTTCAAAAACCCTATTAGAAGAAATATCCTCTCGGTTTTGTGTGCATGTTGATTTTATGAAAGGAAAATGCCATTCGTCCTGTGCAATCTGGGTGGTTATGCAAAGTCAATTTAATGAAAAGGGCATTTTTTCACCTTGATATGCTAATTTCCGGCGACATCACATCCCACTGCCTTTGTTGATGAGTCCCCCCACTTTAATTATAAGGACTTGACACCTGGTGTAGGTTATGTCGATGTCATCCAGAGGGTCGAAGAGGGGTTGAATATACTATAGAGGCAGGGGGAGACGCAGGACCCTTGTGGGATGCTGCAGGGGATAGGGATTGGTGGGTCACTAAAAGTGTCAGGGAAGACTCTCTTGGACCTTCCTTCCAAGAATGATCCCACCTATGTCATGACTTCCAGAGAAGTTGGTGGCAGCTGTGAGGCGGTGACAGTGTTTTATGGTCCACGAGGTCAAAGGTGGTTTATTGATCAAGGAGAAGGAGGAGCGCTAGTTTTCCACTCGTCTTTGAAGTTGTTGAGCTGGTTTTTGAGGTCTAACAGTGCCGATTCCATGCTATGCCCTGGTCTAGCCCTTTCCCAGGATGTGGTTTGTTTCTAGGAAGTGTTGTATTTGGATGTAGGCCGCCCTGTCCAGAATCTTAAGCAGGAAAAGGACTGTTGTGATGGGGCAGTAATTGTTGGGTGCTGACGGGTCATGTTATTTTCTTTTTTTTCTTTTTAAGTAATGGGAGGACCCAGGATTCTTTTAGGCTGGCTGGGACTAGGATCGATGTGAAGGAGGCATTGATTAATCTTGTGATGAACGCGACTGGGGCTTCTGAGCAGTCTTTCATGACATTAGCTAGGCAAATATCCCCTTTACATCTTGAGGGTTTTAGACTAAGAAAAATCGGTAGTGTCTTCTGCTTCTGAGACTTCTCTAAAGTGAAAAGACTTGTTTTGGGGCTTCATAGTAGGGGGGAGCAGGGGTGTTGATTGAGTTTTTTCTGTTGTAGGGAGGTTATTTTCGACCGCATAGCATTCTGGATGTTTGAGCACCAGCTCTCATCTTTCACAATGGTTGTGGGAGGGGTAGATGGTGTTTCCAGCTGTGAGAAACCTGAAGGTGTCTCACTCGCTAGTCCCCGGGGATCTGTCATCCAGGTGGCCAAGACACAGCCATTGCTTTTGGATCCAGTTCCTTGGGTTGGACCAGTGAGGGAGGATCAAATGGATGAGGGATCTTTGGGGAGTGGGACACTGGATGGTGAGATGTGGTTTCCCCTTCACTGTAACACCTTTCCCCCATCCTACCGGGTAGAATACTTAGGAACTCGATCCCTCCCCGCCTTTCCCGACAACACTTTCTCACAGAGAGAAAACAGACTAGCACCCAAGCCATATACCCGACGTGTCCCAAAACAATGATCAGGCAATTACTGATCATTACACACACCTGCAGCTTTTTAACATGACCCAGGTGTATAAAGATAGGTGGCTGCGAAGGACGGAGAAGGCATTGAATGAGCAAGGCAAAGCACACGAGGAAGCAGCAGTTCCAAGATGGAACAAGTTACTTACCTGTAACGGTTGTTCTCCAGAATGGGTCTGGCTTGGATTCACATGCTCATGAAGAACCCCAGTCAGGCTGGGAATCCTTGGCAAAAGAAAAAACAGTTTCACTTACAAACTGTCTTTCTCCTATAAACCAATCACTGAGCTCTGGGTCATCCAATCACTGAGCTCTGGGTCATACTGTCACCAGCCAATGACTGTCCTCTCCCTAAGCCACTCCTCTGGCAGTCATCTTCAGATTTGGTAGCACTTAAAGTGGCAGTATGACCAAGAAGATCTGCAGAGGGGCAGGAGAGAGGGTTTGCATGTAAATCCATGCCAGACTCCTGCTGGAGAAAAAGTTACAGGTAAGTAACTTTTTCCTTCTCCAGCATGGGGTCTGGCATGGATTCACATGCTTATGAATAAAGAATACATAACAGTACAACAATATACAACTACAGGAGGTGGCAAGGTTCAACAGAAGCAAGTACCCTTACCACTTGAGCAGGCTCACCTTCAAGCGAACCGTTTACTGTTTGGCCAACCCTGGATGTTTTCCGGAAACTCTTCATGCGTGTCACGTAGAACTTCAGAGCACGTGCCACATCCAGCAAGTGCAAAGTGATTTCTGCCGGCAACGAAGTTGCTGGAAAAAATGCAGGCAACACCAAAGGTTTGTTGAGGTGGAATTCCGACAGAACTTTTGGCATGAAAGAGGGGTGCGTTCGCAGCACCACCGTTCTGTTGTGGAAAGTCAGATAAGGCTGCTTGCAGGACAGGGCCTGGATCTCACCTACCCTGTTGGCAAAGGTGATGGCCACGAGAAAAGCGGTTTTCCACTACAGGAACGAGAGGGGCCTGATGCATAGACTCGAAGGGAGCCCCCATGAGCCTTGACAGTACCACATTGAGTTCCCACACCGGGACAGGAGCCTTCATCGACTGGAACGATCTGAACAGTCCCTTTAGGAATTCCTGGACTAGATGGTGGGACCAAAGAGAAGTCTATCCTGGAGACCTGGTGTAGCAGGAGATAGCCACCAGATGCACTTTGATGGAGGCGTGTGCGAGCCCCACCTTGGCAATAGACAAGTACAGAAGAATCTGTGGGGCCTCATTTCCACTTGAGCCCTTAGCACTTCAGAGATGACAACGCTCTGGCCCTGGCAAAGACCTCCCTGCAGTCCGCCGGCAGCTCGTACCGTCTGAACTCTAAGACTGCAGGAGAAAAGCCTTCAGGTTCGGCGATCCTGGATCGTGGTGCAGGATTGTGCCTCCTTCCCTGGTGAGCAGATCTGCGACCACTGGAAGCTTGACTGGAGGCGACGTTGGCAGGCTGAGAAGGTCTGGGTACCAAATCTGCCTCAACCTCACCAGGGCGACGAGGATCCTCCTGCACCGGCACTGTTTCAGTTGATTGATGACTCACAGCAGGAGAGACAACAGAGGGAAACTTGCACAAAAACAGGCTTTCCCACGGGAAGGAGAATGTGTCTCCCATGCTCCTAGGCTGGTGGAACTTGCTGACTAATCTCTGGCATTTGGAGTTCGTTGCTGTCGCAAACAGGTCGATCTGGGGTCTGCCCTAGCTGAGGAAGAGGCTGTCCACTTGATCCTGCTGAAGCTCCCACTCGTAGCAAGAGCGTAGTTCCCTGCTCAGGCAGTCAGCGATTGTGTTCTTGACACCCGCCAGGTGAAAAGGAAATTTTAAGTTGCTGACTGTAGTGACTAACGTGCTCTAAGTCCATAGTCCCCGTTCCTCCATACTGCATGGGCGTCCCTTCCAAGGGACGGGAGACTGAACCTTTTTCACAGAAAAAACCTTCCCCCTTAACTTTAGAGGCGCACAGGGGTGTGGCCCAGGGAACATGCGCTGCCCTGACTATGCGCTCTGGCACCACACCCCAGTCCCCTTATCCGCGTTCACGGGAAGAAGGTTTTTTCTGGTGAAAAATGTTCAATCTCCCGTCCCTTTGAAGTGACGCTCATGCAGTATGGAGGAAAGGGGACGGGACGTCAGAGTATGAGGAACATCCCCTGGGCGACGGCCCTGTGCCACAATTCCTGTGCCTCTCTGGATAGCGCTGGGGACCTGGTGGCCCCCTGCTTCCTGATATAATACATAATGGTGGTATTGTCCTTGAAGACACTCACCACCGTGCTCTTGAGGGACGGAAGGAACGACTTGAGAGCCCAGAACACTGCTTCCAGTTCCGGGACATTGCTGTTCACCGCAGGCCTCTGGCGTGGAGACGTCCGATGTGGGCTCCCCAGCCCTCCAGGGAAGCGTCCATGGTGACTGTCTCCTGGTATGGGCGGCTCTGGGAATTCATGCCCCCGGAGATGGTGGAGCGTACGTCCCACCATTTTATCGCTCGTCAGAACTCCTTGTCGAGAGCAATCATGTCTGTGACGCTTCCGGGCACCTAGAGCCACCTAGCATCCAGTAACTCCAGACTGCAGGTTGCGGATGCTACCCCTTCAGATCAGGTAAATACACAATGACATCATGCTGAGCAGCAACTCGATGGTGCGCACAGTGGCGATCTTCAGTGCCAACAGCCGTTGCACTTTGCCCAGTCTGGCCGCTATTTTCTCCTTCGAGGGGGCTGCCAGGCAGGAGTCCGTTTTGAGCATGGACCCCAGGAACAGAGTGTTCTGTGATGGAATTAAGCAGGACTTTGGATAGTTCACGGAGAACCCCAGACTAGTCACCAGCCAGACGGTCCTGCCCACGTGTACGACGGTGATCTCCCTTGACTTGGCCCGGATGAGCCAGTCATTGAGGTACGGATACACATGTATCCCTTGCAGACGTAGATGGGCAGCCACAGGTGCCAGGCACTTGGGCGCCGACTTCAGTCCGAGGTGAAGGGCCTTGAATTGGTAGTGTTTTCCCTGTACAAGGAAGGGCAGGAACTTCTGAAGCTTCTCGTGAATGGGGACGTAGGTAGAAGTAAGCTTCCTCTAGATTCAGCAACGTCGGGAAGTCTCCTTTCTACAGTTGGCCGTATACGTGCTCCAACGCGACTATCCTGAATTTTTGGGACTTGAAGTACTTGTTTAGACGTCGCAGGTCGGGAATGGGCCTCCAGCCCCCGGTCTTTTTTTTACTAAGAAGTATTTGGAGTACACTCCAGAGCCCGGCAGTTGCTTTGGAACCAGCTCCATTGCCCCTTTTCTTGGCATGGCCTGTACTTCCTGCAGGAACTGAGGGATGTGCTGCTGCTGCCAGGCCACCGGTGGTATCCGGAGACACTTCTGTTGGAATTTTAGTGCGTCTCCATGGGCGAGAGCGTCCAGCACTCATTGGGCGGTGGAGATCAGTTCCTACTCGCTGACGAAGCCCGCCAGGCGAGCCTCCCACCGGGGCGCAAGAGTGGGGGCCCGATGTCTTGGCCGGTCCAATCCTGCTTCGGGGCCCGAGTGCCACCTTGGGATCGACGACTAACACCTCTGAAAGCCTTGGAATGACGCCTGTGGGCCTCCTGGGTCTTAGAACGGGAGGGCTGGCGGTACAAAGATGATCCTCCGCCGAAGCCCTTCGACGATCTGCCAGACTTTTCTTCTGGGGCACAAAAGGAAGGCCGATGCTGCTGAAGCATGCCTAGGGTCCAGGCTGTCACCGTGTCGGTCTTGATAGCCTGGAACGACTCATCAACGGCCTTCCCTAAGAGGTTATCTTCATCAAAAGGCATGCTGACGACCCTCGTCTAACTTCCTGCCGAAAATTGGTGGCTTTCAACCAGCCACGATGACGGAGGCAGACACTGTTCCCCATCTGTCGGAACCCAGTGTTCGATATGTCCAGGGCCACGGTGATGGCATGATCCGATGCAACCTCGCTCTCTTGGAGAATTTCAAGCGCCTCAACCCGTTTATCTTCGGGGAGGAAGTCCAGCAGCGGGGCCATCTTGATCTTGTACCACAGATCCCCGTCATATCTGGCCAGGATTGCAATAGCATTTGCTGCCTTGACCCGTCGTCGCCGGCGAGTAGGAGGATTCTTCCGGTCGGATGCAGGAGCAGAGAGCAACCATTGCTGATGGAGAAATTTACCAATGCAGCCCTCTGCAGGACACTTCACAGGGCAGGGAAAGGAAAGTTTCAGCAATGGCCACCGCACACAGACGGCAGGTGTCCTTCCAGTCATGGTTGTATAAGTCCTTCCAGGACAGGATCCCCTCAAGGCTGGAAGGATGAAATTCGTCAGCAAGGCAACTTCTAGCGCACGCTTGCGACCAGCAATGTTACAGCTGCTAATGGGGAATGGCAACGGTTCTAGCGAGGTAGCCCACTGGAGAGCAGGGCAGTCCACAGGGTTGTCCAGGGACACTTCCAAAGGCTCAGGACGGCTTTATAAACGAGAACACGTTGAGAATGGTTGGTCCCACCAGGCCAGTGGTTGAACAGTACAATGTCCAACAGGGCTTATCTCGGCCAGATGCAGGATGGGAGGCCAGGTCTCTTCGGGAGTCTTCTTCAGATCTTCAGTTGGCTTTTCTTTTACGAGGGATTCTTGGCTCCAATGCTTGTCTGAAGAAATGGCTGCAGGAGTCCTCTTCTTATTCAGTCTGAAAGCCAAGTTCAAGGCCACCTATGGTATGGATCTGCACCATTTAAATAGCCAGTAGTTGTCCAATAAGGGACACTGTTGGTTTCACTCATTCCCCACAGACAGACTTTCTGGCACCACCATTTCCTGGGCCACAAAGGCATCACTAGTTTGCGAAAGCTGCAGCCTTCCCGGGCAATTGCATGACCTAACATGGGATTCCCTGAACCTGGTAAGGAAGGAAGAAGGCCAAACAACAATGTGGCCAAATAAGCGTGGCCATTTTAGGATACTAGCCACGTTTAGTAGCCATGTGCGGTATGCGCAAATGTGCATACTAGAAAGAACAACTGAAATGGATAAAAATATAATTGCTGCCATCAACTTGTCTTTAGGCAAATATAAAAGTAACCAAAAGTCCCAAGTGTAAAATGGCTACAGTTGCACTGCATTGTAAGATGCTGTGTGCAAGTTTAAAAAGTTATGAAAAGGTAAAAGATAAGAGAGGAACACAGTTTCCCAGTATTGGTAACTCTGAAGGACTGATCAGTTTCCCCATAACACATGAGCAAAAGTCAGGTGAAGTGAAGCTGAAAGCTTTACTTCCCTCAAAAGGCCAGAAAAGGTTTGAAACCAAAGCCAAATGATTGGGGGTCTATAGAAACTGGAAAGTTGCCAAAATTATTTGGTTTCCTAACAAGGGGCGTAAGGGAAGGTAGTGGATTCTGGGGAGTCTGTCCCTCGGATTAGACCTAAAGAGAAGTCTGTGGTGGTGGACAGGAAAGGTGCAGGATGATTTTTCTGTGTGTCCCCTAGAATATGGCATGGCCAGCCGGCAAACTGCACAGGAGGTGCACGCATAGGAAATATTTTGATGCAGATCTCACAGAAAGGCCGTCAGGGGATGGCAGTGTGTAAAATAATCACCTCCAATACTCTTGGGACTTCAGTTGAAGGGTTCCATGTGATAATGTTGTCGTGAAAGTCACCAGGTAGGCTTTATTTCCCTGACCTCTAAAATTCTTTCCCCAAATATTCTAGGAGGGGTATCATATTACCTCCAATCCTAGAATGTTTGGGGAAAGTGATTGTCTGGAGGGTGCATTGTTAGGGAAATGTCGCCACCTGGTGGCCATTCCCCTATGACATTATCACTGGATACCAGTTGACGATGGTTTAAAGCAAGGCTGAGATCTGGCACCTTTATTGTTAAGCAAATATTTAGTTGCGCACCCAAAATCACAGATCTAAGAAGATGGTGTTGCCTAAGATTCTTAGGGAACTTTTACCCGGCATGGACCTATGCTGTTGCTGTGGTGATCCCATAGCAAACACCAAAGGGACTACAGAAATTGCTAAATGTGTTGTAAAAATATTTGCAACATATGGACTTAATATCCATGCTAAAGAAAGGCAGGTTTTCGGCAAAGGGAACTCCCATGGTAAATAGTATTTAGACAACTTACCAATAAAAGACAATTGCCAAGCTTACATACCTGGGCCAGCTTTTCTACACCAATAACAGGTGGTACACACATTTTAAGCCATTATGAGAGCACCAAAAGTAATTCATACATTTAATATACAACGTGGGAGTGGGAATTATCCATAGCACTGGGGGGCGGGTGGCTCATCAAAAGCACAGCCAATGACTGTATGAAACCATAATTGGTCCAAAGGTGGTTACCAAGTCTGAGACAACCTAAAAAAGGTGAGGTTTTTTAAATGCATATTCTGTCAGGCTGTTTTGTGTCTATTGCTACTGAAGCCATTTTAACAGAGCCAGGGCCTCAGAATCTACCTTGTGATTGCAATCGGCGATGCATAGACTGAAACAGTGAATACATTAGGGGATTATACTGTGTTAGAACAGGAGAGAAAAAGGAAGCTATTTTAAAAGCATTTGTTTGAACTAACTGGTCGAAAATTGGGGGAGCATGATCTCAATAAGTAACACTAGGCCGCGTGGGAAAATCTGTACAGAGGCAAGGAACATATGGATAAATGTTCTTGGCTTCCACTAAATAAATGAGTATGGTATCATTTTAGGGCACAGTCTTACTTCTGACTTGACAATCTCACTTCAAAAAACACCTTAGTATTCTTCTCTTGTGAAATTGAGGGCAAGCAATTCTATAGGCATGCGCTCCCGAGATCTGTCAAGAAATGTTTTTAAAATTAAGGTTGAACAGATGAAGGTCAGAGTCATAAATCAAGGTTGTCTGACCATTCTAACATATCTTTCTTATGAGACAATACACATCTCATTTCAAATGTAGCTTTATTCTATGTCAAGACCAGAGGCTCACATTATGTTTCCCTTTCTTTCTTTATTTACCATAGAAAGAGCTCAGCAGCAAGTTTTGATACACCCAAATAAATGGATGTAGACATCTATACATGGATAGGGTGCAGAAAAAAACACACTAGTAACATTACACAATGAAAATATCATTATATGGTTTCTTGAAATAAAAATTCCATTTCCCAGACAAGCTAGGTCCAAGTTCAAGTAAGGTCACTAAACATGTGACAGTGATTCTCCAATCACAGTAGGTAAACCCCTCCAAAATAGGGCTCACAGCAAGATAAGTCCATTTTCTTTTCCTGATATCTTTTTTGTCATTTACTAAAAGCGCGTATACTTGTTGCGACATAATTATATTGCCTTATTATGATGCTACTGCCTGCCTTTTGTTCATAGCATTATATACGCTGTTCACTTAGCTCGTGTTTATATTTCATTTGAGTGCGTCATCTCTTGTGGCCTGTGACTCACTTCGACGCCAGTTACTGCTCTTAAAACCGGCGTCAGAGATTTTTGTTTTCCCAAGGGAGCATTGCTCCAAAGATTGCCCGCAGCTGTTGGGCTTTCTGAGGGACGCTTGCGCTCGCCTCCCCTTTCTCTCTCCAACGTTCCGTGAGGGAAGAGGAAGCCACGTGAAGCGTATCACAGCAATTGCACGCGAGCATACAAGAGTGAGCTCCTGCTCCCTCTTTGTGATTTTTTCTACTCCGCCACTCACGCTACGTGTTTCCGTTGTTTTCCCCAACGGATTTTAGGAGCTCGAACGTCGGAGAGAGAAGCTCTCCAAGGATTTGCATTATTAAGGCCTTATTTTGCATTATAACATTGAAATTTGCATTTAGAAAAAAGAAACAGAATGATTCTTCCTCACAGGAATTTGTGGGTAGAGAGAAGGCAGTTTAATAACACAAGAAAAAAAAAAAAAAAGAAAAGCTGCAAGTTTTGTAATGGCAGCACAATACTCCCCTCAGGATGATCAAGCCTGGTCTGAGCTAAGGAGGAGGAGACTTATGAATATAATGATGTGGCCATGGTGGATAGTTTCAAGAGGGTTTTAGGAACCTCTGTGAAAACCTCTATAAAGAAGGCTGTATGTGAAATGCTGTTACCTATTCAACATCGCTTAGACAGCATGGAGGAGCATTTTTAAACAGCGCCTCAGCTGGGTAGAAAAAAAACCCATAAGAGAAAGCACCCGATAGATGGGGGATGTACACCGGCTCGCAAGAGTAAGGACTGTTTAACCCCCCCCACACCCTCACCCGAGCCAGCCTGATCAAGCCACAACTGCCATATGAGACACCTTCTCCAGGCTTAAGAAAGCCTTTCTTACTAGGAAGGAAGCCCCTTCCAATATATTACCCCTCTCACCCCGAGGGAGACAATGAGGGTGGCAGACCCTCGGGCCCGGAGGAAGACCAGCGGGGCAATGATGACGACTATATCGAAGGGGTGCGTCACTATGAAGATCAGACCTGCATATCCTCTGAGGAGGACGAACATACCTTAGGGTCTAAACCCTCTACCTCTGGGAATATGGCAGTCCCTACTCCCAGGCAGGCTTCCGGACGGCAGCCTTCTTTTGAGGGTATGTTCTCTCTGGAATATTTGGTCCATCCCAGGTCAACTGACTGGGAACCGTCATCCACGGCGACTGAATATATTAAGACCAGACAGACGGCCACTGGAGAAAGAAGTCTGAGCTAAACTCCGCTCGAAAGAATGTCCTCGGCCAGAGATTCCTGGCAAGGTGGCGTTGACTCGTGAATTGGATGCCAAAATTATAACCTTCCTTGGGAAGAACGTGAAGGACCCGAAAAAGGGCATCGACCGTGCCTGGCGCTCTTGTCAAGACAAGGTCCTGGATATCATAGGACCCTTGGCAAAAATCATGGATTTAGCCAAAGAAGCTATTGAAACAGGCAATCCCATAGACCCCGCCATTCTCCCAGGCTGGGCACTCTGCATGCTAGGGAATGCCAACTGTGCAATTTCTACAGAGCGTAGAAAGAGCATCTTCGTAAAAATACACCCGAAATTGGGGGAACTGGAGGAGACTGAATGTGGGCCAGCTGCTCAGGGACGTTTATTCGGAGACCCCTTCGTCAAAGAGATGGCGAAGTTCGTCGGTACCTTCACTGCCTTGAACAAGGCAGCTTCTATCAAGACAGTATTTGCATCCAAAATGTTCTACAGGATCAGTCCCCCGGCCGATACTCCTTTGACAAGAGACCCTAGCATACAAGGGACCACCACAAAAACTGGTAAGATCGTTCAGAAACCTTCTTCCCTTCCAGGTGACGTGGAAGAGGGCGCAGCTGGAGGAGAGCAGCCAGATATCCTGCCCAACAACCCACAGGTCAGTGCAACTGTAACAGCGTCTGCGCCACAGTCACCCATAGGGGGAAGAATAGCTATTTTTGCGCAGGCTTGGGATGCCTTATCAGGGGATGCCTGGATTCGGAATGCAGTGCGAGGTTTGCACCGAGAGTTCTTTGCTCAGCCTTTCCAAGCTTATCACCCCACGCAGATAGTTATGTCTGTCGAGGACGCAGCGGCGCTAGACAGCAAGATACTTCAGCTTCACCAGAAACGGGCCATACGCCCGTGCTCTTGTCCGGGTGGATTTTTCAGCCCCATCTTACTGGTTCACAGAAAACAAAAAGTGCGTCCAGTAATAAATCAAGGCTTTGAATGATTTCATAATATACCGACATTTCGAAATGGAGGGCATTCACATGCTCAGACATCTTGAGGCAGAGGGACTAGCTGGTTCGTCTAGACCTCAAGGACACCTATCTGGAAGTGCCCATCCATCAGGCACACTTGAGTTTTCTCAGGTTCACCTGGCAGGGTCAGGACTGGGAATGTACGAGCTTGCCCTTTGAGCTTTCTTCAGCTCCTTGGGCTTTTACCAAGCTTCTACATCCTGTAGTAGCTCATCTCAGAGAGAAAGGTGTCCAACTGATTATATATCTGGACAATATCATTCTCATGGCTCAATCCCAGGCTCAGGTGCAACAACAAGCCTGTCTCGCCATAGATATTTTGCACAACCTTAGTTTTCTCATCAATTGGGAGAAATCAGTTCTCTGCCCCTCCAGGAACCTGGAGTTCTTAGGGTTCATTGTGGACACACAAACTTCGCAACTCCGCCTGCCTGCTGCCAAGCTACACGTCACGCGTCGGGAAATTTTCAGGCTTCTGCAGAGGAACGTCATCTCCCTCTGGGAATTAGCGAGGATAATAGGTCTATTGTCCTCATCCATACAGGCGATATTTCACAGCCCCCCCCTTCATTACCGGGAATTGCAGAGACTGAAAGGACAACATCTCAGACGAAGCCTCTCCTACTCTCAACGCCTAACTCCATCGCCACAGGCAAAGACAGAGCTCGTCTGGTGGCTCACTCATATGGAGGCCTGGAACGGCCAGGCGATCTTTGGGTCCGCCGCAGACATCATAATAGAGTTGGACGCCAGCCGTTCTGGCTGGGGTGCGAGGTGCGGGGCAGTAGCCACAGGGGGAACTTGGTCCACTCAGGAATTAGACATGCACATAAATTGCCTGGAACTCCTGGCAGGTTCCTTCGCCATGCGTTCATTCACCAGAGACAGAGTGAGTTGCTGTATCTTACTCAAGATGGACAACATTTCTGCAGTAAGGTATATCAATCACCTGGGCGGCACCAAGTCAAGGCCGCTAGCAGAACTAGCCAAGGATTTTTGGCACTTCTGTATGGAACACCACATTTCAGTAAAAGCGGAATATCTTCCAGGTCTCAGGAATGTAGTCGCAGATTGGCACTCCCGCCACTCCACAGACTACAGCGAGAGATCTTCTGCCGGCTTCAACAAGCATGGGCCCAATGTCCAAGGACCTTTTTGCCTCCCACCTCAACACCCAGCTTCCAGAATTTTACAGCTGTAGGCCGGATCCAGCAGCCGTAGCAACGGATGCATTTCTACAGTGGTGGACCGGAGGGATTCTTTGCGTCTTTCCCCCCCCCATCACCATGATAGCGAGGACCCTGGCAAAGGCCCGTCAGGAACAGGCAGAGTTTGTCCTCATAGCCCTGGTCTGGACATCTCAGACCTGGTATCCAGTTCTTCGGGCACTTTCCTCTGATTTTCCAATCCTACTACACCAGTCTCCAGATCTCCTCATGGGTCCAGCGGGCCAACGTCACCCTCTTCTCCTCAGCAGGTCATTCATTCTGCAGGATTTCAGGTCAAGATGGAGAGTTCCAGGCATCTCTCCAGGCAGTTACTCTCATCGAAAAGAGCTGGGCCCCTGCTACCTACAAGAGATACTCTAACTCCTGGAGCGCATGGGGATGCTGGTGTTTGGACCGAGGGATCCATACGGTTTCAGCGCCTATAGAGGACATTTTGAATTTTCTGGCCTCCTTAGTAGAGCGGGCCTTGCCTACAGGACAGTTGACGCTTACCGCTCCGCAATTTCAGCTGGTCACGACCTTGTTGAGGGCCTGCCAACTGGTGAGCATCACCTAGTGTGAAGACTTCTTAAGGGCATCCGCCTATCAGTACCGCCTCTGTCCCGTTACAAAACACTGAGACGTTAACAGAGTACTAAATCTGTTTCTTTCCTGGCCTCATAACGAGGAGTTATCTCACATTACTCTTTCCGGTAAGCTTACTACGCTGCTATGTTTGGTCTCCTGCAGGAGAGTCTCTGATGTCAGGGCGCTCGACCTAGCAGGCAGATCCTTTTCACCCAATGGCAGTGTTTCACATATCCAGGTGGACCAAATGCAACTCTTGAGTTATCTCTTACCCCGCCTTTACAGAGCAGCTTAAGCTTTGCCTAGTCAAGTGCTTGAAGACCTACAAGGAGTCGACTGCCCCACTCAAGGCCTCTCCTAACGGACAACTGTTAATAGCACTTTGCAAACCACATAAAGCGGTTTCCACGGCAACACTGGTGCTTGATGCTTGCACAGGCTTGAATAGATATGAATATTTTCGGCACCCGCTCTGTGAGAGGTGCCATGGCCTCCAAGGCTTTTCACGTCGGAGTGCGTCTAGAGGACATCATGAGAATGGCCGACTGGGCAGGCGAGTCTATATTTAAACAATTCTACCTGAAGCCGGTAGAGAAACCTGCATCTGTAGTGGTAAGTAAGCTTTAAACAAGCATAATGTGAGCCTCCGGTCTTCCCATAGAATAAAGATTTTCCAGAACAACTTCCTTAGAAAGTCTTAATTCTATTAAAGACAATGAGGCAAGCATTATCCCGCCCGACTAGAGAAATACAGGGCGCACACCAACGCATGTATGCAGTTGTGCTATGTCTTATGCAAGCAATGGATTCATTGTATTACATGCAATGTATCCTAGTGGAATTAAGTTTTCTCTCCCGCCCTTAAATACTAAATAGGGAACAAGTTACTTACCTGTAACTGTTGTTCTCCAGCATGGGTCTGACATGGATTCACATGCTCATGAATATTCCCCGTCGTCAGGCCGGGAATCCTCGGTAAAGAAAAAATCAATATCAATCAATGTCTTTCTTGGTAGTAACCAATCACTGATCTCTGGGTCATACTGCCCCAGCCAATGACTGCCCTCTCCCTAAGCCCCTCCCCTGGCAGCCATCCTCAGATTTGGTAGCACGTAAAGTGGCAGTATGACCAAGTGAAGAGCCGCAGAGGGGTAGGAGGCACGGTTCGCATGTGAATCTATGCCAGACCCATGCTGGAGAACAGTTACAGGTAAGCAACTTGTTCCTTCTCCAACTTGGGGTCCGTCATGGATTCACATGCTCATGAATATAAGAATACATAGCAGTATACACATGCACAACCACGGGAGGTGGCAACAGGCTCAACATTAAGCAATACAACAACTCAACATTAAGCATCTCTTACCTCTGCACCAGGCTCACCTTAAGCGAACAGGTTGTGCAGCACTGCTTGGCCGACCCTGGACGCAGTAGAATCTTGTGAAGGTCTGCGTCGACCTCCACGTAGCAGCCCTGCAGATGTCCAGCAGGGGCACACCAGACAGGAACGCCGTGGTAGCAGCGATCGCTCTGGTCGAATGGGCTCTCGGACCACCGGGCAGCTGTCGGTTTGCCAACCGGTGACAGTGCATGATGCAGCCGGAGAGCCATCTGGAAATGGAAGCCTTCGAGAGAGCCTTCCCCTGATTCACAGGTCCAAAGTTCAGATGTCTTCCGAAAACTCTTCGTGCGGTCCACCTAGAACTTCAGCGCTCTAGGCACATCCAGCGAGTGCAAAGTCCTCTCGGCTGGAGACAAAGGCGATGGGAAGAAAACTGGCAACACCAAGGGCTCGTTGAGGTGGAAGTCCAACGGCACCTTGGGCATAAAGGAGGGGTGCGTCCTCAGCACCACCCTCGTGTCGTGAAAAATCAAGTATGGAGGCTTGCAAGATAGGGCTTGGATCCCTCCCACTTGTCGTGCGGAGGTGATGGCCATGAGAAATGCTGTCTTCCACGACAGGAACTTCAACGGCGCCGAATGCATAGGTTCAAATGGTACCCCCATGAGCCTGGTCAGTACCACGTTGAGCTCCCACGCCGGGGCAGGGGCCTTCACCGGCGGGAACGATCGGAACAGTCCCTTCATGAATTCCTTCACCAGGCGATGAGACCACAAGTACGCCCGTCCTGTAGTTCTGGTGTCTCGGGAGATGGCCGCCAGATGAATCTTGGTGGAGGCGTGAGCCAGTCCAGCTTTGGCCAGCGACAGTAGGTATGGAAATACTTGAGGGGCCGTAATCCGCAGAGGGTTAATCTTCTGTGCACGGCACCAGACAGAGAACCTCTTCCACTTATGCCCATAGTATTTAAGAGTTGAGGACGCCTTGGCTTTTGCAAGAACCTCTCTGCAGTCAGCCGGGATATCATATCCTCCAAACTCTAGTGCTGCAGGAGCCAAGCCTGCAAGTTCAGCGACTCCGGGTTGTGATGAAGAATGGCACGTCCTTCTCTGGAGAGAAGATCTGCGTCCGTCGTCAGCTTGATGAGTGGGGACGCTGACAAGTCCAGAAGGTCCAGGAACCAGATCTGTCTCGGCCAGGCCGGTGCGACGAGGATCATCCTGCACCTGGACCTCTCGAGCTGGTTGATGAGACAGAGCAGCAACGGAGGGAACGCGTACAGGAACAGGCCGTCCCAAGGGAACGAGAAAGCATCGCCCATGCTCCTCGGTTGTGTGAACCTGCTGGCGAACCTCTGGCACTTGGAGTTTGTCGCCATCGCGAATAGGTCGATCTGGGGTTTGCCCCACCGTTGAAAGAGCCGATCCACCTGGTCCTGGCGTAGTTCCCACTCGTGGCACGAATGCAGCTCCCTGCTGAGTGAGTCGGCGATTATGTTTTTTATTCCTGCCAGGTGGAAGGGAAACAAACATTCCCTGGGTGACGGGCCAGTGCCACAGATCCTGGGCCTCCTTGGACAGTGCTGGGGATCTGGTACCTCCCCGCTTCCGGATGTAGAACATCGTGGTGGTGTTGTCGGTGAAGATCCTCACCACTTTGTCCTTGAGGGACGGAAGGAACGATTTGAGCGCACAGAACACGGCTTCTAGCTCCAGGATGTTGATGTGGAGAGACCTCTCCTCCGGGAGCCTGAGGCCTCTTGCGTGGAGATCTCCGGTGTGGGCCCCCCATCCCTCCAGGGAGGCGTCCGTCGTTACCGTCTCCTTATACGCTGCGGCCTGAAAGTCCATGCCTGCCGTGAGGTGCGCGCGGGCGCCCCACCATAGAATCGCCCGACGGAACTGCTCGTCGAGCGGGATCCTGTCTTCGAAGCTGCCCGCCGCTTGAATCCAGCGGGCGTCAAGGAACTCTTGTAGCGGACGCATCCAAAGTCTGCAAAGGGGCACTAGGTAGATGCAGGAGGACATCATCCCGAGGAGGGACTTGATGGACCTCACACTGGCCACATCCGTGGCGAACATGCGCTACACTTTGCCCAAAATGGCCTTTGTCCTTTCTTCCGACAGAGATGCCAATCACTTCATTGTATCGAGCTTCGCTCCCAGAAACAGTGCCACCTGCGACGGGACCAGATGGGATTTGGGGTAGTTAATGGCGAATCCCAGCTCCGTGAGCAGGCGGACAGTCCTCGCCGTGTGTTCGATGGCGAATTCTCTTGACCTTGCATGGATTAGCCAGTCGTCCAGGTAGGGGTAGACGTGGATCCCTTGCAGGCGCAGCCGCGCCACCACAGGTGCGAGGCACTTGGTGAACACCCTGGGTGCCGACCTTAATCCAAACGGCAGGGCTCTGAATTGGTAGTGACGCCCCTGGACTACGAATCTGAGGAACTTTGCCTCTTTTTAGAATGGGGATGTGGAAGTAAGCATCCTCCAGGTCCAGTGACGACAGGAAGTCGCCCTCCTCCAGCAATCCCAGCACGTGCTGGAGGGTGACCATCCTGAATTTCTGTGCCTTGATGTACTTGTTCAACCGAAGCAGGTCCAGGATGGGGCGCCAACCGCCTGTCTTCTTTCTGACGAGGAAGTATCTTGAGTATACTCCGGAGCCTCTTGGGGACTAGCTCGATGGCACCTTTCTTGAGCATCGCCCTTACCTCCAACAGCAGTTGAGGAGCGTGATTCTCCTTCCTGGCCACAGGAGGAACGCGAGGGCACTTCTTTTGAAATTCTAGCGAGTGTCCGCGGGCCAGGATGTCCAGCACCCAACGGTCGGTGGAGATGGACTCCCACACGCTGACGAACCTCGTCAGCCGGCCTCCCACCATGGTGCTTCGGTGGGGGCCCGACGCTATGGCCAGTTCAGTCCTTCTTGGAAGAGGCCTTGCCGCTTTGGCCTCCTGTAACGCTCACCTGATTCTCGCAGAGGCGCCGGTCTTGACTGGGCGACTACCGTATCTTCAAAGGTGATGTGTAGCAGCCGGTTGGCTCTTTGGGCTGGACCTCTGTGCACTGTATGCCTGACGTGTAGAGTAAGATGTCTGCAGATAGAAAATATGGGGTTAATGAACGGGGGTTATTGGGGTGTCCCTATCTCTTTCCTCTTCTCCTCTCCTGTAGACCCCCAAAGGTTAACGCTCTCACCTTAGGTAAGTGAATGCCGAGCTCTCCATCTGCCTCGGGGCAGGGTGCTGTAACCAGTTTCTTCACTGGATAGGTAGCGCAGGCCTCTTGACTTCAGAGGACTGCTGTCCGTCGTTTACTGCACGAACGGTAAGTTTCGAGTCATTCAAATGTCTTTAAAGTCTTTAGTAATGATGTCTCTTGTTTTGCAGGGTTCCGGCGATGGCGGATGACGGGCTGAAGTGAGTTGAAGATGGAGCCCGTGTGATGAATAGAAGCGCCTGGAAGCACGTAAGTAAGCGCTTGTTGCCTGCTTCACTATGCGCTCTAACTGTTTTTTTATTTTGCAGGTACGAGTTCGGAGCGGCTGCAGGGTGCCGGAATACCCACTGGATTAGATGTGGAAAGGAGTAATGGCACGTGAGTATTAAAGTTCCCCAATGTCTTTAAACGCACCTTGTTTTGTCTTTCAGATGCCTCCGGAGCGTGCGAAGAGTTGGTAAACTTTTGTCTTTCAGATGCCGGAATGCAGTGTGAAGACCTCAGGAGCGCACGAAGAGTAGGTAAGCCTTTGCCTTTCAGATGCCGGAATGCTAACCTGTTCTTTCTTGGCTTTATAGGTGTTGCTGAAGACTGGATTCAGGATGGTAAGCCTTTGCCTTTCAGATGCCGGAATGCTAACCTGTTCTTTCTTGTCTTTATAGGTGTTGCTGAAGACTGGATTCAGGATGGTAAGCCTTTTTCCTTAGGCCCAGGACCGGATGCAGAAGACACGATGAGCGTTCTGCTGCAGAGGTTGCAGAATAACGCAAAGCAAGATTCATCCACCGGGTGTGGTTTAAATAGCCTCCTGTAGTGCTTAGGTGTCTCCTTCCACAGCCACGCCTAAGTAAGAAAAGAGTTCCTGGTAAGAAAAGAGTTCCTGCCTTCCAGAAGAGTTCCAGTGTTCTGAATCTAGGGAGTGGCTCCAGCCCCACCCAACAGGAAAAGTAGTTCCAAACAGAAGAGGATCAGAGGCTCAACTGGCAGGCAAGTAAGCAGCATGGTCTGCTGAAGGTAAGTCCACCCAAGCATTATGAGCCCGGCGCTTCCAGCGCTGGGACTGGGCATATTTATGAGCCTGGTGCCACTGGCGCCAGGACTGGGTCCAAAAGGTCCCAATTGGGACTGGTTGGCACTCGGAACCTGGGTTATGGATCTGCTTCCAAGGGAGTTGGGAAAACCCTGACCTTTTGGAAGCAGAGATCATGACACCTCCTTGCCGACGACGACAAGACCCTCCTTGCTTACCGCAGCCCCTGTAGCCCTCCTGGGACGAGGAGCGGGCCACCAGGCTGTAAGTAGAAGAGCCACCGCTGGATCTCTTGGAGGCTCCCTGTCCGCCTCCAGTGCTCCGAAAGGGCTGCCGCTGCTGAAGGACTCCTAGGGCTCAGGCTGTTTCCGTGTCTGTCTTGATGGCCTGGAGGGACTCATCCACCGTCTTTCCAAACAGGTTGATGCCGTCGAACGGCATGTCCAACACTCTGGTCTGGACGTCCTGGCGAAAGTCCGTTGCCCTGAGCCATCCTCGTCGTCTGAGGCAAACCCCCTTGCCCAGTTGGTGAAAACCGGTATCAGCAATGTCCGTTGCCACCGTTATGGCGTGATCCGACGCCACCTCACCTTCCTGCAGAATCTGTAGGGCCTCCGCCCTCTTGTCATCCGGTAGGAAGTCCAACAGCGGAGCTATCTTGAACCAAAGCTCCCTGTCGTAACGGGCCACAATCGCTAAGGCATTGGTCGCCTTAATCGTCGTTGCCGCCGACGAGATGACTCGTCGTCCCATGGAGTCCAACTTCTTGCCCTCGCTGTCCGGCGGGGAAGTGGAAGTTGAAGCCGCCGCACTCGCTGCCTTCTTCTTGGCCGCTGCCGAGACGACAGAGTCCGGCGTGGGCTGGGCCCTGAGGCGCAAGGGGGCGGCATCGGGGACCCGGTACTACTTCTCTTACCTGTCCCTTTTGGCGGTTGTCGTGGAAGGGTTCTTGAGGATAACCAGCCCCTCGTCCCAGATGTCGTCGAGCAACGGCACAGCGAGGACCGTCATTCTCTTGGCCTCCCGCCGTTGGTAAAGAAAACCTTCCTTTTTCTGTTCCTTAGGGCAGAGCTGGAAGAGCTCGGATGCCCTGGCTATCATGGCATGAAAAGAGCCAATTTCGTCGGACGGAGGGGCCTGTGGGGGTGATGAGGGGATGTCCGTTGTATCATCGCTGCCGTCGTCGTCCGTCCCTGTCGCTGTATCCGTCGCTGTATCCTCCTGAGGGTCCGGCGAGGGGGATGCGGGGTCCGCAGACCTTGCAAGGCACGAAGGGCAGAGCGCGGTGGACTCTCCTCCGCTTGTTAGGAGGGCTTCCCGATGGTCCTGGTTCTGGATCCTCCGTCGGGGTCAGTGGTAACCTCGTCCTTATCTCAGTACATAAGGATTGGATCGCCAACAAAATGGCCGCCAAGCTATCCTGGGGCTCGGGTAATGGCTGCGACGGACGGGCTGGCTGCTCCACTGGGCCCTCGTTATTGCCATTGCTGCTATCTTCGACCACATCAGCGGGAACCTTCCCCTGGGATCGAACCTTCTCGAACCTCTCGTTGAGGCCTATGAACCGCTCGTTGAGGCCTTTCACGGTTTCCATCGGATCCTCCTCGGAGGCTGAATCTGAGTCCGTAATGGCCACCGCCCCCCCCCCTCTTTTTCTGCCGGGGTCTTCACGGGGGTCTTAACGATGGTCTGGAAAGAAGATTCCCTCTGCGGTGGCACGGAAACTCTGGGCCCCGAGGCCGCCTCTGCCGGCTTCGCCAGGGCCGCTGCGACAACCTCAATAGAGGCCTTTGCCGGCTGGATCAAGGACCTCACCACCTTAGGTGCGTCTTGGGCCTTCGCTTTGGGGGGAGGGTCATCGCCTCGCTCCCCCTCGGCTCCCTTCGAGATTGACCGGGGCTTCTCCTGAAGCTTACCCGGGTCCTCAGGCTTCCTCTTCCCCGAACCAGAGCGCCGGCTCGTGGTTGATTGTGCCAGGGAAGTCGCGCCCTGCCTGGCAGCCGAGGAGCCCGACCTTTCGGCGCTACCGGTGCCCGCGGACACGCGGTGCTTGGTCTTCTGTTGGGCCCCTGTCGCCGGGGCGCCCTCACAGGACTTAGAAGACCGCTCAGACTTTTTCTTCGCCTTCTCACCTGCTGCGCCCTTCTCCAGCCAGGCAGCGAGGCGGGAACGACAATCTTGCTTGGTCCGTTCCGCCAGGTTCTTGCAGAAGGCACAGTCCTTCTCCACGTGCGTCTTGTCCTCATGAAGGCAGTAGAGACATCTCGAATGCTTGTCCTCCTTGAAAACATTTTGCAATCCGCATCCTGGGCAGCTCCTGAATAGCTTGGATCCGGGCGTCGAGCTTCCCTTGTCCTGGGCCATGTCCGTTGAGGTAGGCTACCGATCTTCTGGAATCCTCCAAGAAGCGTAACTCGACGAAAACTTCACCCTTGAGGGGCGTAGAGAAATTCCGAAACGGGTCCCCGTTATCGGAAGTGGAAACGGTGGAGCTTGAGGCTCGATTAACTGAAAAAATGAGAAAAATCTCCTGAAAAAGTGCGAAAACGCAGTAAAAGCTCGAGAGCTAAAGCACAAGGACTCCCAACACTTGAATGTGCGGTAAAAATCTGAGGATGGCTGCCAGGGGAGGGGCTTAGGGAGAGTGCAGTCATTGGCTGGGGCAGTATGACCCAGAGATCAGTGATTGGTTACTACCAAGAAAGACAGATCAGAAACGAAACTGATACTGATTCTTTCTTTACCGACGATTCCCGGCCTGACGACGGGGAATATTCATGAGCATGTGAATTCATGCCAGACCCTATGCTGGAGAAGGTAAATATATTCATCAGGTAACACTTGATTTTTTCTCGTTTCTTCCTAGTGACTTCGGATAAACCGACTTGACGTGCCTTGGATATCCACGGACGTCCACTGCTGACAACTACAGCTATATTTCTTCATGGTTTTGTTCTACGTTCGCATCCTCGAAAGAGGAGTTTCTTCACTGTTGAGCCCTATTTTCGGAGATTTACATACTGTGATTGGAGGATTACTGCCACACGTTTAGTGACCTTACATGAACTTGGACCTAGCTTGCTGGGAAATTGAGTTTTTATTTCAGTGAATGTTCACTATGGACTGGAAACCATATAAATGTTATTTTCTTTGTGCAATGTTACTAGTGTATGTTTTTCCAGCACCTTATCCATGTATATATGTCTACATCTTTTTATTTGGGTGCATCAAAACTTGCTGCTGAGCTCTTTCTATGGTAAATAAAGAAAGAAAGAAGCATAATGCTCGCCTCTGTGTCTTTAATACAATTAAGACTTCAAGGAAGTTGTTCTGGAAAATCTTTATTCTTTAGTTCAAGAGGATTACGCTATGATAATTTTTGATACGCCCGGGAACTTTATGGTTTTAACAAGAGTGAGACTTGATTACTTGGGCGAATCAGTCTCATTGCATGGAAATATGTTGTAAGGCAACTGTGTTGTCTCGCAAGTATAACTTAAAAAACATTAATATACACTTCTTGTAAGAGGAGAATCTAATGTTTCAAGTCCATAGAAACAAGTTTATCGTAAACACAATTGGTTACTAGCATTAGGGTACAGTAGTAAAATCACAAGCATGCTTCAATTTAGTGATGACATATTGTGGTAAAGAACTGATTTTAGATGTTTTTACCTGGTCAAGCACTTTACATCTTCATCTGCTGCTTGATTAGATGTTCCCATGACCCAATCCGTCAAGTACTCGACCATCTTATTTCTGTTGAGCAAGGATATTGTGCTATTAGACACCAGTAGATTATAACCAAACTATGCCTGCCATTGAAGTGTAAAATTAATAAACAATCTTTTGTCAGGCATTCATAGCAAAATGTTAAAACAAGTGACTGGTAGTCCAAACTGCCAAATCACAACCCAAGACAAGGAAATTAGGACCTATAAATGAGGTCAACTTCTTCGCTGACATTGAAAAAAAGCAGCAACTCTTTAAGTACGAGCCAAATAATTCATGAAATTATTATGCCTTTTTAATTGCTAGGTATTTATTAATACCGGACATTGACTGGGAGCAGTGTCTTCTAACTGATGGTATGCGAGCACAAAAAAACAAGGGCATTTAGAAACCGATAACTCCCCACCGAAATAAACATGCAGTATGCATGCATAAAAACAAGTACATGTCCTTCTGTTATTTGGAACATTTTGCAGATACACAATATAGACAGGACAACATTATAATGGCAGCATTATAACCAATCTCATCAAGGAAAAGAACTTTCCCCTGCCTCCACTGCAGCAAATGTAGTTTTGTGAGTAAAGGAGATACATACAATCAACCATCCACGCAAAGGGGAAAAAATAAAGATCAACAGTTACGCCACCTGTGACACACCAAATATAATTTACACAATTAAATGCCCTTGTGGCATTGTGTGGGTCAATCCAAACCCCAAGGGAAACTACGGTGCAATGAGAACAAATAACATCTATTCAGCAGTGGTGAGACATTATAGCGACAAGCAACACAATTTCAACCAAATACGGTTCCAAGTAGTTGATGTGATCACAGGACAACGCACATGAGAACGTGAGCGTACGTTTAGACCAGAAAGAGACCTATTGGATCGATCATCTGGATTCCCTAACACCAGGGAAAATTAATGAAGAGATGAACTACATGTGTTCCATATGAACAGACCAACATTATGGCACATGAGAACAAGTGCAGAGGATTATCTTAATTCTCAATGTCTAACCCTAGTGCCAGCCTTTTGGCTCTTTACCATTACTATCCCTAGCCTAACAACATTTCTACCACAGTGATCTCACCATACCCATGTGGTGGCATGAGCCTTTGAGTACCTACTAAGATGTTCATTTCATCTTACATTTTTCTTTCACATTTTCTTATATTTTCCTACATTTCCAAACACGGTCACAAGTTTCTTAGAGAATTATTGCAGTTAACACAATGAACATTTGACTCCGTTTTCTATGACGGATCACAGTAGTAGGGACACTAGTCCGTGCACAGCCTCAATTCTAAGGGCACGAAACACCATGCAACTAACAGGTCATTATGTACAGATTCAGACATCTTAAAGTAATTCTGTGCATTTACATGAAAGGCTTGCTTCGGGGACGCAATCGTGAATATATGAAATATTTAACACCAAACTCTGTTAGATCAGTTACACTGACAGCATTTACCACAGAGTGGCTACAGCACATAAACCCTATTTGAGTGTTTATTTTGAAATCAGCACACTTGATACGCATCCACTGATGCGATCTATAGAGCTATTTCGCAATAGCAGATATCGGAACAGGGTAAGCCTTCCCGTAGCCCCTGGCAACAGGAATCTGAGGGAAGCGAGCATACGTGACATCGTCACATTCCCGAACACACAGCGTCACTTTGCCTAACCACGGCAGGTCCAACTAAATGCAAGCGAATGTACCACACATGCTGGTTTTTCCATGCACCGCTTAAAAACACAAGCTGCAACAAGTATGTTATTCACAAAACAATTGCCCTAATCCTGCATACTTATTACCTTCCACTATGCTGCCTATTTCAGCTAAAAGGACTTCTAAATCTATAGTTTTACTCTATAGAGCAATCAACTGTGAACTCAATGGAAAGCGCCATCAGGTAGGTGCGATTTGTCCTTACAGTTAGAGAGTAAATAGTACCACACAGCTCAGTTTAGATGTTATCAACATTTTCTTTTTATTAATAACTAGAATTTGTTCTTAATGTTTTTCAGGCATTGAGTCCTAGTTCTTTTTTCCTATTATTATAATAACTGCCACTAATTATAAACAGTTACAGGTTCTAAAACAAGGGATTCCCTGGCCTGGTTTATTGATAAGCAGAAAGCAGAAATAGCCAAGCAAATGAAATATCTGTGTTTTAGACTTGCAACTAAAGAGCATTGGAGCTTACAAACTATTAGACAAACAAAAATTAGCACCATTGTACGCATAGAGTACGAATATTCTCATAAACTACTGTAAATATACACTGCAACCTGTAATTAGATTCTGTGTGGGGAAGGTGATTCCATCTATTTTATATGGGCTCGGACTAGAAGTGTCTTGAGTCTCTTCTGGAAAATGTTATTACGACTTCCACATGCAATAAACTTTGTCGAGCTTCGACATGAATTGGGGCTTGTCTCCTGGAAGGTCACAGTGCAAACAGCAAAACTAAGACTTTATAGGACATTTAAGAACCACTGAAACACTGAAGAGCTAAATGCAATTTTAGCCCATAATTCTTGTAGCCATGTTCATAGTTTGCTGTCCTATCGAGTGAGTATTCTTGATGCTTCTGGGTTGACTCAAAATCGCCTGATTGATAACCCAAGAGGAGTGCATAAGAAAATAAAACTTGACCAGTGCAGTCGTAATCAAGATCTACTGGGTAACTATGATTTATTGTCTGAACTGGCTAAGCAATATTGATCATGACCAGGGTATGTAATAAAATTCCCTAACTAAGTTTTGAACATTATACATGAGGTCTATGTTTAAACTATTAGGCACTCTGGAGAGAAGAAAGATTGCATCTGTAGACTATGTAAGAATGGGGGACTGGGTATCAAGTTGTCCAGCCACTGGAACATTTATACTATTGCACATTAGGAGATTCGTTATTAAGGATGATCACTTAGACAGTGAGTGTTTCTGGAATCATTTGATTGGGGGAGGGGTCAATGAACATCTTTGATTATATCGTTAGTTACATTTTTAATAACTATTAAAAAAAATTGGGGGCGTGGCCAAGAAGGCCATGTGAAGAGACTTGCGCTGGAGGAGCTCCCTTGATCCTGCATTGATCCTGTGCTGAAAATGCATGAATAAATGCTTGTAGATGCTTATAATTCCAGGCACGGACTTATGAGCAGAGCGGCTGTATCTGTT
Organism: Ambystoma mexicanum; assembly: GCF_040938575.1. Taxonomy (NCBI): domain Eukaryota; kingdom Metazoa; phylum Chordata; class Amphibia; order Caudata; family Ambystomatidae; genus Ambystoma; species Ambystoma mexicanum. Next base: position 274,746,844 of record NC_090931.1, on the reverse strand, counting down.
GAAGTTTGCAGGGACCGCGGTCGCGCCGCGAAGAAGCTAATCCCATAAGAAGAAGAATAAATCGTGAGCCGGATAGAAGAAGAAGGCAAGATGGCCGCCCAACAGCGAGGACAAAGGAAACGGCTGACCGAGGAATTGTGAGATGACCACAGCGGACTGGAAGGACAAGGCGGTGCTCCGGATGTGGACATATGCGCCAGACAGGTTGCGTACACCCGCAGCGTGACAGGGTGCCGTTACCATATTTACACAGCGTATTACGTTTATGGAAAACCGAGAATATATGCGCATGGACTGACGGCGGTCGGAGCGTGAGAAGCCTGGAATTGCCTTCCTGCAGTCGGAAGCGTGTGGCAGGAGTCGCGAGACTCTTTAGAAGCAGGATCGGCATGGTGACGGGAGAGGAGACATGGTGGATGCCCACGGGCAGAGAGGGACACTGAAGAGGAGCTGAAGTTGGGCGGTGTCCGCGGTGTGGTGAAGAGCAAGTTGAGTGAATTAACTTGGAGAAATGCAATGTATCCGAAGTAGGATACATTTAGTATACAGCTAGCCCCTGCGACGTGCGTACAGTAGCGCTCCGGCACCACGCTCCACCGCTTTGTTACAGTGTTGCGAGAGGCAGTCCGGACTCCTGCAGAGTGAAGCCAGGGGGGAAAAAAAAACAGTCATTGCCCGTGCTGGAGGACACAGTAGCGGAGAGCCCTGACATGCGCTCCGACTTGACACTATCGTGGAGATGCAGAGCATGGGAGCCCAGCATACAGGCATGGAATGAGGGAGTGACAAGGCCAACGCTGAATGAGGAGAAGGACCGACGGGCACAACAAGAGGTCCTTGGGGAGTGCGACAGCCGGGGGTCACCCGCGCACAGTCAGTGTATGGATGGGAGTTGCGCACTAATGACACCTGAGGTGGTGTTCCAGGGTAAGGAGCAGTACTTTGCACAGTCGCCGGCGCAGATTAAAGTACCAGGACACAGAGTTTAATATGCTGTGCTGCAAATAAAAGGCACACTAAGTAGTGCCTTACAATCCCGAACAGTACGCGGGCACTTCGAGCGGCATAATTGCTTTGGCGACGCGTGGGACAAGTGACAGGAAGTACCCCTGCGAAGAAATTTCTCTTTCCAACTACGTGGGAGAACACAATCCATTGCGCAAAAGAACGTGTGTGTGAGGGTCCCCTCAGACACGAAAGTCAGCTACGGACCGCCACTCTGGGACTATGTGACAGGGGTGTGGGCGCACTGTACGAGAGGACGCACCACCGCTTTCAGAGCAAGGGCTATGGTGGATGCTCTGCACAGCGGACAGTAGGTGGAAATGGGCGAGTCCGAGACTCCTACGAAAGGAAACGAGACTCCTACGAAAGGAAACTAGAGACACATTGCATGCCGAGGTGTACGACGACTGGGAGAGTGTGGAGCGGAGAAGGTTGGTGGAGCTTTGAGGTTTTGTGGCCCCCCATGCTTGGATAGGACGTCAGACACTGAAACGGAAAGGGTGCCCTTCTCCCCCTGATTGTGAAGCAGTAGAAGTGGGTGGACTTTTGGCTTACTTTGATGGAGTCTGCTTTCCTCCATCTTTTTCAATGGCATCTGTAATCTACTGTTGCAGCACACCGATCGTCACCTCCGGCCAGGGTAGCCAAAATGGGGCACCCTTCATCAGATTGCCCTCGACGGCCCACCACAGAAGGTCCCGAGCTACCGAGGGCGGCACCTGAACTGGGTCCGACAGCCTGCCGAAGGACTGAGACCACTGGAGCTTGAGTGCCCACTGCAAAGATCTTCGCAGACGAGCCTCCGGCACCAGAAGAATGCAGGATGCCATGAGGCCGAGCAGTCTCAAGAACTCAGACGCTGGGAGATCCTGGGCAAATTGAAACTTGTGCACCATCTGCTGAATGTGAAGAGCCCTCACCTGAGGAGGAAAACACGGCCCCAGGGACGTGTCGAGCACTGCTCCGATGTACTGGAGCCGCTGCGTTGGTGACAAATGGGACTTCTTTAAATTGAGGGAGAAGCCCAGCCTGTGAAGGGAGTGGCAGGTGACGGACAGATGATCCAGGACTTGCTCGGGAGAGCTCCCCTGATCAACCAATCGTCCAGGTAGAGGTAGACGTGAATCCCCCCTTTCCTGAGATGCGCTGCCACCACCACCATGAGCTTGGTGAAAACCCTCGGGCGGAGGTCAATTCGAACGGCAGGACCCGAAACTGAAAGTGCGAGTCGCCAACCACGAACCTCAGGTACTTCTTGTGCTTGGGATGGATCGGCACATGGAAGTAAGCATCCTTGAGGTCGAGAGACACCAATCAGTCCTGAAGTTGAAGGGCCTGGAGGACTTGAGAAAGAGTCACCATCTTGAACTTGTCCTTCCTGAGGAGTTTGTTCAAACCGCGCAAGTCCATGATGTGTCTCAATCCCCCGTCTTTCTTCGAAATCAAAAAATAAGGGGAATACCAACCCTTGTTCCTCTCCGCTACAGGCACCAGTTCTATGGCGCCTTTCTCCAGCAGGGATTGAATTTCCTGCGCAAGGAGCGGATCCGGACACTTCAAAGAGAGGTTCCCTGGTGGATTGTCGTGAGGCCTCTGCTGAAAAGGAAGACAGTAGCCGTGGGTTATGATCTCCAGAACCCACACATCCGAAGTAATGGCTTGCCACTCTACAAGATGCTGCGCCAGGCTTCCCCCAACCGGTGAACCATGGGACCTGGCCTCATGACTGAGTGGTAGCGGCTGCGGCGTTGCCTGAGGGCAAAGAGGCAACTGCCTGAGCGTCCTTGGCACCTCGAGTACCTTTGTTTCCACCTCTGGCACTCTTACAATGGCCTCTTTGACTGCTAGCTCCCCTCGCTTTACTGAAGGACGAGTAATAGCGAAAGGAACCTCCCCTCCACTGCTGTCCCCTAGGACGAAAAGGCAGAGGTTGGTGAACTGCAGCGCCCAACGACTTCTCTGCAGCTTTGGAGGTCTGCAACCGCTCAAGGCTCTCGTCAGCCTTGCTGCCAAAAAGGTGTTCACCGTCAAAGGGCATGTTGAGGAGCCGGAACTGCACATCAGGAGCGAACCCAGACTTCCGCAACCACGCAAACCTGCGCATTACGGTGCTTGCCGCCATGGACCGGCTGACACAATCCGCCAAGTCCAAACCCGACTGAACGGCCTCACACATGGCATCCTTACCATCCTGAACCATAGCAAGGAAACCATCCCGTTTGTCCCCTTCGGGAATATGTTCAGCCGCTAGTGCAACACAGTTCCACAGAGTGTGTGTGAAACGAGACAAGGCACATATGGAGTTGGCCGCCTGAAGCGCCATACCCCCCGAAGAAAACACTTTCTTCGCCCAGCCGTCAAAATGTTTGTCGTCCCTATCCAGAGGGATGGTAGGATACGACGCCTGCTTTGCCGGGGCAGTAGCCGCCTTCACCAAACTCTCCGGAGTGGGGTGCCTAGACAAGTAGCAGGGGTCGCTACTGGCTGGACGGTATTTTCGCGACAAAGACTTGCCCACTGCCGGGAGACTCTCCGGAGCAGTCCAAGCCGCCGCCACCCTTCTCTGCAGAGCCATATGAAAAGGCAAAACCGGGTCAGTGGGAGGACCGAGATCAAGGATGTCCGTGAGATCATCCTGAACGAACTCCCCTGGGGGAGCCGACCAACCCAAGTACTCGGTGACCCGAGACATAAGGCGCCGATATGAAGAATCGGCATGAGTACCAGGCTCCGGCCTACAAAACTCCACCTCCGGAGAGGTGTCCAGTCCACTGGCATCATGCAGCGACTGCCACAGATCATCAAACTGGCTATGGCCCGAGATAAGGTCATCTAGAACCGTAACCGGAACCAAGCCGCCATCAGAGCCTTCATCACCCTCTGAAATGTACCCCAGGCGGGGAGAGGAAGACCTCTGGGGACCAAAGCAGTGTCTGACCTTAGCCATAGCCTTTCTAGGGGCAAACCCCGTGCCACGGGGCCCCTCCTACACCACCGCCTCGAAAGGCGTTGAGGGCGCCAAACAAGTCGGCGCTGGCGTCGACAGAAAAGGCATCGACGTCAGCTGCAGCAAAGCCAGCATTGGCGGCGTTGACACAGGCCTCGAAGCCGGAGCTCCGAGCGTGTCTCTTGACAACCTCGGCGCCACAGGCGTCGACGTCTTCTTCGAAGACGGCACAGGATCACGCGGTCTCGAGCGCGTCGAGGACCGGGACCTGGCACGGGCATGGCGAGAACGGCTACCCTTGTCCGAGCGGGACCTCTCCCGCGAGCCGTGCCGACCACCCGAGCCCGAAGGCGTACGAGCGGTGTCTCTCGACCGGTGCCGACCGACCAAGAATCAAGAATCGCTAGCATCTGCTTCCCGAAGGAAGCCCATTCCTCCGGTGTCGCTTGCATGGAGGGATAAGCGACCCGACGACGGGCGGAGTCCTCGGAAGAGGACGGGGAAGGTGACCTATGCCGGTGCTTCTGGGAATGCCTCGAAGAGGCGGAGGAGTGGCGAGACCGACTCCTGGAAGGAGACCCACTGGACTTCCGACGATGACGCGGAGAGTTGCCCCTCGAGTCATCCGTCGAAAGCCCTGCAGACCTCGACTTCCGGGACTTAGACACCCGGCCTACCGACAGCTTCTTCTTGCATTCCCGCAAGGCCTTTGGCGTGAGCGACTGGCAGTCGACACAGTCGTCCGTATCGTGGGCCTCCCCAAGGCACCAGAGGCAGGCGTCGTGCGAGTCCGTGACCGACATCTTGGACCCACAGTCCCCGCATTTCTTGAAGCCCGGACGCGGGGTTGAAGAGGAAGTAGACATCGCCACAAACAGGTCTTCACAACAAACCGAACAGGTTCAACGAACCGAGAATTGAAAACAGCAAACTCCAACGAGTCGAGGCGTACCGAGATTCACGAAGCAAACAAGTTCACGGAAAAAACAGAACTGAGGCTATGGGCGTCGTGCATCCTACTTATCACATCGGGTGACGTCGGCGGAGGTCCTCGGGGACGGCGCATCAACGTCATCGACGCAGACGCCATAGATTTTCCGAAGCAGCACAGCTGTGGACATTACCTGTCATAGATTTGGAATACGTCGGAGGACCCAATCCCCTCAAAATGACTTTACTTACATTTTGTAACTTTCTAGACCCAGCACACACTTTCTTCAAATAGGTATCCCCTTTGTCTAGTTTCTCATATAATATTTGTTTGTTACCCTTTCTACAATTAATGGCTGGTGGCAGTGGTTTACTTTTTACTGGTCCTTCTGGAAATTTACTCTGCTAGCCAAACCAGGTTTGGTCCCTGTGTTCACCTTGTCTTTGACGGGATTCATGAGTGAAGCCCACCTCTGGCTCCAGCGTGTCTAGCCGGGCAGCATTCGAGGGAGGTGCCCGAAACTCAATGTGCTTAGTCTCCTTGATTACAGAAATGCACCCAAGGGTGATTGGCTTGAGGGCTGTCCTTGGAGGACAGCCACCCTATTGTGTGATTGACAGCTAGGCTGCGAATGAATGGGAGAAACCTGCATAAAAAGCAAGGCAGAGTCGACCACTGGACGAAGGAATCCTAAGAAGAACTTGGAAGAGATGCCTGCTGCAACACCTGGACCGTTGGTTTGCCCGGTGAAGCCCTACTGCAGTGCTGAAGCTCCAAATTCTACTCGACTAGAGAAGACCTGCAAAGGATGACTTCTCCCCTTAAGTTGGTGGGACCAATCGACCCCAAGACAAGCTCATCTGGAAATCCTCTCGAGCTGGCTGTGCTTCCATTGCTGCTGCAAGAAACAAAGTGCCAGGGAGAGGAATACCAGAATCGAGTGTCTTTAAGTCAGACCCGAGCTCAAGGAAGATCCTTCGGACTCCCAGGAAGCAGGACTGACCAAGCCTGAGTCACCTGAACAGAGTGCTGGACCAAAGATGCAAGGAAAGTCCAGAGTGGTATCCAAGACACCGCAGTGGTGCCATTTGCTATAGACGCCAGGAGCTGAAACCGCGAAATGCTGCTGAATTGAAGTTTGCCCATTGCTGCCGCACACCTTCAATTTGTAGTGCATGAGTCCCCAGACTTTCTCCCTCTTGTCCCCACGACTGAGGCCCAGGAACAACAGGATATGCAGAGATACACAGGCACAGAAGCCAACTGGAACCATTTATTCTAACCAACGACACTGTGAAACTGTTGTGTAGCCTTACTTGTTCTCAGTTGAGACTTGTCTTGGTTGCTTTTGCAGAGTTACTTGCAGCTTTGCCCCTCGCAAAGCCTCCCAGCTTGTGGGCCTACAGTGATTCTACTTTTCCTACAAATACTTCTAAAACATTGTGCAAGACTTTTACTTAACTGCAAGAAGTGCTTCAGCTCACCTAGACTTTTGCTCAATTACCATTGGCTAGCCTTGTTCTCTGAAAACTCTACTTCCGTCTTTGTGCCTTACCTTTCCTCCGGGAAAGGGATAACTCACTTTGCATTGGGGATTCAAAAGTACTTAACTGCTTCAGAATATTTGTTTAAGATCTGCTTTATTCTTAAACCCTTTTCTTTGACACTGAACTCAGTACTCCTCTAAATGTACCAGTGATATATTAATGTCCACGATGTCCTCGTTATTTATGTCACCTCAGGGCGTAGGGAACCTCTGTGTGCCATCCCAAATTGGTACTTGCTGATTTAGAGAAACTAAGAGTGTGTCATTTGAAGTGTATTTTTGTGTTACATATATAAATGCACCATTCTGAATAAGGCTTATTCAACTGTTAAATGAATTGTTTAATCAAGAAACCTTGAGTGTAAGAGTTTATTTGAATACTTGTCACTGTGAATCTCTGTGTAAAAACCCTTCTGCTCACATTGACCCCTCTTGAGAGAAGCCTGACTGCTCAGCCACACTACTAACCTGTGTAGTACAGACTTATACCAAAGGTTGGGTTCCTATGGTCAGGAAGCCATGGTTGCTGTAGTCTCCCAAAAGGCACTGCACACAATCTTGCTTAACAGTCCTGCACATGCTTTGTATTCCACAGGTTCCCCATGCAAAACCCGCCCGAGGCACCAGTGTTTCTGGTAGGACAAGAAACTGGGAGGACACCAGCTTCACTATATATATTTTTTGTAAAAACACTACCAATGCGTGTTGCAATACCATCACTGAATATTTAACAAGCCCAAGAACATGTGCCACATGATTGAAAGTGCAAACACCTTTTCAACAAAATTCCAAATTGAAATCAATATTTTGGTCGATTATCAGTTATGTGCGTAATTTATTTATTTATTTTATTTTTATTTATATGTAAAGCGCAGCCAGGCCCAAGGGCATCCGGGCGGATCAATTTCAAACGGGTTGCAGAACGTTACAGTTACATACAGTAGATAAGGAAGATACATGTGTTACAGAGACATACATGTTGCAGTTACATACAGTAAATAAAGGAGGATACAGTTAAATAATAAAGTACAGTATTTACAATAAATACAGTAAGGCAGACGAGAAGCCTAAGATCAACAGTTAAACTGTCATAGTATCCACGTCCTGAAGCCAACGCTTAGTGTTGCGCTTGAATAAGTGGAAGGAGGGTTCTGATCTGAGGGAGGCAGGGAGTGTGTTCCATAGCTTTGATACCCGTACAGGGAAGCTAGCACCTCCCGAGTTATGGAGTTTGAATCTCGGTATGGACATTGTGTTTGCTTGAGCCGCTGTAAGTGGTCTTGAGGACGTTTGTGAAGTGAGTTGCTTAGTAAGGTAGGCTGGAGCGAGGTTGGCCCTAGTTTTGTGTGTTAGGGCGAGTTTTGAGAGATATTCTGTGCTCTACCGGGAGCCAGTGCAGGTTGCGTCTAGTCTCCGAAATATGCGACTTCTTGGGGATGTTGAGGTCTGCCCTGATGACATTATTCTGACTTACTTGTAACTTGTTAATGTTTTTGTGGATAGTACCTAAATGGAGGGCATTACAATAATCAATTTTGGACAGAACAAGAGTTCTTGCAAGTGTGATGCAATTAGGTGTGGAAATGAAGGGCCTGCAGGCAGTGATTAGTTTACAAGTATATGCAGATGATGTTGCTACCGCGTTGGTTTGTTTGGAGAAGGATAAGGGGGCATCAAGGTAAATGCCGAGAGTTTTAGTGTTGTTTGAGACAGAAATGGAGTTGCCATCTATAGTAAATGATTTGAAGGCAGTGTTTAGTTTTTTCAGTTTAGCGTGTGTACCAAGGATAAGCCGCTCAGTTTTTTCATTGTTTAGACAAACACCATGTTGCGCCATCCATGCTTGTATTACTGAGATTTCGTTAAGGGTTCTGCTGTCAGTTACATAGTCTCCAGAGATGGGAATGAGTATCTGGGTGTCGTCCGCATAGTTAGTATACGTGACACCCAGATAGTCAAGGATATTGAATAAGGGCTTCGTAAAGACATTATAGAGCGTGGGTGACACACAAGAACCTTGCGGAACCCCACAAAGTACCGGGGAAGGTTCAGCAGAGTCAGTAGGAGAGAAGACCCTCATGGTTCTGTTCGCCAAGAAGGAGCTGATCCAGGATGTGGCTGAGTCGGAGAAATGTGCTGCAGATTTCAGATAGTGGCATAGCGTTTGGTGGTTAACCAAATCAAAAGCTGCTGACAGGTCAAGCAGTAAGAGGAGTGCTAGTTTACCATTGTCTTTTAATACTTGAATTTGAGTGGTGAGATCTATCAAGGCAGTTTCCGTGCCGTGTCTTGGTCAGAAACCGGATTGTCTTAGTCCCACTAGATTGTTGGATTCTAGATACGCCTGTATTTGCAAGTAGGCTGCTCTATCCAATATTTTTAGTAAAAAGGGTACCGTTGTTATCGGCCTATAATTAGACGGGTGGGTTGGGTCAAGAGTCGGTTTTTGTTGATTAGAAGAATGACCCAAGTGTCTTAAGTTATCAGGCACTACTCCAGATTTGAAGGAGGCATTGATGAGGTTAGTAATAAATGGGGCGAGGTCATGTGCTGCTGCTTTGATGATCGGAGCAGGGCAGGCGTCACCATTCGAAGGTTTGAGTTTCCTAATGATATTTTCCACTTCCCAGATTGACAGAGGCGAGAAACTAAATGGTTTAGAGGCAGGTTTAAAGGTGGAGGTCTTATTAGGATATTGTTTGTATTCAGGGTCAGAGAATAGCATACATTTTTTCACGTTAATTTTAGATTGTAGCAGAGTTATTTTATCTAATAGAGCCTTTGGAATGTTAGTGTATCATAATGCATCTGTGATGCATTTGTCAACAGGGGTGATAGGAGTTTCCAGTTCTTTTAGGATCTTAAAAAGTTCTTTTGTATTTGAATCCACTTGTATGATCCTTTTGTTGTTCGTGTCTTTTTTAGCAAGTATAATGGCCTCTTTGTAGTTAGTAGATGCTAGGGGTTAGCTCATTCTTTTTAGTTACTGAAGGGCACTTTTTCCAATGTGCTTCTGCAGTTCTCTTAGTTTTACGCAGTTCTCTTAGATGCGGTGTGAACCACAAATTCAGATGACGTTGTGTTTTAGGTTTCCGCAATTTTAAAGGGGCAATAGTATTCAAGGCTTTAAGTATTGCATGATTTAAGTGTCCACTAGGAGTGTGAGTTTATCAGGCGTAATGTCTTTCTTGTTCCTGGTGTGGGTGGCTGGTGCAATGATTGGTACAGGACGTTGTGTGGTGGCTTTGATGGAGAAGGTTATTTTATGGTGATCAGACCAAATACATGGTTCGTTAGATAGAAGATCAATAGTGCAATTAAGGTTGGTGAGCCAGTCCAATGTTCTTCATTCATGAGCCCACACATATTAAAGGATGTGGGCGTGACCAAGGTCAGATAGAGTATTGGCTAGTTCAAGGGCGTTAATGTTCATGGGGTCATTAAGACCAAGATTAAAATCCCCAAGTAGTTGCGTTTGGTATTTGTAGATATAAGGGATACAATGTCCTCAGTGAATGTGGAAATAGGTCCAGGTGGTCGGTAGATGAGGTGCACTGTTGCTGTGTGGTTGGGTGATAGTGGTAGTTTGATGGACAAGGATTCAGCAGAGGGGATTTGTACATTTTGAATGACTCTAATGTCAAAGGTGTTTTTGAAGATTAAGGCAAGATCGCCTCCCTTCACCTGATTAGTGTTTCTATCACATCTAATGATAACATAGTTGTTTGGTATGGCTAGAGCCAAGGAAGGCCCAGAAGCTGCTTTTAGCCAAGTTTCCGTAACCACAAGGAGATCAAGCTTTTCAGAATTTATAAAGTCAGCAATGTCCAATGTGTGGGCAGGGAGTAACCGAGTATTCACCAAGGCTGCTTTGATGAAGTTGTCTTTTGTCAGGGTTTTCTGTAGTGGTCGGGGTTGTCATGCAGGGTGATAGGGGTCAGATTGGTATCTGGTTCATTGGCCTGATTGGCTGGGTTGTTATGCCGATGTAAGTGTTCAATTCTCTTGTAGAGGTGAGGCTGAGGAGTTTTAGTCCGCAGTCGAACTCCTAATCTGAGATTTCTGAAAGTGGCGCTCGGGTGGTAGGAGCATAGTGTAGTTTGAACATGGTTGCTTGTGGTATTGTTGCACGGGGAAGGTGAGCCACTATAAAGCTTCGAGTATAAGCATCGTTTTAATGGGGTGGTTCTAGAATTTAGTCTAAGGTTTCTGTTAGTAATAGAGCAGGGTTGATTCAGTGTTGGTCTAGTAGCAAAGTGGTGTAACCAAAGTGCCGGATGAGGGTTAGCACAGACCATAGTATTAATCCACAAGGTGTGGGTGATAGCTACCTCAGGTGTGAATGTGGGCGTGTAATGGCCAGTATGTAGATGAGACTGGGATGTACAACGTCCAGTGTAGGTGTACAATAGTTGAAGGAGAGTAGTTAGGCACCAGTACATGGTGGACGTCTGAGGTGCCTGTGGCAAGGATTGTGGGCAGGTGCTCTGAATGTATGGATCAATTGGAATGCTAACTAATATAATACAGTCAGGCTTAGAGGGCAAATTAGCTAAGGCTTGTGAATAACTAATTGGCCAGGGTGTAGGGCAGATCTATAGAGCAGCACTTGGTTTCAGAATAGTAACTTTGAGCTAAATACAATGGGGCACCACCTGGGTTCAAAATGATGCGTTTGGAAGAAAAACAGTGGGGCAGCGGCTAGGTTGGAGGTGGTACACTTAAGCTGAAATGCAGTGGGTAACGCCTAGATTCACAGTAATTCACTTGAGCCAATACAGCAGTGGGGCTACCTTGGTTCAATTAATACATTTGGCTAAAATGCCGTGGAGCGATACCTAGATTCAAGATAAGAGCAATTGGCTAAAGTGCAATGGGCAGTATCTAGATTAGAGATAAAAGCAATTGGCTACAATGCAATAGGGCAACACCTAGAGTGAAGATAAAAGCAATTGACTAAAATGCAACTATCAAATGGCGATGCACTGGAAGGCTAAATGCAGCTATCAAATTACAATGTAGTGACAAACTAAATGTAACTATCGAATGGCAATGTACTGAGAGGCTAATTACAACTGGCAGGTGGCAGTTCAGCTATCAAATAGCAGTGTAGTAGCATACTAGTGCAGCGAACAACTGGCCGTATTGTGTAAGTGCAGCAGTAAGGCAATACTATAGGTATAGCTAACAGAGGATGATGCATAACTTGGGAGCAATTATCAAATGGTGCTGCAAGTGGGTACAGGTAGTCTGTGAGGCAATAGTGACCAAATGCAGTTTTAGGCACAAAGGATCAAATTAGAGGCAAAGTGCTGCGAGGCAGCAGTGACCATGGTCACCTGTTAGCAGCTAGAAGGGCGGCAAGCATAAACGTATCTAAATTGCCAATAAAGTCATGGATTGCAAATCTAGAAAGGCAGTGGGCACGGTAACAGTTTTAGTTACTGGATGGGCAGCAATCAAGTAACCTAGTAAGACCTGGAATAGGCAGCAGGCACAAGACGCACCTAAAAAGTGCCGGTTTCAGACATGTATTACAGTGCTAGAAGGGGCAGCATGCATTTTCAAATAAACAGTATCATAGGTAGGCCGATGATCAGAGTCTTATATAATGTCGCAACAGGGCTTGTAGTCAAAGGCAATACCTGTGGGTTACTGCAATAGCGGCAGTACTTCGGTCTGGGCAACCTGCGGCAGTAGAGGGTCGGACGCCATGTGGAGATGTAAAACTGCTGGGCTTAATGTTGCTCTGGCACGATGCATGTTCATAAGCCGTTATTTGCCTCCCAGGGAACTGATAAGGAGGTGTGTAATTGCAAGGCTTTAGGGCAGATTATGATATGCCTCGTCCTGCCACGGACAGGCACAGACAGGCAAGGCCCTTAGAAGCTGCCCTTTGTAGGGAGGCCCGGCTGACGCCTTCCGGTGAGAGAAGCTCACGGAAGTAGCGCTCTGCTGGCCCTGCTGACAAATCAGGAACGTTGCATGTTGCTAGGCAGCATGTATACAAAACAATGAGGCCGCCATTTAGAAGGGCTTCTCCTCGTGGCGTGCTATCAGATGCACGGGATAAGATATTTCTTCGGTGCTTCAGGGGAAATGGCCACGCATTGTAGGCTGCATAAATTGGTCAGGCAGGCAAGATCAGCGCATCACGCACGCTTACTCACTGAACAGGGGCTCATGCTTGGAGGATGTCGGCTCAATGAACAGGCCATTATTCCATAAACTTTGAAGGAGAATTAAAGAAGTTTAAAAAACAATAGATGCGATTAGAAATTATTAAATTTGAAATGGAATGAAAGTGACCCAACTGCTTCAGCAGAGAAAATTAACTCATGCTAATGTGATGAAGACATGAATTACCTATAGAGCTTTTTGAAGCAACAAACTGTCTAGTAAAGAGTGCAACCACTAACCAGAAGGATTAACAAGTCTGAAATGAAATGTTCATTCGAACATGTAGTCCTTCAGATGCACTGCTAGTCTTTGATATCTTAACAGGAGCAGAAAGAGTGAGCAGAACTGTAGCCAGGCCATCCATCAGTAGCCGTGCAGCTAATTACAAAAAGGAGTAGAAGCCAATCCTTTGTTAAACGAGAATGGTGGCACTAAGTGAACCACTGTATTATAAAGGTCTCTAGTCATCCTCTACTTATGCTAATGCAGTGTGGGAGGGTAGCAGGTCCTCATGGGTGCTGGATTGTTCACCATGCCCCTTATGAGCTTTCCTTCACTGGACTTCTATTAAGCTTCATCCCCCTTTTGAATGAGATTAGCCCCTACAGCAGAGCCAATACCAGTTTCTTAATCACTGGAGATGTCAGGAGGTAATATTATAATGATGTGGTGGTTAGCAGAGCTATTGCAGCAGCTGGAAGTAGTATAAAGGCAGCGAGTGTCATTTGAATGTGGAGAAATGTACATAAATTCGCTGTTGGGTGCTAAGGTAGGACTATATGTTGGCCGAGGGTGGTACAAAGAAGGGCCCTTTCCTCTGATAAGTTGTCAGATAAAGTTGGTGACAAATGAAGACATCTAACACAAGTAAAGCTACTGCTCCACCCAACTTCAGCTATGCTCTCTTACCTGCAAGGGCTCCCTGCAGAGTCTTGCCTGCTCATTTGGGCCCAGACTCTGGCGGGTCTCAGAAGGCTTCGTCTCTCGCTGCACACACTCTCTGGGGGAGTGCATAAAACAGGTTCTGGGAATGGCCGCTAGTGGTAAGGGATAGGAGAAAGGCAGTAAGAGTCCAGCTGTCGAAGAGGAAGGGGCTATTCCGGTCATTAGCTGCGATTGGGAGGGTAAAGTTGGCTTCCGGTTATCCGGTGGGTTACTTCCGGTCCCTAGCACACTGTCCCAGTCAGCACATATTCTTAAAATCAGCTTCACAACCTCACAGCTGCCACGTCCTACATACATTACCAGTCCAACTGCCTCTCAAAAGAAGATGGAACACACCCAATATACAAAACAATGGTGGTGCATTAAAGACCAGAGAGAAAAAAAGGCAGGAAAGCAGGTGTTAATACTCTTCCATTTTGCTGTTTGTGTCTACTTACTACTCATTAAAATGATTTTAAAAACATGAAAAGTACCTAACTTATCATTCCTGATAAAAGTTCATTAGCAACAAAGCCCAAATAAAAACAAAACCTTGCAAAACAGGGTTTTCCAAGTCGAAACGCTCCTGTGGTTAGCCTTAATTAGATTTAATTAGAGTCAGTCTTTTATTTGTTTATTTTAGAAATGTATTCGTTTTCTAAACATAGTTATCGTACAATTTGTAAATATAAACAAAACATACCACTGTGAATGGTCTCCAGTAGGTCTATGCTTAATGTAATACTGTGCAAATCTCAACTTGCACAATTTTTCAGCATTCAAAAAGGTATTTACTGGTTATATGAGCTTTGAGGACTCTGTCAAATTACAGTGCATCCCGAGATGGTGACATCACCATTTAATCAAAGCAAACAGAAAATTCCAACTATAATATTAAAATCACAAGATAATTGACCAACTCAAATGTTCTCTAGAACTCCAAATCCCTGGTGAAGAGGTTTGTAATTCAAAACACGTGTAGGTGTAGGTGGAATTATGTAATGTAGCACACAACGGAAAAAGTATTTACTGACACCAAGGAACAAAGACCACAAAGGTATATGCTGACAGACGGCACAGTGATATGGGATACATTACTCACCGTAATCGTATTTCTGATGCTTGTATCTGCTTAGATTCACATGCTGTGCATAGGCCGACATCTAGTGGAAGCTGCGGAGTATTACAGTTTGTTTTTCGAAGTCGAAAAATGGGCGTCGACACAGGGCGTGCCAGTAATACTATCCCTAGTGTGACGTCCCCTGTACCCATGATCCCTCACGCGTCTAGGATCCCCAGATTGTGTTTTTCCTGACATGAGGTAGCATGAGGAGTAGCGTGAGTACAGATAGTCCAAGCAGATAGACAGAAAGGTAAGACTACAAGCAACCATGCGCCTTCTCTCGGAGGGGAGGAAGGGTGGGTCGCATGTGAATCTAAGCAGATACAAGCATCAGAAATACGATTACGGTGAGTAATGTATCCCTTCTGAGGCTTGTGGAATCTGCTTAGATCACATGCTGTGCATAGATTAGCGAGCAGTACCAGAAGAAGGAGGTGGGATGTGAGAAGGGTCATGAGCAAACAGGTGTCTTAGAACCGCTTGTCCCACTTGTGTATCTGCTTTGGAATGAGTGTCAATGCAGTAATGCTGAGTAAAAGTGTGAATAGAGCTCCAAGTAGCTGCTTTGCAAATGGTGTCAAGGGGAACATTTGCAATGAAAGCCAGAGTGGCCCCAATGCCTCTGGTAGAGTGGGCCCTTGGCGTAAAAGGCAGAGTTTTTTCAGAAAGAGAGTAACACAGCTGTATACAGTTGATAATCCACTTTGAGATAGCGCCCTTAGAGACGCGATCCCCCTCTCTGCCTGTAGCTACGGAGACAAACAGTTGATCTGTTTTCCTTAGCGGTCTGGTTTTATTTACATAGTATAAGACCGCCCTACGCACATCTAGGGTGTGTAGTTTCACCTCAGCTGAGCTTTGTGGGTTTTGGAAGAAAGCCGGAAGCTCGATGGACTGGTTTACATGGAACTTGGATATGAATTTTGGTGAGAATCTAGGGTGTGTGCGTAAAACCAGTTTGTCCTTGTGGATAGTAAAGAAAGGATCTTGCACTGACAGAGCCTGAATTTCACTGACCCTTCTTATGGAGGTAATGGCTACTAAGAAGGCCGTTTTATAAGTCAGGTGTTTGAGACTACTTTTATGCATGGGTTCGAAGGGGGGCCCCATGAGCTTAGATAGCACCACATTGAGATCCCATCCTGGCGGTGGGTTCGAGATAGGAGGGTGAAGTCTCTTTACTCCTTCCATGAAGGCTTTAACCACTGGTACTTTCCACCACGAAACCTTGTTATGGGATGTGGTGTAGGCTGAGAGGGCTGCCAGGTGTACTTTCAGAGAGTTAAAAACCAACCCTGCATCCAGCAGGTGGAGCATGTATGTTACAACGTTGGAAGGAGTGCAATCAACCGGGTTGATTTGTTTACTCTGGCACCAGATAACGAATCTTTTCCACTTGTCAAAGTAACAGTGCCTTGTATTTGGTTTCCTGGACTCTTTTAGAATGTCCATACACCTCTGTGGTAATTTGAGATGTCCAAACTCTATGACTTCAGGAGCCATGCTGCTAGGTTCATAGAGTTGGGTTCCTGATGCACTGTTTGACCTTGTTGCTGGGACAGAAGGTTGTACCAGGCTGGGAGTCTGATGGGCTCGCATACCGCCATCCTGCGTAGGTGTGGAAACCATGGTTGTCTCGCCCACATGGGAGCAACTAGGATGAGCGTCATCGATTCCTTGTTCATCTTGTACACCACCTTCCTGATGAGAGGAGTTGGTGGGAAAGCGTACGCAAACATCCCTGACCAGTTCATCCACAGGGCATTCCCCTGGGAGTCCGGTTGTGGGAACCTGGATGCAAATCCTGGGCATTGTTTGTTTTCGCTTGTGGCGAATAGGTCTATAGTGGGGAAACCCCACTGAGAGAAGAGATCTTCTACTACGTCTTTGTGAAGGACCCATTCGTGTTCTTCTGGGAGGGAGTCTCTGCTTAGAGCATCCGCTAGGGAATTGAGCTCCCCTGGAACATGTTGCGATGACAGGAAGATGTTCCGTCTGAGTGCCCATATCCATATTTTCTGGGCAAGCTTGGACAGATTTGGCGAACGAGTCCCTCCTTGCTTGTTCAGATAGAACATGGCTGTCGTGCTGTCCGTCCTGATCTGCACCGACAAGTTTAGTAGATGGGGCTCGAACGCCTGCAGCGCTCGGAATACTGCCAGAAGCTCTAGCAGATTGATGTGGTTCTTGGCTACTGAGTGAGACCAGAGACCCTGAGCTGTGTGGTGGAGAAGGTGAGCTCCCCACCCCGTCAGGCATGCATCTGTCGTCACCACTGCCTGTACTTCGGGATCGTAAAAGGGTTTCCCCTTTGCGAGATTCTCTCTTGTCCACCAGTGTAGGTTCTGTACGAGTGTTGGCGAAACGACCACTAGATCGTCCCACTGACCACTTGCCTGAGACCACTGTTTCGCCAACCATTCCTGCATGGGACGCATGCGCAGACGCGCGTGGGGGACCAGGTAAATGCATGACGCCATCATGCCGAGTAACCGCATAGCTTTGCGTACTGTTATCTGTTGACCTGACTGATAATGCGGAATTTGCAGAAGTATGTTCCGAATTCTTTCTTCCGAAGGGAAGGTCAATCCTTTCTGAGTATCTAGGATAGCTCCTAGAAACTGTTTTGAGGTGCTTGGCACCAGACTTGACTTTTTCTCGTTGATGGAGAAGCCTAATTCGTGGAGGAGGTCGATGGTCCTCTGAATGTTTGACCTGCAGATTCCTGGGGTTTCCCCCGTTATGAGCCAGTCGTCCAGATAAGGGTACACTGGGATTGCCTCCCTGCGTAGGTGTGCAGCTGCCACCGCCAGTACCTTGGTGAATACCCTTGGTGCAGAAGCTATCCCGAAGGGCAGTACCTTGAATTGGTAGTGGCGACTGTCCACCTTGAAGCGCAAGTATTTTCTGTGCGCCGGGAGCATGGAAATATGAAAATAGGCATCTTTCATATCCAAGGTTGCCATGTAATCCCCCTTTTTTAGGAGTGGGATTACCTCTTGTAGTGTGGTCATACGGAATTTTTGGGGCTTGACATACTTGTTGGCAGGCCGTAAGTCCAAAACTGGACGCATTGTTAAATCTTTCTTTGGCACAAGGAAGTAAGTTGAATAGATACCCTTGTTTACCTGGTGTCCCGGGACGAGTTCTATCGCGTCCTTTTCTAGCAGAATGGCGATCTCCTCGAGGAGGATCTTCTGATGTTGTAAAGAGTGGACTTTTTGTCTTGGAGGATGGTTTAGGGGACGTTGCAGTAGTTCTATGCAGTACCCATTGGATACTGTTGACAGCACCCATCTGTCGGATGTTATCCCTTCCCATGCCTGGGTGAAACTTGATATTCGTCCCCCTACTGGGGTTGCATGGGAAGGGACCCTGAACTGAGCGTCACTGCTTTGGTGGAGGCGTGCCTCCTCCTTTACTGGGGCTGCCTCTGCCTCTACCACGTCCTCTTTTACTACCCCTACCATACGCCTGGGTAGACTGTTGTGAGCTGGTGTTCCACTGTGTACCCTGGGTGTGGGAGTAGCTATTTCCTCTATTGGAATTTTGGCCGCGGGGGCGACGAAAATTGCCATTCCCTCTTTGGTTAGGTGGTTTGGTAGTTAACTGGCCAAGGGATTTGAGGGTGTCGAATTCTTCCTTAGCGTTTTTTAGAGCGTCCTCGACTGCCTTCCCAAACAGGAGATCACTTTCCACTGGTTTGTCTAAGAGCGCAGCTTGTGTTTCTGCTTTGAATCCCGACTGCCTCAACCAAGCATGCCTTTTGATGACAGTCCCCTCTGCTATAAGTCTACCCGCATTGTCAGCGGCGTCCAGAGTTGCTTTTACAGTGCAGCCTGACACGTTCCTTCCTTCCGCACAAATGCGAGCTAGCTGGCTTTTAAGGGGTTCGGGAGCAGAGTCTATTAGTGCTGCCACTTCTTCCCACTGGTGACAGTTGTAGCTAGCCAACAGTGTGGTGGAATTCGCGATTCTGGCTTGGTAGGCTGCCGTGGAAGCTACTTTCCTGCCAAAACCATAAAGTTTTTTACTTTCTTTGTCGGGGGGAGCCTCAGAGGAAGATAATGGTGTACCAGCTCTTTTGCGGGTGTTGGTTACTACTAGAGAGTCTGGCTTAAGTTGACCTCTAATATATAGGGGGTCCGACTGGGCTGCTTTAAACAGCTTCTCCACTCTCGGATTTACAGGTCTCGTCAGGTTTGGGTTGACAAGGGATGGTGCTATTCTGCGTTGAACAGATTTTAGGATGGGAATGGTCTGGGCTACTGGCTTCCTTTCCCCTATTAGTTCTTCCGCAAAGTCCCTTTCTTCCTGGACACCTTGTGTGTCTATTTGGAAGTGGTTAGCTGCCCGAAAGAGCAGTTCATTCAGGAGGGGCTGATTATCTATTGGGGAGTCAGACACTGGGGCTTCCCTTTCGACTGGTGAGTCCATTCTGAAAATATCTGGGCTATTTTCTGGCTCATCCTCGTCTTCGTCTTCGCCGTAATAATCTGATCCTGCAGGATTTTCTGGCGTGTCAATTTCCTGACCTTCTATCAGGGAAGAGTTTCCTTGGTCTGTAGGGAAGAGGTAAGAATAGGGTTGGACCTCGATGGGGTCTAAAGGCCTAAATGGTGTCTCGACCCGGGGTCTTTTATTTGAGGGGATAGGGTCCCCTGACCCTGAGGGAGAATCTTCCTGAGGGTTTAAAGCTAGGAGTTGTTCAGGGTGTCTTTCGAAAAAATTCGCCAAGGAAGACATCCTTGACATTACTCTGTCAATGTCCTCGCATGACCAGAGTTTAGAGCTTGGGGTGACCTTGCTGGGACTTTCTATGGATAGGCCCTGAGAAGACTTGGTTAGTTCTTTTGTAGTGGAGGACTGTAAGGGTTGTTTCCTTTGCTGTTTACCCCCATCCCCGTGGGTGGAAGTGTGTTTCCCCTTTCCCTTATCTTTCGACGCCTGGCGTCGAGGATCGGAGGTGGAATCCCTGTCTTTCGAACTAGCCTTCGAAACTGGCCCCTCTTTACTCCCAAGTGATGTACCCTTTTCCTGGGGTGCAGGCTGGGGGTGGAAGTCGTGTTCGTCTCCGGACGATTGATCTTCCGGGATATTAATGGTCGAGGCACTCTGTGCAAGTGTGGAGGCTTGCCTGACGTCGTGCGGCGACCTCGACCGGGACCGCCCAGAGGACGTCCTTTCGGACCGCTCCTTCTGTGCCTCTTTCCGAGGTTTCGACGACGTCGAATCTCGGGTGGATTTTTTGTGTCTAGCGTGTGTATGTGTAACGCTTTTGTCGCCGGGGGACTTCCCCATAGTCGCCGGGACGGACGACCTTCCGAGGCCGGGGACGTGCGTTCGGCTGTCCTTCGACGCCTTGGTGCCCTCGCCGTCCGAAAGTTCGGCGTCGCTGCCGTCGCTGAAGGTACCCTCCGCCTCCATAGCTGCTAGCTTGGCGTGGTGGGCCCAACGCTTGGTGGAGCGGTCCTTAAGAGTTTTGGCCTTAAACCTATTACAGGCCCTGCAACCCGTCTCGGGGTGGTCTCTGGGTAGGCAAAGGTTGCACGTAGCGTGCTTATCTACCCAAGGGTATTTCTTATTACACTTGGGGCAAAACTGAAAGGGCGTACCCTCCATACGCGCCTGTGGGCAGCGGGCAAGTGTGTGTAGGTAATAAGGTGTCGAGTGTGGAAGTGTACCACCCCCACTCTCCCTACTTGTAGGGCCGAGGCCAGCGGCCCAGGCCCGAGCCGAGGCGGAAGCCTCAAGGCCCAATCCGTCGGGTATTCGACGTTGATCTCCTCCCCGGTTCGGCGTCGAGATGTTGATCGACGGAAGGTTGGCCAAACGGGGCAAATTAGAATTAGTTTAGAGTGAAAATATGGCAAAGCCAGGGAACTCCGATGAAGTGCTTCCGACCAGAATGGCGGAAAAAAAAAAATCTGGGGATCCTAGACGCGTGAGGGATCATGGGTACAGGGGACGTCACACTAGGGATAGTATTACTGGCACGCCCTGTGTCGACGCCCATTTTTCGACTTCGAAAAACAAACTGTAATACTCCGCAGCTTCCACTAGATGTCGGCCTATGCACAGCATGTGATCTAAGCAGATTCCACAAGCCTCAGAAATATATATATTGATAGATTACAGAGTCTTTCTAAAAGGGAAGCCTTCCAAAATAAAGGTTTCAAATATGCATTCAAATTTGTTTAATAGTGAGATAACACAGCCGACACATGTTTCGACCTATGGTCGTCCTCAAGTAACTTGTTCCATCAGTTGGTTTCCCAATAGCCTATCTGCTTTATTGGCTTTGGCATAGAATCACTGGCGGACAACTAGCAGGAACCTCTCTGCCTTTTTGGTGTGCAGGAGATTGAGCCGACCCACCAGCTGCCGGTACTCCCTCATGGGCCATCTAGACAGGCTTCCCGACAATTGTGTTCACCTTGGCCCACAGCTGTGTCTCTAGCGCTTGCAGGTGCCTGTCACTTGCTGCCTTTGCTTCCAGGAGCCCTCCCTTCCCCGTCCCACCAGGTGTTTTCCCCCGTCTTGGCCACTGTGTTCAGCTCCAAAAGTCCCTGATCCTATTTTCTAGGGCTTCCCTTATGGCTGGGTCGCTCAGCAATTACCCCGGCACCATCCAGTGCCACAGCACTGCCTTACGACCAGCAAGGGTGAGAGCCATTAAGACCACTGTGTGATCTGCTATTCCCAGAGGGCCCACCTCTTCCTCCATCACCAGTCCTATCAGGGGGGCCAAACCACAAATGTAATCTATACAAGATTGCGAGAAATGCACTGTAGAGAAAAAGGTGAATCCCTCCCCATCACAAGTCCCTCAGGCCCAGGGTGTCAAACCTTTTCCTCAGCAATCTAGACACCACCCATCCCTCATGGACCGACCCCTTTGTATCCCTAACTGGGGCCTGGGACCAGGCTATATTGAAGTCACCCAAAAATATAATGTGGCCTATAGCAAAACCTTCCAGGGTGTCCAAAAGTTCCATCAGAAACCCCTCCTGGCCAATGTTGGGGGCGTATATCGGCACTAATGTGTACATGTCCCCCTCCCCCTGATGTCTCCTACCAATAGAACAAACCTAGCCCCCATGTAGATCTTCATGGCTTTTATCCTGATGTACCCCGTGTCGCAGAAGGCCAGGGCCATCCGTGTGATTTGTTGAGGCCTGAGGCATGAAGAATTTGAGAAATCCCTAAGTTTGTCGGGTCTGGTCAGACCTCAGGAGGTGGGTCTCCTGGAGAGCCACGATGTCAGGATTCGACTTCCTTGTTAAAAGCTCCAGGGTGAATTAAGTTGTGTTGCTCCCTTGAATTTTTAGGTTAGCGGGGTTGTCACGGAATACAGCCCTTCGGCTCATGTCCATCTACGTCCACCCCATATCTGTTAACTTCGCCCCTGCCTCTGTCCCAACTGCTACATACCTGCGCCTGTGCCCAACCCCTTTACTCCCCTTGCCATCCTGCCCCAACAACTGTTCCAACCGTCACACCCCCTCCCATGTTCTTGCCCATTTCCCACCATTCCCTCATTCCAAACTCCAACTCTGGGATGATCCCCCACCTCCCAGCCCATTTCCCTCCCCCCTTCGGGGGCCCCGGGGCGCTTCAGCCCTCACGGTTGTCAAGATGGAACATCCATGCTCGCGCCTGCCACCTTACTACAAGCCTTCTGTGCCCACCACCCCTACAGTTGCTGTTAAGCATAAAAGATTGCTGCCCCTCGCTTCAGTTTTCTTTCCCCTGGGCTCCTACTTTGCTCTCCCGCCCAGGATGTGGGGCCCCTCAGCTGGGCTCCACGTTTATGACGTTCCCGCGTTGTATGTATACTGTTCCCATGGGCGCATTATTGTGCGGCTCTCAGATGGTGGGGGGGAAGGTGGAGTGAGGGGGGTGCCCCTTAAATATCCTTTCAAGTCTGGCTGTAGTAAGTCGACCCCTTCTGAACAGATGTAATACTTTTCTGAACGCCCTCCCACTCAAAACCCAGGAAAAACCGCAAAGTCCATCTGTAGCGTGGACCTCTGAGAGCCAGCTCCTTGACAACCGGGCACATCCATCTCCTTGTTAGCAAGGTTGGGTCGGCTAGATCCTGTACCAGTTGAATTGGGGACCCCTGGTACATCACTGATTCGTTTGCTCTTGCCACCAGTAAGGCTGCCTCTTTTTGTGAGCAAAGGGGGTCAAAACATCTCACGGCATTGAATTGGGCTGCCCCTTCTACTCCCCCGACAGCCTCCCCATCAAAAGCTACATTTTCTGGGGCTGCAGTTTCCAGGAGCTCTGCAAAAATATGTTAAACTTGAGCTTTTAAGTCCCTCTCATTCATTGTTTCCGGTTTTGGACCTGTAGGTTTACCATCCTGGAGTGATTTTCCATGTCCTCCATCTGTATCTCCAGGTTTTGGGTGGCCAAACTCTGTCTATTGCCCAGCTGACCTCAGTTGCATCTTTATCCATTCCCTGGAGCCCTTGTTGCAAAAGATCACTAGCCAGATAGCCAGACGCCCACGTGGTTGCCCAAGTTGGGCCCTGATCCAGGGTCAGTTCAGGCCTGCTTGGGCGTGTACTAGAGAGACCCCCGACCAGCCCATAGTGTCTGTTTGGTCTGTAGTACTTTAAGACGAGATAGCTGCACCTTGAGGTGGATGGGGGTGTAGGATTTCTTACTCCAACACCAATCAATAAGGCCAACTTAATGGTTTGGCAAAGGGGAGTCCATTTAACGACAAGTACAAAAAACAGGGAAACATGGAAATCAGCAGCGATGCGATAGCCTGTCTCGCTTCAACTCCCAACAAATTCATACAATCAGTAACAGTTATACCCAAAATTGGTCATTGACGTGCAACACTAAGTTATCATGCAATTCTATTGGATGGAAAAGGTAACTTAACTATAGGTGCTATATCTGTATATGGTAATGGGGTGTGAGGATTGTATAAACATGATCAGGTGGGCATCTAAGTCCTTCCTATGGTGAACATCACTAAAAGTACGACGTCCCATTGGTTCTACTATCTATAGGACCCCAAGATTATTTGGTCCACCGTGATTGAGTTGGCTTCGACCCCATGCATAAATCTCCACTTTAACTAGCCGCAAGCAGAATGGTCAACCAAGTGCATGGTGCCCTAAAATTCACCCGGCCTTTCTTCCATGAATCAGTACTTTAGTGGCTATGTGTCAATTAGTTGGCTGTGGTCGGCCTCGAAACTGTAGCCTTTGGTCAGAAAAAGTTATGGTATCTTCTGTTTGGGAGACAGCCAGGCGTAGGTGTGAAACTGTGCCTCTTCTTGCTCGGCTTGTCACGTGCTAGCACACCGTGAATCGGCTAAGTTTTCCTTCTATTTGCACATTTTAATTCTTATTCGGCT
This sequence comes from Ambystoma mexicanum, assembly GCF_040938575.1. Classification (NCBI taxonomy): domain Eukaryota; kingdom Metazoa; phylum Chordata; class Amphibia; order Caudata; family Ambystomatidae; genus Ambystoma; species Ambystoma mexicanum. The sequence continues at coordinate 274,722,803 of NC_090931.1, read as the reverse complement.
CGCCACCTGCATGGGCCTCTTTATCTCGGCCTTCCTGGGGCAGGCTGTTCTGTTAAGTTTCGATTCCGCGAAGCTACTGTTCGCCTCCCTCTCTTGGTCGGACCTCGACTTCCCAGGCATGAGCTGCTCTTGCTGAGTTTCTATTCAGCCGTCTCTTCTCGTTTTAGCTGGAATACGAATCCTGCCCTGTTTGACCCCTAGTGACCTGAGTTAATTCTGCTTTGTGTAAAGTGGACTCGCACTTATATAGTGTGAGTCGGTGAGGTAGATAGATATATAGGTGGTGCTTGCCACTCTATTTTCCTACTAAGCATAGCAAGCCGCACTGTTTTCTTCGATTCTTGCAGTGACAAGCATATGTACAGGCGTTAGCTGGTTGAAAATCTTCATCCTGCTTATGGCTTAAGTTTCTTTGTATTTCAACATCGTCGCTCCTAGGTTCACGCTATCCTTACTCATGGCATTTCGTTTCTGTGTGCCATTCTTTGGTTGTCGTTTCTTTCATCTGTGAGTCTGTCCGGGCCCTCGTATCGTCACCATTCGTCTTCAATTAAAGCCTTTTGAGTTTCTTCTGGGACAGTGTTTAAGCAGTCTTCATTTCGTGTCATTTGCTGGTAGGGCTGTCTCAATGGATACCTTACTGTCCATGGTTGTCTGGTTATTGGTACTCCAATAGGTATTGTTTTTCTGATAGGCACCAGGGAGGATGGGGAGGAGGATAGAAAGAAGGAAGAACCACTTTCTGGCTCAAATGAAATTCAGAAACTACCTTAGGTAGAAAGGAAGGATGTACCCGTAGTACAACCCTGTACTTGTGGAACAGAGTACAGAGCGGCTTAGATAAGTGCCTGCAATTCACTCACTCTGCGAGCGGAAGTAACCGCAACCAAGAACATTGTCTTGAAGGACAATAATCTCAAAGGACAAGAGCGCAAAGGTTCAAATGGAGAACTAATTAGAAATTTCATATCCAAATTCAAATCCCAAACCAGCACCTGGAAAGGGGACGGCAGGAACACATGAGTCAGTCCTTTAAGAAATTGAAAAACCAAAGGAATCTTCAAGTAAGAGCATTCTTCAGACAAGTGCTTGAATTTAGACAGCGTCGCCAGGTAACCCTTAATGGTACTTACTTGAAGGCACATGTGGGCCAAAGAAAGAAAAAAAAAAAACCACAAAACCAAAGGAATAGAACACTGAAAAGGATCAGCATTTTGCGGCACAGGGATTTTGTTGCTGGCCTTCTGTCCGAAAGCAACACATCCATCATATCAGGTCCCAATCCTTATACCTCAACCTTTCAGGTACCAAGCATGTGTGTGTTTTTGTGTGTGTTTTTTTATTATTTGTTTCCTCTCCCATTCCCCCCCCCTTCCCCCTGTGGAGAAAGCAGCAGGTGAGACCCAGATGATCCAATGCTTGCTCTGGAGAACGTGCATGGATCAGCCAGTCGTCTAGGTAGCGGTAGAAGAAAGAATCAATCAATCAATATCCCTCTCTCGCCCTCGCCCACTCTCACGCGCCCTCCCACCCTCACCCCCCCTCCCTCGCCCTCCCTCACTCGCCCACTCTCTCCCTCCCTCGCCCTCCCTCGCCCTCCCTCGCCCTCCCTCGCCCTCCCTCGCCCTCCCTCGTCCTCCCTCGTCCTCCCTCGTCCTCGGTACGCTGCTGCCACCACCACCACCATTAGCTTGGTGAAGACCCTCGGGTAGAGGTCAATCCAAAGGGCAGGAACCGAAACTGAAAGTGCGAGTCGCCAGCCGCAAACCTCAGGTACTTCCAAATCTCGTTCTCTCTCTTGCCCTCGCCTGAGGTACGCTGCAGCCACCACCATTAGCTTGGTGAAGACCCTCGGGCAGAGGTCAATCCAAAGGGCAGGACCCGAAACTGAAAGTGTGAGTCGCCAGCCGCAAACCTCAGGTACTTCCTGTGCTTTGGATGAATCGGCACATGAAAGTAAGGATCCTGTAGGTCCAGAGACACCAACCAATCCTGACGTTGGAGGGCCTGGAGGACCTGAGAAAGAGTGACCATCTTGAACTTGTCCTTCCTGAGAAGTTTGTTTAACCAACGCAAGTGCAGGATGGGTCTCAAACTTCCATCCTTCTTTGGGATCAAAAAATAAGGGGAATACCATTCCTTGTTCCTCTAGGCTACAGGCACCAGTTCTATAGCACCTTTCTCTAGCAGGGTCAAGATTTCCTGCACAAGGAGCGGATCCGGAAGCTTCAAAGAGAAATTCCCTGGTGAGGCCGCTTTAGGAAGGGTAGGCAGTAGCCGTGGGCTATGGCATCCAGAACCCACGCATCCGAAGTAATGGCTCGCCACTCTTCCGAGATGCTGAGACAGTCTTCCCCCAACCGGAGAACCATAGGACATTGCCTCATAGTTGTTTTGGAGCGGCTTTGGCACCTCAATTTCCCCGACCACCACGGGTACTTTTCGCAGACCCCTTTGACTGGCGGCCCCTCTCATTCTACCAAAGGAGTAGTAGTAACGAAAAGAACCTCCCCTCCATTGCTGTCCCCTAGGACGAAAAGACGGAGGTTGACTCACAGCTGCGCTTAAAAAATATGCTAGGGTCATGGCTAGGGTCAATGGAGCTGAGGGCTGATAAGAAGGCAAAGCCTCGATGTCAGAATCCGATGGACACTGCGCCGACTGAGTGGACGTAGGCTTCGAGCCCTTAGCAGGTTTCAAAGGTCTCTTGCGACTATCCTGAGCCTTATCTGAACAGGACCTCGAAGGTTCCCGATGCAAGTCGCGTCGCGGACCCGAGCCCGAAGGCGTGCAAGCCACGGTACGAGACCATTCCTTGCCGGCTTCATCAGAAGGTGCGGCTGGAACCGTGCCTTGCAATTTAAAAATCACCAACATCTGCTCCTTAAAGGCAGCCCATTCCTCCGAAGTCAAGGACTTCGTCAGGCATGCCACTTTCCTCGCGGCTCCATCTTGCAAGGTGGACGGGGAAGGCCACCGGTGATGGCGCTTCCTACAATGCCATGACACGGAAAAAGAATGGCGGGAACCACACTGGGACCGAGAACCTCGGGCCTCCTCCCGATGTAGAGAATCGCCTCTCGAGTCGTCGGTGGACACCCCTTAGGATGATTTAGATTTTCGGGAATTACTGGGTTTAGAACCCATACCCACCTGAAGCTTCCCCTTGCGCTTCCGGAAGGCCTTGGCAGTCAGCGACTGGCATTATGAACAGTCGTCGGTGTTGTGACTCTCGCCCATGCACCACAAACAAATGCGATGCAGGTCGTTGATCGACATTTTAGACTTGCAGTCCTGGCAAGTCTTGAAGCCAGACCGCGGAGTCGGGGGGTCAAAGAAGAAGACATCAGTGCGATGAAACACACGAGGCGCGCCGAGCTCTCGAAGCAAACAAGTTTGCAGAAAAAACAGAACTGAGGCTACAGGCGCCGTGCGTCCTATTTATAACATCCGGTGATGTCGCCCTCGAAGGAGGCCTTTGAGGGACATCGGCCCAACGTCATTGATGCATGACGCCCTCTGCCGAAAAAGTTTCCGAAGTGCACAACCGTGGACATTATATGTCAAAGATGTGGAATACGTTGGAGGACACAATCCATTTGAAATATATTCTTCTCCAGGCACCAAGTTGAAGAGAGCAGAGGCCCTCGAAATCATGGCATCAAAAGAGCCAACCTCATCCGGTGGCAAGGCCCTGGCAGGCTCGTTGGCACTTAGCGGATCCCAGTCTTCTGGGACATAGTCATACTCGTTGGTATGAGTTGCAGTAGTGTCCGTATCAGTGCCTGTGCCGGTGCATTTGCAGTTCCTCCACCACAGGCGTCAAAAGGCCGGTGGGGCAGCTGCTCTGGTATCGTTTGACGCTTTGGTGCTAAAGGGTGCTTCGGTCTGGCAGAAATGTACTTATGACTCAGCCTAGGAGGACTCGCCTGTGAGGACTTCTGGTCGGGGGTCTAGGAGGACCGGGGACTAGCCCTGGCGCAGGAGCAGCCAGCAGTCTCTGTTGTATTTCCGATACCAAGGTGTGGAGGGTAAGGATGTACAAAGACATGTCGAAGGGCACCAGCTGGGGGGCAAGTGGAGCAGCCGGCAACAGATCCAGACTGAAATGCCTCAGAGGGGCAGATGGCTGATCCGGCTGCCCTGGAGATCCCTCCTGGAATATGTAGCAGAGGCCTCTGTGATCCGAGTATTAGTCCCCAGGCAAGTGTTGGTCTTCAGAGCTTGTATAATTGTGAGGGGATCTCCTCTGAGACCTCACCAGCACTGGTGACATCCTCACAAGCCTGTGCAGAAAATTGGCGGCAGTAGCTCCCTCAACCTACCCGAATCATTCAGGAAGGATGATACAATGGGCACCTGCACCCTGGGAGGTGCCTCCGTGGCAGTCGTGGTCAGGACCAAAACAGCAGCCGTAGGCCGCAAGAGGTAGAGCCACTCTAGGAGTCGTCGTCGTAGTGATCGTAGAAACCACAGTCATCACAGGGTCCACCCCTTCACTGAAAAAATTACGGTGCTGATCCCATCGACTTGGTGGAAAAAGAGGAGGTTGTCGACAAGGCTGTGGTAGCCGACAGGTTAGCCACTGACAAAGGAGTCTTCAAAGACAAAGCCTACGAAGGAACAAGTTAATTACGTTTAACTGTTGTTCTGCAGCATGGTTCTGAAATGGATTCACATGCTCATGAATATTCCCCGTCAGGCTGGGAATCCTCAGTAAAAGAAAAAACGATTACTTTGGTTTATAAACTGTCTTTCTCCTATAAACCAATCAATCACTGAGCTCTGGGTCATACTGCCCCCAGCCAATGACTGCCCTCTCCCTAAGCCCCTCTGGCAGCCATCTTCAGATATGATAGCATGTGAAGTGGCAGTATGACCATGAAGAGCCACAGAGGGGCAGGTGGGAGGGTTCACATGTGTGAATCCATGCCAGACCCATGCTGGAGAACAACTGTTCCAGGTAAGTAACTTGTTGCTTCTCCAGCATGGGTTCTGGCATGGATTCACATGCTCATGAATAAAGAATACATAGCAATACATACACAAACAAGGGAGGCGGCAAGGCTCAACATAAGCAATTACTCTTAGCTCCTCACAAGGCTCACATTCAAGCGAACAGGTTGCACAGCACTGCTTGGCCGACTCTGGACTCCTCTCTGGAATCCCTGTCAACACAATAGAATTTTGTGAAGGTGTGCGTAGACCTCCATGTAGCGCCCTGCATATGTCCAGCAGGAGCACACCATACAGGAATGGAGTCGTTGCAGTGATCGCTCTGGTGGAGTGGGCTCTCGGACAGCCAGGCAGCGGTCGATTTGCCAACCGATGACAATGAGTGATACAGCCGGAGATGGAAGCCTTAGACAAGGTCTTCCCATGGTTCGCAGGACCAAAGTTGAGAAGTCTTCCGGAAACTCCTCGTGCGGGCTACCTAAAAATTCAGCGCTCGAGCCAAGTCCAGGAAGTGAAAAGTCCTTTCAGCTGGCAACTAAGCCCTCAGAAAAAACACAGGTAACATTGAGATGAAATTCCAACGGAACCTTGGGCATGATGGAGGAGGTGCGTCCGCAGCACCACCCTCTTCCCGTGGAAAGTCAAATAAGGCTGCTTGCTTGCAGTATAGGGCTGGATCTCACCTACTCTCCTGGCAGAGGTAATGGCCACGAGGAAAGCTGTCTTCCAAGAAAGCGGTCTTCCAAGACAGGAACTTGAGTGGAGCTTGATGCATCAGCTCGAATTGGGCCCCCATAAGCCTAGTCAGCACCACATTGAGTTCCCATGCTGGGCAGGCACATGCACCTTGATGGAGGCGTGCGCCAGGCCCGACTTAGCCAACAACGGCAGGACTTCAGGGCTGTGACCCTTAGAGGGTTAATCTTCTGCGACCGGCACCAAGTCCCGAAACACTTCCATGTGTGTCCGTAACACTTCAGAGTTGACGACGCCCTGGCCGTGGCGAGGACCTCCCTGCAGTCCGTAGGCAGCTCGTAAACAGGAACTCTAATGCTGCAGGAGCCAGGCTTTAAGGTTCAGCGATCCTGGCTCGTGGTGCAGGATTGCGCCTCCTTTCCTGGCGAGAAGATCCACAACCACTGGTAGTTTGACTGGAAGGGACGCTGACATGCTGAGAAGGTCCGGGTACCAGATTTGCCTCAGCCACGCTGGAGCGACTAGGATCATCTTGCAACGGCATGGTCAGAGTTGACTGATGACACGTAGTAGTGGTGACAATGGCAGGAACGCATACAGGAACATGCCTTCCCCAAGGGAAGGAGAATACTTCTCCCATGCACCCCGGCTAGGGGAACCTGCTGGTGAACCTCCGGTACTTGGTGTTCGTCGCTGTTGAAAACTGGTCGATCTGGGGACTGCCTGACTTGAGAATGAGTTTGTCCACTTGATCCTGCCGACGTTCCCACTCGTGACAAGAGCGTAGGTCCCTGCTGAGGGAGTTGGCGACAGTGTTTTTGACTCCCGCCATGTGAACAGTGCCCAGTGCCACATTTCCTGCACCTTTCTGGCGCACCGGGGATCTGGTGCCCCCCTGCTTCCGGATGTAAAACATTGTGGTGTTATTGTCTGTGAAGACCCTCACCACTTTGCCCTTGGGGGACTGCCTGGAGTTCCAGGACGTTGATGTATAGCAACTTCTCCTCCGGCAGCCACAGGCTCTCCAGCTCTGGAATCTCTCCACTGGCTCCCAGTGGCTGCAAGGATCAAGTTCAAGACCCTTTGCATCGTCCACAAGGCTTTCTGGGGCCTTGGACCTCACTACCACCAACTTTAACTTCCTAAACATCTTTCTTCTCGAGCCCTCCGCTCATCCACCACCAACTCTCTGAGGGTCAGACACTTCTCCAAGCACAGAGTGCAGGGGGGGGGAGGGGGCAGGGTCGATTGTCTTTCCTCAGCTGGGGCCTCCCTCTGAAACAGCCTCCCTACCTCTTTCAAACTTGAGCAGAACCACCACCATTTCCAGAAGCAACTCAAGACCTTCCTTTTAACTTCCAATTTCTCTCTTCCTCTCCCTTGCTGATGTCCCAGACTGCTCTGCACACTGGTCACCTGGCCACTCTCTGAAACTCTGGCCCTGGCATGCCCAGTTGCCTTTGCACTGCCTCCGGGCTTGCCCAGCACTTAAGGGTCTGTATCGGCAACCCTATAGTCCCTTGTCTCTCTGCACTTATGAGCCACCCTCCAGCATCACTTATGGAGTTACTGGCACAACTCCCCCCAGCACTTCTCCCCCTCCCTCCTCCCAAACTTACGCGATCTGAATGACACAAGGCCCAGTAAGCTTGTTGTTTTGTCCTCCTTCGGTTCCCCCCCCCTGTCTTGTTATGCCTAGAAACACTTGTGTACAGGCACGTTATAAATGACTTATCATATCCTGTGACACTAACAAATGGATGGACAAATGTTGCCTTGCATCTGGCCCCATGGTGGGAGAAGATGGTCCCCTGAACAGCTGGACAGAGCTCCGGTTACAGCCAGCAAGCAGAGATAAGGATCTGCATTGATATAGAAGTTTGCTCAAGACACAGAAAATATGTGGCAGTATACACTGGAAATGTTTATGACTTCTCAGGAGTTAGAAATTGATTCTCATGGACACACAAGTACATACTAGTGTGTTACGTGCAACCAACGACCCCGAGGTGATGGTACAGCTGGGGGATGCCACCGGTGCGGGGTCCCTCATACCCGCAGTCCTCTGGAGCAATTTTATTCTCAGGGAGTGGGATGGCTTGAGCTGTGTTGTACTGTTCAGCCACGTGTTTGTTATGGTTAAGGTTTGTTCCTTTGTTAGTTCACTTTTGTTGAAACTAGGCACTGGAAAGAAGTATATTAATGGCTATGGGCATGTCGGAGACCTGGGGACATTGGGTGGGTTGTGGTTGACCATTGCAATGTTTGTGAGTGGGCGAGGGTCCTGGGCGAAAGTTATCTATATGAGACAGTTGACTGATATTGGGCCGATTGATAGATGGAAGAGAGATCCTTTTTTGTCTGCTGAAGAATGACCACCCTTAAGAATGTGTCATGGTACGTTCGCAGTATGTCATCTTATACAAGACGACTTGGGATTGGCTTACACTTATGCAGAAAACATATTTCGGTAACTTCATTGTTGGGGGAGGAACTGAATAAAATTATTGCTTGGCGCGAAGGGGAGTGTTGGATATGGCTCTTAATACTCAGCCTATGCTAGGGGAGTTTTGATATGGGTTGCTGGGTCGGTACCTTTCAAGTTTATTAAAGTTGAAACAGATGATCATGGTAGGAGGGGAATTGTTTGTGGTTATATAGAACATAGAGAAATCTGTATTGCAATTCATATGTCGCGAACCACAATGACTGCCTTCTTCCGTTCCCTATATAAGAAGTTGACACACCCGAGGGGATCCTTTTGGATATGGGGGTGATTTCAATTGTACCCTGAATTGGACAGTTCTGATCATGGATTCAAACTACCCTCTCTAGCAGCCAAAACCCTACACACTATGCTACATGATCTCAACTTGATGGCTATATCTGGCGAGTTATTAATGGGGACAGTAGGTGTTATTCTTACTACTCTACACCACATAGGGTCCACATTAGGATTGATTACCAATTTACAGGAAGGGAATTCACGATCGAGTTTGCAGAGGCGGTTTATGCTGGGAGGGCCATTTCTGAAAATTCCCAGTGGATTGTGACTTGGGTGTTGAAGGGTATGACTACTCTGATTCAGACGTGGTGTATGCCAACACACGTCTCGTCTCATGCCACCTTCACCTGTAGGATGTCCCGGCGTTTCAATATAAATGTTGGCAGTGTGGACAAAGGGAGCACTGTCTGGGACGCTCTTAAGATTGTGGTAATAGAGAAGACGATCGCCAAGGCTCATGGCCTCAAGAAATCCTGCAGCATTTGTAAGGTGCCTATATAAACAAGTGTTTCCAAGTGCCACAAGGTAAGGGGGGGTACATGGGAGAAATAACAGTAACGGTCCTACAAGGCATTATGACATTCGGATCATGCAAGTGTGGTAAAAGGAAGTGCAGGGAGAGGTGGAGAAGTGAAGGAGGGACGGGGCCAAGGGGCATGGCAAGTGCTAAGGGAGCCCCAGGAGGGGCAAGTGATCAGGCAGGGGGATAGGGGTAAGCTAGTGCGGGTGGTAGGGGAGATGGACCAGACTCCGGTGGCTAATTGGGGAAGGATACCCGAGGGCAAGTCTGGTAATTAGTAAGGGGGAGACTAGTTGTAGGAGGGCCTGCACCAGTAAGGCTCATGCGGGACACATGCCACCAGACAGACAGGTGGAACTAGCAAGGGAGGGAGAAGGAGGAGGAGAAAAGGAAGGTGTTGAGAAGCTTACGGAATTTAAGGAGATCCAGGTCACGACGGAGAGGTGTAATAAGGCCATTCTAAAGGAGGCTCCTGCCTAGGAATGAGATCTAACCCCACTCTCTGCTTAGAGAAGCGTCTGACTTGCAGAGGGTTAGAACTAGAAGACCAAAGAATTCTAGCAGGGAGGTATTTTGGGATAGAGTTGGATATAGTGTGCAATCACCGGGAGCCAGTTAAGAGATATTGGAGCTGGAGAGATGCAGTCCCTGGCTTGAGGCCAAGATTGTGTCTTACAGTCCTATTCTGGATTAGTTGAAGAGGGCAGAGGAAGTAAAGAGGAGGGTTAAGAAAGCGGCTGTTACAATAGTCAAGCTGTCAGTACCTGATATTGGTTTCCACCAGTTTTCTCCAAGGCAGGGTGTAAATACTGGAAACCAAACCAAACACTAGAGCCCTGAGGTTCTGTTAGAACACCATCGGGTCCCCAGTCTGAGGTGTGATCCACAGCAGTCAACAGTAAGCAGTTTTACCTTTAGGTATTCGGCTGGGATTAGGTTGACCTATAATAGAAAGGTTAGATTTAGCACTCTGTTTTCTGTCTTATTCTTCCCCTCCCTCAACCAGCCCAGTATTAGTGTGTGGACCTATCTTAGGAAGACCGGACGAAAAAGGGATCATAGGTAGGAATCACTTGGAGGGAGAGCATGGAATAGGAAGTTATCAATAAAGGCAATTCTATTAGGGTAAGAATTAAAGACAATATTCTCTCTATGAGAGCTAGGCATGGTTCTCCTTACTGTCCCTACCTAGTCAAATAACTTACTTGAATAACCCAGGATTGAGAGAGGGATATGGGTCTGGAATGGAGCGTGAAGAAAAGTGCTCTGTGAGGACAGAAAGGCATGGAGTCCTATTGAGAAGTTGATCGGATGCCCGTTTCCCTGTGCGTCTAATCTTTATAATTGTGGCCCGGAAGAACCTCTGGGACTTCTGGGTCGTCAGAGGGACTTTGGCATGGGAGAACCGTTCCGAGCCTGCCGCCGTCCCCATATCTGCCATCTTGGGTACAGACATAAGTTTCTAGCACACTGCGGTCGCTTCCGTGTCTGTGCCCCTTCGATGAGGAGGTCACTCTCTGCAATCCACAACAACCATGGTGTCTCCCGAGTCGGGAGCAAGGAGTACGGCACCAGTGGGAGTCTCTGCCCACATGTGTAGGCCCTTGTCACTTTCTGTTTGGGTTGATGCGGTAATTCTGGACTCAAGGTGGGTGTTCCTAACAAAGCCTTGAGAGAACCAGAGCACTGGTGAGACAGTTTCCGGAGGAAGGTAAGCAAAGGGAGAATGCCCGAGGAGTTGAAGCTGAAAGTGAGATTTCTTGACAAGGTCAGCAATGTGGGGTGAGAAGGAGTCCCAATGAAAAGGATCTCAGTCTTACTGGGATTAAGACAGAGATTGTTAGAAGCACACAATGCCAGAATAGCAGACAGTCGGGAATGAGAGAGGAAGGAGAGGAGGAAGAGGGCGAAAGCTCAAAGGAGAGCCGAGTGTTGTCAGCGTAGCATTGTAAATGAGCAGAGAAAGTGGAGATCAGGTGGGTGAGACAGGCAAGGTAAATGTTGAAGAGCCACGGCGAGAGGATAGAACCCAGAGGGACGCAGCAGTTGGAGATTGAGATAGAGGAGAGGGCCCAGTTGAACTAGAGAAGGACGGTTTGAGTGGAAAGAGGTCAACCCATCCCGTGACCCGTCAGTGATGCTTAGAGTGTCACGAATCCGATTTATGAGAGTGGAATGATTGACTGTGTCGAAGGCAGAGGATAGATCTAGGAGGATGAGAACAGAGGGAGAGTTGGAGTCAAGGTTAGAGAGCAGGTTGTCACGGGTGTTCATGAGAACAGTTTCCGTGCCTCTGACTGCTTGAAAGTCAGATTGGTGGTCGTGGAGACAGCCAACAGATTCAGTGTGATGGATTAGTTGGGAGATGAGCAGCTTTTCCAGGAGTTTGCCCAGAAAAGGGGTAGTGGAGATAGGGTGGTAGTTAGCCGGGCAGGTAGGGTCCGCAGGCAGCTTTTTTGGAGTGGATGCACAAGGGAGTGCTTAAGGGATGATGGAAAGGAGCCAGTGGCAAAAGAATGGTTGCAGAACTCTGCCAAGGAGGGAGCGAGAGAGGCAATATTGTCCTTGATAGTTCTGGAGAAGCAGAAGAGCACCTGTTTGGATGAGACTTTCATAGAGAAGACCATCTTGGTGACCGCATCTGGCACTATGGGTGTGAAGGAGGAAGGAAAGAGGAGCCAGAGGAAGACTGGGTACATGGTAGAGAAATAGGTGCAGTAGAAGAGAGAGGACAGAATGTCCTGAGTTTTGGTAGTGAAGTGGGTGGCCAAGGCCGTTCAGAGGGCTTCGGAAGGAAGAGAAGAAGTAGAGACATAGGTAGGATTGGTAAGTTCCTTACAGATTTTGAAAAGTTCTGCCATGTTGTTTATGGCCCAAGAAATGCTGGCTTGGATGTGGGCCCGTTTCTTGGAGCTGATGGAGTCTGTCTTGCCTTTGGAGCATGCAACAGGCCAGTTTGTCAGAGGATGTCCTAAAAGCCAGCCATTTTTGTTCAGCAACTTTTCACTAGAGTTCAAGCAAGGCTAGGTCGGAATCATACCAGCTGTTGCACTTGGCTGCAGGGTTCATGCAGATCTTCATGGCAGGGGTAAGCATATCAGAGTGTTGGAAATGGAGAGGTGAAGGTTAGCAAGGGAAGAGTCAGTGTGGGATTCGATAGGAGCGGGAGGAGGAACAAAGGAGGCAGCAAAATCAGCTACTGACACTCACTTCATCGATCGAATGACAGAAGGAGTCTGACAGTAGAGGCAGAGGCTTAGCCGGGAGCTCAAGATGGGAGGAGAGGACAGCATGGTCAGAGGGGTATTGATTGGGTTAGAGAGGGAGCTCTCAGCAGTAATGAGTGCATCCAGAGTGTGGGTTGGGCCGCAGGGAAGAATGGTGAGGGATAGAGTTGTGGAGGTTGCAGAAGGGAAGAGTGGCTGCATTAGAAGAGTCTAGGGGAATATTGATGTCTCCAAGAAAGAGGAGGTGGAGGTCAGAAGAGAACAGACAAGAACAGCCCATTCCGAGAGGAAGAGTGAGAGGGAGGTTGGCCCAGAGGTCCTGTAGATGTAAGCAAGAGGGAAGGGGGGATGCAAAGCTTACAGACAAGACATTCAAATGAGGAGTAGGATTGAGTGGGTATGCATATGGGTTGTTTGACCTAAATACTTTGACCTACTGCCCATTTACGTAATTATTTTTACCTACTGCAGAGGGAGACCCCCCTGCAAACACCCCTAATGTGGGGTGAGGCCCCCACTGCCCTCCCCCAACTTCCCCCACCTCAACCTATTCCCTTGCCCCACAACCATTTTTTTAATTAAAGTGTACCATTTGACCTACCGAATTAGGTCAAAAAGATGTGGTCAAATGGGAGTAGGTCAAATTGGCATTAGGTAAAATTGGACAATACCCATTTAGGGAAGACAAGAGCCACTCCACCTCTAGGCCGATAAGGCCTGGGTTTGGAGAGCATCTTGTAGCCCTTAGGAAGGAGTGTGTGATAAGCATTGACAGAGCTGGCTTTGAACCACGTCTGATTGAGTGCGAGGACATCAAAGTCATCGAGGAGGTGACTGATATCGGAGGCGTGTTTGGCAGCAGAGCAAGAATTAAGGGTGGCAAGGTGGGGCAGGTTGCCACCTTTATAGGTTATCCGAGGCAGGGGACAGGGAACCTCCGTCGTGGGAGAGAAGAGGCCCGGGGGGTGGCAGAAGGAGAGAGGAAGTTAATGATAGGAAAGATGCCCGTCAAGGAGGAGGAGGTTGTTCTGAGTCCTGGGTCATGATAGTGCCATTCTGATATACATTGACGATGCATCTGGATGATGAGAAGTGTGCAAGAAGCACAATTAAGTAAATTGCAAGACAGTATACAGGAGCTTGTGGGGATGGACTGCTGTGAAGGTCCTAATGAGGATGTCCTGCTACCTTTGTGAATATCATGCACCGAGACATGGAAACCTCATAGAAAATGTGACTATAAGGCGCATGTGTCTAGAATGCTCTGGGAAGGAGACATATGGTTCACTGCTGACGTGGTTGTGCAACAATGACAGGCCTAGACAGACAATCACAGAAATGAGTGTGGTGAAACCTGGAAGTCCCAAGCGGAAATTTATATTTCAATAGATATTATCAGTTATATGGCACACATGGAGAGGTTGTTATGGATGAGGTTAACTACACTCCTGCACATATCTACTTACCTAAGGTGACGGCGGAGCAGGATGCTATGTTATAAGCACCCATAACTGAGGATGAGCTGTGGGGTGTTATGTCACTAAAGACTGGTATGACCACTGGGGAGATGGGTTACAGACTGAATTTACCAAAGGTAAAACTTGTATTGCCACCTGTAGTCTTAATTGTTTGTAGTGGTCCCTAAGGGCACTGCACAGGATTCTGCCTAACAACTAGCATCAACAGGCACTGAATTAGCTAGGTTATGGGCAGCATGTGAAGCGACTAGGGTGGGGGAGACAATGTTGCACGCAGGGGCACCCCCACAGCCACCCGGAGATGTGTGGAAGTCAGGTGACTTCCTGTTCAGAATAGACAGTGCGCCTATAAGATCCGTCCACGTAGAGGAGGACGGGGAAACAGACAGCTTGGGATACGAGAATGTAGGGTCCCGAATGGAGCGATTTCAACGACATGGAAGAAGGAGAGGGAGGAGCCGAACAGGCACCCCAAGCCACACTGAGGCAAGAGTCTATGTGACGGAAGATTAAGGGAGAGGTTTGTAAGAATAGTGTTAGCACGGAAAAAGGGAAGTGCAACTAAGGGCAGTAAAGGAAAACTGAAGATGCAAATGCCACTTATACACAAAGGCGCAGGGTGACCACACTATGGAACTTGGGCACAAATGGAAAAAATAACCTCCTTAAGGCGCTCCCCCAACTCACGGTGGGGGCTGGGATATTGATCTATGCATTTGAAAAGAATACAGCAGGGGTACCCTTAGCGATACGGGATATCAAGAGTTTGTTGGTAGCTGCAGTTGGGGGATCAGGCAGAGACGGTGTGGATTAAAGTAGGGTACCCGGGAGTAACATGGAGTAATGATGCCCATGATGGAGCATCGTTCAACAAGATTAGAGCCCGAGTATGGGATGCGCTTCGGCGAACATTCCCAGACACCCCAGATTTACAGTCAATAGTGCAGTGCACAATGGGAGATGAGGAAGCCGCTGCGCAGTACATTCATAGGGTTCAAAAGATGTGGAGAGTTGAAACGGGCAGCGCCTGGAATCAATCAATATGACAATTCTATTTTATAAAAGAAGTCTCCCCAAAGAAGTACACAAAGCACTTGACAAGATAGCTGGGGTAGAAGCAAAAGGGTGGCCTGAAAGTCAAAGCATTATAGTTCACCACTGTAGACGAATCAAAGAGCGAGAAAAGGAAACTGTACAAAGGCGACAGGCTGAGGAGGCAAAACTAGTTCAAAATAAACTGGTGAATGTGGCCGCAATATCAACAGGGCCAACATCCGAGCAGACGAGAGGAAGGGTGCGCCTCTAACACGACCCAGGTAAGAACAGCAGGGGTGTGGGTTGAAGGAGGACAAGGGCAGTGGGGAGGAAATCAGCAATTTATGGGACCCCAGTGGCAAGGAAGGCAGCAACGAGGACGAGGTGGGCTCTGCGGGCCTAGAGGAAGGGGATTTGGAGTTCCCAGACCAAGAGCTGGGGGACCTGGGCAGTGCTGGACCTGCAGGATGTGGGGTCACTTTTCAAGGGAGTGTCTCAGCAGGCAGGGGGGTGGGGGGGCAAGAACTACAACCAGCATAATTATGATTATCCCCACCCCCCAGGTCACCCCATGGGGCCTTCCCCCAAGATGACTCCGATACCATATGAGATTCATCAGGTTTACACGCAGCTACCCCCACAAATTCCCCACCACCCACCACACTAGCAGCAAGCAGTGCAGCCATACCAGCCCCGCCCTAACTAACAGCCAGCAAAGAACAGAAACACTTTCGGTACTGTACCTAACGGTGCAGCGGCCCCATTTAAGGTTCTACAGTTGTGGGGGGGACCCCCTTCTCGTTCCCTGGGACAGACACATACCCTGACTAGGACAGCTCACATAGAGCACTTGCGTTTCCAGTCCTGTCAATGACTCTATATCCGGAAGAGGAACCATTGGTGGGGGCAGAGATAGGGAACAAACAATAAATCTTTATGGTGGACTCAGGAGAAGTCGTGCATCAGCGAAGGTGACTTCCCACTATCAAGAAAAACTCTCGACACGCAGGTATTCTCTGGGGGCTGTTTAACGTTTCCTTACACTAACGATCTAGACTTCAAAGTGCGAGGCAAAGGTTGTACGGTCCCCGTTCCTGTACTCAGAGTTCTCTTGTCAACTTGCTCAGTAGGGACCCGTTTAGCAAGTTTAACATGACGATATCATTTACAGACAGAAGCATCGTCTGCGCCACACCTGGCATGTGTTCCCTAAGAGCAATGCTAGTGATACATGCTGTGGAGAGTGATGTGGCAGTGAGAGGTATCCCTGTCGACCCCGACATGTCGATTTACAGCATTAAAGTACTCGCAAGAGCTGTCCCCCAGATTATGAAAAAGTGTTGGAGAGAGCCCACGGACTTAATTTTTTGACCTGTAGTATTACCAGAGCTGGTTGCTGGCAAAATACTATCATTAGACTTAGAAGGGCTACTAGTGTCGACAAAAAGGATTGTGGTACTGGGTACTGACCCCCACGGTTGCCAATGGCGTCCAGTGCTCTGCATTGATCCCGATGTACCCCTGAGAGAATTGACTGTTGAACATTCGAGCATGACAATAATGATGGGGAGATCATCCTCTAGATTTGCATACCCTGTGAGATCATGCTACTTATGTACGAGCGCGATAGAAATAAAATATCAATATCAATGGTGCAATACAGGAACGTTTAGAGCCCCCTCATGACTGTTGCTGCACCACCCATTCAGCCAGGCAGACTTGCAGTACGTCCCCACACATTTATGGACCACAAACCCACACAATGTAGGGATGCTGAAAGAAATTACTCCTGTAAAAATTACCAAAAAAAACCAGGGGCAGCAATCCCGCGAATGAAACAGTACCCATTGCCCAGGGAAGTGAAGGAGGGCATTAGAGAAACACTACAGGCCCTACTACACCAAAGGATCATAGTGCCCTCCACTTCATCATGCAATACGGCCTTATACCCCATTAAAAAGGCAAGACCGGCAGTTGGAGGATGATCCAGGATCACTGCCCCCTTAATGATGTAGTACAGAAGGAGTTTCTACTTGTCCCCAACACGGCATCCATTTTGTGCAGCATCCCCAAGGATGCAACCCATTTCACTGTAGTAGATTTGAAAAACACCTTCTCATTACCCCTTCACCCAGACTCACAGTACCTCACAGCCTTTACACTGGGCGGGAAGCGCTACGAGCAGACTTGTTTTCCCCAGGAGTACGGTGAGAGTCCTAGCATTTTCAACAGGATACTACATGAAGACTCCGAGAACATGCAAGTACCCAGCATGATAATTCAATAAGTAGATGACCTACTTGTCTGCAGCGCCAGCAAACAGGGCTGTCGAAGGGACGCTATAGCGCTACTGCAGTAGCTAGCAAGGAAAGTGCACAAAGTGGACAAGGCAAAACACCAGTACTGCCGACCGGAGGTATTTTAACGTGGGGCAACTAATCTCCAAGGACGGAAAAAGAATCATCCCCGACAGGGCAGCAACAGTGCTTGCCACTCCCAAATCACTCACAGTAAAAGATATACAAAAATTCCTAGGGTTATGCAATGATTGCAGGGCATGGATTATAGATTATGCAGTGTACACAATGCCAATATACAGGGCCGCAAGGAAGCACAAAAAGAGCACCAAAGTAGAATGGATCACAGAGATGATAGGTTTCAAGGACTTAAATGAAGTAATCTCGACAGCAACCATCTTTGCCACCCCAGATTACACACAAGAGTTTAATATTTTCTCGCACTCCAATGGTACACTCATGACAGCGATACCAGCACAATGGGCCATATGCCACTAGCACACTCGACTGTTATGCAGGGACAATTCGCCTGCAAACAAACTCACTTTTTGCGATTTTGGATCGCTCAAAGTCCACACTCACCACACAGAGAGCATCCGATCCGCTTATGAAATCATTGTCAAGCCCCCACATCCATGTTGCAAGGTGCAAGACAGCAAACCCAGCAACGTTCCTCACACAACAATGCACCGCCGAAGATTTGCAACAGCAAGACTACTTCTTATGAAGGAGTCAGAAGATATCCCCAAAGCCAAAGACAGCCCCCTAGAAGAGGGAGAGATCCTCTAAATTGACGGGTCAGCATCGAGAGACAGGTGAAAGACATGTTGGGGCAGCAGTGGTACGCCTAGAGGAAGGAGAATATGAAAAACTTCTAATGAAAATATTGCTCATACATTATTCAGCTGAAGCAGCCAAACTGGTAGCTCCGACTGAAGCGCTGTGGGCGTCTAAGGGGTGCCTATGTTAACATCTATTCAGACTCTGCCTATGTCACCACGATGGTGCATGCACGTCTGTTGCGCTGGAGAAATTAAAAGTTACTCACCGTAGTAACTAAGGAACAAGTTACTTACCTGTAACTGTTCTCCAGCATGGGTCTGGCATGGATTCACATGCTCATGAATATTCCCCGTCAGGCTGGGAATCCTCGGTAAAGAAAAAATCAGTTTTGTTTCTGAACTGTCTTTCTCCTAACAACCAATCACTGGTCTATGGGACATACCGCCCCCAGCCAATAACTGCCCTCTACCTAAGCCCATCCACTGGCAGCAATCATCAAATTAGGTAGCATGTATATTGGTAGTAGAACCAAGAGAAGAGCCACAGAGGGGTAGGCGGGAGGGTTCGCATGTGAATCCATGCCATACCCATGCTGGAGAACAACAGTTAGAGGTAAGTAACTTGTTCCTTCTCCAGCATGGGGTCTGCCATGGATTTACATGCTCATTAATAAAGAATACATAGCAGTACACACATGCACAACCACGGGAGGTGGCAATGCTCAACATTAAACATTTTAACATCTCAACATTAAGCATCTCTTACCTCCTCACAAGGCTCACCTTCAAGCGAACATGTTGCGCAGCACTGCTTGGCCGACTCTGGACTCCTCCCTGGAATCCCAGTCGACGCAGTAGAATCTCGTGAAGGTGTGAGTCGACCTCCACGTGGCAGCCCTGCAGATGTCCAGCAGGGGCACACCAGACAGCAACGCTGTAGTTGCAGCGAGAGCCCAGCTGCTCGAATGAGCTCGCGGACAGCCAGGCAACGGTCGGTTGCCCATTCGGTGACAATGGGTGATGCAGCCGGAGATCCACCTGGAAATCGAAGCCTTGGAGAGGGCCTTCCCTTGGTTCACAGGACCAAAGTTCAAAACAGGTGTGATGTCTTCCGAAAATTCTTCGTGCAGTCCACGTAGAACTTCAGCGCTCTAGCCACATCTAGCGAGTGCAAAGTCATCTCAGCCAGCGCCAAAGGCGTCGGGAAGAAAACAGGTAACGCCAAGGACTCGTTGAAATGGAAGTCCGACTGCACCTTGGGCATGAATGAGGGGTGCGTCCGCAGCACCACCCTTGTTTCGTGAAATTTCAAGTACAGAGGTTTACAAGAGGGCCTGATCTCTCCCACTCGTCGTGCGGAGGTGATGGCCACTGTTAGGCAGAAACCTGTGCAGTTCCCTCTGGGACCACAGCAAAAGATTTAAGACTACAGGTGTTTGGCAGTAAACCCACTTGGTAGCAGTCTGTACCACACAGATTCACTTGGTAGCTGTGGCTGAGCAGTCAGACTTCCCTCAAGGAGAGTTAGGCAGTATACAGAGTATTCACAATAGGTCAAGAGAACATAGTAGAACAAGTAAACGCTGACCAGGGCTTGGTGTAAAAGAGATATAATTATTTATTTAAAACCACATCTAGAAAAACACACAGCCACTAATAGTAAGCAAGTAAAGCCCCACTTATTTTCAGACAGCGGTGAGTGCTTAACGTAGATGGCACTCTAATAATTTGTTTTAACAAGGGAGAGAAAAGCAGAGAATAAATTGAAACAGATCCCAACACTTTTTCACGAACACAACAAGAGATAGAGGGAAAGTAAAACCATGAATTCAGAGTCAGTAGGCTGGATCCGCTTTAAGAGGATCGAAACGAAATGTGTCCAAGGTCACACAGTTGCAGTGCACAAAAGTCTTGTAAAGGTTCAAAAAGGAGTTGGACCAAAGAAAGGGACCAGTTAGAGGGTCAAGGCGGCCAGCCCAGTCCAGAAGGTTAAGGGGTTATTATTACCTTGTAGCAATCTTTAGAAAGGGAGGCCTGGCGGACACAGTACCTTAAGTGTTGAGAATGCTCCAGCGGGGGCAGTTGTTCCTGGCAGCGGATGCAAGTCGGTGCTTCGTCCGGGGTAAGAGAGGATCTTGTCGTGGAGGAAGACAGGAGTCCGTTGCACTGCCAGGGAAGAAACCAGCGCTGAGTTTTTCAGGTACAATGAGTAGTCCATTGATTTGCGGTTCAGTGGTGAGTGGCTATCCGGCTGCCGGGGTGCTTGGCATGGGCAGTTCGACCACAAACCGGTCTGGGGTGCGAAGAAAGAAGGTAAAACTGGTTGTGCCCACCAGTCAGGGGAAGAAGCCTCTCCAGCCGGGAGATCTTCTCTGTCATCGGGAAGTGGTGAGTCGGTTCCGCAGGGCTCCACCGGTGGTGTTGTCGTGGTAGGTCGGCTCAGCTTCTCCCTCGTCGGATTCTCAGGTCCTGTGGCGACTTCTGAAGTTCCAGTCCCCAAAACCCTGCTTTTATGCAGCACACCCCCATTCACTCAGCCTAGCTGTCAAACATGCTAAGTGGTGAGCCGGCCAGCTCACCACTTGGGCCAATCACACAAGAGTGCGACTTGCGTTACCAAGGTAACTCAGTCCAGGGTGCCTAAACCCCCTCCCACACCCCCTGTGGTACCCAGACAGAGTGACGCCACTTTTGGAGGCTTCTGTGGAGAAGCCCTCCAAAAAGTGGAACAAAGGGCTCGACTTGGGTTGGAGTCACAGAAGAGAACAAACATGCCATTTTAGAATCGAGTCCTGGCAAAAAAATACCAACCGGCGAATTAATATTAATTAAATAAACCGCCCGTATGTTCGAGGCTATGAGAATTAAATAATTAAAGTTGGTAGCCTCGAACAATGGGAAAATCCCGTAGGTAAATATTCTCGGTCGAATATAAAAAGTAGTTTCCACTGCCACCAGCCAAAACTCGATCAGGGGGGACGGAGACGTGCCCCCTCGACTAACAGACCCCGGGGCAATCGAATTGCCCCGACCAGTACGTCCACAATATGATGGTTTGTACTGGTTTCTGTTAATAATTTGGGACTAGTAAAGCCAATGGTGACTTTACATGCCCTGGGAGACAGTAGTCAGTCCCAGGGTATGGAGTCTATGGTGGGGTGTCACTATGACACCCGTGTTACTGCACAGAGGGTGCTGTGTAACACACATAGAAAAAACACATGAGACCCTATGGAGTAAAGGACCCCATAGCCCATAAAACACATTAACAGTCAAAGGAACACCATAAATCATGTCCAAGAGTGGGAGAAAGAGAGTCTCACTCTTGGCAGGAGAAAAAAACAAACTCCAGAAATCCAGCAAAGCTGCTGGGGGACTCACTAGGTTAGGAAATTCAGCCTAAAGAGAGAATTCTCCCCAACAGCCACAAGAAACACTGTCTTTCACGATAAGAATTTCAGCTGCGCCAAATACATAGGCTCAATGGAGGACCCATGAGCCTAGTCAACACCACGTTGAGCTCCCACGCCGGGGCCGGGACCTTCACTGGCGGGAACGAGCAGAAACGTCCTTTCATGAACCCCTTGACCAAGCGGTGCGACCACAGCGACGACCGCCCCAGAGTTCTGGTGTATCGTGAGATAGCTGTCAGGTGAAGCTTGATGGAAGCGTGCGCCACTCCTGCTTTGGCCAGCGACACCAAATACGTCAGAACCGGAGGGGCCTTAATCCATAGATGGTTCAACTTCTGTGCACGTCACCAGACGGTGACCCTCCTCCACTTATGTCCGTAGCACTTCAGTGTAGACGAAGCCCTGGCCTTGGCAAGCACCTCCTTGCAGTCTGCCAGGATCTCGTACCCTCCAAAATCTAGTGCTGCAGGAGCCAGGCCTGCAAGTTCAGCGACCCTGGGTCATGATGTAGGATCGCTCCTCCTCCTCTGGCGAAATCTGCGACCACTGGAAGCTTGATTGGAGGGGACACTGACAAGTCCAGAAGCTCCGGGTACCATATCTGTCTCGGCCACGCCGGTGCAACGAGGATCATCCTGCACCGGGACCGTTTGAGTTCATTGATGAGTCACAGAAGCGGCGGGAACGCATAGAGAAACAGGACGGGCCATGGGAATGAGAACGCATCCCCCATGCTCCCCGGCTGGGGAAACCTGCTGGCGAACCTCTGGCACTTGGTGTTTGTCGCCGTCACAAACAGATCGATGCAGGGCTTGCCCCATCGTCGGAACAGAAGATCGACTTGATCCTGCCGAAGCTCCGACTCGTGGCACGAGCGCAGCTCCCTGCTGAGGGAGTCTGTGATGATGTTCTTCACTCCTGCCAGATGAAACGGGATGAGGAAAATCCCCTGGGCCACGGCCCAGTACCATAGGTCCTGTGCCTCTTTGGAGAGTGCTGGGGATCTGGTGCACCATAACTTCAGGATGTAGAACATTGTGGTGGTGTTATCGGTCAAGACCCGTACCCCCTCACCCTTGAGGGACGCAAGGAAAGACTTGAGGGCCCAAAACAACGCCCAAAGCTCCAGAACGCCGATATGAAACAAATTCTCCTCCGGTAGCCACAGGCCTCTTGCGTGGAGATCTCGGATTTGTGCGCCCCATCCTTCCAGCGAGGCGTCCTTCGTGACCGTCTCCCGATGAAGTGGGATCTGGAGGTCCGTGCCCGCCGCCAGATGCACACGGACATCCCACCACTGTATCGCTCAATGGAACATCTCGTCGAGAGAGATCTTGTCCTCGAAGCTTCCCGATACCTGGATCCACCGGGAGTCGAGGTACTCTTGCAGTGGCCGCATCCGCAGCCTGCACAGTCGAGCGAGGTAGATGCATGATATGCCGAGAAGGGATTTGATGGACCTCACCCTTGCGGCCTTCAAGGTCAACAGCCGTTGCACCTTGCCCACGATGGCCACTATCCTCTCCTCCGATGGAGATGCCAGGCACGACACTGTTGAGAAGGGAACCCAGGAACAGCGCGTATTGTGATGGCACCAAGCAAGACTTTGCATAGTTGACCGAGAAACCCAGTACCGTCAGCAGCCGGACGGTTTCTGCCATGTGAGCGACAGCAATCTCCCTCGATTTCGCTCGGATGAGCAAGTCGTCCAGGTAGGGGTAAACTTGGATCCCTCAGAGGCGCAGCTGCGCCGCCACTGGCGCCAGGCACTTGGTGAACACCCTTGGCACCGACTTTAAACTGAAGGGAAGGGCCTTGAACTGATAGTGCTGCCCTTGAACCACAAAGCGCAGGAACTTGCGGTGCCCCTTGTGGATGTGAAAGTAAGCGTCCTCCAAGTCCAGTGTGGACAGGAAGTCCCCCTTCTTCCAGCTGTCCCAGTACATGCTGAAGGGTGACCATCCGAAACTTCTGGGCCCTGATTTACTTGTTCAAGCGGCGCAGGTCCAGGATTGGCCGCCAACCGCCTGTCTTTTTCTTGAAGAGGAAGTACCTAGAGTACACTCCGGAGCCTCTTTGGACCAAGTTCTATCGCGCCCTTTTCCAGCATGGCCCGCAGCTCCAGCAGAAGCTGGGGGACGTGGTTTTCCTGCCTGGCCAAGGGTGGTATGCACGGACGCTTCCGTAGGAATTCTAGAATGTGTCCACCCCATTGTGTGAGTGGGAGCTAGGCTGTATGAATGGGGATCTTTTTGCATAAAAGCAGGGTCCTGAGGACTGGAAGAGCAAGACGTCGCCACTGGAACTAAGAAGCCGAAGAGGAGATAAGCCAAAGATATCTGCAACGACTTAAGCACCGGTGAAGCCCTGCTGCAGCGTCTCACCACTTTTCACCACACGACGAGAGAAGATCTTCACCTGCAAGAGCCTTCTTCCCTTGAACTGGTGGGGCCAACCAGTTTGCCAATCGCCTTCCCGGACCTGCCTTGGTCGAATCTCCCGTACCCTGTACTCGGAGGCCGGATAGCCAGGCACCAGTCCACCCGGACCACGATTTAAAGGAGCGTACCTTTTATTCGTCAGGCAGCACCGCGGCTGGTTTCATCCCTGGGTAGTTCAGTAGCTTCCCTGATCGGGAAGAAAGGGGGGTGGGCACTGTAGTCCTATAGGGCACAGACTTCTCCTCCGAGGAAGAGCTTGCTGTTCTCAAGACCATCTTGGACCAAAGATCTGTCGAGGCCAGGTCCTACGGGAGGGACCCCGACGAGACAGATGTGGAGAGTGAGGGAGACAACGACAAAGAGGAGCAGGGTGTTCAGGAGCCGAAGGACACTACGCCTCTGCTGCCGTCTCTTAGACTGCATCCGCCACAGCAGCCACTGCTGCCTCCGGCGGATATCTCGGTGGACATCCTTCGGGCGCTTCACACTCTGTGCTCAGATTCGCACAAGGATGCCCCTGTCGCTGGCGAGAGACCCCACGACACCTGGGCCGTCAGGGGAACCCCATGCACAAGAGGAAGAGAGTTTATCCTCCACCTCCTTAACATCCATTGCCTCACTCCCCCGCCCCCTCCGAGGGTCAAGACGGAACCGGCTACGGCGACAATGGGCACGGACGATGACGGCAGAGTGTATCTCCTGTCCCCACCACCCAGAGCCTCGTCGCACGACGAGATTGGCTCGTTTCACGCCATGATATTGCAGGCCGCAGAACTGTTCTAGCTGACTCCAGAGGAAAAGGAGGGCTTCCCGTACCAGCACCGGGAGGCTAAGAGGAAGACCATGCTGTCTTTCCCGCTGTTGGACGACATTTGGGACAAGGGATTGTCCCTCATGAAGAACCCGTCCTCAGCTTTGGCGAAGAGGAACCCCCCCCCCCCAGACAGCGAGGGAAAGAAGCTGGACGCCATGGGACGACGAGTCATCTCGTCGGCGGCGACTATCAAGGCTGCCAACGCCCTCGCCATTGTGACTTGTTACGACAGGGAGCTCTGATTCAAGATCACTCCCCTCTTGGACTTTCTGACTGACGACAAGAGAGCGGAAGCGCTGGAGATTCTGCAGGAAGGCTAGGTGGTGTCGGACCACGCCATCACGGTAGCCACTGACATCGCCGACTCGGGATTCGGCCAGATGGGCAATGGCGTTTGCCTTCGTCAGCGGGGCTGGTTGAAGGCCACCAACCTCTGCCAGGATGTGCAGTTCAAGGTGTTAGACATGCCCTTCAACAGAGATAACTTGTTTGGCAAGACTGTGTGTTAGGCAGAATCCTGTGCAGTTCCCTTAGGGAGCACTACACAAGATTAGGACAAACGGTGAGAGCAATAAATCCCCTTTGGTATCAGTCTGTACCATAAAGATTTAGTTGGTAGCTGTGGCTGAGCAGTCAGACTTATCTCAAGAGGGAGATGAGCAGTATTCAGGGTTTACACAATATGCCCACTAGACTATGCAACAAGGAAACACTGACCAAAGCTTTGTATTTAAGAAGTAGATATATATTTATTGTATACACTTCTAATAAAACACATGTATCACAGTCATCAAGCAAGTTAAATTAAGTCAAAGTAAAAATATACACACTCCCAAGTTAAATTGTAGACCAAGTGAACCAGAGTGAAAACTGAGCAAAACGGCACAGTGACAACTACACACAAGGGATCCTCTAACAATTCCTCACAAGGGAGGGGGAAAGCACAAGTTATATAGAAATAGCTTCTTACACACCCTAGCAATACTTCCCATAAGTTTGTGAACCAGTTTAAGCAAGTCAGTGCATCAGTATAAGCAATACTTAAATGAAAACTGAGCAAAATGGCATTTCACAAGGTTTATCAATGGGAAGGAAAGGGTAGTTAAAAGAAATGGGTGCACCACACAGTTCTAGCTGAGAATCAATCTAAAGAAGGCAGATCTAACAAATGTGACCAGAGTCAGTAGGCCTGTGCCAAAGTCAGTTGGTACAGGGCAAGGGCCCAGGAGCAAAATGTTCTTGTATCTGCAGTCAAGTCTTTGGTTAACAAAGTGGAAAAGGTAGATGCTGAAGTTGAAAAGACAATGTTAAGAGAGAGGGGCGGCCAACCCAACCGGTAGGTAAAGGATTTAAAACACCTTTAGTGCTACCGCGAACAAAGGGCGGCCTGGCTGAACAATGTACCTTAAAATGAAGAAGTGGCTCCTGCGGTGGCGGTTGTTCCTGGTAGCTCCTGCAGTTCGGGTGATCCGTCGGAGGAAAAGAGGCTCTCGTCGTAGTCTCCTCTATCTTCAGCCATGTCCTAGGCCTCCAAGAATCTTCTGGAATCCTCCAAGAAGGTAACTCCAAAAAAAAAAAAAACGCCCTTTAGGGGTGTAGAAAGTTCTGAAAAACGGGTCCTCGTTAGTCGGAGGAAGGATCGATGGAGCTTGAGGCTCAATTGACCGAAAAAATAAGAGCAAACTCGCAGTTAAACCGCAAATGCAGTAAAAGCTTGAGAGCTGTAGCACGATGACTCCCAACACTTGAACGTGCGGTAAAAATCTGTAGATGGCTGTTAGAGGAGGGGCTTAAGTAGAGGGCAATCATTGGCTAGTGGCAGTATGACTCAGAGACCATTGATTGGTTATTAAGAGAAATACAGTTCAGAAACAAAACTGAAACTTATTTTTTTCTTTACCAAGAATTACCAGCCTGACGGGGAATATGCATGAGCATGTTTATCCATGCCAGACCCCATGCTGGAGAATGTACACCTAGTCCATAGTCCCCTTTCCTCCATACTGTGTGGGCGTTCCTCACTAAGGATGGTAAACTGGACCTTTTTCACCAGAAAAATAATCTTCCCTTTTAAATTTAGATGCGCACGGCGGTGCAGACCTGGGAGCATGCGCTCCCCTGACTCCGTCCACCAGCGCCACTCCTCACTCCCCTTTGACGTGTCGACAATATTAACATTGCCTAATAACACCAGTTCTATTAGGAGGGAGGATGATGGGACAAATGGAGGAAAGGGGACCATGGACTAGGAGTATGTTAGTCACTACAGTGAGTAACTTATAATTACTCCTACGTCCCGTCCCCTTTACTCTATACTGTATGGGTGATTACAACTGAATGTAGCTCCAGGGTGGAGAGTTGCCCCTCCTAGGAAAACAAGTTCCTTTACATTGCCTGACCAAATGCTGTGTCCGACCTGGAGCCGGCATCAAGCAGTAGTGCTTGAAGGCCGAGGGCATAGCCCATGTAGCCACCTTGCTGATAACCTGCCACGGCACGTGCCTTTGGAACGAGACAGCTGTGGCCTTAGCATGTTCGCTGGAAGAGGTATGAGCTGCCCCTCGTACGCCTCCTTGATATCCGATACCATCCACCTAGCTATGGAAGCCTTGGAGGCCTGACAACCCGGTTTTGACCCACCGAAGGTGACAAAGAGCCTCTGATTTGCAGAAGCTCTTGGTCGGTTCCAGGTAGAATTTTAAAGCGCGCCCGACATCTACACAGTGCAGCACCCTCTGAGCGTCATACATAGGGTCAGAGAAGAAAGTTGGTAGAACCATCGCCTCATTCAGGTGGAACAAAGGGACAACTGTTAGGCAGAAACCTGTGCAGTTCCCTTAGGGACCACTGCAAAACGTTTAAGACCACAGGAGTAAGCAGTAAACCCAATTGGTAGCAGTCTGCACCACCCAGATTTACCTGGTAGCTGTGGCTGAGCAGTCAGACTTCTCTCAAGAAGAGTTACGCAGTATATAGAGTATACACAATAGGGCTAAAAATACAGTAGCACAAGCAAACACTGACCAGAGCTTTGGTATAAAAGTATATAATTATTTATTTAAAAACACACTTGTCAAAATACGCTGGCACTAATATGTCAAGCAAGTTCAAACACAGTCACTATAAGTATACACACCTCCCTAGTTAATTATTCGACAAGTCTATATTAAGACACCACTTATTTAGCAAAACAGAGGTGAGCGCGTAACCATAGATGGAACTTCAATAATTTGTTTAAAAAGGGAGAGAAAAGGCAGAATAGGAAAAACACACAATACCAACACTTTTAAGAAACCACAGCAAGTCAAGAAAGGCAGGGTCTACTGTAGAGCAAAATGTTCATAGGCCAGGCCCACTCTTGGAGAGAGCAAGGCGGAATGTGCCCAAGATCACACAGTGGAAATGCACTCAAAGTCTTTGCAGAAAAGTCAAAAGAGGTTGGATCAAGTCAGAAAGGTAATGTTAACAGGCCCGAGGTCACCAAGGATAGAGAGTCAAGGATTTACGGGACACCTTGGAAAGTCTGTTGCAAGGGAGACCAGGCGGGACACAGTACCTGAAATGGTGAGAAAGCTCCAGCGGGGGCAGTTGTTCCTGGCAGCGGGTGCAAGTCGGAGCTTCGTCCAGGGGCAGAGATGATCTCGACGTGGAGGAAAGCTGGAGGTCGTTGCACTGCCAGGGAAGAAACCAGCCGCAAAGTTTCCCGGTTAAAAGGTACTACCGTTTTATTCGCGGTAGTGGTGAAGCGTGGCTATCCGGCCACCGGGGTGCTTGGCACGGGCGATTCGACCACGAGACGATCCAGGAAGGCGAAAAAGGTGAACTGGTTGGTCCCACCAGCTCAAGGGGAAGAAGATCTCCTCTGTCGTCGGGAAAGTGGTGAGTTTCGTACAGCAGGGCTCCACCGGTGGTGTCGTCGTTGTAGATGGCTCAGCTTCTCCCCTCTTCGGATTCTGTAGGTCCTGTGGCGACTTCTGAAGTTCCAGTCCCCAAAGCCCTGCTTTTATGCAGAAAAAACCCCCATTCATCAGCCTAGCTGTCACTCAAACATGCTAAGTGGTGAGCCGGGCGGCTCACCACTGAGCCAATCACACAAGAGTGCGACTTGAGTTGCCAAGGCAACTCAGTACAGGGTGCCTAATCCCCCTCACACACATCCTGTTGACCCCAGACAGAGTGGCACCATTTGGAGGGCTTCTGTGGAGAACACTGCCAAAAAGTGGAACAAAGGGCTCGACTTGGGTTAGAGTTTCAGAGGCGAACACAAACGCCATTTTAAAACAGAGTCCTGGCAAAAAAAAAAAAAAAACAACCGAAGAAATATTAAATAAATAACCCGGTGGTATCTTTAACATTGCACCAAAACGTTGTGCGTTTAAAATGAATGGGAAAATCCCATAGGAAATATTCCGATGGAATATTTCACGTGGTATCCACTGCCACCAGCCAGAAACTAGACAAGGGGGACTGGACAGTGCCCCCTTGGAAAACAGACCCACGGGCAATCGAATTACCCCTACCAGTACTTCCACAATATGATGGTTTTTACTGGTTCTGTTCACAATTTGAGACTAGAAAAGCCAATGGTGACTTTACATGCCCTGGGAGACAGTCAGTTCCAGGGTATGGAGTCTATGGTTGGGGGTCACTATGACACCCCTGTGTTACTGCACTAAGGGTGCTGTGTAACACACATACCAAAAACACATGAAGCCCTATGGAGTAAAATACCCCATAGCCCATAAAACACATTACATAGTCAAAGGACATTCTCAAATCATGCCTAAGAGTGGGAGAAAAAGAGTCTCACTCTTAGCAGGAGAAAAAAATAAACCCCAAAAATTCAGCAAAGCTGCTGGGGAACTCACTAGGTTTGGGAAATTAGCCTTAACAGAGAATTCTCCCTAACAACCACCTCAGGCAAGAATGCGGGGTGAGTCCTAAGCAACTGCTTATGAAAAGTAGCATAAGGCTCTGAGGCTACCAACACCTGGATTTCACTGATCCGGCGTGCCAAGGTGAGGCCCACCAGGAGGGCTGTCTTGATGGTGACTAGCCTGATGTCCGCGGATGCCATAGGTTCGAATAGTTTATGCGCCAGGGTGCCCAAGACCACAATGAGGTCCCACACAGGGTGTGGTTTCTTGATGGGCGGGTAAAGCCTGGTCAGGCCACCCCAGTGTCTTTTAACCACCGGATTAGAGGACGAAAACACCCCCTCCTACAAATATCTGTAGGCTCCAATAGCAGCCAGATAGGTGCAGCATGTGTCTACCTGCACCCCTGAGTGTGCTGAGAAGGATAGCACATTGTCCAACGCTACCTCATTTGATTCTGCCCAGTGCCCAAACCTAGTCCACTTGCTTTTGTATTGGCTCCTGGTAGCATCACTCCTATCCCCCTGTACAATATCTAGATTTGCATGAGAGAGCTGCAGATGCTTCAGTGTGACTTGTTCAGGAACCATACTGCAAGGGCTAATTTCTGGTGGGCGGGGTGGATGATCGTGCTTTCCTGTTGGCGAGAGTAGGTATGCTGGACCCAGCGGAAGGTGGACCAGGAGCTGATCTGACAGGCTGTAGTTTTGAGAACCATGGTCTTGCTGGCCACCACAGAGCTATCAGGATGATACGGAGGCACCGGGCCTCATGGATCTTGTAGATTACCCTGTGAACCAGGGAGTAGGGGGATGGGGGGGCTGGTCAGAGGGAAGGCATACGTGTTCATGTTGTTCCACTGTATTTGCATCGCCCAGGGAGCCCCTGCCCTGTCCCTGCCAGGACGCAAAAGGAGGGCACTTCCTGTTGTACCATGTGGCGAAGAGGTCCACCCGAGGATGACCCCCACCTGTCGAAGATCCGCTAAAGGACCAGTTTGTTCAACTGCCATTCATAGTTGACCACACCCAGCCTGCTGAGCCTGTCTGCCTTCAGGTTGGAGTCCCTCGGGACGTGAATTGCTGACAAGTGTATGTCGTTTACCAGAGCCTAAGCCCACGTCGACTGCTAGAGTGCATAGAGGAGGGGACCTTGTGCCACCCTGTTTGTTGATATAATACATGCTGGTGGAGCGGTCGGTCTGAATAAGGATCGTCTTGCTGCTGATCATTGGGAGGAAGGCTTTGAGCGCAAGCCAGATGGCCATCAACTCGGGCCAGTTGATGTGAGCCGCCTGACCCCGATGGGAACAGACCCCGTGGACATTGTGGCTTCCCAAGGTACCTCCCCACCCCTCTAGGGATGAGTCTGTGGTGATGGTGACCTGAGGAGCTGGTTGATGGAAGGGCCTGCCTACCGGCAGGTTGCTGTCCCTGCTCCACTAGACTAGGTCCTGGTAGAGATGATGTGGGATGCTGACCATCTCTGCCTGGGAACCCTTCTCCTGGTTCCAGGAAGCTGCAAAGTATAGCTGCAAGCACCTCATCCTGAGTCTCGCTTGTGGCACAGCGAGGACACATGCCGCCATAATGCCCAGGAGGTGTTGGTACCACCTTGCCAAGGTCACTGCTCTGTTGAGGAAATGCCCTGTGGCTTTCTTGATGGCTTTGATTGTCTCCTCTGAGAGGAAAAACCTTTCGGAGCTCGTATTCCAGATGAGGCCCAGGAAGGTAAGACTCTGCGTGGGCTCCAGCTGTGACTTCTTGAGATTGATGGAAAATCCCAGCTGGTGTAGCGTATTCATGAGGGCCGAGGCGGTGTGCTGCACTGCCTCCAGCGACCATGCCCTGACAAGCCAGTCTAAGTACGGGTAGACGTGGTGACCTTAGGTCCCGAGTAGGGTTGCCACTGCGTTCATAAGTCTTGTAAAGACCCTGGGGGCCGAATTGAGGCCAAAGGGTAGAACCTTGTATTGGAAATGAAAACCCATGATCCTGAACCTCAGAAAGGACAGATGGGGCTGTCAGATCGGGACGTGTAGGTAGGCATCCTTCAGATCCAGGGAGACATACAGTGTTCCTCGCACAAAGTCACCGCTATACGCGTTCGTTGGGGTAACCATCTTGAACTTGTGAAGAGGGAGAGAAAGGTTTGAGGTGGAAAATGAGGGTGTGTCATGGTCGTCCGCCTCATCCGTGTCCACCAATGTGTCCTGTTGGTCCAGTGCAACTGAAGGAGTGCTGGGCACAGATGGCTTTGGTGTACTGACAGGTGGCAGAGGCTGCTGCAGCAGTGGATAGTGCCGCTGAGGCACGGGAGCCGGTGTCTTGGGGACTGGTGCAGGCGGCATTGGACCTGGAAGCGCTGGACCCAGGGGCAGGTTGGCCGTGGGTGCGAGCGGCAGTACCAGAGGGAGCATGTCCTTGAGACCTCATGAGAGTCAGTCATTTTTCCCAAAAAAATGTCTTCTCAAACCGGCGGAGCACTTGGTGTAGCGGGTATGGACGCGGGGCCCTGAGGTTGTTGAGACCTGGGCACACTAAAAGCTCCCTCCACCTGGCTAGTTGTTTCTTCAGAAGGCGTGGTGTCAACACGTAGCACGTGGAGCAGCCCTTCCAGCCGTGGTCTGTGCCAAGGCAGCGGAGGCAGAGAGAGTGGGGGTCGGATGAAGGGATGAACCCCTCGCAGGCTGGACACCTGCTGAAGCCCGCCGACGTCGACAGGCGCCGGGGAGGAGCACTGCACCAGAGGACAGAGGTACCTGATTAAAGACAAAACAAAAGAAGACAAAAGTACTTCTTCAGGGAAGAGCGCGTAGAAATATTAGGCCAGAGGCCTAACCCAGGAGCGCTGGTGAAAGTGGCCCGTTCCGGTCAATGCAAAAATAGAGGACCGAGGAGTGGCGCCGGTGGGCAGGGTCAGGGGAGCGCATGCTCCCAGGGCCACGCCACTGCGCGCATCTAAATTTAAAGGTGAAGATGATTTTTCTGGTGAAAAAGATTCCATCCCTAGCCAGGGACACCCATATAGTATGGAGGAAAAGGGACAGGACGTGGTAGTATGATGTTTTTACTAGGGATTTATTGGGTAACGTCTTATCTGGGTTGGCCATCTAAAAGATGGGGGGAGGTGACCACGGGGACCTGGAACATAAGTATAACTTCTAATTTCCCTGAATTAACTTCCATGAACATGAGTGTATCGTCCAATGTCACTAAATGTACTCCCATGCCCACCACTGTAACTAAATTCACCTCTACCACTATATCCTCAATTTCAACAACATTGAGTTCCAGTCCAGACCCGAATGAAAGGACGAATGGAAGTGTACAATTCAATCCCACAGGGCCAAACAATTTAACGAGAACCACACGTGACCCCCGCAAATAGTAGCAGCTCCCATGCAGCTGTCTGCACAAGCAAAATGTTTCAAATACTAATGCCAAATGTATAAAACTATTTGTGTAATAGAAGCAGTAATGTAAGTAGGACTAGTAGCAGAAGTAAAGTAGTCAAAAGGCACACCCAACTTAATACTAGAAGGAAAAGACAAGTGCACCATTATAAATATGATGCATACCATGGTTTAGGCTTAGATGCAATAGAAGATATTCGTAATCCCAACCACTCAAACAGTTGGTAATCTGACATGAGTGCAACGGGAAAACGAACAATGGGAGTTGCTACATCTGTTCCTTAATAGTGCACGCATCAGTGATACCCAGGATTTTAGTACCACAGGAAGTATCGATAAGAGAGACACAATGCCTAATTAATCTTGTGCTATGTAGGATCAAAGGCACGTTCTAGGCACGCAGTGACCACCTAGAACTCGTTAATCTAGACACCCGAAAATGCAAAACGAGTTCCACCAACCCCAACTGTTTACAAGAACCTTACCTGGTGATCAAAGGAGCGACGCACACCAACAATAAATGGCAAGAAACAAACCTCACTTGTAAAGCCGAAGGACTTGTAGGGTTCCCACAAAAAAAAATAGCTTTCACAGAACATGCATGTGCACAAGTATGGACAGAACACGTCACCAAATTGACATGGATTGCAGCAATTGAGAAGCCAGTAAAAGTGCACCAAGAAGAAAGCTATGAACTATGTTTTTACAGTGAAGGAACTGTTCCTGTCGGATCAAATGAGCGGTGTAACTGAACTATCCTAATTCCAGACCTCAGGAAAGGCACTTCAGCACTGATGGACTATTATTGGATCTGCAGCCAGCAAGTGTACTTGCACCTCCCGCCTTCTTCGAGGGGCTATTGTTCGCTAGCTAAGCTGCACTCTGCCCTGTTAGTAGTACCAGAAGAAAACTTCAAAGGGGAGCCCCTAACTTATGAAGCTCCCACAGTGCCCCCAACAATCGAAGCACAGCACACGATGCCACCACCAGAATTTCACATCCTCCCTGAGAAGGAGCCCTATGACCAGCTGCAAAGAAGAAAAAGATCCTCGAATTACATATCAGACTCAACTGAACTGCTTGCGCAACTACCTGAGGAATACAAGCTCTATAATCCTGCAGATATTTTTTGCATCTCCAATACCCAGCATCCAGAGACGAGCCAATGCAAAATGGCTCCAGATTGTACGATGGGAGATGATCCAATTGGCTAACGATACCGAACAAGGGTTCAATGTCGTGAGAGTGGAGCTGAGGGCTCTTAGACTAATTACAATGCAAAATAGGTAATGTACTTGATCTGCTGACAGCCATGAAAGGAGGTGCTTGCAAAAAGATTGTGAGTTCATGTTGCACATTCGTAACCTTCCGAAGATGCTGAAAATGAGACATTGACACAGGTCATTGCAGCAGTGCATGAACTAGGGGTGAAGATGAAAAAAGAAGCTGGCGCTAAAGACTGGTACACGATGGTCTTCAGCTGGGTCCCATCATGGCTTGGAACATTGGTAAAAATGCTGGTGCCCATCACCGTATTGGTCTTGATTTTCTGCACGTGCCAATTGGGTCTCTGGTTTTGTGCTAAAGCAGTACCTAATGGCACAATGATGATGGTTTCTATTGGCAGTAAATGGAAGTACAAACTGACAGCCCCGTTCACAACATGCTCCCACTCCCCATTGGAGATATAGTTGACAACTTATACCACAGAACCATTGTTCCTCCCCCTGACCCCGCGAATTACAAGGAAGCGTGGGTAGATCTGACTGCGGGCATTGGGGGGTGCATTTATATGACATGTACACCTGAGCAATAGCACAAGCAGGGGAGAATTTAAGAGCTGTGTGTAGGGCCTGGATGCCGATAAAAAGAACCCCTGCATGAGAGGAAGCAGTAAGGCGAGCGAATGAGCATAAATATAGGGGAGGAGAATGTGTTACTGTAGAAGTAACAAAAGGGGGGGAATGTTGGGATGGAAATTAGTATATCCCATCCCCTAAGCACTTTCAGGTGAGGCGAATCCCCTATGAAGTAGTGTAGTGTATAAGAGGGGAGAGAACGGCACTATGAAACTCAGTACGGAGGTAATATAGCGCCAACAACAGATGCATGGCAT
Source organism: Ambystoma mexicanum (assembly GCF_040938575.1). Classification (NCBI taxonomy): domain Eukaryota; kingdom Metazoa; phylum Chordata; class Amphibia; order Caudata; family Ambystomatidae; genus Ambystoma; species Ambystoma mexicanum. The sequence continues at coordinate 274,687,951 of NC_090931.1, read as the reverse complement.
TAGGAAACACATAGAAAGAAACGCCATTTTATATTTATGACAAAAGCACAGCCTTGCTTCACCACGCTGCACCAGCTGAGTTCCCTGGAAAGATTTCACTAGGCCCAACATCATTAAGGCAAAATGAACCGCCAGTTCTCACAGAAGTCCACTACCACCCCCCCCATGTACCTACACTGTTGCAAACATTTAGTATCTTTTAGAGGAATGCATCCTGCAAGAGCGTAAGACAATACCAGGATCCGTGCAGTGCTCATTCATCTCCACTAAGCTGCCAGCAGGCTTCTAACCCCCAATCAGCCAGTCCAAATCCAGCCCCACACTCCTGCATTCCATGATAAGCGAGTGACCCGCCCCCCGTCCTAGCACAAATCAAGTGACCATAAAAGATTTGAGTATGCACAATTGCTTCAACCCCCAGCATAAAATACATCCTTTGTAAAACGAGGTACAGTGAGGGATAAATTATTGATCAAAACCAGGGTGGAGACCTTGGGTGCAAGAGGAGCGGTATCAAAGCCCAGAATGTGTGCGTCAGTGGGACTGTATTTCATCCTCCCTTCCCCCTGGCACCAATCCCGAGCTGCCCAGGTGAATGTCACAGTGATATAGTAGTAGGCTTAGAGTGCTAGTTCAGATGTAACACTATTTTATGAGCAACCTGACCTTTACTAGACAAGATGAGCCCATATGACCCACATGGAGCCTGACCATCGGCGAAGGAACTACCGAATTGTAGCATGGCATCCCCTATGGAGCAGGTCTACGTATCCGGAATGACCAATCAGTGGCGCTAGGTTGTACTATATGTGATGACGCCACTCAGCCTTTTAAGCTCCTGCTTGTCTTATGATTAACCAGAACATTCTCGAGAAGCAGCCTTTTCTGTTATCTTGTATTTTGTACAATTATACCTTGTTATCCTTGCACGTTATCTCCTGGATTATTTCTCAAGAGGGTTATATTCACTCTGAAGTGTGCATTAACAGGGATTTGCCTTCACCAACTTTGCAAGGAAAAGGTGGCCTGAGGAACCCAATTGTGATTATGTACTGTCCACATTGAACGTACTGGATGATGGGTGGAAACCAGTGTCACGCATATATCAATGCTCGATAGCTGGAGCGGGTGTTAGATAACTAAGAATTACATGTGCATGATAAGTGGATTTGGGCTGTGAACCGAACGATAAACAGTCGACATAGCATTAATGTTCATCAAACCGGTATAACGCTTTCGTCTATTACAACTGAATGTATTATATAGGACCCAGCACAAGCGTGTGCGATTTAACAAGCAGGTCTCCCCCCGTTTGCCCATGGTGTAACAATGTACCTGCAGATTGTATGCCTATGTTTTGGCAGTGTCCGAAGATGCGCACCGTTTGGCTCCTGGTCGAACAGGCACTAGAACGGGCTGGTGTAAACCGATATAAACTGTCCCGACTGAATGCTAACTCAGTGTATATATCCCTGCCTACAAAAGGCTAGACATACAGTTAAGCTCATGATCTGGCCTTTATATTGGCTACGGAAAGGGTTGCCATGTCATGAAAATTACATACGGGCCCCAGCTATAACCTATGGTGGAATGACACGATTAAATGGTCCACGGCTGAAACAGCAGAATGGTATAGAGCCCTGAAGAAAGGTATTAAAGAGCCTACCACGAATCTGAAAACATGGAAAGCTCTCCTACAAACAATGTTCTGCCATTCTGATGATAGACCACTTTAAGGAATTGGAACGGACTACACATTGGTTTGTGATACTGCGTTGGAAAATTTGGTGAGCTGGATCCTTGTGTGCTGTGCCATGTGCACTGTGCTGCGTCACAAAGTTTGTGTCCTCCTACCCCCGCCCATTTATTCTGTTTAACACGTATATGTCTGACTCGATTTATTTCTAACGCCCAATGAGATCATATTGCTATGCTATAAGCCCTGCAGTTTATTATTTATTTTTTTCCTCTTTGCATTGTTGTTCCTCTTTGATATCCTTTTTTATGCAATGGTCTTGATACTATCAAAAACATTTTTTTTTTTTAAATGAATCCTATAATCCATTTAAAAATGAATCAAACTTAAGTGAACAATGCAGATGGACAGATCCACAAAGGCAATTTATTTTTTGTCATTTTGAGGTTTTGACACCATTATTTCTTGGACTCACCTAAATTTCATCTCCTGGCAAAATGAGAGATCATCCCGCCTTTCCATCATCACTTCAACCAGTTGGCAGAGTTTTGTTTTTATCTGGATTGCATGTACCAAATTTCCAAGAACACGAACGTATCTGTATAAAAGATGGAAGCACAAATGTCATTTTTCAGGCAACTATCGGTCTGAGATTTCATTGCAAAATCGGTTTTTCAATATTAGTAGCCACTAGCAAATAGAACCCGTAATTCGCACAGGACCTGTAGGCAGACAGAACACATCAATTGTTGAAAATCAATGATCCTATAGGTTGCTGTGCCGAGTCGCTTATCTCTAGATGTGCTTTGCACTCAGCACTGAGAATGAGCATTTGTGGGTGGCCGACATACCCCAAAGCAGAGGTGGAGAGCAGGTGATTGTTTGCATGCTGCAGCATACTCGGACCTTCTGTGCGCTCTCCCCACCTATTGCCTCACCCTGGCACAGAGTAGTGTGTTGCGGTGCAAATATCTCAGAAATGGTGAATATCTCAGAAATGGTGCATCCTAGGGCCTTGAAATTTTGTTTAAAAGCACCGATCCTTTTTGAGTCTTGTTCCTCACACCGAGATGCTTACAATGGGCTCTGTCCAGTCCTTCTATGACCACATTGATGTTTGCTGATTTCAGGCAACCGTTTCATGTGTACAGGGACTGAAATCTGGAGATTCTGCTATAAAAGAATATAAGAAAAATTACCTGCATGGTGATTCGGGTTCTTTTAGTCCAGGCTCTCCCTCCTCCAGAACTGGTTGGGTACGCCTGCATCCGCAGGCAGCCCGGAAACGCTGGCTGAAAGAGATAGCTGTCACTTTAAGAGTTTTAGAAGGTGTCGTGTGATGTAGGCCTACATCACACGTGCGACACGTGCGTCCCACACCTTACCCTCATGTCACCAACGGTTGACACCCAGTTCCTGTGGTTCCGCCAAGGTGGTAGAATTTAATTACATGCGTACTGTAGGGGAGGGATGGGTGGGTGTTGTGAAGGAGGGAGAGCCTGGACTAAAAGAACATGAATCACCATGAAGGTAATTTTTCTCTGTCGTCCTGGCTCTCCCTCCTTCCCAACTGGTTGGGACCAGACTAAAAAGCCTTTGAATAAGCAACGGTGGATGAGACAGCAGGATTCAGGCAAACAAGTTGCGGAGAACCTTTCGCTCGATGTGTCCATAGCATAGTGCTGGCAAAAGGCAAGCGGAGTAGCCCAGGTAGCTGCTTTACAGATGTCCATAATGGAAACTTGTCTGGTAAAGGCTACTGATGCTGCCATGCCTCCAGTAGAATGAGCCTGAAGTCTCTGCGGAGTTGCGAGCCCTTTCAAATCATAAGCCTTGGAGAAACATGAGACAACCCATATGGCAATAGAGGCCTTTGCTGTTTTATTGCCAGGAGAAGGACCACTGTAGGTAACAAAGAGCTGATCTGCTTTTCTTACTACACCTAGATTATGCAATTTCACTTCTGCCGCAGACACGTGCGGTCTAGGAAGAAAAACGGGAAGACATATTTCCTGGTTTAAGTGAAAATCTGAAACCACCTTAGGCAGAAAGGAGGGGACCGTATCTAAGACAACTTTGTCTTTATGGAACACAATATAAGGTTCCTTTGAGGAAAGAGCCTGGAGCTCACCAATTCTTCTAGCCGAAGTAATGGCCACAAAGAAGGCCGATTTCCAAGTTAGGAGTTCTAAATCCCATGAAGTCAAAGGCTCAAATAGTTTTTGCATTAGGGTTTCTAAGAACACGTTGCCTTGTTGGAAAGAGAATAAGACTTGTGTTCTCTATTCAGGTAAGCACCGATGTCTGATAAGTAATGTTTGCACATATCTACCTTGACACCGGTGGAAACAAGATAAGACATGAATGACATAACATGATCAATGGAGGCTTTTAGAAGGTTATGGTTTTGTTCTAAGGCCCAGTGACAGAAACGTAACCATTTGCTAAGATATTGCTCCTTAATGGAAGATTTCCTGGAGGCCAACATAATATCAAAGTTTTGGTCTGACAGTTGCAAGTAGGAGAAGGCTAGCTTTTCAGGAACCACGCTCGGTAATTGAGGGGAGGTGTGAAGAACCTGTCCCTTCTGTTGAGTCAAAAGATCTCTGGAAAGTATTTCTATGGGGGGAATCTCTGCTAACTCCAAAAGATCTGGAAACCAAATCTGGCGAAGCCAGAACAGGGCTATTAGAATCACTGTCAGGTTGTGTGACATCTTGAATTTCAGCAACAGCTTGTGAATTTATGGAGGATGTAGGAAGGCATAAAGTGATAGATTCGACCAATCTGGATGTAGAGCATCTCCCAGGGGCCGAGGACCCTGACCTTGCCTTGATGCAAACTGCCGGCAGAGTGTGTTGTGCCGATTGGCAAAGAGGTCTACTGATGAATGGCCCCACTTCTGAAATATGTGTGATACTGATGGTCACAGCGCCCATTCGTGAGGAGCGGACTGTAACCTGCTTAGTTTGTCCGCCAGGACGTTTTTCTTCCCCCTCGAGATGGGACACCAACAAGAAAATGTGATTTTGAATGGCCCAATACCAAATTTGTTCTGCTAGGAGACAGGGGCCAGGAGCGAGCACCCCTCTGCCTATTGATATAAAACACTGCAGTGGTATTGTCCATTTGAATTTTCACCACCTTTCCTTGAAGTGAGGGAAGAACAGATTTTAGAGTGAAAAATATGGCTCTTAGTTCCAAGACATTTATGTGGTCCTCCCTTTCATGTGAGGACCAAAGACCCTAAGCTGTTAGGCTTTGACAATGAGCTCCCCCTACTGTACTCTGAAAAGTCTGTTATGACTATTTTAGTTTTCCATTTTCTTTTATTTTATTGTTATTCTGGTTTGGTTAAGATTAAACCTTTCCCAATGTTCATTAACAAAACATTCCATACATTTAAAATATTTTTCAGTTTCAATTGTTACAGTAAAATCTTGGTTACTAAAATTAGTCTCTTAACTTAAAATGCACATATAAAAATCATCATTTAGCTAGTAAGTTCATTGAATCTAGAAACCGTATTGTCGCTATGTTCATAGACATGTAGTCTTTTCTCATGGCATTCAAATCTGTGCAATATATAAATAGGTGTTCTAATGTCTCAGTTATGCCTTATCTTTGCAGAATCTGCATGTGATCTCCACAGCAGTTCATTTATTGCGTCGGGCAATGAGTGCTCTTGTGGGCCAAAGATCAAACCTCATTCTCATTATTTTTTCAAAATATATTCCATCAGGATATTTTTGCAGGTATTTTGGTGTGAGCTCTCTTTTTCACGGGTTGCCTTGCTGTGTTAAATGCCCTGTATGTATTACATGTCTCCAGTGTGTTAATACAGTCCATATCTAGAAATTTGCGTTCTGCTCTCACAGTTAACATCTCAATGTCTGCCTTCTCGATTATTTCCTTGTAATGTAATGTCCACGTAGACAGTTGCCTGTTGACTTTTGTTCTTAATGACATTGCAATTATAGGTAGTAGTGTATTTTCGTGATCTTAAGGCACAATACATTTTCTATATAGCATCAGTGTGTTCCACAATACTTTCGCACGTAAGGATGATGGTCCCAACTCGTATCTAATTAAGGCAATTGAAAAGCTCTTTGGTACCAGTAGAAGGTGCTTCCAAACCAGGCCTTCTATTTTTTCCCAATTCCATTGATCTAGGGGGAGCTTAGATTGGGCACCATATGTAATGTAGCCGTCAGTATGACCTTTTGGTTATAGTATATCAGGATGGGATTATATGAACATTTTCTGTATTTTGAGTGTATAATCTTTGCTTGCAAGACTAGTAATTGGATTCTTTTGTTGATTCCAAGTGTGTGCGGTTTTTCATTTTGGCTATTATAAATGTTCACTCCGATATTTGTATTCCTCCAACGTTGTTAGGGGTTTCATACCTATAATCCATTTGTATTCTTGAGTTTATTTTTCCCTCTGGTATTTTAAATTTCATGATGTTCATTTTCTGTGCGTTTATCTCCATTTTGTTTGTGCATGCGTAGTCTTAAAGGGCAGCAGCTAGTTGGCGCTGCAGGCCTATGGGGGTATGGTCCAAGAGGAAGAGATCATCCGCAGAAAGGAGAGATGCAATTTGGCATTGACCTAGTTCCGGAGGGAAAATGTTCAGTATCAGTAAGTGGCTATTTATGTCCTTTATTTAAAACTTAAACAGAGTCAATGCTATAATGCATCCTCGTTTGAGTCCTCTATTTGTCAATATCGGTTGTGATAATAATCTTTCTTGGTTCAGTTTAATTCTTATAGATGTGTTGGCATAGAATTGTCTCACAAGATTTAATATATAGTCAGGACATTTGGCCTCCTTTAGTTTTTCCCATAATACAGGAAAGGATATCGAGTCGAACGCCAGCTTAAAGTCAACAAACGCTACGTATAGAGGGCACTTTGTTTTTGCCGCTTGTTCTTTTAGAACAGCTAATATTAGCATGCTTCCAGCTGTGCCTACTCCAGCAATCAATACGGCTTGATGGTAATCCATATTTCTTTTATTCTTTAGCAACTTTTGCATGTCACATAGTAGCAGTCGTGCATATATTTTGCCGGCACATCTAGCAAGGCTAGGAGTTTATAATTGACTGGGTTATTTCTGTCTCCTTTTTTAAATACTACCATTATCAATGATTGTTTCCAAGTTGTGGGAATAGTCCACCTTTGTGCAATTTTTAATAATGGGGCTGTTGCCCATTTTTCTGGATGCATTTTTAAAGTGTAATTAGATAGTCCATTAGGTCCAGGGGCACGAGATGTGCTCAGTTTTTTTATTTTAAGTAATATGTCTAAATTATCAATTTGCAGTTCTTTCACATTATTGGTTGCATATAGTATGATGTTAGTGTGGTCTTGATCTGAAAATAACACAGAGAAGTGTTTGCTCCATCTCTTTCGACTGATGGTGTTTAGCAGTAGGGAATGATTTCCGTCATTGGAAATCGTTAATAGCTTCCACATTTGGGTACTCGACTTGGATATCAGTGCTGTTATCATGAGTTCATCATCTTCCTGTTTTCAAAGATATGAGATGTTTAACTTTATCCTTATGCTGGCACTCGATTTATTTTTTCTTTACCTGTTAACACATTACATGTTTTGATTTCTCTTTTCATTTGGAATTTTAGGTTATTTATTTCCCAATTATTCTTATATTTGTGTTTGAATATCGTCCGATCGTTCTTGTGATTGTTTTCCAATAGTGTTAAGAAATGATTGCAGGTCAGTTTGTTCCTCTCCTCTTTATTTGTAGTTTGTTGAACATTTTTTAATTTACCTGTATGTTTTTCGATCTTCGGTGTGGACTGTTGGATCCCATTTCTTCCGTTATAAAGGAGTATGTCAATTCCATAATACGGGGTGCTAGGCTTATTGGGAGCCTCCCATATAACTTCCAACATGTTATGATCACTCTCCTTGGTTTTGATTATTTTAAAACCGGTGATTTGAATCATCATGTCTGTTGATACAAGTGCATAAATCTAGTGTGGCAATTGACGCGTTTCTTTTTCACGTGGGATTTGGTGGAATGTCACCAACTGTTCGGTTAAGCCACTTTTTACATTTGGAGGATTGGATTATTTTGTCTAATGTGATACATCTTATATTGAGGTCACCAGCTATGATGATTTTGTACTGTGCAGGGTCCTTTTTTTAAAATCACATCCAGCAAGTCCGCCATGTCTTGGAAAATGTCATCTGCTACTATTGCTGAGTTCCAGTATATGTTCAATTTCGCAACGTTAATTGGTTGTTTGTGGATGCTGCCAAAATTGAGTTTAAGTAACTGTATACACGGATGAGGTGTCCACGAGCTGGTTAGTTTGCCTCCAGTATCTATTCAGAGTGCTGCTAATAAGCCTATCCTTGGTCTTCCTTTATGTTGTTTTAAGGCTGGGATCCAGCATATTTCGTAGTTAGGGAAAATCGGCTGGTCGCACATCCAAGTTTCTTGCAGGCGTATGAGGTGGTAATTGGTCAAGGGGATGTTAGGACTCTTTGTGGAGATGAGTGAAGCCATGTGTGTTCCGTATGGCGATTTTAAACTGAGTGGTGATTAGTTTCCTTGGAATCTATTTGTTCACAATATGATTAGTTCTTTTTATTGCCTCCTTCAGCCATGACCACTGAGATGGAACATGCCGTGCTTGGTTGTCCTTACAATAGACCTCCCGGTTTAGTTTGCCTTGATTACCTTCACAGTGTATTCTCAGCTCACACTCAGTTATTTTTTCATCTTGCAACCCTTCGATCCTGTTGGTTCTTCCGTAGTTGTCTCCGAAGGTGGTATACGTTTTTTTTTTATGTGCAAGTCAATGCCTTGAGCGGCTAGTTCTTTTTTTGAGTTTCCATATTCTTTCTTTGATTAATTGTGATGGAATCCTTAGTGTCTCTGTATCCATTTTTCTGGTATTTTTAATTGCGATTGCTTCTATGTCGCTGAACTCAATGTATTTCAGATCTTCTATTGCTTTAAAGCAGGTGAGTAACGTGGTTTGGTTGGGGAAGGGATCCAAGACCTGTTTATCATAGTTATCATGAGGTTATCAGTTTTCCCCGGGTAAATGGGAACTCGTAAATTTCTCTCTTCATTGATATTAGGTTGATTCTTTTGTTGTTGTTATGGTAGTTCATTTTTTTCAGTTTGAGCTCTTCCCATATTAATTTGCTTTGTATTTCTTTCGAATTATCATTGTGCGCTTCTTCAATTATTTCACTGCAGTGTTTTTGTATCTTTATTTCCAGTTGGTCTTCTTGGGGCCCCTTTAATGTGGTTCTGCACTAGTCTCCTTTTTGTTCCAACGTCCTGAATTGATTGTATTGGGCAATTGGATAGTGAATCCCCCTATTTACCGTTTCGTTGTCAACATGTATCATGATTTTTTTGCTCCCTTTTTGTTTATTATGATTTCTTCAACTTCATTTAGTTGTGCAGATGTTACAGGTTAAGGAGATAGATTAGCTGTTCGTCAACAACTTCTATATTATTGTCTTCGTCGCACTCATTGTTTTCATTTTCTGTATTTATATTAGCAATTATATTTATTTGCACTGTTTTCTGGTTCAATAATGGTTCCATTTGCATGAGCCAGAGGGCTTGGGATATCTATTGCACTAATGAATTTCTTGGTTTTTGATTTTTTAGGGCTTCCTTGGTTTTTGGACTTTGTTTGTGCCACAACTTTTTCCGTGTGGGTTTTTCTTTTTCGTTTAGGAATGGTGAATAGGTCAAATATTGGTTCTTGTGACGGGTCATTTAGTTCTATTATTGTGCTGATGTTATGCACATTTTTTTGTTTATTTTTTTCTTTTTTTGGACCAGGTCAGCCAATTCTGAAGTAGACAGAGCAGGTTGTCCAGTTCTTCTGGGTTGTTCAGGGCTGCTATCAGTTTGCTTTGTTTGCATTTCATTAGTGCTTTTCTCGAGGTCTACTGCTGTTATCACTTTAGAATTTTCTAGCACCTTGCTTGTGGCAACGTTCAGCTCCAGTAAATGTTTTTCCATTTTCTGCTGCAACATTTCAATTCTGCTAACTGCATCCATTTTTGTCATAATCAACTTAGTTAAGTTTAGTTGCTCTTGGATTTTAGCTTCCATTGCCTCGTATAGTTTGGTCATGGCAAAAAGACTATTGCTCATGGCTAAGAACGTTATCGTATCCTGGGCTGTTGAATTGTCTCATCCCAAACTAGGGTCTCTGTGTTGGTTTAGCAAATGATGCATCAGATATAGTTGCATTGTTGTACGATTCCTCTCTAGATTGGTACAGTATTGGTGAATGAGACAGGTTAGATGTGTGCAAATCTGGGGAGTCCACGAATGTATCAGATTACCTCAGTCGGTAATATCGTATTTTCTCACTGAACTTTTCGCTATTGCTCGCTTTCTGCATGCGTTTGTGTAGATTGCACGTGTGTTTTCGGTGGCACCTGTTTATCACATCTAATTGTTTTTTTTCCCTTGATTTGTTTTTCACGATTTCTGAAAATAGTGGTGGTGTCTCGCCCTCTTGAGCTAGATGTATTTGAGCTTTATTAATACATTTGTTTTTTTTTCCCCACCACCACGCTCTGAGTTTCCAGCATTGCTGCGGTCCGTTTTGGTGGTAACACACCGGTTAGTAGAGAGCAGGTTAGAATTTCATCATCAGTTAGCACGTTTGTGCTGAGCTCATCTACCCAATTTGTGGGCAGTGTGGCGTGGTTCACCTCCTTTGTGATTTGGAGCATGTGTTTCTCAAGGTCCCAGCGAGTCTAACATTTGTAGCATTTTTTTTTTAATTTCTTTGGATTTAGGATTCCAGAGTAGTCTTAAGTCTGTTATCGACTACGAGCACACCGTTTTCGCTCTTGTTTTTTTTTCTCAACTAAGTCATTTTGACAAGAGTGGGTCTGATTCAATATTGGAGCACATGGGAGGGGTTTATCAATGTCTGGCATATTGGTTTTGAGTGTATATGCCATTGTTGGTGGGAAGAAAACAAACAATTTAAATTATATTTTCATCACTCTGTGCCTTTGGATGGTGGCTGCATGCCACTCGATGAGCAGCTGAACAGGCCCTCTCCAAAGGCACTCCTCAAATGCGCACGTGCAAATGAGCATGCTCACGTAATTTATGGAAATGTGGGAAAATGGGCGGAGTTTAGTTCCTGCAAGTCAATGAATGATACTTAACGTTTTTAGAACTTATTATAATATTGTCAACAAGTATTTGAGATGTACTAAAAGTCATACCGTTCTCACATTGAAGTGGATGAATTAATTAACGCTCTGAAAGCAAGTTAACGTTTGCTTGTACTCGAAGGCTCCAGGCAGAACAGGCACTCTCCAAATGCACGCTATTTGACTACTGGTGACGGGGAGGTTGAAAGGGAGATCCTGTTAGCAGGTTCACTGGGGAGTTCCACCAGCGCAGAGTCTCAGGAACTTGGCCTGGAATTTGGATCTTCATTTCCTGGGGATCGGAGAGCCGATTCCAGGTGAGAGCAAAGGGAACTAGGTTCATTCAAGATGCCATGAGGCCAAAGAGCCTTTGAAACCACCAAGCTGTCAGTGACTGGTGGGTGTAGAACCCAACTATGGTTTGTTGAATGGCTTCCACTCTTTCCAAGGGTAGAAAGACTTTGTGCAGAGTAGTGTCTATAAATGCTCCCAACAATTGGATCCTTAGTGAGGGGGGTACTGAGTTGGGATTTTGTCACATTTATGGAAAACTCCAGGTTGAACAGAGCATGGCATGTAATTTGCAACTTCTGAAGCAATACCTCCGGCGACTGGTCTTTGAGAAGCCAGTCGTCTAGGTAGGGATATAGATGGATTGCCTGCAACCGGAAGTAGGCTGCCACCAACCCCAGAACCTTTGTGAAAGCCCTGGGGGCAGAATTTAGCCCAAAGGGTAGACATGTGGACTAGTAATGAGACCTTCCTATTGTGAATCTCAGAAACTGACGGTGGTGTTTGTAGATGGGGATGTGAAAACAAGCATGCTGTAGGTATACAGAAGCCATCCAATTGTTTGGATGTAGAGAGACCAGAATCTGAGGAATGGTTATCATATGAAAAGTATCCAGAGACAGAAATTGGTTGGGGTCCGAAAGGTCCAGAATTGGACGGATCCTGCCTGATTTCTTTGGGATCAGGCAGTAACACAAGTAAAATCCCAGACCTACTTCCTCTTGGGGACCCAATTCTATCGCTCCTAAAAAAAGGAGTTTTAGAATCTCTTCCAGGAGCTCTGGGGACAATTTCTGGAGCTTTGGAGGTGAGGAAGTTGGAATAGCCGGAAGAGAAAGACGGTACCCATGTTGAATAATATTTAGAACCCACTCTGGAGTAATGGTTTTCCAAAAAGGGAGGAAGTTGGGAAGTTTTCCTGCTTCTGGGGATGTAGGCTCCTGGATGATGGTTGGAGCGGAAGGCAAGTACATGCCCAGGCGGAAGTCAAATAGAGCAGAAATGGAGTCAGTGGGAGGGGCAGATTTATTCTTGGGTGTCTGTCTCTTTTTGGAAGAGTAGAATGGTTTGGCAGAAGTCTTGCGCCTTGAAACACTTGTGTATAGGCGCATTATAAATGCCATATCATATCAAGTGAAAGAGCCACTGTTGCCTTGAGTATGTGGTTTAAATGCCTTGAAGTTTTGGTGATATGCTTGTTTCACTGAGATGGATCTGAGAATTCTGGCTGATATGACACCGGCCTTACATTTCTGTAGGACCTCATCTGTAGATGGGTCAAACAACGTTTTACCATCAAATGGAAGGTCAAGCACCTTCTCCTGGATATCCTGGTGAATGGAAGAGGCAGAGAGATATGCGTCTCTGCATGCAGACTGCTCTAGTAACTGTCCCAGCAGTTGTGTCAGTTAGGTCTTTAACGACAGCTGCGGTTGCATAGCAGCTTCTCTGCCTTCCGATATCTAGAAAGGGAACTCGCCTAACGTTTCCTGAGGTAGCATGTCAGTGAAGCGCTCCAGATTCTCCCAGTTAAGGATATTAAATCTCACCAGAACTGTAGCAGTGTTAACCTGACTAAGTTGTAAGGTAGAGGTGGTGTAAGACTTCTTACCTTGGGTTTCCCATGCTTTTCATTTTTATCAAGCACTGAAGCGCATGGTGGAGAAGGGCCTTTACTCTTTGTGCCAATGGCAGCAGAGACTACTACTGATTGAGCTGGAAGATTGTACATGAGTATGAAGGGTTTGTCCTTGGGTACCTTGTTTTTATTGTCTAGGGCCTTGGAGAGGTGGGAATCGAAATAAGGTTTTCCCCAACGAGCTAGTGCTTGCTCCATAACTGACAATTCCATGGGCAGTGGAACCTTACACTGCTGGGATGGCAGTTTACCAAAGACACCAGCCGTTTCAGGCTTATCCTTGGGGAGGATTTCAAGAGCCTGCATGGCTTTAGTGACAATGCCATGTAACACCTTAGAAGGTGAATGAGTGGTGTCCTCCTCTGAATCCGAGTCGGTGTCCTTTGACATTTTCTGTTTTTTGGATGAAGGAGAAGGGTCCACATTGTTCACTGGTACCGGTACAGAGTCGGGAGTAGGGTCAACTGGAACTAATCCCTGAGGTAGTACTGGTGACATTTTGTCCTTGATGCGTTGAGTCAAGACTTCGAGGAAGGGTTGAAATCATTTTTTTCTAGCACAGTGTTAGTGATGTCGTCTGCCATTTGGGAATGGGTAGGTAGAGGTTCTTCCAATCTCATAGGAGATGTAGAAGAGTCAGCCGTATTAAGTGGTTAGCGAGGATTGTAAATGTTCAACACCACTGGTCTAGGCACCAAATTGTCCTCAAACTGAGGAGAACATTGAGGAAATATATGAGCAGTGTGAGCTCTCACAAGAGTACTGAACAATTGTTCTGGTGGAAGAGTAAAGAATTTGGAAGCACCAAAGTCCTCTGAGTCAGAAATTAAAGTTGAATTGTCTTTCTGGCTCTCCGGTACCAAGCCTGAGACAGGAACCACGGGAGATTTCTTCCGTTCGTGATTTTGTGGGTAATTCGGTAACGGACTAGATCTTGAATGGAAGTGCTTATGCCTCTTAAGAGAGGACCTATGCATTTTCCTTGGTATCGAGGAGCATGCAAGCTCAAGCGCAGTAGATGAGGGTAAAACCTTTTCTTTCAGTACCAAAGTACCCGAAGTTTTATGTACAGAAGCCGACTTGGCTTTGTCTGGTACAGGGGAATCAGAATGGACTGAATCGACCCCAGAGGCGTGAGCCTCTTTGCATGTACCCATGCCTGTTCGGTGTGCCAAGGCAATAGAGGGTTTTGTCGGTCCTGTTATTTTGTCAGAGTAAATAACTCTTCCAGTACTGGATGAGTCTTCTGAGACCCTTCCCCACCTCGAGGTACTAACACTTTCCCATCTAGAGGTACTAGTGCTTTAGTACCCAGAGGTACTTTCAGGTGAATAGGTCGCGGGTTTCCCCCTGAACAGTCCTGTGAAGATTCCGGAACTGAGGAGGCAGTCTTCACTTGAGTACCGACAGCCGGTGCTGAAACTAGTACCTCATCTGAAGGTATAGTCCCCCCTCCCTCCTCTTCTGATCGAAGTCCTCGGTCGCCGTCGGTGCCAGTCCCAGCTCGGACTTGGAGAGAAAACTAGACCACAAAGAGCTTGGGTGAATTCCACAGCAAAATATGCAGGTACTCACCGGGTGATGTATACCCAGACAGCGGATGAAGGCATGGTGGTGATTGGCCGCTGAAAAATGCTTCCGGCAAAGCCAGTCGCATACGGCATGCGTAGAGGGAGGAACCACAAATTGAAAAAAAAAAATCAATAAAGAACCAATCACTAGAGAAAAAGGAATGCCCCCGAAGAGGAAGTCGCAGCGCAAAAAAAAAAATAAAAATATTCTGACCCACCCAGTAGGCGGAAAAACAGAAACTTGGTGTGGACCGTTGGTGACGTGAGAGAAAGGTGTGGGCACGGAGTGATGCACCCGTAACATACGCCCTTCCCTTTCTAAAACTGACAGCTATCTTTTTAAGTCAGCTTTTCTGGCATGCAGGCGTTCCCAACCAGTTGTGAAGGAGGGAGAGCCAGGACGACAGAGAAATTATTATATATATATATATATATATATATATATACATATTCACTAGAAAAAACGATTAGAGGGACGTTATGGTTAAGTTGCACTACTAAAAACCTGTGACATTCACTAAAAAAAACTTTATAGACGTGACATTATAGTTCAAAGTACAATCGAAAAAACTCTGAAATTCGACAGTTATGGTAGGCTAAGCAACCATAACTGCCTGCACCCTTGTGCACTGCTAACACTAACACCCAGGACGGTTTATAGCCATAAAATCGAATGCAAAAATGTTGTAAGTCAAAAAATCAAAAAAATAATGTCAAAAAAAAATTCAAATTTCTTTTTTAATACGTTTTTTATTCAAGCCCCCCCCCCCTTTTTTAACCTTTTTTTTTACATGCGGAACCCCAAAAAATATATGAATAAAAAAATTAAGAATTCTATTTTTTCTTCGACATTAAGTTTTCGAATTTATTGTAATTCAACATTTTTTTTCTCGATATTATGGCTGACCACCACCCAGGACATCAAAGATGACATCACAAATGTCATTGATGACATCACTGATGACATCACATGTGCATTTACTTTTCAGACGAGGGGTTGTGAATGTAATTTTACCAAAAAAATATCAGGGATTATCAGGACATGTGACATGCAGTTGTTCCATACATAGCCCCTCTTCTCTTTCCATGACAGCAAGGAAAAAGCAACAGTATGTACCGTGACGCAGAACCTGTAAATAAACATACAGCGACGTATAACGTGGTACTTTACAATTCGAAAAGATACATGTGATTTTAAAAGAAAATGGTAACTTTTTAGAATTTGGAAAGTACTTTTATTTAACAAAAAACTGTCAGAGATCAACGGTCTAATTCCATTTCCAAATAATTTGTAGCAATGAGTCTAAGGCCGACATTGAAAATGTTCATGGAGAGACACATGCAGTTAATTTTGCATACACAAAGTATGTGTTTCTGTTAAAGCACCCGCTTTGTTTGCACAGGAATTTCAAAGGCGGCGACATCACTGTTGCCTTACAGCACCATAAATGATGTTATTGTCATGATCTCTGCTTCCAAAAGGTCAGGGTTTTCCCAACTCCCTTGGAAGCAGATCCATAACCCAGGTTCCGAGTGCCAACCAGTCCCAATTGGGACCTTTTGGACCCAGTCCTGGCGCCAGTGGCACCAGGCTCATAAATATGCCCAGTCCTAGCGCTGGAAGCGCCGGGCTCATAATGCTTGGGTGGACTTACCTTCAGCAGACCATGCTGCTTACTTGCCTGCCAGTTGAGCCTCTGATCCTCTTCTGTTTGGAACTACTTTTCCTGTTGGGTGGGGCTGGAGCCACTCCCTAGATTCAGAACACTGGAACTCTTCTGGAAGGCAGGAACTCTTTTCTTACCAGGAACTCTTTTCTTACTTAGGCGTGGCTGTGGAAGGAGACACCTAAGCACTACAGGAGGCTATTTAAACCACACCCGGTGGATGAATCTTGCTTTGCGTTATTCTGCAACCTCTGCAGCAGAACGCTCATCGTGTCTTCTGCATCCGGTCCTGGGCCTAAGGAAAAAGGCTTACCATCCTGAATCCAGTCTTCAGCAACACCTATAAAGACAAGAAAGAAAAGGTTAGCATTCCGGCATCTGAAAGGCAAAGGCTTACCATCCTGAATCCAGTCTTCAGCAACACCTATAAAGACAAGAAAGAACAGGTTAGCATTCCGGCATCTGAAAGGCAAAGGCTTACCTACTCTTCGTGCGCTCCGGAGGTCTTCACACTGCATTCCGGCATCTGAAAGACAAAAGTTTACCAACTCTTCGCACGCTCCGGAGGCATCTGAAAGACAAAACAAGGTGCGTTTAAAGACATTGGGGAACTTTAATACTCACGTGCCATTACTCCTTTCCACATCTAATCCAGTGGGTATTCCGGCACCCTGCAGCCGCTCCGAACTCGTACCTGCAAAATAAAAAGACAGTTAGAGCGCATAGTGAAGCAGGCAACAAGCGCTTACTTACGTGCTTCCAGGCGCTTCTATTCATCACACGGGCTCCATCTTCAACTCACTTCAGCCCGTCATCCGCCATCGCCGGAACCCTGCAAAACAAGAGACATCATTACTAAAGACTTTAAAGACATTTGAATGACTCGAAACTTACCGTTCGTGCAGTAAACGACGGACAGCAGTCCTCTGAAGTCAAGAGGCCTGCGCTACCTATCCAGTGAAGAAACTGGTTACAGCACCCTGCCCCGAGGCAGATGGAGAGCTCGGCATTCACTTACCTAAGGTGAGAGCGTTAACCTTTGGGGGTCTACAGGAGAGGAGAAGAGGAAAGAGATAGGGACACCCCAATAACCCCAGTTCATTAACCCCATATTTTCTATCTGCAGACATCTTACTCTACACGTCAGGCATACAGTGCACAGAGGTCCAGCCCAAAGAGCCAACCGGGTGCTACACATCACCTTTGAAGATAGGGTAGTCGCCCAGTCAAGACCGGCGCCTCTGCGAGAATCAGGTGAGCGTTACAGTTATGTTGCTCCTTGTCGCTAGTTCAGCGTAGGGACAGAGCGGCCCTGGCCTGTCATCCCATAACATTATAATGAACAGGCACCTGGTCACCAGCAGTTGCATCTGGCGTGGAAAGAAGCCGTCACTCAGCAACTGGAAACCATGGCACGCACAGTACATCAAAATGTAGCTAGGCGGAAAACATAAGAGAAAATCTGTGACAATACCCAACCTTTAGGAACAAATTCCAAAACAGACACAAAGATTGTGGAAAGTACTACACAAATGTAAGTGGCCAAACATGACATTTTAAAGAAATATTAGAGTTGACCATGGGACATATAATGAGACCCTACAAACGCAGATGACAGGGTGCTGCAACGGGGAGACATATGCCTCGCTTTGGAGTGCCACACTGTGGGCTACTCACCCTCTTTCCCCACAGTGGGAAAGCACAGAAACTGGTAGGAGGAGAGCATCAGTGGCCGAGTAGGTGTAGCGTGAGTACAGGTGTAGTAAAGCAGTTATGTATCAGATAAAGCACAGAAAAAACATCCATGCACCTTCTACTCCAAGGGGAGTAAGGGTGGGCGCATGCGAATCTAAGCAGATACAAGCATCAGAAATACGATTACGGTGAGTAATGTATCCCTGAGGCTTGTGGAATCTGCTTAGATCACATGCTTTTCATAGATTAGTGAGCAGTGTTTGGAGAATGTGGTGGGTTGTGAGAAGGTACAGCTGCAAATAGAGGCTTTAGAACCACTTGTCCCACCTGGGAATCTGCTTTAGAGTGTGTGTGTGTCAATGCAGTAGTACTCAGTGAAAGTATGTACTGAGCTCCATGTAGCTGCTTTGCAAATGGTGTCTAGGGGGACATTTGCAATAAAAGCCAAAGTAGCTCCAGTACCCCTTGTGGAGTGAGCTCTGTTTGAATGGCAGAGTTTTGCTTGATAACGAGTAATAGAGCTGTAGGGATCTGACTATCCAACTGGAGTTGGCATTTACGGAAATGCGGTCTCCTTTTCTGCCTGGTGCTACAGAGACAAACAGTTTGTATGGAGGGTTCTGGAAGAAGGCTGGTAGCTCAATGGATTGATTTAGGTGGAATTTGGAAATTAATTTCGGTGAAAATCTAGGATGTGCATGTAAAACTAATTTATCCTTGTGTATGAAAAAGAAAGGATCCTGCACTGACAATGCTTGCAGTTCACTAACTCTACTTATGGAAGTAATAGCCACTAGGAAGGCAGTCTTGTAGGTCAGGTGTTTAAGACTTGACTTATGTATAGGCTCAAATGGGGGTGCCATGAGCTTTGATATGATACGATGGTTTATTTATATAGCGCCTATACACAATGTGTTTCAAAGCGCTTCAAGGCAAGAAAGGGAACAAGGGAAAATACGATATTCTTACAGGCCATGAACAGTAAGGATGTGAAATTAACTATCGTACGCAGCCTGACGACATTTCAGATAGTGCAAGTGCTAAGATAAGGAAGGGAGGGAGGGAGGGGGAGAGTGGGAAGGAAATGGAAACAGACAGGCGACTACCGTACTAGGCCTGATGACATTTCTGGTAGAGCTGGAGGAAAACAAAAGGTGAGGGAGAGGGGTGCAGAAAGGGAGGGGAGGAACAAAACAAGTGACTATCGTACCAGGCCTGACAACGTTTCAGATAGTGCTGGAGGGAGGGGGGGCAACAGTAAGCGGATAGGGGAGTGACAGACAAGGTTGCTATCATAGTAGGTCCAGGGACAATTCAGATAGAGTAAGTGCATAGAAGAAAGTAAGGGGAAGAGGGGAGGAGATAGGAAAAAGGAGAGGGGAGAGGAGGAGAGAACAGAGAGTAAGCAGTCAAAAAGAGTGGAGAAGCAAGAGAGGAGAGCGAATACAATTGCAGAAGTCAGTAGTAACACATAATGTTGCAAGCCAGGATACAAGATGATGATGGGAACAGCATGATTCAGGACCACCATGAGTACAAGATGCAAAGGAAGTCCAGCATGAGAGTTGAGAAAGGGTGACGCACCGTGAATCAATTAAGTCTATAACAGTAAAATCCAGCATTGGCCAAAAGACAGTGATGGTGAAACCAGAAAGCATCAAGGCAGACTCCTGTGTGGAGGAAGGGGGGTGTGTACAAGGGAACAACACGGGGGGACCAGAGAGGGTGGGGATGGCCTGTTGGGACAGAGGGTGTAAACACATGTTGGTGCATGCTTACCTGCTGTCTTAGCAGGGGGTCGGACCCTGGATCCCAGGTCCAAACAGCAAGAGCCCTTTTCTTTGACTGCCCTTCATTTTGGACGCCTGGGCGAGAGACGCCCTTCATCTAAGAGTTATGAGCAGGAAGGAAGAGGCAGGGCTCAGAAGGTGGGCGGGGCTTAGGCCAAGTGACCAAGATCCACTTACACCTGCTCCCCAGCTGCAAAGGAAAAGAGGCTGGAGGGCTCCTTAAGTAGGGAGTACTACTTTAAGATCCCAGCCTGGTGGCGGGTTTGAAATTGGAGGGTGGAGTCTCTTTACTCCCTCCATGAACGCCTTAATGACTGGAACTTTCCACCACAATACCTTACTTTGAGAGGTGGTGTAAGCTGGCAAAGCCGCCAGGTGGACCTTTATAGAGTTGAATACTAACCCCGAGTCTAACAAGTGGAGCATATAGTTAAGAATGTGGGATGGAGTACATACTATGGGGTTTGTCTAGACTGGCACCAAGTTACAAATCTCCTCCACTTGTCAAAATAACAGTGTCTGGTGTTTGGTTTACGTGCCTCCTTGAGGATATCCATACACCTCTGTGGTAGATTTAGATGTGCATACTATGACCTCAGGAGCCATGCTGCCAAGTTCATTGAGTGAGGTTGAGGGTGAACGGTTATTTCCCTGTGTTGGGTCAGCAGATTGGTCTGGCACAGGAGTTTGATGGGATCGCACATCGCCAGTTTGCGCAGATGTGGATACCATGGTTGTATTGCCCATATGGGAGCAACTAGGATGAGTGTCATTTGTTCCCTGTGAATCTTGTTCACCACCCTGCTCATTAGAGTAGTTGAGGTGGAAAAGCGTAAGCAAATTTCCCTGAGCAGCTCATCTATAGGGTGTTCCCTTTGGAGTCTGGTTGGGGAAACCTGGACACAAAGTCTAGGCATTGCTTGTTTTCTCTTGTAGCGAACAAGTCTAGCGTGGGGTAACCCCACTGAGAAAAGATGTGGTCTACGACATTTGAGTCTCGTTGCCACTCGTGTTCTTCTGGTAGGGCATCTCTACTTAGAGAGTCTGCTCGAGTGTGGAGTTCCCCTGGAACATGTTGGGAAGATAGGAACATACTGCGTCTGAGTACCCATTCCCATACATTTTGTGTTAGCTTGGACAGATTTGGAGAATACGTGCCCCCCTGCTTGTTTATGTAGAATATTGCAGTGGTGCTTTAGTTTAGAATTTGTACCGACTCATTTGTCAGGTGAGCTTCGAATGCTTGAAGCGCTTTGAATACTGCCAGAAGTTCCACAATGTTGATGTGGTTCTGTGCTGTGATGTGAGTGCACAAACCATGTGCTATGTGGTGAAGGTGATGTGCGCACTCACCCAGAGAGTGATGAGTCTGTTGTAACGATCGCTTGCACCGCAGGATGGTGGAAGGGTTTTCCCTTCAATAGGTTATCCTTTGTCCACCAGCGTAGGTTTTCTACTATTGTTGGTGAAACGACCACTAGATCATCCAACTGACCGCTTGCTTGAGACCATTGTTTCGCCAACTACTCCTGCATCCGTCGCATGTGCAAACGTGCATGTGGGACCAGGTAAATGCACAATGCCATCATGCCTAGCAAACGCATCGCTTTGCGTACGCTTATCTGGCGACCGGCTTGATACTGAGGTATTTACAGTAGCATGTTTTTAACTCTTTCCCTTGACAGAAAGACTAACCATGCTTCTGTGTTTATGACAGCTCCTAGGAATTGTTTGGTTGTGCTTGGCACATGGCTTGATTTTCTTTTCTCATTTATTGAGAAGCCCAATTGGAAGAGAAGGCTTCTGGTTCTTTGAGTGTTTTGCCTGCAAAGATCGGGTGACTCCCCTGTAATTAGCCAGTCGTCCATGTAGAGGTAAACTGGGATTGCCTCCCTGCACAGGTGCGCTGCCACCATGGCCAGTACCTTGGTGAATACCCTTGGAGCAGACGCTATTCCAATTCAAGGTACTGCCCTTCGGAAGTGCTGGTTTGCTATCTTGAAATGCAAGAGTTTTCTGTGCGCTGGAAACATTGAAATATGAAAATAGGCATCTTTCATATCCAGTGTTGCCATGTAGTCCCCCCGCTTTAGCAGAGGGATTAATTCCCCTAGTGTTGTCATGCAGAATTTCTGTGGCTTTACATAAGTGTTTGGAGGGCGTAAGTCTAATAATGGCCGCATAGTTAGATCTTTTTTTGGCACAAGGAAGTAAGTTGAATAAATACCCTTGTTCACCTCGTTCACTGGGACGATTTCTATGGCGTCCTTGAGTAACAGCGATGCGACCTCCTCGAGAAGTTTGAGCTGTTCTTCCTTCATGGTTGCTCTTTGTCGCGGGGGATGGTTGGAAGGTCATTGAATTAGCTCCACACAATACCCCCCCCTCATCCCTCCCTGCTACTGTCGCTAGCATCCACTTGTCTGTGGTGATGCCCTCCCATGCGTGGGTGAAGTGTGAAATACGCCCGGTTTGCCATTGTTTAGGAGGTGAATTTCCACCTCTAAGTGGAGGACCTCCCCCGGGCATGAGATCGACGCCGTCCTCTCTGCAACCCCTGCGAGGCTTGTCCCTGGTTGTTACCCCAGGATGAGCCCTGACTTTGTCCATAACCTGAACCCCTTTTGCGAGCTCTGACCACAAAAATGACGAAAATTGCTTCCGCCTTTTTGGCGGGGTGCTTCCGATGAGGCTAAAGGTGTTCTGGCCCTCTCATGTTGTGGTTACCACAAGAGAGTCCGGTTTTAGCTTGCCCCTGATATAAAGTGGATCCGATGGTGCAGGACAGAGGAGTTTAACAACATATGGGTTGAGTGCCCACGTATGGTTCAGGGTCTCCAGAGAAGGTTGTATTCTCCTTTGGATGGACTGAAGGATTAGAATAAATTGGGTGGTGACTTTCCTGTCCCCCAATATATCTTCCACAAAATATTTACGAGCTGAGTCTCTTGGGTCTGAATTTGAAAGTGCTCAGCTGCCTTTATGAGCATATCGTTATACAGTGGTTGATTGTCAACTGGTGAATCTGCCACTGGTGCGTCTTGGTTAACTGGAGAGGGTAAGTTGTACACATCCTCTTCCTCATGATCATAATAATGGTCTGTTTCTTGTATAGTATCATTGTCCTCAGTGTCTGAATTTAGATCATATAGATCAGTATGGACTGGGGGCTTGGAGGACCAAGCTTCAGTAGTTGGTGCCATATTTTGGAAATTTTGGATAGTTTGGGGGGGGTTCTTCTCAAAGAAGTTAGCCATAAAATGTCATTCTTGTCATAATCCTGTCAATGTCTTCAGTGGTCCATGTTGCTGAACTTGGTATGAATCCAGGGTATTGGGGTGTAATCAGTCTCTGAGGTGCAGACTGGGCCTGAGGTGTAGAATGGCCCTTATTTTTGAAGGCCTCCGTTAAGGTCCCTTCCTCTTGGGAAACAGTGTTTTTCTCTGAGGTGTGCTAGATTTCTCCTTGTGAGAGTTACTCTTGAAGGAGTGTTTTTTCAAACTTTTTGCCTTAAGGAGGCTTTCAGGGACATGCGTTTGCACCAAATGGGCTATTCCCAAGCTCTTGGAGCCTTTGGCCGTTTTCAACATGGAGTGTCAAATATTGGTGGTGGAACCGACCGAGCCTAGTTTTCCGGGGTTCGGCAGAGGGTTTGGACACTGTCTGTAATTGTCTTTCGACTTTCGGGGGCCTGTCATGTGGCGATCGGGACCTCTAGGGCCCAGAGGACAGTGATTCGGTGGACCTCTCCCTTGACACTCTGGTTGGGCGTTTGGTCGACGTTGCAGTCGAATCTTGGACCTTGGCTATGTGTTTAGTGCGGGAAGTAGTGTGAGTGGCACTGCCGCTGGGTGTCGTCCCCATAACACAGCCGCTGGCCTGTCTATTGGGGTCAGGGGCTTGCACTTGGGAATCTACGGTTCCCGTCGCCTTCTGTGTCTGAGGTGACCACGACGCTGCCATCGTTGGAGGCTCCCTCCACGTCCATGGCGGCCTTGGCCTGCATGGCGTGATGGGCCAAGCGCTTTGTATTTCAGTCCTTGAGAGTTTTAGGCTAGAAGAGCTTGCAGGCTCGAGAATGGCCTTGGTCCTGGTCCCGTGCTAGACAAAGATTACACACCCAGTACTTGTCTACCCAGGGGAACTTCTCATTACAACTAGGGCAAAATGTAAATCGGAGTGTTTTCCATAGTAATAAGACATGGCAGCTAGGCGAGAAAAAAGTGTAAGGGGAAATATGCATTCTCTAAATGTCCCCCCCCCCCACTCTCCCTACTGTGTGCCGAGGCCCGGGATCTGTCGAATCAGGCCTTTGTTCGACATTCATCCTTTCCATTGCCGAAGATGTTGTCGAAAGTCAGTGTAGTGAAAGGATAGAAAGAGTAACCAACTCTGATTTGACAATAATCAAAGGGAACTCTGTGATTAGGCATGGGTACAATGGATGTCACACTAGGGATAGTATTATTGGCACGCCCTGTCGACGTCCCTTTTTGAGGTTCGAAAACAACTAATACTCTGGAGCATCCACTAGATGTCGGCCTATGCATAGCATGTGATCTAAGCAGATTCCACAAGCCTCTGAAATACATATGACATGCATTACTCACCATAATAGTATTTCTGATGATTGTGCATCTGCTTAGATTCAAATGCTGTGCATATAGACGACATCTAGTGGAAATCGTGGAGTACTGCATCTTTCTTTTGAAGATCGAAAGGGGACTTCGACATGGGCGTGACTAACACTATCCCCAACGCGACGTGTAGGTTACCCAAAATGCCTCACCAATCAAGGTCCCTCAAGTTGTGTTTTTACTGCCCCGAGGGTCCCTTTAGTCAGCCTAAGCGAGTACAGAACAGAGAAGGTGTAAGAGGTATATGCGCCTTCTACTCCAGTAGGGAAGGCCGGGTGGGCACATGTGAATCTAAGATACAATCATCAGAATGCTATTACGGTGAGTAATGCAGGTCTTCTGATGCTTGTGGATCTGCTTCGAATCACATGCTGTGCATAGACTAGCGAGCAGTACCCAGAGATGGTGGTGGGATGTGTGAAGGAACAGTAAGGAAAAAGTTACTTACCTGTAACTGTTGTTCTCCAGCATGGGTCTGGCATGGATTCACATGCTCATGAATATTCCCCGTCGTCAGGCCGGGAATCCTCGCTATAGAAAAAATCAGTATCAGTTTCGTTTCTGATCTGTCTTTCTCAGCAGTAACCAATCACTGGTCTCTGGGTCATACTGCCCCCAGCCAATGACTGCCCTCTCCCTAAGCCCCGCCCCTGGCAGCCATCCTCAGATTTGGTAGCATGTGAAGTGGCAGTATGACCAAGTGAAGAGCCGCAGAGGGATAGGCGGGAGGGTTCGCATGTGAATCCATGCCAGACCCATGCTGGAGAACAACAGTTACAGGTAAGTAACTTGTTCCTTCTCCAGCATGGGGTCTGGCATGGATTCACATGCTCATGAATATAAGAATACATAGAAGTATACACATGCACAACCACGGGAGGTGGCAAAAGGCTCAATATCAAGCAATACAACAACTCAACATTAAGCAACTCTTACCTCCTCACCAGGCTCACCTTAGGCGAACAGGTTGCGCAGCACTGCCTGGCCGACTCTGGACTCCTCCC
Source organism: Ambystoma mexicanum (assembly GCF_040938575.1). NCBI lineage: Eukaryota > Metazoa > Chordata > Amphibia > Caudata > Ambystomatidae > Ambystoma > Ambystoma mexicanum. Next base: position 274,662,775 of record NC_090931.1, on the reverse strand, counting down.
TGGAATCCCGGTCGATGCAGTAGAATCTCGTGAAGGTGTGCGTCGACCTCCATGTAGCAGCCCTGCAGATGTCGAGCAGGGGCACACCAGACAGGAACGCCATAGTAGCAGCGATCGCTCTGGTCGAATGGGCCCTCAGACGGCCTGGCAACGGTCGGTTTGCCAACCGGTGACAGTGCATGATGCAGCCGGAGAGCCATCTGGAAATGGAAGTCTTCGAGAGAGCCTTCCCTTGATTCACAGGTCCAAAGTTCACAAACAGCTGTGATGTCTTCCGAAAACTCTTTGTGCGGTCCACGTAGAACTTCAGCGCTCTAGCTACATCCAGCGAGTGCAGAGTCCTCTCAGCCGGCGACGAAGGCGACGGGAAGAAAACTGGCAACACCAAGGGCTCGTTGAGGTGGAAGTCCGAGGGCACCTTGGGCATGAAGGAGGGGTGCGTCCTCAGCACCACCCTCGTGTCGTGAAAAATCAAGTATGGAGGCTTGCAAGACAGGGCCTGGATCTCTCCCACTCGTCGTGCAGAGGTGATGGCCACGAGGAATGCTGTCTTCCACGACAGAAACTTCAATGGCACTGAATGCATAGGCTCGAATGGGGCCCCCCCATGAGCCTAGTTAGCACCACGTTGAGCTCCCATGCCGGGGCAGGGGCCTTCACCGGCGGGAATGATCGGAACAGTCCTTTCATAAATTCCTTCACCAGACGATGAGACCACAAGGACGCCCGTCCTGTAGTTCTGGTGTAACGTGAGACGGCAGCCAGATGTACCTTGATGGAAGCGTGAGATAGGCCAGCCTTGGCCAAAGACAGTAGGTACGGCAATACTTGAGGGGCCGTAATCCGCAGAGGGTTAATCTTCTGTGCACGGCACCAGACAGAGAACCTCTTCCATTTATGTCCGTAGCACTTGAGAGTTGAGGATGCCCTGGCCTTTGCAAGAACCTCTGCAGTCGGCCGGGATGTCGTATCCTCCAAACTCTAGTGCTGCAGGAACCAGGCCTGCAAGTTCAGCGACTCTGGTTCGTGATGAAGAATGGCGCCTCCTTCTCTGGAGAGAAGATCCGCGTCCGTCGGCAGCTTGACTGGTGTGGACGCTGACAAGTCCAGAAGGTCCGGGAACCAGATCTGCCTCGGCCACGCCGGTGCGACGAGGATCATCCTGCACCGGGACCTCTTGAGCTGGTTGACGAGCCGGAGTAGCAACGGCAACGGCAGGAATGCATAAAGGAACAGGCCCGTCCCAGGGGAACGAGAAAGCATCGCCCATGCTCCTCGGTTGGGGAAACCTGCTGGCGAACCTCCGTCACTTGGAGTTTGCAGCCGTCGCGAAGAGATCGATCTGGGGTTTTCCCCATCGTCGGAAGAGTCGGTCCACTTGATCCTGGCGCAGTTCCCACTCGTGGCATGAGCGCAGCTCTCTGCTGAGTGAGTCGGCGATGGTGTTTTTTATCCCTGCCAGATGAAAGGGTACCAGAAACATCCCTTGGGCGACGGCCCAATGCAACAGATCCTGGGCTTCCTTGGACAGGGCAGGGGATCTGGTTCCGCCCTGCTTCCGAATGTAAAACATTGTGGTGGTGTTGTCGGTGAAGATCCTCACCACCTTGCCCTTGAGGGACGGAAGGAAGGACCTGAGGACCCAGAACACTGCGCGGAGCTCCAAGATGTTGATGTGGAGAGTCTTCTCCTCCAAGCACCAAAGGTGTGCGCTCCCCAACCTTCCAGGGAGGCATCCGTCGTCACCGTCACCTGGTGGGCCGGGGCTAGGAAACCTGTTCCCGCTGTCAGATGAGCGCAGACACCCCACCATCGTATCGCCTGACGGAACGCTTCGTCGAGCGGGATCCTGTCTTCGAAGCTGCCCGTCTGGATCCAGTGGGCGTCGAGGAATTCTTGCAAGGGCCGCATCCGAAGTCTGCAGTAGGGCACCAGATAAATGCAGGAGGACATCATTCCGAGGAGGGACTTGATAGACCTCACTCTGGCCACGTCCGTGGCCAGTAGACGTTGCACCTTTCCTAGGATGGTCCTTATCCTTTCCTCCGACGGTGAGGCCCGCCGCGCCACTGTGTCAAGCTGTGCTCCCAGAAACAGGGCGACTTGCGACAGGACCAGGCGGGATTTGGAAAGTTGATGGAGAACCCAAGGTCCGTGAGCAGCTGGACGGTCTTCGCAGTGTGTTCCACGGAGAGCTCCCTTGCCCGTATGAGCCAGTCGTCCAGGTAGGGGTAAACGTGGATCCCCTCCAGGCGCAGCCGCGCCGCCACCGGTGCTAGGCACTTGGTGAACACCCTGGGCGCCGATTTTAATCCGAACGGGAGGGACTTGAACTGGTAGTGCCGCCCTTTGACCACGAACCTGAGGAACTTTCGGTGCCTCTTTAGAATAGGGATGTGGAAGCAAGCATCCTCCAAGTCCAACGACGACAGGAAATCGCCCTCCTCCAGCTGTCCCAGCACGTGCTGGAGGGTGACCATCCGGAACTTCTGTGCCTTGATGAATTTGTTTAGTCGTCGCAGGTCCAGGATGGGACGCCATCCTCCTGTCTTCTTGTTCACGAGGAAGTATCTTGAGTAAACTCCGGAGCCCCGAAGCCTCTTCGGGACGAGCTTGATGGCACCTTTCCTGAGCATCGCCCGTACTTCCAACAGCAGTTGAGGGACGTGATTTTCCTTCCTGGCCACGGGAGGAATGTGGGGGCACCTCTTCTGGAACTCGAGAGCGTGCCCCAGGTCCAGGGCGTCCAGCACCCAACGGTCGGTGGAGATGGACTCCCACACGCCGACGAACTTCGTCAGCCGGCCTCCCACCGGGGTGATTCAGCGGGGGCCCGTCCCGACGGACGGTTCAATCCTGCTTGGAGGCCGCTTTGCCTCCTTGACCACCTTGACGACGACGGCGGGATCCACCTGACTTGCCGCGTCCCCTATAGGCCTCCTGCGACGAAGACCTTGCCGCTTGATGGTAAGTAGAGGCGCTGCTGCCGGTTCCCTTGGAGGCACCCTGTCTGCCTCCGGATCTCCGAAAGGACGGTCGTCGTTGCTGGAGCACACCCAGTGCACGGGCCGTCTCCGTGTCCGTCTTGATCGCCTGAAGGGATTCATCAACCGCCTTGCCAAAAAGGTTGTTCCCATCGAAGGGCATGTCCAAAACCTTGGTCTGAACGTCTTGGCGGAAATCCATCACCCTGAGCCATCCTCGTCGTCTCAGGCAAACGCTGTTGCCCAACTGACGGAAACCGGTGTCGGCGATGTCCGTGGCCACCGTAATGGCGTGGTCTGAGGCAATCTCACCTTCCTGCAAGATTTACAGGGCCTCAGCCCTCTTGGCATCCGGAAGGAAGTCCAACAGAGGTGCGATCTTGAACCACAACTCCCTGTCGTAGTGGGCTACGATGGCCAGGGCGTTGGCCGCCTTGATGGTCGTTGCTGCAGATGAGATGACCCATCGTCCCATCGCATCCAGTTTCCTACCCTCACCATCTGGAGGGGAGGTTGAAGTCGAGGCCGATGCCCCCCCTGCTTTCTTCTTGGCCGCCGCCGAAACGACTGAGTCCGGGGTTGGTTGCGTCCTAAGGCACAAGGGGGCAGCGTCAGGGACCCGGTACTTCTTCTCGTACCGGTCCCTCTTCGCAGGAGCCGTGGCAGTGTTCTTGAGGAGGGCGAGCCCCTCATCCCAGATGTCATCTAGAAGCGGTACGGCGAGGACCGTCTTCCTTTTAGCCTCGGGCCGCTGGTAAAGGAACCCCTCCTTTTCCTCGGGGCAGAGCTGGAAGAGCTTGGATGCCCTGGAGATCATTGCATGGAAGGATCCAATCTCGGGGGGCACGTCCCGTCGTCGCCTCCGTACCAGTCATAGTCGTGTCCATGCCTGTATCATCCCCGTGGATAGTGGACCGGGGGGAAGGCAGAGAAGGCCACAGAGGTGGGAGAGGAGGCCTAGGATGCGTCGTCGTCCTCTTAGGCGGTGGGCTCCCCGAAGGTCCTGGCTCCGGATCCTCCGTCGGGTCTGGCTCAGGCTCCTCCGTCGGGGGAAGGGGCAACCTAGTCCTTATCTCCGAGCATAAGGACTGGATGGCTGACAAAATGGTCGCCGAGGTGTCCTGCAGCGCCGGAAACGGCGGGCGTGAGGGCTCTTGAGGAGCCTCGTCTGCGTCACCGTCGCCCTAGTCGGGATCCCTCCCGATGGGCTGGGTCTCCTCCACGACTTGGATGAGCTCCTCTTCAGAGGTCGTGTCCGTATCCACGACGGCCACCACCCCCTCCCCCCCTTTTCCAACGAGGACTTTGTGGGGGTCTTCTCGATGGGCCTGAAAGACGACTCCCTCCGCGGTGGCAGGGAGACTCTGGTACCTGAGGGCGCCTCCACAGGCTGAGCCAGGGCCGCGGCGACATACTCAATCGAGGTCCTAGCAGGGTGAATCACGGCCAACGTCACCTTCTGTACGCCTGGGGCCTTCACCTTCGGGGGAGGGTCCGAGCCTCGCTCCCCCTCTGCCGGAGTCTTCGAGATCGACCGGGGCCTCTCCAGAAGCTTCGCCGCGATCTCGGACTTCCTCTTACCCGAGCCAGAGCGTTGGCTCATGGTCGATGGCGCCGGGGAGGGTGCGCCCTGCCTGGCAGCCAAGGAGCCCGACCGTTCGGCGCTCCCGGTGCCCGCGGACTCGCTGTGCTTAGCCTTTTGTTGGGCCCCCGTCGCCGGAGCACCCTCACAGGACTTAGAAGACCGCTCGGACTTCTTCTTCTCGCCTGGCGGGCTCTTACCTTCCAGCCAGTTGGCTAGACGGAGGTGGCGATCCTTCATGGTCCGCTCCGACATGTTTCCACAAAACGTGCAGTCCTTTTCCTTGTGCGTCTTGTCGTCATGGAGACAGTAGAGGCATAACGAATGCTCGTCCTCCTTGAAAACTTTCTGAAGCTGGCATCCAGGGCAGGTCCTGAAAAGCTTCCCGGGCGTCGAGCTCCCTTTCTCCTGGGCCATGTCCGGGGTAGGCCTCGGAACTTCTGGAATCTTCCAAAAGCGTAACTCGACGAAATCTTCACCCTTGAGGGGCGTAGAAAACTCCGAAACGGATCCCCGTTGATCGGAAGTAGAAACGGTGGAGCTTGAGGCTCTTTTAACCGAAAAAATGAGAAAATCTCCTGAAAAAAGTGCAAAAACGCAGCAAAAGCTCGAGAGCTAAGCACGAGGACTCCCAACACTTGAACGTGCGGTAAAAATCTGAGGATGGCTGCCTGGGGTGGGGCTTAGGGAGAGGGCAGTCATTGGCTGGGGGCAGTATGACCCAGAGACCAGTGATTGGTTACTACTGAGAAAGACAGATCAGAAACGACACTGATATTGATTTTTTCTATACCGAGGATTCCCGGCCTGACGACAGGGAATATTCATGAGCATGTGAATCCATGCCAGACCCCATGCTGGAGAAGTGAAGTGCCCCATAAAAGGGATTATTGACAAAGGAGTATATCAGGATTCAACCGAAGGTCATAAAAGAAAGTTTAATAGTGATAAAATACCTATCAGGGAAGAGTACCAGGGAATCTGAAAAGTATATGAAAGAAGTTCCGACACGTAAATACACCAGGCTTTTGAAGTTATATCAAGGCTTAACATCTAGGAAGAATACCTGGCTTGGGAGTATATCAAGAAGTTTAAAAAGCCCATAAGAGGATCTCTGATAGAAGAGTACACCAGCCAATCCTTTAAGATCCTGAAATATGTGTATGCAATATAAAGAAATTTTTGTTCAAGAGCAAAGTTTTTGCTACAAAGATATTATTGGATATTATGGAATGGGTTGGTTGAACAAGAACATTCTGAATCAGAGAAAAAGTCTAAAGGAATTGTTGCTTAAAAGAGACACTTTGCCATCCTAACAATCAAGGGTTTCTCCTTGGAAAACACATTTTGGATTTATCCTTATGTTTTATTTATGAACACTTTACATTAAACCTAAGTCAGAGAGATTTCCTTGCACCATTAATTGCTTGTTTCAAGTGTGAGGGACAGTTTAGAATGTTTCGGACACAAGGACTGTATCTAAGTTACTAACTACAGGACAGACTGATTCTTGCGTTTAGTTACTTAGGCAGGGGACCTCTCTTTAGGACAGCGCTAGAGGGAGTTAATCCAACCCATTTCATGTTGAACAAAACGTCTGAGAATATTACTACCTTGTGTCCGCCTCATTTTAGATCCCTTACACATGGCAGTTAGGTTAGATTTTCTTTTTACTGCTTTCCTCCCGCAGACTTCTTTGGGACATCCAAATAAACTCATGGCACAGCGATCTTATGGTGCTAGCCACCATTAGTAGCCCATTGCGTTAAATGCAAAAGTGCATGAGTAACGAGTATAAAACATGATCGAAAAATATCTGCTGCCAATAGCTTACCCTATCCACAATGTAAAAGTAACCCTAAAGCCATTCTAGAAAAGGTGCTAAGAATACAAAGTATTCTAACCAAACTTCACCTTAAGGCAGTGGTCTTCAAAGTGTGGTGCTACCCATACCCCTACCCCTACCCCTACCCTCCTCCCCCAAGCCCCTCCACAGTACAGGGGGGCCTGAAGGTAGGCTATGGGGGTGTGAGGTTCTTTAACAAGGGGGTACAATGAATACTTCAAATATAAACTATAAGCAGATATGGCATCTTGCAAGGACCAGCAACACTATTTTAAATCAAGGGGGAGTGGCGGCTTATTAACAGTGGAGGTCATTACGAGGTTGGATGTAAGTAACAGTCCTTACCGGCATGGAGCAAATACTGTGTCCGTGTAGTAAAGAGCCCGCTAATAGAGGGCTATTACGAGTTCGTGTGTACAAGCTTTGCGCCATGCCAGTAACAACATTACTGTCATGCCGTTAAAGTTAAAAAAATGGGCCTTAGCGGCATAATTGAAAGCGCAGACAGCACTACCGGCATCAATGGAAACGGCAATAGCGGTGACCGCTAATAGAGGTGACCGTAAATAAGCGGAACCAGAAGTAGCGTCATCACACAGGAACAGGAAGGAGCATGGCGGCCAGCTTTGAAAACACAATCCATTGCCATCCTCAGCACTCAGGACCCTGCAGCATATTGCTGACTCCAGATATCAACCTACCACAAGATAAACATGCCCAAGGCAGTAAAAAAAGGCACCTCTCGCCAGCGCAAAGAGCACTTTAATGAAGACGAACTAACAATGCTGGGTGAGACCCTGGCTGACAATGCAGAGGTTGTTTTCGCAACCAGCCTCAAGAGAGAGGCAGTGTTAAAGAAAAAACAAATCTGGGAACTTGTTGCCCAAAGTCAGCGCGGTAGGCAACTGCCCCCGCACAATAATGGATGTCCGGAAGAGATGGGATGACCTGCGCCTGCGAATCAGGAACATCCTGTCCGCAAACAGGAGCCAGGCCGTGGCTACTGGTGGAGGTCCAAGTACACCAATAAAGCTAAACCGGTGGGAGGAGATCTGCGCCAGCACGATTGGCATAGAGGCCATCTAAGATGTTGGTGAGATGGAGCGTGGAGCCACCTCATCGGCGGATAGAGGTGAATGTCCTAAGAAAACATTGTAATGCAAAGTATGATGATAGTCCACCAATTTGTCTGTCTAAAGAGGCAATGCATGGCCCAATACATACAAAATTCCCTGCCTAGATGTCGTCCGCAGCACAGACACATGCATGCAGCATGGCAACGCCATACCTCACACACACCACACAAATATGAAAATGGCATAAGTCACACTGCACGCAGGCCACAACAGAAATGCATGTCACATAGCATACACCCGCCACAACATGAGTAACCCCGACGGATGCCTGCATGCTCCACCCATACAGCAAGCAACGTGATCATCAAAACTCCACTGCCTAATCCCCTCTAATGTGTAGAAGAGCAATACTACAAATGTATGCATGATGCTCGTCAAACCATCACTCATGCCGCCCCTCTCTTGGTCCCCCACAGGCTCAGATCCTGACAGTGAGGCCCAGCACTCACCCCCACAGGCGACTACACCCCGGAAGAGGGCCAGGGATGAAGGAAACAGGCCTTCCACTTCCAAAGGCCCAGAAAACCCACAGGAGGCAATGAAGACCAATACAGCCCAGGGTGTCACGGCACTGGTGCCGGTGAGGCCGATCGCCACAGTCCCCACAAGACCTGAGAGAGGTGCACTGGAGACAGTCGATGGGGCACAATCTGCAGAAAACAGCTATGTTGGGGAGGCGGCAGCTACGGCACCCCTGGAAGATGATGATGATGTGCAGGGCCAGGTGTGTGTGCCTGTCGAGGACGACTCCTCTGACCTAGCTGCAACACCAAGTCCCGCCCCATCCCCCCCAGTTCACACCTGTCGAATCCGACCACGACACCACCCGGGAGCAGTCTGGGTGGGAGTCCATACAAGGGAGCAAGAGTCCCACAGAGGACCCAAATGGATTTGCCCATGTCACACATGCACCCTCCACCTCCACTGGTGTACAGGCGGGGGTGCAGCAGGCAGAACATGCAGCACAGCACCAGGAGGAGCCCACTGCCTTAGTGAGACAGTTCGTGGCAGACAGTGCCCAAGCAAGGCAGGAGGGACACGAAAACACTGCATCCCTGAGGCAGGTCATTGTGGAAAGCACCAACAGATTGTGCGAGGAGGTGTCTGCCCTGAGGCAGGTGCTCACCCGCATTGCAGATTCCATGGAGGCTGAGCGTCCAGCCCCCAGAATGGAGCAAGCGGCCACCCCTTCTTCGTCAAGCTCCACCCAAACCAGCCCCCTATGCAGGTCAGAGCGCCCCCTGTGCCGCTTGGACATGCCACCACCAAGTGGAAGGATGTAGACAGGGCAGCCTGAAGAAGGCAACTGACACATGAAGCATTTGCTTGGACATGTGTGGGGGAGTTGTAGGGGTAGGGGGAGGGGTGTGTGGGTGAGTTGTGGGGGGTGGGTGTGTGGGGGAGTTGTGCGGGAGGGGGAGAGGGGCGAGAAGGTGTGGGGGAGTTCTGGGGGAGGGTGTGTGGGGGAGGGCGTGTGGGGGAGTTGTGGGGGGAGGGTTGTGAGGGTGTGTGGGGGAGTTGGGGGAGGGTGTGGGGGAGTTGTGGAAGGAGGGGGGTGAGGGTGTGAGGTGGAGGGTTTCAGCACTTTAATATTTTTTGGACAGTTCAATACACCAGTTGTGTGAAAAAAAATCTTGAGTGGACATTCCTTATTGCATATGTGTCTTTAGTGATAAACAGTGCATATTGTACATGTACTCCCACACCCAGTGCCCTCTGTCCAACTTTCATGTCAGCCTCTGCACCCATGTGTGTCAGAAATATTGTGCAATCACTGAGTGGTGCACAGCACATCCCCCCCTGTGCACCCGCACCGCGATAATGTGCAACCACATCTTCTTCATCCCTTTCATCACCACCAGGTGGTTGCAGTTCAATGTCAGGGGGCGGGGGCACGTTCCGTCGGATACACATGTTGTGCAGCATGACACATGCCATGATGATCTTGGCCACCTTCTCATGCCTGTAGTGGCGTGCCCCACCAGACCGGCTAAGGCAGCGAAACCATGCCTTCAACAGGCCCAAGGTCTGCTCGATGACCACATGGGTACTGGTATGGGAACGATTGTAGTCCTCCTCGTGCCTGTTCTGTGGGTTTCGGACAGGGGTGAGGAGCCACAGCTTCAAGGGATAGCCACTATCACCTGCATGAGAGGCAATAAAAGATTATAGGTCAGTCGAATCATGATGGACAGCTGTACTAGTCACACATGCCTGCAGGTTATCGTTGGTCACATGCACATGTCCCTGGTTGTATGCACACAATTTTAATGCCCTCAATGTGTTCTGTGCCATGGACTTATGGTGTGGGTTGCATCTCCAAGATGATACAGGGTGTACACTGCCTTGATGTTGCTCATGCATTGTGGATGCATACCGCAGTATTTGTGTCAAATTTGTGAAGTGTTGTGTTCAGTATGATTTTGTAACTGGCAGCGTTGGCAGTAGGCTCTGCAATATTAGGCCTTCATCGTCGATTATTACGATGGTGACATGCTGCACTTCTGTGGTGGTGGGGGCGGCCCTGTGACAAGCTGTGGATTTCCTTGGTGATTTTGTTCAGTGCACTCCCATGGTTGCTTGTCCTGTGTAGTGATTTGCTGCTGACATTTACATAGTGATTATTCACAGCATGTTGCTGGATTGTGTTACGGGGGGTGAGGTACGATGATGGGTGGTGGATGTGTTGTGGTATGTGGGGTGTTTTTAAGTTTGGCATGTTGTGATCGGTGTCCAGCTAACTTCATTGCTATGGATTTGGTTGTCATGTTCAGTTAGGGATGCTTTGGGGCACAGTGTTTTGTGAAGTGCACATCGTGCTGTCACATCAACAATGACACCATGGAAGTGTGTGCATCTCTCCCCCCATTTCACTGCCATGTGCCTGTCTTGCAACTTATCAAGCAGCCAGGCACGTCGTCCTGCATGTCGCGTGGAGTTCTGCAGGACCATTGAGTCATGATTTGATCCGGGATATCGGGCACAACAATGTGTGATGATCTTGCTGGCGTCACATACGATCTGCACATTGATGGAGTGGTATTGCTTGCGGTTGCGGTACACCACCTCCATGGCATGCGGGACCACCAACTCCACGTGGGTGCAGTCGAGGGCACCTATACAATTCGGCATGCCTGCAAGTGCATGGAAGCCAATTTATGTATCAAAAATCTCCTGGGGAGTCCGTGGTAGGGATATGTAGGCCCTTGTGTGCTTCAGGAGGGCCTCCAGTACTTGGTTCAGCATGCGAGAAAATAAGGATTGTGATATGCCATGCATGTGCCCCACTCTGTGCTGGTAGGTGCCTGTGGCAAGGAAGTAGAGCACCGACACTACCTTGCGTAGAGGGGGGATGGCGGTGCGTATTTCAATGAGACTGACAATGTCGTTGTGTATCATGTCCACAATCGTGGTGTTAGTGTCCCGGTACAGGGTGTAGATCTGCTCAGGGGTTAGGTTTAATGGACTGGCTCTGATGCAAGGGATTGGGGGCTGCCTGCGTGGTACCCCTGGCTGCACTGCTGGGGTATGCTGGGCTTGTCTCACCACCCTCCTCCTGTGTCTCCTCTGTGGTGCCTGCTGTTTTTGTTGTTGTTGCTGCTGGTTTAGCAATGCAAGCATGTCCTCCATCCCCAGTTTTGCTACTACTAGTGGACTCATTTTGGTGTGGGAAGGTGTGGTGTGTGGGTGTGCTCCTTTTGTGCTGGCCCAGACTTCATTGCCTCCACCTGTGCCGATTGTGTGGACCTGTGGCAGTTGGGAACACTGCACTTGGCAGTTTACGGGTGCTTCGCGATGCCGGTATTACCCGCATTCCGGTATCCCCTATTAGTGCCTTCATGATGCCGGTATTTGCACGTCCGCCTGACTTGTGATGTCCTCCCATTATCGGTATCCTGGTATTGCCGGCCTGAATGGCTGCGTGCCCGCGCCCTTGCCGCTATTAGAGGCACCGTTATTAGCGGTGCCTCTAATACCAGGGTCTTAGGTCGGAATAGCCCAGAGCAGAATACGATGCCGGTAATACTTTACCGGCATCGTTTTTCCATTACCTCCAACCTCGTAATGACCCCCCCCCAGTATCTTTACTCGGGGGCAGTGGGGGTAAAGGACTGGAGGCGGCACTGGGGTAAAGCATAACAAAGTTTGAATACCATTGCATTAAGGTGGTGTGTTCAAATTTAACAATATACAAATACAAATGATTCACAAAGATACAGTCTTCTCTGTACTTATGGTCGAATGAGTTTCCCCATAAGAATGAGCAAAACGACCAGGGAAGATGAATGCTTTACCAAAAAGACAGGACAGGATTCTAATCAAAGCAAAACGGTGTCCCAGATAAGTATATGGTAGGAAAGCAGCAAAAAGAAAATCCTTCCTAACAGTGACTGTCAGGTGAGTACAAAGGCAGTGAATATGGCAAAGGAAATGTGCACAAGATCACACTGTGAATAGCTTTGAGTCAAACAACATGCACACAGGAACCAAGACACATGTATACTAAAACCCAGGAGTGCAAATCGAGTGTGTTGAGTGTGCCAACAATACAAATATATAAAAAGGGATGTGGGGTAAGCACTTAGAAGCTCCTTATGGTTACAAGGAAAGTCGGCAAGCTCCTTACCCAGAATTGCTGTTACAGGTACAGACCGCGCTAAGCCCACGTACAGGGCAAGCAACGACAGGATCTGTGCGCTAACACTCTTGATGGTACTGAATAAGGTAACTTAAAAACAGTACTCACGAGGACGAGAAATACCACTTGAATGTCAGAAAGCCCACGAACCCTGTTGATCAAACAGGGACCCAGAAAGGCTATAACAGCAATGGGAGGATAACTAAATACATAAGACTCAGGACAAGGGGCAAGTAGGAACAGTGATTACAGAATAGTGAGGAAAATGGGCATTCACACAGGAGCTAGCTACAACAGCACACAACACCTAATAATCAATGGGAAAATAAATGCAGAAGTGCAAGGGAAAACCTGGAATGGATTCCAAGAGATGGTAAAGGCACAGGAGCAGAGAAAACGTAATTACAAAGGCAAACTTCCCCTACCCATCCAAGGAAAAAGGCAGGAAGCTAAATCTATAAAGAGGAAAGACTAAAGCACCAAGGCTTACAGCAGCAAAGGGCAAAGTCAAAGAAATATAGAACACAGGCAAACTGGGCTGCACCAAACAGGAAAGTACTGACAAATGCTGCCTGCAAACAGAGGAAGACAGAAACGGAATCTAGGAAGCAGAAATCAATTAAGCACATTAAATTCAAAATCAAGAGATAAGGAACAAGAAATAGAAACTAGGCACAAAGCTAAGAACCAGGAACGAGGAACAAGGGACCAGTCACAAACAGGAACACTGCATCAATGACCAGCGCTGGACTGAAGCAAACTGAGGCTTTTAAAGCTGCTTAACGAGCACACGCCTCAGGTGTGCTGCTTGCTGCACCTGCAGCCACAGGTGTTGCCTATCCTCCACCCAATCCTGTCCTTCAAGGGTGGAGATGAAGCAGTGGGCCAGGCATTCTGGAAAGCAGTCATCTGATTAAAGCAGCATGCTGGCTGCCAAAAACCTGGAATGGATCCGGAAGGGAAGTAGTTTGGAAAATAAGGATTTAGCGCTCCCAATGCATCACAGCACGGTAGCATAATGTTCGGAAGGAAAGTCCAGTGGCGAATAAACCCCAAATCATGCACCCAAGTGGTGGGAACGGGAGCTAAAAGCAAATCGCGACAGCGGCATAAGGTCAGGTGCTATAGAGACTCTCCTATTAGCATGTGGTCAGAGGGCCTACCACAGGAGATCCAATGACACATTGGTTGAACCCTGTAAAAGGTCTGTCATACTACCCTAAAACCGTGACCAATGAAAGCATAGCAGCCCACAGCAGCTACCTCCTGTGAAACCGGGCCTCTGAAAGCAGGAAACTTCAGTTGACTACGAGACCCTCAAAAGGGAGAGAGGAAGAGGATGGGATCTAGCCCCGAGAATAGAAAAGGTGCACCATCTGTAAAATGTTGACAACACGGTCTGCAGGAGGAAACTTTCTGCTTGGGCACACAGAGAATAGCCCCATTGAAGCAGCACTGCTCAGAATTAATGACCTGGGACTAACTGAAGTTCTGAGAAAAGCCCAAGTTATGCAGCAGCTAACAAGTATGGAACACATGGGCAGACATAAGCCTCAGAGTTGAGGACTGTGCAGGCATTAACAATTGACCTGGATGCACCACAGCCTCTAACCTTGGGCAGAGTCTCTTTTGCCAGGAATAACCTGGTGCCCTCACCTTGAGAGGATGTGAGGTAAAGGGACTACATTCACACCCTGGACAAAAGATGCAGTATGCTAGGACTTGGGTGTGGCATTGGATGCACTAACATTTTTAAGCAACTCATCCACCTTGGAGATATAACGAATGTGCTGCATTGAAGTGTACGACTGTACATCAGTTGTGAAGCCAGATGTCTGCAACCAGCATCAACTTCTCTGCACAGCAGACTTCATCGAGTACAGCCAAGTACATCAAGCAGGCGCCACAATCTGCAGGGTCTAAGCCAGCCTGCAAGAGTTTAGCAGCTTCCTTGCAACCTTTCCCCAAATTAGCGAAACTGTCTGTCATTTCAAGGGGTAAACATTGTCCACCATCTCCTTCACCAGTGTGCAGAAGGTGTGCGAGAATATTTACTAGAGCGCAAGAAGAGTTATGCCAGGCTCCTTTAGCCAAAAACCTTGTGTGCAAGTGTGTCCAACACCTGGCAGGGAAAGTGGGAAATGTAGCACCATTTGTCCCAGTTGCGTAAACCGGCCTCTCTGAAGTAGGCATGTTGACGAAGAAAAACTTGGTGTAAAAGCTTGGTGATGCTTCTTGGTCAGGCCATTGTTCATGGCCAGTGCTGAGACAGGCTTGAACCATTCAGTTTGCTCCAAGTTAATAGTAAAGTCATATTCCACCTTTGAAAGCGAGAAAGCAGTATTCCCCAAGCACTTGACCAATTTTTCAATGGCCCTTTGGAAGGGTATATTATAATGCATTACCATAGGCTGAGGCTTGCATGAACTCTAATTCAGACGAGGAATCCGAAAGTCAGAGGTCAGGCTGGCCAACCCTTTCTCCTCTACGTAACATTCAGGGAAAGCTCTTCACCTTTTTCTAGGGACTCAAGCCCAAAGGGGATAGGATCACCCTGCCCCAGAAAGATCTGGACAAGAACTCCAATCTCAGAGTGCGAGGAGGGGAGGCAGGCACCGGCACACAGGAGGCTGGAGGTGAATACCCCCCCTTTGCAAATTGCATTATAAATGGGCCACCACTCCATCCACAGTGTGAATGGCCGACAGCCGGGCACTGAGTGGGTGCAGTGCGTGTGGTTGACCACAGCCACCCACGACTCCACCCTTGTACCAGTGCACCTAGGCGACACCAGGGATCCAGAATAGGGAGTAGTGCAGCCAATGGACACATGCAAGTACCATGGCACACATATCCATGGCGTGGGCACAGCAACATCAGGTGGGCGTGTGCAGTACCAACCCTCCCCTCACCAACTGTGGCATGCCAGCTGTGCATTTGGATCATATTCATGAAAATGCTATTCCAACAATTCCAAACAGTGTGCCCCCCCCCCCGCACACCCCAAGCAGTATGCCCCAGTAATACCAACATCGTGAATACTAAACAGGTCAGTCCCAAGCATGATTGAAACTGTCCTGTACAACCACCCCCTGTAAGCCTTGAAATGCATGAAAATAATTTGTGGTTCCATGGCCTCATGCTTTACCTTATGTACCCTACAAGCACGCAGGCATCATCCGAGTGCGACGAAAAGGCAGGCCCATCCCAACGTCTGCCAAGGCGCGCATCCACCAGCACCACCACCCTGTGAAGGGCCCGGCAGGATACACCAAGGTGGCGGACCCCCCCCACCACACGGCACCAGGGGCTCACCACCTCGGCACTCCCCAGCCACCAGGGGTACTCCACCCCGGTGCCACCGAGCCACCACGGGCTCTCCACCTCAGCGCACACAAGCCACGAGGGATGCCTCACCAAGCCCAATCAGAAGCCACTGGGGTCTCAAAGGAAGTTGAAGTTGTCACGAGTACAACCACCCCAGAGGGTGGGGCCTCGTCCTCTGAAGAGCAGCATGCTGTATTGATATTTTATTTCTATTGCGCTCGTAGACAAGTGTTTCAGAGCGCAACAACGTAAGGGAAGGGAACAGGGGAGAACAAAACAGCGATCTTACTAGGCCCAGTGACACTGAGAAAGCGCAAGTGCGTGGGAGAGGGGGAGTGGAAAAGTGCATGGAAGGGGGGAGAAGTGGAAAGTGCGAAGCAGAGGAGAAACAGATAAATAACAATAAATAAATAATAAAGGCAACAAACAGTGGTAGTGCAGCCAGCAATTTGCAAGTGCTAGGTCTAAGGTAGCAGAGAGGGTAGGTCTGATAAGTGCACGAAGAAAAAGGGGGGGGCTGTATGGGTACAGATACAGACCCCAGTGCAAGGGTTGGCCCGGAGGCAGTGCGGGAGGGTGAGCAGGTACCTGGGCCTGGAGAACAGAGGGTGGGGCCAGGTGCACGGTGCCAAGAGAAAACAGATCGGCAGGGGAGAAGGGGAGCGAAGGCAGAAGAAAAGAGGAAGGTCTTGAGGTGCTTCCGGAATGAGAGGTTTTAGAGTGGCAGGGATGCTGTTCCAGAGGGAGGCCCCAGCCGAAGACAGATCTACCGCCCAGCTCGTTTCTTTGAAAAACGACTGACCCTGAGGGAGTTGGAGATAGAGGAGCAAAGAGCTCGAGAGGGGAGGTATTTGCGGAGGGATAGCTGAAGCTATTTTGGACTCAGGCCCCAGAAAACCTTGTGAACAATGCAGAGGGTTTTGAATGTAATCCTTACATCCACTGGGAGCCAATGGAGAGATTTCAGAGCTGGAGAGATACAATCCCAGGGCTTGAGGCCAAGGACAAGTCTCGCAGTTTTGTTCTGGATTAGTTGCAGAGGGCGGAGAGTAGAGGCAGGTAGATTTAGAAAGAGGCTTTTTACAATAGTCCAAACTAGAGAGAACCAGAGCTTGGGATACCATGAGCTTCGGGGGGAAAGAGAGGAAAGGCAGAGTACCTCTGAGGAGGTGCAGTAGGACATTTGACTTTTTAGAGACCTTAGAGATGTGGGCGGAGAAGGAAAGGATGGAGTCAAAGATGACCCCGAGGTTCTTAGCCTCGCAGGTGGGGGTAGGGGGAGGGTCAAGGGAGGCCGGCCAGAGAGTGAGGGGAAAGGATGGTGAAGGTGTGCCGATGAGGAGGATCGCCGTCTTGCTGGCATTCAGACAAAGATCACTGGTGGCACACCAATCTTGCATGGCAGTTAGGCCATCAGAGATGAGAGAGGGACAGGAGGTGGCAGAGGCAGCCTGAAAATGAGTAGAGTGTCGTCAGCGTAGCACTGGAAATTTGAGCAGAAAGTGGCAATGCAGTGGGCGAGAGTTGCCAGGTATTGGTTGAAAAGCCAGGGCAAGAGGTTAGCCCCTGGGGAACACCACAGGTAGAGAGGAAGATAGTTGAAAGGAAGGACCCAAGTTGGACCTGCGAGGGTCGATGTGAGAGGGAAGAGGTCAGCCAGGCCAGAGCCTGATCAGTGATATCCAGGTTTTCACGGAGACGGTTGAGCAGGATGGTATGGTTGACCGTGTCGAAGGCAGAAGAGAGATCGAAGAGGACAGAGGGAATGTCAGAGTCAAGGTTGGAGAGCAGATCTTCACGGATGTTTAGGAGACCAGTTTCCGTGCTTCTAGCAGCTCTGAAGCCAGACTGGTGGTCATGGAGACAGCCAACAGAATTGGAAGGAAGGTTAAGCTGAGAGAATGACAACTTTTCCAGGAGTTTGCCCAGCAAAGGAGTAATGGAAATTGGCCGATAGTTAGCTGGACAAGAAGGATCAGCTGTGGGTTTCTTGAGAAGAGGATGCACAAAGTAGTGCTTCAGTGGGGAGGGGAAGGATCCTGAGGCAAAGGAGTGGTTGAAAAAATCAGCGAGGGCCGGAACGAGGGTGTTAATGTGGTCCTTGATGGTTTTAGAGGAACAGGTATGAACCTGTTTGGACGAGGCTTTCATAGATCTGACTTGTCTAGCGACCTTGTCAGGGGAGACAAGAGGAAAGGACAAGAAGGATGGTTGGGGGTGGCTAAAGGATGGTCAGCAAGCACAGATGGAGAGGGGAGAGGAGGCGTGTGGGTGGAGAGGGTGGACAGGATGTCCTGGGTTTTTTAAATGAAGTGAGGCAAGGGCATTGCAAAGAGCCTGGGAGGCAACAGGAGGGGTTAGAGACTACAGCCGGGATAACACCATCCACAGTACTATGCAGCAAATGGAGACACCCGAAGGGACCCCTGAGTATGTTGGGAGTCCCAGCGACAGTCCACGTTTGTGCATGCCGCCGCCCACACACCAGTGGTAGTTGAGGACACGCCCTCATATGGGTCACCTGCTGGCAGCCCTTCAATCCACCGGACATGCCAGCTCCACAAGCAACAGCAGCCCCACAACCCCACGTAGACCTACCAGGCACAGCAGCCCCACACGGGACACAGGAACAGGTCCAACCAATGCAGTCATGGCACGGCTGGATGTGATGCAGGCACGCCAGATGAGGATAGAGGACATGGCTAGCAAACACAACCGCCACTTCAAGGCAATTAGCGAGGGGCTGCCAAAACCATGGTGCGTGCCAATGCTCGCACACGTTAAGTTGTGCAGGGTTGTACTGCAGCACTCATGGGGTTTGGCCAACGAGTATGAACTATGCGAGGTGTAATCTGCGCATGCAGAACCGATGTGTAAGGCAAATCTCCTCCGCCAGCAGCTGCAGTTGGCTGCATCGGTGCCATCCACCTCAACAACCCCCACAGAGGACTCCCTACAGGGGTCACCCAGGCGTCGGTCACTGGAAGGGGGTTGGGGGGGGAACGTGTGTGCTGGAGAGTTAGTGGGGGCATTTGTTCTGGGGAGTTGGTGGGGGGACGGGTGCATGTGTGGTGGGGAGATGGTGGGGGAGCATGTGTGCTGGGGAGTTCGTGGAGGGAGGGTGGCATGTGTGCTGGGGAGTTCGTGGGGGAAGGGGGTTAGATCCATGCTAATGAAAGCCTGTTCAAACGTAACAGAAATCTAAGACATTTATGATTGTGTACAATCGTTATTTATTTTACAAGTGCTCTTCGTGACATGTGCCCATCCACCAAACAAGAAATAATTCTCAATCAATGCCTGTGGCCAACCTACCCTCCCTCATCCCATCCCTGTGTGCATTAGCCCTGGCAACAGGCACATGGTCTTCACTGCCAACAACTGGGTGCTGCGCATCAGCATCAGAGGGTAGAGGCACATTCCTACGGCAGCAGATGATGTGCTGCGTGTCACAAGTAGCACAATCTTTCCAACTTTATCTGGCGCATACATCTGTGCCCCTCCAGTACGGTCCAGGCACCGGAACCGTGCCTTCAACAAACCAAATGTCCTTCCCATACACATGCGGGTACGGTTCGGCATGGTCATATGCCAGCTCTGACGAAGTTTGTGGATGCCGCACAGGGGTCATCAGCCATGTGAGCTGCGGGTATCCTGAATCACCTGCATGGGATGAAATGTGTATATGAGGCCTAGGTTGCTTCACTGGGTGTGCAAGGAATAAGCATCAATGCGCTTGCACTGTGGTCAGCTCAGTGTGCAACAGGGACTTGAAATGTGATTGGCTGATTGGTATACATCCATCATCTTTCAGGACATGCATCATCTGACCCGGACATGCACCATGTGTGATTGAGTGGGCTGTTCTGTGGCAGGTTACATTTCCCTGCACTTGGGATTACTGGACTCGCAGCAGTGGATGGTGATCTATGTGCATGGAATTGTGTGGGACACTCATGCTCAACAAGTGCCGTCATGTTACCACTTGTCCTTTGTTTATGGTGTATTGATGTGCCATGGGTTTGCTCCGCAATGTGCGACATGTCCCTTGTAGCCCACTTTCTACAAGCACCGCCCAATGGGTTTCATTGGCACAGTGGTGCATCCATGAAGCCAGGATCCCGTCATGACTGCCTGTTCAGGGCCAGTGTTCATTTGTATTTGGTTTTGGCTGTCTCAGTGTATGGTGGGGCTTCAGCTACATACCACCAGTTTTTTTTTTTAAAACATGCATGTAAATGTACATTCATGGGTCACTCTCTCAGGGATGTTCATGTTAGGGTTTTATCCGAATCTTCGACAGTGGTTCCATGGATGGGTATTGCATTAATCTCACTTTGCATTCCTGTGGGGTGCCCTGGGTGGGGTAGCTCTTGTTTGTCAGGGTGTAAAGCAGCACTGCAACACAGACAAGGTGCATTGTGGTTTTTGTGGTCACACGTGTTATGTTGTGTTGACAAATGTGTGCCCATCACCATCTGTGGGTTCAGGTGTGGTGGCCGTGTGCAGGTGTCCTTGTGTGCCACGCGTATATGCAACTGGTGCTGTGATGATCTAGCTGTGGCTCCTGGTGGCATGCAGGGCTTCCAGTGGGTCTGCTCCCCCCTACATTTGGTGTTATTTGGCATGCATTACAGGCAGGGTTTGTACTCACCTACTATCCATGTGCTTTGGGATCTGTGCCTCTCGATGTAGGCTGGCAGTGTGCTGTTGCGCAGCACCATGGAGTCATGGGTGGATCCTGGGTAGCGGGCGCAGTAGTGGCTGATTCGTCAGGTCTGGGCTATAGTGCAACATGTGTGCAGTAGGCAATGCAATGTGTTAATTCACATGGCGCAGCAGTACATCCAGAACCGTGCCCAGGACGGCACTGAAAGTGGACGTGGTCTGTGTCCTCCTCCTCCTGCTGCTCCTGCTGCTGCTCCTCCTCCTCAGCATGTAGAGGTACACATCAAGGCTCCCTGCTCCAAATGGCAACATAGTGTTGGGCAGGGTGTGTGGGGCCAGGGTGGGTCTGCGTGCATTGTTTGCACCTGTGGCTTTATTGCCATCTCCTCTCTGCTCCCAATGGCAACATGGTGTTGGGAAGGGTGTGTGGGGCCAGGGTGTGTCTTTTATAGGCCTTGTGTGTGCATTGTTTCCACCTGCGGCTTTGTTACTCTCACCTGTGTTCTTTTACCTCAAGCATTTGGCCGGGGGTATTTTCAGCACTAAAAGCGCCAGTTTTCCAGCGCTAGGAGCGCCAATGCTGTACTTGTGATAGGTCTGTAATAGCACTTTTGGTTGTCGGCGCAATTACAGTCAATGCTATTGCAGGTGGCTGTAATAGCGCCCAACTGGAATTGCACCAGCTGGATTGCGGTCGTGATCCGGCAGGGCGGCATTGGAAGTGATAACGTTACCGCCAGATTTAAGGGCTACAGCTCAACTTGGGTTTGAGGCCCACAGAATGTCATTAGGGCTTAATGGAAACATTGTTAGTAAAGATTTATCTTTTGGAAACTTTCCCGCCACAGTTTTATGGATCCTCAAAGCTTTTGCTTTTGAACCCATCCTGACTATTTTCAGGGAAGTGAACCGTTCAGTTTCACTGGCCGTTTTTCTCATTCCGTTATGGGAACACTGATCAGTTCTTCAGACTATCAGTAGTGGGAAACTGTTTCCCTTTTTATCTTTTATAACTTTTTAACAATGCACACAGCAATTTACAATGCAGTACAAAGGGGATACATTTGTTTAAGCCTAGCTTTTTACAATTGGGATTTTTGGTTACTTTTATATGTGCCTAAAGACAAACTGGTGGCATCAATTATATTTTTACCATTATTGTGTTATTTCTAGTGTGCAAATTCGCGTTTACTGCATATAGCAACTAAATGTGGCTAGTGCCCTAAAATGGCCACGCCACCAGATTTCCGCTTGTTCTTTGGTTATATTGTTGTTTAGCTTCTCCTGCCTTGCCAGGAAATCCCACAGATGATGCACTTTCCAGGGAAAGTGAGTGAGTGAGTGAGTGAGTGAGTGAGGGTCTTGTCCCCACTCTACATCTGTAATGCCAGTGGGTGTGGGGCATGAGTGAAACCAATAGTTGTCCCAGATTGGACAACTATTGGCTGATTGAATGGTGCAGATCCTTACCATTGGTTGGCTTGGACTTGCTTCTAGGCTGGATTTATGATATGAGGAGGACCCCTGCAGCCATTTCTTCAGATCAGCGTTGGAGCCAGGAATACCTTGTAGAAGAACAGCAAACTGAAGATCTGAAGAAGACTCCAGAAGAGGCCCAGCATCCTTTTCTGCATCTGCCGCGGTGAAGCCCGGTTAGACTACCGGATCTGCGAAGGCCCTGTGCAATGTTTCAACTACTGGACTGGTAGGACCAACCAGTCTATGTGTTCTCCGGGATCCAGGCACCCTGAGCCTTCAGAAGTTTACCAAGACCACCCAGTGGACTGACCACCTGTCCCAGTGGGCTACGTTGCTACCGTAACTTTGGTCACCAGCTTGTGGTATAAGTCACGATCCTGACGAATTTCAGCATCCCAGCTTCAAGGACCCAGCTCTGCAAGAACTTTGACAACCATGACTGGAAGGATGCCTGCCGTAGTGTGTCTGCAGTGGTCGTCACTGGAACTTGTCTTCCACCGTCCTATGAGCTGCCCTGAAGATGTCAACATTAGTGCTTTCTGCATTTCTCCATCTTCAAGGATTGCACTTTGCTCCAGGATCCATCCGGAAGAATACTTGCATCCGCAGCTCCTGTGTGCCTCTCACCGAGATCAACGGCGGGAAATCTAACCTCCAGCGACCCCCTGAGTCGGCCCATACAGTTGTCTCGTAAAATCCGAGTCAGGGAGAGGGGGGCAGGGGAGTAAGTAAATGCACACATTTGTCTCCCCCTGTCCTCCATAGGGTAACATTGAGAACAAGTCTCCTTGTATCCTTCCATTGCACTGCTTTTTGGTCGTTGCATCTGAGCAGTAAAACATGAAATATAAGAACACATTGTACTTGCCTAGTAACTTTGTTGCATCTCTTCTTTTGAACAATCAACACCACAACTACTTTACCTGCTTCAGATACATTCTCGGGCGAAGCATTGTGACTTTTGGGGCACACGACCCCAACCTTCATAGGGATTGGACTTCTGAAGCTAGGGAATATTTCTTGTGACTTGGTTACATCTTACTGCATCACTTTACTTAACTCTTATTGATTAAAGTCACTGAATGCATTTTAAGTACCTATGGTGACTGTATATATGTATTATTGAGCTATAATATCAGCTTGCTTCATTTGTTAGTGTGTGTTTAAGGCCTAGAAAAAAATCTAGTACGCTCATACAAACCTGTCTAAACTGAATTATTGTTTGCTTCACTGCGTGGTTTTACTGTGGACCCTTGACCCTACTCTCACACTCCTGAGAATAGCCTTAACTGCTCTCCACTGCTACCATGATTGGGCGTTGGCTAACCTCTCGGGGACACCCCCCATTCACAATAACTAGGGTAGCCTCCTAAATTATGTCCACTAGGCCAGATTCTACAAATCTATCTAAGCATTTAGAAATAGTAATCTTTTATTTTTCTGTGTTTATATACCTGGTGAGTTTTATGTGGTGGATTTGTAATTTGTTAAAATTGGACATTATAGTTTTGAATTTAACTGTAACATTAGTTTATCAGAGGTGTTTTTAAAAGGGTACATTTACCTAGTAATAGGAACTGACATTAAGGGTTCCTTATGTTCATCTCAAACATGTTGGTCTCCTACATGTGTATTCATTTGTTTATGAGGGGATTACTCTTAAACCTGAGAGGACTCTTCTGTGGGAGTGGGTTTGGGGTTCTTTGAGAATGAAGTGTAGAGCTTGTTGGAGGAGTCACTAAAAAAAGGGGTACCCTGTGGTACTTGTTCTTATTCTTCTCACCAACTGCTTGTCACTGGGACAGCTCAGGCCTTCAGGCCTTCATGCCTTCTCCTCAGAACAGGATTTCTCCGTTGAAGTGCAATGCTGCAAATGAGTTCAGGATTTGGATGGCGTCTTCGCAAACTTGTAGATTTTGGTGAAGACCTTTGAAATACCCCATCGCAAGCCCGTTGGAGGCACACTAAAAAAAGCTGCACTCTTGTGGTCGAGACTCGAGCAACAGAAGCAGCGTTTAAGTGGCTTGGATAGACATGCGCTTTTCACAGTCCTTGAAGTGTTGAAGCCAGAGGTATTCACGGCAGGGGGACCATTCTTCGGTTAGCGTCACTTCTCCCCTGGAGGGAGCCCTTATTCATGGGACCAGCGAGGTGATAATGCCTGTGGAACTCATGGGGAGGCACCCCCGCCCCACCTCCCCTCGGGAGGTGGACCGTCTAGGGCAAAGGTGCATCACAACATAAGGGCTGCGGGCCAGATGCAGCCCTTCACATCATGATGTATGGCCCTCCAGGCCAGATGAGTGCAAGAAGGTGGTGCAGATATTTGGGGTCATTTCCTGTCTAAACGTTACAGAACAAACAATCCAACACACAAATAAGAGGCTGTTAGGGAGAATTCTCAGAAATGTGCTAGTCCCCTTCTACCGTAGAGACCCCTAGCTCTTTTGCTGGACTTTAGGACTTAATTTCTAACCTGGATAGAGTGAGACCTTTCCCCCCACTCTCTCATGTATTTTTTGTGATTTGGACTCTTCTTTTGACTTTGGGGGCTGACAAATTCCATAGGCATCATATTTGCATTGTGACACACAGCAACTTCAGTGCAGTGGCACAGGGAAGTCTCGGAGATTTCCCAAAGGTTTAAATACCTTCTCTTGGTGAAACTATTGTTTCCAAGAGCAGTGAAGTGAAATTGACTTTACTTACATTTTGTAACTTTCTATAGCCAGCACACTCTTTTACCATAGGGTGCTGGAGGGGTTACTTACTATCCCCTAGTTTCTCATGTAAAATGTTTCTGTTACCCTTTCTACAATTACTACCATTGTGTGTTTTTACCGCAGGTTGCAATTGCAGCAAAACAACCATGGGTGCCCATTTTGTCAAAATGGACCCGGTCCTCTTTTTTGCCATTTCTTGTTGGAAAGGTCTGTCTTGAGATTTACTCTGCGTGCCAAACCAGGTTTGGTCCCTTTGTTCATTTTGCCTTTTGACAGGATTCACGAGTGAAGATCGTCTCTGGCTCCGGTATGTCTGGCAGGGGCAGGAAGTGAGGGAGATGCCTGAAACTCCCTGTGCATAATCCCCTTGGTTATAGGAATGCACCCAAAGGCAATTGGCCTGCTGGCTGTTCTTGGAGTACAGCCACCCTGCTGTGTGATTGATAGCTAGGCTGGAATGAATGGGAGGAACCTGCATAAAAGGCGAGGTTTTTTGGCTTGGAAGGCAGAGTCAACCACTGGACGAAGGAATCCGAAGAAGAACTTAGAAGAGACGCCTGCTGCAACTCCTGGACCGTTGGTTTGCCCGATGAAGCCCTGCTCCTGTGCTGAAGCTCCAAATTCGTTTCGACTAGAGAAGCCCTGCAAGGACTGTTAGGCAGAAACCTGTGCAGTTCCCTTAGGGAACACTGCAAAAGATTTAAGACTACAGGTGTTGGCAGTAAACCCACTTGGTAGCAGTCTGCACCACCCAGATTTATCTGGTAGCTGTGGCTGAGCAGTCAGACTTCCCTCAAGAAAAGTTAGGCAGTATGCAAAGTATACACAATAGGCACTCGGGCACAATAATACAAGCAAACACTGACCAGAGCTTTGGTATCAAAGTATATAATTATTTATTTAAAAACACACTGTTTGAAACACTCCAGCACTCTTATTGTAAAAGATTCTAAACATAGTTACTATTGTAATATATACACCCCTTTTTCTTATCGTATAAGTGACAGTAAAACACCACTTATTTTCATACAGAGGTAAGCGCTTAACTAGATGGCACTCTAATAAGTTTGTGAGAAAGGGAGGGAAAAAGACAGAATATGGAAAGGTACACCACTCTAAGATTCAGGAACACTGTTAGCAAGGCAGAAGAGCAAAAGTCACTGGTGAGCCAAAGTCCAAAGGCTGGGCCCACTCTTAGAGAGAGCAGAGCACAAATGCGCCCAAGATCACACAATTACACTAGGCTTTGAAAGTCTTGCAGAGGGTTCAAAAAGAGTTTAGAGAGGCTTAGGAAAGTTTAGCCAGGGTGTCCCAGGCTAACCCAGGTTCGAAAGCCGGGGGCTAAATCTACCCCGTACAGTCGGTGGCAAGGGAAGCCTGGCGGGACACGGTACCTTAAGTGGGAAGGATCCTCCAGCGGTGGCAGTTGTTCCTGGCAGTGGGTGCAAGTCGCGTCGTCGTCCAGGGGAAGAGAAGATCTCGACTTGGAGGAAAGATGAAGGTCGTTGCACTACCAGGGAAGAAACCAGCCACAGAGTTTTCCGCTTAAAGGTGGTACCTTTTTTCACGGTCGTGGTAAAATGTGGTATCCCGGTTGCCGGGGTGCTTGGCACAGGCAAGGCGGCCACGAGGTACGTCGGGAAGGCGAAAAGACGGTGAAACTGGTTATCCCCACCAGCCAAAGGAAGAAGACTCTCCGGCGGGAGATCATCTCTGTCGTTGGGAAAAGTGGTGAGGCGGTCCAGCAGGGCTCCACCTGTGGTGGTGTCGTGGCAGGTCGGCTCAGCTTCTCCCTCGTCGGATTCTTAGGTCCTGTGGCGACTTCTGAAGTTCCAGTCCCCAAAGCCCTGCTTTTATGCAGAAAACCCCCATTCACTCAGCCTAGCTGTCACTCAAACATGCTAAGTGGTGAGCCGGCCGGCTCACCACTTGGGCCAATCAGGACGGAGTGCGACTTGAGTTGCCTAGGCAACTCAGTCCAGGGTGTCTAAATTCCCCTCCACCCCTCCTAAGTACCCCAGACACAGTGGCACCACTTTGGAGGGCTTCTGTGGAGAAGCCTGCCAAAATGTGGAACAAAGGACTCGACTTGGGTTGGAGTCACAGAAGAAAACACAAACGCCATTTTAGAATCAAGTTTTGGCAAAAAATACCAACCGGAGAATTAATATTAATTAAATAAACCGGGGGTATGTTCAGGGCTACCGTAAATAATTAAATAAAGGTAGTAGCCTAAAACAATGGGAAATCCCATAGGAAAATACTCGCAGTTGAATATAAAAAGTAGTATCCACTGCCACCAGCCAAAACTCGATCAGGGGGGACGGAAACGTGCCCCCTCGACTAACAGACCCCGGGGCAACTGAATTGCCCCAGCCAGTACGTCCACAATATGATGGTTTGTACTGGTTCTGTTCAGAATGTAAGACTAGTAAAGTCAATGGTGACTTTACATGCCCTGGGAGACAGTAGTCAGTCCCAGGGTATGGAGTCTATACTGGGGGGTCACTATGACACCCCTGTGTCACTGCACTGAGGGTGCTGTGTAAAACACATCACAAAAACACATGAAGCCCTATGGAGTAAAAGACCCCATAGCCCATTAAACACATCTAGATTCAAAGAAACACACTCAAATCATGCCCAAGAGTGAGGGTAAAATAGTCTCACTCTTGGCAGGAGAAAAAAATAAACCCCAAAAATCCAGCAAAGCTGCTGGGGGACTCACTAGGTTAGGAAATTCAGCCTAAACAGAGAATTCTCCCTAACAAGGACGACTTCTTCCCTTGGGTTGGTGGGACCATCAACCCCAAAATGAACTTGTCTGGACATCCTCTCGAAGCTGGCTGTAATTCCAATGCTGCAACTGGAACCGAAGTGCCATGAAGAGGAACAGTAGATCGAGTGCATCCCTTTTAATTTAATTTTAATTTTTTATTTTTAAAGCGCTCACACAGCCCGGGGGCATCGAGTCGCTAAGTCGGACCTGAGCGCCAGGAAGATCCTCTGGACTTCCCTGAAGCAGGAATGACCAAGCCTGAGCGACCTCAGAGTGCTGGACACCAGATGCAAGGAAAGTCTGAAGTGGTATCCGAGAAATGCAGTGTTGCTATTTGCTATAGATGTGAGGAGCTGAAACCGCGAAGTGCCGCTGAATTGTAGTTTGCCTATTGCTGCCGCCGACCTTCCCATTGTGTTGCAAGAGTCCCCAGCCGTCCTCCCTCCTGTCCCTCTTGTCCCCATGACTGAGGCCCAGGAACAACAGGATATGAAGAGCCACACAGGAACAGAAGCCAGCAGGAACCATTTCTTCTAACCAAAGGTACTGTAAACCTAAGCAGACTTACCTCTTGTTGTGTAGCCTTACTTGTTCTCAGCGGAGACTTGTCTTGGTTGCTATTGCAGAGTTGCTTGCAACTTTGCCCCTCAAAAGCCTCCCAGCTTATGGCCCTTCAAGTGAATCTCATTTCTACAAACATTGTGTAAGACCTTTACTCACCTGCAAGATCTCCAATTCCCCTCGACTGTGTTCAACTAACATTGACTGTCCTGGCTCCCTAAGAACCTCTTCTTACCTCTGACTGTGTTTTTGCCTTTCCCCCCAGGAAAGAGTTAATTTACTTTGCATTGGAAGGTTTAAAAAGTATTTACCAGTTTATGAATTATTTGTTAACCTTCGTTTTATTCCTCTGTCTAACCCTTTGCACCCAAACTCAGCATTGCTCTGAATATACCAGTGATAAATCAATGTCCAAAGTGTCCTAGATGTTTAAGTCACCAGAGGGTGTAGGAAGTGTCTGTGTGCCATCCCCAATGGGTATCATCTGATTTAGAGAAACAGTGCGTTTTGAAGTGTATTATAATTGTTGCATGTTTTGCTCCCTTCTGAAGAAGGATTATATAACACTGTTAAATTAATAATTCTTTAATCACGAAACCTTGAGTGTAAGTGTTTATTTGAATAACTGTCACTGTGAAACTCTGTGTACAACCCTACTGCTCACATTGACCCCTCTTGAGATAAGCCTGGCTGCTCAGCCACACTACCAACCTGAGTAGTACAGACTTTTACCAAAGGCTGGGTTTCCTATTCCAGGAGGTCAAGGTCGCTATAGTCTTCCAAAGGATACTGCACACAATCTTGCCTAACAGAGGCTGGCACCTTCATTCTCTATTTATATACATTTACGAGAACAAAATTACCAAAGCAAGTCAAACAAAAACATTGCAGGCATTGCCTAATTTGTACCATGATAAAGCAATTAGGCCTTCAATTTTAGACAAAAGGTAAATGGCAAGTGGGTGCCAACTTAAATATCAGTGGCTTTTTTAAACATTTTAATGTTTTTTCTTCTGATTGCATTTTATTCTTGGTATTGCAGGTCCGATACAGCAGGACACAGTTCACAAGGGATAGATGAAACTACAATCACAGTTAGGCGAAGAGTACACCTAAAGCATGGGTGTTATTTTGTCAACATTTTTTTTTAACCCACAGGCCTGAAGTACTTTTCACTAATAAACATCAGTTTACGATTTCAATGTGTCCTGTGAAATATGACATGATTTTCACAGAAAAAAAGAAATTGAGCAATATAGTCAATAAGTCCATTTCAGAATGCACCTTTTTTCTCAGTTCATTCTGACCTTTTTCTGGTACAAAAAGCCGGCAGCATCTTTAGTCCAGCCCACCATTGAAGACTTGAAGATTACAGCCGGCCTTCCAGCAAAGCAAGTTGTGCACCCCTAATCTAGGGTATAGCCCTTATGACAACATCAGCCCCCACACACTCTAGGCCGCTCTTTCTGCTAAACTCTTTGTAGACAGTATACGTATGTACTGTTATAAGGCACAGTACATCAAGAAAATAGGTAATCCAAGTACTGTGACGAGGTTGGACACATGAACAATTTAAAGAAATAACAAGAAAGAACTGCAGCGCTATAGACTTCCGCAGAGACATGGTTCCTCCTATGCCGCAACGTGAAGGCACAGAGACACAGAGATGCCCACGCAGCATACAAGTAGAAGAGGGACCACAAGAAGAACCGGGAAGGGCTTCAAGGTACAGGAGTCATCCTCCTGGTGATAGAACCAGGAGAAAGGCCCAACAGACCTACGGAAAGGAGTCACTCCCCCAGGATATCTGAGACTGGATGTCAAGGGAATGGAGGCAGTCTCCTGGGACCAGAACAGTGCTGCTTTATTCTTTAGTTCATAGTCTAAGGGACAGAAGTAAGGTTTTCTTGGCACAGGACGTTGGACACTTTAACAGACATCCTGACCGACAACGTTAGATCATTAGTTGAGGCAGGGAAACCCCTCTTTTGAATAGGGAAATATAGGTTTTTGCTTTATTATTTAATAAAGGTCTTTAGCCCCAAACATACCACCTTAATGTCAAAACCACCTTTTGCACCCTTACGGCAGACATGACGCAGTTATGTTCTAATAGCTGCAGCATGTTCCAAGTGCAGAGTGCACAGAAAAAAGAAACTGAGGTCACGCAGTGCACTCGGCTTCATATATATATTATACATGACTTAACATCCTGAGTCATGGGCACCAATTACACTGAGCTGAGCCGATGAAACACAATTCACTGCTGTGATGACTGAAAAGGTATTAAGTACTCAAGTTAGGAATTTATGGGAGCAAGTGATCCATTTGAAAAATTGATAATTCAGATTAACTCTAGAAAGTACAAATATGAAGAACAATAAAAGATGGGGTCTTACCTGACAAGATTCAACATCATAGTCTCAATACTAGCTTGACCCAGATGCTCAGAGCTGCCGTCCGTGTGGTTATCAAGGAGGTTCTTCATTATTGCTATTGTTTGCTCAACAAACTGTGTATTGATCTCATTCAGCAACACCTGTGAATAAAGCACATCTTTCCATTAGCTGCAGCAGTCCTAGTTTGTGCAGGTTTTGGATGGGATGTAATGGGCATAGAATGTGGGTATTCTAAAGAATTAATTTATTTGGCAAAAAAGTGATCCAACACACACACAAGGATTCAGTTAAACTAAAGGAACAAGTAAGCAGTACTTTACATGAACCAGTTGCACAATTATAATGTTCACTGTATTTTAAGGTCAAAATGTACTTTTACATTTCCTTCACAGTTCAACTTCTGCTGTTAGTATGTGCGCTGTTTAAGTCTAACATTAAAGGAGGTATGCTACATTTTGTTCATTCTTGAGACGTGAGTCAACTTCTTTACTCTAGAGTAAACCATGATTATTTCAGTTTTATCATTTACAACCTGGAAAATACAAGTGACACAGGATCTTAATGCCCAGCACACTAGAACTGTGAGTTACCTCAGCAGCAAAATTCAACATACGAACATTCCTGAAAGCTGACTCTAAGAAACCAGTGGAGAATGGGTTGTGCCAAATGTAAGCGTAATGTCTCTTTGTCCACTTTATGGGAAACTACAAATGGAATGCCTATTCCAAATTGACTGAGCTAGACCAGTAACTTATCCAGCATGGATTCACATGCTCATTTATATTCCCTGACAAGATGGAAATCCTTGGTAAAAGAAAAACAGTTTCTTTATCTTACAAAACTGTATTTCTCCCATAAATCAATCACTGTCCTCTGGTTTATATTGCCCCCAGCCAATGACAGTCCCCTCCCTAAGCCATCTCCCTGGCAGCCATCTTCAGATTTGGTAAGCACGTAAAGTTTCAGTAGGACCAAGAAGAGATGCAGAGGGCAAGGAGGGAGGGTTCGTATTTGAACCCGTGCCAGACCCATGCTGAAGAACAATAGTTACAGTTAAGTAACCATTTCCTTCTCCAGCATGGGGTCTGGCTGACATGGATTCACATGCTCATTAACGAATACACACAAGTACAACATTACACAAGCACGGGAGGTGGCAAGACTCAACAGAAGCAATTCACTGTTGCCTCTGGTACAGACTCGCCTCAAGCGATATGGTTGCGGAGAACTGCTTTCCCGACTCTGGACTTGTCCTTGGAATCCCTGACGGCGCAGTAGAACATTGTGAAGGTGTGCGTGGACCTCCACATAGCAGCCCTGCAGATGTCCAGCAGTGGCAAATCAGCCAGGAACGCCATTGTTACAGCAATCGCTCTAGTTGAATGGGCTCTCGGACAGCCGGGCAGCGGTCGGTTCACCAACCAATGACAGTGCATAATGCAGCGGGAGAGCCACCTTTAGATAGAAGCCTTGGACAAAGCCTTCCCATGGTTCATAGGACAAAAGTTCACTAACAGCTGAAGTCTTGAGAACTTCAGGGCATGAGCAACGTCCAGCAAGTGCAAAGCCCTCTCAGCCAGAGACAAAGGTTTCGGGAAAAAAACAGGTAACATCAAAGGCTCTTTGAGGTAGAATTCCAACGGAACCTTCGGAATGAAAGAGGGGTGCACCTGCAGCACCACCCTAAATTCGTGGAAAGTCAGGTATGGCTGTATGCAGGACAGGGCGTGCATCTCTGGCCTGTTGTACATCGGCCAAACAACCAGACCCCTCAAAGAAAGGTGGACGGAGCACAAATCTACAATCCGATGTAAAAATACCAAATCTCCATTGGTAAGACATTTTCTTGATAACAACCACTCTATAGCTCAACTCAAATTTCAAATTCTTGAAGTGGTGAAACGTCCCCACAGGGGAGGAGATTATCAGTCGATCCTATCAAGACGCGAGAAATATTGGATACATTTCCTGGAAACATTGGACCCTAAAGGGCTTAATGAAGAATTTTCACTAAGATGTTACATCTGAGTCAGATGATCACCATATGGTATCCCACATGTGGCCTACATGTAGTGTTCTGAGATGGAATCCCTTATGAACATTATCTCA
This sequence comes from Ambystoma mexicanum, assembly GCF_040938575.1. Taxonomy (NCBI): domain Eukaryota; kingdom Metazoa; phylum Chordata; class Amphibia; order Caudata; family Ambystomatidae; genus Ambystoma; species Ambystoma mexicanum. Next base: position 274,630,543 of record NC_090931.1, on the reverse strand, counting down.
TTATCTCTATACATTTCCAATTGTTCACATTTACAAAACAATTCTTTTTCATTCCCTTTCCCTGTATCACAAATATTGATCCTAAAGAACAAAGCATCTCCACATGTTTAGGTGATTAGCCAGTGTGTTACCTTGAGCAATTGCTCACACCATTGTTTTGTACGGTACATTCAGTGTTAATTGGAACTACTGATACTTTTTCCTTAAATCATAATTCATGAGTGGCCAGTTGACTGCGGTCACCTCCATCTGTATATAATTGATGTTGCTTTGATGAAGAACATAATTATCAATGCAGTGACTTGTTCATCTCTTTACATGAATGGTACCGGCACACATGATTAATCGGTATAACAACGGCGAGTTCGTCGTTAGGTGACACTTGGTGCGCTTCACAATTAAATATTCTTTGTAATTAACGATTATGTGATAATTGGTCTTCAAGAAGGAGCACCCGCTTCACACCTACTTAGAACACTTATTTAAGTTTCACACTACTGTTTACTGAAGATTGCCCGTCACAAGATGGACCTCGGACTTGAACATCCAGTTTTGTTTAGTCCGCTTTTTATCTTCATCACTCCCTTAGTCTTACGTGCTCATTAGCGTATCACGATCATCATCACGTGATTCGCTGACTTGAATTTCTATGGTAACCACTACGCTTCCCTGAGCGTAACCTGTTTTGGATACGACGAACGCCGTTTGGAGACAGGTAATTTTTCCGTTCTCACGGAGCATCCAGAATCACTTTTTGAGCGAATTTGCCAATGACGTTATGTGTCCACTTGTCCACAGATAACCCACACGGGCCACTGTATGGAACAACGCTCCATTCTATATTTAGCTACTAACGCTTCCTGCGACCAATGTTGAAGCGACAAGCATGTTTTATGCTATTACCCTTTACCAGTCTCCTTCAGTCCACACCAGGTAATGAATGTAAACACTCATGTTGTGTGCTTTATCTAAACATTTAGTTTCTACGAAAATGTAATACACATTTATATCACATTTTCACTAGGGAGCGCATGCCGCTTTTCACTGAAATGAAAATATAGAAGCTCCACATATTGACGTCCCATAGATCTGCGGTCACTCATACTTCCCTGCATTTGAATGCCCGTTGGGACATTTGCATGAGTAAGTCTCTATTTTCACTACTTTGGTCAAACAAGTTCTAGAAAGTCTATTCCTCATCACCCTTAGTTCAACAGGATTTTCCACCTAATTAGTGTTCTATTGAATTGGTGCTCACCGGGTCCTCCTCCTCCATAACAGTGGCTAGTAGAAATATGTGATTTAGGAACTATGCATTGAATGTATAGTTCGGTAGAGAATTATCACTTGACCAATTCTTTAAAGCATTGCTTTTTAATTAGCGGCACTGGTTTTATTTCTCTTCTAACATGTATTATGTGATGCTCGTTATACAGAATTATGGAAAATATCCATTTCTCCTTTTTTTTAAAAAAAAAAACCCTTTTCTTTTCTCCACTTTCTGTTGAACAGTTCATTTGTGTCAGAGTGCTAATAGGCTCAAGAAGAAGAGGATTTCACCTCGAAACGCGTCAGCCAAGCACAGTCTTATCTATGGATACTTTCCTTTGCTATGTTTTGCATTTTTGATGCCTATTGACCGACAGTCAATAATGACTATTGTACATTGTTCTTGTCAAAATTAAATTTCTCTACCTTCTTCATATTGAGATTTCTTTTGATTATTATTGATCATACTGCATATGCAAAATTGTACGTAATTTATTGAATGTCTTTGTTGACAATATTATACAGTGTGCAGGGGAGAGGAGGGCTCCCAATCTAATCTGGATCCTCTTACTTCCTCTTCTTTCAGCAATTCTGGTTTTGTGCCAAGACCATTTTTTCTCCCCTGCACCTCAAGTTTCAAAAACACATTACCTATTAAGTGTCAAGCAGTTACGTACCCTGAACCATTAGTGTGCACTGTCAATGACAAATACTCAGTGTATCTCACCCCCCCTTCTGGCAGAAGTGATGGCCACAAGGAAAGCCGTTTCCACGAGTGGAACGATAGGGGCCTGATGCATAGGCTCGAAGGGGGGCACCCCATGAGCCTCGTCAGAAATACGCTGAGTCCCCACGCCGGAAATATCGAAAAAGTCCTTTGGGAACTCCTTGATGAGCCAATGAGATCAAAGTGAAGACCTTCCTGGAGACCTGGTGTAGCGGGAGATAGCCGCTAGATGTACTTTGATCAAGGCGTGCACCAGTCCAGCCTTGGCCAAGGATATCAAGTATGGAAGAATCTGTGGGGCCGTGTCCCTCAGAGGAGTAATCTTCTGCAACCGGCAAAACGTAGCGAACGCTTCTACTTGTGACCATACCACTTCAGAGTCGACGAAGCGCTGGCCTCGATGAGGACCTCCCTGCAGTTCGGCAGCAACTCATATCCTCCAAACTCTAGGGGTGCAGGAGCCAAGCCCTCAGGTTGAGCGATCCTGGGTCGTGATGTAGGATTGCGCCTCCTTCTCTGGTGAGAAGATCCGGGACCGCTGGTAACTTGATCGGCGGCGACAACGACAGGCTGAGAAGGTCCGGGTACCAAATCTGCCTTGGCCACGACAGGGCAATGAGTATCATCCTTCACTGACACTGCCTGAGTGTGTTGATGACTCGTAGCAGGAGAAGCAACGGAGGAAACTCGTACAGAAACATCCATTCCCACAGGAAGGACAAAGGCATCCCCCAGACTCCTTGGCTGATGGAATCTGCTGGCGAACTTTTGGCCTTCGGACCATTTCGACCTGGGGCCTGCCCACTTGGCAAAGATGTGGCCCACTTGGTCCTGCTGAAATTCCCACTTAAGGCAGGATGGCAACTCCCTGCTGAGGGAGTCCGCAATGGTGTTCTTGACTCCCGCTAGAAGCAGAACCAGGAACATTTCTTGTCAGACAGCCCAGCACCACAATTCCTGTGCTTCCTTGGAGAGGGCCGGGGAGTGAGCGCCCCTTTGTTTCCTGTTGTAGAACATCGTGCTGGTGTTGTCCGTGAAGATCCTCACCAAATTGCCCTTCAGGGTCTGAAGGAATGGCTTGAGGGCCCAGAATACTGCCTGCAGCTCTCCAGGATGTTGATATGGTGATCCTTCTCCTCCAGCAGCTATAGGTTTCTGGCGTGAAGACGTCGGGTGTGGGCTCCCCAGCCTCCCAGCCTTCCAGGGAAGCATCCGTCGTGACGGTCTCCTTGAATGGAGCATTCTGAAACCCTGTGGCATGGGCCATGTTGGAGCGGCCGCCCCACCACCTTATCGCTCGAATGGAACTCGTCGCCCAGAGTGATCTTGTCTGTGAAATTTTCAGACACCTGAATCCAGCGAGCGTCCAGGAACTCCTGAAGAGGTAGCAACTGTAACCTGCAGAGCAGAATGAGGTAGATGCAGGACATCAGGCTGAGCAACGACTTGATGGTCTGCACTGTGGCTGTCCTCATCGTCAACAGCTTCTGCACCTTCACCTGAATGGCCGCTACCGTCTCTTCCGGGGGCGATGCTAGGCAGGACACTGTATCAAGCCTGGCTCCAACGAACAGCACGTTCTGCAATGGTGTCAAGCAGGACTTTGGATAATTGATGGAGAATCCAAGATCCGTTAGCAGCTTGACAGTCGCCTCCGTGTCCGAGGGCCAACTCCTGCGAGCCAGTCGTCGAGGTACAGGTATATGTAAATCCCCCGTAGACACAGATGGGCTGCCGCCAGTGGCAGGCACTTCGCGAACACTTTGGGGGCCGAAGGGTAGGGCCTTGAACTGGTAGTGCTGTCCCTGCACTACGAAGCGTAGAAACTTGCAGTGTTTCCTCTAAATGGGGACGTGGAAGTAAGCGTCCTCCAGGTCCATCGACATCAAGAAATCCCCTCTTTCCAGTTGGCTGAGCACGTGAAGCAACAGGACCATCCTGAATTTGTGAGACTTAAGGTACTTGTTTAGATGTTGCAGATCTAGAATGGGCCTCCAGCCCCCCACCCACATCTTCTTTCTTATCAAGAAGTATCTGGAGTAGACCCGGAGTCGCTGGGGAACCAGCTCTATCGACCCTTTTTGCACTACGGCCAGTACTTCCTCCAAGAGCTGAGGGACGTGATGCTCCTGACGGGCCACCAGAGGAATTTGCGGACACCTGTGCTGAAATTCCACGGTATGTCCTTGGGTGAAAGCGTCCAGCACCCATCTGTCGGTGGTGATCTTTTCCCACTTGCTGATGAACCTTGTCAGCCGGCCTCCCACTGGGGTGAACAGGCGAGCTTCGGACAGCATGGCCCATTCAGGCTTGGGGCAGTGTCCTGCCTTGCTGGCGATGACGTTGACCACCTCCTCCGTAGGCCTGGGAATGGGCTCTGAGGGTTTCCTGAGTCGTGGGATCTGGCGGTACAAGGAGGAGAAACCTTTCGACGACCTGCCCGACTTTCCTCTGGAAGAACGAAAGGAAGAGCAGTGCTGTTGGAGTGTCTCCAGGGTATGGGCCATCTCCATATCCGCCTTGACAGCCTTTAGGGACTCATCAAAAGACTTTCAGCACCTTCATTTGGACCTCCTGACGGAAATGTGTGGCCTTTATCCAGCCTTGACGACAAAGGCAGACACTGTTCCCCATCTGGCAGAACCCTTTGTCAGCAACATCCAGTGCCACGGTGATCAGATAATGGCGTGATCCGATGCCATATCCCCTTCCTGGAAGAGGACAATTGCCTCCATCCTCTTGTCGTCAAGGAGGAACTCTAGAATAGGCCCCAGCTTGTACCAAAGCTCCCTGTCGTACCTGGCTAGGATTGCCAGTGCATTAGCTGCCTTGATGGTGGATGCTGTGGTGTAGATTACCTTCCTCCCCATGGCATCCAAATTCTTACTCTCGCTGTCCGGAGGGACGGAAGAAGACTAGGACGAGTTAGATGACTGCTTCCTCGCTGTCGTTGAAACCACCGAATCCGGCGATGGTTGCGACCCCAGGCACTTGGGTGCGGATTCCGGTACCCGCTATTTCTTTTCCAGCCGATCTCACTTGGCTGGAGCCGTGCAAGAGTTCTTCAAGAGGGCCCTCCTCCCACATGTCATCCAGGAAGGGCACAGCCATAATTGTCTTCCTCTTGACCTCGCGCCTTAAACGGGCACGAACTGGGACAGCTTGGAGGCTTTGGTGATCACAGAATGGAACAATCCCACCTCGTCCGGTGGGGACGCCCTCTACTGCGGGGACCTTGTAGAGGAGGTCCCAAATAAAGCCTGCACTCCAGTCGCCCATTATGAAGTACCAGGGACGTTCACACCAAAATATGTGACATATGACGAGCAGATAAACCAGCAGAGAGCCGCAGTAGGGCTCTACCCAGTACTTATTGGAAGAGCAACGCCTATTGAAGCACCAATACCCAGACAACCATGGACACTAAGGTATCCATTAAGAAAACCCTACCAGCAAATGAGACGAAACGAAGGGTGCCTAAGTACTGTCCCGGAAGAAACCAAAAAAGTCTTAATGGAGGACGAATGGTGACGTCACGGGGACCCGAACAGACTCACAGATAGAAGAAATTACGACCCGAGAATGACACTAAGACGAAGCGCCATGAATAAAGATATCGTGAACCTAAAGTGGAAGAACGATGTTGAAATGCAAAGAAGTTCAAACTGTAAGCAAGATGAAGATATTCAACCAGTTTACACCAGTAAATATGCTTGGAACCGCAAGAAAGCTAAGAAAACAGTGCGGCTTGCTATGCTAAGTAGAAGAATAGTGCGGCAAGTGCCATTATACATAAACCTACCTCAAATTAAGTACTTTAGCATAAGTATATTCCACTTTGCACAAAAGCAGAAACAACCCAGGTTACTAAAGGCCAAACGCAAGAAGATTCATATTCTAGCAACACGAGGAGAGACGGCTGAATCGAAACTCGGCAGATGCGACTCATGCCAGGAGAGCCAAGGTCATACCAATAGAAGGAACGAACAGTAGCTACATATAATTGAAATTTAAGAACAGAATATCCTGTCTCTGAAAGGTCAAGGCAAGTAGGCATAGGCAGGTGGCAAGCTAAATAAAAATCAAATACACAAATTGAGAGAAACTAGACAAATTCACGGCGTGGGAAGCAAGTGACCAGCCGAGCGAGAAGCAGCATGGGTTCACACCTACGCTTGGCACCCACCCAGACAGAGATATCAGAACTTTTCCAGGCAGAAGATGCAGTTTCGAGGCCAACTACAGTGAAATAATTGAGACAGTTGCAGAAGCGATGATTGATTGCAACCTTAATTGGAGAAAGGCTGAGTAACTAAGGGGCACCCCGCAACTGGCCGACTGTTCTGCGTGCTGCTAAGTGAAGTGGAAGAATATGCATGGGGTTGGTGCCAACCCAATTACAACGGGCCAAATAATCTAGGGTCCTATAGTTATTAGAACCAATGAGACATCATACTTTTAGTGACGTTTTCAGTAGTACATTTTGAAGGTAGGGCTTAGATGCCCACCTGACTGTGTTCACCCAATCCCCTCACTCCGTTACCATAAACAGATATAGTACCTATATTAAAGTTACCTTTTCCTAACCAATAGAATTGCATGTTAACTTTTGAGTGTTAGACGTCAATTATGATGAGTTTGGAGTATAAATGTTACAACTTGTATGAAGTTTGTTGGAGTTGAAGCGAGAAGGACGATCGCATCACTGCTGATTTCCAGGACTCCCTGTTTTTTGTACTTGTCATTAAACAGACTCCCTTTGCCAAACCATTGAGTTGTCCTTATTAACTGGTGTTGGAGTAGTAAATCTGCACCCCCATCCATCTCAAGGGTGCAGCTATCTTGTCTTAAAGTACTTCGGAGCAAACCTCGGCTCTATGGGCTGGCCGGGGGTCTCCAGAGTACAACCTGATTCCCATTCTGACGAAATAGTCTGTCATCGTGGCCGTATCCCTACCCGTGTCTGGGTGTGCTGGGGGAGATCGGACCAGACGAGTGTGTGGAGGGTGAAAAGTGGGCGTCGGATAGCACTTTCTTTTCTTCGTAGGCGGATGATCGGGAGTCTGGGGGACCATTGGAACAGGACCTTGGGGTATCCTCTTCTGGATCTCCGACACCAAGGTGAGGAGGGTTGATAGGATGTCCAGAGAGACTTCCCTCGGCAGAACTGGTGTGATCAGAACACTGAGTCCTGCGTCTTTGTCGCTGGTGCCCTTGTTGTTGCAGGGACTCCATATCCTCGTCCTCCGTGGATGAACTTTCCATGGTTTGAGCCCCGTCCTGGGACTGATCCAGGGCCTCCTTGCCCCCCCCCTTTTTTCCACCCTTCAGGGCTAGAACTGGGTTCTGTGGGGGGGTCCTCTTCTCCAGAGTGCTGGCAAATCTTGTCAAAGGGGGGAGGGATAACTTCAGCACTGTGGGGGTTACCCTCTCAGGATCTGCCCCTTTAGCTTTCAAGAGAGCAGCCGCCACTAGCTCTTTCTTCAAAGACTTTTCCTGTGCCTCCTGGGCTTTCTTGGGCAGCTAAGCATCCTTCGCCTCCATCCCCGGCTTCTCCTGCAGCATACCCGGGTTGGGTGACTTCCTCTTTGAGGAGCTAGATTGGCAGCTGGCAATGGAGGCGGTGGGTGATGTCGATTGCACCCTGCCTGCCGTGGGACCCGCTTCCATGGCGACCCCATAGGACCCGGACTTTGCAGTGTTTGGCCTTAATCTTGGGCCCCCAGGGATGAGGCGCACTCACAGGACTTTAAAGCCCGCTCATCGGACCGACCGGCCTTGGGTGAGGCATGTCCCTACTCGGGGCATGGGACAGAGGCCTTGGCATTCAGCCACGCTGCCAGTCTATTTTGCCTGTCCTTTGTCATCTTCTTGGAGAAGCCGCAGCAAATCTCCAAATCCTCTTCTTTGTGATCCGGACGCAGGCAGTAGTGCCATTGTAGGTGCTTCTCCTCCACAAACACGTTCCGGAGCACGCACTGTGTGCAGGGCTTGGAGAGTAATCTTCCGTCTTTTTTCACCTCCGTCATGGTGGGAGGACGAGAAGTAGGCCCGATGACCTTCTAGAAACTTCGACGATCTTCGCCCTTGAGGGGCGGTGAACTTCACCGAGAACAGATCCCTGCTGTCAGCATATGGAGAGAAGAGCACAGAACAAGTTACTTTCTTACCTGCCAACGTTCTTTCGATGGGATGTTCCTCCGACGTATTCCACATCTTTGACAGTGATTACCACAGCTGTGCTGCTTCGGAAATCCTTTTCGGCGCAGGCTTCCTGGGTCCATACACTCCCTCGAGGACCTCCTCTGACAGCACCGGATGTTATATATAGGACGCACAACTCCTGTAGCCTCAGTTGTAGTTTTTTCCCCCAGAACTTGTGGCACCAATCTCTTGCCAGTATTACTACAGAAAGCCTTGCAGAAAAGGAAGCTGCAATCGCATAAGAAATTCTGTAGAGGGGCAGGTAGGGAAGGTACGATTTGTAAAATGTCAGAGGAACATTCCATCGAAAGAACGTTACCAGATAAGAAAGTAACTTGTTCTTCGAGGGGATTGTGTCCTCTGACGTATTCCACATCTTTGACAGACTCCCAAAGCAGTACCAACGTAAGGAGGTGGGAAAAGAATTTTGAGTTTTAGAATGCCCAATCAAATTGCAGAATATAGGACGGCCTTACCAAAGGCCAAATCTTGCCCATTGACAGAGTCCAGGGAATAGTGTCTCACAAAAGTATGGACAGAGGCCCATGTGGCTGCTTAGCAAATATTGCGAATCGGAACACCCCTCTCCAGTGCTTTGGAAGCAGCCATACCCCTAGTAGAATGAGCCTGTAAGCCTACTGGAGGGTCCTTTCCCGCCAAACGATAACACTCAGAGATCATCAAAATGATCCAGCTCGACAAGGTCTGCTTGGGAACAGCCTGACCTAAACGCCTTCCAGCATAACCAATAAAGAGCTGATCGTCCACTCTGACCCGGGAAATCCGTGAGAGATAGAAACTCAAAGCTCTCCTAGGGTCCAACCTATGGAGCCTCTCCTCTTCCTTACCAAGATGTGGAGGAGGATAGAATGCCAGATGGAATTCGGAGACAACCTTCGGAAGAAAGGAAGGCCGTACCCTAAGGACAACCCTGTCCTTATGGAACACAGTGAAGGGTGGTTTGGCGGAAAGTGCCTTCAACTCACTCACTCTGTGGGCGGAAGTAACTGCAACTAAAAATAGAGTTTTAAAGGACAATAGTCTCAATGGACAAGAATGTAAGGGCTCAAACGGAGCTCCCATTAGGAACTTTAAAACCAAATTAAAATCCCATCCCGGCACCTGGAAAGGCGATGGTGGAAACACACGAGTTAGCCCTTTTAAAAACTGAGATATCAAAGGGATTTTAAAATAAGAACATTTCTCAGACAAGCGCTTAAATATGGACAGCGCCGCCAGGTAACCCTTAATGGTACCCACATGCAGGCCCTTGTGGGCTAAGGGATGCAAAAAAGAAAACCAAAGGAATGGAACATTGGAAAGGATCCACATTCTGAACCCTGTACCTGTCACAGAACTTCCTCCAACGGCAAAGGGATTTCGTTGCGGGCCTTCTGGCCGAAAAGCAACACCTCCATCACGTCTTCAGTGAGGTCCCAATCCTTATATCTCAGCCTTTCAGATACCAAGCATGAAGGTGGAGAGACTTGACCTATGGATGGAGAACTCGACCCCCTTCCCTTGAAAGCAGATCATCTCCGTAGGGAAGACGACATGGAGGGCAGATGGACATGTCTAGAAGGTCCGGGTATCACGCTCTCCTGGCCCATGTCAGAGCAATGAGGATCATCTGGGAACTGAAATTCTGCAACCTCAGCAGCACCCGCGGAATGACGGGGACTGGAGGGAACGTGTACAGCAGTGGGAAGGACCACTCCACTACGAATGCGTCCCCTAACGCTCCTCTTGGAGGAAATTCCCACAATCAGAATCTCTCGCACTTCCGGTTGACACTGGTGGCGAAGAGTTCCACTTGTGGGGTTCCCCAAAGGGCGAAGATCTCCAACAGAACTTCCTGAGCTAGCTCCCACCCGTGAAAGACCGTGCTCTGCCTGCTCAGAGCGTCCGCCGCCACGTTTTTGTCTTCGGCCAGATGAACTGCTGAGATCGAAATTTCCTGCCAGATGGCCCAGAACCAGAGCTGCATCGCCTACCTGCACAGTGGGAGAGACCCTGCCCCCCCCTTTTTGTTGAGGTAGTGCATGGCCACTGTATAGTCCGTCATAATCAGGTCATTCTTTCCCCGCAGAGACGGCAGAAAAGCCTTCAGGGCTAGCCTGACAGCCCACCGCTCTAACAGATTGTGGAGTTTGGACTCCGACGGAGACCAACGACCGCTGGCCGTCAGCTCGTTGGCATGAGCTCCCCAACCCGTGAGGCATGCGTCCGTCACGATTGTCACCTCCGGCCATGGTTGCCAAAACAGAGCCCCTCTGAACAGATTTCCTTCGACGGCCCACCACAGAAGGTCCTGGGTGACTCAGGGCGGAATCTGAACGGGATCCGAACATCCTGCCGGAGAACTGTGACCACTGCATTTTGAGTGCCCAATGCAGGGATCTCATCCGCAGCCTGGCCTCTAGCACCAGTAAAATGCAGGATGCCATGAGACCGAGCAATCTCAAGAACTCGAACGCCAGGAGACTCTGGGCACGTTGAAATGTGTCCACATCTGCAGAATGTGATGAGCCCTCACCTGGGAAGGCGAACACTGCCCCAGGGATGTGTCTAGCACTGCTCCGATGTACTGGAGCCGCTGGGTAGGTGTCAAGTGGTACTTCTTGAAGTTGAGGGAGAAGCCCAGCTTGTGAAGGTAGTGGCAGGTGACGTACAGATGATCCAGGACTTGCTCGGGAGAGCATGCCCCGATCAACCAATCGGCCAGGTAGGGGTAGACATGAATCCTCCCCTTTCCTGAGATGCGCTGCCACCACCACCATCAGCTTGGTGAAAACCCTCGGGGCAGAGGTCAATCCGAACGGCAGGACCCAAAACTGAAAATGTGAGTCGCCAACCGCGAACCTCAGGAACGTCCTGTGCTTGGGATGAATCGTCACATGAAAGTAAGCATCCTTGAGGTCGAGAGACGCCAACCAATCCTGTTGAAAGGCCTGGAGGACATGAGAAAGAGTAACCATCTTGAATTTGTCCTTCCTGAGGAGCTTGTTCAAACCACGCAAGTCCATGATGGGTCTCAATCCTCCGTCCTTTTTCGGGATAAAAAAATATGTGGAATACCATCCCTTGTTCCTCTCCACTACAGGTACCAGTTCTATGGCACCTTTCTCCAGCAGGGATATGATTTCCTGCGCAAGGAGTGGATCTGGATGCTTCAAAGAGAGCTTCCCCAGTGGATTGCCGTGATGTCTCTGCCCGAAAAGAAGACAGTAGCCGTGGGCTATGGTCTCCAGAGCCCACACATCTGAAGTAATGGCACGCCATTCTACAAGATGCTGCGCCAGTCTTCCCCCAACCGGCGAACCATGGGAAACGGTCTCATGACTGAGCTGAAGTGGCTGCGGCAGTGCCGGAGGGCAAAGAGGCAACTGCCGAGCTACTTTGGCACCTCGAGTACCTTGTTTTCCACCTCTGGTACTCCTACGTTGGCCCCTTTAACTGGCAGCTCCCCTCGATCTACCAAATGAAGAGTAGTATCGAAAGGAACCACCCCTCCGTTGCTGTCCCCTAGGACGAAAAGGCTGAGGTTGACGTACTGCAGCGCTCAAGGACTTTGCTGTAGCTTTGGAGGTCTGCAACCTCTCAAGGCTCTCGACAGCCTTGCTGCCAAAAAGATGGACACCATCAAAGGGCATGTTGAGAAGCCGGGACTGTACATCAGGAGCAAACCCCGACTTCCGCAACCACGCAAACCTGCGCATCACGACGCTCGCCGCCATGGACCGGTTGACACAGTCTGCCACGTCCAGACCCGACTGAACGGTTTCACACATGGCCTCCTTGCCATCCTGAACGAGAGCAAGAAAACCATCCCGTTCCTCCCCTTTGGGGATATGTTCAGCCGCCAATGACACACAATTCCACAGAGTGTGCATGAATCTTACAAGGGCACAAACGGAGTTGGCGGTCTTTAAAGCCATACCCCACAGAAGAAAATACCTTCTTCGCCCAACCATCAAAGCATTTTTCATCCCTATCAGGAGGGATTGTAGGGTACGCAGCCTGCTTTGCTGGAGCCGTAGCCGCCTGCACCACCAAACTCTCCGGAGTAGGGTGCGTAGACAAGTAGCAGGGGTCACCACTGGCTGGGCGGTATTTTTTCGGCAACGACTTATTCACTGCCGGGAGACTCTCCGGAGCAGTCCAAGCCGCCGCCACCCTTCTCTGTAAGGCCATATGAAACGGCAACACCGGGTCAGAAGGTGGACCTTGGTCCAAGATATCCATCAGGTCATCCTGCAGAAAATCCACAGGTGGAGCAGACCACCCCAGATCCTCTGTCACCCTCGACATGAGGCGCCTGTACGTGGAGTCAGCATGTGTACCAGGCTCAAGCCTGCCAAACTCAACCTCCGAGGAGGTATCAAGACCACTTCCGTCATGTAAAGATTGACGAAGGTCTTCCAATTGGCTATGACCTGACAACAGGTCATCAAGCACCTCAGGAGGCACAGCCCCTTCATCAGACCATTCCTCTATCTCTGAAATGTACTCCAAGGGTTGGAACAAGTCCACCCTGGGAGGAGGAACAGAGTATGGGTCAAACATAGGCCGCACAGACTTGCTGAGCACGTTCCTTGGAGCTTCCACAGCTCTCCTGGGCACCTCCGGCTCAAAAGGCGTCGAGGGCGCCGATGGGAGTGACGTCGACCGAGGCGCTGAGTACTTAGATAGCGGCTTCGAGGCCAGAGCCCCGAGGGTGTCCTTCGACGGTCTCGGCGCCGATGGCGTCGATGACTTTCTTGGAGCCGGAGCCTCGAGCAAATCCCTCGACGGACATGGCGCCGATGGCGTCTATGCCTTCTTCGAAAGCCTCACAGGCTCCAACCGTCTCGACGGCATCGAGGAGCGGGCACAGTGGCGATCATCCTTGTCCGATCATGACCTTGAAGGTTCCAGATGATCGCGCCGACTGCCCCAAGGCGTGCGAGCGGTGGCCCAAGCGCGTCCTTGCCAGCTTCTCTCGAAGGTGTGGACGGAACAGTGCCCTGCGATTCAAAAATCGCCATCATCTGCCAGCGGAACTCATCCCATTCGGCCGGCGACAAGTTTTTTGTGGGACAAGCCACCCGTCGACTGGCGGAGTCCTCTGACGAGGACGGGGAAGGCGACGGCGCTTCCGTGCATGCCTCGAAGAGGCAGAGGAATGGCGGGACCCACTCCTAGAACGAGACCCCCTGGACTTACGCCGACATGGAGATTTCGACTTACGGGGTTTTGAAACCCTGCCTAACAGCTTCTTCTTCCGCTCCTGCAAGGTCTTCGACGTCAAAGACTGGCATTCGTCACAATCATCGGTGGCGTGGCTCTCGCTGAGGCACCAGAGGCAGACTTTGTGCGGGTCCGTAAGAGACATCTTGGAACTGCAGTCCCGACACTGCTTGAAGCCCGACTTCGGGGTAGCAGAAGACGAAGACATCTTACTCAAACAACAATCGAAGAACCGATTCAACAAGAGAACCCAGGCACGCTGAGATTCCGAAGCGAACACGTTCGTGGAAAAAACGGAACTGAGGCTACAGGTGTCGCGCGTCCTCTATATAACATTCGGTGACGTCAGCCATCGGAGGACCTCCTCGAGGGAGCGTATCGATGTCATTGACGCAGGACGCCTTTGCCGAAAAAGTTTTCCGAAGCAGCATAGCTGTGGTAATCACTGTCAAAGATGTGAAATACGTCGGAGGACACAATCCCCTCAAACAGGCTCTTTTGGAAGAAAAATTGAATTTTTTTCAGTGAACCTTGAAGCAGCTTGCAGAGCAAAACTCGACGACTCCCAACACTGAAGCATGCAGAAAAAATCTGAAGATGGCTGCCAGAAGAGGGGCTTAGGGAGAGGGATGTCATTGCCTGCAGACAGTATGACCCAGACAACAGTGACTGGTTTATGGGAGAAATACAGTTTTGTTCAGTGAAAATGAAACTGTTTTTCTTTTACCCAGGATTTCCAGCCTGATGACGGGGAATATACATGAGCATGTGAATCCATGCCAGACCCCATGCTGGAGAATATACTCATTGTGAGGACAACCATGATGTCATGATGCCTACCCCCGGAGCACCAGGCCAGGCCCAGCACCCCCGGAAGCAGGCATCATGCCCTCGGGTAAAAGCCCAGCGGCCCCTTATAGGGGCTCTTTGGACTCAGTCCTGGCGCCTTTGGCGCCAGGCTCATGTTGGACATCAGTCCTGGCGCCATAGGCGCCAGACTCATAAAGGGAGGTGTTTTGTGCACTTACCTGATGCAGACCATGCTGCACGCTTCAGGGCTCCCTGAGACCTGAAAGGGACTATTTTTTCATAGGGACTATTTTTTCACTCGGGCGTGGCCAGGGAAGGATACATACCTAGTTGGGGAAGGATACATACCTGGGACTTCTTTGGAGGCTATTTAAGCCACGCCCAGACAGCAGCTCATGCTTCGCGTTGTTCTGCTTCCTGCAGCTTAACGCTCACCGTGTCTGCTCCTGCTCCTAGACTCCAGCCACGCCAGCCTCGAACCTGGAAGACCTGCAAGGAAGGAAGAGAAGAGAAAGGTGAAAACCAAGGACTATTTCAAACTTCTTACCTGCATCCGGAATCTTCTCGCCAGCATCCCTGAAGAAAGACTTCCATTTAAAAGCATTGCGTTGCTCGATGCAGCGCCACGCTTCACTCACCTGTCCTCGAGACATCTCCCGGCTCCATCGCGGCTGTCAGCATCGGACGCCACATCTCTGCACCTAGGGGAGAGAGGAAGAAACAAAAGGTGAGCAGAAGGAACACAGAAGGAAAGCCTGATTAACAGCCATAATACTTACCGGCTTTTCTTCCACATTTCGGGTCGGCGCTGCCCCGTTGGCAGGTACCGTACCCCGGCCCCTATGGGGAAAGGACAAGAGACATTTCTGGGGAATGATAAGGACATTTAGAGGGATCGCCCTCATCACTACTCACCTCGGCAGTTTAACCCCTCGACGCATCGCCTTCATTCTGCACCTGAAATAAAGGACAGATTACAGGTTAGAAAGACAACATAAAGGGGGCCTCACTTGAACTTTGAACTTTCATACTTACGGCGCATCGCTCAGGAAAGTCAAGTGGATTTTGCCAGCGCCATTCTGAAAACCAGTGAAGTAACTGGACGAACACGCGCCCCTGCACCAGAAGCAGGATGGAGAGTTCATCCTTCCAAACCATAAGGTGAGCTTAAACCAGGGTTTGGAGGAAGTTAGAGAGGGACGAAGTGGGAAAGGGCGAGCTAGCACACTATTCTGCAGACTGTTAATCCCCTTTCTCATCTGCAGAAGGATATTCCTACGGGCCAGGCAAGCACAATTTGGAGGTCCTGTCCAATCGGTGTTCCGGGTCCTGCGCATCACGCTAGAAGAGGCCACAGCAATCCAGACTAGACCAGCGCCCCCGTGGGAACCAGGTGAGCGTTACACATGATGAATGTCGGGCTCCAGTCTATATGTTTCTGGCTTACTGTATCAGTCTTTTCAGCAACGTATAGCAGAGTTGTAGAGAGGAGTGCAGGAAGAAGGTGGATGGATTCATATGGAGGGGTGGGGTAGTGTAGCCAAGGACGACCACGACAAAAGTTACTGAGGCGAGTTTGGATTTTCAGAACCACTACTTGTGAAGTGTTCCGAGAAGCCAACCTTATTAGACCTGCAAAGGTTTACCACAACTGTCTAACCAAACTCTCACTTGGAAATACGGACATGCAGTAAGGCTTTCCTTAGTCTAAGGAGAGCATGCACTTGGTGATGAGCACAGTATTCATACACAAGAGTTTGCCAACCAATTTCTTGTCCAAACAAGTACAAAAACACTAGTATTTATCAACACAGATGCATATTAACATATATCATATACAAAAACAATCACAGTTAAGTGTCCAAAACTAAACAAACCGAACTTAGGAATGTACATAGATTAAAGGTAGCTACTGTTACAATTTCACCTAAAGTGTGGGGAAAATATGGTACCCAAATTATACAGGCCTTAGAATTCATAAGGCATTACCAGACCACAGTAGCTAAGGTAAATGGCCAGGTTTTTCATACTTTGGGGAAGTTTAAAGCCATTCACATATTTTGATAGACAATAAATAGGCTCAATGCAGTAGTTAGCACTTATGTCAATGACCCATTTGTAGGTTTCTTTTTTTTTTTTTTTAAGTAGTGTTTTGCAAACGAAGAGGGCAGCTACCAATCAGAGTTATTCAGGGGAACTGGAGACAGACTTTCAATGGCCAGAATTCCCCACCAAGGGTATGGGAAACCTAGCTGCATGTAAAGACTTTACTCCCAATGTTAGTGAATGTGGGAAAACATGAACTTCAAAACAGGTATGCAGAGCAGCCCCTTGTACTTGAACCAGAATAATGACCTTTAAACAATCAGTGCAGCTGGGGACAACTGCTCTCACTGTAGGTTGCTGTGTTGTTGGTTCAGGGGTCACAGAAGCAGAGTGTTTTTCTGACAAGTATGATAGCTAGGTCTGTCAGTGTGGCCATCTTATGTCTGCCCAATCTCCAGTTAAAGGCCAAAAGAGACTCCTCTGGGAACACCAGTCTGGAAGAAGTCACCTCATCCCAGAAACACTAGAAACAAAACCAGAGACCAACCACTGATTCACTAGGTGATCAGGTGACTACAGCGTGTGACATCCAGGGTCGGATTGGCCCCTCAGCCTTTCGGCCCGTGGCCGGGCCGAAATTGTCCCTGGGGAGTTGTGGCCGTTTTCTGCCATGCCTGGGCCGATTTGAAAAGAAAAAAAAATGCATTTTTTTTTCTTCAATATGTATTTCTTTTTCTCCAAAAGTCTCATCCTTTTTAGGTCAACAAATGAGTACCAACACAGGTTGGGTGATATTGTAAGAATATTTGTTCTATAAAAAAGAGCTTAAGCGTAAGTGCTATATAATAACATCATCATTTGGCCTTGGACGTCTGCTTGTATTCACAGTAATTTAGTGTACTTAGGAACAATGCCATTTGATGCCATTTCATGTTTTGTCAAGGGGTGAAAGGTCGTGTTTCATGGATTCCCGGGATGTTACTTTGGGATGGGGTCAAATGACATCACTGGAAGGGTCAAGGGATCATGAGGCAAGGGGTGGGCCACTTTTTTGAGGCGAGGGGTGGGCCACTTTTTTTGGGCGACGGCCTATTTCTTGTCCCAGTCTGACCCTGGTGACATCACATCTGAATTCCCCACAGCCTGTGCGCTGCAGTAAAGACTGAAGAGCAGCCTCTGTGCTTCTCTGCCTCTTTGCCATCCTCCCTTTTGCACCTGTGAGTACCCGTGGCTTGCTAATTACTGTGGTCTCTCTGCACTGCAGTACTCACCTACAATGCATTTGTTCCTGCTGCACCTCCTACTCACATTGCCATACACTTTTTCTCTAATCACGCTACAACTTCTTCCTTTCCTACCCCTACCAAAACTAACATCTCAAAACTCCCACTACTCCATCTCTCTTTCACCTACTTCAAACAAAGCCGCCGAGCAAGCATACCTCTCCTAACACCTATCCACCTCGCCCCTCTTCCTCCAAGACTCAACTTCAATACTCTTCCTTACCACAGCATCAACTGAACATTATACTTTAATACTCAGTCTGCATGCAACAACATGTCCTTTATGACTGACTACTTTCATGCCAGCTTTCCTCTCCTTGCCATCACTGAAACCTGCATTTCTCGATCTGCCACTGCCACTCTGGCAGCCCTACATTACTCCAAACTCTCCTTCATTCACTATACACGTCTGACAAGCAGAGGTGGAGACGTCTGGCACCTACTCTCTTCTCGCCCCAATTCCACACAAATCTCCAATGCCACTCCCCCTACCTATTGAATTCTCAATCTCTACCAACACACTGCCTCATTTGGTTCACGTCGTCTCCATCCATCCATCCATCCATCCATCCCCCTCCTGGGACCACTGGACCATTCTTTGATGAACTTGGGCAACTCCTGGATTCTCATTCCACTAAACATCAACTCATTCTCTTCGTTGACTAACCTTCCCTCAGTAACCACTTCTCGGAAAACGTAATGACCACGCTCTCCGCTCTATCCATAACCATCCAACCCATCCACCACCAACCCACACCGGGGTAGCTTTGGATCTCTTCATCTCCACCTCTCTCTCAGCCAGTAATACTACTGTCACACCACCACTCTACTTTTCTGCATTTATAATGCGCACCAAAAGACCCGGAAGCATATGGGCGCAGAACAAACACAGACAGTAACATAACACCACACAAACATATACATAAAGTAACAAATTTGATCAGGATCTAACATTAGAAAATATAATAATGCATATAACAGTAGAGTAGGATATGCCAGAGCTAGGCAGTCCATGGCAAAGATTGTGGCCTTAAGCAATAGGACTCACAATCAGCTACAGCTCTGTATGAACATTAACCAAGTTATTACAATGTGATAGAAACAGTGGAAGGCTGCTACTACCGCAGCCAACTAATATGCAGTCTCTATTCTCAAATGAAAACGATCGGTTAATTCAAAGATTGTCTGGATTCAAACCTTATTGGTGCTTTAACATCTGAAATAATAAAATGCCTCAGGTCAGAAACAAATTCTCTTAAAGACTGATCCTGAATAAAAGCCATCTGAGATGTGGCTATTTGTGGACTCATTTTAGGCGAACCTTTGGTTTTGTTTTTCCTACACTGGGACCCTAACAAGATAGTCTGACGCGACACCTCAGCCACAATGTGAGGCCCAGCCTAAGAGGATTGAGTTTATCCTAATTAAGTAATGGCAGGAGCCTTACTCTGGTCATACTTCTGCCCATCATTGGCCAAATTCAGTAATCAAGCCACATCCGTTGTGTCCACTCAGCTGTGGGGTAAAATCGAGGCACAGCCGCCCCAGGGTCAGATATTTAGGGCTATCACAGTGCAAAACACTGTCCCCATCCTGTTTACAAAACTGAGATTCAAGTTTGTCACCATCTGACCACTCCATTGTTTCGACCACCATCTCCTTTCCACCCCCTGACCCCTCCTCACCACTTGCCTCACATATTACTAAAAGAAAATGTAAACCTTCTGCCATGCCTCCCTTTCTCTCTGATCTACATTGCTCACACTCTCCTCCTTCACACCCGATGCCTCTTCTACTGCCACTGCCTTCTCCAGCATCCGATCCGTATGACTTGTTCTCCCCAGTGCTAACTTAAACCCCAAAGTCTCAGCATCCTCTCCCATGGGTCTCTCAAGTCATCTGCTCTCCCCGGACAGACATGCGTTGACTGCTGTGCAAAGCAAAGCGTACCCACTCGCATGAGAACCTGCAACTCTACCTCTCTGCCCTAACTCTCTCCATTCCTCTCTTGATAGAGTGAAGAGGGAATTCTACCTCATTTTCATCTCACTCCAACCATCCGCGCCCGCTACAAAGCAACCTAAACTCATTCCACCTACACCTAAGGCTATCACCTCCACTGTCGCAGCTAATAACCTAGCTGAACGCTATAAAATGTTCAAAATTAGAGACTCTCTTCTAACCCTACTTGCACTACCTCCTCCTCCATACTACACTCTGCCTACTCTACATCATCCTATGCCTCTATCTATAGTCACACTTCTACTCAACAAGTCCTATCTCTACTGATGAAGGCTAACCCCTCTTGTGCCCAATCAGACCCTCTTGCTCTTGAGCTAGTCAAACCTGTTGCCCCTTTAGTGGCCTCTGAACTCGCTGAACTCTTCAATCTGTCCATCTACTCGGCTTGCTTAACCTTTATTTTCAAAACGGCTACGGTCAACTCTTGCATAAAAAAAGGAGGGGGCAGACCCGAACATACCAGCTAACCTTCGTCCTGTCACTCTCCTTCCAACCTGCTCTAAAGTGTTCAAAAGGGTTGTGTCAACAGTCTTACTAATTTCTTAGACATCCACAATCTTCAAGACCACCTACCAACAGGTTTCCGCTACAGTCACTCCAGAGAAACTGTACTCATGCCTCCAACTTCATCACCTCTGCTAAGCACTTCAACCTATCCTCTTATCCTAATTCTCCTTGTCCTGTCCACTACCTTTGACACAGTCTATCCATCGCCTCTTCCATGCTTGGCACTCGCGATCAAGTCCTTGCCTGGATTCAATCCTACTTGGCACGTCGCCAAATCTTGGTCTCCTGGAACAACACCTTTCAACTCACTCCTCTAAATGTTGGTGTTCTACAAGGCTCTGTCTTGGGTCTTCTCTTTAAAATCTACACCTCTGCTCCTGGGGCCCATATCTCCTCCTTTTGGATTCTCATACCAACTCTTTGCGGACAACACCCAAATCTTCTATTTCTGGAACAAACCTCCGATTTATATACAAATTTCCAACTCTCTGCCATTAAACATTGGATGGCTTTGCACTTTCAGATGTAAAACTAACAATACAGAAGTGCTCTTTCGACCGGACAACTCTTCCCAGGCCTATCCAGTCCACCTAACAGACTCACCCACTCCTCTACAGCAAGACACCTCAGCATCATTTATCACACATCTCTACTTTCATCTCCAAACCTGCAATGGTGGTTCGTTTGAACCTCAAATATTGGGAAAATCAGGCATCTCCTGCCTTTTAACACTGCCAAGCGTCTCTCAACTACTCGTCTTCTCTAAACTGGACTACGGTGCTAGTGTCCTCTTTGGTCTCCACCACTACGCTCTGTCCTCTTGACAAGTTCATTAACTTAGCAGCCAGGACTCATTTTAAAGTCCCTCACTTCACACCTACATCCTCTTACAGTCACCAGGCTGGATGGCTGCGTATGCAAAGAAGGGCCAGATTTAACTGTCACCTCCTGGTTCACAAATTGATCCACAAATTGATCCATGGTAAGGAACCACTGCATCCATCCTCCTCATTCCAACTCTACAAGCCTTCCCATAATCTCCACTCTGCTTCGACTAAACTGGTGGCCCCTCCCCCTCCCTGTGCTTTCCTCTAGCTTTTGCTCTTTTTGGTGCACTTGCACAGAATGATCATCCACTGACATCCAAGAATCTGTCCACACTGATTTGTTCAAAACCAAACTGAAAGCCTACCTCCTCACCTCAATTACCCACTTAATCTACCTCTCATTTTCCTTCAAGATAACATTTTTCCCTCACCAACAATCTACCTCTGTCTCCACTCTAGCACTTCATCCATCATGGTAACATCTGTAATACACCTTGCCGTACCGCCTACAAGCACTTAAAAATGTCTAATGATGATTGTCCTTAATCTATGTAGTCCACCCACGTATTGTCCCCAGTGACTGTTCCATTTACTTCTCTCCACAATCTGGTTATAATGTCATGGGGGTGGGGGGATAAAGGTGCAGGTGTTGGCGTCCATGGAGGCTCTGGAGTGCCGTTTGATGACCCGCTGTTGTGTGCCCGAGCCCGCTGCTCACGAAATCAAATTCACATAACTACCCCGCGAGGGCAAAGCCCATGGAGGATAAGGGCATGGGTGTTGGCGTCCCGCAGGGTCTTTGCGTACCCGCGGCCGCTAAAGGTTCCCTTTTACTTATACTCCTACCTACTTACGGCGAGCAGCCAAGAGCCCAAGAGTGGGGACGTGGAGAGGATCCGTCTGTATGAAGCTGTACCCAGCACTGGCACCTGCCCCTGGCGTCCTCTGCTTCTCCTTTCATTCAAACCTGCAAACTGAAGGTAACTAAATGTTTTACTCAAGCCTATCTTATGTTTCAAACACTGAAACAAAAACTCGGACAATGATCTTTTACTTCATTGCAAGCACTAATTTATATTTTGGGACTACAGGACTATACTGAAGACCCCCAGTGTCAACTTCCAACAGTTGCACACTACACTTGAAAACAAAGCCGGCTTTAGCCATTTAGCAATCAGTGAATTACCAGCTTTCTTCTACCTGTTGGACTACGTAGCCTGAGGTTGAGCGAAAATCCCAGATCGTGGAGAGTGCTCATAAGAAAGGTTGAAGTGCGGTGCACCGCCTATGGTGATGTAGCCCTGGCGAGCGAGTCGTCGAGGTACGGGTAGATGTGGTGGCTCTGGGCACTGAGGAGGGCCGCACTACATTCATGAGTCTGTTAAACGCCCCGAAAGCCGAGTTGAGGCTGAAGGGTAGCAGCTTCTATTAGAAGTGGCAGCCCATAATCCTGAACCGTAGAAAGAAGCGATGTAGCTGCCAAATCGGGACGTGAAGATAAGCGTCCTTCAGATCCAGGGAGCACATCCAGTCCCCCTTGCACAATGTCTCCGCTATGAGTGCTGGTGTAACCATCCTGAATTTTGTTGAAGAGGGAGGGAAGGTCGAGGGTGGGAAGGCCCAACACAACTCTCCGGCCAACCTGGTTCTTCTCATGTATGGCGAAAATCCTGGAATAGAATCCCAATCCTCACTGGGAGGCTGGGACTTTTTCCACTGCCTGGCTCTTCACGAGCGACCGAATCTCCGCCAACAGAGTTGCTGTCCCAATCTGTGGGAGGGGAGGAGGGAGGAAGGGATCGGTAGGCGGTAAGCCACAGATACCACAGAGGACCCAGGGGTCCGCAAAATACTGGTGTCAGAACTGTGCATCAAGGGCAAGCCTGCCCCCCACCGGAGACACGTGGACCCGAAGGGGCACGTCATGCCTCCTTTCCCTCGAAGGCTGTTGTGGAGGAGGGGGACTGGAAAGAGCCCTTACACCCCCCCTTTTGTTGTTTGCGCTGGTGTTGACTTGGCAAACGGTCAGGCTGCCTGGACCTCCGCTCTTGGAAGCCGCAGAACCCCCCTGAACATCCGCCCCTTGTCGGAGCATTGATGTGACTAGGTGTACGCCTTGGGTGTGGCATTCGTAAGGATAAAGACTTTGCAGTTTGTGAACTGTTCTTTTTATCTAGCTCCTCGTCAGTGGTGGAGTGAAAGAGGTTGCCATCCTCGAACGGAAGGTCCAATATGCGTTCCTGGACGTCCGGATTGAATTCAGTAGCCCGAGGAGCCAAGCTGTCCGTCCTCATGTCCGTGGCGATGCAAATGGCCCAGCCAGAGACGTCGATGTGGGCCACGGTGCACTCCATGATATCTTGCGCCACCATTTTAGCCTCTGCCCGTTCCAACCTTAAAACGTGACTGGCTCTGCACCAGAAGCTCTGGAAGAAAGTCTGCTATTTCCCAGCAAAGCCTCTGGTTAACGGCTGCCAGCATGGCATCCGCATTGGCCTGATGAAGATGCAGCAAAGCGTTGGAATAAAGCTTCTTCCCGTACGCCTCCAAGATCTTCTCCTCCTTGCCTAGCAGCGTTGAAGACGAGGTGGCTGAGGATGACTCAGGCTTTGAGTAGAGTGATGCCGCAACAATCACTGAGGAGTGTGGTTGAGAGTGGGCCGACAACAAGAGTGTATCCCCCTACTTTTTCCTGTACTTGGCATCCAGTTGTCCACCGATAAGCTGGACCGAGTGGGGGTTGAGCCACCCCTTTTTAGCCAAGGCGACAATGTCCTTCTGCATCGGGATCCCTGTCCTAGCCAAGGGGCGTAGAGTGAGAATCTCGGCGAGCACCCCTGCCTCTGGTTGTTCAACTTCGGGCTGAGGAAGGCCCAGGTACTCAGCCAGACCTGCAAGTCGTTCGTGGAAGGCCTTGGCTAATGGTGTGTCAGGGTCTTCTTCTTCGTCTGTGTCCACCTGGCCATCCATCTGGTCCGGCACGGGAGGAGGAGTGCTGGGCACCGAGGGATGGGGTGTGGAGACCGGAGTCGGAGGCTGCTGCAGAGGCTGGTACTGAACCGCCTGCAGGGGAGCCGGAATAGAAGGAGACGGCGTGGGCAGCAGAGGCTGCACAGGGGCCTGCAGTGCTTGACCCATAGGATGAATGACTATGGGCACAGGCGGCAGGGCCAGAAGGAGCATGTCCCTGATAGCATCCCTGAGGATGGGCCCCATCTGAGGAGATCGTATGAGGGTGAGGAACTTTTCGAAGAACCAGCCCTCACAGGCCGCTGGGGTGGCAGGTGATATTGACGAGATTGCAGGAGGCTGCTGGGGCCGGTGCGTATTCAGTCTAGTCAGTTGCAGAGGGAACCTGACCTGCGCTGCTGATGGATAAACTGTAGGCCACGTACCTGGTTGACCCCAGTCCAACCTTGTAACTCAAATACCTTCCTGCACCGTTCCTCGGGGAGGTATCAGAAGAACGGCTATCTTGTTTGGCACATCGGCGATCTTGTCGAGCTGAATGCCACGTGCCGAAGTCGTGGTGCTTGGTTCACTGGGCCCAGCCTCCTCCAGGACTCTGACAGTGGAGCATGAGACCTGCCCTGCACCTCTGGCCGAGACCTGAGGTGTGTCGCATTCGGCAAAGTCGCTGGTAGTGCTGTGTGTAGGCGCCCCCTCAGTCATAATGTCGGTACAAGGGCGTAGCCCCTCGGGTGCACACACGGCAAAAGAACCATCCGGTCCCTCAGCACTGTCTTCGGGAAAGTCTATGGGCCACCTCGGCCTGGCAGCTAATAGTTGAATTAACCTCGGTACTTGTGCTGGTCTAAGAACCTGAGAGGTTCCTCCCACTCAGGTGATTCCTTGGAAAGGTGTTGCCCTTGCGGTGTGCGCTGGAAGAGAGCGGCCCTACCTTGGGCCTTGATCGCAGTTTGACGAAGTCCTTCAGGTCCTCTGGAGGCGACCTCTCAAAGAGCTCCCTCCATCTAGCCAGTCTATTCTACAGGGCACGCGAGGAGAGTGCGTCACACGTGGTACAATTCTCCCATCTGTGATCGGTGGCCAAGGCAGCGTAGGCAAAGAGCATGGGGATCAGATGTAGGGAAGAGCCCCTCACAGGCTGGACAGCTGCTGACGCCCGCTGAAGTCAACATGCGTCGGGGAGGACCGTGGCGCCAGAGGACAGAGTACCTGATTGATAAAAGAAGATAAAGTATCCAGGGAAGAACACATGGTATTACATGGCCAAAGCCAAATCCAGGAGCGCTAGTGAAATCGGGCCGTTCCAGTCGATGCGGAAAAGGGGACTGAAGTGTGGCGCCGGAGGGCGGAGTAACGGCAGCGCATGCGCCCAGGGCCGTGCCCCGACGCACTTTGAAATTTAAAGGGGAAGAAGGTTTTTTCTGGTGAAAAAGGTTCTGTCTCCCATCCCTAGGAAGGACACCCCATGCAGTATGGAGGAAAGAGGACGGGACGTAAGAGTAGGAAGCTGACACAAGGGCGACATGTTTGTTTCTCTAGACTTGTATTAATGTAAAATAATCGGTCACTTTCCCTATCTCTAAAAAGGTTTCCTTGGCTCAAACTAAATCTCAATTGTCAGAATGTCCGTCCAAATGAAAATCCACCGTCTTATGTCACAACTTACTTCTATCCCCTAAATACCAACTAAAACTAATCTTCCAACAGAAAGTTGGTTCTCCAGGAGAACAACTCCCTTCTCCTGGTATATCGGTGGTGTTCCCACAATGTTCGCTTTTAAAAAAAGTTATCTGGGGAATTACTCCTTTACCCTGGCTTGCAGAAAGCTTGCAGAAAGTTCACTCCCCAGGAGAAGGACTCCCTTCTCCTGGTATATGGATGATGATCCCAAAGGGAAAATTACTTACCATAATGTTCTTACTATGGATTCTTCTCCTGCAGATTCCTCCTCAGATAGCTATCCATTCCAGCATCAGCTGCTTGGAAAACTTTGACAGGTGGCATTCGACTCGGCCATCGATCCGTCTTGTGGCTGTCATTGAAATACATCACTGCACACCTGTATCTCAGTTCCTTTTCTCAAGGAAATGGCATCTTGAACACAAATGCCAGAGGGAATGACTCCCTTCCCCTGGCTGCTAACTCCAGCACTTCCCCTGGCACTAGCTAGCACTCTCCAAGGCCAGGGGTAATGACTTTCTTCCCCTGGTGCCTCTTCAGCATACTTTATTTTCTCACCAGGATAAGGACTCCCTATAAGAGATCTTTTCCAACTTGGGTTTTGCTATGGCACTCTTTCACTGGATCAACAAAGTCTACTTATATCGGGGTCCCAGACCCTTATCTGGCGGTCAGTGGTCTTATTCTCGCCACTGGTAGCAGTACAATTTCCTTGGATGCACTCTTTTGTTCAGGTCCCAGACTCTTAATGGCCCTCTGATAGATCTCACGCTTGCCCTGGTCTGAAGCTGACCTCTTCACTTCCCCCACGTCCCTACCGGTCCGCCCATGCTTCCTATTATCTTCTGGGACTTGCCTGCAAGGCGCCTGTCTCTCAATGGACTGGGGTTGGTCTTTTTCCCGCTTCTTGCAGCCATCTGCTTCTTCACTGCTTCTGCGGCGGCTCCATGTGTTGTGGCTACTTGCAGTCTCTGCACTGTTTGGGGACTGCGCGGTCCACTTCCTCCAGGCGGTCGTGCCACTGCCTTGCCCGCTTCCAGCTGAGCTTGGTCCTGTTGATGCAGGACCCATCGCAGACTCCCTCAGCCACTCAGCCACTCGCCAGCATACTCTATAAAACTCTTTGGGTCGAGTGCAGTCTTCGAATCTCCCGGGTTCTAAGATGCAGAGGGAAGACTAAGATAGAGTCCATCTTCACTTTCCATTTTTATGGGACTTGCTTATCACCCGTTGTCAATGGCTCTTATTTGGTATTCCTCAGGCCGCTTGTCAGCCACCTCATCTCAGTACCAGGACAGTCCGTAATCCTCATGTTTTCTGAGCTCCTCTTCATCCTACTACTTTCTATCTTAGTAGTACTCCTGGAACTACATAAATACATTGGTTTACTTTCAACATAGTGGTTTGAAATGGAGGGGGGCATACAGCATGTGGGGGAGGGGTGATGTTATACAACTGGTACCCAAGAGAAGTATCTTTCTCAACAGAGGGGTAGTCCTCCCCCACGAGGTCCTCCTGCATTAAACCAACCCCACAGGGACTATTTGGTAGCAGCCCCACCTCCCTAACCTCATGGGAAAGGGTTCCTCTTGGGTAGAAGTGACGAAACCTATCGAATCCCCACATTATGCAACCTTTCAGCTGTGCCTGCTTCAGCCTTTCACCGGTCTTCCCCCTTGTTCTCGCAACTCCTCGGAGTTGCCTGGGCCTGCTGTCAGTTGCGTGCCTCTGCTCTCTACTGGTGCAGGCCGTAGTCCTACTCACCGGCATGCTCTTCCTCGCTGCACACACCTCCTTTGGTCTGTTCGGCACAATTAAAATCCACAAGGTCTGCTGAGGCTCCTCTGTGATTGGTTCTCTTAGGGATGCTCCCCTCCAGGGGGCTGGATCACTCGTGTCTCCTCACTCTTCACAGGAGACTGGGTGTACATAGGGTGAGAAGCCAAATCATCCATTAGGAGAAGGTGCATCTGGTTATTGTGAATAGCCCCTAAATGTACAACAAAGTAACTGGTATATGCGAGAAGAAGGGCACTATGGATGGTGACTTATAACCCGTTGTTGGGTCTTTATCCCCTAAGGGCAGTCGACTCTAGAGGGATGCCGCTTTCTCTGCTCCCTATGGGGTGCTATGCATAGTGGGCTCACCTACCTAGTCGCTAAGGGGGCCACCTCTGCCCACACATCACAACAGATTTACATATGTAGGTTAGTGTCAGCCACAGCAACCAAGCAGTTCTAATTAGAGCACTTTTTGAGATGCTAATAACTATGGGAGGCATTTAACTCCTGCTTGTAAACTAGAAGAGCCCGGTTAGCTTGACACAAAAAGCTACAAGGAGCTACCTTTCGCTCCCCAGGCCAACTGATGCAGAACAAACACACCTATGTGAATTTAACACTGTGTGTTTGAGATAATCGATAAATAAACATAAGGACACACTTAGACAACATTGAAAACATAAGGGGTCAAATAATGGACACAATTATATTTTTTATTCTTATGTGGAGTTAGATTTGTGGAACGTGATGTACTAGATGTTGTGGTAGCTTGATCACATTATGGTACCACCCTACAGAATATAGTTGATAGAGTGGCCCCATTTAGAAAACATGTTTCATCTAGAGGACCATGTGTAATAGATGTTTTTCAAACTTACATTGGCTAAAAATTACCCTTAGACAAAGCTAAAAGAAAATTGATGAGGAATCCCTGTCCTCACAGTGGATTACACTGTTGACAATCGTATTAACTATCAGGTTGGCATGCTTGAAGAAATAAAAGCCCTACTATGCAAAAGAAATTGAAGCACCAGCAAATTCTTGTGAAAACCTATTTAAAATACTAAAAACCATGGAAGCCTAAAACACTTTTGTAACTCAACTACAGCCCTCGGCCAATGCGTGTAATAAAAAAACTCCACTTTTCTAATAATATCAATAGAGATGAAAATCAGCTGACTTAATCAGCAGTCACATCAGACTGTATCTGACATCAGCTGTCCCCCTCACGTACAACCAACACACTTTTATTTCAGTGTTGTTAGAGCCAGAATGTTATGCCTTAGTCCAACATCCCAGCCCAAGAGATCCTTGTTCATCCAAGAATGCACACAAGCCTTATATTCCATAAATACAAGTTTTATAAATGGCTCTTTTAGAGAAGCTTCAGTGTGTAACAACCTGCGACAATCCTCGGGCACCCAATATGTTCAACTATCAACAAATTACCAATGTTAATTTCCTATTAAAGATTCTGGGCTGGACAACTCCTTGGCAGCTACAAGCACACACTGAAGCTGACCAGTTACTTAGTGAATATCAATCTGGCTTCCGCACAAACAGGGGCACAGAGCTTGCTTTCCTAGCTATGTTCGATCGGACCTCCTAGACGTTCTTGACAGGGGAAAGCCAAAACTATTCATACTGCTCAATCTGCTGCCTTTAACACCCACTATCACTCAATGATTGAGCAATGAAGCAAGGGTTTTAGGCAAGATCTCCATTTGGATTGAGTCCTTCTTGAGTAATAGGGCATGCAGGCTGAAAGTGTACTCTTTCGTGGTTGGGAACATACAGGTGGACTGCGGTGTTCCCCAGGGATCCTGTGTCTCTCCTATTCAATCTTTATTTGAAACCTTTTACACAAACTACTTTTGAATCTGCGACATCTTCCAAAATTATGCAGAAGATATGTAGATTATTTTCAGTTGTAGGAGGACTATGATGCCAACTAGATGAACACCCAGACTATCTTTAGCCAAGTTGAAAAATGGGTGAGGGAGCGTGGCTCAGTTTCAACTAAGAAAAGACAGAAATCCTATTAACTGCTGCTAATTCCTCACTCTGGAAAACCATCAAACTTTATCAATGCTTCCCCTAATGGGCCCAAACATTGCTGTTCACCACAAAGTCCATGGGGATGATTTTTTAGTCTACCTATGCAATCATACATATCCAGCATTGATTAAAGCTAGGGATTACAACCAGATGTTGCTTAGATAACCAGGGAATCTCCTTCCCTAAGAACACCATTATGCATTCATAGCTTTCTGCATTGTAGGTGCAACGTTAGCATATTGCAACTCTCTATATCAAGGTATTCCCCAATGCTACTTACATTACCTCCATGCCCCCTAAATCAAGAAAGCTTGAATATTGATTGGTACACAGAGACAGGACCATATAATTCCCTAGGCCATAGGAGAATGCATTGGTTATCTATTAAGGTCAGAACACATTTAAGCTACTTGTGTTTACACACAACTGTCTGTGCCGAGCAAACCCTGTCTATGCAACATTGCCTCAAATGGTACATCTCCAGTCGCCCTCAGCATTCAAGAATATTTTGCAGATTAGTTATCTCACAATTTGTGCACACAAGAGCTTTATGCAAATAATTTGGGTTGTTGGCAGCCCGACAGTAGAATGCACCTGCTGGTAGAACTTGACACATTGCAGATTTTCTTCTTTTCCTTGAGAAGATAAAGACCCTTCTTATTTTAGAAGCTCTATTCCATGTAAGAGCCTCCATTCACCCTAAGATGTTCAGGCTCTTTGCCTCGTTCTTGTTAAGGGTTCAGTTTTAGGAAGCGTATTGTTACCTCTGCGTCATTTAATACTATACAAATAAAGAAATGGAAATGGGTACTTCCAGAAATATCGAACCTTCATATCATGCACACACACTGCATTTTCAGGCATTAAAACACCAACCATTATAATTGGTTAAGCTTTGACATCAAACAAACAAAACCCTTCCTCTCTAGCCTAGGACAGAAAAGATGTGTTTACTTTGATGACTATGCTGGTAAAATCCCAAAACTTGTACCAACACTTACTGTTTACACATTATCTTAATGCAGTCAATATTTAAAATATGGGCAACTGACAAACCCGTGTTAACATTTTGTCAAAAACACTGTCTATTGCAACAGATATGCGAGATGTTACAAACCTAAAATAACGTCTGAAATGCATCCATAAACTGATTAACAACAATGCCAGAAATCCATACATGAAGGTGTCCATCAATACAATTTGTGAAAGATGCAAACACAAATGCAGTTTTTAAACACAAAAATTACACTGCTCACCCATTACATTGGCAATGATTGCAATGAATGGCAGTACACAATTTGTACTTCAAGGTGACAAGTGGTACCAAGTGGTACCAAGTTGTCAAACCTTTAGTTAGTGGGCCGAAACAGGCCCCCCGAAACACCTTCCTCAGCTCAGGGGAGATATTAGGCTTAAACAAGAAGGAGCTGCTCTAGAGCAACATTTGTCTTGCCAGGGTGCTATTACAGCCCAAACCCCCAGGGATACGTTTTCAAATAGTCAACCCTAGACAGCCCAAGAGATTTCTCCCATTCACATATCCTTAGTCTGGAGGTGTACTTCAGAGGGCTTGCAGTAAGCAAGGGAGACATAACAATGAATTCACAAACTCTGCAGCATTTAGGGAAATGAGGCCTCCTCTGGTCAAATTGAACGGCCCAAGCTTCACATCCATAAACAAGCAATGTACTAATGAGTACATATATAGCTCGCGGTTTACAGACATTTTATCGTTGGGGTGAGTACTGTGAAAAATGAAATGAGCAGATAGCCTAGCTTCCATTACTTCCTCATAAGGGTTTCATGGCTGAATCCCTATCAGAGCTAGAGTTGAAACATTCATTTCTGCAGTCATTCTTACATTTCCAAAATGTGCTTTGCTTTTATGCAAATTGCCACGACTAACTCCACCCTGCAGGTGAACCTCAGGGGCCATTGATTAAGTTCCGAGGAGTTTGGGCGCTGCTCATACAGGGGTGGGGTTTCAAACCTAAGCCCTGCTCATATCTCTCTGGCCCTCTCCTCTACAAAGAGGGAGCGAGGTTTGCAGAGTACATTTTCCCCCATCTACAGGTCCCACCACATATTGCAAAGAAATATGCTATGACAAAAGAGAACAAAATCAAGGCGCTTCAACATAGATTATCCAGTTTCATTTACTTAAGTTAAAAACACAGTTACAATTGGGACCTCAAAATAGATTTGCCATGTGGTCTGGCCAACTTGTTCTTTGGCCTTCTTTCTGCCTTCTCATGTCAGCAAGTGACCTAACCGTGCGCCTTTACGGGAATCAGATTGGATTTCATGGCAAAGTGAGGATGTGAAAGAGTTGGAAATATATGGAGGTTTGAGACGGTCTTGTTCAAATCCATATTCTGTAAGGGGATGTCTGTTATTAGGCAGATGTGGCGTTTAAGGCTGTCCCTAATTGGACATTGCATACCTGTTTAAATAGTGCAGATCCTGGTCATGGAAGACTTCGGCTGAAGATGATCAGCATCTCCTAAGTCAAGTGCTGGTGAGTCTCTGCGGCTCTTGTTGCGATCCAAGAAGAACCAGAGTTGGTGCTTCAACGCTTGGACTGGTGCTACCAACTATTGCAGACCCCTGTACGAGAGTCACACAACCAGAAACTGTGATAAGTGCACAAGGCCCATCCTGTGGAATACGCTGCCTATACAAAGGCCTCTCCACTGCAACAGTCACCACCTGGAGCTGGAGATTGGAACTCTGCAGGTCGACATCATATGACTGAAGACCATCTCAGCCACTGTTGCTACTCTCCGGAATGAAGAAGAGCCCATCAGGTAATAAAGTCTTCCTCATTGCCATGAATTATTGTTGCCTCCCCCTGACTGGGGGGAGGTTTTCTGCTGCTCTTCTCCGTTGTGCCCCTGGGGTCTCATTGCAGGTCCTGGCTGTGGCTGCTGTCCTAAAGTGCCTGGGTTGTCCTGCTGGAAGAATTTTAGAACCATCCTATTAGAGCACAAGAATATATGGTTTACGTTTTAAATGAACAAGTTACTTTCTTACCTGGTAACGTTCTTCCGATGGGATGTTCCTCCGACGTATACATCTATGACAGTAATCACCTCAGCTGTGCTGCTTCGGAAAAATGTTCTGCGTCTATACGCTATCCCTCGAGGGCCTCCGTCGAGCGCCGACATCACCGGATGTTATATGTAGGACGCCCGTAGCCTCAATTATAGTTTTTTCCCCGGAACGTGTGGCACCAATCTTCTGCCAGTATGACTACAGAAAGCCTTGCGGAAACGTAAGCTGCAATCGCATTAGAAATTCTGTAGAGGGGCAGGCTGGGAGGGTGCGATGTGGAATACGTCGGAAGAACATACCATTGAAAGAACGTTACCAGGTAAGAAAGTAACTTGTTCTTCGAGGGGATTGTGTCCTCCGACGTATTCCACATCTATGACAGACTCCGAAAGCAGTACCAACGTATGGAGGAGGGAATAGAATTTAGAATATTAGAATGCCCAATCAAATTGCAGAATAGAGGACCGCCTTACCAAAGGCCAAATCTTTCCTATGGATAGAATCCAGTGAGTAGTGTCTTACAAAAAAAAGTATGGACAGAGGTCCATGTGGCTGCTTCACAAATATTAAGAATGGGAACACCCCTCTGCAGAGCAGTAGAGGCAGCCACACCCCTAGTAGAATGGGCCCATAAGCCTACCAGAGGGTCCTTACCCACTAAGTGGCAACATTCAGAGATCGTCTGGACAAGGTCTGGTTGGTAACCGGGTGTCCAGTCAATTCGTCGAAAAAAAACTGGTCGACTGCAATTTGGTCGACGCAATTTGGTCGAAAACCAAATGGGCGAAATTTTTTTTTTATTTATATATTTATTTTTCGGGTTTTCGTTTAGTTAAAAAAGGGTTTTTTAGAGAAAAAAAGGGGGTGGGGGGGGGGGTACCCCCCCAAAAAAATTAAAAAAAAGGGTTAAAATGAAAAAAAAATTTTTTTCGACCATTTGGTTTTCGACCAAATTGGTTCGACCATTTGTCTGGTCGACCAATTTTTTTCGACCAAATGTCTGGCAACCTGGTAACCGCTTGACCTAAACGCCTTCCAGCGTATCCTACAAATAGCTGATCATCCACTCTGACCCGGGACATCCATGAGAGATAGAAGTTCAAAGCTCTCCTCGGATCCAATCTATGGAGCCTCTCCTCTTCCTTACCAGGATGTGGCAGAGGATAGAACACCGGAAGAATAACCTTCTGGCCCAAATGAAATTCCGACATAACCTTCGGAAGAAAAGAAGGACGAACCCGAAGGACAACCCTGTACTTATGGAACACTGTGAAAGGTGGCTTGGCGGAGAGTGCCTGCAACTCACTCACTCTGTGAGCGGAAGTAACCGCAACTAAAAATGCAGTCTTAAAGGACAACAGTCTCAATGGACAAGTACGTAAGGGCTCAAACAGAGCTCCCATTAGGAACTTTAGAACTAAGTTCAAATCCCATCCCGACACCTGAAAAGGCGGCGGTGGAAACACATTAGATAGCTCTTTTAGAAACTGAGAAATCAAAGAAATCCTAAAATAAGAACACTCCTCAGACGAGCGCTTAAATATGGACAGCGCCGCCAGGTAACCCTTAATGGTACCCACTTGCAGGTCCTTGTGGGCTAATGAAAGCAAAAAAGACAAACGGGAATTGAACACTGAAAAG
Source organism: Ambystoma mexicanum (assembly GCF_040938575.1). Taxonomy (NCBI): domain Eukaryota; kingdom Metazoa; phylum Chordata; class Amphibia; order Caudata; family Ambystomatidae; genus Ambystoma; species Ambystoma mexicanum. The sequence goes on along the minus strand of NC_090931.1, from coordinate 274,596,434 downwards.
GATCCACATTCTGCACCCTGCACCAGTCGCAGAACTTTCTCCAATGGCAACGGTACTAGGATTTTGTTGCAGGCCTTCTGGCCGAAAGCAACACCTCCATCACGTCTTCAAGGTGGTCCCAATACCTATACCTTAGCCTTTCAGATGTCAAGCATGAAGGCTGAGAGACTTGACATCGGGATGAAGAACCCAACCCCCCCTCCCGTAAGAGAAGATCGTCTCGGTAGGGAAGACGGCGTGGAGGGCAGATGGACATGTCGAGAAGGTCCGGGTACCACGCTCTCCTGGCCCATGCCGGAGCAATGAGGATCATTCGGAAACCGAACCTCCGTAACCTCCGCAACACTTGCGGAATGACAAGGACTGGAGGAAACGCGTACATCAGTGAGAAGGACCACTCCACTACGAACGCGTCCCCCAAGGCACCTCTTGGAGGAAATTCCCACGAGCAGAATCTTTCGCACTTCCGGTTGAAACTGGTGGCGAAGAGATCGACTTGTGGGGTCCCCCAAAGGGCGAAGATCTCCAAAAGAACTACCTGAGCCAGCTCCCACTCGTGAGACCGTGCTCTGCCTGCTCAGAGCGTCCTCCGCTGCGTTTTCATCTCCAGCCTAATGAACTGCCGAGATCAAAATTGCCTGCTGGATGGCCCAAAACCAGAGCTGCATCGCCTCTCTGCACAGTGGGAGAGACCCTGCCCCCCGCCCCCTTTTGTTGAGGTAGTGCATGGCCACTGTATTGTCCGTCATAATCAGGACACTCTTACCCCGCAAAGACGGCAGAAAAGCCTTCAGGGCTAACCCGATGGCCCTCAGCTCCAAAAGATTGATATGGAGTCTGGACTCTGATGGAGACCAACGACCGCTGACTCAACTCGTTGGCATGAGCTCCCCATCCCATGAGGGATGCGTCCGTCACGATCGTTACCTCCGGCCAGGGTAGCAAAAATGGAGCCCCCCCTTCATCAGATTGCCTTCGACGGCTCACCACAGAAGATCCTGGGTGACCGAGGACGGCACCTGCCAGAGGACTGTGACCATTGCATCTTGAGAGCCCACTGCAGAGATCTCATCCGCAGCCTGGCCTCTGGCACCAGTAAAATGCAGGTTGCCATGAGGCCAAGCAACCTCAAGAAGTCGAACGCCGGGAGTGTCTGGGCATGTTGAAACTTGTCCACCCCATCTGCAGAATGTGATGAGCCATCACCTGGGGACGCAAACACTACCCCAGGGATGTATTGAGCACTGCTCTGATGTACTGGAGCCGCTGGGTAGGTGTCAAGTGAGACTTCTTTATGTTGAGGGAGAAGACCAACTTGAGAATGGAGTTGCATATGACCGACAGATGATCCAGGGCTTGCTCGGGAGAGCGTGCCCTGATTAACCAATCGTCCAGTTAGGGCTAGACATGAATCCCCCCTTTCCTGAGATACCCTGCCACCACCACCATTAGCTTGGTGAAGACCCTTGGGGTGGCGGTCAATCCGAACGGCAGGACCCGAAACTGAAAATCAAGTCGCCAACCACGAACCTCAGGTACTTCCTGTGCTTGGGATGAATCGGCACATGAAAGTAAGCATCCTTGAGGTCGAAAGACACCAACCAGTCCTGAAGTTGAAGGGCCTGGAGGACTTGAGAGAGAGTAACCATCTTCAACTTGTCCTTACTGAGGAGCTTGTTCAAACCACGCAAGTCCAAGATGGGTCTCAATCCCCGTCTTTTTTCAGGATCCAAAAATATGGGGAATACCATCCCTTGTTCCTTTCCGCTACAGGCACCAGTTCTGTGGCGCCTTTCTCCAGCAGGGATTTGATTTCCTGCACAAGGAGTGGATCCGGACTCTTCAAAGAGAGCTTCCCCGGTGGATTGTCGTGAGGCCTCTGCCGGAAAGGAAGACAGCAGCCGTGGGCTATGAACCCACACATCTGAAGTAATGGCACGCCATTCTACAAGATGCTACGCCAGCCTTCCCCCAACCGGCGAACCATGGGACATGGCCTCATGACTGAGTGGAAGCGGCTGCGGCAGTGCCTGAGGGCAAAGCGGCAACTGCCGGAGCGGCTTTGACACCTTGAGTACCTTGCTTTCCACCTCTCGTACTCCTACGTTGGCCGCTTTGACTGGCAGCTCCCCTCGATCTACCAAAGGAAAAGTAGTATCAAAAAGGAACCTCCCCTCCATTGCTGTCCACTAGGAAGAAAAGGCGGAGGTTGACGCACTGCAACGACTTCGCTGCAGCTTTCTATGTCTGCAACCTCTCAAGGCTCTCGTCAGCCTTGCTGCCAAAAAGAGGGACACCATCAAAGGGCATATTGAGAAGCCGAGACTGTATATCAGGAGCAAACCCCCGACTTCCGCAACCATGCAAACCTGTGCATCACGGTGCTTGACGCCATGGACCGGCTGACACAGTCTGCCACGTCCAGACCCGACTGAACGGATTCACACTTGGCATCCTTCCCATCCTGCACGAGGGCAAGAAAACCATCCCGTTCCAACCCCTTCGGGAATATGTTCCGCCGCCAAAGATACACAATTCCACAGAGTGTGAGTGAATCTTGCCAAGGCACAGACAGAGTTGGCTGCCTTTAAAGCCATACCCCCAGATGAAAATACTTTCTTCGCCCAACCGTCAAAGCGCTTGTCGTCCCTATCCGGAGGGATGGTAGGGTACGCAGCCTGCTTAGCTGGGGCCGTAGCTGCCTGTACAACCAAACTCTCCGGAATGGGGTGCATAGACAAGTAGCTGGGGTCACCACTGGCTGGACAGTATTTTTCGGTAGTGACTTATTCACTGCCGGGAGACTCTCTGGAGCAGTCCAAGCCATTGCCACGCTTCTCTGTAAGGCCATATGAAATGGCAGCACCGGGTCAGTGGGTGGACTCTGGTCCAATATATCTGTCAGGTCATCCTGCAGAAAATCCACAGGTGGAGCAGACCACCCCAAGTACTCCGTCACCCTCGACATGAGCCGCCTGTATGAAGACTCAACGTGCGTACCAGGCTCCAGCCTGCCAAACTCAACCTCCGGGGAGGTGTCTAGACCACTGGCATCATGCAGGGATTGACGCAGGTCTTCCATCTGGCTATGACAACAGGTCATCAGGAACCTCAGGAGGTACAAGCCCCTCCTCATCTGACCCTTCTTCCACCTCTGAGATGTAATCCAAAGGCTGGAATAAATCTCTGGATGAAGGTACAGAAAAAGGGTCAAACACAGGCCTCACCAACTTAATCAGGGCCTTCCTCATAGGTTCCACGGCCCTCCGGGGCACCTCCGGTAAAGCCTCTTCAAAAGGCGTTGAGGGCGTCGATGGAATTGGCTTCGACGTAGAGCGAGGCGCCGACGACTTCAACAATGGCTTCGAGGCCAGAGCCCCGAGCGTGTCCTTCAATGGTCTCGCCGGTTTCCTCAGAGGCGGAGCCTCGAGAGAGTCCCTCGACGGACACAGCGCCGATGCCTTCTTAGAAGGCCTCACAGGCTCCAACAGTCTCGAGGACCGGGACCTGGACCTGGACCTGGCACGGTTATGGCGATCAACCTTGTCCGATCGGGACCTTCATGGCTCCCAATGATCGCGCCGACCGCTTGAGCCCGAAGGCGTGCGAGCGGTGGCCCTAGCGCGTTCCTTGCCGGCTTCTCTCGAAGGCGCGGACGGAACGGTGCCCTCCGATTCAAATATCACCATCATCTCCTTGCGAAATGCGTCCTATTCCGCCGGTGATGAATGCTGGTTGGGACAAGCCACCTGCCGTCTGGCGGAAGAACTCGGACGAGGAAGGCGACCGGTGATTGCGCTTCAGAGAGTGCCTAGAAGAGGCAGAGGAATGGCGGGACCCACTCCGAGAACGAGACCCCCCCTGGACTTACGCCGACGCGGAGAGTCGCCCCTCGAATCGTCGGTCGAAAGCCCCACGGATTTTGACTTCTGGGGCTTGGAACTCCTACCTATAGACAACTTCTTCCGCTCCTGCAAGGCCTTCGACGTCAAGGACTGGCAGTCATCGCAGTCATCGGTGGCGTGGCTCTTGCCGAGGAACCAAAGGCAGACCTTGTGCGGGTCCATCAGGGTCATCTTGGAACCGCAGTCCCGACACTTCTTGAAGCCCGACCGCGGGGTAGAAGAAGACAGACATTCACAATACCAAGTTAGAAGAACCGATTCAACAGGAGAAGACCCGGGGCGCGCGGAGATTCCGAAGCGAACACGTTCGTGGAAAAAACAGAACTGAGGTTACAGGTGTCGTGCATCCTACATATAAAATCCGGTGAGGTCGGCGCTTGACGGAGGCCCTCAAGGGACATCGTATCGACGTCATTGACGCAGAACATTTTTCTGAAGCAGCACAGCTGTGTCGATTACTGTCAGATATGGAATACGTCGGAGGACACAATCCCCTCGAAGCATTGTTTCTCCAAGAAAAAATCATGCTGAACAAAATATACAAAGAATTGCTCAACCGCATGGAATCCAAAGGACTACTGGATTCATCGCAGGTTGGTTTTGAACCCATAAATGGAACCGAATCAGCGCTCCTGTCCATATGGGACAACCTAAAGATGAACGTCGACACCACCGCCCAAACCTCATACTACTGGGCATATCTGTAAAGCTCACCTGACTCCCAAGGGGGCGCTGGCCTGGTTCGCGCTACTGTGACCTCGTCTAAGGTGATGCGCAGGGTTCGGAAGACGGACTGGACCGGGCCCCAGATCTGGCTTATCTGACTCGCAGAAGTATCCTTCTGTAGGTGAGAATAGGGGGTTAGCTGTCTGCGGGGTAATGCAATCGGACTCCCACTTACCCCTCTCACCCTCCTCAAAACCCTTCTGTGCTTCCCCGTAGCGTCTCACATTAGGGTCTGGAAGGACAAGCTCTCCATCCTGCTTCTGATGCAGGGGCGCGTTGGTATCCAGTTACGTCACTGGATTTTCGGATAGGTGAGAACCAAACTTGCTTGGCTTCCAGGTAAGTTTTTCTATAAGTGGTTCCCCTTGTGTCCATGCATTAATGTTCTAATGCTAGTGTCTTTTTCCCCATAGGGGCCGGGGTACGGAATGCCGGGGAACAGGCACCGACCCAAGGTGAGCGGTGAAATCCTGGTGGAAATCAGGTAAGTCTTTAATGAGTGTTTTGGTAATGTCTTTTCATTCACTCATTAACGCGGATGTCTTTTTCCCCTTAGGAGCCGGGGTCCGAAAATGCCTGGATGCGGTGCGGATCCGAAATGAAAAGGGAATGACCCAACAGGTAAGTCTTGACATGGAGTTTTAGCTTCCCTTTTCCATTCTTTCTCTCACCTTTGTTCTTGTCTTTTTCTCCCTAAGCGCGGGGGCGCGACTGCGAATCCGGATGGTCGCTGCTGAACATGGAGGCGCCCTGTAAAGGTGAGTAGAATGCGGCGCTGCAGCGATCGATGCGATGTGCTTTTAAAAATAAATGTCTTCCTTTTCAGGATTGTCGGCGAAATGTCTCTGGGATGCAGATTTAGCAGGTGAGGCCTTTTCCTTCTTCTGTTCTCTTGTTCCCTTCCTTTGCAGGTGATTCAGGATGCTGGCAGGTGTGGCAGATGTCAAGATGCAGGAGCAGACACGGTGAGCGTCCAGCTGCTAGATGCAGAGCAACGCGAAGCACGTGTGGCTGATCGGGTGTGGTTTAAATAGCCTTGGAAGAAGTTCCTAGAATGTGTCCTTCCTCCAATCAGGTATGTATCTTTCCCCGACCACGCCCGGGTGGTAAATGAGTCTCACAGGTAAAGTAGTTCCTTTCAGGCCTCAAGGAGGCCGGGGTTCTGCAGCATGGTCTGCATCAGGTAAGTGCACCCAAACACTTTCATAATGAGCCTGGTGCCTATGGCGCCAGGACTGACGTTTTCTATGAGCCTGCGCCATAGGCGCCAGGACACTGTCCAAAGGGTCCCTATAAGGGGTTGCTGGGACCTTCCCCGGGGACTTGATGTCCGCTTTCGGGAACGCAGGGACTGAGCCGGCTCCCCGGGAGCGGGCATTGTGACAATATCATTTGACACAATTAAACATACAAATCTAATGAAAGGAATGGACAAATTCAGCATTCAAAACAAGTCTATACAATAATAATTTGGCTAAAATGGCTAAAAACATTCCTCATGGCCGGGAACCGAAGGAACCTACCTTACCACTGTATACCTCAGACAGGAAATATAACCTGTGATGTACCACAAGGATCCAGCCTCTTTTCACTCCTTTTCAATATATAAATGGTGCCGCTCATGAAGCACACTGACATGTACGGTCTCACATGGTACAAATGCACAGACGACACAAGGTCATCATTGAAATGAAAACCAACAATGACCCAAAACAACGCCCTCAGTAAATGCCTCACTGATGTAAACGGATGAATAACCTAAAACATAACTGAGCGAATAAAACATGAACCCCAAAAAGTGGGAATGAAAAACACACCACTCACAAGGCCCCAAAGTATAGGAACTCTACTGAAAACCTCCACTGTAATAAAAAACAAAAAGAAACTAAGAATACTCATGCACCAGGACCTCACACAAGAACCACAGGTTAACACAATAGTAAGAAAATGATTGTACCATCTACGCTTAAGGAGGCATCAACCACCTGGTATTATCCAAAAATAGATATTGCAAACAGCACATGCCTAGGAATTCCTAATTACCTCACCAGAAAAATACAACAGACCCAAAACACAGCAGCAAATCTCCCCCTTAGACTAACAGAAGAGAACACATCACCCCACCACCCCAGAGAAGTCTACATTGGGCGCTGGTTAAAAGACAATTTTGAGCACGATGGGGAGCAGAATGCCTCCCATCAAAAATCACCAAATACCACACAAAAAGAACCCTGAAATCAAGTACTGACCTCCGCACAGAAACAAGACACTACGAGAAAACCACATTTGGAGGAATCACTTTCTTCATTCTCATAAGCAAACAATGGACTTAGATCCCCAAGGATGTCACGAAGAGGGAGAACCACCTGACTTTTCGTAAACAGCTAAAAACCTGGTTATTCAACTCACCAGGACAGAAACAGAAGAAATAACGCCCACTCCGTGCAATGTCCTAGTCACTCCCAGAAAGGCATCTGAAAAACAAGCCAACCAACAGATAACGCAACGCACTATTTTCCAACATAAATGTAATCAAGAAAAACCCGTTACACCTTTTTCAGACAACACCTAAGCCATTCCACAATGACCTTTCCCAAATTATATTATAACCCAAGCGCACAAGTTTAGTGGATCAAGAGGACCCAGACAACCCAATAAGGCACATCTCATACCCCAGTAGGGCCAAAAGAAACGCTCCCATCTGATTCAAGTTACAGCCCCCGAAACAAAAACCACCACACTACCAGATCATCTCTAGCTCTGTCCCCTGAAAAAAGCCAACTGTTGCACATATTTCTGAAACATCCCTACAACCATGAACAGGTGAACATCCCATAATAAAATAAGAGAAGAATGACAAACAAATTGGAAAACAACTTTGTACCCAGAGTCGATCCACAACTCTATACTTAAAACCTACTATCCTTCTCCTTTCTTAATCACCCTTCATCTCATCATAGTCTAACCACACAAACCAAAGATGACTAGATAACCACCCGCTAAACACCCTTAAGCCCCTACCATGCAGCAAACACATGACTTCTTAGACTCTGGAGGTCACCCCATCAGGAAACAATACAGCACAGTGCCCACAAAAACCACAAAGGAAGCATACAGATGCCATTTAGTCCTGGTTCTATATACATCAACAGCTGAGCACAACACACGTCTTATCCATCTTTCGACCCCAATCAACCCACTCCCACTTTGCCTTATAGAGCCACAAGAGCGCCTGGAGACCATACAAATAAATGGCAGCAGTGCATGGTATAAATCAACATAATTTTACTTTCTACAGTTTTCATTAATTTGAACTGCTTTATTGTAAACTGGTGGTGAGCTCACTTTGAGGTCACCAATCGTGTACATGTATTTATGTGTTTACAAGTGTACTTTAGTAATAGCTGCTTGACTACCTTCTTAGAGTTAAGGCCTAATAAATTAGTATATTTTTGTACTCCCATGTTGCCTGTATTATTTGAGTGCTTACGAGAGGTTAAATATAATTTTACACTACTCCCTTATCTTCAGAAGTCTGTCTTATTGCTCAGTCTACTTTACCTTGATTGACTAGACCTAAAGGTCAATTACAGCAAGTAAACATTGCTTTAAAAGATTGTTTCATTTTCCAGATTTTCAAGGGAAAATGTCTTAGTTGACTTATCACAGGAGGTACACAGTCAATTGTATAATTTTAAAAAGGCTTCAAAAGTCCTCTACATAGAATCCATGTGCTTAGAAAATCCAGGACGCTAGTTTCACCACTAGCATGCGGCTCATCAGGAGGATATATTGTCTTATTTAAGTATGGTATCCTAGATGGTTCACATTTCTATCCAATAGTTTTTCTTAGTCGACTATTTGTGTCTTCAAGAATTTGCGGTGCCTGGATTCCAAGATGGCCGCATAGTGAGGAGGTCGCCGCGCCCCGAGCTCCCGTCCTACCAACAGGGTTTAGCCCGTCGGCCTCAGCTGCAGTCCTCCCCGGCACCCTGAGCTGGTGACGGGGGAACACCCGAGCGTGGAGTGACGTCTGGCTCTGAAGGCGGCCCGCGCGGGAGACACGCCCGGCAGCGAACGCAGTGCCTGCAGAGGCCCGGCAGCCCGCGGCCGAGGCCTCACCTGGCAGTGGGTGGCGGCGGCAGAGCCCTTCGGTGCTTGGAGTGATTCTGGCGGGCTCCGGGCGCGGGTTCGCCGCATTGCTGCTGCCCCTCCCAACCCCCCCCAAGGCCCGAAACGGAGGGGGTGTGGGCTACCCCTGCCCGCCTGACATCCAGGGCGAAATGGAACCAGCATAGAAGGTACAGAGGCGTCCGGAGGGGAGAGGGGGGGGGGGGTCGGGGTCAGGGGTGCCATATTGGTTCTCGTCCCTGCGTGTTGGGGAGAGGAGCGGACCCTTTGCCCCGCAGCCCCCAGGAAGACTAAGGGGGAGCGTCAGAGGAGCGCCCCACCCGGGGGAGAGTGGACTGGTCGAAGAATTGGACGCCCAGGGACAGGACTTAGCGCGGTCCGGGAGGCTCCCGGCTCCGGCGCAGGGACCCGGGTGCCGACTGGACGGTGAAGAGGGACAATTTTAAGTGGAGCCCAGGGGTGGGGGCGTGGCGGAGGGGAGGGGTGTGCCGCTGGATTCCCTGGGCCCTGCAGTGAAGGCACCCAATTTGGCCCCTAGAGGTACAGGGCCCCACGAGAGAAACTGTGCCCAAGCAAAAGTAGCAACTGGGCCCACCCAGTAGAAGCACCAGAGGGGAGGCGCTGATCAGCCAGACAGGGGGAGAGACTGGGAGTGCCCAGACTGGACATTTGTGAATGCCCCGGGGGACCCCTCTGGAGGTTGTGCAGGGCACAGCACCCCAGCTACGCACTGGTTAGCGCCTCCTCACCAATATATTCGCCCCCCGCCTCCAGGAGGGTACTATGTACACACTTCCCACACTTCCCAAGCAGTGATGTGCAGGAACAAGGGAAAAAGAGAACCCAGCACAGGGGAAAGGCCCGAGAAAAGCAACCGACGGTCCCCTCATGAAATTCTGCCCAAAAGAATCCGGGGCATCAGAGGCCCAGGGGATGGCCAAAGCCTAGGGGATAATGAGGCTCCGGTCCCCCACAAGGATCAGGACAGGCCAATCTCTCAGGCTATGCTATCCCAGTTCATGGGCAAACTGGTGGAGAAGATCACAGCAGCGGGGCAGAAGCAGATGGACAAGCTGCGAGAAGATCTGGCGGAAGAATTAAGGGAAATCAAAAAAGACATTAACAAAGTGGAAGAGGGTAGACATTAACAAGTGCACCATCCAAAAACCGACGGAGGATGCAAGAAAAGTGGACAATCTGCTGGAAACCCTGGCTGCGGCCACACAAAACCTGGAGTTACAAGCTGAAGACTTGGAGAACAGGTCAAGAAGGGTGAACATTAGAGTCAAATCACTCCCAGAGGACATTCCAGAACAGGAGCTGTCCCCATCATTAAAAGAGATATTTGTGGACCTGCTAAACTCAGACTCTGACACAAACATTCAATTTGACAGAGTCCACAGGGACCGCGAAGACCAGAGCCAGGAGCTATACCACGTGATGTGTTGGTGGCCTTCCACAATTACGCTGTAAAGGAGAAGATTTTGGAGAAGGAGAGAAGGGCCACACACATCACCTACAATGGCCATGAAATCTCTCTATACCAAGACCTGGGGTGGATTACACTAATCAAAAGGAGACAGATGGGTCCGGTCCTGTCCTTCCTACGATCTCAGCAGATCTGGTACAGATGGGCCCACCCGTTCGGGTTGTCCTTTGTCTGGCAGGGTTCACACCATAAGATCACGACCTGCGACCAGGGGCTGGCTTTGCTGGGTATGGAGGAGCAGGCCTCGGCCCCTCTGGTGGGACCGGAAGCGCAGCTGGGGGGGGCAGACCATGGGAATGGTCTACGATTAAGCCCAAGAGAGGAAGGAAGAAAGCTTCGGCCGCAGAACCCAGGAAAACCATGAACAATGCTGGTGTGGAAGATCCATCAGGAGCGGGTAGTCCCCCAACAGACTAAAGAACAGAAAGGTTGTGCGAGGACCCAAAAATCGAGTCCGGGGAGGGCGCCAGCCAAAGCAGTTCATTAATTGGGGGGGGGGGGTTCACTAGTGATGTACAGGGCAGCAGGAGCTGGGAAGGGGGGGAGAGCTGGGAGGTTAGTTATTGAGTACGGCCTCTCGTGGAGGAATCACGAGGGGGGGCTTGGCGCCAGCCGGTCTCGCCTGGAATGGGGGGGTGGGTGGGAGTTAGTGAGGGGTGGGGGAGGAGGGTGGGAGGGAGAAAGATCCAAGGTTCAGGTTCTGAAGGCTCAATCCATGGACCATGGATTGAGCCCACGCTTCAAGGAGCTAACAATTGAGGCCCCAGGGGGTCCGATTGGGTTAACAAGGTCTCTCATAAAATCGTCATATGGCTAGTGTAGATGTACGGAAGTTGCTTTCACTAAATGTGAATGGCCTCAATTCCCAGGTTAAGAGGAAGAAGGTGGAGAGGTTCCTTGGGCGGGAACAACCCCATGTAATAGCACTGCAGGAGACCCATGTGCATTCTAGGGACACTCATAGGATAAGATTCCAGGGATAATCACGAGTGGTTCAGGCCCACAAGCTGACAAAAAGGGGGGTGTCTTAATTGCTTTGAGGGATGGGCTTCACATGACCCTCAGGAATATGCAGAAGGATAACCAAGGAAGGTACCTAGCGGTGATACTCGAGGGAAAGCGGGAGTCCTTCACGGTAGCAACCCTGTATGCTCCCAATCAAGCTCAGGACGCCTTCATACAAAAATTGTCACCCACTTGGGGAAATTTGCTAAGGCGAATAGCCTTCTACTGGGAGACTTTAATCTAGCCTGGGACCCCTCCAAAGACAGGAGTTCCACCTCATGGGATGCACGGGGGGACCATCCGGAGACCTCGTGAAGAAAATGTGTGATCTGGCCCTGGTGGACGCATGGCGAGAACTCTATGGGGACGCTGAGGGATACACCTTCTATTCACATGCACACAGGTCTCACTCAGGGATAGATTATGTTTGGGTATCAAAACCACTGATGGGGAGAGCTTTAGCATTGGAGGTAGGGGCAATTACCCTTGGAGATCACGCTCCACTCACCCTGTCAATAGCTAGACCAAAGGGTCCCCTGGGCATTTGGAAATGGAGATAACCAGCCTCACTGTTCAGGGATCCAATCCTGATCAAGGAAATTGAGGAAGTAGTGGAGTATACCAAACATAATAACTGGGAGGATACAACTCCTCAAAATTGGTGGGATGCCCTCAAGGCTACAATTAGAGGTAAGATCATTGCAATCAAGGCCAGAAGGGAAAGGGAGCCGAGACTGGAGGAGCAACAACTAGAAGCCAGACTCAAGGACATCATGGCTCGAATGGGCAGTAAGCTGTCAGCAGCCACCAAAAGGGAATATAGATCATTGAGAGGTCAACTGAACCTAATACAAACAAGGGTGGCAGAGCGCAATCTCCTCTGGCTGCGTCAAAGGTTCTATATTAAAGGCAACAAAGCGGACCGCTTGCTGGCCAGAAAGCTACGGAAGGAGGCAGGTGACAAAACAATCTTAAAAATAAAGGGGACGAGGGGGTCCTTCTTACAAACAATCCCGACAATGAGGGAGAATTTTGCTAATTTTACTCTGACCTTTATAGGTCAGGTGAACCTACAATCGCGGACCGGGAGGCATATCTACACAAAGCAGGGTGTCGACAGATTTCGCAGGATGATAGGGATGCGCTGGAAGTCGAGATCTCCACAGACTAAGTTAGGAGGGTGATCAACAACCAACCATCCAGTAAAGCGCCAGGCCCCGATGGGTTTGGGCCTGAATTTTATAAGACAAAAAGAAGTCTTAATCCCCATTCTTAAATTATTTAACTGCAGAGGGTCCACGGGAAATCTCCCTAACTCAATGAATGAAGCCAAAGTTCTCCTGATACACAAAAAGGGCAAAGATCTGACTGACTGAGCATCCTACCGTCCAATAGCGTTAATAAACGTAGATGGCAAAATTGATACTAAGGTTCTGGCCAATCGCCTTGAAACCATCTTCCTCAACTAATTAATTGTGACCAGGCAGGTTTTATTAGAAGCAGGCAAACTTCGGACAATGTCAGAAGACTGGCACACCTGGTCGAAATGACACAGAAAAGGAATATCCCGGCCCTTCTCCTGACGATCGACGTTGAGAAGGCTTTTGATCGGGTAAAGTGAGGGTTCCTATTTGCAACTATGGGCGGAATGGGGTTTGGCCTTTTGGAGCTATTAGGTTCAGTGGTACTTGTTCCTGGTGTGGCTTTTGGAATATTTTGTTGACAATAGGTGTCGGGAGGATACAAACAGGTATGTTAACTTTCCCCCCTGACTTCCATTCTTCGAGAGACCACTGCAGGTGTTCTGGAATCCGCTGGTAACACAATCTTCTGCGCTTGGTCCGGTCGGGGAAGGCCCAGAGGTTGCAGGTGCAAAGGCCACTTTTGACATCTGGATTTGGTTTTGTCAGTTGCGTTGCACAGTAATCTGTTCCAGACAGCTTCCAGTAGAACACCCAGACAAGAAAAGATGAATACTACTTTGGGGCAGAACACCTCACGAAATTGAAGGAATTTTGCAACATGAGTCACAACGGTCAGGTAGCGATAGGCGATCTTCAGGCTACGAACACAGCGGCAGGTCCAACACAGCTTCCCTTTGTGTAAGATGGCTAAACAAAGCAGGAGCCGGCAACTTGTGGCACAAGCTGAAAATCTGGAGAGTTACAAGGTTATGCCCAGAACCGGCAACAGCTGCAGTGAGGTAGCACAGGAGAGAGCTGGTCAGTCCATTGGTTGATCGAGGGGCACTTCCAAAGGTTGAGGCATCGAACCACAAACAAATGCTTTCTTGAGATCAGGACAGAGAAGCAGGGATTCACTGGGACAACACTGTAGTAAATGCTGATCAGCTGGGCGGTCGACTTCGGGTCGTCCATGGGCTGCCCTTCTTTCTAAAGGTCTTGGTTCCAATAATGATCTGCTGTATAGCTGCAGGAGCCCTTCTTTGATACAAGATTCAGGCTTGGTACAAGCCCAATCCCACCAATGATAATGATCTGAAACATTCAAACAACCACTGATTGTCCAATCCTAGACAATCGCTGGTCATGCCATCTGTCCAGCAACAGACTTCCGGGCTCCTGAAGATGAAAAATCCTCCTCTAGCTCACACGCACAGCCTTCTTGCCCGCAAATGCCACAGCTTTCCCTGGGAAAGGGATTTCCAGAGAATGCATTTCCTGACCTGACAAGACAGGATGAAGGACAAAGAACACGTGAAAATCTTGTGACCAGGCCATTTTGGGTGCTAGCCATCTTTTGTAGCCATTCGTGGTATATGCAAAGTGCCCAAAATTCTTTTTGCAAGAACAGTAAAATCACAGCTGCCACCAGCGGTCTTGGACACATTGTCAAACTAACCAAAAAGCCAATATATGAAAAGATATAAGGATAAAAAGTATCCAATCTGTACTTCACAGTAAAGTGATGTGTGCAATCTTAGAAATACAAGGAGCAAAACAGGCAAGGGAAGCAAAGCATAAGGCTTTACTGACCATCAAAATGTTGGGGCAGGGTTTAACAAACAAAAAGAATGGGGTTCCATGGGTATCTTTGGAGGGAAACGTGCAAAAATAAAATCTTTCCTAACACTCGGCGAGAGAACGCTCTACCTGGAGACACTGCTTTGACAACCTTTTCCCTGTGATGCAATCCGTAGTCGGAAAACAAACTTGCAAGGTTTTACCCCTGCAGAACTCCCTGGTTCAACACGCATCCCTTAAAAGTTATGAAATGACTTCCCTGACGCATTTGTCACACTTGCATCCCTATTAAAACCCTTGTTTCAAATGGCGGGTGAGTGAAACAGGCTCCAATTAAAAGGGACAGGTGGGTTTTCAGCTTTCACACTTAGTCTGCTTCGAGAGATTTAGGCTCTCTTTGTTGGGGATTGGTTGCTTCATCATGCCCTGCACAGTCCTACAAGGGTTTGGAGGAGAGTTGAGTATTACTCAAACTAGTTTTAGAAGAGCTTGGCTATGTTGGTCAGGTCTAACATGGCGACATCTTTAATGAGTAAAAAATGCTCTTTTCTCTGCAACAGATTCCCTGCGGTCGCATCTCCTTGGGTGGTGGTTAATCTCAACTTGGGATCTTTCCGCTTTACTTAACTATTACTCAAACTACCCCGCCCTAACTGGCTGGTGAAGTGGGGAGGGTCAAATTCCCCCCGACTAGCCTACAGTGAGATACTCTGATTGCCCCCTGGAACATGACAGGGAGGAAGTGAGTGTGACTGGGCTGGAGAGGTCAGTGGCGGGTAGGGGGCCCTTTCCCCAAACTGGCCCAGGTGTACAATCCAGATGGATTAGGGTGGCATTTAGCTCCCACGGTAAGCCACTGGTTGGTCTCTAGAAGCAGACCGGGGACCTCACCTGGGCTTCCAACCCAGCGGTTCCAAACAGGTCAAGTAGAAGAGAGCACTGCTCATGCTTCAGATTTGGGCAGATTGCTGCAACAGATTTATAAGATGTAGTCTTCGGAGTCAGACTGCTTCCTAGTGTTTCAGACTTATTGCAGCATTTGACAAAGGTAAGGTGAAGTTTGCGCTGTCGTACAGGAATATTGTAAGCTGAGTTTGCAATTCCACGTACAAACACAAACATGCATCCTTTCAAGCATGTGGCAGAGAGCCAATTCTGGGAGGATGCCACAAAGACACTTTTCTAGGCTTGTTCCTGGTCAAACACACAAGGCAGGGTGTTTTGCAACCTTTGGCTCGCCAGTTGCTTTGGGCAACAACTTCCATCACCACTAGTCGACACAGTGAATGGGGCGGAAAGATGAGTCAGTCCTAAACATCTGGAGAGCTGAAGGTTGAAGAACTGACATAAGATGTGTATTCAGCCTGGAGCCCCAGCCTTCCTTCACAAGTACTTGTCACATTTAGTCCAAGCTGCCTTAGCCTCAGGCTCCCTGGGTTCAAGGAAGCCAAAATCATACTTTGGCACATCAACTTCCTTTCACAGAAGGAAACAACGTTTAGTTGTGCAGTTTCTTCAGATAGAACAAAGGCCTGGCAAGTACATGCAGTGACCTGCACAGTTTCCATCTACCATCATTGTTTAAAGGTGCACAAAGACATCTAGGCCAGTTCACTGGTTTTTAACAAAGCTGGGTACCTTTTGGTACCTTTGGGTCTCTTAAGGTCTTTCAGAGGAAACATTTCAAAGAGGATCTCCTTCAGTGAAGCCCATGGTAAGCACTTACTAGAGGAAAAGGGGGGGGGTGAATCACACAGAAAAAGGAAAAATATCAAGAGGCTCATGGTCAGAGTTAGAGTTCAGGACCTTTGCCATAGCACAAGTTGAAAGGAAGGTAACATTAGAAGGAATCCAAAGGACGTCTTTACATCTCTTGGACCATTGGTGTACACGTTGCATATTTTCTTGGCTGAGTTTGTAAAAAAAAGAATTTAAGTGATCTATTCTTGACCTGCCCCTTGCAGGCAGAAGAGAACCGTTTGGATGACCGTATTGTAGGCTGTAGAGAGAACATGTGTACGATGTGCGTACAGTGTGATGAGCCTAGGGAAAAACTGTCGGCCACATTAAATATGACGGCTACACAGAGCTCTGGAATAGAACAACTTTTTAATTTCTCCTTCTCTAACATCCTGCCCGTCTCTTATGGTCACATGCACACATGTTTTAGGATTACCAGACAGATATGGGACAGGACATTACAAGGGCAACAAGTTATACAAGTATAATGAGGTGACTAATGTGTGTATATACAAGTTGCACAGATGTAACGCACCAAGACGCTTGAAATTCAGTGGATGTGGGAAGTCATGAACAGCTTCCCATAGCGCAATACCGCCCATGTCATTTTTTGTCATTATGAATCCCTTCTCTCATAATATGCATGTGCTCATAGGCCTTGCAATGGGAACGCGCTGAGTTAAGTGGGTCATGACTTCCCAAATTCATTGCATTTCAAGGGTTTTGTTGCATTTAATCTGTGCACCTTAACTAAGGATTTTTCAGGGAATTTCAAGGGTTTTGTTATACCATCGTTTTTTACATTTTTTTTTTTACTTCGGCGGTGTTCACTCCACATGTTCCTCCAATAGCTTTCGTCGGGTCTCACTAGCCACTAGCAGTGCACATGGCCTTTGGCTGTGGCCACGCTACACGTTTCTCCAATAGGTTTCCTAAACAAGCCCACTAGCCATGCCCACACCACTAGGTTTCTTTGGGCACACTAACCATGGCCACTTTCCATATTGCACCATTCGGTTCCTTAAAGTAACCCACTTAGCCATAAGCCTTCGGCCATACCCATTACCCCCCCCCCCACCTCAATGTAGCTGTAAAATGTCCCCCCTTTTATTTCTTAATCTAGTTTTTTAACCAGGGTTATCAGTAAACGCTCACAAATAACCGTGTCTATCGGAAAAACGCACAAAAATCCAAAACATTCCCCTGCCCTCACCAAGTGCCCCGCCATATTGCCATGCTCCCCTCACTCCCTTCAGGTCCTTTTTTCCCTCTCTAGCCTGATTTCATTCCCTCCAACACTTGTTTCGTGTGATGCACTTTCATTCACGTTTTCCATTACGGCACAAGCGGCATCTTTTTGAAAGCAGATTGGCAGCAAGTCTTGTACACATTGCGGTCCATTCGTCCCCCTTTAAAAATGTTATGTTAATAGGCTTTTAATGCAAAAACGTTTGACCTCTTATCTTGCTCCCCAGTCCCTCCTCTCCCCCAAAACTCCCCAATTTCACATGGGGTCCTCTCTTTCTACCTCCGCACCTCTAGCCTGATGCCATTTCATCCTTTCTCCTCCTCTTAATGGTTTTTCCCCCGCACTTTTCTTTTTCGGCTAACCCTGGTTATAACTGCGGTAATCTCTTGCATCGAGCAAAGAAATAGTAAATGGTGCCCTTTTCCATTTCTGAAAAGTGTCCCTGATCCATTGTGGGACACAGCTATAATTTTGGAAGAAAGGGGCACCCCCTTCGCCGTGAAATATTTTAACTACTGGAAGAATAACACCAGACCCCTTGCTGAAATTGAGTCAACACTTCATGCCCATGTTGTATCGTACCCGTTCCAATTCCGTCCAGTGGTTTTTGCTGTACGCTGCACAGAAAGTTTGACTCTATGGGGAAATGAATGGGAGTAGGCCAGTTTCTTATGGAGCTTGCAACACAACTTAACTATACAATAATATATGACATATTCCATACATGTAATCGTCCTTCTGAGGCTTGTACCTGCTTAGGTTCACATGCTTTGCACAGGACGACATCTAGTGGTAGGTGAGGCGTATTGTATGACCTGTTTTTCGAAGTTAGAAAAGGGACGTCAATTGGGCACGTTTGAAATACTATCCCTAGTGTGACGTGTACAGTACCCATGCTCCTCCACGCATCAAGGTCCTCAGATTGTTTTATTTCTGAATGAGGGAGCATTAAGTGTATGCACGAGTACAGAAAAGAAAGGTTTAAGAAGTCTATGGTACCTTGAACTCCAAGAGAGGAAGGGCGGGCACATTTGAATCTAAGCAGATACAAGTGTCAGAAAGATGATTACAGGTTATGTAATATATGTCTTCTTAGGGTTGTGGATCAGCTTAGAATCGCATGCTTTGCACAGACTAGCGAGCAGTATCTGAGAATGTAGTGGGTTGTTAGAAGGTACAGCACCAAAAAGATGTTTTAACACCGCCTGTCCCACCTGTGAATCACTTTTTGAATGTGCATTTAAGCAGTAACGCTGTGCGAACTCCAAGTAGCTGCCTTGCAAATAGCCTCTAAGGGTACATTTCCAATGAAATGTGGAGTCCCCCCCCCCCCCAGTACCTCGAGTGCCTTGGGTAGGAATGGTAATGTTCTTTTGGACAAAGAATAACAGATCTGGATGCATTTGACAATCCATTTAGAAATTGCAGACTCAGAGGCAGGCTCCCATTATTTTTCTGCAGGGAAACAAAGAATTGATTGGTTTTCCTGAATGGTTTAGTTTAGGTAATACATTACTGCCCGCCTGACATTTAGTGTATGGAGGCTTCTCTCTCCTGAATTTTTGAAGAAAGACGGAAGTTCTATGGATTGGTTGGCATGGAACTTTGAAATACATTTAGGAGAGAAATGTGGATGTGTATGCATCAGAAACTTTGTCCTTGTGAATAATAAACAGATCTTGAACAGAGCACTTGTAGTTCACTGACCGCACCTATTGACGTGATAGCTATAAGAAAAGTAGTGTTACAGGTGAGATGTTTAAGACTGGTTGTATCCATTGGCTCAAAGGTGAACCCCATGAGTTTGGTAGGGACAGCATTTAAGTCCCACCTGGGAGTTGGATTTGAAACAGAGCTATAGGCCCTCATTACAAGTTTTCCATTACGATGCCGGTGATTCTGCCAATCCGGTAGTACCCTTAGCGGCTATCGGTGTGGGGGAATCACCGGCATATTACAACTTCACGGGCGCGTGCATCTGGCAGATCCGGAAACATTAACTCCGGCAACCCAGTAATAAAGGAAAAACGAGAAAATGACAGTGCCACTGCAATAAAATATGCCGGTAACAGCGGATCAGTTCTCATGATGCCGCAAACACCGGCACCACTGGAAACCACGTCATTGCAGGAACTGGAAGTTGTCAGCTGCCATTTTGGAAAACCCAATCCAATTTAAATCGGGCATTTCCTGTAGGCATCCACAACCGGAAACACTGCCAGGATGTCTGGAAGCAGCAAAAGCAATCTACCAGAAGTCTGGCTCTGGAAGCCCTGGTTTTCGGAGGCCGAATTGGCAGCCTTGACAGAACATATTGTGGACAATGCTGACACGCTGTTTGGCAGGGACAACCGCCGCACCAGCCAGCGGCTTAAGTCGGCCATATGGCTGGAAATGGCCAGTAGAGTTACCACGGTGGGGTCCATCCCCAGAACCTCAAGGGCCTGCCGCATGAGGTGGGATGACTAGCGGGTGCGGAAACTGCTGGCAGGCCACCACCGTGAGTCAATGGCTACAGGAGTCTCTCCCATCAGACTGATGCCCTGGGAGGAGCGATGTAGCTCTATTATGCATCTTGAGGGCGTCGGAGGAGCAGAGGCCAGAGCTGGGACCCAAGGGTATGGCAGTGAGTACAACAAACCACACCAGAATGCCCTGCACCACACAAAAAGGTACACACAAAACAGTTCATGGAAATGTGCACAAGGAAAGTAGTAGTAGTGACAACATCTAAAGACTCCGTGCACACATAGATCACAAGGGTCAGGCCAAGCGTAAGACATGCAATACCATTGTACGCAACAAGCATCCATGCCCATGTGCACCATGGCATGACTGTACTGTTGGTACTTCCCTAATGTACACACAAAAACAAAACACTGTGCCATAAGTCCAACCAAAACGAACTGACCCCATACATGCATGCATGCATACATCGGTGCACAATCCACCCCCACAAATCTTGACCAGGCATGGGAACCTGCAACGTTCAAGTAGTGCAATGCAAGTGCATCAGTGTCGCACACAGGCTTCTAACTGCTATGTTTTCTCACCTTAAAAGGCACAGGCACATCCACTGATCCATGCAAGACCCAGCCAAGCTGCCCAACAGCCCACAAGTACAACATCTGTGGTAATGCAGGACCTACATGACCGGCCAGATGCCCAGGAGGAACAGCCACCATCGCAAGCTCAGCCACCACTGCATGCCCTGTCAGCTGCCCCAGAACAGCAGCGTGCTCCACAGGCCCTGGGCAGTCGCACACTCATGGCGCCCATCGGCCATCTGGCTCCTACATAACACGGCACCACCTCTAATGATGCGGAGGGGGCAGATGGCGGGCAAGACATAGACGACACCACAGAGCTCCACCTATCCCTCCCCTGCATTCAGTTCATCCACTCTCCACAGCCCACCACAACCACCAATGCCACCAATCAGGGCGATGGACAAGCGCATACGGCAGATGGAGGCCCGCCATGAGGAGATGGTTGGCATCCAATGGCAGCAGCTTGCAAAGGCCCAGTTGATTAGTTAGGCCATACAGGCACCTGTTCACTGCTGTGCCGTGCCCTGGGCCATACCACCATACCACGTCTGCTTGCATTTAACTTGCCCAGAGGGTCTGTGAGGAAGTGTAGGCACTGGCAGAATCTGTGGCATTGTCTGTGCGGGCAAACCAGGATGGCAAGGGCGCACCAGGCTCAAACCGCACTTCCAGCACGGCCATCCCTGCCAGCTCAGCGCAGAGAAGCCCCAGGCGCTGCTCCCAAAGACATTTGGTTGTGCTTGCCTGTGGCAAGGGTTCTCATCGGAAGAGGCATAGGGAGTGAGACACTGGACTGGGACAAATGGCACTTCGTTATTATGTTGAAGGGGGTGGGAGGTGTGTGGGGAGGGTGTGGGAGGTATGTGGGGAGGCAGTGGCAGGTGTGTGGGGAGTGTGTCAGGCAGGGTATTTGACCTGTAATATGTAGAACTGTTCAATACATTCTTCTCTTCCCTTGCAACAACGAGTTGATAGCCGTTATTCATGTGAATGCATTTTTATGAATGAGCACATTGACTACAGTGACATATCATGGGTGGTGCAAAGTGAGGGGACCTCAGAAGAAATTGTCTATGATTTCTTGTCTTACAATACGCACGTCTCTAGCATCCATGAGCAAGTGCCTATGCCTGGCTGGTGCTGTCTTGCCAGCATCATCATCATCTCCGCCCTCTGGTGGTGGCATGTCGAGGTCTGGGTGCAGGGGAATGTTTCGCCTTATGCAAATATTCTGCAACATTGCATAAGCCAGGACCATCTGCCCCACCTTCTCTGGCCTGTACTCAAGTGTCCCCCCTGACCGGTACAGGCACCTGGTACATGCCTTTAGGAGTCCAAACGTCGGCTCGATGGTTGCCCTTGTTATGCCATGCTCTCCGACAACTGTGGATCCCGCAGCGGGGTCATTAGCCAACACAGTAGTGGATATCCGAATCACCTGCAAGGGGTGCGGGAGGGGGAGACACAAGGTGAGCCATGGCATGTATGTGGCACGACTGATGTTCTAATGACACGTTACTTAATACACTGATACTCCATATATTCAGTACCAGGGTAAATGTGAGTCATGCACTGTAAGGCACCATGTGATGGCAACTGTGTGTCATTTGAACAGAGATGTGATGTACTCCCTGGGGTGGATTGATGTTGTGGAATGCAATAGTCACCAATAGAGCACAGCATGCATATCCTCATGGTGTGGTGTGCCAATCGCCATGCCACCGCCCGAACAGTGTCTGCACGCACCACATGACAACCACCCACGCTGCGGTCTGGACATGCATCAACGTGGCATGAGGGCACACATGCACAGTAGACACAGTATAAACATTACGTCTCATCACAGTAGCTGTCAACGACCCACTGACTTACACCCCTGCGCCTATGAGATAGCAGTCACAATTGTGCATCGGCAGTCACACAAGTATCAATGGTGCCCTTTGACGTCTGCACTGAATGTATAAATGCACGGCAGTTGGTGCACTCTGAACGAGGGGGGCTGCGATATGCCATGCAGCTGGCCCATCGAGTGCTGGAAGGTGCCTGTGGCTAGGAAGTGCAGGACCAACACCAGCTTCAACAGCGGTGATATTGTTGTTAAGGAAGCCAATCTTGCTCCCTATATCACCCTGGACTAGGGTCAGTAGTTCTTGGATTGTCTCCCTGTTTAACCGGTATAGGGTATGTATCTGCCAATCTGTCAGGGCCCAGGGTGAAGGGTATTACTGTTTTTTTCCTCCTCCTCCACCACCACCTCCTCCTCCTCATCTTTCTCCTCCTCCGCTGCTCCAGCTCTTTCAGCTGCACTGCAGCCTGTAGCGTCTCCATGTCCATTGCTACCACAGAGAGGCAGCATGGTTGTGTTGGTGGAGTGTTGAGTATGGGCCTTTTCTAGTGTTTGTGGATGTATTGGGTGCACCTGGGGGAATGTGTGCACCTGTGGCCTATTTGGGCACACCTGGAACCATTTACCACCTATTTTTAATCCTTGACTCTCCTTTTCATTTCACATCTTTGCTATTGCTCGATCTTGCCGCTATGCACAATTCAACATCCGTCGTTCTCGCCTCCATCTCTCTTTTCATGCTACTAAACTTCTTCTCTTCTCTCTGGTCTCTTCTACTGTTTATCCGATTTGTCTTCCTGCCTCACATCTCCCCTTTGTTCTGTTCATAACTTCATCTTTTTTCTTTACCTTCATTCCATTCCATTAATTGCTTCCTTTTGAATCGCGTCTATCATTTTCTCTCAATTGTCTTTAAATGTACCCATGGTCTGGCTCTTCCTTATATTTCTTCATTAGTCTCATTCTATGTTCTGTCTCACTCTCTCAGATCACAGAATGTATTTCTTCTTACTATTCCTAAACCTACCTGTACCGCCTCCTGTTTCCGTTCCTTTCCTCTTCTGGCTCCTAAGCAATGCAACTCGCTTCCTCTTCTTCGCTCTGCTACATCTCTTTGTATTTTTCATTGAAATCCGAAAGCTCATCTTCCATCTACTCTTTCCACTTAAAGTGATTGGCCTTTCCCCATCTCCTGTTTTTACTCGTGTTGCATTATCATATGATTGTACTGCTTTTTTGATAATTTTTTGTTCAGCGCTTTTAGCGAAAAGTGCTTTATAAGTGTAATAAAATTAAATCAAATTACTGTTTTCCCTGCTAGCTTGTGTTGAAACCTGTGAAAAGCTTTGAAAATTGCTAGTAGTTCCAGAAGGTTGATAAGTTTACATTACTTGCGTCCACATGCTATGCGCGGTTTGATGGAGCAAGTACGCTCCACACCCTGACAGCTGCTGGACTTGTAAAGGATTTGCCCTTTAAAAGCTTCTCTTTTGTACACCACTGCAGTGATTGAAGGAGAGGTTGCGAAACCACCACTAGATCATCCCATAGACTGCTTGCTTGCGACCATTGTTTTGCTATTCACTCTTGCGTTGGACGCATGTCCAATCGTGCATGTGGTACAAGATAGATGCATGAAGCCATCATTCTGAGAAGAAGCATGGCCTTTCATAGAGTAAACCTACGACCAGCTACATACTGTGGAACTTGAAAAAGCATGTTTTGGTCCCTCTCTTTCAGAGGGGAAGACTAGGGCGTCCTCTGTTCAAATTATTGCCCCATGTTAGGGAGAATTCTCAGAAATGTGCTCATTCCCTTCTACCTTGGAGACCCCCAGCACTTTTTGCTGGACTTTAGGACTATTAATTTCCAACCTGGAGAAAGTGAGACCTTTTTCCCACTCTCGTGTATTTTTCTATGATTTGGACTATGTGCTTCTTTTGACTTTGGAGTCTGACAAACTCCATAGGCACAGCACCTTCAGTGTAGTGACGCAGGGAAGTCTCTTAGATTTCCCAAAAGTTTAAATACCTTCTCTTGGTGAAACTTCTGTTTCCAAGAGCAGTGAAGTGAAATTGACTTTCTAGTCGCAGCACACACTATCTTACAATAGGGTGCTGGAGGGGTTACTTAGTATCCCCTTTGTCTAGTTTCACATGTAACATTTTTATGTTACCCTTTCTACAATTAATGGCTGGTGGAAGTGGTTTACTTTTTCCTACCATTGTGTGTTTTTACTGAGGACTGCAATTACAGCTGCAGTAAGGCAACCATGGGTGCCCATTTTGTCAACTGGCTAGTCTTCTTGTTTCACCATTTCTTGTTGGAAAGGTCCTTCTTGAGATTTACTCTGCGTGCCAAACCAGGTATGGTTCCTTTGTTAGTTTTGTCTTTGGCGGGATTCACTGGTGAAGGACCATGGTTACAGTACACGTCACACTAGGGATAATGGTACTAATCACACCCTGGCGACGTCTGTTTGAGTTTCAAAAACAAATCTTGTAATACTTTGCGACTTCCACTAGATGTCGGAATATGCAGAGCATGTGAGTTAAGGGACGTCGACAGGGCATGCCAGAAATACTATCCCTAGTGTGACGTCTACTGTACCCACGGTGCTTCACGCGTCGATGTCCATCAGATTCTTTTGTTTCTGACATGAGGTTGCATGAAATGTAGGGTAAGTATAGGTGTAGTAAAGCAGACCATGTATCAGATAAAGCCCAGAAAACATCTATGCACCTTCTACTGCAAGGGGAGGAAGGATGGGCGCACGTGAATCTAAGCAGATACAAGCATCAGAAATACGATTACGGTGAGTATCTTATCCCTTCTGAGGCTTGTGGAATCTGCTTAGATCACATGCCATGCATAGATTAACGAGCAGTGTTTGGCGAAGGTGGTGGGTTGTGAGAAGGTACAGCGGCAAATAGATGTTTTAGCACCGCTTGTCCCACCTGGGAATCTGTTTTAGAGTGAGTGTCAATGCAGTAGTGCTGAGTAAAAGTGTGGACAGAACTCCATGTAGCTGCTTTGCAAATGGTGTCCAGAGTTTGAGATAAAAGACAAGGTAACTCCTGTACCCCTGGTGGAGTGAGCTTTTGGAATGAAAGGCAGTATTGCATTAGATAGAGAGTAAGAGAGCTGTATGCATCTGACTATCCATCTAGCGATGGAGTTTTTGGAAATGCGGTCTCCTTCATTACCTGGAGCTATGGAGACAAACAGTTGGTCTGTTTTCCTTAGAGGTCTGGTCCTATTTACATAGTAAAGGACCGCCCTCCTTACATCTAGTGTATGGAGTTTCTCAACTGAGCTTGATGGGTTTTGAAAGAAAGCTGGTAGTTTGATGGACTGATTGACATGGAACTTTGAAATGAACTTAAGTGAAACCTAGGGTGCGTTCTTAATACCAATTTGTCTTTGTGGATAGGAAAGAAAGGGTTTTGCACTGAAAGCTTGCAGTTCACCGACTCTCCTTATGGAGGTGATAGCCACCAGAAAGGATGTTTTATAAGCAAGGTGTTTAAGGCTGGACTTCAGCATAGGCTCAAAAGGGGGGTGGGGGGGTCCTATGAGCTTTGCAAGTACTACATTTAGGTCCCACCCTGGCGGCAGGTTTGAAATGAGAGGGTCGAGTCTTTTTACTCCCTCCACGAATGCCTTAATAACCGGGACTTTCCACCAGGACACCTTACTTTGAGAAGTGGTGTACACGGAAAAAGCCGCTAGGTGAACTTTTGAGTTAAAAACTAGCCCCGAGTCTAGTAAGTGAAGCATGTAATGAAAAGTGTGATGGAGTACATTCTATTGGGTTTATTAGTTTTGACTGGCACCAAATTACAAATCTTTTCCACTTGTTAAAATAACAGGGTCTAGTTTTTGATTTGTGTGCCTCGTTGAGGATTTCCATACACCTTTGAGGTAGATTTGAATGGTCGAACTCTGACTTCAGGAGACAAGCTACCAAGTTCATAGACTGAGGTTGAGGGTGTAATGTTGTCCCCCTGTGTGGTGTGAGCATGTTAAATGGGCATGGGAGTTTGATCAAGCCGCACATCGCCAGTTTGCGCAGATGTCGATACCAAGGTTGTCTCGCCCACACAGGAGCAACTAGCATTAGTGTCACCTGTTCCTTGTGAATTTTGTTCACCACTTTGCTCATCAGAGGAGTTGGGGGAAAGTGTAGGCAAATTTCCCTGACCATTTCATCCACAGGGCACTCCCCTTGGAGTCATGTTGGGGAAACCTGGATGCGAAGTCCAGGCATTTTTTGTTTTCTTTTGTAGCGAACAAGTCTAACGGAGTTTATCCCCATTGTGTGAAGATGTAGTCTATGATACCTCTGTTGAATTGCCACTCATACTCTTCTGGTAGAGGATCTCTGCTTAGTCAGCTAGAGAATTGCGTACCCCTGGAACATGTTGCAATGTTAGGAACATGCCCTGCTTGAGTGGCCACTTCCATTTTTTTGTACTAGCTTGGACAGACTTGGGGTGTGTGCACCCCTGCTTGCTTATTTAGAACATTGGAGTGGTGCTGTCTGAGTATCTGTACTGGGATTTGTCAGGTGTGCTTGGAACGCCTTGAGCACTGCCAGAAGTTCCAGAAGGTTGATGCAATTCTGGGCTCGGAGTGGAGTCCACAGGCCATGCACTGTGAGATGAAGGTAATGGGCAACCCACCCGGTGAGTAATGAGTCTGTTGTGACAACTGCTTGTAACGCAGGGTCGTGGAAGGTTTTCCTTTGTCCACCAGCACAGAACTTGTGCTAGGATTGGCGAAACGGCCCCTAGATCGTCCCTATGACCGCTTGCCTGAGAGCCCTGTGTCGCCAATCACTCATGCATTGGGCGCATGCACAATCGTGCATGTGGAACCAGGTAAATGCATCAGGCCACCATCCCGAGCAGGCGGATTGCTTTGCATATGGTTATCTGGCGACCGGCTAGATACTAAGGTAGTTGCAGCAGTATGTTTTGTACTCTTTCTTCTGACGGGAAGACTAGACCTTCTGTTTTTATGACAGCGCCTAGGAACTGTTTGGTCTTGTTTGGTACAAGACTTGACCCTTTCTCGTTGATTGAGAAACCCAATTGACAAAGTAGATGATCGTCTTTTGGGTATTTTGCTTGCAAATTTTGGGATTCTCCCCTGTGATCAGCCAGTCGTCCAGGTAAGGGTACACTGGCATTTACTTCCTGCGTAGGTGCACCACCTCCACCGCCAGTACCTTTGTGAATACCCTTGGAGCAGATGCTATGCTGAAGGGTAGCACCTTGAATTCATAGTGCTTGTCTGCTATTTTGAAATGTAAGTATCTTATGTGCACTGGGAACATTGAAATATGAAAGTATGCATCTTTCATATCCAAGGCTGCCATGTAGTCCCCCTGCTTTAGCAGTGGGATTAGTTACTGTAACGTTGTCATGCAGAATTTCTGTGGCTTGCATTGGATTTTGCAGGGTGCAGATCTAAGACAGGGTGCATTGTGAGGTCTTTTTTTGGCACAAGGAAGTACAATGGATAAAGACCCTTGTTTACCTGGTTCGCTGGGACGATTTCTAAAGTGTCCTTTAAGACGCAGCGCTGTCACCCCTTCCAATAGGATACGTTGTTCTTCCTTGGGGGTGTTGCTTTGTCTTGGTGGATGGTTGGTAGGTTGCTGTAGCAGTTCTATAAAATAACCGCCCACCACAGTTGAAAGAATCCACTTATCTGAGGTGATTCCCTCCCATACGTGGGTAAAGAATGAAATGCAGCCTTCTACTGGAGTGGCATGGGATGGAACCTGTAGCGGGTTGTCATTGTTTGGGGGTGGAGGAGGAGGATCTACCCCTGCTGCAAGACCTTCTCTGGCCTCTTTGAAATCCTTGTGGGTGAGCTTTGAGCTTGATTGTAACCTGATGAACGTTGTGAGTTTTGCCCTTTAAAGTTGCGAAAATTGTAGCCCCCTCTTTGTCCGGAGGGTTTATTAGTAAGTTGCCCTAATGGCTTTAGGGTATCGTATTCTTCTTACGTGCACTCTAAAGCATCTTCCACCGCTTTGCCGAACAACACATTTGGCTCTATAGGCATATTGGGTAGCCTGAGCCTCGAGCTTAAACACAGACTGGCTTAGCCATCCGTGGCGTATGATCAACGTGTCCTCTGCTAATATCCTCCCTGCATTGTCTGCTGCATCCAAGTTGTGTTTGAGGATGCAGTTTGCAATTGGTTTACCGTCTGCAATGGAGAGTGACAGTTGTGTTTTTAGGCGCTCTGGTGCTGAAGCTATTTGCTTGGCCATCTCATCCCATTTGGGACAGTTGTAGCTAGCTAATAAGGTGGTATTATTAGCGATGCTAGTTTGGCAAGCCTCTGAAGAGGCTACATTTATTCCAAAAGTATACATCTTTTTACTCTCCTTAGCCAAAGGAGCTTTGGAAGAGGCTATGTGTTCCTGCTCTCTTTCTAGTGGTTGTAACCACTAAGGAGTCTGTTTTTTACGGTCTCCTGATGTAAAGGGGGAGGTCTGAGAGAGCTGGCCAAAAACTCTCAATGCGCGGGTTAACTGCCCGTGTTAAATCTGGAGTAACTAGAGAGGGTTGGATTCGCCTCTGTACCGATTGAAGTAGGGGAATAAATTGGATAGCAGACTTTTTATCGCCCAGTATGTTCTCAACAAAGTCTTTGCCCACCTATGTATCAATTTTAAAATGTTCTGCCGCTTTTAGGAGCAAGTCATTGTACTTGATTATTCTATTTGATTATTGACTGGTGAATCTGCCACCGAAAGGTCTGAGTGATCTGGCGACTGCATGACAGATATCCTAGTCATCGTAAAATGGGTCCTCACCCATGTCCCCTTGGTCTTCCGGGTCAGTGTAAGTTTCAGTGCCCTGGAAGTCTTGCATGGGGTCACAATAAGCAAGCTGCTCTAAGTCCTGCTGCGGGGAGGAGGCTTGTGTGGTGTCTGTGCAGGCTCTCTTGTTGGGGGGGGGGGGGGTTGGGAAAGTGCAGACCCACCTTGAGTAGTAGCTGGCCCACTATGTGGGGCATCATGAAGGTTTACTAAGACCTTGGGGTGGTCATCAAAGAAATTAGCTAGGGAAGACATTCGTCTCATGACCATCAATCATCTCTGCTGACCATTGAAATGAACTTGGGATTAGTGGGGGGCAGATGGAGTGGGTCAGTTGATTCTGGTGCAGGAGTTTTTTTTTTAATGTCTCAAAGCCCCAGAAATGGTGTCCTCTCCCTGGGTTATAGTTCCCAAACTAGTCATTTTCCTGTGTTCTTCAACGTCTGACTCTTCAATAGCGTGACTGGGACATGTTTAAAGGAGCTCACTCGTTTCTTAGCTCTGTCTAGTTTTCGCAGGGGCCTTCGATGCGACTTTCGACTATCGTGTTTTGGCATGCGTGGGAGCCGTCGACGCATCTTTCGATGCTCAGTCGTCAGCATGTGAGGACTTGATTTTGGACATAGCATCAGAACCGGACCTGCCTGTCGTTTTCCGGGGCCGTCGTGAGGCAACTGCAAGCGTGATGGGCCAGAGGACAGGGTACCTGTCAGACCTCTTGTGATGCTGGAAATGCATCGGAGGGACAGGGCCTCCGTATTCTTGTCCTTTTCTGCTTTTTATCGTGTGTTCTGTTGCGTTTTCAGCGCAGGAGTTCATGTGGGACTCCTGGCGGTGCAGCTCTCCCTTTTGGTTTGGTGTACAGACCCATGGGATACCCTTTGGCACCCATGGGTGGGGGTACAACCCTGTGCCCCTAGTGTATGTTTTTGGGCACCTGTGTGTGGCCCACAGAGCAGGATATGGGCTGGTGGCAGTTCCATGCGGAATGTCCTCCATTTTGGGATACCCAGGCCCTGCCATTGGAATCAGTTGATTCCTGATAGGAAACAAGATGGCCCCTGTGGCCTGTTGCTTTCTATTGCCTATCACCTTGTTTTCCTAAAGTCCTGGGAAGCCTTGACTCTCCCCCTTCCCCCTGACCGGCTGTTGGGTCGAAGTTCCATATATGGTGGTGTTGTGAAGTCCAGGCCAGACTGGCTTGAGCCTTCGCAGTGACTGTATGTTGTGGGTACACCCTGTGGATGGGACCTGGGTGAATGGAGTGTGTGATGAATATGCATTCTGTGTTGTGGTTGTCTAGTATCTGGTGTTTGACAATGACAGACAGCCCTGCCCAAAACTGGTATGAATGCAGTGTGGAGTGTTGAATGGCTGGGTACTTGTCCCAATACGCATAACTTGTTGCGAGTGTCTGGAGAGGAGTGAATGGCCTGAATGCACTATGCACGTGATTGGATGCCTGCCTGCTTGAATGCCCTTCTGACTGATTGGTTGCCTGAGTGTGACCCAGCAGAATGAATGGGAGATCAACTAGTATATCTGGGGGCCTCTCACTGCTAGAATTTGTGTTCAGAAGCTGAAGAGTGACTGGAGTGAAACTGAAGCTTAACCTTGAAGCCCTGCTGGAAGAGAAGAATTGCTGTTGCTCTCCTTCACAATCTAAAAGCTGCGGTGTCTCCAAGAACTGACCCAGAGAGGGCCTGGTAAGGCGCCCTCTTCCCAAGCTACGAGGGACCATTGTGCACCAGCTGATCTTTGCCAAAGCTCCCTGGTAGACAGACCTACGACAGGCTGCCGACCGGAGACCGGAACTGCCGCGGAATCCCAAAGAGAAGCGCCCGGACTGTTGTCCGCCACTGTCGATGACCACCGTCGCCAACTGGAGCCGCCGTGCTCCAGTTTGCCTAAGAACTTAATTTGAGCCAAGGACGCTCTCGTCTGCATCGCCGCCCACTTTATCCCGCTGGAGAAGGCCCAACTGTTGACGCGCCGAGGAGCATCCGCCGGTGGGTTTCCCACCGCCTAAAGACCACAGAGACGCAGACGACTCGACGCCCCTGCTGGGCCACAGTTCTTCAACATCTCTTTGCGGTCCAGAACTACCGTCACTGAGGTGCCCCGCACGCCTCTTCCTTGCAGGACGCCAACGCTCCGTCGTCGACGAGCACCGCTAGGAACGAAGCTGCCACTTCACCGCCGTAGTTCACCCTGTTCTCCCGTCAGACGTTTGACGACTCGTGACTCCTGCCTTAAAGGGCGGGCACTCAAGAACGGTCACCGATTCCCTGACGACGAACGCTACAATTCCAGGTACATTGGGGCTGTAGACTATTGTAGAGGGAAATAAGACCCGTAGAACAATATATGGACCGGGCTTGTGATACATCTTTGCTTTACAGGTTGCCCAGGTGTGGGGGATCTCCACACAAAATTGTGCCTAGTTGGTAAAGGCCAGTATTCTACCAATTGTTCAACCATCTTGCTTTCCTTCCCCTCTCTACTGCTGGTTTCCTCTTTATTGGTCTGTGTGGCATTTTGACAGTATCGTTGATGCACTTTAATGAGATCCGATAATCTTGGTACCACTTTAGAAATGTATATATTTACCATTATTGATTTTCTGAGCACAAAGTGAGTTATTGTGATAGTGTACATAACTTTGAATATTAATTATATAAAGACTTTTAACAAATACAGTGTGTGGACATTCCTTTGTGGGGGCTTGGGGACTTCACTGTACTTAAGAACCAGCCTGCATCACCTCCTGAGAAGCTAGGCCTTCATTGCTCATCCATTGCTACCACAATAGAGAATCTTGGCTGGGGTCCTCTGTGCATCTCCTCTACCATATAGAGAGCGGAAGTACAGACCCTCCCTCCAGTCTTTACACCTCTCCCATGACACTGTGGCCTTCCGGGCGACGCGGAGATCGACTTTCGGCCATATGAGGTGTGTTTTGTGTGGTGTGCTTTGGTCGTGCTAGAGCCGCCGGGTGTCGTCCCCGTAGCAAAGCCGTCGCCTGCCTGTTGGTGTCAGGGGCTTGCACGCGGGCATCCGAAGGATCCCGCTCGCCCTCAACGTATTTTGTGCTTGAACAGCTTGCACAATTTGCATTGTCATTTGTTATGATCTCTTGGGAGACAAAGCTTGCACACCAGGTGCAAGTCTTTCCAAGGACATTTACGGTTACAGGATTGGCAAAACTTAAAAGGTGTATTTCTATATTGTGTATGGGGAAGGCAGCCTGGTGAAATAAGTGGGTAAAGAAGGGAATATGCATTGTCAGAGAGACTAAAGAATGAAACCACTACCTACTGTGAGGGCTGAGGCCCATTGAGGCCTTCCGAGGCCGTATGAAAGGTTTGTCGAGATGAGTTGGTGTGATCGTAGACGAAGCAGTTCGTCCTCAATGCTGTTGCCAACGATCTTGCGGAAGAACGGCTAACAAAGGACAGAAAGAGTATACTAAATGAAATAGTTTTAGAACTAAAGGCGATAGCGGGAGAAAATAATCTGAGGGACTTCGACGCGTGAAGCACCATGGGTACAGTAGAAGTCACTAGGGATAGTATTACTGGCACGCTCTGTCGACGTCCCTTTTCGAGTTTCGAAAACAACTGTAATACTCTGCAGCTTCCAGTAGATGTTGGCCTACGTATAGCATGTGATCTAAGCAGATTCCACAAGCCTCATAATTATATACACACACACTGCAGGTTCCAAGTTTCTCTTGAGGGCCACAGGCATAATTATCCGTAGTGGCACACTTTGTAGGCTTTAATTAAATCTTGTTTAGGAATGTGGCTCTGGAAATGGAGCACATAGTAGGTAAATCTCAAAGCTTTGACAATGACATAACAATTGCATTAAGTGGCTTTAAAATGAACTAATTCCAAACAAAACTGCCAACACCACTTTCCAGGATTTCCATAATAAACTTGGAAAGTTTAACACAAATATATTCAAGTGAAACATAATTTACCTGCCCTTGAGAATCAAAGAATTTGCTGATATTGTTCTTCATTTTGTTAAACAGCATTGGATAAAGTGCCGGACTCAGTTCCAAGCCCACCAAGTCTTTAATGTTAGTCCGAATCTGAACTCCCACCTTCTCATGATTGCAAACCATGAGTGAGAGTAATCGGTCTAAAAATTTGCTAGCAGGTGTCTCTATATTTCCCTCGGTGGACACCATAGAAATCATGGATCCTTTCCGTTCGTTCACTGGACCCATAGGTGGGCTATATGTCACAAGTCCTGTATTGCAACGATGCTGTAGACAAACTCCTCCAAGGGCACACAAAAAACCAGTCATGTTGATCCATTCCTGTAGTGAGTCCATATCGGTCAAGTCCATTGAGCCACCTCCGCTGACGTGAGACATTCGCCTCTTCACAAGAGCCTTATGAAGGTTATCGCCAACCTGAGGATTACAATAAAGAAATCAGTACTAAACTTAAATCACTGATGAGACAATTAAACAATGGCAACCAACAACTTTACACAAGTACAATGTTAGTATACTTCAAAGAATGGACCGAATCCAGGTTCGCCATGCTCATACTGGAATGGTTGGCATATTAGCCAATAGCTAGTAGTCATACGACCAGGTGTACTCCCATTTCTAAACTCTCATTAAAACCATTGTAAAGCTTGTCCCAATAAAGAAAGGGAAATACACCCTGCTCCCAAATGTGATCCAAGCAGTAGCTAGGCATTATGTCCTACTTATTCTAGCAAGCTCTCCACAATTGAACACCTCAGCCATAATTCTTTTTCAAAACCAATGCTCATTACATTTTGCAATTTTCAAAAGGAGAACACAGGAATTACAGAGCTTAAGGGTATAGACTAAGAGAATAAAACAGCAGTTGGGAGCCTCCGTTGATGCTCTCCATTAGTATAACACCACCAAGGGGCAGGGTCTTTTGAAAGGATGTTAGTCCTCTACAGAGATTTTCCCCCCACCGCGGTTCAGAGAGCCCCTTTCAATTGTAAAAGCCAGAATACAGGCAGCACTTCTACTTGTAGGCATTCACCTAGTCGGTCAGGGATTAGAAACTTGCTGTCATCCCAGAGCTAACCCACCATGCATAAGTCCCCCTAATACCAGGATTGGAAATTGAGAGGCTCAGCGATCAGGGGTCTCAGCTGGGGGCCCAGATATAGCTAAATGGTAGAGGGCCATGATGTGAACCTATGCCATTCATTTGAGGATTTGTAACCTATACTAAGTGCCTTGGGTAAATGCAGAATGAGTATGTGTGAGAGACAAATAGTACTTTCCTACTTCATGCATGCATTTATTTTCATTTATTTCTTGAGGATGCTGGTACATTGAAAAGAAACATCGAAATAAGCAATAGACAATCTACAAATGCAATAGACAATCAGCAGGGCAACGTCGAGTCAAATGGTGTACAATGTAAGGTGTCAGATGTTACTGGATTATAGGGTATGATGGTGGGAGAGTAACAGACAGTGGACAGGACAGAAAGTAGACTCAGAAGTCTCTGATGCAGAGAGGACTATGCTTTACAGTATGAAATGGGACATATCACTGCAGGAGAGTACAATTAAGCTCCCAATCCAAAACCTATCGTCATGGGAATGCAGTGTGTAAGGCCGAGTTTTACAGATGACGGTTCAGCCCTTATAAACCCCTTGCCCTGATTAATGGCATAAAAGAAATGACAAATCAAATACACGTTGGCAGTTGTCATATTTATAATGACCGGATAATATGTGTATTGAACTTATTTTGTATATATTTTAGAATGGTTTAGCTAAAATGTTTTTCCTAAAGTAGTTCCTAAAAAATAAAATGTATTAATTTAATAAAAGATGTGCTCACCTGTATTCCAAAATAAATGTACAACCTTTTTATAAAAATTATAGAGCAGACACCAGAAAGGACTGGTTAAGTACATGTTAGAATGTTTAATTGTGGCTGAGGGCAGAAAGGTCAAGGAAGAATAATGTGGGAGTAGTAAGAGGGTGCACCTTGGAGGATGAAGATGTACAACTTGAATGAGAGGACGGAAGTAGAGTTTAGATCATCATAGGGGAAGAGCAGCGCTGCCCAGTGTCTTAGCACTAGATGGACAGTTGTGCGTTTTGGCATATGAAGACACTGCAAAACACTTGGCAAAGAAAATATTGTGATTTCACCTTCACTCCTAAGGAGAATGAGAAGTAATTCTCTGCTTGAAAGGGTCTGTTCAATGTAGGAGCAACTACACCTCACACAAATGAGTTTCAAGACTTCATTCGTCCTGCCCTCTCAGGACCGTGTGCCATCCTCTGGGGTGCAAAGAACCACTCATGAGTCAACTCCTGCCGCTCATCACCCCCTTCAGCAAGCCTTCACGGTCAAGTAGCTGTCAGGTTTGAGGTGATCTACATGGAGATGCTTCAAGTCAAGCAGTGGCTCCCCTTCACCATAGACATATGAGAACAATGGGAAGATCTCTATCAGTCCTCCAGTCTCAAGGCACTTCATTAAAAAGGCACTAATCCTCAAGGAACTTTGCAAGCGTGATGTCATTACAGAGCAGGGCAGGTAGTTTGAGGGCATGGCGTGCTACAGGGCGCATAGATGTACATCTAGGTGCCTGTCAAGGCACTTGATAAAAAAGCATAAACAAAAGGGGCAAAGTGGCAGTTTCAACTGCTTCAAGATACCAAAAGCAACGTCCAACTCGGAGGCTGCACCCAAATTTGACATACTACTATACCAACTTTGAACTTCTATTATTGGACTTAGTTTCTATAATCGTACTGTAGCGATTAAGGCTTTTCAAGTTGCTCTTGGGCAAGATGGGGATAACTTGGAGAACCTGCTGGCAAAGACCAGTTCAGGCAAAGCATTCTCCTTTTGATGACTTCATAGCATATCGTGAGCACCTGCTGCGAGTTGCAGCTGAACGTAGCATTTTAAAAATAGTCCATAACACCCATTTCTATTTTCCTGTTAATCACTAGAGTGTCAATATACAGCAATACACACGATTACTAGAGCTGCAGATCTGCCACAGTACCGCATTATTAGACTCTCACCAGTAGTTTTTCTGCAGTCTGATCTATTTTAGAGTTACATTCCAAGCATTGTATACCATCTGGTACTTGGTCCATAGTACTTAACATGGTTTTTGAAGGTGGCCAGCAGGGGGCGCAGTTATGTGCCTACTAATCTGCGTCGCTCCCCTCCAGCAGGGCATACACGGGCGAAGAGCCCCTCCCCCCCAGTTAGCCCCTATAGTGCTGCTTTGCCGCCCTCCCCCCCTACCCAGCTAAGACCAAGGAGAATGCAAGGGTGAAGATACAGGCAGGGAGACCACCGGAATCCCATAGAAACACAGCTGAGATCCTGAGGCGTAAAAAGCACAATCTCCGATTCACCTTGCGGCTCCAAATGATATCTATGCAAGCCTGCAGCTGCTAAAAGGCCCAATAACAGTGAACCGGCCAGGAAAGCTCAAGCACCTCGGAGGAGCTCCCACAGTACACCCATCGCCGCTCCCCCATTAGTGACAACTGATATTCGGCAATCAGCGAGGGTACAGCACACCGCGATGGAAAGCACAAGTGGCTGGGGAGAGTAATATAGCCCCTGGTCCGCTGTGGTTTTCAAGATTGGAGACCCCAGGGTGGGGTCCGGGTTTAACGCATGCCCTCGCGTACAAAGGGCACAGTTGCCAGAGAGTTGCGGGAGATAAAATGGAAACACCCAGAGATCCGCGACCTTAGATGTCCACTACGGCAGAGAGGACTCCTCCCCACCATCTATACATGCTGCAGCACACCCCAGGCGGGCAACACCTATGTTTCGCCCCCGGGGACTGGACAGAGCCAAGAAGTGGGACAGGGGGCGCTCCAATAGGAAACAGGAGGTAATATCAGTGAACCACGAGACGGTGAAGCAGCATCGCCACCGGGTGTGGACCTTGCCTAGAGAGCAGGGAAGGGACCCAGGACTGCTGAAGAGGCCCCTGTAGGGCCCCCACATCACCCGTAGCACCTGGGGGGGGTCAATCAACCCAAATAGTGCTTGAAACCGAGTGCCCCTGAAAGGTCCAGAACACTTCAACCCACATCAGCAGAACGCAGGCCCGTGGGTTGGGCAGGGAACACCCGGTCTAAGGTGTGCAGACCGCCCTCTGCGGCCCGGGGGGGGGGGGAGGTGATAACTCTGGTCTAGGCATCTGGTTTTTGGGGTCCCCAGAGCGGGGGAGATGTGGTGCTCCCAAGCCTACATAACTCACCCAAACAGAGCTCACAAGACAGAGCAGACCTGGGAGAGGGCAGGATCCTGTTGCCCCCCCAGACCGGTTAGCGATCAGTTGCCTGTGAAGCAGACCTACCAACAGATTCAGGAGCTGGGTACACCCACTCAAGAAATTCAAGTTTAACCAACAGCTGAGCAGTTGGCCCCTGTGGACACAGCCATGGCAGACGATGTTATGTCAATGGGGGATTATGGCAGCAATCTTGGAAGAACTGTAGATGTCCTTGAAAAATTGATGAGTTTGAGAACTGGGAGCGGCGAAACAACCTCAGTTTCTTTGAATTGCCTGAAAAATAAGGAGAGACAACGAGACATCGTCCAGGCAATCAATGAAGTCATCAAAAAACTTTTCAACTATGAAAACACCACTGAACCCACCCTTGTTAGCGGCCAAAGAGCGGGTGGAGGAACGTACCGACGAGGCTCCATTACCACCAGAAGAAAACAAAAATTCCAGAAAGGGCCAGGGCGATGGGTCCAATAGAACGTAGAACAGAGAGAATCCCGGGTCACCATTTACCAGAACTTATCCTCATTCACTCTGTCCAGACGACGCCTCTGTGCCCCCTTAACGAAATGGCTCAGCATGAAAGGCGCCCACTATAGATGGGTATTTCCCTTCTCCCTGAACTTTGAGCTCAAAGGATATATTTACAACTTGATAACGGAAGATGACATTGGCAGGGTGTTACGAGAACTAATGGGAGAGTCACCACAGAAGGATGCCCCCATGGAGGTGGGGGGAGATACAAGGAAAGAACCCAAAGACTGAGAGTCCCAATGACAGGCGACGAATAAGGGGATACCGCAAATTCAAGAAGTTAAATCCAGCAACCCCAGCACAAGCTTGAAGGGGGTATCGAGGGTCCTTTAAGTGCCACCAGAGAATATCCATCCCCTGCGCACAGTTGTTTGAGGAACAAAAAATTTACAGCAGTAAGGGGCGATGACCGATGCCAGGAACTCTCAGCCAGCGGGTGCGGGAGGCTTGACACCAGAGGTGAGGACGAAGACACCCAAGACAGTTATCCAAATGTAGATGCAGGGGCCTGGGGGGTGGGGGGGTGTCAATGGAACGCCATTAAGTCAATAATTTTGCCTGGTGAAGCTGGGAAGTCCGATGGTCGGGACCAATGGTGGTGTACATCTCACCAGAGGCTCAGATACAACCAAAAGGGGGTGGGAGAGGAAGGTCTAGTTTTACTGTTCTGATTGGGGGGGCAATGCGAGTTCAATAATATTCTTAAGTGTGACGCAACTAAGGAGGATAACAAAACACCAGGATAAGCAAGGGAAGGAGACAACCCGGGCCTGTACTCAGGGAACCACGGAGACAGCAATGCAATTTGGTGGTAAAATGCATCCCAAATGGCTGATCTAAACACTGAGATATCATTAGGCTCACCGAACGTGAGAGGTCTGAATTCCCCATTGAAAAGATACTTAACAATCCGAGAATTCAATCACCCAAAGCTTGACGTTATGTTCTTGCAAGAGACCCACTGGAGAAGGGGGCGAGGGGTAACCAGCCATGAAAGCAAGGGCAATTGAAAAAATATTCCACGCCTCGTGCGAAACCAAAAAGTGAGGGGTAGCGGTGGTCATAGCAAACAAGTTGGGCTTTACAGAGATCTCCACCCTTCGAGATCCAGAGGGACGCTACATATTGGTCAAAGGGTGGATAAAAGGACAAAAAGTGTCCTTCACCTCAGTCTACTGCCCAAATGAGGGACAGGCCCAGCACTGGGACAATGTAAAAGGGAAGATCCAAACATTTGTGGAGGGTTTTTTGCTCATAGGAGGGGACGTTAGTATGGTCCTGGATCCGGCAACGGATAGGAAGGGGAACCTCGTCAATGGGAACCTATGCTCAGCAAAAGATGGCTTGTCACTTTGCTCAAATTTATAACGAACTGGGGGTGGTAGAGGCTCTGGCCCAAGATGGTAAAGCCGTCCCATCATATACATTCCACTCAAAGGTCCATGACACCTATTCAAGGATAGACTATGTCCTCTTAGATTCCGACCCGACTCATAGGGTAGCGAAAATCAACTATAAAACCTGTTTACTGGTCGGATCAGGACTTCGTCAGAGTAGAATTGGGAAATTGGTCTTCAGAGCAGAGAAAGGGGAGCTTGATGTGCAATGTTCTTCTGTTGAAAGATAAGGAGGTGGCCCAGGGCTTGTTGAAGTCAATAGAAGAGTTCTTCCAGTTCAACGATAATGTAGAGGTGGGGTAACAGTCTGGGAGGCATTTAAAGCCACAATAAGAGGGGAATTAATCCGAATGGGGGCTAAAAAGAAGAGAGAAAGAGGAGCTGGATCTGAGGAGTAAAATAGATGCGTTAAAACCCAAGGGTACGCTCAAAACCCAAATCACCCCTAATAAACTGGCAAAAGTATAGAGCACAGCTTAGGGATCTACTCCTGCATCAGACAGAGTGGAAGCTTGCGTTCCTCAAGCAAAAATATACGGAGAAGGGTAAGCTTGCGGATAAAATACTAGCCTGGAAATTGCGCACCCAGAGAAATACCAAGAGTAGGGTCAATACGCCAAGCAGGCTCAGAAAGGGTATATAGAGACTAAAACATAGCAGAGGAGTTCCGCCAATACTACGTGAGCCTTTATACGACTGAACACAAGTGGGATAGAGTCCAGATAGACAAATTCCTAGATGCCCCACATTCCGCCTGAAAAAGCAGCACTACTAGACACCCCCCATTCACGGCCGACGAAATAATCACATTGATCATGAAAATAAATCTGAAACCGCTCCAGGGGAAGACTGCATCTATGTTGGTTTTTTCAAAACATACCGCTCGACTTTAGCAACCTTCCTGGTTATACTTTTTAACCAGGCAATGGAAACAGGTGTCCTGCCTGACTCACTAATGGGGGCACTGATAGTAGTCATTCCAAGGGAAGGCAGGGACCTGACAATGCCAGTCATACAGACCGATCTCCCTGCTAAACGCAGATGCAAAGATCTTTGCAAAGTTTTTGGACATCAGACTGGTCCTCACTAGTCCATGGCGACAATTCACTGAATGCACCTGACTCAAGAGCAGAACCTAGATGGTTGCCTGGTGTCCATCGACTAAGAAAAAGCTTTTGACAGGGTGGAGTGGGGGTACATGAGGAAGGTACTTGAGAAAATGGGGATCGGCCCCAATTTTCACAGATGGATTTCGGCTCTATAAAGGGACCCGACTACCAAGATCCTTGTTAATGGCACAATGTATCAGTCCTTTCACTTAACCAGGGGAACAAGACAGGGCTGCCCTTTTTCCCCACTTCTATATGCCCTCACCATGGAACATCTCGCAATAGTGATTAGGAACAACTCAGACATTAGAGGGATAAGGTGTGGTGAAGTGAAATTTAAACTGTCACTGTTTGCAGATGACATTCTATGTTACCTCACTGATGCACAACATTCTCTCCCAAGAATACTAGACCAAACTACCACCTCTGGGGCCTTCTGGGGCCTAGAAATCAACAACACAAAGTCTAATGTAATGCCACTACAGCTAGAGCACACCCCCAGGTTAGCTCAAGGAACGCTGAGAGGGATGAGACTTATAAATAACCTACTTGGGAATATGTTTCCCCCGAGACCTGACCCGCCTGATTGAAGTTAACTTCACCCCAGCTCTAACTAAACTGAGTGCAGACCTTACAAGCTGGGCCCCCCTGACTAGTTCATGGTATGGCAGGATGACTTCCATTAAAATATCGGTCCTCCCACACCCGTTATATTTATTCACATCAATCCTCACGCGCCTCCCAGACCTCTTTTTTGAGAAACTTAATTCCATGATCTCCCTTTTTATATGGCAAGGTAAGACCCAGAGTCAAAAGAACCACACTGACCCTCCCCAGAGACTTTGGAGGCTTTGCCCTGCCTGGCGACCTCTTATACTAAAAGGCAGCAAAACTGCGTATATTACTAGAACACACAAGGGATGACAAACACATTCTGGTCCTACATAGAGGATATGTATTCCTACCCTAAGAAAGTGGGAGACCCGTTTTGGTCCCTTATCGGGACTGTAGCAGTGAGAATTAGGAAACATCCAGTGCTGGGAGTAATATGGTCACTATGGAAGAACAATGGACAAAATAAATCCCTCTCCTCCTGGCCATCCCTCCCCCCTCCCGAGTTCATTATGGGGTCCCCTGATAGATCTAGTTAAAAGGGGATTTAAAGGGGCACAAATGTGGTCTTATAGAGGCAGGGCAACTCTTCCTGGAGGGTCGGTTTAAGGAAAAAGAGAGTGAGGGAGATGCTGGGGGAGGAGGGGATTTCAGCGTTTGACTATTTACAGCCAAAAGGCCTTTGCACAGACCCTAGGATCCTACCTAAATCAACCACTAAAAGTCTTTGAACAAATTATTAACAAAGCCACCTTCAGGAAAGGGATCGTATCCAAGATGTACAAAGTTTTGGTTACCGCAAACTTGGAAGGGAGAAAAAACTAAGCAATTTAGGCCGAGGAGACGTGGTAACAAGTATATCAGATCATGTTTCATGGGAATCTTTTTTCTGCGACAATGGAACATAACTTTTAAAATGTTACAAGGCTGGCATTTAACCCTCCAGAAAATGTCAAAAATGTTCGCCGGAGTGTCTGCCATATGCCCCAGGGAAAGTGGTAAGCCAAGGACATTCTATCACATGTGGTGGTCTTGTCCGAAACTTCAGGTATACTTGGCGGAGGGCCTTAGTTGGATGAAAGATGTGGTAGGCAAAGCCTTGTCCCTGCACCCCTGCAAATGCTACTGGGGGTGCCAGAAAGAGAGG
Source organism: Ambystoma mexicanum (assembly GCF_040938575.1). Lineage (NCBI taxonomy): Eukaryota > Metazoa > Chordata > Amphibia > Caudata > Ambystomatidae > Ambystoma > Ambystoma mexicanum. The sequence goes on along the minus strand of NC_090931.1, from coordinate 274,554,369 downwards.
GAGGGGAAAGCCGGTTACCAAGAGTATGGGAGAAAATGCTAAGAGTGACAAGGGTAGCAATAGCGCAAAGATGGAAAAGCAGCTCCACCCCCTCAAAAGCAGATTGAACTAAAACTTTTGGACATTTATATATTGGAATAACTCACAGCAATGTCCAATGATAAAATAGAAGCGTTCCTGATCGATGGGGGTATGTTTATAATGAAATTGGACGACAGTAGACCATAATATCTCAGCTAGTACATTAGAAAGAACCGACTGGCTCCACCCTGCATAAAACTCGGAAGACGAACCTTGCGCTTGCCAGGGAGGAGCCTTCTATGGGGAAAGAAAGGGATAGGAAAAGAAAAAAAGAGCCTAAACGACCACACAAATGGGGATCCAAGGCACCTTGTTCAAAGGCTGTAACAAGAGTTCATATGAATAAGCAAATACTGTAACCCTGTGTTGTGTAAGTTGGATGGAGAGAGACTGGGAGAGGGGCACGAAAGGGGAAATCACGCTGTTGGAAACATGGAAGCTTAGTAACTGTTCCTCCTTTTACAAAATTAATAAATACAAATTAAAAATAAAAATGGTTTCTGAAGCTAAAGTTTAGGTGTGGACAGGGGTGCTGCTCCAATAGGAACTGTGCAGGACAAGTTATTACTACCCACAAAAGTCTTACCTGTTCTACCCACAAGGAACAAGTGCTGGAGATTAACAGTTACAGGTAAGTAACTTGTTCCTTCTCCAGCATGGGTCTGGCATGGATTCACATGCTCATGAATACAAGAATACATAACAGTACAGACATGCACAACCACGGGAGGTGGCAAGGCTCAACATTAAGCATTACATAAACTCAACATTAAGCAACTCTTACTTCCTCACCAGGCCCACCTTCAGGCGAACAGGTTGCGCAGCACTGCCTTGCCGACCCTGGACTCCTCCCTGGGATCCCAGTCGACGCAGTAGAATCCCGTGAAGGTGTGCGTCGACCTCCACGTAGCAGCCCTGCAGATGTCCAGCAGGGGTACACCAGACAAGAATGCCGTGGTAGCAGCGATCGCTCTGGTCGAATAAGCTCTCGGACGGCCGGGCAACAGTCGGTTTGCCAACCGGTGACAGTGCATGATGCAGTCGGAGAGCCATCTGGAAATGGAAGCCTTCGAGAGGGCCTTCCCTTGGTTCACAGGTCCAAAGTTCACAAACAGTTGTGATGTCTCCCGAAAACTCTTCTTGCGGGCCACGTAGAACTTCAGCGGTCTAGCTACATCCAGCGAGTGCAAAGTCCTCTCGGCCGGCGACGAAGGCGACGGGAAGAAAACTGGTAACACCAAGGGCTCGTTGAGATGGAAGTCCGACGGCACCTTGAGTATGAAGGAGGGGTGCGTCCGCAGCACCACCCTCGTCTCGTGAAGTCAAGTATGGAGGCTTGCAAGATAGGGCCTGGATCTCTCCCACTCGCTGTGCGGGGTGATGGCCACAAGAAATGCAGTTTTCCACGACAGGAACTTCAACGGTGCCGAATGTAGAGGCTCGAAAGGCGCCCCCATGAGCCTGGTCAGCACCACGTTGAGCTCCCAAGCCGGGGCCGGAGCCTTCACAGGCGGGAATGAACGGAACAGTCCCTTCAAAAACTCCTTCACCAGGCGATGAGACCACAGAAATGACCGTCCCGTAGTTCTGGTGTAGCGGGAGATCGCCGCCAGATGTATTTTGATGGAGGCACGAGCCAGCCCCGCGACAGCAAGTACGGCAGCACTTGAGGGGCTGTAATTCGCAGAGGGTTAATCTTCTGTGCACGGCACCAGACCGAGAACCTCTTCCATTTGTATCCATAGCACTTGAGAGTTGAGGTCGCCCTGGCCTTTGCAAGCACCTCCTTGCAGTCCGCCGGGATATCATACCCTCCAAACTCTAGTGCCACAGGAGCCAGGCCTGCAAGTTCAGCAAGCCCCGGTCGTGATGGAGGATGGCGCCTCCTTCTCTGGAGAGAAGATCTGCGTCCGCCGATAGTTTGACTGGGGGGGACGCCGACAAGTCCAGAAGGTCCGGGAACCAGATCTGTCTCGGCCATGCCGGTGCGACGAGGATCATCCTGCACTGGGACCTCTGGAGCTGGTTGACGAGTCGCAGTAGGAACGGCAACGGAGGGAACGCATACAGGAACAGGCCGTCCCAGGGGAACGAGAAAGCATCACCCATGCTCCTCGGCTGGGGAAACCTGCTGGCGAACCTCCGGCACTTGGAGTTCGCCGCCGGCGCGAACAGGTTGATCTGGGGTTTGCCCCATCGTCGGAAAAGCCGATCCACTTGGTCCTAACGCAGTTCCCACTCGTGGCATGAGCGCAGCTCCCTGCTCAGCAATCTGCGATGGTGTTCTTTATCCCTGCTAGGTGGAAGGGCACCAGAAACGTCCCCTGTGCAACGGCCCAATGCCACATCGTGGTGGTGTTGTCGGTGAAAATCCTTACCACCTTGCCCTTGAGGGACGGAAGGAGGAACAACCCGAGAGCCCAGAACACTGCTCAGAGCTCCAGGATGTTGATGTGGAGTGACCTCTCCTCCGGGAGCCAAAGGCCTCTCGCGTGAAGATCTCTGGTGTGCGCTCCCCAACCCTCCAGGGAGGCATCCGTTGTCACAGTCTCCTGGTGTGCTGGGGTCTGAAAGTCCATGCCCGCCGCAAGGTGCGCGTAGGTGCCCCACCACCGAATCGCTTGGCGGAAGATCTCATTGAGCGGGATCTTGTCTTCGAAGCTGCCCGCCGCTTGCATCCAACGGGCGTCAAGGAACTCCTGCAGGGGACGCATCTGCAGCCTGCATAGGCGCACCAGTTAGATGAAAGAGGACATCATGTAGAAGAGTGACTTGATGGACCTCACCCTGGCCACGTCCGTGGCCAGCAGGCGCTGCACCTTGCCCAGGATGGCCTTCGTCCTTTCCTCCGACGGGAAAGCCAATCGTGCCCCTGTATCGAGCATGGCTCCCAGAAACAGTGCGACCTGCAATAGAACCAGGTGGGATTTCGGGAAGTTGACCGAGAATCCCAGGTCTGTGAGCAGTTAGATGGTCTTCGCTGTGTGCTCGACGGCGAGCTCCCTTGTCCTTGATCGGATGAGCCAATCGTCCAGGTAGGGGTAAACGTGGATCCCTAGCATGCGCAGCTGTGCCGCCACTGGCGCTAGGCACTTGGTAAATACCCTGGGCGCCGACTTCAATCCGAATGGCAGTGCCTTCAATTGGTAGTGCAGTACTTGTACTACGAATCAGAGAAACTTTCGGTGTCCTTCTAGAATGGGGATGTGGAAGTACGCATCTTCCAAGTCCAGCGACGACAGGAAGTCTCCTGCCTCCAGCTGTCCCAGCATGTGCAGGAGGGTGACCATCCGGAACTTCTGGGCCTTTACGTATTTGTTTAACCGACGTAGGTCCAGGATGGGGCACCAACCGCCTGTCTTCTTTCTGACTAGGAAGTATCTTGAGTATACTCCGGAGCCCCGGAGCCTCTTCGGGACGGGCTCGATCGCCCCTTTCTTGAGCATCGCCCTTACCTCTAACAGCAGTTGTGGGATGTGATTTTCCTTCCTGGCCACGGGAAGAATTCGGGGGCACTTCTTTAGAAATTCGAGTGTGCACCATAGGCCAGGGCATGCAGCACCCAGCGGTCGGTGGAGATGGACTCCCACACGCTGACGAACTTCGCCACCCGGCCTCCCACCGGGGTGCTCAGGTGGGGGCCCGACGCCCCGGCCGGTTCAGTCCTGCTTGGATGCAGCCTTGCCACCCTGGCCTCCGTGGCGACAGGGTCCTCCTGACTTGCCGTGCCGTCTGTAGGCCACTTGTGACGAGGAACAGGCTGCCTGGCAGTACGTCGAGGAGCCACTGCCGAATCCTTCGGAGTTCTGAAAGGGTGGTCGTCGTTGCTGCAAAACTCCCAAGGCCCGAGCCGTCTCCGTGTCGGTGTTGATGGCCTGAAGTGACTCATCTACTGTTTTTCCAAACAGGTTGCTCCCGTCGAAGGGCATGTCCAGAACTCTGGTCTGCACATCCTGGCGGAAATCTGTTGTCTTGAGCCATCCCCACCGTCGAAGGCAAACACCGTTGCCCAACTGGCGGAACCCAGTGTCCGCGATGTCCGTGGCCACCATTATGGCATGGTCTGACGCCACCTCACCTTCTTGTAGGATCCCCAGGGCCTCCGCCCTCTTTTCGTCTGGTAGTTAAGTCCAGCAGGGGGGAGATCTTGTACCACAACTCCCTGTCGTAGCGGGCGACAATCACTAGAGCATTGGCCACATTAATTGTCATCACCGCAGACAAGATGACTCGTCATTCCCACAGCGTCCAGGTTCTTTTCCTCGCCGTCAGGTGGAGGGGTTGAAGTCATCGCTCCCGCCGCCTTCTTGCCCGCCGCAGAGAAGGCTGAATCCAGGGTCGGCTGTACCCTGAGGCACAAAGGGGCGGAATCGGGGACCCGGTACTTCTCGTACCGATCCCTCTTGGCAGGCGTGGTGGACGGGTTCTTCAGGAGAGCAAGTCCCTCGTCCCAGATGTCATCAAGCAGTGGCACAGCGAGGACAGTCTTCCTCTTGGCCTCGCGCCGTTGATAGAGGAAGCCTTCCTTCTTCTGTTCCTCGGGGCAGAGCTGGAAGAGCTCGTATGCCCTGGAAATCATGGCGTGGAAGGAGCCAATTTCGTCAGGCGGGCAGGCCAGAGGGGGTGGTGATGGAAGGCCCATCCCATCGTCACCACCGTCGTCATCACCCGTCCCCGTCATGGCCGTATCTGTTCCCGTGTCAACCCTAGGATCAGGGGACGGAGATGAAGACTGAGCGGGCCATGAGGGCTGGAAAGGTGGGGGGGATGAACTCTCCTCCGCTTGTTTGGAGGGCTTCCCAATGGGCCTGGCTCTGCTGGGTCGTCCGTTGGGTGTAGAGGCAATCTCGTCCTTATCTCCGTGCATAAGGTTTTGATTGCCAGCAAAATAGCCGGTGAGTTGTCTGGCAATGGCTGCGACGGACGCAATGGTTGCTCCTCTTCCTCGGGAACCTCATCAGCGCCACAGTCGCTTTCTTCATCCGCCTCCTCGGGGTTCCTCCCGTGGGACCCGGACCTCCTCAAACCTCTTGTTGAGGCCTTGCACGACTTCAACCAGCTCCTCCTCAGAGGCTGTATCCGTGTCCGTGATGGCCACCGCCCCCCCCCCCCGACCTCTTTTTCCACTGGGGTCTTCACGTGGCTCTTATCGATGGGCTGAAAAGAGGATTCCCTCCGCAGTGGCAGGGAAACTCTGGGCCCCGAGGTCGTCTCCACTGGGGTAGCCTCCACAGGCTTCGCAAGGGCCGTCATGACGCCCTCGATAGAGGCCATAGCCGGGTGAATCAGGGCCTTCATGACTTTTGGCATGGCATGCTTGAGGCCTTCACCTTGGAGGGAGGGACACCGCCTCGCTCCCCTTAGGCTGTTTCCGTCGGGATCGACTGGGGCTTCTCCAGAAGCTTACCCGGGATCTCCAACTTACTCTTCCCCGAATCAGAGCATTGGCTCGTGGTTGATGGCGTCGGTGAAAGTGCGCCCTGCCTGGCAGCCGAGGAGCCCTACCGTTCGGTGCTCCCGGTGCCCGCGGACTCGCGTTGCTTGGCCTTCTGTTGGGCCCCCGTCGCCGGAGCGCCCTCAAAAGACTTAGAAGACTGCTCGGACCTCCTCCTCTTCTCACCTACAGCTGGGCTATTTCCTTCCAGCCAGTTGGTGAGGTGGATCCGTCGATCCCTCATGGTCCACTCCGACATGTTCTTGCAAAACACACATTCCTTCTCTACGTGTGTTTTGTCTTTGTGAGGGCAGTAGAGGCATCTAGAATGCTCGTCCTCCTTGAACACATTCTGCCATCCAGGACAGTTCCTGAACAGCTTGGATCCGGGTGTCGAGCTTCACTTGTCCTGGGCCATGTCCACGGGGTAGGCCTCAAGGTCTTCTGTATTCCAAGAAGCGTACTCGATGACAACCTGGCCCTTGAGGGGCATAGAAAATTCCGAAACGGGTCCCCGTTGATCGGAAGTAGCAACGGTGGAGCTTGAGGCTCGATTGACCGAAAAATGAGATTAAACTCTTTGAAAAATCGTAAAATGCAGTAAAAGCTCGAGAACTATAGCACAAGGACTCCCAACACTTGAACGTGCAGTAAATCTCTGAGGATGGCTGCCAAGGGAGGGGCCTAGGGAGAGGGCAGTCATTGGCTGGGGGCAGTATGACCCAGAGACCAGTGATTGGTTACTACTAAGAAAGACAGATCAGAAACGAAACTGATAATGATTTTTTCTTTACCAAGGATTCCCCAGCCTGACAACGGGGAATATTCATGAGCATGTGAATCCATGCCAGACCCCATGCTGGAGAAAAGTCTGACCTGTCAACTTGAAGGCACTGATCTGGTATGTAGCGATTGGCTTGCCAATGCTGCTTGCTAGAGCAGTTCTCCAGTGGGTGTCTGGTGGTCCTTTGATCATGTGGTTGATTAAATCCTGTAGTTTTTGCATGCTTGTCTAAGCTGTCAGAGTGTGGCCAAAAGCAAACCCACAAATATCTCAAGCACCAATGGCCATGTTGCATGAATTGCTAATGCTCCGATGATGGATGAGGCAGAGAGAAACTTTGCCACTATTTAATAACTCATCCTATGAGCTTTCCTAATTAGTAATGGAAAAAGAAAAATGTATCCAACACTCTCCCTATAGAAGTAATGCATATACAAATAAAACCTTAATTTTAGAGGTTTCTTTGAGCACTAGTATATCAGTTTGAAAGGGGGGCAGCATTAGCCTATGGAGAATTGTGTCAAGATCCCATGTTGGAGAGTGTCTGCAAACAGGTGAGTGTAAGCATTCAACCCTCTTCCAAGAATGGTTCGACAGTCTTTCCACCACATGCTGTGTGGGGATGTGTACACAATGTGGTTGATCAGAATTAGCCAACTGACAATGGCATAAATGCTAATTGCTTCTTTATTAAAAAGACACAAGCCTTCACATTATCTGCCATACTCTATAAAGGAAAACTTAAAAGGTTGTTTATCAGGTGTTCTTTAAAAAAAGAAAAAAAAATTAAGTCCTCTTTCCAGAATCCTATGCTAATCTGATTTCTGTCCCTACCACTCTTAACGAAAAACAAATTCAACAAAGGTATAGTTAGGGCCCCGGACCTAATAAAGCAGCAGTGGCTGGTTTCTGAACCCCCCCACCCCTCCCTGGTGTGCATCAAAAGGGGCTCCTCACCCCCACATGCAAATTTCAATCAAAGACACCGACTGTCTCTTTGATTTGTCCCTCCTCTGACCCGTTAGTCTCTGATTTATCTCTCTCTGCTGTACTACCAGAGTTTTGTCTCAGTCTCTTTTCTTCCTCTTTACGTGCTTGGGGATCCCTGGCTCATATCCCAACTCTGGGTTTTCTCCTTGTACTCCGCCCCCCCTCTCCCCCCACCTAGGTACTGGTGCTCTCTCCACCCGGGAAGTCTGAGTCCTCACCAAAACATTGGGTTTCATTACTCTCTTACCATCTTGGGGCATAATTGCTCATACCCTGAATTGAGAAGTTTCAAATGATCATACAGTAACTCACATGAAGCCAACAAAGGTATTAAGGTCTGGAGGTAAGTGAGGACACATTCAATCCCTTTCTGCGAAGTACCGGTTAGAATGGATTTCTAAACTTTGCTCTGGTGAACAGAAGTTTAGTAGGCCACCCTTGTTAGTGAAACAGGGGACACTCAGGAGTAGTGGGGGTGATCTCAGGTCTTGAATGAGAACACACAGTATGATGATCAGAATAACCCTTAGTAGTATATCAAAAATATACAATTCATTAGGCCCAGAACAAACAAACGAATAATGGAAAACACAGTAATGTCACTACTTAAAAACATACACTATGTAAAAAATATGTACAATAACTTTACGGTCAATGTAGTAAAGTGCGGTTTCACACCAAAATCTGTCGGCAGGGAAAGCGGACAAACTTTAATACATTGGCCAACTTCACAGATGGCTTTCCTTAAATTAAAAAAGTCCAGCCCTACGAAGATTGGAGCCTTGCGCTCATTGTCAAGTTTGTGTGTAAATGAGCTCAGTCATGCATAAAGCTTACAAAGGACAATATTCAATGGGGAGGAAAAGTTATGAAGAGATTCTGGAGTGTGGAAATTCGGTTCCAAGAGTCAGAGGAGTATCTGCTGTGGAGAACAAGGCTGTCCCCATCTTTCAAATGACTTTAGGAAGCAAGAGCCACCCAAGCCATGTCAAGGACCACAAGGGATCCTTTTTGTGCATAAATACGGGTTGGATGAACAAGTGCCACCGGTAAGTGGTATAATGACTCACTGGCCTTAGCTCACTCCGGGTCCAAACTTGGCAGACTTGGAGAGGTCACCTGGAGTACGAAATCCCCTCCTTGGTTAAGCTTCAAAGTGCACAGGCGCTTCGGGTCCGGTTTTCAGCTGGAGCTGGATCTCTCGTCGCGAAATGCAGCACAAAGAAGGCACTGATACAGCATGTCTCAGGACACTTGAAGAAAGACGGGAAAGTCTCCAGCAGAGACCACCACTGCCGCACAGTGACGCAGTAGCACCCAAGTCTTGCAGTATGATGCAGTCTCCTCTTATGATGCAGCTGGGTCAACCAAATTTGGCAAAGATATGCTTTGCAGTGCGAACAAGGATTGCTCCAAAGCTCGAGGCAAAACTCGATGTAGCAACTCTCCAACACAGATGCCAATGTACAAGCTGGTAAGTCCACTGGAGGGCCCAGGGACACCTCGGAGAAGGCTCAATTGGAGGGCAAAACGGAGGCGTCAAGAGTGATTAGTCCCACCACTCCACGCAACTTTGCAGGTCTACAGAGATCGAGTGCAAAGAAGGGCTCTCTGGGACAAACATTCTCTGCACGGTTCCGGATAGTCCTTGGGTCTGCTTTGCTTCTCTGGATACTTGGCTCTTTGTATAGGGTGATTCGGACCTAGGAGTGATCTGCGGGTCTGCATTCCTGCCCCCTCTTGCTATCCCAAAGTCCAGTGAGTGCTCACACCCAGCAGGCCAATGCGGTGATCTGCCCCACTCATGCAATCCAACAATGGTGGACCAATCAGGCACCGCTGCAGCTCTCATGCTCCTCACCAGACATCCGACACCAGTAGTGTGGATTGGGACCAGACAGTCCTAGCCCACTTCCTGGGTACCCACACACGTGACATGCTTTAGCCCGCAAAATGCGATTGCTTTCGCGAGTGAATCCAAGCCCAAATAAGGTCTGCCCGGGTCACAAAACCAGGAGGAAGCCCAACAGACAAAGTGGACAAAGGAGAAGACAGAAGACCTCATGGCACGTCCATGATGGACACTAGCCACAGTCATGAGCAATATGCGGTAAGCATGGTATGGCTCGGTAAAAGTTAATACAAATAAATGAAAATGCTTCTGCTGCCACCAGTCTACTCCCAGACACATTGTCCAGTTACCAAAAAAATCCTTAAGGGATGACTAGGGCCCAAAAACCAAGGACCCCAGTGTGTACTTTGTACTTTCTAATGTAATGTCCTTTGCACGCTGATATTCATTTGCCAAAAGTTACAACAAAGTCATAAGACTAAGAGAAACAAAGTTTCTCAGTACTGACTGACAGAAGGACATGTCAGTTTGCCCTGAACGATGTGTGAAAGCCCAGTGGAGTCCAGCTAAAGACTGTATTTCACTGGCAGAAAGTCAGGACAGGAGGCTGAAAGAACAGCAAAAAGTTGGGGGCGTCCACAAATGGAGGTAAAATAAAGTCACTACACTGGGATTACGCTAGCCATGGTCCCCAAGGAATGTACTGCGTAGCGGGCGTTGGGAAAGGATTTTCTTTTTGCAACTTTCCCTCCATCGTTTCCCTTTGAACCCCATTCTTTTTGCTCTGTTTTGATCATGTCCTGTCTTTTTGAAGGGAAGCAAAGCCTTCAGCTTCACTTCCTGTTAGGCAGCTTTGTCCTCAGTACAGACGATTATTGTAATTCACTGTACTACGCCTAACCACACTATCTGATAAATCGCATTCAAATGCTCCAGAATGCAGCGGCCAGAGTAGTTTTGCGCCCTCCGGCACGCACTCACATATCACCGCTCCTGAAACAGCTGCATTGGCTTCCGATTGAAAAACAGAGCTTGTTTAAATCTATGTGCCTAGTGCATCAAGCTTTTTACAAGGTAGGAGCAGAATATCTTCAGGAAAAATTAGTTCATTATGTTCCTGCTCGCCCTCTTCTGTCTCAGGCTGCCCTATTACTATCGGTCCTCCGTGTCAGACGGACTCGGACTGGCGGCTGTGCCTCTTCCGTGGCAGCCGCAAAAGCATGGAACCAGCTGCCATGGTCACTTTGTGCGACCTCTAACCACTTGGCCTTCCGGCGGTCTCTGAAGACCCTTCTTTTTTAAAATGCATGTCTGCCCCACCTTCCTCTCAGCGCCAAGGTGCCTTCGGGCGTACGTGCACTTTATAAGACTATATAACAACAGATTTTCTTTTATGAGTGATATTCTCCCTACTTAGTGAGTCCCCCAGCATACTCCCAAATCATTATTTTATTCGGACAATGGGAACCCTCATTATCTCTTTTTGGTACTTTTTAATGGAGTTATGCTTTTTCTGCCTCTCTTCTGGCATCTTCCCTTTATTATTGCAGCACACATCACTTTCTGTGCAGTGTTGCTGGAAGCTCCTTGAGATTTCCTTTTTTCTTTGATCCTGTCATAACACACTTAGCAGGGAAGGGAGATACGTTTTATACTACCTCATCTTACGAGAGCAGCACCTCCCCTGACCACCAACTTAAGTAGAGTGCTGAGGGGAAACGGTTTCCCTTTTCTCGCTTTATCAGTACTTCTTAAGTTACTGTTTCAAGTGAGTCCGACAGGCTGTGGCAGTGTACCTTATTGCACAGCTTTTTGTGGACTTTTACAACAGGCTGTCTTCCCAACTGCAGTAGGAGACACAAGGGACACCTAAAATGGTGGCTGCAGTTTTTGTAGTCCTGTTCAAGATGACTTGCCACTACTTGGGTGGTCTTCTACCTTCCTGGGTGGGGGAGGTCTTGATGGATCTTTTATCTTTGGTGGGCTTCCCTTGGAAAGCCTGCCAAGGCTCTCCGAGTGCCTGAGAGGACAGGAAGTGGGGCACGGGGGAGTTGACAGAAACTCCCCTGGTCTATGTCCTGCAGTGTGCCTGCCGGCCGAAACCAGTTTGTGCTGGGAGGCTGGCTGTCCCCATTGAACAGCCACCCCACAAGTTTGAATGGATGTATGTCTGGTAATTGGTTGGCTCTGTCAGTTTTCCTGCATAAAATTCAAGGGCCATGAGCTGAAACTTAAAATGGACCACTGGACTAGAGATCCAAATAGGGATTTGCAGAAAGTCATCCCCAGCAACTTCCAGTGACCACCAGGGATGTTGAGTGACCACTGGCGACCCAATTCCAAATTCCAAGTGACAGGGACGATCTCCTGAACACTACTTCCTCCCTTAGACTGGTGGGCCTAACCAGTCAAGACCACCTGCATTTTGCACCGTCCCTCAAAGAGCTGCGACCGCCCACCCTCCCGGGCATGCAAACTAACAATACCCTGGGACCTGTACTATTTTGCGGTGCATCATCTTGTGAAGTGCGGTTTCAGCTGAAACCTTGTGGACATCCTTCTGGGCCTGAAGTGACTCATTCCCGCTCCTAGACGTCCATTCAGCCAAGGACCAAGAACCAGAAAGCAGTCTGCCGGACGACAAACGTTGCTGTTTCAAAGCTTCTGAAGGGCTCCAACGAGCCAGTGGTGCAAGTTCAACTGTCGGATCCTTCCAAAGTTCCTTCTTCTGCCACCAAGGCAAGGAAACTTGAACTGGGGTCTACGGCTGCCTCACCTTGTGGACCGCCATGTGGTATTGTGTTCTTCATTGAAAAGGTACTGTCCCACTCCTAGGTACTTATCTGTGGCTTGCTGTGTTCCTTTGCTCCTGGGGGCTGAATTCAGCTGATCCACACATCCAGGGCCATTGGGATGGACAACCAATTGGGTTCTATTCTGCCTTTGGACATTTTTCCTTGGGGCATTACTGTGAGAGAAATCCCAAATTCTGTTGCATTTGTGAAAAACCTACCTGCAAACCTGAAGGGTGAGTGCTGGGTCTTGCCTTCTTGAATATTGTACTCTTGCTTCCCTGCCTGGTGCTGCAGTGTCCCTTTTAACTTTGTGGATAGGGATGGAATCCTACATTAGGCTAAGCTAAAGAACGTCAGTTTCTAACCACGCTTGCTTCCCTGGATCAAGTATTTAACTATATTCGCGGTGTACCTTTGTCTATTCTAACAAGTATTGATTACTGTAAACCTTGCAATTGTTTCTTCTCTTTTGACCTACTGGGAATAGTACTTACTTGATTAACAACTAAGCATTGGTGTATATAAAATAAATCTCTATTTTTATATAACTTTGTAGTGTCAGTGTTTCATTGAATTAAGTGTATACGCAGAGTTCTGTGTGCCTCACTACAGCCCTATTCTCTCCTATACTAAGCCTGGGGCTGCACAGCCATTGCTACCAAATCCTTGGGTAGTTCAGGCTAAACCTAAGGTGTGTAACCCTGTTAACCAAAGGTCGGATTTCTAAAGTCGTGACACAGACAGGAACTTATCAAAAACCTGTAACACTTCCCTTGCCTGTTTGCTAATTTATTATGAGGAACTGATAAGTCTTTCAGACAATCAGTGCTGGGAAACCTTCTCTTCTAAGTTCTTGTATTTTTACATTGCACACAGAACCATACAAATGTATCCCCATGGCAGTGCACTGCACCACCCTAGATTTTTCCACATGGGATTTTTGGTTTCTTTTAAAATTAGCAAAGTGGGAGGATTAAAAACACCTGTCCATACTAAAATCCAACATCAAATTTAAACAAGGGAAACAACTGTGCGCATGTAACAATCACGAAGTTAAAAACTGATTTACCATAAAGATTTGCGATCTTGGTAAATTTTATATAGATAAACCCTACTTAAAACACATCAGTGATATGTTTACATTGGTATGTAAAATTAAAACGAGAGCACGTGGGTTAGGACTACACAGTTGAAGACTGTTTAGAATAATGTTAACTGTGCAGAGTTTCAGCATTAAATAAGCCAGCGACTGTGGGAAGGCCTCAGATAAATGGCAAATTCCACCCTCTTCGAGGCACTATAATAAGTTTAATTACCCAATTTATCACCACTCATTTTATCAACCTTTGAAGGATGAACAGGAAAGGCAGCCCTGATGGGACTGAAAGTATGCCTTCAGGTCCTTCACATGCATTTCTAAATTGAGCGTTTAGTAAAAGGGAGTTTTTGTAGCAACAAAATAGTGCGCCCTAGAAAGTTGCACAGCTTTTTAACAACAGAGTTTAATAGGTGGTGCTCTATCATATAATGCACCCGTTTACCTGTCAGTGTACCAAGGGGAATGGACACTGTTTTTCAATACCCCATGATTCAGTGTGCTATGACTTTAAAAACCAATACAGATAATTTTCATGGACATATTTAGGATTGTGGGCTAGATGCACATCCAACCCAGCAGTCGGTAGACTGATCTATAGAGAAGTGGATTGATCACTCAGCAGGCTAAAAGGGGCAGAGCCCATTTCAGAGACTAAAAAAGTATATTTTGACACATCTACTAAAAAAACCTAATCTGGAACCCATGAGTCTCCAGAATTATCGACCTATTGGAGGACTTCCTTGGCTGGGAAAAATCCTGGAGAAAGTGATTGCCCACCAACTGCAGGATTTCGTGGAAAAGGAGTCACTTCTCTACTCCTTTCAATCGGGTTTTCGACCCAAGTTTGGCACAGAGACGGCCCTGCCAGAGGAACAGGATAAACTTCTAGAAGTCGCAGACCGGGGCCAACTCTCACTGCTAGTAATGCTAGACTGGTCCGCTGCCTTTGATACTGTCAATCACACCATCTTGCTTGATCAGCTCAGGAGAGAATCAGAGCATGCCATCAAATGGTTTAAATCATTCTGGTTGAACCGTCAACGTCAGGTTAAATTTGGCGGTTTCATCTCAAATCCTACTACTATAGGATCTGGTGTACCGCAGGGGTCCTCATTGTCGCCTCTACTCTTTACTTTACACCTTCAACCGCTGATGGAGATCTTGAGACACCATGGGATGATTTATCATTCCTATGTCGACGATACCCAGATCTTCATTAAGTTTGGTGACTTTGAGGAAACCTCTCAGGGTTAAACTGTGTCTGGAAGAAGTTAGTGAGCGGAGGTCTATCAACCAGCTTCAACTGAATGCATCCATAACAGAATTTGTCCTGTTCGGACCAGTACATCTACTCGCAGCTACTAAAGAATTGCTTGTTCCAGATTTTTCTGGGGGTAAAGTTAGGTTTTGCCTCCAAGGTAATGAATCCGGGATGCATTTGCCAACACAACCTTGGCTGCTAAGGCCAAGTAGGAGTTAAGGTACAAGCAATTTTCTACTCACTGAGACTACTATGGCAAGCCTTGCCATATATTCCAGACGAAGATCATGCAACAGCGGTAGGGGCCTTAACGAATGCCCATTTGGACGATTGCAATAGCTTGTTGATGGGCATCCCAGCCAAACAACTCTATAGACTTCAGAAGGCCCAAAATGCGGCTGTCAGACTGATTTGCAGGATGAGTAAATCAGCCCACGTATCTCCATTGCACCAAGCACTTAATTGGCCAGCAGTGGAATTGTATCTAGTTCAAAGTGGTCTGTGTCATTTTAAATGCTTAAATGGACTGGCACCAGTCTAAGGGATAAAATCACCCACTACCAACCTTGAAGGTGTTTGCGATCGAAAGACCAGCTGCTATTGAGTATCCCCTCTGCCTTTGGGGTGAGAGAAGTTATGCTATCTTTGGCCCAAAACTGTGGAATAGTATTCCCAGAGAGATCAGGGCCGTGGAGACTATCAATTCCGTAGGGCACTTAAAACGTTCCTGTTTAAATAATTGAATCCCATCATGTGAGAACCCCTGCCTCAAACCTGTTTCTAGCTACAGTCGGCTTGTTGATTTCTAACTCTTAAGTTCCAGCTGCCCCGCTATACAGTTTAGTCCGTCACGAGCACGTTATAAATACTCAAAATCAAATCCCATTTCTAGCAACTCACTCTTCCACAGCCTGATAGGCCTTTAAGGCCACTAGCCTGTCAAGTAATCTTCCACTCTTCATAGATGCCATACAGTAGGCCTGTCAGACTTGAAACGTGAACCACTTTCCTACTAATAAGGAGTTGGTTGACGTGGATTAGTGGTGTACATAGTATTAATCTGTTTACATATGTGTACTTTCAACCTTTCAGTGAAATAGCTTAGTGTGTTAATCACTTGCTACTGAGCTCTGTAATCCCTCATGGTCACAAGTAACCCTTCAGTACAAAACTTGCCTTTAAACCCTCTTGGACTACGACATACACAGGAACAATGTACTTCTCACTGCTCAGTGAAAAACTAGCAATCTATTTGTGGGACTGATTACACAAAAACAAAATACTGTAAAGGCATAATGAAGCAGACAGACAAAAATGATTCAAGTTTAAAAAGAAACTTATTAACTTAAATGTGTGATTGTAAAAGGCCTAACTTGCCCTATTCTAAGGTGGGATTTCCCTACCCACATAAAACTAAGGATAGTCTGCGTCAGGAGGTCCAAATGAAATGTCCGTCTGTGTCTAAAACCTATAGTTGCCCTCACAACTAACTTATACAATGTGTAGGGATGTCAGCATTTAAAGGAATAGTGTTCAAAACAAAATTCGGAGCTTCTTCCAGCTCTTGGATTGTAGTCAGCTTCTCCTTCCCCAAGAATTCAAATCTTCCAGCTTTTCAAAACAACTCAAGTTCCTTGGGACACTTCCCAGCTCCAGTACCTTTCATTGGTTCACATTGGCAGTCTTGTTTCTTGACTTCAACATTGCATAAGGGGCTTTTACAAAACACAAGCCTCTTTACTTTCACTGGTTCTCTCCATAAAGGGGCACCCAGTCTATGCGCAGTTGTCACACCACACGGTCCACCCACTACAGATCGTGCAACCCACACCCTTTATTTGTCACCTCTCATTTACGCCTTGTGTGCACAATGCCACTGCTTAGAAGCAAGTATGGGTGGTGTCTATTAGCTCTTCTTGCATAATAAAAGTTTTAAAACAATAAAAATAAAAAAAAATAAAAGGTTCACAAAGCACTTGTTGGCCCGTGACAAATTCTTGCAGTATTTCTCCCTATACCACTTGTCTTCCTCTGGCCCTTTAGCAATACTTGTTATCAACCTTTTTCCAGTAACACTGGTCATTTTCTTTATTCTCTCGATACTTGCCAATTATGTTCTTGCAATTCTTTGTACCATCCTGGAACTTGGTAATACGCGTTTGTTCCAGACATACAATTCCCTTATAGAGTTAGATTCAAAGATAATGCTTTTGTAGAGAAGTAGATGTACATGTCATTAGATCCCACTCCCTCACCTGTCACATTGGAAGAACAGTAAGAATGCACTGTGCACAACATCTGGTATCATCCCAATACCGCACCTAAGATATGAAAGACCTTATGTGCTCACACAACCATATCAAATGTATCCCAGACTGATGTGGTGGAAGGAAGTCTGCAGACACCAGTGTACATAGAAGAACTATAAGTAAAATTTGACAGATGTAAAGTGACGTCATGAAGAAAAGAGACGAGGGCACACAAACGATATATGAACCCACAGAAAGAAGATGTGACAAGTAAAGTGAACATACATGCAAATGTGAAGACATTATACATGCTGAAGATATAAGTGAGAAGAGATGCAGTAGATGTATATACACAGAAATGTTAAGTAGGTTAGAAATATAGAAGCTTGCTAATGTAGAAAACATAACGCGGTTGAAGCAGCCATGTTGAGAAAATGGACATTGGTTTTGTAGAATAGTAAACTGTAAGCCTCAAAGAGGAAGACCAAGGTTGCAGGCTGACGGGCGCTGTAATACAGAACTGTGCATGAACAAAGGGTATTTGTTTGGCTTAAGATCAAGGATGTCATAGCATGAAGCAACTGCAAGGCACGAAAGGAGTCGAGGAGGATAAGCCATGTACGTAGGTCATATTTCTCTTAGATTAAGTAAAGGAGTGAACATTTGCAATTCCCAAGCAATGAACTAAAGATGCAGAAAGCAGATGCAAGACGCAGCAACCACGTCTCCAGAGGCTGAAGAGAGTAATAGCACCCAGGATAATTGAAACAAATCACACTAAAGGGGGAGGATAAGAGGGACAAAATCATGGTTTCCTCACACGTGGCTAGCTGGGACTTGTTGCGCTTGCCAGATTTTCCCTACTTTATTTAACTGATAGAGTAGTATTTTGCCATATTCTTTGAGTCGGTCTGCTTATTTGGGCCAGAAATCAGTTATTGTGGTAATCCTGTCGAGCACTTGATAAGCTCCAGGTGCTACTGCATATTTTGCTAGCAGTGCGGATGGTTCAAGATCCAGAACCACAGATTCTTGACGTCTTCCACCATCAGCCAGAAGACCACAGAGTTTCCTGAGGAGAGCGGAGAGAAACTGGTGTGCGAGATGAGACGGTCGCCAGGTGCCTCTCTTAAGCAATTCCTGCCCGGTCTTCAAGTGGGCCCCGCAGACCGAAGACGAAGTGGTCGATTGAGGAAGTCTCGATACCGAAGGGCTCCAACTGAACAACGAACGTAAGCAGAAGCAATGAAAGTGGCAAATAAAAATGGAGGGATATTATGGTATGTATATATAGCGGGGGAACGAAACAGGATTTGATTAAAGAGAGATACCTCATTTGCTAATCTCAAGGAGAATAGAAAGGACCTCATAACACTCCACAACAGAGTATTTAAGGGATTCCAGCGGCTAGGCCAAAGAAGGATGCGTGACACTCCAAAAGGGGAGTAAAATTCAGATGAGATCCGTTTACTAGAGACAGTAAGAAAGACTAACGTAGAAATTATTGGTCACATTTGTTTGGAGTTGTGAAAATATTAGTGTAAAAAGTTGATGTGTTTGGTGTTAGTTGTGACAGGTTGTAGGTTGAAACTATAATACAATAATATTTAATGAGACTGATTGTTAGAACCTAAAAAACAAGCGATTGCCAATCATAAGAGGGTAGCAGTTGAGGAAAAATAGAGTGAAATAAGGTTCTTAGATTATCAATAATAAAAGCAGGATAAGAATCGAAAGAACCTTAAACCAAGAAGTAAAAAGAATATTATTTTGTAGGCTTGAAAATTGTTTGAAACGCTGGGCAATTCACAGCGATTGATAGGGTTTGCCCGAATTGATTGTTGTATATTTAATCAAAGTAATAACAGATAAATGAACTGGTAAGTATTGACAGTTAAACACGACTTGTCGTTCTGGGGGCAAACATTACCAAGGTATACACCCAAGATTAGGAAATACAATGCCAAGTGGGTAAAAGGCACATGTGACAAAATGTTCATGCCTTGGCCTCAAGAAGGTTCATTATCAAGGACAGTATTCCAACACATGACAACATACTTCCATGCTGCATACTCAAAGAAGAAGTTACAAAAAAGGTTGGCTATTTTAGAGCTATGGAAAAGTATCGGAGCAAGAAAGGAGGAGTGGATGCTTAATCAGCATAAAAAGTAGGGCGCAACGCCCATGGTTCCTCTTTCGCCTCCTGAAAACACTTAAATTGAGGACGAACTGGGATTCTATACTTTAAAGGAGTTAAAAGCAGCAGCGGAGTATGTTAATCTGACATACGCGCCCCCCGCTTACAGTAGTGAAGATATACAAGAAAGCAAGAGTAAAGAACACAAATATAGGTCAACACGCAATGAACATAAAGAGCGTGATGAAAAGAAGGGACAGAGGTATAGATAGATATAACAAAGACAAAAAGGAGAGAAAGACAGAGCTAGTGGAGTGACAATAGTACAGAGCAAGTTTATGGGAGAACAGATACTACCCAAATTAGATGGCAAGGGTAAAAGAAGAACGAAGAAGGTCTGAAGAACAGAAAAGAGAGACAAGGAGAAGAAACCCGAAGAAATAGCACCAAGATTGAAAGACCGTAGGTTGTAAAGAAGTCAAGATAAAGAGAAAATGGAGATTAGAAGGGAAGAAGAAATGAGGAGTAGGGGAAAAAGAGGTGTCGAAGTAAATAACAGTTTATAGATGTATAATACGAATTGAAGCATGAGAATGATGGGGAGAAGAGAGAGGGTCACAACAGCCCCGCAAAGAGCTGCAGGGGATATCAAGAATGCAGACATGGGCTGATTTGCATGAGGCAGAAGGCATAGGGAAAAGGATTGAGAATGTATATAGACAAATGAGGGAGAACAATGGTTACGAAACCAGAGGGAGTATAGAAGGATCTCCACCTGAAAGAAACAAGAGACCAATTGGATGACCTAATGATGGACAAGCATAGAATGCTGTCCTTAGGTAGACTAGATCTTGAAGATGAGGAAAAGGACAACAGGCATACCTGTTGGGGTATAATCATGTCCGATGAAGGAAGGGAAGAAAATAAGAGCGCAGAGAGAAGGCGCATATGGTTTTCAGTAGGCCCGAACATAGAAAGAGGGGCAAAGTGATCAGATCTAGAGGACGTAAAAGAAAAACACCAGAACCTACACCATATTGTGAACGACCACCAGCACGGTCGAGTAGTACAGGGGATATATCCCTACCTTACACGTTATGTAAGTATACTAAGGTCATTACCAAGACGAAGACGAACATGGAAAACTAGCCCCACCTGGAAGACAAGAAGCATAGGTGGATTTGAGTGTAGACTAGGATTTACACAATTCCTGTTATTGGAGAAAGGGGGAGGATGACCACAATATATATACCGTGGCCACCAATAGATAAAAAACATTTGAAATTTAAATGACCAAGTTTGACTGCAGGTGTGGGAAAATAGATTCATGAGTTTGAAAGAATGACAGCGGGAATGAAGTTAGCAGTGGGTGATGTAAAAGGTCTACTAGCAGCCATTCTAGGGGAAAGAGCCGACATTTGGAGACGAGCAGGATATGCGAGTGTGACAACACAGAACATGACATGATGGAGAGCCATTTAATAAATTGTAGAGAAGTTTTATGGAGGGCACTTAAGAGTACAATATCCTGACAGATCACATTTGGGTGTGATTCTGACAAGGAACATGGGAGGACGAAGATCCTGTTGCATTTATTCAGGATATTGAAGAACGTTGGATTCTTGAGACGAGGGAACAGTGGGATAAAATTGTAGCGTTTTTTTATCATATTCTATGTTGAGGACTGCCCGAGCCAGTGCAACGACAGATGAAAAAACAGGTATGAATGGAAGCAAAGCCATGGCCAGAAATACATTTGACTATCATAAATCTTTGTCAATTATTACAAAAGAATAATAAGAAAAAAGCTAAAAACAGAAAGTAGGAGGAAGCAAAATTAGTTCAGTTTTATTTAATTGTCAAAGTTTGCTGTATAAGAAGCAGTATTGACAAGTGGAGTTGGCCACTCGAGTTACAGCCAGTGCAGCCAAATAATGCAACGTACCCCATAGATAGAGGTGGGTAAAATCTTTGGCCACGAGGTAGAGGGAATGGACCTAGTGGATGATGTGCATTTCAAAACCGTCAAGTGGGAGGACTATTTAATTGAGGGCAGCCACAGCAATGCTGTAATTGTGGGAGGACAGGACATATGGCCCGCACATGTAGAAGTAGAGGGGGCATGCAGCAGAACTGGCAAGCTCCAAAAGGAGGTATGGGCTACTCTCCACAGTATAATACAGAACTGAAGCAATATTATGCCTATAATCGCACGCAGTATCAGACACTTGCGCCGCAAACAGCACATTCTGATGCATTTACAGACGCCACAATAGGAGAACATGACATGTCTATGCCATCATTGTATTCTCAGTAGATACCAGT
Source organism: Ambystoma mexicanum (assembly GCF_040938575.1). Classification (NCBI taxonomy): domain Eukaryota; kingdom Metazoa; phylum Chordata; class Amphibia; order Caudata; family Ambystomatidae; genus Ambystoma; species Ambystoma mexicanum. The sequence goes on along the minus strand of NC_090931.1, from coordinate 274,533,362 downwards.
TAACATAGTGGGATGTGACTTTCAACTTTCTCTTTTACACTCCAGGGATACACTATATAAATGCAAGAGGATTTATATTAGCATTTACAGGTCAAAAGGCATTACGAGGGGTTCCTCTAGATCCAGAAGTATCTTTGTATGGAGTAAATATTTTGTTGACATGGTATCCTAGACTGGTAGGTAAATGGTCAAGAATACCTGACAAATTTTTGTTTAGAACAGAAATACCTATGGATGACAAGGAGGACAGATTATACCGATAGAACTAGAAGTAGCAGCGGTAGGAGCAGACAGGGTGGTTGTTCATGGGACCGATGAGGGAAGAGGATGGAGAGCAGTAATGGCTCTTGGCAAAGGATACAGACGGACAGACTTGACAGGTGAGTTCTTCAGAGATGAGTATTCAGACGATGAATTAGTAGTCTCACTTACTGGATTAAAAGTGATAATAGGGAAATACCACAGAGAATGGCATTGGTGAAAAAGAAACCATAATTTTTCCAGGAAGAGTTAGAAAAGGTGGCAATCATCTTATGGACCAGCAGTTTATATGACGTGGATCTATTAAGTGAAGCAGGAGCAGTTAAAATTAAGATCAAGCCAAGAGCAATTTTGCCATAAGCAAAAAACAGTATCTCATGTCCAGAGAAGCAGATGAAAGCATATTTTAAACTATTTCCGCGTTAATACAGAAGGGAATACTAGTACCATCAGAATCCCCATGGAACACGGCTTTGTACCCAGTGAAGAAATCGATAGGGGGGTTGTAGAGATTTTTTCAGGATCTACGCCCCTAAACGATATTGTTGAAGCAGAGTTTCTGTTGGTTCCAAATCCAGCCACAATATTATGTAACATCCCAGCTAAAGCCAAACATTTGACAGTCAGAATTAAAAAACACATTTCTCTTCAATCCCCCTTCATGAAGACTCGCAAGATTTGACTTTGTTTTCGTAGAGAAATCGGCACTGGAAACATACAAGATTATCTCAGGGGTACTGTGAGTGCCCAATAATCCTTAATACGGTTCTCCAGATGGATCCAAGTAATGTACAACTTGAGTAATTCAGTACGTAAATGACAGTGTGCAGTGAGATAGAAGAATGGTGCGGGGAAGATTCAGTTCGATTAATGACATTAATAGCAGAGAAAGGATGCATGGGAGACAAAGAGAAACTACAATATTGCCAGGAATTCGTCCTGTACATAGGACAGCTAATCTCTCAAGAAGGGAGAAAAGTGAAACCTGAAAGAGCAGACCTATGTAATGATAGCAGGGCGTGGGTATTTGATTACAGTACATATATTCTTACACTTTTAAAAGGGCTCAAGTAAGCGCAGATAGGTAAAAGTAAGATAAGATAGACAGAGGAGATGACTGTTAGGGAGAATTCTCTGTATAGGCTAATTTCCCAAACCTAGTGAGTCCCCCAGCAGCTTTGCTGGATTTTTGGGGTTTATTTTATTCTCCTGCTAAGAGTGAGACTCTTTTCCTCCCACTTTTAGGCATGATTTGAGATATCTTTTGACTTTGTAATGTGTTTTATGGGCTATGGGGTATTTTACTCCATAGGGCTTCATGTGTTTTTGGTATGTGTGTTACACAGCACCCTCTGTGCAGTAACAGAGGGGTGTCTTCGTGACCCCCAAATATAGACTCCGCACCCTGGGACTGACTGTCTCCCAGGGCATGTAAAGTCACCATTGGCTTTACTAGTCCTAAATTGTGAACAGAACCAGTACAAACCATCATATTGTAGACGTACTGGTAGGGGCAATTTGATTGCCCCTGGGTCTGTTGTTCGAGGGGGCACTGTCCAGTCCCCCCTGATCAAGTTTTGGCTGGTGGCAGTGGATACTACTTTTTATATTCGACCGCGAATATATTCCTATGGGATTTTCCCATTGTTCGAGGCTACCACTTTTTAGCATAGCCTCAAACATACCACCGGTTTATTAAATTAATATTAATTCACCAGTTGGGATTTTTTGCCAGAACTCGGTGCCAAAATGGCGTCTGTGTTCGCTTTTGTAACTCTAACCCAAGTCGAGCCCTTTGTTCCACTTTTTGGCGGGCTTCTGCACAGAAGCCTCCAAAAGTGGTGCTACTCTGTCTGGGTCTACAGGATGTGTGGGAGGGGGGGTTTAGGCACCCTGGACTGAGTTGCCTCAGCAACTCAAGTCACACTCTTGTGTGGTTGGCCCTGTGGTGAGCCGCCCGGCTCATCACTTAGCATGTTTGAGTGACAGCTAGGACTGATGAATGGGTGTTTTCTGCATAAAAGCAGGGCTTTGGGGACTGGAACTTCAGAAGTCGCCACAGGACCAAAGAATCCGAAGAGGGAGAAGCTGAGCCGACCTGCAACAACGACACCACCGGTGGAGCCCTGCTGAACCGCCTCACCACTTCCCGACGACAGAGAAGATCTTCATCCTCTGAATTGGTGGGGATAACCAGTTCGCCCTCTTTTTCGCCTTCCTGGATCGTCTCGTGGTCGAATCGCCTGTGCCAAGCACCCCGGCGGCCGGATAGCCACGCTTCACCACTACCGCAAATAAAAGGGTAGTACCTTTTAACTAGGAAACTCCGCGGCTGGTTTCTTCCCTGGCAGTGCAACGACCTCCAACTTTCCTCCAAGTCAAGATCTTCTCTTCCCCTGGACGAAGCACCGACTTGCACCCGCTGCCAGGAACAACTGCCCCCACTGGCGCTTTCTCACCATTTCAGGTACTGTGTCCCGCCTGGTCTCCCTTGCAACAGACTGTTCAAGGTGCCCCGTAAATCCTTGACTCTCTATCCCGGGGTGACCTGGGACCTGTTAACTAACTTTCTCTGAACTGATCCAACTCTTTTTGAACTGTCTGCAAAGACTTTTAAAGTATCATTCAACTGTGTGATCTTGGACGCATTCCGCCTGGCTCTCCCCAAGAGTGGACCTGGACTATGAACTTTCTTGCTCTACAGTAGACTGCCTTTCCTGACTTGCTGTGGTTCTTTTAAAAGTGTTGGTATTGTGTACTTTCCTAACTCTGCCTTTTCCCTCCCTTTTTAACTAACTTATTGGAGTGCCATCTTAGGTTAAGCGCTCACCTCTGTCTGCAAATAAGTGGTGTTTTAACTAAGACTTGTTCAATAAGTAATCAGGGATGTATATATATTGATAGTGACTGTGTTTGAACTTGCTTGCCATATTAATGTTAGTGTATTTTACAAGTGTGTTTTTAAATAAATAATTATATACTTTTATACCAAAGCTCTGGTCAGTGTTTGCTTGTACTACTGTAGCTTTGTACCTATTTTGTATACTCTATATACTGTCCAACTCTTCTTGAGAAAAGTCTGGCTGCTCAGCCACAGCTACCAGGTAAATCTGGGTGGTACAGACTCCTACCAATTGGGTTTACTGCCAACACCTGTAGTCCTAAGCCTTTTGCAGTGGTCCCTAAGGGAACTGCACAGGTTTCTGCCCAACAATGACTGAAGGATTAGATTAATTAAAAAGTGTGATTTGTACAGCCCCTATGTTAGGGATTCCGGACAACATATTCTCACAGTCAAATGGATAAGTGATGACAACAGTCTTCACACAGAAGACATTAGGACATGGACATAAACCATTAGCCTACTATACAGGGATTTTAAAACCAGTAATGAAAGGGAATTATCCTTGCGAACAAGCGTTAGCAGCTGCTGCTTTCGTGTTTGAAAGAGCTGCAAGTTATTACAATCGGGTGCTCAATGACATTCTTCGTCGAGCATTCCCTGTTTGCCATTTTGGAGAACCCCAAAAGTACATTGACTACACAAAGAGGGTCAGGGTACGAAGTGATTATTTCAAACCCAGCAATCAAAATTGTTAGATGTAGAGTAGTGAATCCAGCAACATTTTTATTTTATTTACTGACTTGTAAGTGGTTATACAAAAGACCACCTTTAGCCACATTAGAATCCAAATGCACACAAAAAAGCCATTCATATAGTTAATCATAAAAATATACACAAGCATAAACAACACAAATGAGTCAGCGGTCAACACTATATTGGTTCCTCTACTACTCCACCTCTCCAGGGTTCTCTTTGATAGCGTCAAAAATAGTGATCAGTAGTTTGACTAGAGCCAGTGTTATGGCTACCTTTTCACCAGCCAGAAGGATCTTCCACCATTTATCAGTTGATCTCCGACCATATTTGACAATTACTTCATTCATTAGTGCTGATCGCTGGATGTTTAGGGCCGGGCAGCTCATCACAAGATGTTTTAGTGTTTCCACCGAATCAGGTTCTTGATATACCAATTTTTCTTTCATATCACATCACAAACGGTTCTTTAGGATAAACAATATTGCAAACCAATTCAATGAACCAGTGACTTGGATGAACGCAGGTGGGGAAAACAATGCGTTATCTAACCCAATTGGAAGAACACCCCTGTCCCTAAACATGGGTGCCTGTCCCTAGGCAATGTGTGATGCAACGCTTATCTAACAGGGATAAAGAGGAAACTGTCCCTCGTCTCACCACTTGTGTGGGAAAACCAAGCTGCATTCGCGTATTAAATCATCATAAAAGAACAACCAACAATGGAACACAACTCCTAAGCTGCTAGAGGTGACAGGACTGGCTATTAGATAGCTGTCAAACCACTTCCAGGGGCTTTTAAATAACCATAGGACTTTCCATCTGTATTTTATTCACCCTACAGCAATCTCATATGGCCTCATGCGGGAGTTGTGTTTTCAAAATCTAAAAAAGAGAGAGATGCCCGTTTAATTATGACACTATAAAATGCCCATGCGATGTGAGTAATGGGCTAATATCGAATTTTGTGTGGGATATCCCCCCCTAATTACTGGGGGGGGGAGACAAACAAATGCGAGAGAGCGGGGTGTAAGTCAACCCGTTTCTCACTAGAATACAGCAGCCAAAGTAGGCCAGTCATAGGTGAAAAGAATCATTGTTTATACATAAATTAAATCAATAGAGGTGGGCATGTGCAAATATGCATGGCCACTAATTGCGTGGCAGTGTGCTGATTCTATCACTCCAGGGCCAAGAATGAGTGAGGGGAAGTGAGGGGACGGGTCCATGAAACTGAGTGCCTCAAGGAAATGTCACGTGGTGGTTACTGTCTGGCATGCATCCCAAACCCAAATAGTGATGCATGCTATCATATTGTGGATCAGAGAGTATATATAGATGGAAGGGAAAAAGGACCTACCTGTACGGCTGTAATATACAGGATGGGAAGGTTTAAACACAAATGCATGTCTAACTGCTTCATTCTTTGACTTTTCTGCTGTAAAAAGAAGCAGAAAAACCAAAAAAGTCATCAGCAATAGATACATGCATGCTGTCAGTGGCGGCACGGAGGGCACCTGTAACTGCACTCGTGTGAGCCCGTGTGGAATATTGGAGCTTACCTCTTAGCAAGTTGGAGAGGCGTAGGCGAGCCGTCCGGTGGAAGGGAGGGACACGATTGTCCACTGTATGCGCGTCAACCAAGGAAAAAGTGCTTCCTGGTTACACGACGTGGTGGGCGGGGCTACCGAAGTAAGCACTGTGGCAGAGTAGCATGTGGAACGGGCAGCCATTGATGACTATGCAGATGCTAGTGGAACCGGGGGGGGAGGACACCAACAGTAGGAAGGAAGGGGGGCAGTTTGATGAAGGATCCGGAAGAGTCAATTGGAATTAATTTATCAAAAGAATGAAAGAAATGGGGAAAAAATAGAAACTGATTAAGGAAATGAAAAATGAATCTAGTCGAAAATAACAAATGAAAAATAAGTGAAAACAATTAAATAAGTGCCGTCATGTCAGAGCAGTAAACGAAAAAAGGGGGACAAAAAAAAGGAGGAAAATAGTACTAGTCACATATCTCCTAGGTGGCAACAATAGAAAGCATGCTGCCACACAATAGGGGAGCGGCTCACATGTTGTACTAGAGTGTGTGGGGGCCACTAGTGTAGGTATGCAAATGGTCCAATATTAATGCAAAGGGGCAAAGGGGCCATGGTGTAATGTATTTTGCCAAAGTCAATGCATGTGAACCTAGAAGTAATATCTTGTCAAGGGGGGAGAAGGGTCATACTGATTTATGCATGAACTCCCAGATCCAAGGGAGGATTCAGCATCTCATAATCGCCAATTCTTGCCATTGAATACATTTGTTGAGTCCTTTGTGGCAAGTATCCAATTTGAAAATCCACTTCTGTTCTAACCTGAACAGGATATCATGACAATTGCCACCTCATATAGGTGGTTTGACTTTTTCTAAGATGGTCCATTTGAAGGTTTCTGCTGTATGCCCCTCAGCTAAAAAGTGTGGAACAAGGGGTGCAGTTCGTTTCCCTGTTCTGATACAGGGCCGATGTTCGATCATCCTTGTTTTGACTGCTCAGACTGTCATTCCTATATATTTCAACTCGCATGGGCAAGTAATAATGTATATGACACCTGTACTATTGCAGTTGGTAAAATGCTTTTGCACCCAGGGTGTGTGCCAGCCTATATCGATGGTCGTGGTTTTTGCGGTCTGAGCACACATTGAGCATTGGCCACAGAGTGAGTGCCCAGTTGGTGGGTTTACGTTCCATAATGTGGGCTGTGTCGAATGAGGTAGACTGGCTGGAGAGATACTTTTAAACAATTGGTCTGACGTTTTGTCGCCTCTTCAATGGAAAACGGGCTACTGGTAGAGAGCATTTACCAGTATTCAGGATAGGCCATAGTTTATTTCTTTTTTATTTTATTCAATAGAGGCAAGTAGCTGAAAACAGACGTCAGTCCAGTATCATCCTCTACTTTTTTGTGCTGTTCAATGGTAGCTGATCTGGGGATCCCGGAACGTCCAACAAAACAATGGGACGATAGTTGGACAGATCTGTTCTCACCTTTTTTTTTTTATAAATGGGAACGATGATTGAGGAATTCCAGTAGTTCGGATCCTTCGGGACTTAACAATATGTTCAAACACAATGGAAACAATGTAGGCCCATTGTGTTTTGTCTTGTTTCAAGATGGAGTTACTCAGGCCATTAGGCCCAGGGGCCAGGGATTTTGATGATTTGTTTACTATCTCAATAATGGCATCTAAGTGGAAGTCAAGGCCTTCCCACTTGCTGTCTTTTGGCTGTGCAGAGATTGCAGAATGTTTCTCATTCTTCTTGTCATTAAAGTTTCCAAAATATGTGACCCAAGTTGTTGCACGTATGGATGTTAACATAAGCGCCTCCTGTGGAGTATCTCATTGGTTAATTAAGGCCCACATACCTGCCATATTTCTTACTTTCAATTTGTTCAACATTTCTTCTGCGTCTTTTCTCCACTGGTTTTTTTATACAATCTCTGCCAATTTTGGTACTGTTGCCGCAGCTTAGACTTTACTAAACCTACTTGAGGTAAATTCTGCTTGGTAATATCAGCAATGTTCGTTTTCAATATCTTTTTTCGTAGCCACCACTGGATCAAACACGTGTTGGTGTGTAACTCTCGGGCGGTTTGACCATCCCTTCTTTACTTCCAACTCAGAAAAAAGATTCAGGTATTTGAGTCTTTTCACCTCACTAGTCTGTTCAGACGGAGTAATCATGTTTGTAAGATTTTTAGTTAGATTATTTAGGTGCTAGCTGGGTTCCAATACAAGTTCATCAGAACCAATGTTTTCTTCATCTTATTGTCTTCGTCAGTTTCCCCAGCAATATTTGAATTAGTGGATCTGGTGTTATTTCCTCCTCCACTGCAAATTGAAGCTGATCCTTTATAAGTATCAAAAGACCTGACATTGGTCGACCCATTAGTCCTTTTACTGTGGGGTTGAGGTAAACAGAAAAACCATTGATTACTAGAGCGGACCTTAACCATGTGTCTTGGAGACAAGTAAGGTCATGTTCTTCAATTTTAGACCCTCCGTTTGGTAAACAAGTGAGCATGGCCTCTGGTATTCCAACTCTCCACAGTGAGTGGACTAAAGTCTGTTTGCTGAACGGTCTATGACGTTTTTGATTTTATCCGCCACTAGACCCATCAGCCACTTCTAGTTGTATTTTGTTCCTTTTATCTCAGCTCTCAGAGCTTCTTTTCTCTGTTTAGGAGTGTATTTTTCCTCTCTCCAGTACTTCTGTTCTTTTCCACGGTGCCTTGAATGCTTCCGTTCCTGTCCACGTTCCCTCGAGTTCATTCTCTCAGTATAATTGTCAGAATTCTGGCTATTTAGAGGACCTTATTTTTTCTCATTGTTTTGGAGAAGCTCTCCTTGGTGATCTTATTTTAACCATTTGCTCGGTCAAATCAAACCCCAATTGTCTCCATCGACCCGCTTCTTTCAGAAGTTGCGCAATCAGTGGTGTAGTAGGGTAAATAGTCACCTTATCTGTATGTGTGTCGTCAGAATTCAATTAGTGCCATGTCATCTGAGACCAGGAGTCTAAGCGGTGGAACATGATGAAATAGTCTTAGAAGTTCAGTGGCAACATGCTCGCCTTGGAAGCAAGACGACACAAATTAACAAAGGTTCGATCCCCGGGTCCACGCTTAGAAACCTCTGGGTATTTAAGCGCGTTATAAGTAAGCAACTAAGACAACAACAACCAAAAATTCTCTAACAGCGCCTCGATGCCCCCGGGCTGTGTAAGCGCTTTAAAAATGCAAATATAGGGGGCGTGTCTTGGAGCAGACTCGATAAGGTCGCTCCTCTGAAGCCGCCCGTGGATCGCCCGCTGCCGTTCCTGAATTAATGCGGTTCCTGGGCCCTAATCGATCCAACCACTTCGGCCGCAGGCATGGGAGCTGCTGGAGAACAAGCTGTCCTGAGATGAGGGGCCGATATCGGAGCTGTGCGCTCCAAATCGCCATCCAGATCCCGGCTCCCTCCCCCGCCCGAGAAAACCAAGATGCCGGACGCATGGCTGTGTGCATACGCAACAGGGACATGGAGGCGAACCATGTCGCAGCACACAGGCTGGAGGAGTTGAGCGCCCGGGCGTGGCGAGCGGACTGGCTCCATCTGTCTGCGGGGAGCGGCCCGTCCCTCCCCACCTGAAGCGCCGGAGCGAAGGAGGTGTTGGCGTGGCTCCGGATGGAGGAGCCGGTTTGGAGCCGTGGATGCAACATTGAGTGGTGGGAACCGCTCTGAGCTTCCTCGCAGACCTCCCGCGAGCACCGACTGATGCTGGCCCCGCCGGTTTAGGGATCCACGCCGACGCACAGAGCCCAGCTGATGGCACGGACACCCATGCCTGAATCGGAGTGGGGGATCCCTGGCAGCGGGGGCTGCGACTGAGGCGGTCGGCGTGCAGAGAGGTCCCTCCGCTGCCCGCCCCTGCGTCAACATCGGGAGGATCCCACACCGGAGCTATGCCTGGTGGCCCCCCTGTGGCCAGAGAGGTGGGGGCCACAACTCCCGGTAAGAAGTCCGGGGAGACGCCAGAGGGTTTTCGCGGCAGCTGGCTGTGGGAGCCGTTTTCGGGGGCCCCTGGTGGATTCCTCATCGTGCCTCGCAGCCTCTGTAAGTGAGCGGTTCGGCACCCACTTGGATACTCTGCGCCCTCCCAAAGGATCCTGGACCCGCGCTGGTGGTAGGCTTGGCCCGCATGCAAGTCCCTTCACTCTTCTTCTCCCCCTCCAGCCTTCTGAACTCTTCCTGAGGCACCCCGGCCCACGGCTGTGTTCCTTGCGGACAAGGCTATAATCTGCACGAGTGAAGTGACACACCTTAGCTTCTTGCGAGGCTCGGGGAGTGCCTTGCGGCCCCCGCAGTGACGCACCCTCACAGCTGCAGAGCTCTTGGCAGCCATTAACTCGCCGCCGACAAGCAACACAATGTCTAAACTACAGAAATCCACCAAGTCCTCGGACATAGCAGCTATGTTGATGTCATCTGAAAAAACGAAGAAACGGGACTCCTGCCCCTCTGCCTCGCGGCAATCTCTGGATAACAAGGGACCACTGGTGACCAGAGAAGATATCCCAGAATTTATGGCTGACATCAAAGCAGAATTCCGGTCCTGTATGACGGAACTTTCTACCAAGCTTGAGAGTACAGACAAAAGAGTCTCAGAGGCGGAACAGAGATTGGGGAGGTTGAGGATCGCTCCTGGGATCATACCTCCGCCTTAGCCGAGGTCCAACGTTCAATTATACTCCTGCAGGACAAATGCGACATTCTGGAGTACAAACAGGAGGACCTGGAAAATAGGGCCCGGCGCAACAACCTCCGAATCCGAGGGGTTCCTGCCTCGATCCCTGATAAGGGGTTGGTGGAATATGTGGGCCTCCTCTTTCAAACCCTCCTCCCTGACCTTGATGACTTGCAGCTGCTCCTAGACCGCACCCACAGGCTGAACCCTCGTTGCGGAGTGGAATCGGATGGCCCACCTGATGTTATCACCAGGATGCACTTTTTCACCACGAAGGAAGCCATCTCGGCGATCAGCCGTTCCAAGGATGACATCACATTCCAGGGGGCCTCCCTCCAGATTTTTCAAGATCTATCCCGTCTCACGCTCCAGAGAAGGCGAGCCCTCCGCCTGTTAACTACCTTTCTTCAAGCCCAAAAAGTCTGCTACAGATGGCTTCATCCCACTGCCTTGCAATTCTCCTACACAGGCTCTTTAAGGAGAATTAGCCACTTGGAAGATGCTAAAAACATCTTGAACCCGGACGCTTCCAGCCCTTCACTTTCACCGCCCATAGAGGCGATGGCCGGCTCGGACCCTGTGGCAGCTCCTAATCCCACACAAAATTCCTGGTGGAAGGTTCCGAGATTCTGGAAGAGGAAATAGCCTAGCGGGGTCCCGTGATGAGGTCGCCAGCGCTTACACTCCCGGTTCGCCGGCCCTGCACTCTGGAGCCGAGCAGCACCCACAGGAACACAGATGAACGCCATTCCTAACGCAGCAGGCACCATTCCACGGCTCATGCCCAGCTCCAAGGTACCTTCCACCAATGAGTCTTTGGAACGATCCACCAAGACTATTGATGATCTTGGCCATGTTGGCCTTTCATTATCCGTTGGCCCTGTTGGCCAGGGGGGGCTCTCGACCCACAAACAGTCTGCCTCCCCTAGTTAAATCTCGGTCCTCCCGTTGCGGTCCGAGCAAAAACCCCAAAGGCAGGGAAACCTATGGCTGCTCACTACGCGGCATGATGGCTAATTCCTCTATATCTCACCCCCCTGCCCCCTCGGGACTTATCGGAGCCCCCGGAGCTGGTCCCGGAACACCAGACTGTGCGATTTGTCTCCCTGAATGTTAGGGGACTGAACTCACCTCCAAAACGCAAGTCCATCCTGCAGAAACTCCAGAATGACAACGCGGCAGTGGCTATGCTACAGGAGACTCACCTACTGCTGGCGGATCATGGTCGCTTACGCTCCCGGAACTTTCCAAAGCAACTCTTCGCATCTGGGAATTCTAAGAGAGGCGGCACGGCAATCCTGTTTGGGAAGGGGCTGAACCCTCAGGTTCTAGATTCCACGAGCTGCCGGAGGGGTGATACATAGCGGTAAAATGTCTGATGCGGGGACAATTGTACTCCATAGTTTCAGTGTATGCGCCCAACTCAGGCCAGGCGCTTTTCTATGAGCCGCTAAGTACAGTTCTCTCTCCCTTCCTGGAAGGCCAGACTGTGATTGGGGGCGATTTCAATGGGGTCCTGGGCTCCATCAAAGATAAGTCGCACCCGCCCTCTTCCGGGGACTTCGCTACAGCTTTGGCTCTCCTGCAATTGTTCAGAACTTTAGGGGTGGTGGACTCGTGGAGGGTACTCCATCCGTCTGAAACAGACTTCTCTTTCTACTCGTATGTTCACAGAACGTTCTCCAGGATAGACCTTCTCTTGGTATCTCCGCAAATGTTTACATTCACAGACGATGTGACAATTGGCTCCAGAATCCTGTCTTATCACGCCCCGGTGGCCCTGGCGATCCGAGTGCAGGAACCACTTAATCCCCAACAGCGTAGATGGACGTTTTATGACCCAATTCTGAACGAAATGCCACTCAGATACAATTGCAACCACGATCACCAATTTCTTCAAGGAGAACCCCCGCGAAGACACCTTCCCCGCCAACAACTGGGACGCAATGAAGGCAGTGGTGAGGGGGGAATTGATTGTGCAAGGATTGGCCTACCACAGGCATCGACGACAAACTCGTCAGAGCCTCGAGGAAGGACTTGAAAAAGCTGAAAGGTTCCATAAGGAGAAGGGCTGGACCCCTAAAACACAGCGGGCTATCTGGATAGCGCAGTAGAAGATTGAGGCCCACTATGCTGAACATGCTGCCCACCAAATGGCGAAGGCTAAAAGTTTTACTATACTAAGAACAACAAGGCAAATAGATTACTGGTGGCCAAACTGGCCAAGACAAGGAGGAACAACACGATTGTGGGTCTACGGGATCAGCATGGCAAAATTCAATACGCCGACCAGGACAAACTTCGGCTTGCAACAGCCCACCTGACCCAGGTGATGACCGCTCCAGTGCGAGACGTTGGAGAACAAAAGGAATATCTACGGGAAGCAGCGCTGCCCCGACTAAAGAAGGCAGCCTATGACTCTTTAGAGGCGCCGATCACCGACGAGGAAGTGGACGTGGCGATAAAAGCCCTTAAATCCCAGGCGCCCGGCCCGGATGGATTTACGACTAGGTTCTACAAGATTTTCAAACCTCAATTGTTAGTGTCTTTGGTGCAGCTGCTTAATTCATTCAGAACCACAGGCACGATAACCCCGTCCATGCAAGAGTCAATCACTGACTTACTGCCAAAACCTGGAGGCGATCCGAGGAATCCTGCGTCATATAGACCTATCGCTCTACTTAATATTGACATTAATATATACTCCAAAATTCTAGCAACACGCCTCTCCCAGGTTTTGCCAGAGATAATCAGCGCCAACCAAACTGGCTTCCTCATACATCATTCCACCACCGACAATATCCGCACGACCTTGGATCTGGTGGAGCTTGCCTCCCGAGACTCTTGGGAGTTGGTGCTTCTAGCCCTGGACGCAATTAAGGCATTTGATAAAGTAGACTGGACCTTCATGAGGCTCACCCTCGAAGCTTTTGGATTTGGCCCAGAATTCTGCACTATGACTCTGGCTAACTATAAAGCGCCCAAAACCCTTCTCAGAGTCAATGGCACCCTTTCCTCCCCCATCGGCTTAACCTGTGGAACCAGACAGGGATGTCCACTGTCGCCGTTCCTTTTCGCACTAATTATGGAGCCGTTCGCCCAGGGGATCAGGCTGAACCCTGCAATCAAAGGCTTCCAATCGGGCTCAGCGCATCATAAACTGGCCCTCTATGCGGACAATGTCCTTCTGACCATTACGGAGCCCAGCTCCTCCCTCCCTCAGGCCCTGGCAGAGATAGCAAGCTATGGAAGGGTCACAGGCTTTGCCATCAATTTTCAGAAGTCAGCCGCCCTGGCGGTGGGCCTATCCTCGAAGGACCGAGAAGCACTAATCTCGCTATGCCCAGTACAATGGACGACCAGCAAAATCAGTTACCTGGGGGTCCAGATTCCAGCTAACCCAAGCGAGGTTTATCGGGCTAATTTCCCTCCACTATTTACGGCCTTGGAGGAGGACCTCAAACAGTGGGCAGCACAGGAGATCTCGCTGATGGGCCATATCACAGCGTGTAAAATGAACTTGCTACCGAGGTTCCTTTACGCTTGCTCCTCTCTCCCAGTCCAGATTCCGGCCCAAGCCCTCCAAAACCTACAGAAGAAAATGTTGCAATTTATTTGGAGGAGGAATAAAGCCAGGATCCCTAAAACCATGATGCTGGGCAACGCAAGGCTCGGCGGTCTCGGGGTTCCAGATCTACAAAAGTACCAGATGGCGGCCCAGCTGGCCTGTATTCAATCATGGCAAATACTTACTAACCACCCTAGATGTGTGGACCTCGAACAGGCGCAACTACCCCTGCCTCTACGCTTTCTCCCACATGTCCCTCCTCCGGAACGGCGGCGATGGCGGGAACTCCTGGCGACCACTAAACATACCATTTCAGTCTGGGACAAAGCGCTGAAACTAAAGAAGATTCCAGTGGGACTCAGCCCCCTCGCCCCAGTGTTCATGAACCCGACTTTCTCACCTGGCCTGTCAATTCGGAACTTTGGGCCCTGGATCGCAGGAGGCATGGAGACCCTGGGACAACTCTTCGAGGGGGGGGTCAACCCTGCACCTTCGAGCGATGTAAAGAACTCTTCAAGATTCAGGAACATGATAGGTTCACGTACATCCAGCTGCGCCACTGGTGCACTCATCCACAGACTCGCCAGGCAGCCACCCGCCCCCCAACGGCCATTGAACTGACCCTTACCGAGCTGCCACCCCGAGGGAGAATCTCTACTCTGTACAAATGCCTCCAACCAGACTTCCAAATTTCCAAGCCCCGATACATGGCCCAATGGGAAGCGGACCTGGGCCATCCTATTGAGGACCAACGCTGTGTTGATATCTGGTCCCGGACCCACACCTCTTCATCCTGCATCACAAATAGGGAATGCGCCTATAAGATCCTCCTTCGGTGGTATTTCCTGCCCTTGAGACTCCATCACATGCATCCCACTCTCAACCCACACTGCCAGAGACAATGTGGCCTTCTTCCATATGTGGTGGTCTTGCCCCAAGGCCCAAGCCTTCTGGAAATAATGCCTGGCGACGATTGCGGACATTACTCAGGTGCAACTGCCCCTAGATTCCAAACCTATTCTCCTTGGAGCTCCAATTCCTGAAATCTACCCAAGGTCAGGACCTACGGCCAAAATATTATCCCAATGCTTACTGGCGGGCAGGAACGTGATAGCCAGCACCTGGAAGACGGCGGAAGGTCCCCTCATGCCGTTCTGGTGGGTGAAGGTCTGGGATATCTTGATAGCTGAGAGGGTGACGGCCACCGGAGCAGGCCTTCTACATCGCTTTCATAACATCTGGGGTCCAGTCCTCGACTATGACCAAAATTTCCCGGCTTTGACATTTAATCCCCAATTGCCAGGAGAACAGTACAAGCTGGGGATCCCCAGCAGGAGCAGGGGGGAAGGAACTTGAGACTGTGGCAGGGAATGGGAAAGGAATCGTATTGTACTGTACAATGCATCATGTCGCAGATGTTTAAGTTATGTATTGTGATAACCTGCCTTCTTAAAAGAAACACGTTTTAAAAAAATGCAAATATATAAATAAAGCATTCGCTCTATTTAGGATCAGTCCATCAGATGACTTTATCAATCTTTCTAGTAATAGACCACCTAGGTGATAAATGTCGGGCTGTTTACTAGAATCTGATCTTTCTTTTTGATCTCTAAACCAAGTGGTCGACTTTCGACCCATTTCCTGGTTAATTCTTGTTGGTGCTCTTGTTAATTTGAGTGGTGAAATTACATACTGTTTGCCCTAGTCCCCAACAGGTGTCTTTTTGACTACATACAAAATCTTGGAGAGGACCTCCTCATTTTCAAGTTGGTTATTACGGTTATCTTGGGGTTTTTCCACTGCCTGTTTTAGAAGATTGGTGGTTTCTCTTGTTAGTGTACTCGGTCACTTGACTTCCTCTTCTTCATGCTGCAATAGTCCCTCTGCTTGCCGTGTTACACATGTTTTTTTTATGTACTCCCACTGCTGTTGAATTGTATTTAATAGGAAGGGATGAAGGATTCATATTACTAAGTGTGACCGGTCCTGACTGACATTCTACTCTGGTTTTTGGTTTCTGCATGGAGATTCTTCTTCCTGATCATTCTCTGCTTCTTCATAGCCCTGATCGTCACTCTCTTGGGATTGATCACTATTTCCACTCTGGTCTGAAATGGAATATGTCGAGATGTCCACTAGGTCGACTGAGGAATTCTCGTTCAACTCTTCTTCTCCCACTACAACCTCCTGTTTCTTGGTGGTTAGGATTTTTCCAGTTTTAGTGTTAGTGGGCAGTTCAGGTATTGGATTTTTAAGTCCTGTTGAACTGATTTGAGTGGCTTTAGTCGGTGTCATAAGATTTTTAAATCAATTGTCGCGTGCCATTAGTTCTTTGTTTGATGACTTGTTTCTCATTTGTGGACTTCTTGGAAGGTTGCGTCTTGTCCCCTACCGATGATGATATCAGCCTTTTTTGTTTTTGCATAATTTTAATTATTGTACCTTCTTTGACCTTGGCCAGCCTTTGAGAGGTTACTGAAAGTCAGAGCTGCCAGCCGCAAACCTCAGGTACTTTTCTGTGCTTTGGATGAATTGGCACATGAAAGTAAGTACCCTGTAGGTGCAGAGACACCAACCAATCCTGAAGTCAAAGGGCCTCGAGTACCTGAGAAAGAGTAACCATCTTGAACTTGTCCTTCCTGAGATGTTTGTTCAACCAACTCAAGTCCAAGATGGGGCTCAATCCCCTCTCTTTCTTTGGCATCAAAAAATATGGGGAATACCATCCCTTGTTCCTCTCCGCTACAGGTACCAGTTCTATGGCGCCTTTCTCCAGCAAGGTCAAGATTTCCTGCACAAGGAGCGGAACTGGAAGACACAATCCCCGGTGGATTGTTGTGAGGCCGCTTTAGGAAGGGAAGGCAGTAGCCGTGGGCTATTGTATCCAGAACCCATGCATCTGAAGTAATAGCTCGCCATTCTTCGAGATGCTAAGACAGTCTGCCCCTAACTGGCGAACAATGGAACATGGCCTCATAGTTGTTTTGGAGTGGCTGCAGCAGCACCTGAAGGAAAAGAGGCAGCTGCCTGAGTGGCTTTGGCACCCTTATTTCCCAGACCACCAGAGGTACTTTTACGTTGTCCCCTTTGACTGGCGGCTCCTCTCGTCCTACCAAAAGAGGAGTAGTAACAAAAGGAATCTCCCCTCCACTGCTGTCCCCTAGGACGAAAAGGCAAATGTTAACGCACAGCTGCGCTCAAAGATTTAGCTGCAGCTTTTGAGGTCTGCAAATTCTCAAGGCTCTCGTCAGCCTTGCTGCCAAACAAATGCGCGCCATCAAAGGGCATGTTCAAAAAACAGACTTGCACATCTGGAGCAAAACCAGACTTCCGCAACCACATAAATCTGTGTATAACGATGCTTGCAGCCATGGACTGGCTAACACTGTCGGCCATGTCCAATCCAGATTGAAGGGATTCACACATGGCATCCTTGCCATCTTGCACGAGAGCAAATAACCCATCCCTTTCTTCCCCCTCAGGAATACGCTCAGCCGCTAGAGAAACACAATTCCACAGAGTGTGTGAAAATCTTGCTAAGGCACAAGTGGATTTGGCTGACTTCAGCGCCATACTCCCAGAAGTAAAAACATGGCGTGCCCAACCATCAAAGAGTTTGTCGTCCCCATCAGGAAGGATGGTAGCGTACGCTGCCTGCCTCGAGGTGGCCGTAGCCGCCTGAACCACCAAACTCTCAGGAGTGGGGCGAGGAAAGGTAGCTGGGGTCGCTACTGGAAGGGAGGTATTTTTTAGTCAACAAGTTAACTGCCGGAAGAGATTCCAGTGTCTGCCAAGCTGTCGCCACCCTTTTCTGCAATGTCAAATGAAAAGGTAACACTGGGTCAGAAGACGGACCTTGATCCAAAATATCAGTGAAGTCCATCCTTAACAAAAGCTTCCGGAGGACTAGACCAACAAGATACTCAGTGACCCTAGCCATCAGTCTCCTATAGGATGACTCGGCATGAGCCCCAGGCTCAGGTATGCCAAACTCCACCTCAGGAGAAGTGTCTAAGCCACTGGCATCATGAAGAGATTGCCTTGACTCTTCCAATCTTCCAATTGACTGTCCCCGAAAAAGACAGGAACCACAACATGGTCAAATTCCAAATCTGACCTCTACTTATCCTCATAGATATCATCCAGAGGGAGAAAGAACTCCTGCCTCGGGACAGAAGAAGGTCTGGAATCCTTACCAGGCCTCACAGACTTCCAAGTAGCCTTCCTTGGAGGATCCACAGTACCAGTGACCTCCATCTGCAAATTCTGGCCAAAAGGCCCCGAAGGCGTTTAGGGCGCCGACGGCTTCAGCGTCTACATCGACAATGCCGCCGAGGGTTGGTGTGAAGGCAAAGCTTCGACATCCGTATCTGATGGACACAGCGCCGACGGAGTTGACGCCGACTGTAAGCCCTTACAAGATTTCTGCAGTTTCGCCAGGGACGAAGACCAAGACCTGGAAGCAGCACGTCTCAGTCGATCAACCTGAACCTTGTCCGAACGGGACCTTGAAGGTTCCTAATGAGTATCGCACCGAGGACCAGAGCCGGAAAGCGCACGAGCCACGGACCGAGACAGTTCCCTGCCGGCTTCTTCTGAAGGCGCAGATGGAACTGTTCCTTGGGAATGAAAAATTGCCAGCATCTGCTCCCTGAAGGCTGCCCATTCCTCTGGAGTCGAGGACTTAGTGGGACAAGCCACTTTCTTTGCGGTGCCATCCTCCGAGGAGGACGGGGAAGGCGACCGGTGACCGCGATTCCGTGAATGCAGAGACGAGGAGGATGAAAGATGGGAACCACTCCGGAACCGAGATCCCCAGGACTCCTTCTGACGAAAAGAGTCGCCCCTCGAATAGTCGGTGAACATCCCCATAGCAGCTTTACGGGACTTACTGGGTTTAGAACCCCTACCTACCTGTAAGTGCCCCTTATGTGCCCGCAAGGCCTCAGCAGTCAGCGACTGGCATTTGGAACAGTCGTCAGTGTCATGACTCTCACCCAGACACCACAAACAAATGTGATGCAGGTCTGTAATCGACATATTAGACTTGCAGTCCCGGCAAGTCTTAAAGCCAGACCACGGAGTGGGAGGGGTCGAAGAAGACTACATATTCACGATGAATACACAAGGTGCGCCGAGTCTCCAAAGCAAGCACGTTTGCAGAAAAAACAGAACTGAGGCTACGGGCGCTGTGTGTCCTATTTATAACATCCGGTGGCGACATCCTCGAGGGACATCGACCAGACACAGGATGCCCTCTGACGAAAAATTTACAAAATACACAGCGGTGGATATTACATGTCAAAGATGTGGAATACGTTGGAGGACACAATCCATTCGAAATATGAATACTCAAGGAAAGAAGATGTGACTGCAGTAACAGTGAACACATGCAAATGCAAAGAAATTATATATGCTGAAGAAATAAGTGAGAAGAGATGCAGTAGAGGTATATACGCAGAAACGCAAGGTAGGTGAGATGTATAGAAGCTTGCTTAAGTAGAAAATATACCAGGTAAAGCAGCCATGATGAGAAAATGGACGTTGGTTTCGTATAATAGTTAGCTGGAAGCCTCAAGGAAGGAGACCAAGGCTGTAGAGCAGACAAGCGCTGGAATACATAACTGTGCAAGAACAAAGGGTATTTGTTTGGTTTAGAAAAAGAATGCCAAAGCAAGAAGCAACTGCAAGGCATGAAAGGAGTTGAAGAGAATAAGCCATGTGAGTAGGACATATTTCTCTTAGATTAAGTAAAAGAGTGAACATTTGTGAATGCCAAGTATTGGACAATTAAAGATGCAGAAAGCATATGCAAGACGGAGAAACCAAGTCTCCAGACGTTGAAGAGAGTAGCGGCACCCAGGTTTTTTTTTTTATTTATTTATTTATTTATTTTTATTGAAGTTTCCAGGTCATGAACAGGGGGCATTACAGAACATTAGTCAAAAACAGATACAGTGGTTCACATACATGTGAAACATTCTCACCTCCCGGTTAAGAAAGCGTTTTCTTTATTCAAAATAAATGTTGCCCCCGCCCGCGCCTCCGGAAATTTTTTTCCTCCTTAATCTATAAGGATATACATTCTTGAAGTAGAGAGTAGAGACTTGTTTGGAGCACATTATGAAATATCTGGTAATCGCACTGATGTAGATTGTTTAGGCATGGACTTTTCTGGGTCACGATGTTTGTCTATTTCATGGAAATGGGTTTGAATGTTCTCCTCAGGGGGAAGGATACAACCTTACAACAATTCACATTTAACTAATTAGTTTCCGGCATATACTTACAGACCAAGTCTCCCCACCACATGTCATACTGGGCGGATTTTCCATGCAGGGTTGCAGTGATTTTTTCCATCACACAAATGTTTGATGTTATATTTATCCACTCGACCTTGCCTGATAAGTGTTCAGACTTCCATTTGATAACTAAAGTAGCATGGCCTGCCAATAAAAGGTGGGCTGCTAGGCACTTGATTCTCTTTCTTTCGTCTTCACACTGTTCAAATCCAAAGAGAATCAAAAAGGGATCTGCGGACCTCGGGACTCCATCGAGGTCCTTGGTCCACCCCAAGACTTCGTTCTAGTAGACTTTAATTTTGGGGCTGTTCCACCACATGTGCCAGTAGTCTGCTATCCCACTACACTTGTGCCAGCATAGCGGGCTTAGTGACTGAAACATTCTAGAGAGACTGAGGGGGTCATATTGCCACCGGTGTAGCAATTTAACTGCATGAAGTTTGTATTAGCTAGCTATGGAGACCCGAGGAGCAGCCCTGCACATCCTACCCCACATGATCGGGTCAATTTCTTCACCAAGATTTTTCTCCCATCTATTCCTCAGGTGTAACATGAAACCCCTTCCTGCTTCAACCAATTCCCTGTACATAGCAGATATTAGACCTTTCATTTCCGTTTGGAATTCAACAGTTTCTCGAATGGGGTGAAGTCCCTATCCACTTTATCTATCCATTCAACCTTTGTCAGAACTCCCTTGATATGCAAGAAGTGGAAGACAGGGAGAGGGCCTAGCCCGAGGTTCTCCCCTAGCTCCACAATACTAACAAAGGACCATTTTTCCAGAGCTGACCCACCCTCTCCAGGCCCGCTTCGAACCAAGGCTGGAATCTGTCCAAATTAGGTATGTTTTCCCTGACGCCAGGGGCCCATAGATGACTGGGGGGGTACGGGACGGCCAAGAAGTAATTTTCTGCATATCCTTTCTCTCTCTCCATATTTCCCAAATGGTACCCAGTATCGGGCGATCTCTCAATCTCTGCAATAGTTAGTTTCTCTGGACCCATAGCCACTCAGAGATCGTTGCTGGGGAGAGATAGCGATTGTCCACTCCAACCCATTGAGGTTCCTTACAGTTTCGTAGATGGGGGATCAGAATTCGGAGCTGGGCAGCCACATAGTATGTCTTCAGGTCTGGTAAACCCGTCCCTCCCTTATCTTTGGGTGATGTTAAAGTGTCATAGGCTACTCTTGCTCTTTTGCCCTCCCAAAGGAACTTAAGAAGAAAAAGTTACTTTCTTACCTGGTAACTTTCTTTCGATGGTATGTTCCTCCAACTTACTCCACATCTATGACAGTAATCATCACAACTGTGTTGCTTTGGATTTTTTTTTTGGCGTCTGCATCCTGTGTCGATGACGTCGATACGCTGTCCCTCGAGGGCATCTGTCGAGCGCCGACGTCACCAGATGTTATATGTAGGACGCACGACACCCGTAGCCTCAGTTGTAGTTTTTTCCCCAGAACGTGTGACACCAATCTTCTGCCAGTATGACTACAGAAAGCCTTGCGGAAATGTAAGCTGCAATCGCATAAGAAATTCTGTAGAGGTGCAGGCTGGGTTTGTGCGATGTGGAATATGTCAGAGGAACATCCCATCGAAAGAACGTTACCAGATAAGGTAAGCAACTTGTTCTTCGAGGAGTTTGTATCCTCCGACGTATCCCACATCTATGACAGACTCACAAAGCAGTACCAATGTATGGAGGTGGGAAAAGAATTTAGAATATTAGAATGCCCAATCAAACTGCAGAAAAGAGGACCACCTAACCAAAGGCCAAATCTTGCCCATGGATAGAATCCAGGGAGTAGTGTTTTACAAAAGCATGGACAGAGGCCCATGTGGCTGCTTCACAAATATTAAGAATGGGAACACCCCTCTGCAGAGCAGTAGAGGCAGCCACACCCCTAGTAGAATGGGCCCATAAGCCTACTGGAGGGTCCTTAGCCGCCAAGCGGTAACATTCAGAGATCGTCAAAATGATCCATCTGGACAAGGTCTGCTTGGTAACCGCTTGACCTAAACGCCTTCCAGCGTATCCTACAAATACCTGATCGTCCACTCTGACCCAGAACATCCATAAGAGATAGAAGCTCAAAGCTCTCCTCGGATCCAATCTATGGAGCCTCTCCTCTTCCTTACCAATATGCGGAGGAGGATAGAACCCCGGAAGAATAACCTTCTGGGTCAAATGAAATCCCGACACAACCTTCGGAAGAAAAGGATGAACCCTAAGGACAACCCTGTCCTTATGGAACACCGTGAAAGGTGACTTGGCGGAGAGTGCCTGCAACTCACTCACTCTGCGAGCGGAAGTAACCGCAACTAAAAATACAGTCTTAAAGGACAACAGTCTCACTGGACAAGAATGTAAGGGCTCAAACGGAGCTCTCATTAGGAACTTCAGAACTAAGTTCAAATCCCATCCCGGCACCTGGAAAGGCGACGGTGAAAACACATTAGTTAGCCCTTTTAGAAACTGAGAAAAAGGAATCTTAAAATAAGAACACTCCTCAGACGAGCGCTTAAATATGGACAGCGCCGCCAGGTAACCCTTAATGGTACCCACTTGCAGGCCCTTGTGGGCTAATGAAAGCAAAAAAAGGCAGAACCACAGGAATTGAACACTGAAAAGGATCCACATTCTGTACCCTGCACCAGTCGCAGAACTTTCTCAACGGCAACGGTACAGGGATTTTGTTGCGGGCCTTCTGGCCGAAAGCAACACCTCCATCACGTCTTCAGGGAGGTCCCAATCCATATACCTCAGCCTTTCAAATTGCAAGCATAAAGGCTGAGAGACTTCACCTCTGGATGGAGAACCCCGACCCCCCTCCCGTGAGAGCAGATCGCTCGGTAGGGAAGACGGCATGGAGGGCAGATGGACATATGGAGAAGGTCCGGGTATCACGCTCTCCTGGCCCATGCCGGAGCAATGAGGATCATTTGGGAACCGAACCTCCGTAACCTCTGCAACACTTGCGGAATGACGGGGACTGGAAGAAACGTGTACAGCAGTGAGAAAGACCACTCCACTACGAACACGTCCCCTAAGGCTCCTCTTGGAGGAAATTCTTGCGAGTAGAATCTTTCGAACTTCGGTTGAAACTGGTGGCGAAGAGATCCACTTGTGGGGTACCCCAAAGGGCGAAGATCTCCAAAAGAACTTCCAGAGCCAGCTCCCACGCGTGGGAGACCGTGCTCTGCCTGCTCAGAGCGTCTGCCGCCACGTTTTCGTCTCCAGCCAGATGAACTGCCGAGATCGAAATTTCCTGCTGGATGGCCCAGAACCCGAGCTGCATCGCCTCTCTGCACAATGGGAGAGACCCCTGCCCCCACCCCCTTTTTGTGGAGGTAGTGCATGTCCACTGTATTGTCCGTCATAATCAGGAAACTCTTCCCCCGCACAGATGGCAGAAAAACCTTCAGAGCTAACCTGGCGGCCCTCAGATCCAACAGATTGGTATGGAGTCTGGACTCCGACGGAGACCAACGACCGCTGACTGTCAACTCGTTGGCATGAGCTCCCCATCCCGTGAGGAATGCATCGGTCACATTCGTTACCTCCGGTCAGGGTAGCCAAAATGGATCGCATCAGATTGCCTTCGACGGCCCACCACAGAAGATCCTGGGCGACAGAGGGCGGCACCTGAAGGGGATCCGACATCCTGCCAGAGGACTGCGACCATTGCATCTTCAGAGCTCACTGCAGAGATCTCATCCGCAGCCTGGCCTCTGGCACCAGTAGAATGCAGGATGCCATGAGGCCAAGCAACCTCAAGAACTCGAACACCGGGCGACTCTGGGCATGTTGAAACTTGTCCACCATCTGCAGAATGTGATGAGCCCTCACCTGGGGAGGTAAAAACTCCTCCGGGGTTGTGTCGAGTACTGCTCCGATGTCCTGGAGCCGCTCGGTAGGTGTCAAATAAGACTTCTGTAAGTTGAGGGAGAAGCCCAGCTTGTGAAGGGAGTGGCAGGTGACTGACAGATACTCCAGGGCTTGCTCGGGAGAGCGCGCCCTGATCAACCAATCGTCTCGGTAGGGGTAGGCGTGAATCCCCCCTTTCCTGAGATACGCTGCCACGACCACCACCATTAGCTTGGTGAAGACCATGGGGGCAGAGGTCAATCCGAACAGCAGGACCTGAAACTGAAAATGCGAGTCGCCAACCGTGAACCTCAGGTACTTCCTGTGCTTGGGATGAACTTGGGATGAATCGGCACATGAAAGTAAGCATCCTTGAGGTCGAGAGACACCAACCAGTCCTGAAGTTGAAGGGCCTGGAGGACTTGAGAGAGTAACCATCTTGAACTTGTTCAAACCACGTAAGTCCATGATGGGTCTCAATCCCCAGTCTTTTTTCAGGATCAAAAAATATGGGTAATACCATCCCTTGTTCCTCTCCGCTACAGGCACCAGTTCTATGGCGCCTTTCTCTAGCAGGGATTTGATTTCATGCGCAAGGAGTGGATCCGGACTCTTCAAAGAGAGCTTCCCCGGTGGATTGTCGTGAGGCCTCTGCCGGAAAGGAAGACAGTAGCCGTGGGCTATGATCTCCAGAGCCCACACATCTGAAGTAATGGCACGTCATTCTACAAGATGCTGCGCCAGCCTTCCCCCAACTGGTGAACCATGGGACATGGCCTCATGACTGAGCGGAAGCGGCTGCGGCAGTGCCCGAGGGCAAAGAGGCAACTGCCTGAGCGGCTTTGGCACCTCGAGTACCTTGCTTTCCACATCTGGTACTCCTACGTTGGCCCCTTTGACTGGCAGCTCCCCTCGATCTACCAAAGGAAGAGTAGTATCGAAAGGAACCTCCCCTCCATCGCTGTCCCCTAGGACGAAAAGGCGGAGGTTGACGCACTGCAGCGCTCAACGACTTCACTGCAGCTTTGGAGGTCTGCAACCTCTCAAGGTTCTCGTCAGCCTTGCTGCCAAAAAGATGGTCACATGGGCATGTTGAGAAGCCGGGACTGTACATCAGGCGCAAACCCCGACTTCCGGAACCACGCAAACCTGCGCATCACGGTGCTTGCCGCCATGGACCGGCTGACAGTCTGCCCCGTCCAGACCCGACTGAACGGATTCACACATGGCATCCTTGCCATCCTGCACCAGGGCAAGAAAGCCATCCCGTTCCTCCCCTTTGGGAATGTGTTCAGCCGCCAAAGATACACAATTCCACAGAGTGTGAATGAATCTTGCCAAGGCACAAACAGAGCTGGCTGCCTTTAAAGCCATACCCCCAGATGAAAACACTTTCTTTGCCCAACCATCAAATCGCTTGTCGTCCCTATCCAGAGGGATGGTAGGGTACGCAGCCTGCTTAGCTGGGGCCGTAGTCGCCTGCACCATCAAACTCTTCGGAGTGGGGTGCGTAGACAAGTAGCTGGGGTCGCCACTGGCTGGATGGTAATTTTTCAGTACAGACTTATTCACTGCCGGGAGACTCTCCAGAGCAACTGGGTGGACCCTGGTCAACGACGACTTCGACGACAGCTTCGAGGCCCGAGCCCCGAGCGTGTCCTTCAACGGCCTTGGTGCCGATGCCATCGACTGCTTCCTTGGAGACGGAGCCTCGAGAGAGTCACTTGACGGACATGGCGCTGATGCCTTCTGAGAAGGCCTCACAGGCTCCAACGGTCTCGAGGGCGTCAAGGACCTGGACCTGGCACGACTATGGCAATCAACCTTCTCCGATAGGGACCTCGACGGCTCCCGATGATCGCCCGACCGCCCGAGCCCGAAGGCGTGCGAGCGGTGGCCCTAACACGTTCCTTGACAGCTTCTCTCAAAGGTGCGGACAGAACGGTGCCCTGCGATTAAAAAATCGCCATCATCTCCTTGCGAAATATGACCCATTCCACCGTCGATGAATGCTTGTTGGGACAAGCCACTCGCTGTCTGGCGGAGTCCTCGGACGAGGATGGGAAGGCGACCAGTGACAGCGCTTCCGAGAGTGCCTAGAAGAGGCAGAGGAATGGCGGGACCCACTCCGAGAACGAGACCCCCTGGAATTACGCCGACGCGGAGAGTCGCCCCTTGAATGGTCAGTCGAAAGCCCCGCGGATTTTGACTTCCGGGGCTTGGAAACCCTACCTACGGACAACAACTTCTTCTGCTCCCGCAAGGCCTTCGACGTCAAGGACTGGCATTCATCGGAGTCATCGGTGTTGTGGCTCTCGCTGAGGCACCAAAGGCAGACGTCGTGCGGGTCCTTCAGGGACATCTTGGAACCGCAGTCCCGACACTTCTTGAAGCCCGACCGCGGGGTAGAAGACGAGGACATTATTCACAATACCAAGTTAGAAGAACCAAAGCGTGCCGAGGTTCCGAAGCGAACACGTTCGCGGAAAAAATGGAACTGAGGCTACAGGCGTCGTGCTTCCTACATATAACATCCGGTGACGTTGGCGCTCAACGGAGGCCCTCGAGGGACAGCGTATAGACGTCATTGACGCAGGACGCAGAAAGAAAATTCCGAAGCAGCACAGCTGTGGTGATTACTGTCATAGATGTTGAATACTTCGTAGGACACAAGCCCCTCGAATGGCCCTTTGGGCCTCATCAAAAAAGGTTGTCAGTATTTGTATGGGGAGTATCTAAAAGGGATAAAGGAAGCGGGGGAGACATATCATTTTGACTGCATTAAGCCTACCCATCCACGATATCGTGAGTTTCTTCCATTTGGCTAGGTCCGCATGAAACTTTAGGAGGAGGGGTGGAAAATTGGCTTTGTAGAGTTTGGTGATGTCTCTCGAGACCTGTATGCCTAAGTATTTGAACTTGACATTTTCCAGGATGAGGCCCAGAGGGAAAAGTCTGTCCACATCTGCTTGTGTGGTCTCAAATGGGAAATAGGATTGATTTGGCCTGATTAATTTTGAAGCCTGAGATGGCACCATATTCCTTAATGAGCTGGATTGCCCTGGGTATGGAGGATATGGGTTTCGAGATATGTAAGAGCAGGTCGTCCGCGTACAGGGCTACTTTATATTCTGTGGCTCCCAGTCTGAGTCCTTCAGCCCGAGTGTTGGCTCTCAGTTTCTGGGCTAGGGGTTCTACAGAGAGGCAAATAGTATTGCATAGAGCGGACATCCCTGTTGTGTCCCTCTACCTACTTCGAACCAGCGGGAGTATTCACCGTTAACGAAGACTGAGGCTTTGGGTGATGTGTAAACTGCCTGAACCCCTTGCCTGAATTTCACACCTATCCCCACCTTGCCGAGGACTGCCTTTAAAAAGCCCCATTCGACCATGTCAAAGGCCTTCTCTGCGTCGAACGAGAGGACAGCTGGTTCATTCCTCATGGTTCGTGACGCATTAAGTGCAGGGTCTTCCTCATGGTGTCTGCTCCTTGTCTGCCCAGTATGAAGCCGACCTGGTCATTATGCATTAGTCGTGGCATATACGTTTCCAGTCAGGCTGCCAAGATTCTAGTATATATTTTTGCATCAATGTTTAGTAAGGATATGGGGCGATATGAGCTGCATTGCTTAGGATCTCGACCTTCTTTGGGGATCACTGAAACAAGAGCTTGAGCAAAAGAGTCTGGTGCTCTTCCAGTGTCTAGGATCTCATTAAAGACTGCTATCATATGAGAGAGGAGAGAAAGGATTTATACAATCTGGCTGTGAAACCGTCTTCCCTGGGGGATTTGCCCAAAGACAATCTCTTAACCACATTATTGACCTCTTCTTCCGTTATCGGACCTCTAATGCACGGCTTTCATCATGCGTTATCTGCAGGATTTTTACAGAGGATAAGTATTGAACGGTCTTCGACTCCCCGAGTTGGACCTCCGATCTATATAGGGTCTCATAGAATGTGGCAAAGGCCTCGGGAATGTCTGGGTGTGTTGGGATGCGGGAGGGGTCCTGATTTTCTATTTCCAGCACCTTCCGCTCTATCCGTTGGTCATGTAACCTGGCAGCCAACAAGGAATCCGCCTTATCCCCTTTCTCAAAGAATTTCTGTCTTGGGAGCTGTAGTTTACAGGCCATCAGCCTGTGTTCAAGAAGGCGCAGTTCTTCCCTCTTCCTTTTTGCATCCAAAATCTTGTCTGCTCTCCCAGTTTAGTCTTTCCTTGCTTCCTCGTCTAGATGACAAATCTCATTTCGTAGTTTGTTTTCGATCAGGTTTCTTTCTCTTTTCTTGCTAGCCCCCTCTCTAATCAGGCCTCCTGTCCAGGTCGCTTTCCCCGCTTCCCACACAGTTAGTTTGGAAACTTCCCCGGTGGTGTTAGTCTTGATATATTCAGTAATCTCAGTTTCCATCTCAGTTTTGAAAACTGGATCCTTCCAGAATGTTTCATTACACCGCCAACGGCCCCCTTTCTTAGGTAGGCTATCCCAGTTGATGTCAGCCGTGACCATATTGTGATCCGACCAGGTGATTGGGACAATATCCAACCTTATTGTTACATTATGCATTTCCTCCGATAGTATATGTAAGCGATCCTAGTGAAGGTGTTATGTGGGGCGGAGTAGGTGGTGTACCCCTGATCTTCTGGGTGGAGTTGCCTCAATGCGTCTCTCAAGCCATAGATATTGAACATATTTACAACCTCACTGTGTCCTCCTTCGGTGGGGTCTCATCTCAATTTTGCCCGTTTTCCCATCTAAGTTAGGATCCGCCCATAGATTGAAGTCACCTCCGAAGAGGACGTGTCTGGTGGCTTCTAGCATCATTTCGGGGACTGTCTTGGCCAGGAATCTAGCTTGTCCCGTATTGGGGGCGTATATGGTTGCAAATGTGATGCTAGCCTTTCCACAGTGCCGGCAACAGGCTAAGCACGCCCTTCAGCGTCTTTCTAAGTCTTGGAAATCGTGAAGCCTAGTCCCATTCTGAGGAGTATCCCCACACCTCCCCTTCTCAAAGGCCCGGATCCCCAGAATTTTAGCCCCGTTCGTGGCTCTAGGAGCTTCTGTTCTTCTTCCCTGGCATATTTCGTTTCTTGTAGAAAGAGGATGTCTAGTTTCCCTCTGCGGAATTCCCGGTGTACGAATGATCTCTTTGTCGGGGAGTTAAGATAGTGATCTGTGCTCGTCCAAGGGTGATTGAGCCTCCAGTCCTGGCTTTCTCAAGGATCCTGGCTTTATCCTGGTACCTGTGAAACCTGACAAGGACAGATCTTGGACCACCTGTGGGACCGCCAGCTCTGTGTATCCGCTCTGTTTTGGGCTCATCCATCTCCTCGTCCGCTACCAATATTTTGATAATATCGTGGATTGTTTTCCTAAGGTCCCCTTCTGTCTCACCTTTGCGTTTGGGGATGCCAAAGAAGCACAAGTTACTTTCTTACCTGGTAACGTTCTTTCGATGGGATGGTCCGACGACGTATTCCATATCTATGAATGTGCTGCTTCGGAAACTTTTTTCGGCGTCTGCGTCCTGGTCGATGACGTCGAAGCGCCGTCGTCAAGGACCTCCTCCGACGTCATCCGATGTGATAAGTAGGACACACGACACCCGTAGCCTCAGTTGTAGTTTTTTCCCCCCAGAACGTGTGACATTAGTCAACAGCCAGTCAGACACCAAGCCTTGCGGAACGTAAGCTGCAATCGCAAAAGAAATTCTGCAGCGGGGAAGGCAGGGAGGGAGCGATATGGAATACGTCGTCGGACCATCCCATCGAAAGAACGTTACCAGGTAAGAAAGTAACTTGTTCTTCGAGGGGATTGGGTCCTCCGAAGTATTCCATATCTATGACAGACTCCCAAAGCAGTACCAAAGCAAGGAGGAGGGAAAGAATTTAGAATCAAAATTTAGAATTGCCAATCAAATAGCAGAGCAAAGGACCGCCTTGCAAAGGTCAGATCCTGTCCTCGGATGGAATCGAGGGAATAGTGACGTACAAATGTATGTACTGAAGCCCAGGTGGCTGCATCACAGATGTTGCAAATAGGAACACCCCTCTGCAGGGCAGTAGATGCAGCCATACCCCTGGTAGAAAGGGCCCGCAAGCCAGCCGGTGGGTCCTTACCCGCCAAGCGGTAACACTCCGAGATGGCCAAAATAATCCAGCGAGACAAAGTCTGTTTTGTCACAGCTTGTCCCAAACGCTTTCCAGCGTAACCAATAAAGAGTTGATCGTCCACTCTGACCCGGGACATGCGTGAAACATAAAAGCTTAAAGCTCTCCCTAGGATCAAGCCTATGGAGCCTCTCCTCTTCCTTACGAGGATGCGGAGGAGGATAGAATGCCGGAAGAACAACCTTCTGGGCCAAATGAAATTCCGTCACTACCTTCGGAAGAAAAGAAGGACGAACTAAGGACAACCCTGTCCTTGTGAAATACAGTGAAGGGTGGCTTAACTGAAAGTGCCTGCAACTCACTCACTCTGCGAGCGGAAGTAACCGCAAACCGCAACTAAAAAACACAGTTTTCAGAGTTAACAGCCTCAAAGGGCAAGAATGTAAAGGCAAGAATGTAAAGGCTCAAACGGAGCACCCATAAGAAACTTAAGAACAAGGTTCAAATCCCAACCGGGCACCAGGAAAGGTGACGGAGGGAACACATTAGTGAGCCCTTTCAGAAACTGTGAAATTAAAGGGATTTTAAAGTAGGAACACTTCAGACGAGCGCTTAAAGATGGACAGCGCCGCCAGGTAACCTTTAATGGTACCCACTTGCAAGCCCCTGTGGGCCAAAGAAAGTAAAAAGGACAGAACCATGGGGATGTCACATGCAAAAGGATCCACATTCTGAACTCGGCACCAGTCGCAGAACTTACGCCAACGGCAACGGTACAGAGACTTTGTTGCTGGCCTTCGGGCCGAGAGCAACACCTCCATTACGTCTTCAGGGAGGTCCCAATCCTTATACCTCAACCTTTCAGAAGCCAAGCTTGAAGGTTGAGGGATCTGACCTCTGGATGGAGAACCTGACCCCCCCTCTCGTGAGAGCAGATCGTCTCGGTAGGGAAGACAACGTGGAGGACAGATGGACGAGTCGAGAAGGTCCGGGTACCACCTCCTCCGAGCCCACGCCGGAGCAATGAGGATCATCCGGGAACCGAACTTCCGTAACCTCTGCAGCACTTGCGGGATGACGGGGACTGGAGGAAACGCGTACAGCAGCGGGAATGACCACTCCACCACGAACGCATCTCCTAAAGCTCCTTTTGGAGGAAATTCCCGCGAGCAGAACCTCTCGCACTTCCGGTTGACACTGGAGGCGAAGAGATCCACTTGAGGGGTCCCCCAAAGGGCGAAGATCTCCAGGAGAATCTCTTGAGCCAACTCCCACTCGTGAGAGATCGTGCTCTGCCTGCTCAGAGCGTCCGCCGTCACGTTTTCGTCTCCGGCCAGATGAACTGCCGAGATCGAAACTTCCTGCTGGATGGCCCAGAACTCGAGCTGCATCGCCTCCCTGCACAGCGGAAGTGACCCTGCCCCCCCCTTTTTGTTGAGGTAGTGCATGGCCACTGTGTTGTCCATCAGGATCAGGACATTCTTTCCTCGCACAGTCGGCAGAAAAGCCTTCAGGGCTAGCCTGACGGCCCTCAGCTCCAACAGATTGATATGGAGTCTGGACTCCGACGGAGACCAACGACCGCTGACTGTTAGCCCGTTGGCATGAGCTCCCCATCCCGTGAGGGATGCATCCGTCACGATCGTCACCTCCGGCCAGGGAAGCCAAAATGGAGCCCCCTTCATCAAGTTGCCTTCGACGGCCCACCACAGAAGGTCCCGGGCGACCGAGGGCGGCACCTGAACTGGGTCCGACATCCTGCCGGAGGACTGCGACCATTGCATCTTGAGTGCCCACTGCAAAGATCTCATCCGCAGGCGAGCCTCTGGCACCAGAAGAATGCAGGATGCCATGAGGCCGAGCAACCTCAAGAACTCGAACGCTGGGAGCGTCTGGGCATGCTGAAACTTGTGCACCATCTGCTGAATGTGAAGAGCCCTCACCTGGGGAGGAAAACACTGCCCCGGGGAAGTGTTGAGCACTGCTCCGATGTACTGGAGCCGTTGTGTTGGCGTCAAATGGGACTTCTTTAAATTGAGGGAGAAGCCCAGCCTGTGAAGGGAGTGGCAGGTGACGGACAGATGATCCAGGACTTGCTTGGGAGAGCTCCCCCTGATCAACCAATCGTCCAGGTAGGGGTAGACGTGAATCCCCCCCTTGCCTGAGATGCGCTGCCACCACCACCATGAGCTTGGTGAAAACCCTCGGGGCGGAGGTCAATCCGAACGGCAGGACCCGAAACTGAAAATGTGAGTCGCCAACCGCGAACCTCAGGTACTTCTTGTGCTTGGGATGGATCGGCACATGGAAGTAAGCATCCTTGAGGTCGAGAGACACCAACCAGTCCTGAAGCTGAAGGGCCTGGAGGACTTGAGAGAGAGTAACCATCTTGAACTTGTCCTTCCTGAGGAGTTTGTTCAAACCGCGCAAGTCCATGATGGGTCTCAATCCCCAGTCTTTCTTCGAAATCAAAAAATAAGGGGAATACCATCCCTTGTTCCTCTCCGCTACAGGCACCAGTTCTATGGCGCCTTTCTCCAGCAGGGCTTGAATTTCCTGCGCAAGGAGCGGATCCGGACTCTGCAAAGAGAGGTTCCCCGGTGGATTGTCGCGAGGCCTGTGCCGAAAGGGAAGACAGTAGCCGTGGGTTATGATCTCCAGAACCCACACATCTGAAGTAATGGCACGCCACTCTACAAGATGCTGCGCCAGCCTTCCCCCAACCGGCGAACCATGGGACATGGCCTCAGGACTGAGTGGTAGCGGCTGCGGCGTTACCTGAGGGCAAAGAGGCAACTGCCCGAGCGGCCTTGGCACCACGGGTACCCTGTCGTCCACCTCTGGTACCCCTGCGTTGGCCTCTTTGGCAGCTCCTCTCGCTTTACTGAAGGACGAGTAATAGCGAAAGGAACCACCCCTCCATTGCTGTCCCCTAGGACGAAAAGGCAGAGGTTGGTGAACTGCAGCGCCCAACGACTTTGCTGCAGCTTTTGAGGTCTGCAACCTCTCAAGGCTCTCGTCAGCCTTGCTGCCAAAAAGGTGTTCATCGTCAAAGGGCATGTTGAGGAGCTGGGACTGCACATCAGGAGCAAACCCGACTTCCGCAACCACGCAAACCTGCGTATCACGGTGCTCGCCGCCATGGACCTGCTGACGCATTCAGCCATGTCCAAACCCGACTGAACGGACTCACACATGGCATCCTTACCATCCTGGACCATAGCAAGGAAACCATCCCGTTCGTCCCCTTCGGGAATATGTTCAGCCGCTAACGCAACACAGTTCCACAGAGTGTGTGTGAAACGAGACAAGGCACAAATGGAGTTGGCCGCCTGAAGCGCCATACCACCAGAAGAAAACACTTTCTTCGCCCAGCCATCAAAACGTTTATCGTCCCTATCAGGAGGGATGTTAGGGTACGACGTCTGCTTTGCCGGGGCTGTGGCCGCCTGCACCACCAAACTCTCCGGAGTGGGTGCCTGGTCAAGTAGCAGGGGTCGCTACTGGCTGGACGGTATTTTCGCGACAAGGACCTGCCCACCGCCGGGAGACTCTCTGGAGCAGTCCAAGCCGCCGCCACCCTTCTCTGTAAAGCCATATGGAACGGCAGTACCGGGTCAGTTGGGGGACCAACATCAAGGATGTCCGTGAGATCATCCTGCACAAACTCCCCTGGGGGAGCAGACCATCCCAAGTACTCGGAAACCCTAGCCATAAGGCGCCGGTACGAGGAATCGGCATGAGAGCCAGGCTCAGGCCTACAAAACTCCACCTCTGGAGAGGTGTCCAGTCCACTGGCATCATGCAGTGACTGCCTCAAATCGTCAACTGACTATGGCCCGAGACAATTTCATCTGGAACCTGACTAGGAACCAGGCCATCAGAATCCTCATCCACCTCCGAAATATATTCCAGGTGGCGACAAGAAGGCACCCGAGAGTGCTTGCTCTTAACCAGAGCCTTCCTAGGGGGTTCCCCCGTGCCACGGGGTACCTCCGACACCCCGGCCTCGAAAGGCGTCGAGTGAATCGGCGCCGGCGTCGAGAGAACAGGCATCGGCGCCGAGAGGATTGGCGTCGAGTAAATCGGCGTCGACGTCAGATGCAGCGCCGCCAGCATCGACGGCGTCGACACAGTCCTCGAAGCCAGAGCTCCGAGCGTGTCCTTCGACGACCTGAGCGTCGATGGCCTCGACGTCTTCCTCGGAGCCGGAGCCTCGAGAAAGCCTGTCGACGCCCTCGACGCCTCAGACGTCGATGTCTTCCTCGAAGACATCACAGGTGCACACGGTCTCGAACGCGTCGAGGACCGGGACCGGGACCTGGAACGGGTACGTCGAGAACGAGTCCCCTTGTCCAAACGGGACCTCTCCCGTGACTCGTGCGACCCCTCTTGCGAGCGGTGTCTCTCGACCTCTCACGACCGACCCCACTCGGGGGCGCGGACGGCTTAGTGCCCTGCGACTCGAGAATCGGCAGCATTTTCTTCCCGAAGGAAGCCCATTCCTCCGGCGTCGCACGGCTGGTGGGGTAAGCGACGTGCCTGGCAGGGTCCTCCTAAGAGGACCTGGAAGACGACCGCTGTCGGCGCTTCCGAGAATGCCTTGAAGAGGCAGAGGAGTGGCGAGACCGACTCCTAGAAGGAGACCCACGAGACTTCCGACGATGACGCGGAGAGTCTCCTCTCGAGTCATCCGTCGAAAGCCCCGCAGACTTCGACTTCCGGGTCTTGGACACCCGACCTACCGACAACTACTTCTTACGTTCACGTAAGGCTTTGGACGTGAGCGACTGGCAGTCGATAGTCATCCGTGTCGTGGGCCTCCCCGAGGCACCAGAGGCAGGCGTCGTGCGAGTCCGTCACCGACATCTTGGACCCACACTCCCCGCACTTCTTGAAGCCCGGACGCGGGGTCGAAGACGAGGTAGAAGACATCTTCACACAAAGGATTTTCTCACAAAAATGAACAGGTTCAAAGAACCGAGAAGAACAGAACTCCAAAGAGTCGAGGCGTTAACCGAGATTCACGAAGCAACACGTTCGTGGAAAAAACGAAACTGAGGCTACGGGTGTCGTGCGTCCTACTTATCACATCGGATGACGTCGGAGGAGGTCCTCGACGACGGCGCATCGACGTCATCGACGCAGGAGCCGAAAAAAGTTTCCGAAGCAGCACAGCTGTGGTGATTACATGTCATAGATATGGAATACGTCGGAGGACCCAATCCCCTCGAAGCGTAGGTTATTTCTCCTCTCTCGATTTTCCAAATCGTCCATTTTCAGTCGGAATTCCTCCTCCCTTTGCTCCATCGCCCTTAATCGCAGGTCCATCTGGGTGACAAGGGTGTCTATGGAAGATTGATTGTTTTCAACACCTTCAAGTCTCTCTTCAATCGTGTCCATTCGCTGTGTTATCTTGTCTATTTTTCCACCTATGTTGGCTCCCATGTTCTTTATCTCACTCAGGAGAGCAACAATGTCCTTTTGTCGCTGCTGCTTCTGTCCCGGAGGCCTCCATGATCACTGTGTTCATGCTGTCTGCGGGAGGTGATGGTGGGGAGTAGGCATATTTGGCCCATTTCAGTTTAGTGTCCATATAGTGTCTGCTGTACTAGAGGAGGCACTCGCCCCATTGCCGGGGGCCCTACCCTCAGAATCAGTAGTCGGTAACCCAAAATGATTCCAGGGGTGTTTTGATATTCAAAGAGTATGTGGAGCAGACGCCGATTAGCAGTATGTAGGTTTCTTCAATTCCTTTGCACAACCTCTACCCCTCCGACGGTGTGGGGTCGCTGTTATGCTCCTCTGTATACGGGGAGGACTGTTGTGTTCCTCTTACATGGGAGGAGTCACTTATGGTGCTGCTTCCGCTGAGAGATGTATTCAGGTGCATCCAGACTGATTCTAGGAAAAAGGGTCTCTGAGTGTTTGACAGACAGAGATGTGGCGGTCACGAAGACCGGAAGGGACGGTGTGTTCAGGGTTCCAATTGTCATCAGTTCAGGCAGGGCAGAGAATAGTGTTAACGTGTTGAGGTGATCTTCCCAACTCTAGTGCGTTGTGGTTTTTCTAGGGGAAGATCACTGTGCTGCCTTGATGATCTTAGAATTACACAGCTCTGTACCTGTATCTAGACCAGCATTTGAGGGCCACCAGGGTGGTGTACTTGGATAGCGAGCGTGGTTATGCGCGCCTCTTCACTTATTCTTTTTTTCACTATGGTGAGAGTGTGTACCCTTCTCACTGAAGTCGGCGGGTGTGCCAGCGAACAAGAGCCTGGTCTGCAGAGTGGTGTTCGTATGTCGGGGGGGGGGGGGGGGGAGCTGGACGTGCAACTCTTGCATGTTTTTTGGGTGGAGCATGCGAGACCGGTTATTGTGGCACAACGTACTAGAAGAGTCCATGTGTTGACAGAAACTGGTCCCCTTTTCACAAAGTTAGTGACTCTTATCAGCATGATACCAGGCGGCGCTTCATGTGGCCGGGGACGTTGCGGGGTTGTGAGCGAGGAGCCGCTTGAGTTTGAATTCATGCAGAGCTGGGAGCTTGATTTCTATTCACCCAGGCCGTTTTATTTTACCGGTGCGGTTTAGCCCACTTTATTTCCGCAGGGGTCCTTATGGGGCTCACCTCGTGCTGGAGTAAAGCATTTTACAGACGTCTGTGCACCAATGTATGTGTGATTCCCTTTCACCCAGGCGGCACCGCCAGACTGCGTAGTGTGATTCCTAATAAGCCTGGGGCTTCTTAGGGGATAGCTGGCACAACTGCTACTAATGATATTCGCTGGCAGGAGGGGGGGGGGGGGGTCGGCGGGATCCACTCACTGTGTGTTATTAGAGGCTGTGACTGAGCTGCCGTTTGTGCACGTCGGGTTGCGCCTGCAGTCCGGCGTTGCCTTTCAGCGGCCAGCTCTCTGTGGCACTGCTTGGTCTCCAGGCAGTGCATTGTTCACCCTCACCAGGGCTGCGGGACCACATAGGGGGTCCCCTTCCTGACAGTGGAGACAGCAGCCCACCTGCATCCGTTGTTCTCTGGGCACAGCAGGTTCTGGCTTGTTCACTTCCCGGGCAAATCCTTGTACATGCCGGGACACAGTTCAAGAGTTGTCGGGGCACCTCCAATGCTGCCGCTCTGCTATTGTCACCGTACCCGGCGGTGCTGCTTCGTTGCACCCAATAATGGCAGTGGGCGATTAGTGGAAACGAACCTCACATATGTATTGGTGAAGTCTGCCACACAGTTTAAGTTTCGGTTTCAATTGGGTACACCTTCAGACGTTGTCACTGTCTCTCGACGGTATTAGTGGCTTCCCATGTCCGATTTCCTTTGAGATTTCTGCTGTGTGGGGGGAGGAGGGGCGACCTTCGCACACCTACTAGTCACTTTTCTTCCCACGGGGGGGGGGGGGGGCTGGGGGGGGGGTCCAGAAATGGGGGCTCATACCATTTCTCAGACCTCGGGGCTGGAGCTCACACGGAGGAAGAACTAATCAGTGCGCCCCCTGGTGACCCGCACCCAGGATATTTGAATCAAATTGCACTAAATAGGAGGATAAGATGGACTAAATCATGGTCTGCTCCCACGTAGTGCAAGATCAGAAAACAAGGCCTATTCATGAAGCGCCAGATGAAGAGAACAATGAACCTTCACTCCCTTAAAAGTTCTGCAGAAGTGAACAGTCAGCAAGATCAACTACAAAGAAGAAGCCTTGGCTTAGGGCCTAACTGATGAGAGATGGTAGGCTAATTAGCGAAGTGGGCAGTTGTCTGACATTGTTCCCTACACCTGGGTTTCGTTTTGCGTACGTGCTGCTAACGGCCTATGCAATGGTGGATTATACATTGTTGCAGAAGCCAATTCGCTGCTATTAGTCTATTATTATCTGTATTATACCTAGTTGGAGGTTGTTGCAGGCGTGCCTACCAGATAAGGGGCAGCACATGATGTTACGAACACCTAAATAAGTATCACGGTTCATGCTCCAAAGCATAAGACGCAGACCAACCTGCCCAGGGCTTTGGCATCCATGGGGGCCTTTAAGGCCCCAAAGAATCCCTTGGGGACTTCCTGGAATCGGTCATGGCGCTGTTGGCGCCAGGCTCATGCTGCCATCACCAATATGGCAAGTTTCAAACAAAGTGAACCACGTGTAGACCAGTCTGAGGCAGGCTGAAGGGACTACACTTGCCTGGGGAACTATTTGCTAGTGTGTGGTTGCTGGGACTACTTTACCTGGGGACTACTTTCTGAAGGCTATAAACCACGCCCCCAGTACAGAACACGCTTTGCGTTATTCTGCACTCCTGCAGTGTAACGGTCACTGTGTCTGTTACCTTCAGGCCAGTCTTCAGCTATGCCCGTCCAGTTCTTCGAGCTACCTGCAAAGGAAGGAAGAGAAAGGTGAAGAAACAGAACTAGACTCTTACCTGAAGCTCCGTGTCTTCGTCTGCTGAGCTGAAAAGGAAAAGACATCAGGTTAACCGCGCAGACCGAAAAATCCACATCGCTATCCTGCGCATTGTCAATACTTACCTGAGAGCTGCTCATTCCGGCGATCCAGCGAAGCACCATCACCTGACCGCTGCCATCATTCGCCCGCTGCTCCGGAGTCGCTGCACCTGTTGACATAAGAAAAAACATCAGGTTAGCTGCGCATCGGGAAAAGCCTGCATTGGACATTAAAGTCTTACGCAGCGCAATTACTCACCTGAAGGCTGCTTTTCCTAGCCGACCCGCAAAGCTTAACCACGCGATCCATTCCGGAGATACAGCGCCTGCAAAATACGAAGAACAGCAGGTCAGTCGCGCAGAAGGACAATAGCGCATATAAAGACTTACCACAGAACGCCGG
The DNA here is from genome assembly GCF_040938575.1 of Ambystoma mexicanum. NCBI lineage: Eukaryota > Metazoa > Chordata > Amphibia > Caudata > Ambystomatidae > Ambystoma > Ambystoma mexicanum. Next base: position 274,494,523 of record NC_090931.1, on the reverse strand, counting down.
TGTGAATTTACCTTGCAAAACCACTCTGCGTCCATATTTTTGCACCAAAGGGAAACCTATAGGAAAAAGGCACAGAAGTGAAATTGGGCAATCTGAACTCTACGGTGAACCATATCATTGGTATTAGACTTACCCATTTGAGTCGATGTTGTCTGGACTTCTACAGGATCAGTGAAGTAACTAGATCCTTGAACTCTATGACCCCTGCATACTGTTGCAGGATGGAGAGCCTGCCATTCATAAAGCTAAGGCGCACCTTTGTGACCGAAGCGGGATTCAGAGGGGGCATGTGAAACCACTTAATATCGGACCAGCCAGTCCCGTTCGGCACCCCTGTGGAGACCAGGTGAGCGTATCAATAAGCTATAGGTATATATGTTCCCTATTCCTCCGTCCGATAGGTTTTATGATTTACAACGTAGGATGTCAATGCTGACGTACAATGAGATATATAACCTTTTGCAGAACTGAAATGCTCTAAGAGTGAGTGAGCTGCGACTTGTTATGCTTGCCAATTTCCCTACTTTATTGAACTGATAATAAACTAGTATTTTGCCATATTCTTTGAGCGAGTCCGGTTATTTGGGCCTGAAATCAGTTACTGTAGTAATGCAGTTAAGCACTCGATACGCTCCAGGTGCTACTCCACACTTTAATTTCGATCGCTAATCAAAAGTACCTGCTTTCACTTTCATTTGTTCCTCTTGCCAATGCTTGTTCTCTCAATTCATCCAGATTTAAATGGCTCTTGCAAATGCAGGTTACCTTTAAATTTCCTGTTTAACCCGGCACTTATGCCAACAACATTTCAACACTTTCACTAAAGGCCACTGCACCCTCTTGGATTTGACAATACCTGCGCAATGTTAGTTTACCTTCCTTTCATATGTCTCTGCTTTTCCTTACTCTTTTAAATACACTGATTCTTTCAATTGTAATTGGGAAAGTTCACTCGTGAGGGATTCTGTCTTGCCGGACACCTTAATTGCTTCAACAATGACTTGCTACTTAATTTCAACTCGAGTATGGCATTCTCCGGGTTAAATTGCTTCAACAATGTTGCAGTTACAAATGCATCTTTAAATACTGTTCATGTGTGGAGAGGCCCAGGGTTTCGAACATTTCTGAAACTCAACAGTGCTTCAAGTCCAGCTCCACAGTACACGCGACCTCTTCAGCTGCAGGCTTTGGTTAGGGTCTTGCTCCCTGCTACTTCCACTGCCACAGAAAGGCTTCCGACTGCCCCTCAGAACTTTGGTTTTCTCCCAACACCTGGAGGTAACAAGCAGGTAGTGTTCCAGGAGAACGGCCCAGCTTGGCACTGCCCCTTGCTGCTCAACATTTGCAGAAGAAGCTCCTGCTTCAATGCCACTCACAAGACGAGACCCCAGCTTCACAGGGTCCTCAGTCTCGGCGCACTCAGTTACATGACACTGCTCACAGCTTCAGTGTCTCCTTCCCCCTCCCTCTGCGTGGGGAGGCCTTTTATATTCTTCAGGTGTGTTAATGGTTCTCAGGTGCAGGCCATTGACATCAATTGCCGGACTATGGGCAGGGCCATTAAGCTGACTTGCCTGGTTGCTCCATCTGTATACTTCCATAGCCCTCTTCTTCGTATCAGTACCAGAGTTTATGTTTGGGAAGGTTTGCCTTAATAAAGGAAGTGGGTATAATTCTGTGTTGTTGCCTCCTCGTCTTGGTACCTGACTGATGTGTGCTTGCATTACCCAAATGAGATGTGTCCCCCAAGGTGGTCTCTTCCTCATCCCAGTGTTGAAGTGATGTTTTTGGGGAACATTTGAGGGGGGGGGGGGGGGGGGGTAAGGGGGAGTGGGGGGGGGGGGCGGAGACCAGGAAAAGGGCTGACAGCCTACAAAGACTTGAGGGATAGACTGTTTATTCGGATTCCTCTACCTCTTTCTCCAGATCACCTGCCTCCAGGTAGTCCTTCCTCACATATCAACCCCCAGGGTCAGGATCCAGTAGCGACGGCCCTTACCTGGCCACCTGGGAGGAGGATATCAGAGGAAAAGTAGTAGGGGCACCCTCAGGTTCCTCACAATACCCAGTCTATATATTAAAATCTGTAACAAAGCTGGAAAAACATGTTGCAGGAATGTTTATGCCCCAGAAATGAAACCACGGGGAGAGAGTGGTAGTCCAGGGGCTTTCACAAATACACGTTCATGCTTTCCTATTGCGGATATCGGCCCCTTTGTTTTTTGCCGGAAATGATGCAATGGCACAATTTTAGTTACTTTTTTCTTCTTAATATATCCCTGATCCGAAAAAAGAAAAATTGAGCAAATCGTATATTTACCTGTAAGTTATACACAAGAGGGTTGTTTGCAATCACACTGCGCACGCAAACTACAATCACACTGCGCACACAAACTACAGTTAAGTATAATTGTTTGAGATTTTAATTGGAAACCAGTGCAGCGTTACACGTGTTTCAAGCTAGAGAGCTCTTCTTCTGAGGCTGCGTAGTGGTTAAGCAATTGCAATTATAAACTGCATAAGATATTAAAACATCCAATAAGTATAAATCCCAAACACAAAGACAAGGCACATTTGACAGTTATTTCAGACCATTTGAGCAAGCCAATCAAAATTACAGGATGTCACATATTTGCTCATAGGAAAACATATTGTCAGGTTATACCAATTGAAAAAAGGATATTGATTGGCCAGATGCAGTTAGCGTTTATCCAGTTCAAGGTAGGTGCAATGACAAAAGAAAATAAGACATAGGAAAAAAATAAAGAAATAGCTAATTTAGCATGTGTTCCTTTGTTGTCATACAATTAGACTTGTGCTGAGTTAGTAAAATAATTTGTTTAGGGGTGTACCTTGGAATCTTGAAAAACCGGTACTGGTCACTAAGGACATACACATTTATTGCGTAATGATCTGTAAGCCGAGTGGTGCTACAAATTGAAGCTAGCAATGAGTAATATAACTCACTCACCCATATATTGATGTAAGGCTATAGTAAGTATTGTGACAGATCACGGGCTCCATTGAAAATCGAATTGGATTGCATTAAACACACTATTGTACTTCCAAATGGTTAATTATCCATCCATGCAAATGCATGCATTTGTTTCAATTTATATATAATGGATAAAATCATACCTATATTATTTCAGTTGCAAAACAGGCACTCAATTTAAAGTGGTTGTGTCTGCACAGAGTTCCGGATCATGACAAGTGTTGGACTGGTAGGCATTTATGCAAGCCGAAAAGAGAAGGAAAGAGCAATCTCACTCATTAGCTAGCAAATTAAGACTGTCTAGACGGTCAAACACGCTCTAAAAGACTCTAATATACTGTCTAGGGGTGTACGCGAAAGAGCTGCACTTACCAGCGTCTCATCTGCCAGGAAGGAACTGGAGCCAACCGAGCGCGGCCCGCGCTGTATATTATAAAGTCAGGGACACGCTGGGCCATTCGGCTATACAACGCTGCATCCCATTCAGTCCGCCATCTTAAAAGTACGCGTTTTGTGCATTAGGAAAAGGATGTCAGCTTTGGTGAAGGTTGGGAATTCATAAACTGATTGCTAAAGGATGTAATTGGAGCATGATTTGCAAGCGTTTGCCGGTAAGAGTTGAAATTGACTATATAGGAAATAGTGAGTGTATATGAAATTTGCACATGATAAAAAGAGGTAAAACCGAGTAAAGCCAGTAAGTGAAATAAACTTAAAAACATGCTTGTGGTCCATTCAGGAACCAGACATGAAAATACCAAGGTTACTAGATTGGAGGGGCATATTTAGTTGTGTTTATATAGTAAATTAATCTTAAGCACCCTGCATTTTTAAGCATTAAAAACTAACATTATCAGAGGGTAACTGCTATTACCAGTCAGCCCTTACAGATTGTTACAGGATTCCAAAAAGTTGGGATATGTGCCAATTATGCATACTTGGTCAATTCTTCTCTGCAAAGTCAATCCTAATTAGTTACAATAAGTCATGAAGGCTAATTGGATGACCAACCGTGGATGAAGAGCAAAAATTAACAAATACATAAATACATTTGTGTAAGTACAGTACATGAGAGTCATGACTACTCATCACAGAAATACAGATAGTTCATGGTCCGTTTTTTATTTTATTACATTTATTACACGCCCAGACCCTGGGGTATCATGGCGTGGTTACATTGGCAATGGAATTTTACATGGTTATTCAGAGACATTATTGTGAGAAGGGAAATTGATATAGTTACATAGAGTGAGAAGTACGAGAAGGTAGCAGAAGAGAAATAGATAGGGGGTATATACATATAGTGCGATATTACTCCAGGGCTGAGGCTAAATAAGATCAGGGAAAGAGATGTTTCCATATTCAGACTAGAATTTATTAAAGAGCCCGGTTTTGAAACTTTTTTTTTTAATTTGGGGAAAGAGTCTTCCTTTTTAAAATGAATAGGGAGTGAGTTCCAGTGTTTCGGGGCGAGGACTTGGAAGCTGCTTCCTCCTGCTCTGGCATATTTAAAGCGGGGGATTTCAAGGAGTTGGTCGTTATTGGATCTTAGCGCTCGGGTGGGTTTCTTTTTTGGCATTGTTGAGGTAGATGGGTGCTTTGCTGGCAAGACATTTGTGAGTAACGCATAGTATTTTGAATAGTATTCTTGCCCTAATGGGCAGACAATGTGCTTCTCTCCTAATGTTAGTGATGTTGATCAGCTTTTTTTAAGCCTAGGGCAGCACAAAGTGCTTTGTTTTGCATAGGTTGGAGTTTGACAAGGTTGTTGTTTGAAGTTCCTAACAGTAGTGCGTTGCAATAATCCAATTTCAAGAGTATTAGTGCTCTTGCTAGAGTGATGCAGTTAGTGGGTGTTAGAAATTGGCGGCTTAATGTGATGAGTTTAGATGTGTATGACGTGGATGAGGAGAGTGCTGAGATGTGTTGGTCTTTGAGAGGTTGGCATCTAGATGGACTCTGAGTGTTTTGACATGTTTAAGGACTGGAATCATAGTGCCATCTATGTCGATTGCTGAATAGGCTATTTTAGCGGCAGAGCCCACAATGAGAATTTCAGTCTTCTCATCGTTAAGGCATAGCCTGTTTTGGGCCATCCAATTTTGAATGACATAGTAGACTATTAATCGTTAGGGTATCTTGGTCATAGATCCCGGTGATGGGGATGAGAATCTGGGTGTCATCTGCAAAGTTTGTGTAGATGACACCCATTTCGTCTAGTGCTGCAAAGAGGAGTTTGGTATAGAGGCCATGTGCTACAGTACGATATTGGCAGATAAGGCGGGCTTCCAGTTGCCTGAGTTTAAGGACAAGATTACCTCCACATTGAGGTAGGGAGACTTTAGCCATACCTGCAAATTTAATCAACCCTTTATTGTACATTTGGTGGGCTTGTTGCCAATGGATGGCCAGCGGGTATTTAGAGTTAAGGTTGGAAATAGTTGACAGATGTTCCTCTATGCCAATCTTCAAAGGACGAATAGTGCTGCCAATATAGCACTGTCCACATGTGCATAAGATACGGTATATGCAATATTTCGTGTTGCAGTTAATGAAGGAATTAACCTTATGTGTGCACAGGTGGCCAAATTAAATTTTGGAAGTTTCAAATGCAAAGGCACACATCGAGCGGCCCCCACATTTGTGGAAGCCATTGGTAAGTGGCTGGTGCAGCTAAGTATGTTTGCGTTGTGTATTTGGCATAAATGAGGGGGATAGTATATTTTTGAGATTGCCAGCTTTAGTATAGATGAAGTTAGGCGCAAAGTCCAACCATGGAGTGATATCTCTATCTAGCTGAAGGAGATGCCAGTGTCTTTTTACTATGCTATATAGATTGGAACAATCTGCATTGAACCAAGTGATAAATTTGAGTTTTTGGCTGTGTACTGTCTGTACGTATTTTTGGGGTGAGCAGATCCACCCTCTTCATACATGTGACAGCCTGTTCGGCCTTGCTAAGAGTATGGTCATTGTATCCTCTCGCCAGGAATCATTGCCGTATCAATCCACATTCTTCAGAAAAATCCTTGTTTTTTTAACAATTACGCCTGGCTCGAACAAATTCCCCTTTGGGAATGTTGGATACAACTGCTTTCTTAGGACAACTGGTGGCGCGTAGAACTGCATTTACCGAAGTAAATTTACGGAAAGTCTTGGTTACAAAACTTATCTGAAATGCTGATTGATAAGTCAGGGAAATTTATGCAAGTGTTACTGAACGTATGTGTAAATTGGATGCCCCAATCATTAGTGTTTAAGTAAATCACAAATTTGTTTAAGCATTCAATTGGCCCATTTCATGCCAGAATCACGTCATCGATGTATCTTTTCCACATATAGATGTGTCGTAGGAAGGTAACATTGGTAAAGACAAACTGCTGCTCATAGTGGTGCATGAAATTATTGGCTAGAGCTGGGGCATAGCTAGCCTCCATCGCTATGCCGATTAGCTGTCTGTAACAGGTGTTAAATAGAAACATGTTATTAGAAAGCGCGCATAGTAACAAATCTTTCACCGTCTCAATATGTTCAAAAAATGAAGCAGAGTGTTCACGAAAAATATATAATCCACGCTGGCAACTGCCTTCTGATGATCTATTGAGGTGTACAGAGCTTTCACATCAAGCGACACTAACAGATTAGGTAATACTAGAAGTTGATCTAATATTTGAAGGATGTGCATAGTATCACAAATAAATGTGGGAATGGTATTTACCAATGGTGCAAGACATTCATTAATATAAATCGAAATGGGTTCAAGGATGCCACCACTGCCACTCAAAATGGGTCTCCCCTCCGGTATTTTATCAAAAGATGTGTGTATTCTGGGCAGAAAGTATGCTGTGGGCATCACTGGACTGTCCAGGATAGTTTCTCTACATCAGTTAGAAGGCCGCATGTATACCATTTAGGCACTAGTAAGCTTACTGTTGCACGTAGGTGAGGCATGGGGTTGGATGCAAGTATCTCATAGCACCCCGGGGACTTCAGATATTCAAGTCCCATCGAAATGTAGTCCACTTTGTCCATAATGACCACATTTCCCCCTTTATCTGCCTCCTTGATAATTAATGTATCCATGGATGCCAACTTGTGCAAGGCTCTTTGCTCTTTATCTGATAGGTTATTTCTACATTTGATCTTTCTTTTGGAAGTATATTGCAATCTGTGAATGTCTTTAAGAACTGCTTGATGGAAAGTGTCAATTAGATCATCTTTAGGAAACGGGAACAAATTTCGATTTGTTGGATAACTCTTTAATTTTCAAACTTTGCTGTTGGATATTGAGATCTTGGAGTAAATCCATGACATTTATACTGGGGTCATATTCACATTCTTCAAGGGACACGAGTACATGTGTGCTCAGCATTGTTTGTAATGTGATATCTGAAGGAATGGGTACGGGTGGCTTGGTTATGAAATACTTAACCTGGGTGGAAAAGTATTTTTTTAATTTTAGTTTGCGAATAAATTTGAACAAGTCAATTTGAATCTGTACATATTCATTAATTCCAGAGGGAGCGAAAAACAATCCTTTGTTAAGGACTGATCGTTCGTCAGAAGAAAGTGGGTGACTGCTCAAATTATAAATCAGATATATCTCGCCTGGTTCCTCAATGTTTTCTGGTATGATGCTCTTGTTACTCTCCGTTGTATGGGAGGGGCATTTACGCCGTCTGACTGACCACCCCTTGTACCCAGAGGCTTGGGTCTGGGGTTGTAATATTTGTTACCAGAGGTGTTTGGAACCTGACTTTTTTCATGTCAGCTAGGGCAGCTTCATGGTTTCCTTTTATGGATCGTCGTATCTGTTCTAAAAAAGGTGAGGGTTGCGTGATTATTTTGTGTTCGCCTGTTGGAATCTCAGACGTCAGAGGGATTCAACTCATTGATGATTGATACGCTTTCAAGGTCTTCGCTAATGCTGGGTCTCTCACCATCACTGTCGACTTCAGAACTGGCAGGTGAGGATACTGTACTGCTATTTCTGGATCGAGAAACTTCATTATACTTGGGTTGATAGGGATACACACCCTGTTGTCTCGATAATGTCCATCGTCACGTGAACATTTACGGGACGTATGGAGTTTAACTTTGTGTTGATGTCTACGTAGAGGGGTGTAAAAGGTTTTATAATTTTTATCAATAGTAGCACTAGGGGCGTCAAAAAGCCCCATTTCTTCTTTCAATGCATCTATTTGAATGACAATGCGTTCATGTTCTCTTTTAGCATGTTCTATAAGGAGTTTAAGCATGTTATTTGAGCTAGCTGACAAATTAGCCTCCCATTCAGATGCACGATCATTATCAGCCGGATCATCAAAGTCCGGTAAAATTAATATGCAGAGGCCTCTCAGTATTTTTTGTTCTTGTAAATAGTGAGTCAGGGTTGTTTTTTCCCCAAAATGTGTTGATCTCCCTGACACGGAGACGTTCCAATTTCATAATCTTGGATCTAAGATCTTCTGACTCAGATGTCAGTCTTTTAAATGGATTAAGGGTGGATCCCCTAGGTGCAAATAATGCCTTGATATCATCTTCTCTAGTGAGAATATATTCTGCAGCCTGTGCCATATTTTCAATATACAGGGACTATAGCGGGCAGTCTGCTGTTGGTCCTCTATGTCCCAATTAATGAGAGCAAATGGAGTGGCAGGAAGGGACTGACTAGCCCCAGCGCAAGGACTGGTAGGTTGGGTTAGTTTGAATGGGCTGCAGGCGAAAGCATGTAGTGGGAACCTGCCAAGTCACCCACTGGGTAAATTATACACAAGAGGGTTGTTTGCAATCACACTGCGCACACAAACTACAGTCAAGTACAATTGTTTGAGATTTTGATTGGAAAGCAGTGCAGCCTGACACGTGTTTCGAGCTAGAGAGCTCTTCTTCTAAGGCTGCGTATTGGTTACGCAATTACAAATGTGGCCACCCTGCTTATAACCAGTCAAGGGACATGCCGAAAAGCGATGGCCGTTGCCTTGGATCTGTGTGCGGCCAAGCAGAGGCTTGGCTGGCAGGGCTTATGCCGTCCCTCATAAGCTTCTTTGATGGCCGAGACCATCCAAGAGGCTATGGAGGCCTGATAACCAGATCTTGATCTGCCAAAGGTGACAAAGAGAGCATCTGACTTGTGGAAGTCATTGGTCCTGTCTAAGCAGAATTTCAGGGCACACCTGACATCAAGGCAGTGCAGAACTCTCTGTGCATCGACTTTGGGCTCAGCAAAAAACATGGGCAGCACAATTTCTTTATTCAGATTGAAGGCACCTTAGGTAGGAATGTTGGGTGTGTCCGCAGGACTACTTTATCCATGTGAAAAGTAGTATATGGCTCTGAGGCAACCAGCGCCTGGATTTCGCGTTTCTGCGAGCCAAGCTGAGGCAGACTAGCAAGGCTGTATTAATGGTGACCAGCCCGATGTCCGCGGACGAAATTGGCTCAAATGGTTTGTGCGCCAGGGCACCAGGGCATGTTGAGGTCCCACACGAGGTGCAGCCTCTTCATGGGCAGGTAGATCCTGGCGAGTCCCATCAAATGTTTGACAGTCGGGTTGGAAGAGGAAAATAACTTTTTCTCAGAATTTCTCTAATGCCCAATGGCTGCCAGGTAAGGCCGGCAAGTGTCCACCTGCATGCCAGAATGGGCGAGTTACGCTGAGGAGAGCACGTCGTCCAAGGTACATGCAAGGGGGTTGATACACTTAGTTTCTGTCCAATGGCAGAACCTGGCCCACTTGCTCTTATACTGGGCCCTGATAGATTTGCTCCTGGCGCCCTGTATGATCTCTAGATTAGCCTGGGAGAGGCTGATGTGACCTAGCGAGACCTGTTCAAGAACCACGCTGTGAGGGCTAGTTTCTGTGGAGTGGGTGGATGACCCTGCCCCCCCCCCCCTGCTGTGCCAGAAGATGTGCTGGACCCGTCGGAAGGCGAATGGGAGGCCTGTCCGAGAAGCTGAACAGCTCTGAGAACCATGGCCTGGCTAGCCATCATGGGGCTATTAGAATGATGCGGAGGTGGCGAGACTCCTTGATCATGCATATCACCCTGTATATCAGCAGTGTGTGCGGGAAGGCGTATGCCGTCATCCCGTCCCACCAAATCTAGAATGCATCACCCAGGGAGCCTGGGCCCTGACCCTGCAAGGAGGCGAACAGTTGGCCCTTCCAGTTGTCCCAGGAGGCAAAGAGGTCCACCTGGGGGCGTCCCCATTTGTAGAAGATCTCCTGCAGTACAAGGTTGTTTAACTGCCACTCGTAGTTATCCGCCCCCAGTCTGCTGAGCCCGTCTGCCTCCAGGTTGGATTCCCCCGGCAGGTGGACGGCCGTGGAGGTAGAGGTTATTCTCCAGGGCCCATTCCCACATGCTGACTGCAAGTCTGCACAGTGTGGGGGGTCTGGTACCTTCCTTCTTATTGACATAGAACATGCTGGTCGAGTGGTCTTTCTGAATGAGGACGACCTTGCCCTCGATAACCGGAAGGAAGGCTCGGAGCGCCAGCCAGATGGCCTTCAGTTCCAGCCAAATTATGTGGTACTCCTGCTCCTGACGGGTCCAGGTGCCATAGACGCAGTGGTTGTCCAGGGTGACCCCTCCAATCCTCGAGAGAGGAGTCCGTAGTGATGGGGACCTGTGTGGTAGGTTGCCGGAAAGACTTGCCCGTCCGCAGGTTACAATCCATGGACCAACATGTGAGGTCCGGGTGAAGCAACGGAGGAACGTTGATAATCTCTGACTGGGAGCCGTCGCTCCTGGTTCCAAGATGCTTCAAAGTGCAGCTGTATCCTCCTCAGCTGGAGTCTCTTGTGGACATGGCCGTAATTTCAGAGGGGGACAGGGGTGTTTGCCCCCGCCCCCCAACTTTCATGGCACACCATTTAGTCCCCATTCATTTGGCTGGTGCACCTTTTCTTCAGATGTCATGTCCACTCCCCCCCCCCCAACATTTTCAGCAAAGTTACTCCACTGCGTGTGGGGGATGGCCAGGACTACTGCCATTAGGCCCAGTAGGCATTGGTATCACCAGGCCGAGGTAACTTCTCTGCTGAGGAAGTGCATTGTGGCCCTCTTGATGGCCGTGACCTTGTCCTCCGAAGGAATAACTATCGGCGCACGTGTCCCAGATGAGACCCAAGAAGGTCAGTCTCTGCGTAGGCTGCAGCTGCGACTTCTTGAGGTTGAGTGAAAAACCCAGCTCGTGCAGTATGTTCGTAAGAGTGGGCGATGTATGGTGCACCGCTTTCAGAGCTGTCGCCCTGATGAGTCAGCCATCTAGATACAGGTAGATTTGGTGGCCCTGCGACCCGAGAAGAGCCGCCACTGTATTCATCAGCCTGGTAAAGACCCTTGGGCCGAGTTGAGGCCGACAGGAAGCACCTTGCATTGGAAATGGTAGCCCATGATCCTGAACCGTAGAAAAGAATGATGAGGCTGCCAGATCAGGACGTGCAAGTGCGCGTCATTCAGATCCAGGGAGCACATCCATTCTCCCTTGCACAATGACTCCACTATCAAAACTTCCGTAACCATCTTGAATTTTTGTAGCAGTAGGGAGAGGTTGAGGGAGGAAAGGTCCAGCACAACTCTCAGGCCCCCCTGGTTCTTTTTCTGAATGGCAAAAATTCTGACGTAAAAGCCCAAGTCCCGCTGGGAGGCTGGGACTTTCTCCACTGCCTGGCTCGACGAGCAATTGGATCTCCGCCTAAAGAGTTGCTGTCCCAATCTGTGGGAGTGGAGAGGAAGAGGGAGGAGAGGCTGGGATAGGGAGGCGGTACCCCGTGGATACTACGGAGAGGATCCAGGTGTCTGCAAAATTCTGGCCCAAAAACGGTGCATGGAGAGCAAGCGTGGAGACACGTGGACCCGGAGGGGTGTGTCATGCCTTCTTTCCCTCTGAGGCTGTTGCGGAGGAGAGGGACTGGAATAAGCCCTTATTCCTTTTGTTGCTTGCGCCGATGCCGAGTCGGCAAACGGTCAGGCTTCCTGGACCTCCGCTGTTGGAAGCCGCGGAACCCACTGTATGTACGCCCCTTGTCCAAGCACTGCTGTGACTGGGTGTATGTTTTGGGCACAGCCTTTCTAAGGATGGATAAAGACTTGGCCGTTTGTGAGCTGTTTTTCTTTTTGGCCAGCTCCTCGTCCATGGTGGAGTGGAAGAGGTCACCCCCCCCCCTTCGAAAAGAAGATCTAAGGCGCGTTCCTGGACGTCCAGGTTGAATTTAGTAGCACATAGCCAGGCTATTCTTCTCATGTCCGTGGCTATGCAGATGACCTGACCAGAGGTGTCAATGTGGGCCAGAGCGGACTCCATGATGTCTTGTGCCACCATCTTGGCCTTTGCCAATCCCGCCTTAAATCATGATTAGCTCTGTATAAAAAGCTCTGGGAGGAAATATGTAATTTCCCGCCAAAGCCTCTGGTTAATGGCTGCCAGCATGGCATTAGCAATGGCCTGACGAAGATGCAGGGATGCGTTGGAATACAGCTTCTTCCCATGTGTCTCCAGGATCATCTCCTCCTTGCCTAGCAGCGCTGCAGAGGAGTCTGAGGATGACTGAGGCTTGGAATATAGACATGCTGTAGTGATCACCGAGGAGTGAGGCTGAGGTTGGGCCGATGGCAAGAGTGTATCCCCCTCTACCTGCCTGGACTTGGCATTCAGGCGTCGATTGACTGGCTGGGCAAGTGGGGCTTGAGCCAGCCCTTTGTGGCCAAGGCAACCACGTCCTTCTAAATCAGGATCCCTGTTCTTGCTGTGGGACGCAGCTTGAGGAATCCGGCGATGACCCACTCTGCTGGTTGCTCAACCTCGGGTTGAGGAAAGCCCAAGTACTCTGCCAGCCCTGAAAGACGTTCATGGAAGGCCTTGGCTGCCGACGGTGTGTCGGGGTCCTCCTCCTCATCCGTGTCCACCTGAAAGTCTGGTTGGTACGGCACCAGTGGAGGGCTGTTGGGGGCCGAGGGCTGGGGCGTGGATACCAGAGCCTGCAGCAGAGGCTGGTACGGAAATGCCTGCATGATCGGTTGGGGGACCGGAGCGGGCGGCAGAGGCTGAACAGGGGCCAGGGGTGCCTGTACTGGGGTCTGCGGCGCCAGAGCCATTGGCGGGAGCACGTCCCTGATGGCTTCCCGGAGGATGACCCCCATCCGAGGAAATTTCATGAGCCTGAGGAATCTTTCAAAAAAATCTGTCCTCACAGGCTGGAGAGTGGTAGGCGATATTGACAGGGTAGCGGGCGGCTGTTGGAGCCGTTGCATGCCGTGCCCATACGGATGCAGCAGAAACCTGCCCTGCGCAAATGAAAGGTAGGCTGTAGGCCACATACCTGGTTGACACCAGTCCCACCTTGACACAAGTTCCTCTACTTTCTCCCTGCCTTGGTGCGGTATCGGGCGGATGTCAGGAATGTCTGGCACGGTGGCCATTTTGTCGAGCTGTCTTCCACGTGCCTGCGTCGTGTTGCTCGGCTCACTGGGCCTCGGCCCGTCCAGGACTCTTGTGTGGATCATGGGGACTACCCTGTGGTGGATCTGCTGGTAGAACTGCGTATAGGCGCCCCCGCGGACATGTTGCTGGTAATAGGGCGTGGCCGCTCAGGTGAAGACCCAGTAAAAGAACCTTCCGGTCCCTCAGCACTGTCACTGTGAGGATCTACTGACCCCTTGGCCTGTCGGCTGGTAGCTGATGTAGCCACTGTACTCGTGCTGGTATGAGGACCTGAGCAGTCCCTCATCTGCGGGCGAGTCGATGGAAAAGAGCGTCCCTTCCTTGGGCTTGGATCGATGATAGACAAAGTCCTTTAGGTCCTTTGGAGGTGCTCTCTGGAAGAGCTCCTTCCACCTGGCTCGTCTGTTCTTAAGAGACCTCAAGGAGAGCGTGTTGCATGCGGTACAAGCTTGCCAGCCGTGGTCTGGGCCAAGGTAACATAGGCAGAGGGCATGGGGATCTTTAGTTGGAAACCGTGTCGCAGGATGGACACCTGCTGAACCATGTAGAAGTCGACAGGCGTCACGCTCCTCCGCGGCACATGAAGACCGAGTACCCGAATAATAAAAAAAACAAAGATAGAAGAGAAGTAGCCACACATGGAATTACATGGGCAAAGCCAAACCCAGGAGCGCTGGTGAATTTGGCCTGTTCCCGTCGACGCGGGAAAAGAGGACTGAGGTGTGGTGCCTTAGTCCTTAGTCCCCTTTCCTCCATACGTCTCACCATCCTCCCCCCTAATAAAACTGCTGTCATTAGGCAATGTTAATCTATTGTGAACGCATCTATGGGGACTGAGGTGTGGCGCCGGAGGGCGGAGTCAGGACAGCGCATGCTGCGCGGTCCGCACCTCCGCACGTCTCTAAATTTAAGGGGGAAGAAGGTTTTTTTCTGGTGAAAAAGGTTCTGTTTCCCGTCCCTAGGAAGGGACGCCCATGCAGTATGGAGGAAAGGGGACGGGATGCAAAAGTATATTAGTACATCATAATTATTCTTCCAATAGAATACCTTTGTCAGGATAGCACAGCAACTGCCTTGATGATGAAACAGTTTCATTCCTGGTCTACCCAACTGCCAGGACTAACTACAAGTGGTCCCTTTCCTGGTTCACTCTCCTGGCAGGAAGAAAACTCCCATTACTACAGTTGGTCTCTTCCATCAGTGGCAATATGAATTACAGATTTCCCCTAACTAGTGTCTCAGGAAAGGAGAATTGTGCCCTTGTTGCCATTTTATCTCCGTTATAGTCTCTTAGCTGTTGGCAATGTGGGTTACAGGTTCCCCAAGTTGACATTTCAGAAATTGAGAATTGCCTCCTTTAGCTTGCTCTGTATTCAAAATATTCTGAATTGTGTTAACGTTCCAGTTGGAGCTCCCCGGGGTTAGCTTCTATTTCAGACCAACTCATCGGCTCTGTTTGACGTCTCTGTTGCTCCCTGCTGCTCCAGCGGACCTTCGGTGGATCGGGTAGCTGTTTGAAGCTATTCTGCGCCTGCACAGCCTCTCTCTCTCTCTCTCGTCCCCCTCCAGCCTTGCTGGGTCTCTGTCCTCCAGCACTTCCAGGGAACGCGTGTCGGGTCGGGAGCACATCTCCCAACAGCTGGGCGTCTCTTCCTGCTGCTAACCATGACTGTGCTTCCTACTGTGCCATACTCTGCAAAAACATATGCCTTCTCTTCAACAGTCAGCTTCTTCTGGCGTTTGCATTCCTGCTACAGCTCCCACCACTTCAGTGTAGTTACTGATGACTTCTGCCTCTGCTGCTCCTTTCCTGCTTCAACACAGCTGTGGTCCATTTTCAAGTTTAAATGTCCCGCTCGGGTGCCTTGCATTCAAACAACTAGACTGCATATTCCCTTTAGTGGCATCTTTGATCCTCGTTGACTCCAGGTCCTCCTTCCTCGTCCCAGTACTAAAGGCATCATGGATCCTGAAGACCATAATGGGTTAAAGTTTTTAATATCTATTAATTTCTACTTTGGTGAAATGGATGTCAGAGTTAGGAGATATTATATGAGTGCGTGTGATTTAACATTAAGGCTAAAACTTCTACCCAAAACAGAACCATGACAATTAGAAGATGTCACATCTAATTCAGGAATGCCCAAGGTTTACAACTTATTCTGTCTAGTTAACTTTTCACAGAAGGTTCCTTGGGTTTCCTCATGAGAGGGACTTGTGCAATGACAGCATGTCATCAGATATTTGAGAATTATAGAACACTCATCCTCACAAGAAAATGAATACTGCATCCCTCCAAAAGGACTCAACTCCACCCCACTCCCACCCCCGACAGCCATCTTCTCCCATGCAATCCTCCCTCCTGATATCACTCCCAGGGTTAGGATAAGGTAGCAGCTACCTTCCCTTGGCCAAATGTGAGGAGAGCTTAGGCTGGGGGGTCAATGATGGCTCTGCAGGATTCATCACAACACTGAGATCCCAGTGAAGCAGCCTCACTATTGCTTTCTACTGGTTTAGACCGCTCTGTGACTGGGTTGGCCATATCACATCCTGAGGGGCTAGTCTGGGTTGAGTAGCAGTCAAGGGCTAACCCAATGGGTTGTCTTCATGACCCTTTGTCCCCAAAACCCTAATGCAACTGGTGGGATGGCTTAGGCTTAGGTGGTGCTATTGAAGGGAAAACCCTATACCCAAGCTCTCTCTTGCTACTGGAATTCACAGAAGAGCAGGTTTACGTACGTGGGCCAGGGGACCACTATGGTGGGGATAGTGCATGGTACAAATATCCTTTAACATTAACGTGCTGGAGGATTCCCACTGTTGCTGCATTTTAAGGACTGCACATGCGTTAGTGAGTTTTTATACAGTGGATACACCCCGATTGCATAACGGTTGACTGCTACACATTAGACTACCATTTTATGCACCTCAAAAGGATGAAAGGCTGAGCTGGCCGTGCAAGATTCAAACCATTGACAAAGCTTATGCACTGGCTTCTGTAGTGGGACTGATGCCTTACTGTTGAGATGGATTTCTTGAATCTGGCCTGGCGGACAGATTTTAGGAGGCCACACTAGTTATAGTGAATAGGGAACTCTGGGAGATTTGCCAAAACCCAATCAAGGTACATGGATGAGAAGGTAAGGCTCATTCTCAGGAGAGAACGAGTGGGCTCAAGGGCCCTCAATAAGTCCACACAGTATGGCACATAATTCATTTTAGACAGCGAGTATAAAACCAACATATTACAGGCCTTCTGGACACACTGAAAAACGAATCTAACCGGTATTATTATTGCACAATACTCTATGATACAAACATATACATTCACCAAAGTTCAAATATGCAATAATATAACTTAGTCATAAAAGCAGGTAAGTAGATGAAATGCAATAAATGATGGAACCAGGTCCCAAGTTAATTGCCTAATTTAGCTGTCCCAATCCTAAGAAGAATGGGGTGTTGTACCCAAAAGTCACAGGAGCCACAATGTTTATGCCCCCAAAGGAGGTCTCGGCAGGTAAGCTGTAATTTACTTGTGTTGGTGAGAGTTCAAAAAGTTTCTCAACAATTGCACTAAAGGTAAGTACATTTTTTCTTATTTCAGGTTACTCTACCCAAGTTTGATAACCAAAAGGTGAGCGGAATGGAATGCAGGAGACAAAAAAACGTACTACCAATGTGATCCTATGGAGAACAGATGCATTATCCTCTCCTCCACCCCGCCGACTCAGATTTTCCCAGATGTCATTGTGTATCTTCACGGGACAATGGAGGCTCAATCTTCCACTGTTGGTTCTGCTGAGTGGAGCCAGGAGCTGCGGCTTCGAGGATTCTTCCGGTCGGTTGCAGCTGCAAGATACAACCGTTGGTGGTGATGGATTTCAAGGAACACTGAAGCAGACCATCTCAGGATACCTCACGGGTTGGAGAAAGGAGAGTTTCAGCGCCAGTCTCTGCACACAAGCAAAGACAGGCGTCCTTCCAGTCGTGGTCACAGAAGCTGCTCCAGGACAGGATCCCTTGTTGCTGGGACGCTGACATTCGGGGAAAAGGCGACTTGGCACAAGCTGGCGACCACCAAATTTCTGCACTTTAATGCAGAACCACAATGCTTCTGGCGAGGTAGCCCATGAGAAAGCTGGCCAGTCCACTCTGTAGTCCAGGGACACATCTGAAAGCTGAGAAGGGCAGGTTCCTCTAGGATGTATTAAGACTAGTTTGTCCCACTAGTGTAAGGGCCGAAGCACTGCTCAGGGACTTCGGAGATGAGATAGTCAAACAGGGCTTCACAGGCCAGACAGCGGAAAGGATGCTGAGCCTCTTCAGGAGAAGGCTTCGGAACTTCAGTGAGCTATTGGATTCTTGGCTCCAATGATTATCTCAAGAAACCGCTGCAGAGGTCCTCCTCTTATCCGAAATCTGAGCTGAAAGCAAGTCCAAGCCCACCAATGGGAAGGGTCTGCACCATCTAAACAGCCAGTAGTTTGCCAACCCGGGACAACTATTGGTTTCACATTTTCCCCACACCTAAACTTTCTGGCACCAAGCAAGGGGAGTGAGACTACACAGTCCAAACGCCTTCCTGGTCGTGCCAGCACACACACACATCCCAAACCTGCGAAAGCAGCAGCTTTCCCTGGCTAGTGCATGACCTTAAAAGGAATATCCTGACAAGGCAAGAAGAAAATCAAACAATATGGCCAAAGAAGCAAGCAACAATCTCGTGGCACAGCCATTTTGGGGTACTAGCCATGTTTAGTAGCTATATGTGGTAAACGAGAATGTGCTGTGGTGAACCAGGAGGACTCAGACTACAATGGGTAATGGTGTAGGCCGTTTATTCAAATACAAATAAAAATGCCTAACTGGCCCCATCTCTATGAGGGAATTTCTCTGCCTTATAAACCAAAGACTATGGGTGCTTGTAGTCCAAAATAAAGAACACAGAGTCCGAATTCCTAGTTACTCACTGGCCTTACCACTTTAGAAAATCTAACTAAAAAGAATAGGACGCTTGCACAACAGTCTCAGAAAGGGCTTCTACCTGGCCCGGTTCTTAGGAGCACTCGCCATCAGTCTCTGAGTTTCTTTAGAATGTCTTTATACCATGCACAGTCTTCGTAGACAGTTTGTCAGTTAAAAGTATAAATGTCTTTTAGATGGGTTTCTCCTCTCCCCCTTCCCCTTTGGGAAGAGAAATTCTACTTCCTTATGTATTTCTCAGTTGTTTACCACTGGTTAAATTCCCCCCTCCTCCAGGATCACTTCAGCGTTTTACCAGTAGTTAAATCCCGCCATTATCACTTTGCATATAAACTTCTGTATCCCGCCTTTTGGCACTGGGACTCCGCATAGTCCTGCAGCTCTTTGGTAGAGTTATGGGTTCCTAGTCCAATTACTCTCATATTGATACATTTTCCGGTTTACCCAGCCTTGAAAGAAAACACACGAATCCCTTTCACTCCCTTGTTCACAGGACGTGTGTTCATATATTTCTTGAAGATTCTTTTACTGTGACCAGCTTCCCTATCCTTCATTTACATCTTTCTTTCACTTTGTTTCACTTGCGGCTCATGCCCACTCCACTCTTGCAGACTTTCATGCTTTTGGCAGCTTCTCCAGCCTTGATATGCAATATTCGCATCGCTTTCACTCTGTTTCCCTGGGTCTTGTGTCCATTCGAGTTTCCAAGCTTCTCGTACTGTGAACAGCTTTGGCTTTCTTTGACCCCAGAGTGCACCACCCTCGCTGGCATCCTGGCGTTCTGAACGCTTGCTTCCTTTTTCGCGCTCGTCTCGTTTCCACCTGCACTCGCATTGTGGAACTCGGGGACTCAAGCTCCTTTTTTCTCTGTGTCTCTGTGTTGGTTGCTGGGCACCCGGCCCACCACTGTTAACTAGAATGTTTGTTTTCCATCTTGGTTCTTTTCCTGACTGGAGCCTCTTGCCCGGTCAGTGTACCCACTTCATAGCCTCCATCTAGCAGGTCTCGATCCAGCTTCGCCACCGCTGCCGCACGGATTTCCATACCTTCGCTTCTCCAGAATGTATCCACAGAGGCTCCTCTCTGCGTATTATGGATTCTCCCTCCACCGCAGGAGTAGCTCATCGCATATGAGGTCTCTCTACATTCACAGTTCTGACTGTGTTTAAATACATCATCACAGTTGAAAAGGGTGCGTCGTCTTTATTTGACGGCAGCATTCAGATGTAATCCAGCATTACCTGAACAGGTGGAAGGAGGATCACTTATTTATAGTTCAAATCTGAGAACCAAAAGTTTTTAAGTCCCATGTAGGCAGATAACGTAGTCTGTTCAGGGAAATCCTCAATGGACTGGGAGTCCTTGTTCCCGAGAGGGGAGTCAATCCCAGTGAGGTCTCACTTGCCCAGACCCCCGGGAGGGTCTTGCGGAGGGGGCTCATCTCCCTAATCTCACAGGGGGTGGCTCCCCTCTGGGGATAAGGGATGAATTGGCCAGACTCGTCACAGTGCACACTAAAAATAATTCTCAAATGTTAACTATGTCCATCTTTAGACACATAAAAGTAACCAAAATTCCCAAGTGTAAAAAGCTAGGGTGATACAAAAGTATTCCCCATTGCGCTGCACAGTTTTGCCATGTTAAAAAATACAGGAGTGAAAAACGTAAACAGTAGTACTGATAGTCTGAAGGACTGATCAGTTTCCCCAGAACAATGAGCAAAAGGCAAGCGAAGTGGAGCTGAAGGTTTTACTACCTTTCAAAATGTCAGAACAGGTTTAAAAACAGAGCAAAAAGAATGGGGATGCAGAGTGACTATGGAGGGAAAGTTGCAAAAAGAGAAATCTTTCCCAACACTTACTGAGCTATGTCACAAGCTTTTAAATGCACATTAGGTCAGTGTGCCACATTGGGAACGCCACTAACAAAAACGCTTGTTGTGGCATTCACCTTTAACTAACAATAGAGTCGAGTCGGGGGCGGGTATAAAGATGGTGTTAGTGGAAGGGGTAAATTCCCCCTGCGCAATTAAAAAGAAAAAAGGGGGGAATGCCTCTTGCAGCGTTCATTCCAAGTGGTATCCATACACCCAATTTCTAACATGGAACAATTCTATTAGAACGATAAATAATGGGTCGAGATGCAGCATTTATGTCAACAAAATGAACTATTCTGCAGGAATAAAGTACACATTACAATAATAGTTCTAGAGTACTAGCCATTCTTGTATACTGTATAATTCTGAAGGTCCAACTTTCCTGGTCCAGTGCCAAAGTGAACCATTTAATATTCAAGTTAGAAACATATTATAATATGGCATTCAATGGAAACCAAACACTTCAAATGTTAAAAGGAGGCTTTAGATTTCTATAACCGTCAATGTCAAACGTTTCTTGTGGCAAAAGAAACAATTACACATACATGCACAGGTGCTTTTCTATCTTACCTGACCATCATCCAATTTAGTTTTTGGTAAATTAAGAATATGTTTTGTACTGTGTTCCCACTTTGCATGTGTGTCTTCCCAAGCCTGAAATGTGGAATCATATGTTAATTTCAGCTATTAGTTGAAGCAAAAGTACTTTGTCTGCTTCACAATGAAAAAACATTTCCAGATACAAATTATAATTTGTATGTTGTAGGTATAACTCACTTCAGTGTTCCCTGGAGTAGGATTTTCTATTCGCCTAAGTAAAGCCATCACTCGCTTTTGAAGTGCTGCCCTACCTAGGAAGAAGACCAAAAAATAATGCAAATTTCCATATATAACTAAGCATTCACATTTTGACAAGGCAAAAAAAACAATATATTTGCTGTTAACCTGCATCAAACATGGGTTCTATCCTGCATAAACATATTTGTCAGCCTCTCAAATTGAGTCTTTGTTGAGGTAGTTGTTGTACAATACTCTGCTGATGGTTCTACAGACACTAACCCCAAGGAAGGGGGGGCTAACGCACGTGACAAGAAAGGAAAGCAAAACCTATGTTGGTAAGAAATGTGAACAGATCTACAAGGATTAAAACCTTCATGTAGCAGCATATTTGATAGGAATAGGGAAGTGAGAACAAGAAAACCACAAGACCTAGCAATCAGGCAAGCAACTATGAGCTTGCACAGTTAAGTAAAGTGTGCTAAAGATACACCCCACATGTTCTATGTAATAGGTGTTCTACTTGCTGGTCAGCACCTGGGATATAGAGGTAGGCAATAGGAGAAAAAGGGAAGACAACCGGTCAACCAGCAGACAAAAAAGAGCCAATAAATCCCTGTTCCCTCCATTGCCTTCAATGGGACACCCTTATTTTTGAAGGGAAGTAAAAGCCTTCAGCTTCACTTCACATTTTCCCATTGTTATGAGAAACTGACTAGACCCAAGAATGCCAGTACAGAGGAACATTGTTTCTCGTTTGGAAGTCCTATATTTTGTCAGTGCAGTGGGGATACATTGTATCCCCTTAACTTTTGATCAAGGGTTTTTGATTTATTTGTATATGTACCCATGACAAGCTGGCGGAAGCAGTAACATTTGTACTGTTATTTTACTTGTTCACTTTCCCTTTTATCGTAAATGTTAAGAAACATTTCTCTTTTGGCAATTTTCCCTCCATAGCTCTGCGGCCCCCTTATCTTTTTGTTTTTTTAACTTGTCCTGACTTTTTACAGTTAAGTGAAGCCTTCAGCTTCACTCCCACGAACTTCTGCTCATTTGTTATGGGGACACTGATCAGTCCATCAGACTATCAGTATTGGGAAACTAGGTTTCCCTTTTTGACTTACTTTTTGTAACTTTTTAACATTGCACACAGCATCTTACACTGCAGTGCAATAGGGATACTTCTGAATCAACCTAGTCTTTGACACTTCGAATTTTTGGTTACTTATATATGTGCCTAAAGACAAGCTGGTGATGGCAAATATATTGTTACCATTTTTGTGTTATTTCTAGTGTGCATATTTGTGTTTACCTTGTATGGCTGCGAAATGTGGCTAGTATCCTAAAATGGCCACACCGTGGGATTTTCGCTTGTTCTTTGGCCATTTTGTTGTCTGGCCTTCCTGTCTTGGCAGGTCAGAAAATCAATATAAGTTCAGGCACATACTTTTGCGGGCTAGTGATGCCCTTGCGTGTGCATGGCTCAGAAGGCAGAAGCGACAATCTGGTCCCATTGCACATTCCCGGGAGGAATGCAGTGGCAACGTGCGCGCCTTGGAAGGAAGACGACACAAAGCAACACGGGTTCGATCCCCTGGTCCGCGCTTAGAAACCTCTGGGTGTTTAAGCGCATTATAAATACGCAACTAAAACAAAAAAACAATTACGCATCCAAAAAACAAAATTCCTGTAACAGCGCCTCGATGCCTGTGGGCTGTGTGAGCGCTTTAAAAATGTAAAATAAATTAAATTCCCAGAGCCAGAGTATAGGTGTGGGACATGAGTGAAACCAATAGTTGTCCCTGATGGGACAACTACTGGCTGTTTGAATGGTGCAGATCCTTACCATTGGTGGGCTTGGACTTGCCTCCAGGATGGATTTTGCGTAAGAAGAGGACTCCTGCAGCCATTTCTTCAGATTAGCATTGGAGCGAAGAATCCTGTGTAGAAGAACAGCCGACTGAAGAGTTGAAGATGACTCCTGGAGAGGCCCAGCATTCCTTCCTGCATCTGGCCCGGTGAATCCCTGTTGGACTACCTTATCTGAGAAGGCCCGGTGTGGTGCTTTAACACTGGACTGGTGAGACCAACCAGTCTACATGTTCGAGGATCCAGCCGTCCTGAGCCTTGGGAATGGTCCCTGGACCACCCAGTGTTCTAACCAGCTCTCGAGTGGGCTACCTCACTAGAATAGTTTGTTTTGTGTTTGCAATTGGAACTTCGGTGATCGCCAGCTTGTGGTGTACATCGTCTTCCTGCCCAATTTCAGACTCCCAGCTTCAAGGGATCCCGCTCTGCAAGGTCCTCAACCGTGATTGTGTGGGGTGGCAGTCGCTAGAGCTCACCCCCACCCCCCCAGCCTATGAAGTGTCCTGAAGAGGTCTGCATCAGTGCTTTCTGCTTTTTCTCCATTGCCAAGGATTGCACTCTGCTCCTGAAAAGGAAGAAGCACTGTGCCCGCAGCTCCTGGGATCCTCTCAGCAGACCCAACGGCGGGAAAACCAACCTCCAGCAGCGCCCAGTAGACCCTTCCAGTCATCTGGGAAAATCGGAGACAGGGGGTTAAATAAACAAAAAGCATGCGTCTCCACATGTCCTCCCATAGGATAACATTGAGAACAAGCCTTTTTATCTCCTTCCATTTCACTGCTTTTTGGTTGTTGCACCTGAGCAGTGTAACCTGAAAGATAAGAACACATTTTTACTTATCAGTAACTTTGTTGCATCCCTTCTTTTGAACAATCAGCAACATAAGTACTTTACCTGCATCAGATGCATTCTGGGGAGAAGCATTGTGACTTTTAGGCAGAAGGTCCCAACTTTTCATAGGGATTGGACTTCTAAAGCTAGGGCATATTTCATGTGACTTGGTTGCTGCAAGAGTAGATTTCCTTTTTGAGTGAAATTCTCTCCATCTGTGAGCCCCCCAGCACTTTTTGCTCGACTCTTGGTTTTCATTCAATTCTCCTCAGTGGGAATCTTTTTCCACACCCATTCATTCTTTCACTCTGTACTTTAAAATGGTTCCAATCTCTTTTTGGGTGCATTTTAATGGAGTTATGCTTTCCTTCATCTTTTCTGGCATCTATATTTTATTATTGCAGCATACAGCACTTTGTGTGCAGTGTTGCTGGGAGGTACTTGACCTCTGCCTTTTTTAATTTTCCCAGTGATAACATGTTATCAGGGCTGGGGGGCACACTTTTGTCCCATCTGTATTTTATTTTGTGAGATCAGCACTCCCCCCACCTTATGTGGAGTGCTGAGGGGAAACATTGTCTCCCTTTTCTCACTGTTTCAGTAACTTTTAGTTCCGGTTACAAGTTCATCTGACAGACTGGTGGCAGTGCCCCTTTTTGCATGTCTTTATGTGAATGTTTACCGAAGGCCATCTTGGCAGCTGCGGTAGGGGAAACAGGGGTCACATTTTTGCCTAAAATGGATGTACTTTTCTAAGCCCTGCTCATGATGAGCTGCTCTTACTTGAGCCTTCTTCGACCTGCCTCAGTGGGGCAGGTCATGATGGGTCTTTTGTCTTTGGCAGGCTTCCCTTGGAAAGACCGCAAAGGCTTGGAGTGCCTGAAAGGACAGGAAGTGGGGGAGGTAACCAAAACTCCCCAGTGTGCATACCTATAACCGGTGTGAACTGGGAGGCTGGCTGTCCCCCCTGGACATCAACCCCCCCAGTTTTGCATGAAAGGCCTGTCTGGTGATTGGTGGGCTCAGCCCAGTTTTATTGTATAAAAGGAGAGAGTCCTGGAGCTGAATCTCAAAGTCGACCACTGGACTGAAGATCCGAAGAGGAATTCATAGAAGGGCGTCCCAGCAACTTCCAAGCAACTGTCAGAGCAGTGGAGTGCCTGCTGCAGACCAGAACCAAATTCTGAGCAACAGGGAAGATCACTTGAAGATTACTTCCTCCCCTGGACTGATGGGCCTAACCAGTCTAAAGACCACCTGCACTTTGCACCGTCCCACAAAGAACTGCGACCCTCCCAGGCTGCAAACTCCCAATACACTGGGACCTGTGCAGTTTTGCAGTGCAACATCTTCTGAAGCACGGTTTCGGCTAAAACATGGAGGGCATTCTTCGGTGCCTGCATTGACTCTTTTCTACTCCTAGACATCCCCTGAGCTGGGTCGTGGACCAAGAACTAAAGAGAAATTTACTGGAAAATAACAGTCACTGACACAAAGCCTGTGAGGTGCTCCAATGCACCAGTGCCACGAAGAGCCACTGCTGGGCGTCCGGCTGCCCGGGGACAACTGTCACCTCACCTTGGGGAATATCCTGCTGCACCAAGTCGTTCATCGAAAAGGTACTGTCCAGAATCTAGGTACTTATCTTGGTCTTGCTACCTTGTTCTTGTGTTCTTTGAGGGCTGCAGTTCAGCTGTTACTTGCACCCCACACCCCTAGGACAACCCAAGTCCCATTTGGGTGAACAACTAACTTGTCAAGCTCACTGTTGCTTACCTGCGTCTTTCGTCCTTAGCCCCTGCTCACTGGATTCCCCCGGTACCCGCTTGACTCAGACTCACCTAGTATAGGGTTAGACGTTTAAAGATTGGTTAAGCAGGGGTTAAATGAAGTTGCAAGAGTTGATCTAAAGTTTGCTTATTGGTGGCATTAGTTTCTCTCACTTTGTGTTGCTTTACATTGATTTAAACTGTGCTACCCTTTAATTCTACTGTGACATTACAGTGTGAATAGTACTTACCTGATTTACTTCTAAAGCCTTAGTGTATATAAAATCACTATTTTCATATAAGTTCTAGTGTGTCAGTGTTTCCTTGACTCTGCCATGTGCCTCACTACATCCCTTCTCCATCCTAGACCAAGCCTAGCTGCTCAGCCATTGCTACCACATCTGTGGGAAGTTCAGGCTAAACCAAAAGGGTACAACCCTGTCACCTAATGTGGACTTTTCCAAGTTTTGTCACAGACAGCAACTTTTGAAAAACGCCCTACAAGTTCCATCTTACTGCATCACTTACCTTCTTTTATTGATTTAAGCTATGGTGAGAGTATATATGTTTATTATTGAGCATTGTGCGATATTATCATCTGTTGGTCTTAATTTTTAGTATGTGTTTGAATCCTAGAATAAATATATTTTTGCACATTCCTGTCGTATTTTTTGTATTTTATTTATAACATGCCAAAGGCCCCTGAGCAGAGAGGCGCACAAAAACAATCACCAACATACAAACGGAATAAGTACAACAGACATAACATAATAAGCAAATCCAGCAAAAACCGCTTAAGGTTTGTCCCAATGATCAGATTTACATTAAATGTCAGGCAGAGCAAACAAACCATGAGGCCAATTTAGTGAAGAAGTGAGTCTTGAGAGCGCTCGAAGAGTGGCAGCGAGCGTTTTTATCTTAATTGTGGGTTGGAGATTATTCAAGAGAAAAGGAGCTGTTGAGCCCAATCTCCCAGCTCTGTCGAGTTTGGCACGTGGGGTGATCAGCAGGTTGGTGTTCCTGGACCGCAGTGAGCGAGGGCTGGATTTACAGGGCAGTCTGGCTTTCAAGTAGGAGGGGCACTCCCATACAGATACTTGTGGGCAATAATAGTGATCCAGAAAGCAAGGCGCTCCCTTCAATGGAAGCCAGTGAAGAGCAGGATGCGCCTTACTGATGTGGTCACTACGCTTAAGTTGATTTAACAATCCTAAAACGCACTATTCTGCAGCGTCTGCAGTTTAAGTAAATTGTCTTGGGAGGTGTCATGTAAAAGGCAACCACAATGGCCAATTTTTGACCCAACAATGGCTCGCGCAGGTGAGCACAATTCTCTTTAGAGATAAAGGGGTGAATACGGCAAAGCAATTTTAGATAGTAAGACATTGCGAGTTGGTTTGAGCTTTTTCACATTTAGGGTGGTGTCAAGGTAGACCCCTAAGGTTTTAACTTTGGCTGCCACCGGAATGGCACAGCCAGCAAATCGTAAACGGTTTAAACTCTTGAGGAAGTCTACCTAGACTGTATTGTGTGCCAGCAATAAGAAGCTGTGTTTTCGGCATCACAGAGCGTCAGCCCATTAAAAACGATCCAACTTTGGATGGGGTCATACATCTTTTAATGTTAGTAGCACCCTGCTTGCAACCTCCTGGCAGCGGAAAGAATACCTGTGTATCGTTGGCATAGTCAGTATAAAGAACACCGAGATCATCCAGAATGTCGAAGAGGGGTTTAATGAACAAGTTGTAAAGAGGAGGGGACAAACAAGATACTTGAGGCACTCCACATTCCAGATTAACTGGAGTGGCTGAAGCAGATTCACTAAAGACTCTAGCTGTGCATTCAGACAAAAAGGAATGAACCCAGCTTGCAGCTCAGATGAAAAGTTGGTTGAAGAACACAACCTATCACTCAATGTGTTGTGGTCGACCAGGTTAAATGCTGCAGAGTGGACAGAGTATGAGCAAGGCCAACCTACCCATGTCCCGGATCTGTAGCATGCTAGACCTAAGGTCTAACAGGGTGGTGTCCATGCCATGTACGGCCCTGAATACGGACTACCTACAGCCAAGTCATTGTGCCTTTCAAGATAAAGCTTAACCTGTAAATAGGCAACCATATCAATGATCTTTAATAGAAAAGGCACATTGGTTATGGGCCAATAATTGGTGGCCACATTGGCATCCAGGGACTTTTTTTTCTTCTTAATTAGCGGGGGGATCCAAGCCTGTTTGTTAAATGACTGTATTTCGGCCGAACTAAAGGAGGTGTTGATAAACTTGGTGATAGCGGCAACCAAAGTACAGAGGCACTCCTTTACAATAGCTCCAGGACAAGAATCCCGTCTGCAGAGCGTAGGCTTAATTTTAATAGAATTAATAATGCAGACAATCTCTTGTTTTGTGACCGTGAAAAATGTAAACGATGGAGAGTCAAAGGGAGGACTCCCTACAGAAATAAGTGCTTGTTTTTTGGGAAAATCTGCTTAAGGATGCAAATCATATTCATAAGAGCCTCCTGTATAGAAGTACATCAACCAAACCTCATCCTTAGAGATGAAATCAAGCAGTTTCACATCCAGGGTTTTAAATTCTCCTTAGAGTGCAAATTTACACATCTAATACGTGACTCAGTGTTCTTTCTCGGCTGCAATTAACGTAATATTTTTTGGGATTATTGCTAGCTAACTCTCCATATCATTAGCAGATATAGATCCAAGCCAGATTTTATGGAATTTGTTCTTCTCGGATCGCAATTAATATAACTCTGGTGTAAACCAGAATTAATTTAGTGGTAGTACACATCTTGTAATCTCTTAATGAGATATTACAAATTGCTGAGGATGGTGTCTGATGGTAATGACCTGAGAGGTCTTGAGATGAGGAAAGTGAAGCAAGCCCTTTAGAAGAGAATCCTTATTGACTTAGCGCAGGTTCCGTCTAGTTACCATAATGCGGGGAGGATGTATTCGGGTCTGGACTTGGCACGACAAATTTAATAAAACAATGATCTGACCAAGGACAAGGTGAAATGACAAGGTCATTAATAGTCATGCAGTGTGTGCAGACCCAGTCCAGAATGTGACCTTCTCTATAAGTGGGGATGTGATTGTTAGGAGGTTTAGCAAAAGTCTTATCTGTGATAAGACTTTAGAAAGCCAACCTTGGATGAACAGGGGGACACCCCTTAGGTTTAGCCTGAACTAACAAAAGGATTGGTAGCAATGGCTGAACAGCCTGGTTTAATTTAGGAGGGATGAGGGCTCCAGTGGGGCACAGTACTCGGAGCATACATTTAGTTCAAGGAAACACTTACAGACTAGAAGTTGCATAATAAGCATTTATTTTATAAACACTAAAGCTTGTAACTTAAGTAAGGTAAGTACTATCACACAGTAGCATTAAACCCAGAATATATAAGCAATAGCAGAAGGATAAAGAATACTTTTGGAACACTTTTCAAGTAACACTAACAAGGTAGAAACTTCGCAAACGGGTATCTAAACTTGTAATCCAACGTGAATACTTAGTAACCCCTGCTTAACAAATCTTATGAAGTTCAGCCCTATTCTCAGAGTCAAGGGGGCACTGGGAATCCAGTAACCAAGGGCAAAAGAAGAAAAGCAGGCAAGCAGCAAAAAAGGTAGTCTATGAAGAGTTAAGTAGCAGAAGATTTCTTTGGAAAAGAGCACAATGGGTTGTCCATCCCAATGTAGCTCAATGTAGGCCTGGGAGGGGATGCAACAGCTTAACTTCAACCCTCTGAAACACAGGAACAACAAAGCAGGTCCCAGGTAAGTACTAGGTGCTGAACAGTACCCTATCAGTGAAGAAGCTTGTGCAGCAGGACGATCTACAAAGAGGCAAAATCGAAGAAAAGAACTTGCAATGGATCTGATGGTTGCTCTCGAATAGTTGGAAGCCCAGCAGAAGATCTACACAGAATTGGCGCCTTTTTCAAGGCTTGGGTGAATGACAGTTGGCATGCGGTAGACCTTGCTCCGGTTCCCGGTCCTCGTCTCAGCTGAGGGGACTTTCAGAAGCAGAATGCAGTCTCCGGAGTTCCAGGAGGATGCCTGCAAACTTTCAGACGAAACCACACTTTGGGTAACAGTGAGACACAAAATGGCATAGGACCGAATTTATTGGCGAATTGTGGGCTGTGTAGGTTGCAGCTCTTCAAGGGAGGGTGCAAAATGCAGTTCCCCCTTATGACTGGTTAGACCCACCAGTCCAAGGAAGGAAGTAGTCCGCTTCTGGGCTTCCCCGGCACTCAGAGGTTGATGTTGGGACAGCAACAGTTATTCAGACGCCTCTGCGGATGTCGTCCTTCCTCTTCGGATCGTCTGTCTATTGGCCTACTGAGTTTCAGGGAAAAGCTCTGTCTTTTATGCAGGAAAACTGGCTGAGCCCACCAATCATGCAATCATACAAACCTAGGGGGTGGCTGTCCAATGGGGACAGCCAGCCTCTCAGCACAAACTGGTTCCAGGCAGGCACACTGCAGGACAAAGACCAGGGGAGTTTTGGTTACCTCCGCCACTTCCTGTCGTCTAAGGCAGAGAGCCTTGTCAGGCTTTCCAAGGGAAGCCCAGCAAAGAAAAGACCAATCAAGACCTCCCCCACCCAGGCAGGTCGAAGAAGGCTAAAGTAAAAACAAGTCATCATGAACTGGGCTTAAAGTACAGCCATATTAGGTGAGGCTGCAGTGTTTGCTACGCTGGAAAGGGGAAGGAGAGCGAGAGAACGCCGATGGGTGCAGGCCATTCACTAAGCCATGCCCTCTAACCTACAACAGCTGACCCAGTGGCCCGCAGGTTGAAGCCCGCTGTAAGGGCACAGTGTTTGCCACGCTGGTGTTCACTGCTTAGGTGGTGATTGGCCTAACTACACCCGATTGAATGGGCCACCGAGCGAGGCTACTAATAGTGGGTAAGCTGCGGTGCGTGAAGTTCGCTGGTTGGATCTGTTCTCCTGGCAATGTAATATTGTTATCCACTGCCGTACCATTGCAGTACAACACTGACTATTTTGGCAATGGCCATGGAGCAGGGCTGCGAGCGAGAGAACGAGCAGCCATTAATGGTTCATTGGCCCACTGTGCTCTTCCTGCATCTCTGTGTATTGTACTATTGGTATCCTCAAAACGATTGACTAAAAGAGCGAGGGATCTTTTCAAAATTCGTCGCAAACCTGATTCTAACGGTTGTACAGGGGTTGGGTGGGTCTGACTATGGATGCCCCTTAAGCCAGTTGGGCGTTCCTCTTCTTCAAAACTTGTATAAGATCTGTATTACCCGTTGAATTGACGCCCTGAGGATCTTTCAATTATTACTCCTGATTTATATTGATCCTTGTTTGCTCACACAGATTGACTCGATTTGGTGTTCTGGGAGCAGCAAAGCGCAGGCTGGATATTGGGTTTTACCCTGGACCTTGAACTGACTGGAGCATTGACTTGCAGGGTGCAGGCTCCTCCCCTGTATTTTAATCATTATTATTCTTTTCCGTGGACATCCATCTGGCACACAAGTATTGTTTTTATTTGTTTATAAGTGGTTTTTATTAGAAGTGTTTTAAGTAGAGTTTGTTTTATTGAATTGTAGCGTTTTACTTATCGCACTGGTTTGAAACTAACCAAACTAGGTCACTTTACTTGCTAAATTGTGTATATCATTATTGCCATTATTGTCATTATGACAAAACGTAAGGCAGTCCGGTCAATTTCACCTGGAGGGAAAAATAAAAGGGCACATAAATTGCTCGAACCTCTCAAAGATGTGAATATCTTCATCATAGAAATCAAGGGCTTATTATAGGACATCGAATGCCCCTAAAAAAGAAGGTAATGAAGCCGTCACAAAGAAGGCAGCAGCGCCTAATTGTGTGGCAATAATTGCGGACATTGAAATTCTTTCTGAAAGTGCCGCCCCCATCCTCAACACATTTTACAAGCACAGGGCCACCTAAAAAACGGGAGAAGCCTCGAAGGATTATCTGGGGCCATTTGAGATTGGCCCTTTTGAAGGTCAGGAGGGGGTGGGGAGCGAGATTTTGTCCCTCCGGTTATAGGCCACGGGGAGTGGGGCCGTCAAGTAGTGATTGTATTACATTACCCCCACTAACAACTTATTTAATCTATCCAGTCCACACCACCCACTTAAGAGTGGAAATGTTTCAAACTCCCCAGAGGCTAGAGGGGGTGGGGGGGCCTGTTCACCCAAGACGAAAGATCATGTAGGGCATATTGAAATATTGGTTCCCCACGTCCAATCACTTCCAACTTTTAGAAGTGAAATCCCCTGAGGGGAACGTAATAATTGCAACTGACAAACAGCTGGCGGAAAAGCTTTTTCCAGAGCAGGGTATATGGGTCAAGGGGTTATTGGTGGTGGAATTGAAATGGAACTCAAACTGATTTTCCCCCTTGCAATAATCTGCTCATTGTTGAGCCAAAACCGGTGGGTGTTGATTTGATTTCACCAATGCACATGGAAGGACTCAGCTCTGCCCCGAAGGAAGTATTAAGGGGGAGCTGCGCCCTATTGTGAGAAGCTCATGGTGACAACAAGTAAGACAGACAAGTGCTCACAGTTCAAGGGTGTTTATTGAACAATGAAAGTTGTATGCAGGTTGGAAAAACACCTATTCTAAACCTATATCTAAGATGGACGCAAGTGTCGACCATCAAATGAAAAATAAGGCAGTCCTAGTAGCATCATGTGAAATAAAAGGGCCTATACTAAGAAAGACCTATTGCCAATCCTTAAGCTAATAAAAGAAAGAGTGTGGGATAGAGTTTTTAAAAGTGTTCTCAAATAATATGTCGTGATAAGGTAGCATGCGTCTTCCTTCCTCAAGTTTAGTGCACGGGCTAAGGTGGGAGCTTGGAGCACAGTACTGTCTCGGGCTTCCCCAGCACGAGACGACAGTTCCAATGACAGTTCTCAGGACTGTCCCATTTCCTTTCAAAGTCTCTTGCCTTCGGGGCCTAATGTGTTCAAACAACAAACACAAAAATTCCATTACCAAATGAAAATTTGTTCTCAATATTTGCTGGGTGATTGGTTCCCCCCCTTGGCTCCCCCTCTTCCGGGCTGACCTTTGTCAACTGTATTCCTTTACAACAGTTCAAATAGGGTGAGGACTTCACCCCCGGGTGTCCCTCTTCTGAGCGGACCCTTTCTTAATAGCAAAGCTTGGTGGATAGCTAGACTTCTTGGATCTCCCTCGTTTGGGCTCGGACCTCCCTCAACTTCCAGTACTTTGGGGACAGCTTCAACCCTGGATCTCCCTCGTCCAGGCTCAGATCCTTCTTTGGTCCTGTGACTCCCTCCTGCGGGTTCACAAAGGCTTTCTAACTTAGTTCAAATGTTCACAGGATTCACGTCCCTTTCTTACATTCACCATGCGGGATTCACTTGCCTTCCTTTTAGCCAACCTATGGATCAAATTCTTTCCATTGTATGGGGCTTTTGCTCGACCCTCATGTATTACCGAGTTTCTTTGGTGACCTTCCTATTGCCTTCTGGTGTTTCTCAATATGGGGCTCGCGTGGTGCCAGTTTCCCTCTTCAGCTGGTCTCCCCCTTAACCACGTTTTATATTCCATTCACAGTTCAGTGAAATATTTTCAAACTTGCCACTCTGCTATTTTCCTTCAACACAGCCCTGTGCTTATTGAGTCTCCCCTCGACTCACCGGCTGTGTTGCACCGCTTGGCTTTCGGCTTTCTCTGGAGTCAAGGACGGTACCACGGCCTCGGGAGCTTCCCTGCTCATCGGCATAAGCTTGCCCCGTGTACCAATGACATCTGCTGCAGGACACTTGAGCTATTGTTCGCGGTCTTAGGCTCTCTTCCATGAAGGTTTCACGAGCAGGGGATGAAAAGGGCAAGGTTACTTCTTTCCTCGCCACCTGCTCTATTCCTGCTGCCTTTCTCCTTCTTTTGAACAGCCTCGTCGTAGCAGTCTTATCGTGCTCTCTGCTGTACTCGTCTTCCTCCTACTGTACTCTCTTGCTCCACCCGTTATTCTTGTGGAGAAAAGGAAGGGGCGTCAGGTGTGTGTGATTTAAGTCAATTGCCTGACTTTGCTCGACCCTCGGATTGGGACATGTGAGGTACACAGGTTTAGCATTAGTCCATTGTTTATTGTGTGATGCAAAGGTGTTTGTGTCAGAAAAGGGGGTGCAGTGTTTTTGAATGTCCTACGTGAGGGGATAGAGAAAAAGAGGCGAAGGAAAGGGGATACCGTGTCTCACCTGTCAGTGTCCCACTCCTACCCCTCAAGGACCCCCTCTCCAAGTGATCCTCCCTCACTGGTCCACCCCCAGGAACTGGATACAATATCGATGGCTGTGGCATGGCCACTTGGATAATGGGTCCTAGAGGTTTAGACAGGGGGGTTTCTCAATTCTGAACTTGCTCGAGAAATTGGGGGAGACTACTAGGGAGATGCTCCAGATTATATTTAAGGATTTAGCTGCCATTAAAGAAAGGGTGGCAGCTTCATCCAGTGAAAGGAGCTGGGAGCCAAAAACATCTGTTGCTCAAACTACACTCAGTAAAGCCCCCCACACTAAAGCTGATCGGCAGCCCCCGTCCACCTTGCAGGGCCCAATCGCGCCACCCCCATACTCGAGACACATTGACTCCCCTGCCCCCCGCCTCCCAAACGGGAGAAGGGGTTTTGTTAGAATGGGCCTCGGTTTGGAATGGTCCAGTACTACCGTTGGCCCGTATCAGGTATGGACACGAGAAACCCCAAGCTGGGTCCCTGGAGCCTATGCCGATTCCCAGTTTGATTAGCAGTGGATTAGGCACTGCAAAAACTCCAATGTTGCTTTCAGGTCCCAATGCTTGCCCTGTGGGCAATATATAGGGGTATAGGGGTAGGCAATTGAATTTTCAGCAGACCACTGAGGCTCACATGATCATAAGGGTGCCTGGGTATTGGAAAGACAGAACCATAGGTGGGGTGGATACCCACGCCATGGGGTTTTGCACACTTGTGGGCCTCCAAGACAATTTGCTTATCCCTTGGAGACACTATACAACGTGGGCCACCTGTGAGGTGCTCTACAATCGCAGGAATCCCTCACTAATAAAGTGATCCACTTTTTAGAGTAGTATGGGGGTGCAAATCCATAATTAGGTGTGATATAGCGTGGTGTGAGGGGTCCCAAATGAGCCCTCAGGGCGATAAGATTGCGGTTTAGCTTAAAAGTGAATGGCTGCTTGATGGCCTACTGTCTATCGAAGCAAGAGCCTACCCCGCCCCACCCCATAGTTTCTAGAATTACACGTGGGTCAATGGCTGCGAGCAATAGGGACTGTGGTTAGGATACTATCCCCCTACCTGTGGTATGTTGCCTTCCTCCCACGGCACAGACATGCAACACCGTATAACATCCAGACCCATGTAGATCTTGAGGCAATAGATTGACATGATGTTAAGCCGCCCCAACCGCTCCAGCCCGAAAGAAGAGAGATTAGTATTAACTCCTGGAATACAGCAGGATTTAGGAAAACCCTGGGGGACCCGACCTGGTCTGACTTTATCGGGGGGCACAATATCATCTGCTTCCAGGAAACCTGGGATATGCAGCCAACCACCTTCCAGGGCTATGAGGCTTTTCATGTACTAGCCAGGAAGGGTCCTAAGGGGAAATCTGTTGGGGGTTTAGCCACTTGGATTAATACCACTCTAGACTACAATGCTGTGAATATAGAAACTGGCTCCATCGATCTTCAATGTATAACTTTGACAACTGTGGGTGTTAAGCTTGTCTCTCTCTTTAATGTGCATAATTGAGTAGCTAGGAAAACACCCAATGAATAATATCGGAATGGTTGGATACCTGCTGGAGTTAAGAATACAATGTGACAATATGGATCACCAAACCTTGCTGGTGGGCGATCTAAACCTTCAGGTTGAACCTCTAGTGGATTTTGAGGGAGTGCGATGACATCGACGAGGCCTGGGACATCCCGCCCTTAATACCACAAAAAAAGCATAGGGCACATCCTATGGCTCTTAGCCATGCTATTGCACTATTTGAAATGGGACTTGGCACGTGCAATGACCGCTTTAAAGACGACCAACCACCCAGACCAACATTTCAAGGACAAAATCGTTTCTCGTTTATTGATCATATTTTTCTTTCACTGAACATGTGGAGCAAAGTCCTTGGGTTGAAGGTCATGAATGTGCAGGGGAGTGACCACAAGACTCTGATGCTGAAATTAGTTAATGGGGAGGGACGGCCAGACAGAGAAAGGACTTCTAGGATGAGCCGGAGATCTTTGCACAGGGTCTTTCCAGGCAACATATAAAATGGATCGAGCTTAACCAATGGGAAGCAAAACCACGCATTTATGAGGCCATCATGCCAGCCCTAGAGCAACTCACAGACATGGTTCTGGAGGACCCAGGGATCCTCAAAGTATACGTTGACCTTGTCCACCTTGCCCAACAGTTTGTAACAAAATCTGGTAAAAATATAGAAAAACGTACCATAAAAACAAACCTGTGGTACGATAGGGAATGTAGGTGGGCAAAAAGTGGTGTACTGAAGTGTTTGGAAAAAGGAAAGGATGTGGATAAGTCACTGCTGAGATCCCAGAGGCTGACCTACAAGGCCCTAATAAAGTCAAAAAAATGAGGCCCATGTTCGGGCCGAATGGGATAAAATGTTTATCGCCGCTACCTCCGGCGACTGCCACACATTTTGGAGGTTAGTAAGTGGGTGGGAACACCAATGGTCAAGCAAGGGATTTGGTAACAGAGGTACCCGACAATGCCTGGATACAGCACTTTCAGGAACTATATAGTCTGGACCCAATAATACAGGACCTGGATGTTTCGCATGACTATTATGAGAGTGTGAATGGGCATGAACCAATACCACTGCGACTGGGGGAGGTTTGAAATGCCGTACTCTCACAGAAAGGAGGGAAGGCCCTGGGCCCCGATCTGTTTCCTGTTGATTTGTTTAGAGATGAGATCAGGGTTTGGGCTCCAATTTTGTGCCTCTTGATCAATGCCTGTTTGAAACAGAATAGGGTTCCTCCCTCTACTATTGTACCAATTTACAAAAAGGGAGGGCTCGATGACCCATCTAATTATAAGCCAATCCCCCGACTGGAAGGGGTGGGGAACATTTTTGCTAAAGCCTTACTAGCACATTTACAAGAGTGGGTGGACGGGAATGGTATTATTGACTATTTGCAGGCAGGGTTTTCTATGGTGGTGTTCCGGCTCTATTTCATTGTGCAAAAATACACAGTCCAGAGGGGGCAGAGGGTATATGTGGTGTTCGTCGTCCTCAGGATCATGTTTCATAGCGTTTCGAGAGCGACTTTGTGAACAGTTCCCGTCAGGAGGGGGGATTCCAGCTCCTCGTCAGATATTGATTCAGCTCTACTCTGATAACTCTGCCAAAGTACGTTGGGAACTGGGTGGGATGGACCTTACAGACCCCACTGCAGTAGCTAGGAGTCCGACAGGGATGTGTCGTTGCACCTTTATTTTTTCTGATATACATCAACGAGGTAGTCCGTCATGTAAAATTGAATTGTTTAGATCCCCCCGAAGTTAGGGCGAGAGACCTGCCCAATCCTGCTCTTTGTGGATTGCCGTTTGTTATTAATGTTCGTGAAGGGCCTCGAAATCACATTGGAGGCTTTCGTGACGACATGTAGAGTGGAGTCTTGAGATTAATATGGCCAAGACCAAAACCTGGATCTTTCGACCCAGACGTAAAAAGTTGATTCCAGTGTTGCTGACCATAAAGGGGTCACTACTCTAACAAGTACACAATTACGATTATCTGGGGGTTAGGCTCAATGATACTGAAGATTGGACCCCCCCTGCCCCCCCTCAGTTACTAAAATCCAGTTTGACCAAGGGAAGATATGGGGGAGGTAGAAGGTTTATTCGCATGGCCAGGGTGCCATCTCGCCTGCAATCAAGATGCTCTCGGCCCAGGCAAAACCAGCAGCCACTTATGGGGCAGAACTATGGGGCAACTCAATGTAATAAAGTGGGTCAGGCTGAGAGAGTGTCTGAGGAAGCTATTATGACTCACCAAAAGCGGCCACTCTGCTCCCATTTATTCTGATTTGCAGTGACCCAGGCCAAAGGTAAGGAGTCTCCTGACCCCCACCTCCCCAAACCCTGCAATTTAATATTGCAAAGGTGCTTAAAAGCACCATAGCGCACTCGGCGCGTGGTCCCTCTCCCCAGCCCACCCGCTTTCTGGTTCCCCTCTGCCCGCCTCCCAACACGCCCACTCCATCCGGATTGGTCCCCATATCCCACATCAAGGACATCCAAGGGCAGCCCTCTGCCCGGCAGCCCTGCGGCTAAGGACCCTGAGGCAAAGGACGGCCCCAAGATGTGTCTGCAGGTGTCAGCAGGGGAAGCCAATGAAGCCAGAAGTCAACAGTCACCAACAAAAACTGTTAGTGTGGCATGGGTGGGGTGTAGAGCAATTACTCTACTCCAAAGGCCCATGCCACTCTATCTTACCTTTCAAATTTGCGGATTGCCATAGCCTCACATCATGCATACTTACAGAGATTTATGACCACCATCCTAAATCTACTCAAGGCTGACTGAACTGTACATGTTGCCTGTATTACATACTAACCTAACTACTCGCCAATGTAAGCATATACCACCCCTAGATGGAATTCTTGACTTAGTCTGCTCCGCATCTAGACAGGATTGTTAACGTTAGCATGTACCACACCTAGATGGCCTTTCTGACAGAGTCCTCGCATATGGAGGGTGTCCAGTTGTGCACATGCCTTGAGAGAACCTTTCCCTGGGTGCCAGCGTATCACGGGTGAAGGGTTCTCGGGGTTAGTGTATACGGATCTAGATTCCTGAGAAGGGCTTCCCATCGACATGCCGTTGCCATCGACAGCCCCTGTCACTCTACCTTACCTTCCAT
The DNA here is from genome assembly GCF_040938575.1 of Ambystoma mexicanum. NCBI lineage: Eukaryota > Metazoa > Chordata > Amphibia > Caudata > Ambystomatidae > Ambystoma > Ambystoma mexicanum. The sequence goes on along the minus strand of NC_090931.1, from coordinate 274,456,007 downwards.
AGCGTAGACTGCCATAGATTTCAAAAATACATACATAGGAAGACTTGTGACCAATGTAAATGGATTGTAAATGCTGCCTTGTGATGCATATGCTAGTGCCACACATGTAGGGAACTAAACTTTAGCTTGCGTCGCATCTAGACAGAAATGAGATTGTTAGCATGTGCCACACTGGTATGGAATTCTCAACTTTAGCATGAGTCGCATCTAGACAGAAATGGGATTGTTAGCATGTGCCACACTCGCATGGAATTCTGAACTTTAGCTGGCGCCGCACCTAGATAGAAATGTTATTCTTAACATGCACCACACTTCGAATTTTAAACTTTAGTTTGCGTTGCATTTGGATAGAAATGTAAATGTCAACATGTACCGCACCTAGATGGAATCCCATAATTGCAATGGACAGCAATGCCAACTAACCAACCAACTAACAAACGCAGCAATCCGCACAAACTTCACAACAATACAACAACAAAACAAACCACACAGACTTGCACAACAGCACACAACGACTACAGACCGTAAAACACCCCAAGCCCAGCATCACTGCTCTCTTGCACTTTTCCAGCTTTTTCCCACTAACCCACCCCCTCTCCTCCCCTTTTTCAGAGCCGCCAGAGCGCCAGGGGACCACTTCGGTGGTGATGGTGCGCGGTACAAATGTCCTTTAACATTAACATGATTTGGGATTAAGCCCAATCCAAGAAGAAGTTCAGTATCAGCCAGTGTTATTTTGACTTAGATTGTGGTTCACTACTGAATTACAGACTTTCCTGGAAGGGGTGTCCCACATTCTAGAATCGGAGAGTGGGAAGTCCCTACCCTGCGTTCCAGCATGTAAAAATAAAAACTTGTCTCATATGGGAATGGCCGACCTATGGTTCTACCCGCAGAGAAGCACTCAGAGCGACGTTGGCAAGGCCAAAAAAAGAGTGAGTCACGAACAAAAAGTGCACGTACTGATACATATTCAGAACAGCAATGCTAAGCTTGGTAGTGAAGTTTTGTCACAACACGGCAGTAGAGTCATATAGCTACCTTTGAGACGTTCACTCAGATGCAATACGTTCCGCCAGCACCCCTCAGCCACTCAAGCCTCTCACGCCTATCAGGCGTATCAGGCACTTCCATGGCACTTCATATGGGTGCGCACGCTCCCCCTTTAGTAGGACGGAGATTGCAGAGGGGGCGTGGCCTGCAAGAAAGAGTGACTAATGCACGTTAGTGTGCTGCTAGAACAGTATAAAGGGAGTACAGTCAGTATAATGAGCTGATGTCCATGAATAAGTACACTTCACTTATTTCCACAAGGTTCCAAGATGCTGAAATTCTCATCACTGCAACGCTGAAAAAGCTGTTCCTGCAGTCTGTACAGGCGTAAGACTGTTCAAACAAGTAAGTATTTCACTTTAAAATTAGTTGAGGGTCAAGGGACTTCAGAGAAGACACCATAGGAGGATTCCACAGGGGCCTGGGTGAACTGGATGAGTGGCCTCCCAATCACAGAAAACACTGAAATGCTATTCAGAAATCACACAGGTTTAAGGTATGTAAAATACCCCAGCCAACACACTACCTCAGCACAGAAGACTTCAAGATCTGCAGCCTAAAATCTGGTTGATAGATTCCTTTGTCAAGAAGATGGAAGACAGGACTTTGGAAGGACGATTGCAGAAGGGATCACGTAAGAAGGCTCCAGGCAAGAGTATCCTCATGGCTAGATGTGGCTCTGTGGATTTGGCACCTTTTCAGGAGCACATATCGATGGTTGGATTCTGTTGAGGGGACTTTTCGGACTAGAATTGTGCCTCTGGAGATCCAGCAGGATGCCCACTAAGTTTCAGCGAGATTCAGAATTCAGAAGACCTTGCACCGCACAACGGCTTGAGGTCCCAGGGTATTGGGGTATTGCAGTCCGAAAGGTCGCAGCACAGCGTAGGATGTTTCCAAATGCAGGTCTTGAGTCTAGTGGGTCTGACCAGGCTCTAAGTCGGGCCATAGTTTTCAGAGTCCCATGGTCGATTGGAAGGAAGGGCTACAGCAGACTCCGGTTACACAGCACGTTCTCTGGTCGCTGCAAATCATCTGAGCTGCAAATTCATCTTCCTCTTCCGTTTTGGTTCCAGTGGTTGACTACATCAGTTTCCAGGATCAGACTATTATGCAGGAACCCAGCCCATCAAACTGCCTTGCAACATTCAAACTTGGGGGGTTGGCAATCCTTTCAGGACAGCTAGGCAGTTTGAAATGGAATTTCGCACTCATGCTGGAAGACAAAGGGCTGCAGAGTGTTGGACTCCTCCCTCGCCTCCTGCCTTCACAGACACCATTGAGCTTGGCCGGGGAGTCCACATGTCTCCCGGCGAAGATACAAATCACACAAAGGACTTTCCCGCCCTGGATGTCAGGGGAAGGAATAAGGAACACTAAAATGGTGAAAAAACAAGACCGGAGGCTTTTTGGTAAAATGAGCACCCATGGGTGCACAAACAGCCTGCGGTAAAGGTGCACCGAATTAATAAAAAGGTATCACTACCACCAGCCATTAAAGGTAAGCTTGTCCCTGTAACAGAATTGTTAGAGTTTTAGTTTTAAAGGGGATACATTGCATATCCCCAGCACTCCACATAAGGTGGGTTGTGCTGGTCTCATCAAATAACATGTAAAAAGGGATCCAAAGATCCTTTCTACCCTTGGGAACTGTAGTTCTCACAAGGTTAGTCAGAGAAAGTAAAAAGGGGAGCCCCTATGGCAACCCAGTAACAACAGGCACTTATTGCCAAAAAGTTGTCAAAGAGGATAACTTTCAAAAGACACTATGGCGAGTCTAAAAAATGACGCCCATAAAAAGAGTAAAAGACTGAGTGTAGAAACAGATTTGCACTCACTGAAGAACAGGGAAAAATAATCTACTAGTCCAGCAAAAGGTTCTGGGGTTGACACAGATCAGGAAGATGTATCATTATTATGAAAGCCTTACCCAACAACTACCTTGATTGAGTTTTGACTAAACTCAGAGCCCCCCTGTTCACTATAATTAGGTTGGCCTCCTAAAATCGTTCCCCCATAGTGTATTTCAGATTTTTTTTTATTTTTTTTATTTTATTGATATATGGTTGTACAATTGACAACCTTTTATCAAGTTAAAACAGATTAGAAACTTTTCCTTAGATTTTAAGTAACTGTCAAATTTCCTGTCACGGTTTTTTCACACGTGGATAGCTGCTTCTGTATAGTGATGGAGAATTTGACTACATCAAGAGATACTGATGTTTTTTCGCATGATTGAAGCATTTTCCACCATAGTTCTCTTGATTTGTATCCGTATTTGTTAATGATGGGAATCATGTGAACGGTTCTTTGTGGTGATAGAGCTGGGCAAATCATGAATAGATGATACAGATTCTCTGATGACTCAGGGTCTTGACAAAGTCTGCAATTCAGAGGGGTATCGTGGTTTCGTGGCCAGGCAGTTTCTCGTGTTTTAATTAGATTGAGCCGGAATCTAAAAAATTGAACTCTGAAATACCAGTGCGGAAACAGTCTTAGATATCTTGGTAAGGAATTTGGTCTTTTGCTGTCCTCCCACTGTTTCCCATAGGCCTTGCATGTTAACCATTCATTTTCGGTTCTGAACCAGTCATAGGAGTACAGTTTTTTTTTTTACTTTGTCCGGGTTGTTGATTAGAGTATCCATTTGTTCTCCTGTAGCATCAAGTAGACGTCGACATTCTGTTTGCCACTCGCTCAGAGTTGGATCAAATTCTTCCATGAGAGCTTTTTTTAGGCACTTAAATCCGCCTTTAGGATTTAGCTGCATGCATTTTCTATAGAATGATAACATCTTCCATTCGACAATCGCTAGCATGGAGGTTAGGCCTAGCTCTCTACGGATTTCCTGTATTGGAGTGCCTTTAGGAAGGCGAAGTATGTTTTTCCAAAAGTGGCCTTGTAGAACTGCCCAATTTTTGGCTTTAAAATTGAATGATGTTTCGGCGCCATAGGTAAGGATCGGAATTACCTTCGCTTTGTAGAATTTAATAATTGGAATCAGACTGAAGCCACAGTATCGTTTCAGGATAATTTTGCCTAGACCCGTCAGGTTCAGAACTTTTTTTCTTAGTGTTTGGAGCCGCGCAGCATCGATTCTGCTTGTTAACACAAACTCCTAGATATTTAAAGGATTGAACTACGGGGATTTTTATTCCAAGTAGAGACCAGTGCATTGTTTTAGTTTGTAACTGGCTCCTCTGAACACCAAAAGGTAGTATGGCCAATTTTTGTGGATTAATTGTAAGTCCATTGGTTTCCACATACTGTTGTAGGGGGTTTAATTGTCTTTGAAGACCGATTGAAGTTTGGTCTATGAGGACCACATCATCAGCATATAATAGGCGACTCACTTGGGTGTTTGCTATTGAAGGGGGAAAACATCTCATGTTTTTAGCTGCAGCATCCATGTCAGAAATGAAAAGGTTGAATATTTCAGAGGCCATTGGGCAGCCTTGTTTGATGCCTTTGTTGGTTGGAATTGGCTCGGTTAATAGATCAGTTTTATTCAACCGAACACGGAGAGTAGTATGATGGTGAAATTCTTTAATGGGGTCTATGATTGAAACAGGACAGCCCCATTTTTCTAGTTTGGTCCATAGCTTTTGGCGTGAAATGCTATCAAACGCTTGAGTTAAGTCAACAAAAGCTATGTGCATTTTCAGATCTTTTCTTCTCTCTGTGCGGCTTTTCAACAGATTTAGAATAAATATGTTAAGGGATGTCCCAATACCTTGAACAAAACCTGATTGCCATGGTTCGAAATGGCCTGATGTAGTTGTCCAATTTCGCAAAGCTCGAAGTACAAGTGTGCCAAATACTTTGCCCATGGAATCTAGCAGCGCTATGGGGCGATAATTGGATGGAATCTGTCGGTTGCCCTTTTTGTGAATGGGTACGATTATCGCTTCCTTCCAAGAGGTAGGAATTTTTTGAGTTGATGTAATATAGTCGAACAGAATTGATAGAAGTTTCGCCCATTCTTCTGGATTTTCTTTAAGGGCAGCATTGCTGATTCCATCAGGGCCATGTGCATTGGATTTTGACAACTTCAAAATTACATTCTCGATGGTACTCACTGAGGTGTCTATTAAATGCCATTTCTCATTGACTTGTGCGGATGGCATATCTTCTTGTTCGTGACTGAACAGAGCCTTGAAATGAGAGATCCAAGCTGCAGGGTGTATAGGCGTTATCAGGGAATTTTGATCTGTTTGTAATTGATTTAACTGTTTCCACATTTCTGCAGTGTTTGATGACTGTATGGTGCGCAGCATTTTCTCTGCATCATTGCGATCCAGTATCTTTTTATGTCGTTTTAGCCAATTCCGATACTGCTGACGCAGGAATTTTCTTCCTGTTACGGCTAGTGCAGAGTTGTCGCCCTTTAGGGTGTTTAGGCTTTTCCTCAGTGTTTTTTTTTTTAAGGATGATTTGATGGTCAAAGGAGTGCCGATGTGTACTGGGGTTCAAATAGGAACATTTGGATTTTATCTCGTAAGTTTTGAATAAACTGAGATAGTTCAAAGGTTCTGTCTCTCGAAGAATACAGACAATTTACAAGAGTGGTTGTGTTTTCAGTCAAAGATTTCAGAAATCCATTTTTATCAATCCCTTAAGCCAACAATGACGGACCATATTATTTTGACCTTCTAGAACATAGTATTAAAAATACAAATGCATACTGTTAAGGGTGTCGAAAGAGGAAGCGGACACAAAGGTGGCATGGTTTTGGTTATAGACCTTTATTTATATAAGAAAAAGGTCCTTGCTATCTCTAACTTCTAAGACGGGTTTCCCTGCTTCAAAACAGAATGTCAGTCAACTGAAACTCCACTATCCTGTGTCACAATCGACTTCTATCCCTCACACTACAACTAAAAGGCAAACTAACAGAAAGGACCCTCTTCTCTTCAAGGAGAATGGCGCCCTTCTCCTGCTTCTTGGATAATGTACAAAAGAACGCTCTCCAACAGCAGAAATATCAGGGGGAATGCCTCCCCTCCCCTGGTGTCCTCAACTCAACTCTCAGTTCAGGACCAAGAGAATGACCTTGTGGTCAGTGAGTTTCTGTCTGCTACCGACACAAGGAAAATGGTGTTGAGATGACCGACTCTGTCTAGACCCAATAACTGATTCAGTCTCACTGGGCTGAGGAGCCCCCACTCCCTTTTCCCCCCACCCCCTCTCCCCCCCCCATTACCCCTCACTTCCCCCTCTCCTCCTCGTCCTCCCCCCCCATCCTCCATCCACTATCCTCCTCCCTCCCCCTCCTCAACAGCAGGATCTGAATCTCCTGCGTCGCAGAGATGGACTGCCCCTGCTTCCTCTCGTGGCTGCGATTGACTCTGCAACCGGGCTTCCCACATCTGAGTGTCCTTTCGAGTAATCCGGATTCCCCGGCAGCCACCTCCTCCCATGTGGCCAGGAGACGGCAGCCGCTACCTAATCCTGACCATGGGGGAAGCTATATGAGGGAAGATCACATGGAAGGAGACAACCTCCGGGCGATGCCATGACTTCATTGGACAAGATGCAGTATCCCCTCCCCCCTTTCCCATGAGGAAGATCCTCTAATGCCCAAATGCCCAAGACCTTAATGGCCTATTGCCAGATGTTTTCTCCCTTGTAGAGGAAGTAAAGAAACCTCTTCCCAATATTCTTTGGGTCAAACTCCCACCTATGACCTGAAGAACCAAAGCTTCAACGAAACCCTTCTTGCTTCTGGTGCACTTTTATGTGAAACTATTCGCTCATGTAAAATCAATGTGACAGCCTATCCAAATACTGTATGTCCAATGACAACCATGGACTCCAACTCCCATAACCACCCAAGTACTGAGACAAGGAGGATAAAGGAGTTGATACAAGGTAACAGGAGCCCGAAACTCAATGTGCAGACTACATTTAAAAGATGGCAACTGCTCTACGGTGTGGGCAGTGAAGGAGAAGACGCTGGTTCTTCTGCAGAGGTTAACGAATGCTGGAGAAAGGAACTGAGGTGATGGAGAAGTGGAGTTTGCCGAGACAGAAGGAGAGACGCAGTGCACGAGCAGGACGTGCTGTGGAGATGCCTGGAGCCGCATGCAAGTTATTGGGTGCTCGGCAGCTCAAAGAGCCAGCGTTCTCCTTACCAGGACCTGAAGGGAAGCAGGCATGTGACAGCAGAGCCGCGAAAAAAGCCAGGACGACATCTGCACAACCTGGAGTGGGAAGCGAGCAGCATAGCCATGCTGCAGAACAAGACCGGAGACACTGGAGAGAACTGGTGAGTCAGCCCTATGCCAGTCGGGTTCCCGGGGCATGCCGGCAACATTGCCAACGACAATTTGAAAGTTATGAGATTGCCAATACAGAAACAACAAGAAGAATGTTTGAAGGCAGAAAAGGCAAAGTACATAGTCAAACCCCAATAAGATACAAACGCATGAGATGCAGGTGGGAGGCAAAGTTTGAACGAACATTAAAGCAGACAAATATACCATGCCAAGAACGATATATGCAGTTTTGGTGATACAGAGGAACTGTGAAAACTCATTACTAATCCTGGCAATGCAAGGATACCAGGCAACTGAAACACAAGCAAAGTTCTGGCAGCAGAGTACACCAGACGATTTTCAAAGCTACAAGTAATTGAAAAGAAGGACAGTGTTTGTTAGACAAATGAGATACTTGTGTTAGAAAGACCGTTCCAGAATTTGCTGCTTAACTGAGTATTGTGAATCAGGGAGAGACACAAAGGAGCTGTTAGCAAAGAGACATTGCCATCCAATTTAAAAATCCAGGGGAAGAAAACCACCCTCTGTATCCAGGGTCATTTCACATTTTCGTTGGAGCCAATTTTCATTCATGAACACTTTTTCCCAATATCAGGATGAACATATTTGCTTTCTCAATTTGGTATTTTGTTTATAGTGGAGGATGAGGAGAGGAAATGTTGAACACATTGACGGCTTTTTAGTTTCTGACATCCTGACACAGAGAGATCCTTAGTTTTAGTTAGGTAGGGAAACTCCTCTTTAGAATTGGGTTAGATGCACTAAGGCCCAAACTAGGCCCCGTCTCGTCCCTGTCCGCTGCCTTGCTGGGCCTGAGGTCACTGCCCCTACACAAGCACTCTGGACTGCTGCAACCGGGTGCATCCTCAGTTCTTTGCTTGATGTCCAGACATTTCACCTCCTGGGGTTAGTCTCACTGACCACAACTTTGTCCATCTCAAATCTCCTGTCCTCACTGTGTCTCACCTCAACTTCCTTTCCTAAACCCAAACTTTGCCAAAGTGGCGGACTGTTTTACCATCTGCTCCAATGTTAATTTAGTTGCTCCCAGTGGCTTACTGTGTTCCCATCTTCTGCAACATTAATTTAGTTGCATCAGTGGCTTTCTGTGATTACCTGCCTCCTTTCCTCTCCTGCCTGTACCTTCTCATCTAACCCCCCCCCACTCCACTCACCATAGTCCATGCTGTTACACTATCAGAAATGTTGTCAGGCCTAGTACGATAGTCTATTGTTTGTACCCAAGGTGATCGTTCTTATCCTCAGAGGTGGAGTCCCTCCCCATTAGGTCCTCTCGCATTAAACCACCAGTAGGGGGTCTATTGGGTTGCTGACGCAACTCCCTAGCCTCATGGGAAAGGGCTCCACTTTAGGGAGAAGTGACAATACTGTGTACATGTACACAATTCTACTTTCCAATATACGGCGCCCCATTCCAACATGTCCGGCAGCAAACGCTACAGTTGCCAGCTACTAGTTACCATGACAACCGGGAGTTTACTTCCATAGTTGTGCACAGCGATTACCCGCAGGTTTCTCTCTGCGCTGCGTTTCCTGCAGACTAAGGTAAGATCTACCAGGTCCATCTCCATTAATACACTTATTTAGATACTCATTCAAGATGAACATTTATCTAATAGTAGTTTCTTTCCATGTAGTGGCTGTTCACGGCTCCCTACGCGGTACAATCTGAAGCTGGAATCCCTCAGCTGACAACTTACAGTTTATCAGTATGATATACTGACTCACGGGTCTGGTGAGAAATACTTTCGGTATATTAATCAAGATGAACACTAGTGAGATGTGTATATACTCATATCAGACATTTTTATTGTACAGTGTATGTCGCAGCTACACATTTAACCTCCATGGAGGACAAAACGTTTTGTTCTGGTAAGAATAGAATTATGATACAACACTCTGCTCAATAGCTTCTTAACATTCACCCACGACAGGTCGTTCTTACTTACTTGCAGATTCTCATTGACTTATACACAGCGAGTGCAGGTCAGTTCATATGTAAGTTTTACTGTTCAGTTTTATTGACCTTTGAATTCTTTTTCTCTATGACCTACCGTACAATCTCATAACCTAATAGAGATTTATTTTCTATTATCTGGTTTCTGGTGCCACTCGATTACATTGAAATTCTGCAATATGTACGTATTAATTCATGATGTTTAATCCTTGCCACTTTTTATCACGTGGCATATGTTTAGAGAATGCTGACATCATAATTTGTTGATCTCTGATTATTATGGATTGCTACAATCGGTGTAGGACTTGAACATGTTGAATTCGAACATTAATCCGAATTGCTAATTTCTATATACCTGGCTGATTTTATACTCGGTCATGTGAAATTCTAACTGTGAACCATTGGTTATTGTATTTACTTTGTGCGTATTCAGCCAATGACTTGTAATTGTCTTACTTGGTAGAGGAGCTAACAGGCCCTGATGGATGCATTAGCCCTTTATACATCTGTACAGATCATGAAAAAGATTATTTACTTATGAATATAAATGATGAATAAACTAATATATTACTTGAAGAAGCATATTTATTGAACTTTTCAAAAAACCAAAAGCCACATTAGTGGATACTGGGAGTGCAGCCCACACAACAGGCTTCACAGCCAAGGTCCTTCTTTCATTATTTTGGTGTGCTTGTCACAGAGGCACTTTTTCACTGGGTTTGCACCCCATGCAGAGATTAAGTGTTCAGTAATTTAAGAATACAGCAGAATTATAGCTGTACACACTCACTGCTCGTCAATCAGACACCTTGTGAATCATCTTAATACATAGTAGTCAAATAATGTTGAGGGTAGGAAACGGTTCAAAAACATAGCTAAAGGCCTCTAAGAATTAAGAATATATTTTAGTAATAGTTACCGTAGCAATACACTTCAAAGAAAAATATTTACATAATCTGTAAAATAAGCTACAGTGTAATAATGCATTCAATATTAGAGAAATGCAAAGCATGACTTTAAAAATCAGAAGTACTAAAATTCTTGTTCTTGGTCCAGAGCTCACTGAACCCCCTTGTGGGTACAGGAAAAATATTCAAGGGCAGGTTGAGTCTCACCCCCCACCTCAGTAACTTAAGAAGAGTTCCATGAAAGGTAGTAAGTCCCATGGGAATCGAAAGAGGAAAGTCAATTGGCTATCCGCTTTAATTAAGCTAAGTCTGGCTAACCCACAGGTGCAGATTCCATGGCAAATAACCCCAGGGGAGACGAGACACCCTTACCCCCCAAATTAAGAGATCAAGAGGTTGAAGGACAAACCAGAAGCCCCTGAGTAAGATTTATGTAGCAGTGGTGCAGGACCCCGCACTCCCAATAGAGATCAATGGGAAATGTGGTTGGTACTAGCCTGAAAAATCTCTACCACCAGACCAGAGGGACATCTAGGGTGAGTATCTTTAATAACTACCCACCCAAGAACTTTGTTGTATATTCACATTTGTAGTTTGGGGAAAAACAGCTCAGTAGCACTAAAGAACCCAGAAAGTATAGGCCGCCTTTTCCAGGACATTGTGACCCACAGGCTTGTACCCTGAGCCATTGACGACTCTCGCGCCCCAGAAAAGGAACAAATCTTCCCACAACAGGGACCTTGAAGCCTGAAGGGAAGAATTTGACAGGATAGACTGGGAACAAACTGAGATGGCTCTCAGCGGCTCAGTGGACACAGAAGGAAGGCAGTTCAGCAAAATATGATTACATATGGTCACAATGGTTGTATGAACCTTTGGATGTCTCAAGGAGGAGAACAGGTGTGGCGACTGGGTTAACACCGTTTGAGGCGACAACAGCGACCCACAGCCGAGCAAAAGATCTTGGTGGGTTGCAAATGAGATGAAATATTTTATTTATATTCCGCTCATACACAAGTGTTTGAGAGTGCAACCAGGCAAAGGGAGGGGAACAGGTGAGAACAAAAACAACAATCTTACTAGGCCCTGTGACATTAAGAGCGCACAAGTGCATGGGAAAGGGGGAAGTGCATGGAAAGAGGGAGAAGTGGAAAGTTCGGAGGAGAGAACAGAAATAAGTAAAATGAATAAAAGGTGATAAACAGTGGTAGTGCAGCCAACAAGTGGCAAAGTGCTAGGTTAGTCAGATAGGGTGTATCTGAAAAGTGCAGAAGAAAAGTGAGTGGGGGGCTGTATGGGTATAGATACAGACCGCAGTGCAAGGGGTGGCCCGGAGGCAGTGCATGAGGGAGGCAGGGTGAGCAGGTACCTGGGCCCGAAGAACAGAGGGAGGCCAGGTGCACGGTGCCGAGAGAGCAAGCAGATCAGCATGGGAGAAGAGGGGCAAAAGCAGAAGCAAACAGGAAGGTCATGAACTGCTTGCGGAACCATAGATGGTTCTCAAGTTTCACGGTGGCAGGGATGCTGTTCCAAAGGGAGGCCCCAGCCAAAGACGGATCTACCCTCAGCTCGTTTCTTTGAAAAAAAACGGACCCTGAGGCAGTTAGAAGAGGAGCGAAGGGCTCGAGAGGGGAGGTATTTACGGAGGGATAGTTTAAGGTATTTTGGACCCATGCCCCAGAAAGCCTTGTGTACAATGCAGATGGTTTTGAATTTAATCCTTGCATCCACTGGGAGGAAATTAAGGTATTCCAGAGCTGGAGAGATACAATCCCAGGGCTTGAGGCCAAGGACAAGTCTTGCAGTCCTGTTCTGGATTAGTTGTAAATGGCGGAGAGTGGAGGCAGGTAGGTTTAGAAAGAGGCTATTACACTAGTCTGACCTAGAGAGAACCAGAGCTTGAGAGACGGTGAGCTTCTGGGGGAAGGAGATGAAAGGCAAAGTACCTCTAAGGAGATGCAGTAAGAAGTTTGACTTTATAGAGTCGTCCGAGATGTTTGCAGAGCAGGAAAGTGTGGAGTCAAAGATGACCCCGAGGTTCTTGGCCTTGCAGGTAAGGAGGGGTGCCAAGGGATGCCAGCCAGAGAGTGAGGGGAAAGGATGGTGAAGGTGTACCAAAGAGAAGGAATACAGTCTTGTTGGCATTTAGACAAAGATCGTTGGCCGCACACCAATTTTGAATGGCAATTAGGCAATCGGAGATGAGGGAAGGATAGGAGGTGGCTGAAGGAAGCTTGAAAATGAGTTTAACGCCATCAGCATAGCACTGGAAATTTGAGCAGAAGATGGAAATGAAGTAGGCGAGAGTTGCCAGGTATTGGTTGAAAAGCTAAGGCGAGAGGTTAGACCCCTGGGAAACACCACAGGTAGAGAGGGAGATAGAAGATAGGAAGGACCCAAGTTGTACATGGGAGGGTCCAGCCAGGCCAGAGCCTGATCGGTGATACCCAGGTTGTCACAGAGACGATTGAGCAGGGTGGTATGGTTGACCATGTCGGAAGAAGAGGAGAGATCAAGTAAGATGAGACAGAGGTAATGTTAAGAGTCAAGGTTGGAGAGCAGGTCTTCACTGATGTTCAGGAGAGCAGTTTCCAGCTTCTGGCAGCTCTAAAGCCAGATTGGTGGTCATGGAGGGAGACAACAGTCAAAATGAAGGTTAAGCAGAGAGACGGCCAGCTTTTCCAGGAGCTTACCCAAAAAGGGAGTAATGGAAATTTGGCGATAGTTAGCCGGACAAGAAGGATCAGCTGTGGGTTTCTTGAGAAGAGGATGCACAAGGGAGTGATTTAGAGGGGAGTGGAAAGAAACAGAAGCAAAGGAGAGATTGCAGAAATTGGCAAGGGCCAGAGCAAGGGTATCGATGTGGTCCTTAATGGTTTGAGGAACATGGATGGACCTGTTTTGGTGAGGCTCTCATAGATCGGACTTGTCGAGCGACTTCATCAGGGGAGAAGAGAGGAAAGGAGGAGAAAGAGGGGAGTAGCTGAAGGGGGGGTCCTCAAGCAGAGGAGAGAGGATAGGAGGGGGAGCTGAGGAGAGGGAGGACAAGATGTCCTGGGTTTTAGAGATAAAGTGAGAGGCAAGGGCATTGCAAAGAGCCTGGGAGGCGAAAGGAGGGGTTGAGACTGCAGCAGGGTTGGCCAGCTCTTTACAGATTTTAAAGAGTTTGGCTGAGTTGCTAGATACCTCAGAGACCCAAGCTTGAATGTGGACTCTTCTTGGTGCGGACAGAGTCGGTATTGCCATTGGGGCAGGCGGAAGGCCTGTTTGTCAGAGGATGAGCAAGAAGTCCTCCATTTCCTCTCGGCCGCCCTACACTTACGTTTAAGTGTAGATAGGTCAGAGTCATACCAGGAATTGCACTTGGCTTTGGACTTCAAGCGGATCCTCATAGCAGGTGCAAGAACATTAAGAGTAGCAGAAATGGAGGATTAGAGCAGAGACAGGGCTGTGTCAGGATGTGAGTCAACCCGGGAGGGGAGGGGGGTGGGGGGGGGAGAAGGTGGCAGCGTAAGCCTCAACTGGCACATACTTCATGGGCAGGGTTTTCCGAGAAGGTGGGTGGCAATCTTGGGGTAGGCTTGGCTCGAGGGCAGGAGATAGAAAGATGAGGAGAGGAGGCAGTGATCATTCCAGGAGAGAGGAGCAGTGAGGAGAGTAGAGAGGGGGAGGCCAGAGGAGATCAAGACATCAAGGGTGTGACCAGCAGACTGAGTCAGGCCAGAGGGAAGGATAGAGAGGGAGAGTGAATTGAAGAGGTCGCAAAAGAGCGCAGATGAGGAGCAGGGAGAATCAAGATGGATGTTGAGGTCACCGAGGAGGAGTTGAGTGGTTGAGGCCAGGAGGGAGGAGGAGAGGTCAGCCCACTCAATGAAAAGAGGTGATTCGACCAGGGGGCCGGTACAGAGTAGTAACAGTAAGAGAGTGACTAGGAGAGATAGAGAGCCTACAGACAAGGCATTCGAAAGAGGAGTAAGTCTGAATGGGGATAACAGAGGCGGGAATCCACTCAGGGAACATCAGGGCTACACCCCCCTCCAGTCCGGGTGGATCTTTTAGCCGTCAGGGAGGAGAATGTCAAAGCTTGTGACAGAGCTGGCCGTGAACCATGTCTCGGTGAGAACGAGGACATCGAGGTCAAGTTCTTCAAGAAGGTGGCAGATTTCAGAGTAGTGTTTGACAGCTGAGCAAGAGACGAGAGTGTCAAGATGAATAAGGTTGCCAGCCTTAAAGACCTTCCGGGGAGGGGTACAAATCAGAGGTACGCCCTGCGGACGTGTGGAGGGGGCTTGAGATGGGGCAGAGGAGGAAGGAGAAGAGTGCAAGGTAGCCAAGGGAGAAGAGTAGGGGACAGCTGGAGATGAGAGGAAGTTGATAAGGTGAGGGAACCGCCTATCAAAAGGGGAGGAGATTAGCCTGAGGGCCTTGCACCATGACAGTGCCATTTAGGTAGACATTAAGAATGACTCTGGAGGAGTCAAAGGAATCCATGAGGACTTCCCAGCATGTGCCATCATTAATGGGAGAGGAGGAGACAGCATAGAGCACAGAGATCATATGAGGGGTCCAGAGATCTGGCGAAGGAAAAACAAAGAGGATGTCAGTGAGGGTTTGTCTGGCAGAGGTGCTGGAATAGGTATGAGTGATGGGGAGACATGGATTGGAGGCCAAGATATCCTTTTTAAATTTCTTCTTACCAGACTTAGTGAGAAGGGAAAGATAGTTGATGGAGAAGCAGTTGGAGTAGATAGGAGAAACAGACATCGCCATGGGCAGGTAGAGAGGAGGCAGTGGGAGAAAAATGCAAGTACAGCGGTGTGGAACAGTCACTGGGCTAGCAGGTTATAATTGAGGTTCAAAGTAAAATGAAACACACATCCAAAAATTGACTTTGAAAAACGCACCTAAATCGCACTTTACAAAATACACCTAAATTGCACTTTATAAAATATACCCGGATTTGAATACCAAGAGCAAATGCACAGGTAAAGAAGATTAGGTATTAGAGCAGAGTGCCGAGACAAGAGTGTTAGGGAGCTTAAAGGGAGAACAGTTGGAGCAGGCAGAGGGGAGAATGAAGGTCAATGAAGAGAAATTAAAGGGTAAGCAAAAGGAGGGAACTAACCCATGCAGAGGGAAGTAAGTCTTGGTAGTCCAGTTTCATAGGAGAGTGGGTTGGCAGCCCCAGGGAGGGTCAGGGTGCGGTAGTACAATCATGTAGCGTCCTGGTAGCGGACAGGGAAACTGACAGGGGCCTTAGGCGAGGAGGCCGGATAAAGCCTGCTGGTCCCCAGTTGGTGCAGAAAAGCACTCCGGTGCTCAATGGGAGTGCAGGAGGCAAGCAGGAAGGCCACCCACACTGCTGCCTCTGTGCTGCTAGCCTGTTCACCCGATGAAAAGATCCAAATACAAGGTAGAGCGATGTAATGCGCCAAAGTCACGTTCAACTTAGATGTAAAAATAAACGCTTTTTTTCCCCACAACTCTTTTCGTCAAAACTTGCCTCCTTAATTTTCCAAAAGGTGCATTAGGTGGATTTCAATGCGCCTACCTTTAAGGAGGGACCCACAGATGCCAGGCACTGCCTCGGGATCAAGAAATCAGCTGTTGGAGGGAGAAAGGAAGGCTGGAACCTTCCAGCAGTAAATGGCCCAGAAAAGGTTCCAGCCAGGAAGGCTCGAAACTCAGCAGATGTGTAGGCGACAGGAGCATTCAGGAAGCTCGAACGGGACAAACAAATGGAAATAAACAAAGTATACCTAGCACACAGCACATACGGTGGGAATCAGCTGGAAAAACTTCAGAAGTTTGGCAGGCCGGCTTCTTCCATGTAGCAGAACAAAGCGACAAGAGTAGGAGAATGGGACTAGGCAGGGCCTTCAGTCCACTGCAAACAACCCTAAAGGTGGCTAGGGACAGAGTCGGATGACCAACCACATTAGTTGATAAGAATGACTGCCACTTAGCCTCAGCCACCCCCTCACTGGAAGTGACAGGGAGAGTTGGGGACCCATACTGAACCAGTTAGGACCAATATGAGGGGCTGTCGTCGTGGGCTGGTTAGAACAGCAATTTTAAGGTAACCTTGTTGTTACCTTGTATGAAGGAAGCCCTATTCTACAAAATGGCCAAGGCTAGTAAGTAAAAAAAAACAACACTGGTACTTCTCCCCACACCCCCCACCAAAAGGCCCAAAAAAAAAAAAAGGTACATTGGGATACCAATGCAGTAATATTGATTACACATATGGCAAAGCCAAAACTAAAGTATATCTACAACCAACCTACTTCCTAAACATAATGTAGGGTTATAGAACCCCCCCATGGCAAAATTAGGGAGTCCGAGAGGCACCTCCAAGACTGGGCACCAATTCCATACACCTTAAAAGACGTAAAAAGGATTGAAATTTCAGGAAAACTTCAGAAGTCCCCCTGGAAACCAACTAAAAGTCAGTGATCCCCCCGAAAGGGGAGGGGGGGGGGTGTTCACAAAAGTTGAGGGGGCCTAAAATGTGGCCCTGGAAGGCCACACAAAATAGGAACTCTGTCTTAACAGTTGCGGCAAATCTTATGTCGTCCTTTCCCCCTGAAGATGAGACCCTTTTCATGAGATCAGGGAGGCGAGGCAGCTACCCGATAGTCCCCCTGAGGGTTGTACTCAGTGGGTGGAACTCAGGGGGAGGGATTCACCCTCTGGGATATTGCATAATAATACACCCTCACCCACCTTTCCTCAGTCACCTTCTTTACCTTCTACATACCATATAGGTTTCCCCATGTATTTATGTTATAGCAATAGTACCACAAATACTGGGACAAGGAAGATTAGGGCCTACTCCACTGGACTATCCCCTCTATGCACTGTGACGAGGAAGATGTGTGGATCCCCGAGTGGATCCCCAAGCAACCTCTCAGAGATCCAGATTGAACATTCTAGTGGTCAAACCACAGGCAGCTTAACAATGGAAGAGGGACTTACATGGCTGTCAGTCCCTCCTCGGAGGCAGTGCGAGCAGAGGTCGTTTCCCGCACCAGGACAAGCTGAATCTGCAGATGCTGATCGGGACGTTACAGGGAGAGTTCCGGAGTCCCCATCTGCTCCACCAAAGACTGAAGTGCCAGAAATGGGCAAGGCAGAAAGTCCATGCTCAGGAGAGCGCTGCACGACACAGGCGAGCAGGTACGTGCAGCGCAACGGAAGTGTGGCGTAGCAGCGTAACCCAGTGTGAAAACAGTAAGTAGCGAAGAAGAGTTGCCTGAACCTATGGAGACCAGAGAAGGAGGCGAATGACTGGGAGATCCACTGTGAAGGGGTCTGGGACCCGCATATAAGAAGCCACTGTGGAGGGGTCTGGGACCCGCATATAAGAAGCCACTGTGGAGGGGTCTGGGACCCGCATATAAGAAGCCACTGAAGGAGTCTGGAAATCACATTTAAGAAAGGCAGTCCCTGGCAGGAGAGTACACTGGGGCTGTCAACTGAACAGTCAAACTAAGTCTGGGGAAGGGAGACATTTCCCCCCAACCACACTGAACTTCCGTGAGAAGCCTAAGAAAGGGAGACATTTCCTCTACTTTGGGAACCATACCCATCCAGAAGAAGTAATTTTTCTGAAATCATAAGAGACTAATGCAGTTTAGTTTGGTTATAAGTGTAAGGGATAGAAGTAAGAGTTTTGACACAGGACGGTGGACTTTTTAGTTATGGACATTCTGACGTCTACTTAGTTTTAGTTGAGGTACGGAAATCCCTCAGAGTTAGGGAAAGATAGGGGTTTCTCTTTATTTCTTTGAAGAAAAAAAAAGTCTTTGCCCAAAACCATGACACCTGTGTCAGTCTCCTCCTTCCACACCATTGCACAGTCGTCAACGTTAGTTAAGAGTGCACAATACCTAGCTGACCCCAAAAACTCCTAAATATACACATCCGTGAAATACAGTCCTCTGCATGATCAGAAACAATAACACTTACATTAAAAATACAGTAAAGAATCTGGGTGGGAGAAATGGAAGAAATGGCTGTGACTGGGGGTGGGAGTGGAGGGGGAGTGTATAACTTATTGGGAGGTGCTACCCAATCAATGGGAGGTGCGACCCAATCCGTGATATTTGAAGCTGGGGCACGGAAAAGGGAAAGAACATCTAATGACCAGCAGTCAACTTTTGAGTCCGCCGACCGCTTTCGAGCAGTATCCTTGATGGTGAATGAAGGAGTAGGAGCAGAATGGGCCACCTGGACTATGGTGACCCTGCTGTTCTGCTCCCCAGAATAAAAATATCGGAGAAGGCTCTAGGTGGTCATGTAACAGCAGAGAGCAGGGCGAGACGCTGCCCACTGGTTTAGTAAAATAGATGGAGGCGAAGCAGAGAAGTAACTTGATGAAGTTCCTGTTTAAAAAGAATGTGTGAACAAGGTCTAATTGACTGTTTTAACCAGGAGGCCAAAATCTCGAATGCTGATCCCCTGGCAGAAAGGGAAGTTCTGGGTGAGGGGGATTGGCGACAATGGGGGAGGACTGGTGGTGTTGACTCTTCAGCCTTCTCCACAAGGGCCAGCTAACAGGTGTAAGGGAGGCATGATATCACAAGTATGATACTCAAGTTTCAAAATCTTTATTACATTCTTGGTGTTTAGAAAAACTCCTACTTTACCCTTGAGCTATAATGGGAGTAGTCTCTACCATTAAATAATAAAGAAAACACAGTCCTAGTGAGTCTCTCAAATCAAAATGGCCTATACTAACAAAACCGAATGCCTGCCCTATCTCCTATACAAAAAGTGCATAAAGGGGAATGTGTATGTAAAGGAAAGGCAGTGTTATAACAAAGGATCAAGGTGGCTGAGTCAGCTCTCCTCCCCACATTGGACAGCATAGAGTAAGGCAGCCCCCGTAAACAGGACGACGCACTGGCTCAGGTTATCTAAAAAAGGCAGTTCAAAACGTGGGTTGAGGTCCGCTTGGCCTTCCACGTTAAAGTTACTTATTCTAGTTTCCTAAAAGTTCTTTCACAGTTCAACATAAGCTCATGTAGGTCTCACTCTGTCGGGTTCGGAGCGTTCAAGGCATCCACAATTCACGTAGGTCTCCCTCAGCCGGGCTTGGACCTCGCAATCACTGCAGTTGCAAGGGTTCCCTTACTCAAGCTTCACTCACATTCATTAGGAGTTCCCTTACCCTAACTTATTTCATGTATCTGATCTCCCTCAATCGGTCTTGGACCTTTCAATAAACATGTTTACTGATGTCGAAGACTTTTGAATGTGCAATGCTTTTACTATAGACCGCTGCAGGACCACTTTGACTATAGCTCACCTGTATGTTATTTGAACCAGTGTCTCTTGGTCTTGGTAGTTCAATACTACAATCAGAAAAGATATCTTCCTCTTCTAGTCATCGCCTTTTAACTTCCCCTTTTGTCAGGGTTAATCTTGTCCATTACGCATTTCAGAGTTTGTTCACTTTGCCGCTTTACAACAAGACAAACCATTTCATGGAGACTTTCGAGTGGGCCAGTTCCTTTCACCGGACCACTCCGCTACACTGTATTACTGGCTTCACGGGAACTTAAAAAAGTCACACTACTGGTTTGCTTTCTTTCGCTCATCAGCATGTGTGCAACTTTCAATTGTGAGATACATTGTTGCGGCTTCAATTTTCCTTGACAAAAGCAGGCCTTTCATGTCTTTCACTAACTCACCAGTTGTGTGTATTCCTTTGTCTCTGCAGCTTTGATTCACAAGTCAAGGTTGATACCATAGGCTTGGCCTCGCCTGCTCAACTCTGTCGTTCACCCGGGAGATTAGCTGGCGTCCTTGATACACAATGCAGGTTCCTTTTTGTTTGGGATTTGGCTTTCTCCACATATCCTTCGCAGGGATCTTCAGGGTTTTCCCAACCTTTGGTCTGGTCCCTCAACGGGTCGTCCTGCTCCAGTGGGTTCACCTTCTCACCGGATGATCTGCCCCTTGTCGTGTCTCACCTTGCTCAGAGTGCGTCTCCATGTTCTGCCTTTTATCCGTGTGGGGGAAGCTAATGGGTAAGAGATGTATGTGATAACGGTCAAGTGCCTGACTGATTAACAGGACATGTCCAATGAGACATAAGTGTTAGCCTCTTTACTCAGTCGTCCCCTTCCTCGGCCCAGTGTTTGTGTAGAAATAGGGTTGGAACATAGAAAATATTACAAAACAGGATGGGGTATGGGCATCTGAAAGGGGGGGTATACTGCGCCTCACCATTGGTTGCCTCACCCCCCACTCCCTGAAGATACCCCACCCAGTTGATGCTCCCGCACTAGTCCAACCCCAGGGTCTGTATCCAAAGGTGAGGGGCGTGCCCTGGCCACCTGACAGAGAGATCCCTGTGAACTAATAAGTGAGACACCCTTTGGTTTCTCACATAGGGCCCCTGTTTGCACACTTAACTCCCCTAAGGTACATCAGAGGATGCTTGCCTGCCCCCTCCACCTTTGTAAACTGTCTAAAGTTTCACAATCAAATAAGGGTAGAAGCGAAGGAAGGTGGCCATCCTTGCTACACTATACCAGCACCCCAGGCTTTGAAGATCTGGCAGAACCTCATAAATCCACCAGATATCTAGAGACATCTCCGAGATTAGATATAACTAGGATCGAAAAGATGATCAATTTCATGGAGCTTGAAGGTCTAAGTGTGCCTGTCCTGTCAAAAAAGTTGAACGGAGACATGTAAATTCGCTATCTATTTGCTTTCTACAGGTGCCCGCAGAAGGCAAATGCGAAAACCCTGAGCTTCCAGATCCAACACAGTGTGGGAGCAAAAGAGGCCAGGAAGAGGAGCAGGGGGAGGACCCAATGGCTTCTGTCTTGAATTCTTTGGAGGCCTCGTCAGCGTCCTCCAGTCTGTCTTTGGATAGAGGACCATGAACCACCCCTTCAAAAGAAGGCTGGTTTGACAATGGTGGGCGTTCCCCCTTTTCAGGCCTTCCACAATCCAGCAAACTAAGACCAAGTATTCTATTACATCAACATCCTTGCTTACCCTGGGAAAACAAGCTGCGAGCAAGAGCAGTTCTTTCATTTGTATGTGAAAGCAGGCTGGATTTAGTGGAAACTAATCCCGATATGGAACCAGAGCCTAAAAGAGCACTTTAGTGTACATACTTGACAGTTTAGGCATGCTGCATTGTTAGGCAAAAACCTGTGCAGTTCCCTTAGGGACCACTGCAAAAGGATTAAGACTAAAGGTGTTGGCAGTAAACCCAATTGGTAGCAGTCTGTACCACCCAGATTTACCTGGTAGCTGTGGCTGAGCAGCCAGACCCCTCTCAAGAAGAGTTAGACAGTATATAGAGTATACAAGATAGGTACCAAAATACAGTAGGACAAGCAAACACTGCCCAGAGCTTTGGTATTAAGTATATCATTATTTATTTAAAGACACACTTAGAAACACTCTAGCACTATTATTATAAGCAAGTTCAAAAACAGTCACTATTAATATATGTACATCCCTTATTCCTTATTAGACAAGTCTTAGTTAACACCACTTATTTCCAGACAGAGGTGAGCGTTTAACTAAAGATGGCACTCCAATACGTTTAAGAAAAAGGGAGGGAAAAGGCAGTAATTAGGAACAGCACACAACACAATACTTTAGAAGCACTCAGCAAGGCAGGAAAGTCAAAGTCTACTTGTGAGCAAAAAGTTCAGAGGCCAGGCTCCCTCTTGGAGAGAGTAGAACACCAATGTGCCCAAGATCACACAGTTTAAAAGGCTTGGAAAGTCTTGCAGAGAGTTTAAAAAGGAATCAGTTCAGCTCAGAAAAGTTCAGTTAGCCAGCCTAGGGCCGACCTAAGTGGTAAAGACACCCCACACAGACCGTTGCGAGGGAGGCCAGGCGGACACAGTACCTTGAAAGTGGAGAGAATCCTCCAGCGGGGCAGTTGTTCCTGGCAGTGCATGCAAGTCGCGGCGTCGTCCAGAGGAAGAGATGATCTCGACGTGGAGGAAAGCGGAAGGGCGTTGCACTGCCAGGGAAGAAACCAGCTGCGGAGTTCTCCGGTAAAAAGGTACTACCCTTTTATTTGCGGTAGTGGAAAAACGTGGTATCCCGGTTGCCGGGGTGCTTGGCACAGGCAAGGCGGCCACGAGATGATCCGGGAAAGCGAAAAGGCGGGCAAACTGGTTATCCCCACCAGTCAAAGAAAGAAGAATCTTCGGGATGAAGATCTCCTCTGTCGTTGGAAGAAGTGGTGAGTCGGTTCAGCAGGGCTCCACCGGTGGTGTCGTCGTTGCAGGTCGGATCAGCTTCTCCCTCTTCAGATTCTTTGGTCCTGTGACGACGTCTGAAGTCCCAGTCCCCAAAGCCCTGCTTTTATGCAGAAAACCCCCATTCATCAGTCCTAGCTGTCACTCAAACATGCTAAGTGGTGAGCCGCGCGGCTCACCACTGGGCCAATCACACAAGAGTGTGACTTGAGTTGCCGAGGCAACTCAGTCCAGGGTGCCTAAACCCCCTCCCACATCCCCTGTGGTACCCAGACAGCGTGGCACCACTTTTGGAGGCTTCTGTGGAGAAGCCCGCCAGAAAGTGGAACAAAGGGCTCGACTTGGGTTGGAGTCACAGAAGCGAACACAAACAGAACCGAGTTCTGGCAAAAAATACCAACCAGTGAATTAATATTAAATAAATAAACCGGCGGTATGTTTGAGGCTATGTTAAAAAGTATTAGCCTCGAACAATGGGAAAATCCCATAGGAATATATTTGCGGTTGAATATAAAAAGTAGTATCCACTGCCACCAGCCAAAACTCGCTCAGGGGGACTGGACAGTGCCCCCTCGAACAACAGACCCAGGGGCAATCTAATTGCCCCTACCAGTACGCCCACAATATGATGGTTTGTACTGGTTCTGTTCACAATTTAGGACTAGTAAAGCCAATGGTGACTTTACATGCCCTGGGAGACAGTAGTCAGTCCCAGGGTACAGAGTCTATGTTTGGGGGTTACTAGGACACCCCGGTGTTACGGCACGGAGGGTGCTGTGTAGCACACATGCCAAGAACCCATGAAGCCCTATGGAGTAAAAGACCCCATAGCCCATAAAACACATTCCAAAGTCAAAGGGTATCTCAAATCATGTCTAAGAGTGGGAGAAAAAAGAGTCTCACTCTTAGCAGGAGAAAAAATAAACCCCAAAAATCCAGCAAAGCTGCCGAGGGACTCACAAGGTTTGGGAAATTAGCCTTAACAGAGAATTCTCCCTAACATGCATAATAACTCATACTATGAACACTGCCCATATGTCTACCTGGCCATCACTGCATCGTATTAGAAATGGCTAGGTATGAAATCATCACTAAGATGACTGAGCAGCTCCACAATTCCTAGCCCAAGACCAATGAAAATTCCATTTCCAGTATGACACAGTTTGACATTTCCACTATACATCCAGTTTGCAGAATGGCCTTTTAGCAACTCCTTTACTTCACGCTCGTCAAGGCCAGTTTACTCCAATTATACTAGGTCCCAATTTGACAATTCCAGTATATTCAAGATTCTATTTTAAGGTTGCCAATCCCAGCATTCACAGTCAATGTATTCGTATTTTGGCCTTCAAAGTATGTCTCGAGTTTGAGAACACTTTCAAGTCTCCAGTTTGCACCATCAGTACACTCCCAGATTGCCAAACCCAGTGCATTACCCATTTACACAAACCAGTGCATTCCAAGTTCACAAAATGTCAGAAATAGTTGTTCAGATGGCACAATTTTAGTGGACCCAAAGTTTGACAATCGCCTATAATTCTAGTGTTGCCATCGGAGCAAAGATAAGATATGCACACAAAAATAAAAGTAAAAAAATCTAAAAAATAAAAATAAAAAATAGAATCACACCTAGTTACATATTTCTGCTTTCAACAGCAGTATTGCTCTGCGTTTGCGCAATCCATATTCTTTCCAGTTTCAAATATTCAAGTTTATTGACCAACAGTTTGTAGAATCCCAATATACATTTACACAATTCTAGGGTACATATAGCTTGCAAAATCCCAATACGTTTCCAGGTTGCACAATCCACTATGCTCCCAGTACGACCAGTCCCGTTTGCACAAGCTTAGCACAGAACCCCTTTCACTCTCCCATATATTCCCAAGGCGTACTAAACACTGAGGTCAGTGCCAGAACATTGTTATGTGGCCTACTTTATCTTCCCACTGTCTCCCCAGGACACTTCTTCCCACTGTCTCCCCATGACACAGCAGTTGTGACGAAGATTGTCATCATAATAGAGTAAGAACGTAAAGATTTTACGAACAGCACTAATATTTATTACCATCACACTGAGGCAAAAGAGCAAGCTCTTTTTAAGGGTTCAAACATAACTGGAAGGCTGGGAACTCAAACACACAATCTACCCAAACTAATGTAGTACCAGGACTGCAGTGGGGATCAAAGCCCAACCAAATACAAGGAGGCATAAAACAGCCTGCGTGTTAGTGAAGTCCCTCTTACCCAGTAACGTGGGGCATAGGATTGAGTAACAAGTCATCAAGAACCAGAATATTTAAGCTCTTAGAAAAAGTTTTTGAAAGCCCTCAGGAACATTTAAATTAAAGAGGACAAATGCCTCTGTAAAAACCCCTGCCCTGCCCCACAATTGAAGGCTCATAATACCAGTTTGAATTGGGTCGAGCACACTAATGTCGATCAACAGCTGTTCAGCAGTCTGCTTTAGGAATGGAAGGAGAAAATCTCTTTCCCAGGATTCTATTGAAATTACACAAATAAGAAAATACAAATTCAGAACGAATTAATAGTAGGTAGGCGAAGCAACATCCGAGTAAAACTGCTTATAAAAAAGCTGTCTGCTAAATACTAGGCATAGCATGTATCAGGTTATTCCACTGCTAAAGATACTGGAAAATATTGAAGTACAAGTTATAGACCAAAGTTGTGAAAACAAATTGTTTACCGTCAGTAGTGACAAGCAAATGGGCTTGCGTTACAAAATACAGATTCCCGATTGGAGGCTTGCAGCCCAAAACTATAGATCAATTCGAGCAAAGCAGTACCTTGTAGCAAATGGTTCGTGCAAAACAGTACCCTGAAATATGGAGAATGACATTTTGCCATAACTGGACGAGGGGGATCTGCAACATGTGGTTCCCCAGAGCTTTTGGACTAGGAATCCCATGATCCCCAACCACTGCTATGCAGTCAATGGCTGCTGGTATTTTTGGTGCATAAATCTCAAGAGGCAAATGTGTCATACAACTGACTAGACATTTTTAACAAGCATGCACTATTCTTGCTACAGCTAGTGGCAGCAGTTTGGAAAAGGAAGAAAAACGAACATTAAATTAAATAAGTACTAGCATTTGTACCACAGGAAGAGAATTTAAACACCAGAATTTGAGCATTTTAGTACTCCAAAATCTGTTTTACCTGTTGACATATTACTGACGGATGCAAACTCGTTGAAGGTGTTGTAGTTTGGCAAGAAATTCTGTACAGATACATCATCCACACCACACCGGATATCTGCTTCTTCACAAAGATGGCGAAAACAGGACATTGCGACAAGCACAGCCTCGATATCTGGACTCCATAAAAACATGTACAAAGCAACCTCCAATTTTGTCTGAGCTTGACGACACATTGCTGTACCACTGCCTAATGCAGCGCTTTCCTAAAGGGAAGACAAATTCATGTTTACTCACTTAGTAGCCACATTAATGTAGGACTTGCCATATTCCATTGAACCTTTCTTGCATCCTACTGTGCATAACGGTTTAAACCCTCTTCATATAAAAGAATCCCATCACACCGCCAGGTGACCACTTGAGTGGTGATAGTACACGGTATAAATATCCTAACATAAAATACCCTAAGTTACTGTTAAAGGATCGGTTATATCCGTGTTGGCTAATCATGTAGATGGAATCAGATCATGCGTTAAAACACTGCTTTATAGTATTGTGAAAAGGAAGTGAAAAAGCTGTACAGCTGTAAGTAAATGTTTATTACTTGACCACTTGCTTAAGAGACATCACACAATGAACAAGTTACTTACCTGTAACTATTGTTCTCCAGCATGGGTCTGGCATGGATTCACATGCTCATGAATATTCCCGGTCAGGCCGGGAATCCTCGGTAAGGAACAAGTTACTTACCTGTAACTGTTGTTCTCCAGCATGGGTCTGGCATGGATTCACAGGCTCATGAATATTCCCCGTCGTCAGGCTGGGAATCCTCGGTAAAGAAAAATCAGTATCAGTTTCGTTTCTGATCTGTCTTTTGTAGCAGTAACCAATCACTGATCTCTGCGTCATACTGACCACAGCCAATGACAATCACTGTCCTCTAGGTAATACTGCCGCCAGCCAATAACAGTCTTCTCCCTTAGCCACTCCTCTGGCAGCAATCTTCAGATTTGGTAAGCAGGTAAAGTGGCAGTATGACCAAGAAAAGCCGCAGAGGGGTAGGAGGGAGGGTGCGCATGTGAATCCATGCCAGACCCATGCTGGAGAACAATAGTTATAGGTAAGTAACTTATTCCTTCTCCAGCATGGGTTCCAGAATGGATTCACATGCTCGTGAATAAAGAATACATAGCAGTACAACAGTGCACAACCACGGGAGTTGGCAAGGCTCAACAGAAGCAATTACTCTAACCTCTGGAACAGACTCACCTCATACAAACAGGTTGCGTAGCACCACTTGGCCGATTCTGGACTCCTTTCTGGAATCCCTGTTGACACAGTAGAACTTTGTGAAGGTGTGCGTGCACCTCCACGTAGCAGCCCTGCAGATGTCCAGCAGGGGCAAACCAGACAAACGCTGTTGTCGCAGCGATCACTCTGGTGGAGTGGGCTCTCGGATGACCGGGCAGCGGTCGGTTCGCCAACCGATGACAGCGTGTGATGCAGCCGGAGAGCTACCTTGAGATGGAAGCCTTGCACGAGGCCTTCCCATGGTTCACAGGACCAAAGTTCACGAACAGTTGAGACGTCTCCTGAAAAACACTTTGTGCGGGCCATGTAGAACTTCAGGGCACGAGCAACGTCCAGGGAGTGAAAGGCCCTTTCAGCTGGTGATGAAGGCTTCGTTGAAAATCACAGGCAACACCAAAGGCTTGTTGTGGTGGAATTCCAACTAAACCTTCGGCATGAAAGAGGGGTGCGCCTGCAGAACCACCCTTGACTCATGGAAAGTCAGATATGGCCGTTTGCACTGTAGGGCCTGGATCTCACGCACTCTCCTGGCAGAGGTGATGGCCACAAGGAAAGCCGTTTTCCACGAGAGGAACTTGAGAGGGGCCTGATGCATAGGCTCAAATTGGGACCCCATGAGCCTCATCAGCACCACGTTGAGTTCCCCTGCCGGGGCAGAAGCCTTAATGGGCGGGAAAGATTGAAACAGTCCTTTGAGGAACTCCTTGATGAGACGGTGAGACCAAAGAGAAGGTCATCCAGGAGACCTGGCGTAGCAGGAGATAGCCGCCAGGTCCACCTTGATAGATGCGTGCACCAGTCCGGCCTTGGCCAAGGATAACAAGAATGGAAGAATGTGCGGGGCGTGACACTCAGAGGGGTGATCTTCTGTGACCAGCATCACTAAGCGAAACGCTTCCACTTGTGACTGTAGCACTTCAAAGTCGATGCCCTGGCCTTGGCAAGGACCTCCCTCCAGTCCGCTGGCAACTCGTATCCTCCAAACTCTAGGGCAGCAGGAGCCAAGCCCTCAGGTTCAGTGATCCTGGGTTGTGATGCAGGATTGCGCCTCCTTTTCTGGTGAGAAGATCCTGGACCACTGGCAGTTTGACCGGGGGCGACGCTGACAGGCTGAGAAGGTCCGGGTACCAAATCAGCCTCGGCCCCGCCGGGGCGATGCGTATCATCCTGCATTGACACTGTTTGAGTGTATTAATGACTCGCAGCAGGAGTGGCAAAAGCAGGAATGCATACAGAAACAGGCCTTCCCAGGGGAAAGAGAACACGTCCCCTATGCTCCTCGGTTGATGAAATCTGCTGGCAAACTTATGCCATTTGGAGTTTGCTGCTGTCGCAAACAGATCGATCTGGGGTCTGCCAGATTTGATGAAGCTGCGGTCCACCTGGTCCTGCCGAAGTTCCCACTCGTGGCAGGAGCGCAACCGCCTGCAGAGGGAGTCGGTGATGGTGTTCTTGATGCCTGTCAGGTGAAAGGGGACGAGGAACATCTCTTGTCGGACAGCCCAGTGCCACAAATCCTGCGCCTCTTTGGAGAGCGCTGGGGATCGAGTGCCCCCTGCTTCCGGATGTAGAACATCATGGTGGTGTTGTCCATGAAGATCCTCACCACCTTGCCCTTCAGAGAAGGAAGTAATGACATGAGGGCCCAGAAC
Organism: Ambystoma mexicanum; assembly: GCF_040938575.1. Lineage (NCBI taxonomy): Eukaryota > Metazoa > Chordata > Amphibia > Caudata > Ambystomatidae > Ambystoma > Ambystoma mexicanum. The sequence continues at coordinate 274,427,421 of NC_090931.1, read as the reverse complement.
ACTGCACGCCGCTTCAGGATATTGATGTGAAGATCCTTCTCCTCTGCCTGCCACGGGCCTTTGGTGTGCAGACGTCCAGTGTGGGCTCTCCAACCTTCCAGGGAAGCGTCCATAAAGACCACCTCCTGGTATGGGGGCTTTGAAACCATGTGCCCTGGGTGACGGAGTGAATGTCCCACCACCGTATCACCCGACGGAACGCCTCTTCAAGGGGGATCTTGTCTGCAAAGCTTCTGGAGTGTACCCAGGTGTGCTGTTGGGCTCGGACTCTCTTTGGACTTGGGTCTGTGGTGGAGGACTTTGTAGCTACCTGGTGCAGTTGTAAGGACAAGAAGAAGCTGTCCTTGTGGAAATCAGGCAAAACACTGCATCATTTTAAGGACTGCATTGCCCAAAACACATTGCGTGCTGAAGCCCCTCCCCCTGGCTCACAGAAAGCACCTCATTCCGCGCGCGCATTCTAAGTGTGCCCAAGTGTGCTGTTGGGCTATTAGGGTGGGAAGGTGGGTGCGGTGGTATGGAGAACTTGATCATTTGGTTCCTGAACTGCGGGTCGGACTCCCACCATGAGGCAAGTACAAGGAATAGTAGGTGAGATTCACAGAGTTACAGTTGGTGAAATTGATCTACTGTGAGCATGGCTAATGGTCTGTGTAGTAGCAGATTCATTGAGTCACCGCTTCCTGGTATTACTAACATTGATTTATTGGTCTGTCCCGGAAATAGGACCTACTCTGATATTGGGAACCTGGATGTTGATGTGGGTTTGACTAGTGGTGCTTGTGGTTACGAACGCTCTGGGCATGCTAGTACGAATTCCATCTCTTCTAGCTTGCCCACCCTGATGAGAGGTGTGGGCTTAACATCTGGCTGCACGAATGATCAGGTTGCTCATAGCGCACAGGTGCATCTTTCGGAAATACACTCATTAAATCAAGATGTAAGCGTGCCATCCATTAATGGAATCTCAATGAAGGAGGCAAATGAATGCTGTGAGTAATTTGAATTGGCTGCGGGTCGCTTGCCTGAAACTAGCTCACCTAATTTAACAATGATGGGCAATGAGTCTGCGAATGAGTTGGCAAAGATTGGACTGGATGCAATGGAGGAGCTCAATAAACGGGTCAGACAATCTATTGGCATTCTGACTGTGTTAGTGCAACAAACATGTGGTAATGAGGGTATCTGTAAAAAAGTACTTGTGTGCTACCCAGAGAGTGATCCACGAACAGCCAGTCAACCTAGTCTCATTTACGGGAATAATGATATTGGATCCCAGGGGGCATATGTTTAGTGTTCCTATAGAAGCGACTGTCCGTGCACCCCTTATTAATTTGACTTCAGTGGGTGAAGAACATACAATTATTTGTACGGAGAGGGACCTAATGCTAATATATCTTTTCTATCTGGTGCAGACAGGCCCTTCACCTTCCCCGTCATCTTCCGCATATTAGACCTCTTGGATAAGGGGCATGACTTCACGCACCTTGAGATTCGTGAAATAAAATTCTCTATGAACGATATTCTAACTAAGATAAATCGGTTAGAGGGCTTCATCATTGCACGGGAGACTTGCACCCATCACAACAAAGACCTGTATTGTGAAAGCAAGGCAGCAGCCTTGACCAAAGAGAAGAACAAGTTACTTACCAACTGGTAACGTTCTTTCGACTGGATGTTCCTCCAACGCATTGCACATCTTTGACATGTAATGTCCACAGCTGTGAACTTCGGAAACTTTTCGGCAGAGGGCGTCCTGCGTCAATGGTGTCGGTTCCATGTCCCTCTAAGGCCTCCATCGAGGGCGACGACACAGGATGTTATAAATAGGACGCACAGCGCCCGTAGCCTCAGTTTAAGATTTGTCCCCCAGAACGTGTGGCACCAGTCTGATGCCTGCTGGACTGCACTTAGCCTTGCGGAAAACAGAAGCTGCAATCGCATAGGAAATTCTCCTGAGGGGGCAGGCTCGGAGGGCGATGTGGAATGCTTTGGAGGAACAGTCAGTCGAAAGAACATTACCAGTTGGTAAGTAACTTGTCCTTCGAATGGATTGTGTCCTCCAACGCATGCCACATCTTTGAGAGACTCCCAAAGCAGTACCAGTAAATGGAGGAGGGAGAAGAATTAAGAGTACCTAATCAGATTGCGGAATAAAGAACTGCCTTCCCAAAGGCCATATCCTGACCATGGATTGCCTCCAGGGAATAATGTTTTCCCAAGGTGTGATGGAAGCCCAAGAGCGGCATCACAAATATTCCTAATAGGAACACACTGCTGGAGGGCGGTGGACGTAGCCACGCCCCTGGTGGAATGAGCTCTCAACCCATCAGGAGGGTCCTTACCCACCAATCGATAACATTCCGAAATGGTGAGGATAATCCACCTGGACAAGGTCTGTTTAGTAACAGCCTGTCCCAATCGGTGTCCAGCATATCCTACAAAGAGTTGATCGTCCACTCTGAACCTGGACATCCTAGAAATATAAAAGCTCAGAGCTCTCCTAGGATCCAACCGATGGAGTTGCACCTCTTCCTTACCAGGATAAGGAGGAGGCTAGAAAGATGGAAGAACCACCTTTTGATTGAAATGGTATTCAGAAACTACTTTAGGTAGAAAGGAGGGACGTACTCGCAGTACAACCCTGTCCTTGTTAAACACAGTAAAGAGTGGCTTATATGAAAGTGCCTGCAATTCACTCACTCTGCGAGTGGAAGTAGCCACCACCAAGAACACAGTCTTGAAGGACAAAAGTGAAACCTTTCAAATGGAGCACCACGATGGGAATACATTAGTCAGTCCTTTACAAAACTGAGAAATCAAGGGAATCTAAAAAGAACATTCTTCAGATGAGCGCTGCCAGGTAACCTTTAATGGTACCCACTTGAAGGCTCCTATGGGCCAAAGACAGTAAGAAAGACAAAACCATAGGAATGGAGCACTGAAAAGGATCAACATTGTGATCTCTGCACCAGTCGCAGAACTTACGCCAACGCTACAGGGATTTTGTTGCAGGCCGCCTGGCCGAAAGCAACACCTCCACCACGTCATCCGGGAGGTCCCAATCCCTATACCTCAACCTTTCAGATACCAAGCATGAAGGCTTAGAGTCTTGACCTCTTGATGGAGAACCTGACCCCCCCCCCCTTGTGCGAGAGAGAGCGAGCGCGAGAGAGAGAGAGCGAGGAAGCGCGAGCGAGCAAGCTGCTCACAGTGGGGAAGATGGCATGGCAGGCAGATGGACATTTCCAGAAGGTCTGGGTAAGACGCTCTCCTGGCCCAATAGGGAGCAATGAGGATCATGTGGGAACCGAACCTTCGTAACCTCCTCAACACTTGAGGAATGACAGGGACTGGAGGAAATGCGTACAGCAGTGGTAATGACCAATCCACCAAGAGCGCGTCTCCTAACGCTATTCTTGGAGGAGATTCCCTTGAGCAGAATCTCTCGCACTTCTGGTTGACACTGGTAGCGAAGAGATCCACTTGCGGGGTTCCCAAAAGGGCTAAGATCTCCTGAAGGACTTGCTGAGCCAACTCCCACTCGTGGGAGACCGTGCTCTGCCTGCTCAGAGCGTCCGCCGCTGCATTGTCGTCTCTGGCCAGATGAACTGCCGAGATTGAAATTTCCTGCAGGATGGCCCAGAACCAGAGCTGCATTGCCTCTCTGCACAACAGAAATGACCCTGCCCCCCCCCCTTTTTGTTGAGGTAATGCATGGCCACTGCGTTGTCCGTCATGATCAGGACACTCTTCCCCCGTACAGAGGGCAGAAATGCCTTCAGGGCTAGCTTGATGGCCCTCAGCTCTAACAAATTGATGTGGACTCTGACAGAAACAAACGACCGCTGGCGGTCAAGTCGTTGGCATGAGCGCCCCATCCTGTGAGGGAAGCATCCGTCACTACTGTTACCTCTGGCCACGGTTGCCAAAACTGTTCCCCCCCCAACCCCACCCCTCACCAGGTTCCCTTCGTTGTCCCACCAGAGAAGATCCTGGGAGACCGAGAATGGAATCTGAACTGGATCCGACATCTTGCCAGAGAACTGCGACCACTGCATCTTGAGCGCCCACTGCAGGGTTCTCATCCGCAGCCTTGCCTCTGGCACCAGAAAAATGCAGGATGCCATGAGGGCGGGCAACCTTAAGAATTCAAAAGCCGAGAGACTCTGGCATGTTGAAACTTGTCCACCATCTGTACAATGTGATGAGCCCTTACCTTGGGGGGCGAACACTTCCCCAAGGACATGTCCAACACAGCTCCGATGTACTGGAGCTGTTGGGTAGGTGTCAGGTGCGACTTCTTCAAATTCAGGGAGAAGCCTAGACTGTGAAGGGTGCAGCAGGTGACACTGAGATGATCCAACGCCAGCTCGGGAGAGAGTGCCAGGATCAGCCAGTCGTCCAGGTAGGGGTAGACGTGAATCTCCCCTCACCTGAGGTACGCTGCCACCACCACCGTGAGCTTGGTGAAGACCCTCGGGGCAGAGGTCAATCCGAATGCCAGGACCCTAAACTGAAAGTGTGAGTCGCCAGCTGCAAACCTCAGGCACTTCATGTGCCGATCCATCATGCACACATGAAGTAAGCATCCTTGAGGTCCAGAGACACCAACCAATCCTGAAGTTGAAGGGTCTGAAGGACTTGAGAAAGAGTGACCATCTTGAACCTGTCCTTCCTGAAGTTTGTTCAACCAATCTCAATCCCCCGTCTTTCTTTGGGATAATAAAATAAGGGTAATACCATCCCATGTTACTCTCCGCTACAGGCACCACTTATATAGCGCTTTTCTCCAGCAGGCTCAAAATTTCCTGCGCAAGGAGCGGATCCGGAAGCTTCAAAGAGTTTCTCTGGTGGATTGTCGTGAGGCCACTGAAGGAAGGGAAGGCAGTAGCCGTGGGCAATGGTATCCAGAACCCACGCATCTGAAGTAATGGCACACCATTCTTCGAGATGCTGAGACAGTCTGCCCCCAACCGGCGAACCATGGGACATGGCCTCACAACTGTTTTGGAAGCGGCAGTGCCTGAAGGCAAAGAGGCAGCTGTCAGTGGCTTTGGCACCACGATTTCCCCGACCACCACAGGTACTTTTTCGCTGGCTACCCCTCTTGTCCTACCAAAGGCAGAGTAGTAACGAAAGGAACCTCCCCTCCACTGCTGTCCCCTAGGACCAAAAGGCGGAGGTTGACGCATCGCGGTGCTTGCAGATTTCACCTCAACCTCAGACCTTTCCTCCTCTTCATAAATATCATCCAGAGGGGGTTGAAACCCAGGTCTGGGGACAGAAGAGGGCCTGGAGGCCAGAACCGGCCTCACAGACTTCAACGTTGCCGTCCTTGGAGGATCCACAATGTCTGGGTACTCCAACGGCAGATTTCAAGAAAAAATCCCCGAAGGCGCCGTTAGCGGCGAAGGCTTCGACGACGAGAGCATCAACAACCTCGATGTCATGATCGCTGAAGGCTTCGGCGTCAACACAGGTGCCAACAGCGCCGTGGGCTGATACGAGGGCAAGACGTCGATGCCCGAATCAGACGGACACGGCACCGAACAAGTCGACGTCAGCCCCAAACCCTTGTAGGGGAGGAGTGGTCCAAAAGACCCCCCTTGCCTACACCTCCACCCCAGGTGAGGGCCATGGCTCATCGGGCGTCCCCTCCTTACCACCAGGGCCCAGGTGGTGGATGGCTCACCTGCTGAAGACATTGCCCGCACGTATTGAATTTAGCTAGGCCTCAGAAACCATTTTGTCTACTAAAAATGGTGTGAGCTCAGCGCACTGTAGCGCGGCCCCCACCTTCGGAAAGTTTCAGTTATCCCTGTCGCCGCAGCACCATGGCAAGACGGACATGAGCTAGCGTAATACACTAACATTGTAACAGTTCACCTTCCGCAGTGTATCATCGCTCCCAGCATGACCCGGCCAGCAGGCCTGGGCAATGAAAAGAACAGTAAAATGGTCAGACGGCAGAAAGCCTCTACATATTAATGCCAAGACCACTTGCAAAGTATGCTTTTCTCCACAAAATCTCTTATATTACAAAAACCTGGAAAATGTATAAACATAAGAAAGCATGCTTCCATGATATAAGCAATGGCGAGCCCACACCATTGCAGTTGGGTACTAGTAATGAAGGAGCGTTCCAGGGATCCATTTGTTACGTGTATCACTGGGAAACTTACACTCAATGGTATTGCGTCATAACCAAACTAATGCTGCTAGAGTACACGAGAAGACGAATGTAACCATACGGAGGGCTCATGTGCAGGATGCGCGAGAATGCACTTGTCATGTGTGTATGTCTAAAGCCCCTTATGTACCACCACCGTCACGTACAGTGGCGGGTTACTTTCTATGTACTCCACCAACCTCGCTACTACCTCATTTACTGCAAATGTATATGCATATAACTAAATACTGTAGTTGTAAAACATAGTGTACGAATAAGGTGCTCAGACTGGATATAATCGAGACACATCCAGCAAAGTTGAAATGCATGTTTTAGAGTGATTTGAATAAGTATTATAGAGTGTTCAAATGTTTGTGATGTTTTTACCTAAAGTCGGCAACACACGAGGAAGATACCTTTGTGAATATGTGCAAGGCCATTCCCCCTCCCACCCTGCGAAGACTGCCAAAACATGAGAGCAGAGGCCCGCGCCGCGCTGCTCCACCTCCCCCAACCAGACTGGAGCCGCTTCAAAGATTTGTAGCCCCCTCTGCAGAACCCAAGGCCGCGGCCCGCCAGCTGCATTATTTACAGCACAGCAGTAAACCTCTGCCTGAACACACACTTCCAAAGGCGCCCCCTCGTAAACCCCATAACCCACCGGATCATCTTAGACTTATGGCCCTGTGCAATCAGGACACCCAACACTTTGACAACACACAGCGGCACATCCATAACAACTTCTAACAAGACAGAAAGACCTGTACCGCCCGTCCCAGGCCCTGAAGCTTAGCACCTCGACCTATGGCCCCGGTCAACAGGACACTGGTAACCATGTCCTGATGTATTACCATCAGACCCCTCACAAGGTGCATTCCTCCTGTGTTGCATTAACCTGTAGAATAACCTATTGGAAGATTTACTAAAGAAGATAATATTGCAATGACTGAATGACTGCGGTGTGCATGGCCTAGGGTAAATAAGTCAGGAAAAGACATTCATCTCTGACACTGGCCGCGATGGCACAACAACACCGCCCGGATGAACTCAGCCAACCTGCCAGGCCCAGCCCAACCCACGAGGCTGACCAGTGACGTCTTCCAGCCAAAGCCAACCGCATCGCAGCAGCACCTATAGTTAGTCATCGCCACCCAATCCCATCGAACTTGTGCCCCCCTATAGTATGTAGGTTCTTATGACGTTTTTTGTAAATATATACGCCTGTCATTGCTATTGTCAGACAGAGCGCTCTCGGAGTTTGCAGAGTTCTTTGCATGCCCTATTCTGATTGATAAACTCCCATTTAAGCTCACCCGCACTCTGTCCTGGCTTTATTCCCGATTTGGGAGAGTCCTTCATTGTCTCTCATTGCGGGGAGGATCGTGCTGGTTGGGGACGCTTGCCTTCAGTGGTGACCCCGAAAGCGTGATTATTATTATTATTCTTTCCCGACCTAACATTACCGTCCCCTTTTGGCACGAGAATCTCCGGTCGAAAAGGGATACGCACGGTGAGCCGGCTCCGGGAGTCTGCCCGCCAACGGCGACCGGTACACTAAGAAGTGCGCACTCAATAGAGAGAGGGTACGGGATCCCGGTTGAAAAATCCCCTTTGAGTACCGCTCGCCGGAGCCGGGGCTGACTGTTGAGCTGACGGCAACACTGCCTGGACGGACCCAGTTTCGGAGACTATCGGTTCAAGACGGGCACGTGAGTATTGAGTGCGAGCGATCATAAAGGGGGTGGAGGAGGAAATTTAGGACAGGAAACGAGGAGGGGTAGAAAGGGGGACACGTAGGTCTACTAAGGACCATCTTAGACTTTCTTTGCTTTTTCTTTGCATATGGCCATTAGGATTAAGAGGTGAATAAGAGATAAAAGTGACGGGAACCTAGCTCCGAAAGGGGGTGGAAGGCGGCGCCGCATAGTGCTATCTTGACTAGTACTGGGAATATATGAAGAAGTGAATAATAAGTTAAAAGTGTCTGGCAAAGGGGGACACGGAGAATATATTAGTGACTGCTATTTCTTTTTTCTATCCTTTTCTTTAAGGTTGGGGGAAAATAAAGGAGAGATCCGTACAAAACGTTAGGGGGAAAGTAAGAGACAGAGTTCTACTAGAAGGGGGAAGAGTAGGTCAAAATATATATATATATATATATATATATATATATATATATATATATATATATATATATATATATATATATATATATATATATATATATATATATATATACGCATCAATATATCTGAATAAGACGGACAGGGACAGCCGGCCAGGGAGGAAAGGGAGGGCAGCCCAAAGTGTGAATAGAGTGTTACAGAGAGGTGTGTGCACCTCGTGTGCGTCAGACGAGAATTTGGAACTGTGAGTGTATAAAATGGCTATAAATGCATAGTAATTGAATGGTCATGGTAAGTGTGGCCGGATAAGGCTTCTTGAAGACAAAAATGACAAGGTGAAGTGAGTGGGTACCTTTTTGATTTCCGGGTTGATATTGTCAAAATCACTGATGGTTTGCTCTTGTATGTGCCCCCCCCCCCCAAGGAGGATAGAATAGAAACTGTGTACAGCCAGTTTTGTATTGTGCAGGCAGGGGGAAAAGCACAAAGGAGCCCATTATTGAATGTGAAGTAGAAAACAAAAAATAATAGTGGTAATACATCTACTTTATAGTAGCGGACACACAGAGACACACAAGTACTAGGAGGGCACAAAAGATGGGGGCCGAAACACCCTTATCACATATTTGTAAGAACCTACCAGGGTACGCGGAGCGGATTAAGAAATATCATGACCAATGGACAACAGAGCTGAAGGGAGAGGGGTTACCCCAGATATGGCCCGAGGGAGGGTCATTTGATAAAAGCATTCTGGATATGGTGGCCACCTGCATTTGTTTGAAATACAAGGGGAAGCAGTTGCACAATAGGAGGGAGATATTGGATCTATGGAGGTTATTTGAAGAGATACCACCTCCTAAAGCACCAGCAATAAACCCTGACCTACCATCCACCACAGACAATCCACTGATGATACAGAAAGATGCTAAAGAATTGTCAAATGTAGAATCACCAAAAGAGGTAATAAGTTTGTACCCGATATTAAACAAGCCTGTGCCCGCAGAGGGGTACAGTGACCCCACCTATGTGCCTCCCCCGACAACTACTACACCCCACCGACCAACAGCGCCCCCACCATATGAAAGTACAAGGGAGCGAGCCCAGACAAGTACACAAAGGGTGGACATAGAAAAGATAACAGATGATTTACAATCAAGGCTCTCAATAGCGAAAGATGAGCTCTCAAGGATAAAAGACAAGTGAACAAACAGCACTTAATGCTGCAAGATCAGGGCGCACGTCTAGAGCGCCGAGTGAGAATAGAACACTCGACGACGGGTGGAAAAAGGTGAGATACTGTTCAGAATTGAGGAAGAACCGACACGAATAATTGAAGTAGGGGCACGAGAGGGAGGTATTGATAATGAAGAAAGGCCTATAGGGGACAGAGAGGAACTACTATGTGATATAAGGGACGATGTAGAAGAAAGCGACAGGTTGAGCATGGCAATGGGAGGGGGAAGTGAAGGGGTGGATGGTACATGTTCACTGAGAACACTGGATGATGAGTGGACGGGGCGATTAAGGAACAGGGTGGGGAAAATGGCATCACTGGGAACATCAGCAGCCAAAACAGGTGTAGATGCAACGACAAAAGGAAGACTACAGCTCCCATTGATACACAGGGGAGGAGGGAGGCCGAATTATATCCCATGGGCTCAGATGGATAAAGCCAATTTATTAAAACTATTGCCCCCGTTATCAGGAGGGGCAAGTAAGTGGATATACGCTTTTGAGAAACACACTGCCGGGGTACCCCTAGCAATAGGAGATGTGAAGAGCTTGCTCGTATCAGCAGTGGGGGATCAGGCTGAGAGAGTATGGGTTAAGGCCGGTTTCCCGGGAGTAACATTAGACTGCGACCGCCATGACGGAGACTCCTTTAACAGAGTGCGTGGCAGGGTGTGGGATGCATTGCGCGAAACGTTTCCAGATACGCCAGACTTACAGTCAGTAATGCAGTGTACCATGAATGACGGGGAGGAGGCTATGGATTATATTTTTCGGGTCCAAGAGCTGTGGAGAGCGGAAACGGGTACGCCCTGGTATCAATCGACATCTTTATTTTACTTCATTATAAAAAGGGGGCTCCCAAAAGAGGTGCAAAAGGCGCTTGACAAAATAGCGGGCATTGAAGCGAAGGGATGGCCTGAGATTCAGAGCATAATAGTGCACCATTGTAAGCGAATAAAGGAGAGGGAGAAGGAGGTGGCGCAGAGGAGATTGGCAGACGAAGCAAAACTAGTGCAGACAAAGTTGGTGAAGGTCGCAGCAGCAGTAGCCGCGCTCCCACACAGCAGGGAGGGAGATGAAGAGGAGGAGGGGCTGATAGCAATACAAGGAAGGATGGCAACTAATTGGGCGGGAACAGGACAGCGGCAGTGGAACGAGCAGGAGCAAGGCGGAGGTCCGCAGTGGCAAGAGTGGACCCCTCGAGGGGGACGAGGTGGGTACAGGGGCCGAAGAGGAGGTGGACCGGGGTACGGGGGAATGGGAGGAAATGGATGGCAGGGTCCTAGAGGTGCACAAGGAAGTTGCTGGAACTGCGGGAGATGGGGGCATTACTCTAGGGAGTGCAGAAGCAGACCCAACAACGGGTTCCAAGAGGTAGAACATCATGGCCATCCTCACCCGGGGAGCCCATATGGTCTTCCGATGGGACAACAGCAACCGATAAACCCAGGCCAAGGAAATAATGAGCAACAACAGAGACACCAGTATAGAACACAGAGCCACCTACAAAACAATGACAATATGCAGTATACGCCAGGCAACCCTTTTGCGACAACAGCAAACGGGGCCCCCGCACCAGCACCCTATAGCGGCGTATCAGTGGTTTCAGGGAGTGTCTTTAATCAAGGGGGGGCGATGAGACACCCCGCATAGGACAGCCCACAGAGAACACTTGCGTGTCCAGTTCTTTCTACCACCTACGATGCAGCAGAGGAACCATTGGTAGGGGCGCAGATAGGAGACAAGCAGTTCATAGTCATGGTTGATTCGGGAGTGGAGAAATCATGCATTAGAGAGGGCCGGTTCCCGTTATCTAACCGGAAGTTAGAGACGCAGGGGTTCTCTGGGGCTGTAATTGAAGTTCCTTACACAGAAGCATTGGATGTAACAGTGGGGGGTAAGACTGTAAAGACACCTTTGCTGTATTATGAACACTCACCAATAAATTTATTAGGGAGGGATCTCCTGAGTAAACTAAACATGACCATATCATTCACTGAGAGAGGTATAGTGTGTTCAACACCCGGAATATGCCCATTGCGTACAATGTTGGTAGTACAAGCCCACACAACCACACAAGAAGTACGGGGGTTGCCGGAAAATGAGGAAATGTTCATCGAAGGGCTAAAGACATTGGCCCTAGTAATTCCAGAGCTGAGAAAAATGGACTGGAGGATTCCAGCAGAGTTCCTCTTCCGCCCCATAGTGCGCCCCGACACAGCACCAGGGTCAGTGGTATCATTAGACTTGCACGCTGTACAGGTATCAGCGAAAAGGATTGCTGTGATTGGATTAGATATGGAAGGATGTGAGTGGCGTACAGTACTGTGTACGAATACCAACATCGCCCTAAGAGACCTAACAGACGAGGATCTTTTTTCAGATGCAGAGGGGGATGGTGAAATTGTAATGGAAATAGCGATGCCCTGTGACATTTTGATTGAAGCTAGGGAAATCCCCGCTCAACTGATGGCAGTGGTAGGAGCACCGCCGTCATTTTTTGATGATGACATGAGACTCGTACCAAATAATTTGTGGACAACAGGCCCCCATGATGTAGGGCTGTTGCACAGAGTACAACCTGTGGTAATAAAACTAAAGCAAGGAGAAATTTTACCCCGAGTGAAACAGTACCCATTGTCCCGTGAAGCTGAAGAAGGGATAAAAGACAATAAATGCACTACTAGCACAAGGGATAATAGTGCCTTCAAACTCCCCATGTAACACATGTATTTATCCAATCAAAAAAGCAAAGGGAGGGTCTTGGAGGATGATACAAGATTTACGCCCCCTAAATGATGTAATTCAGAAAGAGTTCCCTTTGGTCCCGAACCCTGCATCAATATTATCCCGAAAGCGGCATCACACTTCACAGTAGTAGACTTGAAAAACGCATTTTTCTCAATCCCTCTGGCTGAAGAGAGTAGATACCTGACAGCATTTACACTGGGGGGAAAGAGATATGAACATTGCAGATTACCGCAGGGATACTGTGAGAGCCCAAGCATATTCAACCGCATATTGCATGAAGACTTGGGAAACCTATCAGTTGAGAGTACAATCATTCAGTACGTAGATGATTTACTAGTGTGTGCACAAGACCAGGAAACATGCAGAAAAGATTCAACAACACTCCTAACACTATTGGCCAACAAGGGGTACAAGGTAGACAAGGGAAAGCTACAGTACTGCATGACAGAGGTCTTATACTTGGGACAGCTGATATCAAAAGATGGAAAAAGAATAATCCCCGACAGGGTAGAAGCAATAAGATCAGTAGGAGAACCCACAACAGTGAAAGACATGCAGAAATTCTTGGGAATGTGCAACTATTGCCGAGCATGGATATTAGACTATGCAGCATACACAAGTCCCCTCCTACAAGCACTCAAGGAAGCGCAACAGGAGAACAAAAAAATAGAATGGTCAGAAGAAATGAGCGCATCATTTCAATCATTAAAAGAGTTAATTTCAAGCGCTCCAGTGCTAGCAAATCCTGATTATGGACGCGAATTCTACCTATTCTCACACTGCAAGGGAACACTCATGACAGCTGTTCTGACACAAAAGACGTCCCTAGGACACAAGCCTCTGGCTTACTATAGTGACACTTTAGATGCCGTGATGCAAGGCCATTTCGCGTGCGAGCAATCACTCGCTGCAGCCGCGTTCGCGATTGAGAAAAGTGCCACAATAGTAATGGGTTGCCCTGTGACTTTGTTTGTGGAACATTCATTATTTGCAATACTTGAGAGGTCAAAAAGCACACTGACAACACAGCGGGTGACAGCCTATGAGATCATATTGTCCAGCGCCAATATCCATGTGGTGAGATGCAAGACAGTGAACCCTGCCACATTCATTGCAGAAGCGTGCACACTAGAGGACATGCAGGACCACAATTGTGCTACTTACACAGGAGAAAGAGGGGAGGACACAGTGGTGTGTGAGAACGCTCTAAGCGAGGGGGAAGTGTACTTCGTGGATGGGTCTGCATCGATTGACGTGGACACGGGAGAAAAACATGTTGGTATGGCAGTAGTGAGGTAGAAGACGGTGAGTATGAAACACTAGTACAGTACTGCCTCCCATCACACTACTCCGCACAAGCAGCAGAACTGATTGCGCTCATAGAAGCACTACATGCAGCAAAAGGTTGCGAAGTGACAATATATACAGACTCAGCTTACATGACGACAGTACATGGAGGTCTAGCAAGATGGGGGCGTAGGGGATTTTGACGGGCAGACGGAACACCAGTACAACATGCAGAATTGTTGAAAGAGTTAATTGAGGCCCTACAAAACCCTACTGCAGTAGCAATAGTGAAGTGCCAAGCACATACATCCAACACAGACGTTGTGTCTTTGGGAAACGCGGCAGCGGACGCTGCCGCCAAGGAGGCTTCCTATTTTCAGAAATATGAAGCAGGTGAGTACATGTTGCAGCACAGGACAAACGAAGAGCTCCCAGAAGGCTTCAGCATGATGCCTATATCACAAATACTAGAATTACAGGAAGGAGCTAGTGCAGACCAAAAATTGATGTGGACAAAACGAGGGTGCAGCAAATCGGCAATAGACTTATTGTGGCGACAAAGCAAGTCAGGGAAAGTGGTAATGCCAATAAGGTTGTTGGAAATTGCGTTTCAACAGCTACACTTCCCTGCACACAATACCAAACAGCACATTGCAGCAGAAATACAGGAAGAATGGTTCGTGCCCTGTCTCCAGGAGCACGTATCCCGATTAGCGATGGAATGCACAACATGTCAAATATACAATTCGGGAATGACATTACGCACGCTCCGGGGAACAATTCCAAAACCCATTGGTCCATTCAGAGAACTACATATTGATTACGCCGACATGGGGGAAAGGTGTAATGGCGCACGATACATGATTGTGGTTGTATGCCCATTCTCAAGGTGGGTGGAAGCAGGACCATGTGCACGACCTAATGCCAAAAGCGCTGCAAAGTTCCTAGTGAGCGAAGTGTTCCCGCGCTGGGGAATTTGTGACGTGATTCGCTCAGATAATGGCACTCCTTTTGTAAATGAGCTTTTCAAGAAAGTCACTACATTATTGGGAATTAAACACAAGTTGTGTTCGATTTATCATCCTCAAAGTAATGGCATAGTGGAAAAGATGAACGGACTGTTAAAAGGCAGGTTATCGAAACTATGCTTCTCACTTAAAAAGAATTGGATTTACTGTCTGCCCCTTGCGCTATTTGAGCTGAGGAATCAGCCGAGCAAAGACCACCATTTGTCCCCGCACGAGATCGTGACTGGGAGACGAATGTGCACAGCACACTCTCCACTGCGCGAACACTCAGATGCACACAGAAGAGCTGCGATATTGGGGGATGAGTTTACAGACTATTTGAAGAAACTGACAAGGGCAGCGCGCGATATCAAAGCAGCTCTCTCCACCCTTCACTAGAGAGGGGGGGAAACACAGCAGGGGCTGTCACGGAGCCTGAACAACAGCTACAGCTGATGCCGGGTGACTCAATTTATGTCAGAAGTTTTGTGCGTCGATGGAATGCACCACGGTTCCATGGCCCGTACGAGGTAGTGTTCTGCACGCCCACGGCAGTGAAAGTAAATGGCTTGAGGTACTGGGTGCACTTGACAGATGTACGAAAAGCATATAGTAAAGTGCAAGAGGAGGTAGATGAGGAGGCACAGACAACAGCAAACGATGCAACTGAGCAGAGTGTCTGAAAACGGACTTGTGTATGTGTGTTAGTGCTGGGCCTGAATGGGAAAATGACTGAGTATACTTGCATTCTTTTTAAGATGTTACTGAAAGAAAAAAAAAATGTTTTTTCCTTTTTTATCCTGAAGACTTATATGCAATCAATGAAGTGATCAAATTATGACGTGTTTACACCCTTATCTGTGAATACCCTTCCCTACAACCCTACCCACTTCCATTCCCCGTCAATATATATATTGGCACTGATGGTGCCAGCAAAATGTTTACATGCATGCACTTAATGCACTTTTATATCTCAAACAGGAGCTACCATGGCATCTAACGGGCAGCCTGCAACGGATAGAATTAGTAGAATGAGAGAATTATTACATGAAAGATGCAGATATTCGTATGAATGTGGATTATCAGTGTGCATTACGTTGTTTTTTATACTATTGTTTGGCCTGGTTACATATTGGTTTGTAGCGTTCATCTCTATCGAGATGAACGAGGGGGGAGGCATTAACAGCACTACTGGGACCAATGCAACTGCAAGTGCCAATACGAGGGAAGGTGATTTTCTAGTATGGGACGGAACTAAACTTGTATGGGGTTATCATACCACACCATCCAGTGCTGTCATCTTACAAAATAAAGAGCCACAGGGTGGAGTGCAAAACAACACAGCGTCTCCACCAGGGATATCTAATTACAATGCCCGCAGTTTAAATGACCGAAACCCGTCTGCTATATCATGGTTGTACAACACCCCCACCAGCCAGCCTGCCCTCATACTAAAAAACAACCTGCAAGATAACGTCAGGGACGAAAAGGAAAAGCTGCTAGTAATACACGAAATATTATATGATGCATGGGCAAAGGGGAGCGGGAATGAGAAAGGGGGGTCTATTTTATCCCTCGCCCAGGAAGTTGGGAAGTACATGAGGAACAAGAACAACAGACGAAAAAGGGACGCGGGGGGAAGGAGGTATGATGAGTACTATGGGTTAGGACTAGATAAAATGGAAGACCCACGACACCCACACCAGACAAATAAATGGTATGCGGATATGAGTGCTACAGCTAAACAAACAACAAATGAGAGCTGTTATGTCTGCTCCCTCATCCCTCATGCTTCAGGTACACCCAAAGTGTTGCTACTCAAAGAGTTGCCAATTATAGATGCCCAATGTCTCCATCTCATGTTATGCAGGATTAAGAACACCTTCCAGGCACATGGAGTTACTTTCAAAGTGCTGCAGAACGAGAAAACTTGCTACCCGAAGACGGCAGGGGTGGTATGTCTGGAGGAACCATTTTTTGTAATACAAGGGACACTTATTTCGGATAACAAGTGGAAGGATGAAGAAGTAATGTGCAAAGCTGAAGCACTGAGAGGTGTGGCACCAGAGAAATTGCAGTGGATAGAAGAAACATGCACACCAGTATGGAAGGAACACATTTCAAAACTAACTTGGGTAACCGCCATTGAAAAACCTTTCAAACTACAGAATGAAATAGACTATGAACTATGTTTTAAAGGAGAGGGGAAGGCCTCCATGGGAACAAACAAGAACTGTAACAAGACCCTCACCATCCCAGATCTGAGAAAAGGGACAGCGGCCCTGATGGACACGTACTGGGTATGCGGCAACCAGGCATACCTGCACCTCCCCCCGTCATGGAGTGGCAGCTGCTCAATGGCCACTCTGCACTCAGCCCTAATGGTAATACCAGAAAGCCACATCGACGGGAGCAAAATGACACAGGACCGCCTGCAACAGAGTGCAGCCCAGCCGACTGCGGAGTCAAAAATGTATGTCCGGTCTTCCGGAAACAAGGGAGAAGTGCTGACCCGTAACAGACGTGCATCGAACTACATATCAAAGGAATCATCAGAACTATTGGCTCAGATCCCAGATAAATATCGATTATTCAGCTCACCAGAAACATTCTTTGCCTCACTCGTCTCAAGTGTCCAAGCAAGAGCAAACGCAAAATGGCTCCAGATAACACGCTGGGAATTGATTCAGCTGGCAAACGACACTGAAGAAGGGTTCAACGTAATAAAAGTGGAACTAAGGGCTTTACGACTGATGACCATGCAAAACAGGTATGTCCTGGACCTGTTGACGGCAATGGATGGAGGTGTTTGCCGAAAAATAGGAAGTGCCTGCTGCACTTTCGTACCTTCTGAAGATGCAGAAAATGGCTCCCTGTCCCATGTGATCGAAGAAGTCCACAACCTAGGAGAAAAAATGAAAATGGAAGGTGGAGCAGAAGACAGTACATGGTTCGATAACATCTTCTCCTGGGTCCCCTCATGGCTTGGAACAACTGTGAAATTTTTGATGCCAGCTGTGGTGTTCCTCCTTTTAATTTTTTGCCTGTGCCAGGTGGGTCTTCGAGTTTGTGCTAACGGAGTACCAAATGGGGCAATGATGATGGTGACAATGGGCAGCACCCGTGGGACAACACAAAACATGCAGGAAGTGCAGGTACAAACAGGAACCGAAGACACCAAGATATCAGCTAGTGCCTATCTATCACGACAAAGATATCATAGATAAAGCATGGCACACCACCATTAGAGAGCCCCGTGTACTCGAATGGTACCAGGAGGTGTGGGTAGATTTGGCGGGAGATGGCGGATGTATATACCTAACTTGTACCCCAGATGAATATGCCAGAAGAGGGGAAAGCCTACGGGGGGTATGCAGAGCATGGATGCCCATAAAAGGCACACCTGCATGGGACGAGGCAGTGTTGGACGAAGAAGAATGTAGAAGGCTGGAGGACTTAAAGTATTCGTTACTTAAGTAACGAAAGGGGGGAAATGTAGGGGAGGAGTGGTCCAAAAGACCCCCCTTGCCTACACCTCCACCCCAGGTGAGGGCCATGGCTCATCGGGCGTCCCCTCCTTACCACCAGGGCCCAGGTGGTGGATGGCTCACCTGCTGAAGACATTGCCCGCACGTATTGAATTTAGCTAGGCCTCAGAAACCATTTTGTCTACTAAAAATGGTGTGAGCTCAGCGCACTGTAGCGCGGCCCCCACCTTCGGAAAGTTTCAGTTATCCCTGTCGCCGCAGCACCATGGCAGATCCGCTGCGAGCCCGTTCCCACGAACAAGACGGACATGAGCTAGCGTAATACACTAACATTGTAACAGTTCACCTTCCGCAGTGTATCATCGCTCCCAGCATGACCCGGCCAGCAGGCCTGGGCAATGAAAAGAACAGTAAAATGGTCATCAGACGGCAGAAAGTCTCTACATATTAATGCCAAGACCACTTGCAAAGTATGCTTTTCTCCACAAAATCTCTTATATTACAAAAACCTGTAAAATGTATAAACATAAGAAAGCATGCTTCCATGATATAAGCAATGGCGAGCCCACACCATTGCAGTTGGGTACTAGTAATGAAGGAGCGATCCAGGGATCTATTTGTTACGTGTATCACTGGGAAACTTACACTCAACGGTATTGCGTCATAACCAAACTAATGCTGCTAGAGTACACGAGAAGACGAATGTAACCATACGGAGGGCTCATGTGCAGGATGCGCGAGAATGCACTTGTCATGTGTGTATGTCTAAAGCCCCTTATGTACCACCACCGTCACGTACAGTGGCGGGTTACTTTCTATGTACTCCACCAACCTCGCTACTACCTCATTTACTGCAAATGTATATGCATATAACTAAATACTGTAGTTGTAAAACATAGTGTACGAATAAGGTGCTCAGACTGGATATAATCGAGACACATCCAGCAAAGTTGAAATGCATGTTTTAGAGTGATTTGAATAAGTATTATAGAGTGTTCAAATGTTTGTGATGTTTTTACCTAAAGTCGGCAAAACACGAGGAAGATACCTTTGTGAATATGTGCAAGGCCATTCCCCCTCCCACCCTGCGAAGACTGCCAAAACATGAGAGCAGAGGCCCGCGCCGCGCTGCTCCACCTCCCCCAACCAGACTGGAGCCGCTTCAAAGATTTGTAGCCCCCTCTGCAGAACCCAAGGCCGCGGCCCGCCACCTGCATTATTTACAGCACAGCAGTAAACCTCTGCCTGAACACACACTTCCAAAGGCGCCCCCTCGTAAACCCCATAACCCACCGGATCATCTTAGACTTATGGCCCTGTGCAATCAGGACACCCAACACTTTGACAACACACAGCGGCACATCCATAACAACTTCTAACAAGACAGAAAGACCTGTACCGCCCGTCCCAGGCCCTGAAGCTTAGCACCTCGACCTATGGCCCCGGTCAACAGGACACTGGTAACCATGTCCTGACGTATTACCATCAGACCCCTCACAAGGTGCATTCCTCCTGTGTTGCATTAACCTGTAGAATAACCTATTGGAAGATTTACTAAAGAAGATAATATTGCAATGACTGAATGACTGCGGTGTGCATGGCCTAGGGTAAATAAGTCAGGAAAAGACATTCATCTCTGACACTGGCCGCGATGGCACAACAACACCGCCCGGATGAACTCAGCCAACCTGCCAGGCCCAGCCCAACCCACGAGGCTGACCAGTGACGTCTTCCAGCCAAAGCCAACCGCATCGCAGCAGCACCTATAGTTAGTCATCGCCACCCAATCCCATCGAACTTGTGCCCCCTATAGTATGTAGGTTCTTATGACGTTTTTTGTAAATATATACGCCTGTCTTTGCTATTGTCAGACAGAGCGCTCTCGGAGTTTGCAGAGTTCTTTGCATGCCCTATTCTGATTGATAAACTCCCATTTAAGCTCACCCACACTCTGTCCTGGCTTTATTCCTGATTTGGGAGAGTCCTTCATTGTCTCTCATTGCGGGGAGGATCGTGCTGGTTGGGGACGCTTGCCTTCACCCTCAATAGTTTGCTGCGGTCTCGCTGGAGACAAGGACCAAGACCTAGAGACACGTCTCTTGCGACCTTTCAATTCCTTGTCCGTACAGGACCTCGACGGCTCCCGAGGTGTGTCGCGTGGCGAACCCGTGCAAGCCACGGAACAAGACCAATTCTGGCCGGCTTCTTCAGAAGCTGCGACCGGACCAGTTTCCTGCGACTAAAAAATTACCATCATGGATTTCTTAAACGCAGCCCATTCCTTCGGAGTCAAGGACTTTGTAGGGCATGTAACCTTCCTCGAGGCACCATCCTCCGAGTAGGACAGGGAAGGCAACCAGTGACGGCGCTTCCACGAGTGCTCGGATGAGGAAGAAGAGTGGCGGGAACCACTCCGGGACCGAGATCCCCGGGAATCCTTCCTAAGCGGTGAGTCACCCCTCGAGTCGTCAGTGGAAACCCCCTTGGACTTAGAAGCACAGGACTTAACAGGCTTCGAGTCCCTACCTAACTGGAGCTTCCACTGCAGCAAGGCCTTGGCAGTCAGCAACTGGCATTTCGAGCAGTAGTCAGTATCGTGCGACTCGCCCAGGCATCACAAACAAATGCAGTGGGGGTCAGTGAGCGGCATCTTTGACTTGCAGTCCCAGCAAGTCTTAAAGCCAGACCGCAGAGTCGGAGGGGTCGAAGAGAAAGCCATCTTCTACGAAGAAAACACATGAGGCACACCGAGTCTCACGAAGTAAACACGTTCGTGGAAAAAACGGAACTGAGGCTACGGGCGCCGTGCATCCCATTTACAACATCCTGCGACATCGACCTCGACTGAGGCCTTTGAGGGACATGGAACCGACGCCATCGACGCAGGACGCCGCATGTCGAAAAGTTTACAAAGTGCACAGCTGTGGACATTACATGTCATTGATGTGGAAGGCACTGGAGGACACAATCCATTCAAAGAGTAAGTTTCATGAGAGAGGCACACAGTACAGTGAAACTCACATTACCGAGTTGGAACAAGGGGAGAGTGGACTTACACAAATACCACTCCAATCACACAATACATGTATACTAAGTCAGAGTATGGATGGGCTAGCAGCAGACATTAATGCCATGAAATCCGACATATCAGATATAAAACATAATATCCCTCTGTTTAAAATAACTCCAACTATTCCGAAGCCTCCTGATAGTCCCTCTGCGCTTACAAAAATTATTGATCAAATGGCAGAGGATGAAGGTGACACAGTGCCCTCTAATGAAAAAGTTAGCTTCCTATCGAGACGCATTAAGAAACTGCAGTTAAGAGCAGTGAAAAGGGTGGATAAATGTAGGAAGGCTGCCGCAGATCCAAACTAAAAAAAGTTAAAATATAACAGCGGCCCAAAACAAAAATGCTAAATCCCCTGAAAAGGTACCCTGTGGGAACAATTGTAAAGATGATATAATCGATGTAGACCAGCTAACTGAGGAGAGTCAAGCGCTACTGGTTCCCGCAAAAGCGACTTGGAGAGGTGGACATTTGGGGAACACCTTATCAGCATCAAGGAGTGGCGTCAAGGGTGTAAAGAGCATCACCCTGTCCAGCGGTGGAGTAAGGGTAGGAGCAGTGTTAAATGAACATAGTGGGAAAGTGACTGAAATAATCTCTCCTGAGAGTACTGCCAATGAGAAAAAACAAATAATCTGAACTACTTTCCCATAGAAGGAAGGAAGCGTACGAACTTCCCCCCTCCCCCTCCCCTCTTCAGATGTGGAGAGATGTTACGCACAGCTGTTGGGGATGGGACCTGGGCACAACTATAACTTTACTACTGTAGCTGGTAATAAATGGTCTTCGTACGCTGAAGTTTGTAGTACTTCGAATGCACACTTAATCGGGAAGGGCTCGAACGCTGAAAAAGGTTATGTAATAATTAGTGGCTCTGGGAAATCAAGGGAACTGCCTACAGGGCCACTGCCTGCACCCATTGCACTAAATAATGGTGATCAGATATGTAACTCAGACACAGCAAGGTCAAGTGTGACCCTCCGCTGAGTACTTCTAATTGTGTGACTCCAACCTCTTTAATAGAGAACAGGAGTGGTGGTGGGACCGATCAGCTAAAGCTCTTCATAGGTGCACAGAGGATGTGCTCTGCGCATTCTATGCTTTGTCCCCAGGTACCCAATGCAACTAGCACTGAATCACATGCGCACATAATGAGTACTATGAAAGCAGCTCTGGAGTGTGGTGCCCTGAATGCTGGAGTGATAATGAAAGAATTAAATTTACCTGGGGCAGCTGTTCAACACAGGGTGGATCCAAGGGGTGCTTCTGGACCTGAATCTGGCATTAATGTCGGTTCGGATAGGACTGGCCTTGCATTACGATCATGCGAAGGGATGGTTGGTTTGACTGCCACTGTGTCTACTCAAGAAACGAGAGACAGGGTGGCTAATCGAACGATTCCTCCAGCAGATGCCAAAACCCCTGCTTAACTATCAAAAGAGGTAGATGACATGCGTAGTGCACTTAATATTATTGGCTTGGACGGTAATGCTGATATCTTGGGAGATGTAAGAATTAATAGAACATACTGGTTGGAACTCATATCACGCATTCCATCCTTATTAACAAACAAGGACTTTGTGAGAGAATCTCGCTCGCACGGCACAACAATCATAGAATGGTTTGCTATGTGCCGTTCACAAATGTTCTTAAATTCATTTGGTCATATCGAGCCGGGCTGTTGGAGCTAGGCTTTCGGTTACACACCTTTAATGATGAGCTGTTAGCAAATGTGTTCCTAGAGCTCCCAAGATTCCCGAAGGGTAGGGAAGAGGAGCCAACACGAGGAGGCCCTGGTAGCACTGCCGATGAGAAATTATGCATTTCCCAATTGTCATCCATTGCTTGGGCAAGAAAGAGCTAGCGTGGATGGAACCTCTACTGAGATCCATCTTCACCATGAAAGTAGATAAGTACTCAAATTAGCAATCTATGAAGCATGACTTGGTGATTGTATTGTGTGGTTACCCCAACCTCTAAGTGGATGGCTTCTCTTCCGCCCACGCAACCCTTGAATGTAATCTTTTTCCAGGAAACTTAGCAATTGGTGCTGCAGGGTTTTTGTACCTTTTGTTCTCATGCAACTAAAGCGAAGGAAGGCCGCCTGTCGGGTGGCTTAGCAATTGCTATTAATAACAATATGAACTGCATCTCCAAACTTACGTATGCATCTGAAAACATCTTAGCAGGTGAGGTGAAGTTCAATGTAAACCTATCTAACCCATTATTGTTGGTAACCTTATATTGCAATCCACTTAAACTAGCTGATTAGATCGATAAATGCCTGGAGAGCGCGCTGATACAGGACTCCAATTATGAAATTATCATTGGGGGTGATTTAATTCAATGTGTTTTGCAAGTGGCGAGGATATAGACGATGTGAATTCCGAGGGAGCGAAGAGAGCTAGGCTGAGAGGCCATAGATGGGTGGCATACTTTGATGAGTGGGATGTGAGCTTCCTAAATTATGCAGAGTCTGGACCTAAATACACCTGGAGGCAGGGTGTGGCGTCTTCCGTGATTGACTATTTTGCTGTCTCCCAGTCCATCGAGTAGAGCCTGTGAGTATACATGCAATATCACATGGTGAAATGCTCCTATACAGTTATCTACGAGAATATTGCACTCAAGCCTTAATGTTGATGAGTGGCTACAATTGCCTGAACTTGAGCATGAAATATCGCTCTTAGATGGAACCCAGCACTTTGTCGCCAACAAGCTGCTAGGGTGTGGCATGATTTAAACAATATAAATGAGCAGTTTTTGTATTCCTGCTATTTAAGGAAGATGATTGTTGCTGATACTGTCTCGAACGGTCTAGCTTTTCTGCTTGTTAAGCAGAAATCAAGAGTATAATTTACAAACCATGAGTTTGATCAGATTGTAGAGTTGCTCAAACGTAGCAAAAACAAGGAACTGAGAATATTAATAAAAGCTCAGGTGAGCAACTTACAGTACTTCTACTTGAAAAAATGTACTCTGCAAACTTACAAGAACAAACTTAGAGCACTCCAGATCTTGAGGTTTAATAAAACAAATTCCGATCTGATCAGATCGATTTGTAAGCATGGTATAAGATCAATCTGGGCAGTGATACGTAACCCAAACTCACAAAGCAGGGAGAGGATGGAGAACACTATACCTGCTGATGTTTGGGAAAGGCATATTGCAAAGTAGTATAGTCTTCCGGCACGATTCACAGCTCTTAGGTATCGACTTGTGCAGAGCTTGGGTACTGAATGCTTAAAGTGGACAATACAGGATATTGAATGGGCCATTAGTAAGCTAACACACTCAAAAGCACCGGGGCCTGATGGCATCCCGCCCTGTGTATACAAAGCGGATCCCGCCTTATGGGCTGTAATCCTTAAAAACAAATATGATGTAATTTTGCAGTCTTGTAATATTCCAGAGACATGGGGTAGTTTGATAATTGTACCCATTTATAAAAAAGAAGATCCGAAGAACCCTGACAACTATCAACCCATATTCTTAATTGATGCTATCACGAAAATTGTTAATATCTTAATCCTACACGATTTGGAGAAGCATATTGTCTTGCATAATATCTCGTTTATATTTCGAATAGAATTTAGGAGGGGCATGAGTACCATGCTTAATGCAATCGTCATGCCGCATATAATAGCTGGCACCAAAACAAACGGACTAAGTCTGGTGTATCTGGCAAGTATTGACATGTCTGCAGCATTTGATATGGTTGTAAGGAATTTGTTATGGGAGAAAATGTGTAAAGTAGCTATCCCTGGAGTTCTGATCTTTTGGATCGCGTTGCTTCATAATCAGACGGCTTACAAGGTTAGGGAAAGCGGGGAAGGCGCGTTTACTAAACCCGTTAGGAAGTATTTGGGCCTAAAACAAAGCTGCAATTTGGCGGCAAAGCTTTTCAGTCTTTATTTGTGCAATCTCGATCAGCAGTGGAAAAAGGCAGGAATGTTTGCTGTGAGAGTTGGTAGTATGCGTTTACATTGGGTAGCGGTGGTAGATGATATCATCTTGCTCAATCCCAAACCAGCAGGACTTCAAAAAAGTGCAACTTCGCTTGAGGAATTTGCCCACTCCAACAATCTCAGAACCAATGCCGCAAAGACCAGTATGATGGTATTTAACGCAGGGGAGGAAGCTAAAACCATATAAATACCATTTCCCTTCCTTAGGCCCGAGATCATCTATCTTGGATATTACATGAGCAACGCATCCTCAGTCAAATTGTGGAGCGACAGGTTGAATATGAAAGCCCGTCCTCTGTCATGTCAACAAAAGTTGACTTTTGCAAAATAATGCAAATTCTCTTTACTCCACCTGCGTGATTTCCTTCTCCTTAAATTTGAAGCTGTGCTCCTTTGTGCACTGGATATGTGCTTGTTTGAGCTTAACAAACAACTTGACACTTTAGAGGGGCGTTTCATAAAGGGCACTTTACACCTTGCCCTCTCGATTCCCAACTGTGTAATCTGCCACGAATTAGGCCTAGTCTCATTGTCTTGCAAGAAGTTATGCAGTCTATTAGTTGATTCTCTTAATCAATAACAGAGGCGAATGTAGGGTCTTCTCGATCTTCTAGTAACGAATAGTGTTCTATGTATAAGACCAGCCTATGTGAGAAAAAAAACAGTTTGAGAGGGATTGGATTCGGAAGTTAGACCGGCTCAATGATTACAGTACTTACACCGGATATGCAAAGTATACTCATAAAAGAGTGCCATGTTGCACTTCTATAAGCATTTTTTCCTGTATGTACACTTGCACGTATTACATGGGTTTTAAATTTAACCAATATTATACACGGGAAAAGTGTAGGCACTGGGAATGTGTTAAAAAGAATGTGCAGCAGGTGAATTGCAGATTTCCCATTTGTGTAGAGCCAATAGAAACACTTAAGCACCTAGTGCTAGAATGCCCTCAATTTCGGGTAGCCAGAACAAATCTCTTAAAACGTATTAACACTGATCTAGATGATTCTCTTGAATGTTTATGGGATAGGATGATGGTAGGCAATTATAATCCTCTAATTTTTGCTTTGGTACAGTTACAAACAATTATCGAAGGAAACTTAGCAACGATTTTGTAACCAGATGAGAAGTGGTCTGGGGGTAGATGCCGGACTATCTTCTGCAAGTAATCATTGCTTATGTAATTGTATAGTCTAGAGAGCATTAAGAGCAATATAAATCAATCCTCTCATCATGTTACCATCAACTGTGATGCGATATCTACTTTTAACATGTTAAATAATGTTACAATTGGCATCAAGTTGGGATTCCGCCTTTTTGGCCTGTTAAAATTATGTAGTCTCCAAACTGGATGTGGCTTCATAGCAAGATGATTGACATCTTATGAATTAGCACATGTAGAAATGTAACGGAGCGTGACTTGTCTTGTATCCATTAGAGAATAGATTCAATTGTTACTAAGTATAATAACTGTAGTGTTTAGGATATGATGTTCATCTATCGATTAATAATGAATTTTTTACTAATTTGTTTTTTTAATGAAAATGCATTTTAAACTTTAAATGTTTTATATGTGTATATTGAAGTGTATATATGTAATTGTTCTTCTGCTCCTGAAGAGGTTGCATCAGTAACCTGCTGAGCTGGATGAGGTAGATGCAAGATGACATGCCGAGCAGCGACTTGATGGTACGCACTGTGGCGTGGTTCAGTGACAACAGCCGTTGCACTTTCCCCAAATGGCCGCTCCTCCGCGGGCGACGCTAGGCAGGAGACTGTATTGAATCTGGCTCGTAGGGACATTGCGTTCTGCGATGGTGTCAAGCAGGACTTTGGATAATTGGAGAATCCCAGATACGTCCACAGCTGGAAGGTTGTCTCTGTGTATCCGACGGCCAACTCTCGCGAACTTACCCAAACGAGCCAGTCATCCAGGTACACGTGTATCCCCCGTGGACGCAAATGGGCTGCCACCGGTGCCAGGCACTTTGTGAAAACCCTTGGGGCTGACTTCAGGCTGAAGGGGCAGTCTCCTTCTTCCAGTTGGCCGAGCATGTGTTGCAATTTGACCATCCTGAATCTTTGGGACTTCAGGTACTTGTTGAGAAGCTGGAGGTCTAGAATGGGCCATCAGCCCCCCGGTTTTCTTTTTGACTAAAAAGTACCTGGAGTAGACTTCGGAGTCCAGGAGTCGTCATGGAACCAGCTCTATCGCCCCCCTTCGCAGCATGGACCGTACCTCCTCCAAGAGTTGAGGGATGTGCTGCTCCTGCTGGGCCACCGGAGGGATCCACGTACACCTGTGCTGAAACTCCAGGGTATGCCAGTGGGCGAGAGTGTCTAGCACCCATCTGTCGGTGGAAATTTTCACTCGCTGATAAATCCTGCCAGCCGGCTTCCCACTGGGATGCATGGGTGGGGGCCCGACATCTTGGCTGGTTCAGTCCTGCTTCGGCGCTGAAGAATTTGTATATATGATTTTGTACAGGTACTGCAATGTGTTTACCCGGAGGAAGGTGGAACAATTTTGAAAGTACCGTCGAAATTAGTTGGTGCAGAAGTCTATGAGGACCATTGTATTTATGAGCCTGGACAGTGGCAGGCTGTTACAGAAAAAACTTTTGATTATGTGATTTCTTTTGGTACTTATTTAGCTCTTGGTTTGTACTGGGGGTGGATCACATTAGTCGCATTGGTGATGTTTTATATGAATGAGAGAGTTTATTTTGTTTGATGTTTTATATGTGTTGCCTCATTTCTTTCTATAATAAATTATTTATCCTTGTTGCAGTTATGTGCTGCATAGATTGTACGCAGCTCTTTGATATACATTGATAATCAGACCTGTTGGGCTAGGTTAATATATTATTTTGTATTATCAATTTAATATAATTCTTTGTGCTCAAGAGTATCATTCCTTTTGATTGTTTTGATTGACTTAATACTGAGGCTATGACCTGGGTTTATCCTTTCCTGTAAACTAGTGGAGACACGAGAGCATGGCTAGGGATGCTGATATACATACTTCATACTTCAAGAAGCTGCTGCAATGTCTTTTCATCATTAATCTGCATCAGTGAATTCCCCTGCTTTCCTGCAAGGTCTTCGTTACGATCCTTCAGGGATGGGGTAATCGGTTGTTGGCTTGTCCGCCCAATGGCGAACTTCAACCTCTTCATCTGCTCCGACAAGACTGCCACTTTCACCATTTTCCTTCATCTTTGGGGAGCCCTGGGCTCCAACTGGGGTCTCGTCTCTGCTTCTCCAAATGTTGGTTCCTCTGCTGATGGTCAAACAACATTTATGACTGCTGCTCCATTATCTCAGTACGTGCTATTTCGAGCCTATCCATGGGGTGTTCATTCGATTAATCTAGCAATGTGGGGCTCATTGCAAATCCATACTCATCTGGACAAAAACCGTAATTGCTGCGGGTGTCAGAGCGCCACTCTTCAATCTCCTGGTGGGACTGATAGTGAATAGTCTTTGGTGACAGGACCTCTTCTGTGTCGCTCCCTGATCCGCTCTTTCTGCCCCCGACTCGTGCTGCAGGTTGGAGGGGAAGAGGGGACAGGGCAGTATGTGCCAATGCTACATGTCACCCATAGGAACACCACCATTGGTGGCATCTGAGTCAAGTGAGTTTCTCCAAATACCCTTTTGAACTTTGATGGATCACTGGGCACTTCTCCGATCCTGCTTCCAAAGAGTTTGCCTGAACTGCGCCACAATTCTACTACATGGAGAACTGCCAACTAGGTTACGATATCTGGGTCCTAGGAATAATAACCCTAAAGAGATAGTACAGAGATAATCCTATGTAGGAAAATGGAAAGCTGAAGAGGGGTTTGCTTTTGCAGGTAGAGTTAAGTTACCTTCTACAAACATGGCCATGAAGAAAAGTAAAACAAACAAGTGTCAAAAACTTTTATTAAAAGGTATAGTATAAAATACAGGTACTGACCTTGTTTTTTTGTAGAAATTTATTCCGGCAGATTAGAATCTCTCGTAGCCACTTGAGAATTTCTGTGCTGTTTTGGTGAGTGACTACTTTGTTGCAGATGTAAAAAAGCATCTGTGAACTGAATAAAGACAAAACAAATTTTCAATATTACTTTTAGATGGTCATGGTTGGTTGAATCTGAGATTTGGTGAGCAGGAGCTAAAAGCAGCTCCTGGTTATTGGGCATCAACCGGTAGGCAGGAGCTGCCTCTGCAAAACTAGGAGCTAGTACACTGCCCACCACAATCTAACATTTGCATTAGATGCAAACACTAAATTTCTTTTCCATAATTTATGTTACTTTTTGCTTTAAATGTGTCCTTTAAACACCTTTATGAACATTACACAAACAAACATACTTATTAACACATGTATGTATGGCCTGGGCAGTCAAAAGTAGCTCCTGGTAATTTAGATTCAAGCTAACCAGGCTCTCCTAGGCAAGAAGCAGGAGCTAAATAGCTCCCAGCTATTTCAAAACCCGTTATAAAGTATTAACATTTGTAAGACAAGCATGCAAAGCAAATAACTATCTGAATAGGCCATTTTGCAATGGGATAAACAATACAAACGAAAACATTTATCTACAGTTGCTAGACATTACAGTTTGGTATAGATTGTTCAACATGCATAAACTCTGAAGGATCATCCAGAAACAAAATGTAAAACATATGTTCTCTTGGTCAGGGATGAAAAGAAAAACCTATACAACGCCAACACAAATACAACAGACGTAAAACATTTTCTATGCGGTTTAGCATCATATTTCCATAAACAATAATAAAACCACAGAAAATCCACATATAACTGTGGGAGATCAAACTTTGCAAGAAACCAAAAAACACATTACAAATTATAGCTAGCATTTACAATCTGAAAATGAAAACCCATTTGCGTATGCTGAGGATGTTTGTGTACAAAACCCTGTGGAGGTCTGTACAAGTACTAGCACTATGATGGGGGAAAGGCACCCAATCAAAATGAAAGGCAAATTCCTCATAAAAGTAGATACTATTAACATGATTATCCACAGAAAATACATCACACTGATATACTACATCTATATCACTTTAAATAAGTACTTGAGCACATAATTGTAAGAATGGATTTCTAAAATCTGGCCTGGTGAACAGATGTTTAGGAGGCCACCCTTGTTATAGTAAACAGGAAGCAACTTCTGGGAATTTAGCCCAACCAATCCCAGTAATGTGGAGAGATGCCAATGTTAAATCGCAGGAGTGGCGATTGGGGTCAGAGGCCCACAATGAGTCCACACAGTGAAACACTAAGAATTAAACTTAGACCGTTATAAAAACACCACATCTATTATAGGCCCAGAAAACACATGAAAATTGACTATTGACAAGTAATATCACAGAATACTAAACACTATACAACATATATACAGTCAAGGTAGTTGGTGTATTGTAAAATAAAACAATCCTACCCCCACCCCCCCTCAAATACCTGTAAAGGAGGGTAAGTGATCAGGTTAGCACCAACAGTCCACAGGATTTGCAATTCTAACTTTAGAACTTCAACCCTAAATTGTATGGGGCCTTGTGTCCAAAGTTCAAAAGGTTTACAATAATTTTAGGAGTTGGGAAGAAAATTAGGAGCAGGGTTGTGGGGACGTGAAGCTGTGTCCAAAGGTCAGATGAGGTAGGATTCTAACAAATAAAACAGTTCCCAGCTTTCAGAGTGCTTGCGCGAACAAGCAGTGGCAAATCCACAAATGCAAGGTGATATAAGGGTTCAGGTAAGTACCACTGTAACTCATTGCCCATACTCCGAATTCTCATGGGTTAGAAGACGTTGCTTTTCCTGCCGTCTCTTCTGGACCTCTGAGCCCAGGAGCTGCATGTTCAAGTGAATCCGCGGTCAGCCACAGATGCTGGTGCAGCGTGTTCCAGTTGAAGAATGCAGCTAACTCAGTGGCACACAACTTGATGTGGGAGAGCAGTTTCTGGAATTTGTCACCATTGAAGGGTGACAGGAGGGGGCACAGTTGTCACGGTCGGAGTCAGCCTCGTATCTCTGGTCCCTTGGATGCTGGAATGTCAAAATCTCGCAGATACTACTCCTGCAGGACAAGCTGGTAGTCCACAAAGTTCTGAGCCAAAACACAGAACTGCTACGTCTGCAGTGTGGTAGCCCACCCAAACCTCAAGCTGGACAGCCACTGATTGGCTAAGGGACACCTCCGAAGGCTCTGGATCCCAGGACACCATGCAGCCATCTAAATGGATGTTCCCTCCACTCCCAGGGTCGAAGCTCCATCCAAGGACTTCTAAAGATCTCTTGCCAGACAGAGCTCTTCCAGAACAGCAGCAGAAGTGTGCTGCTGTGTGTTTTCATGTTGGTGACAGAGCGCTGAATCAGCTTTCAGTGCCATTTCTCTCAGCGGGAGGTGCTTTACACACAAAACGGGCCCGAAGATCGTGGAGTGCTGCTGTGTGTTTTTGTGTTATCCTGGAGCGGAGGAGCTGGAGTGGAACCCACCCCCTGCGCCATCCAACTTCCCCGGACTTGGTTGTTGGGTGTGCAGATAAAGTCCTTCGGCGCAGTTGTGGCAGTCTTTGTAGTCTGTGAAGGCGGTAGAGCCTGGAACCGGATTGCGATTCAACTTGCCGCGTGAGGGAAGACTTGTCCAAATAGGCAATGAACTCCCTTCACAATCTCCTTCAAATAATTCAAATAATTGGATAGCGGACTGCATCCCACGCCATCTACTCAACTTTTGAACTGACCTGCACTCCTCTCCCCTACTTCCTCCCTTCTTCCTTCCTACCCTTTGGAGTCGTTTAATTGAGTTGATCCTGTTCAGGTTCTTTAATTGTGACTCTTGGAATCAAATGGCAAACCGCCCTTGTACATGCCGCCAAATTAAAAAAAAGAGCAGTGGAACAGTAAGTCCGGAACTTCCCCAATGCTGCAACCCACAAGCTTCTGAAGCCGTGCTGAGGGAAATCTCACGGTATGTCCCTACTGTGAATGAACTGTGGGAGATGGGGGAGTCTGGTGAATACAGCCAGGCAGTGGTATCTACAACCATAAAAACTAGACCAGGGGACCCATCTGCCCCTCATGAAAAATTAGAACGGGCCTGGTCTACTCAATTCGGCAACATCAGCAAACGAGTGCTTAATCAAACAGGTCCTGAACAACTTCTGGCTCAAACCTGTGAAATTAAATCAATTCAAAGGGAAGGAACTTCCCCCTCGATTGATAGCACCCGCCATTACTATGTCTTACAATCAGACAGTACAAACTGCGCAGGAGTGGTCACTATGGTATACATCCAACAAGGAGACATCTACATTTTCTGAATATTTGGACGGTTAACAAAAAAGGGAGGGGGCTGTAATCCAAAGGTGTGTAATGGCACTTTACCCACAAGGTGGAATGACGACAATGCATTCTTAGAGGAGGAATTTCCGAGCCCCGTCTCCCCGGAACATGCTCCTTGGCTGGAGCCGCCTCCTTTGGATCCTCAGGGCTGGATTATTGGGCCACCCTTAATCGGTTATATGAACTCCCTGGAAAGTCAACATAATGCGTTGGCTGCAAGACTGCAAAGAGACATTTCTGATAATAAATCTAACATGGCTTGACAGAGAAGGTTAAGTGATTCCTTCTCAAATAAAGGTTCTACTCCAAAATTGCAAACACCAGTGAATCCTGGGATTACTAGATAGGAAATGCAGCCAAGTGAAAAAGAGACATCGGTGATGGTGGAGAGCCAGGGAGCCACAGTGACGATGGATGCACACTAATTGACAACTAATATGAGCTACAATGATGTGGAGATGGAAATGAATTAAATCAATGTGGCACCAGAGAATGTGACGAAGCCACAAGCTCCTCTTCATCGTCAAGTGGGCTTTCGGTGAGAGAGATATCTGAGTCCCATTTAAGGGATAAAGCGCTTCCATACTCGATGGTGACAATTCAAGACGCTATCATGGGCGTGCTAGCAATCGCCTTTAACCCCATTACAAAGTTGTATGAGAATCTGAGTGACTCTGCAAAAACCCAAGGTGAGCTAATGACAATGATTGACCCCAAAATATCCAGCTTGGAAACCTTTGCTGGATGCATTCAAACCCAGCTGGGTAGGGAAGCAGAGTTGGCAAACCAGGCTACAAGACCTTGCCAGAGGTGAAGAGGCAGATACCTCTGCCATGATGACGGCGTTGTTTGAAGCAATGAAATGGACACAGTCATATTGTGAAAGTGAGTGTACAACGAAAATTCTGCTGCAAAAAAAAAAAAAATAATCCATATCATGCCTCAGAATAAAGAAGGACCTTACCTGTATTAAGGATAAATTGATGTGTACGCCTCGCTGAGCTGTGCCGCTAGTCATAGGTCAACTCTAGAGCAGCATCCTACTACGATGGTAATAGAAGCGATAAACGCGATAAGTAGCCCAAACGTGGAGTCTATAGCTAATAATTGGGACTGGTGCTGAATCAAACGTCATAATCATTGGAGACCCCTTATCTGAAGTGACCATTCAATCTCACAGAGCGCCAAGAAGTCCAAATGAAGTCCATGAGGTCCTATCCGGCCCAGAGAATAACAGCCAAACGGGTGCCCCTGGGGTGAAGCCATACCATGTCTTTGAAAAAGCTGCCAATGAGGATCGGCAAATAAAAGCAGCTTTTGTCAAAAAAGGAAAAAAAAAATTTTAAAAAAGGATAAAAACCAACCTCCCTTGAAAAAGCCTAAATCGAATGACTCAAGAACATTCCTTAGGAAATTGACATGCCCAGAGGTTGCAAAACCTTTGGAAAGGACGCTGCTTACAAAAGCAAAGAAAATGTAGAAATCAAAAGATTGGAAGTCTATCTTCAAAATCCAGGAATAGGACTCGCTGGCAGTGGAAACAGAGCCTCTGAAGAGCAGTTTGGTAGATCTTTCTACTTATTCAGAAATGATCTAGGCAGAAGCAGCAGATCTGGTAAATGCTACCTTTGTTAAGAAAGTTGAAAACTCCTATCTGGACAGCCTGCCGAGCATGAGGGAAAGTCCATCCCCTGGCCAAAATGCAACAAATGATTCCTACTCAAAGTATAAAACAGAGCAAAAGAGAGCTGCCATTGAGGCCAAAGCATCAAGAAAGGCATCACTTGCTAAGAATAATAGAGCCCCGGCAAACAAAGTGAGAACCCACTATGGCTATAAAGCGTCATGCCAACCACTACAGAATTCAAACTATATGTCGTCTGTGGATTGAATGTGGCCGTAACAAGATGGGTTGATATTGAACCGACGAAACGTCATGAAATTACTCCATTGTGTCCCAAAACTGCAAAATATAGACCCCGAGGATATAAAGGTTGTGCAATTAATTAACACATTTCGATTGGACTGGGTCGTCCTCCACCTACACTCTGCCTTAATAGGAACAAGCCTGTTAGAAGCCGGGCCAGACCAGACCTTCTATCAATGGATTTTGAACTGGTGGAATATCTCGGTCATATCTCACCGTTAGGACAGGGTAGTGAGAAAAATCCAATAAGCAATCATCTACGACAATCTCCAAGCTGGCCCGAAAGGAAAATTGAGGCCCCAGCAATGGCCATACAACATACTAGAACAAAGTGCCAGTGAAAAAACAGGCGTCTGGGGAAACGAAGGGCCATGCAATAAAAATTACATTCAATTGTAAGTCATCCTAACAAAGAAAAGTGAGAACGATAACCGAGGACTCCTGTGCAAAGGATCACGATCAAAATTGGACTTGGTTGGCTTCAATATTGGTGAAAGACTCAAATTTGTAAAACAGCCAAAGGTCCTTCCATAGACTACCTTTAACAATGGAATCGTGGAACATGAGATGCGTTATGCACTTATTAAACAACAACATGACATGACATTCCAAAACTTTGACATTTGCTGTTCAAGAGACTTGGTTGGTCGCCTTGTGTGAAGGGTTTGATGTTTTTTGTAATCTAGCTAAAAAAGGTATGTCAGGTAGACCGTCATCCGGCGTTATGACTCTGGTTTAACAAGGCCAGGTTACTAAGGTCTTGAAGGTAACCCATCCGAATCCCTTTAGACAAAGGGTCCTGCTAAAAATGGAACTCGTCTTCAATTGAAAATCCAAAGGATGTCGCAATATCCAATCTTTATTGGAACCCATATGGAATCTCTAAAGAGGAATTTGTAAACATAATTATGTCACTAATTGATGAAGTATACATGGAAATGAATGTCATTAATTTTATTCTGTGGTGACAAACGAAGTGCATTGGTGAGGTTGGCAAGGTCATCTTTATAAGAGATCTTTCTAGAACGGTGAAAGTCTGGACAACTAAATTGTTAGAGCGATATTTTTATGGTAACTGGTAAGGTCAATGGGGATATTCCGGACAGGCCTACATAGGAAAGGGAAACACAGTTGTCTAATTTGGATTATTTATTTGTATCAAAGGGATTGTTGAATTATGTTGAGTCCCTGATGGTGAAATATATGACTGAAAGTGATCATCTCCTGGTCTAGAAATGGGAGATGCAAGTTGTAGATCCTCCCAAGGCGAACCCTAGGCCTCTACAAGTAAATCTAAGAGGGACACGTCTATATATTCCACTAAATAAGGTCCCTCAAATAGTGTTAAAAATATAGACAAGCATTGGGATTCGACAACCAGGGTGTGGAATACTTCCCCTTACTGTCAGAATTTCAGCATGGCCCTAGATCGGACAGCTCTAATAAATCTAATACTTCATTTCTATGATAAGGATCTAGTGGCTGCAAGCAAACAATTTAGAGTTGACCTAAGGAAGGTAGACCATCTGAAGGATCTGAACAGAACTGCCCTTAAAAGAAAAAGAAAATAATATAGAAATTTGTTTTTGGCCACTAATGCAATGCGCCTCCAAACCAATGCCGAAAACATGCTCAAACTTACATCCAAACGAAAGTCTAGAGATCTCAGGACTCTTCTAAATGAGAATATATTGCACCAACAATTGTGCCTTCTTTCAGCAGTAACTGAGGACAAGTGGATCTCCCACTTTTCTTAGTTATTCGCTCCAATGAAATAAAAGTCTCCATAATATTGATCCTATAAAAGATCGTTGGGCAATTGAGTTTGATACATTGGACATCATGCTCTTAATAAAAAAATCTAAATCCATCTCGAACCGCAGGGCCAGATGGATTGCATAACGGCCCGATTATAGAAAATATGTAAGCATGGGCAGAGTTCTGCTCGGTTCTATTCTCTCGGATATTAGACCAAAGGTCAATTCCACCATCTTGGACGTCCCCCCCAGATTGTCCCATTTTCAAGAAGGGCAATAGAGAGGACCTGCGAAACTATAGACCCATCGCTCTTCTTGATAGTTTGGGTAAATTGTTCGCCTTGCTTTTATTGAAAAAATTATACCAATGGGCTGTACTAGTGGGTAGATTGGACGCCAGACAAACAGGGTTTGTTAAAGGGGTTGGAACCTCCCTCAACTTAATGATTCTAAACTCATTAAACACCAGAGCACTAAACAATAAAATCAAGCTGTATACTGAGGTCAAAGATCTTGAACAAGCATTTGACAACATAAATCGGCACAAGCTCTGGGCAAAATTAAAAACCTGGGACTGCCCCCCCAGACCTACTAATGGGCATCAGAGAGCTATACACTGGCCGGATATTCAGGTGCAATTATCCAGGGATGGGGCCCTTTCTGAGAAAATTCCAACGTATAGAGGGTTAAAACAAGGATGCCCGCTGGCAACAATCCTATTTAATCTGTACATCTCAGAAACGACGATGAGCCAACTAAATGTGAGGTCATTTCCACCTAAAATCTATGGACAAAAGGTCCTGCGGATGAACTGGCCATTATTGACCAGACTCCAATTAGACTACAGAGAACTCTGAATTAGCTAATAAAGTATCTTAAAAACAATGATCTGCGCATTTATACCAAAAAAACGTAAGATCATGATTTGACCTCGAGAGAAAAGAAAGGAAGCACTCAAATTCAGATGGATGATAGAGAATAAACCCTTGGAATGTCCCAAAGAAATTACTTGGAAATTCCACTTAATCTGAGCTCTGTAGAAATGCAATGGATGACAACTGTAAGAATGAAATGTAAATGATTGGCGACCCAGTCTCTTATGGTACACAGGAGATATGGAAAATGTTCATTGATTCCAACTCTCACCTTCTATAAACAGAAGATGGTCACAATTTTGATATATATGGCAGAGACTGCCATAAACCTACCCGTGCACTTCTGGGAGGTTTTAGAAGGCCAATTTTGGAAGCAGGTATTGAATATCCCAAATCCCTCCCAATGGTAGCCATCAGATATGAACTAGGGTTACAATCCGTCACCTCGTTGATTGGATGGAGAGAGCCTTTGAGCTTTATAGGAAAACCGTCAAAACAGATGAACCCCTCCCTTTCAGGATCATGGACGAAAGCAGACAAGGGGTTGACAGAGAATTAGACTCATGGAAAACTAAATAAGGTAGCATTGGAATCCCTTGATCAAATGAAGTCTAGCCTATTAGAATTACCTGACAGGGTTAAAACGAGGATCCGAGAGCAAGAATGGATCAGCACACAGGAGCAAAGGCTGATGTGCAAACTCTTGTTGAGTATGATGTACAGAGACCTATTAATCAACTCCCAGCATATCTTTGTACATTCCTTTCGCCTTATTACAGTTGCGTCTTCATGAGGCTAAGGCTAAACATATTACCCACGCAGGAAGTCTTGGCATCAAGCAGGCAAATGGAGAAAAAGGATGGGTTCTGCAGATTTTTTCAGGATCATGAGATTGTTGAATCTATTAAGCATTTGATATTGGAATGTTCTGGGCTATCAGAGTTAAGAATGATGCATATGAAAGATGTTATGCTGGACTTGAAATCACGGTTCTTGGAGAACTGGTCGCACATATTCATAATTGGAGAAAAGATTCCCATGATGCTGGCTGTATTGAAATTTGTGAAAGCACCTTTGGAATAGGATGTTGTTTAAATAATTTTAAAGTTTGATTGGGACTAAACTGTCAAACCACACATCTGGAAGTTGGAAAGGATAGGATGTGTGGAGGTTAGATGGTTACCAAATGTGTGTGTTTTTTTTTTCGTTTGGCTGTAGTGATGAAATGATGTGAGGAATGTTGTGATGATTTTTATGAAAGGTTTGTTATAAACCAAATCTTTTTTAAAAACAGTAGTTGGTTGCTAGGCCTTCAGTCGGGTGAACGGTCTCTTTACTCAGATTCAGCAACGCAGGATATCTCCAAGATATCTGGGGCATGGCTGCAAGACACTGAAGGAAAAGAAAGCTCCAAAATACAATAAAAATAATGAAAACTGATCCCACTTGTCAACAGGAGTGAGACAAGAGTGAGACTCGGGGCTAAATGTGGTCTTAGTCAATATTGTGAGTGGTTTGAAACATACAAGGTAAAAGGGGAGTTTGAATTTGGCGCTGCATAAAAGCCGATGTTATCATGACACACCATACCACAGTACTATGGACTGAGTGCAATGAAGAATTAAAGATGTTCTAATTCTACTAATAAACCCCAAACCACTAACCTATCCCATTACTAATATTCAATGCAGTTTAGTCCATAGCTCTTTGGTGCAAAACTTTGGTATAATAAATGAGATGGCAAACACAGGCTGTGCAATGTGGTTGGAGAGCACAGAAGAAAGTCAACATGCAGAATGAAGGCTGGTTTCTTCCAGGGAAGATGTGAGGAATGCAAGCTGCTGAATGTAGTGCCGTTTTTTGCTCAAAGCAAATCCATTGTCTATTCTCATAACAGGAAAACAGTGCAGAGAAATGTAAAACTGTTCATCCCATTGCTGCCTTGTAACGGTGCAGGCTCATCACGTATACTCTAGAACATTATAGTGAGTTAGTTTGTTAAAGGGTGGTGGTTCGGTCTGGCACATGACATCACTTCAAAGGTGGTATCTTCTTACATTTTATGTAGGGAAAATTATAAGTTACTCACCGTAGTGACTAACATACTCCTAGTCCATAGTCCCCTTTCCTCCATACTGTATGGGTGTCCCTTCCAAGGGACGGGAGACAGAACCTTTTTCACCAGAAAAAAACGTCTTCCCCTTTAAATTTAGAGGCTCGGCCCAGGAAACATGTGCTGCCCTGCCTCCGCCCTCCGGCGCCACACCTCAGTCCCCATTGACGCGTCGACAATCCGTTTAACCTTGCCGAATGACACCCAGTATTATTAGGGGGGGGGGGGGTTGGTGGGATGTATGGGGAAAGGGGACTATGGACTGTTAGGCAGAAACCTGTGCAGTTCCCTTTGGGAGCACTGCAAAAGATTTAGGACTACAGGTGTTAGAAGTAAACCCACTTGGTAGCAGTCTGTACCACCCAGATTTACCTGGTAGCTGTGGCTGAGCAGTCAGACTTCCCTCAAGAAGAGTTAGGCAGTATGCAAAGTATACACAATAGACACTTAGACACAAAAGCACAAGCAAACACTAACCAGAGCTTTGGTATCAAAGTATATAATTATTTATTTAAAAACACACTGTTTGAAACACTCCAGCACTCTTATTGTAAAACACTCTAAACACAGTTACTATTATAAAATATACAACTCTTATTCCTTATCAGACAAGTCTTAGTTAACACCACTTATTTCCAGACAGAGGTGAGCGCTTAACTATAGATGGCACTCCAATAAGTTCATGAAGAAGGGAGGGAAAAAGACAGAATATGTGAAGATACACCACTCTAAGATTTAGGAACACTTTTAGCAAGGCAGAAGAGCAAAAGTCACTTGTGAGCCAAAGTCCATAGGCTGGGCCCACTCTTAGAGAGAGCAGAGCACAAATGCGCCCAATATCACACAGTTACACTAGGCTTTGAAAGTCTTGCAGAGAGTTCGAAAAGAGTTTAGAGAGGCTCAGAAAAGTTTAGCAAGGGTGTCCCAGGCTAACCCAGGTTCGAAAGCCAGGGGCTAAATCTACCCCGTACAGTCGGTGGCAAGGGAAGCCAGGCGGAACACGGTACCTTAAGTGGGAAGGATCCTGCTTTTATGCAGAAAACCCCCATTCACTCAGCGTAGCTGTCACTCAAACATGCTAAGTGAGCCGGCCGGCTCACCACTTGGGCCAATCAGGACGGAGTGCGACTTCAGTTGCCTAGGCAACTCAGTCCAGGGTGCCTAAATCCCCCTCCAGCCTTCCTAAGTACCCCAGACAGAGTGGCACCACTTTGGAGGGCTTCTGTGGAGAAGCCTGCCAAAAAAGTGGAACAAAGGGCTCGACTTGGGTTGGAGTCACAGAAGAGAACATAAACGCCATTTTAGAACCGAGTTTTGGCAAAAAATACCAACCGGAGAATTAATAATAAATAAATAAACCAGCGGTATGTTCGAGGCTATGGTAATTAAATAAATAAAGATAGTAGCCTCGAACAATGGGAAAATCCCATAGAGAAATATTTGCGGTAGAATATAAAAAGTAGTATCCACTGCCACCAGCCAAAACTCGATCAGGGGGAACGGAGACGTGCCCCCTCGACTAACAGACCCCGGGGCAATCGAATTGCCCCAGCCAGTACGTCCACAATATGATGGTTTGTACTGGTTCTGTTCAGAATTCAAGACTAGTAAAGTCAATGGTGACTTTACATGCCCTGGGAGACAGTAGTCAGTCCCAGGGTATGGAGTCTATACTGGGGGGTCACTATGACACCCCTGTGTTACTGCACTGAGGGTGCTGTGTAACGCACATGACAAAAACACAAGAAGCCCTATGGAGTAAAAGACCCCATAGCCCATTAAACACATCTAGAGTCAAAGGAATACACCCAAATCATGCCTAAGAGTGGCAGTAAAATAGTCTCACTCTTAGCAGGAGAAAAAAATAAACCCCAAAAATCCATCAAAGCTGCTGGGGGACTCACTAGGTTTGGGAAATTAGCCTTATAAGATAATTCTCCCTAACAACTTAGTATCTCTCCCAAAACTCTATAGTC
The DNA here is from genome assembly GCF_040938575.1 of Ambystoma mexicanum. Classification (NCBI taxonomy): domain Eukaryota; kingdom Metazoa; phylum Chordata; class Amphibia; order Caudata; family Ambystomatidae; genus Ambystoma; species Ambystoma mexicanum. The sequence continues at coordinate 274,386,314 of NC_090931.1, read as the reverse complement.
TGATAAATTGGCACACACCACCTTCAGTGGAGTGCCAAAGGGATGCCTAGTCTACTCCTCTCCTCTACTCCTGTGACTTAAGTCACACAGACAATCTCCTAGTTATGGCTGGTGGCAGTGGATGTGTTCTACCAACTATTATGTAATTTCTATACCACAGGCTATGTCCATAGCCTCGGTAGTGCACAATAGGGGCACCCAAGTACCAACTTGGGGCCTCCCTTTTTTCACCATTACTAGCGTGGTTGTTCTTGGTTAGCCCTTCACCATGGCATGGCACAGGCTTGTCTGAGACTTCCCTCAACTCCATTTCTGAGGCGACTACTGTCCCCCAGAAAAGGGTAAAGTTACCATTAACTTTACTTAGTCAATCTACCACAGATCCAGTACACCCCATCTTCCATTGAGTACTGGAAAGGGTTAACTCGTATCCCTTTGTATCTGTACCTCCTAGAGCATTGTTTCGCTCTTAACATTTAGACTTGGCTGGTGGCAGTGGTATCTACCCTAACTTTTCTACCGCGATTATATTAGATAAACGTGGTACTGTTCTTGGCTGTTATATTAGCCTCGATCATAAACCCGCTTGACCAAATCGTCTTTCTTGGCTCCGGTTGGGTTTATTCGCCATTTCTTTTTGTTAAAGTCCTTCTTGTGCTTTACTTTGCGCGGCAAACTCTGTTCGCCTTCTTTGTTCACTGTCTTTTGGCAGGCTTCTGCTCAGAAGCCCTCCTCAAGGCGCCTGGGTTTCTAGGTGGGCTGAATGTGAGGGAGGGGTGTAGTCACCCCCTGCACAGGGTATCCTAGGAAACCCAAGTCGCATTTTGTCATGATTGGCCAGGGTAGTTTTTTTTTTTTTTTTTTTAATTTCTTTATTGGCATTTTGCTGAACAACTCAAACAATCAATCAACCAGGTAATCAACCCCCCCCCCCTCCAGTACACACATGAGGGCAATACAAGAAAACCAGAAGTGAACCAGGCCACATGAGCGGTGCTTTCCCGGAAATACTCTCAGTCCGATCTCCAAACCAGCACTGCCTTACAGTGCAAAATGTCTAATCCCTTGAAACAGATCTAAGAAGTGGACAGGGACTGATCCTCAGGGCCCCGCTGAACAGAAGATCCCGGCCCATCAGGAGATCCAGGGCTCATCCCCCCACCCTCCCTCCGGCTCGCCCAGGAGGTATATCGTGTATGCATCCCATATCCGATTTTCACCTCGACTTTTCCCCCTCAGCACATCCCATCTGGTTTCCATGTCATTGCAATATAGTACATCTTTTGACCATTGGGCAACAGTCGTACTCCGTTTACTTCCCCACCCTATAGCCACACAGCGTTTTGCCAGAATTAAGAGCATATTTACCAGTTTCCTAGTCCCTTTGGGTATCTGCTCCATGTGCCCTACTAAGGCCATCACTGGATCTGGCACCAGCTGTTGCCCCAAAATGTCCCCAATCACCACAAACACCTGCCACCAAAAATGCACCAGCTCTACACACACCCAGGCCACATGGAGAAAGCCTGCCCTCTCTTGTCCACATCTGAGGCATACCCCGGACCTGTGAGGGAAGTAGTCCTTTAGCTGAGCTGGGGAATAGTAACACTGATGCAAAAACTTATAATGGATCAGTTTGAAGTTCGAGTTGACCGCCCCCTTTCTGGTCATCTCACAACACTACCTCCAAATGTTTGCTGGTAATTCCCTTCCCAGCGACCTCTCCCACATCTCCTTTGACGACCTCCCCACGACCAAACTCGCCTTCAGAGCTAATCCGTACAGACCAGAGATCACCCGCCATCCAATGTCTCCCCCCAGCACCTTACTGAGAAACTCAGCCTCTGCGGGCGGCTTTGGGAAGGAAGGGAAAAACCTTTGCAATGTCACCCTCAACCTATAATACAGAAACACCTCTAGTGCCGACAAGGCCCCCTTTTCCCTCAGCTGGTCTATAGAGATAAAGTCCCCGTCCGGAAACAGGTCCCCCAGTCGAGTGAGACCCAACCGTTTCATAGTAGCTACGTACTGTGCCTCGCTAGTCAGGGGGATACCAGGAATGTAAATCGGCAGAATTTCCGGCGAGTAGAGCACATCCCCGACGGACGCGCGCCCCAAAATGGACCAGGCCCAACAAGTAAGCTCCACCAAATTAATAGGAGACCGCAAACGTCTGGGAGCCGTCAGGATAACCGACCGCAACAACGCCAGTGGTGAGATGGACCTCTCTATCTCAACATGTCTATGCTCCGCTGCCATCCCATACCAATACCTAAGGTAGCTAGCCTGCGCCACAATATAACAACTCGAAATCAGGAAGTGCTAAACCCCCCTCCTGAATCTGCGCCGTGAGTTGCCCCCAAGAGACCCGCGCTCTTTTGCCTGCCCAAATAAAGTGTGTTATCGCAGAGCGAAGATCCCGGAAGTATTTCTGAAGGACCTTTATAGGTACATTTAAAAAAACACCGAAATTTAGGAAGGATGGAAATCTTAACTACCGAGATCCTGCCGTACAAATTGAGAAGGAGTGAGGCCCAACCCAGCATCGCCTTTTTGGACGATTCTAAAACCTCCACGTTTGTTTGTTTGTTTGTTTGTTTGGAATTTATTGTGCGCACCAGACCCTGGAGTATAAGGGCGCAAAAGTAAGAATATATACAGCTTAGAGCATAAGTTACAGGTTACAGTTACAAGTTACAGACATTAGCGGTTACAGAAATTACCAGTTACAGGTGCAAGTTTTTCAATTGGCAGTTGCTGTCGTTAGCCAGTTAATTACAATTTGCCTGAATTTGGAGAAGGAGTGTTCTAGCCTCGCAGTAGTGGGTAATTCGTTCCACAGTTGAGCAGCTTTGACTGGGAAGCTAGCTCCGCCTATGGTGGTCAGTTTAAAGCGTGGTACTTGTAGGCGATTGGTGTAAGCAAGTCTGGTTTGTCTTGTGGGGTGTGTTCTGGTGAATCTGTCCTTAAGGTATTGTGGGGCTTTGTTGTGTAGGGATTTGTATGTGAGAGATGCAGTTTTGAGTCTGATTTTCTCGAGGGTGGAGAGCCATTTGTGTTTCCTTCTTAATGCTGTAATGTGTTCTCTCCTGGGGACGTTCAATGCCGCTCGGAGGGCCTTGTTTTGCTGTATCTGTATTTTGTTTATGATAGATTTATTGGCTCCTATGTGCAGTGCGTTACAATAATCAAGTTTAGAAATGATGAGGGCTCTGGCTAATGTTAGACAGCTGTGCTGGGAAAGGAATTGTTTTCCTGCTCTAATGAGCTTACATGTGTAGGCTGTCGAGGAAGCTAGGGAGTTTACCTGTTTGGAAAATGATAGGGTAGAATCAAGGTATATCCCTAATGTTTTAACTTCTTTGGCAACTTGTATGCAGTTCCCATCTATGATAAAGGAAGAGTAGTTTGTGCTTAGTTTTTTGATGAGGGGTGCGGTGCCTAGGATAAGAAGCTCAGTTTTATCATCGTTCAGGCATAGGCCATGGGTTGCCATCCATGCCTGAACGATGCTGTATATTTTGTTCACCATTGCTAGATCTTTTTCGTAAACCCCTGTGAGTGGGAGGAGGATCTGGGTATCGTCAGCGTAGTTGGTATACGTGATACCCAGAAGGTCCAAATCATCAAACAGGGGCTTAGTGAATATGTTATATAGCGTTGGTGAAACGCATGATCCCTGTGGCACACCGCAGGTAATAGGGATGGGGTCTGCAGCTGCTATAGGTGAGAAAACCCTCATGGTGCGATCACTGAGGAAGGATTGTATCCATGCTATAGCCTCAGTGGAGAAGTGTGCTGCTGAATCTAGGTGGTTACATAGGATTTTATGGTCCACTAAATCAAAAGCGGCCGATAGGTCTAGTAGTAGGAGGAGTGCTGGTTTACCAGAATCTCTTACTTTGTCTATTTGGGCTTTCAGGTCAATCAATGCAGTTTGCAGTGTACACTACCTCTTTCTTCCCCGCTATAGTGACCCCCAGATATCGTGTACGCTGCAGATCCCACCATAATCCCCAAGTGTCCCGAAACTGAGAGGCCCCACCCGTCAATGGGAAGATTACAGATTTACTGGCATTTATTTTAAGCCCCGAGAGGTCACCAAAATGCTGAAGGTCCAGTATAACCGGGTCTAGATTGACCTCTGAATGGCGGATAAATAAAACCATGTCATCTGCGTATAACGAAATTATGACTTTATGGGTGTGCAGCTGGACTCCCCGGTGTAGATGAAACTCCCTGACCCATTCAGCCCAAGGTTCTATCGCCAGGGCGAATAGTAGGGGCCACAGCAGACAGCCCCGACTAGTCCCCAGCGGCAGCGCCCCGGTAGTATACCCATTCACCCTCACTCTAGCCACTGGATCGGTGTATAGAAGCGAGACCAAGGAAACAAAGAAATTGCCCAGGCCCATCCTGCGTAGAACGAATAAAAAACCATTCCACGGAATCAAATGCCTTTGTGGCGATAAGTAGGACCGCCACCGCCGAGTCTTCCGGCGGCAACGCCGCCATCAATCCAAACATCCTCCGCAACCCAAACGAGGTCGAGCGACCTGGGATGAACCCTGCTTGATCGGCCCTCACCATGACTGGCATAAGCGTTGCTAGACGCGTCGCCACGGTTTTCGCTAAGATCTAATTATCAAGATTGATAAGCGAAATCGGGCGGTACGACGAACAATCACCTTCCCGCTTACCTGGCTTCAGCAGTACAACCACTATGGCTTCCCTAAGGAATCAGGTAATCGACCCCAGGTCACTGCCTCCTGATACACCCGTAAAAGGTATGGCGCTAATCTGTCAGCATAACACTTATAAAATTCGGCTTTAAAGCCATCGGGCCCGGTGATTTCCCACCAGCATCAGATAACCTGGATTATAAGAGGAGCTTCAGTGGTAAAAAGACTGATCCTGCGACATTGGAAATCAACAAGCTTTTTGACATGCAACATTTGTTTGGAAGAAATGTATAATACTTGCAACATTGAAAGGGTGGTATACTCAATGCAAAAGAAGGAGTCACTGTTTCGAAGAATTTGGGGGGCCTTCTTGAGCTTGGACCTAGTCTGACCATGTATCCTACTCTGAGGTTTGCTGCTAAGATAATTAATTCTTTGTTATTTCATATTTGTGAGAAATAGTTGTGCAAGCTAACATATTGTGAATACTGATGTTTGTTTACAATGAATCTCTATGGTGTACATTATATTTTCATGGTTGGTTTGAGGTTATTTTCTTTTTCTTCTTCTCCCTCTGTTAGATATGTACATTATATTGCAGTTGCTTGTTGGGGGTCGGGGGGTTTACCTATTTATGGGTTCTAAATCTGGGGGGTTTTAGGTATATTGATGCAAGTTATAGTTCTTATTTGTTCATGTTTATGGTACATTTTGAATACAATGGTTAAAAAAAAAAAGAATGAAACATCTCCTGGATGTCGACCATCATCCAGTAGGCAGGATTTACCATTGGGGAACCAGGAGTGAGTCCACAGTGCACCACAAATCCAACTTCCACATGAAGTGACAACTCCATACCCTTATAAATGATCCATTATATTAAAATGTGTCCTAGAGGTGCCCTAATTCTTATTTATTTCATTCTCAAACACTGAAACTTAATGTCACATATGCATATCTGTAGGACACCAGTTGGCCTGGGGAGCCAAATCTAACTCCTGGTAACTGTTGGTTTTAAGCTATCCAGGCTCTGCTAAGGTAGGAGGAGGTAAATAGCTCTTTCAAACCCTGCCTGAGGTTATGATCACAAGTCAAAATGCTAAGTAAAGTTCAGACAAGTAAACTAACTCAACCCCAATCACTAGGATAGGCATAGCAAGGGATCCTTGACCAGGCCTCCACTGGCCAAAGTCAGGTAAGAGCAGTTTAGGTACTGGAATTTATGCCCATGTAACCCTATGGAGAACGGGCAGAGGAGCAGCGCTTCCCAGAGACTTCACAGGCTTTGGTGCTGATCAGTTGCAGCAGTCGTCATCGGGTTATCAGCGGCCTGCTCTTCTTCGTAGAGGTCTCGACTCCAATGAAGATTTGTCGAATATCTGCAGGATTCCTCGTTTTATCCAAGATTCGGACTGCAAGCTCACCCAGGACCTGCACCATTCCAACTGACAGTGGCTATTCAATTATGGATAGCCAATGGCCACTACATCTGCCCAGCAACAGACATTCAGTCGCCAGGATATGTACTGGGACCTGTGAGAAACCAGGTGGTGTCTCACCTACTAGTTCCTGGGGATCTGTCATCCAGGTGGCCAGGACAGGGCCATTGCTTTTGGATCCAGTTCCTGGGGGTGGACCAGTACGGGAGGATCACCTGGGTGAGGGGTCTTCAGGGAGCGGGACACCAGATGGTGAGACGCGTTATCCCCTTCCCTGTAACACCTTTAACCCATCCTACCAGGTAGGATATTTAGGAACTCTACCCCCAACCTTTTACCCAAACACTTTCTCACAGATAGGCCGCTATGAGAGAAAACAGACAAACACCCAAGCAGTATATCCGACGTGTCCCAATGCAATATTCAGGTGAGGTTAGGCAATTACTAACCATCATGCACAGCCGACTACCATTAAACTTCCCCACATAGATAAAAGGCGGAGCACGAGAGCACACTCCGAGCGAGGCAAAGCACAAGAGGAAACAGCAGTTTCGAGACAGCAGCTGAACGAGAGAGAAAAGATGGCAAAACAGAAGGGGATTGCAAGGAGGGAATTTCCCTTGACCTTTTTGACAAGGAACCAATACTTTCAAGAAACGTTGAGAATAGAAAGCTTTAGACCAGGAAACCAGGCTGAATAATCCTGCATTGTTTGTCAGATACCCGGGGCCCTCCCTTCTCAATAATTAATATGGGGAGAATCACCAACCGGCTTGGTACAGTCATTGGCTTCAAGAACAGAGCAAAGTCAGTGAACTCAACAAAGCCGGTGAGCTGGGTCGAACAATACAAGACCGCTCTGTGTTGAAGCCAAGGTTGCAAGCAGCAACATTGTATGGCGAGCGCTGGAACATATGAACATTGTTAAAACGTGAGAGATAAGGGACGCAAGTAAAGTTGAACAGCTGATTAGTGACTAAACTTTAAAAGCAAGATACAATACTTTTGACAAAGTGGTCCGGCACGGTGTAGGTGCACAAAGGTCTCCAGCTACAGCTGAGAGGTGGCAAAAGTGAAAGTGAGAAAAAGGTTATATCAAGAAGAGAACAAATAATTGTGAATCGAAGTGGTCTTGCAACGGGTCAAGCAAAACCCTGCACACAGTCGAAAGTCTTCGATTCTGATGAAGTAGAGAAATTTGGTCTGAGCCCGGCAGAGGAAGACCAATTGAAGATTGCGTCAAAGTGGGTCTGAGCCCGGCAGAAAAGGATCAGAGGTTAACAGTAAATCACCCGAGAAGTTATATGGGTGAAATCCTGAGAAGGGAAGTTTAATGTTTGTCATGTTGCATCAGGCCCTTGAAAATAAGAAACTTTGGATGGCAAAGACACTTTGGCACAGAAGGCCCTGATGTTGAAGTTTTGAACTGCAACCTCATGGTAGAGCAGACAGAGTGTGCCAAGCTCGAGTGTGCCGCCTTGTACCATGCTGAAAACGTGGGAAGAGAAGCCAACGGCTTCAATATCCTGACCTCTTTTCTTGAACACTTTTCTTTTGAATAACTGTTTCCCACACTATTTGTATTTAGAAGTAAGGATTGGCAATACGTTTATTAGTATAGGCCCTTTTATTTTGACAGACTCGACTAGAACTAAGTTATTAATTGATGGTTGTAGCTTGCTTCCCATCTTTAGATTTAAGATCAGATAGGCGTTTTTCAAACCCAATTGAAGTTATAAAAAAAAAAAAACACACTATTGAGCTGTGATCACGTGGGTCTTTCTTACTGTTCGATACCATGCCTTCCTTTCAGAGCAGATCGTCCTAGCACGCGCATCGGGTCTCACACAAACCACCATTTTGCCTGGGAAAGCAGAAGCTTTTCCCAGAAACGGGCATCCATATTTGGCAATTCTGGACCCGAAAGGGCAGGAAGAATGCCTAAGAACAATAGGGGCAGTGGACAGTAAAAAAACCTTGTGGTATGACCATCTGCATGTGCAAGGCACCTTTAATAGCCATTTTCAGTAAATGCAAAGGTTCACAAGCAAAAAGTATAAACTGCAGTAGAAAAATATCCGCTGCCACCAGCCCATCCTAGGAACATTGTAATAGTAACCAAAGTTAAGAGGCTACAAAGTGTCCTAACCACACTTCACTTTAAGGTGATGTGTTGATGTGTACATTTGTAAAAATGTAGCAAGAACAGTCTTATGGACTCATCAGTTTCCACATAGGAATGAGCTAAACAACAAGGGAAGTAAAGCAAAAGGCGTTATTTACCTCCAAAAAGTCAAGCCAGGAGTAAAATGCTAAATGAAAGGATGGCCCATAGAAGTCTATTTGAGGAAAGCAGCAAACAAATCTTTCCTAAAAATGTGAAGATGGGAAGCTGCATATAATGACCTGGTTTGGCCATATCTTCTGGACCCTTGTGTGACAGGGCCTGCTTTCAGGCCATGTCAGGGGAGGGACCTTAAACCCCTACACATTTTCTCTGGTGCTGGCAGGCCCTCTCCCAGCACATCTTACATTGGCTACTGACGGAGTGCAACAAGGTGTCGTGGAGCGGATGACATGGTGGGAGGCCGTGTAGAGAACGGCAGCCCCAGCACAATGGCGGAACTGCCCGCAAGATGCAGAGGATGGGCGTGCAGTTCCGGTGCTGCAGCAGGATGCAGAAGCGTGGGCCGTGCAGAATGGCCTGGCTTCCCAGGGGATGCGAGCGGTACAACATTGGCCGCAATAGAGGGACACCGCGGAGGCTCTACGAGTCGACCCATCACCCAGGAATGGAGCCTGCGCAGACTCACTGCACCAACAGCGATTTCTATTAATGAAAAGCCTCCATGCATGATTTAGTAAAAATATCACTAACATGTCATGACCACTGTGAGGGGGCACAAGTTGTGTCACAAGCAGGCTCCCACCAGAACCCTGAGGGTCTTAAAACCACTGCAAAAGGGCTCCTGGAGCCAGTCCTGGCACCTTTGGAACCAGGCTCGTATGTAGGAAGGAAGGGCTGTTCAAACTAGGTCCCATTTATGTACATGGGCCTTTAAATCCAACATGGATGCACCCACAGTCTAGTTCTAAAAACCAAGTCATGCGGTCAAGTGTTTTGGTTGTGGAAGGCCTGGAACTACTTTCCCCTGGTACTACTTTACTTGGGCTATATAAACCACACCCTGACTGCAGAACACGCTTCGTGTTATTCTGCAACCAGCAGCGTGACGCTAACCGTGTCCAGCTCCAGGTCTTCAGCATCTTCCGGTAATCCTGAAAGAACAAGATTATTCTGTTTTACCTGAGAAAACACAATCCAGCACTCAGCATCTCAACTGGGCTGCAATCTGTGGAAACCGACAGAAGAAGAAACATCACTCACCTGTGAGTACAAGCTTAAGGACTTCCGGCGAACCGCTACCACAGCTGCTGTTCGAACATTGCGACCTGCAATAACGAGAAAGGGAAAAACAATATTAGAACGTGCGGTTCCAAAACATCGAATTCCATCAGTCTTACCTGAATTCAATCGCGCTACGCCACGCTTCCATCAGGAGCACCACAGCAACATCTGCAAAGGAAAAGGGACATATTCAGGTTCGCTTTCAATATTAAACAACCGCACATCGCTGTACTTAACAGATTCCGGCGGCCTGTTTTTTCATCACAATCTCATCCACTCGTAGCACCACAGCGGCCTGTGAGGAGAAGAAGAAAACACAGGTTAGCTTTAATTGACAATAAAGGTGTTGCGCTTGACGCTTTCTCTTACCTATGAACTTGCCTCTCCATCCGGCACGCCAACATCAAGACCTTTGCACCTGAAAAGAAGGCGATAAAGACATTAACAAATTCCCACCATAAACAGAACAAAGACTTACAATTAACAAACCTACCTGCCTACCAGCAAATTCGGGGTCACAGCAAGCCTGGGCCCAAGGAAGGCGTACTACACCAGTGAAGCAACTCGGGCAGCTCGCCAACAAACGTCAAGCGCCCCTGCACAAGAAACGCAGGACGGATAGCTCACCCTACAAATAACTAAGGTGAGAAAAGAACCCAGTGGGAAGGGAATCAGTCAGAGGGAGGTGGGAGATTCAACCATTAGAGAAAGTTATCACAAATCCTCCCTTCTGTAATTGCAGATTCATTATTCAGCAATGGGCAACTACACATCCAGGGTTCCAGATCTCAGAGCCTTCCAGACGCCCCCGGGGATATCAGGTGAGCGTAACAAACACTGTTGATATATAGGAGTAAAATAGGCCTACAAGAGTGCCTCAATAATCAGGGACAACAGACACTTGCCGGCCATGCTTGGCTTTCTGCAGTAAACGCAGCAGCCCATGTGAGAACGAGTGCAGGGCTTACAAACTCTTTTGAAGCCTCAAAGTCCTTCCCTGTGTCATCCTCCAGAAAGGCAAGTCCATTGGTCAGGTAAGTCTTAGTTACTTACTTGTAACTGTTTTTCTCCAGCATGGGTATCTTTCATAGATTCACATGCTTGAATATTTCCCCTCGTCAGACTGAGAATCCTCTGTCATTTTTAAAATAAATAAAAAAATTTCCCTGGGAAAACACAATACTCTGCCCATTATGCCTGTACAGGCACTCACTGTATGTAGTACCTTCACCTCATTTTGGTCCCTTTTGACCAAAACCAATGAGGTGGCAGGGCTTAAGCTCTGAAAATTCATTGGCCCTCGACTCTTACGATGTGGAGAAAGTCCTCGCTGCGTTGGTCTGCCGGAATTTTACTGTGTCTCAGTGCGGATCTAATACCTTCTCGCTTGTTGAGGTCATGCATAGAGGTTGTGTTCTCCTTCTGTACTGTGACCACCTGCCCTATGAGAACTGGTTGAAAGGGTTTCAGCAATCATCGAATGGTTCAGAGTTTGAGGTTATTGATGTGCAATTCCTACTCTTGCATGGACCATGTGCCCTTGGCCTGCAATTTTCTGAGATGAGCTCCCCATCCTGGCATAGACGCATCCATTTTAGGAAGAAGTGGGGGCCTGAAAAAAGGCGTGACTTGCTCTAGGCTGTTTGTCCAGTCACTACCCGGGTAGAGCTCATTGGAAAGGATGCGACAGGTGCACAAAGTCTTCCCACAAGCCCCATGCTTAATTCCATTGTCGGTTGAGTTCTTCCTGGATTGGAAAGAAGGATCCAGCAATATACATGACAACCTGCCCAGCAGGGACTTGTAGTGACATACCGTGCTGGTTCATGTCTTTACAAACCCGTTGATCAGCTGGGAAAGGTGTTATTCTCTTGGAAGGTCTGACTTGCGGAATGTGTGTATCTGGTTCTGCCCTTAGGAAGAGGGAATTCTATGCCAGCATAACTACTGACTTTTCGTGACTGATGGAGAAAAACTAGATTTGAGATGGTCTTTCGTCTGATGGACCACTCTGGTTGTTCGTACCTTCGAGTTTGCTTTGATGAGACAATTGTTAAGATACCTGCTCTTGTTAGGTGCGCTGCCACTGGGGTAAGACATTTGTTGAAGAGCCTCGAGACTGAACATAGGCGAAAGCACCCGGAACGGATAATGCTTGTTCCCTTCTGTAAACCCTAGGTACGTTGGAAGAATGGGTATGTGAAAAATACACCTCCTCTAGGTGGATTGTAGCCAGAAGACGGAGCCAAGGGAGGCCCTGTTGGGGTGTGTTCATTTTGAACCTTATGTGCTTTACCTACATCGTTATCAGTCCTTTTTCTTTACTAGAAGTAAGGCGTGAATAGAATCCCTTCCCGCCTTGATTGTGAAGAACAGCCTTTATAGTGGCTTTTTATATCAATTTCTCCGCCTCAGCATTGCATGATCCTACTTGGAAGTAGGGCTGGCGGCCGTGCGAGGAACTCAATGTCTCCTTCGTTTATTTCTTGTAGCACCTATTTGTCTGGAGTGATCTTTTGCCATTGATGCAGGTAGTGGCTGTGGCAGGGGATGGTGCTTTCTGTCCATTTTGTTTGGATGACTGGGCCCTTGTCTGGGGCGTCCCACGCCTACCTCTCTGCGTCGTGTATCTGACCTAACCTTTTGCGGGGAATACAGCTTGCTGTTGAAACGAAACCTCCTGATACGTCATGAAGGTACGCCTTTTTTGTTGTTTCAGTGAACTGATGGCTCTGTCCGCATCAGTTTCCGATTTAACACCCTTCAGGTGATTGTTACCTCTTTGCCAAAGGGGTCTTGGCCTTCAAATAACATTGAGGATCTGTGTCTGCACTTACGGTCTGAAGTTCATCACCTTCAGGCATGATTGTTCCCCAAGTACCACTGCATGAGCCATCTGCCTGACATGGACTCTGTGGCTTCCACCGCCGAGTGAGTCATGTGGTCAGATGTTGCTTCTATATCTGTAATGATGACCCCCTGCTTCGTCTGAAGTTCGGCCGGAAGTGCTCCATGAACTTGGACCACCTGTGCCACAGTTGCCCGTCATATCTCGCTGTCAAGTTGAGTTGTTAAGGACACAGTCCTGATAGAAAGGATGTAGAAGTCAAAACGTTCCTACCTACAGCTTGGCGTTTGCTGCCTTCTTTGTCAGGCTGGGCGCAGTGATGCAGGGTTCAGGTGTTTCTTCCGGGCTGCCACAGCAATGACCAAGTAAGGTTTTATGGAGCCTTGCATTTCCTTCCTAGACTAGCCATAGAGGAGGGAGTGGAAAATGGATTGAGCAGGATCTTCTCTCTTGCTTCCCCTTTAAGGTGTCTAGAAAAGGTACGACTGTGGCAGTCCCCCCCCTTATCTTGTCTCTGTGCTCATAGAGCTTTGACTTTTCTACACAAGATACTTGGTGATAGAGCATTGTTGTTGCAAATGAAGGAAGCAATGTCATCTGGCAGTGAAGACATTCCAGGGGAGTCACGCCTCTCTTGCTTCGAAATGATGTAATCCTCCCATTTGTCAGTAACTTGTTGAGGTGAGCCTTGCAGGATTCCCCCCCCCCTTAAGGCTTGCCCGACTGCGTCTTCAGCCCTGGATCTTGTCAGTAGCTCAGGGATAGAAATAAAGGTACCCTTATGTACTGTGGGGGAGAGACGCCCATATGTCGCCCATATGTCTTTGTTGCAGTGAAGTGCCCATTCGTCCCTGAGTTGGCAAGATGTTTCTGTGACTCCAGTTGCTGTATCAACAAGGGTGGAGTATCTGCCAAGCGCAAGTGCCCTGGAGGGCTGTACTCTTTGGGCACAGACTGTGGCCTGTCTTCTCCTATGTCAGAGAATTCATCTTGTGAAATAATGTCTGTAAGTTTAATAATTTCTAGAAGCGGGGCAGGCAAGCATTAGCAACTGAGACCTGTGGCACTGGCAAGGTGTGTTTAACACTGAGCTCCACTACTCACGGCGTTGCGTGGAAGTGAGAGGTTGAAAATGTATTACCATTTTCCTCGTGAATGGCCTCAACATCTACCAGATGTTCTGAAAGAAACTAAACCAATAAAGATAAAGAAAGACAGTTTTGTGTGCAAGTGTTGTAGGCCATGAGAGGCCCAAAGAACTGTTGTGAATAAAACGTCAAAAAGTAAAGTAGAATCCAGGGGAAGAGAGCCACGCTATGGATTAAGGACCTGTATCCTTGAAAATGTTGTTGGAATCATTTTCTTTTCTAAACCACCCAAGGCTAAACACATTTCCCTCTTCACCTTAGAGTTATGTTCATAGTGGGAGGGTCAGAATAGAACTTTGGACACAGGACAGTATTCATGTTTGGACATTCTGACTTAGACAGATCCTTAGTTTTGGAAGGAACATTTCGCTTAGAGCAGGGCAAGAGAGGCATTTTCCCAACCCTTAGATCTTAAATAAAAGTTTTTAACCAAAATCATGGCCAACTTGTGTCCGAGTTTCATTCCTGGCTCCTCACACTGGATAGCAAGCTGCATCTTGATCTCCTACAGGAAGGCAGATCACAGGAACAGGAAACCTCCTCAGGAACCAGTGCTTCAAAGGCCTCCCTGACATGACAATTACTGAAGTCCTGTTGAAGTAGGCAGACAGGGGAGGGGTGGAGTAGGAGAAGCACAGAGAAGAGTTTTAGCCCAGATAGGATTATGCTAGCACTCCCTAACATTCTTGCCCGCTACCCATTTCCTACAGACAAAACACTCTAGGTATGACATCTGTGAGGGAGGCATGGTATCACAAGTAAAAACAAAGAGGTGAAAGAGGAAAGGGGGCGCTGCTGCGCAACAAGATGGCAGCTTAACTATAGAGCTCCTCTCCGGCATGAATCCTAATTAACCAATACCCTGCTTCCAGCGTGCTTTGAACTCCGAAAACCATCTACGCTGTCCCCAAAGAGCATCCTCGTCCCACAGGCGAAAGAACAAGCGAAAACGGACCCTCTACACCCGGAAACTGAAGCGGGTCCTGAGGCTACAAACCAGAGCCGCTCCCTGGCTCCATAGAAATCCAAGTGATAGCCGCTGCTCTTGGTCGCATCCGGGCCCTGTGGCGGGCGGAGCGGTGTTGACGGGCGGCAGATTCCGAACGATACAGCATCCATACTCCAAGATTTCCTATACCCCGACCTGCTTTGGGTGGCCTGCTGCATATACACCCCTGCATGCTGCGGGTGGATCGAGACTCTCCCTCGACTCCCCTGCGGCTCCGGAGCAGGGTCATACCTGCTCTCCTCCAGAACACTGCTCCTCGTGGGCCATGTACGCCGCGCGGCCGGTGGCTGGGATGGCGGCGGCGCCTCGCAACATGGAGAGAGGGGTAGCCAGCGCTGGTGTGTCAACCAATAGAGACTGGAGCACGGCACCTCCTTCTCCCTCTCAGTCGGTCCGGAGACCGACACAACTAGATACACAACGGGTCACGATACATGGGCCAGGACCCCACTCCACACCGGAATAAACCTCTGGCGATGCTCCAGCGGTCCAGGTTGGGCATTCGCAACAGCGATCCTGAGCCGGTTGGCGGGAAGGTACGGGGGAGTGAAGGGGCCCAGGCACAGCAACTAAGTGGGAATTGCACTGTCGGGTTGCAGGGACTAACACCAGGAGAAAGGCGCTTCTCCATGATACGCTGCACCCGATCTGAACACTGAAAGGGGAGAGTCCATCCCCTCTGGGTTCCAATCGTACACAATAAGAGCGGATAGAATCCCACGGTCACATTCGAAGTTGCAACATAACCCCCGCTACCATCCTCCAGTGGAGCCTGACCATATAAGCCTAACTACGGGCCTGGTACGTACTTACCCCTCAACACTCCAGACTGAGGGCTGGCCTGCACCCCGATTTCAGCAAAACATCCCACAGCAGAACACACAGATAGCATACCCCTACCCAGGAACAACGCAGTTCTGGAACTCAAACATGGGGAGACACAGTCCATTCAGCATATTTTCTGGTGGCCCAAGTTAGGTATACCTTGGTGTGGACCCAGGCAAGCACGGCTGACGCCCGCTGAAGTACTCCATATCTTACCTCGGCCAACTCTGTACCTGCTGCTACCCTGCCACACCGCAAAAAAAACACTGGCCTGTGAAAACTACAGAAAACATCACTGCAAGTTAACTGACTTTGCAGACACACTATTGACCACCTAGACCCCGGCTGGCTCTACGACTCTCCCGAACCGTCTCCTACTTCACCTCATCAAACGTCCTTACTACATTAGCCGGCACAGGTTGCTTAAACATTTCAACAATGCCCGGAAAAAACGTGGGCAAAAGCAGAAAGACAGGACCCATGGACTCCTTTACGAGCTCACAGTCGCCTCCCGAAAGTCCGGTCCCGTCACCCTCTGCTTCATCCTCAGCGACTGAAGACACAAAATTTGACCACCTATTAACCACGGTACAAAATGGGTTCCTGGCTGTCAATGTCAAGCTCGACGACATTGTTTCAACAATAGGCTCTCTCAAAACCCGAGTGGACAAAGAAAGTGCCAGAATCACAGAGACTGAAAACAGAATTGGCGCGAACGAAGACTCGACCAAACACTCAAAGATATAGCTCTCCTAAGGGGGTAAATGAATAAACTCCGAGACAAATGTGACGATTTGGAATCTCGATCGAGACGGAACAATATCCGAATAGTCGGCCTTTCGGAGAACTTCTGCAACGGCCCAATGGAATCTCGAATCGAAGACCTCTTGAAATCTCTCCTCGGGGAAGATGCATTTTCACCTCAGTTCCTGGTTGAACGAGCACATTGCTCTCTCGCTCCACTGCCCAGGCCAGGGGCCCCTCCCCGCACGGTTATTGCCAAACTGCTGAATTACAGGGATAGGGACGCCGTCCTAAAGCTGGCAAGGGAGAGGGGACCCCTGAGGTTCGGCAATGACAACATTCACATGTATCAGGTCTTCTCTGCAGGAGTCCAAACCCAACAATGATCCTACGAAACCATCAAGCACCAGCTGCGATTGAAACAGGTCCCCTACGCCCTTCTATTTCCGGCAAAGCTTCGTATACAGCACGGTGGGAGAGCGCACTTCTTTGAAACTCTTACAGGCCTATATGGAAGCCTCAATACCCCTCCCGCCTGGAAGACAGGAACTCGATCAGAACGATCTGCAACAGCCAGTATAGGCCTGAATCACAAGTCCCAAGGACTGACCACAGTTGTATTTGGCTCCTCTTGGATACCGGAAATGCTGGAAGTAAAAGCAGAGGATGGAAGCATCCCCGCTTCCCATCCTTGAATACAGCCGGATGAGATGCGCTCGACTACGATGCGGAGTTGCCGCACTCGTCCCCTTCTTTCGGAATATCCACAAGTTAGTAAAAAGGGATCATCATCAAGTTGGGTACGATGGTGTGGGTACAGGTAACACGGGACGGTTCTATTGTTCAAGAACAACGTTAACGCCTCAGAAGGCCCCAGTTGGGCATCAGGCACAGAGTTCAGCTGATTTATTTACCGTTAAAATTGCACTCACTGGTCCACTCGCTGCCCTCCTCTATGAGAAAACCCACCCCTCTAAGCTTTATTTTGATGCACGGAAATGGTGCAAAAAACAAAAACATCCATGGGGCTAAAACTTAAAATGCTTACTTGGAACATTCGTGGGTTAAACAATAGGGCGAAAGCCAGCAAAGTATGGGCTTATATCAACAGGCACCATCCACACATCGCCATGCTCCAAGAGACTCATGCATTAAAAGGTACCAGCGAGAGCATCTTTCGGCAATGGGGCAACAATAAACATTACACGGAATATTCCTCCCAGAACAGAGGTGTCCTCACGTTAATACACCCCTCACTGGGGTTCTACATCGAGAAAAGTAAAATCAACCCACAAGGTAGATAGGACGTGATCTGGGGCACCGTGGCAGGCGGAAAAATTATACTGGTCAACACATATGGTCCAAATCTAGACGACCCAGAGTTTTATTTACATCTCCTCGATGAAATTGGCCCGACAGCAAATGTTTGGGTCTTGTGGGGAGGGGACCTCAACACTATCTTTGATACCACACTGGACAGGTCCTCAAGTAAACCTACACCCCTTACTAAAGCAGCTAACATTATACGCCAAGCACGAGAGGATCTAACCCTGACTGTTGTCTGGAGAGGGATACATCCAACAGATAGACAGTATACGTTCTACTCCTCATTCCACGACACTGAATCCAGAATAGATTACTTGCTCATCTCATCCCCTCTGATCAGCTCTATCGAGTGTTGCGAAATCCTCCCTCGCACTCTCTCGGACCATTCCCCGGTCATTCTCGAAGTATCATTTCCCGACATCAAACGCCCAGCACAGCGATGGAAGATGACCCCCAACATATTAAAAGATCTGAATGTAGTAGAGGCGCTACACACTGAGATGGAAGAATTCTTCCAACTGAACAAAGGCTCCGCAGATAACTGGGCAACCGTATGGGAAACATTTAAGGTATGGGTACGGGGCAACTTGATGTCCAAAACGACTGGTCTTCTCAGATCCGTTAGAACCGAATTGGATAATACAGAAGTACTCCTGAAGGCACTTGAAACTGACTACAGTATAACTCACGACAAGCACACGCTGGCTGATATTAACTCACACCTCCAAACTTTCAATGACTTAGCAACCAAAGAACAACAATACATGGCCATCCCAGCCAGGGCACATAGATACGGGGATGGCAACAGAGCGGTACACAACCTGGCACGCATTCTACGAAACGACTATAGCCACACCGCAATCACAAGCATCCTGACAGATGAGGGAATAGTTGTACATGGGGAGGAAGAAATAAACACGGAGTTTGCAGAATACTACAACAAACTCTATGCCAATCATGATAGATGCACACAAGACGATATAAGGATATACTTGAGCAAGATCGTCCTCCGCAGGCTATCATTAGAAGACAACTGGGCCCTTGAACAGTCAATAACGAGCGATGAAATTGCTGAGGCGATTAAATCATTAGCAGCGGGCAAAACTCCAGGGCCCGATGGTCTGAATGCCGACCTATACAAGGCATACTCCTCAATACTCGCCCCGATACTAACCCTTGTATGGGAAGAGGCTATGAACGCTGGTTCACTCCCAGACACAATGTCAGATGCAGTCATTACAGTGCTACTGAAACCCAGACGCCCATCCCATGAACGCTCCTCCTACCGCCCCCTATCCTTGATTAATACAGACGCCAAAATCTATACAAAGGTACTAGCCACTAGACTGTTTCCCAAAATGACCACCTTAATACATCCCGATCAATGCAGATTCATCCTAACGAGATCCACTGCCCTAAACTTGCGCAGGCTATTTAGCATCCTGGCGCAGATCAAGCCAGAAGCGCAAGCAGCAGCCATATCACTGGACGCAGAGAAAGCATTTGATTCGGTTTCATGGCTACGTATGTTCGAAGTCCTTCACAAATTCTGATTTGGCCCATACCCGATAGGATGCGTCAAACTTCTTTACACCTCACCCAAAGCTAGAGTTCTAACCAATCAAACCCTATCCGGCCATTTCACTCTACGCAGAGGAACCAGACAGGGATGCCCCTTCTCCCCCATCCTTTTTGCCCTTACGATAGAACAGTGGCGACTGCAATTAGGGCCGTGCAAGACCTGAGGGGCATAAAAATGGCCGGTGTATACCAAGCCATCTCTATATGCAGACGACACATTGCTATATATTCGGGAACCAGAAAAAAACCTATCCCCTATATTGGCCGTGATAAGCGACTTCACCACACATTCAGGCTACAAAATCAACACCGCCAAATCCGAAATCTTCCCGTTAACACGAGCTACTACTTGCCCCACACATACACATGGTTTATCATGGGCTCCCGTCTATATTAGATACCTAGGAATCCTGGTCTCCCGAGACAAAACTTCGCTCTATATAGACAACTACGAATCCACACTACAAACGATACACTCTAAACTTCAAATTTGGACTAAACTCCCCACATCCCTCGCTGGCCGAATACCAGTACTTAAGATGACAATACTCCCTAAGCTCCTATACATCTTTTGTAACGTACCTATATGGCCGGGCAAACCCTTCTTTGACAACCTGCGGTCCATGGCTGCCACTTGTGTGGAACGGAGGAGCAAGCAGGATAAAATGGGACAAGTTGGTGGAATCCTACGATATGGGTGGCTTTGCCGCCCCTGACTTTGAATTGTACTACTATGTGGCACAGGCACATTATGCTAAGTATTGGCAAGACCCCTCGGACAGAACACCACATATATCTATCGAGCAACAATCAGTCCGCCCAACTGATTTGAGATCCATAATATTTGCAAAATCACACAAAGACGACTAAGTTTGATCCTGCTTCCTGCACGGTTACAGCATGGGCCGCAATTAGCAAGCGGCTCTGCATAGATACCCCCTATGACTCCCAGGCCCCGCTCTGGAACTTCCCAGGCATTAAACCAACATACGACATCGGCATTCAGAAAAACTGGATCCCAGAATATGATCTCAAAATGAAACTTATGTTCCCAAATGGTAAATTCGTAACCCCAGAAGATTTCGCAGACACGGTTGGGAGAAACCAACTGGTCACTCTACAATTCCACCGTATGAAAGCGGCGTTCAAGAAACGATGGCCAACGTTCCCAGATGAACCCCCCCGAACATGCTTGTTACCAGTCATTGTATTCACAGGCGGGCACCTGGGTATCCAAACTGTAACGCTCACCTGATTCCCGTAGAGGCGCCGGTCTTGACTGGGCGTATACCGTATCTGCAAAGGTGATGTGTAACACACGGCTGGCTCTTTGGGCTGGACCTCTGTGCACTGTATGTCTGACTTGAAGGGTAAGATGTCTGCAGATAGAAAATATGGGATTAAGGAACTGGGTTATTGAATGTCTCTCTCTTCTTCCCTTTCTCTTCTCCTGTAGAACCCCAAAGGTTAACCCTCTCACCTTAGGTAAGTGAACGCCGTGCTCTCCATCTGCCTCGGGGCAGGGTGCTGTAACCAGTTTCTTCACTGGTTAAGGGGAGCAGGCCTCTTGACTTCAGAGGACTGCTGTCCGTCGTTTACTGCACGAACGGTAAGTTTCGAGTAATTCTAATGTCTTTAAAGTCTTTAGTAATGATGTTTCTTGTTTTGCAGGGTTCCGGCGATGGCGGATGACGGAGTTGAAGATGGAGCCCGTGTGATGAATAGAAGCGCCTGGAAGCACGTAAGTAAGCGCTTGTTGCCTGCTTCACGATGCGCTCTAACTGTCTTTTTATTTTGCAGGTACAAGTTCGGAGCGGCTGCAGGGTGCCGGAATACCCACTGGGTTAGATGTGGAAAGGAGTAATGGCACGTGAGTATTAAAGTTCCCCAATGTCTTTAAACGCACCTTGTTTTGTCTTTCAGATGCGGGATGCAGCGCCGAAGGCCTCCGGAGCGCACGAAGAGTAGGTAAGCCTTTGTCTTTCAGATGCCGGAATGCAGCGCGAGGCGTTGGTGACAGCCGATGGACCAGGTAAGTGAAGAGCTGTCACTGAACCGTAATGCTAACCTGTTCTTTCTTGTCTTTATAGGTGTTGCTGAAGACTGGATTCAGGATGGTAAGCCTTTTTCCTTAGGCCCAGGATCAGATGCAGAAGACACGATGAGCGTTCTGCTGCAGAGGATGCAGAATAACGCAAAGCAAGTTTCATCCATTGGGTGTGGTTAAATAGCCTCCTGTAGTGCTTAGGTGTCTCCTTCCACAGCCACGCCTAGGTAAGAAAAGAGTTCCTGCTTTCCAGAAGAGTTCCAGTGTTCTGAATCTAGGGAGTGGCTCCTGCCCCACCCAACAGGAAAAGTAGTTCCAAACAGAAGAGGATCAGAGGCTCAACTGGCAGGCAAGTAAGCAGCATGGTCTGCTGCAGGTAAGTCCACCCAAGCATTATGAGCCCGGCGCTTCCAGCGCTGGGACTGGGCATATTTATGAGCCTGGTGCCACTGGCGCCAGGACTGGGTCCAAAAGGTCCCAATTGGGACTGGTTGGCACTCGGAACCTGGGTTATGGATCTGCTTCCAAGGGAGTTGGGAAAACCCTGACCTTTTGGAAGCAGAGATCATGACAGTACCCCCCCTCAAGGCCCCTCCCAAACCGGGCTTCTCCGGGGGTTTTGGCTTGTCAGGAAATGTTCGGTGAAATCTTTTGATTAGGCGAGGAGCGTGGACATATTCAGCAGGTTCCCAGGATCTCTCTTGGGGGCCGTAGCCTTTCCAGTCAATTAGGTAAAATAGTTTAGATTTGGAGATCTTGGAGTCCAGAATGCTTTTGACTTCAAACTCGAGTTCTCCATCAACTAGGATAGGTTTTGGAGATTTAGTTAGTCGGGTTTGAAGTTGCACGGGTTTTAATAGAGAGACGTGGAAGACCGGATGTATCTTCAAG
The DNA here is from genome assembly GCF_040938575.1 of Ambystoma mexicanum. NCBI lineage: Eukaryota > Metazoa > Chordata > Amphibia > Caudata > Ambystomatidae > Ambystoma > Ambystoma mexicanum. The sequence continues at coordinate 274,364,365 of NC_090931.1, read as the reverse complement.
TGCGGGGGCAAGTCCAACTTGACCGCTACTGGGTTTACTATGGTAGTGATGGAATAGGGACCAAGGTATCTTGGGTTGAATGTGCGTGGCCCTTTTAGAGGTAGATATTTGGTGGATAACCAGACTTGATCCCCTACTTGATATTGAGGGGCTTCCTTCCGATGTTGATCTGCTCCTTTCTTGTATTGTTCTTTAGCCCTTCGAAGGTGAGAAACAGCTTCCTTAAAGGCTTGGGTGATTGTAGAATGCAGGTAGTCTACTGCTGGTGTTTCAAGATCTTGGAGGGGATCCAACTCCGAGGTTCGAGGGTGACTGCCGTACAAAAGAAAAAACGGGGTTTTCCCAGTTCCCGAATGGACAGAGTTATTGTAGGCATATTCGGCTATCCAAAGGATGTCTTTCCAAGTTTTTTCAGTTTGTTGCAGCATGCAGCGTAAATACTGTTCCAGAGTTTGATTGGTCCTCTCGGTTTGTCCGTCGGTCTGAAGGTGGTGACTGGTCGATAGTCTCACATCAATTTGAGCCGACCGACAGCAACTTCGCCAAAAATGAGAAATAAATTGACTACCTTGATCCGAAATTAGAACCGAAGGAAAACCGTGCAGTCGGACAATGTTTTCGAGAAATTCTCGGGCCAGAGTTGCTGCTGTTGGCAAGCCTTTGAGCGGAATGAAATGCGCCATCTTGGAGAATAAGTCCACGATTACTAGAATCGTATTGTATCCGGAGCATGGAGGTAGATCGGTGATGAAGTCCATAGAAAGCGTATGCCAAGGGCGAGGTGGGATGTCAATAGGGCATAAGAGGCCTGCTGGTCTTTCCTTTTGACTCTTGTTTTGGGCGCATACTCCACAGGACATTATAAAGCCTCTGATATCTTTTTTCCAAGACGGCCACCAGAAGTAGCGCTTGATCTTTTCTGAGGTCTTGGCCATACCGGGATGTCCTTCCATTAAAGAATCGTGATAACAAGAGATTACTTTTTTCTGTAAATCTGTGCTGGGTAGGTATAATCGTTCTTGGAAATACAATAAGTTGTCCTTTACTGCAAAGTCCTTTCCCTGCAGATGCCAATTCTGTATGTCTGCTGGAGTTGCAAGTTGCCTGGCCTTATCCTTAACTTCCTCTATGGATTCTGTGGCGATTACACCCAGAATTCTTTGTTCGGGAATGATTGGTACAGGTTTAGGGTTGATCAAGTGTTCTTCCACTCCCATCCGAGAAAGGGCATCAGCTTTACCGTTCTTTGTACCAGGTCGATAGGTAATTATGAAGTCAAACTCGGCAAAGAATAATGCCCAACGGAGTTGTCTAGAGGATTGGGCTTTTGCGGTTTTCAAATATTGCAGGTTTCGGTGATCCGTAATCACAGTAACGGTGTGTCGGGCCCCCAGCAGATAATGCGCCAAGCCTTAAAGGCAGACTTGATAGCCAGAAGTTCCTTGTCAGTAATCGTGTAATTGATTTCAGGAGGCGAGAATTTGCGGGACCAAAATGCCACGGGATGCAACTGATTGGTTACCGGGTCCTTTTGTGATAGAACTGCCCCCATGACAAGGCTTGAAGCATCAGTTTCCACGATGTAGGGGAGTTCGGGGCGAGGGTGTTTTAAGATTGGTGCAGAGATAAATTTAGTCTTCAAATCCTGGAAAGCTTGTTCCGCCTCGGTAGACCATTCAAAACGTTTGTTTTTCTTTAACAAGGCAGTGATGGGCTGGACTATTCGAGAGAATTCGGGGATAAACCTGCGGTAAAAGTTAGCGAAGCCTAACATGCTTTGCACACCTTTTACGGAGGATGGTGATGGCCATTTGAGAACTGCATCGACCTTCTTTGAATCCATACGCACTCCGCCAGGTGATAATATGAATCCCAAGAATTCAACTTCAGTCACGTTGAAAACACATTTTTCCAACTTAGCGAAAAGTTTGTGTTGACGCAATCTTTCGAGGACCATTTTCACGTGTTTCCGATGTTCAGATTCCGATGAAGAATAAACGAGGATGTCGTCAATGTAAACAACAACACACACATCTATGAGCTCTCTGAGGACATCGTTCATAAAATATTGAAAGGCGGCCGGGGCATTGCAAAGTCGGAAGGGCATGACCTGATATTCAAATAGTCCATACTTGGTGCGGAAGGCCGTCTTCCATTCATCGCCCTCTTTTACTCGTACCAAGTGGTAAGCTCCTCTAAGATCCAGCTTTGTATATATGCATGCTTTTCTGACTTGGTCCAGGAGTTCAGGGATCAAAGGTAACGGATATCTATTCTTAACGGTGATCTGGTTCAGGGAGCGATAATCTATACAAGTTCTAAGGTCTCCTTCCTTTTTTGGAACGAAGAACAAAGCTGAAGAAGCAGGGGACTTGGAAGGACGAATAAACCCATTTGCCAGGTATTGATCCAGGTATTGTCGAAGGTGAAGGTTCTCAGGCTCGGTGAGGGCATAAATTCTACTACAAGGAGGAGTAGATCCAGGTATCAGGTCTATCTGGCAGTCATAAGACCTATGAGGAGGTAGAGAGTTAGCCTGATCCTTCCGGAAAACATCTTGGTATTCTAGGTATTCGGGAGGTAACTGGGGAGTCTCTGAAGAAATTGCTGCCAGTGCAACACCAGGTGGAGGGTGACAAGTAGAGACACATTCTGGAAACTGGACCGTTCTTGCTCGCCAATCGATCAGAGGATTGTGTTTCTCTAACCAAGGTATTCCTAGAATAATCTGAAACTGAGGGGCCTTGATCACATCGAACACGATCTTCTCATGGTGTCCATCTTGACTTACTAGCGTCACCTCTTGAGTGGTATGCGTTACTGGCCCGGAGGCTATCTCCGTACCATCCACCGTAGTAATGACGTCCTTTACAGCCTTGGGACAAAGAGTTAGATTCATCCTCAAAACCATTTCATGATCCACATAATTGCCGATGGCACCGCTGTCGACGTAAGCTTCAATTGCATGTAATCGATCCGGATTATCAGGGCTAATGAGGACCATAGGTATCACGAAATGCGAGGTCACGGAACTGGTTTTCACGCTCGGCAAGAGGACCTCTATTCTTGTCGGGCGAGGTCGTTTCCCTGCTCAGAGTTTGTAACTTTGGTAACTGCAGCACCTACTGCCTTCTTGGCAGGTTTCACCGGACAGTCTCGAAGAAAGTGCCCTGAGTTTCCGCAATAGAGGCATAATTGCAACTGTTTTCTCCTTTCCCGCTCCTTTTGTGTTAGAGGACCTTTCAGACCCCCTATTTGCATGGGTTCCCCGGAGTCTACTCCTTTGGAAGGAGTTGGCGGTTTGGAAAATACTCGAGCATCAAACTTGGAACGATCGGCCTTCCTGTTCTGCAGTCTGTGATCTATTTGAACGACTAAGTCTATATAGTCCGAACAATCTTGTGGGGGATTCACTACTTGGGCTAACACATCTTTGAGCTCTCCACGTAGACCTCTATAAAACAGCGTAATCCTTTTGTCCTCAGGCCATTGAGTTTCCACTATCAGTCTGTTGAAAGACGCAATATAAGCCAAAAGGTCTTGATTACCTTGTCGCAACGAAAGAAGCTCATTGTCCAAGGCCTGCCCCTGTGAATGTCTTGCGAACAGTTTTTCCATACTGAGCTGAAAAGCTTGAAAATCATGGAGGACCGGATCATCTTGATTTACTAGAGGGATCGACCAGTCTGCCGCATTGCCACTAAGGTACGAAAGCACGAAAGCTACTTTAGCTTGATCAGTTGGAAAGGCTGCTGGCCGGCATAAGAAATGCAACCGGCACTGATTGATAAATACTGCAAACCTCTTTGGGTCACCAGAAAATCGTTCGGGCGGAGCCAGAGGTACATTCCCAGGTAGGTTGATCTGCACTGGATTCATAGAGGATGTAGAAGGAAGATTTCCCCCAGATGCGGGTAACGGGGTCTGTCCGGCTTGTGACTGTAGCAATTGTCTAGCGAGATCATCTGTTCGCTCCTTGGAAATAATCAGTTCCCTTCTTAGAGCGTTCGTTTCCTGACGGGCTGCATGCACTTCTGCCCTTAGTTCCCCAAGTAACTGGGCTAGCTGGTCGGTATCCGAGGTTTCCATAGCGCCTGGACGGGAGTTTTGTGGTAGGCTTTGCGTTCTGTAACGCTCACCTGATTCCCGTAGAGGCGCCGGTCTTGACTGGGCGTATACCGTATCTGCAAAGGTGATGTGTAACACACGGCTGGCTCTTTGGGCTGGACCTCTGTGCACTGTATGTCTGACTTGAAGGGTAAGATGTCTGCAGATAGAAAATATGGGATTAAGGAACTGGGTTATTGAATGTCTCTCTCTTCTTCCCTTTCTCTTCTCCTGTAGAACCCCAAAGGTTAACGCTCTCACCTTAGGTAAGTGAACGCCGTGCTCTCCATCTGCCTCGGGGCAGGGTGCTGTAACCAGTTTCTTCACTGGATAAGGGGAGCAGGCCTCTTGACTTCAGAGGAGTGCTGTCCGTCGTTTACTGCACGAACGGTAAGTTTCGAGTAATTCTAATGTCTTTAAAGTCTTTAGTAATGATGTTTCTTGTTTTGCAGGGTTCCGGCGATGGCGGATGACGGGCTGAAGTGAGTTGAAGATGGAGCCCGTGTGATGAATAGAAGCGCCTGGAAGCACGTAAGTAAGCGCTTGTTGCCTGCTTCACGATGCGCTCTAACTGTCTTTTTATTTTGCAGGTACAAGTTCGGAGCGGCTGCAGGGTGCCGGAATACCCACTGGGTTAGATGTGGAAAGGAGTAATGGCACGTGAGTATTAAAGTTCCCCAATGTCTTTAAACGCACCTTGTTTTGTCTTTCAGATGCGGGATGCAGCGCCGAAGGCCTCCGGAGCGTGCGAAGAGTTGGTAAGCTTTTGTCTTTCAGATGCCGGAATGCAGTGTGAAGACCTCCGGAGCGCACAAAGAGTAGGTAAGCCTTTGTCTTTCAGATGCCGGAATGCAGCGCGAGGCGTTGGTGACAGCCGATGGACCAGGTAAGTGAAGAGCTGTCACTGAAGACCGTAATGCTAACCTGTCCTTTCTTGTCTTTATAGGTGTTGCTGAAGACTGGATTCAGGATGGTAAGCCTTTTTCCTTAGGCCCAGGATCAGATGCAAAAGACACGATGAGCGTTCTGCTGCAGAGGATGCAGAATAACGCAAAGCAAGATTCATCCATCGGGTGTGGTTTAAATAGCCTCCTGTAGTGCTTAGGTGTCTCCTTCCACAGCCACGCCTAGGTAAGAAAAGAGTTCCTGCTTTCCAGAAGAGTTCCAGTGTTCTGAATCTAGGGAGTGGCTCCTGCCCCACCCAACAGGAAAAGTAGTTCCAAACAGAAGAGGATCAGAGGCTCAACTGGCAGGCAAGTAAGCAGCATGGTCTGCTGCAGGTAAGTCCACCCAAGCACTGGGACTGGGCATATTTATGAGCCTGGTGCCACTGGCGCCAGGACTGGGTCCAAAAGGTCCCAATTGGGACTGGTTGGCACTCGGAACCTGGGTTATGGATCTGCTTCCAAGGGAGTTGGGAAAACCCTGACCTTTTGGAAGCAGAGATCATGACACAAACTATACAATATAATCCAAACACACACAAAATCACTGAACAATATTAAGGCGTCGTGGGAAAAGGACATGGGCATAACAATCGAAACGGGGAAATGGTCCAGATACTGCCTCCTTTCTAAGAAGGTCTCACTAAACGCAGGCCTAAGACTAATACAATTCAAGATCCTGAATAAGCTGCACTTTACTCCAGCAAAAATGGCAAAGTTCTATAATACTATGTCCGATAGCTGTCCGAAATGCCATACTCCCTGTGCGGACTCTTTCCACATGTATTGGGCCTGCCTCAGATAGCTGGATTCTGGGGCGCAGTGGCTAACATCCTGGAGGAAATGACACAAATCCCTGCACACCTCAACCCTCCAAAATACCTGTTCAGCGACATCGGAAAGGTCCCGGAAAAAACGAGGAGACTATTTAATGTTGCCTGCACAGTAGCAAAGAAATGCATCCTCCAGAAATGGAAGAGTGGCCATGCCCAGACCATAGAACATTTCCTCACAGCCTGGACTTACATGAATGAATGTGAAGAAAACTATGTAGGAATGGTGCCTGCACCATGCAAACCAAAAGACATTTGGACCTTGTTCAGAGCATACCTAAACGAAGCCCCATCAGATATGGAAAACTCAGACAGCGAAAGTGCAAATGATACAACCCACCAAGCTGTTACCCAAATGTAATTTTACAATGTACATATGTGCGAAGGTACACACCTTATGTTAGGAATCAGAAGGGGATGTGGGTTAACAATGTGTAATGTATATACTTAGTAAGTAGATGAGAATTGCAGCGAGTGTGATGTGACATGCAAACCAAAAATAAAGTTTAAAAAAAAAAAAACAGGTGATGGCTGGAAGTTTTATTTTTCAATTTATGAAAACAATACAAAATAACCGCACCCAACTTAGGGTGCCGCAACCATGCGCCATTCCAAATTCGCCCGCCCTCCCGTCTCATCCACCAGCCCTCCGGGTCCGCAAATGTGTCCACACTAGCCCATTCGGTAGAGGTACGGATGACAGCTCCTGTGTTTGAATAGTCTAAGAAACATTGTCTTGTGCGCTTAGCCTTTCAGGTGATGACGATGTGGATTCCTCAGCTTCACTGATCAGGTATGCGACGAAAGGTCCCCATATGTCTGGGGGCGAGCATGTTGAGGTAGCGTCTTAATTAAGTCAGTCTCGACATCTTGGCAATAAAGGACATCTTTGCGCCAGTTTTGTACTGTTGGGACCGGGCATCGACCCCATGACATGGCTATTCTCCTACGTGCCAGCGTCAAAAGGACTCCCGCTACTTTCTGTATTGCTGGTGTTAGTTGTTTGGTCATTCCGAGTAGTGCTACTGTCGGGATGGGTTGTAAGTCTTTACTGACTATCGCCGACGTACTCTGTAGGACCTGTATCCAGAATGTAGTCAGTCTGGGGGAGTTCAAGGCCAAGTGAAAAAAGACGGCGGCCAGGGCACCACACCTCTCACATGCCGCCATGGATTCTGTTTGCTGTAGGCATTTTTTCGCCGGCGTGAAATAAGTTTGGTGCAGGAAATTAAAGTGGATTTGTTTAAGCTGTGCGTTTAATGCATTTTTTTGCGTTTGCCTTAGGATGTACGTCCATTCATCTTCAGGGATTGGTGCCTGGAGGAGACTTTCCCATCTCGCCTTTGCACGTGTGTTTGCTGGAACCGTGTCAGCTACAAGAGATTTGTAGATCGAGGTAACCAATCGACCTTAGCCCTATGTCTGGATCACACTGTGCAGTAATTGCCACGTTGGTGGTTGCTGGGGGAACGAGGGAAAGTGTTTGGAGGGTGTATCGGAGTCTGAAGTACAGGAAGGTGTCTAGGGGGGTAACGCTCCGCCTCTCCTTTGCCTGTTGGGGTGTGATGAAGGTGCCTTCGTTGAATAGGTCCCCTAGAGTGTTTAGCTAGAGTTTCGCAACCCACTGATGGAAGACTTTTTCTGATGTCAGTAGGATTCCTGGAATTCATTTGATTGGAAGTAGAGGAGAGAATCTGACTTGAATAATGTATTTTTGGCCCATCTTTTTCCATATCCCGTAAGTTACAAGAACTACATTCAGAGTGGTGTAGAGCATGGTGAGTTGACTAATGAGGATAGCTCTCAGGAGGTGGGGTGTTGCGAGGGCTCTCTCGATCTGGACGTGTGGCCTGACGAAGTGCACAGTGTACCAGTGGCCAAGAAACTGCGCCTGGGCTGCCCAATAATATCGTTCCATGTCGGGGAGTGCGAGGCCACCACTGGATACTGGTAGTATTAAGGTCGTATAATCCACTCTTGCGGGTTTACCCTCCCAGAGTAGGTCTAGGATTTAGCTTTTAATTTTCTTCAAAAAAGACTGCGGTAATATGATGGGGATGTTGGAAAAGAGGTAAAGTAGTTTTGGAAGAATAATCATTTTTACCAATGAGGCTCTTCCCCATAGGGTCAGGGGGAGCGTCCTCCAACGGGTCACTTTTTCTTGCAGCGATTTCAGCGTTGTCTCAATTATCGTGGAATATGTCTTGGTAGTTCAGTGACATGATTATCCCCAGGTATCTTACATGTGAGGTCTCCCATGCAAATCGATAGTCCTCGGCGAAGGGCTTAGTTGCTGGGGTTAGCGGGAATATGATGGATTTGGTATGGTTGATTTTGAGGCCGGAGACTGCGCCAAACTTTATTACTTCCCTCATAACCGAGTTTAGATTTTCGATGGGGTCATGGATGAATAGCGCTACGCCTTTCACGTCGAGGGATATGATTAGCCTGTGTGGCCCGATGGTAAGTCCTCTGTGGAGTTGCTGGGAACGTTGGTTAGAAGCTGTGGGTTCCATTAGTAATGCAAATTTTAGCGCTGAAAGTGGGCAGCCCTGCCTGGTGCCCCGTTGGAGATTGATCGGTGCGGATTTTGTTGACCCTAGGACAATGGTGGCTTGGGGTTTAGTATATAATAGGGAGATTGGGTTGATGAACTGCGCCCCGACGCACAGCTGGGTAGGTACTGCAAATAGGAAGGGCCACTCGACAGAGTCGAAGGCCTTCTCGGCGTCAAGCAGGACTGCAGCTGCTTGGTGGGAGGGGTCGAGTGCCTTGATGATTCCGAACAGGCGTCTGATGCCGAAGGTTGTGTTGCGTCTGGGCACAAAACACGCTTGGTCTGCGAGCACTAGAGCTGGCATCAGGGGGAGCAACCTGCGGGTCAAAAGTTTTGCTAGAATTTTATTATCGTGGTTTAGTAAAGAGATAGGTCTGTATGATGAGCATTCCTCAGGGGGTTAGCCTGTTTTGTGTAATAGGATTATGTGGGCTTCACGGAGGGTCTGCGGCAAAGACTTGATGTTAGTGCCTCTTCGTACACCTCCACGAGGAGGGGAGTCAGGGAGCCTGCGAAGGCTTTATAAAATTCCCCTGTGAGGCCATCAGGCCCGGGTGCTTTTGTATTGGGTAAGGTTTTGATAATCTCTAGGATTTCTTCTGCTGTGATGGGGTCAAAAAGGTGTTCACGCAGGTCCCGCTCGATCCAGGAGAGTTCAGTGTTATCTAGGTATTCGCGTAGTGCATTTGAGTTGGAGTTGTGTGTGGAAATGTATAATTCTTGGTAGAAAGTCCTGAATTCTTCCACAATTTCTTCCTCCGTATGCACCATCGTGCCCTGTTTCGTGCGAATCCTCTCGACCATCGTTGGCTTCCGGTCAGCATTGATCAACTTCGCGAGGAGAGCTCCTGGTTTTTGGCCTTCCCCATATTGACGGATCAGTTGTCTGCGTCCTAGGAACTTTGATTCACGGTCTGCTATGGTATTGAAGGACAATAGTTTTTCTTTGAGTGCTGCTTGGGCACGTGGATCGTTGGTGACGGAGCACTGATGCTTGAGGCGCTTCAGTCGCTCCTCACTAGTACCTAGTTTATGCCGGATTAGTTTAAGGATGCCATTCTCTTTGGCCAAGCACACTCCTCTGACAAAGCACTTCAGTGTTTCCCACAACGTGCCCTGATTCGTTTCTATAAATGTTGTAATCTCGCCTCTCAATTTGGTTGCAAACACCTGGTCCTGTAGCGCTCCTGGTTTAAAGCACCACTGAAGTAGGCTGGGTTTGGTTACGGAGGAGTTGCAGTAGAGTCATAGCAGTGTGGTCTGAAAATGTTTAGGAGAGAATTTGGCAGTGTCCCCACTGGAAGGGGCTACTCGAGGAGACCAGCAGGTAGTCAATCCGGGAACTTGTGTTGTGTACTGCAGAGTGGATGGTATAATATCGCTTCTCCCAGTTACTGTGTCTCCATATGTCGACAAGATCATAGGCCTTACAGGTCGACAAGATCATAGGCCTTACAGATTTCATGCACCTGTAGGCTCGCCTTGGGAATTGATGTAGTTGTATGCCTCGACTTGTCCTTCGTGGGGTTAAGCGTGGTGTTCAAATCCCCTCCCCAGATTATTGTTGCAGGTCCAGCCAGATGTGTTAGAACCTAATCTAAGTTATTTGCCCCGTCGATATTGGGCCCATAGGAGTGAACGAAAATAACTTCCTTGCCTGCTAGAACCCCTTTCACCAACAGTGCTCTGCCTTTGTTGTCTCTCTTCATTTTTATCAAGCGGAAGCATGCTCTGCGTTTGATCAGGTTACCTCCTCTAATGTTCCATGTGGCGACCTCGAATTATTCGATTGTTTTTTTTTAAATGTAAATGGCTTTTGCCAGGTATGGTTCGTGGGGTTGAGGGGCTGCGCGAAGGGTGAACACGAAGGGGTATATGAGCTTCTTTGAGCGGTCCATGGGAGTGGATTGCAATTCGTGGGGGGGCTGGAGGTGTGTGGGCGGTGGGTGGAGCATTTCCCAACTTTAACTTTCCTTTCACGGACAACCCCCAACTTGTCCGTTTGGATAACCTTTGTGGGCGGGGCTGCATTGCTGCGTGTCCGTCCCACCTCTCTTTTTCCGGTAACATTTAACTAACTTGAACTTTGGCTGTGCAAGGGGCACCAGGAGCCCGCCCAAGTTGCCCTGGAGTACTTAGCTCCGAAGAACGTCTCGGCTGACTTGCTGTTTTGAGATCTTCTAATTTCTTGCTGGTTTTAAACTGTTAAAGCGGGATCCTTTGGTTTCTTTCCCTTTGCGGGCGTGCCCGGCTGAGGTCCGATGCCCCGCACCCAACTTGGTCTAGGTACGTGCTGGTTTGTTCAGGGGACTATAAAAACAATATTTTCCCACCATGTTGTATTCTGAGCCGAGCTGGGAAAAGCATTGAGTAAGTGATTTGATTATCTCTGAGCCTTTGCCTGATGTTCACGAATAAGAATATGAGTAGAAGTGAATCCTGTCGCCATCGTGGTGCAGTTCTCCCTTTTCCCTGGCGAGCCGCAAAATGGCATCTCTGTCTTTGTAATTGAGCACTCTTGCAATAATTGGACCGGGGGTTGGGGGGTGCCCCTGGGATGGGCTTAGCCGATGGAATTCTATGGACTCTCTCGAGGATGAAGAGGTGAGATAGAGCTTCACACCCAAAAAGAGTGGTGCACAGCGCCTCCACATAATCCTCCATTTTCGTTTGTAGCTGGTGTTCCCTCACCCCGACAATCCTGATATTGTTTCGTCTTGAGCGGCATTCTAAGTCTTCGCTCCGGGAGTTGGCGGCCTTCATTTGGGCTTAGAGTTGTGTCACCCTGTCTCGAGAGCCGATGTTCCATCATCGAGGTTTGACACACGGTGTTCGACTTCATCTAGGCGTTCTGTATGAGTGTCTAGCCGATGTTGCAAGAGGTCTACCTTGGAGGACAGGCCATCCATCTGTTAGGGAGAATTCTCTCTTTAGGCTGAATTTCCTAAACTAGTGAGTCCCCCAGCAGCTTTGCTGGATTTCTGGAGTTTGTTTTTTTTCCTCCTGCCCAGAGTGAGACTCTTTCTCCCACTCTTGGACATGATGTATGGTTTTACTTTGATTGGTAATGTGTTTTATGGGCTTTGGGGTCCTTTACTCCATAGGGTCTCATGTGTTTTTCCTATGTGTGTTACACAGCACCCTCCGTGCAGTAACACAGGGGTGTCATAGTGACACCCCACCATAGACTCCATACCCTGGGACTGACTACTGTCTCCCAGGGCATGTAAAGTCACCATTGGCTTTACTAGTCCCAAATTATTAACAGAAACCAGTACAAAACCATCATATTGTGGACATACTGGTCGGGGCAATTCGATTGCCCCGGGGTCTGTTAGTCGAGAGGGCACGTCTCCGTCCCCCCCTGATCGAGTTTTGGCTGGTGGCAGTGGAAACTACTTTTTATATTCAACCGCAAATATTTTCCTATGGGATTTTCCCATTGTTCGAGGCTACCAACTTTAATTATTTAATTCTAAAATGGCGTTTGTATTCTCTTCTGTGACTCCAACCCAAGCCCTTTGTTCCACTTTTTGGCAGGCTTCTCCACAGAAGCCTCCAAAAGTGGTGCCACTCTGTCTGGGTACCACAGGGGGGTGTGGGAGGGGGTTTAGGCACCCTGGACTGAGTTACCTTGGTAACTCAAGTCGCACTCTTGTGTGATTGGCCCAAGTGGTGAGCCGGCCGGCTCACCACTTAGCATGTTTGAGTGACAGCTAGGCTGAGTGAATGGGGGTTTTCTGCATAAAAGTAGGGCTTTGGGGACTGGAACTTCAGAAGTCGCCACAGGACCTGAGAATCCGACGAGGGAGAAGCTGAGCCGACCTACCACGACGACACCACCGGTGGAGCTGTGCAGAACCGTCTCACCACTTCCCGACGACAGAGAAGATATCCCGGCTGGAGAGGCTTCTTCCCCTAACTGGTGGGCACAACCAGTTTACCTTTCTTTCTTCGCACCCCAGCCCGGTGTGTCGTCGAACTGCCTGTGCGAAGCACCCCGGCACCCAGATAGCCACTCACCACTGAACCGCGAATCACCGGACCGCTCCTTGCACCTGAGAAATTCTGCGGCTGGTTTCTTCCCTGGCAGTGCAACGGACTCCTGTCTTCCTCCACGACGAGACCCTCTGTTCCTCCGGACGAAGCACCGACTTGCATCCGCTGCCAGGAACAACTGCCCCCGCTGGAGCGTTCTCACCGCTTCAAGATACCGTGTCCGCCAGGCCTTCCTTTCTAAAGATTGCTACAAGGTAATAATAACTCCTTAACCTTCTGGACTGGGCTCGCCGCCTTGACACTCTAACTGGTTCCTTTCTTTGGTCCAACTCCTTTTTGAACCTTTACAAGACTTTTGTGCACTGCACCCGTGTGACCTTGGACACATTTCATTTGGATCCTCTGAAAGTGGATCCGGCCTCTTGAACTCTAGCTTCACGGTTTTACTTTGCCTTTCTCTCTTGTTATGTTCTGATAAAAGTGTTGGGATCTGTTTCAACTTGTTCTCTGCTCTTCTCTCCCTTTTCAAAACAAATTATTAGAGTGCCATCTACGTTAAGCGCTCACCGCCGTCTGAAAATAAGTGGGGCTTTACTTAAGACTTGTCTAATATTCTTTTAAGGGAGTGTACATCTTTTAGTGACCGTGTTTTTGAATTGCTTACCATTAGTGCCTGTGTGTTTTTCTAGATGTGGTTTTAAATAAATAATTATATCTCTTTTACACCAAGCCCTGGTCAGTGTTTACTTGTTCTACTGTGTTCTCTTGACCTATTGTGAATACTCTGTATACTGCCTAACTCTTCTTGAGGGAAGTCTGACTGCCCCGCCACAGGTACCAAGTGAATCTGTGTGGTACAGACTGCTACCAAGTGGGTTTACTGCCAAACACCTGTAGTCCTAAATCTTTTGCAGTGGTCCCAGAGGTAACTGCACAGGTTTCTGCCTAACACCATCTTGGTAGTCAGACTTCCAATGCCTGTCTTCAGATCCATGAGGCGCTCTCTGATGTCTGGTGTGCCCGCTCCACTGTCTGCCTGGTGCGTATTGTCCGCTGCATGCTCATTTTCGTCCAACAATCTGGGCGTCTTAGGCGCCGATCTGGCCTCAAAGTTTAATTTTCTCTGCCTTTTATCTGTCCCCCCCCCCCCATTTTATTTTGCGTGTTGGAGGGTATTTGCTCACAGGGTTTGGCTTTTAATGCAGGTTCACTGATGGGTTGGTGTTGTGAGTGGCTTGGGGCGGTCGTTCAGGTTTGTATCACTATCTCTCAATTGGGTGGTTTTAGCTGGGGTGTCCAGTGACGGTTTGGTTTCCTCTCGTTTTACCGGGGTTATAAGGCAACAGACTACGGAGGGCTGCAAGTCTGTCTAACTGCGGTTTCTTGCGCTTGGTGTCTGGCCTGTTTCTCCTGCAGCATACACTCTACTTTTGGAAGAGTTTTTCCCACTTCTCTCCCTCCTTGCCTATGTTTAAGAGAGTACAAAAGCCTGCGGTCTCACATTAGGCAGGAAACGTCCTTCCGGTAGTGTTTTTGGGGAGCCTTGTAAACCCAGGGGCCCTGGTTTTGAGGTGCGTTGTGGGGGAGCGTGGCAAGACTCGTTGGGGAGCGTTGCGTTGCTCACATGTAATGTGCGCTGTACCTGCTGTGTTTTTCACTTCGTCTGATCTGGCCGTGTAGCATCTACAAGACCACCGTCGGTGAGCCGCAGGAGGCAAGTTTCACTTCATACCCGGGCCTCCTCGCCCGAATCTGGGGGGTGGGAGGGAGGGAAGAGACCCTCCGGTTCCACCAATACGGCCGGTCTGCCGATGTTTCCTCCCGATTCGCCGCAGGGGGGGGCAGGGCTGCAGGGTCTACCGGCACCTTGGGCCGTCTGCCTTCTCCGCCGTTCTCCTCCGGTCCGGCTGGCTGCTCTTGCATGCGTGTGGTGGCTTGGGTAAGAGCGGGTCTTCGGTGCAATGCGCTGGATGCGATTGCAGCTGGCCAAGTCTGGGGGGGGCCTGTCGCTCGTAAGTGTCCAGGTGGGCTTGAGTAGTAGCCGGCTCCTCTGGGGGTGGGTTTTCTGCACTTTAGTAGGTACACGGCTCCGCTCAGCTGGATCTGGGAGGCCCGTCGTTCGTGCGTACTTAGGAGGGATGTTAGCAGCGGTTGACTCGGCTGGAAGTGGGTCCACCTTTTAGCTAAGCTGGAGAGGTCCTTCTCCTGTATGCGCTCTGGGGGGGGGCTCGGGACGCTGATCTCCCCTGTGCCTTTGCCAACTGCGTCGGTCCGGGCGGCTCCTCCTCTCCCTCGGGCCCAGTTTGTTTTAGGTTGAGTGCGGAGGCCCCCGACTGTCCGCCGGTGCTTGTTTTGGCGGCTGGCGGTGTGGGGCAGTGATCGAGGAGACCAGACCTCCGATTTGTGTCGGATTTTACAGCTCTACAAGGTGCAGTCTTCCCAACAGTGATATTCGTGTCTTATAAGCGGCAGTCAGCCAAAAACATTGAAGGATTAAACAGGATTAATTACGGGCCATGCGGGAGCTCACTGAGATGCGGCCTTCTTGGTTGGCTCTCTGGCACCCTCTGATGGCTGGAAGGTTTAAAATGAATCTTAACCTCTGGCATTGCTCTCTGTTTTTGTTTTGTCAGCCTGAGGGGGACGGGTATGCCCAGACGTGGGTCCAGGGCCCACTGGGCCTAGAGACTCAAGCTACTCCTCACTGATGAGGCCCAACAATGCTGAAACCTGTTTCAGGAACTGCAAGACAAGTACTCAGTTGGGTAATACAGTGTATTCCATAGACATTTGCCATAGCAGTGAAGAGAAGCAGGAGGTTCCGAGGAAGAGGAAAGCCCTTCTCTCCAAGCATCCCAGGGACGCATTTCGGGTGAAAACGTTCAGTGGAGAAGGCCTACTGAAACTGAGGCACTAGTTCACAGGACCATGCCACTCGAGGTGAGAACCTCTGAAAGCGCCCTGTACATTACAGCTTGGGCCGCACTGCATGTTGGACACAACTGACCAGTTCACCAACCCAACAGGAGCTCCTAGAAGCCTACCTCAACATTGTTGAGCCACAAACATGAGAACATAAGGTATTTGAAGCGGTCCTGACCTCAGGTCCACTTTAAAGAACCCCCGTGACTATTACGCCCCACTTCTCTATTTTGTTAATGTATTTTATTGCCATTTTAACAAACCGTAAACATACCCCCCATCCCCTCCCCTTTCTCCACCTGCCCCCACACCCTCTCTGAAACAGAAACCCCTGGGGACATCCAACAGGCTCCTCTCCTCACAGAAGCAATTTAATCAAACCAGTCCCAGCACTCAGTCTCTGCGGACATCAGATGGCCCGAAAGTTGTTAGAGAAACTACATGACCAAAGCCCCACACTGCCTGATTCTTCCGGTGGTCACCTTGAATCGAATAGGTCACAGCATTCCAAGGCAACAAATTTCCAGATCTTGGCAATCCACTCATGCTCTGTTGGGGCACTCATCGGATTCCATTTTTGTGCTACTAGCAGCTAGGCCGCTATAATAAGAATCAAGTATGCCTTCCTTTGCGCTTTCTAAGGCAGACTCGCAAGAACCTCATCCTTTCCAAACAGCCTCCCAAAATCCCTATGGATCTTAGAGCTAAAAATCCCCTTTATAGCTGTGTTAATCATGTCCAAAAAAGGTTGTATACCAGTGCATTCCCACCAAATGTGTTTCCAAGAACCAATTTCCCCACATCCCCTCCAGCATAAGTTAGATACTAACGGATAATATTTGTGCAATTTCTCGGGGTTGAGATGTCACTGCACCATAACCTCGATCCACACCACCTGAATCCGAATAGCATGTGTGAGGTTGGGTATATTTGCCCATAGCCGAGACCATTGCTCCCCCTCTATTGGGCGACACAAGGCGGCTTCACGTTGTTTCATGTGGGGCCATTCCGTTTTCTACGGGCCCTCAGAGAATATTCTATTCAGTGCTGCTATAAGGTGTTTGTCCCCCGAGTTAGTTGTGACATACTTCTCAAAGGGAGTGCGTGAGCTCCCAGATCGCCGCTGTCTTGACCAGCTGACTCATTAACCAGTGCCTCAACTGCGAATATTGGACCTCCCCGTCCCCCAGACCGAATTGTTGCTTGCATTTGACAAAGTAATTATATGGCCCTCAACCATGTCCTGTAGCTTGTGGCACTCTGCCGCTTCCCAGCGGGCAAAAGCCCCCTGTTCCTCCCCCATTGTGAACTGGGGATTTCTGAATAAGGATGTCAAAGGGGAGGGGAAGTTCGTTGGGCCTACCTGGCAAGCCAAGGAGCCCCACACCTCCCCCTCTAGGGCTGTTATCTGGCTCAAGTACATATTCCTGGGTCCATCCTCCTTTTGGTACAGGAGTACTTCCTCCAGGGGCCTACCCATCACTGCCTCATCCATACGGTACCATACCTTGCTGCAGTTGCACGTGAACCACTCCAGAACCACTCTAACTTTAGCCGCAAGATAATATAATCAGAAGGTGGGCACCCCCAGTCCTCCCTTGTGTTTGGGAGCCATTCATAACTTCATAGATACCCTTGGTTTCTTATGGTTCCAGATAAATGCCCCCCATCTGCTTTTAGAGAGTTCTAAAAATAATTCTGCTAGACTGATATTGGTATGGCCTGAAAATAGTACAGAATCTTAGGTAGGATCATGCTCTATGTTTTTTTATTAACATCTTTCTGAACTTGATAGTTCACTGCTGTGATCATTGTTGGTCTAAAAATGCAGAGTGACCCTTAATTCTTACATCTGCTTTCTCTGCGTTTTCCCTTAAAGAGGTGTGAGAATAGTGTTGATTAGTTGTGTGATCCCAATTTTATTGTTTTGACTGCATCTATACCAGCTCAAAAACCTCTGAAGAGTAAAGCCAGCTCTTATTTCACATTACCAAAATAAGCAAAGTAGATATATATGTCGGGCTGTTCCAGTTCCACCTTTATGATTGGTATCACTGCTGGTTTAGTAGTAGTGTGGGGCAGAGTAGGAAATGTAGCCACTTCTCATGCCTGAAATCCTGCAGAACAGTCAGATGGTCCTGAAGAGCAGATTAGGTGGGGTGTTGGGTTTTCAACATCCTTCCAGGAAACAGCAGCAACCAGTACCAAGGTGGAATCATTACATGAGGAAGTGGCAAAAAAAGACGGCCAAAAGCACATAAGAGTTGGTCTAGCACAGGAAGGCAGCCATCATGAGGACAGCGGCGGCCCAGGAAGGGTGACCAGCAGCCAAAAGTCCTAACTCGAGATCAGCCTAAAACCGAGGTTTCAGCCAGCATGGCCAAACCTAGTCCAGAAAAATGCAGCAAACAAAGTTAAGTGACAAGAAATCTTCCAGCAGTTAAGCATATCTGCTTCTTCCTAAAATCTAAAGAATTGAGTGAAGGAACAGGATCTCCTCGAATTAAACCCAGACATGCAGGCCTACGCCAGCCTAATAACACTAAAGCACTAAAAACAAAGCGTTGGCAACCAGCCAATCTCCTTGGCCTCTAAATTCACCATTAAACCCAGACCACTAGTACATGAAGCGATATAGCCTGCCTAGGGTCAGGAACTGGTCTACAGCACTACAGAGGATGCCTGGCAGGAACTCGTAGATCAGACCTGCCAGTCTTATTTCAAGAGGTCACCATCAAGAGACCCATTGAGGAAGACATTTGTGTTTGCGAGAACATTGTTAAAAAAGACCTGAATAAGCCACAAGACAAAAAGGCCACAGTATGAAAGACATTCATCTAGCATAGTTTAGTTATCAGCTATTGGTGGTATGGATAAAAAGAGATAGGTTTGGACGGGGGGACACTTCCACAGTGGAGTAAGGGCATGGTGTTGGCACTGCTGGTGTTCCTCTGGGAAGGATTTCCTCGCTATCTACCGTCTAGGCTACGCCCTCAGCTCTTAAAACACTCTGCCCCAACCCAGAGCGGTGAAGCCAGCAGTGGCGTAAGGGGGCGGGTTGGTGCTGCTGGTGTTCTCGGTGAAGGGGTTCAAAGCAAAGCAAGCAACCTAGAACTGGTTTCCTTGCCCAACACGGAAAAGTGCGAGCAGAGAAAACTGTTAATGAAGTTGAGAAACCTCTTACGCGCAAAGGGGATCTGACATAGTAACAGCTGACCAAGGACCAGCAGCAACACAGCCCCACCTCACTGTGGAAGGTGGTAAGAACCGGTGTCCTCGACACCATTGAATCTGGCTTCATTCTAATGCTGAAGAAGTTTATCACGGGGATCCAACTCGGAAGCACTAACTTGATTTAACTTGGGGAATAAAAACCCCTGAAGTAGAGTTCCCATTTGCTTTTGTGGCGCAGAGGAACTGCTTGCTTATTGAGTCTCAAGGAGCGAAGGGGGGTGGAGGGGGAGTCGGAATCTGGGTGCCCCTCGAGTCCATCGGGCGTGTCTCGTTTCTGAGAGCTGTAAACTCTGGGTATCAGCGGGCAGAAGTGGATACTTTTTAGACTACAAAATTGAGACTGTACAAATTTTAAGACCAAGCTACCTTAACCCGCAGTGGGTAGCAGACTGTTGGGCACGCTGCTCCTAAACGGACTAGAGCCAGACCACTTTTAGTGTTACAGTAGTGGTCAAGAGATCCTCCGATGAAACCATTTTTTTGGCTGTATAACGTTAGTTTTAATATTTTGTTTTTACAATATTTCTACAGTCGTACTGATATATGACAGCATATTTAAAGATATTTTAGTGTATTACACAAGCATATTTGCACACCTTAGGACAACAGGGGACTGTGGTATCTTGCACACTTGCACTTTAGAATACTCGCATAATTTAGTATATTTGTGAAACACAGACAAACGTTTGTATATTTGCACTTTAGCCCACTTGTACATTTAGTATACTTGTGGGCATTGATATAACCCACTATACCCATATCAACTCCAAGCGAAAATGGTCAAAAGAAAAGCAGAGACAGGGTTCTGACCCCCTCTGCCCCCCAACCTCCCCCTCTGGGCAACTAAAAATTAAATGTCAAGAATGTTGCAACCAATAAAATGTTAACCTCCTGAGCTCAGATATCAACGTTCTATTGCACGACTTAGACGACATTGAGTGCATAGATAAGTGCATAGATAAGTGCATAGATAAGGGGGAGGAGTGGTGGGTCGTGGGGGGGGGGGGGTGACAGAAAGGGAGTATGAACCAGGGGGGAAAAAGGAGCTATAAAACTCCATAGAGCAATCAATTCAATGTGTGGCCATGACTATGGATCTAGACCTAATAGATTTTTGTGACCCTGACCCAGTGCCTAAATTAATCAAAAATCCCTGGCCGGGGGTAGAAGATGTGTATCAAAGGAAGATAGGCTTGCCCCATTTTAAGTTCTGCAATTGCCATGCCAAGAAGGAGGGAAAAACTATAATTTCCCAGTTATTAATAATGACATGGCTATAGGAGCACGAGATGCCAATATTATAGAAGTTTACTGCCAAAATTCCGCAGTAACTAAAGCCACTCAGGGGGGAAATAATGTGACTCTTTCCAACTAATTAAAGCCCAACTAGAGAGCATTAGTAAATCCCTAAAAGAGAGCCAAGAGGAAGCGAGCAGTGGCCCAGGTATCAGATAGCACCTTCAATAGTGCTACCTGATCGTTATGGGCCCCTCTGATTCAGCACCCTTGCTGACGCACCCCATCACTCTGGCTAATTTAGCTGAAATTACAAATGGACAAAGAGGCCTAGAGGCCAGTAAGCAAGGGGCAGATTGTAAAAAGATCTTCGCCCAACGGGAAAGAGAAACCGGCTGTTTGGACGAGCTTACGAGCGTGGGCTCCCAGACTGAGACTATGAGTAATGCAGTGGGGGTGACAGCCCGCCCAAAACTTAACAAACCAAGTTTATTGGCCAAAGAAATAATCTCAGAGCTGGAAGAGATAATTGTCACCAAACTAGAAAATTGGCTGGAAGAGCTAACCGGGAAAATTAAAATGGATCAAAAACAAAGTGGCAGATTTAGGAACTGTGACAACAGTTCGGACTGGTTGTAATTGTAACACTGGTAGTGCCAAGGAGAAATCATGAGTACAAAATAATGTTCACCAGGCTCCACCTCAACGCATGGCGTGAGTGGTATAACACCCTCAGAGGGGCCTCGGAATATGGATCATGCCCATAAAAGAATGCAAGCTAAAGTGGCTTCCCCAGTGTCAGGCCCCAATATTATAGTTTTGAGCAAGCCATCAGGTTATGACCCAAGAGGGAATGGCTTAAATACATCTGCAAGAGACCCTTGCTCGTGTTCTCATGTCTAATATCCTACACTTGGGGCAAGGAATTTGAGAGGACCAGAAGAGTCTGAAAGAAACAATGTATTTATGGGATCCGGCGCACAAAAGGTGGTCTATCGATAATTAGAGATGACATAGTGCCCTATCAGAGGGGTGGTATAGCGAACTCCCAATTTGACTATATACAGGTTTTTCTTTTCGATCTTGGGAACAAGTAGAGTGCCTTCTGAGTATAGATCGTACAGCCTTTTCATTGGGCAAGACTATGGTTGTGCTAAGAGCTCCAGAGTTCTTACAATTTATAGGAGTGAGAGATAACATCTGCAATAGGGCGAGAGACAACGCCTAAGTTAGGGCGAGTAACTCAGCCCTGAAAGGGTTTAAGAAGAAGGAGAGCGAGCTCTTGTGCAGCAAGTTAGGCATCCAAGCGATGCAGAGGATGTAGATAGACAGGGAGTTGAGGCCTGTAGCTCAGAAAAGGGGGAAGGCGGCTTTACCCTATTGTCATGGAATATAGCCGACTTGAACATACTAGTAGGCAATGCGGATTGGTGTGCCTTTATGAGAAACTTTAATGTTATAGTGCTAGAGGAGACACGGTCCTCAGAATCTGTCATCTTTCAAGGGTACCAAGCATTTCATGTCCCTACTACAAAGGGGCCAAAGGGCATACCGAGCGGTGGTCTGTTGATATGGGTGGAGGTTAGTATGGGGCAGAAGGTGGTGGTCGAGCAAACTGGTACTGTAGATCTACAATGGATATCCATATTAACTGAGGATAATGAATCAATAAAATAATTTAATATCTACAATAGGCCTTCCTCCAACTTCCTTCCTCCAACTTGGGCATGTTGACATTGTCCTGCCTAAAGGACATTCTAAATCCTGCCCAAATGGGCAAAAGACTGAGTAATGTGACACTGGTAGAAGGAGATTTCAATCTTCAGATTAAACCATTGGGAATATTGGATGGCATATGTGATCATCAAGACATGGCCTGTGAAATTCCAGATTTGATTGCAGCCACCGCCCTCCCAGTGAGATTGCATCACTTTGCACTAGAATCAGCCTGCACCTTGTTTATTTTAAATCTACGAGCGTGCAATAGGCGCTGTCCCAAAGACCAGCCAGCCACAACCACCTTCAATGGCCACAATGGGTCATCTCTCATAGATTACATTTTTATCTCGGGTGTTGCATGGGCTCGGGTGGAAGATTGAGATCCGGATAAGAAATGGAGTGACCATTAGCCCTTGACAGCACGAATTAAGGGCCATGGGTTAAGAAGCACTAAACACGGAGGGTCCAACACAAGGCCAAAATCTGACTATAGGAGGCCACACACACAAATCGGTCAGATGGGCCAGGATGTTAAGCCATTACTTTACACAATCAATTTGAATATAGAAGACATCTGGGATTTTGAGACCAACGATTTGCTTGTATTGAAGCCTACAAGAAGTTGAGAAAATGTGCTCCCATATATCTACGCCCCTAAGGGAATGATTAAAAAGAAAACCCTCCACAGAAATGAGTGGTATGACAGTGTGCTACAAGACCAAAAAGAATCATGGCCTGCATAGGCACTAAGGAGAGTGTGGATAAAAATAAAGTTGCGTTGGGCACACTCACAATGTATGAAAAGGGTGGGAGGAATCTCCCGGCCAATTATCGCTCAACATCTCTCCTTGATGGTGCAGGAAAACTCTTTGGAAAGATCATTTTAAGGAACCTACAAGACTGGGCTGATCGCAACAATGTTATAAGTGAACTCCAGGCTGGCTTTAGAAGGAATAGAGGGACAATAGATCACTGTTTTATGCTTCATATTTTGATCCAAAAATATACTGTTTTGAAGCGAATTAAACTATTTGCTGCATTCCTTGTTCTTAGGACAGCGTTCGATTCAGAATCTGGGGAAACACTGTGGAATTTGCTAACACTGCATAAAGCTCCAGCACATTTGATCTGAATAATTAGGCTCCTCTAATCCGGAAACAGTGCCTCTGTTCGCTATGGTCTAGGCAGTGATAATTCGATAGCTTTCGACGTAACTAAAGGGGTGAGGCAGGGATGTGCCCTGGTTCCCATTCTATTTAACTTGTACATTCAAGAGATAAGGGTGCCAGGACTGCCCTAAAATGGCCATTAATAAGTAATGTTATTTTACGCAGATGGTGCAATACTACTGGCTACAACCCCGCAAGGTTTGGAAAAGTCCCTGGCGATATTTGTGTCGCAATGGCAACTCTTTGCACTTGATATGAACACTGAAAAGTTGAAGGTAGTGGTGTTGAAGCCTCATTTTGCAAAATCTGGCCCTTTGGTGTTAAAGGTGAACGAAACCCAGCTAGACCAAGTCAAACATTTTAATTATCTTGGGGTTACGATTTCAAGAAACTGAGGGATGGGCTGCCCAGGTGAGACACTCTGTTTCTACTTTGGAAAAATGTGGGGGTCTATACAAGCAAGTCATGGCTGCGGAGCAACTTCTTCAGCACTAGACTTTTATGGAAAGCAGGCTGTTTCTGCTGCTTTGTATGGGGCAGAATTGTGGGGGCATGCTAGCCTTACAAAATTGACAAGTGAATTAAAAATCATTAAAACACTGGTTTTGCTGCTGGTGGGTACCCCGTCCGCTTTAGTACTTCTGGCCCTCGATGTAATCCCTGGTGAGCACCTTGCCGTCTGTTAGCCCAGCACTGTTTTGTTTAAGACTGTGGAACCAAGAAGGGCTGGAAAAATAAAGAGATGCCATACCATGTCTATGTATGGAGGGAAGAAAAGTGACCGATTCTGCCATGTTAAAAAGACCCTCTATGATATAGGTGGGGTAATCTATGGGGAAACCCTCATAACCAGCCGATTGGAATAAGGAAAGTGCTAAGGGAAAGCGCGGCCCAAAGAGCAAGGGACCAGCAAGAGGGTGGCGCAATGAAGTTAAAAGTAGGACCCGCCTACCTTGAACTTAAGTTACCTGGCAGAAAACCTGCTAGACCTAATCACACCATTGCAAGAGAAGTCACTATATATGCGAGTGGGACCGGGGACTCTCCCTGTGGTCGTCTTCACGCAATTCTGGAAAGATTCATACCAATGTATGATGTGTCGGGAGGCAAGCAAATCAATGATGCATTTTATGTTGATTTGTGCAAAAACAAAGCAGCTGAGGCATATGTATCTGGAGCCATTACTGAAGGATGCTGGGGTGAGTGACATTGGAACAGCAATGAAGATCTTGCGGCAGAGCATTCTATCCCACGTAGTCTTTGCGGTTGCTCGATACACCCACAGGTCCTGGTAGTTAAGAAAGAAGGTGTTAAATTCTGTTACCAAAGGTAGATATGTTCCTAAAGTAACTGCCAGAGACTGCAAGCAGGGCTCTCCTTTGTGCGGTTTCTGAAGTATACTTATTTCTGCCCATATGAATTTTATATTGTCAGTTTTTATATGCATTTTATGTATTGACTTGAAGATTTTATATCGAACAAAAGTGTGTTGACTGATAAGGAAAAACAGACCTACCTCTCCCTATATTTTAAAGAAAAACATTTCCACCTTGTGTTCATATCCTTCTAACCCACAACACTACTTACCTCTGGGCACCAGGAAGGTGGGTTAATCACAATACTTTTCATTAGGGGTCCCCATGGTCAAGACTATTCACAGGCAAGCCTCAACCAATGTTCTCTCTAATTTATTTTGTTTGTGTGTGGCAAATAAATACTTGTGTGAAAATTGTTGTTCTATAGTCCTCTGTGCAATTGAGTGATGCAGTCAGCCGGTGAGTGATTTACCAAGCAAGCAACTGTGTTAGGCATCAACCTATGTCAATGGGGGTTTAGGTGTTCTGTTCTTTCCCCCAATATTGTTTTTTAAAACAAACATAAGATAGTATGCTCTGTTTTGTCTGTTTATACACTGTACAAAATCAACACTGTAGTGGTGATGCCAGCACCAAGAATTGTTTGAGTATTGCCATATTGTACCACTGTGAGGGTTATCCAGACTGTGGTCTGTGGAGGAAAAGGCAAAAGTGGGTACAGAATTGGAGGAGTTCTTGGCAATATATTCTACTAGTGGAAATGTCTGTGCACACAGGCTAAATGTGGGCAAAGGAAGACATTTTCAGAGTGTAAATATATGATGTGGTGTATTTTAACAGATCTTGCTCCTTTAACGTGGAGTATTAACCTGAAACAAA
The DNA here is from genome assembly GCF_040938575.1 of Ambystoma mexicanum. Taxonomy (NCBI): domain Eukaryota; kingdom Metazoa; phylum Chordata; class Amphibia; order Caudata; family Ambystomatidae; genus Ambystoma; species Ambystoma mexicanum. The sequence continues at coordinate 274,339,450 of NC_090931.1, read as the reverse complement.
ATCTCACAGAATCCGTTGAAAGTTCAACATAGTACACACGGCCAATTGTTGAATCTGCTCCTCATTGTCTTTGATTCCTGTTAAGGGCTTTGGACTCAAATGACCGGGTGGTGAAGTGTGAAGACCTCGCTCCAGCGGGAAAGACTATTCTTCAATGAACAATGACCTAGAGCGTTGCAAGCTGCGCATGCATCCCAGCTGTGGTCAGGCCCCAGGCACTCGAGGCAGAGCGCATGGGGAGACAAGGCTGGGAATGACCAATCACTGGATGCGCATCTCATGAAGCATTCTACTGTGGACATGCACTGGAGGAGGCAAGACACCGAAGGGAGGTGAAGACAAAAGAAGAGGAGTGTGTGAAGCGTTGAAAAGGTTTCCGCACCTTACTGGCAGTTCCAACACCGTCCGTGTGGTAAAAGGGACTGAGGTGAGGCATTGGGGGTGTGGCCGCTCACCCGCGCACTATCCTAAATTTAAAGGCGTAGCTTACATTTTTCGCTGCCAGAGGTTCCGGAACCGTGTCCATGTTGGGGGACGCCCCACAAGGATGGAGAAAAAAAGGGGACGGGACGTACAAGTATAATTCATACCAAGAAATATTATATAATATACAAGTACATTTAAAAAAAAGTATTTTGTTAGAGCAATAGGGCTTAATAAAATGAATGTGTTTATATGTTTTTTTTTTTTAAATGTATACATTTTCTAAGTGTATGCAACTTAAAGTATGCTGGTAAAATGCCCTGTCTTGGGCCTTTTCTGCAGCTAATTGCATGTAACTGTTGAAATGCACATTCACATTTTTTGTTTTTCAAAACTCACAAAGGGACATCGACAGGGCGTGCCAGTAATACTATCCCAAGTGTGACGTCTCCTGTACGCATGGTCCTTCACGGGTTGAGGTCCCTCATATTGTTTTGTTTCTGACATGAGGTAGCATGAAGTGTAGCGGGAGTACAGATGTAATAAAGCAGATAAGAGTAGATTAAAGCCAGAAAACACCTATGCACCTTCTACTTCACAGGGGAGAAAGGGTGGGCGCATGTGAATCTTAGCAGATACAATCATCAGAAATACGATTACAGTGAGTAATATATCCTTTCAGAGACTTGTGGATCTGCTTAGATCACATGCTATGCATAGACTAGCGAGCAGTGTCTGGAGCAGTTGGTGGGTTGCGAGAAGGTACAGCGGCAAATACATGTTTTAGCACCGCTTGCCCCCCCCGCCCGCCCCTTGTGAATCTGCTTTAGAATGTGTCAATGCAGTAATACTGGGTAAAGGTATGTATGGAACGCCATGCAGCTGCTTTGCAAATCGAGTCCAGAGGGGCGTTTGCAATAAAGGCCAAAGTAGCACCTGCACGCCTGCTAGAGTGTGCTCTTGTGTGAAAAGCAGAGTTTTGTTCGATAGGAAGTATCAGAGCAGTGTGCCTTTCACCGTCCATCTGGCGATGGCGTTTTTTGAAGCGTAATCACCTTCCCTGCAAGGTACTATGTAGACAAACAATTGGTCAGTTATTCTTAGCAGTTTTGTCTTGTTTACATAGTAAAGAACCTCCCTCCTTACATCTAGTGTATGGAGGTTCTTGTCAGCTGAGTTTGAAGGATTTTGAAAGAAAGCGAGTAGTTCAATGGATTGGTTGACATGGAACTTGGATATGAACGTAGGTGAAAACCTAGGGTATGCTCTTAGTACCAACTTGTCTTTGTGGATAACAAAGAAAGTGTCTTGCACTGACAAAGCTTGTAGCTCACTGACTCTTCTTATGGGGGTGATGGGCACCAGAAAAGCTGTTTTTGTACGTTAGGTGCTTCAGGCTATATTTGCTCATAGGCTCAAAGGGAGCACCTATGAGCTTTGCCAGTACTACATTGAGATCCTACCCTGGAGGTGGGTTGGAAATGGAGGGTGGGCTACAGTCTCTTTACTCCCTCCATGAAAGCCTTAACAACAGGGACTTTCCACCAGGACACTTTGTTTTGTGATATGGTGTACACGGATAGAGCTGCTAGGGGAACCTGGATGGAGTTGAATACTAGACCATAGTCTAGTAAGTGGAGCAAGTAGTGAAGAATGTGTGATGGAGTACATTCAATAGGGTTTACATTTTTTGACTGCCACTATATTACAAATCTTTTCCATTTGTTAACGTAACAGTGTCTGGTGTTAGGTTTACGTGCCTCCTTGAGCATTTCCATACACCTTTGAGGTAGTTTTAAATGACCAAACTATGAATTTAGGAGCCAAGCTGCCAAGTTCATAGATTGAGGATGTGGGTGTAACATTGTCCCTCCGTGTTGGGTGAGCATGTTGAAGAGGGACAGGAGCTTGATTGGGTTGCAAATCGCCAGTTTGAGCAGATGCAGAAAACAAGGTTGTCACACCCACATTTGGAGCAACCAGGATTAGAGTTGCTTGTTCCTAGTGCATTTTGTGCAATATTCTGTTGAGGAGCGGTGTCGTTGGAAAAGCATAAGCAACTTTCCCTTCCAGCAGAATGCGCTGTTCCTCCTGCGTGGTTTGTCTCCTTCGTTGCTGGTCTTGACGGATAGTTAGGTGGTGTTTGTACAAGTTCTATGGGACCTGGAGAGGTTGGAGTCTCTGGAGGAAGATTTGCCTCTACTTCCAAACCTTCTGTGGCCCCTTCGAACATTTTGTTGCGAGGATGGCTCCTGTGAGGAACCCGAAGATGAAGTCTGCACGCCCTGGTTGTAGTTGGAAGGCTCAGAGTGTTGTCCTCTAAAACGGCATCTCTCTGCACAATGAGTTTGCTTGTGAGCTGTTCCAGGAATTTGAGGGTCTCGTTAGCACTTTTCAGTACGTCCTCGACCGCTTTTCAAAATAAGGTGCTAGGCTCAATTGCATATTTTAAAGGATGGCTTGGGTTTCCAGCTTGAAACCTGATTGACGTAGCCATGCATGGCGTTTAATGGGGGTAGCCTCAGCTACCATTATCTGCTGCGTCCAGATTATTTTTCTGGATGCACCTTGCCACCTGTTCACTTTCAGCTACTGTTTTTAAAAGCTGTGTTTTCTGGGGCAGAGTCTATTTGTTGTGAGATCCTGTCCCACTTGTGGCAATTATAACTCGCAAGGAGCATAGTATTGTTGGCTATCCTTACTTGGTAAGGAGCCGAGTAAGCTACTTTCCTGTCCAGCGTGTACACATTTATGTCCCCTTGGTCTGCTATTGATCCAGGGTACTGAGAACCTGAAGTGTCAAAATAGTATTGGTCGTCAGATATGTTTTGAGAGGTAGAGGTACTAGGCTAGGCCGTCTCTAGGTGGGGTCTTTTGGCGTCCGGCTGCTAATTAGCTGCTTCGCCTTGAGGGGGGCCCCTGGTGGTTGGTAAGTTGACCAGGGTGTTGATCAAATAAGTTACCAAAGCTAGACATTCTCCTCATTACTATATCAAATTGTTCCGGGGTCCATTGAGTGGAGGTTGGTAAAACCATGGGACCAGGGGGTAGGGAAAGGTTCTGGTGTAGAGGGCTTTTTGTGTTACATTGTCCCTGAGAGGGTGTCACTAGGGGCAAATTGTTCTTTATCCTATAACCAGTGTTTTTGAGGATAGGGGCGTGGAAGATTGAGTTTTCCGACATTTTGGATTTGAGGAGAGTGCCCGAGACGCGTTTCCTAAGGAGTGCTCTCATTTTTGAATTATTAGCAAGGAAACATCGACGCGTCTTTCGACGCACAGTTGCTGGTATCCGAGGACTTGTTTGAATTGCTTGCGGTGTCGAAATCTGACTTCAGCATCTATTTTGGGAGCCTGTCGTGTGGCAAACCCAATGGCACCAAGGACAGGGACTTTTCGGACCTTCCCTTCCACACTGCGTGTGGCTTATCAGACGAAAATGCAGTCGACTGTCGGCCAAAGGGATGTGTTTAGTGTGCCATGCAGTGTGGATGCTTGAGCCGCCGGGTAGCAGAACTGCCAGCCTGCCTGTATGAGTTGGGGGCTTGCACACGGGAAACCGTCGGGTCCCGATCGCCCTCTGTCATTTAGGACGCTGATACTGCCATCGCTGGAGGCTCCCTCAACATCCATGGCGGCTTCCGCCTACATGGCGTGGTGGGCCCAGCGTTTAGTCTTCCAGTCCTTTAGTGTCTTGGGCCAAACCGGTTTGCAGGACTTGCACAGTTTTTCAGAATGGTCCCTAGGAAGGCAGATATTACACACCCTCTGTGACTCCTTCCTGGGAAACTTCCTGTTACAGGAAGAACAACATTTAAACAGTGTGTCTTCCATAGTATGGTAAGATGGCAGCTCAGCGATGTAAAAGGAAAAATAGGGAAACAGGCATTCTCTAAACAAGATGAATTATGACCTCTCCCTACTTTGCAGGGCCTAGGCCCATTGGGGCCTAAGTAGGCCACAGACAAAGTATGTTGAGACGGGTAGTAGTTGTCGTTGATGAATGGTCTTGTCCTCAAAAGCTGTCATCTGAGATCTTGTGGAGTACGGCCGTCAAAAAGGATAGAAAGTCTAAATTTAAACTTCGGATAAGTAAAGGCGTTAGCCAGAAGAGGGAACTCTGCAACTTGCGTCTGACTAAGATGGTGGGAAAAACAATCTGAGAGACCTTGACGCTTGAAGGACCATGGGTACAGGAGACGTCACACTAAAGATGGTATTACTGGCACACCCTGTCGACGTCCCTTTTAGAGTTTCAAAAACAAAAAATGTTATACTCTGCGCTATCACTAGATGTCGGCATATGCATAGCATGTGATCCAAGCAGATCCACAAGCCTCAGAAATCTATATATCAACACATATATAAGTGAGTCTAATCTCTAAAGTTATAGGAGTGTCTGGCACTGGGGTAAGACATTTCAAAGTTGAGGAGGGTGTTAACAGTCAAAACTTAATATACTGATGTACCAGACAGAATTACATGGAAGTGCTTACATGAAGCCGTACTTTGAATGGTTGTAGGCTTCTACTAATATCATGAATCTTAACACTTTTCAATCTGAACTTTTCCATAAGCAATAGATGAAAACTAATTTAATAAGTTGGCATAGGATTCATGCAAAAAAATACTGACGTGCCAAAACACAGGAGAAATGCGTTGGGAGAAGCCAGAGAGGAACCCTACAGGATTAAATAGAGTGTTAAACAGAGAATCAAGTGGTCTCTGTGTGACATACTTGTCTGGCTGCATACTGTGGGGCAGGTGCAGTGTAATAGGTTCAGTGCAATAGGGTTTCAGTTGTGACAATATACTGTCATAGTTTCTCAGAGTACAGTCGTGGCACAGCTCATGGTTACTGTAAAGGGAGTGTGTCTTACATGATTGTCACCAAAAAAAGATCTAACACATGTTGCTTGTACAGTCCTTGATGCTACTGTAAGGTCACTTCACAGCACTCTAAGTGAGACCAAGGGAGTGAATATTGGCGGCAGGCCAAGAGTGTAAGCCTTGGTGCAGGAAAAGTTCTGTACTTATGGCTCCTCAGCTTAAAACTGCCATAAACGCTCCGTTCTATTCTAAGGAAACGTGGGTGACCCTGCAGAATCTTCCATGTTAGGGTGGCTTTCAGTGTGCAGGCTCCTGCTGAAAATACAGCCGTGAGGTTAGTTCCCAAGCAGTCATTGGGGCCCACCAGAAAACCTACAAGGATGCCTAAGATTCTTTGGAGGTTTTGGAGACTGAAGCTCTCTACAAACCACCCCTTTTAAACACCTATCTTGAACTGCAATTGCCTAATTAGGTTAGGCAGGGGAGAGTAGGGTGAACCGAGATAGCTTTAAAGAAAGGGTCAGTGTAGTGGACCATTTGCTCTAAGGACAGTACTGAACATCCTCCAATGTATTCCAAAATGCCCTTTTTATGGTGTTTGGTTGGGTATTGATGCCCAATATGACAACTTTCACTGTATTCCAGGATGTCCCTATTTTTGATGTTTGTTAAGAATTGAAACCCACTGTGACCTCATTCTCTAGTGGGTGCCAAAGATCTGTGTGCAGTCATTAAATGTACCTGTATACGGTTAAATATAGAGGTACACTACATTTAAATAGAGAGAAGTGAACTACTGAGAAGAGAAATTCAGCTAAGCACAATTAATCTAGGATGTGTGTCATTTATCGCAAGTTTGCACATACAAAACCTGACACTACCTGTGGAATGATGCTTTCAAAACATGACACAAGCAGCTCTCAATGCTTGCGATGCTTCACAAATGCACCTCACTGCTGTATATAAAGGGTGCTATAGTCATTGCCTTTGTGCTGCGGATGTTCCAAGGTAAATATTAACTACATAACATGCCTACTTTAGTTTTAAACATCAGAAATGAAGAACCAAAGTAACAATGCAAGACTGGTTGTACATCACTGCACTGTGAATGTGAGAATTGTTCCAGAGAGACTGCCCAAATTATGAATGGTACTCTAGCAGGGGTCAAGTGCATACAGACCAATGAAATGTGAGAAGCGTATTACACAGATATAGTTAGTAGAGATGGTATAATTGGAAATTATAGTGCATACCGTAGCACAACTACACCTTGCCTGTCTAACCGCCTGACTCGTCCATTGTTGGCCAGTTAGTCTTGGTTAGTCCACTGGTGACATCATTAGAGAACCAGACATTTTTGTCATTTTGCACCGTTAAATATTAGGAATGGCAGATTACTGCACTGCAGATTTGGTCGGAAGAGAATTTGTTTGACACATTTTGCTGCATATATTTGGGGGTAAAGGGGGGGTTTAGGGAATTTTCCTTTGACCAAATGTATTCGATGTAATCATCCTAAACCTTAAATATGCAACAATTTAAAGCTCACCACAGGGCAGAGACCCTCTCTACCAAGGACATCCGATGCTGTACTATCTAAATTGTACCATCTCTATTTAATTCATACTCCCTTCATTAATAATGCATCATGTCCGGGGGAGCTGTTGTGCACTAGGAGAAATGGATGCTCCCGTGTGAGCTCTGCAGGCATCCTGGGCTGTAATCCGACTAACTTTGCCAATAAAGGTCGGATCTGCACATAAATCTACATTCCAGGGCAATAGAACATCTCCACGAAGTTTCAGCTGAATCGGTACCACGGTTTACGAGATACACTGCGCTGAAAACACCACGTTGCCAGTGAGGGAAGCCAGCACAAACGACCCGCGGTGTGAGGGGAGGAGCCCGGCAGGAGAAGACTCGAGGAACGGTGACTAGACAAGGCGGCCTGTTATGCAGCTGTAAGGGTCGCGGGCGCTCCAAACTTCATTGAGCGCCTGCCGACCGTCACTCACAATGACTATCAGATGCTGCAGCAAGGTGGAAGAACCTAAGGGACACTCGAACGAACGGTAGGAGGGGAACGGCGGGGGGGACCCAGAGAATCACCCGGCCTGCATATCAGCAAGGGCCCTCGCGAACTGATCCCTGCCCGACACCAGCCCCCACTCCCCTCCAGCCGTGCCTCGCCTATAACCTCGTCAATTAAGGCGCCGCGGGCAGGAGGGGGACCCACCAGGAATTACCCCCCCCCCCCCGGCCAACATCAGCGTGCGGCTCCGTTTGAGCCCGCGCCAGAAAACGTACCACGAAGGTGCGACACGACAGGGACCAGCTTGGAGCACCGAAGAAACGGCCCTCCACATGCAACCCACCACTGTATTTGGGGACCAAGCTCCACCAAGCCCAAACAGCAGGCAAGGCTACCACGAGCATTAACAGCCCTCAGCCAGCACCAGTGACATTAACAATGACAAAAGCCCACAGGCGTTGACAGACACATCAATCCCCTGGCCTGTTACCCTAAGCCCGACGGCGGCAATCACAGCGAGTGACATCAAAAGGAGAAGGAGTAATCATATCCAACTCCACACAGCAGCGCACCACAGGTATCTCATGGTATAACAGGCAATACACAGAGGAGCTCATCCAGCATTACCGCAAGAACAAGCCCACCAAGCTACTGGCAAAGCAGCGGATACAGCTAAAACAACGGGAAGAACCCCTACAACTGGCAAAATATAACATACCCGCCCCCACGCCAGGGTGATTATAACCCCAGGGTAAATCGCAGCTAAAGGAAAAGTTGGCAAACTAAGGCACACCTTGCCTCGACTATAAAGGAGGGGTCTCAACACATTACAGAAGAGGGCTCACCCACAGCTACTTCGAAGATACGCTAAGCAAAGTGTACACAGGGCAGAGACCACGGAAATGCGGACATAGGGCCCTGTTGGGCTCTCCTAACCTGAACGACCACACCCTAGTGTGAATAGTTACATCTTCAAGACAGGTCACGGAGGGCAAAAAGGGAATGCACAGAGAACACCCCACATCTACCTAGAGCCGCAGAACCCTAATAGACCCACACCACCACCCAGACTATTAGAACTTGGATCCTAGCAAAGGGGAGCTCCCAGGACACACAAAAGGTCCAAAATCAGCACAAGACCACCTCACCCCCCTGCCAGCTGGCCACACAGAATCGTAAGATACAACAGCGCCACGGAAGACAGTAAAGGAGCAAAGTACGATGCCCAAGGGCTTCGGCCCCAAGAAAGGGAAGGGAGGCATAGAGAAATACACGACAGTAACAAGAAAGGACGCGGACGCCACAATGTCCACGGAAAAAGCACTGCAGACACAACCGGCTATACCTTCCCCGGTGATGGACCCACAAGCAGTCTTCTTGGCCATGCAGCAGGGATTCACCTCATTAAACGAGAAATTGGACAGGATAACTGCCAATGTTGCTTCTATAAAGACACAATTGGACAAAACTACAACTCGAATCACAGAGGCTGAGACACGAACATCCAACACCGAAGATGACCTCAAGGCATTAAAAAACACAGTGACAATTATGGCAAAGGAATTAGGAATGGTTAAAATCAAGACTTAGAAGCCAGGTCCCGACGGAACAACATTCGGATAATTGGTATACCAGAGGAAGCCTTGAAAGCGCCTATGGAACAAGCAGTGGAAAAACTCTTACGTCACCTACTGGGGGATCCTGGATGGTCACGAATGTTCATTGTGGAGCGTGCACACAGATCCTTGGCGCCACGACCCAAACATGGAGCATACCCGAGGCCCATTATAGCGCGCTTGATGAATTACAGGGATCAGGGCTGGTTTTACACCAGATTGCACCCCAGGCAGGAAGCATCGTTGGCACCCCCCACCCCTAACCACTTAGTAAATGGACTGGCTAGTACTCCAACATTTCCCTCACCAGGTGGGCATTACTGGACCATCTTTAGATTTCTAATTTTGGGCCATGGTAAGTCCGGCAAAGACTTAAAAGATGGCATCCAGTCTACACGCCTAGAATTTGCACCACTTGAGCTTTAAACATCTTTGGCTTCTCTGTCGCCCAATACCGTCATCATTGACTCAGATGGGAGCTCATGGCAGTGATGTCCTCACACCGGGTCACTGATTCCTTGCCAAAACGCTGGGGCTTGGGGCATGGCCAGCACACGCACACCTGCCACATGCCAACCAATCCCCACACCCAATCTCCTTTATTTTATAAAAAATTTGGGCTTTTCCCTTTTACTCCCTTCAAGGGGTGCAGCTGCTCGTTGAATATTTCTTTAGGTAGACAAACCCGGAAAGTATCAGTTAGTCGCTGATTATTTATCCAGGGCACTGAACCGGCCCGAACAGCCTGGTTCCCTGGGGGGAGTATGTGAGGAGGTCAAAGAGGCAATAGAGATAAAAGACAGCCCCATTCTAACTTTCAGACCCAGCACCCAAAATGTTACATCAGCAGGACAGAACAAAACTACATGTCCCCATAAACCGCCACGGGAAATGGAGACCAGGTGGGGGAAAAGATAAAATGAACAAAGGGAAGCGGTATAGATACAGTCTGGTCATGCGGTACAGTGACAGATACCCACATAGCAGTACAGGTTGGGAGGGACAAACAGTGCATGGAGCCGGGTGGAGGAGTGAAGGCAAACTGGCTGCAGGTGTGGGAAGTGGGCAGGAAAGCCGGGTGGAAGATGAGGAGGGGAGGAGCAAAGTATGAGTTAAAAGAAGCCCCGAGAAACTCATCAGCTGTCTCTCATTACAGCAGCAGCCCTGGCCGGAGAACACAGGAGTGGGAAGAATCCCCAGGTGATGTACATTGGGCGTACTAGGAGGCTGAAGGCTCGCCACCGCGGAGATCCTTATCAAGAGGCAGAGCCTCCGCCAGGGAGGCTCGAAGAGCGGAAGCACCGGGGCACTACTGAAGCGGATTCACTGACAAGGAAAGTCTGGCTGTAAACCATTTCCAAAGGACAGTGTTTCCGTGGGTTTACCCTCTCTGTTTGTTTTCCTTTTTTCAAAACCCAAGTTGGACAGCTGGCGAAGGAATGGAAAGCTAGTGTTCGGGGAAAGGCATTTATGTGACCCGATTAATTTTTCTCTCAAAGAGGAGGCAAGCTGAAGAGGACATTCATGCAAACTCTGAATTGATCCATTTTTTTTTTGTTCCGAGCAAGCCTGCTGAATCACGTTTAAGCATGTTTTGTTGTTTATAACGAGAGGCTGTGTGAAAATTTAACTCGGCAATAAATCATACCTTGTGAACTCTGCATTCCGACTACAGTCTACTACTTTACACTTTCTCAATGTGTTTGAGAAAGCCCCCTTTGTCCAATACCTGCTGGCCCCCAACCTCCCTGACTGCCCTCATCTTTTGCCTGTTTCAGCTACTAGTACTAGTACAGTCTACTACTTTACAGTGGTGGCAGCGGTGGGATTCAAAAGAACGCCAAGGCAGAAAGAATGGAAGCTCTGATAAAGGCACACGGAGGGACAGCAGCAACTGCAACAACTTATACAAGTGCAAGGCCATCAGGCGCAGGCAGACAGACAAGCCCTCCAACAAGCCATACAAGTGCAAAGTGCGGCACAAGAGCAAGGACGGGAAGCTTTAAGAATATTGGGAGAAGCAGTGGCCACCACCCGGACGCATCCCGTGACACCGTCCACGGTATTACAGAAATACCAAGTAGGAGAAGACCCCAGTTTTTTCTTTGTGAACTTTGAGAGAATAGCCCAAGCAGCTCAATGGCCACAGGACAGATGGGCCTTCTACCTCGCACCCCTGCTCACAGGGCCAATGCAGGGGGCATACCAAGCTGCCAACCCCACAGGGGACACTCCTTATACCGACATTAAAAAAAGTGTTGGAAAGACTTAGTATGGATGAAGAATCCTACAGACTCAAGTTTAGAGAAACCAGACTGAAACCCAGCGAAAGCCCAAGACAATTGTTCTACAGAGTGCAAGATTTGGCGGAAAAATGGCTTCAAACAGGCACTGCCACAATAGGACAGATAAAGGATAAATTACTGATGGAACAGTTCATTGATGCCTTACCCGGACCCATACAGAGGTGGGCTAGGCAACATCACCATCTGTCCTTAAACAAGGCCATAGATGTGGCAACAGCATATCAGAAGGCAGGTAACATTCGGCCCATCCCAGCGACCCACTTGAGACCAAGTATGGAGACTCCTGCCTTACGCAGTGGGCCTTATAAGGGGCCAAGCACCGAACCCAGGAACCGGCCAGAACCCCGACCTAATGGGGGTGTTACAAACAAAGGAACGGCACCACAATGTTTCGAATGTGGGAAATGGGGTCATTGCTTGATTCTGCTCCCGAAAACCTAAACCTGAACCAAAGGAAATCGGGACCTTACAAACTCAGGAATACCGAAGGAAACAGTTACCTTATGTGATAGAAGTCACAGTGGACGGACATCCCCGTCAAGCAATGATGGATAGCGGAATTCGACAGACGGCCATACAGCTCCATGTGAGCAAGCAAGAACACGAACAGGTGAGAACCATTGGCATCAAATGTGTGCATGGGGCTGTGAAACGGTATCCTACCAAAGACATTGTGTTGGGAGTGCAGGGGCAGGAGATACCAATCAAAGCAGCTATTATTCCAACCTTACCCGCCCCAGTACTGATAGGAACAAATCTACTGGAATTTGATAGATGGTTAAGAGAGGCCCCCTTTGCCCAAACTGGCTAGTGGGGCCCTGCAGTCGAGAAAAATTATCCAAAACCCAGAAAAGGATGAACCGAGGGAATCGGGAAAAGTACAGAGACATTTCCATTATAGACTGGAAAGTAGGGGATCACATGCAGTCAATTCGAACAGAAACAGGGTTAGATGTAACGCTGAAAAGAGCCAGAGAACAAGCCCTAGACGCTAGCGGGACCAACCCTACTACGCCTTACTTTAAAGAAAAACACGGATTAATATATCGAGTAACTCAAGGCCCTGATAACATAGAGAAGGAGCAATTGTTGGTTCCCCAGTCCTACAGGAAAGGGCTGATACAGCTGGCACATGACCATACTACAGGGGGACATTTAGCGGAAAACATGACGATAAAAAGGGTGTTGCAAAATTTCTACTGGCCCGGAGTATACGCGGAGGTGTCAGAGTATTGCCAAGAATGTGGGATATGTCAGAAAACCAGCCCACATATACCAGGCCGAGCCCCGATACAAAGGATGCCCTTGAGCAAAGAACCCTTTCAGAGAATAGGGCTAGACATTGTGGGGCCTATGGAACCTACCAGCAGAGGATACCGGTTCATACTAGTGGTAGTGGACTATGCCACTAGGTACCCCAAAGCCTTTAAACTAAGAGGAATGTCTGCAAGACAAGTATGTGATGCCCTCTTGCCCTACTTTGCCAGAGTAGGGATTCCTTTGGAGATTGTGACCGACCAAGAACGTAATTTTATGTCAGTTGTCATGAAGGAGGTATGCAAGACCCTTGGAATCAACCATTTGAGAACCTCGGTGTACCATCCACAAACGGATGGGCTGGTGGAAAGATATAATAAAACCATCAAACAAATGATAAAAAAGAGCCACCAGTCCCACTGGCCTTGGTTGGGAGCGAGTGCTGCCTTGGGTGTTGTTGGTGTTAAGTGACACTCCACAATCTTCAACGGGGTATTCCCCATTTTAATTATTATTTGGAAGACAACCAAAATCTATCTTGGGATTACTGAAAGATACCTGGGAAAACCAGGAGGAAACAAACCTCACTGACTATGTTAATGACTTAAGAGAGCATCTGGGAAAACTCAGAGATTATGCACAGGAAAACCTGGGTCAGGCTCAAGAAAGACAACAGGAATATTATGACAAAGGAAGCAGACCAAGAACGCTTAAAGTAGGAGACAAGGTGTTGGTTCTATTACCCACTCACATCAACAAAATGCTCGCCCAATGGAAAGGACCGTACAGCATCACAAAAATATTGGGCCCAGTTAACTATGAGGTAGAACAACCTGATAGGCAAAACAAACATCAAAACTATCATATTAATCTCCTCAAGTTATGGAAAGAAAAGGACTCAGCGGTGTTGTGTACAACCATGGCAGAGCTGTCGGTTCCAGAACAAACGGTCACAACTTTGGCTAGCGGCATACAAGATGTGGGATTGGGGGAACAATTGAGCAACACCCAAAGAACTGAGCTATTTTCCATTTTAGAACCTGTGGCAAAAGTATTCTCGAGTATACCAGGAAGAACCCATCTGGCTACACACTGCATCCCCACAGAGGCAGGCAAGATTGTACGTCTCTGACCCTACAGAATCCCTGAAGCAAAAAGGGGAGAGATAGCACAAGAAATAGATAGTATGCTGAAACTAGGTACCATTGTTCCCTCCAAGAGCGCATGGTGTTCACCTGTGGTGTTAGAGCCCAAACCAGATGGTACCACACAGTTTTGTATGGATTTTAGGCAATTAAACGCCATTTCCCGATACAAAGCCTACCCGATGCCCAGAATTGATTAACTGGTAGAGAAGCTGGGAACAGCATCCTTCTTAAGCACCTTGGACTTAACCAAAGGATATTGGCAGATACCGCTCAAACTCCCCAAGGGCTGTTTCAGTTTACGGTGTTACCATTTGGGTTACGCGGCACTCCTGCCACGTTTCAGGCCTTAATGGACAAGATCTTAAAACCTCATGAACCATATGCGGCGGCTTATTTGGATGAGAGTTATTTTCAGTAAAACCTGGGAAGAACACTTAGAACATCTCACCAAAGTAATTAAATCCTTACAAAAGGCTGGGCTACATATTAATCCCAAGAAAACCAAACTGGCAGCCAAAACCACTAAGTATCTGGGATATTCGGTGGGAGGGAGGGTAATCACACCCCTGGTGGACAAAATACAGGCCTTGAAAAAACTACACATTCCAGAGACACGAAAAGAGATCCAAGCATTTCTAGGATTTGTGGGGTATTACAGAAGATTCATACCACACTTTTCTACAATTGCAGCACCACCGACGGATGCCTTGAAAACCAATAGACCACTTAAAATTACTCCGGAAGAGGTGCAAGCCTTTGAACAATTAATACAGCTAATATCAACCCACCCGGTCCTACACTGCCCAGACTTTTCTAAAGTCTTTTATTTAGAAAGGAAGATGCATCAGGATGCGGTCTAGGCGTAGTGCTATCCCAGGGGACGGAACAAAACCTTTGCCCCATCGCATTCATCAGTAGAAAACTCCTGCCACATGAGATACCGTACTCCACACTAGAAAAAGAATGTCTGGCAATAAAATGGGCAGTAAAGTCCCTCCATTATTATCTACTAGGGCGGAAGTTTACCATTTTCACAGATCATGCACCTCTCAGATGGCTGGCCACCCAGAAGGATTCAAACCATAGAGTTCTGAGATGGTTCTTGACTCTTCAGCCCTATCATTTTGTTACAGTACATAAACCCGGAAAGTATCAGTTAGTCGCTGATTATTTATCCAGGGCACTGAACCGGCCCGAACGGCCTGATTCCCTGGGGGGAGTATGTGAGGAGGTCAAAGAGGCAATAGAGATAAAAGACAGCCCCATTCTAACTTTCAGACCCAGCACCCAAAATGTTACATCAGCAGGACAGAACAAAACTACATGTCCCATAAACCACCATGGGAAATGGAGACCAGGTGGGGGAAAAGATAAAATGAACAAAGGGAAGCGGTATAGATACAGCCTGGTCATGCGGTACACTGACAGATACCCACATAGCAGTACAGGTTAGGAGGGACAAACAGTGCATGGAGCAGGGCGGAGATATGAAGGCAAGCTGGCTGCAGGTGTGGGAAGTGGCCAGGAAAGGCGGGTGGAAGATGAGGAGGGGAGGAGCAAAGAATGAGTTAAAAGAAGCCCCGAGAAACTCATCAGCTGTCTCTCATTACAGCAGCAACCCTGGCTGGAGAACAGAGAGGAGTGGGAGGAATCCCCAGTGATGTACATTGGGCGTACTAGGAGGCTGAAGGCTCGGCACAGCGGAGATCCTTATCAAGAGGCAGAGCCTCCGCCAGGGAGGCTCAAAGAGCGGCAGCGCCGGGGCACTACTGAAGCGGATTCACTGACAAGGAAAGTCTGGCTGTAAACCATTTCCAAAGGACAGTGTTTCCGTGGGTTTTCCCTCTCTGTTTTCCTTTTTTCAAAACCAAAGTTGGACAGCTGGCAAAGGAATGGAAAGCTAGTGTCCGGGGAAAGGAAATTATGTGACCCGATTCATTTTTCTCTCAAAGAGGAGGCAAGCTGAAGAGGACATTCATGCAAACTCTGAATTGATCCATTTTTTTTTTGTTCCGAGCAAGCCTGCTGAATCACGTTTAAGCATGTTTTGTTGTTTATAACGAGAGGCTGTGTGAAAATTTAACTTGGCAATAAATCATACCTTGTGAACTCTGCATTCCGACTACAGTCTACTACTTTACACTTTCTCAATGTGTTTGAGAAAGCCCCCTTTATCCAATACCTGCTGGCCCCAACCTCCCTGACTGCCCTCATCTTTTGGCTGTTTCAGCTCGTTTTACTTTCACCCCGCACCACCTTTCCCTGGTTCCAGCCCACAATCGCCCCCTCCCTTCTGCTAAAGTGAGACTGATAGGCAGAGATTTCGACCAGGAATTAAGGGAAAACTCGGTATGGAGGCAGGGCTGGAATCATGCACCGGGCTCTCTGTGCTGGGTACACAGGAGTAGACTCAGAACCAAAAGAGGCCCTGGATTCCTTTTATTGAAAGCAAAATTGCATCTTGATTGTGCTGCACAGCAATGGAGCACATTCTGCATGCCCTCAGAAAAACGGCCCATGGTTCACAGACCCCCCCAACCCACTGTCCACGGGAAATTGCCAGACTTACCTGTAGGCCAGTCCACCCCTCTTAGGGTACAATGTGCAAGAACCCTGCCCTTGGGGACAGGACGAGTGAGAGAGCACCCTGCACCCAAGACAGGAGTCACAGAACACCCTGCACCCAAAAAAGGAGACACGAGGGGGCACCCTGCACCCAAGGCAGGAGACGAGAGGGAGCCCCCTGCACCCAAGACAGGACTCAGGCTGGGACCTCAAAGGCCAGCTGAGCTGGTGCAGAGTCAGTCACACCTCTGGAACCTAAAATGTTAGTGTGAAGCCAGGTGCACGTCAGGCGGGTGCCTGTGACTGCAGTTTGCAAGCGATTTACTGAGCTGAGCTATCGATCCTACCACATACGCCATGACTCGTCTGGTCGGGTGTCATTCAATGCCTCTGCAAAATCGACAGGGCTGGGGCAGACAGACGTGAGGGAACAGCACCCTGCACCAGTGGCAGATTTAAGGCAAAGGGCCATATGGGCAAAAATGACAGAGGGCCCCAAGTGGGCAGGCTATGGAGGCAGAGCCTAGTGGGCAGAGTTGCACAATGTTTAACTTTGGGGATAGATGATTGATTCATTTTTTTTAAAGTTGTTTTTTTTACAGTTTTCTGTGTTTGGGGGTCTGACTCTTGCTAGAGACAGCTGAGTATCCTTGCCAGGTTTTCCTGTCAATGGTAGTAATATTGAATGATCAAGCCTGAAGCTACATTTGGAAATGATAGGGTTCAAGGCAATGGGAGAGGACATTACAGGAGGTAATATCATGGGATAATTCCTATGTCATGCAGATCCATTTTGTGCATGTCGCCGGTGTACTTAACCCACACACTTGAAATATAATTAAACATCACAGATGCAATCAAAGGAGTATGCCCAAACTATCGAGGTGTTATAATTGGTTATTTATAATGCGCTTAATACCGAGAGGTTTCAAAGTGCAGACCCGGGATCGTACCTGTGTTGTTCCACGTCGTCTTGCTTCCAAGCTGAGCAAGTTGCCTCTTAGCTCTCCTCCTGAGACTACAATTATTAGATATTAATAATAGTGTCCATTCATATATTGCACACCACAAAATTATCTTGGTTTGCACAGAAAAACCTGGCGTCCAGGATGGGGAAAAAAAATGTTTATTCACATTCTCTTGCTTGACCCGCTTCTATAATATGTATATATTGTCAGGTTCATTTATCATGTGATTTTTGTACTTGTCAAGGCATTGCTAGCCAAATAATAATATGCCCTTTCAATTACCAAACCTTTAAAATACTGATACGAAGTTGCATACCTGGGAAGATTGTGGCTTTAATTTTCACTTCCTAAATGGTAAACTCTAAGTCCCAGAATGCAAGTAATTGCCAATCTGAAAAATCTAGTTAACCCACTGTACTTTCAGTGATTTAAGACCTGTAATAAAAGAACTTGTATAATAAACTCAGTTATTGTTTATAATACATATGCTATTGGTTCCGAAACTGAATCTGCGATTTGTTGATGTTTAGTACACCAGACTGGATTCCCAGGAAACGCCACTGGACATTTCCACATGGATACACAACCAGCCCAATCCCATGCATTTTCTGGGTGAAGGTCTGCCCTGAAGGCCAGGACCAAAGCTTGAGTGAGCACCACTTGCATTTAAGCAATATCTGGAACGGTGAGCTGGTGGCATAACTTGGGCTTGTTATCTATGACAGACAGTTAACCATCTCATTAGGTTTTAGCTCTGGGGTTTATTGTCAGTGGGAGGTCTATGTGCAAACCTCTCCATAAGGCAGATGCTCAGAGTGTGGTGAAAGCAAACTCGGTGGGCTCATGCGCCCACTCCTCTACAGGACTCCCTGCCTGGACAGTGTGGGAGAGGCAGTGTCTTGGCAAAGATCAGGGAGGGGGGGGGAATAGAGTGGACTGTAACCCAATGAGCTTTTGGCATTACAATTAGATAATTCCAGTGGTTGCTGAGGGTACGGCTGAGGGGGAGGTGTTGTGTGGGTGCTGCACAGGTTTTCAGAGAAGGAACAAGAAGCGCAGGACATTTGTAAGTAATTCAGTTGTTATGCATGGGGCATGTATGTTGTGGAAGGGGTTTGAATATTGTGCAAGGGACGCAGAGGCTGTCAGAGTTAAGTCACAGGTGTTGTCGCGGATATAACAAATGAGCCCCAGGCTGCCAACCAAATGAGCCCCAGGCTGCCAACCAAGGGTAGCATGGAGCCGTCAAAGTCCAGCACGGTGGAGTGCTCCCTGCTGCAGCTAAAGGCATGCTCCCCCTCTGAGAGCACAAAGGACTTTGGGGGGGGGGGGTAGCAGTGCCTGTGGGGGCTCCAGGGCCCCCCATTATGCCAGTGCTGATGGGCTGCCCTGCACCACCCAAGCGAGCATGGCGAGATCCGATTCCAAGTAAATATTAGGGCGCCTGGCGGGGTCCTGATATACCCAGGTAGTTACACATATAAATAGCAAAAAATCAGGATGAGAGATCCTACAAGCGGTTGTGTGATTCTGAATATATAAATTTATTTCAAACACAGAATTTTTTTGAATGAATTCTCAATTATTTTACAGAACTTTCGATAAGCACGAAAGTAAGTTGACAACGGACAGGTTGTGATTATATACAGTGGAAATACAAAATGAATATCAACCTCTATAGAGTAGGAGTAAAAATTCCATCCACACAAGGGCACAGTCACATATGATAGTAGGATGGACCTACAGTTGAAGCAAGGTGCACCCGGGACGGAAAGTAGTCCGGGGTATAATTAACACAAGGTATACACAAAGAAATCTACAGAACATACACAAAAGGGGAGTTTTTGCAGTTGTGTCACAGGAGATCGACACAGGTGTGTTTCGGCCATGTTGGGCTGGATTGGAGCCTGTCTGGGTGTTGGCCTTCATCAGGATTGACACCAGATGTAGTGCTGGCCGTAAAATCTGCTGCTGCAATAGCAGTTGGGTGCCGTGTTTAGACAATCCTCAATGGTTGTTGGATTGTAGGTGCGAAGTGCACTTCAGGTTAGCCGTGGGTTCCTGATGGCAAGGTTTGTCTCGGGATCCCAGGGGCTGGAAATGGGCCTGGATGGGTCCCAAATCGCGAATCGAATACCATACCAAATCGCAAATAGAATACCGTGAGTGCACAGGTGCCCTGCTGAGACTGGGAAGGGGCAGAGCTGGGCACAGGGGGCAGGAGACATGAGGGAACAGCACCCTGCACCGAGGGCAGGAGACATGAGGGAGTACCCTGCACCCAGGACAGGAGGCGACACACTTACCTGCTGCTGCACACCCACTCGCTTTCTGTAATGTCAGGGCCGACACGACAACAGCAGCCCCCAATCAATCCTACTCAGTGCGCCAGCGCCACCCGGGGCCCGGGATCAGGGGGGGAGTAATAGAACAACAAATGTTGCTAATTGCCATTGCCCTGTCCTGCCTGAGGGCCGAGGCTGCAGCAGTGTGCTAACGTGTATTCTAGCACTGCTAGAATAAACGTTTGTTTTGTTTCACAATTCGTATTATAACATTATTAAAATGAATGTTGCAGGCTGCTGGTGCGGCGTCCCTAGAGGCTGACTGACGTCAGGCAGCTGCCTGAGCTTCCTGACACAAAGACCGGCCCTGACAGGGATAGAAACTTGGTGTTGAGAACTGCCAGCGACAAACAAGAACGGAGGTGGGAGTCCAATACTGTCTGCATCTTCCCAGACTATACCCTAGCGGCACAGCAAGAAAGAAGTCTGTTCACAGGGGTCAAGAAACTTCTGCGCGAACGACAAGTTCCCTATGCCATGCTATACCCAGCAAGGCTTAAAATACAACACCTGAACAAAAACTACTTCATTTTTCCGGAGGAAGCAGCAAACTTTGTGGCGACACATCCCCATACCAACCCACCAACCGAGAAATGAAGAGGACTCAAAGTTGTGTCTCCCTAAAACGAGGAACAAACATGAGCCCCATAAAGCAAAAGGGTAAAGCCACGTCAATTCATCTAAGAGAGAGGAATGAGCACACTTCTTTACTTACGATGAGTTAGAGTAACACGCAGAACTGGCAGAGACATAGGAAAACATACGAACTAGCGGCCTAGGATGTCGCTGCAGTCCCCCTGTAGCAAGTGCTACATAAGAGTTTATGGGAAGGGAAGGGGAAGGACATGCGGGCATAGTTAAAGTTCGGGGAACTATGAGGGTGGGGGAGGGAAGTTGGGGCACAGTTTAAAGGAAGATGAGGTTACAAGAAAAAATACACAGATAATTTGCACATGCACGGACATGACCACACGAATATCTGAGAGAATGGCTGAACCAAGAAAAGAAGATATTAAAATGTTAAACTGGGATTCCAAGATGGCCGCCGGCACTGAGTCGCTGTGCCGACGGCGCTCCCTGGACCCCTCTGTCGGGAAGGTGCCCACCACCCCCTCAACGGACCTGTGCGGGCATCGTGTGGACCCCCACGAACCTCAGGGGGGTTGGAGAGAGTGGGCGGCGTGTTCGGTGCCGGAGACGCTGCAGTAGGCAGGAGTGTGCTGCCGCGCCTGGCGAGCGGAGGAGGAGTTGCCGAGGCGGCTGCTGCAGGCCCGTTCGTGTGCGGCGCTGCGAAACCGGAGCCTGGGGAGGGCCGCGCCGTACCGCGGGGAGTTGCCGAGGACCTGCCCCCGCGGTGGGCTCCTTCGCGGGGCCCGACCCGGGGAGGAGCGTCTCCGGCTTTGCACGGCCTTCCCGCCTTCTCTGCTGGCGGATCCCCAGGCGGCCGGGTGGCTGCGCGGTCCAGAGCTTCCCGGAGAGGTCTGGGAGCGGTGGCAGCCAGGGGAGGATGAAGCAAACGGCGAACCGGGTGGGGCACACCCCTTGACCAAGAGCTGCGTGCCGAGACGGAGGAGGAGAGTCCGGGGGCGGCGGTGAGTGGAGGCACCCGTACCCGGCCCCGCCCGGAGGGAGCATCCCGGGAGTGGAGGACGCAGTCGGCGGCAGACCCGGTGGCCTGGGACCGTGTGGAGATCAGAGGCAGGTAGCTGGAAGGTGAGAGCCCCGGGGCTGCGTTGGGAGGCGGCGCACTCCTGGAACGTTGGGAGAAAGGACGGACATCAGTTGCCCTGCCTGCTTCGCTCCACGGGGGAACTTAAGACCCGCTTCCCCCTGCCCCCCGTGGGTGGAAGAGGGGCCCGGGAGGCATCGCCCGGCCCAGAGGACTAGCAAGGTGCTGGAGGGCCTGCATATTGTCATTGGGAGCTAGCTCAGCGCGGCGAGGATAATCCCACTTCCCCAACGAGAGACGTAGAGTGGCGCCTGGGTGTGGAGGCAGGGGAATCGGACTTTGCGGGTCCCCTAGAAATTGGGGGACGAATTTAGGCTACGCGGGTGGTCCTGGGGCCAGCATTTGTCCATGCATAAGGACCCAGGAAGAAGTCA
The DNA here is from genome assembly GCF_040938575.1 of Ambystoma mexicanum. NCBI lineage: Eukaryota > Metazoa > Chordata > Amphibia > Caudata > Ambystomatidae > Ambystoma > Ambystoma mexicanum. The sequence goes on along the minus strand of NC_090931.1, from coordinate 274,317,858 downwards.
GGGAAGGATCGGAGCCGCCCACCTGGAGGAGAAGTGACCGGCATAACCACGAGGCTCAAAGGCAGAAGGGGAAAGCACTCGCAGACCTCTGGAGATAGCACGGGTACCCTCCACGCCATGTGGTCGGCACAGAACCCGAAGGAGGGGTCCGGGGCCTTGGGAGGAGCAGCTTGAGATGAATCCGCGCCAAGGCAAGCAGAGGACTTGGCAAATATGCCCAGACAGGAGTTCATTGGAGAACTGCATTCCCTGCAAGCAAACCTGGCTAAGACTTTTCAAGAGCAGTTTCAGTTAATGCGCACAGACTTGAGCAAAGCTGTAGGGGAGGTAAAGCAGGAGATCCGTCAACTGGGGGAGAGGACCGACATCCTGGAGAAAGGTCTTCAAGAAGCGGATAGAGAAAATGCAGCAAATAGTGAATCTATAGAGAGGCTGGATGTCGGCACAAGGAATCTCGAACTCCAAGTGGAAGACCTGGAAAACAGGTCTCGCAGAATCAACATCCGGGTCAAAATGCTGCCTGAATCTGTGACCGATAAGACCTTGAAAGCGGTGCTCCAGGGTATTTTCGCAGACATATTGGGTACGGGCAGTCTGGAAACGGTGGAGCTAGATCGAGTGCACAGAACTGGTCGGCTGACCAAAGGCCAGGCGGCGAGGCCAAGGGATGTCCTAGCTGCTTTTACTCGATATGCCCAGAAGGAAGCGGTTCTCAGAGGTGAGATTAAAAGAGCCAATTATGTTCGAGGGTCAGCGGATCGCCCTCTTTCAAGATTTGGCAAGCAGTACTCTCCTAAAGAGGCGACAAATGGGCCCGGTGGTAAAGGTTCTTAATGAGAGATCGATTCGTTACAGGTGGACCTTCCCCTTTGGCTTGCTCTTTGACTGGGAGGAGTCCCAGAGACAAATCACATCCCTTCAGGAAGGGGCTGCTCTTCTCCATATCGAGCTGGAGGAACCCCCCCCTGGTGCGGGACTTCCGGGCTCGAGTGGTCGCTCTGGATCAAGGCCTTGGGACTGGACGACAGTTCGAGAAAGGAGGAGAAGGGGCCCCAGGGGAAATAGTCGGCGGAGGGAGGGAACTCCTGGCGATACAAGTAGTACCTCTCCCGTGCAGCCTTGATTCGGCACATGAAGATAGGGGTGGTGGGCCTCTATAGGGTGTTTTAGTTCATGGGGTCTTAGGGGGCGCAACCATGTTGGAAGCAGAAAGGGCGAAGATGCCCGAGTTTGGTGGGAGGAGAGGGCGGGAAGGTACTGACCTTCAGGGTAGAGGGGGATGGGTTGGGGAGGTTTCGGGTGGGTTCGGGGGGGGGGGGGTTGGTAACGAGCAAAGCATGCAGGTCAAGGGAGACACGATACCCCCCCCGCTTTTAGCGATTTTCCTCTGCTGGGGGTTCCCTTAGGTGGTTTACGCATAATGTGCGGGGGTTGAATACCCCCCTTAAAAGGAAAAAGTTGGAGCACTTCACGCAAAAGGAGAAGCCAGATATCATGGGGCTCCAGGAGACACACCTACTTCATAGGGATCAGGGCAGGTTGAAATTGCGGGGTTTTGACCAGATTCTGCACGCCTCGAGCCACTGCAAGGCTAGGGGGGGTAGCCCTGGCAATTAAAAACACGGTAGATTTCAAACCCAACGAGGAAGGGAGGTAGATCATAGCTAAAGGGAAGTGTCAAGGGTCCCTTTGACAATAGCGGTAGTATACGCTCCCAACACGGGCCAGGAACACATTCTGCAGCGGGTCTTGAAGTTGCTGGAAGAGTACTCGTGGGGCCAAATTGTTCTCTTCGGGGATCTCAATATTGCCTGGGATAAGGGAACAGATAGGACAGGACGTAGCGGGGAGAGGGGCTGGGTGGGGGGTGGGGTTGAAGCTGTAATGTCAGCGGATTTGAAAGAAAGAGTTGGCAGGCTGGGTTTACGTGATGCCTGGAGGGAGGTTAGGGGGGGACGAGGAGGGCCATACTTTCCTGTCGGGCGTCCATGGTTCGCAATCCAGAATCGATTATATATGGGTCTCGGTTGCCTTAGTTGGAGCTATTCGGGAAGTATGCACAGGGCCGATAGGGATTGCAGATCATAAAATAGTCTCTCTAGAGATGGATGTGGGTCAGAGAAGAAGGGGAATCTGGGGTTGGAAACTCCCAGTAGCCATCTTGAGGGATCCAGTAATCAGAAAAGACATTGAAGAGAAGATTAAGCTCTTTTTTGATACCAACAAGAGGGAGGATACTGGGGAAGACGTAAGGTGGGATGCCTTTAAGGCCACACTTAGGGAAGAATTAATAGCGATATCCGCCCACCGAGTGAAATAATTGCAAGAGTTGGAATCGCTGTTAGAAACTGAAGTGGAGGCGGATAGACAGGCGGCAGGTGACACCACTTCTCGTAGAGCAATGCGGGAATATAGAAGGGCGGTTGGGCAGCTGGAACTCCTGCGCACTAAGAAGGCGGAAGGGGCCTTGTTGTCGGTGCGACAACAGTATTATGCAAAGGCTAATAGAACTGGCTCCCTGTTGGCGCGATTGCTGAGAGGTAAAAGGTCGAGAAATGCGATTACAGCATTGAGGTCGTCAATGGGGGAGCGGGCACCGACCAGGAAGGAAGGGCAGGAGGCTTTTGCTGAATACTATGAGTCACTCTATAACCCCCCCCCCCCCCCCCCCCAACACCCCTCAGGCAATAAGCAGGAGGACTTCCTCAAAAAAATCCACTTAAGGGAAATTAGCAGTGAGGTATGTGAAGTCCTCAATCGAGAAATTGCTGAGGAGGAGGTGCGGGGGGTGATAGGGGCTCTGCCACCAGGTAAGGCTCCAGGCCCGGATGGCTATACGGCCGCCTTTTATAAGTTGTTCAGTGTGCAGTTAACCCCACATCTCACCTCGTTATTCAACTCATTTCGCCTCTCGGGCAGAATTACGCCTTCAATGGAGGAGGCTAAAATCACCCTAATCTTGAAACCAAATAAAAATCCGGAAGACAGAGCTTCCTACCGCCCTATAGCGTTGATTAATCTAGATGCTAAGATTTTCACCAAGATCCTGGCCAACAGGCTTGACTCCATCCTCCCGGACCCGATACATCCCGATCAGGCTGGGTTTGTCAGGGGCAAACAAACCGCGGACAATATCCGTCGAGTGGCCCATATAATCGAAAAGGTCCAGAAAACACACACTCCCACAGTCCTGGTGGCTCTGGACGCGGAAAACGCTTTTGACCGCGTGGAGTGGCCCTTCCTTTTTCGGGTAATGGAAAAGATGGGTTTGGGGGGGGGGGACTTTCTGGCGATGGTTAAGGCCATCTATCAGGCGCCCTCCATTACAGTTATGGTGAACGGGATCGCCTCTAGGAAGATATCTTTGCAGAGGGGGACAAAGCAGGGCTGTCCCCTTTCCCCAATACTATTTGCGATTTATTTGGAACCGCTACTTCAGGCCTTCCGGGAGGCAGGGGAAATTCAGGGTGTCCCATTCGGAGGTGAGCAGCATAAGGTAGCAGCCTTCGCTGATGATGTTTCTTATGCTCACAACCCCACGGAAATCATTACAGGCTAGTGTGGCCCTCTTAGAGACCTTTGGGGCGGCTTCAAGGCTGAAAATTAACGCCAACAAATCTGAGGTTTTGAATTTGACACTTGGACTAGCGGAAAAGGGAGAACCTGCGGGCGGCTACTGGCTTTCTGTGGAGCTCGGGAGGGATTCGTTATCTAGGGGTGAGAATTACGGCTACTCTGGCAGGTTGGTTTTCCGGCAAATTACCCCCGCTTCTTAAAGCAATTAAGAGGGATTTCCTGAGGTGGAGAGAGCTGAGGGTGTCATGGTTGGGGTGGATAGCCGCAGTTAAAAAATGGTTACACTTCCACGGCTCTTGTACCTATTCCAGGCGGTTCCGCTGCCAGTGCCGGCGAGCTACTTCAAGGAGCTGGAAACCCTGACCAAGGGATTCATTTGGGAAGGGAAAATGCCTAGAGTGGGAACCAGACTTTTGATGGCACCGAAGAGTGAGGGAGGGCTTGCATTGCCGAATTTTCGACGATATTACGAGGCAACTCAGCTGCAAATTATTAGGGAATGGTTGATGGGGGAGGAAGGAACGCGGGACAAATTGTGGGTACGGATGGATAGGGCCGTAGCGCACCGAAACCTAGCAGAAGTACTGTGGCTTCCGAAACAACAGACCTGGCCACCTCTACGAGAGTTCCATCACCAAACTGATGGCTGACATTTGGGATAGGCTGGTGGGTTCGGAAGGGATCACCACATTTCTGTCTCCCTTCACCCCCATCTTTGGCAACGGGGTCTTCTCCCCAGGCGTGGAGAGAGGAGCCTTCACGAATTGGCAGGAGGGTGGCTGTCGGAAACTATGCGATATGTTTTCTGGAGGGGAATTGTTATCGTTTAATGATTGTAAGAGGCATTTTGCAGTACAAGAAAAAGAGAGGTTGAGGTATGCCCAGATTCGCCATTGGGTTCTCCATCCAGGGGTAAAGAAGGCTGCCACAAGGGACCCAAAGCCCTTTGAAAAATTCCTGCTCACGAATGACGGGGCGAGAGGCCTCATCTCCAACATCTATAAGATTCTGACTGGCTCTAACAAGGGGGTCCAATGGGCATACATGCGGGAATGGGAGCGGGTCTTGGGACGCGGGGTCAGTAGGACGGACTGGGGAAAATTGTGGAGGAGAATTCCTAAACTAGTCAAGGCGCACCAGCTACAAGAGACATGTTATAAGATTATGTTTAGGTGGCATTATACCCCTGTCCGGCATAATAGGTATTACCCTACCGTGTCAGGGATTTGCTGGAGGGGCTGTAGGATGGCGGGCTCCGCGGAGCACATCTGGTGGAATTGCCCAAAGCTTGCATCGTTCTGGGGGGGAGGTGCGGGAGGCACAGGGGCTGGCCTTCGGGCTGGGAGATGGGAGGACTCCAGCGCAAATTCTCTTGGGCGTCCGGGTGGAATCTGGGGCAGGTGAACCTAGAGGTAGGGAAAAAGCCATTGCTATTACGACTCTTGCCGCTATGCAGTTAATAGCCCAGAGATGCAAAGGCCCAGAGGTACCTATGATTCAAGACTGGTTCCGAAAGCTGTGGGAGATAGTGTCCCTGGAATGGGTGACTTACGCCATGGAAACAAGGCCCAGAGCTTTGCGGCAGACTGGGGGGAATTACTGACGTTTCTTCAAGACGATTTTAAGGTGATGTGGTGCCCACAGCGACTGAGGTTGCTGGATTTGCAATGACTGTAAAATCTTTCTAGAATGGTCGATGGGTGAAGGGGATTAGCTCATTGCAGGAAGGGAGGGATATGGGTGGGGGAGGGAATGTTTGCTTGTTATTTTGTGAAAATCAATAAAAAGAGTTTAATAAAAAAAAAATGTTAAACTGGAATGTTAGGGGACTAGGCTCCCAGATTAAGAGGAGGAAGATATTAGCATACATTAACAGATTGGGCCCTAAAATAGTCTTCCTGCAAGAAACACATCTACTACACCAACAGGTTGGAAAATTTGCCCCCAATTGGGGAACACATCAATACTACACGTCATACTCCAGTCGGGCGAGAGGTGTTGCGACCCTCATACACAAAACCTTGCCATTCACATATCTCCACTCTGAATGGGACACAGAAGGTAGATATGTCCTGCTCCATGGCATCCTTCATGATAAAGAGGTGCTGTTACTTAATATATATGGCCCTAACATCGACGACCCTGAGTTCTATTCCTCTTTATTTGGGAAATTGGTAAAGTTTCCAACTGCATATCAGATATGCGGTGGCGATATCAACACCATTTTGGACGTACACCTGGACTGCACGTCGGATTAACCAAGGGCACTGTCTAAATCCGCTCACACCATACTGACCCTTATGTCTGATTTAAACTTAAGAGACGCATGGCGCTCCTTGACCACCACCAAAAGGGCATACACGTTTTACTCATCCATGCACGACATGCACTCCAGAATAGACGTCTGGCTAATAGCCAACGACGTATTAAGCTGGGTCACTGATGCTCAGATACACCCTAGGACATTCTCTGACCATTCACCTATACAACTGACAGCGTGCATCCCCGACCTACACATAGCCAGGCCCCCCTGGAGGTTTAAAGCAGCTGCCCTCCAAGATATGGTCTATAAAACATCATTAGCCCAACATATAAAGGAATACTTTGAAATAAACGAGGGCTGTGTGTCTAGTCAAGCGACACTATGGCAGGCATTTAAAGTCTATATTAGAGGCACTGCAATGTCCACTGAATTTGGAGTCCTTAAAGATATCCGCAGAGATCTGACCCGCTGAGGCGCAGACATTGCTAATAAACACACCCAGTACATACAGTCCCCGTCCTCACAACTAGGACTAGAGATTAAAACCAAGCTAGACGAATTTAAAGAGGCGGCTGCGAGATTCGCTACTTTGACAGGCCTGCAGCAGCACATCGCTACGGGGAGCGAGAGCACACAACGAGACTATTGGCCAGAATGGTGCGAGGAGAGTGGGGTCCGACTACCATCCCCTGTATAAAACAGATAGACGGCACTGTGACCACAAACAAAAAGTGATGGGGCGTTGTATGATTTCTATAAAAAGTTATATTCTCCTCAGAGCAACGCTACTGATGTGGAAATAGACCAGTATCTCTCTCGTATACCCACAGCATTACTAGCAGATGCCACCAGAGAGTCCTTTGAAAGTCCAATCACAGAGGCCGAGATAACTGAAGCAATAAAAATGTTACCCAACGGGAAAGCACCAGGTACCGACAAACTCTGGGCAGAATTTTACAAATTCAGCCAGCTCCTCATACCCAAGCTACATGCAGTATGGTCGGAAGCTCTAGAAAAAGGGGAATTGCCCAAAACCACCAGAGAAGCGGTTATTACCTTGCTGCTTAAACTGGGGAAACCACAGGAAGATTGTGGCTCTTACAGGCCATTATCATTCATAAACACTGATGCAAAAATCTTTTCAAAAATACTGGCTACCCGGTTGACTCCACTAATGCCCTATATGGTTAACGAGGACCAAGCAGGATTTGTTACTGGTAGGTCCACCGCTACAAATATCAGACGCTGTTACAAGATTCTAGCAATACCGGAAGCGGCGCAGAGGGTGGCGATCTCCCTTGACATGCAAAAGGCATTTGACAGTATACTGGCCCTTTTTGTTCAGGGTATTACAAAATTATGGATTTGGCCCCAATTTTATTAAGTGGATTAAAATATTGTACACACCCCTATGCCAGGATAAGCACCAACACCCTTTCGGATGTTCTGGAGCTCCGAGGGGGCAGGGGCAGAGGCAGGGATGCCCATTATCGCCCCAACTATCCGCGCTAGTGATAGAACCCTTCGCGGACATACTCAGGGCCCGGTACAGCGCCTACGGGCAGTGGCTTGAAGGTAAATTGGAAATTATTACACTATATGCTGATGACATCTTATTATATCTTAAGAACCCAGATCGTACACTCGGGAAGGTCCTGGCAGAGGTCAAGACCTTCGGCGAGTACTCTGGCCTAAGACTCAACATCAACAAATCCGAAATTTTCCCGCTCACAGAAACAATGGTTGCGCCTCAGGAACTACACAGACTCATCTGGAGCCCGATACATATTCAATATTTAGGGGCACATGTAGCTAGAACTGCTTAACTGACTCGCACTCTGCACTACAATACCCTGGTAGATGCACTATGCGGCGAAAATGACACGTTGGAACGCCCTCCCTATCTCAATGATGGGAAGAATCGCCCTTATCAAAATGATAATCCTTTCCAAACCGTTTTATCTGTTCACCACAGTCCCGGTGTGGCCCGGCCGCACACTGTTTACCAGAATAAAGAGTGCCTGCGCCGCATTTACATGGGGGGGACATTCCAGACTGATTCCGAGGGTCTTAACTGACTCATACCCACAAGGAGGCCTAGCGGTACTAGACTTCGAACTCTATTATTTAGCCGCACAAGCACACTATGCCGCCCAATGGGCTACAGACTTCCTCAACCCCAAGGCCACACTAAATGAGCAATTCCCAACAAAACCATCCTCACGGCTTCATAACATGATGAAATCTTGCCCCAAACGATACAACTCTATTGACCCAACACAGGTCACAACCACAGCCTGGGCCAGAATCACTAAGATACACAAAACAGAGAATCTGTACCACCCGAGCATACCAATCTGGGGCGACCCTCAAGTACCACCCACCCCAGGCAGGGAAGCTGCTACACATTGGGCCACCAAAGGTATTGTTCAATGGGGACAATTATTCTCGGACAAACGATTCGCGACCTCGGACAACCTTAAGGATATAGTGGGCGACGTGGTCAAACAGATTATAGTAGATGCGCATTAAATCATCCCTTGCTAACCTATGGCCTGATTTCCCATCGGAACCAGCGACAAACCTGAGTCTGGGATATATGTTCACTGCAGACAGTGGGAGGGTTTCGGCGTCCACACTGTACAAGACTATTATCCAATCTCGCCCACCAGAAACACGGAAAGCTAAAACTAAATGGGAACAAGATCTGGGCCAACAGATAGAGGACTACCAATGGCAACAGATATGCACCTTAACCAAATACATATCATGCAATGCCAGATAAAAGCTAATTCATTACAAAATTGTGCAAACACCACATTACACCCCTGACAAACTGAAACATATATATATCCAACAATTGCAGGTACATGCCCAAGATGTCACTCCGAAGAGGCAAACATCTTCCATATGCTGTGGGCCTGCATTAACCTGAAGGAATACTGGGCGGAGTTATGCGCAGCTTTAGACAAAATGGCGGACCACTATATCGAATGGACACCGATGCTATGCTTACTGGGTGCCACAGGGAAAATGAATCCAACTTGGAAAAAACTACTGAACCTAAGTTTATTGATAGCAAAGAGGGCCATACTGCTAAAATGGAAATGTAATACCCCTTACCCCCACCCCAGCTAAGCAAGACTGGGATGAAGATATGATATGGACAAATGACACAGAAGAACTATACATAGACTCAGTACAACCCACCTCTAGACCCAGAAACATATGGGCCAGATATAGACAATACCTGGCTGACAAAGCTGAAACCGACAATCCAGAGAGATATGAAATGTAAATGGTTGTAGTGTGCATGTCTCGTAATTACTGTAAGATGTGAATGAGTCGTAACTGTGCAAATAAAGGTTTTTTTTTTAAAAAAACAATGCATCATGTCAAATGCTGATTCTTTTGCAGATCTGATCACTAATTGGGGAAGGGGGATTGTTTATAGAATTTATTTTATTTTTTACATTTGTAAAGCACACTGCATCCCGAAGGCATAGAGGCGCTGATAAGCGGTGCGTAGGAAGGCTTGATTAATGGTTACAAAAAAGCCGCCCTAGAAGAGTTCTTAGAATATACATACAGTGTTACAGATACATAGGTCCAGGGTAGCGAACAAAAAACAGGCACATTATTTGAAGAGACTAGTCTTGATGGCCTTGCGAAAGGCAGTGTGAGAGTCGAGTCGTCTGATGTACACTGGGTGGCTGCCATGGTGGGAAAACTTGTGCCACCAGCACGCACTCTGCGGGTTTTTGGCACAGTTAGTAAATTGGAGTAGGCCACTCTGGAGGGCCTGGAAGCACAGGGTTTAGAAAATCTCTGGACGAGATATTTAGGGGCCTGCGTGAGGGCAAGTGTTTTGAGCAAGATTCTTTTCTGGACTGGTAGCCAGTGGACCTGACGCCTGAGGTCAGAGATGTGGTCCCTGCGTGATAGTCCAGTGGTGGCCCTTAGGGCATTGTTTTGGACTAGTTGGAGTTTAGCAAGGTTTTTTCCTGACGTCCCTATTAGAAGGGCGTTGCAATAGTCCACTCTTGAGCCAATGATTGCCCTGGCGATAGTTAGGCAATTCTGTTGGGAGAGGTACGGTCTGATTGCATTGAGCAGTTTGAAGTAGTAGGCTGAGGAGGATGCAATGGCATTGACCATGAATGGGCATGCTAACACTATGCACCCAGGATTCCCCAGTTTTACTTGGTGATGCATGATGAAGTCTCACGTGTTCCTAACAGACTTATTACATTCAGGTACGTTTTACATCAGGGTTCGAAACTGAGGGGAGATAGGAGCTATTTAGCTCCTGCTCCTAGCATAATAATAGAGCCTGGTTATCTTAAAACCAACAGCTACCAGGAGCTACTTTTGGCTCCTAGAGCCAACTGGCGCCTTCCAAACATGTAAATGTGACATGAGTGTTTGCGATAATAAAGAAGAATTAGAACACATCTAATACACATTTAAACACATTGGTTCATACAAAAGGGACAAAGAGTTAAAGGGGCATCTCAGATAGCTCCTGGTTCACCTGCGGTATCTCCTACCTACAGGGGGATGCCCGACACCCAGGAGCTGGTTTTAGCTCCTGTCCATCGAATCTCAATTTCGAACCCTGTACATATTTTCCCTGAACAGTGTGTTCTACTCTGCAAGGAAACTCTTGAGACCCACACAGACGGACGCTGTCCTTTAAATCTATGCCCTACACTCCAGATGCATTACAGTGACCGCGGGTCAGGATTGCATGACCTTGCCCCTCCATATTGTCGGATTCCAGTTTTACTTATGTTCTTTAATCCTCCCAAGCCACTGGTGGTAATGTTAAAGCAGCACCCTCAGGTTTGTGAATTCTCTTTTCAATTTTTAAACCGCATGAATGTTAGATGCCCGCCTTTGTTCATGAGGCCTCAGAACTGTGCTACGTTTATGCAGGCCGAGGCAGTCGAGCGTCCACCAGTGTATTCCACATCAGGAAAATAAAAAGAGTGTGCAGCCAGGAACACAAGCACACATTGGCACAAACTTCATTCATATTGGTTTCCTTTCAACCAATCAGACAGAAGGAAGCAAGTATGGATTTGTTCCATGCAAGTGACAATAACATCCTGCAAAGCAAGTGCGCAGCGACACATTTTTCGTGCGCGGCTGGGAAAACCAAAGTTTGTTTGTTTATTTATAATACGCACCATACCCCGAGGCATAAGGGCGCAGGAGATCAGAATATGTTCAACTTAGTTACAAGGTACATAGGTATAAACTATACATGACACAGGAGCTTGGCATAATACAGAGAAATACATATCTTAACATTGATTCCTTGCAAAGCAGAGTTACATAATCAGGTAGTACATTGTTGGAGGGACATAATGCATCCAGCGGCAGTAGACACAAAGGCAATACAGAGGACAAAGAGGGGGGAAGTCAGTAGAAAGGTTGTGGTCTGAGTGATTAAGTATCGAGCGTCAAGCTGCGCATCATAGCGGAAAACACTGGCCTCCACTACATTTTTTTTTTCAAAATATATATTTATTGGTTTTTGTACATACATTGCATCGAGTGGTAGCGAGTACATAAGGAGCGCTGCGAGCAGCGACGTTGAGCTTCGGGACACAAGTAGTAAAACAACAAGGACAATGTCCTTCATAACAAAACAGTAATAACAGGTCAGGGGACAGTTCAAGGGGAAGGGCAAGCGGTTAGTTTAGCCCTAGTGGGCGGTGATAGGTTACAAGTGGGCAAGAAGGGATCCTTGTATGTTCTTTAGGCGCTTGGTCATGCGTGGGTGGCGGTGAGCGTCAGATTGTCCGGGCCTTGATGCGTTATTCTCCACTACATTTTACCATTGGGGCTTGTCCTGCTTTGCTGCAACTTCTGGGGCTGGTCTCGAACCTGCCACTGGAGCTCTTCCTTGGGACCGCCTCTGGTCCTCTTTGAGGTTGTTTACTGAAAACTACACACGTTGTAGTATTGGGACTTGCCTGCCTTTACATGCAAATTGGCTATCAACTTTGTCCCGTTTACTACTATGGTGAAAAGTTTGCTAACTGGAAACTGCAAAATGACTTTGGGTTTATTTAACTTCCCCTAGATAGTTGCCCTTCCTCCAGTTTTGGTCCAGTGAGTGTTTGGCCAACCCATTATGGTGAACAAGGAGACACTGAGAATAGCCAAACCCAATTTAGCTAAGGTAGAGAGGAAAAGCTTAGTCTCAGGAGTGTTTCGAGTGGTCTATGGCTACAAGGAGTCAACACAGAACACCAACAATAATTCAAGTTAGACAGGTAAGTACACACACACATATATAAAATGATTAGGCCTTTAGAAAACACACTAAGCAAGTAAGACCTTTAGGTAAATATGTTCACACACTTACTATAAAACATATATATTCTCCCTTAGGAGACGTAAGAGGTTTGCACTAACGTGGTGAAAAAACCCTGTCTACCCGCAGGGAAATTCATTTAGAACTCCTCACTAGAGTGCTTCAGAAAAACCTCCCAACAGTTCTGAAAGATAGAGTGCCAAACTCATAAGGCGACAGGGTCAGAAACTCTCCAACAGAATGTGGTTCTGTCCGAAACTTTACTTGTCAATTCCTTAAATCTATACCCTACCTGCATATGTCCAAGGACTTAAGGCACAAACCTAAAATGTCCCCACTGAATTAGAGTGCAAGATCTGAGGAAAGAGGATTGCCTTCTTTCGCCACTCTGCCGGAAAATGAAGACTGAGTGTCAAAACAAGCTAACTGTCGGTCTCATTAATCCACCCGTGTGTGGGTTCCACCCCCCTTCTGAATTTATAAAAAAATGGACCACCCTTGAAGTCCACCGCCCAACCTCAAATGAAGACTGGAGAGTAGAGTAAGGTGATTGAAAACAACCTCCCCTACAATGGCTTCCATAGGTGCTCAATTTCTCTGCATATATAAATATATATACCATGGCCATTTGACAGTTGTTGCCTCTTTATTGTGGCAGAACCTTTTGCTTTGTGCCCAATGTTAATTCTCTCTTTGTACGTCATTGTACTGTTAATGCCAGCACCATTTTAGGAGGTTAACCGTTTGTACATGGCATATATGAGGAGCACAGACTGTTTGCCAGGTGCAAGTAAGTTTAACCCTGGTGGAGCTTGTACAAATCTCTTCATATAGGCAGGCACACCTTTGGCTGAGTCTTAAGCAAAAGCACACACCTATGAGCCCCCTCATCCAGGAACATAAGATACACACACACATCACACAGCTGCTCTTTCTAGATTATGTCCATCAAGGATTATGTCTCAGAATTCGGGGGTGATCTATTATAAGCACAATTATCAAGAAGTGGGGCTAAAAGCTGCCCTTCAGAATGAAAATCCATGTCTCGGCCTTGTGAGCAAGGATTGTAGATGAGATGATGTTTAGGGGTTTTGCCAAAGACATATCAGCGATAAGACTTTAGAAAGTCCACCTTGGATGTACAGGGGGACACTCATTAGGTTTAGCCTGAACTACTCAAAGGTTTGGTAGCTATGGTGGAGCAGCCAGCTTAGTCTATGAGGGATGAAGAATGCAGTGAGGCACACAGTATCGAGAGCATACACTTAGTTCAAGGAAACACTACAAGTTGTATAAAAATTCTTATTTATTTTATATACACTAAAGCTTATAACGTTTAGGTAAGGCAAGTACTATTACACAGTAGCATTAAACAGACTATATGTAAAAGCAAAATTTAGCACACTTTCAAAAAAACACAAAAGTTGCCAAAACCTCTGAAACGAGTATGCAAACGTTAGACCAACTTGTATAACTTAAGTTAACCCCTGCTTAATCACATTTAAGAAGTCCAACCCTATTCTAGGCGAGTCTCACAGAGTCAAGGGGGGCATCGGGAACCAGTGACTAAGGGCTGCAGAAAGAAAGTCAGATAAGTAGTAGACAAGGCAGAGCCTCTGAAGATTTCTTCAAGTTTGCAGGTGAGCAGCAGTTCAGTTTCTTTAGTAAAGTGTAGAAACGGTTGTCCACTTCAAAGTAGCTCAATGTAGGCATAGCAGGGGCACAGCTTAACTGCAACACTCCGAAGCACAGGAACAAAGTAGGCACCAGGTAAGTACTAGGGGCTGAACAGTACCTAATCCGTGAAGCAGCTTGTGCAGCAGGACGGTCCCTAAGGAGAGGAGGCAGCAGACCCCAGATCAGGCTTCTTTGTCTTGGCGACTGAAGAAAAGAACTTGCAATGGATCTGGTGGTTTCTCTAAGATCTTCACAGCACTGCTTCGTTGGCGCCTTTTTCAAGGATCGGTTGAAGGATGGTTGTCATGGGGTAGACTTTGCTCTGGTTCTTGGTCATCGCCATGGCTGAGGGGACATTCAGGGGTGGGGTCCAGTCTCTGGAGTTCCAGGAGAATGCCTGCAAAGTTTTAGGCGAAACATCGCTTCAGTTGATGTTGCACCACAAATGGCATTGGTAAATTGCAGGCATTGGAGGTTGCAGCTCTTCTAAGCAGGACGCAAAATGAAGTTCGTCTTGGGACTGGTTAGGCCCACCAGTCCAAGGGAGGAAGTCGTCCGCTTTGGGGCTTTCCAGTCACACAGAAGTTGCTTGGGACTGAAGAGGTTACTCAGACAGCTCTGGCAGTCGCTGGAAGTGATTGATACCAAGATTCTGCTCCTGGAGCCTTGTTGTTTATGCAGGAAAAAAACTGAGTCCACTAATCACCAGATTTTCATTAATTCAAACCTGGGGGTGGCTGTGCAATGGGAATAGCCAGTCTCCCTGCACGAACTGGTTCCAGGCAGGTACACTGGAGGACAAACACCCGGGGAGTTTCGGTCACCTCCCCCACTTTCTGTCCTTTCAGGCACTCCGGGAGCCTTAGCAGGCTTTGCAAGGTAAGCCCACCAAAGACAAAAGACCCATCAAGACTCCCCCACGCAGGCAGGTAGAAGACAACTCAAGTGAGAGCAAGTCATGAACAGGGCTTAGAAAACTACAGCCACCATTTCAGGCAAAAGGTGACCCGTGTGTCCTTTACCGCAGCTGCGAAGGCAGCCTGCGACAAAGGTCCACAAAAAGTCATGCAAAAAGATACACTGCCACAAGTCTGTCAGATCAATTTGTAACAGTAAGTATAGGTTACTGGAACAGTGAGAAAAGGGAGAGATGTTTCCCCTCTGCACTACATAAGGTGGGGTGTGCTGATCTCACAAAATAAAATATAGGAGGGTCAAAAGGGTGTCCCTCTGCCCTAGTAACATAGTTAACACGGGTAAAATAAAAGGAAACCTCAAGGAGCTTCCAGCAACACTGCACAAAAAGTGCTGTGTGCTGCAATAATAAAATGTAGATGCCAGAAAACATAGAAGAAATCATAACTATTAAAAAGTACCAAAAAGCAGGTACAAAGAGTTCCCAAGGTTAGATTAAAAGAATGAGTGGGTATGGAAAAAGGTTCCCACTAGGAGAATCAGTTCAAAAATGCAACAGTCCAGCAAAAATTCAGGGGGACTCTCAAAGTGGGTAGAATGTCACTTAGGGAGGAACATCTACCTAACAGATGACCTTGGTATCATCTTAGGGAAATAATTGCAAGAGAACTCCAAGGATTGCCAAGTTGTCATGCTGGTTAGCTTCATGGCATATAGCACAACACCTTTAGTTGATGGGCAGTCAAAGATTTCGATCCCAACAGGTTCAGAAAGATCCCACTTAACCATTAAAGTACTTTCTCCCATGATGAAACAATATATTTTTTTAAAAAGTCAGTTTTCATTTACTTTCCTATGAAATACAAAATGTGGTAGTTAGGAATCGATTTATTTATAAGAGATGAATCATGAATCCATATATACATTGCCCAGGCTCATTCCTTCATTCAAACGCATGTAGACATTCATTTCATTTCCCTACCTGATTTCCCAAAAGGTCTCAATTGGTGCATCTGGATTCCATAAATCAATGTTCTCTGGCTGATGTAGAACTAGCAACGCCTAAATACAAATCAAATGTAAACATAAGAATGATTGATTTGTGAAAATGATTAATAGTTTCCAATTTTAAACTAGGTTATTTAATTTCAGTTATGAAACTGAAATCATGCAAACTTTTAAGAGCAAACATATCAAGGTATAAAACATCTTTGTTTAAGAGTATCATTCAAAAACAATTGATAAAGCAAATAGGTTTTGGCAGTACCAGGACAGGAACAGACCAAAAAAAATAATCACCTACATGCTCTGACTAAAGAAAAGCAATACAGCTGAAGGTGCTCCCTCCCCAAACAATTATAAAAACGTATAATAGAGGACACAACCCAGTAGGGAATGAGACCAAGGGAAAGGTGTTGAGCACGACAAAGTTCTTTATAAAGATAATTGCATGCAGAGGACTGCTGCCTGAGAGCGCTCTGCCAAAAAGGACAAACATGATACATTTTAAGCTTTGGAAACGTCACTAGTGACATTTCCCTATAGGTGCATCAGACTACATCAGGATTAGTGGAAATTACAATACAGTATATCCAATATATGGGCTGGCTTCATAGGATAGGTTGGTTTGGAACGGTTGCTTCATGTGGTACGTGTGTCGGCTGGGCTCATCTGGGCGGTATGAAGGTCAGCTCGGCTCCACGGGAGGGAGTCATTCTGTCTAACTAAGCTACATAACATCTCCTGACATATAGGAATAATGAAAACATAAAACACTTAGTATGTGTGATCACTTATAAATTGAAGACATCTAGAAACATATTTCTGCTACAGGCCTTTGTAGAAGTAATGGGTGCGAGGGTCTTGCCCACCAGGCGAGTTATCAGAGGGTTTGATCTGGGATTTATTGGTCAAGGCGCCACGAGCTCAGATGGGCAGATTGATAGGTGTTGGTTTTAAGTGTAATATATGATGACATGAAACCAGTTATATGGGGGGCACTCAGGAGTGGTCAGTGGGGAAGGGTAACACTTCAGTTAAATCAAAGGGAGAATGGAGGGGCAAAAGGTTCGATAACTTCCAAAGGCGGTGGTGAGAGGAGCAAGAGCAGATTTGTGGAGATGAATGGCCCACAGGGCAAGATTCACTCCGGTAACACAGAGGGCAATGAGCTCAGAGGCAAGGAAAAAGAATACAATCTATATTTGTAACAATTCGCGCCAGAGCATCTGTGAGAAATTAGCTTGGACAAAGCAGGCACTGGAGGAGGCGGTGGGGGCTGTCTGTGTTAGCTGTGCGTGGCGCTGGACTGGGGAGAGGAGGCTTTGCCAACGATCAGAGTGTGGCCTAGTCCAAAAATGGAGTCGGGAGAGACACAAAATGGAGTCCAAATGTGTTGCGCAATAGCCCCGCTTCCACTGTCACCAGTGAAGTGCAATGGAGGACGACTCCCCACTATTGCATGAGCAGTAGTTCTGCTTTGTGCCGACTGTATAGGGGGGCCAAAACGGCCATTCCTCCCTTACACAGCTTACAGCACTAGCAGAGGAAACCATCATTAAAGTACTTCAATACTGCATAAGGTGTCAGAAAAAGAAAAGCCAAGGAGACAAAGAAAACCACTCCTACCGTGAAACAGTTTGGAAAAGGAGCAAAATTGACCTCATCATGAAAAATAAATTAGAAGTTACTCCTAGTCCATAGTCCCCTTTCCTCCATACTGTATGGGGCGTCCCTCGTTAGAGACGGGTGACGGAACCTGTTTCACCAGAAAAAAAATCATCTTCCCCTGTAAATTTAGAGGCGTGAAGGGCCACGGCCCTGGGAGCATGCGCTCCCTTGACTCCGCCCACCAGCGCCACTCCTCAGTCCCCATTGACACGGCGACAATATTACCATTGCCTAATGACACCAGTTTTATCAGTGGGGAGGTTGGTGGGACGTAGGAGGAAAGACGACTACGGACTAGGAGTAGATTAGTCACTACGGCAAGTAACTTATAATTGCTGCTATGTAGTGTCCCCTTTCCTCCATACTGTATGGGCGTTTACAACTGAATGTAGCCCCACGGTGGAGGGGTGACCCTCCTTAAGAAAACACGTTCCTTAGCACAGCCTGTCCAAATGCTGCATCTCACCTGGAGCCGGCATCCAAACAGTAGTGTTTGCAGAAGGCCGAAGGGGTGGCCCATGTGGCCGCCCTACTGATGGCTTGCCACCAAACGTGCTTCTTTAATGCAACTGCTGTGCCCTTGGCCCTGACCGCATGTGCAATCATGTTAACTGGAAGTGATTTGTGCTGCCGTTCATAGGCCTCCTTGAGCCAGTCGTCCAGGTACGGGTAGACATGGTGACCCTGGGCCCTGAGAAGGGTTGCCACTGCATTCATACGTCTGGTAAAGACCCTGGGGGCGGAGTTGAAGCCAAAGGGTAGAACCTTGTACTGGAAATGTAAGGCCATGATCCTGAACCACAGAAAGGAACGATGAGGCTGCCAAATTGGGACGTGTAGGTACGCCTCCTTCAGATCCAGGGAGCACATCCAGTCTCCCCTGGACAGGGTCGTAACCATCTTGAATTTTTGAAGAGGGGGTTGGTTCAGGGTGGAAAGGTCCAACACAACTCTCAGGCCAGCCTGGTTATTTTGTATGGAGATAATCCTGGAGTAGAAGCCCAAGCCTCGCTGGGAGGCTGGGACTTCTTCCACTGCCTGACTCTCTACGAGCGAATGAATTTCCGCCAAACAGAGTTACCCCATTCTGTGGGACTGGAGGAGAGGAGGGAGGAGAGGAAGGAATCTGTAGGCGGTAACCCGTGGACACTTCGGATAGGAGCCAGGTATTTGCAAACTTCTGACGCCAAGACTGCGCGTGAAGGGCAAGCCTGCCCCCCCACCGGAGACATGTGGACCCGAAGGGGCACGTCATGCCTTCTTTCCCTCTGAGGCTGGTGCGGAGGAGGAGGGAACTGAAAGAAGCCCTTGCCCCCCCCCACCAAACACACTTATGCTGTTTGCGCCTGTGCTGACTCAGCAAACTGTGAGGCTGTCTCAACCTCCGTTCTTGGAAGCCTCTGAACCCGCCGAAAGCACACCCCTTGTCAGAGGGTTGATGCGACTGGGTGTAAGCCTTGGGCGTGGCCTTCATGAGGGATAGATAAATATTTTGCAAGTTGGGAACTGTTTTTCTTTTTATCTGGCTCCTCATCGGTGGTGGAATGAAAGAGGTCACCACCATCGATTGGAAGGTCCAATATGAGTTCCTGGACGTCCAGGTTGAACTTGGGAGCCCGTAGCCAGGCAGTCCTTCTCATGTCCTTGGCAATGCAGATGGCAAGGCCTGGGGTGTCAATGTGCGCCATGGTGGACTCCAAGATGTCCTGCGCCACCAATTTCGCTTCTGCCAGGCCCACCTTGAAACATGTCTGGCTCTGCACCAGAAGTTCTGGGAGAAAGTCAGCTATTTTCCACCAAAGCCTCCGATTAACGGCTGCCAGCATGGCATCTCCGCTGGATTAACGAAGGTGAAGGTGTAGTGAGACGTTTCTTTCCGTACGCCTCCAAGATCTTCTCCTTGCCTAGAAGCGCAGAGGACGAGGTGGCAGAGGACGACTGAGGCTTGGAGTAGACTGGCGCTGCAGCAATCACCGAAGACTGCATGCCTTTTTGGCCAAGGCACAAACATCCTTCTGCATCGGGATCCCCGTTCTAGCCGGCCAGGACCCCCACACCTCTGATTGTTCGACCTCGGGTTGAGGATGCCCCAAATCTTTTGCCAAACCCGAGAGCCGTTCATGAAAGGCCTTGGCCGAGGATGGCATGTCAGGGTTGTCCTCTTCGTCGCTCTCCACCAGCGTGTCCGGTTGGTCCAGTGCAGGTGTAGGAATGCTAGGCGCCAACGGCTTCAGTGTAGGAACCAGAGCCGGTGGCTGTTGCGGAGGCTTGTGTGGAACCACCTGTATTGTGGTGGTCAGGGAAGCCGGAATGAAAGGACTCGGCGTGGGCAGCAAGGGCTGCGTGGGGGCCTGAGGTGCTGGAGTCATGGGAGGAATGACTATGGGCACCGGCGGTGGGACCAGAGTGAGCATGTCCCTGAACTTTTCAAAAAACCTGTCCTCACAGGCTGGTAGGGTGGTAGGTGGTATTGACCGAGTAGCGCGTGGCTGCTGGGGCCTGTGCACACTCTGCCTTGCTGGCTGCGAATTAAATCTGCAATGCAATGCTGATAGATTAGGATACATACCTGGTTGAGACCAGTCCCACCTTGAAAACTTGTTCTCCCGCCTGCTCCGCACCAGGGGACTATACCGGATAAGCGGTGTCTGGTGCGGCAGTCGTTTTGCCATGCCAAAGTCGTGGTGCTCGCTGGGCCCGACCTCCTCCATTACTCTTGGCGGTGGAGCATGAGACCAACCCTGCAACTCAGGACGGGGCCTGGTAGGCGTGTTGCCCTTGACTGAGTCAAGGGTAGTACTGCAGACATATGTCCGGTCCTCGGGCGTGGCCCCTCGGGTGGACACTCGGTAAAAGAACCTTGCGGTCCCTCATCACTGTCCCCGGAAGGATCTAATGACCCCCCTCGGCCCGACGGCCGGTAGCTGCAGTAGCATCGGTACCTGCGCCGGTGTGAGAACCGGATTGGTTCCTCCAGCTCATGCGTTTACTTGGGAAGGAGTCGCCCTTGCACGGTGCGATGGAGAAAAGCGACCCTACCTTAGGCCTTGACTTGTGTCTGATGAAGTCCTTCAAGTCCTATGGAGGCGACTTCTCGAAGAGCTCCCTCCACCGAGCTAACCTGTTCTTCAGAGGGCCCGGTGTAAGCGCATCACATGGGGTATAACCCTCCCAGCCTTGATAGGGGCCAAGGCAGCTGAGGCAAAGAGCGTGGGGGTCAGACGTAGGGAAGAGACGCAGGTTGGACACCTGATGAAACCCGCTGATGTAGACATGCCCCGGGGAGAAGCATGACGCCAGAGGATCAAGTACCCGATTAAGACTAAAAAAACAAAGACAAACAAAAGAATCCCTGGAAGCGTGCGTGATATTACAAGGCCAAAGCCAAACCCAGGAGCGCTGGTGAAAGCGGTCCGTTTCCCATCAACGTGGAGAAGTGGACTGGGGAGTGGCGCTGGTGGGCGTAGTCAGGGGAGCGTATGATTCCTTGCCCGCGCACCTCTAAAATTAAAGGGGAAAAAGATGTTTTCTGGTGAAAAGGGTTCCGTGTCCTGTCCCAAGCGAAGGACGCCCCATACAGAATGGAGGAAAGGGGATGGTACGCAGGAGTAAAATGGATTACATAATCCATTTTGAAAAGAAGAAAAAAAAATGGTACATGGATTATTAGTGAAAATCGGAAAAAAACAAACTTGCCAACAAGGATTCACAGTGATGACACAGAACCTATGCATACAACATTTATCACCCTAAAGTAAACATTTGAACTGCAGCCCATGTCATCTTCATTTTGCAGACAACACATTTCTTGATTTTGCAGCTGGCATTTGGTATTAACAGTGGACATTTTTTTTGTGGGGGCCTTCGACTCTATTCTCTAGCAGTTGAGGCTATTTATGTGTGCCTTTAACAACTGATAACCCTCAAATGCAAAAAAAGTAGCATTACGCAGTATGCCCATAACTGTATGTACCAAATATACAAGCAAAAAGACATCCCTGGTTACTGGCTTCAAATCCAGGAATTAATGACGAACCACTTGGTGTGGCTAAGCAGGGGCAAAATTGAAATGATGGATCGTCCTGTTCAAAATTACAAATTTGCCTTTTGATAAACTATCTACTCTGGGTAACCCCCAGGACCAGTGTGAACACTCCAAAACCTGGGGTCACCTTTAATACAAGAATCACTTTCATATCCCATGTGAACGCAATACTCATGAGAAAATACTACCAACCTTAAAGGCTTAATAGAATGCTGCCATTCCTGCAGCTATGCAACAAAGTTGAGGTAATTTGTGCACTTGTTCACGCCAAGCTTGACTTTAACACATGGGAGTGCCTAGCTGCAATATAAACCACCTTGAACCAGAACAGGGAAGACAGCTTTGTAGTGGGACTCAAAAGAAGGGAAAAAAAACTCTGCAGGGTTACGGCTTTACTTGCTGCCTCTGGAAAAAATAGTTAGGTGTAAACTCCTATGCACAGTCCACTTATCAATCTGGCACAGGCGTGCCAACTACCTCAGAGGATCTGTGGTATACACACCTTAGGGCTTTTATACTGCAAC
Organism: Ambystoma mexicanum; assembly: GCF_040938575.1. NCBI lineage: Eukaryota > Metazoa > Chordata > Amphibia > Caudata > Ambystomatidae > Ambystoma > Ambystoma mexicanum. Next base: position 274,295,860 of record NC_090931.1, on the reverse strand, counting down.
TAATCACCACTGTGATAGTCAGAGCACCTAGGGCTTATCTGAGGGTTGGCGTATGTTGTGTCCCTGGCAGGGTTTTCATGCCGATCTCTGAAAGAAAGAGGAATTTTGTAGGGAAGGCTGGAGGCTTGCGAAGGATATAAAATGGGGGTTGGAAAATACGGGTGCAGAGTATTAGAAAAAGCAGGCTAGTTCTGTTACGTACATACTCAATGTACATGTAGCATCATAATTGTGATGCATTTTAAGTGTCAACTATTTCCAAGTCAAGTGTCTGTCTGTGTCTTGAGATATTGTCCAGTAAGTATGTATCACAACTGAGATGCCGATGGCGGGGTGGTTGTTTAAATCATTTGAAGTGTGTTCAGGCGTGGTATGCTATGCCAGTGATGTGACAGCTGGACTGAATAGTATAAATTGTCTATTAACCCTAAAGGCAATGGTCTACATTTGAGTGCTCTGCACTGCTTTACACATGCAGAGAGCACATTCAAATTACAAGCACATTTGTCATATATGTCGAATATGCTTTTCACGCACGTCCGCTTGTCAGGACTATTTGAGAATTACCAGACCTAAATGAATTTTCTAAGGCCAGATAAGTGGCATCAGCCATTCGTTTATACAGTATGATACACACATATATATATATATATATATATATGACAATGCAATAAACCATGTCTTAGCGCACTGCTTCATCTAGGGTTTTTTTCTTGCTGCTAAGCACTGTGAAAGTGAGTACTTTATGTACCAATCTCTTAAGAAATTAGCACTCACAGTGAACTGTACTAAAGGGCTACGTTTAATGATTTTTGGGATGTGTAGGAAAGGGGGGCTCCGAATTGTAACAAAGGCTCTGAATTGCTACAAAAATCAAAACTGACCCACCTTGTCAACAAGAGTGTGAGACAAAAGTGTGAGACCCGGGGCTGAATCTGGTCTGAGTCAGTACTGCAAGTGCTTTGAAACATACAAGGTAAAAAGGGGGTTTGAATTTGGCGCTGCGTAACAGCGGATATTATCATGACACACCACATCAATATGGACTGAGTGCAATGAGGAATAAAACTAACATGTACCAATTCTACTAATTACCCCAAAATACTAACTTATTCCATTAATAATATTCAAGGTAGATCAGTCCAAAGCTTTGTGGTGCAAAATATTGGTGCACAATATTGATGACAAACCAGTTCATTTTAAAAGAGAATACATGTGCAGGATGGAAGCTGCATTTGCAAGGAAGAGTTGAGTTAAGTGAGGTGGAAAGTTACACTGTTCCAAGTAGCTCCATTGTTCACTGAAGAGCAAAATACCAGCACAAAGATGTAACGTTTTGCTTCCGTTTTCCTTCTTGCTACATCACAGTCAAAAGTGCAGGCTGGCCAAGTGTTTCTGAACATTCTGAACAATGGGAGGTGGTTTGATTAGCATATGACATCACTGAGAGGCAGGTATTATTCCTACACTTTATGTACATTTGTGGGCAAGTCAACTTTTAAAAAGAGCTGTCGAGAGGGCGAGGTCAGACATCTCTGGCTCTCTCTAGGGAGAAGCGTGCTGCATTTGCTCGCAGGCAGGCTGGCTGGCTGGCTGGCAAACTTGACTGATTTCTTTCACTGACAAGTAGGAAAAAAACAAGACTCTTCAGTCTGTTCGGAGGGGGTCTAGGATTCACTGTGTGGAGGCACACAGAACTCAGTGCACACTAGGTGAGATCCCAGTAAATTGAGATCCGAGGTGAATGTTTTACAGAACATTTTACAGGCAAAACAAGTCTGAAGAATTTAATTTAAATTGGTAAATGTGGGTAGTTCATTTTCACACGCTGCTCAAAGCAATTGTTATATTTCAAGGAGTTTTTGATAAGCGCATGTTGTAAACAGCCATAGCATAGCAAGCACATCCACATTCTTAAATGTAGGTGACTATTTTTCATGTGTTTTTGACCATTAATGTAATGAGATTCAGATGTAATAGGTTATAGGCTGCCAAGATTATGACTTATGACTATAACGTTTGGCATTTATCATAAAGTTGGTGTTTGAAGCCTATTGTGAGAAAAGACTATTTACTGTAGGGATGTTTTGTAAATGAATTATACTTATGTTCAGTTTGAACTCAAACAGGATGTCATGAGAAAAACTCAGTGCATTACATATTTTGTTTGTACATGTTATAAATTCTAACCTTTTATAAAGCGCAGGAGGAAAGAAAAACAATTCAGACTCAGACTACTTATTACGTGTTCTGGTTTTTGTGATAGTATACAGACTGATGTAAAACAAGTGGCAAGGAACAACTTATCTGTAACTACTGTTCTCCAGCATGGGTCTGGCATGGATTCACGCTCATGAATATTCCGTTATCAGGCTAAGAATCCTCAGTAAAAAGGAAAACAGTTTCACTTTCATTTACAAACTGTATTTTTCCTCTAACCCAATCACTGTCCTCTGGGTCATACTGCCCCCATCCAATGACAGTCCTCTTCCTAAGCCCCTCCTCTGGCAGCCATCTTCAGATATGGCAAGCACGTAAAGTGGCAGTATGGCCAAGAAGAGGGGACAGAGGGAGGGTTTGCATATGATGTGAATCAATGCCAGAGCTATGCTGGAGAACAATAGTTACAGGTAAGTAACTTGTTCCTTCTCCAGCATGGGGTCTGGCATGGGTTCACATGCTCATGAATAACAAATGCACAGCAATATAACATTACACAACCACGGGCGGTGGCAAGCATCAAAAGAAGCAATCAACTCTTACCTCCGGAACAGACTCAGCTCAAGCAAACAGCTTGCGCAGCACTGCTTGGTTGACTCTCCACTCCTCCCTGGAATCGTGGTCGACACAGTAGAACTTAGTGAAGGTGTGCGTGGACCACCGCGTAGCAGCCCTGCAGATATCCAGCAGGGGCACACGAGTCAGGAACGCCGTAACAGTAATCGCTATGGTGGAGTGGGCTCTCGGATGGCCAGGCAGCGGTCGGTTTGCCAATCGATGATGGTGCATGATGCAACTAGAGAGCCATCTTGAGATGGAAGCCTTGGACAAGGCCTTTCCATGGCGAACGTCCAGCAACTGCATGGCCCTTTTAAACAGTGACGAAGGCTTCGGGGAAAAGAGGTAACGTCAAAGGCTCTTCGAGCTGAAATTCCGACTGAAACTTCGGCATGAAAGAGGGGTGCGTCGATTTGAGGAAAGTCAGGTATGGCTGCTTGCGGGATAGGGCCTGGATCTCACCCACCCTCCTGGCGGAGGTGATGACCAGGAAAGCCGTTTTCCACAAGAAGAACGAGAGGAGCCTGGTGCATAGGCTCGAAGGGGGACGCCATGAGCCTCGTCAGCACCACGTTGAGTTCCCAAGCCGGGGAGGGAACATTCAACGGAGGGAAAGAGCAAAAAAGATCTTGGTGGGATTCCTTGACGAGTCGATGAGACCAAAGAGAAGACCATCCTGGAGACCTGGTGTAGTGGAAGATAGCCGCCAGATTTACCTTGATCGAGGCGTGCGCCAATCCGGCCTTGGTCAAGGAAAGCAAATACGGAAGGAACCTGCAGGCCCTGACCCTCAGAGGGGTAATCATCTTCGACCGGCACCACGTAGTGAAACACTTCCACGCGACTGCAGCATTTCAAAGTCGATGACGCCCTGGCCTTGGCAAGGACCTCCCTGCAGGCCGCAGGAAACATACACTCCAAAGTCTGGGGCTGCAGGAGCCAAGCCTTCAGGGTGAGCAATCCAGGGTTGTGATACAGGATTGCACCTCTTTCTCTAGCGAGAATATGCAGGAGCACTGGTAGCTTGATCGGAGGCAGTGCCGACAGGCTGAGAATGTCTGGATACGAAATCTGCCACGGTCAAACCAGGGCGATGAGTATCATCCTGCACTGACACTCTCTAGTGTATTGATGACTCCCAGCAGGAGAGGCAATGGAGGAAATGCATACAGGAACTTCCCTTCCCACAGGAAGGAGAAAGCATCCCCCAGGCTCCTCGTTGTTGAAACCTGCTGGCAAACTTGTGGCATTTAGAGTTTGCCACCGTCATAAACAGATCGATCGATCGATCTGGGGCCTGCCCCACTTGGCAAAGATGTGGGCCACCTGGTCCTGCCAAAGTTCCCCCTCATGACAGGAGCGCAATTCCCTGCTGAGGGAATCTGCAATGGTGTTCTTGACTCCCGGTAGGTGAAGAGGGACAAGGAAAATGTCTTGTCCGACGGCCCAGTGCAACAAATCCTGCGCTTCCTTGGAGAGCGCTGGGGATCGAGTGCCCCCTTGTTCCCTGATGTAGAACATTGTGATTGTGGTGTTGTCCGTGAAGGCCTCACCACCTTGCCCTTTAGAGACGGAAGGAATGACTTCAGGGCCCAGAACACTGCCCGTAGCTCCAGGGTGTTGATATGGAGATCCTTCTCTTCCAGCAGCCACAGGCCTCTGGCGTGCAGACATCCTGTGTGGGATCCCCAGCCTTCCAGAGAAGCATCCGTGGTGACTGTTTTCTGGAATGGAGGGTTCTGAAATCCCTTGCCCCGGGAGATGTTAGACCGGACACCCACCACCTAATCGCTCAACAGAAATCGTCGTCCAGAGTGATGTTGTCTGCGAAGTTTCCGGACACATGTACCCAGCGAGGGTCCAGGAACTCCTGAAAACGTCGCATCTGTAACCTGCAGAGCCAGATGAGGTAGATGCAGGACAACATCATGCCGAGCAATGACTTGATGGTCCGCACCATGGCCGTCTTCATCGACAACAGCCACCGCACCTTCCCCTGAATGGCTGCTACCCTCTTCTCCGAGGGTGATGCTAGGCAGGACACTGTATTGAGTCCGGCCCCCAGGAACAGTGCGTTCTGCAATGGTGTCAAGAAGGACTTTGGATAATTGACAGAGAAGCCCAGATCGGTCAGCAGCCCGACGGCTGCCTCCGTGTGTCGGCAGCCCACTCTTGTGAGCTCGCCTGGAGCGGACAGTCGAGGTACGGGTATATGTGAATCCCCCATAGACACAGATGGGCCACTGCCGGTGCCAGGCCCTTTCGTGAACACTCTCGGAGCCGACTTCAAACCGAAATGTAGGTCCATGATCTGGTAGTGCTGTCCCTGAACTACAAAGCGTAGTAACTTAGTGTTTTCTGTGAATGGGGACGTGGAAGTAGGCATCCGCCAGGTCCAGCGACTTCAAGAAATCACTTTCCAGTTGGCCGAGCACGTGCTGCAACGTGACCATCCTAAACTTCTGAAACTTGTTCAGACGTTGCAGGTCTAGAAGGCGCCTCCTGCCCCCAGCTTTCTTTCTTATCAATAAGTATCTGGAATACTCTGGAGCCACTGGGGAACCAGGGTCAGACTGGGACAAGAAATAGGCCTGGTCACGCCAAAAAAGTGGCCCACCGCTTGCCTCAAAAAAGTTGCCTCTGATGACATCACCAGAAGTGATGTCATTTGGCCCCACCCCAAAGTGACATCCCGGGAAGCGATGAAACACAACCTTTCACCCCTTGACAAAATAGGAAGTGGCATCAAATAGAATTGTTCCTAAGTACACTAAATTACTGTGGATCCAAGCAGACGTCCAAGGACAAATGATATGTTATTATATAGCACTTAAGCTAAAGGTCTTTTTTATAGAACAAATATGCACATAATATCACCCAACCTGTGTTGGTACTCATTTATTGACCAAAAAAGGATGAAAGGCTTTTTGAAAAAAGAAAAAAAAAGGTGGAAAAAGAATCTGAAAAAAAATATATATTTTTTTTTCACATTTCTTTTCCCCAAACCTGCCCAGGCATGGCCAGAAACCGGCCCCCACACCCCAGGGATGATTTCGGCCCGGCCACGGGCCGAAAGGCTGAGGGGCCAATCCAACACTGTGGGGAACCAGCTCTATCGACCCCTTTCATAGCATGACCTGTACCTCCTCCAAGAGCTGAGGGATGTGCTGTGCCTGACAGGCCACCGGAGGGATCCACAGACACCTGTGCTGAAATTCCAGGGTATGTCCTTGGACGAGAGTGTCTAGCACCGATCTGTCGGTGGTGATCTTTTACCACTCGCCGAGTAAACTCGTCAGCTGGCCTCTCACCGGGGTGCACGGGTGGGGACCCAACGCCTTGGTCGGATCACGCTTGTTTTGGCACCGGTGCCTCCCCTTGCTGGCAACGGCGATGCCGTCCTCCACCGCAGGCCTGGAAAAATGTGTGGCCTTCAACCAGCCTTGGTGACAAATGCAGACACCGTTCCCCATCTGCCAGAACACTGTCTGCAACATCCAGCACCAGTGTGATGGCATGATCCGACACTACGTCTCCCTCCTGGACGAGGGAGATTGCCTCCATCCTCTTGTCATCCGGGAGGAACTCCAAAATTGGACCCATCTTGTACCACAGCTCCCTGTCGTACCTGGCTAGGATCACCAGTGCGTTGGACGCCTTGATGGTGGGCGCCGCGGTCTAAATCACTTTCCTCCCTATGGCATCCATCTTCTTACCCTCGCTGTCCGGAGGGACTGAAGACGACGTGAACGGGTTGGATAAACATTTCTTTGCGGCCGCAGAAACCACTGAATCCGGTGATGGTTGCACCCTCAGGCACTTGGGTGCGGATTTCGGTACCCAGTACTTCTCCAGCCTATCCCGCTTGGCTGGAGCCGTGCAAGGGTTCTTCAAGAGGGCCCTCCTCCCACATGTTGTCCAGGAAGGGTACAGCCATTATTGTCTTTCTCTTGGCCTTGCGTCTCTGGTACAGGAAACCCTCCTTCCTGGTTTCTTCTGGCACAAGCTGAAACAGCTTGGAGGCTCTGGCAATCATGGAGTGGATCGACCCCACCTGGTCCGGTGGGGACGCCCTAGGCTGCGGGGTTCCACTGCCCACTCCAATGATATTGTTGTCATCCGTCGTGGCCGTATCCGTCCCCATATCTGGGCCTGCTGGGCCTGAGGGTTTCGGGGGGGGGGAGTTTAAAGAAGCACACGTAATATATGTGCCACATCACCACAAAAGATTTTCAGAGCGTGTCTGCTCATTTAGCAGCAGCCGCCATTGCCAAACACGATGATCCTACTTTCAAACATGGCCGACATGTTCCTTCGTGCCACGATCAGTTTTCCTGCCTTGTAAACTGCTGAGCTCTGCCTCGTCCCGATTGGCTAGCCCCACACTCATTAGCCAATAGAGTCTCGCCGGCAGACGAGCGCCGGCCCTCGGAAGAAGGCATCCAAAAAAAGGCTCCTATCCTGAGCCTGTCCAGTGCCAGCCATTATGCCTCTCTCCGTCCTGGTGCGAAGTTACCCTGCACTCACCTGCCTACAATAGCCTCCTGTGCCTGACCCACAATATGGTATGATTTCAGTGTTAATCTACCCTCCGTTCCAATTGACTCGCTCTTTCAGACCTGAAATGTATTACCGTGTCCTTCTTGATCTGTACTTGCAACATCTGAAGTAGGAATCACAACCAGTTGCTCCTAATATTCATTCTTGCAAAACATCTTCACGCTCGTGCTGCACATGGCATCATGCCCTACCAGAGTGTCCACGTGCCCATTATCGGTGTACACATGCAGCTACCCCTGATCTAGTGTCATTTGAGTCGGACCGCCGTTACACATGATTATGCTTTATATGCAATCTTCCTGCATTTATATGCACCATGATACAGATATGACTGACCACCTATGTAACTGGATCTAACCTGCAAAATTTGATTTAACCTACCCTTGTACACGACTGCTCTTCGGGCCTGCTGCTCTATTGCCCCAGGTCCAGGACCAGGTACTGTCTCTGCACACTGCCTACTACTAACTACTTGATTGTGCCCTCTGCCTATTGCCCCAGGTACTGTCTCTGCACACTGCCTACTGCTAACTACTTGATTGTGCCCTCTGCCTATTGCCCCAGGTACTGCCTCAGCACACTGCCTACTGCTGATTACTTGCCTGTGCCCTCTGCCTATTGCCCCAGGTACTGTCTCTGCACACTGCCTTCTGCCAATTACTTGCCTGTGCCCTCTGCCTATTGCCCAGGTACTGTCTCTACATATTGACATATCCGTATCGACACTGTATTGCTCCAACCGACTTTTGCTGGTGAGTGAACCATTATCCTCCCATGTGCCCATTGTTGCCCACTCTGCGCCTTAAACACCTGCACTGCCTCTGAGTCCTGTCATGCAATACCAGTTTAAGTTAATCTAGGCAAAACTGATTCTAGCCTGCCTCTGCTAAGATGTTTTAGCTAACCCACGCAAACCTAACTCAGCCTTCATATGCAAAGTTGCTTCCCGTTCTCATTGCGGTAACAATTTACAGATACTTTTCTGGATTGCCTGTTACTCCTGCTATAGACACCAGCGCACGCCTGCGCTAACTTTCATGCGGGTCTCCGGTGCCCAGTTATCTGTCTGTTCACAGACATCCTAACACTAGTCACACGCACGTTCCAACCTCTACGCGGATAGCTACATTTACAATATTTGCCCTACACGCACAATGCCTTTGCATACGCTATCCGCTGCTGCTACTCACTGCAAGCTTCATTGATTTCATGTTCTGCCTAGCAGCTCATCCTGTACTCTTCTAAAGCCCTCTTACATTGCGTTTTACAGGCTGACTCCTTTGCATGTATGTGTTAATGTATATGTTCCCTGCCAGATTATAATGCACCCTGCATAGCCCATTCTTTGTGCCTCCACTATTTGAAGTGTATCCTGCATAGCCTATTCTTTGTGACTCTATTGGTTGCCACTCTATGCCTGTTGCTTATGCACCTTGCCAGTTATTTGAAGTGTACCCTGCATAGCCCATTCATTGTGCCTCTACTATTTGAAGTGTACCGTACATAGCCCATTCATTGTGCCTCTACTATTTGAAGTGCACCCTGCATAGCCCATTCTTTGTGCCTCTACTATTTGAAGTGTACCCTGCATAGCCCACTCCTGCACCTCTACTGGTTGCCACTCTATGCATACATTTGTACCCTGCTAGCCAGCCTATCTTGCTGCACTCTCTTCGGCTACCAAATTAATCCGTTGTGTACCTAACACTGACATAGCATCTAAAAATGCATTGTACCCCTGGTACTTACCCACACTACTTATCCTCATATGCTAGTACATCAAAGCACGCACACCTGTTCACACTATATCTCGCCACTCTCCTACTGCTTTTCCATCAGGCCCTAACCCGGGCACCGCTCCTCCCCTACACCGCCCAGCATTACGCCTTGCCCTCTCCTACAACCTGCGGTACAACCACACTGCACGTACTACCTCTCGCTCTCCCCTTGACAGGTCCCAACCCTCATCTAAACGCGCCGGCCCTCTGGCTACATTTCGCCACCAAACCCACACCTAATCAACCATGCCCCACTCTCACCAGAAACTCCAGGCTCGGCTCGTGCCTCCTACCACACCTCCAATCTACAACACTCAACAACATAGCTACGCCAGGCAGACAACATACTGTGGCCAATATAGGCATTTTGAATCCTGTTGAGAGTTCTCACTCCTCTCTATCGCAGGCACACACCATTGGCAATAGTCCCCCACCGCCTCACCACATCGACATCACCAAATCTATCCAGCCAACCGTGTGCCACCTCAGTTAGAAACCAACGGTTCGTCTCTAGATGTCATCACTGGTCCTACCACCTGAACAACCCCTCCATTGACAAAATTTCCAACCCTAGCGATAGCAAGCTCCAGCCCTCTGGACTACTAAAATGTACTCAGCCCTTCCTGCTCACAATACCATCACTGCTACTAATCTCAAAGGCGCGTTCACCAATGCACGCTCCTTCCCCGCGCATGCCCTAGATATTGCAGATTTCATTGTTACGGAAAACCTTGACTTTCTTGCAATCACAGAAACTTGGCTGCATGCGGCCTCTGGCCCTGCCTTGACTTGACTTTGGCCATTCCCGACAGCTACACCATTATCAGGTGTGACAGGGACATCAATCAAACTAAGGGAGGAGGATTAGCATTCATATTTAAGAGTTCGCTCAATCTCAGAGCTGTCAACAGCCTGTGGCTGCCATCAGCGGAACTACTCTCGATTAAACTTCCGATCTCACCGAATCACACTGCCACAGTGCACCTCCTCTACAGGCCCCCCCGGCCCTACCTCTTCATTCGTGGAGGGCATCTAATCCATTGTAGCTACTAGCACCAAGCCTAACTCCCAAATAATTTTACTTGGCGACCTCAATCTAGGTTATCTAGACACGTATGATGCCAAAGCCATTGACCTAGCAAGTGTACTGGCCGACTTCGGCCTTAGCCAGCATATTAAAGAGCCCACCCATATCAAGGGTCGCACCCTTGACTGGGTCTCAGACATGAACTGTGCGTTTAACGTAACCTCTGTGTCCCCATGCGCCTGGTCTGATCACCACAAAATATTATTCTACATCAATTCCAGTGCATCCACAGATAAATCCAACCTTGCCTTCCACTTACACTTGCAACAAGAAAGATATTACAGCTGAGAAACTACTCCCTCTACTGAACACGGCGTCCACCACCTGCTCGGACCCCACAGTTCTAGTAGACACAACGCGTCATGTTAAAAGCACTCAACGCCATTGCCCCCCTCAAACTGTGCAAACAAAAACCTTGCCTCCACCTCAATTCCTGGTTCACTGCTCACCTATGCGAATTGCGTAAAGAAAAAAGAAAAGCCGAGGCTCACTGGAAAAGTTCACCCTCTCTAGTCAACAAAAATAACCTCACCTCAGCTTCCCTCACCTACAAAGAAGCCATCCTAGCTGCTAAAAAGGAAGTTTTCAATATAAAGGATCTTACAAGCCCAATCTAACACCAAGGAACTCTTCAAAATCCTCATGGAACTAGAGTCTCCTGTTGCCCCACTTGATAGTGTACCCCCGACACCGAGTGGTGCTCCAACATTCAAAAGGCACTGTTAAACAAAATTGCCCTGTTCCAAGCCAAAATGAATACCAAAAAAAGCTACCTTCCTGACTCAATGGGTAACCCCCCGTCTTACATAACCACCTCACCTAAACACCCCTTCAAACCTTTTAGCGCCACACCCCTTACCATTAAGGATGTGGAAAATATTATTTCGAAGCTCAAGCCTTCCAATTGCCAAGGCGACACTGCTCAGGACCGGTCATACAGGAAGCTTCACATGATCTCGCCCCATTCATACCTCATTCATTAATGCATCCTTCAAATCGGGCACTATACCCAACAACCTTAAGGATGCGTGGGTCATCCTGTTAATCAAAAAGCCTAATCTTGACCCCAGTAACCCCTCCAACTACAGGCCCATCACCACTGTGCCATACCTTCTCAAAATTATGGACCGAGCGGCCCATCTCCAAATACAGGACTACCTTGAAACCAGCAATTTACTAGGGCTTAGACAATCCGGTTTCCGTCCTAGACACGTCACAGTGACAGCCTTGATTGATTTGAAAACTCAAATCGAGGACCTGAACGACAAGGGCAAACAGGCGCTCCTGCTTCTTGATCTCTCAGCAGCCTTTGATTTGGTCGATCATCAAATCCTCTGCCACCACCTTAAGATTGCTGCTCACATCTCCGACACAGCCACATCCTGGATCAGCTCCTTATTGGCAAACAGAACCATGAGGGTCTTCTCTTCCTTAGCCGCAGCTGACCCAGCACAAGTCCCATGTGGACTCCCACAAGGATCTTGTGCATCTCCCACACTTACAATGTGTTTACTAAACCGCTCTTTGATATACTTGACTATCTGGGTGTCTCCTACACTAACTATGCGGACGAAACCCAGATACTCATCCCCATCAATGGCGACTATGTAACCGATAACAAAGCACTCAATGCAGTCTACACTGTCATCCAGGCCTGGATGACACATCATGGGCTCTGCCTCAATGACGAAAAAATGGAGTTACTCATTCTAGGCTCTCACTCCAAACTCACCAAACTTCACCCCAAATACAAATCCTTCATTATCGACAGGAACGACATCAAAGTCTCGAACGTCACTAAAACACTTGGAATCTACCTAGACTCTACCCTGTCCCTCAATAGACAAACCAATGCAGTAGTCTCAGCGTCATTTTATACTTGCAAACTGATCACAGCATGCCGTCTCTTTTTGACAACGGGCAACTGCTTGATCCTCGCTAGAACCCTCATGTCAAAAATAGACTATTGCAACGCCCTCTACTTCGGGACAAGTCAAAGAAACCTCAATAAACTCCAGGTCACTCAGAACAATGCCATAAGGGAAGCCCTCAACGTACTAAGGCGCTCTCACATCTCCAATACTAGACGAAACCTACATTGGCTTCCCATTACCCATTGCATATCCCTCAAAGCACTCGTCCCAACTCACAAGGCCCAGAACAATGCAGCCCCTGCCTACTTATCCACACGCTTTACACAACATACAGCATCCAGACCCCTGAGATCGGCTCAGGCCCACACACTGGCTATTCCTAGCTTCAAGCTACAGACTGCAGGAGGCTCGAGCTTCCCATTCCTTGCGGCTAAACTATGGAACTCCTTACCCATTACTCTCAGAAATGCTCCACACTTCCATTCCTTCAAACATAAAACCAAACAGTGGCTACATGAACGGGATACCCCAGCCACCTCAATTTAATTTATACAGCTGTTAATCCTCTCACCCGCAATCTGTCTATACACTGTATACGGTCTATACTGGATACACTTCTCTATGAAATGTTCTTAACGTTTTGTAATATGTGTAAAATGTATATATTTAAACTGTACAATGTAACTTGTAAAATGTATAATGTATATATCGCTGCAACTTGTAACTGTCAGCTAAACATGCGCCCAGATGTCCTGGGGCCAGGCGCGCACTGCAAATCAAATAAAATAAATACAAATACAAATAAATCGGGTAGGGAAGAGGGGGCATGAAGCAGATATGGTGGTTGTAATGGAGGCATTGGATGGTGCTTCCTCTTTGTCGGCGGTTGGTCGAGGGTCTGAGGAACCGTTGGAAAAGGCCCTTGTGGCATCCTCTTCTGGATCTCAGACACCAGAGTGTAGATGATGGACAGGATGTCAAGGAATACTTCCCTCGTCTGAGCTGGCGTGATCGGAAAGCTAGGCCCCACACACATCATCATCGTCGCCCTCCACGTCCTCGTGGATTGTGTCTAAGGACTCCAGGTCCTCATCCATGGACAAAACCTCCATGGCCAGACACACGGCCTTAGGCTGGTCCGAGGCCTCCTTGCCCCCATTTTTTTCCCACCCTGAGGGGGTCGGAGCCAGGCTCAGATGACATGTTCTTCTCCACCGTACCAACAGACTTTGCCACAGTCACTGCAGCGATTTCCCACCTCAGAGGCAGGGAAACCTTATGCGCTGTGGGGGTTACCTTTATAGGGTCAGCTCCTTTAGCCTTTGTGAGAGGGGACGCTACCACCAGTTCCATCGTCGACGAAGACTTCTCGTGAACCAATTGGGTTTTCTTGGGCAGTTTGGATGTCTTCTCCTCCGTCCCTGGCTTCTCGCGCAGCTTAGTCAGGTTGGACCATTTCCTTTTCGAGGAGGAGCTTGCTGGCTGGCGATGGAGGAAGATGGTGATGTCGATAGAGTCCTGTCCATCACAGGACCCGCTTGCGCGATAACCCCGATGGAACCCGACTTGTTGTGCTTGGCCTGGTCTTGGGTCCCCACGGATGAGGCGCCCTCAAAGGACTTCGAAGCACACTCCTCGTACCGACCAGTCGTGGGTGAGCCATGACCCAGCTCGGAGCATGGGGCAGAGGCCATGGCGTTCAGCCATGCCGCCAGCCATGCCACCAGTCTACTGTGCCTATCCTTTGTTGTCTTCTTGGAGAAGCCAAGGCAGAATTTGCACTCTCCTACATCGTGTTCCGGATGAAGACAGAGGCATTGCAGGTGTTTGTCCTCCACAAACGCATTCCGTAGCCCGCAATTGGTGCAGGTTTTGAAGAGCGATCTTCCTTCCTTGCTCTGCTCCCAAATGGCCATCTGAAAACTTTGACGATCATCGCCCTTGAGGGGTGCAGAAATTCACTGACAACGGTCAGCAGATGAAGAGCACACAGGCTCTTTTGGAACAAAAACTGAACCTTTTTCCCCCCAAAAACACAAAAAACATAGAAGTGCTCGCAGCGCAAACTCCAGGACTCCCAACACTGAAGCGTGCAGTAAAAATCCAACGATGGCTGCCAGAGGAAGGGCTTAGGAAGAGGACTGTCATTGGATGGGGCATTAGGACCTATAGGACAGTGGTTGGTTGAGGAGAAATACAGTTTGTAAGTGAAAGTGAAACAGTTTTTCTTTTTACCGAGGATTCTCTGACAGGAAATATTCATGAGCATGTGAATCCATGCCAGACCGCATGCTGGAGAAACTCATCGCGTGTGGTAAAATACAGAATAAAAGAGGTCACTGTGAATTGGGTCCATCTCAGTGGCTGCTTATATGAATAACAGCATTCAGGTATCCTGGTAAGTGTATTATGTGATACCACCAAAGTGGTATTGTATATAAAATACCAGATGATAATGAAATTGTGCTTTAGGGCGCACCAGGTCCGGTTTTGGCTTACAGTTTATGATCCCGGTATAAGAATAATATCATGCAGTCCTGTATAGTGTATAGTGTTTAGTCCTGCCTTTATGGGGACAAGACTGAAATAATGATACTAGGTCAACAGAGCTCCCTAGGCAAACTGGATAAGCTGTACGCCAACTTCTCCATTGACAACTCCATTATCCCCGTATCCCCAGCCGTCAAGACACTGGGACTATACCTAGCCTCCTCACTATCCATGATCAGACAAGTCAGCACAATCACGTCCTCATCTGCCCATACCAGCAAATTAATAAACGCCATAAACCATACCTTTCAAAACCAAACTGAATCTCAATAGCCAGAGCAACTATTGGAGCCAAACTGGACTATTGCAATGCCCTCCTAGCAGGCACATCAGCATAAAACCTAAACAGACTACAAGTCACACAGAACAATGCTCTCTGGGCCGCTCTAAGCATCTCAAGAAGAGAGCATATCTCCCAGGCTAGACATTCAGCCCATTGGCTCCCGGTCAAAGAGCGGATCACACTCAAAATTCTCACTCTCAAACACAAATGCCTCTCTCTCCGCCCCTTCCTACCTATCAGAGACCATCTCCAAACCCTCCTCCACATGTCCCACCAGGACACAATACACCAACCTACTCCACATCCCACTCATCAATAGAGCCAAAGCCAGTGGCCTAAGCTTCCCCTATATTGCTGCTAAGTCCTGGGACGCACTACCTGCAGTCATTAGAGCTGAAAACTCACTCCCGATTTTTCGTAGGAAAATGAAGATCTCCTTCCTTGTACAATAATATGTAACTATCGCTAACCTATGTAAATATAATTCACTGTAAATTTGTACAAATGTCATACTTGTTCTTGTAACTCTATGGATTATCATGTATATGCAAGATCTTTCTGTAACAAGCGCCACGATGCCCCCGGGCTGTTGTGCGCTCTACAAATCTGAATAAATAAAATAAATAGTCAGGGCTAACCAAAATACCCCAACAGGTTCACCAAAATACCCTGAAAATAATGTGACAGATGACTGTATAGTTCTCAGTGTTTTAAACAGAAGAAAATGTAAACAAAAGAATGGACGAGAGCTTTCCTAATTGGGTGAAAATAGTTTTCTGGAGGCGGTTACTAGAGTGGATGGTGGTATTATGTTAAGCCATGTTGTAGATGAGTGATAGCCTTGCAATGTATGCAAGGTTCCTAGGAGTTATGGGCTACAGGGACCAACCCGGTCCCCTATTATTTTCAATTTGTACCGCCTTTAATAGAGATCCTGCAACCAGAAAAGGTCTCCTTTTAAAAAAGTAAAGCAGACACTCAGATTGTGGTAAATCTAGCAGCCAGAGATTACCACATCTGATCAAATTAAAGGCTGCCTAGCCTCCATACGACATTGAATGGATGTCAACTCGTTGACTAGAAACCCTAGTAAAACTGAGAACTTGCTGGTAAATTAAAAACGGAACACCTGGACTTCCTTGTGTTGGCCAACCTCTCTTAATCCATGCCCCGGCCCTAAACCCTCTTAGGAATGTAGGCATGCATCTGGGCCACACGCTTACCTTAAATAGCCAAATCTCCTAAGTAACCACCACTGGTTTCATGATGTTAAAGAAAATCAAACATACTCCGGTTTATCGCCTTTTCTCACCAGGTAATAGTCGAACTCTATTTCCTCCTGTTTGGATTACGGAAATAGTTGCTACCTTCGACTTTCGATATATATGCTATTACCCATCTCCAGAAAGTACAAAATTCAGCAGCTAGATTAACAACGAAACTTAAACAAGACCATATCAGCCTAGCGCCCCGATCTTTGCAATGGATTCCCGTAGAAAAGATAATTGTTGTACTACCTTAATTGTATGTAATTGTGTAATCTATGTATCTGTAAGAAATGCGCCCAGATGCCTCAGGGCTTGGAGCGCAATATAAATTAAGAAATAAAAGCATTTGCATGGTCTAGAAAAGCCTGCAATACCCCAGGGCCACCTGGTTAGCATCTAAATCCACCATATACACCCCCAAACACTCCCTGCAATTGACTCTCGACAGGAAACGTACTGTACCAAACTATCCGAAAGAAAGGCAGAATGGCTCCACATTTTTTTTTCACGACTTCAAAATTTGGAATTGACTAACCGGCCCACTTTGTAGAGCACCTAATCTTCTATCATTTAGAACAAATCTTAAATCTTTCCAATTTTTATGACACCCAAGCTGTACTCGCATCGGTATACAAGTAAAAAGTATCAGGTTTTGTTACACTCTTTGAATTCATGCACGAAGAAAAACTCCACTCATGTGTGTGTTAATACAATGATGTATTTAGTGAACAAATGCCCTATTGCGATGACACGTGTTTCGACGGACCACACTGTCTTTTTCCAATCAGGGCTATGTTAGGTTTACAAAAATAATTTGTACATTGACATACATCAAAGGTAAAACAACATTCAAATGTAAAAATAAAGAATGCACGTAATTGAGGACATCAGGGAGGGGCATACGGGAGGATTAGCTAAGGTAAGAAAAGATATTCAAAAATGCAAAGAGAAAAAAGGGGGGAGAAAATAAAATCGATTTTTCAGTTCAGTGTGTCATGTCATCTCATGTCAAAAATATTAATTGTTACAAATGGTAAGAAAGATTGCCTTTGAGGCAGCAAAGAATAACAAGTAAATAATCTTGTGATGAACTTTTCTAATTGGAATTAAAAACCAGAAGAAATCTCATTACTGAACAAAGGCTTTACTTTTGCCTCAACTACAGATTACAATACTACAAACGCACACATTGACCTATTTAAGTTTGTTAGAAAATTAAAGTTAAAGAAATTGTTTGCTACCCAAGTGGCCAATACAAATCAACAGAAGGAATCTCAGGTGACAAGAAGTGAACTTACAATTGATTTAAATAATATTCACCTCCTAAGATCTTTGCAAGATACCACGGAACGTCCTATTCATGAAACTTTGCATGAACTACAGATACAACAAACCAGCCTTGCAACAAGAGAAATGAAAGTGAAATTGAAATTTACACCACAACTAATGCCAGAGAATCTAGTGGATGCCTTCTATAAATAAATGACCAAGGACCTGAATTATGAATTTGATACAAGGAGCAAAGGCAAAACACTAAAAGCTAAACAAAAATTTGACAATCTTACAAGAATGGAAAAAGAAGCGCTCCAAGATCTCCAACAAGATTTCAATTTGACCATTAAGACAGCCGACAAAGGCGGGAAAATTGTAATAATGAACCGGGAGGACTACATAACAATGGCCCACAATCACCTAACGCCACTATGTTATGTCAAAATATCATCCAACCCGAAATTAGAAATAATAACAGGGCTCAGGGAAGCAATCACAAGTTGGCATCGTCAGGGTCTCATAACCGATGAAGAAAAAAAATGTTTGGAAATCAAACGACCAATATATCCGACCATGTATTTTTTGCCCAAAGTACATAAAACTTTTCATTTGATTCCAGAGGGGAGACCGATTTTAAGTGGAATTGGTTGGACTAACGTGAACATGGCAGAATATATTGACAATGTACTTAGACCTAGAGTCAGTACAACCAAATCGTTTCTCAAGGACACAACCTCAGCTATCAACAAACTAGCAGGAGTTGTTTGGCAAATCGGGTATGTTTTGGCTACATGGGATATGAAGGTACTCGACACATCAAACATATGATATATGTTATTTATAACGCGCTTAATACCCAGAGGTTTCTAAGTGCGGACCCGGGGATCGAACCTGTGTTGCTCCGTGTCGTCTTGCTTCCCAGGCAAGCACGTTGCCGCAGAGCTATCCTCCCAGGATGACCGCTTTGGATACCACAGATTACACTTTTTCTCAGGACACAGCATCAAACTACCAATCTATCAAGATGCTTAAAGAAATGTTGCTCTTAACCTTAAAAAACAATGTTTTTTAATTTAATAAGGAGTACTACAGACAAACCAGAGGCGTAGCCATGGGTGTAAAATATGCTCTGGCAAATCTGGTAATGGCTATGTATGAGGACCAACATATATACAACGATGGAGACTACGATGAGAGTGTTATTCTTTGGGACCGTTACATAGAGGATGTTCTGCTTATTTGGAAGAGAGATGAGGAAAAATTGGAAACATTCAGACAAAGAGCAAACCAAAATTTACTGGGAATAGAATTCACTGGAACTTCCAGTACATCAGAGGTGAACTATTTGGACTTAACGATCTATGTGGCCGAAAATCAACTGATGACTAAAACCTATAGGAAACAAACAGAGGAGAACTCAACTTTGTTAGCTACCAGCTGTCATTTCAATCCGGTAATCAAAAATATCCCTAAAGGAGAATACATATGTGCTCGAAGGAACTGCACGGCAAAAGTAGCCTTTGATGAAGAATGCAATTTGCTTTCAACACGATTTTCAGCCAGAGGGTATGCCAAAAAGAACATAGCAAAAGCACATGACCAAGCAAGCAAGGGAACTCAGTAGAGAGGCAACACTAACTACCAGTAAGAGGACAGCTTGTAAACCTGAAAGAATACGTTTTATTACCACATACTGTGCCAACAATGCAATGCTGAGAAAGATTTGAAAAAGGAATCGTCATCTTCTGAACCTAGACCCTCACATCAAGGATTTCATTGAAGACAGTCTCTCAGTGACATTTAGGAGAGCAAGAACGCTGAAGAACATCCTGAGTCCCTCTTTTCTACATAAGAGAAACGGAAAAAAACGGCATCATGGTTACCACAACTACCCATGGGCTTCAGGAAATGTAGCTCATGCTCCATGTGTCAATATGCAATGGGCAACACAGAAGTCTTTGAAGACAAATTTGGTACTAAGTACAAGATCACTGACTTTATAAACTGCAAAACCAAATTTGTAATCTATGTAATCATTTGCCAATGCGAAAAAATGTACATCGAAGCACTATCAGAGAACTGAGAGTGAGAATTCGGGAACATATGTTGAGCATTGGCAGCCAAAATGCAAATTTACTATTGGCATCTCACTGGTAAAAGAATCACCAGTTGAGCAATAAGAAGGACATTAGATACTTGGGACTCAAAAAAGTAACTCTTGTACCCAGAGGAGGCGATCAAGAAATGAAATTGAGACAAGAGGAAGCAAAATTAATCTGCCGATTTCAGACAGTGGAAAGAGGCCTCAATTCAGACAAGATGTCCTCTTTCTTATGAAATACATGTTTCATGTATATGGTAGTTGTTGCTATGTGATCAGAAACCTTAACTGGGTCTTACTCTGTTTTCAAAACTACTTAATTTGAAGTGTACCCTGCATAGCCCATTCATTGTGCCTCTACTATTTGAAGTGTACCGTACATAGCCCATTCATTGTGCCTCTACTATTTGAAGTGCACCCTGCATAGCCCATTCTTTGTGCCTCTACTATTTGAAGTGTACCCTGCATAGCCCACTCCTGCACCTCTACTGGTTGCCACTCTATGCATACATTTGTACCCTGCTAGCCAGCCTATCTTGCTGCACTCTCTTCGGCTACCAAATTAATCCGTTGTGTACCTAACACTGACATAGCATCTAAAAATGCATTGTACCCCTGGTACTTACCCACACTACTTATCCTCATATGCTAGTACATCAAAGCACGCACACCTGTTCACACTATATCTCGCCACTCTCCTACTGCTTTTCCATCAGGCCCTAACCCGGGCACCGCTCCTCCCCTACACCGCCCAGCATTACGCCTTGCCCTCTCCTACAACCTGCGGTACAACCACACTGCACGTACTACCTCTCGCTCTCCCCTTGACAGGTCCCAACCCTCATCTAAACGCGCCGGCCCTCTGGCTACATTTCGCCACCAAACCCACACCTAATCAACCATGCCCCACTCTCACCAGAAACTCCAGGCTCGGCTCGTGCCTCCTACCACACCTCCAATCTACAACACTCAACAACATAGCTACGCCAGGCAGACAACATACTGTGGCCAATATAGGCATTTTGAATCCTGTTGAGAGTTCTCACTCCTCTCTATCGCAGGCACACACCATTGGCAATAGTCCCCCACCGCCTCACCACATCGACATCACCAAATCTATCCAGCCAACCGTGTGCCACCTCAGTTAGAAACCAACGGTTCGTCTCTAGATGTCATCACTGGTCCTACCACCTGAACAACCCCTCCATTGACAAAATTTCCAACCCTAGCGATAGCAAGCTCCAGCCCTCTGGACTACTAAAATGTACTCAGCCCTTCCTGCTCACAATACCATCATTGCTACTAATCTCAAAGGCGCGTTCACCAATGCACGCTCCTTCCCCGCGCATGCCCTAGATATTGCAGATTTCATTGTTACGGAAAACCTTGACTTTCTTGCAATCACAGAAACTTGGCTGCATGCGGCCTCTGGCCCTGCCTTGACTTGACTTTGGCCATTCCCGACAGCTACACCATTATCAGGTGTGACAGGGACATCAATCAAACTAAGGGAGGAGGATTAGCATTCATATTTAAGAGTTCGCTCAATCTCAGAGCTGTCAACAGCCTGTGGCTGCCATCAGCGGAACTACTCTCGATTAAACTTCCGATCTCACCGAATCACACTGCCACAGTGCACCTCCTCTACAGGCCCCCCCGGCCCTACCTCTTCATTCGTGGAGGGCATCTAATCCATTGTAGCTACTAGCACCAAGCCTAACTCCCAAATAATTTTACTTGGCGACCTCAATCTAGGTTATCTAGACACGTATGATGCCAAAGCCATTGACCTAGCAAGTGTACTGGCCGACTTCGGCCTTAGCCAGCATATTAAAGAGCCCACCCATATCAAGGGTCGCACCCTTGACTGGGTCTCAGACATGAACTGTGCGTTTAACGTAACCTCTGTGTCCCCATGCGCCTGGTCTGATCACCACAAAATATTATTCTACATCAATTCCAGTGCATCCACAGATAAATCCAACCTTGCCTTCCACTTACACTTGCAACAAGAAAGATATTACAGCTGAGAAACTACTCCCTCTACTGAACACGGCGTCCACCACCTGCTCGGACCCCACAGTTCTAGTAGACACAACGCGTCATGTTAAAAGCACTCAACGCCATTGCCCCCCTCAAACTGTGCAAACAAAAACCTTGCCTCCACCTCAATTCCTGGTTCACTGCTCACCTATGCGAATTGCGTAAAGAAAAAAGAAAAGCCGAGGCTCACTGGAAAAGTTCACCCTCTCTAGTCAACAAAAATAACCTCACCTCAGCTTCCCTCACCTACAAAGAAGCCATCCTAGCTGCTAAAAAGGAAGTTTTCAATATAAAGGATCTTACAAGCCCAATCTAACACCAAGGAACTCTTCAAAATCCTCATGGAACTAGAGTCTCCTGTTGCCCCACTTGATAGTGTACCCCCGACACCGAGTGGTGCTCCAACATTCAAAAGGCACTGTTAAACAAAATTGCCCTGTTCCAAGCCAAAATGAATACCAAAAAAAGCTACCTTCCTGACTCAATGGGTAACCCCCCGTCTTACATAACCACCTCACCTAAACACCCCTTCAAACCTTTTAGCGCCACACCCCTTACCATTAAGGATGTGGAAAATATTATTTCGAAGCTCAAGCCTTCCAATTGCCAAGGCGACACTGCTCAGGACCGGTCATACAGGAAGCTTCACATGATCTCGCCCCATTCATACCTCATTCATTAATGCATCCTTCAAATCGGGCACTATACCCAACAACCTTAAGGATGCGTGGGTCATCCTGTTAATCAAAAAGCCTAATCTTGACCCCAGTAACCCCTCCAACTACAGGCCCATCACCACTGTGCCATACCTTCTCAAAATTATGGACCGAGCGGCCCATCTCCAAATACAGGACTACCTTGAAACCAGCAATTTACTAGGGCTTAGACAATCCGGTTTCCGTCCTAGACACGTCACAGTGACAGCCTTGATTGATTTGAAAACTCAAATCGAGGACCTGAACGACAAGGGCAAACAGGCGCTCCTGCTTCTTGATCTCTCAGCAGCCTTTGATTTGGTCGATCATCAAATCCTCTGCCACCACCTTAAGATTGCTGCTCACATCTCCGACACAGCCACATCCTGGATCAGCTCCTTATTGGCAAACAGAACCATGAGGGTCTTCTCTTCCTTAGCCGCAGCTGACCCAGCACAAGTCCCATGTGGACTCCCACAAGGATCTTGTGCATCTCCCACACTTACAATGTGTTTACTAAACCGCTCTTTGATATACTTGACTATCTGGGTGTCTCCTACACTAACTATGCGGACGAAACCCAGATACTCATCCCCATCAATGGCGACTATGTAACCGATAACAAAGCACTCAATGCAGTCTACACTGTCATCCAGGCCTGGATGGCACATCATGGGCTCTGCCTCAATGACGAAAAAATGGAGTTACTCATTCTAGGCTCTCACTCCAAACTCACCAAACTTCACCCCAAATACAAATCCTTCATTATCGACAGGAACGACATCAAAGTCTCGAACGTCACTAAAACACTTGGAATCTACCTAGACTCTACCCTGTCCCTCAATAGACAAACCAATGCAGTAGTCTCAGCGTCATTTTATACTTGCAAACTGATCACAGCATGCCGTCTCTTTTTGACAACGGGCAACTGCTTGATCCTCGCTAGAACCCTCATGTCAAAAATAGACTATTGCAACGCCCTCTACTTCGGGACAAGTCAAAGAAACCTCAATAAACTCCAGGTCACTCAGAACAATGCCATAAGGGAAGCCCTCAACGTACTAAGGCGCTCTCACATCTCCAATACTAGACGAAACCTACATTGGCTTCCCATTACCCATTGCATATCCCTCAAAGCACTCGTCCCAACTCACAAGGCCCAGAACAATGCAGCCCCTGCCTACTTATCCACACGCTTTACACAACATACAGCATCCAGACCCCTGAGATCGGCTCAGGCCCACACACTGGCTATTCCTAGCTTCAAGCTACAGACTGCAGGAGGCTCGAGCTTCCCATTCCTTGCGGCTAAACTATGGAACTCCTTACCCATTACTCTCAGAAATGCTCCACACTTCCATTCCTTCAAACATAAAACCAAACAGTGGCTACATGAACGGGATACCCCAGCCACCTCAATTTAATTTATACAGCTGTTAATCCTCTCACCCGCAATCTGTCTATACACTGTATACGGTCTATACTGGATACACTTCTCTATGAAATGTTCTTAACGTTTTGTAATATGTGTAAAATGTATATATTTAAACTGTACAATGTAACTTGTAAAATGTATAATGTATATATCGCTGCAACTTGTAACTGTCAGCTAAACATGCGCCCAGATGTCCTGGGGCCAGGCGCGCACTGCAAATCAAATAAAATAAATACAAATACAAATAAATCGGGTAGGGAAGAGGGGGCATGAAGCAGATATGGTGGTTGTAATGGAGGCATTGGATGGTGCTTCCTCTTTGTCGGCGGTTGGTCGAGGGTCTGAGGAACCGTTGGAAAAGGCCCTTGTGGCATCCTCTTCTGGATCTCAGACACCAGAGTGTAGATGATGGACAGGATGTCAAGGAATACTTCCCTCGTCTGAGCTGGCGTGATCGGAAAGCTAGGCCCCACACACATCATCATCGTCGCCCTCCACGTCCTCGTGGATTGTGTCTAAGGACTCCAGGTCCTCATCCATGGACAAAACCTCCATGGCCAGACACACGGCCTTAGGCTGGTCCGAGGCCTCCTTGCCCCCATTTTTTTCCCACCCTGAGGGGGTCGGAGCCAGGCTCAGATGACATGTTCTTCTCCACCGTACCAACAGACTTTGCCACAGTCACTGCAGCGATTTCCCACCTCAGAGGCAGGGAAACCTTATGCGCTGTGGGGGTTACCTTTATAGGGTCAGCTCCTTTAGCCTTTGTGAGAGGGGACGCTACCACCAGTTCCATCGTCGACGAAGACTTCTCGTGAACCAATTGGGTTTTCTTGGGCAGTTTGGATGTCTTCTCCTCCGTCCCTGGCTTCTCGCGCAGCTTAGTCAGGTTGGACCATTTCCTTTTCGAGGAGGAGCTTGCTGGCTGGCGATGGAGGAAGATGGTGATGTCGATAGAGTCCTGTCCATCACAGGACCCGCTTGCGCGATAACCCCGATGGAACCCGACTTGTTGTGCTTGGCCTGGTCTTGGGTCCCCACGGATGAGGCGCCCTCAAAGGACTTCGAAGCACACTCCTCGTACCGACCAGTCGTGGGTGAGCCATGACCCAGCTCGGAGCATGGGGCAGAGGCCATGGCGTTCAGCCATGCCGCCAGCCATGCCACCAGTCTACTGTGCCTATCCTTTGTTGTCTTCTTGGAGAAGCCAAGGCAGAATTTGCACTCTCCTACATCGTGTTCCGGATGAAGACAGAGGCATTGCAGGTGTTTGTCCTCCACAAACGCATTCCGTAGCCCGCAATTGGTGCAGGTTTTGAAGAGCGATCTTCCTTCCTTGCTCTGCTCCCAAATGGCCATCTGAAAACTTTGACGATCATCGCCCTTGAGGGGTGCAGAAATTCACTGACAACGGTCAGCAGATGAAGAGCACACAGGCTCTTTTGGAACAAAAACTGAACCTTTTTCCCCCCAAAAACACAAAAAACATAGAAGTGCTCGCAGCGCAAACTCCAGGACTCCCAACACTGAAGCGTGCAGTAAAAATCCAACGATGGCTGCCAGAGGAAGGGCTTAGGAAGAGGACTGTCATTGGATGGGGCATTAGGACCTATAGGACAGTGGTTGGTTGAGGAGAAATACAGTTTGTAAGTGAAAGTGAAACAGTTTTTCTTTTTACCGAGGATTCTCTGACAGGAAATATTCATGAGCATGTGAATCCATGCCAGACCGCATGCTGGAGAAACTCATCGCGTGTGGTAAAATACAGAATAAAAGAGGTCACTGTGAATTGGGTCCATCTCAGTGGCTGCTTATATGAATAACAGCATTCAGGTATCCTGGTAAGTGTATTATGTGATACCACCAAAGTGGTATTGTATATGAAATACCAGATGATAATGAAATTGTGCTTTAGGGCGCACCAGGTCCGGTTTTGGCTTACAGTTTATGATCCCGGTATAAGAATAATATCATGCAGTCCTGTATAGTGTATAGTGTTTAGTCCTGCCTTTATGGGGACAAGACTGAAATAATGATACTAGGTCAACAGAGCTCCCTAGGCAAACTGGATAAGCTGTACGCCAACTTCTCCATTGACAACTCCATTATCCCCGTATCCCCAGCCGTCAAGACACTGGGACTATACCTAGCCTCCTCACTATCCATGATCAGACAAGTCAGCACAATCACGTCCTCATCTGCCCATACCAGCAAATTAATAAACGCCATAAACCATACCTTTCAAAACCAAACTGAATCTCAATAGCCAGAGCAACTATTGGAGCCAAACTGGACTATTGCAATGCCCTCCTAGCAGGCACATCAGCATAAAACCTAAACAGACTACAAGTCACACAGAACAATGCTCTCTGGGCCGCTCTAAGCATCTCAAGAAGAGAGCATATCTCCCAGGCTAGACATTCAGCCCATTGGCTCCCGGTCAAAGAGCGGATCACACTCAAAATTCTCACTCTCAAACACAAATGCCTCTCTCTCCGCCCCTTCCTACCTATCAGAGACCATCTCCAAACCCTCCTCCACATGTCCCACCAGGACACAATACACCAACCTACTCCACATCCCACTCATCAATAGAGCCAAAGCCAGTGGCCTAAGCTTCCCCTATATTGCTGCTAAATCCTGGGACGCACTACCTGCAGTCATTAGAGCTGAAAACTCACTCCCGATTTTTCGTAGGAAAATGAAGATCTCCTTCCTTGTACAATAATATGTAACTATCGCTAACCTATGTAAATATAATTCACTGTAAATTTGTACAAATGTCATACTTGTTCTTGTAACTCTATGGATTATCATGTATATGCAAGATCTTTCTGTAACAAGCGCCACGATGCCCCCGGGCTGTTGTGCGCTCTACAAATCTGAATAAATAAAATAAATAGTCAGGGCTAACCAAAATACCCCAACAGGTTCACCAAAATACCCTGAAAATAATGTGACAGATGACTGTATAGTTCTCAGTGTTTTAAACAGAAGAAAATGTAAACAAAAGAATGGACGAGAGCTTTCCTAATTGGGTGAAAATAGTTTTCTGGAGGCGGTTACTAGAGTGGATGGTGGTATTATGTTAAGCCATGTTGTAGATGAGTGATAGCCTTGCAATGTATGCAAGGTTCCTAGGAGTTATGGGCTACAGGGACCAACCCGGTCCCCTATTATTTTCAATTTGTACCGCCTTTATTAGAGATCCTGCAACCAGAAAAGGTCTCCTTTTAAAAAAGTAAAGCAGACACTCAGATTGTGGTAAATCTAGCAGCCAGAGATTACCACATCTGATCAAATTAAAGGCTGCCTAGCCTCCATACGACATTGAATGGATGTCAACTCGTTGACTAGAAACCCTAGTAAAACTGAGAACTTGCTGGTAAATTAAAAACGGAACACCTGGACTTCCTTGTGTTGGCCAACCTCTCTTAATCCATGCCCCGGCCCTAAACCCTCTTAGGAATGTAGGCATGCATCTGGGCCACACGCTTACCTTAAATAGCCAAATCTCCTAAGTAACCACCACTGGTTTCATGATGTTAAAGAAAATCAAACATACTCCGGTTTATCGCCTTTTCTCACCAGGTAATAGTCGAACTCTATTTCCTCCTGTTTGGATTACGGAAATAGTTGCTACCTTCGACTTTCGATATATATGCTATTACCCATCTCCAGAAAGTACAAAATTCAGCAGCTAGATTAACAACGAAACTTAAACAAGACCATATCAGCCTAGCGCCCCGATCTTTGCAATGGATTCCCGTAGAAAAGATAATTGTTGTACTACCTTAATTGTATGTAATTGTGTAATCTATGTATCTGTAAGAAATGCGCCCAGATGCCTCAGGGCTTGGAGCGCAATATAAATTAAGAAATAAAAGCATTTGCATGGTCTAGAAAAGCCTGCAATACCCCAGGGCCACCTGGTTAGCATCTAAATCCACCATATACACCCCCAAACACTCCCTGCAATTGACTCTCGACAGGAAACGTACTGTACCAAACTATCCGAAAGAAAGGCAGAATGGCTCCACATTTTTTTTTCACGACTTCAAAATTTGGAATTGACTAACCGGCCCACTTTGTAGAGCACCTAATCTTCTATCATTTAGAACAAATCTTAAATCTTTCCAATTTTTATGACACCCAAGCTGTACTCGCATCGGTATACAAGTAAAAAGTATCATGTTTTGTTACACTCTTTGAATTCATGCACGAAGAAAAACTCCACTCATGTGTGTGTTAATACAATGATGTATTTAGTGAACAAATGCCCTATTGCGATGACACGTGTTTCGACGGACCACACTGTCTTTTTCCAATCAGGGCTATGTTAGGTTTACAAAAATAATTTGTACATTGACATACATCAAAGGTAAAACAACATTCAAATGTAAAAATAAAGAATGCACGTAATTGAGGACATCAGGGAGGGGCATACGGGAGGATTAGCTAAGGTAAGAAAAGATATTCAAAAATGCAAAGAGAAAAAAGGGGGGAGAAAATAAAATCGATTTTTCAGTTCAGTGTGTCATGTCATCTCATGTCAAAAATATTAATTGTTACAAATGGTAAGAAAGATTGCCTTTGAGGCAGCAAAGAATAACAAGTAAATAATCTTGTGATGAACTTTTCTAATTGGAATTAAAAACCAGAAGAAATCTCATTACTGAACAAAGGCTTTACTTTTGCCTCAACTACAGATTACAATACTACAAACGCACACATTGACCTATTTAAGTTTGTTAGAAAATTAAAGTTAAAGAAATTGTTTGCTACCCAAGTGGCCAATACAAATCAACAGAAGGAATCTCAGGTGACAAGAAGTGAACTTACAATTGATTTAAATAATATTCACCTCCTAAGATCTTTGCAAGATACCACGGAACGTCCTATTCATGAAACTTTGCATGAACTACAGATACAACAAACCAGCCTTGCAACAAGAGAAATGAAAGTGAAATTGAAATTTACACCACAACTAATGCCAGAGAATCTAGTGGATGCCTTCTATAAATAAATGACCAAGGACCTGAATTATGAATTTGATACAAGGAGCAAAGGCAAAACACTAAAAGCTAAACAAAAATTTGACAATCTTACAAGAATGGAAAAAGAAGCGCTCCAAGATCTCCAACAAGATTTCAATTTGACCATTAAGACAGCCGACAAAGGCGGGAAAATTGTAATAATGAACCGGGAGGACTACATAACAATGGCCCACAATCACCTAACGCCACTATGTTATGTCAAAATATCATCCAACCCGAAATTAGAAATAATAACAGGGCTCAGGGAAGCAATCACAAGTTGGCATCGTCAGGGTCTCATAACCGATGAAGAAAAAAAATGTTTGGAAATCAAACGACCAATATATCCGACCATGTATTTTTTGCCCAAAGTACATAAAACTTTTCATTTGATTCCAGAGGGGAGACCGATTTTAAGTGGAATTGGTTGGACTAACGTGAACATGGCAGAATATATTGACAATGTACTTAGACCTAGAGTCAGTACAACCAAATCGTTTCTCAAGGACACAACCTCAGCTATCAACAAACTAGCAGGAGTTGTTTGGCAAATCGGGTATGTTTTGGCTACATGGGATATGAAGGTACTCGACACATCAAACATATGATATATGTTATTTATAACGCGCTTAATACCCAGAGGTTTCTAAGTGCGGACCCGGGGATCGAACCTGTGTTGCTCCGTGTCGTCTTGCTTCCCAGGCAAGCACGTTGCCGCAGAGCTATCCTCCCAGGATGACCGCTTTGGATACCACAGATTACACTTTTTCTCAGGACACAGCATCAAACTACCAATCTATCAAGATGCTTAAAGAAATGTTGCTCTTAACGTTAAAAAACAATGTTTTTTAATTTAATAAGGAGTACTACAGACAAACCAGAGGCGTAGCCATGGGTGTAAAATATGCTCTGGCAAATCTGGTAATGGCTATGTATGAGGACCAACATATATACAACGATGGAGACTACGATGAGAGTGTTATTCTTTGGGACCGTTACATAGAGGATGTTCTGCTTATTTGGAAGAGAGATGAGGAAAAATTGGAAACATTCAGACAAAGAGCAAACCAAAATTTACTGGGAATAGAATTCACTGGAACTTCCAGTACATCAGAGGTGAACTATTTGGACTTAACGATATATGTGGCCGAAAATCAACTGATGACTAAAACCTATAGGAAACAAACAGAGGAGAACTCAACTTTGTTAGCTACCAGCTGTCATTTCAATCCGGTAATCAAAAATATCCCTAAAGGAGAATACATATGTGCTCGAAGGAACTGCACGGCAAAAGTAGCCTTTGATGAAGAATGCAATTTGCTTTCAACACGATTTTCAGCCAGAGGGTATGCCAAAAAGAACATAGCAAAAGCACATGACCAAGCAAGCAAGGGAACTCAGTAGAGAGGCAACACTAACTACCAGTAAGAGGACAGCTTGTAAACCTGAAAGAATACGTTTTATTACCACATACTGTGCCAACAATGCAATGCTGAGAAAGATTTTAAAAAGGAATCGTCATCTTCTGAACCTAGACCCTCACATCAAGGATTTCATTGAAGACAGTCTCTCAGTGACATTTAGGAGAGCAAGAACGCTGAAGAACATCCTGAGTCCCTCTTTTCTACATAAGAGAAACGGAAAAAAACGGCATCATGGTTACCACAACTACCCATGGGCTTCAGGAAATGTAGCTCATGCTCCATGTGTCAATATGCAATGGGCAACACAGAAGTCTTTGAAGACAAATTTGGTACTAAGTACAAGATCACTGACTTTATAAACTGCAAAACCAAATTTGAAATCTATGTAATCATTTGCCAATGCGAAAAAATGTACATCGAAGCACTATCAGAGAACTGAGAGTGAGAATTCGGGAACATATGTTGAGCATTGGCAGCCAAAATGCAAATTTACTATTGGCATCTCACTGGTAAAAGAATCACCAGTTGAGCAATAAGAAGGACATTAGATACTTGGGACTCAAAAAAGTAACTTGTACCCAGAGGAGGCGATCAAGAAATGAAATTGAGACAAGAGGAAGCAAAATTAATCTGCCGATTTCAGACAGTGGAAAGAGGCCTCAATTCAGACAAGATGTCCTCTTTCTTATGAAATACATGTTTCATGTATATGGTAGTTGTTGCTATGTGATCAGAAACCTTAACTGGGTCTTACTCTGTTTTCAAAACTACTTAATTAAACTAATGTATCTAAATACTTACATCAACACCACATCATGAGTGACTATTAATGAGAAAACAATTATCCTACCCAGCAAGTTGCAAACACAATGTGCCAACAATACAGCCAATCAATTAAATTTTGTCTTTTTCAAATATTAGTACGAAAAATAGTGCTTAGATTAATGCAGGATTATGGTATGTAATTATACCAAAGTACAACACATACTTGAATATCGCAATAAGAGTGATAATTAACGTAAGCATTAAACGGTCCAACATATCGTTATATGTGTTACCCACAAGAACATGGGAAAAGTTATTTGGCGCAATTGAAGCCTGGCGCTATTATACATATTGTTATTGTAATGAGTGAAAAATACAACGGCATGTTGTAATTAAACATTTAGACCGCTGCAGCATCGGAAGCGATCTATTATGGTTAATAAGGCAGGTTCAAATTTAATATAACATTTACTCACAATTGAGTTATCATTATCATAGTTAAGTAAATACTAACATTGGGTGAGCGTGTTGCTCAATCCATGCAATTATTAGTAATAAACTAACACGAACACGCATTACGTTTATAGCTTTAATTTCTTTCAAGTTACGTAGATGTAGGTAATTTACATTAGAATCGGCTCACTCTGCCGAGTTGAGCACTAATGTAGGAACCGCAGACCAAAAGATGGCGGCTGTTTAAAAACTAAGGAAGGACTTCTTCGGTTGCCAAGGAGACCGCAGCCACAACAGTAAAAGCATCAATTTTCGATTCACAGACTAACGCGGACAGATTTGTCATATAGGTGAGCTAAAATAAGCAAGTACATATTCTCAAGGCACAAAAAGCCCCCCACAGGATCTAATGGCAGTGCGCACTACAGAGACCATGGGAAATAGTAATAACGTAAGATTCATAACGTTAAGCTTTATAAATATGCTTTTCTCGTGCCTCTCCTTTTTTTGTTAAGCATCGGCAGGTAGACTTCAGGATGAGATTATATTTTCACTTTTTTCCTCTTCAAATTGAAATGGTTATGTGGCATGGCACACAGAACCGTGTGTAAGCAGAATTCTATGTAGCGCAATTTATATATTGGATGAGGAGTAGCGATTTTTGAACAAAAGTTATGAGCATAACATACAAATCTAAAGTGTTAACTCACCAGGTACAGGATTAATCTTTCAAAGTTTATTTGGCAGGCTGGGATTGACCCCATGACTCAATTGTTATTGCTGAAAGGCATTTTTTCTATATACCAAGTCATTACCACTCGGTAAGAGCAATTCTTTTAATCTTTACCATTTTTAACAATTAATATTTTTGACATGACACACTGAACTGAATAATCCATTTTATTTTCTCCTCCTTTTTTCTCTTTGCATTTTTGAATATCTTTTCTTACCCTAACTAATCCACCCCATACCCCTCCCTGATGTCCTCAATTACATGCATTCTTTATTTTTACATTTGAATGTTGTTTTACTTTTGATATATGTCAATGTACTAATTATTTTTGTAAACCTAACATAGCCCTGAATTGAAAAAGACGGTGTGGTCCGTCGAAACATGTGTCATTGCAATAGGGCATTTGTTCACTAAATACATCATTGTATTAACACAAACATAATGAGTGGAGTTTTTCTTGGTGCATGAATTCAAAGAGTGTAACAAAACCTGATACTGTGTACTATAAAGCAGAGCTGAGGGACCATTAACACTCGGTTGTTACCAGGTTCATGCAACAGGTACTATTTTTTTTCAAAATCCAAAAGGGCGCTGAGGTCCGTTTTCAAAAGAGTCCACTGTGAAAAGGTTCCTCGTCATTTTTGCTTTTTGGTATATAAGTACATACAGTCACTCTCTCACTTCTACAGCACCAAGATACCCAGGGTAACTTGGAGCGAGGGCCGCCCGGGTTCTGACAAAGCAGAGTCTACTGATAGAGATGTCAGAGCCTGGAATTGGCTGTGAGCAGAATTAGTGTTGAGGCACAAAGAAGGAGAGTTTAACAAAAAGATAAACCGAAGCCATACCAGATTGGTCTTGTATGGACAAGACAAATTAGTGTTGCCCTTGTATATAGTGAACTAACAAGTAATCCACTGCAAAGCAGCATATGAGAGTTAAATTAGAGGGAGGCAAAATAATGCATGGCATGCTAGCTAAGTCAAAGTAGACATTCAACATTAAGTGCAACACTCTAGGAGGACAACAGCCCATTAGGACCTTGTGAGAGCCTATCAGGCACTTTAAAAGGCTTGAAGGTATTCCTGCACTAGCTAAGTGTGTTTAAGTGATCGGCAAAATAGCACAGTACACACTCTTCTAATTACTTCCTCTGCACAAAAGGCATGGTTCTATGGTGAAGAAAGCTGGGAGGAACTGTGGGCACTCAAATCAGGGTGGCTTTTGGTCTGTGGAAAGAGGAAGGGATCGAGGCAGGAAGCGACACATAGGAGTTCCCGACAGTGCTCCTCCTACCCCCCCAGCGGACCAGCAAAGCGTCTCTGGTGATAGTAATCTGTCCTGGCAAGTTAACAAAAGTTCTGCCCTTTAACATATTTGGTTCTGTCCACCACTGTAGAGCATTAACCACCTTTTGCAACAGCACCACTAGATCGTCCCATCCGCCAGATGTTTGTAATCATTGGCACGTGACGAATTCAGAGAATTTGTCCCTTCTCCCCAAGGGGAGCCACCACCTTTGGAAGTGGGGAGCTGAGCCTGCTACGCAACACCCTTCCCTAGGTTACAGTGCAAGCAGGATCCCATTGGGTGGACCCTCACTCTAGGGACAAGGACTGCCGAAGCAGGCATTACCCTTCACCTTCTCTCAATGAGAAGTAGCAAGCATTCAGTGGGTATATGGGAATTGAGCAGCAAAGCCATGTGCAGGGCTCCTTTAGGATGTTTGGCTTGGTCTCCGATTTACCTTGATTACAGCCTCATGGTGAATATGAAAACCAATGAGATCTCTCCCTCCACTCCTAGGAGGGTCTAAAGCATGCCAACAAACGATGATGGGAGCCTAGCCGAGGCGTGAGGCATGCTGGCTTGTGCTGCCAGGCAAAGGAGGTTGTCCCACCCCTTCGACAGGAGCTGAACAGGAGAGCCATGCAGTCGGTGTGGTGGTCAGGGACCCAAAGTAGCCTGCGCAGCAGTGCCTTTTCAGATGGTGGAAATCCTGCCAAGCCCGGGACGGCCGGGAGAGGAACCCACTTCCCGAGACGGAAGGCGTACCAGTGACCTGCTCTTCCCAGACAGGAGGAAATAACAGGTGAAGAAGCCAACTCTGCACTCCGGCACTAGGACGAGGAAGTGGGTCCACGCACATCCGGGAGCCCACTCCCCCACAACCGTGCCCACCACTAGAGTGAAGGTACGCGGCTCAGCACAGAAAACAGGTGGAGGGAGGTGAAGCAAGCCCATATTGCCCAGATGGAGTTGACTTTCAGAAGACCCCAGAAGAAGGCAATTGAAACCGCCAGAGAACTGCAACCAAAGCGGGGGCACGCAGGCCTATAACCCACATGGAACTGATTCAGAGGACCGCAGAAGGGGGTTAGAGAAACTGTAAGAGCAAGTACAGCCAAAGTGGGGCCAAGTAATTAGACAAACCCATGAGGGGTTTAAAGAAGCTACAACCACAGATGAAACAGAATTTCATGCTGAGCCAGCCACTGGCCTGCTCGGGCCAAAAACAAGAAGGAGGAGAAAGTGGCGTTTGTTAAAGTCCAAGAGGTACAAAGCAGAGGACCTCAATTAGGTTCAATATATCCCTTAGGAAGGCTAAACCAAGAACTGTTTGAATTGACAAAGCTATATGGTGTCAAAAGAACAGCAAGACATTTTTCTTGTGTTATTTTTTTTCAATGGAGCAAGCAGGCGAGATCTTGAATAGACTCCTTACTGGAAATAACTTTTAGTTTGTTCATAGAAACCACTGAATCAGGAGGGATTTTTGAGAACTCTTTGGTGGGGGTCAGAACACACTATTCTAAGTCATAACTTGGATTGCCTTTCTTTAGTGGTAGGACAGATATTAGGGTAGCATACGTTTTGACGGAGGACCAAGTTACTTTCTTCGACAATCTGATGAGCATCCTTATTTTTTTTTTTAAAGAATAGGGAACTCATCATAGTGGTAGGGCTCACAGAAGGGTTACTTTAATTTCAATGTCCTCTTGTCGATCTCCTATATCTGATTTACCACACTTGTGAGCCACTGCTTTAATGGGCGCAAGTTAAG
The DNA here is from genome assembly GCF_040938575.1 of Ambystoma mexicanum. Classification (NCBI taxonomy): domain Eukaryota; kingdom Metazoa; phylum Chordata; class Amphibia; order Caudata; family Ambystomatidae; genus Ambystoma; species Ambystoma mexicanum. The sequence goes on along the minus strand of NC_090931.1, from coordinate 274,260,661 downwards.
GCATGTATAAGGAATGATGGGGATGTTCAGGGCTGCTCGTAGGGCGTTATTTTGGATTACTTGGAGTTTTTGGATGTTCCATTGTGAGGTCCCTGTAAAGAGCGCATTACAGTAATCTAGTCATGCCCCTACGAGGGCTTGTGCATTGGTGAGGCAGTTGGCTGGCATGAGGAAATGTCTTGCTGTGTTGATAAGTTTGGTGGCATATGCAGCGGATAGCTTGATTGCGTTCACTTGTCTGGACAGGGAGAGGGATGCATCATAGTAAACTCCTACATTTTTTACTGTGGTTAGGACAGGAATTTGCCGTCTATCGTGAATTTGTTGCATTTAGGATTGAGCTTTTTTGGCATGGCTGGGGAGCCAGCTATCAGGATCTCGGTTTTGTCATTGTTGAGACTTAAGGGGTTGGTAGCCATCCAGGATTAGAGGTCGAGTCAGTATCGTAGCAGCCCGTCAGTGGGAGGTTTTGGGTGTCATCTGCATAGTTTGTATATGTTGTGCTCCGAAAGTCCAGGTGATCAAATAAGGGTTTTGTGAAGTTGTTGTAAAGGGAGGCGGATCCGCAGGATACTTGAGGCACTCCGCAGGCGGTGTGGGAGGCACAAGCGGTTTTTGAGAAGACTCATGGATCTGCCATCTAAGAAGGAGGCTACCCACGTTGAAGTTTCATGGGAGAAATTGGCAGACTGAGAAAGATGCTTGCAGAGGGTTGTGTGGCTAACCAGATCGGAGAGATCTAGGAGGAGGAGAAGGGCTGGTTTGCCTTCATCTCTGAAGGCATCGAGCTGATTTCTTAGGTCTAGTAAAGCAGATTCAGTACCGTGCCCTTGCCAGAAATCTGACTGGCATAAGCCTAAGATATGGTTGTTTCCAGGAATTACTTTTTCTAGGCTGCTCAATCTATGTTTTTCTGGAGGAATGGTACAGTGGTGATACGGCAGTAATTATTGGGGCCTGAGGGATCTAGCATCGGCTTCTGCAACAGAGGGAGCACCCAGGAATCTTTCAGGGTATCTGGGACTGTGCTTTAGGTGAAGGATGCGTTGCTAAATCCGGTGATGAAGGGGACTAGGTCTTCAGCGTAATCTTTAATAATGTTGGCGGGGCAGATGTCTCCTTTGCATTTTCATTGTTTTAGCTTTTTTAGGACCTTCGCTGTTTCAGATTCAGATACTTCTCTGAAGTGGAATGGAGGCGAGCAGTGATGGGGAGTGGGAATGTGGGTGCAGGCTTATTTTGTCGCTATTTTTGTTGGAGCAAGGAGATTTTAGCGTGCATAGCGTTCTGAATATTCGTGCATCATATTTCTTCTATGGAGATGGAAGATTGTGGGGTGGATGGGGATTCTAGTTCTCTTAGGATTTGAGAGATCTCAATAGGGGGGGCTAGAGCTAGCATTGGTGATTCTAGGGTTATTCTGTTGCTTTAGCGGCAACGGTAGCTTGTTCGCATTCTTTGGATAAGGAGTTGAAGGCGGCTCTTAGTTGTATTGTCAGGTTCTTTCCCCAAACCCCTTTTGCTGGTCTTTTTTTTGGTGCGTAAGACCTGCAGATCAGGGGTGAACCAGGAATTGGCATGTTGGACTGCTTTAGCTTTCCTAGGCATTAAAGGGGCCACATGGTTAATAGTGGATGTTAAGGTGCTGTAGTACAGGTTGGCTAAGGTGGTGGTGGTGTCTGTTGAGAAGCGATTCTCTAGTTTGAGTGGGGTTAGAAGCTGTGAGATTCTCTAGAAAATGTACGTATGCTACAAGAGCGGGCAGGAGGTAGGGCTGGAGGGGGGCTTTTTGTTTGGCCAGCTGGAGTGTAAAGATGACAGTGTGATGGTCTCACCAAGGGCATGGCGAGACAGATGGACTGGAGATTAGGCTGTTTAGGTCTGCTAGTCAGTCCAGGATTCTTTCCTTATGGATGGGTGTTGCCACACGGTGGGTGAAGCCGAGGTCTGATAGGGCTTTAGCTTCCGCTGTGGCAACTGTCTATGGGATCATTAAACCCCAAGTTGAAGAAGTCCCCTAATATAAGGGATCTGGAGGTGGGCTTGATGCAACTCCCCAACATGTGTTTAAGGTTATCTTCAAAGATGGGGCTGTAGCCTGGCGTCCAGTATAGGATGTGAAGGGTGATTGAGTAATCTGCGGCGCTTGCGATTTTGACTGTTAATAGTTTGCATTTATCATTCATGGGAAGATTGGTCTCTCAAATGTTAATCGAATATCTTTATATCAGAGCGACACCACTGCCCCTGGATAATTCCCTATGCTTTCTTAGGATGGTGTAGCCCTTGGGGATAGCAAGAGATAGTAGTGGGCCAGAGGGTTGGAGTAACCAGGTCTCTTGTTATACCAAGAAGGTCCAGATTTTGTTTACATATGAAGTAATTAATGTCTAGGCCATGGGCTGGGAGGGATCTTGCGTTAATGAGGCCGCAGTTAAATAAGGCCGGTGGGGTTCTGGGGTCTTAATGTCATGGTGTGGGGATTGTGTGATTTGGCTGCTTGGATGGGACTGTGTTTATCACGGGCTATGTGGGATCTGGGACGGTTTATGGCCTGTTGGCCCTTTAAGGTAGCTTTCATCGTGGGGGGGCTCCTTACGTTCGGGTTTATCGGCGAGGGTCCCAATGTGCTTTTCCTGGGGGTGTTCTGCAGTATGAGCTGGAGTGTTGCCAGGGCAGGAGGATGGATACACTGGCCGGGTAGGGACCTGCAACCAAGCAGAGCATTTCTGCTACTCGTGTGTCTGGGTAGGCAGTGGGGGTCGGACATCACAGCGTCTCTCCTAGTGGTCAGTCTCACATTTCTTAAGGCAATGGAAGGGGGTGAGAGTTGATGCAATGTATTGAGTGCAGGTTTTGTGTGGGGGATACTGGTGCATTCGTATGAGGTATGCAAACCTTCACTGGGAGGGGGTTGGATGGTAATACACCCATGCATGTGTTCGCTTTGTTTTGTGAATGTGCCGAGGCGTCTGTAGACTAGCCGATGAGCGGTGGAGTATGTGCAGTGTGAAACGGGAGTTCGGTGAGGTAGACCGATTGCAGGTAGGTGAATGCTGCTGAGGTCTGGTGGAAGCGCATTGGTTGTGACCGCCTGTCTTGTGTTCTTTGTATAGTGAGGGTTGTGTGCCGAGCTCAGTGAAAGTGTGGGAGCTTCTAATGTAGGAGTTGGGCGAGCAGGAGGCAGAAACTCAGTAGGTGCAGGCAGCGTGGAACAATTGTCGGAGTACAGCTTCACAGAGCAGAGCATAGCATCAGGTTTGGCAGACGTGGCAAGTGGCTTACCTTTGCCTTTTGCTGAAATCCATTCGATTTGGCAGAATGGCAGTGACGAGCAGTAGACAGCAGAAAACAGTTGCTGCTGCCTTAGAAGACGCTGGCTCCATCATCCGGCAGACCGGGGGCAGGGTTACTGGTTGCAAATGCAATTAATCAGGTCGGCCATGTTGCTGAGTGCAGCCTGGGGGAGGCTGTTCGTTGTTGCTTTGGCGGGGTAGATCATCTCTTCTGGTGGATACCCTTTCTGGACCTCGTCATTGTCTCAAGTGTCAAAGGAGACCACTTCCTGCTCCCCAGAAACAGCATCTCTGTGTGCCTTGGTCTTTTATGCTGCTGGCTATCTGCAGCAGTTGCCACCTTATGCTTTTTTGAGCACAGCACTTGTTTTCCTCACTAAATGCCACAGCGTTAGCCGTAGAGGTATTCAAATATTCCATGCTTCAAACACTCTGGGGACAGCATGATGGCTCAGAAACTAACAGTGGAAGGCGCAACCTCAACCACTTCACACTCATCCTCCTAATCTTCCTCCTCCGAAGTAAAGCAGGCCCTTTTGAAAAACCTGCTGCAGACCCATCACTCCCTCAATGTATGAACACTGATGGTCGCAGTGATTTTTCTTTGGAGTCCCTTCATCTTGCTCCCTTGCACTTTCCCTACTTTGCCCCGATTGGGAACGGTATTTGTGTTTTTGTATACTGGCGCCAACCAGAATGTTTAGACAAGGACCCTGAATTCTCGGCACTCCGTTTTCAGAGGGATGCCTTCAGTCTTCAGCCTGTGTTTGGGCTTGTGTATGCATGCAGTCTTGGATATTTTCTCTGTAGCCCGACTCGACGCCAGGCCTTTGGAGCATGGACAGACAGCAAGGTTTTCCCTGCTGGCACCTCCTCATGCGACTCTTCAGAGTCAGTGTTGATTACGGTGCTCAATATTTCAGTGTTACTCCCCTGAGGTGGTGGTCTTGCCCTGAGCAGACAATGCATGCATGGCGTATGTTGCCCAGCACTTGGTTCCATGCTCTACATTCTACAAAGGCTCATCAACCAACTCACTCACTACTGGACTGCTGTTGCTGAACGGCTTTAGAGAAGATTTTCTCTGAAATCATTGCATTTTCGATGTAGAGTATCAGGTGAAAGTCTGCGTCAAAAAATGCAGTGCAATGGTGAACATTTTTCACCACTCTGAAGGGGTGGGGAATCTATGAACATCAACATGTGAAGGAGCACTAGCCCCTTTACAAGTAGGATAGGGAGAGTGTGGCACACTCCTGCCTAGGCCCCAATTTTCACATCGGCAAAAAACAGAATACTCTGAGCCACCCACTAGATTGCAGCCTGTGGAAAGCATATGAATCTAAGCAGAGTATATATATATGACAAATATTACATACCTGTAATCGCCTTTCTGATGCTTTTATCTGCCTAGTGTGGCAAATCCTTGGATGTCGTCACTTCTCTCAGAGGGGGAGCTCCTTCCCAGGAGGCCAGGGAGGTGAGGTTGCTACCAGATGGTTCGCTTGGGGGTGGTACTGAGCAGGGGATTGATCTCATGGGTAGGGACAAGGAGGAAGATCCAAGGAGGACGCTGTATAATGACCCTCACCCACCATCCTATACACCTCCCCACCATGTAAATCCCCGTTATATACCCAAACAAACCAGGTATTTATGTGGGTCCAAAGACTATTTCTACTGTGACAAGGAAGAACATGGACTACCCAAGGGAGAGTAATAGAAGTACTGGGGCGAGGAGGAGGCACAGAGGAATATGGATCGAAAGGCCAAAGACACTGAAAACTTTGAATATTCTACCAACCAGCTGATATAAAAATAGATGAGTCCATGAAAGGAGCCAGCCAACCAGCAGGAAAGGCAGTTTAGCTGTGGAAGTTCAACGTGTGGACACCAAGGAAGCAATGAGCAACCCGCTCCCCAAGCCAGAAGGCTGAAAGGGAGGAAACCTTGTCCACGTGGTGTTGAGCCACTTCGAAGCAGGGCTAGAAGCTGAAGGACGGCGGCGTGACTGAAGCGGGTGGACTAGGTGTCTGGAGAACAACGCTGTGGCTACCAGGAATAGCCTACTGCAGAGCCATGTATGATCACTAAAATCAGAGAAGAGCAACACGAACGAGACCAGCTGCCCCTCAGAGACTGGGTGAAGAGCTCGAGAGAAACAGGTAATGTGAGAGGAAGGAAGTCCGAATAGGGCTCGGGTATGAGAACTATAGTTACGAGTGAGAAAACGTGCATCAGAAATCATCTTCCTCAGAACAATGGTTGGTCGCAGAAAACCTTTGAGACTAAGTGAGAAAGAGTGCATCAGAGGTTGTCTTCCTCGGCACAGTGGTTGGTCACAAACCACTTCCAAAGTAAATAGAGAAAGAGCACACTGGAAGGTGTTTTCTTCGTGGCAGTACCTGGTAGGAGAGTGAACTAGGTCTGCTAAAAACAAGCCACAGAGAAGTACAGATCTGGGACCCGCACCAACAAGGTTCAAGTTACTTACCTGTAACTATTGTTCAGCATGGATTCACATGCTCATGAATATTCTGCATCGTCAGGCTGGGAATCCTCGGTAAAAGAAAAAACGGTTCCACATTTTCTTAAAAACTGAATTTGTCCTCTAAATCAATCACTGTCCTTTGGGTCAAACTAACCCCCTCCATTGACAGTCCTCTCCCCAAGCCCCTCCTCTGGCAGCCATCTTCAGATTTGCTAAGCACAAAGTGGCAGCATGACCAAGAAGAGTTCCAGAGGCGGCGGAGTGAGGGTTTGCATGTGAATACATGCAGACCCATGCTGGAGAACAATAGTTACACGTAAGTAACTTACACCTTCTCCAGCATGGGGTTTGCGTTGGATCCATATGCACATGAATAACTAATACATAGCAGTACAAGATTACACAACCACAGGAGGTGACAAGGCTCGACAGAAGCAATTAACTCTTATATCGGGAATAGGCTCACCTCAAGTAAACAGGTTGCATAGCACTGCGTGGCCGGCTCTGGACTCCTCCCTGGAATCTCTGTAGACGCAGTAGAACTTCATGAAGGTTTGTGTGGACCCCCACGTAGCAGCCCTGCAGATGTCCAGCAGGGGCACACCAGCAGGAAACGCAGTCATCACAGTGATCGCTCAGTGGAGTGTGCTCTAGGATGGCCGGGCAGCGGTTGATTTGCCAATCGATGAGTGTGTGATGAAGCTGGAGATCCACCTTGAAATGGAAGCCTTGGACAACGCCTTCCCATGGTTCACATGACCAACGTTCACAAAATTACAAGCTACTCCTTAGTCCCCTTTCCTCCTTACTGCATGGGTGTCCCTCCTAGGGACGGGAGACCGAACCTCACCAGAAAAAATCATCTTCCCCTTTAAATTTAGAGGTGTGTGGCGGTGTGGCCCTGGGAGCATGCGCTCCCCCGACTCCACCCACCAGCGCCACTCCTCAGTCCCCATAGACGCGTCGACAATATTACCATTGACTAATGACACCAGTTTTATTAGGGGGGAGGATGGTGGGACGTATGGAGGAAAGGGGACTTAGGAGTAACTTGTAATTACTCTTACGTCCCGTCCCCTTGCCTCCGTACTTCAAGGCCCATTACAACTGAATGTAGCCCCAGGGTGGAGGAGCCCCTCCTTAAAAACACAAGTGCCTTAATACTGCCTGCCCAAATGCCACCTCAGACCTGGAGCAGGCATCCAAACATTAGTGCTTGCAAAAAGCAGAGGGATTGGCCCACGTGGCCGCCCTGCTGATGACCTGCCACGGGACGTGTCTCTGGAATGCGACCGCCGTTGCCTTGGCCCTGATAGCGTGGGCATGCAGGTTTGCCAGAAGTGCCTTGTGCTGCCCCTCATAGGCCTCCTTAATGGCTACAACCATCCATCTTGCTATGGATGCCTTGGAAGCCTGGTGTTGTGCCCTTCACCCACCGAAGGTGATAAATAGAGCCTCGGATTTGCAAAAGCTCCTGGTTGTGTCCAGATAGAACTTTAGCGCTCGCCTACCATCTAAACAGTGCAGGACACTGAGGATTGTCCTTGGGGTCTGCAAAGAAAGTGGGGAGAACTATCTCCTCATTAAGGTGAAACGCTGAGACTACTTTAGGTAAGAACACAGGGTGCCATCTAAGGACCAACTTGTCCTTATGAAAGGTAGAGTATGGCTCAGACACCACCAGAGCTTGAATCTCGCTGACCCACCTTGCAGACTTAAGACCCACCTAAAGGACTGTCTTCATGGTGACTAGCCTGATGTCCGCGGACGCCATTGGCCCAAAGGGTTTATGCGCCGACACCTAACACTATGCTGAGGTCATACACAGGGTGGGGCTTATTGATGGGCGGGTAGAGCCTAGTGCGGCCCGTCAGATGTCAACCACCGATTGGAGGATGAGAAAATGTCCTCCTCCGAGTTCCAGTAAGCACCAATGGCTGTGAAATAGGTGCAGCATGCGTCTATCTGCACTCCAGAGTGTGCAAGGAGTGCTGAGAATGAAATCACATCGTTCAGTGCGCAGGTGAGTGGGTCGACCTCCTTAGCTTCGGCCCAGTGGCAGAACCTAGCCCACTTGCTCTTGTACTGACTTCTAGTAGCATCACTCCTAGCCCCCTGAATGATGTCGAGGTTAGCCTGCGAGAGGCGCAGATGCTTCACTGTTACCCACATAGGAACCACGCTGCAAGGGCTAACTTCTGAGGGGCGGGGTGGGTCACTGTGCCCCCCTGCTGTGACAGGAGAGGAGCTGTGCCCTGTGGAAGGTGAATCGGAGGCTGGTCCAACAGGCTCATAGCTCCAAGAACCATGGCCTCGCTGGCCACCACAGAACTATCAGAATGATGTTGAGGTGACAGAACTCTTATCTAGCAAATCAACCTCTGTACCAGTGGAGTGGGAGGGAAGGCATAGGCGTTCATGCTGTTCCACTTCATCTGTAGTGCATCTCCCAGAGAGCCTAGACCCTGACCCTGCCAAGATACAAACTGAGGGCATTTCCTGTTGAACCAGGTGGCAAAGAGGTCTACCTGAGGATGACCCCATTTGTTGAAGATCTCCTGAAGGACCAGACTGTTTAATTGCCATTCGTAATTGTCCGCCCCCCAAGCCTGTTGAGCCTGTCCCCCTCCATGTTCGACTCCCCCAGGAGGTGGATCGCTGTTAAGTGAATGTCGTTCGCCGGGGCCCATTCCCAGATGTTGACCACCAGGGTGCATAGACGAGGGGACCTTGCGCCACCCTGCTTGTTGGGGTAATACATGCTGGTGGAGTTGTCTGTCTCAATGAGTATCATTTGTCTGCTGATGAGCAGTAGGAAGGCCTTGAGAGCCAGCCCGATGGCCTTCAGCTCTAGCCAATTTATATGGGCCTCCTGTTCCTGAAGGAACCACACACTGGATGCTGTGGTTGTCCAGGGTCGCTCGCAAGCCCTCCAAGGACGAATCTGTGTTGATGGTAACCTGCGGAGCTGGTTGTCGGAATAGCCTGTCTATCCTCCGGTTGCAGTCCGTGCTCCACCAGACTAGGTCCTGGTGTAGAAAGGGAAGAATGCTGACAAGTTGCGATTGTGAACCCCGCTCCTGATTCCTTGAGGCTGTGAAGTGCAGCTGTAATCCCCTCATTTTGAGTCTTGTGTAAGGCACTGCCAGAAGACATGGAGCCATGATACCCAGGAGGTGCTGGTACCACCATGCTGAGGTTACCTCTGCTGAGAAAATGTTTTGTGGCCATCTTGCTGGCTGCGATCTAATCCTCTGAGGGAAAACATCTCTTGTATCTCGTATCCTAGATGAGGCCCAGGAGCGTCAGCCTCTGCATCAGTTCCAGCTGCTATTTCTTGAGATTGTTGGAGAATCCCAAGTCGAGTAGCGTGTTCATGAGGGCAGAGGAGGTAAGAGGGACCGCCACCGAGGATCTCGCCCCGACAAGCCAGTCGTCCAGGTACAGATAGACATGGTGACCTTGGGCCCGGAGAAGGGCTGCCACTGCATAAGCCTGGTAAAGACCCTGGGGGCTGAATTGAGGCCAAAGGGTAGAACCTTGTATTGGAAATGGAAACCCATGATCCTGAATCGCAGGAAGGAGAACGATGCGGTTGCCAAATCGGGACGTGCAGGTAAGCGTCCTTCAGATCCAGGGAGCACATCCAGTCTCCACTGCACAGTGTCTCCACAATAAGCGCTGGCGTAACCATCTTGAACGAAGTGGGAGGGAAAGGTTCAGGGTGGAAAGGTCCAACACAACTCTAAGGCCAGCCTGGTTTTTCTTGTGTATGGCAAAAATCCTGGAGTAAAACCCATGCCCCGCAGAGGTGCTGTCCCAAACTGTGGGAGCGGAGGGGAGGAAAGAGAAGAGGGAGGAACCGGTAGGCGGTACCCCGTGGACACTACTGATAAGATGCAGGGATCTGCGAACTTCATGTGCCAATTGTGTGCGTGGAAGGCAAGCCTGCCCCCCACCGGAGACAAGTGGACCCCGGACGGGAGTGTCATGCCTTTTTTCCTTCAGAGGCTGAGGGGGGACTGAAAAAAGCCCTTAATATCCTGCATTGTGCCATTTGCGGTGGTGCTGACTCAGAGCGGTCCGGCTGTCTGGACCAATGTTCTTGGAAGCCCTGGAACCCGCCAAAGGCCTGACCCTTGTCGGAACGCTTGTGCGTTGGACTGTAGTTCTTGGGCGTGGACTTCGTAAGGCTGGATAAGGATTTCGCAGTCTGAGAACTGTTGTTCTTATCCAGTTCCTCGTTAGTGGAATGAAAGAGGTTGCTACCCTCGAATGGAAGGTCCAATATGCGCTTGTGGACGTCTGAGTTGAACTTGGCAGCCCGGAGCCAAGCAGTCCTCATGTCTGTGGCGATGCTGATGGCCCGGCCTGAGGTGTCAATATACGCCACTGTGGACTCCATGATGTGAGCCACCATCTCTGCTTCTACCAGCCCCACACTGAAGCGTGCCTGACAGTGCACCGCAAGTTCTGGAAGGAAGTTCCCACCAAAGCCTCTGGTTAATGGCTGCGAGCATGGCATCCACCTTAGCTTGACAAAGGTGCAGTGAGGCCTTGGAATAGACCTTCTTTCCATAAACCTCCAAGATCTTCTCCTCCTTGCCTAGCAGAGCAGAGGACGAGTTGGCCGATGAAGACTGAGGCTTCAAGTATATGGAAGCTGCGGCAATCACTGAGGAGTGTTGTAGAGGGTGTGCCATCAACAAGAGTGTATCCCTCTCCAACTGCCTGTACTTTGAGTCGAGGCACCTGTTGGTGGGCTGCGCTGAAGGGGGCTTCAGCCATCCCTTTTTGGCCAAGGCGACAACGTACTTATGCATCGGAATCCCTGTTCTTGTCGCAGACGTAGAGTGAGGACTTCGGCCAGGACCCCCACTTCGGGTTGCTAAACCTTGGGTTGTGGAAACCCCAAGTATTCAGCCAAACCTGCAAGTCAATCATGGAAGGTCTTGGCTGACCATGGTGTGTCGGGGTCGTCGTCCTCATCAGTGTCCACCAGGGTGTCCAACTGGTCTGGTGCCGGTAGAGGGGGTATCTGCCCTGCGATGTAGAATGATAAGCGGTATGCCATGTACCTGGTGAAGACCAGTCCCACCTGGACACTTGATCTCCTACCTGCTCCCCAAACAGGGTTGGTGTCGGGTGAGCGGCGATCTTGTCTGGCACGTCAGCCATCTTGTCGAGCTGCGTGCCACGTGTCTGCGTCGTGGTGCTTGGCTCACTGGGACCGGCCTCCTCCTGGACTCTTGGCAGTGTATTTTGAGGCCTACCCTGCCCCTCAGGACGATACCTGGGAGGCATCGTGCACTCGGCTGTATCGCTGGTAGTGCTGCGTACAGGCGCCCCTCAGACATTTGTCCAGTAGTAGGGCATAGCCCCTCAGATGGACACCCGGTAAAAGAACGTTGCAGTCCCTCAGTGCTGTCTCCAGAAGGATCTAGCAACCCTTCGACCTGGCGGCCGCTAGCCAGATGAACCTTGGTATCTGCGCTGGTGTGAGAACCTGAACGGTCCCTCCCGCTGGGACGTTTCCTAGGGTAGGAGTCACCATTGCGGGTTGCGATGGAAAAGAGCGGCCCTGTCTTGGGCCTTGATCCGTACCCTGGAGGTGACTTCTCGAAGAGCTCACTCCATCTTGCTAATCTGTTCTTCTAAGTGTGCGGTTTAAGCTTGTTGCATGCAGTTCAGCCCTCCCAGCCGTGGTCGGGGCCAAGGCAGTGGAGGCACAGGGCATGGGGGTCGGACGTGGCGGCAGGGGGGGGGGGGAGAGAGCCCCTCGCAGGCTGTACACCTGCTGAAGCCCAAGGACGTTGACATGCACAGAGGAGGAGCGTGGCGCAGATTAGAAGAACAAAGACAGTAACCCGTGAAGAGCATGTGCAATTACAAGGCCGAAGCCAAACCCAGGAACACTGGTGTAAGCAGTCCATTCCAGTCGACGTGGAAAAGAGGACTGAGGGGTGGTGCTGGTGGGCGGAGCCAGAGTAGCGCATGCTCCCAGGGCCACATCCCTATGCGCCTCTAAATTTAAAAGGGGAAGAAGATTTTTCCTGATGAAAAAGGTTCTGTTCCCCTCCCTAGGAGGGAGGGCCATGCAGTATGGAGTAAAGGGGACGGGACGTCAGAGTACAGTTGTGAAGTCTTGCGGAAATCCTTCAGCATGCCACGAAGAACTTCAGGGCACAAGCAATGCCCAACGACTGCAAGGTCCTTTCTGCCGCCAACAAGTTTTCTTGAAAAAAAACGGTAACACCAAAGGTTTGCTGAGGTGGAATTCTGACTGAACCTTGGGCATGAAAGAGGGGTGCATACGCAGCATCACCCTCAATTCCTGGAAAGCCAGGTATGGTTGCTTGCAGGATAGGGCCTGGATCTCACCTATACTTCTGGCAGAGGTGATGGCCAAGAGGAAAGCTGTTTTCCATGAGAGAAACTTGAGTGGGGCCTGATGCAAAGGCTCGAAGGGGGCGCCCATGAGCCTCGTCAGAACCACGTCGAGTTCCCACGCCGGGGCAGGAGCATTCAGTGGTGGAAAAGATCTGAAAAGTCCTTTGAGCAACTCCTTGATGAGTCAGTGGTACCAAAGTGAAGATCTTCCTGGTGACCTGGCATAAGGGGAGATAGCCACGAGATGTACCTTGATTGAGGCGTTTGCCAGTCCTGCCTTGGCCAAGGATAGCAAGTACGGAAGGATCTGTGAGGCCGTGACCCTCAGAGGGGTAATCTTCTACGAGCGGCACCATGTAGCGAAACGCTTCCACTTGTGACCGAAGCAGTTCAAGGTTGACTACGCCCTGGCCAGGAGCTCCCTGCAGTGCACTGGCAACGCATATCCTCCAACCTCTAGGGCGACAGGAGCCAAGCCCCGAGTTGTGATAAAATCGCACCTCCTTCTCTGGTGAGAAGATCCGGAACCACTTGCATCTAGCCCGGAGGTGATGCTGACAGGCTGAGATGGTCTGGGTAACAAATCTGCCTTGGCGACGCCGGGGCGATGAGTGCCATCTTGCGTTGACACTGTCCGAGTATGTTGAGGACTAGTATCAGTAGAGGGAATGGAGGAAACTCATACAGAAACAGCCCGTCTCACAGGAAGGAGAACGCGTCCCCCAGGCATCTCAGTTGGTGGAATCTGCTGGCAAACGTCTGGCACTTGGAGTTCACTGCCATAACAAACAGATCAATCTGGTTTATGTCCCGCTTGACGAATAGGCTGTCCACCTGATCTTGACAAAGCTCCCCCTCATGGCAGGAGCGCAGTTCCCTGCTGAGGGAGTCTGCGATGGTGTTCTAGACTCTCGCCAGGTGTAGAGGGACCAGATATACCCTGTCCAACGGCCAAGCTCCACAAGTGCCACGCCTCCTTGGAGAGCACCGGGGATCTAGTGCCCCTTGCTTCTGGATGTAAAACATGGTGGTGGTGTCCGTGAAGATCCTCACATCCTTGCCATTTAGAGACGGGAGGAACTAATTGAGGGCGCAGAACACTGCCCGTAGCTCCAGTAGGTTGATATGAAGACCCTTCTATGGCAGCCACAGGCCTCTGGCGCGTGCAGACGTCCGCTGTGCGCTCCCCATCCCTCTAGGGAGGCATCCGTGTTCACTGTCTCCTGGTATGGGGGGGCTTTGAAATCCCGTGTCTTGGGCGATGCTGGAGCGGACATCTCAACATAATATCACCTGACGGAACTAGTCGTTGGGCAAGATATTGTCGGCGAAGCTTCCAAACACCTGTATCCAACCGGCGTCCAGGAATTTGACCATATGGCCCTTTGTATATCGTGCATGCAATGGAAGGGGATGCAGATTAACTCTGACACCACTAATCAAACAAACTCAGGAAGATGGCAAAGGTTGCTGTTTTATTAACAATTATCTAAAACCAGGAGTTACAACGGACATAAACCAGCATTCATTCGAGCTCAGTGAATTTCACATAAAACCAACCTTATATACAATAAATAAGTCAGTCGTGATGTCATACTACGTGGCAAATGAGAAAACCTATGAGGTTGTGATACGTTCAAGGGGAACATCTAAGTATACTTTCTATAAGGGTTGGGATTGTGACTGTCAGATGGACAACTTATGCTTACCCCTTCAACACTATTAAGTACACGGTATATCATTGGTCTTCAAATTATAAGGCCCTTCATTATACGGCCCTTCTTTAATTGGTTGGCACGTTCATGCCACGTCTGGAAAATTTGGTTCACTTAGCAGTATGTAAACTCAAACCCAGGTGCCAGGAGGTGGACTCGATTTTACCTCTCCACCCAATTAGCCCAACATCTCTCATCACCCATGCCTTCTGCCATGAAGATTGCCTTTGAACTTGGCCTTGGTATTCTCATCTCTGGTAATATCTGGTAGTGGGAGCATGCACTATCATTCTAGGACTCCGTGCTCAACTCTACTTCCATCCTTCGCTCACGTGACATGAGACCACGATCTGGTCTATTTTGCAGCATTTAAATGTCGTAAATGAATAAAACTTGGCACGCTTGGTGTTCTTTCTTTGCACCTCAACAAGGGACTATGCAATGGCGGCTTCGCCTACAGTCTATTCACTACATATAGTGTACCATCTTCTAATATTACTTAATTTACTTGCGTTACAACATCTGTACAGTTACTGAACAGCTTGCATTTTCTGCAGTGCTTCTCATGCATGCAATCTTTTTGCATATATACTCGATTCCTAACTTTGTAATCAGCTCTTATAAGAGTCATACATTCTCTTCAGACAGTCTCCTCAGTGCGTCATGCTCATCTCTTGTGATGTCACAGGCTTCTCTTTCACTCTTTCATATTCCTTCAGGGAGTTCCTACCTCAGATTTCTGTCTTAGTGGATACATTTGATAAGGTTTTCTCCGCGGCTATCTTCTTTGGAATATTCTCTGTGGTATGATCACAAATAGCTAGTGTCAAGCATGGCACAATTTCAGGCTTCCAACATACAAGAGATAGGGGAGCAGGATTTCCTGCAGAAGCATGCAGCTGCTCCTCTACACTCCCGCCTTTGGTCGAGCCATCGACCACCTCTTGATATTAAGTGCTTCTTTTGAGTTCAGATCTTCATCAACCTCTCAGGGTGCCGTCTGATTTGATATGTTCATTCACACTCCAGGTCATGTAGTTGCATTGTCCATTCAGATTACAATAGACCCTTCGTCCCACATACTTCTTATGCTTTTTCGGATACAGGAACTCCGTTCCTTCAGGTGCTACAATGCTGGCCCCTATGTGTTTTTTTATATCTCCTTCAGCAGTCAATTCCTTGGGTCCAAACATCGATCATGATCTTCATTCCTACTGCTTTCTTTGCTGTCTTTTTGCATTGGGCAATTATTACCTGATCTCACACAATGCAAACATCACCATCACCAATATTTCACTAAGAAACTTGAAGATGTTCGCCATCCACTGCGGAAACCAAGAGAATATGGAAGTAAACCAACTTTCATCTATAATGTCCTCTGTCTTGTCTTCCATTTTGTTATGCAGGTTCGTTAGCAACGTTATGGCCTCTGTCAAAGTCCCATTCCCATCATCATTAGATGTATAAATGTGCAACATGATGGCCCGATTTTGGCACAAACTCCTTCCGTTGCTGTGATCATGTCAAGGACATATTTGTTCTGCAGGGTCATCAGTCGTATGGCCCTCAGCTCTTCTTTGATAGCACTGAATCCCTTTATGGTGGTGTTGATTGTCTGCAGAAGCTCCCATCTCGTAATCTGCTCCCATCTCGTAATCTGCAAACACTTGGAATTGGCCATAGTTTGGATCCCAGGCAGGACTATAGTCGTAAATATTGAAGCAGTCTTGCTGAACAACCTGTGTTCATCTGGAATTGAGTCATATGCTTCTATTGACTTGGCTGAGAAATAATTCCCTCTTTTGGTCCAATTGAGAAATTCAAGCAATCTTTTTCTCAAATAAGCATCTACTTTTGGAAATTCTCCAATGTTCAGGTCACTCTGAGGAATCACTAATGCTGGAACATGGATGAGCATCAAGGAACACGTCCATCCCCAATCCATGGGCAGCTTGATGTAGGCATAAGGCCCACAAGCCCAATATCGATCTATCAGGATGGCTGTCCTTGCTCCCATCCTGGAAACATCAACTGTAGTTTTGCAGTCTTTGTCATCTCCCACATGATTCTTTCCATGTCTCCGGAAGTACAATGTCACATTCGCCAATGCGATCACAACCATTGGACCAGATTCATCATCTATCCATGTCAGTAGTTTGGCATTGTTCACTCTCTGCACCTCGTGTACATATTCTGACTTCAGTAGATGAGACGCACAGGACATCAGTCCTCCTTCCCATCCCTTTTTGGACTTCACTTGTCCAGAGACTAAGACTTGAGTTTGTCCCCAACATCCATGTGACCCAGCTATTTGTTATATCAGCGCAATCCATTCTCTTCACGTCTTCAATGACTACCTCTTCCTGTCCTGCTGCAGGATACACAAACACCTTGCTCTCCCATCCAGGTTCATTTTCCATCTGTGTAATGTTGATATAATCATCCTGGAATGGAAAACAACCATTTTGATCTCCATCGTAAGGTGGCCCAACTTCCCTGAAATTGTCCTCTAGTCACACATGCTGCAAGAGGAGGCATCTGGCATAATGCTCTGGGACTTCTTTAGAGATAAAAGTACACACTGTATTCATGGCATAGGGCATTAGAGTGCAGAGGTAGCAACTCTCAATAGATGTTCTCTCTCCCAACTTTCTCATGTCCTGATACTACATGTTATTACCCAAGTGTGCTGCAGTGTCTAGATAGGTATCTATCCCCTCATTATCTTCCTATGCATTTCTCTTGTCTACCATATTCAGAGGTTGTGTCATACTCATGAAGCAAGTCAAAAGCAGTTTTCACAGTGGGGGGGAACCATAGGGGCCTTTGCCTCATCAGGCGTACAAACATTATAGATACTGTCATGATTCCTGCCCCTCATGTCCCCAGCCCTCCAAGATGTCAGGCTGGAGCCAGGCCACAATCACCTACATGGCCCTCAAGGGCCTCTCCATCCCTCCAAAGACCCACTTGGAGTCAGACTTGGCGCTTGTGGCACCAGACTCACTCACCCCCATAGGATAACATTGGGGATTGGACTTGCAGTGCATTGATGGGGACAAGATGGATGCCCCCACATTTCGGTTCCTAGAACTGCATGTGCAGTCTAGTCTTTTGGGAGTGGTTCAGCCCAGACACACCTGGGATACCCAGAGACTATTTAAGCCACGCCCAGGCTGAGAAACATGCTTTGTGTTTTCTGTACCTGCAGCGTGACACTCACCGTGTTCGGATCGGACTCCAGGAGGCCTGCATCTATCTTCTGCGCTCAGCTCCTGCAAGAACAAGAACACTGTTAGGAACAGTCTTACCTTGCGGCCCTTCTGCCCATTATTCATCGCTTCTTCTGTTCTGCTGTCATCTTCGGCGGTGTCATTCCCATCCCGGCACGCCGCTTCCTAAGTAAAAGGGAAAAGAACAGAAAAAAGACACAGAAAAAGAACTCCGTTCAATACAAATACGAAAGGGTCGCATCGCGCTCTCACTCACCTTCAGCGCTACTCATCTCAGCAGCACATCACCATCCCCGGACGACGGCCATCATCTAAGGAAGGAAAGGAAAGAAGTTAGAGAACTGTTCAAAAGACTCATTATACTTACCTGTCAGACTCTTGCCAGTGAAGTAACTAGGCAGCAACGAGCCTGCATCAATCAACGCGTCCCTGCGCTGAAAGCAGGACGGAGAGCACACTTTCCAAGAAAACAAAGTGAGCTGTGGATCAAAGGCAAGGGAAGGGTTGGACCTCGGGGAAGAACGGGTTCAAGCACACAGAGACAATAGGGAGTTAAAACTCTGCCAATCCTGTGTTTCAGGCCCAGTCTCCAGTCGAGTAGACTCCAGGGAAGTGTTCGAGGTCGTAAGAGGTCAGAACAGGCTGAGTGACGTCCCCGTGGATACCAGGTGAGTGTTACAGAGACTGAACAATGAGGAACTGAAAGAGTGTAATCGTGCAGGCATATATTATGCACAAAAACATTGGCATCCACCTTTCACGCTATACTGGTACTTGTTGCACTTGTTTATTCTCTAGAACTGCGCCATCTTCTACATTGCTCATCTTTAATACAATCACATTTCTTTATACATGTAACTGTAAAATGTGCTCACTAACTGCAATGAGATGCCTTTTTATCACTGCGCCAGTTTTAGGATCCTGTAAAAAAGTGCACATTTCAACGTCTCTTCTGACAAGAGCAGGAAAAGCTTGAACTATAAACACAAAAACAGCAAGCAGAAGCTGATGGACATCACCGTCAGCAAGCACCATATAGTTAACTGCTTAGAACAGTTATTTTCCACTAAATGAATCTGGATACTGATCTCGTTTCCAATTTCTGATCAAGAACTGACATTTAAGCACAACTGATACTTCAATGGTTTTTTAAAGTTCATTTTTGGCCTACTGAAATTCTATTAAGGATTCCAATCGGGCGTCACACACTGGACCAGCACACTTGATCTTAGCCTGGGATGTGGTGCTCAATAGGAATGCTTTTTCTTTAATCTCAACTAATTCGAATTGAGCCGGTACCCGACCCGTCTCACACCCCCTTTTACCAATTCCCCGGGTCCCAATGGACCATGAACCAGGCTGGTTGGTGAAATTACAATATTTATTTTTAAAATTCACACAAATCACACAAATCACACAAATCTTAATATTGGGCAGCAATCACCAAAGGGGTGATAACTATGGAAATGGAAGCAACGCATTTAGTTAACCTTCTAGTAGATTAGGATAGATAGCAACCAAGTTAAGGTTTCCCCCTGCAATGTTCCCTCAACCCACAAATATTCGAATTCTGAATGGATAGGAAGAAGCAGAAAATAAAATAAGAGGCAAAAGCGGATTTTAAACCCTTTGCAAATGCCTAAAATGACATTTGGATTTTGACAATATGTGTGTTTAAATAAGGATATACATATATTTTATCACAGTATTAGGATGTTATATCACTAAAAACCATCACAAAAGAATACAGTTCACAAAGCAAGTTAAAATTGAAAACCCAGTGCACCGAATTCACACATGGAAAATAAGCATTTTTTCTAGTTTCCAGTTTTAAATGCCAAAACTTTTTTTTTCTTTTTTAAACGGGTGAAAAAAACTGAATCAGAATGCGGTTTAGGGCAGGGTGATAGATGCACTGCACAGGCACAATGCAGGAGTGAAAGGAGGGCTATAGTTGGTGAATTGAGAGAGATTTGGAAGGTAGAATGAGGTTAGTTTTTGGGAAAATAGAGCAGTTAAAATGAGAAAATCGGTTTTGAAAATGAAAGACAAATTTTACTTAAACTAAATTATGTAGGCTATATTGTTAAAGAAAGCCACGGTAAGTTCAGAAATTGATTTACGACGTCAACCTTTTCCTGCCATGTTCAGATCTATGTGGGATTTACTTTAAATTATTCCAAATCTTACTAAGGGTTTACAATATGAGGTGAAGGAAAGAATTGCGCCAACACTAGAAACAACAAGAACAGGCTGCACAGAGAATTAGAACAGTCTAGACAAGTTATCAGGGTATGGACAGGGTTGCTTAGAGAGTGGCACAAAGTCAGAGGTCAAGATGGGGTAGACTGTGTTATGGGATGGGGAATACTCACAGGCCGCTCTTAAATTTGGGATAAGGAACAGTCAACTGGGTTCTAGACTCCAGGGCTCGGGTCACCAGGTAGCGGTGGACTCTCCTAGCAGAACAACTGGGACTGTCTGGTCACTGGATAATCAGGATGGCAGGGTTGCAGCGGGCCTGCAGTTAGCGGGCAAAAAGCCAGGCTGGTCTCAGGTTGCTTCCCAAAAGAATACCACAGCTTTTCCCTTTGGTTATAGGGATTTTTAGTGGGATTTCTGGATTGAGGCGTTGCTGGGATGGTCAGCAATGCTTTGGCCTTGCTGTGTAATCTGGAATCAGCTATGCTTTGGCTATGCAGTGGGATCTGGAATCTGGCAAGATGAATGAAGAACATCAGGAACGCAGGTGCAGGAAGTTCAGGAAAGATTCTGTCTAGAGTTCTGTCAGCCACCCTTTTTATAGAACATGGCGACATCATAGAATTATATGGTAGGGCAGGCTTAGCTAAGCATGCCTCTAAACAACTGGATTGGTCAGGGGTGATAGTTACTGGCTTCCTCTCAGCTGGTTAGGTTTCAAGGGCATGATGTCAGATTTATGATGCAAGTTTTACAATGTCCAGAACCTCCCACAGTTACTTTAGCTAAAATCCAGTTTTGCCATAAATGGCACATTTGTACAGTTGGAGCCTTTTAACAAATTACATAAGCAGGCTACATATTTTATGCAGAACATGCCAGTCCAACTCTCCAGTTTATGAGACATTGTTTCGCCCTTCCAATGATTTTTTGTCATTTTTAGTGTGAAATATTCGGCCTAAAATTCTATAACTTTATACATGTGTATGGATTATCATTAGGAATATCAGTATTGATTTTCACATTGGCATCAGGTACACTTTCCTTGGAATACCAAATTCTCTGCCATTTCTGTTCCCGAGGTGGCAGTGAAAGCTACGTCTTAAATTAAAACCCACAAAATTACATTAAAATTTTACTTTTTACATCCCTGCAAATTTCTGCTGCAAAAATAACCGTCTTCAAAGTTTCTTAATAAAATATTTTTTTGAAACAAATTGGCATCCTTTGTCCTTCACTGGAACCATTATTTTTATTTCAGCTACCACCAACTGTCAATTCAGCCCAGTGTGGGGAGGGGGTTTCCCAGTTTCATTGAATGTTTATGGCAGCTTCCACTTCACAGGTTGGTGTCCCAGAACTTCCCTTGTAAGAGGCCTCAGCCCAGACAAAAGTCTGCCAAGGTAGCGTTTAGCACTTGTGTGGTCTAGCATCTACTGTGAGGGGCCTTCTTTTGTTGGCAACCCCCAAGCCGAAACCTGTTTCGGGCCGGTTTCCCCCATGTAGCCAATGCAATTAAATTCCTTATTTTATTTATTTTTGTTATGAATCAGAATAAAGCCTGTTGAATGAAATCTCCCATATACGTTCCACAGCACAAAACCCATTCAAATTGCTAGATAAGGGCAGGGCCTTATCGAACATACACTTTTAAACAAGTATTTTTCTTTATTTGCAAAAGTATATTTAAACATGTGGTGACTGCTAACATTTTCCTTGCAAATTCGGTTTTTTCCTCTTCCCTCTGAATTCCCACATTGTTTTGTAGCCAGAGTTAGTTTCTTGTATGCAGCAATTTGTTTAAACACAGATGCACTGAAATTGACATAGGCCCAGAGAGCCAGGGCCTCACATTGATCTTTATTTTGTATCCCCAAAA
Organism: Ambystoma mexicanum; assembly: GCF_040938575.1. NCBI lineage: Eukaryota > Metazoa > Chordata > Amphibia > Caudata > Ambystomatidae > Ambystoma > Ambystoma mexicanum. The sequence goes on along the minus strand of NC_090931.1, from coordinate 274,239,455 downwards.
GTAAAGCGTTTCCTGTGTAGCTGAAGTAAAGCTTCTTTTGATTTCTTCAGACCCGAACAGCCGCATTCAGGGATACTGCTCTTGTCTGCTAGAGCACAATGTGAATATGGATCAGCATGGCAGGGTCTCATTAATAAAAGTAGTGTGATGAGGAACAGAGTACAAGAGCATTAGAGTGGCATCATTTTAAAATGTAAATATTTCCCTTTTTCAAAGGGAACTTTGGGCTTGCAGCAAAGCAGCGCTGCTTTTTCACTCCTTTTGTGAGGCTTTCCCAGTGTGCCCCCTTGTTCAATCCTGCCCAATATGTGCTTGGCAAGATGGTGCAGCCATCTTTTTGTAGTTGCAAAACGCAGTTTTGCCGTGAGGCAGTGGTGCTCACAGGAGCCAGCGCAGCCATTTTGCTGCTTCTGCTGAAGTGCAGCTTGGTTATGGATAGGAGTAATGCGGAGTGGGTAAATATATCCCTCAATTCGCTGCAAGTCTTTGCACTCATGCCAAACGATGAAAGGGTGGGTCTCACCTTTAAAGGCTTTTACATCACCCCAGTGAAGCGAAGCTCGTCTTCCTTGCAACTTTATGGCTGAAGGGGTTGTATTTTCAACCCAAAAGGGACCATTGAATCGTGGCTCATGCTACTTTCTAGTAAAGTTTTTAATGAGCACTCGATCCCCAACATACAAGTGCCGAAGAAGTTGAGTAGGGTTGGTAGTTGAACTGTCTTCATCTGTTTTCTGAGACCGACCCCCCCCCCTTGCACTTGACTTGATCTGAAATGAAAGAGATGCTAGAGGTCATACATGGCAAATAGTCATGCAATTCATCACCTAAAGTTTTACCTACACTTTGGGCATCACTTCTACTCCTAGATGGAGGTGTAAGAGGCGTTCTCTTACATCCCCCTTTCACTACTTTGTGAGGGGTGAGGGGATGGTCTGATCCTGGCGGATTCCGAAGGGCATATAAATCTAGGGGGACACAATATAGCCATACCTTCTTCAAAGACAATTTAATCTTTGAAATCTTTTCTGTAAGTGCCAGGATATTATGCAAGAGATGCATACTCGTCCTTGGAACTTAAGGGGGTAAGGAGGCTGTTGCGTCTCTCACATATCCAATTCGCTTGCAATGGTAAACAGAAGAAAATGTACATTTTATATTTAATAGAAGCCCCATTGGTTCAAATAGCTCATTAACAAAATGTGGCCATTGTCTGATCTCAGCACTTCACACACGCCCCATCTCGGAAAGACTTTACACACTAAAAACTTTGCTGCACAAGGGGCATCAGGGTGTGTACACAGACCTGCCTCAATCCACCTAGTGAAGGGACACACCACCACTAATACATAGCTATATCCACTACACACCCGCAGTATGTAAATGCTGAAATGGACCATTCAGTCGAGGTATTACCCGTCTAATCATTCTCAGTATATACCCAGCAGTAAACTTTTGACACACGATGCAGTTTACAATAAATAGTGCAACAAATTCAGAATGAACCAGTCCTCTGCAATAGTAGCAGCAAGCCTGTCCCTAGTTACATGCGCGGGGTAATGCAGTTCTTCAAGCGTGACCTTTAATAATGCTACTGGCATTACCAGCTTTCCAGTGCTGTCTTGTCACCATAATGCTGCTGTGGGGAATAAAGAACACCTCTTTGTTTCCACAATTCCTGCTCTTCCTGTGGGGCACTCCCTTGAATCTCTTAGCTCGTTTATTGACAATTTATTAAACCTTTCTTCAACGAACATGGTTAGGACTACTTTTTCTTTAATAATCTCAGTATCAAAACTCAAAGTATCTGGGGAATATGCAACCCTTTTGGCTTCGTCTGCGACTTTGTTCCCGCAAGAGATAAAATGTTTACACTTAGTGTGCGCTGCGCATTTAATGACCGCTATGACCACTGGGAGTTGTAGTGCCTTAATAAGCCTGTCCAATAAGGAAGCATGCTGCACTGGAGGGCCATTCGCACAGAGGTAGTCCCCCCTTTCCCCAAAGCGCTAACCCTGCGTGTACGGTTGACATCATGTAGGCGGAGTGACTGTACATGTCACTTCCTGCCCTTAGTGTTTCTCGAACGTGACAATAACCGCTACTAATTTTGCAGGTTGCGCTGAAAAGTGAGACAGTAGCCTTGCACTTGCTACAACCTCAAATTCTGAATTTAATCTGTCTCATTACTGCAGCATCTGAATGCCTTTCCCCACTAGTCTGATCAACTTTCGAAGACGCATCAATACAGATAATTTCCCCTCCCGCCAAAGCATTATCCTTCACACAGGGTAGATCATAAAATTCAACATAATTACTACAGTCATGCACATGATCGCCTTCTTTTACTGGCTCAGCTATAAATGTGCCAGGATTCACTATTTTACATTTTGCAATTTTTATTGTTGGGTTAGAAATCATTATCTCATATGCTGAAGCTCTTTGGGATGTCAAAGTGCCTTTGGGTTTCTCTAAAATGGCAAACTTGGCATATTCGATGAAGAGTTAGAGCAGCCCATAACAATACTTGTAGACTTCTTTTTTTGTGAATGCAGAAGCTGCCAATGACTGTTCGCAAGGGAAGTCTCCTTATATAACCGAGTCTAAAATCCCACTGTAATACGCTAAAGGTTTGTACCCCACTGTAGTTCTCTGTGTAAGCACTGCTGTCATAACTGTCCCATTTGTGGGCGAAAACAAATCAAATTCCTCAGCATAATTGGGAATTCCCAAAACAGGGGCTGTGCAAATTGCTCTTTTCAGCTCAAATCCTTCCTCCATTTCTTCAGTACATTCTATTTTTACCTTCTCCACACTTGTGCTTTCTTGAAAGCTTTCAGAAGTGGTCTTGTATACGTCTTGTAATCAAACACTCAGGCTCTGACAGTTGCATACCCCCAAGACCCTTTGCACCTGCTTAACTATATTTGCCTTCGAGTTTTCATAATCGCCTCAGCTCTTTCAGGGGTCTCCTTCTTTCCTTTATGTGAAATGAATTGCCCTATGAACACCGCTTCTTGGCAGTATTGTAACTTCTACTAGTCTACCTTATATCCCTTGTCTGCTAGAATAGTCAAACTGAGTAGAATCTTGTCTGCAGTCATCTTCCATGGTGCTTCAAATTAAAATGTTGACGTATTGTATGAGTGCACTGTTGAGATCAATATTGCCTAAATCCATCTGCAGGACTCTTAAAGATCGATGGGGACTCACAGTACCCTTTGGCCAAACAAGTATGTTTCAGTCGAGTTTGGCGGAACGTAAATGAAGTCAAGTCTTGAGAGTATTTGTGCAACGGGATCGAGAAAAACACAATTTTCAAATCGCTCACCGTAAAATATCGAGCTTCCACCGGGATACTGCATAGTATCGTCGCCAGATTAGGAAATAAAGGAAACTCTGCATCTACAATCTGGTTAATCTGTCTCATATCTTGTATAACTCCACAACCCCTCCTTAGATTTTGTGATCAGATACAACGCAGTATTACATAATTTATTCCGATGGCACCAGAATCCCTTGTTACATCAGTGATGAAATAGTCTGAAATATACCTTCAGCAGCCTCTCGAGACATGGGGTACTGCTTTGCACAAGGTAAAATTGCTCCGGGCTTAAGCTTTATTTGAACTTCCCCCTATTCCCTTCATTAAACCTACGTCATAAGTGCCTGTGTTCCAAAGGACACTTGGAACCTTCTCCATGTATTCCTGAAATGCCGAATGTTGCTGCACTATCGCCATTCGCTGTCGGACTTCCCTTTTTTCTATCCTTATCCAGTATGTGATGCTCAAAAAGAACACATTCATTGTCTGTTTGGTCTTCCCCGAACATGTCATCAGTTATGTCAGTCAATTTGTACCCTTCCTTCAGAGCTATTACTGTCCTCCATGGTCTACCCTTGTCGTCTACTCCTTCAAGCATTGCCATTTCCCTTTGTACTATGGATGCTTCCAAATCTCTAAGGATAGTCTGCACCCCCCCCCCTCCGTCCATAGGTATTCGTAGTCTAAACAAAAACTCATCAGGTATCCTCACAATCTTTCCCACTAAGCCAGGTATCCATGTCAGTAGAATGTTCACTCCATATAAACAAATCTCTGGCTCTACTGGAACGCCTCGCAGAGCCACTTGCCCTGTGAACGCCAGTATAAATACACCCACTTTTATATGGTGTATTGCTGGAGTGCAAAACACTATCCCTTGATCAGTGAATTCAATTGTCATGTTAAGTTTTGTCATCAAATCTCTTCCCAAAATGTTAACCGGTATCCGTTGTGAATATAACAAAGGAACAGACATGTCACACACTCAGAGACAGGTAATTCATTAGTAAAAAGACCTCCATTCGTAGCTCCAGAGAACCCTTAAGCATTCATGGCAATTCCCGACATTGGATATTTTCCCTTTCGTATACATGAACGAGTAGCTCCAGTGTCTACTAGAAAAGAAAAAGGATTTGACTCCTATTGTTACATCAACCCTTGGGTCCTCTTGTGGGTCTGGTGTCACAGACAGTACTGAACACATCAAGTCAGCCTGAGAGCTGTCCTATTGTGGGTACAGGCTCATCCCCGTCCCTGCGAAAGGATTTCCTCCCATCACAGGGACACAACCTATTCTGGATGTCAGCACTTATCCTTTGTTTGCATACTGCTGTGTCTGCATGGGGCCTTGTTGCAACTGTCCTTGTGGTGGATTACTTTGCACTTGCTCTGGCTGCTGTTCTCGTGGTGCTTGTGTGCAATAAAATGATCTTGGGCGAGCCCCTCTCTAGTCTGTGTACCATATGGTGGAGGATACGCTGTCATCCCCTTTTGAAAATTGGCCATTTTATGCATTCCCTTGGCTTCCACATACACGTGCAATGTGCCCTGTCATCCCATAAGTCCAACATACTGGGAGTGCCCGTAAGTCTTCCTTGGTTAAATCCTCCCTGTGTACTCTGATTCTCATTCTGTGTATTCTGAAACCCACCTTGATTATTTTGGAATCCACCTCCTCTTCTCTATAGCCCACACCTCTGCCTCATGGCAAGAACCCATATCCACGTTGGTCCATCAGGCACAGATTACCCACCTGTGATGCACCCATTGCTTCCTGCATTCCCAATCGTTCTCCACTTGTCAATACCGCCCCTTCTATGGCAAATTTTGAAAAGAAATTTTGAACTAACTTGGCTTCCTTGATTTTCCTAGTCGCATCTGTCTTCTTATTTTTCTCTTGAAATAACTGACAATGGTGTACTATCGTCAGCTGTAGCTAAGCCCAAGGCTACGCTTCCATCCCCACTTGTTTCTTCTTTGGTCTGTACTGGCTCAGGCAAACACAGACATAAAATGTGGTAAAATAATGCCACCGTCATCTTCCTTGATCTTACATGTCATAATTGCACCCATATCTGATTTATCAGGATACTGTACCCTAGGAGCCCTCCGAACATCTGCTCTACAATTATTAAACAGCGTTCCGTCATGCGCTGCTCTCCGCCATATGTCATCAGCCCTTCCCCCAAGAATAGCTGCCAGGAGACCTTTTATGTCTGCTATAGCCAGCTTGTTTTCTCCTGTCATTTTTTAAAATTCATATATCCATTTCCCAGCACCCGAAGTCAAACTCGGGACCTTACACCTTAAATTATCCTCATCCATCTGCGGCCATGGGATATACTGTGGTTTTGCTCCCCCCTTTTTCCAATAAGGGAAACTGCATAAAACTTCATCCAGAGTTGGCTCCCAGCATTAGTTTGTCCATGGCAGGGACGATTGTGTCCATCTGTCTCCTTGTTGGTAACCACCTTAACCTGCTCACATATGGCGGTGATTCTCCCATCTCGCTTGACAATCGTCCTCGGGGACGCTCTAGATGTGTTATGGGATCTGGCGTCCTATCCTTAGGTTGTTCCAGATCTAACCATCTTACTTCTTTATACATTTGCAGGCTTCCTTCAGAGGCGCATGCAATCCCTCGTCCTGCCTCAAGGGTAGACTCTGTTTCCTCAGGGGTCTAACCTCTCACCCTTGCTTTTCACCCAATATCTGGCAACTGTCGCCCACCGCATTGCCATTTTCTGCTCAAATTTCTAGTGCTACGCTGATGACAACTTATTTTTTGGCTGCCCTCAGCCCCCTTCTCTCCCTCTCTCATCTCAGACTGCCTTACTGCCATTCAAGATTGGTGTGCCGCCAATGATCTTTGTCTGAATGCCAGCAAGACTGAGATCCTCCTCATCGGCACACCATCTCCATCCTTCTCCCTCACCCTATGGCCGGCCTCCCTTGGCCCTCCTCCTACCCCTACCCGCGAGGCCAAGAACCTCAGGGTCATCTTTGACTACACACTTTCTTTCTCTGCCCATAACTCTGAGGTCTCTAAAAAGTCAAACTTCCTACTGCATCTCTTCAGAGGTCCTCTGCCTTTCATCTCCTTCCCTCAGAAGCTCACTGTCTCCCAAGCTCGGGTTCTCTCATGGTAGGACTATTGTAACAGCCTCTTTCTAAATTTACCTGCCTCTACTCTCCGCCCTCTGCAACTTATCCAGAACAGGACTGTGAGACTTGTCCTTGGCCTTAAGCCCTGGGATCGTATCTCTCCAGCCCGTCATCTCTCCATTGGCTCCCAGTGGATGCAAGGATTAAATTCAAAGACCTTTGCATTGTCCACAAGGCTTTCTGGGGCCTGGGTCCAAAATACCTTCAGCTATCCCTCTGCAAAAACCTCCTCCCGCTCAAGCTCTTCACTCCTCTACCTCCAACTCCCTCCGGGTCAATTGTTTTTCAAAGAAACAAGCTGGGTGTAGATCTCTATCTTCGGCTGGGGCCTCCCTCTGGAACAGCCTCCCCTGGCAATCTAAAACTTGAGAACCATCTCTGGTTCTGGAAGAACCTCAAGACATTCCTCTTAGTTTCCGCCTTCACTCCCCCTCTGCCCTGCTGATCTGCTTTCTCTTGGCACTGTGCACCTGGCCACCCTCGGTCCCCTGGCCCCAGGTACCTGCTTACCCGCCACCCTCCTGCACTGCCTCCTGGCCACTCCTTGCACTGGGGACTGTATCTGTACCCTTCTTTTTTTGCACTTATCAGACTTACCCAGTCTGCTGCTTTAAACACAGCACTTGCCACTTGCTGGCTTCGCTACCACTGTTTATTGCCCCCATGTTCTATTTATTTTTATTTATTATTAATCTGCTCTCCTCCACACTTTCCACTCTCCCCCTTCCACGCACTTTTCCCCTTTTCCCATTCCCTTGCGCGTTCTCAATGTCACTGGGCCTAGTAAGATCATTGTTGTGTTCTCCCCTGTTCCCCTCTCTTGTCTAGTCACGCTCTGAAACACTTGTGTACAAGCGTGATACAAATAAAATATACATCTTATCTGACATGTCTTGTTCCCAACTAGCGGGACTATCATCCCCTTCACCTCTGTCCAAGTTCAGTCTGCTAGAGGACAATGGCTCTACATTTGTGACTGAACGGAATTCCTTCTTCGCTTCGTAATTGAAATGCTAGGGATTGATCCCTCTTACCTTGACTTCGATACTTGCTACCCTCCTTTAATTCTTGATAGACCTCATCAGTTTTTAATCCAAAGCTCACTGCATCAAAGTTTTCTTCTTCCAATACTACTCTAGATGCCGCAGGCATTGCCTCCTACGTCGGAGGAATTTCTTCTATTCTGTCCCATCATATTTCTGGGCTTGGCCCTACTGGTGCCTTCTGAATGAGACTGGTATCAAGACCCCCCCATCTTCTTCGTTTTATTTCTTCATCTAGTTCTCTTCACTTTGTCGCATCCCTTCTAATTCTTTCTTCCTCTTGCCTTTGTTCTTCTCTCCTTGCTCCTTCCCTTTGTCTCTGTAATCTTTTGTCCCTTAATCTTTGCGCTTCCTCTTCTCTCTACCTTTCTATTCTATCCCCATCTTCTACCGCTCTCAGTCTATTATCATACTTTGTTCTTCTGCTCTTCCGGATATAGCTGTTCTCGCCACTCCCTAGTCTTCCTTTTCTGCTCATCTTCTTTCAATCTGTTCTCTCAATCCTTGTTCTCTTTCTTGTTTGTCCTCATCGTCTCTTTGCTTAACATCTCAATGCTTTCCCCCATATATTTTAAGTAAGATCTGTCCTCCCATCCATTTGTTCTGCACGAGCACCTTCTCGTCTGCTTTATCCTTCTCTCATTTCCATCTCTTAATTTCCCTGTCTATTTCTGTCGACAGATTCAACTGCTCACTCCCTTCTTTTTCTTGTATGATACTATAGAGCTCTTCTTTTCTCTTACTCTCCTCTGGACTATCATCGCTATTGTAAGCTGGGTGTTGATATATCGGATTACTAAAGGGTACAACCCTATTTCTTCTGTGCTAGCAACTTTTACTTCAGGCGAGGTAAGGGGCGCTAAAGGCTCAACACCTTCCTCCTTACGCTAAGCAGCCATTCCTCAGGTGGCCGGTCTTTGCTTTCTTCCAGATATATTTTCCAGAGCCCTAGAACTGCTAATCATTTCTCCAATTGTTTCCCAGTGTACACAGCGTGCAAGTATGAGGTCATCTGTTGCAATACCACTTTTGACAACGATCCCCCTTGTGGCCACGTAGTGAAGATTTTATCTGCTGTGCCTTTCACCCATTCCGCACTATACTGTTTGAGCTTGGGCATGTGCTATGGTAATGTCTTACATAAGGGCATCAGAGTAGTGTCTCCAATAATGACAAGTCTCAATTGACTGTCAATACTTACCAGCCTTATGAAATATCCTTTAAACTTTTGCTTAAATCACCATTGTTTCAACACCTTTAAAACAACAAATGAGCATGCACCATCAATCGGCCCTCAAGCCTCTAATTTCTTAATTAGCTAACTATCTTTTGATTGTTATGAATCCCTTTTCTAGGTTTAATCACTATTGCACCTCAACTTTTTTCGAATTATTGCACAACTTGTATCGCTCTGATATTTTTACTCAAACTTAATACACATTCATAAACACTAACCACTTTTTCCTCTCTCGCCTTTACTTTGTACCCTGTACAGGGTTTGAGACGTCACCTTACATAAACCTGTTTACGTGTTATATATTTCTGTTCTACCCCAGTTGGGATTTGAAATGTCTCCTTCTGAAAGTCCCTTGAGCCAGGACTTTAGCGCTACCTTTTCTTCACACAATATTTCCTGTTACTGAAAAATTATCACAACCACATACTCTTCATTTGCCATTCTTCTTAGTCTACTCACCATTCGTCCGCCAATCGACTCGTGGCCTTCGGTATCAACTCCTCCTCCAATCCGAACATTTTGCCTTCCGTCCACAGAGCGCCAAAGGAAATCAAGAGGGATCTCGTCAAAGGGAGACCTGCCCAGCGTCTCGGTTCTTCTTGCAAGTTTATTTCTATTGGCCGCTCTCCACAAGAAACCCTGCGATCTTCCAGCTAATGGCAGAGGATACTCGATCGTCAGAAAGACTGGGGACAGACTAGTTTGGATCTTTTCGAACCATCTGCATTGCTACCATGTGAGCATATGGCCCTTTCCGTATTGTGCATGCAATGGAGGGGGATGCAGAATAACTGACACCAAATAATCAAACCAAATCAGGAAGACGGCAAAAGTTCCTGTTTTATTAACAATTATCCAAAACAGAGAGTTGCAACGGACAACAGGCATTCCCTCGAGCACTCCGTGAATTTCACATAAAACAACTTTATATACAAAAAATATGTCAGACGTGACATCATACTACATGGCAAATGAGAAAAACCTATGAGGGGTTGTGATACGTTCAAGGGGGAACATCTAAGTATACTTTCTATTTTCTAAAAGAGGTGGGATTGCGACTGGCAGTCTACTGTCAGGAGGACAACTTATGCCTACCGCTAAACCATGTCATCTTCAACACTATTAATTACACAGTATGTCATTGGTCTTCAAAGTAAAAGACCATTTGTTATACAGCCCTCTATAATTGGTTGCCACGCTCGTCCCAGGTATGGAACATTCGTTTCACTTAGCAGGACGTAAGCTCAGACCCCAGGTGCCACGAGGTGGACTTGACTTTACCTCCCCACCCAATTAGCCCAACATCTCTCATCACCCATGCCTTCTGCCATGAAAGTATTCTGGTCTCTGGGAATATATGGGAGTGCAAGCACGCACTATCGACGTTCTAGGACTCCACGCTCAACTATTTCCATCCTTAGCTCTCGTGACAGCAGACCAAGATTTGGTCCATTTTGCAGCATTTAAATGTCTTAAATGACTACAACTTGGCACGCTTGGTGTTCTTTCTTTGCACTTCAACAAGGGATGATTCAGCTTCTCACGTTCACCGCATTCACGGATAACCGGCCTTGGCTGCTTCAGCTTTGACACCAGGCCAGACAGCTTTGCCATGCTCATCTACAAGGTCAGCTGATTCTTGCTGCAACACAGTTCTCTGCCTTTCCTCTCCATGGGTCCGGACTTCGTAAATTCATGACACCGAAGTCCAGCTTCAATACAATGGCGGCTTCGCCTGCAGTCTATTCACTACATATAGCCAGCTTCTAAGATTAATCTTCTTGCATTACAGCATCTGTACAGTTTGCAATTGGTGGATAAATCCTCTTCACCCCTTTCATGAAGACTTTCACGACTGGAATTCAACCCGAACTGTATAAACATTGATAAGGCCATGAGAGAACTAATTACCAAATGGCATGGAACCACACTAACCAGTGAGGAAAAGGGATTTCTTAGCACTGACCACCCCACGCTTCCAACAATGTACTTTATACCTAAAGTACATAAATGGCTTGATGATTTTACCAGAGGCTCGCCCTATAGTCGGTGGCAAAGGCTGGCTCGCAGACAATGGGCCTCATTAGGACCCAGGCGGTAAGGGGTTTACGCCGGCGTAAACCATGGCGCCCCTTACCGCCTGAGTACGAGTTCCCGTAGCGCCATGGTGATTTATACGCCTGCTTTTTGCAGGCGGAAAAATCCATGGCGCTACGGGACCTTGTTGTTAATTACGCCACCGTAATTTACAGTGGCGTAATTAACGGCTTCCCCACTCCCATTATGCCCTATGGGGCCAGAAATGGGAATGGGGAAGGGTAAATGGGGATTGGGGACTTACCGCCCCGCCAACCTCGGAATGGGGCGGTAAGTCCGCCAACCCCCATGGCGGAGTTGGCAGCTTAGCGCCATGGACCATGGTGCTAATAGCGCCATGGTCCTCCGCCAAGGTCCTAATGAGGGCCAATATGTCTATATTCATAAACACAATATTGAGACCTGAAGTGTACCCAATACCATCCTACATAAGGGACAATATGCATGTCGTAGACATAATCAGCAAAACAATTTGGAACACTGAATTCCTATTATGTACCATGGACGTGAAAGCGCTCTGTACTTCTATAGAACAGATAGAAAGCGCTCTATACTTCTAGCGCTCAGTTCAATTAACTACTGTTTCAAGGACAAATCAGCTTTGTTTGTGTCACAAATAGACATGTTGAAAGACTTCCTTGCGTTCAACTCTACTTAATCACATTTTTCTGTTCAATGGCACCATGTATATACAGACGAAGTGAGTAGCCATGGGAGCGAGTTACAAATCCTCCCTGGCCAACCTCTTTATGGATTGATTTGAGGCAGAACATGTATACATTCGTCCAGACTACATGGACAAGATACACACAGATGACATTTTTTTGATTTGGAAAGGCACAGAAGATGAATTAGTAGAATTCAATCACTACCTGAACCAGAACAGGTATGGCATTGAACTATCACAAAAAAAAGCCACCATCACATTACCTTCCTTGACCTACACATTGAAATCCAAGAAGACAGGATGGTCACACGTCTTTCAGAAAACCGACTGTGGTGAACGCAGTGTTACACTAGACAAGCTGTCACAAAAACCAATACTTACAAACATACCAAAGGGTGAACTAAAAAGAGCGAGGAGGAATTGTACCACAGACTACCAGAAAGAAGCTCTTATGGTAGAGTAAAGATTCACAACGGGCTATTCTACACAGTGCATTAAAGAAGCCTGAAGAAATGTGGACACACTAAACAGGCCAACCTTATTGACACCTAAAGTAAACAAGACGGAAACAGACAAAACAAGAATGATCACCAGGTTCGTGAGAAACAACAAAGTGATGCACTTTTTATAAAGAACACTGGCAAATGTTGCGATTAGATTACTATCTGACATTAATGCACCCAAAATAAATGATGTAACCCTCACATAGGTAATCACCTAATTAAAGCACCTCTAGTTAAAACCAACAAGGAATAGAACTATCATTTGAATGAATGATAGCAGGCATTGAGTGCACAAGTGTGAGGGGTCACCCTGTTAATCCATGTACATCTGAAGTAGGGGTCTGGGACCATAAATACAAGAATATGAAGAAAAAAATAATCACAGCTTGAACAAGGGTTTGGGAACCCCGAAAAGAAGAGACATTTTTACAACCACTATACCAACAGCAGCAGGGCCTGGCAGGATAGTGAATCAGGTCTACTATGCTAGCCAAAGAAGCCATAATATGAACAATTAGAATACCTGGCAGGATAGTGAACGTCTATCTAGAAAAACAACAGAAAAGCTGGAAAACAACCAGGGGAATGGAGTCATTCCCCCTGGGGTTACGAGAACTTGGAAAATAGCCAGAGGAAGGGAATCCTACCCCCTGATGTGTTTTTAAACACTGTGAAAGGACAATAGAGGAGCAGCATCCTATTGGCATGGTGAAACCTGAGAGAGAGCCAGAGGAATAGAGTGAAAACACAAGAAAGAAAGGAGGCAACGATCTTGACAGTACAATAAGATAACATGGAACCTTTGTTTTACCAAATTGGAACTTTGCTTTGATTTATTTGGAAAGAAACTGCAACCTAGGGAAGGGAATTGTTCCATCTGGAATCCGGTTATTTCATATATAAAACGTGCCTGTCCAGAAGGGGGCCGTTCTTCTGGATAAAGAGGACAGCAAACCCCTTTTTAGTTTAGTTTAAGGATTGGAAATAGGCTTTTGACACAGGACTGAACTATTTGCTTTAGACGGACATTCTGACTGAGTCCTTAGTATTTAGTTGAGGCAGGGAAACCTCGGAGTGTGAAGAGCAGTTATGATTTTCCTCTTACTTTAATCCAAATAAAAGTTTGTTACCACAACAATGCCACCTGTGTGTCAGGCTCTTCATTCCACACCCTTGCACCTCCAATGGCAAGATCTGCCCCACACATGCACACCAGCAATGGTCCAATCCGAGACTACTGTGGGTTTCAGGTAGGCATGCGCACCAGACTCAGGAGCCAGTACGTGGATTGGGACCAGACATTACCAGCCTACTTCCTGGGACCCAACTCGTGGTATGCACTAGCCTGGGAAAAGCAAGCCTTGACCATAAAAGGATTTTCCTGACCTGGCAGGGCAGGAAGAAGGACAAAGGATAAAATGGCCAAGGAACAAACAAAAGTGGCATGATATGGGATACATTACTCACCGTAATTGTATTTCTGATGCTTGTATCTGCTTAGATTCACATGCTGTGCATAGGCCGACATCTAGTGGAAGCTGCGGAGTATTACAGTTTGTTTTTCGAAACTCGAAAATGGGCGTCGACACAGGGCGTGCCAGTAATACTATCCCTAGTGTGACGTCCACTGTACCCAAGATCCCTCACGCGTCTAGGATCCTCAGATTGTATTTTTTCTGACATGAGGTAGCATGAGGAGTAGCGCGAGTACAGATAATCCAAGCAGATAGATAGAAAGGTAAGACTACAAGCAACCATGCGCCTTCTCTCATAGGGGAGGAAGGGTGGGTCGCATGTGAATCTAAGCAGATACAAGCATCAGAAATACGATTACGGTGAGTAATGTATCCCTTCTGAGGCTTGTGGAATCTGCTTAGATCACATGCTGTGCATAGATTAGCGAGCAGTACCTGAAGAAGGAGGTGGGATGTGAGAAGGGTCATGAGCAAATAAGTGTCTTAGAACCGCTTGTCCCACTTGTGCATCTGCCTTGGAATGTGTGTCAATGCAGTAATGCTGAGTAAAAGTGTGAATAGAGCTCCAAGTAGCTGCTTTGCAAATGGTGTCAAGGGGTACATTTGCAATGAAAGCCAGAGTGGCCCCAATGCCTCTAGTAGAGTGGGCTCTTGGCGTGAAAGGCAGAGTTCTTTCAGAGAGTGAGTAACACAGCTGGATACAGTTAATAATCCACTTCAAGATGGCACCTTTAGAGGCGCGATTTCCCTCTCTGCCTGTAGCTACGGAGACAAACAGTTGATCTGTTTTCCTTAGCGGTCTGGTTTTATTTACATAGTAGAGGACCACCCTACGCACATCTAGGGTGTGTAGTTTCACCTCGCCGAGCTTTGAGGGTCCTGGAAGAAAGCCGGAAGCTCGATGGACTGGTTTACGTGGAATTTAGATATAAACTTAGGTGAGAACCTAGGGTGTGTGCGTAAAACCAGTTTGTCTTTATGGACAGTAAAGAAGGGATCCTGCACTGACAGAGCCTGAATTTCACTGACCCTTTTTTATAGAAGTAATAGCTACTAAGAAGGCCGTTTTATAAGTCAGGTGTTTGAGACTGCTTTTATGCATGGTCTCGAAGGGGGGGCCCATGAGCTTAGATAGCACCACATTAAGGTCCCACCCTGGTGTTGGGTTTGAAATAGGAGGGTGAAGTCTCTTTACTCCTTCCATGAAGGCTTTAACTACTGGTACTTTCCACCACAAGACCTTGTTATGGGAAGAGGTGTATGCCGACTGGGCTGCCAGGTTTACTTTCAGTGAGTTAAAAACCAATCCTGCATCTAGCAGGTGGAGCATGTATGTAACAATAGTGGAAGGAGTGCAATCAACTGGGTTGATTTGTCTACTCTGGCACCAGATAACGAATCTCTTCCACTTGTCAAAGTAACAGTGCCTTGTGTTTGGTTTCCTAGATTCCTTTAGGATGTCCATGCACCTCTGTGGTAATTTGAGATGTCCAAACTCTATGACCTCAGGAGCCATGCTGCCAGGTTCATTGAGTTGGGTTGTTGATGCACTGTTTGACCTTGGTGCTGGGACAGTAGGTTGTACCAGGCTGGAAGTTTGATGGGCTCGCACACCGCCATCCTGCGTAGGTGTGGGAACCACGGTTGTCTTGCCCACATAGGAGCAACTAGGACGAGCGTCATCGACTCTCTATTCATCTTGTTGACCACCTTCCTGATGAGGAGTTGGTGGAAAAGCGTACGCAAACATCCCTGACCAGTTCATCCACAGGGCGTTCCCCTGGGAGTCTGGTTGGGGGAACCTGGATGCAAATCCTGGGCATTGTCTATTTTCGCTTGTGGCAAATAAGTCTATAGCGGGGAAACCCCACTGAGAGAAGAAATCTTCTACGACCTCTCTGTGTAGAACCCATTTGTGTTCCTCTGGGAGGGGGTCTCTGCTCAGAGCATCCGCTAGGGAATTGAGCTCCCGTGGAACATGTTGTGATGACAGGAAGATATTCCGTCTGAGTGCCCATATCCAGATTTTCTGGGCAAGCTTGGACAGATTTGGCGAACGAGTCCCTCCTTGCTTGTTCAGGTAGAACATGGCTGTTGTGCTGTCCGTCCGGATTTGCACTGACAGGTTTAGTAGGTGGGGCTCGAACGCTTGAAGCGCTCTGAATACTGCCAGAAGCTCTAGCAGGTTGATGTGGTTCTTGGCCACTGAGGGAGACCAGAGACCCTGAGCTGTGTGGTGGAGATGGTGAGCTCCCCACCCCGTCAGACATGTATCGGCAGTGACTACTGCCTGTACTTCGGGATCGTAAAAGGGTTTTCCCTGTGCAAGATTCTCTCTTGTCCACCAGTGAAGGCTTTGTACTAGTATTGGCGAAACGACCACTAGATCGTCCCACTGACCACTTGCCTGAGAACACTGTTTTGCCAACCATTCCTGCATGGGACGCATGCGCAGGCGCGCGTGGGGGACCAGGTAAATACATGACGCCATC
Organism: Ambystoma mexicanum; assembly: GCF_040938575.1. Lineage (NCBI taxonomy): Eukaryota > Metazoa > Chordata > Amphibia > Caudata > Ambystomatidae > Ambystoma > Ambystoma mexicanum. The sequence goes on along the minus strand of NC_090931.1, from coordinate 274,223,451 downwards.
ATGCCCAGCAAACGCATTGCTTTGCATACCGTTATTTGGTGACCGGACTGATATTGCGGAATTTGCAGTAGTATATTCCAAATTCTTTCCTCTGAAGGAAAGGTCAACCCCTCTTGAGTATCTAGGATTGCTCCTAGGAACTGTTTGGAGGTGCTTGGCACCAGGCTTGACTTTTTCTCGTTGATTGAGAAGCCTAATTCGTGGAGGAGGTCGATAGTCCTTTGAATGTTTGTCCTGCAAATTACTGGGGTTTCCTCGTTATGAGCCAGTCGTCCAGATAAGGGTATACCGGGATTGCCTCCCTGCGTAGGTGTGCAGCCGCTACCGCCAGTACCTTGGTGAATACCCTTGGTGCCAAAGCTATCCCGAAGGGCAGTACCTTGAATTGGTAGTGCCGACTGTCCACCTTGAAGCGCAAGTACCTTCTGTGCGCTGGGAACATGGAAATATGAAAATAGGCATCTTTCATATCCAAGGTTGCCATGTAATCCCCCTTTTTTAGGAGGGGGGGATTACCTCTTGTAGCGTAGTCATACAAAACTTTTGGGGCTTGACATACTTGTTGGCAGGTCGTAAGTCCAATACTGGGCGCATTGTCAAATCTTTTTTTGGCACAAGGAAGTAAGTTGAATAAATACCCTTGTTTACCTGGTGTCCCGGGACGAGTTCTATCGCGTCCTTTGCTAGCAGAATGGCGATCTCCTCGAGGAGAATCTTCTGATGTTCTAAAGAGTGTACTCTGTCGTGGAGGATGGTTCTGGGGACGCTGCAGTAGTTCTATACAGTACCCCTCGGATACTGTTGACAGCACCCATCTGTCTGTTGTGATCCCTTCCCAAGCCTGGGTGAAGTTGGAAATGCGTCCCCCTACTGAAGTTGCGTGAGAAGGGACCCTGAACTGAGCGTCACTGCTTTGGTGGAGGCGTGCCGCCTCCTTTACTGGGGCTGCCTCTGCCTTTACCACGTCCTCTCCTATTACCCTGCTGTAACCCTGGGTAGACTGTTGGCTGTTGTTGTTCCACTGTGTACCCTGCCCCTGGGAATAGTTAGCTCCTCTCTGGGAATTTAGGCCGCGTGGGCGACGAAAATTACTATTCCCTCTCTGGTTAGGGGGTTTATTGGTTAACTGGCCAAGGGACTTGAGTGTCTCGTATTCGTCCTTGGCATTCTTCAGCGCGTCCACGACCGCCTTACCAAACAGATCGGCTTCCACCGGTTTGTCCAACAATGATGCCTGGGTTTCTGGCTTAAAACCAGACTGTCGTAACCACGCATGTCTCTTGATAACAGTACCTTCTGCTATCAATCTGCCTGCGTTGTCCGCTGCGTCAAAAGTTGCTTTTAAAATGCAACCAGACACTGCTCTACCCTCGGCGGAAATTCGTGCTAACTGGCTCTTTAAGGGTTCTGGTGCAGAGGCTATGAGTGCCACGACTTCTTCCCACTGATGGCAGTTGCAGCTGGCCAACAGGGTGGTGGAGTTTGCAATGCTTGCCTGATAGGCGGACGTTGAGGCTACTTTCCTGCCGAAACCATATACTTTTTTGCTCTCCTTGTATGGAGGAGCTTCGGACGATGACAAGGGTGTTCCAGCCCTCTTACGAGTGTTAGTGACAACTAGGGAGTCTGGCTTCAGATGTCCTCTTATATAGAGAGGGTCAGATTGGGCTGCCCTGAAAAGTTTTTCAACCCTGGGATTGACTGCTCTGGTGAGGTTCGGGTTCACCAGGGACAGGTCTATTCTTCGCTGAATAGACTTAAGGATAGGGATGGTCTGGCCAACAGGCCTCCTTTCTCCCACTAACTCCTCGGCAAAGTCCCTCTCTTCCTGGACACCGTGGGTGTCAATATGGAAATGTTCTGCTGCACGTGCGAGAACCTCGTTCAGGAGGGGTTTGTTATCGACAGGGGAGTCGGTAACCGGGGCTTCCTTCTCTACCGGGGAATCTACTCTGTAGGTTTCAGGGTCTTCCTCTTTCTCTTCTTGGTCATCATCCCCATAGTAGCCCGCCCCGGTTTGCTCTTCTACCATGCCAAAATCTTGGTCACCACCAAAGGAAGTCTCTCCTTGATACCGTGAGTATGGCCATGAGTATGGTTGTACCTCGAAGGGGTCTGTAGACCTCATCGGTGTCTCAAACCGGGGCTTCTTACTCGGGGGATAGGATCATTAGAGCCTGAGGGTGTAGCCCCTTGTGGATCATATGAAAGGAAATGGTCTGGATTTTTATCGTAAAAGTCTGCCAATGAAGACATCCTTGACATGACCCTATCTATGTCATCACTCGACCATTTTTTGGAACTGGGAATGACTCTCTCAGAAAGTTTAGGAGATTTATCTTGAGTAGATTTGCTGGTTTTTGAAATATCAGCAGACCTGGTCTTGTCTGTCATTTTAGGAGGAGTGGAGTGTTTCACAGGTGTGGAAGAGTGCAGAGGCTGCGTCTTCTGCTGTTTTCCCCCCTCCCTGTGAGTGGAAAAGTGTTTTCCCTGTCCCTTTGTGGCTCCGGAGGTTTTCGACGCCTGGCGTCGAGGATCGGGGGTAGAGTCCCTGTCCTTCGAACGTGGGACCGCGCTGATCTTGTCTGCGGGCTCCAACTCCTGGAGCGCGGCCTGGGGGTGGAAGTCGTCTTCGTCCTCCGACGATCGAACTTCTGTTAGCCTAGGAAGCGAGGCACTATTGGCAAGAGTGGATGATTGCCTGGAGTCATGCGGCGATCGAGATCGCCCAGAGGACACCGATTCGGACCGTTCTGTTTGTGCCTCTTTCCGAGAACTCGACGTCGTCGAGTCTCGGTTGGACTTCATGTGTTTAGTGTGAGTGGTGTGTGCAGCGCCTGTGTCGCCGGGGGGTCTTCCCCATAGCCGCCCTGTCGGACGACCTTCCGAGGTCGGGGACCTGCGCTTGGCTGTCTTTCGACGCCGTAATGCCCTCGCTGTCCGAAAGCACGGCATCGCTGCCATCGCTGAAGGCGCCCTCCGCTGCCATGGCCGCCTGCCTGGCATGGTGGGCCCAACGCTTCGTCGAACGGTCCTTAAGTGTCTTCGGTTTAAACCTACTACACGCTCTGCAGTTCGCTTCGGGGTGGTCCCTCGGCAAGCAGAGATTGCACGTGGCGTGCCTGTTGACCCAAGGGTATTTGCGATTGCACTTGGGGCTTAATTGAAAAGGGGTACCCTCCATACGCACCTTGAGGCAGCGGGCTGTTAAGTGTAGGAAATGTATAAGGTGTACCTATATACCAAGAGTGTAGAGTATGTCCAACCCCCCACTCTCCCTACTTGCAGGGCCGAGGCCAGAGGCCTTCCAAGTCCCGGGCCGAGGCCGGAGGCCTTCCGAGGCCCAAATCCGTCGTGCAGCAGTCGACGGTCGATTTCTTCTCCAGCCGGCGTCGAGTGTCGAAGTTCGACGTTGGGATGGGGAAAGGATGTAAATTAATCAATATTTTAGCAAAAGTATGGCTAAGGTCAGGGGACTCCGCAAAATGCTTCCGACCAGTATGGCGGAAAAAAACAATCTGAGGATCCTAGACGCATGAGGGATCTTGGGTACAGTGGACGTCACACTAGGGATAGTATTACTGGCACGCCCTGTGTCGACGCCCATTTTCGAGTTTCGAAAAACAAACTAATACTCTGCAGCTTCCACTAGATGTCGGCCTATGCACAGCATGTGATCTAAGCAGATTCCACAAGCCTCAGAAATTAGGTTATTTATAAAGTGCTTAATATCCAGAGGTTTCCAAGCGTGGACCCGGGGATCGAACCTGTGATGCTCTGGGTCATCTTGCGTACAAGGTGAGCAAGGTACCCCTGAGCTATACTCCCGAGACAATGACGAGATCTGTCCCACATATGCACACCAGCAATGGTACAATTTGAGACTACTGTGGGTTTCACGTAGGCATGCACACAAGACTCAGGTGCCAGTACATGGATGGCCATGTTGGGACACTAGCCTCAGTTAGTAACTGAACGTGGTAACTGTGTTAAAGTGAACAAAAAGTACAGTAAAAAGTAAGAAAACTTAACTGCTGCCACCAGTTTGTCTTTAGGCACACCTTAGGTAACCAAAAAAAAAGTCCCTTTGCGTGTTGGGTCGGGTCATGCAAAATAAACCCCATTGTACTGCATTGTGCAATGATAAAAAGTTACCAGAAAAAAATAACAGTCAAAAGACTAAGGGAAACTGTTTCCCAGTACCGACAGCCTGAATTACTAGTCAGTTTCCTCATAAAATGTGAGCAAAAGCAGAGTGAAGTGAATCTAAAAAGTCAGGTCAATGTGAAAAAATCAAAACGTTTGGGGGCCATAGAATATGCAGGGAAAGTTGCTAAAAAGAGAACACTTTCCCATCAGTGGATCCTACCTTGAATTTGGGGTATTTTCCAGTGAGCTGGCAATATTTAAATATGAAAGTATGCATCTTTTATATCCTGTGTTGCCATTTAGTCTCCCCTCTTTAGTAGAGGAATTATCTCTTTTAAAGTTGTCATGCTGAACCTTTGAGGTTTGACATACGTATTTGCAGGTCTTAGATCCAACACAGAGTGCTTTGTTTCGTCTTTCTCTGGAACAAGGAAGAAAACAGAATAAATACCATTGTTTACCTAAAATGGGAGGGACAAGTTCTATGGCTCAGTTTTCCAGTAATGATTGTACCTCTGCTTAGAGGATCAGTCTATGCTCCAAGGATATGTTCCTGGATCTTGGTGGATGATTGCATGGCGTTTCTAGGAACTCAATACAATATTCATTTGTAACGGTTTATAGTACCCACTTGGCTGTTGTAATTCCTTCCCATGCATGGGCAAAGAGTGAAATACGGCCCCTACCAGGGATACATTGGAGGGGAGAGTTGAAATTGAGTCATTTGATTTGAGGGAGTGGCTGAACCCCCAGCAGCTTGCCCTCTACTCTGACTAGGTCTTCTTCTGAACAATCTTTGAAAAGAGGACTGGAAGGATGACAGTTGCCCTTGGCTGGTATACCATGAACTAGAGGTAGCGCCTAGGGATTATGTGGATTGTGCTGTTCTTGTGTATCCTTGGGCACAAAAAGCGTGATGATTGCCCCTCATTGCAGAAAAGCCTTATTAGCAATTTGGCCCAGACTTCAGGTTTTTTTGTTCTTTTTTAGCCGTCTCGCGAACGGCATCGACAGCTTTCCCAAATAGTAGGTTATCCTCAATGGGCATATTTATGAGGGAGGCCTGTGTTTCAGGTTTAAAGCCTGACTTTCTCAGTCAGGCGTGGCATTTAATAAGTGTACCTTCAGCCACCACCCTTCTTGCCGTGTCTGCAGCATCCAGGGAGCTTTTAATAATGACATTAGCCAACTGCTTGCCTTCAGACAGCGTTTTAAGAATTTGCAACGTTAAAGGTTCTGGCACCCCATTAACCTGTTCCTCCACCTTGTTCCACTGTGCTCTGTTGAAACTAGCCATAAGGGTAGTGTTATTGGCTATTTGCATTTGGAACTCTGCAGAAGTCGCTACTTTTTTGCCCAGAGAGTAGATTTTCTTGCTCTCCTTATCAAGTGGGGCTTTAGAGGTTGCTAGGGGAGTGCCCACCCTTTTGCGTGTGGTTTTGACTACCAGAGTCTGGTTTTAGGTGAACATTGATGAAAAGGGGGTCTGTTGGGGCAGGTTTGAAACGCTTTCCAATTTACGGATTAACAGGTTTAGCAAGGCAGGTAGTAGTAGTGGGTTCTATTGCCCTATTTGTTTCTTCTCATTTAATATATTGTCTACAAAGTCAGAGTCTTCTTCTGACTCATGTGTATCAATACTAAAAGTGGCCAGCAGCTCTTTTTAAAAGATTATTAAATAGCTGGGCATCAATAGGCGAGTTGGCCACTAGTTCTCGTGTTATATCTGGGCACTGTAAAAGAAATGCTCATCTGGCTCATTAGGGTCTGTGTCAGGATCTTCCTGTTAAGATGGATTTCTAAAATCTGGCCTGGTGGACAGATCTTAGGAGGCCACCCTACATCTAGTGAACATGGGGAAATCTGGGAGCTTAGTCCAATCCAATCAGGCATAGAGAGTGGTCAAGGTTAAGTTTCAGTAGAGGTGATTGGGGTCAGGGGTCCACAATTAGTCAACACACTGAAATACGCAATGCAACTACTATACAGGTAAGTACAAAAATTCTCTATTGTAGGCCCAAAAAACACTATAAAAATGAATCAAGCAGGTAATATTATCACACAACACTCTAAATATAAAACAAATATACAGTCACAGCTGGTTAATAAAATACATGCAATTCACCATTAGACCTGAAAGGGAAGGGAAGCAATTAAGCAATTGTATAACCAGTCCACAGGACTGGGAGCACTAATTTTTTTAGTCCAACCCTAAGTTTTGCGCCAAAAGGTTCACAAAGTACCTTTAAGAGAAGGGACAAAGTTAGGAAATCTTCAGGTGTGTGTGTGTGTGAAGATTGTTCCAGAAGTCTTCCAAAGGGATTTACAGTTTTTCCTACCTTCTGGAGCAGCTTTTTCAATAAACATTTAAAAAGCAATGGAATGGAACATTAATTAGATTTCTCAACAAACTTTACAATGGAGGAGATCTGGGCGCTGTTAAGTATTGAGACTACTCACCGCCCTTACTCCGATTTTCCCAAAGGATTTGGCAGCTCAAAAGTGGGGCGGCTGGAAGTAGTTTTTCCCGCTGTTGGATCCAGTAGAAGATGCCAAGGTGATGCCATTGCAAGGAAGTTTCGTGTCGGACACTTTCAAAGGATCCAGCCAGCAGGATTACGTGGAAGTGTTGAGACTGGTTGGTCCCACCTGTCCAAAGAGTTGAAGCATCAGCAAGGGTCTAATGAGAACAGGTAGTCCAGAAGGGCTTCACCGGGACAGCAGCAAAAATGGTCGCCAGGCATCTTCAGGATTCGTTCTCTGGTCTTCCGTCATCTGCACAGCTACACAGGATACTTGGCTGCTCTTCTGAAAGGACTACAGGTGTCCTTATCCTAAATTCAGGTGAGTGATCGAACTCAGCCATTCAATAGAAAGGATCTGCACCACTCAGCACACCAGCAGTGGTCCAATCAGTGACCACTGTGGGCTGACTCATGCATGTACACTAGACATACTGGCACCAGTTTGTGGATTGGGACCAGACAGCCGCAGCCCACTTCATGAGGCCATACACATTTGCCATGCACTAGCCGGCAAAAATAGCAGCTTTCCCAGGCAAATGCATGACCATAAAAAGGGAAATCCTGACCCGAGAAGGCAAGAAGGCACCAAAGAACAAGAGAAACATTTCGTGACATGGCCATCTTAGGCCACTAGCCCATTAGTAGCCAAGCGTGGTAGAAGTGAATGGGCATACTAAACATAGCAAAAACTGAAAAGATATAGCTGCTTCCACCAGCTTGTCTTTAGGCACATTTAAAAGTAACCTCAGTCTAGGGTAAAACAAAAGTATCCCTATTGTAGAGCTTTGGAAGATTTGTATGCAATATGAAAATGTAACCAAACAGGTAACATGTCAAAAGACAAAAAGGGAAACAGTTTCCCAGTACTGACAGTCTGAAGGACTAGCCTTTTCCCCATTACAGATCAGCAAAAAGGACAGTGAAGTGAAGCTGAAGGCTTCACATCTCAGTAAAGTCAGGACAAGTTGTAAAACAAAAGCATAAAGTTTGAGAGTCCATAGAATATGGAGGAAAAGTTGCCTAAAAGAGAAACATTCCGAACAGTCATGCAAAAAGACATTGTTGATAAATCCTAGAGGCTTTAGCTGGGAGTTCCCTCTCCCGTTGTTAGATGTATTTGCGTTTAATAGGGCAATTGCCCAGGAATTTGCTGGGATGAAAATTAGCCTATCCCACCCCCCCTAGGCACTTTCAGGTAAGGCGAACAACATACAAGGAGATGTAGTGTATAAGGGGGAGTAATCCGCACTACTAAACAACATGTAGAGGCACTGTAGAGCCTACAGTAGATGCACGGCACTAAAAACACATTGCATGCGACTCCATTTTGTATTCGGCCCAAAAGCAAAGGCTTGCATGATCGCGCTGTTCAAGAAACCCAGTTCACCAGGCCCAATCTCAGGAAAACAGAATGACTCCCCAGAGCCCCCTTTCCCACGGAAGTTCACTTTCCCCTCGTCCCTCCGGTGTTGCGAATATTTAGTATTGGTCAAAGGAATGTACCCTGCAAGAGCGTGAGACAAGACCAGGCTCCGCGTGGTGTCCCTTTGTGGCCACTAACCTGCCAACGGGCCCCTTCACCCCCACCCAGAAAGTCCAGAGCCATCCACACACCATTGACCCGACCTCCAAACCTTTGCATTCCTCGATAAGCAAGCGACCCCCGTCCCAACACAAATCAAGTGTCCACAGAAGATCTAAGCATGAGCAGCCGTATTTCTTCAAGCATGAAAACACATCTCTTGTAACACAAGGTACAGTGAGGGATACATTAAAGATCAAAACCCCAGGTGGAGACCTTGAGCAGTATCAACGAAATGCTGAATGTGTGGGTAGGCGTGACTGTATTTTATCCTCCCTTCCCCCTGGCACCATTTCCCGTGCTGCCCAGGTGCATGCCACAATGATATAATAACCAGGCTTAGCATGTTTAGTTTAGAAAGGAACAATGTAGTATAGGTGTGCCCCGACCTCCACTGCGAGGATGAGCCCAGCTGACCCATGTGGATCCTGATCGACGGGAAAGAACCAACCAATTGTAGCTTGGCATCCTCTATGGAGCATGCCCATGTATAGGGGGCCACTAATCAGTGGCACCCTTTTGTACTATATGTGATGACATTTTTTGCCCTTTTAAGTTCTTGTTTATATATCAGGACCGGTCAGTTCGTTATAGAGCAGCAGCGGAGTCCGTTGCTGATTTTTGTATTCTGTATAGTTAAACCTTGTTATCCTTGCAACCCAATATCCTGGCCTATTTCCCTAGTGGGTTGTCTTTACTCTGGAGTGGACTTGCCTTCGTTTGGTGACCCTTGTGACGTGACTCCATTGCCCCGTACTTGCAGGGGTATCCAGGTGGCCTCTGCGGAAGGGCCGTGCCCACCTCCGGTGACCAGCCCAAAAAATGTGTAGGCTGAGTGGCCCTTGCGGGTGCCGTCTTTGCAGTATTTCCACCTGGTCACTGAAGCGAGGTATGGCCCCAAGGCGAGTCCCATGCCGGTTGTGGATTCCCCGTGAACGGATGCTTTTGGAAGAACGTGAACAAGTGAGCATAGCCTGCAAGAGATAAAGTAGAGTTGCGTGAATAGAGCAGTGTGGAAGGGGCTAACACACATGAATGAATGTGAGGGGATTGTGGATATGTTTTTAATGGCCATTTTTTACACACTTTTTTAGGACATTAAGGATAAGGGAAAAAGCAATACCGGAGCCTCCCTGAGTGAGGGAATAAGGTGGCACCATGTATGCACTGTCCCAAACAGTGCAGGAGAAAAATAAGGAGAAATTTAGGAGCTCCGTATAATTAGAGAGCTCGAGAGAAGTAGTGGTTATTTTAGCTTGACATTTTAGTTTGTTTTGTTGGTGTATTTTAACGTTTACTGAGGCGGCCCAGAAGGGGTGTGCACGACAATCACGAGAGCATGTAGGGAGTGTATGAGGAAACTCTAGCGGGGGATAAGTGCTGGGGGGTGGGAAGGCGAGTACATTGATGACTTATTTTGTAAAATGATTGATGGCGCCGACTGGTGTCAAGGACTCTATTAAGGTACATATATGTTTTAACTAACTTGGGCGAATTTGTGGTTTGATTGTGACATAGTGTAAGCATAACCCCGACACCCTCTGGACACAACTATGGGAACAGACACACCCCTACACCATATATCTAAAGCACTGCCCCTGTACTGTGAGAAAATCAAAAAGTATCGCAATCAATGGGCGCCCGCGACAAAAGGGGAAGGAATGGCCCACTCCTGGCCAGGGCATGGGTCTTTCGACAGATGTGCCCTGGACCATATGCCCATGTACTTAACAGGTAGACATAAGGGGAGGCCATTGCAAATTGGACGGGAAATATTAGACCTCTGTAGAATGTTCAAATAAGAGGCTCCAAAAGGGGATGGGGCCACATCTGACAGTGACAAGAAAACAAATTAAGAGATTGGAAAGAATGGGGAAAAGAAAAAGGGAATATACCTGTCAGCAATGCGCCCAGCAGAAGAGTATACAAACCTGACCTATGTGTCAGCGGGCACTACGGTGACCACCCAGGAGGATAGCTCAGCAGCAGCGTGCTTGACTTGGAAACAAGACGACACGGAGCAACACAGGTTCGATCCCTGGGTTCACGCTTAGAAACCTCTGGGTATTAAGCGCGTTATAAATAACCTATCATATCATATATCACCCCAGGTACGGCCCCACCCCCACCTTATGTCTCACCCCTGAGGTATCGGCCCACACAGGGGTGAGCGCAAGAGACGTAGAGATAGCATTAGCATCCACGCGCACAGAACTGGTGAGATTGCGGGCAGCCTGTAGGGCCACAGGGGTGACGGAGGTGCCAATGCTGCCTGGAGGGGCACCCCAACCACCACTAGGAGACGAGTGGAAGTCAGGCGGCTTCCTGTTCAGAATTGACAGTACACCCATAACAACAGTTCACGTAGGACAGGACAGGGAAACTTACAGCTTGGGGTATGAGAACCTAGGATCTCGAAGGGGGTCGAGGAGTACTGGAGTGACTTCGATGACACAGAAGATGTAGAGGGAGGGGCGCCAAGCAAGCGCTCCCAAATACACCAAGTGTACAGTGCCTATGGGATGGAAGATTAAGAGAGATTTGGCAGAAAAGCGTTAGCACGGAAAAAAGGGAAGTGCAAGTAAGAGCGGGAAAGGAAAGCCAAAAATGCAAATGCCACTTATACAAAAAGGTGAAGGGGCAACCACACTACCTACCCTGGGCACAAATGGATACGAATAACCTCCTCAAGGCACTTCCACCATTGACAGTGGGGGCAGGGAAATGGATCTACACATTGGAAAAAAACACAGCATGGGTACCCTTAGCCATAGGGGACATTAAGAGCTTGTTAGTAGCAGCCGTAGGAGATCAGGCAGCGACAGTGTGGATTAGAGCTGGGTAACCGGGAGTAATGCTAAGGAAGGTTGCCCATGACGGAACATCATTCAACAAGACTAAAGCGTGAGTATGGGAAGCACTGCGACGCACGTTCCCAGACACCCCAGATTTACAATCAATGCAATGCACAATGGGCAGATGAGGAAGATGCTGCACAGTATATCCTTAGGGTTCGAGAGATGTGGAGAGCAGAAACGGGCAGCGCCTGGGATCAATCAACATCATTGTTTTATTTCATTGTGAAGAGGGGACAGAAAGTGCTTGATAAGATAGAGGGGGTGGAAGTGAAGGGGTGGCCCGAGATTCAAAGTATTATAATGCACCACTGCAGGAGGATCAACGAGCGAGAGAAGGAAACAGTTCAGAGAAGGTAGGTGGAGGAGGCGAAACTAGTTCAAAATAAACTGGTGAAAGTAGCTACAGAATCGACCGGGCCACCTCACGAGCAGACGGGAATGGAGGGGGTGCCTCAATCGCGACACAGGCAAGAATAGCAGCAGTGTGGGCTGACGGCGGACGAGGACAGTGGTGAGGAAACCAGCATTTCTCAGGATCCCAGTGGCAAGAAGGGCAACAAAGAGGACAAGGTGGGTTCCGAGGATCAAGGGGTGGCGGTCCAGGGCAGTACTGGTCATGTGGGAAACAGAATGTCGAAGCAGGCAGGGAGGGAACTAGAACTACAATCAACAACCCTATGGGTAGCCCCACCCAGGTAGCCCCCAAGGGTCATTTCAGGGAATGTCATTGATTCTGTACAAGATTCACCAGGCCTATGCAAAATGACTGGCCCAAATCACAGGCCCTTGCCACCCATTACATCAGCAACAAGCCATGCAGCCACACCAGTCCTGCCCTAACCTGCAGGTCGGGGAGCATAGACACCCTTTTGCTACCACACCCAATGGAGCAGCAGCCCCATATCAAGGACCAACAGTGGTAGGAAGAAATCCTTTCTCGTTCCCCGTGACGGACATGTACCCAGACTAGGATAGCCCACAGAAAGCACTTGTGTGTCCAGTCCTGTCAATGACCTTACATCCACAAAAGGAACCACTGGTGGGGGCAGAGAAGGGGAACAAACAATTCATCTTTATGGTGGACTCAGGAGCAGAGCTGTTGTGCTTTAGTGAAGGAAACTTCCTGCTACCAGGAAAAGAAAATCAACACGTTGGGATTTTCTAGGGATGTTTTAACGGTTCCTTACACTAAATATCTAGATGTCAAGGTGGGAGGGAAAGTTGTACCAGCCCCCCTCGTCCATTCGGAGAGTTCTCCTGTCGACTTGCTCGGTAGGGATCTGCTTAGCAAGTTGAACATCACAATCTCTTTTACAGACAGAGGGATTGTCTGTGCCACACCCGGCATGTGCTCCTTACGAGCAATGCTACTAGGAAGCTCGCAACGGCATGAAGTGGCAGTGAGAGGTATCCTGGTCAACCATGACATGTTTGTTTATGGCATCAAATTACTTTCCCGAGCTGTCCCATAGATAGGAGTGGATTTCATTTTCCAACCTATGGCACTTCCTGAAGTGGTTGCTGGTACAATCGTGTCATTAGATTTAGATGGGCTGCTGGTGTCTGCTAAAAGGATTGTAGTTGTGTATTTAGGCTTTCTGCTGCTCTAGGTCCGAATAAGTGCATGCACCCCCCACCCAACTTTATTTCACCTCTGCCAGACTCTGCACCTTCACCAGATTCCGCCCCTTCAGCAAACTCGGTCAGTGTTTCACCAAACTACACCCTTTCACCCCCATTTCGTCTCTAACATTAGGACGTTTTTAAGGTTGGAGAGATTAGAAGGTTATTTCTTCTTCTCTATTAATTCAGGCCGGTCATCTTCTATGTTATGCTACTTGAAAGTGTGTTTTCAGATCTCTGCTGTCCATGATTTGGAGAAGGCAGTGTGTTCTACAGTTGAATGCACTAGAGGTAATTGTACGGCTAATGGTCTACTTTCGGTTAAGTCCGTAAAACAATATTTTAGAGGAACTGATAACATACGTTGTCTGCCAAAAGGACAGAAGTGAGAGAAGGATGGAATGATGAATTTTGGTTTCAATGCTAATATCTGGTTTTTCTTGCAAATTGCGTGCTATCACTTTATGAGAAGCACATGTAATGGTCTGTAAATATTAATGCAACATATTGGGCAAGATTGAAGGCAGTACCCTTTGGGAGACTACACCAACCTTGTCCTTCTGGCAATAGGTAACCCAACCTTTGGTATAAAACTGTACTACACAGGTTGGTAGTGTGGCTGAGAAGCCAGGCTTATCTCAAGAGGGGTCAATGTGAGCAGTAGTGTTTTCACAAAGATTCACAGTGACAAGTATTCAAATAAACTCTTATACTCAAGGTTTCTTGATTAAACAATTATTAATTTGTCAGTTGAATAAACCTTCATTAGAAGGGAGCAATTATATATGCAACACAAAAATACACCTCAAAATGCACCTGTTAGTTTCTCTAAATCACCAAGTTCCCATTTGGGGTGGCACACAGATTCTTCCTACACCCTGAGGTGACTTAAATAACTAGGACACTGTGGACATTAATATATCATTTAGTACATTTAGAGCAATACTGAGTTTGGTGTCAAAGGAAAGGGTTTAAGAATAAAACAGAGGTTAAACAAATATTCTGAAGCAGGTAAGTACTTTTGAACCTCAGCCCGTCCCTAGTAAATTAACCCTTTCCTGGAGGAAAGGTAAAGCACAAAGTCAGAAGGTAAGAAGAGTCTTTCAGGGAGCCAGGCCAGCCAATGTTAATTGAACAAAAGTCTAAGTGAGCTGAAGCACTTCATGTAGGTAAGTAAAAGTCTTGCACAATGTTTTAGAAGACTGTTGAAAAATAGAATCACTGAAGACCACAAGCTGGAAGGCTTGTGAGGGGCAAAGCTGCAAGCAACTCTACAAAAGAAACCAAGACAAGTCTCAACTGAGAACTGGCAAGGCTACACGAGAAGAGGAAAGTCCCTTTAGTTTTACAGTAACCTTGGTTACAAGAAATTGGTTCCAGTTGGCTTCTGTTCCTGTGTAGGTCTGCAGATCCTGTTCCTGGGCCGCAGTCGTGGGGACAAGAGGAAGGACGCCTGGGGACACACCTGCACTATGAATTGAAGGTAAGCGGCAGCAATGGGAAGACTTCAGATCAACAGCACATCGCAGTTTCAGCTCCTCGTGACTCTCGCAAATAGCACCACTGCGGTTCTCGCATACCACTATGGACTTTCCTTGCATCTAGGGTCCAGCACTCAGGTGGCTCAGGCTTGTTCAGTCCTGATTCCTGGGAGTCCAGATGATCTTCCTGGAGCTCGGGTCTGACTTAGAGACTACCTCGATTCTGGTGTTCCTATCCCTGGCACTTCGGTTCCTGCAGCAGCAATGGAAGTACAGTCAGCTCAAAGAAGATTTCCAGATGAGCTCGTCTTGGGGTTGACTGGTCCCCCCAACCCAAAAGGAGCACAAGTCCTTTGCAGGTCTTCTCTAGTCAAGACAAATTCAGAGCTTCAGCACAGCAGCAGGGCTTCACCGGGCAAACCAACGGTCCAGGAGTTGCAGCATGCATCTCTTACAAGTTCTTCTTCGGATTCCTTCGTCCAGTGGTAAACTCTGCCTTCAAAACAAGAAGTCTCGTCTTTTATGTAGGTTTCTCCCATTCATTCACAGCCTGTCAATCACACAGCAGGATGGCTGTCCTCCGAGGACAGCCGTCCAGCCAATCACCCTTGGGTGCATTCCTGTAACCAAGGTGACTAAGCACAGTGAGTTTCGGTCACCTCTGTTTCTTCCTGCCCTGCCAGAAACACTGGAGCCAGAGGCGGGCTTCACTCATGAATCCCACCAAATACAAAATTAACAAAGGGACCAAAACTGGTTTGGCATATAGAGTAAATCTCAAGAAGGACCTCTCCAACAAGAAATGGCGAAAAAAGAACACCCGGGCCATTTTGACAAAATGGGCACCCATGGGTGTCTTACTGCAGATGCAATTGCAGCACGCGGTAAAAACACACAATGGTAGGAAAAAGTAAACCACTGCCACCAGCTATTAATTGTACAAAGGGCAACATAAAAATGTTACATGATAAACTAGACAAAGGGAATAAGTAACCCCTCTAGCACCCTATTGTAAGATAGTGTGTGCTGGGTTTACAAAGTTACAAGACGCAAGTAAAGTCAATTTCACTTCACTGCTCTTGGAAACAGTTTCACCAAGAGAAGCTATTTAAACCTTTGGGAAATCTAAGAGACTTCCCTGCATCACTGCACTGAAGGTGTTGGGTGTCATAATGCCTATGGAGTTTGTCAGACTCCAAAGTCAAAAGAAACAAAGTCCAAATCACAGAAAAATACATGAGGGAGTGGGGAAAAATGCCTCACTCTCTCCAGTTTAGAAATGAAAAGCCCTAGAGTCCAGCAGAAAGTGCTGGGGGTCTCTAAGGTAGATGGGAATTAGCACATTTCTGAGAATTCTCTGCAAAACAACATAACTACATTTCTGCATCCAGTCTTGTCAGATGGTAATGTTACAAATAAAATATAAGCAAGTGGTACAGGCATATCTTGTCATGATGCCTACCTCCAAGGAGCCAGGTCCGACCCAGCAACCCCAGAGGCAGGCATCATTCCCCCCAGGGACGTGCCAGCGGGCCCAAGCTGGGGCCCTTTGGACACAGTCCTGGCGCCTTAGGAGCCAGGCTCATGTTGGACCCCTGTCCTGGCGCCTTAGGCGCCAGGCTCATAAAGCTAGACATGTGTTCAAGTGTTTTAATGTGCACTTACCTGATGCAGACCATGCTGCTACATCCAGGCCCTCTTGAGGCCTGAATGGAACTACTTTACCTGTGGGACTACTTTCCACCTGGGTGTGGTCGGGGAAGGATACAAACCTGGAACTTCTTCCAAAGCTATTTAAACCACGCCCGATCAGCAACTCACGCTTCGCGTTGTTCAAGACAAGCATTAGCGCTTGCTGCAATAAGACAATGAACATTATTATTAAGCCTGAACTTTTGAACTTGCAACAGAACTCTTACAGCGCCTCACCTGAATAGTCAAGCTTATTTTGAACTCCCATCAAACCTCAATCCAGTGAAGTAACTGGGTTTCAACGCGCCCCTGCATCAGAAGCAGGATGGAGAACTCATCCTTCCAGACCCTAAGGTGAGACTTCACGGGGAATCGTGGAAGGGTATCGTGGAGGGTTGGAAGGGAGTGGGAGGCTTGAGCATAATTCCGTCAGTAGGTAATACTCCCTTTTCACGCACAGGGGAATATTCCTGCGAGCCAGAAAAGCCAGAGTAGAGGGGCCCTTCCTGTCCATCATCAGAGTCCTGCGCTTCACCATTGAAGAAGCATCAGCACTCGAAGCCAGACCTGCGCCTCCGTGGGAATCAGGTGAGCGTGACATATCTTATCAAAATGTTTAATAAAAATAACAACCCACTTGTCATGGTTACATCTCTGGTGTTAACGGGGGAAAAATGGAAATAAGGAATAAGTTACTTACCTGTAACTGTTCTCCAGCATGGGTCTGGCATGGATTCACATGCTCATGAATATTCTCCGTCAGGCTGCGGATCCTCAGTAAAAGAAAATCAGTTTCATTTCTGAACTGTCTTTCTCCTATCAACCAATCACTGGGCTCTGGGTTATAATGCTCCCATCCAATGACTGCCTTCTACCTACGGCCCTCCTCAGGCAGCCACCTTCAGATTTTGTAGCATGTAAAGTGGCAGTAGGACCAAGAGAAGAGCTGCAGAGGGGTAGGCGGGAGAGTTTGCATGTGAATCCATGCCAGACCCATGCTGGAGAGCCACAGTTACAGATAAGTAACTTGTTCCTTCTCCAGCATGGGGTCTGGCATGGATTCACATGCTCATGAATAAGGAATACATAGCAGTACACATGCACAACCAAGGGAGGTGGCAAGGCTCAGCATAAGCATCTCTTACCTCCTCACCAGGCTCACCTTCAAGCGAAGAGGTTGTGCAGCACTGCTTGGCCAACTCTGGACTCCTCCCTGGAATTCCTGTCAACACAGCAGAACTTTGTTAAGGTATGAGTCAACCTCCACATAGCAGTCCTGCAGATGTCCAACAGGGGCACACCAGACAGGAACACCGTTGTAGCAGCCTTCGCCCTGGTGGAATG
Source organism: Ambystoma mexicanum (assembly GCF_040938575.1). Lineage (NCBI taxonomy): Eukaryota > Metazoa > Chordata > Amphibia > Caudata > Ambystomatidae > Ambystoma > Ambystoma mexicanum. The sequence continues at coordinate 274,206,197 of NC_090931.1, read as the reverse complement.
GGCTCTTAGATGGCCAGGCAGTGGTGGGTTTGCCAACCAGTGACAGTGGGTGATACAGCTGGAGAGCCACCTGGAAATGGAAGCCTTGGAGAGGGCCTTCCCATGAGTCACAGGACAAAAGTTCACAAAAAGCAGAGAAGTTTCCCGGAAACTCTTCGAGCGGGCCACATAAAACTTCAGCACTCTAGCCACATCCAGCGACTGCAAAGTCCTTTCAGCCGGTGATAAAGGCGTTGGAAAAAACACAGGCAACACTAAGAGCTTGTTTAGATGAAAGTCCGACGGCACCCTGAGCATGAAGGAGGGGTGCGTCCGGAATACCACCCTCGTCTCATGGAAAGTCAAGTAAGGTGGTTTACAGGAGAGGGCCTGGATCTCACCCACTCGTCGTCCAGAGGTGATGGCCACGATGAAAGCTGTTTTCCAAGACAGAAACCTGAGTGGAACGGAACGCGTAGGCTTGAACGGGGGTCCCATGAGCCTAGTAAGTACCACATTGAGCTCCCACGCCAGGGTCGGAGCCTTTGTCGGCAGGAACGTGTGGAATAGTCCCTTGACTAACCGGTGCGACCACAAGGAGGGTTGTCCTGGAGATCTGGTGTAGCGGGAGATAGCCGCCAGATGAAACCTGATGGAGGCGTGAGCCAGCCCCGATTTGGCCAATGACAGCAAATATGGAAGTACCTGAGGAGCTGTGACACTCAGAGGGTCAATCTTCTGGGAACGGCACCAAATAGCAAATCTCTTCCACTTGAGTAGATGATGCTCTAGCCTTGGTGAGAAGTTTCTTGCAGTCTGCCGGGAGATCATAGCCACTGAATTCTAGCACTGCAGGAGCCAGGGCTTCAGGTTCAGAGACCCTGAATCGTGGTGAAGAATGGCACCTCCTTCCCTGGTGAGAAGATCCGCGACCACTGGCAGATTGACTGGTGGGGACGCAGACCAGTTGAGAAGGTCCGGGTACCAGATCTACCTCGGTCATGCCTGTGCGACGAAGATTATCCATCACCGTCTGAGTTGACTGATGTCTAAGTAAAAACAGCAACGGAGGAAACGCATACAGAAAGAGGCCGTCCAACGGGAACGAGAATGCGTCCCCCATGCTCCCCTGCTGGGGAAACCTGCTGGCAAACCTCCAGCACTTGGTGTTCGTCGTCATCGCAGACAAGTCGATCTGGGGATTGCCCCATTTGAGGAAAAGATTTTCAATTAGGTCCTGTCGAAGTTCCCACTCATGGCAAGAGCGAAACTCCCTGCTGAGAAAGTCAGTGACTGTTCTTTACTCCACCAGATGAAACAGGATGAGGAATGGCCCAGTGCAATAGGTCCTGTGACTCTTTGGAGAGCGCTGGGGATCTGGTGCCCCCTCCATTTCCTGATGTAAAACATACCGGGCCAGCAGTGGTATTTGGGGACACTTCTGTTGAAAATCTAGGGTGTGTCCGTGGGCGAGAGCATCCGCACCCAACGGTCGGTGGAGATGGTCTTCCACACGCTGATGAAGTTCGCCAGCAGGCCTCCCATCGGGAGCACAGGTGGTGGCGCGACATCCCAACCGGTTCATTCTTGCTTAGAGGTCGACGGGCCACCTTTGGGTCCCTGGCGACGACTGCGTCCTCCTCTGAAGGCCTTGGAGCAGCCCATGTTGGTCTCTTGAGCTGAGGAGCGGGAAGGGTTGGTGGTATGAGGAGGAGCCCCTGCCCTAACTCTTCGAGGATCGGGAGACATGCCTAATGAGGACCGAAAGGAAGGCAGTCACTGCTGTAGCATGCCCAGGGCACGTGCCGTCTCCGGGTCCGCCTTGACTTGATGGCCTGTCGAAAATTGGTAGCCTTGAGCCAGCCATGGCGGCGAAGACAAACACCATTGTCCATATGGCGGAAACCCGTGTCCTCGATGCCTGTGGCCACTGCGATGGCATGGTCCAAAGCCACCTCGCCCTCTTGCAGAATCTTCAATGCCTCTGCCCTCTTATCGTCAGGGAGGAGGGAGGAAGTCCAGCAGAGGTGCGAGCTTGAACCACAGTTCCCGGTCAAAGCGCGCTACGATAGCGAGGGCGTTGGCGGCCTTAATGGTCGTCGATGTAGAGTAGATAAATCGCCTTTCCATCGCATCCAACGTCTTCCCCTCGCTGTCTGGAGGGGCGGATGCTGCCAAAGACGTAGAGCCCAACGACTTCTTGGCCGCTGCAGAAACCACTGAGTCCAGCGACAGCTGGGCTCGCAAGCACTTAGACGCAGAATCCGGCACCCTGTACTTTTCTGATCGGTCCCTCTCCGCTGGGGATGTATAAAGGTCCTTCATGAGCGCCAGTCCTTCATCCCAAATGTCACCCAAGAACAGGACTGAAAGGATGGTCTTCCTCTTCGCCTCGCGGCACTGGTATAAGATGCCTTCGTTTTCCTCTGGTGCGAGCTGAAAGAGCGCCAATGCTCTGGAGATCATCGCGTGGAAGGATCCCATCTTGTCCGGTGGAGAGGATCTGGGTGGAGGTGACGGGAGGTCCACCATCCTGCCGTCGTCTGTGCCCATCGCCGTGGCGGTGTCCGATTCTGTCTCACCTGCTGGGGGTGGCGGAGAAGAGGCAACGGGTGGCAAGGAGGCAGCGGGTGCCTCTTCCTCTTCTTGGATGGCAGTTCCCCAATTGTCAGCGGGGCGGTCGGTACCGGTGCCGCCAGCATCCTCTTCTGTATCTCAGGTACAAGTGTATGAAGGGTGGAGAGAATGTCCATCGAAAGATCTCTAGGTGGCAGCTGGGGCGTAGGAGCAGGGTCAGGGCCCTCGCCGTTCTGGGGCCCTCCGTCGCGTTCCTCAACCGTATCCCTGTTGTCGCCCTCGTCGGAGGGCGCGACTCCAATGTTTCTCTCGTTGCCACCCTCCTCTTGGATGGTCTGGAGGTAGCAGAGTTCCTCCTCCTCAGCAGAGGAGATATACGTGTCCTGGAGGACTTCAGAGCCCTCCCCACTTTCTTCACGTCCCGAGGGGACGGTCTCGGGGAGAAGACAAGAATCATCTTCTCCAGGATCTTCACAATGGGCGGGAATGAAGTCTCCCTCCTGGTGGGGAGGGACACTCTTGCCTTCGGAAGGGCGCCCTCTGGGTCCGCCCCCGCAGCCTTCGAAAGGGACACTACCACCACTCCGATGGAAGGAGCCGCCTTCGTCTGGTGTACCTGGGCTTTCACGGGCTGGCCAGTCCCCTTGTCCTGCTTGGCCTTCGTGGTCACCCCAGATACCTTGTCTTGCTTGGCCTTCTCCGTAGGGGCCAGCTCGGAGGCCTGGTCCCCTTTGGCCTTCTCTGCCAAGGGTAGGCCGGACGCCGTACCCTGTTTGGTCTTCTCCTTGGTCATCTCCGGGGCCACCTTCAGCTTGCCTGGGTGATCAGACTTCCTCTTGGATCAAGATCCAGAACGTTGACTGGAGACCGATGTAGCTGGCAATGTCGAACGTGCCCTGGCAGCCGAGGAGCCCACTGCAGCAGCACTCGCGACGGCAACGGAATCGCGGTGCTTGGCCTTTTGTTGGACCCCTGTGGGAGGGGTGCCCTCAAAGGACTTAGAAGCCCGCTCAGCTTTCCCGAATCCGGGAGACGCATGCTCCTGGGAACCACCCAGTGCAGAGGCCTTGCCTTACAACCACTCCTCCAGCCGCTTACGCCGACCCTTCAACGTGCGCTTCGAGAGTTCACTGCAAAACGCACAATCTTCATCCTTAAGCATTGAATACAGGCACTGGGAATGTTTGTCATCCATGTAAACATTCCTGCAAAACGCAGTCGGAGCAAAGCTTAAAAAAAGGAAGGGGAATCTTTCTTCTCGTCCGACATGATCCACGCGGTGTAGGCCTTGAAGAATCTTCTCGAAGCTTCTCCGAAGAAACTAAACGAAATCCATCCTTGAGGGGCGCTGAAGAAAATGGGTCCCTGTTAATCGGAAACGATGGAGCATGAGGCTCGATTGACCAAAAAAAGGAGTAAACTCTTCCAAAAAGCATGAGAGCGAACACTTGAAAGTGCAATAAAAATCTGAAGATGGCTGCCTGAGGAGGGGCTTAGGTAGAGGATATTAATTGGCTGGGGGCAGTATGACCCAGAGCTCAGTGATTGGTTGTTAGGAGAAAGACAGTTCAGAAATGAAACACACTGATATTTTCTTTTACCGAGGATTCCCTGCCTGATGACAGGGAATATTCATGAGCATGTAAATCCATGCCAGACCCCATGCTGGAGAAGGCAAGTTACCTGTTGCAGCCGATGTACCTCCAATCCTTAAAAACTATGCCTGGGGATAAACACCTCAGTAGAGTAAAGACAGTTGACGAAGGTTCCTGTGGAGTAATGGATGAGGGCAGCCCTAAACATTAATGTCTGGGAAGCAACAACATTCCTCATAGCTGCCCAGTGAATGAACAACAAATGAAGTGGTACATACTGTTTACATCATTGCGGTTTGTGCAATTTTTGAAAATATCAAACACTCCAAAAGTAAAATTGAGCAATGGATCAGGCTTTCCAGCACAATATTAGCTTTGTGGGTGTAGTTTAGACTGTGGTTATTGCCAGGTTGCATTTAAAGTAATTTAAAATGTTTGTTAACTCAGTAGAGTTGGACTGTACAACACATAGGAACATTTTGAGATGGGTGGGTATAGATATAATGTCCTGCTGTCATTTGAAATACAAGTCTTACCTTATATTTAAAATATAATTAATGTAAAGATTACTCATAAGCATCACAGTTAAGCATTGTGTGACATACTTTGAAGTTGGTTCTCCTGGTAGCACCGAGTATGCAGCAGAATGTCAAAGACGCATGAAAAACCCAGCAGGGATGCCATTTGCATGCTTAGCACTGAGCAGCTTCTGTAAAGTTGGCTGAACAAGTATCTTTATGGGACGCCTTTACAGCTGTGAAACAGTGTGTGCCTTTGGCACACAGTTGTTGTCACACCCTTCCATGGCTTTCGGTGGCCTTTCACAGGTTTCTTGATGCGCTTGCACATTCAGATGTACTCTTCACAATTTTACCTTCTCCATGATCTATTTCATGCTTGCACCTTTTGGGCGGCCACAGACCTTTGAAATGTGGGGCCGGGGAGGGCAATTAGTTATTGCTTCTGAAAATCATTTTAGTGCCACCTGTGGGATGCATACAATATTGTAAAATGATGCATCATTTTTACTCTTTAGTTTTCTGAAGGGAAACACCTAATTTATGCAAGTTTAAAAAAGGCATGTGTATTTGAATATAAAAGTGACTGTTTAACACACTGTGTGTAGATTGATTAGAAAGCACTCCAAACAACGTCAAGTGGCACCCATAAAACCAATGAAGTTTTGGCAGTTTTGCATATTAAAGAGCATTTTGGGGGGAAGAATGACCAAAGAACTTTAGATCAGTCATATGTCTATGAGAGTTGTATTACTGAAACATTCAATACCTAAAGCAAGCTAGGTTTAGTCCGCTTTTCCTTTTCCTTTAATAAACAAAAGTCACAATAACAAAGCTTTTGCAATTATCAAGCATATATACAAGTTTGCCCATCTAAGACTTCAACTGCCAGAGCGGAATGGCTGCAAACAGCTCAAATAACAACTCAAAATTGCTCACACTGTTTTGGATCAGCCAGAATCAGAGAAACAAAATCGTTTTAATATTTAAAAAATGACAACCAGTAAACTGGAAATAAACTGCCACGACATGCCACCCCTCTGGCAATCTGCCGGCCTGGGCCTAGTCAGCCTTGCTGTAAAAACATCTATGGTGCTGGGTACTGATCCCCATGGGTGCCAATGGTGCAATGTGTTGTGCATCGATCCCAATGTGCCCCTGAGAGAGTGGACAGACTAGGATCTATTTGAGGATGACAATAGTGATGTAGAAATCATCCTCGAAATGTGTATATCCTGTGACATAATGGTGCAATACTGGAAAGTACAAAGCCCCCTCATGGCCAGGGTCAGTGGCCCACCCTGATTCCGCGAGACAGATTTGCAATACGTCCCCACATACTTATGGACGACTAACCCAAGAAGTGACCCATGTGAGAAATACACTCAAACCAGGAGCAATACTCCTGCAAGTAAAACAATACGCACTATCCAAGGAGGCAGAGAAGGGGATTCAGGAAACACTGCAGGCCTTATTACAGCAAGGGATCATGGTGCCCTCCACCTCCCCATGTAATACGGCTATATACACCATTAAGAATGCAACAGGGGGCAGTTGGAGTATGATCCAGGATTTGACACCCATCAATGACATTGTACAGGAGTTTCCTCTTGTCCCGAACCGGGCATCCATTCTGTGAAGCATCCCCAAAGAAGCTACCCATTATACTGTAGTAGACTTGAAGAAGAACAAGTTACTTTCTTACCTGGTAACGTTCTTTCGATGGGATGGTCCGACGACGTATTACATATCTATGACAGATAATGTCCACAGCTGTGCTGCTTTGGAAAATCTTCGGCGTCTGCGTCCTGCGTCGATGCGCCGTCCCGAGGACCTACTCCGACGGCCGACGTCACCCGATGTGGTAAGTAGGACGCACGACGCCCATAGCCTCAGTTGTAGTTTTTACCCCCAGAACATGTGGCACCAGTTTTCTGCCAGTCAGACACACAAGGCCTTGCGGAACGCAAGCTGCAATCACAAAAGAAATTCTGCAGCGGGGAAGGTAGGGAGGGAGCGATATGGAATATGTCGTCGGACCATCCCATCGAAAGAACGTTACCATGTAAGAAAGTAACTTGTTCTTCGAGGGGATTGGGTCCTCCGACGTATTCCATATCCATGACAGACTCCCAAAGCAGTACCAAGCAAGGAGGTGGGAAAAGAATTTAGAACACATATTTAGCATGCCCAATCAAATTGCGGAATAAAGGACTGCCTTGCCAAAGGCCAGAACCTGCCCTCAGATGGAATCGAGGGAGTAGTGCCGTACAAAAGTATGTACGGAAGCCCAGGTGGCTGCATCACAGATGTGACGAATAGGAACACCCCTCTGCAAAGCAGTAGACGCAGCCACTCCCCTGGTAGAATGGGCCCGCAAGCCAGCCGGAGGGTCCTTACACGCCAAACGGTAACACTCGGAGATAGCTAAAATAATCAGTCTGTTTCGTCACAGCTTGTCCCCCACGCTTTCCAGCGTAACCAATGAAAAGTTGATCATCCACTCTGACCCGGGACATGCGCGAAATATAAAAGCTCAACGCTCTCCTAGGTTCAAGCCTATGGAGCCTCTCCTCTTCCTTACCAGGATGTGGAGGAGGATAGAACGCCGGAAGAACAACCTTCTGGCTCATATGAAATTCCGAAACCACCTTCGGAAGAAAAGAAGGACGAACTCTAAGGACAACCCTGTCCTTATGAAACACAGTGAAGGGTTGCTTAACGGAAAGTGCCTGTAACTCGCTCACTCTGCGAGCGGAAGTAACCGTAACCAAAAACACAGTTTTCAGAGTTAACAGTCTCAAAGGGCAAGAATGCAAAGGCTCAAACGGAGCACCCATAAGAAACTTAAGAACAAGGTTCAAATCCCAACCGGGCACCAGAAAAGGTGACAGAGGGAACACAGTGAGCCCTTTCAAAAACTGAGAAATTAAAGGAATCTTAAAATAGGAACATTCTTCAGACGAGCGCTTAAATATGGAGAGCGCCGCCAGGTAACCTTTAATGGTCCCCACTTGCAAGCCCCTGTGGGCCAAGGAAAGCAAAAAAAGACAACCATGGGAATGTCACATTCAAAAAGGATCCACATTCTTAACTCTGCACCAGTCGCAGAACTTTCTCCAGAGGCAACGGTACAGAGACTTTGTTGCCGGCCGCCTGGCCGAGAGCGACACCTCCATCACGTCTTCAGGGAGGTCCCAATCCTTATACCTCAACCTTTCAGAAGCCTCTGGATGGAGAACCTGACCCCGCCATCCCATGAGAGCATATCGTCTTGGTAGGGAAGACGACGTGGAGGGCAGATGGACAAGTCTGAAAAGGTTCGGGTACCACGTCCTCCGGGCCCACGCCGGAGCAATGAGGATCATCCGGGAACCGAACCTCTGTAACCTCCGCAGTACTTGCGGGATGATGGGGACTGGAGGAAACGCGTACAGCAGTGGGAATGACCACTCCACCACAAACGCGTCTCCTAAGGCTCCTTTTGGAGGAAATTCCCACAAGCAGAACCTTTCGCACTTCCGGTTGACACTGGAGGCAAAGAGATCCACTTGAGGGGTCCCCAAAGGGCGAAGATCTCCAGGAGAATCTCCTGAGCCAGCTCCCACTCGTGAGAGATCGTGCTCTGCCTGCTCAGAGCGTCCGCCGTCTCGTTGTCGTCTCCGGCCAGATGAACAGCCGAGATCGAAACTTCCTGCTGGATGGCCCGGAACTCGAGCTGCATCGCCTCCCTGCACAGAGGAAGTGACCCCGCCCCTCCCCTTTTTGTTGAGGTAGTGCATGGCCACCGTGTTGTCCGTTAGAATCAGGATACTCTTTCCTCGCACAGTCGGCAGAAAAGCCTTCAGGGCAAGCCTGACAGCCCTCAGCTCCAACAGACTGATATGGAGTCTGGACTCTGATGGAGACCAATGACCGCTGACTGTCAACTCGTTGGCATGTGCTCCCCATCCCGTGAGGGATGCGTCCATCACGATCGTCACCTCCGGCCAGGGCAGCCAAAATGGGGCCCCCTTCATCACATTGCCTTCGACCGCCCACCACAGAAGGTCCTGGGCGACCGAGGGCGGCACCTGAACAGGGTCCGACAGCCTGCCAGAGGACTGAGACCACTGGAGCTTGAGTGCCCACTGCAGAGATCTCATCCGCAGACAAGCCTCTGGCATCAGAAGAATGCAGGATGCCATGAGGCCGAGCAGTCTCAAGAACTCGGGCGCTGGGGGATTCTGGGAAAGTTGAAACTTGTGCACCATCTGCTGAATGTGAAGAGCCCTCACCTGGGGAGGAAAACACTGCCCCAGGGATGTGTCGAGCACTGCTCCGATGTACAGGAGCCGCTGCGTTGGTGTCAAATGGGACTTTTTTAAATTGAGGGAGAAGCCCAGCTTGTGAAGGGAGTGGCAGGTGACGGACAGATGATCCAGGACTTGCTCGGGAGAGTTCCCCCTGATCAACCAATCGTCCAGGTAGGGGTAGACGTGAATCCCCCCCCTTTCCTGAGGAGCTGCCACCACCACCATGAGCTTGGTGAAAACCCTCGGGTGGAGGTCAATCCGAACAGCAGGACCCGAAGCTGAAAGTGCGAGTCGCCAACCGCGAACCTCAGGTACTTCTTGTGCTTGGGATGGATCGGCACATGGAAGTAAGCGTCCTTGAGGTCGAGAGACACCAACCAGTCCTGGAGTTGAAGGGCCTGGAGGACTTGAGAGAGAGTAACCATCTTGAACTTGTCCTTCCTGAGGAGTTTGTTCAAACCGCGCAAGTCCATGATGGGTCTCAATCCCCCGTCTTTCTTGGAAATCAAAAAATAAGGGGAATACCATCCCTTGTTCCTCTCCGCTACAGGCACCAGTTCTATGGCACCTTTCTCCAGCAGGGCTTGAATTTCCTGCGCAAGGAGCGGATCCGGACTCTTCAAAGAGGTTCCCAGGTGGATTGTCGTGAGGCCCCTGCCGAAAGGGAAGACAGTAGCCGTGGGTTATGATCTCCAGAACCCACACATCTGAAGTAATGGCTCGCCACTCTACAAGATGCTGTGTCAGCCTTCCCCCAACCGGCGAACCATGGGACCTGGCCTCATGACTGAGTGGTAGCGGCTGCGGCGTTGCCTGAGGGCAAAGAGGCAACTGCCTGAGCGGCCCTGGCACCTCGAATACCCTTGTTTCCACCTCTGGCACTCTTACGTTGGCATCTTTGACTGCTAGCTCCTCTCGCTTTACTGAAGGAGTAATAGCGAAAGGAACCTCCCCTCCATTGCCGTCCCCTAGGACGAAAAGGCCGAGGTTGTCGAACTGAAGCGCCCAACGACTTCGCTGCAGCTTTGGAGGTCTGCAACCTCTCAAGGCTCTTGTCAGCCTTACTGCCAAAAATATGTTCACCGTCAAAGGGCATGTTGAGGACCAATACATCTGAAGTAATGGCATGTCATTCTACAAGATGCTGCGCCAGCCTTCCTCCAACTGGCGAAGCATAGGCCTCATGACTGAGCAGAAGCAGCTGCGGCATTGCCTGAGGGCAAAGAGGCAACTGCTCGCACGGCCTTGGCACCTCGAGTACCTTGTTTTCCACCTCTGGCACTCCTACGGTTGCCCCTTTGACTTGCAGCTCTTCTCGCTTTACTAAAGGATGAGTAATAACGAAAGGAACCTCTCCTCCACTGCTGTCCCCTAGGACGAAAAGGCAGAGGTTGGTGGACTGCAGCGCCCAACGACTTCGCTGCAGCTTTGGAGGTCTGCAACCTCTCAAGGCTCTCGTCAGCCTTGCTGCCAAAAAGATGTTCACCATCAAAGGGCAAATTGAGGAGCCTGGCCTGGCTTGCACATCAGGAGCAAACCCCAACTTCCTCAACCACGCAAACCTGCGTATCACGGTGCTCGCCGCCATGGACCGGCTGACACAGTCTGCCATGTCCAAACCCGACTGAACGGACTCACACATGGCATCCTTGCCATCCTGAATAATAGCAAGAAAACCATCCCGTTTGTCCCCTTCGGGAATATGTTCAGCCGCTATTGCAACACAGTTCCACAGAGTGTGTGTGAAACGAGACAAGGCACATATGGAGTTGGCCGCCTGAAGTGCCATACCCCTGAAGAAAACACTCATCGCCCAGCCGTCAAAACGTTTGTCGTCCCTATCCGGAGGGATGGTAGGATACAACGCCTGCTTTGCCGGGGCCGTAGCCGCCTGCACCACCAAACTCTCCGGAGTGGGGTGCCTGGACAAGTAGCAGGGGTCGCTACTGGCTGGACGGTATTTTCGCGACAAAGACTTGCCCACTGCCGGGAGAATCTCCGGAGCAGTCCAAGCCGCCGCCACCCTTCTCTGCAGAGCCATATGAAACGGCAATACCAGGTCAGTGGGGGGACCAAGATCAAGGATGTCCGTGAGATCATCCTGAACGAACTCCCCTGGGGGAGCCGACCAACCCAAGTACTCGGTGACCTGAGACATAAGGCACCGATATGAAGAATCGGCATGAGTGCCAGGCTTAGCCAGAGCCTTTCTAGGGGCTAACCCCGTGCCACGGGGCCCCTCCGGCACCACCGCCTCGAAAGGCGTCGAGGGTGCTGAATGAGTCGGCGCCGAGAGAATCAGCATCGACGTCAGCTGCAGTGCCGCCAGCATCGACGGCGTCGACACAGGTCTCGAAACCGGAGCTCCGAGTGCGTCTCTCGACGACCTAGGCGCCAACAGCGTCGACGACCCCCTCGGAGGCAGAGCCTTGAGAGAAATGGTTGACGACCTCGGCGCCACAGGCGTCGACGTCTTCTTTGAAGACGGCACAGGATCACGCGGTCTCAAGCGCGTCAAGGACCGGGACCTGGAACGGGCATGGCGAGAACGGCTACCCTTGTCCGAGCGGGACCTCTCCCGCGAGCCGTGCCGACCACCCAAGTCCGAAGGCGTACGAGCAGTGTCTCTCGACCGGTGCCGACCGACCCCACTCGGAGGCACGGACGGACCGGTGCCCTGCGATTCAAGAATCACTAGCATCTGCTTCCCGAAGGAAGCCCATTCCTCCGGTGTCGTTTGCATGGTGGGATAAGCGACCCGCCGACGGGCGGAGTTCTCAGAAGAGGACGGGGAAGGCGACCGATGCCGGCGCTTCCGGGAATGCCTCGAAGAGGCGTAGGAGTGGCGAGACCGACTCCTGGAAGGACACCCACTGGACTTCCGACGATGACGCGGAGAGTCGCCTCTCGAGTCATCCGTCGAAAGCCCTGTAGACCTCGACTTCCGGGGCTTAGACACCCGACCTACCGACAGCTTCTTCTTGCGTTCCCGCAAGGCCTTGGCCGTGAGCGACTGGCAGTCGACAGTCGTCCATATAGTGGGCCTCCCTGAGGCACCAGAGGCAGGCGTCGTGCGGGTCCGTGACTGACATCTTGGACCCACAGTCCCTGCATTTCTTGAAGCCCGGACACGGGGTTGAAGACGAAGTAGACATCGCCACAAACAGGTCTTCACAAAAAACCGAAGAGGTTCAACGAACCGAGAAGAAAAGAGCAAACTCCAAAGAGTCGAGGCGTACTGAGATTGACGAAGCGAACACGTTCGCGGAAAAAACGGAACTGAGGCTATGGCCGTCGTGCGTCCTACTCATCACATCGGGTGACGTCAGCCATCGGAGGAGGTCCTCAGGGACGGCGCATCGACGTCATTGACGCAGGAGCCGAAGATTTTCCGAAGCAGCACAGCTGTGGACATGATCTGTCAGATATGGAATACTGTTACGCTCACCTGGACCCCACAGGCGTGTTGATCGGACCCAGACAGCTGCGATCTCCGTCAACGTGATGCGTAATGCAGAGATGACTGTCTGGACTGGCCCGCCTAGTCTTGTTTGCTGGACCCGAAGAAGTATTTTCCTGCAAGTGGAGACAGGGATTAGCCACCTGTGGGTTTTAGTGATGGCCTCCCAACTGTTCTCGCTCTCCCCCACTAATCACCTCCGATATCCCCTTAGTAACCTCACCTTATGTTTGTAAAAGATGAGCTCTCCATCCTGCGTGTCTTGCAGGGGCGCGTAGATGCCAGTTACTTCACTGGTTTGAAGGCGTTGGGAGAGTTCACGTAAGCATTGACTCTGAAGTCCCAGGTGGGATTGGTAAGTATCACGTTCAAAGAGTTCAATGTGCCCGATGTTCACTCTTGTCCCCTTCCTTCCTTAAGTTGCAACCAAGTTTGTGAGAAGACGGTCTCGTAGCTGTTGCTGGCGTTCAGGTAAGAGTCTGTGTTACCCAACGCTGTCCGGTAACTATTGCATGCGTTAACGTGTTGTTTTTCTCCCTCTTTACAGATGCGGCATATGAAGATATGGAGAATAATACCGCTGGTGGTAAATCAGGTAAATCTATGGTGGTAAGAGGCATTTGTTGATTCCCTTGGCTCACCTTGTTATTCTTGTGCCCCTAGGTGCCGGAGTACGGCGAAGAAATGATGGACAGTGCCGGATCGAAAGATGCTGTGAGAACTGGTGAGTATGGCGCCGTGCTGGAGCTGGCGAAGCGACGCGTGCAGGACTGATGTACTTTCCAGGTCGGGAGATGAAATGGATCCAGAATCAGGTGAGGAATTTGAAATAAGTTTGTTTTCTAACCTTGTCCTTTTCTTCCTCTTTATTCTAGGAGCTCCGATTCGAGGTGGGCGTGGCAGAAGACTGGATGCTGGCTGTAGGCACGTGGGCGTGGCAGAAGACTGGATGCTGGCTGCAGGCATGGTGAGAGTTACGCTGCTGGATGCAGAATAACACGAAGCATGTGCTGCTGTTCTGGCGTGGTTTAAATAGCCTCCAAAGTAGTCCCTGGAAAGAAGTTCCCCAGGACCACACCCGAGTAAAAAATAGTCCCTGTAGTAAAATAGTCCCATCCAGGCCTCACGTTGGCTTGGATTTATTTGCAGCACAGTCTGCATGAGGTAAGTAATGTCTATGAGCCTGGCGCCTATGGCGCCAGGACTTATTTTTATTATGAGCCTGGTGCCTATGGCGCCAGGACCGAACCCAGACAGCCCCTAGCTGGGGCTGCTGGGGTTTTTGTAAATGTCTGGATACCTGCTCCCGGGGCTGATGGGCTTGATCCGGATGCCCGGGGGTAGGCATCATGACAAATATGTTGGAGGACCCAATCCCCTCGAATGCATTCTTCTCAGTACCCCTACATCCCGACTCACAGTACCTTACAGCCTTTACTCTGCCCGGGAAACGCTACAAACATCGTTGTTTGCCAAGGGTACTTGTGAGAGCCCCCGTATTTTAACAGGATATTACATGACGATCTAGGGAATATCAAAGTGTCTAGCACAATATACATAGATGACCTACTGGTCTGCAGTGACAGCGAGCAGAGCTATCGGCGGGACTCCATTTGCAGTTACTATCAAAGAAAAGGGTACAAAGTGGATAAGGCGAAACTCCAGTGCTATCAACTAGAAGTGCTTTACTTGGGGCAGCTCATTTCCAAAGATGGCAAAAGGATAATTCCTGACAGGGCAGCAACAGTATGTGCCACTCCCAAACCGCTCACAGTAAAGGACATGCAAACATTCTTAGGATTATGCAATTATTGCAGGGTCTGGATCAGACTACCCAGCATACAGAAAACCACTCCTACAAGACCTTAAGGATGCACAGAAAGAGAGCAACAAAATTGAGTGGACCCCAGAGATGACAACTAGTTTTAATGATTTGTAATTTCAACAGCAACAGTGCTTGCCACGACAGACTACACCCAGGAGTTTTACATTTTCTCCCACTCAAACGGCACCCTCATGACAGCAGTACTCACACAGAAAAGCAAATTGGTGATAAACCACTGGCCTATTACAGTGGCACACTGGATTCTGTCATGTAGGGACAATTTGCTTGAGAACAAGAAAAGAGCTCAACTGTTATGGGTTGCTCATGAACACTGTACATGGAGCACAAACTTTTTGCAATCCTGGACAGCTCGAAGTCCACACTCGCAACACAGAGCGCATCAGCAAATGTGATCATACTTTCTAGCCCCCACATCCATGTCGTAAGGTGCAAGACAGTAAACCCTGCCACATTTTTCACTCCACCGTGCAGAGCGGAAAACTTACAGCAGCATGATTGTGCATCATATGAAGGGGAAGACAATGCTATCCCTGAAGCAAAAGACTGCCCCCTAGAATAGGGAGAAGTTCTCTTTGTTGACCGGTCAGCGTCAATTAACCAGGAAACAGGGGAGAGACATGTAGGGGAAGCAGTGGTATGCCTAAAAGGGAGAATATGAAAGGCTGGTCGTGAAAAAAAATAAAAGACTACCCCGACATTATTCTGCACAAGCAGCTGAACTACTAGCGCTCAGAGGCCCTGCAAGCATTTAAAGGGTCCTGTGTTAGCATCTATTCAGACTACCTACTTCACCACTACGATGCATGCAGGTCTGTGGCTCTGGAGAAGGAGGGGGTTCAGAAGAGCAGATGGCTCACCAGTACAGCATGCTGCCCTGCTTAACACGTTGATTTCCACCCTGGCAGAGCCCTCTGTGTTGGCAGTCAAATGCGCAGCACAAACCTACAATACAGATAAAATTTCACTGGGAAAAGCAGCCGCCAACACAGCAGTGAAGGATGCAGCATACCTCGCAGTAGCAACATCAGAATACGTTGTGACCGCAGCAAACACCAGACCAAACACAGGCGCATACACTGACCTCTCAATCGCACAAATCGAACTGCAAAGTAGGTCACCCCCAAGAACAGGACATATGACTCAAACGTGGGTGCACACAATCACCCACATATCTCTTGTGGAGACAGCAGAGCACAGGAAAAGTAGTAATGCCTGTGGAATTACTGCACACAGCCTTTGAGCATTTGCACTTCCCATCCCACAGCTTTAAACAACACATTGCAGTAGACCTTCAAAAAGGATTGGTTTGTCCCAAACTTACAGGAGCACCTAGCAACAATGGTGGTCCAATGTACAACATGTCAAGTATTTAGTACGCGCATGACACAAAGAACACTAAGGGGAACGCTGCCCCGCCCCAATGGTCCATTCCGTGAGCTGCACATTGACTACGCAGACATGGGAGAGCGACGTAATGGGGCACAGTACCGATTGTGGTGGTGTGTGCGTTCGAGGTGGGTTGTGGCCGGTCCTTGTGCCCACCAAGATGCCAAGTGTGCTGTAAAATTCCTCGTCAGAGGTCTTACCGCACTGGGGAGTGTGCAATGGTTTAAGCTCTGATAATGGTACACATTGTTTCAATTAACTTTTCAAAGAAATAACTACCCTGCTAGGAATCAAACATTGTATGTGCTCCATTTACCACCCACACGCAAATGGAGTGGGTGGAGAGAATCAACGGCCTCGTCATAAGGAGACTTCCAAACTATGCAACACTCAGAAAAATAATTGGGTGTACTGCCGGCCCCTTTGCCCTATTCCATCTGCGCACCCAGCCCAGTAAGGACCACCACCTGTCCCCCCCATGAAATAGTGACTCGCCGATGCATGCAACACCCCCGTCACCAGTACGAAGAGCATCAGATGCTGAGAGCAGCTGCAATCCTACGGGAGGAATTCAAACAATACCTGTCCCAACTGACCCGTGCAATAAAATGCATTTCCAAGCAAATGGCTCCACCACACACAGAAAACAGACAAGAATCAACTGCTCCACAACCTAATACCACCCCGGCACAACCATTGTTGCCAGGAGAAATGGTCTGTCAAAAGCTTTGTGCGGAAATGGAACAATCACAGTTCCATGGCCCTTACGAGGTTGTGTATTCCACCCCCCTTCCAGTAAAAGTGAAGGGGCTCAAGTAATGGATACACGTCTCAGACATTTGCAGGGCACCACATGACTCAACACAAAGTGTCCACAACAAACATCTACCTCAAATACATAGCTCTATGCGGTCCATATTAACGCATGTGAGAAGATACAGAATACATGCATTGCTGCTAGAGCACGAGCTACGTAAATTAAAACTCTTTTCCCCACCACTTACCTCTTCCCTCCCCTCCCCCTTTTTCCCCGAAACACACAGGCGCAACAAAGATAGAGATGACAGCACTGACATAGTTGTCGAGCAATGATAGAAATAGAGATTTTTTAGTAATGATTGATAGACAGAGCATCAGCAATGCTAGGATGTATAGTTAGAATTGTGGTCTTCATTTTACGGCCATTTTGTTCACTATATGGATGTTCGCATTGGGAATTTATTGGGGAGTATCTTATCTGGGCTGGCCATCTAAAAGAAGGGGGGAGGGGAGAATAGGAATATGAGCATAACTTCCAATGTCTCCAGATCACTTTTGAATGATACTGAAGTAGAATTTAACGTCACTATGGATGTATATGAAGTACGACACACTACTGCTGAGCTCGCGCCTAGGAGCCCTGTGGTTATTAAATGCATCCCGCCCTCCTCCACTGTCATAGTGACAAGTCCTAGCCCAAGCCAAATACGAATGAGAGGAGGAATGAGAGTGAACAATTCGATATTCCAGAAACAACCATTGTGATGAACATTGGATCAATGAATAAATAACATGACCATCTTAAATAGTAGCTACTCCCAAACCACTATATGTAATAGTAAAATATTTCAAATGCTAATGGTGGATGTGAAAACTTTGTGTAACAGTGTAAATATCACTAGCAGCAGAAGTATAATAATGAAAAGGCATGCAATACGTAGTAGCAGGAAGAGATGGCAAGCGCGTCAACGTAAGAATTATGCATATCATGGCTTAGGAGTTGACGCAGTGCAAGATATTCATCATCCAGAACACCAACAGTTGGTACTCTGACATGAGTTCAATGGGAAGGCAAACGACTAATGGGAGTTGCTAAGTCTGTTCATTAATGCTGCACGCATCTGGGGCACCCAAGATCTTAGTTCCGCAAGAGGTACCAATGATAGAGACCCAATGTCTAATTCAAGTTGCGCTATGTACATCAAAGGCACTTTTCAGCCACGCAACATTCATCTAGAACTCTTCGACCCTGACCCCCAAAAATGCAAAACAAGTTCTAATAACCGCAACTGTCTCAAAGAACCACATCTAGTAATCGAAGGGGCGAGCTATTCCAACGAGTGGCAAGAAATAAATGCATGCAGGGACGAAGGCCTTGTAGGGTTGTTTGAGAAAATTGCAACATTCGTGGAGCAAACATGGGCAGAACATATCACAAAGCTAACTTGGATTACGGCCCTCGAGAGACCAATATAAAGGTGCACCAACAGAAATCATACAATCTGTTTTTTCAGCAAAGGGACAGTGGCTGCCGGGTCAAACAAATAATGCAACCGAACCATACTTCCCGATCTCAAGAAAGGTACAGCCGTGCTGATGGATTAATATTGGATCCGCGGTCAGCTAACGTACGTGCACCTCCCGCCGTTCTGGAGGGGCTACTGTTTGCTAGCAACGCTGCACTCCGCCTTGCTGATCGTACCAGAAGAGCACCTGAAGGGGGGACTACTACTCGAAGCTGCCAACCTGCCCCCAACCACAGAAGCTCGAGACAGTGCCAAATCTTTGCATCCTCCATGAAAAAGAGCCCTATGAGCAACTACATAGAAGGAAAAGAGCATCAAAGTACATATCCAACAACACGTCTAAACTGCTTGCACAAATACCTGAAGAATATAAGCTCTACAATTCAGCAGAGACATTTGTTTGCATCCGTCTTACCCAGCATCCAGACACGGGCCAATGCAAAATAGCTCCAGATAGTTTGATGGGAGCTGATCCAGAAGGCTAACGATACAGAGCAAGGATTCCACGTCATAAAGGTGGCACTAAGGGCCCTTAGACTAGTGACAATGCAGAACCGTTATGTATTAGATCTCCTGACAGCCATGGGATGAGATGTTCGCAAAAAGATCGGGAGATCATATTGCACATTTGTACCTTCTGAAGACGCTGAAAATAGGACATTGTCACACATCATTGCAGCATACATGAACTGGGGGTAAAACTGAAGAAAGAAGCTGGGGTCAAAGAAGAAGACTGGTTTACCCTGGCCTTCAGCTGGGTCCCGTCCTGGCTTGCAACATTGATGAAGATGTTAGTACCCATCATCATGGTTATCTTGATTCTCTGCATGTGCCAACTGGGTCTCCTGTGTTGTGCCAAAGCAGTGACTAATAGCGCAATGATGATGGTCAGTATTGGAAATAATAAAGTACCTCGTGATACAAAGGAAGTAGAGATACAAACTGAGCAAAATGACCACCCTGTTGACCACATGTTTGCAAACCTTATTGGCAATGTAGTTGATAACTTGCACCATAAAACTATTGTTCCTCCTCCTGAACCCGAAAACTAGAACTAGGATCTGGCAGGCGGTGGAGGGAGCACCTACATGACATGTACACCTGAACAGTATGCACAACGGGGGGAAAGCTTACGACACGTATGCAGGGCCTGGATGCCAATTAAGGGGACATCTGCATGGGACGAAGCAGAAAGGCGTGCAAACGAGCGTAAATGTAGTGGGGGAGAATTTGTTACTGTACAAGTAACAAAAGGGGGGAATGTTAGGATGGAAATTAGCCTATCCCTCCTGTCTAGACGCTTTCAGGTGAGGAGAACACCATATGAGGTGATGTAGTGTATAAGGGGAGTAAACCACACTTCTAAACACCATGCATAGGCACTGTAGCGCCTATAGTGGATGCATCACACTAAGAAAACGAATAGCACACGATTCCATTTTGTATTAGTCCCAAAAGCGAATGTTCCCATTATCGCACCGTATCACAAATCCAGTTCACTAGGTCCAATCTCAGGAAAACAGAATAAATCCCCAGAGCCCAGTCACCACATAAGTTCACTTTCCCCTCGTCCCTTCAGTGTTGCAAATATTTAATATTGGTCAAAGGAATGCACCCTGCAAGAGCATGAGACAACACAAGGCTCTGAGCTGTGTCCATTCATCTCCACTAAACTGCCAGCAGGCCCTGCACCCCCACCAGGAAAGTATAGAGCCAGCCCCACACAACTGACCTAAACCACACACCTTTGCATTCCCTGATAAGCAAGTGACCCCCCCTGTCAACACAGATCAAGTGCCCACAGAAGATCTAAGTATGCACGGGCATATTTCTTCAAGCATGAAAACACATCTCTTGTAACACGAGGCACAGGAAGGAATAGATATAAGAACAAAACCCTGGGTGGAGACCTTGCGTGCGGGAACTGTGGTATTAACGAAACCCTGAATGTGTGGGTAGGCGTGACTATTTTATCTTCCCCAACACCATTCCCTGTGCTGCCCAGGTTCAAGCCACAATGATCTAATAACCTGGCTTAGCATGTTTAGTTTAGAAAGAAACAATGTAGTATATATGTGCGCCTCGACCTTCACCTCAAGGATGAGCCCCAGCTGACCCACGTGGTTCCTGATCGACTGGAAAGACACAACCAATTGCAGCTTGGCATCCCCTATGGAGCAGGCCCATGTGCAGGGGGCCACCAATCAGTGGCACCATTTTGTACTACATGTGATGACGTTTTTTGCCCTTTTAAGCTCTTGTTTTTATCAGAACCGGTTACAGCGCTCTCGCGCAGCAGAGTCCTTTGCTGATATTTGTATTCTGTATAATTAAACCTTGTTATCCTTGCAACGCTGTCTTCTGGCCCATTTACCTAGAGGGTTGTCTTTATTGTGGAGTGTGCGTATAAAGGGACTTTCCTTCAAAATCATCAAAAGATGCCACTGTTTCCATGGTACTTTAAAATCTTTCTTTGGTCCATGAACCAGTGGATGGTGCGACTTTAAGGGGGGAAAAAAGATTTCCTCCTGTTGTGAGAGGTCTTTCCTTGGAGTGAGGGGCAGTAGCTCCACGGAGCTGCACTGAAACAGGAACCAAGGAAGAAAAACACACAGAAGACGTGTGTGAGCGTGAAGGACACCCTGACAAGAAAAGGAAACCTAACCCGACCACAACCATGGTAACAGGAGTTGCAGGAGTCCCGGGTGGGGTCCGGGGGAATGTTGAAGTCAGATAAAGCATCAAGTGTTACTCTGGAATGATCTCCCTAGTCACAATGATACCCAGAGAACCAAGAGTCCAGTGTTATTCGTGAGTGGTCTCCCTTATCACAGTGATCCGCAAAAGACAGAGTCTAGTATCCCTTAAAAACAGAAGGCAGCACACTGAATGCGAATAATCAAGGGGGGGGAAAAGGAAAGAGACTCACAGGGAAATTCTCCCTAAATACCAAGCCTACTTTCAAAGTAAAGAATACATCAAGAATTAACTTACTCATCACAGTGGTGACAAGAAACAAAGAGTGCTCCTGGAGTGAACTCCCTCGTCAAAGTAGAAAATCCAACTTGCGGGAAAGAGATAAAAAGGACCACAAGCTATTCGGGAGCAATCTCCTTTGTAGTCAAGATACAAGTAGCCCTAAGAGGGTATCAACAGTAAGAAGAATTGAGAAAAGATTGACCCAGTTCAGTAATCCTTGGGAGGAAGTGAAAGAACTTAAAAAAATGTGTTCATGAGAATATCAAGGAACAGTCTTGAAAAAGTCCCCAAGTAGACTAGGATAAGGGAGTCATTCTCCTAGTCCTAGTTTTCCTGCAACCTTTCAGCACACTCGTATTTAGGAGCAAAAATTGCACTTGCACTCCTAATTTTTGCCCAATTTCGCTTCTTCCCTTTCTCTAAAATTCGCGAGAGGGCTGTATACACTCAGGTTGCTAGTTTCCTAAAACTAAATTCTCTTCTACCACCTCTCCAATCTGAATTCTGTACTTCTCATTCTGTGGAAACTGCTCTTTTGCATAGCTCCAACTCTCTTCCGTCAGCTTGCCATTCTAAGGTCTCCTCTATACTTATTCTTCTCGATCTATCTGGAGCTTTTGATACTGTTGATCACACTCTGATTTCTTCCCTTTCTTCCTTAGGTAATGGTTATGCTCCTATTTTTCTAAGCGGTCCTATTCGATAACTTGGGGTGGACATCTTCACTTCCTCTTCTGTATGGTGTCCCCCAAGGTTCTGTACTTGGTCCTCTCCTTTTTCTCTCTTTACACTGCTCTTATTTCTTAATTTAATCTTTCTTTTCATCTGTACACAGATGATGCAGAAATACTACACAGACTTCTCTCTTTTTCTTCCCTTTACTCCAGTCTGCACTCCACTATCAACTTGCCTTTCTGCTGTCCAAAACTGAATATCTTCTCATTTTCTGCACCTCAATCCTTTTAAGACTGAGTTTCTGTTTTTTCCGGCTTCTACTATTCCTCCTAGTCTTTCTCCTCCATCTCTCTTCTTTCCTCCTGCCTTGCTGGTTTCCTCTTCTGCCTGCAATTTGGTTGTTGTCTTTGATCCCTCGCTTTTGTTTACACTGCATATCTCGTCTATTGCTCGCTTCTGTCGCTATACCCTTTTAAACATCTGTCGTGCTCGCCCCCATCTGTCATTTCATGCTAGTAAACTTCTGCTGTTCTGCTTGGTCTTATTTTGTATCGCCTACTGTTCCTCTTCTTGGCCTTCCTGCTACACATATTCTTCTGTCTGATGGTTTATAATTTCTTAGTCCGTCTTCTCTCCTCTTTACTTTTTCGCTTCTCTATTACATCCGCTCTACTGTCTATTTCACTGCGTCCCTTTGAATGGCACTTTCTCTTCCATTTTCTTTCAATTGTTTTTAAATGTACTCACAGCTTGGCTCCTCCTTACCTTTCTTTGCTAGTCTCTTTCTATCCTCCCTCTTGGGCTCTCCAATTACAGAATATGTTCCTTCTCATTGTACCCAAACCCCCTTGTGCTGCTTCATGTTTCCAATCTTTTGTGCTTAGCCCCCAAATACTGGAATTCTCTCACTCTTTGAATTTGTTCTTCTTCATCTAGTTATATGTTTTAATCTAAAAGCTCATCTTCTGTCCCTTCTTTCCTCTGTGTGACTATTTGTTCCTTTTCTCCTCCTTCTGTTTTAAGTTGTTTTTGGACTATCATGTAATTTTACTGCTTTCTAGCATTTCGTAATGGCGCTTTTGTCAAACAACGCTTTATAAATTCAATAAATTGAAAATAAATCGTAAAACAGACTACTTCACAAGAGACTGCTATTGAATCAACCAAGACTCTATGGTTTCACCAGGAAAAGGGAATCATTCTCCTGGTGCTTTTGTCAGGAAAAATCTGCAACATTGAGTGGTTTAAGTTCTTAGTGGCATGGATAGATTATTTTGGCTTGGACAGAGGACCACACCTTTTTGTTTTGACTGACATCCTGACGAGCACCCACCTTTTTTTTTGTTGAGGCAGGGACGACGCCTTTAGAGATAGGGAAAGATAATTACCTTCTTTGAGTTAATAAACGACTATAGCCAAAATGAGAACTTGTCAGCCTCCTTACTCCAGCATGCACACGCTCCAGGGAAACCTCCGGTTGCAGGATAAGAGAAACTTAAATGGAGTTTTTTCCATATGCTCCGAAAGAATGCAAGACAGGAAGGTGAAGGGAAATGTCAATGTAGGCATTGTCTAAGTATGAATAAAAGATGTTAATTCCCCCACCCTCCCTACTGTGTAGGCGGAAACCTGAAGAAAGGCCCATCAAGAAGGTTAGTGAAGTCTGGATAGCTGGAAACTTTGAGCCCTGCTGGATTCGTCGACATTAATATGCTATAGAAATAATATTAACGTGGTCACGTCAACTAACAGTCACTATAGCGTGGAACTCCAAGAAATGCGACCAACACAAAAAGGGGCGGGGGAACAATCTGAGGACCTGAGGACCTCGATGGGCGATGCATGTCCCTGTAGGCATAGTTTTACACCCATGTCCTGTCGATGTCCCTTTTCGATTCCGAAACAAGTCAAACAATACTTTGCACCAACCACTAATGTCAGCCTATGCAAAGCATGTGATTCCAAGCCGATCCATAAGCCTCAAACGTGTGTATATATATATATATATATATATATATATATATATATATATATATATATATATAAAAAAAAATATGATATATGTATGATGTTGCTTAATAGTCATTCTATGGCTTGTATCTGCTTGAAGTCGCATGCTTAGCATAGGCTTCCATGTAGTGGTTGGTGCAAGTATTAGTTTGTTTTGGTAAAGTAAAAGTGCTTCAATATGGGCAGTGCTGAAAAACAACCCCTACCTTACGCATGTGCTTGCAGTGCTGCACACATCAACTATCCCAAATTGTTTTGTTTTCCAACATTGGTGGGGTTGCATGGTTTAAATGCTACGCTCTATTATATACATACATATACTATTTGAAAACATTGTTTTACAAAAAAAGAGTAAAATAAAAGTCTACAAACAGAATTAATAAAGTTAAGGTGACAAACTATGAATATAATAAAAATAATTAGATTTAATTCAAATATTTTTACCTTAATTCACCCTGTTCTGTAATATTTTGTTTTTGTTCTAAAATGCTTTATAGTGACAGTAATGTATTATGTGGTGTGAATATTTGTTTGCTTTTTTTAAACAAAAATATCAAACTGTTACTTATGTTTTAAATGTGCATTACATGTGTGCTGCTTTTGTTAGTATTTACAGTTTGCATTATTTAGTAAATTAGCACACATTAAATGTTCCAATTGTTTATGCACAATGTAATGACTATAAATGTGTATATGTTATTTGTAGAAGTAAATGTTACTAAGCTTTTTCTGTATATATTATAATATTTTTGTATTGGTTGTGTATGTTTTATTTTTATAATGTTTATTGTTTAGTCAATTTTACGTATTTACAAGGATGGCATGTACCTTGTTAATTATATTTTTATTTATGTATAACTTTTTTGTCAATTGATATTGTATATGCAAAGTAGAAGACGTGAATTCTTAACTATTTTGTTAGTGTAGATTTATTTCAGAAAATATTCTGTGAATTTTTTCAATTTCAATTTTTCAGGCATAATTAGGCTTCCGTATATGTAGTAATTTTGTATTACAAACATTTTATAATTTATTATAGGTGTACATTTAGTCTACTTTTGAAATATTTTGTACAATTACTTATGTGTGAAATGGTTATAATTTCATGGTAGTCTTGTATGCTTTTAAGATGTGTGGGTGAGCTAAGTTACTATGATATTTGATTTAAATATATTTTTTTAATGTATTAAAGATTATCATGTTGCTACCTTAACTCTTATTTCTGATGTCTGTAGACTAGTTTTTTTACTTAACCCTAACTTGTGTAAAAAAAAAATTCAAATCATTTCAGCTGTTTTTATAGTTACATAATTATTGATTTTCAGTGTTTGTTGTTATAATAGCCTGAACATGTAGCAGAAGTGTATGCGTGTGGCATAAGAGCATGTTGCATAGCTGCATGTGTTGAACGTGCCTGCGTGGTAGGAGCCTGCATAGTAGGAGCCTGCTGTGCACAGTTCGTATGAAAAGTGTACATTTATTCCATCACCTTAAAACTATCATCAAAGTCAACTTATACGCTCTATGCACTGTTAGTATTGACAATGTAAATGTATTCCATCACCTTAAAACTCACATTAAAGTCAGCTGAGACTTGCCTTTAATGTGAGTTTTTATGAGATGTTAATTATGTAATAATGTATATATTGAAACACTTTGCATACGTCATTGCAGAGCATCAGGTGCCTCTGTGGTAGGAGTATTTGTTGCAAGAGTGTGCGTCATAGGACCATGCATTATATGTAGAATTTCATTTTTATGTGCAATTCTCCCCACTTGCGAGTCCCCCAGCACTTTTTGCTGGATCTTGGATTTTTAGCAGTACTCCTGAGTGAGTTGGAACCTTTCTCCACACTCATTCATTCATTCATTCATTCATTCATTCATTCATTCATTCATTCATTCATTCATTCATTCATTCATTCATTCATTCTTTCACTCTACCTTTGGGAATCTTTTTCAACCCTTTTTGTTGTATGTTTTTGGACTTGTGCTTTCCACCAACTTTTAAGGCATCTGCAATGTATTATTGCAGCACAAAGCACTTTCTGTGCAGTGTTGCTGGGAGCTCCTTGAACGGTCCTTTTTCTTGTGAACAAACCTTACCAAAAACAGGGGGAAATTCTTTTTATTCTACCCAACTTATTTTGTGAATTCAGCATACCCCAGTGGAGTGCTGAGGGGACAGAATGTATCCCTTTTTCCACTTCTTCTGTAACTTTCTAGTTACAGTGACAAGTTAATCTGAGTGGCTGCTGGCAGTGGAAGATATCTACTGACTTAACCTACCTCGCAAGCTTTTGTCACAGCTGCGCTAAGGAAGAAAGTGGGTCACCATTGACCTACAATGGTGGCTGTACTTTTAATTTGCCAACTCTTGATGACTTGTCCTTTCTTGAGCCTTCTTCTACCTACTTGGATGAGAGATGTCCTGCTGGGTCTTTGGCAAGTTTCCTTGCGAAAGCCCACCAAGGCTCTCTCTGAGTGCCTGAAAGGACAGGATGTAGGGAGGTGACAAACTCCCCTGGTCTTTGTTCTGCAGTGTGTCTGCCTGGATACAGTTCGAACTGGGTGATTGGCTGGCCTTTCGGACAAGCCAGACCCCGGATTTGCATGAAGGCTTGAATAGTGATCAGTGAATCCAGATGGTTTTCCTGCATAAAAGGCAAGGGTCCTGGCGCAGAAACAGTCAACCACTGGAAAGAAGCATCCGAAGGACGACGTACACAGACACCTCCAGCGTCCACTAAGACTACTGAGTAACCGCTGCTGCTCCAACCTCCTTCTGCTCGACAGGGTAGATCCAGACCAGGCAATCCCTCCCCCCTCCCCTTGGACAGGTGGGCCTAACCAGTCTTGAGACCATCTGCATTTTGAAGAACTGCAACCGTCCTGGGCTGAAATCTCAATACCCTGGGACTTGGACTATTTTGCTATGCATCGTCTTGTGGTGAAAATGCAAGTTCAGCGAAGCAAAAAGGTGCAAACTTGTCAGATGTGGGAGTAGCACTCTCAAAGGGTGGGGGCTTGCTCGATAGCCACACAGTAATTTGAACTAGGCTGGAGAAAGCCCTAAATAACATTATTTCATGTTAAAGAAACCGATACTAAAGATGGGCCACAGAGTATACAAGGTTTCGCATTAGGTTGAGGTGCGGCAAATGGGCCTCAAAGCAAGCTTTTTCAGAAACTATTGCTGGTTTCATTAACCCACTTATAAACCGCAGCAGCTGGTAACACATTGCAAATCCCATGTTCCCAGGATTGCATTGTACGAAGCAAACAGTGCTACTTTGAAGGTCATAAAACAGAGCTCCCGGGTGGCGCACAAAGGAAATTAATGCAAAATCATTTTATAATTCGGCATAATTAATTTACAAAACCTAATTTACTGACCATTTCAGAAAACCCATGGTGGTTTCAAATTGCACACCGAGTACATCTCCGCTTAGGAAGAAAGTCGATGAGATCCTAATGTGCAACATTAACACAGTAACCTGTTCTTGGTTCAAGGCTCTGACAGCTTCATGGTAGAAGACTTTCTAATGAGAACGTAGAGGAGGTGACTGGATCAGATGAATAAAGATCTGCTGGTCATCTCAAATGTTTCAATGAATTGGCGCTATGATGTGGGAACTGGGGGTTGGAATGTGACATCACAACGGGAAACCAGGGGTGGTGTGGTAAGGTATGCAGGACCCAATCATAGAAGACAATTGTACCAATCAGCTTCTTGTGAGGAGACATTGTAATGTTGCAAAGAGACTGATGTTAATTAGTTTAGATGATTATAAAAGCTTTTCATTTATGGGCGTTTCCAGGACGGCTCCTTTTCATGCAGTTCTGTTCCGTGTTCTGGTTGAATATTGCTGTCCCAGCTGCACGTGGGCCCTGAATAAAACTGTTACTTCATGACTGGCGTACATTCCTTTTTGACTACTTTGATAATGTTTTACTGGTGAGTTCTGAGGCAACCCTCTGAACAGTCTCCTAAAGTGTGGATTCAGTTGGAAACTTGTGGGCATCATTCTGGGCCCACAGTGGCACTTTCCCACTCTGAGATGCCTGCTCTTTCAAGTCAGTGACCGAGAAACGGAGAGAGGTTTGCCAGGTGATAACCGTTGCTGAACCAAAGCCTGTATAGAGTCCCAACAAGCCAGTATCGTGAAGATCATCTGCTGGCCGTCCCATCTGCAAAATCTTACTGCCTTCTCCTGCCAACAGTTCTTTCTTCAGCCTCCAGGCCAAAAATCCGAACAAGAGCTGCTGTCGCCTCACCTTGGGGACCCATCGGAAACATTGTTCTTCAGCAAAAGCACTGTCCCGCTCCTAGGTGTTTACCTGGGCACTTGCTGTGTTGATCTGTGCTCCTGAGTTTCCCGACACACATTGTGGTGGTCAACCCAACTGTGTTCTCCCAGGCCTAAGGACATTGGTCCTTTGATCTACAATCCCTCAAGGGGGAAGGGGGTATGGGGGAGGGTCTCTAACCTCACTGAACTATCTTTATACTAAACATTTTGCTTACCTGCAATGATGATATGATATGGCACTTATAATGTGCCTATACACAAGTGTTTCAAGGCGCGACAAGGCCTGGGAGGGGAAACCGAGGGAAGACCAAGACAACGATCCTACTAGGCCAGGTGACATCGAGATTGCGCAAGTGCCGTGCCAGGGGCTGGGGGGAGGGGAAGTGTGGCGAGAAAGGGACGGGGATAATGCAGTACATAGGATAACAGTAAGATAAACAGACTATAAAATAAATAGACAATAAAAATTGAAGTGCAACCAGCAGGTGGCAAGTGCAGGGTAAGTGTGGTCATCAGGTGTCCAAGTGCTAGAAGGGGCTGTAGGGATACAGAACAATCCCCTAGTACAGAGTTGCCAGGGGGGCAGTGCAGGTGTGCAACTGGCGGGAAGGGGACCTGGCAACACTGAAGAACCATGCTAAAATCCTAACTTTGATAGCATATGCCTTCCTTTGTTCTCCCGCCCATTGGGCACTGGTCACCCAGTGTCCCCACTGACTGAGACCCATCCCCAGATAGGGCTGGACTTTCTAAAGTGGAGGTTGCACAGAGGTTGCTTACCAATATCCTTGTTTCATTACACTGAATGTGGTTAAAGAAATGATTTGCTAACTTGAATGCTACACTCACTACTTAACTGTAGATCATCTAAGGTCTACCACAGAATTGAGTAATGCTTGGCAAATATCTTATTGTATATATGTGAATAAGTTTACTTACCTGAAATCCTAGTATTGTGTTAGAATGTTTTAGTGTTGACAGCCATATTATTACAAAACTATATTGTTTAAGTGTATTCTTGACTATAAGTGTGTTCTGAGGTCTTTGTACTTATCTACAGCCCTCCTCACTCCTAGACTAAGCCTGGTTGCTTGACCATAGCTACCAAACCTTTTGGGTAGTTCAGGCCAAATCTAAGAGTTGGAGCACTGTACTCCTAAGAGTGAATCTTCTACAGTCCTACAACAGGTGATTGCGTAGTAACAGCGTGTATGGTGGCAGCAGCGTGTGGTAGGTATGTGTAAGAGCATGTGCCATACATCCACATGTTATGTACAGTAGGTGCATGTGTAGTAGCTGCACAGGTCATAGGAACATGTATGATAGGAGCGTGTGTTGTAGGAGCTTGTTTTAGTAGCATGTAGGAGCCTTTGCAGGGCACGCTCTGTGTACATTTAGTATGCAAAGTGTATATTTATTCCATCACCTTAAAGCACACAAAGTCAGGCGAGACTTGCCTTTAATGTGAGTTGTTAGGAGATGTTAATTGTGTGTACATATTGTAAAACTCATATGCTTTGTGGAAAGTTTGTATGGAAAGTGTACATTTATCCCATCAACTGTAAAAGTGACATCAAAGGCAACTGAGACTTGACTTTGATGCAAGTTTTTTAATGTTAAATGTGTAACAAACTTACTGTTAAATGTGAGGGCTTCTTTAGAAGGGGGTGCATCAGGGAGTGCTTAAGTAGGGTGGGGAAGGTTCCAGTGGTAAAGGATTGATTGCAGAAATCGGCCAAGGCTGGAGCAAGGGTGTCGATATGGCCCTTGATGAGCAGGGGAGACCAAGCTTTGACAAGACTTTCATAAATCAGACTGTTCTAGAAACATGGTCAGGGGTGAACAAGGGAAAGGAGCAGAGAGGAGGCGGAGAAAAGGCCACAGACGGGCCAGGAGGGGTAGAGGAAGAGACTGGACAGGTTGTCCTGAGTTTTAGTGGTGAAATGAGAAGCCACAAGGGAGTGCTGAAGGGGGGAAAATCCACATTTTTCCCCTTAAACATTTTTTAAACTAGAACGGCCTTAATGCAGTAATCTGAAATTGTGCATGCACAGGATGCTCTCTCGAAAAAATGACTCTGAAATGTTTTCTGAATTTTACATCCAAGCATTCGAAAGTTAAGAAAAGTCATTTTCTGAAACACCATACAGAGTTCCTCCTAATCTTAATGCTTTGCACTAGCTGTGAGCATAATATATATGGGATATATCACTCACAGTAGT
Organism: Ambystoma mexicanum; assembly: GCF_040938575.1. NCBI lineage: Eukaryota > Metazoa > Chordata > Amphibia > Caudata > Ambystomatidae > Ambystoma > Ambystoma mexicanum. The sequence continues at coordinate 274,176,057 of NC_090931.1, read as the reverse complement.
CTTATTTATGATGCTTGTATCTGATTAGATTCACATGCTATGCATAGGCTGACATCTAGTGGTAGCCATAACCACCTTCGGAAGAAAAGAAGGACGAACTCTAAGGACAAGCCTGTCCTTGTGAAACACAGTGAAGGGTGTCTTAACTGAAAGTGCCTGTAACTCGCTCACTCTGCGAGCGGAAGTAAACGCAACTAAAAACACAGTTTTCAGAGTCAACAGCCTCAAAGGGCAAGAATGTAAAGGCTCAAATAGAGCACCCATAAGAAACTTAAGAACAAGGTTCAAATCCCAAACTGGCACCAAAAAAGGTGACGGAGGGAACACATTAGTGAGCCCTTTCAAAAACTGTGAAATTAAAGGAATCTTAAAATAGGAACACTCTTCAGACGAGCGCTTAAATATGGACAGCGCCGCCAGGTAACCTTTAATGGTCCCCACTTGCAAGCCCCTGTGGGCCAAAGAAAGCAAAAAAGACAAAACCATGGGAATGTCGCATTCATAAGGATCCACATTCTGAACTCTGCACCAGTCGCAGAACTTTCTCCAACGGCAACGGTACAGAGACTTTGTTGCCGGCCGCCTGGCCGAGAGCAACACCTCCATCACGTCTTCAGGGAGGTCCCAATCCTTATACCTCAACCTTTCAGAAGCCAAGCGTGAAGATTGAGGGATCTGACCTCTGGACGGAGAACCTGACCCCCCCCTCTCGTGAGAGCAGATCGTCTCGGTAGGGAAGACGACGTGGAGGGCAGATGGACAAGTCTAGAAGGTCCGGGTACCACGTCCTCCGGGCCCACGCCGGAGCAATGAGGATCATCCGGGAACCGAACCTCCGTAACCTCTGCAACACTTACGGGATGACAGGGACTGGAGGAAACGAGTACAGCAGTGGGAATGACCACTCCACCACAAATGCGTCTCCTAAGGCTCCTTTTGGAGGAAATTCCCGGGGGCAAAACCTTTCGCACTTCCGGTTGACACCGGAGGCGAAGAGATCCACTTGAGGGGTCCCCCAAAGGGCGAAGATCTCCAGGAGAATCTCCTGAGCCAGCTCCCACTCGTGAGAGATCGTGCTCTGCCTGCTCAGATCGTCCGCCGTCTCGTTGTCGTCTCCGGCCAGATGAACTGCCGAGATCGAAACTTCCTGCTGGATGGCCCAGAACTCGAGCTGCATTGCCTCCCTGCACAGCGGCAGTGACCCTGCCCCCAGCCCCCCTTTTTGTTGAGGTAGTGCATGGCCACCGTGTTGTCCGTCGGAATCAGGACACTCTTCCCGCGCACAGTCGGCAGAAAAGCCTTCAGGGCTAGCCTGACGGCCCTCAGCTCCAACAGATTGATATGGAGTCTGGACTCCAATGGAGACCAACGACCGCTGACTGTCAACTTGTTGGCATGAGCTCCCCATCCCGTGAGGGATGCGTCCGTCACGATCGTCACCTCCGGCCAGGGCAGCCAAAATGGGGCACCCTTCATCAGATTGCCCTCGACGGCCCTCCACAGAAGGTCCCGGGCTACCGAGGGCGGCACCTGAACAGGGTCCGACAGCCTGCCGGAGGACTGAGACCACTGGAGCTTGAGTGCCCACTGCAAAGATCTCATCCGCAGATGACTCTCTGGCACCAGAAGAATGCAGGATGCTATGAGGCCGAGAAGTCTCAAGAACTCGGACGCTGGGAGAGTCTGGGCAAACTGAAACTTGTGCACCATCTGCTGAATGTGAAGAGCCCTCACCTGAGGAGGAAAACGCTGCCCCAGGGACGTGTCGAGCACTGCTCCGAATTACTGGAGCCGCTGCGTTGGTGTCAAATGGGACTTCTTTAAATTGAGGGAGAAGCCAAGCCTGTGAAGGGAGTGGCAGGTGACGGACAGATGATCCAGGACTTGCTCGGGAGAGCTCCCCCTGATCAACCAATCGTCCAGGTAGGGGGTAAACGTCAATCCCCCCTTTCCTGAGATGCGCTGCCACCACCACCATGAGCTTGGTGAAAACCCTCGGGGCGGAGGTCAATCCGAACGGCAGGACCCGAAACTGAAAGTGCGAGTCACCAACCGCGAACCTCAGGTACTTCTTGTGCTTGGGATGGATCGGCACATGGAAGTAAGCATCCTTGAGGTCGAGAGACAACAACCAGTCCTGAAGTTGAAGGGACTGGAGGACTTGAGAAAGAGTCACCATCTTGAACTTGTCCTTCCTGAGGAGTTTGTTCAAACTGCGCAAGTCCATGATGGGTCTCAATCCCACCGTCTTTCTTTGAAATCAAAAAATAAGGGGAATACCATCCCTTGTTCCTCTCCGCTACAGGCACCAGTTCTATGGCGCCTTTCTCCAGCAGGGCTTGAATTTCCTGCGCAAGGAGCGGATCCGGACTCTTCAAAGGCAGGTTCCCTGGTGGATTGTTGTGAGGCCTCTGCCGAAAAGGAAGACAGTAGCCGTGGGTTATGATCTTCAGAACCCACACATCCGAAGTAATGGCTTGCCACTCTACAAGATGCTGCGCCAGCCTTCCCCCAACCGGCGAACCATGGGACCTGGCCTCATGACTGAGTGGTAGCGGCTGCGGCTTTGCCTGAGGGCAAAGAGGCAACTGCCCGAGCGGCCTTGGCACCTCGAGTACCTTTGTTTCCACCTCTGGCACTCTTACGATGGCCTCTGACTGCTAGCTCCTCTCGCTTTACTGAAGGACGAGTAATAGCGAAAGGAACCTCCCCTCCATTGCTGTCCCCTAGGACGAAAAGGCGGAGGTTGGCGAACTGCAGCGCCCAACGACTTCGCTGCAGCTTTGGAGGTCTGCAACCTCTCAAGGCTCTCGTCAGTTCACCGTCAAAGGGCATGTTGAGGAGCCGGGACTGCACATCAGGAGCGAACCCAGACTTCCTCAATCACGCAAACCTGCGCATGACGGTGCTCGCCGCCATGGACCGGCTGACACAATCCTCCAAGTCCAAACCCGCCTGAACGGCCTCACACATGGCATCCTTGCCATCCTGAACCATAGCAAGGAAACCATCCCGTTCGTCCCCTTCGGGAATATGATCAGCCGCTAATGCAACACAGTTCCACAGTGTGTGTGCGAAACGAGAAGGCACATATGGAGTTGGCCGCCTGAAGCGCCATACCCCCAGAAGAAAACACTTTCTTGGCCCAGCCGTCAAAACGTTTGTCGTCCCTATCCGGAGGGATGGTAGGATACGACGCCTGCTTTGACGGGGCCGTAGCTTCCTGCACCACCAAACTCTCCGGGGTGGGGTGCCTAGACAAGTAGCAGGGGTCGCTACTGGCTAGACGGTATTTTCGCGACAAAGACTTGCCCACTGCCGGGAGACTCTCGGGAGCAGTCCAAGCCGCCGCCACCCTTCTCTGCAAAGCCATATGAAAAGGCAAAACCGGGTCAGTGGGTGGACCGAGATCAAGGATGTCCGTGAGATCATCCTGAACGAACTCCCCTGGGGGAGCTAACCAACCCAAGTACTCGGTTACCCGAGAAATAAGGCGCCGATATGACGAATCGGCATGAGTGCCAGGCTCCGGCCGACAAAACTCCACCTCCGGAGAGGTGTCCAGTCCACTGGCATCATGCAGTGACTGCCTCAAGTCATCAAACTGACTATGGCCCGAGATAAGGTCATCTGGAACCGGAACCAGGCCGCCATCAGAGCCTTCATCACCCTCTGAAATGTACTCCAGGTGGGGAGAGGAAGACCTCTGCGGACCAAAGCAGTGCCGGATAGCCATAGCCTTTTTAGGGGCAAACCCCGTGCCACGGGGCCCCTCCGACACCACCGCCTCGAAAGGCGTCGAGGGCGCCGAGCGAGTCGGCGTTGACAGAAAAGGCCTCGAGGGTGCAGAGCGAGACAGCGCCGTCAGAAAAGGCGTTGAGGACGAATCGGTGTCGACGTCAGCTGCAACGCCTCCAGCATCTGTGGCGTCGACAGTCCTCGAAGCCGGAGCTCCGAATGTGTCTCTCGACAACCTGGGCGCCGACGGCGTCATCGACCCCCTCGAAGACGGAACCTCGAGAGAAATCGTCGACGACCTCGGCGCCACAGGCGTCAACGTCTTCTTCAAAGATGGCACAGGATCACACGGTCTCGAGCGCGTCGAGGACCGCGACCTGGAACGGGCATGGTGAGAACGGCTACCCTTGTCCAAGCGGGACCTCTCCCGCGAGCCGTGCCGAACACCCGCGCCCAAAGGCGTACGGGCGGAGTCTCGACCGGTGCCGACCGACCCCACTCGGAGGCGCAGACGGACCGGTGCCCTGCGATTCCAGAATCGCTAGCATCTGCTTCCCGAAGGAAGCCCATTCCTCCAGTGTCGCTTGCATGGAGGGATAAGCGACCCGCCGACGGGCGGAGTCCTCGGAAGAGGACGGGGAAGGCGACATATGTCGGCGCTTCCTGGAATGCCTAGAAGAGGCAGAGGAGTGGCGAGACCAACTTCTGGAAGGAGACCGACCGGACTTCCGACGACGAGGAGAGTCACCCCTCGAGTCATCGGTCGAAAGCCCCGCAGACCTCGACTTCCGGGGCTTAGACACCCGGCCTACCGACAGTTTCTTCTTGCGTTCCCGCAAGGCCTTCGCAGTGAGGGACCGGCAGTCGACAGTCGTCCGTATCGTGGGCCTCCCCGAGGCACCAGAGGCAGGCGTCGTGCGAGTCCGTGACCGACATCTTGGACCCACAGTCTCCGCAGTTCTTGAAGCCCGGACGCGGAGTCGAAGATGAGAAAGACATCGCCACAAACAGGTCTTCACACCAACCAAACAGGTTCAACGAACCGAGAAAGAAAACAGCAACTCCGAGTCAAGGCATACCGAGATTCACGAAGCGAACACGTTCGCGGAAAAAACGGAACTGAGGCTATGGGCGTCGTGCGTCCTACTTATCACATCGGGTGACGTCGGCCGTCAGAGGAGGTCCTCGGGGACGGCGCATCGACGTCATCGGTGCAGGACGCAGACGCCAAAGATTTTCCGAAGCAGCACAGCTGTGGACATTACCTGTCATAGATATGGAATACGTCGGAGGACCCAATCCCCTCAAAATATGATTACGGTGAGAAATGTATCCCTTGTGAGGCTTATGGATCTGCTTAGATCACATGCTATGGATAGATCAGCAAGTAGTATTTGGAGAAGGAGGTGGGTTGTGAGAAGGAACAGCAGCAAATAGATGTTTTAGCACCGCTTGTCCCACCTATGAATCTGCCTTAGAATGTGCATCAATGCAGTACTGCTGGGTAAAGGTGTGTACGAAACTCCAAGTAGCCACTTTGCAAATAGCGTCTTAGGGAGACATTTGTAATAAATGCTAAAGTAGCTCCTGTACCTCTAGCGGAGTGAGCTATTGGTGTGAAAGGCAGGGGTTTCTTTGATAATTAATAGCATAGTTGTATACAATTGACTATCCATCTGGAGATTGCGTTCTTTGAAATGTGATCTCCTTCCCTGCCTGTTGGTATGGAAACAAAGAGTTGGTCTGTTTTCCTTAGAGACTTAGTTTTCTTTACATAGTACAAGACCGCTCTGCTTACATCTAGTGTGTGGATGTTCCTTTCAGCTGAGTTAGATGGATTTTGAAAAAAGTTAGGTAGTTAAATGGATTGGTTGACATTGAACTTGGATATGAATTTAGGTGAAAGCCTAGGATGTGTTCTAAGGGTTGTCTTTGCGGATTATGAAGAAAGAGTATTGTATAGACAGTTCCTGTAGCTCACTAACCAGTCTAATGGAGGTGGTGGCTATTAGAAAGGCAGTCTTGTAGGTCAAGTGTTTCAGGTTGGCTTTGTGCATCAGATCGAAAGGCAGACTCATGAGCTTTGAGAGTACAACATTAATGTCCCAACCCAGTGGAGGGTTAGAAAGGGGAGGGTAGTCTTTTTACTCCCTCCATGAACGCTTTAATAACAGGAAACTTCCACCAAGACACCTTGCTTTGTGAAGTGGAGTGGAGTACGCCGACAGAGCCGCTAAGTGTGGTTTGATGGAGTTAAATACTAGGTCAGAGGGTAGTAGGCGAAGCATGTAGTGTAGAATGTTGGAAGGGGAATATTCAATTGGGTCAAAGAATTGCGATTGGCATCATATTGCAATCCTCTTCCATGTGTTGAAGTAACAGTGTCTGGTGTTGGGTTTCCGTGCTTCCTTTAGGATATTCATACACCTCTGGGGAAGTTTAAAGTGTGCAAATTCTGACTTCAGGAGCCAGGCTGACAAGTTCATAGACGGAGGGAGTGTTGCCCCCCTCCCCGTGCTGGGACAGCACATTTTAGGGGCACAGGAGTTTGATTGGTTTGCACATCGCCAGTTAGAGCAGGTGTGGAAACCATGGTTGTCTTGTCCACATTGGAGCCATCAGTATTAGCGTGGCTTGTTCCTGGTGCATCTTATGCACTATTCTGCTGAGGAGTGCTGTTGGGGAGAAGCGTAAGCAAATTTCCCTGACCAACTCATCCACAGGGCGTTTCCCTTGGCCTTTGGTTGGGGAAACATGGACACAAAGTCTGGCCATTGTTTGTTTTGGCTTGTGGGAAACAAGTCTAAAGGGGGAATAACCCCATAGGGAAGGATTGTCTTGAATATCTTGGTTGAGTTGCCACTCGTGTTTTTCTGGAAGAGGATTTTTTCTTACAGAGTCTGCTAGAGCATTGACTTCCCCTGGAACTTGTTGAGAGACTAGGAACATGTTCTGCTTGAGTGCCCACTTCCAAATCTTTTGGTACAGTTTGGACAGACTTTGAGAGCGTGTGCCTCCCTGCTTGTTTAGGTAGAACATGGCATGGGTGCTGTCGGTGAGGACATGTATTGTCTGGCATAGTAGATGCTGCTGAAAAGATTGTAGAGCCTTGAGAACTGCTAGAGGTTCTAGAACGTAGATTGGGCTGTGGTATGTGTCCACTACCCAAGAGCTGTGTGGTGCAGAAAATGGGCTCCCCATCCTGAGTGAGGCGTCCGTTGTTCGTGTCGCCTGTATTGGTGAATTGCGAAAGGGGTTTCCTGTTAATGAGTTGTCCTTGGACCACCAGCGAACAGCCTGTACCAGGGTTAGCGAAACAAACACTAGATCATCCCTTTGTCCACTTTCCTGTGACCATTGTTTTGCTAACCACTCTGCATTGGGCGCATGAGCAGCCGCGCGTATGTTACTAGGAAGATGCATGAGGCCATCACCCTGAGCAGCCGCATTGCTTTGCATACGGTTATTTGGTGAGCGGCTAGATAATGAGGTATCTGTAGCAGCATGTTCTCTTTCATTTGAGGGGAAGACCAGACCTAATCTTGTCTTTATAAATGCACCCAGACATTGTTTATGTTTGACTGGGTACGAGACTTCACTTTTTCTCATAGGTGGAGAAGCCTAGTTGGAATAGAAGGTTGTTAGTTCTCTGGGTGTTGAATTTACAAATTTTTGGGGTCTGCCCATCATCAGCCAGTTGCCTAGAAAAGGGTACACTCTGGTGGACTCTCTGCCTAGGTGCGCTGCCGCTACTGCTGGCACTTCTGTGAACACCCTTGGAGTCGGTGCTATGCTGAAGGGGTGCACCATGAACTGGTAGTGTTCTCCCGCTATTTTGAAGCGCAGGTATTTTCTGTACGCTGGGAATATTGAAATATGAAAATATGCATCTTTCATATCCAATGTTGCCATGTAATCGCCCCCCCAATTAAGTCCCCCTGTAGTCATGCACAACTGTTGTGGCTTGACATAAGTGTTTTCTGGGCACAGGTCTACTACCGGGCGCATTGTTAGGTCTTTCTTTGGCACAAAGAAGTAAGTTAAATAAATAGACTTGTTTACCAGGTTTGCTGGGACAAACTCTATGGCGTCTTTCTCCAGTGGGGCTTTTACTTCCTCAAATAATATGCACCTTTCTTCTGGTGTCCTTTTCTTGTGCTTTGGCAGGTGGTTGGGTGTTTTTTGTAGGGGTTCTAAACAATATCCGCCCGCTACGGTGGACACCACCCACTTTTCTGACGTGAACACCTCCCACCCGTGGGTGAATTGAGAAATGCGACCTCCTAATGGGGTGGCATGGGAGAGGCCCTGGAACGGGTGTCATGGTTTGGGTGGGGTGGAGCCTCTGGTTTAGGAGGCTCTGCCTCTGGATCATTTGTAGCCTCTTTGAAAATTCAAGGAGGATTGTCCCTGTGAGTTGCTCCAGGATGATGATTGGTTACCCTGGCTGTAACCAAAGCATCGTTGAGGCCCCTGCCCACTGTGGTGGAAGACCCACTCTGCATGAAAAGCTTGTTGGACAGCTGCCCAAGAGATTTTAGGGTGCCACACTCTTTCGCGCTTTTAAGGGCATCCTCAACCGCTTTGCCGAACAGAGAATTGGGTTCAATAGGAATGTTGAGTAACGTGGCCTGTGTTTCAAGTTTAAAACCCGATTGTCTAAGCCAGGCAGGGCGCTTAATGAGCGTGCCTCGGCTAGAATACAGCCTGTGTTGTTCACAGCATCCAGGTTCCTCTTTAGGATGCAGTTAGCAACTTGTTTTCCTTCAGTTATAGTTTTTAGGAGCTGAGATTTTGTGGGCTCTGGGACTGTTTCAATTTGTAGTAGCAGTTCATCCCATTCATGGCAACTGTAGCTAGCCAAAAGGGTAGTATTGTTGGCTAGCCTGGTCCGATAGGCAGCCAAGTAAGCCACCTTCCTGCCAAGGGTGTAAATTATTTTAACTCTCTATCTGGTGGGGCCTCTGCAGAGGCTAGCGGTGTGCCTGCCCTTTTCCAAGTTGTAGTAACCACCAGGGAGACAGGTTTTAGTTGATCCCTGATGTATAAATGGTAGGTAGGCGCCGGTCTGAATAGCTTATCGATGCAGGTATTAACCGCTCGAGTAAGGTTAGGCATTAGGAGAGAGGGTTGAATGCGTCTCTGAATGGATGGCAGAAGAGTAATTAACTGTGTTGGGGACTTCTCGTCTCCAAGAGTGTCCTCCACAAAATCATTATCAACTTGGATCTCCTCTGTGTCTATGTTGAAATGTTCTGCAGCCTTGAGGAGCAGCTCATTGTATTGGAACTGGTTGTTTACCGGGGAGTCAGCTACTGGTTGATCTTGATGGTCTGCTGATTGGATGATAGACGTAGTCAGTCATCATCGTACAATTGATCTTGGTCATCCTGGTCCAGATAATACTGGTCCCCTTGATCTCCATGAGAGCGAGGGTCAAGAGCACCCGAGGTGTCAACAAAATGTATGTCCTGAGAGGGGAGGGGGAGCATGAGGGGTAGCGTGGCTCTAAGTGGAGATGCTGGGCTGAACAGTGTCCAGGCGTGCCTTCTTGGCTGCTGGGTCATCCCAAGATCTGTGAGATTTATTTATGATTTGTAAAGAGCAAACTATGGCCTAAAGGCATCAAGGCGCTGAGGTAGAGCAGTTTTACAGAAACAGGACCACAGGCCTAAGGAGCAGAAAGGAAACCAAAGAGATGAGTCTTTAATAACTTCCTAATGGGAAGGTATTCGGTCTGAACTCTCAAATGCAATGGTAAGGAATTCCATAGACTGGGGGCAAATACCGAAAAGGATCGGTCACCCAGACGCTTACAACAAATTGTAGGAATTTTCAGCAGCACTTGTGTTACCGACCGAAGGCTTCTAGCAGGATAGTACCTTACCAATTTCTTTCTCAAATAATGAGGCCCCGCATTATAAAGAGCTCGATGCACGATACAAAGAATCTTAAACTCGATCCATGCTCCCACCGGCAACCAATGAAGCCAGAAAAAAAAACAACAGAAGGAGCCAGTTGAGGAGCTTGCAGAGCAAGCCGGGCCGCCGCATTCTGGAGAACTTGTAATCTCTGAATCTGATACTTCGGTAGACCTAAATAGATACCATTACAGTAATCTACGGACCCCATTATCGAAGAGGTTACCAGTGTAGTACTGTTTTCCAGAGGAAAATTTTTTCGCAGGGCTTTCAAATTTCCAAAGCAGAGCCCCACATATGGCAGAGATCTGGGCTTCACGCGAGCCATCAGTTAAAAGTTTCACGCCCAGACTCTTGACAGAGGCACAGGGTAACGGAGAGCGGCCAAGAGAGGCTGGCCAGTATTGTGCATCCCAAAGATGATCCCTAACCTTAGGCCCAACCACTAGTACTTCAGTTTTATTTCCATTTATTTGGAGCTAGTTGGCCGCCTTCAAGGAGCTCACTTTCTCCAGGCAGTCACACAGTTGACTGGGGGGGCACGGTTTGAAGGGAGTCCAGCCGGAAGATCAACTGTGTCTCATCCGCATAGGAATAGAAGAGCACACCGCAATCAGAAATGAGGTTGGCCAACATTCGAACATACAGATTAAATAACAGAGAAGATAAGGACGACCCTTGCAGGACTCTAAAAAACAGCTTAAGAGAAAAAAAACATCCCTGGAAAGAAACTGTCTGCAAGCGACCCTCCAAAAAAAGACTAACCAGGCTAGGATGGATACTGTGATACCCACCTGCTCCAGCCTAGCCAGCAGAGTGCGGTGGTCCACTGTATCAAAGGCTGTGGAGAGATTCAGGAGAATAAGAATTCTGGTTTCTCTGCGGTCCTGTAACAGCGCAAGATCATCCAACAACAATATCATGATGGACTCTGTCCCCCATCCTGGGGCGGAAGTCCGACTGATGCGGAAGACGACAGTTATTGGCTTCCAAAAAACTTGATATTTGAGGTGTAATCACCTGCAGCCATTGCTTAGGTGTATGCATGATTAAGTTCCTGTATTAACACTTGAATATAATGTTTTCTTTAGATGAGAACATTCTTTAATACATGAAGTAGTTTATGATAGTACACCCGATCACCCCAGACATCTTGTTGCCAACATTATAAACTCTACCCCTTGTAGGCACGGTTCATGAAAATTATTTTAACATGTGTGATGATATCAGTGATGTCATCATTCATGTACTGGAGTTGTCGGTGCTTAGCTTACCATAACTGGCGAATTTCTGGGTTTTTTCTGTTTTACTTGTAACCAAGTAACCTACACAATAAAAGAAGCGCAATACTTCAAAAGTCAATCAAGAAGACCAGGAAGAGGAGGTAGATGAAGTGCCTACCTCTAACACCCAGATAGAATCATGGGTGTGGGAGTTTTTTTTACCACTGTTGAAAACGTACCAAAGGCTAAAGCTACCAGAGTGAAATGCACTGTACTGTCACGGACAGCCTGGGTAGTAATCCTATGGGACAACCTCCATGCGGCGCCACACCAAATCCAACCACTGCAATGCTCTCAGAAAGGCTGTTCCTTTCTAGGCTGTCTTCCTCTACCTCATCTTCCTCAACCAATGCTGTAACCACACAGTCTACTTCTCTGGGACACAAAATCCCACCAGCTACCTTGCAGGCAATAAAAGAGGCTGTTGATCCATATCTTTCGAAAACAGAAGCCTGTATATACTGCAACACACCACTCTGCACGGAGGAACAATTCCGAAGTGCTTTTGAAGCTGGAATCAAACAGCATGAGAAACACTGCCTGCTACTTTAGATTTAACACATGCACAACATCCTCCCCTGTCCACCTGCCCCCTCCATATGTGTGGTTGGTGCCCCTTCCCTCATTTCCCTCCCCACCTTACTTTCTGGCCTTTCCTGCAAAAAATAAAAATAAAAAAAATACTAAAAAAAAATAAAGGTTCCTTCAGGAACCACCTTTCACAGTAAAAAATCAAACACAAAAAAGTAAGCCTATAGCGTCCATCTACTTTACATTTTTCAGTAAAGTAATAAGATTCTCCAACATTCCCATGAGCATTGTCTACTATGCTAATGAAATTATAGACAACTGTATACTAAAGAAAGGGAAAAAAAATTTGTCCGAAATTATTCTCTCTAGAATACAACACCATAATCCATTGCCGTTTATAACTATCCACCGTCTCTGCATTCCCGTCTAGTCCATGCCTTATTAGAAAACCCGAATTGCACACACACCATCACACAAAACAGCCCTTCTACTCTTTTTACTGTTATGTTTGTAACACTCCCTCATTGCCTGCTTTAAAGCATTCACACATATATCAGCAATCATTTAAACATTTTTTTACATACAGACGATCAACATATTAAACTTCCACCGACCAACTGCCACTTAATGTTCTACAAATCTTTTGCATCTACATTTCCCATTCGTATATCAACACTTTTTACATAGTGCTTCCATAAATGCAGATATGCATTGTGCAGTGACAGAAGTGCATAAATAAAAGGGGCAGTACGGAAGGACAAGTGCACATGGGAGCCAAGGAGGGAAGTGCCAAAGAATCCCAAGGCGAGAGGCCACTAGCCAACTGCTGGGGAAGGAGTCACAAGGGTGGGTACTTCGTAACATCCCTTTAAGAGTTTATTCTGTCAATTCAATAGGTTTTTAGAAGTGAAAACGTTTCATAATGTTACATCACTTTATATAGGTTATATAAGTAAAACATTTATGTTCACATATGAAATATTTATAAACCTCTTTAACAAACATTTTTTGCAAAACATACTTATTTGAGTCGTTATCAGCAGCACATAGCCCAATAGGCAAATCAGAGTAGACATTTGTCCATGCCGAAGGCCAGGCCCTTTGCCCACAGCTGAAAAGTTATATCACTATTTACGTTTCTACAATTTCAAAAACATAAACAGGACAGATTTCAAAAAGCATCCTTGTGCAACCTTGCTTCAATCCGGTCCAGCACTTTAGGCTGCAGCCACAAGCAGATTTTTTCTCCCTTACGAACCTAAGGTTTTGGCCATGCCGCATGCACCATTAAGCAAATCAGAGTACACATTAGTCATTGCCCGGGCACCAAAGTTATTTAACAGTTTTTTGTACTTATATTTGGACCCTTTAGAAAAAATAAAAATCAGACAGATTTGCAAAACCATGCTTTGAGGTCCTTGCTGATGCTCCTCGCAAATGTTTGCTGCAATCCTGTCCAGCACTTCGGGATGTAGTGACAAGCAGAATATTTCCCCCATTCAAACCTATACAGATGAAAAACATTTCCCCAAAGTCAGACAATCTAGCCACTGCCCATGGCCATAGGCTATATACCTCAGTCACCAAAGGTATATCACTATTTTTTGTACTTATATTTTGACACTTTCCAAAAAATAAAACACGGACACATTTTCAAAACCACGCATTCAGGTCCTTGCCAATGCTCCTTGCACAAGTTTGCTGCAAATCCGCCCAAGTTTTATTTTTTGAAGAGTGTCATAATGTATGTACATTAAATAGTCATATAACTCAGCCCCCACTTGACACAATCCATTCAGACTTTGCACATACATTCAAGGTGTCTGTAATCTTTCTGCAAATGTGTGCCCATTCGTCAAATGGCAACAAAGGACAAGTTACTTACCTGCAACTGTTGTTCTCCAGCATGGGTCTGGCATGGATTCACATGCTCATGAATATTCCCCGCCTTCAGGCAGGGAATCCTCAGTTTAATTTCTGAACTGTATTTCTCCTAACAACCAACCACCGAGCTCTGGGTCATACTGCCCCCAGCCAATGACTGCCCTCTACCTAAGCCTCTCCTCTGGCAGCCATCTTCAGATTTGGTAGCACGATAAGTGGCAGTATGACCAAGAGAAGAGCTGCAGAGGCGTAAGCGGGAGGGTTTGCATGTGAATCCATGCCAGACCCATGCTGGAGAACAACAGTTCCAGGTAAGTAACTTGTTCCTTCTCCAGCATGGGGTCTGGCATGGATTCACATGCTCATGAATAAAGAATACATTGAAGTGCACACATGCACAACCACAGGAAGTAGCAAGGCTCAAGAGAAGCAATCTCTTACCTCCTCACCAGGTTCACCTTCAAGCGAACAGGTTGCACAGCACTGCTTGGCTGACTCTGGACTCCTCCCTGGAATACCTGTCGACGCAGTAGAATTTTGTGAAGATGTGCTTCGACCTACATGTATCAGCCTTGCAGATGTCCAGCAGGGGCACACCAGACAGGAACGCCGTTGTAGCAGTGATCGCTCTGGTGGAATGGGCTCTCAGATGCCCAGGCAGCGGCGGTGGGCCAACCAGTGAGTGTGTGATCCAGCCGGATAGTCACCTGGAAATGGAAGCCTTAGACAGGGCCTGCCCGTTAGGTAGAATCCTGTGCAGTGCCCATAGGGACCACTACACACAATTAAGACTACAGGTGGCAGTACAAGTTTTACCTCTGATACAAGCCTGTACTACTATGTTAAAGTGGTAGCAGTAGCGGAGCAGCCAGGCTTATCTCAAGAGTATATGAGCAGTAGCAGAGATTACACAAAGGGACCACAATTACTGAGACTCACGCAAACACTGACTCAAGGTTTCAGGTAGAAAAATATAAGTACATTTATTTTTAAACCATATGTTATAAACACAACACTTCCATTAATTCAAAACCCCACGTAAAATATAGTACAACCAACCAATTCACTTTGGTACACTCTAACTCAAGGTAAGTATCCTGTGTTTTAACGGACAGGTGTTGCGAAACTAAAGACGTTACCGGGAATACACTTGGAATCACTTTTTGACAGTAATGACAATTCAGTCTTACTAAAGAAAAGCATATCCGCGGCAAGAACTGTTACCAGGGCAAAACACACTTAGCACCTGGGTTAACCAGAGAGAGTTGGGGGCAAAAATCATAGGCAATACTTTTGTCAAGGCAGACAGAATCAGAGAACACTATTTGACAGAATTTCAAGAGTCAATAGGCTGGAGCCAGTGTCAAGTGAAACCGGGTTCCTGTTGTCGAGGATCACAGAGTCGGACAGTTCGAGATTCAACGTTGCCAGGAGTACTTAGCTATTGTCAACAGAGGAAGCAAAAGTTATAAGGAGGGAAGACAAGGGCAAGCCTTGGAGATGAAGAAAAGGGATTCACCCTAATTCCTCAAGCAGAACACAGTACCTTAATTTAATGGAGAAGCGGGTGCCCTGGCAGTTGTTCCTGTTGGTTTCCTGCAGACCCACGGTTCCTGGAGCTTCGGTGCGAAGGAGGACGTCTGGAGGGGTCTGCACCACACAGGGATGAAGCCGGCAGCAGCGACAATGAATAAAAGGTGCGCTCATTAAAAACAGGAGAGGCTCTTCGGATGGCTATCCGGACCACTACAGCAGTGTTTGCAGCGATTTCCACGAAGAAGAGGATCCTCTGACTGTGGAAGAGGAGCTGGTTATCCCCACCAAGCTCAAGGGAAGACGACTCCGGATTGGATCTTCTCTGATCGTCGAAGGGTAGATAGCTCAGGACTGCAGCAGGGCTTCACCGGGACGAGGTAGTTGCAGCAGCCGTCTTCTTCTCCACTTCTCTTCGGTTCCTTGTAGTTCCAGTGGCGACTGACTTCTAGCCCAAGAGACCTACCATTTATGCGAAAATCCCCCATTCACACAGCCTGGCTGTCAATCACGCAGCAGGGGGGTTGTCCGGCCCGGACAACCACCTCAGCCAATCATGGCAAAGTGCGACTTGGGTTTCCTAGGATACCCTGTACAGGGGTGACTACACCCCTCCCTTACATTCAGCCCACCTAGATACCAAGGCGCCTGGAGGAGGGCTTCTGAGCAGAAGCTCGCCAAAAGACGGTGAACAAAGAAGGCAAACCTGGTTTGCCACGCAAAGTAAAACACAAGAAGGACTTTAACAAAAACAAATGGCGAATAAACCTGACCGGAGCCAAAAGAAAAAGTATTTCGTCAAGCGGGTTTAAGCTCAAGGCTAATATAATAGCCTTAAACAATACCACGTTTATCTAATATAATAGCGGTAGAAAAGTTAGGGTAGATACCACTGCCACCAGCCAAGTCTAAATGTTAAAAGAGCGAAAAAATGCTCTAGGAGGTACAGATAAAAAGGGATATGGAGTAACCCTTTCCAGTACTCCATGTAACATGTGGTGTACTGGATCTGTGGTTAAATGACTAAGTAAAGTTAATGGCAACTTTACCCTTTTCTGGGGGACGGTAGTCGGCCCCAGAAATGGAGTCGGTGGGAAGTCTAAAAGACAACCCTGTGTCACTGCACTGAAGGTGCTGTGTAACACACAAAAGAAGGGGATTACTGAAGTGGCGTACTCCTGAGTTCGCAATCACAAAAAAACAGGTAAAAGACACATGGCAAAGCATGGGTAAGAGTGGGGGAAAAGCTCACACTCTTACAAAGTGAAAAAATAAACTCCAGAAGTCCAGCAAAGCTGTTGGGGGACTCACTAGGTGAGGGAAATTAGCCATAAAATGAGAATTCTCCAGTTCACTGCCCATGGTTCAAAGTTCACAAAAAGTTGAGAAGTTTTTGGGAAATTCTTTGTGCGGGCCATGTAAAACTTGAGTGCTCGAGCCACATCCAGCGAGTGCAAAGTCCTCTCAGCCGGCGACGACAAAGGCGTCAGAAAAAACACAGTTAACACCAAGGGTTGGTTGAGGTGGAATTCCAATGGAAACTTGGGCATGAAGTAGGGGTCTGTCCGCAGCACCACCCTCGTTTCGTGAAAAGTCAAGTAAAGCCGCTTGCATGACAGGGCCTGGATCTCACCTACTCGTCTTGCAGATGTGATGGCCATGAGGAAAGCTGTCTTCCACGACAAACTTGAGCGGAGCTGAACGCATAGGTTTGAATGGGGCCCCCATGAGCCTAGTCAGCACCACGTTGAGTTCCCATGCCGAGGCCGGGGCCTTCACCAGCGGGAACGAGCGGAACAGTCCCTTGATGAACTCCTTAACTAGACAGTGCTACCACAGGGAACACCGTCCTGGAGATCTGTTGTAGCGGGAGATAGCCGGCAGATGTACTTTAATGGAGGCATGAGCCATTCCCGATTTAGCCAATGACAGTGAAGACTGACGTACTTGAGGGGCTGTGACTCGCAGACGGTTTATCTTCTGAGAACAGCCCCAAATCGCAAAGCGCTTCCATTTGTGTCTGTAGCAATTTAAGGTAGATGACGCCCTGGCCTTGGCAGTCCGCCGGAAGATCGTAGCCAGTGAACTCTTAATACTGCAGGAGCCAGTCCTTCAGGTGCAGAGACACCGGGTCATGGTGAAGAATGACGCCTCCTTCCCTCGGGAGAAGATCTGGCAGCTTAACTGTCGGTTCATGCTGAGAAGGTCCAGGTACCAGATCTGTCTCGGGCAAGCCCCTGAAAAGCGGTGGGAATGCACCGAGCGCTAGCCAGATGGCGTTCAGCTCCAACCAACTGATGTGGTATTCCTGCTCCTGTCAAGTCCAGGTGCCGTGAACTGAGAGGCTGTCCAGGGTGGCTCCCCAGCCCTCGAGCGAGGAGTCTGTGGTGATGGTGGCCTGCGGGGAGGGCAGCCGAAAGGGCTTGGCCGTCCGTAGATTGGAGTCCTTGGACCACCATGTTAGGTCCGGGTGGAGAGATGGAGGGACGTTAATGATTTCGGATTGAGACCCCCATCTCCTGGTTCCATGAGGCCGTGAAGTGCAGCTGAATCCTCCTCATCCTTAGTCGTGTGTGCGGAACGGCTAATAGGACCGCTGCAAGTGGACCCAGGAGATGTTGGTACCACCATGCCGAGGTCACCTCTCTGCTGAGGAAGTGGGCGGTGGCCCCCTTGATGGCCGAGATTTTGTCCTCCGACAGGAAGGCCTTCTCTGAGCATGTGTCCCAGATGAGGCCCAGGAAGGTCAGAGTCTGCGTGGGCTGCAGCTGCGCCTTCTTGAGATTGAGCGAGAAGCCCAGACCGTATAGTGTGTTCATAAGGGCATGGGAAGAGTGGTGAACCGCTTCCGGAGAAGTAGCCCTGGCAAGCCAGTCATCGAGGTATGGGTAGATGTGGAGACCCTTTGCTCTGAGGAGGGCCGCTACGGCATTCATGAGTCTGGTAAAGACCCTGGGGGCTGAGTTGAGGCCATAAAGAAGGACCTTGTATTGAAAATGGTAGCCCATGATCCTGAACCATAGGGAAGAACTATGGGGCTGCCAAATCGGGACGTGCAGGTACGCGTCCTTCAGATCCAGGGAGCACATCTAGTCTCCCTTGTCCAATGTCTCTGCTATAAAAGCTGGCGTAACCATCTTGAATTTTTGCAGTGGTAGGGAAAGGTTGAGTGTGGAAAGGTCCAGCACAACTCTTAGGCCCACCTGCTTCTTCTGAATGGCGAAAATCCTGGAGTAAAAGCCAAAACCTCACTGGGAGGCTGGGATTTCCTCCACTGCCTTGCTCTCTACGAGCGACTGGACCTCTGCCAAAAGACTTGCTGTCCCAACCTGTGGGAGCGGAGGGGAGAGGCTGGGATAGGAAGGCAGTACCCGGTGGATACTACGGAGAGGATCCAGGGGTCCACGAAATTCTGGCACCAGAAATGTGCATGGAAAGCAAGCCTGCACCCCACCGGAGACACGTGGACCCGAAGGGGCGTGTCATGCTTTCTTTCCCCTGGAGGCTGTCGCTGAGGAGGTGGACTAGAAAAAGCCCTTACTCCCCCCCCCCCCCCCCATTCCCCTTTTGTTGCTTGCACCGGCTCTGAGACGGCGAGCGATCAAGCTGCCTGGATCTGCGTTCCTAGCCGCGGAACCGTCAATATGTACAACCCCTTTCCGAGCGCTGCTGAGATTGGGTGTACGATTTGGGGCGTGGTCTTTGTAAGGATGGATGAAGACTTTGCAGTTTGTGAGCTGTTTTTCTTTATGTCCAGCTCCTCGTCCCCCCTCCTCAAACAGTAGATCTAGAATGTGCTCCTGGGTGCGGCGCCGGAGGGCCGAGTCAGGGCAGCGCATGCTCCCTGGACTGCACCTCTAATTTTAAAAGGGGAAGAAGGTTTTTTCTGGTGAAAAAAGGTTCCGTCTCCCATCCCTTGGAAGGGACGCTCACACAGTATGGGGGAAAGGGGACGGGACGTAAGAGTACCGAGGCCTGAACCCGCTTGTCGTCAGGGAGGAAGTCCAGGAGCGGAGCTAGCTTAAACCACAGCTCCCGGTCATACCCAGCTACGATGGAGAGGGCGCTGGCAGCCTTGATCGTGGTCACCGCAGAGTAGATAAACTTCCTACCGCATCAAGTCCAATTTCTTCCGCTTGCTGTCCGGAGGGGTGGATGAAGCAGAAGACGTTGAGCCCAGCGTCTTATCAGTGGGCATATTCGAAGCCTCCCTCTTGGGAGGAAGGGTCACTCTTGCCGTTGCCGAGCACCCTGCAGGTCCGCTCCTATGGCCCTTGAAAGCGACGCCACCACCACTTCAAAGGAGGGTGAAGCTTTCGCCTGGTGCACCTGCGCCTTCACAGAGGGGCCTGGGCCTTTGTCTCGCTTGGCCTTCTTCAAGGCAGAATCAGAGGTCTTGTCCTGTTTGGCCTTCTCCTTAAGGGCCGGATCGGACCCTTTGGCTCCTTTGGGCTTCTCTGCCATGGGTAGGCTGGACACCGTACCCTGCTTGGCCTTCGCCTGTCTGGTCTTCTCCGGGATCTCCCGGAGCTTACCCGAGTTATCAGACTTTCTCTTGGATGAGGAACCAAAGCGTTGACTGGAGATTGACATGGATGGAGATGATGGGCACGCCTTGACCGTCGCAGGACCTGCAGCAGCAGCGACCCCAACGGAAGCAGACTCGCAGTGCTTGGCCTTGCGTTGGGCACCCTCAAAGGACTTAGAACAATGCTCAGCTTTTCTGGATCCGGGAGAGGCATGCCCCTGGGTACCACCCGGTACAGAGGCCTTGGCCTGCAGCCACACTTCCAACTGTTGATGTCGGTCCCTCAACTTGCGGTTCGAGAAGCCACGGCAAAAAGCACAATCTTCCTCCTTGTGCGTCAGGTGCAGGCAATACAGGCACTGGGAATGTCTGTCGTCCATTTATACATTCCGCAAACCGTAGTCGGAGCACAGCTTGAAGAAGGAAGGGTTGTCCTTTTCATCCGACATGATCCACGCGATGTAGTCCTGAAGAATCTTCTGGAGGCCTCCAAGAAGAACACTCGATGAAAAGAGCACTTGAGGGGCATTGAAAAACCAGAAAAACAGGTCCCCGTTAGTCAGAAGGATGCTCGATGGAGCACATGGGCTCGATTGACCGAAAAAAGAGTTTAACTCTCAAAAAAGGCAAAAAACACAGCAAAAGTTTGAAGAGCAAAGCACGGGGACTCCCAATACTTGAACGTGTGGTAAAAATCTGAAGATGGCTGCCAGAGCAGGGGCTTAGGTAGAGGGCAGTCATTATCTGGGGGCAGTAGGACCTGAGCTCAGTGATTGGTTGTTAGGAGAAAGACAGTTCAGAAATGAAACTGAGTTTTTCTTTTACCAATAATTCCCAGCCTAATGACGGGGAATATTCATGAGCATGTGAATCCATGCTGGAGAAGTTATAAGCCATCTAAATGTTTTGAGACCCCGCCTCAGATTGTGCCCCCTCTTGACAAAATCCCACCAAACTTTGCAAATCCATTCAATTCTGGGTCTAAAATCTTTTTTGCAAACTTTTGTACAGATTCGTCGAGTACTATGATGGGAACAAGAGTAGGACTGTCTGCAAAAGGAGCGGCGAGAACTCCCACCTCGCTGCTGAAAGGGCCTTTGAGTGATCCGATTTAAAGATTTCAAAGTCTTATGCTATTTTTTCGCAGTTTCCAGCACCTCATCTACAGCTTTGCCAAACAGGTTAGACTCCTCCACCGGTTTGTTGATGAGAGGCGCTTGTGTCTCCGGCTTGAACCCCGAGTTCTTTAACCAGGCGTGCCTCTTCAAAAGGGTACCTTGGGCCAGTGTTCTCCCTGTTGTCTCTGCAGCATCTAGGGTGTTCTTAAGGATATTATGATTTACTTGTCTACCCTCTGACACAATCGTGAGCAGACATGAACGTACTGGTTCTGGGACCTCCTGCAGGCCCTCCTGTAGCAGGTTTCACTGTACATCGCAACAGCTGGCCAACAGCACGGTATTGTTGGCAATCCTGGTGGAATACGGTGCCGAAGTAGTGACACGCCTTCCTAGGGCATACTGTTTCTTACAGTCCTTGTCCGACGGTGCCTCCTCCTTGGATAAGGGTACCCCTGCTGTCTTGTTGTAGTGACCACGAGGGAGTCCGGGGTGGCATGTCCCCAAATATAGAGAGGGTCTGTAGTGGAGGGATGAAAAAGTTTCTCCATCCGTGGGTTCAAAGCCCTCATCTGTGAAGGTGTCAGTACAGAAAGGGTGATGTGCCATTTAATTGAGTTTAGCAAAGGGATAGCCTTACTGGCAGGTGGCTTCTCCTTTAGAATATCCTCCACAAAGTTAGAGTCTTGTACCGCTTCTTGCGTGGCTATTTGAAAATGTCTGGCTGCTTTCCTCAGAATGGCATTAAATGCCATCTGGTCATCTATGGGAGATGCACGTTGCAGAGGTGGGCGGGAGGATCCATGTATATTGTGTCAGGATCTGGGGTATTAGTAGGTGATAACCATGGTGGGTTAACGACCGGTGGCTCATCTCCCCAATCTGCGGCCTGATCAGTGGGATCCTCAAAGGGATCATCTTCTTGTAAATAGAGGTCATGAGGAACATCTTCCTGATCAGTCAGGTCAAAGACCTCCTCATGAAGTGGGCAGGAGGTCCTCTGGAATTTAGACACTGTGGGGTAAAGGTCCTCCTCACTAGGCCTCTCGGGCGTGGTCAACTTTTCTGAGCAGTCCACAAACTTTGCAAGCCTATTCATACACGCCTCAAACCTATCCCTGGTCCATAAAGAGGAGCCAGAGGGGTAAAGAGGGGAAAAGGGCTCCTCCTGGGGATCTACCTGCTTAGAATGTCAGGATTTGACAGAGAGTTTTTGATGGAGGCTGGGGGCTTTCAGCATAGTCCTCCTGCCTTTCCCCGATGTGTGGACATGTCTTTTGATCTGTCCTTAGTCTTTTTGGTCGCCGAAACAATCTTTGCGAGATGCTCGCGGATGTTCGGTGTCTCCGAGAGGGGTTTTGGCTGTTCAGACGGCTTCACCGTAGATTTCGTCATTGCCAGAACCTTATGCGTCAGCACGCTCTTAAGAGGCGTCTCGACGGCCTTGTGACTTTTGGTGCTGGCGCCCTTGTTTGTCTAGTGCCCGGACGCATTCAGTTTACGTGGTTGCGGGGAGGGCTGCCAACAGTGTAGATCGGCGGGTGCCGTTGAGGAGCTTGGCGTACCCTTTGGCGCCTTAGACCGCCCAGATCAATGCATCGAGGCGGTACTGGGGGTTGTGTACTTGCCTTTATGAGTAGTGGGTGCATCCCCATCGCCGGGATGTACACTCCCCTTAGCAAAACCATCGTCCTACCGGCCGAGGACGGTTGGATCGGAGCGCGATCGCTCCGATGAAAGGCTGATGGCATCCGTACTGGAGCCACGGCCGCCACTTAACTCCTCGTCACTCTCGGCACCTGTGGCGGCAGGGGAGCTTCCCTGGGCCTACATCATGGCGTAGGCCACCCACCGTTTAACTTGACGCTTCTTGATCATCTTAGGACGCAAGAGCTCACAAGACCGACAAGCTCCCTCGTGGTGATCGAGGGAGACACTTATTGCACCGCCAATGAGAGTCCTTCCAGGGGTACTTGCCTTTACAAGAAGGGCAAAATGTAAAGGGTGTCCTGTCCATAGCTCAGGTTTATAGCGACGGCAAAACCAGAGGGGCAGAGAGGGGAGAAGGAAATACATTCTTGAAAAAAAAAAAAAAAAAAAAAATGGAAAATCCCCGGACCCCACTCTCCCTACTAATAGGCCGGCCAGAAGGCCCAGCCACGCGGTCAACAGCGTCAACCGGAGAACTAGCCGTCGATATACACGACCGGAGGTCGTGGAAAAGAATATCCTTTTTCAATTTGCAAGAGCTCCGCATAAGGTGAACTGCCAGCTGGGCGGAAAAAAAATGAGTGACCTCGAAGTGCGAGGGATTTTGGGTACACTACACGTCACGTTAGGGATAGTGTTACAGGCACGCCCATGTTGACGTCCCCTTTCGATCCTCGAAAGACAAGATGCAATACTCTGCGATTACCACTAGATGTCGGAGTATATGCACAGCATGTGAGTCTAAGCAGATTCACAAGCATCAGAAATATACACACACACACACACACAAAAATACATAACCGCGCGCATGCATGCTAAGGCAGTGAAAGTGTTAGTCAGCTGGTGTGGCAAGCGCAGTACCAGATAAGAGACTTTTGCCTTCACCGTTTCATAAAGGGCATGCAGAAATGCAAATGTTGAAGATGTCTAGCAGCACATTAGGGACAATATAAATTTAAGAACAAACCGATTAAAAATAAAATTTCATATGCTATTTACCTCCATTGCTTCTTCTGCTATTTCTGGCATAGTTGAGTGTGGTACAAGCTGCATTAATCCAGTGATCAATTCAGTGGTACTATCAGAACCTGCCTTTCCAGGATTCTGAAAGATAAGAAATATAAAACAAGTTATGAAGATTAGCCAGAAAAACAACAAATCAAATTTTAAACACACCTCTACCAGCCTTGGCCACTTTTTGGTACAAGATGAATTTGGTGAAGTGCTACAAGAAAAAAAGAACATGCTAGTTACTTAGAAAAGTGAATGCGTTTGGAATAAAATCATAAAATGCCTCAAAACAGTTCATTTGAAACATAACAGGTGGCCATATTGTCCCTTAGTATTGGATAGATTCAACCTAAAAAGATGTATTTCAGTAATTTGTTTCTCAAAGCTTTATTCACAGTATTTCTGTCGTCGGCAGTGGGAAGCTAATGCATATAGCACTAGGCAGTGGGGCGGCTGTGGATTAAGAGGGGACGTAGAAAAACATCTTGAATGTATCCATTCAATCGCACTGTGGGCAAAAAGCAAGTTACACGTGGTATTTAAACCCAATTGGCATTACAGTTGTAACATTAGTCACAGTTGTTGATGTGTGGCTATTTAGTATGGCTGTTGGGGAAGTCTGCTGTCTGTAGTCAGCGGAGGGAAGCATAATGTACAAAGGCACACCATAAAAAGACTGACTCGCAATAGTCAGGCATGCTGCCTAAAAGACTACGAAGATGCACAGGACCAGGAAGAGAGGAGACAGTCAAGTACAGACCATGGAAGGGATGGGATGGAGAACAATGTTGCAGTAGGGCGCCTCAGAGTGGGACAGATGTGCAGGGAAGAGACCACACCCCCCCACCTCGCCTTTGGCTGGCAGCCCTCTGCAAAGTCATTTTGTGAGCGACCTTCGCTCATAGATCAGTTGGAGCACCTTGAATAATCTAAAAATTGCTCATAGAAAGCCTACAGAAAAAAAACATTGCATCAGAGAGGTAAAGCCAACTGGCAAACAATTCTATGTTGAGATTCACAATCCAAGCTTTGAAAAAACATCAGACAACGATACATCATTATTATGCAGACATCCATATTCATTTATAAGTGGACCACACAAAGTAAACAGAGAAAGCTTGTTGCATTTACCTTGCTCAGTACAATTTCTTTTTTTAAGTGACGCCCAGTTACTAAATGGGGGCCACTGCAAATCGTTGTGTAGTTAGGCCTTGATAAAGTAATTGCAATGCAACCAAGGATTATTTCAGATAGGAGGACAGTTCCAACAATACCTTAGCAGTCAAACAGTGTTAGGGGGGTTTTCAAAACCTCTACGGGTACAAGGTTCGGGGAAGCCAAACTTTGTGGGTTTACACAAAGTCTAACCAAACTCCCTATGGTGGTGTGACTGAGCAGTAAGGGTTAGACTGGTGTGAAGTAAACCTCACATACACAGGGGACTGTCCACACAGATCATTTTCAAAGCAGTCCTTTTTTTAATTAACACATGTACAAAAAGCTATGGGTACTGTAGTACAAGTAAGTCTATATATACATATACACTAATACATTGGTCTTTCAATTGGGAATCTTTGCACGTTAGATTCAAGTTAGTTATGGAACACAATGTTACACAGGTTCATGTGGTGGGAAAAGATGTCGGACAGTTATAGTTACAAGGCACACCAAAACCTAGTCAAGCAAGCCTACATAGTCCAAGCCTTTCCTAAATGCAATTGTCCCATAGGTAAGTGACCAGTTTGAGATTGACCATCTAACTGCTCTGGAGCAGCTGATATTCCATATATGATGAGCCCATTCCCAGGGAGAACTGCTACTTTTACGGGCAAAGTGTCAGTCTGTATGTGTGGTCTGATGTTGGGGGCTGGGTCTTTCTGGACCCAGTTTGCATCCAAGCCAGATGTGTATGCTGCTGGACAGAGGCAGTGGCTAGAGGATGTCCAAGATTAGACAGCCCCTGCCAATTTGAATGGTGCAGATCCTTGCCATTGGTGGGCTGGGGGTAACCCCAACCTGGACCCTGAATAAAAAGAGCACTCCGGCAGCCATTCCTCAGATCATCATTGGAGCCAAGTCCCCTACAAAGGAGAGCAGCCCGCTGAACACCAGGAACTATCGTTGAAAGATCACCAGCAGCTTTCCTTCACTTGCACTATCACACAAAAAATGAGGTACACCCACAATTTTGTTTACGGCCTGGCAATCAAGAAATAGCACAAAAAGAGTGGAGTCCTGGCCAACAAAATGTGCATCTTCGAAACAACAATATTGACAATGTCAGCGTAGAACAAAATTCCTGGGCCAAAGACTAATGTAATGTAAATCAAAACGCATTCACTTTTTTTACATGTTAAATCATAAATTGAACCAGCAGAGACAAGTAATTCTGCACATCGCACATACCCCACCCACCACACAACCAAATCTCAAAGCATAAATCCGAAATCCAACCCCACGGGTCAAACACTTAGCACTCTCTACTCAGATACAAAGCAAAAGGAACATTACTACAAACCATAAAATAGGAGTGCGTAGTACAGCCAGTTCTCACCTGGCACCGATTTGACTAATACTGTGTGCCACTACTCTGAACTACGTGGAGACCATAACACCTACATAAACTGAATTACAATACACAAAACATGTATCAATAACATCTTTTCAGTTATCGCATGTATTGCAGTCAACAGTTGCCAACTATAGTTTCGGCTCTACGGGTCAACTAATGATTTGTCACGACCCAGCCTTCCGGTGGGTTAAATGCTGCGTATTCCACCAACCTCCAGTATTCCGCAAATCAACAGTGGGGGCTCCATTACTGTGAACAAATATAAAAAATGTAAATAAACCAATTGGCGTGTAGCCCTCACCCCAGGGACTTGTTCTTCATAGTAAATAACACATTTCCCCCTTGTGTTGCTGCTCAGGTCACAGTTAGTGAGGGGGCGGTGCTCCTCGCCTCCACCACCCTGACCCCAACCACCAGAGATACATACTTTCAAGAAGGATCACCCTCACCGTCGGGTCCAAGTGTCCCCAGTGTCTACATGCACATGTATGGTGCTGAACTCAAAAGTCAATGAATATAGGTGGTATAACATAGTATAATGTGGAGGAGCAAATACTCTAGCAACACTAGTATACGCTATCCCTGGTGCTCATATAGACTCTGGATTGACTTCTCTTACCTGCTAGTCTGAATCAGACCTCAAACAGTCAAATATCAGCCAGCTAAGGGACCCAATAATTCACAAGCTCCTTCACTTGCATAGCAAAGCTCCACCTCTCTACAGATCTCCTGAAGACCTTAATCAATGCTTTCAACACCTGGAACATTGACAACAACCCGTCCCGAACTCTGCTTGCAGCAGCTGGATCTTCAAGCACTCAGATGGGTCATAGAACTATCCTGTAGGCTAGCTAGACGTCATCCTGTGTGACATCGCTGCAACGGTTGCAGAATCCCATCCACCAGAGCACGGACCCATGAATAGGGAGACAATAACCTGATGCCTTAAGTGATCTCTGCACCCACGACTCCCGGGCTTCGTCCAACGGAGCCAGAAGGCACAGCGATACCACGAATTCCTGCAGTGGTCCCCAAGTTCATCAGAGCACCAGAGACGGGTTGGTTCTCCCATTTCTATAGGATTCTATGGGCGAAAGGTCCTAGACCCATTTCCTTGCCTAGTCTCGAACGATCGTGTTCTGGCCTAGTATCCTCTCCTGGGTCTCCCCTAAGGTTACTGGACTGGGAGAAGTCTTTAAGACTTTCCTCTTGCTTTGCCTTAACTTAGAAATATTTGCTGCCACTTGTTGGCTCAACCCAACACTTCTGCAATCTTCCTAAAGAGACTCCTAGCTTACTGAAAACACATTTATTGGGACCTATAACTCTAAGGGCAACAGGCACTTTCCTTTCTGGCTAGGGAAGGACTTAAGGATAGAACCTTAATCTTAAGGTTTTGTATGGTGTTTGCTTGCTTTTTTATACTAAACCTATTAGTTCTTAAATTAACACTGTGTCCACACAACACCTTCTTTCTTCAAGATCCCCAAGATGGTCGCCGCAACTCTGACTGCTTTTTGTATACATTTGGTTGCCTAGCAACCTTCACAATGCCCTTATAGGTCTGTTGATGGAACCGGAAAGTGGAAGCAGGCCCTAGACTTAAGGCTAAATCCTGCCTGGGCCTGTCCGAGCCACAACGGGTCAGAGGGGCCCCACACGTACACCCAACTTGCATCCAGTGACAAAATCCTACTGCAGGGTAAGCAAAAAATCCCTCCCATCTCCATATGCGCACGCCCTACTGTCAGCCAACGCCGCCATAGACATTGCACCTTGTTACCTGACTTTTTGCCAGTTTGCCATCGCGTTCTTACACACCCGACATTACAACTGTCATTTCATCTGTCTTATACAGCACTGCGCTCAATCTATCATTTTATGAGGTTAGCTTCTTCACCCGCAGTAAGTTGCATCCAGTGCCAAGCACGCCATACAGAATATAACCTGTAATATGCCTCTTATGTTTGTATACTAGGATTGCTAGTTTGTGAGCACTGATCCCTAGCTTTTATTAGCTTTAACGAATACCTTCCTGCAAAGGTCACCTTTACGGAACAGAATAATCACTGAGTGACTAGCTCCCTTAGTCGTACACACGCATCTGCCCATTGTATTTTGCTGTTCACACTTCATGAGTGTTCCTGCAACGCATTGTCGCTTTACTTGTAATGTTTTTGCCAAGTGCATCCTGATCTGTGTCATGTTATCTATACCTGCTATATATAGTCACTTGTACTCTATGGTTCATAATTGTACTGTATGATTTGCTCCCCTGCCAGACACAAATGGAATCTCTCTAGCACTGTTCCTCAACCTATTGTTCCTCAGTCCACAATAGCTTAAACTGCCTCGTTCCTACAGCCTGTTTCTTAGTCTTCATGCGGACTCTACTTGACCAAGCCCCTTCATTTCTACTGACCCTAGTGTATTACAGAAAGTGCGTAGCCATGCATGCGCTATTCCCTGCTACAGCCCTCACCATAATCTGCCTCACAATCATGTACCTATCAACCTTACCGATTACTAGGACTATTCTCTTATTGCTACCTACCATGGACCTTAGCCCCATTCCTAGAACGCCACGCATCTGCTTATCTATGGCATTAAGCTTGCCATCATCAAACCTTATACCACCCACAGGATTTGTACCACCATGTATATCAATAGCTACTAAAGACATCATACCATTTGGCTTCCTACCACCTTGCCTTCAAACAAGATCTCAAGATATAGCCCAGTCCCTCACACCCCTACAAGGACTCCCACAGCCTTGTTCTCTAGTAACCCCATTACCATTGCCAACCATGCCACCTCCAAAAGAATTGTCTAGTCGCATCACACCTTAGCCTAGATTAAGCCAAGTGACTTTTACACCATTATCCAATACACCATGCTGATTAAATTACAGGAATTTCTCTGCCAGCGCATGCACTAGATATTGCCGATTTCATATCATCAGAGTACCTCGACTATATAGCAATTAGAGACATGGCTCCATGCCGCATCAGGACCTTCTCTTGCCCTTGCTATTCCTGACAAATACTCCCTCATCCGACATGACCGAGATTCCAACCTTTCAAAAGGTGGGGGTGTTGCCTTCATCTATAAAACCACACTTGGTTTAAGAATCATGGCCAATCAAACTATGCCTTCTGCAGAATTATTATCCATTAAATGACCTACCTCACCATTCAGCACCATCACCATACACCTCATTTACTGTCCCCCAGGCCCTACTACCACATTAGAAGATGATATCTTGCTCCTCTTATCGGCCAACACTAAACTTAAATCTCAAGTCATCCTTCTGGGTGACCTTAATCTGGGCTATCAGGACCCCAAAGATCTAAAAGCCTCGGTCATAGCCGACGGTATTACCGAATTAGGATTCCTACACCAAATAAGTGAACCAACTCACAATAAAGGCAGAACCCTTGATTGGTTAGCCAACCTCCACTGCATCAAACATCCTGTCCAATACACCTTGTACATGGTCAGACCATCACCTTATCTCCATCATAAAAGAAGGTATACACTCGAACCAACAGATCCTGGCCCCTCCTATGAATACCAGAAACAAACGCAATATAAAAAACTGCCTTAATTGACCTCTATAACAGCACTTTACTGAACGCCATTAATTTGAATGCACCATTAAAACGGAGCAAATCTAAACCACAGGAGCACCTTAATACATGGTACACCCCTCACCTTAGATCGCTAAGGAAATTTAAAAGAAATTTGGAAGCTCTCTGGAAAAGCATCCCTTCAACAGCCATCAAGGATAACTTCTCTCTGGCTTCCCTCAATTACAAAGAAGTCATTGTCCAAGCCAAAAAAGAAAATTATAGCGACTGCATCACCAAGGCCAACTCAAGGAACTTTTCAACATTTTGAAAGAGCTTGAATCTCCCGCCCCACCACCGGATACCTGCACCAAAGAAATTTCGTGGTGTACCAACATTCAGAGTGCACTACAAGATAAAATCACAATGCTTCAGAGTAAAATTGAATTGAAAAAAACTCCACATTTCCAACACCTCAGCCACGCCCATTTCCAATACTCTAGGCAGGAACACACATACCCAGTTCAACTTCTCCCCCATCTCCATCAAAGAGGTGATCATCATTATGAAATTAAATCTGTCTAATTGCCAGGGAGACACTTGCCCTGCTCATATCATTAAAGAGGCCGTGAAGGAGCTTACTGCCTTCATTAATGCTTCATTCAAATCTAGCACTGTCCCTAATGACCTAAAAGATGCCTGGGTACTTCCACTTCTAAAAAAAAAAAAAAGCCATCCCTCGACCCAAATAATCCCTCAAATTATAGACCCATCACCACAGTACCCTTTGTTAATTCTGGACCGAGCAGCTTACCTGCAGATCCCACATTACCTGGAATCCAACAATCTTCTCGGTCTCAGACAATCAGGATTTAGACCCAGACATGGGAAACAGCGCCGATTGACCTCAAGACCCAAATTCAAGCCCTCAAAGACAAAGGCAAACTGGTCCTGCTCCTTCTACTTGACCGGTCTGCCGCATTTGATCTTGTGAATCATAAATTCCTTTGTAACCATCTATCATCTGCCATACATTTCTCAGATGAAGCCAATGCTTGGATCCAGTAATTCCTCAATAATAGATCTATGAGGGTCTTTGCACCATCAGCCTCCGCAGAACCAACAACGGTCACATGCGGTGTTCCGCAAGGGTCTTGTGTTTCACCAACACTGTACAATGTGTTCACTAAGCCCCTTTTTGATGACATTGACTATTGGGTTATCACCTATACAAATTACGCTGATGACACCCAAATACTCATCCCCATCACAGGTGACTGACGCATACAGTAAAACACTAATATCTACCTCATTATACAAGCCTGGATGGCTAAGAATGGACTCTGTCTTAATGACGATAAAACAAGAGTTGCTCATCCTTGGGTCACCTGCTAAACTGAACAAATTAGATGAACAATTTTCTTCTTTCAACATTGACGAAAATATTATCAAAATCTCTAACGATGTAAAAATCCTAGGCATTTACATCGACTTGGCTTTAGCACTAACAAGACAAACTAATGCCATTGCGTCCTCCTCTGCCTACACCTGCAAACTCATCACTGCCTGCATATCATTCATAACACCGGCTAATTGCATCAGTATAGCTAGAGCCTTAGTCGTCTCCAAACTCGACTATTGTAAAGCACTTTGTCTAGGCACCACTCAACGGAACATAAATAAGATGCAAGTCATAAAATAATGCCATCAGGTCAGCTTTAAATATCCCCAGATCACAACATATCTCAGAAACCAGGGGTAATTTGAATTGGCTAGCTGTCAAGCAAAATGATCGCGCTCAAAACCATGTTTGTCACTCATAAATGTCTCGCCAACTTGGCACCCCAATACTTGTCCAACAGTTTCACACGCAATATACCAGCTCGTCCAACCAGAACTGCTCAGACCCACTGCATTAAGATACCCCGATTCAACTTACAAAGAGCAGGATGAATCAGCTTCCCTGTCCTAGCAGTGAAAAGCTGGAACTCACTCCCCTTTGGCTTTCGTACTTCCTCACTACTATGCTAATGTTAAATTTCTGTATTTTCGTAATCCGCTATTATCCTGTCCATTGAATTGTATATATGTATCTTTGAAAATGTAATTATGCAACTTGTAAGCCAAGCGCCCAGATGCCTCAGGTCTTGGTACGCACTACAAATAAACTAAACTACTTATTTATGCTACACATACAATTTCTTGTAAAAGTGATAAACTGCATTTAGAAGTGAAATGTGTTAGGATGGATTTTCAAAATCAACCCTTGGTGTGGATTGTGGGAGGTCACCTTATTAATGTGAACAAGGAGACAATGAGGACTAACCAAACTCAATCAAGGTAAGGCTTAGTCTCAGGTGGGCCATGAGTAGTCTAGGGCTACAATGAGTCCACACAGACCACCGCCAATAATTCAATTTCGACATGCAAGTACAAAAATATACAATGATTTATTAGGCCTTTAAAATACAAACTAAGCAAGTAAAGGTAGTTTTATTAAGAGATTTAATGGTAAAGTTCAGGTAATAAGCCTACTCAATTCCAGTCACTGGGATAGATCTCCAAAGGATTCCTTGACTGGGCCTCCACTGACCAAAGCTAGGGAAGAGTAGTTTAAAGCCTTGATTTTCTCCTAAAAAAACACGATAATGGGTTAAGCTTCTGGTAAAAACGTTATAGATGCCAATTATTATTTATAATGAAAAATTATGTATTCTTTAGTGTGTCTTTGCTCACATTTTCATTGCAAAATTGACCTTTTTCTTTCTTGATTACATTGATTTTCATGCAAATCACATTCACATTTTTCTTCAGTTGCAACATTCATGCAGCTCTTGGTTTCAAATTAACTTTTTCCTTGTAAAGTTAACAGATTATTTCAAAGTTGTACTAACTTGCATACAACTCAGAGTTTTACATTTTCATCTTGCATTCCTTGTTATTCACTGGTTCCAAAATTATATTTTCAAACAACTCACATTTTTTTAGTTTTCAGCTTTCATTCCTTATATTTAAATGTGTTTCTCTCAACACGTGTTTCCCCACAGTTTAAAAAACCGTGGTTCTTCAGGAGAGATACTAGAGTAATTTTCTTCTTTGTTTAAAACGGAATGAAGATTTCTCTATAGTTTCTCATTTATTTCCCAATGTTCAGTATACTTTTATCCAATGCATTGGGACATCTATTGCCTGTGTCTGGGTTTCATATTGAACAAGAGGATGGAAAGCAGATAGGTTTCCTTGTAGGTCTTTGAAATGATGGCATTATCTCTCAGATAGTGTTCACAATCGATGTCTGAGTACTGCCAATGGTATCACAAACTCCACATCCCAGGGTATTTACTGACGAGGCTCCATAGCACAGCGTACCGTCCTGTATCCTTGGATTTAATCTAGATCCCTCTTAAAGACCTAACCTTATGCGAAAGTGGAGAAGGGGGGGGGGTGGAGATATGTAGAAAAACAGACACGCACACAAAGACACACAGACACACACTTCTGCAGAGATCACTGCTCATATTCCTGAATCTGTTGGGGACACAGTCTTCTGTGCTTTGTCCTGTCCAGGAAGGCCCATGGGTTACTGGTGCAGAGGACACTTTCGACAAGATTAATTTCAGTCGGTCATAGTGCTTGCCAATCGGTTTAAGCTCCTTCCATCGGAATACCCAAACAAAGAAAAGATGAAGGCTTCTGCGATTCAGGTGACCTCATGACAACTCTAGGATCCGAAGAAGATGGATTGTAACCGGAGTCACCATGGACAGGCAGCAATATGTGACCTTCCAGGGATGAAGAACCAGGTCCTGCACTGCTTCCTTTGATGCAAGAAGGCTGGAAATGCAGCAGCAAGTATCTTGTTGTAAAGTTGAAGATCCTGGAGATTCCAAGATGGCGGCCGAGCTGGGCAGACGTGCGTGAGCGTAGCTCCGTCCCGCAGCTCGGGCCGCGACAAAAACAAAATAAAGCAGACGCCGAGCCCACCAAGACGCGCCTACCTTCCACGGGAGGAGGAGAAGGAGAGAATCGCCTCCGAAGCGTTCACCTCGGAAGCGACGGAGTGGAACTCAGGACCCGGCCCGGGACAGCCTTCCCGCCGAGGCCCCGACAGAGCAGAGATCCTGAGCCCGCCGAAGCGTGTGGCACCCTCGGAACAGCACCCGGACCTCCTCCGGAGAGAGTCCCAGCGGAGAGACGAGGGCCCAGGTAGAGGACCCCGCCCCGACGAGACGCTGGAGGAGCGAAGCAGGCAGATTCCGGAGACACAACAGCCCCAGGCGAGAGGAGGACTGGACGGGGGAGAGGCCGCACGGAAGAAGAGGACGACCAGGCGAGAGAAGCCGCACGCCTGACCGGCGCGGGAGATAAGATTCCAAAAGCGAGCAGCGGGGAACAGCTGAACGAGCAGTCCTTCCGGAGCCACAAAACCAGGTACGAGGCGGGGGGGGGGGGGAGAGCCGGGGACAAGCGGGGAGGGTGCCGCCCCCCCAGACACGGACAGCGAAGCCGCCCCAGTACTCCGGGGCAAGAGGCGAGGGGTGCCTCCACCCCCCCCGAAACTAAAAGGGACTGAAAATAGGAACCCGGCGCTCCCCCTTTTCCCCCAAAGAAACAGACACGGTCTCTCCCAGAAGGCACCCCCCCCGAAGGGATAGAAACAAGGAGGAAGCCCCTCCCTACTACCGCTAAATCAAACCAAGGGGGGGGGGGGCCTCACAGCCCATCGAGGGACAGACCCCCAGGCAAACTGAATACCAAAACAGTGAGACCCGAACCCGGGGGAAGAATCCACATAAGACTCAAGAAACAAGAAACGGGACATATATCAATACAACACGCAAGAAGCAGAGAGGCCCAATCAGAAACTGGGGGGAAAGCGAAGCGACAACGCTAAGAAGTGCGCCGGCAAGGGTCAATACACGTGTCCAAAGCCAGGACGAGAGTGGGGTCTCAGGCAACGGCGACAAACAAAAGCGGAGCTAAAGAGGTCCAGGATCTGACCCATATTTGGGGAATTGGAAGTGCAACACCAAAGCGAACGAGTAAACAAAAAAATAAAGGGGGAGACCCTATAGAGTGAAACGAAGACATAGATATGGCCTCAAGAGACGACATGAAATCCTGGTTTAAAGAATTTCAAGACCAGTTCATGGCCTCAACACAGTCACAATTTGACAACATGAAGGGAGAACTGAAAAAGGCAGTGCAGGAACTAAAGAAAGACATCGAATCCCTGGAAGAGAGGACGGACAACCTGGAAAGGACGGTCCAGAACTTGGACGAGGAGGCGCTCCAACAAGCAGAAGAACAAGACCGCCTTGCACGTCTAGCGTTGGAACTGGAATCACAATGTGAAGATTTGGAAAATAGATCTAGAAGATCAAATATACACATCAAAAATATGCCGGAGACAGTAGAGGAAAAAGACCTTCGCACAGCAGTACAAGTTTTTCAAGACGGTCTAAAAGAAGACCCAAATGAAGATATTCTCATCGATAGAATACACAGAGTAGGCCCACGGAGAGCAGGGGACCTCAGATCCCGCCCAAGAGATGTTCTAGTGGCCATGACACTCTACACACAAAAGGAAAAAATCCTGAGGAAGGCCCGGACGTTAGAACAAATAAGAATGAACGGCCAAGAAATTCTGCTGTTCCAGGACTTAGCACAATCCACGCTCAGAAAGAGAAGAGAAATGTTCCAGCTTACCAAAATCCTAAACGAAAAACAAATCCGTTATAAATGGACATTCCCCTTCGGCCTCTTATTCACGTGGGAAGAGAGACAACATCGAATCACGACATGCGAAGAGGGCCTCAAGATCATGGGATGCCACGAACATGAGTCAGAGCCCACAACAACGAAGGAACCCCAAAAACAACGAAGACAGCCGAAGGGATGGCAAACTGAGAAAAGAAAAACAAGACTCCAATCACGCAACCCAGAGTAAAATATGCTATCCCAGAAAAAAGAACTTTATCGCAAGATCGGAGAGAGAGGCAACTTAGGCACAGACAATCTAGCCAGGGCAGGTGCCTATCCGAAAGCGCGGCAGAGCCCCGGGACAGCCGAAGAATCTATATCACTAGCGAACAGTTACCCTGAGAAGTTAGAGGGCATGGAGCGAAGGCGCAACTCCGTAGCAACCATAGGGCCCAGGGCCCTCCTCAGGGACAAAGTTGGGGGGGGGGTGAGGGAGTTCAGGGGAAAGTTGGGAGGGGAAAAGACTTAAACACAGGTACGGATGCATACCACAGCGACCCACAGGATAGTCCCAGTAAGAAACTACAGAAACTACAGACACACACGAAAGAATGGGGCTGAAAATTCTAACATACAACATCAGAGGGCTGAAAATGCCGGTGAAGAGGAAAAAAAATGAACACTTCCTACACAGAGAGAAGTTCGACATAATTTCACTCCAAGAAACGCACATTCAGAAGAAGAGAAAGAATCAACTCCAAATAAGAGGCTACAAACAAATCATACAATCCAACGACGAGGAGAAAAAGAAAGGAGTACTCATTGCCGTCGCGAACCATCTTCAGGTCCAAATCATAGCAACATTAACGGATAAAAAAGGGCGCTTCGTCTTTGTAAAGACCCAGATAGACAATCGCAAACTAACCATCGCAACCCTATACGCCCCAAATACGGGTCAGGAAGGATTTATCAAAGACACGGTCAACAAATTGGAAAGCTTCGCGGAAGGAGAAGTGATCCTGTCAGGCGACTTCAACCTACCTTGGAACCTAACAGAAGACCTATCGAATCCTAAAAACTCCCATCAGGGTACCCCATCACCAACGCTCCAACAAGCAATGCAGAACCTGGCACTAGAGGATGTATGGAGAAGACTCAGAGGCTCAACAAAAGGATATACGTATCACTCACATGTACATGACACAAGCTCCAGGATCGACTACATATGGGCTACCGGAGCCCTGGTCGGAGAAATACAAGACATCGAAAAAGGCATAATATCACTCTCAGATCACGCACCACTATGGATCACCCTTCACAATCGGCGAAAACCAACAGGACTATGGCGCTGGACGCTGCCAAGAGAAATAATACAAGACACAGTGGCTAGAGAATCAATCAAAGAAAATATAGAGGAATATTTTGAACACAACGATACCCCAGACGTCTCCCCAAGCACCACCTGGGAAGCCTTCAAAGCAGTGATAAAAGGCCGAATAATATCGTTGAAAGCACAAAAAGATAAACTCTCATACAAATGGGAAGATGAACTGGGGAAAACACTGGAAGAAATAAGAGAAGAAATGACCAAGAACACCTACAGGAAAATAGAGCATATCGACACATTCAGAGCCAGATAGACCTGATAAGGACCAGAAGAGCCGAAACGCAACTACTGCATATAAAACACTGGTACGCGATGAAATCAAATAAAGCAGATAAACTACTAGCACGACAATTAAAGGGCAGACGGCAAGAGCAAACCGTGAAAACCCAGATGGACGAGCAACTAAGAAAACACAGACGAAAGACATCAAAGAAATATTTTGAGATTGCTACCAGAACCTGTACACCTCTCAACGCCCGAGCAAAGCAGCCCAGGAGGCATTCCTATCAGAGATAACTCTCCCAACAGTATCACAAACAGAAAAAGAGGCTCTCGACGAACCGATCACAACAGAGGACGTGGCAAAGGCAATACGGGACCTCCCGAAGAATAAAGCACCGGGCCAGACGGCTTCGCCGCAGTGTTCTATAAAACATACGCAGAAATCTTAACTCCATATTTAACCACTCTATTCAACACTTTCAAGGCAACGAACAACATCGCCGCGTCCATGAGCGAAGCAAATATACTAGTCTTCCACAAAAAGGGGAAGGATCCAGAAAAACCAGGCTCATACCGCCCGATTGCCCTAATCAATGTCAATGCCAAACTCTATACAAAGGTCCTCGCCAACAGACTAGCTCCCCTGCTCTCCAAATTAATTCACAAGAACAATCGGGATTCATCCCAAACAGGAAAACCCACGACAATATTAGACGAATAGTACACCTCATAGAGAAGACGGGAATCATTGAAATCCCCTTGGCAATTATCTCGTTAGACGCCGAAAAAGCATTCGACCGGGTAGAATGGACAATGCTATTTGCTACACTACGGAAAATGGCCATGGGAAAGGACTTCATAAACATGATTCGGCCAATTACAACTCTCCGATTGCCAGGATTGCAGTTAACAGGGAACTATCGGAGCCAATCAGAATAGGAAGGGGCACAAAACAAGGGTGCCCCCTGTCATCCCTACTATACGCAATCTTCCTAGAACCCCTCTTAGCAAAGATCAGAGCGGCCCATGACGTAAGGGGCATAGAAATGGGAGGACATATGCACAAGACAGCGGCATATGCAGACGATATGTTGATGACTGTGGCGGACCCAAGAAACACGCTCCCCCCCTCATCCAGCAGATAGACAACTTTGGGAAGATCTTGGGGCTGAAAATAAATAAGCAGAAATCGTCGGTTATGGCCTTGGCAGGAGACAAAGAAGAAATATAAAAGACGACTAGAGACCTACAACTGCAAACGGCCGAAGGAGGAGTGAAATATCTGGGAGTAACGTCAACACCACAGATCAAAAACCTCTACAAAGGGAACTACCCCAAACTCTTAGAAGATGTAAAAAGCGATTTAAACAGATGGAACCCGCTGTCAATCTCATGGTGGGGCAGAATAACAGTCATCAAAATGACCATCCTAACCAGACTGCTGTACCATTTCCAAGCCCTCCCTATCCGGATTCCGCTGGCATTTAAGACACTCTCCAAAACAATCACCAAATACATATGGCAAAATAAAACACCGAGATTGTCGCAACAGGCGCTTACAGCACGCAAACTAGATGGAGGTATGGCACGCCCCCACTTTAAGAAGTACTACGCGGCGGCACAACTTTGGGTCATACAGGAATGGATCACAGACACCTCAGAGAAATGGTGGGAGGCACAGGATAAAGCAGTCGCAAGATCAAATCTGCACCACCTCCTATGGAGGAAACCCGAACATCAACATCGAAACATCAAACTAAGCCAAGTCATGAGTACCACCATGGAAGTATGGAACAGAGCAACCAAGAAGGGAATCCTCATGATAGATCCCGCACCTTTTATACTAATTTTCGATAACCCAGACTTCCCCCCCCAGGAATGGTTAAAGGATCGTTTCAAAAATGGCGCAAAGCGGACTGTACAAAAGTGGGAGATATGCAGGAGGGACATCAGATCAGGACCTTCATAGAATGCCAGGAACTGCTGGGCCTCACGGATAGGTACAGATACCAGTACGAGCAGCTCCACCATTGGCTCACAACGCCAAGAATAACAAAGGCACTGTCAAGGGACCTCACCCCATTCGAGACATATATGATGACTCAAACGGGTGAAAAGAAATTTGTCTCCTCTCTCTACAAGTTCTTGAATGCCCAAGAAGAAAACATGACCTGGCAGTACATGAAAAAGTGGGAAAAAAACTATAGGGAAACAAATAACGAGGGATCAATGGACTTACACTTGGCAAATAATCCCGAAATGGACAAGGGCGATACAAACGAGGGAAGTCTGGACCAAAGTGATGATTCAATGGCACTATACGGCGGAGAGAATCCACAAAATGTTCCCAACACCACAAGGGAAATGCTGGAGGGGGTGTGATTCCTTGGGAAATTGGAGACACATATGGTGGGACTGTAAGGAACTGCAACAATACTGGGGGGATGTGAAAACTCAGATGCAGGGAATCTTCAAGGGTACGGCTAACCTAGGAGAAGAAGTATGGATGTGCGGCATGTGGGCCCCTCCCCCCCTCCCCCCGAGACAAATCCCTCACAAGAACTCAAAAACGAAACTTTATGGGCTTCCTCATTGCAGCGTGGCTAGCCATAGCACAAAAATGGAAACAAAAGTCTCCTCCAACCACACAGGAGTAGCTACACAGGTTCTGGACCTACGTAGCAATGGAGAGGATTACATATAATAATATTTAAGGAGACAGAGTTTCGCCACAGATTGGGGCGACGCCATAGACTTCCTGCAAAGCGATTACATGCTGCAACGGTGTCCCCACAATATCCTTATTCTAGACTTGTTCACAGGCTAAGAGAAACGCATCAAAGGGTCGCTGGGTCAATGGAAAGACATTAAAACCGGTGGGAGGGAGGTGGGTGAGGAGGGTTGAAGGGGACAATGTTGAGTCCCGATGTACATGTTTGAAGAAATGCAAATAAAAATATTTTGAAAAGAAAACGTTGAAGATCCTCCAAGTTCCAAGGGTGCACTTGGAATGGCAATGGCTGCAGCGAGGTAGCACAGGAGAGAGCTGGTCAGCTCGCTGGTTGGGCCAGGGACACTTCAGAAGGCTCAGAAAGCAGATCCTCAAGCAGGGGGTTGGGGACCGCTTGTTCCCACAGGTCAGAGGTCAAAGCACAAACGAGCGTCTTCTTGTGATCAGGCAGAGGAGCAGGGCTTCACAGGGACTTTACTGGAGTTGGTGCTGGTCCGCTGCATGGGTTGTCCTCTGGTCATCAACAGGCTACTCTTCTTCGTGGAGGTCTTGGCTCCAATGATGATCTGAAGAATAGCTGCAGAAGTCCTCCTTTTATCCTAGACATGGGCTGGAAGCTCACACAGTTCCACCAATGTTAAGGATCTGCAAAATTAAAAACAAGCAGTGGCTATCCAATCATTGATAGCTATACACCACCACATCTGCAAAACAGACATTCAGGCACCTGGATGTGCACTGGGACCAGATAGTCCCAACCCTCACATCCGGGTTCACACACAAACCGCACACTATAGCTGCGAAAGCAGAAACTTTCCTCTGAAAAGGGCATTCCATATATGGTATTTCCTGACCTAAGAAGGCCAAAGAGTAATATGGTCAATGGAAAAACAAAACCCTTAGGGCATGGCCATCTTAGGGTGCTAGTCACACGAGCCATTTGTGGTAAACGAAAAAGTTGTGGGATTCTGTGTTATTGGAGCAAGACTGCGGTTAGTTAAATCGGCTGGTGTAAAATGTACTGTAACTTTGCAACTCAGAGTTTCATCGGGTAACGCGATCAATTATTCGGTAGGGACTAATTTTCCATGCCTCTGGAAGCAGATCCAACAGCTGATGTGTATGGGATTAACGTTTTTGACTCTACAGGAATGCACAGAAGGGGTGTGAGAATGCTGTTTCATAAATTGGTGAAGGAACATTAACAAAAGGCAGAGATAGGACAACAAAGTATAAGTTAAACTGATCAAACATGTAACCTAATCTACAGAATGTTAGTTTAAATACATATTTAAATTAAAGACACACCGCTACACAAATACCTTAAATGAACTAGGAGTTGGAACAAACTAAATAGAAATAACTTCAAAGTTATTGTAGTTGGGCAAGTGGAGATATGTTCAAATTGGCAAATTTGCAAGCTTTGGAAACTGATAACCTGGATTCTTCTAACGGCTTCATAAACTCAGCAAATAATTGCAGGAGTCTGGGTAATGTAGTATTTCCAAGTGCGGTAAACTGCAAATATGTGAAATGCAAATATTTCCATCAAGCCCTATCCTGCACAGGTTAACTGTCGACCCGCTAGTCATAACACCCCACTTTCTGTAATGCTGTCTTAACTAGACAACCCACAATCCTTAATTATTTATAATTACAGCAATAACATGTTTTTTTCTATAAAGGGGTTAATTGATTTTACACATTTCTAGCGTTCCAATAATTTAGCCTTGAAAGCGCCAAAGGATATTACCACTACATCCCTCACTACATCCAACTCGCTCTTCCAAAATACCTTCCTTCTCAAGCCCTTTGATCAGCTACCTCAACTCTGAGGGTAAAAACGCTTCCACAGGCAGAGAGTAGGGGTAGCTCTCTCCTCTGCAGGTGCCTCCTTCTGGAATGGCCTCCTTGCCCCTCTCAAACTCAAGCCGGATCACCTGAAGCTCCGGAAGCAGCTCAGGGCCTTCCTTTTCTCCTCAGCTTTCTCTCTGTCTCCCCTGCTGACCTACCCGTCTGCTGCGACGACTGGTTGCTTGGCTACCTTCAGAGCCTCACTGGGTACACCAGGCTCCTCCATGATCAGTCTCGCCTGCACTGCTTCTGGGCCTCTTGCACGTTGATGGGGCAGTAACTGTAACCTCGGCAGTTCCCTGCCTCCTTGCACTTACCCAGAGCCGCCATGCTGCCCTAGTTGCACTTACTCAGAGCAATGATGCCTGTTGCACTCCCCCCTCTTTTCCCCTCCCCCTGGCACATCCCCCTTCCCTTCCCCTTGTGCATTGCATTGTCGCACTTGCGCGATCTGAATGACAAGGCCTAGTAAGATTGTTTGTCTTGTCCTCCCTCTGTCCTCGCTTCTGTGTCTTGTTGCACCTAGAAACATTTGAGTACAGGCGTGTTATAAAAGACATACATACCAACCAGGCCTTAACTTCAGGAGATTTTTCCCTGAATGAAGGAAAGTTATATGAGGTCGCAAAACATGCTCGAAGCATGAACAAGTTCAACTCATTTTAAATACATGGGCACCAAGGGCAAAAAAAGGAGCTCTATTGCAAAAGAGGCACCCCCTTTCAATTTCCATCAGCCATGAAGAGGACCACAATCTAGCAAAGAGATGTGCTGAGTCAGTCACTTTCCTCTAAAACTAGTGCAATACCGGTGGTTATCGTCCACAATCAGAGCAATCAAATTGGCTCACATATTTATGTCAGATGCCAATAGTTAATGAAACACCTGCTTGATTAAGTATGGTGAATGATCAGTTTTTTCCCTCAGACTCTGGTAGCTAGATGCCATATTATATCCAAGCAAGACAGGTAATTTCAGTTTTGTTCCTGCCACATCCTCACAAATTAAAAACAGAATACCTTAACAGTTGTACATCTTAATATATAAACTATAACAAATAAATGGAGAATTCAACCAGGAAAACCATCATGAGAAATATGTACTCACATAGAGCAAGAGCTTTGGGTCTCCGTGAATGAGCTTCACCATGGACAAAAGCAAGTATTTATAACTTCTTGTTTCCAGATCCGTTGGCTTCTCCCCTTTAAACTTAAGACTTGTCGTCATTTTCTCTTTGAAAGTAAGACTCTGAGGAAAAATCCCAGCACTCTGTCAGTACAAGGAATTATATAAATTGAACAGGATTATTAAAGGCCATTGAACACAATGCATTAATACAGCTTTGCAAGTAAATCATGCACCTATTGTCTAAACATACTTGAACAATACATTCACAGGATTTGATTACATATTAAAAGTAATATATTTAAAATCTTCCAATATTAATATTAGCTAGCATTGAATTACCTAAAACATGAAATTAAAGTGTGCAACAACAAATAGCAGATACACTTTTCAACAAAAGCTTAATAAAAAAGCAAATATTTCCAAGGGTTTAGACTAACTGT
This sequence comes from Ambystoma mexicanum, assembly GCF_040938575.1. Taxonomy (NCBI): domain Eukaryota; kingdom Metazoa; phylum Chordata; class Amphibia; order Caudata; family Ambystomatidae; genus Ambystoma; species Ambystoma mexicanum. Next base: position 274,133,194 of record NC_090931.1, on the reverse strand, counting down.
TCTGTTATTTTTAGTTTTTGGTGCATACTGAACTACACTGCACAACCATGTTACTTCGAGGTCTGAATGTTTGGTCGGTATTTCAAAGACCTTTATAACCTTCTCTGACAAATGGTCATACATGTACTAGTCAACTGACTTGGGTCAATCAGCATGAGATATAAGGCTTTTCAGCTAGGTTTTAAAAGATTAAATGTTTTGTAAATTCCCTCACAAACGGCAATGGGAATCCTAATTTGCAAATCGGTTTTTAAAATAAATATGTAGGACATCCAAAAACAATGGTCCTTCTAGATAAATATACATGAATATTCATCTTGAGGAATAAGGAGCACTTATGTCAACTGCGTGTTTATTTCAGAGCCTAAAAGCATCCATAAAATTACACTTCTAAACACAATATAAGGATTTTTTTTAAAGTATTTATGTACATTAAAACATTAAAGTCCAACTTCAAAGAACCCAACTCTATAGATACAATATGTATGTACCCATTTCACTTAATCAGAAAGTAAACATTACAAAAATTCAAAAAAACATTAATTCAAGTGGTATAGAACAATTATAAAAAAGATAACAATTACAAGCAGTTAATAATGGATTTTCAGAACGAGCCCTGTGGAAGGGTTCTGAGAGGCCACCGTAGTTAAACAGGGTATGAGACACTTGAATTGACTGGGGCATCCCATTCCGGTATCGTTCATGGGTTATTTTAAGGCTCTCTGAATTATTCTCTAGGTCATGTGCCTGGGGATAATAACACGGCAACAGCTTATTATCCCCAGGCACATGACCTGGAGAATCATGATGCAACACCATTACTTCCCATACCTCTGCTGTTTGTCAGGGCCCACCTGGCTTGCCTCAGTTTCATCTGGCTGACTGCACAACCTCTCCCCCACCGCCCCCCCACCCCAATCAAGCTGTTAGGTTCCGTCTGGTTTGGTTTCTGCGTCTTCCTGGGGTCTTCACCATTTTCATTCCTCGCTGGTTGGTCTCACCTTCACTTGAAGGTGAACATTGTTCTTTTGGTTGATCTGTCATTCAGGGTTCAAATCCATGTGTGACCAGAGTATGTTATTCTACCTGGCACAGAAGACCTTTACTCACTTGGTTGCTATACTGATCCTGAGCCATGTTTTCAGGAACTGCCACCACAAGTACTTACAGTAGGCCCTGGGCGAGTGGCTTATGTCTTAACTAACTCTCCTAAAACTATTTTAAAGTGCCCTGGAAGCTAACATGCACATTTATCCTAGTTCCTTATTGGGGTTTTGCCGTTTTAGACCGAACAGCTGGAATTTAAGCATGCGCCACTAATTTCCATATATGTTTAAAGTTCTATATTACGCTCCGGCCCACGGAAATGTCCTGCTACTATGTTTCACTCTTGGTTACTTTTGTACTGTATTTTTAGGAGTGTATGGTCCTGATGCTGGAAGACTAATCTAACCCTAACATTTGGTGTTCCTCTGGGCTTGGGTGCTAAAGAATTAGCTGCCTTGTCCACTCCTGATGCTGTATTTAATGAATGCTGTGCATTTGTATCATTTATGTTACTAGATACTAAAGGTATAATTTGTCACTGATATTTGAGTGGCGTTTTGAGTTGTGATCAGGACTTCATAAAAGGTTATTGTCTAGGGTTATCTTTTCTTCCCACCCCTTAGCCTATATGTATAATGCATACCACGAGGGAGTGGACATTTAGTATAAGGAGTGGGTAGGATCTTCACTGCCCATTACTGTTTTAATATAGGATTATTGCAAAGCCCTTTGGTAAGTGCTGTGCAACCATCTAACCGAATGGTAGAAGAGTAGGTCACCCAAAAGGAAAGATCAAACTCCCTTATGAAAGACAGAGCAGTCGGGCTTAACCTCAGGAGGGAGGAAGGAAGGAAGGAAGGAAGGCTGGCTAGCAGGGAGGTACAAATATTCCCACTAATGTGTCAGGGTTAAGACTGTCGGAAGATAGTAGGAAGCCCTCTCAACCTGGGTTAGGGTTCCAACCAGAGCCGGACCTACCCCTGTGATGGGGTAAGGGGGTTGAGAGGTACCCCAGTCCCTGACTTGATTCAATTGTTTAATGTGGTGTAAAAGCATTGATACCACTGTCCCTTCCTTAAAACAGATGAGCTAAGCAAGGGATGCAAAGCAAAAAGGTGTTACTTATCTTCAAAAGTCAGGATAAGAATCAAGCAATAGCAAAAAGTTGGGAGATTCCAATGATGTCAATGGAGGGAAAGCTGAAAAAAGGAAATCTTTCCTTACACTGACAAATACTGTAGATTTGGAAACTAGGCACTATCACAACGGCATGTAAATATTTAATATTAAAATACAAGTTCATTATTTAAATGTTAACATAAACTAGCAAGATACACACCCAGGGAAGATGCCATGAATGAACAAACATTCCTTAACAAGTGTGGGAAGACTGGCAATTTCCTGAATTGCGTGTACAATTCTACATGTGGGGGGGGGGAGCCCAACACATTTGCTCGGTTAAAAACATGAATTTATAATAACCTTCGAAAACATTTTCCAAGTTTTAAATGTTACAAAATGTGAAGAGTTGGCAGTTAAAGATTAAAAAAAATCCACGGGGTACAGTATCTTTAATGTTATTTTATACATATAAATGAAGATTTTAAAATGTGCTGTGGGATACAGTTTGAAGAATAACTCCTAGCATTCAAATCAACTAAACAACTGTTTCAGTAAGCTAGTACTGCAATATGCATCAGTAACACTTGCCAACCACTGTCAACTTCTTTTAAAACTTTTTTTTTTAAATTATACTTTATTGTATCAACTTGGAATTTTGCCATCACATTTTATTTCAATGTTAGGGAAAGATGTTAGCTCAGTTGACTATTCTATTCATTTGAAATCGTCTCCATATTTATATTAGGTCTACGCTCATTACATTGATTCAATAACAGACTTTTCTGCAATATATTTTCTCATTAACTCTTTACTATTTTAGCTATGTAATAAGTGTAGCTTTTTAAATAAATTAAAGATGCATTAATATATGACTAAACTGAAATGGGGTCCATCAGCACTCACTGAAATTTTAATCATCAAAGTGCATTGTAGGCAATATTTGATGAGTATCTTGTAAACCATGAGAGATAACAACAGGAACTAATACAGCCAACTATAAACTATGACATTTCTGACACTGCTTCTTTCTTCCCACAGTAAAAGATGAAAATAGTTTACCGGAAAAATAAGGGAATCATCCTGAATATTTTGCTTAAAATATTCCCTGATGTTTTCCAAATCAAACATTTAGAGTCAATTTAGAACTTTTTTCCTCTACAAGAGTATGCCAATATGCTACTTAAAGTTGTTGTTTAGCTGTAAAGAAATCTACACTTTCATTGATTTTATGTTTCATGGGAATCTGATCATTTTGCTAGCACGCATACCTACTTTAAACAAATGTACCATACTCGCCCATTTCCAGTCTCTTCACCTCCACAGGTGCACAAAGTAGAACTGATCCACCTTTTAGCATGATAATCAACTACTCAGTGTAGATATCCATATAGCAAGCCACTCAAGGCAGCCAAATAAAAGCATATAAACGTCAAAGTATTGTGAGAACCTGGCTTCCGAACAGATTTTTCTTTTCACTTTTAACCAGTATTTTCTTGCTTTCACAAAATACATTTCAGGGATATGTTAGGTGGAGTTTGCAGAAAGCTAAATGGCCAGTGATGTGGTCTTGAAACACACTGCACGTAGTGGGTGGAGTCATGAGGTCTGCATGTGGCAGACATCCGGCATGCATAGTTTATAAGTGGGTAGCAATATTATTCTAGTTAGAACCCGGTAAGATGGGTCCGCGGGTTAAACGCATGTTGCCGTGATCTGAAGGTCTCATGTTCATATCCCAGCAAGGCCAACTCAGCCTTTCATCCTTTCGAGGTTGATAAATGAGTACCAATTTTGATCTTCAACATCTATATGGCTACCCTGGCACGTGTGATTGCCACCCTCACCACTAATTTCCAGTGTTACGCAGATGACACGCAGCTATCCTTCTGGCTTTCCTCAGCCTTTTCCTCCTCCTCACTTATATCCGACTGTCCGCCATTCAATCATGGTGTTCTGCAAACAACCTCTACCTTAACGCCAGCAAAACAGATCATTTGCATTGGGACCCCTGCTCGTACTTTCCCACTCTCACTCTGGCCGGCCTCCCTTGGCCCCGCGCCCAACCCCACCTACGAGGCCAAAAACCTTGGGGTCATCTTTGACTCCACTCTCTCCTCTCACATTTCTGACATCTCTAAAAAGTCTAACTATCAACTACAACTCCTCAGAGGCACTCTACCTTTTCTCACCTTCCCCTAGCGTTTCACTATCTCCAAAGCCCTGGTTCTTTCTAGGCTGGACTATTGCAACAGCCTCTTCCTCTGCAACTCATCAGAGCAGAACCGTAAGAGTTATCCTTGGCCTCAAGCCCAGGAACCGCACCTCTCTGGTGCTGAAATCCCTTCACTGGCTCCCCGTGACTGCAAGGATCAAATTTCAGACCCTCTGCATTGTGGGGCTGGGGACCTACTTACCTGCGACATTGCCTACCTAAATACTGTCCCTCGCGAGCCCTGCGCTCATCTACCTGCAACCTTCTGCGAGTGAGCCGGTTCTCTAAGCAGAGATTTGGAGGCAGATCCTTATTCTCACCAGGTGCCTCCCTCAGGAATAGCCTTCCTGCCAACCTTCGTCTTGAGCCCGAACTTCTTAAGTTCCAGAAACTCAAGACCTCCCACTTCTCCTCCTCCTTACCCTGCTGACTTGCTCTCTGCTCTTCCCATTTCCCCCTCCTCCTCCATACAGCTTGCAGACTGGCCACCTGGTGTACCTCAGTCTCACAGGTCCTCGACACCTACTCTAGTCCTCTCTGCACTTGCCTCAGAGCCCTGCACCCCTTCTCCCTCACTGCACTTGTGAATAAACCCTTAAGTGCTTCGCTCTCCGCACTTACCCTAGTCTTTACTGATTGGGTGCACTTGATCCTACCCCCTTGCTTGACCTTCCTGCACTTGTACGATCGGAAATGCATCTCTGCCTGAAGATAGTCTGTCTGTTCTCCCTTGTCTTCACCCTTAATGTGCACTTGACAAAAAACCAGAATCCCTGTCAGGCCTATTTGCTGTATCTGAACTGTTAAATGTATCTTACTCACTTACTCTGCCTGTGCAGACCGTTATAGTCAGAGAAATTCAAGTGCTCCAAGTTGTTTTTCCCCATGCTCCCACCCGCCTTGAGCGCTTTGAAACACTTCCTGTGCATAGGCGCTTTATAAACATTACCATGCCATAGGGTAATATCAGTAATGAATGTAAATATATTCTGATAAAGTGCTGTATAAAAAACAAATTATTATTCTTTCCACCTCTTATAGGGTTTCAGGTTATGAGTGATTTATGGATTTATGTGCAGCCTGCGAGAGAGCATACTCTAGCTGATAGGTTGTACAAAAGATAATTTTGTGTCAAGGATTTTTTGTGAATTAGCAGCAGACAACATCCATCATTTTAGTTCTAATACGTCAAATACTTCTTTTCCAGCCTTTGAGAATCTAAAATGGAGGAAATGTGACACCTCGCAGTGTAGAAAGTATGCCATTGGACTCCTTTCATCTATAAAGCAACAGCATAGATTATCACATCTTTCCACGAATGAAAAAAAGAAAAGCCATCTTTGAAATATAAAACAAGGGTGAGGTCAGCATCATCTTTTCGCAGAAAGCTTTTGTGGTGTAAAACTGGAACACTGTGGCAATGCACCACTTCAATTTCCCCTGCAGACATTAGGCAAGATGCTGTCTGGATCAGCACTCTCCCTGCTCACTCCCAATCTACCTAGGCAGTGAGATTTCCTGTTGACACCGGTACATGGAAACTCAGCCTGGTGACATGTTGAATTTCAATAGCCAAATGTTATTTCTTTGTTCAAATAAGGTCCATGTACCCCATGTATGTTTGGCATTTTTGTGTCCACCCTCTGTGTCTAAAAGAACCAAGCAGCAAACAGAAAGGCCATCTATACATAAAACTAATCAGACAAAAATAGCATGTCCTTTACTGCCACTAGAAAACAGATGTTCCAAGTTTTGTTTCTCGTCTCGAGCAGGCCAGATGTTACCTCTGAACTCAGCCTGAATACATGTTAGAGTAATGCTTTTATTTGCTTAAGTATGGGTCTATGTACCCATGCATGTGTGGACATTTGGAGTCCAGCCACTACACCGAACCAAGTTTTAAAATGGCTTTGCAGTAATTAAATGAGCTTGGCATTTTACAGGAACAACATAAAATAGGGTATGACTCAATTAGCACGTTTATTAAAAGGATGTAAACTCTTCAAATGGGTCTATGCTGTTAAAACATTTGTCAAGATCAATTCTCTCCTGAATACGTGTGTTAGCCCCTTAAAAAATCTGGCCTCTGTGCACCATTCTCCACTGAGCCAAAAGTGAAGCAGTGCTTGATAAACTTTAAAACACTATCCAACACTCCTCCTACCCCCAACTTCTTCCCCCCCTGTCACTAGTGGTGATTATCTTTCATATTACAAAACTAACCATGCTGCTCCGACCCAATCTTCCAAACCTGAATATTCAAATTCCTCATTACCTGAAATTATTTTATTTTTAAGCAAAGGCAGAACCACCAATTTTGTAACCAATGATCTGTGCACCAAAATACTCTACCCATACCACACCCCCAACTAACGCTCGCTATTCATGCGTGTTACCATGACATTTTAAAACCAGTCCAGCGAAAGGGCTCAGAGAGGCCACCCGGGTAAATGGCACTCTAGCCAAACTAGCCAGGGTAAAGTTAACTAAGCCGTAAGGCAGGCTTCAGGAGACCTGGTGGAGGTGTTATAGAACAATTCACCACATACAAAGCACTCAAATAAAAAAAGGCAACACAGGAGTACAAAAATATACTTATTTATTAGACCTTAAACTTTAAGCAGCAAAAGTAGAAGTCAAGCATAACACACACATACACCCATCTAGATTGTTGATTGAATGTAAGATTACCCACACTTTGCAATTAAAAACAGTGAAAGCAGTTCAAATCAATGAAACAAGAAAAAGCAGTAATGTGAGAAACAATGCCTTTAACACAATAACCATAAAACCTTGCTTTATAGGTATAAGGCCCTGTTAGTTCCAGCAGTCCTACCCTACCAGATATACAGACCTAGTGCCTTTGAGTCAAAGTTACAGGTTAGTACCTGAGTAGGGAGCAGGCAATCTCTAAAGTCCCCCCAGAACAAGCTCTGGCTAAGGCAATAGGTTGTACACAATTATGGAATCAAAGCACCTTTGGAGTTACGAAGGGAAGTCAAAATGTGTACTGGTATTCTTTACAACTCCACCACACTAGGAATTACACTGGGATGTGGGATCCTTAATCAGAAGCCCACCGATCATATCACAACCTGGTACGGGAGAGTTAGAGAGTGAACCTTGTGCCCATAAACAATCCCTATGGTAGGAGGGCACGAAAACCGGTATGCCGGCTCATGCCCCCCTTTCCCTGATTTGCCAAGTGACTACCCCCTAGGATACTCTTAATCACTGGGTCCATTTCTGTCTTTTGTCCAGTCAGTTGAGGTCCAAGTTTTGCAGGTGCGTTGGCGGGGAAACTGTCTGGTTTAGTTTGGGCTAGAACACGGTTCCGTGCTCTGGTTGGACAGTTCCAAAACCTAGCAGGACAACCCAGGCACTTCAAGGCAGCAGACAACATGCCCCACGAGGAGAACGGACACCCAATACATGAGAAGAGCAGCAGCGAAGTACACCCCAATCTGGGCGAGGCAGGCAAGATATGTGGCAGCAGAGGGTCTTCAGCCCCAAGTTGTCAACCTGCCGAGTGACCTTTGCAGAGGCTGGATAGCCCACATGATGATCCAGGGGCACCTCAGACGGCTTCTGCTGGACTTCTCATACAAGGGTTTGGACTAGTTGGTCCCACCAATCCAAGGGTTAAAGCACTGATGAGGGTCTTGTATGATTGCAGGAAGAGAGGCAGGGCTTCACCAGTACTTGGCTTTGGCTATTCTTGTTGTCCCCCCACATATGTCTTCTAGCTCTTTAGTGTGGTCTTCTCTTTTGGGTATTTGCTCCTGGGGTCAATCCGAGAAATGGCTGCATGAGTCCTCCTCTTCAATATTCTGTCAGTAGCCAAGTGGTGGGGGGTGACCTGCACATTCAAACAGTTATGGGTAGTCCAAACGGGACTGCAACAAAAAACAGTGCCCGCAATAGACATCCCCTGGCTTGAGTGTGGATTGGGACCAGACAAAACCAACAGTTTCCAGCATGGTCACAACACATTCTCACTTTGCCCAGCAATCCAAGCTGGATCTTGCAAGTGTATGCCATATATTGCCTTTCATGACCTAGGGAGGGCAGGAATAAAGCCACATAAGATGGCCAAAGGACAGGATGAAAACCACATGGAATGCCCATTTTGAGTACATGGTACTCAATGATATTCTGCAGTAAACTAATAAATGAACGGGGGTACACTGATGAAGAGTAGAGCTGTGTTCACTGCTACCAGCCCATCCTAGACACATTTAAAAGGGAACAAATTGTACTAATTAAAAAGAAAAAGGGATATAAAGTACCCAAGAAGTACTTCGCTGTAAGGTGGTTATTAATATTAGGGCAGGTGACAGTCATGACCCTCTAAGAGGGGAGCAGGGACCTCCCTCAACCTGGGGTGTTCAGCTTAACGGGTCATTGCCAGAGATTGACCTATCCCAGAGGTGTAGTGAGGTAGTTGGAAGGGACACCGGTCCCCGGGCTTCCCTGCATGCATATGAAACCGTTGATGCCACAGTCATATATGGAATACCCATCAGCCTTTATCCTGGCAAGTTTTCTTCTCTTTGTATTGCAGAACTGCTACTCCCAGACGCACCCAATCATCAGCTAGTGAAACCCACACCGGAACTGCTGAAACAACCTCGTGGCCCTGGAGAGACAGACTAAAGATTAGCTTTCAAAGATGCAGAAACTTCAACTCTTCACGAGCAAGCAGGCTACAAAGGAGGGTGGCAATGAAAACTCATCTGCAGTACAAGCCAGGCACGGCAAACACAAACTGTTCTTACCAGCCACACTACCAGAGACTAAAAATAAGGGCTGGGGCAAACCAGATTTTGAAGCCTTTGAAAATTGGTCCTAATCTTAGGGGAACAGAACAAGGAGTAATTAGACTGGAGAGGGCGTCCAGAGAGACAATGGGAACCAAGAGGAACAGCATAGTGTAGGCTGGGCTATAAAAACCCAGCCAGTCCAGACCGGAGTGAAAAGTGTTTGGGTGAGGTTGGGAGTGGAGTGGTTGGACCAAGAGTTGGAGAATAGTGGGGGAGAAACTATCGGCGTTTAGTGCAGCTAAGGTGCGTGTGATGGAAAGTCTGGTCAACTGTGTCTGTGAGAAAGGTGCAAGGTAGAGGAGCGAGAGTGAGTGAGAAGTAGGAGACTGAGGATCAGCTAGCACAGAGGTGTGTAGCTGACAGAGTGGGGTAGCTGAGTAGTGGAAGCAAGTCGGATAGAGAGAGGGCAAAGTTGGTTGGTGGAGACAGTAAGGTAGAGTGAGAGGGAGAGTTAAGGTGGAGAATGAGAGGGAGCTTAGAGAGTGAGTTAAAATCAGGGCTCAGATGGAGAGAGGTAGATATAAGAGAGGGGGCAGAGTATGGGGGCAGAGTATATAGCGAGGAAGTGAGAAGTGGACAGTGGGGAGACCAGTGAGAGGAGAAAGGAGGTATGAAGGGGGGGGGGGGGGGGGGAGACAGGCGAGTGGCACGACCGTGTGATGTGGTGAGGGGGGAATAGCTATGGGGCAACTTGTTTGTCTTGGAAGCAAGACAACGCAGCGAAACAGGTTTGAACTCCGATCCCACACTTAGAAACCAATCTCTGGTATTAAGCTTGTTAAAAAAGAACAATTATAATGTCTGCCATCTAGAGGGGAAAATCAGAAGACCCCGAAAGCTTAAACCACCTATAACAATAACAAAGGGGATAGGTGGAAGTACATGTCGAGGGAAGCAGATCGAAAGGGAACAATACAAGCGAGAAGGGAGCCAACAGGAGATGTGTGCTACTGTAACATAATACAGGAATCTCACACAGGGACATAGTCTCTCACTCCCCCCCCCCCACTGGCAACCTTATGGGCTGACCAGTGCCCCCATAAGATTCCAGTTAAGCAAGATAAGCAAAAGACTTTACTTGCCTCCAAAAGTCAATACAGGATTCAAGCCATAGCAATGAGCTGGGGTTTTCAAGGAGGTTAATGGAAGGAAAGCTGCAAAAAAGAAAAATAATCTTTCCCAACAGTGCGTATGTTAACTAACTTCATACACCCCTCACATTCCATTTCAAACACGCAGGCAAAAACACTAGGCGCAGATTTAGTCCCTCATAACACCACATACAGAGTTTCTGCCTATAGCATATTGCAAAAATGACTGCCTTTTGACTGCCTCTTAATATTGTAATTACTGTATCAATATTACATTGCAAGAGGATAGTTACCAGAAATCCAGTGGGTGGCCTAGCACTTAAATACAAAATAAAACAAAGAAGGGGAGGAATTAGGTTTTCTCGATTGAGAAATCAGCCTACATTTTCCATTTCACATTGGCAACATTAACAGAAGTTGGACGTGCTATAATTTATTACTGGATGCAGTCCATGCCAACTTGTACCAAAACTACAAGAAAATGAGAAACAGGGCTAGGCAATGGCAGCACAGCTGTCACGATAATATACTTGGATAACGGATGAGAAAAGCATATAAAATATTAAAGTTACTCACCATTTTAACTAGAGTACTCCTAGACCGTAGTCCCCCTTCCTCCATCCTTGTGGTCATCCCCCAACATGGGGATGGTATCGGAACCTTTGGCAGAGAAAAGTGTGCCTCCCCTTTAAATTTTGTACAGTGCGTGGTGGCGTGCCCTCAGGCGAGGGAATGCCCCTCCAAGGCCCTGCCCTCCGGCACCTCACCTCAGTCCCCTTTTCCCCTTGGAGGCAGCAGGGAATGCTGGTCCACTGCATAAGGGGTCCTCGTGTCATTAATGGACTGCTCTTCTTAGAAGGATTCTTGGTTCCAAGGTATATCTGAAGAATGGCTGCATGAGGAGTCCTCTTATCCAAAGCTGGAGTCCAAGCCCACCAATGGAAAATATCTGCACCATTCAAACAGCCAGTAGTTGCCCAATCATGGACATAGTGGTTTCACTTCCACTGCAGTAGCAGACTGTCACCAAGGATATTATTTTGTTTATTATTATTTATAATGCGCGCCTTACTCAAGGCCATCTGGGCACAGTACAAGGTGATGCAGTTTCTTAGTTACACACAAATGAAAATAGGCAGAGCTAATTATACATGAGCAGTTTCATAATGATTCACAGTTATACAGGCAAGGCAGTGAAGGATATTTAATAAATACATGGAATGCAAAATATATAACATATATACAGTGGAATGTAGGTGCGCTTAGAGAGGGTCCTCATTAGTGATGAGCCAATTCTTCATGTTTCTGAAGCTATGGAGGGATTGAACCAATCTAAAATTGGAGGGGAGAGTTCCAAAGTTGAGCAGCCAGGACAGAGAAGCTGTTGCCACTTGCTTTCTTGAGTTTATATCTAGGGACTTGTAAGCAGCCAGAATTGGCTGATCGGGTAATTCGGGTATAATTTTTCAAGGCAAATTTGTCTGATATTGAGGGCTGAGTTATTGACACATTTATATGTTAGTGATGCAGTTTTAAGTTCAATTATTTCTTTAATGGAGAGCCAGTTAGGGTCCCTTCTTATGAAGATTTGTTTTTTGCAAGAAATGCTCGGCGCTGTCCTGGGAGCGTTATTCTGCGGGATCTGCAGTTTCTTAGTGATGTATCTGTTAGCCACAAGATATAATCCGTTACAGTAATCAATTTTAGATAAGACCAGGGCTCTGGCCAGAGTAATCTAACTTTTTGTGGAGAGGAAGGGTTTTACAGGCTCGAATAATCTTGCAGGTATTAAGCACTTGCCGAAGCTGTAACGCTAACCTGCTTTGTCAAGTTTAGAGAGGAATCTAGATAGAAACCCACTGTTTTTACTTCACTGGCAACTTCAATGATGTTGCCATCAATATTAAATGATTGGTATTGGTCACCTAGTTTGGTGATGTTAATGGGAGTAGCTAGAAGGAGGAGTTCAGTTTTTTCATCATTCAGGCAGAGACCATTGTGGCCATCCATGCCTGAATGATAAGGTAGATTATGTTAATAAGGGCTAGGTCCTTGGCATAGTAACCAATTAGTGGGATCAGGGTGTCATCCACATAGTTCGTGTAGGTGACACCCATACGATCCAGGTCATCAAAGAATGGTTTGGTAAATGCATGGTCGTGATACACAAGATCCTTGTGGGACTCCACATGTAATAGGGATCGGGGTTGCAACTGCTGATGCTGAAAACACTCATCAACCTGTTGCTTAGAAATGACTTGATCCAAGCTGTCGCTTCTGGTGAGAAGTGCGATGTTGTGGAGAGGTGATTGCATAGGATCTTGTGGTCAACCAAGTCAAAGGCTGCCGATAGGTCCAATAGAAGCAGAAGAACAGAATTTCCTTTACCTTTAAGGTCGTCTATTAGCGTTTTTAAGTCAATCAAGGCTGTTCTGGTGCTGTGTTGAGGCCTGAAGTCTGATTGGCGGAGACCTAATCGCTTGTTGGTCTCGAGGAAATTTTGTATTTCATTATAGGCAGCTTTGTCTATAATCTTCAAAAGGAAAGGGACTGTGGTGCAGGGTCTAAATTTAGTGGGAATATTGGGGTTGAGAGATGGTTTTTTTAGAAGAGGCAGCACCCATGAGTTATTCAGGTTGGTTGGCACAGTGCAAGTGTGGAAGGAGGCATTAATAAGTGATGTGATAAAGGTGCGAGGATGTTCGCTGCGTCTTTAATAACAGTGGCTGGGAAGGAATCTCCCTGGCAATTCGAAGGTTTGAGAGAAGGACAAGTTACTTTCTTACCTGGTAACGTTCTTTCGATGGGATGGTCCGACGACGTATTCCATATCTATGACAGGTAATGTCCACAGCTGTGCTGCTTCGGAAAATCTTTGGCGTCTGCGTCCTGCGTCGATGACGTCGTCCCCAAGGCCCTACTCCGACGGCCGACATCACCCAATGTGATAAGTAGGACACACAACGCCCATAGCCTCAGTTATAGTTTTTTCCCAGAACGTGTGCCACCAGTTTTCTGCCAGTCAGACACACAAGGCCTTGCGGAACGCAAGCTGCAACCGCAAAAGAAATTCTGCAGCGGGGAAGGCAGGGAGGGAGCGATATGGAATACGTCGTTGGACCATCCCATCGAAAGAACGTTACCAGGTAAGACAGTAACTTGTTCTTCGAGGGGTTTGGGTCCTCCGACGTATTCCATATCTATGACAGACTCCCAAAGCAGTACCAAGCAAGGAGGTGGGAAAGAATTTAGAATACAAATTTAGCATGCCCAATCAAATTGCGGAATAGAGAACTGCCTTGCCAAAGGCCAGATCTTGCCCTCTGATGGAATCAAGGGAATAGTGACGTACAAAAGTATGTACTGAAGCCCAGGTGGCTGCATCACAGATGTGACGAATAGGAACTCCCCTCTGCAGGGCAGTAGACGCAGCCACTCCTCTGGTAGAATGGGCCCGCAAGCCAGCCGGAGGGTCCTTACCCGCCAAGCGGTAACACTCGGAGATAGCTAAAATAATCCGACGAGACAGTGTTTCGTCACAGCTTGTCCCAAACGCTTCCCAGCGTAACCAATGAAAAGTTGATCGTCCACTCTGACCCGGGAAATGCGCGAAATATAAAAGCTCAACGCTCTCCGAGGATCAAGCCTATGGAGCCTCTCCTCTTCCTTACCAGGATGTGGAGGAGGATAGGAACGCCAGAAGAACAACATTCGGGCTCAAATGAAAATCCGAAACCACCTTCGGAAGAAAAGAAGGACGAACTCTAAGGACAACCCTGTCCTTGTGAAACACAGTGAAGGGTGGCTTAACTGAAAGTGCCTGTAACTCACTCACTCTGCGAGCAGAAGTAACCGCAACCAAAAACACAGTTTTCAGAGTCAACAGCCTCAAAGGGCAAGAATGTAAAGGCTCAAACGGAGCACCCATAAGAAACGTAACAAGGTTCAAATCCCAACCTGGCACCAAAAAGGTGACGGAGGGAACACATTAGTGAGCCCTTTCAAAAACTGCGAAATTAAAGGAATCTTAAAATAGGAACACTCTTCAGACGAGCGCTTAAACATGGACAGCGCCGCCAGGTAACCTTTAATGGTCCCCACTTGCAAGCCCCTGTGGGCCAAAGAAAGCAAAAAAGACAAAACCATGGGAATGTCGCATTCAAAAGGATCCACATTCTGAACTCTGCACCAGTCGCAGAACTTTCTCCAATGGCAACGGTACAGAGACTTTGTTGCCGGCCGCCTGGCCGAGAGCAACACCTCCATCACGTCTTCAGGGAGGTCCCAATCCTTATAACTCAACCTTTCAGAAGCCAAGCGTGAAGATTGAGGGAACTGACCTCTGGATGGAGAACCTGACCCCCCTCCCGTAAGAGCAGATCGTCTCGGTAGGGAAGACGACGTGGAGGGCAGATAGACAAGTCTAGAAGGTCCAGGTACCACGTCCTCCAGGCCCACGCCGGAGCAATGAGGATCATCCGGGAACCGAACCTCCGTAACCTCCGCAACACTTGCGGGATGATGGGGACTGGAGGAAACGCGTACAGCAGTGGGAATGACCACTCCACCACGAACGCGTCTCCTAAGGCTCCTTTTGGAGGAAATTCCCGCGAGCAAAACCTTTCGCACTTCCGGTTGACACTGGAGGCGAAGAGATCCACTTGAGGGGTCCCCCAAAGGGCGAAGATCTCCAGGAGAATCTCCTGAGCCAGCTCCCACTCGTGAGAGATCGTGCTCTGCCTGCTCAGAGCGTCCGCCGTCTCGTTGTCGTCTCCGGCCAGATGAACAGCCGAGATCGAAACTTCCTGCTGGATGGCCCAGAACTCGAGCTGCATCGCCTCCCTGCACAGCGGAAGGGACCCTGCCCCCCCCCCTTTTTGTTGAGGTAGTGCATGGCCACCGTGTTGTCCGTCAGAATCAGGACACTCTTCCCGCGCACAGTCGGCAGAAAAGCCTTCAGGGCTAGCCTGACGGCCCTCAGCTCCAACAGATCGATATGGAGTCTGGACTCCGACGGAGACCAACGACCGCTGACTGTCAGCTCGTTGGCATAAGCTCCCCATCCCGTGAGGGATGCGTCCGTCACGATCGTCACCAGGGCAGCCAAAATGGGGCCCCCTTCATCAGATTGCCCTCGACGGGCCACCACAGAAGGTCCGGGGCTACCGAGGGCGGCACCTGAACAGGGTCTGACAGCCTGCCGGAGGACTGAGACCACTGGAGCTTGAGTGCCCACTGCAAAGACCTCATCCGCAGACGAGCCTCTGTCACCAGAAGAATGCAGGATGCCATGAGGCCGAGCAGTCTCAAGAACTCGGACGCTGGGAGATTCTGGGCAAACTGAAACTTGTGCACCATCTGCTGAATGTGAAGAGCCCTCACCGGAGGAGGAAAACACTCCCTCAGGGACGTGTCGAGCACTGCTCCAATGTACTGGAGCCGCTGTGTTGGTGTCAAATGGGACTTCTTTAAATTGAGGGAGAAGCCCAGCCTGTGAAGAGAGTGGTAGGTGACGGACAGATGATCCAGGACTTGCTCGGGAGAGCTCCCCCTGATCAACCAATCCTCCAGGTAGGGGTAGACGTGAATCCCCCCTTTCCTGAGATGCACTGCCACCACCATGAGCTTGGTGAAAACCCTCGGGCGGAGGTCAATCCAAACGGCAGGACGAAACAAAGTGTGAGTCGCCAAACGCGAACCTCAGGTACTTCTTGTGCTTGGGATGGATCGCCACATGGAAGTAAGCATCCTTGAGGTCGAGACACCAACCAGTCCTGAAGTTGAAGGGCCTGGAGGACTTGAGAAAGAGTCACCATCTTGAACTTGTCCTTCCTGAGGAGTTTGTTCAAACCGCGCAAGTCCATGATGGGTCTCAATCCCCCGCCTTTCTTTGAAATCAAAAAATAAGGGGAATACCATCCCTTGTTCCTCTCCGCTACAGGCACCAGTTCTATGGTGCCTTTGTCCAGCAGGGCTTGAATTTCCTGCGCAAGGAGCGGATCCGGACTCTTCAAAGAGAGGTTCCCTGGTGGATTGTCGTGAGGCCTCTGCCGAAAAGGAAGACAGTAGCCATGGGTTATGATCTCCAGAACCCACACATCCGAAGTAATGGCTTGCCACTCTACAAGATGCTGCGCCAGCCTTCCCCCCCCCCCCAACCATCGAACATGGGACCTGGCCTCATGACTGAGTGGTAGCGGCTGCGGTGTTGCCTGAGGGCAAAGAGGCAACTGCCCGAGCGGCCTTGGCACCTCAAGTAACTTTGTTTCCACCTCTGGCACTCTTACGATGGCCTCTTTGACTGCTAGCTCCTCTCGCTTTACTGAAGGACGAGTAATAGCGAAAAGAACCTCCCCTCCATTGCTGTCCCCTAGGACGAAAAGGCGGAGGTTGGCGAACTGCAGCACCCAACGATTTCGCTGCAGCTTTGGAGGTCTGCAACCTCTCAAGGCTCTCGTCAGCCTTGCTGCCAAAAAGGTGTTCACCGTCAAAAAGGCATGTTGAGGAGCCGGGACTGCACATCAGGAGCGAACCCAGACTTCCGCAACCACGCAAACCTGCGCATTACGGTGCTCGCCACCATGGACCGGCTGACACAATCCGCCAAGTCTAAACCCGACTGAACGGCCTCACACATAGCATCCTTGCCATCCTGAACCATAGCAAGGAAACCATCCAGTTTGTCCCCTTCGGGAATATGATCAGCCACTAATGCAACACAGTTCCACAGAGTGTGCGTGAAACGAGACAAGTCACATATGGAGTTGGCCCCCTGAAGCGCCATACCCCCAGAAGAAAACACTTTCTTCGCCCAGCCATCAAAACGTTTGTTGTTCCTTTTCCAGAGGGATGGTAGGATACGACGCCTGCTTAGCCGGGGCCGTAGCCGCCTGCACCACCAAACTCTCCGGGGTGGGGTGCCTAGACAAGTAGCAGGGGTTGCTACTGGCTGGATGGTATTTTCGCGACAAAGACTTGCCCACTGCCGGGAGACTCTCCGGAGCAGTCCAAGCCGCCGCCACCCTTCTCTGCAGAGCCATATGAAAAGGCAAAACCGGGTCAGTGGGTGGACCGAGATCAAGGATGTCCATGAGATCATCCTGAACGAACTCCCCTGGGGGAGCTGACCAACCCAAGTACTCGGTAACCCGAGACATAAGGCGCCGATATGAAGAATCGGCATGAGTGCCAGGCTCCGGCCGACAAAATTCCACCTCCGGAGAGGTGTCCAGTCCACTGGCATCATGCAGCGACTGCCTCAGGTCATCAAACTGGCTATGGCCCGAGATTAGGTCATCTGGAACCGCAACCGGAACCAGGCCGCCATCAGAGCCTTCATCACCCTCCGAAATGTACTCCAGGCGGGGAGAGGAAGACCTCTGCGGACCAAAGCAGTGCCGGACCTTAGCCATAGCCTTTCCAGGGGCAAACCCCGTGCCACGGGGCCTCTCCGACACCACCGCATCGAAAGGCGCCGGCGTCGCCAGAAAAGGCGTTGAGGGCACCGAACGAGTCGGCGTCGAAAGAAAAGGCCGCCGATGCTGACGGCGCTGCAGCTGTCGTCGACGCCGATTCGCTCGACGTCGACAGCTGCAGCGCCGTCAGCATCGGCGGCGTCGACACAGTCCTCTAAGCCGGAGCTCCGAGCGTGTCTCTCGACAACCTGGGCGCCGACGGCGTTGACGACCCCCTCGAAGACGGAACTTCGAGAGAAATCATCGACAACCTCGGCGCCACAGGATCACGCGGTCTCGAGCACGTCGAGGACCGGGACCTGGAATGGGCATGGCGAGAACGGCTACCCTTGTCTGAGCGGGACCTCTCCCGCGAGCCGTGCCGACCACCCGAGCCCGAAGGCGTACGGGCGGTGTCTCTCGTCCGGTGCCGACCGACCCCACTCAGAGGCGTGGACGGACCAGTGCCCTACGATTCCAGAATCGCTAGCATCTGCTTCCCGAAGGAAGCCCATTCCTCCGGTGTCGCTTGCATGGAGGGATAAGCGACCCGCCGAC
Source organism: Ambystoma mexicanum (assembly GCF_040938575.1). Classification (NCBI taxonomy): domain Eukaryota; kingdom Metazoa; phylum Chordata; class Amphibia; order Caudata; family Ambystomatidae; genus Ambystoma; species Ambystoma mexicanum. The sequence continues at coordinate 274,114,887 of NC_090931.1, read as the reverse complement.
GGGCGGAGTCCTCAGAAGAGGATAGGGATGGCGTCCTATGCCGGCGCTTCCTGGAATGCCTAGAAGAGGCGGAGGAGTGGCGAGACCGACTCCTGGAAGAAGACCCACCGGACTTCTGACGACGACGCGGAGAGTCACCCCTCGAGTCATCGGTCGAAAGCCCCGCAGACCTCGACTTCAGGGGGTTAGACACCCGGCCTACCGACAGCTTCTTCTTGCGTTCCCGCAAGGCCTCTGCAGTGACCGACTGGCAGTCGACAGTCGTCCGTATCGTGGGCCTCCCCGAGGCACCAGAGGCAGGCGTTGTGCGAGTCCGTGACCGACATCTTGAACCCACAGTCCCCGCAGTTCTTGAAGCCCGGACACGGGGTCGAAGATGAGAAAGACATCGCCACGAACAGGTCTTCACAACCAAACGAACAGGTTCAACGAACCGAGAATAGAAAACAGCAACTCCAACGAGTCGAGGCGTACCGAGATTCACGAAGCGAACACATTCGCGGAAAAAAACGGAACTGAGGCTATGGGCGTCGTGCGTCCTACTTATCACATCGGGTGACGTCGGCCGTCGGAGGAGGTCCTCGGGGACGGCGCATCGACGTCATCGACGCAGGACGCAGACGCCAAAGATTTTCCGAAGCAGCACAGCTGTAGACATTACCTGTCAGATATAGAATACGTCGGAGGACCCAATCCCCTCGAAGCTATCATTTTTAGCACCTTGCGGTGACACTGGAGTGAATTTGAATCGTTAAATAGGAGGTGGAGATGTTGGGGCATTGTTTTTGGGTATTGTCTTGAGGTGGCAAGGAGAGTTTTTTGCCGATTTTCTTTTGGAGCAGTGTGATTTTATTGGCCGGTGCCTCCTGGATTTTGGTACACCAGGTTTGGTCCTTGACAGAGATCTGTAGGGGGGGTGGGTGATTCGAGTTCTCGAAGGATGATAAAGAGTAATCGGGTGCTTGAGCTGGCTTTATCGATCCTTTCATTATAGGAGTTACGTTTGGCAGCGAGAATTTCATCTTTGTAATTGGCACTGATTTTTAAAACAGTTTATTACTGGAGGATGGGTTGTTTTTCCATAAGGCTTCATGTTTCCTTTTCTCTTTCCTAAGGTCTTTGGGTTTGGGGGTGAACCAGGTGTTCAGGTGAGCCGTCGGTTTGCTTTTGCACATTTCTAATGGTGTTATGGAATCTAGGGCATTATTGATAGTTTTGTTATATAGTTCTACTAGTTCCTCGGGGTTAGAGGGTAAGGATGGTGACTGTAGGGGTTTAAGAAAAGGCCTAACGTTAACAACCGTGATATTTTTCTTATTCCTGATTGGAATGGGGGGAGCGATGATCTTTGTTGCCACTGGGGATGTGCAATCTGGAAGAGTGAAATTTAGTAAGCAGTGGTCTGTCCAGGATAGTGGTTCGATATCTGTTATATTGGTTGAACAGTTAAAGTCTGCTAGCCAGTCCAGGATTCGCCCTTTGTCTTGTGTAGGACGGAGGACTCTCTGGGTAAAGCCTAGCGCAGACAGGCAGTTCGCTAGGAGCAAGGCCGGGTAATCGGCTGGATCATTAAATCCCAGATTGAAATCACCTAGTAGGAGGATTTGAGATGAGGATTTAGTGTTAGCTGAGATGATATTGTTGATATCTTCAAATGAACCTAGCAGACCTGGGGGCCGATAGATTAGGTGCATGGTTAAGGTTTGTGACGCTGAAAGTGGTAGTTTTACAGTCAATATTTCACAAGATGAGATAGGGACATGGTGAACAGGACTGAGGTTCAACGAGGCTTTAGCAATAAAGGCAACACTACTCCCCTCTGGATGATTCTCTATCAGATCGGAGAACAGTGTAATTGTCCTGTGTAGTCATAAGGAGGGATGGGCCTGCAGCTACATGTAGCCAGGTCTCGGTTATTGCCAAGAAGTCCAATGTTCGATCAAGTATCAGATCAGCGATTTCAGATGCATGGGCGACTAGTATTCTGACATTAACGCTCCAATAGTGGTGGTGCTAGTAGAAGTTTATGGGGATGTAGGCCTGTGTGCCAGTTTGATTGTATGTTCACAATTCTTTGTTGGTAACTTTGTGGTATTTGCTCTGAAGTTATTAAGTGGAGTGGCTGTGGTAGGAAGGTTGCATGATCTACCTAACCTGGACCAGAGTCTAGTATTTCTTGCTTGGGTAGTGTATGGGCTATTAGAAGTCAATAGTGTGGAGACTGTATTAGTAGAGCTAGTAGAGTTTAGGGTGGTGTCCCTTATCCTGTAGAGGTCCATCAAGGATGGTGAAAGTGAGGCAAGGTTCGTCCTGCCATTATCGCTCTTCGGCCTTAGTGGAGGTAAAAAGGGTGCGAGTTTGATGGTGTAGCAAACCTTTAGCGGTGGGAGAAACAATGTTGGTTTGACCATGTTATCCAAGGAGTGGAGTTTGGGCATGGTTATATGGTTGCTATATGATAGTGTCGGTAGTCTAGGATTCAAGTGGGCACGCAAAGACATCGTGGCTGTGGTACTTGCGATATAAAATGCTAAATACAGGCTTACCCAAGTTCTTCCAATGGCATGCATTAAAGGAACGCATTTTACTCAGTAGTGGTTGTACAACAAGTTAGGCAGCAATGATAGTATATCCAGTCAGCTGGTATACAATTCAGGCCATTAGTTAGTAGGCCAGGCAGGCATGTAATCATCATATCAAATCATACTAATATGCAAGCAAATATGGAATCATACCGCCAGAAATTACACGTTCATAGATCGGATTGTCTTTGGGCTTGGCGTTCTAATACAGTTGGGTGATACAGCAGCATTACAGCGTGCAACAGAGTACACTGCATTTATACAAGGCCTCTTGCATTGAGAAATTACTAAGCGTATGGGGATATTTTGCAAATACAGTTATTTCAAGGTGAGGCGGCATGGACGTATGCATTTGCTCAGGCCGTGAGCTAGATGTGTGGAGTCAACAAAGATAGTCAAAGGGAGGAAGGGTTAAGGAGTTCATGGGATGGGACATTTGTATTTGTTTTATTTGTATAGTGCAGCCAGGCCCGAGGGCAATCAGGCACATGTCTTCAACATTAATTACAAGAATGACATATCAGACGAGTGGTTACAATCATGGCAGAATTACAGTTAACGTTACAAAAACTTCATATGCAATGGAGCAGTATCGTGCGAGGCAGTAAATAGTCCCAGCGGTCATACTGAGGGTCAAGTTGTGCACATTTGTTTGTGTGTGGTAGCTAACCAGAGCTTGGCTTTGTGTTTGAATAAGTTAAATGATAGCAGATTTCTGATGGTGAGTGGCAAGGTGTGCCAGAGTTTAGCCGCCTGGACTGGGAAGCTAACACCTCTGGCTGTTTGACGCTTAAATCTGGGGATCGTGAGACCTTGAGTTTGGGCAGATCTTAGAGACCGCGTTGGAATGTACTGGGTGAAGCGGGAAGCTAGATAGATAGGGGCCTGGTTGTTTATGCGTTTGTAGGTGAGGGCCAATGCTTTCAGGGAAATCCTTTGGGAGACAGAGCCAGTGAAGGTTCTTCCTAGTTTGAGATGTGGGCTGATCTGAGCATGTTAAGGGCCGCTCTGATGGCACTGTTTTGGGTGATATGGAGTTTGTTGAGGTTACGTTGATTGGTGCCATGGTATATAGCATTACAATAGTCCAATTTGGACATAACCAGTGTCCTGGCCAGGGTGATGCAATTTTGTGTGGTGAGGAATGGTCGGCAGGCTGTTATCAGCTTGCAGGTGTAGGCCGAGGCAGCTACAACTGCATTGGTTTGTCGGGAAAGGGAGAGTGTGGAATCGATGTAGATTCCTAAGGTTTTGGTATCTTTAGATACTTTGATGGAGTTGCCGTCAATATTGAAAGAGCTGAACAAAGGGTTCAATTTGTTGAGTCTCTGTTGTGTACCCAAGATGAGGAGCTCTGTCTTATAATTGCCCATTTCAGGGGAGGCAGCCATCTTAGGGCAGGCTCTCACTGCCTATGGACAGCACAAACATATACACAAACCTTAGGGTCCACGAAAAAAAAGTGGGTAACACCAGCTCCTCATTCAGGTGGAAAGAGGATACCACCTTTGGTAAGAATGCAGGATGCGTTCTAAGCACCACGTTGTCTCTGTGAAAAGTAGTATAAGGCTCTGAAGCCACTAGTGCCTGGATTTCAATGATCCTGCATGCAGACGTTAGTTCCACCGGTAGGGCGGTCTAAAAAGTGACTAGCTTGATGTCCGCGGACGCCATGGGCTCGAACAGTTTATGAGCCAGTGCGCTCAAAACCAGATTACGGTCCCACACAAAGTGTGGCTTCTTGATTGGCGGATAGAGTCTCGCGAGGCCCGTCAGATGTCTTTTAACCACCGGATTGGAGAAAGAAAATACTAGCTCCTCCGAGTTGTGGTAGGCTCCTATTTTCCACCAAATAGGTGCAGAATGTGGCCACCTGTACACCTGAGTGTGCGAGGTGTGGCGAGAAGCATAGAACATCGTCAAGCATGCAGGTCAATGGATCGGCCACCGTTGATGAAGCCCAGAGGCAGAACCTAGACCACTTGCTCTTGTACTGGCTCCTGGTAGCATCGCTCCTGGTTTCCTGTATGATGTCTAGGTTAGCCTGAGACAGATGTAGATGCCGCTGCGAGGGCTAGTTCCTGGGGGGCGGGATGTTGGACCATACCCTGTGATGAGAAAGTAGGTGAGCTGGCCCCGGCGGAAGATGCACCAGGGCCTGTTCTGACAGGCTGAGCAGTTACGAGAACCAAGGCCTCGTTGGCCACCACAGAGCTATCAGGATGACCCAGAGATGTCAGGCTTCCCTGACCTTGCAGATTACCCTTTGGACCATAAGAGTGGGAGGGATGGCATACGCGTTCATGTTGTCCCATTTTATCAGCATTGAGTCGCCCAGAGAGCCCCAGCACTGTCGCTGCCAGGACACACAATGGGGGCACCTCCTGTTGTGCCAGGTGGCGAAGAGATCCACCCGAGGATGACCCCATATGTTGGCTATCCCCTGAAGGACTTCTTCGTTCAACTGCCATTCATAGTTGTCCGCACCCAGTCTGCTGAGGCTGTCTGCCTCCAGGTTGGACTCCCCCGGGATGCGGATTGCCCTCAAGTGAATGTTGTTCTCCAGATCCCACTCCAAAACTTGACAGCCAGGGGGCATAGGGGAGACCTGGTGCCACCCTGCTTGTTGATGTAATTCATGATGGTGGAGTTGTCCGTTTGAATGAGGATCGTCTTGCCACTGATAAGCAGCAGGAAGGCTTTGAGAGCAAACCAGATCGCATTCAGCTCTAGTCAATTGATACGGGTCTCCTGTTCCTGAAGAGACCAAACACTAGACACAGTGGTTGTCCAGGGTAGACCCCCAGCCTCCAAGATAGAGTCCAAGAAGATGGTGATCTGCGGTGCTGGTTGCCGGAAGGGTCTGCCTATCCTCAAGTTGCGGTCCATGCTCCACCAGATAAGGTCCTGGTGGAGAAGAGGGGTGCTGAAGAGTTCCACCTGGGAACCCTGCTCCTGACTCCGTGAGGCTGCGAAGTGCAGCTGTAATCTTCTCACTTTGAGCATTGTGTATGGCATTGCGTGTAGGCATGCCGCCATCATACCCAAGAGGTGTTGGTACGACCATGCGGAGGGCACCACTCTGCTGATGAAATGACCCGTGGCCCTCTTGATGGCTGTTATCTTGTGCTCCGAGGGAAAAACACTCTCGGAGCTGGTATCCCAGATGAGGCCCAGAACGATACTCTGCGTTGGCTCCAGCAGTGACTTTTTGAGATTGATGATATGATATGGCATTTGTAACGCGCCTATACACGTGTTTCAAGGCGCGACGAGGCGGGGGGGGGGACAAGGGGAGACACAACGATCCTACTAGGCCAGGTGTCATTCAGATCGCGCAAGTGCAAGGGTAGGGGGACTGGGAAAAGGGGAAGGGGAGAGGGGAAAGTGCAGTACATGGTTAGTAGAATACAAGATAAAGTAATAGGGCCAGCTGGTGGCAAGTGCAGGAGAGTGCAGTACATGGTTAGTAGAATACAAGATAAATAATAGGGCCAGCTGGTGGCAAGTGCAAGGTAAGTGCCGGGAGAAGGGGCTGTAGGATACAGAGACAGTCCCGTAGTGCAGGTAGGCAGTGCAGGGAAGAGTGGCTGGGCCAAGGACCGAGATCGGTGAGTGGCCCAGTTGCAGATTCAGTGCAGGTTCAGTGATTTTAGCAGGGGAGGGAGGGAGAGAAAGCGGAGACAAAGAGGAAGGTCTTGAGGTGCTTCCGGAATCGGAGATGGTTCTCCTCAAGCTTCAGCGAGGCAGGAAGGCTGTTCCAGAGGGAGGCCCCTGCTGCGGAGAGAGATCTACCCCCAGCTCGTTGCTTGGAGAAGCGGCTGACCCTGAGGTAGTTGGAGGTGGATGAGCGAAGAGCTCAAGAAGGAAGATATTTAGGAAGAGAGAGAGTTGAAGGTATTTTGGGCCAAGGCCCCAGAAGGCCTTGTGGACAATGCAGAGGGTTTTGAACTTAATCCTCGCAGCCACTGGGAGCCAGTGTAGCGATTTCATTCCTGGAGAGATACGGTCTCTGGGCTTGAGGCCAAGGACAAGTCTCGCAGTCATGTTCTGGATGACTTGCATAGGGCGGAGAGTAGAGGCAGGAAGATTTAGATAGAGGCTGTTACAGTAGTCCAGCTTCGAGAGAACCAGGACTCTGGTGACAGTGAGCTTCTGGGGGAAGGAGAGGAAAGGAAGGATACCTCTGAGGAGGTGTAGCTGGTAGTGTGACTTCTTAGAGACGTCAGATATGTGAGGAGAGAAAGTGTGTGGAGTCGAAGATGACCCCGAGGTTTTTTGCCTTGCAGGTAGGAGCAGGAAGAGGGCCATGGGAGGCCGGCCAGAGAGCTGCAGGGAAGGAGGGAGTGGGTGTGCCGATAAGTAGATTCTCAGTCTTACTGGTATTAAGGCAGAGGTCGTTGGCGGCACACCATTCCTGGATAGCAGAAAGACAGTCAGAGATGAGGGAAGGGGAAGAGGAGGCCGAGGGTAGCCTGAAAATGAGCTGGGTATCATCCGCATAGCACTGAAAGTTGGGACATAGAGCGGCGATGCGGTGAGCAAGAAGAGCCAGGTACTGGTTGAACAGCCAGGCGGAAGAGGTTGGATCCCTGGGGGACACCACAGGTAGAGAAAAAGATGTCAGAGAGGAAGGAACCCAGTTGGACCTGGGAGGGTCGATTGGAGAGGAAGGACGTCAGCCACGCCAGAGCCTGACCAGTGATACCCAGGTTATCACGTAGACGGTTGAGCAGGATGGTGTGGTTGACAGTGTCAAAGGCAGAAGAGAGGTCAAGCAAAATGAGAACACAAGGGGTGTTAGAGTCAAGGTTTGAGAGCAGGTCCTCACGGATGTTCAGGAGAGCAGTTTCCGTGCTTCTGACAGTTCTGAAGCCAGACTGATGGTCATGAAGACTACCAACAGATTCAGCATGGAGATTTAGCTAGGAGATGGGTAGTTTCTCCAGGAGCTTGCCCAGGAAGGGAGTGATAGAGATTGGGCGATAGTTAGCTGGGCAGGAGGGGTCGGAAGAGGGTTTCTTAAGAAGGGGGTGCACAAGGGAGTGCTTGAGGGGGGATGGGAAGACTCCAGAGGCAAAGGAGTGATTGCAGAAGTCAGCCAGGGCAGGCGCCAGGGAGTCGATGTGGTCCTTGATAGTTTTGGAGGAACAGGGGTGGACCTGTTTTGACGAGACTTTCATAGATCGGACTTGTCTCGAAACCTCGTCAGCAGAAAAAAGGGGAAAGGCAGAGAAGGAGTGAGGAGGGGTGGCTGCAGAAGGGCCAGAGGGAGAGCAGGGAGTAGAGGAGGGGAGGTGATAGGAGGAGAGTGAGGACAGGATGTCCTGAGCTTTTTAAATGAAGTGAGAGGCCAGTGCCGTGCAGAGGGCCTGGGAGGGGACAGGAGAGGTGGAGACTGCAGCAGGGTTGGCCCGCTCCTTGCAGATTTTAAAGAGTTCGGCCGAATTGTTAGATGCCCCAGAGATGCGGGCTTGGATAAGGGCTCTCTTCTTAGTGAGAACGGAGAGCCGGTATTGCCTTTGGAGCAGGCGGCAGGCCAGTTTGTCAGAGGATGAACATGAAGCACGCCATTTCCTCTCTGCCACCCTGCACTTGCGTTTAAGGGTGACGAGATCCAAGTCATACCAGGAGTTACATTTGGCTTTGGGCTTCAGGCGGATTCTCATGACAGGGGCAAGGATATCAAGGGTATCAGATATAGCAGAGTGGAGAGGGCTGTGTCAGGGTGCGAGTCAGCCGAAGGGGGGGGGGGGCAGAAAGGTGGAAGCGAAAGCCTCAACTGACACGCGCTTCATGGGTCGGATGACCGCGAAGGTGGGTGGCAGTGATGAGGGTGGCTTTGCCTGTGGGGTGGGGTAGGTGAGGTGGGAGGATAGGAGAAAGTGATCACTCCAGGAGAGAGGAGTGGAGAGAGGGACAGAGAGGGGAAGGTCAGAAGAGATCAGAGCATCAAGAGTGTGCCCTGCAGAATGGGTCGGCCCAGACGGGAGAATAGAGAGTGAGAGAGAGTCGCAGAGGTCGCAAAAGAGTCCAGAGGGAGGACAGGAGACCGGTGGATATTGAAGTCTCCAAGAAAGAGGAGTTGAGTGGTTGAGGACAGGAGTGAGGAGGAGAGGTCAGCCCACTCAGAGAGGAAGGAGGAAATTTGACCAGGTGGCCGATAGATAGTAGCCACGGTAAGGGAATGGCTAGGAGAGAGAGTGAGTCGGCAGACAAGGCATTCAAAGGAGGAGTAGGTCTGCGTAGGGGTGACAGTGGCGGGAATCCACTCGGGGAAGATAAGGGCCACACCCCCCCCCCAGCACGGTTGGGCCTGGGCAAGGAGAGGATCTTGTAACCGTCAGGTAGGAGTGTGTCAAAGCTGATGACAGAGCTGGCCATGAACCATGTCTCAGTGAGACCGAGGATGTCAAGGTCCAGGTCCTCAAGAAGGCGACAGATAGAGGAATGTTTGACGGCAGAGCGAGAGTCGAGAGTGGCAATGAGGAGAAGGTTGCGATCCTGAAAGGACTTCCGGGGAGGGGTACAGATCAGAGGTACGCCCTGTGGAGGTGAAGAGGAAGGAGCAAGAGAGAGGGCCGGGTGAGAGGGTGGAGGCAAGGTAGCCGAGGACAGGGAAGAGGGGACAGCAGGAGAGGAAAGGAAGTTGATGAGGCGCGGGAAGCGTCTATCAAAGAGGTGGAGGTTGGCCTGAGGGCCTTGGACCAAGACGGTCCCATTAGCGTAGACATTAATGATGGCCTTAGAGGAGCGGAAGGGGGCCAAGTGGACATCCCAATTGGTGCCACCATTAATGGGAGAAGAGGAGAAGGGAGGGAGCACAGAGACCATATGAAGGGTCCATTGGTCAGGGCAAGGCACGAAAAAGAGGATGTCAGTAAGAGTTTCCTTGGAGGAGGCACTAGTATAGGTGTTAGCGATAGGGAGGCCTGGGTTGGAGACCAGGATATCCTTTTTAAACTTTTTCCTACCAGATTTAGTGAGGAGAGCAGGATAGTCAATGGAGAAGCAGTTAGAGAAGATAGGAGCGATAGAGAGCACCATGGAATAAGGAGGGTGTGGGGGGGGGGGAGACAGACGAGAGCAAGCGGACAGGAGTGAAGCGGCAAGCCCTAGTTTACCACAATTACAGAGCAACAGTAACACAGTAAATACGATTTAGGTACCCAGTGTAGAGGCCACCTAAGTTTGAGAGTCCTGTGAGGGGAGAAAAAGCCCTAGTTTACCACAATTACAGAGCAACAGTAACACAGTAAATACGAATTAGGTACCCAGTGTAGAGGCCACCTAAGTTTGAGAGTCCTGCGAGGGGAGAAAAAACCCTAGTTTACCACAATTAGCGATACACACTGAAGTGTAGAAACCAAGTGAGTGAAAAGGAAAGGAAAGGTGTAGGTTGTTGGGCTGGGCGAGCAGGTGGAGCTAACCAAAAAGAATGGCGGACCGGTGCCTAGCATCCCCTGCAGACACCTGCTGACACAGGGAACCGCAGCCTTAGGAGCTGCCCTTTGCCTAGGGGCCCTTTGCCTAGGGGCCCTTTGCCGAGGCAGCTGCCAGGCAGGGGGGCTGCCCAGGGGGGGGTGGGATTTAAGGCAGGAGGAGAGGAAGGGGAGGGGGGGTGTGGGCAGTCACGGAGGCGGGAAGGGAGCGGGGAGAGGAGGACCAGGAAGTGCGGTGGAGGGAGGGGGCAGGGGGCAGCACAAAGCGCACGGAGCGCCAAAAAACAACACACAATGGCTCAATAAACTTAATGAAGGCCCAACGGGGCCTGGAAGGCAGCCTCACAGCAGGCCACTCAGGGCTACGGGCGACCGCTCAATCCCGCTCAGACCCGAACAGTTACACAGAGGCAAGTGTTAGGGAGAATTCTCTGTTAAGGCTAATTTCCCAAACCTAGTGAGTCCCCCAGCAGCTTTGCTGGATTTTTGGGGTTTATTTTTTTCTCCTGCTAAGAGTGAGACTCTTTTTCTCCCACTCTTAGACATGATTTGAGATATCCTTTGACTTTGCAATGTGTTTAATGGGCTATGGGGTCTTTTACTCCATAGGGTCTCATGTGGTTTTTGGTAAGTGTGTTACACAGCACCCTCAGTGCAGTAACACAGGGGTGTCATAGTGACCCCCAAACATAGACTCCATACCCTGGGACTGACTACTGTCTCCCAGGGCATGTAAAGTCACCATTGACTTTACTAGTCTTAAATTGGGAACAGAACCAGTACAAACCATCATATTGTGGAAGTACTGGTAGGGGTAATTAGATTGCCCCTGGGTCTGTTTTTCGAGGGGGCACTGTGCAGTCCCCCCTCGTCGAATTTCTGGCTGGTGGCAGTGGTTACCAAAATATTCCTTAAGAATATTTACTATGGGATTTTCCCATTCATTTTAAACGCACCACTTCTTGGTGCAATGTTAAAGATACCGCCGGGTTATTTATTTAATATTTATTCCCCGGTTGGGTCTTTTCGCCAGGACTCGGTTTTAAAATGGCGTTTGTGTTTGCCTCTGTAACTCCAACCCAAGTCGAGCCCTTTGTTCCACTTTTTGGCGGGCCTCTCCACAGAACCCTCCAAAAGTGGTGCCACTCTGTCTGGGTCACAGGATGTGTGGGAGGGGGGTTTAGGCACCCTGGACTGAGTTGCCTCGGCAACTCAAGTCGCACTCTTGTGTGATTGGCCCAGTGGTGAGCCGCCCGGCTCACCACTTAGCATGTTTGAGTAACAGCTAGGACTGATGAATGGGGGTTTTCTGCATAAAAGCAGGGCTTTGGGGACTGGAACTTCAGACGTCGCCACAGGACCTAAGAATCCGAAGAGGGAGAAGCTGAGCCAACCTGCAACAACAACACCACCACCACCGGTGGAGCCCTGCTGAACCGACTCGCCACTTCTTCCAACGACAGAGGAGATCTTCATCCCGAAGAGTCTTCTTCCTTTGACTGGTGGGGATAACCAGTTTTCCCGCCTTTTCGCCTTCCCGGATCATCTCCTGGCCGCCTTGCCTGTGCCAAGCACCCCGGCAACCGGGATACCACATTTTACCACTACTGCGAATAAAAGGGTAGTACCTTTTAATCTGAGAACTCTGCGGCTGGTTTCTTCCCTGGCAGTGCAAAGACCTTCAGCTTTCCTCCACGTCGAGATCTTCTCTTCCTCTGGACGCCGCGACTTGCACCCGCTGCCAGGAACAACTGCCCCCTCTGGAGGATTCTCTCCACTTTCAAGGTACTGTGTGCGCCTGGCCTCCCTCGCAACGGTCTGTGTGGGGTGTCTCTTAAATCCTCAATTTACCACTTGGTTTGGCCCTAGGCTGGCTAACTGAATTTTTCTGAGCTGAACTAATTCCTTTTTGAACTCCCTGCAAGACTTTAAGCCTTTTAAACTGTGTGATCTTGGGCGCATTGGTGTTCTACTCTCTCCAAGAGGGAGCCTGGCCTCTAAACTTTTTGCTCACAAGTAGACTTTGACTTTCCTGCCTTGCTGGGTGCTTCTAAAGTATTGTGTTGTGTGCTTTTCCTAATTTCTGCCTTTTCCCTCCCTTCTTCTTAACTTATTGGAGTGCCATCTTTAGTTAAGTGCTCACCTCTGTCTGGAAATAAGTAGTGTTAACTAAGACTTGTCTAATAAGGAATAAGGGATGTATATATATTAATAGTGACTGTGTTTTTGAACTTGCTTAGAAACACTCCAGCACTATTATTGTAAGTGTGTATTTAATAAATAATTATATACTTTGATACCAAAGCGCTGGTCAGTGTTTGCTTGTGCTACTGCATTTTGGTACCTATCTTGTATACTCTATATACTGTCTAACTCTTCTTTAGAGAGGTATGGCTGCTCAGCCACAGCTACCAGGTAAATCTGGGTGGTACAGACTGCTACCAATTGGGTGTACTGCCAACACCTGTAGTCTTAAGCCTTTTGCAGTGGTCCCTAAGGGAACTGCACAGGTTTCTGCCTAACAGCAAGTTTATTTATTTTTGATGCTTATATAGCACGCTGAGTTCACAGGTATCTGGGCGCTTTCTTAAGAACAGTGGGTTATCAGTGACAGTTGTTACACAGTATAAATGTACAGGACAGGCACGCATAGTATTAACCTTGCATAGAGGAAATAGAATATACAATATTTACAGTATTTAGATTTTAGGTATGTGTAGAGTAGTGTGTGTTATTTACCCAGGTTGTATGTGAAGAGGTGCGTTTTGAGTAGTCTGTGGAAAATCCAGAAGGATTCTTGTACTCCGAGTAGAGTAGGCAAAGAGTTTCAGAGTTTGCTGGCAATAGTGGGGCAACTAATTGTCCTCTTGGTTGTACTTGGTAAGCAAAGACACTAAGGGGGCTATACTGAGGAAACCTGGGTCAAGGATCATCCTTGTACATGAACTGTTGAGAAAGAAGGCAAACAGTGAAACAAGGATTTTCAGGGGAAGCAAGTCATTCCCCCTCGAGTACAGTGGAGGGTAAAGAGACTGTTAAACCAAGATACCTGGAGAAGGGAGCTATTCTCGTGGTAGTGCTACATCCACAGGGAAAAGCCAACAAGCCTGGGGAAGGGAGTCATTCCCCCAGGTTAGAGAAAAGCCACGGTCAAGAGAAGGGAGCCATTCTTTTGACAACAGAGAACTAAATACGGAACCTGAAGCCAGGGGAAGGGAGTCATTCCCCCCTGGAGTGAAAAAACAAATGTCTGATATAGAGTGTTACAGGATTGACAGTCCTTTGTGAAGTATTGGGATCAAGGGAAGTGAGTCATTCCCCCTGGTTAAGAACTTGCAACCCAAACTGTCACCCAGTCCAGGAGAAGGAACAAGTTACTTACCTGTAACTGCTGTTCTCCAGCATGGGTCTGGCATGGATACACATGCTCATGAATATTCCCAGTCGTCAGGCTGGGAATCCTCGGTCAAAGAAAAACAGTTTCAGTGTCGTTTCTATACTGTCTTTCTCCTATAAACCAATCACTGAGCTCTGGGTCATACTGCCCCTAGCCATTGACTGCCCTCTACCTAAGCACCTCCTCTGGCAGCCATCTTCAGATTTGGTAGCACGTAAAGTGGCAGTAGGACCAAGAGAAGAGCCGCAGAGGGGCAGGCGGGAGGGTTCTTATGTGAATTCATGCCAGACCCATGCTGGAGAACAATAGTTACAAGTAACTTGTTCCTTCTCCAGCATGGGTTCTGGCATGGATTCACATGCTCATGAATAAATAATACATAGTAGTACATACATACACACCACGGGAGTTGGCAAGGATCAATCGAAGTAATCTCTTACCTCCACACCAGGCTCACCTTCAAGCGAACAGGTTGCACAGAACTGCTTGGCTGACTCTGGACTCCTCCCTGGAATCCCTGTCGACGCAGTAGAATTTCATGAAGGTGTTAGTCGACCTCCACGTAGCAGCCCTGCAAATGACCAGCAGGGGCAAACCTGACAGGAACGGCATAGTTGCAGCGATCGCTCTGGTAGAAGGGGCTCTTGCACGGCCAGGCAGCGGTTGGTTTGCCAACCGGTGACAGTGAGTGATACAGCCGGAGAGCCACCTGGAAATGGAAGCCTTGGACAGGGCCTTTCCATGGTTCACAGGACCAGAGTTCACAAAAAGCTGAGAAGTATTCTGGAGAAACTTCGTGCAGGCCACATAAAATTTCAGCGTTCTAGCCACATCTAGCAAGTGCAAAGTCCTTTCAGCCTGCGGCAAAGGCATCGAAATAAACACAGGTGACACCAAGGGCTTGTTGCGATGAAATTCCAATGGAACCTTGGGCATGAAGGAGGGGTGTGTCCACAGCACCACCCTCGTCTCGTGAAAAGTAAAGTAAGCCGCTTACATGACAGCGCCTGGATCTCACCTACTCGTCGTGCAGAGGTGATGGCTATGACGAAAGCGGTCTTCCACAACAGAAACTTGAGAGGAGCTGAATGCATAAGTTCGAATGGAGCCCCCATGAGCCTAGTCAACACCACATTGGTGTTCCCATGCCGGGGTCAGAGCCTTCACCAGCGGGAACGAGCGGAACAGTCCCTTGATGAATTTCTTAACTAGACGGTGCGACCAAAGTGAAGACCATCCCGGAGATCTGGTGTAGCAGGCGATAGCCACCAGATGAACCTTGATGGAGGTGTGAGCAAGCTCCGATTTAGCCAATTATAGTAAATACTGAAGTACTTGAGGGGCCGTGACCCTCAGAGGCTTGATGTTCTGGGAACGGCACCAAATTGCAAAGCACTTCCATTTGTGTCCATAGCATTTTAAAGTAGATGACGCCCTGGCCTTGGCGAGTATCTCCTTTCAGTCCGCCAGAAGATCGCAGCCCCGGAACTCCAATGCTGCAGGAGCGAGGCGTTCAGGTTCAGAGACCGCGGGTCGTGGTGCAGAATTGCACCTCGTTCCCTGGCGAGAAGATCCACGACCACTGGCAGCTTTACCAGAGGGGACACTGACATGCCGAGAAGGTCCGGGTACCAGATCTGCCTCGGCCACGCTGGTGTGACGAAGATCATCCTGCACCGGTACAGTCTGAGTTGATTGATGACTCGAAGAAGTAACAGCAACGGAGGGAACGCATACAGAAACAGTCCTTCCCAAGGGAATAAGACTGTGTCCCCTGTGCTCCCCGGCTGGGGGAACCTGCTGGCGAACCTCAGGCACTTGGTGTTCGTCGCCGTCGCAAACAGATCGATCTGGGGACTGCCCCATTTGAGGAAAAGGTTGTCCACTTGGTTCTGCCGAAGCTCCCACTCGTGTCAAGAGCGCATCTCCCTGCTGAGGGAGTCGGCGACTGCGTTCTTTACTCCTGCCAGGTGAAATGGAATGAGGAACATCACCTGGGTGATGGCCCATTGCCATAAATCCTGTGCCTCTATGGAGAGCGCTGGGGATCTGGTGCCCCCGTTTATGGATGCAAAACATTGTGGTGGTATTCTGGGGACTGCCCCATTTGAGGAATAGGTTGTCCACTTGGTTCTGCCGAAGCTCCCACTCGTGGCAAGAGCGCATCTCCCTGCTGAGGGAGTCGGCGACTGCGTTCTTTACTCCTGCCAGGTGAAATGGAATGAGGAACATCACCTGGGTGATGGCCCATTGCCATAAATCCTGTGCCTCTATGGAGAGAGCTGGGGATCTGGTGCCCCCGTTTCTGGATGCAAAACATTGTGGTGGTATTGTCCGTGAGGGACAGCAGAAATGACTTGCAGGCCCAAAACACTGCCCGTAGTTCCAGGACGTTTATGTGTAGTGTCTTCTCCTCCAGCAGCCACAGGCCTTTGGCGTGAAGACGTCTGGTGTCGGCTCCCCATCCTTCCAGGGAAGCGTCCATCGTGACCGTCTCCTGGTATAGGGGCTTTGGAAATCTGTACCTCCGGCAATGTTGGAGCGCCCGCACCACCACTTAATTGCTTGGTGGAACTCCCCGTTGAGCGCGATCATGTCCTGGAAGCCTCCGGACACCTAAACCCAGCGGGCGGCGAGGAACTCCTGTAGAGGGCACATACGAATCAGATATATGCATGACGACATCATGCAGAGTAGCGAGTTGATGGTCCTCACCGGGGCGACCCTCAGTGCCAACAGCCGTTGCACTTTGCCTAGGATGGCTGATAACCTCTCCGACGGTGATGCCAGGCAGGACACGGTCTAGTCTGGAACCCAGGAACAGTGCGTCCTGCGAGGGAGTCAAGCAGGACTTTGCATAATTCACTGAGAACCCCAGTTCCGTCAGCAGGCGGATGGTCCTCACCGTGTGGTTGACGGCGGTGTCCCTTGAGCCAGTCATGCAGACAAGGGTACACATGGATCCCTTGCAGTCATAGATAGGCCGCCACCAGAGCCAGGCACTTGGTGAAGACTCTGGGCGCTGACTTCAGTCCGAAGGGAAGAACCTTGAACTGGTAATGCTTCCCATAAACGGCAAAGCGCAGGAACTTGCAGTGCCCCTTGTGGGTGGGGACGTGGAAGTACACATCCTCTAGATCCAACGACGACAAAGTCTCCCTCCTCCAGCTGGCCAAGCACGTGTTGCAGCATGACCATCCTGAACTTCTAGGACTTTATGTACTTGTTGATTCGTCGTAGGTCAAGAATGGGCCTCCATCCCCCGGTTATCTTTCGTACGAGAAAGTACCTCAAATAAACTCTGGAGCCTCGGAGCCGCTTTGGAACCAGCTCTATCGCCCCTTTCTTTAGCATAGCCCAAAACCTCCAGCAACAGCTGGAGGATGGGTTTTTCCCATCTGGCCACCAGAGGTATGCGAGGGCACTTTCGTTGAAACTCTAGGGTGTGTCCGTGGTCGAGAGCATCCAGCACCCAACAGTCAGTGAAGATGGTCTCCCACACGCTGATTAAGTTCGCCAGCTGGCCTCCCACCGGGGTGCAGCAGTGGGGGGGCCCCCCCAACATCTTGGCTGGTTCAGTCCTGCTTGGGGTTGGTTTGCCGCCCTGGGTGCCCTTACTACGGCAGCCACCTCTAAAGGCCTTGCAGCAACCCCTGTTAGCTTCCTGGGTCGAGGAGCGGGAGGGTCTGCACCAAGAGGATGAGCCCCCACCAAAACCCTTTGAAGATCTGCCAGACTTTCCTGCGGATGAACAAAAGGACGGCCGGTGTTGCAGCAGAGAGCCCAAGGCACGGGGTGTTTCCGTGTCAGCCTTGATGGACTGGCGGGATTCGCCAACTGTCTTCCCAAACAGGTTGTCTCCATCGCACGGCATGTCCAGTACCCTCGTCTGGACCTCCTGTCTGAAGTTGGTGGGCTTGAGCCAGCCCAGACAAAGGCAAACCCTGTTGCCCATCTGGCGGAAACCCGTGTCCTTGATGTTCATTGCCACCATGATGGAGTTGTCCGATGCACCTCACCTTCCTGGAGTATCTCCAAAGCCTCGACCCACTTGTCACCGCAAAGGAAATCCACGAGTGGAGCCACCTTGAACTAAAGCTCCTGGTCGTATCTTGGCACGATCGCCAAGGTGTTGGCCGCTTTCACCATTGTCGCACACCCAGTAGATTACCTTCCTACCCATGGCATCCAGTTTCTTCGCCTCGTTGTCTGGGGTACGGAGGAAGATGACTATGAACTCGAAGACTTCTTCCTGTTGGCAGCCGAGACTCCAGAGTCTGGTGATGGTTGAGATCAGAGACATTTGGGCGCAGACTCCGGCACTCGGTACTTTTTCTCGAGCAGGTCTCTTAGCTGGAGCTGAAGCAGTATTCTTCAGTAACACTAGCCCCTCAACCCAGACGTCGTCCAGGAGTAGCACCGTTAGGATAGTCTTCCTCTTCGCCTCCCGGCGTTGGTATAGGAATCCCTTCTTCGGGGTGAGCTGGAAGAGGTCCAATGCCCGGGCACTCATGAAATGAAAGGATCCCACCTCGTCTGGTGAAGAGGCTCTCGGTGCCAGTGATGCAGGGTCTCACAGTGCTGCGTCATCGTCCATATGCATCATCGTCCGTATCAGTCGTCGCTGTGTCTGTCCCCATCCCCCTAGGGGGGATGGGGGCAGCGACGGTTGTGATGGAGGTGCAAGGTGTCTCCTCTTCTTCGCCAGTGGTGGCCCCGGTGTCAACGGGGTCACCGGCGGTGCCGCTGGTGCTGGCAGGGTCGTCGGCAACCTACTCTAAATCTCCAACACCAACGTGTGGAGCGTCGAGAGAATATCTTGTGAAATCTCTGGGGGGAGGGGGGACTTGTGGAGTAGGGTCAATTTAGGCAATCACCAAGGATACGGCTCATGTGAGGTGCTGTACCTTGTTGAGTCTGTGTATACTCGCTGTAACTGCAACTGAATTGTATAGATTGTACTATTAGTGTGATCTAGTTATTTGACACTTGGAACTGTATCTTGACAAATCTTGAAAGCGTTTTAGTAAGTTCAACATCGTCCGCACACACGCAATGTGAAATTTAAAGCAGCATGTTCAATATTGGTGTGCACCCAAGATAAATTGCTTACATTGTATTTGCCCGTTCCATTCGAGCTGTGCGTTTAAATACTGCTAGTCTTAGGAGCGTATTAGCATACTTCTGACTGGGACTGTGTAAGCAGGACAATTCTGCTAGATTGAAGACATCCGGGACTAGACTAACCAGAAGTCCCTGCTGGCTTGTAAAAGAAACGTCAGGGGCTTCAGCGCGGGCACTTCAAAGCCAAGCTGGTTCTCGGCATCTGTGGCGTCCCAGACTATACACGACTAACTCTTCCCCCCTGCCAACTATCCTTAGAGGTAAGAGGAGGGAAATAGCCATGGATGACAGTTCTCAGGGTAGCTGCGGCACGGCATCTGCTCAGTGTTTTGCGCAGAACGCCATGGAAAAAGGCTAGACTAGGGGTGCAAGCATTGTTACATACAGACCAACAGGTGAAGGTTAAAGCTATTGAATGGCAAAAGAACAGGAAAGCAAGTAAAAACCCAACTACAGGTAACACAACCACGCAGGTCAAAACTAATAAAACAGGGAGGGACACAAAGGCCTTGAAAGGATGTCTATTGAACACCAGATCTCTATGTAAACAGGCGCAAAAGCGTGCATGATTTTATCATCTAGGAGGAGCTAGACATTATTTGTCTCACAGAGATCTGGCTTCAAGACCCAATCGGCCTTGCATGTGGCATAGCTGTACCAGAAGGATACACTATACATAATAAGACTATGGATACCAGATTCCACACACCAGTTTGCGGCTACCATCACATGCGCAGGATGTGAGACACTGCAACTGAAATTCACTCTCACAAAAAACGACTGTAATAACATCATAGTCATACATAGACCTCCTTCCCTTAGCTCAGATTTTACTAATGAGCGAACCCAACAGCTCAACAACCTGAAGTCCACTAATGCAGCAACTTTGCTTGTGGGCGATTTCAACAGATGGTGAGGGAACCCAGCTGACAAGTAGGCCCTCTACTTAGAGAACATCTTGAACAACATTGACTTTAGGGTCATAAACAAGGAACATACAACAGCGAAGGGGAACCAGCTAGACTGGGTCATTGCAAAACACATGGATGTACCTGTGGTCAAGACTTCATCATGCATTTGGTCTGACCACTTTTAAAGTCATTTTTGAGATAAAAATGAGCCACTCTCACAAAAAAAACCATCAATACTCAAGAAAAAGTCCTGAGTAGGAATTTTAAGAACATAGGGCCAGCACAATTTGAACAGTGCATGAAAAAGATACAGAATTTCCAGGCGACTCATGTGAAGACATGCTACAGAAATACTCAAACGGCTACAGAAATAATCAAATATGGTAAAGGATCTAGTGGAGCAATGTGGCACCCCTAAAATCGAAATTAATAAGAAAGAACAGTAACCATCAGAAATGGTTCCACAGTGAGTTAACTAAAGTCGAGAAAGAGAAGAGGTATGGAAAGTAAGTGGCTTAAACATCCCACCCAAGCCAACAAAAAACAACGTAAGTGCACTGAAAAACGTTTAAAAAAAAAACGGAAACAGGGAGGCCAAGAAAAACTATTATAATGAACGAATCACATCAGCATCCAATTCCACTAGCAAACTATTCGATATTCTAAAATCCATTGAGAAGCCTAAAGCCTCGTCTCCCCCATTTTCCCGTACGCAGGAATATTGTGAGTGTGCGCAAAAGGCATTTGCAAAAAAAATTCAGAAGGCCAGAGATACCACCATAACAGCCAGGGAAACCCCAAATAGAGAGATTCCTACTCCTGTTGAGGATCACCGTCACCGGAAAGCAGTTAACTTCCAGTTCCTCCCCATCTCGGAAGAGGAGATGGTTAACGTGCTTGCAGCAATGAAGCCTACATCATGCTCTGAGAACCTAATCCCCCCCCCCCCATGACCCCCATCCCGAGGATAATACTGGACAATAAAGAGATATTTGCTCCCGTATTAACATAGCAAGTGCCTTGTTTAGAGAAGGCATTGTGCCCAGAGCATTAAAGCAGTCACCATCACGCCGCACATAAAGAAGCCAGGGTTAGACCCCAAGGATCCAGGGAATTTGTGTCCTTTTACCAACTACAATTTCCTGTTGAGTCTTGGATAAAATAACAATGGCGCAACTACAGAGGCACGTGGAAGCCAACCTTATACTGCACGCTAAACAATCTGGCTTTCGAACCGCACATAGTACTGAGACAGCCATGTTGGACCTGCAGACCCACATGCTCAGTGTAACAGATAAAGTCAAGACAGGGCTCTTAATGCTCCTGGATCTGAGCGCAGCAATTGCTCCAACTGGTCCTGGAAAATGTGGCCGACTGCTCCAAGGAAGTACATGCTCCAACGAAGCATCCGCATTGCTGGCATCCTTCCTAGCCGATAGAGGCGCAAAATTTTACTGGGGGAAAAATTCTCCAAGGCAGAACCCATAAGGTATGGGGTCCCCACAAGGGGCTAGTCTATCCCCCTCCTTTTCAACATGAACATGAGATGTCTCTGAAGTACTGGAAGGTTTCAGAGCATTTTTTTTACTAACTACGCTGATGATACTCAGTTGGTGGTGGAGCTGGGTGGCGATAATCTGGAGGGTAGCGCTAAAATATCGACACTTTATAACATTGAGAATTGGATGGAGAGAAGTTAGATGTGCCTTCATGGTAAAAAATTAGGGCCAGAGTACGAGGCCTTCTACATCAAGGACACCCGTATTCAGGTGTTCGGCAAGTGAAAACCGTTGGGCTTGCAATGAAAGCCTCTATGGGAGTAGAGGCGCAGGTTCACTACCTGCAAAAGGACAACTCTTACCATCTCCGCCTTCTCAGAGCCATTCGTCCCTTCTTGAGTGAGACGTACAGCACCTCGATCGTAAGGGCACCCGTTCTGTCCCGTTTAGATTACGGAAACTCACTCATGCTTGGGGCTAGCAAGAACTACCTTGAGAAATGTCAGGTCATGGAGAACAATGCAGTTAGAATAATTAAAGGAAAGAGGAAAAGTGATCACCTCTCTATGGACAGGAAAGCATTACACTGGCTGAAGATAGGATTCAATTCAAAGCCTTGGCACTGGTGCATAGGTGCCTGCATGGCACTGCACCTTATTATATAAAGAAAAAGATCTCCTGATACATCCCCAATTGATCCCTGAGATCAGAGACACAAGGCAGGATCACAGTGCCCAAACATAGACAAGCAACCGGTTCGGGCAGGACTTTTCCCGTACTGGCAACGAAGGAATGGAACAACTTACCCCTAGCCCTTCGACTCGAACCAACCTATCTGGCTTTCAGAAAGGGCCTAAAAACATACATTCAAATAAAGGACCCCCTTAGTCAGGTCAGACAAGGTTGTTCAATTTCGATGTATGTTGTATCCCTGTTTTTTGTTATGCACCCTGATACATGTGGGATCTTGGTGTTTATAAGCACATAAATAAAATAAAATGGGCCCAACGCCCATGTCCCCGTCGGTATCTAGGTTGTCATTGTCATCACCTTCATCAGCCGACTCCTAGGTGTTCGCCTTGTCGCTGTCGTCACCATCGTGGACGGTGTGGACGGAAAGCCTCTCCTCATCCGATGAAGAAAATGTCTGTGCCCTGGAGTTCTTCTGCCCCTTCCCTCTTCCCCCCCCCCACCTCCTTCAGGTCGTGAGGGGTTGGTCTCGGACTGCGGTCCGGCATCCCCTTATTCACAATCTGCTTGAACGGAGATGCTCTCCTGGCCGGGAGAGATATTCTGGCCACCCGTTGCCCCCTGGACGGGGTCGGTCCCTTTTGCCTTCGAAAGGTACCAAACTCTGTTGAGGATGCTACAACAACTAACCCTAGGGGGAAGGCTAAAACACCCAACAAGAAAGAAAAGCCAAACCTCTGTTAAACATAGGTAGCATGGCCACAGCTAGGCCTGGAGAATAGCTCAGGGGCAATGCATTTGTTTTGGAAGCAAGACAACGCATAGCAACACCGGTTCAAATCCTGGTCTCGTGCTTAGAAACGGGTCACTAGTATTAAGCATGTTATAAAATACAATTATAATTGTGCTCAACTCTAACCCAGGGGTAGTAGGTCACCACAGAGGTGCAACTAGTCCGTACACACCAATCCAGAAAATACACCACACTGATATACTGAGAAATAAATACTTTAATAAAGTCACACACATAAAACCTTCAGTTCCAATAAGTACTTTAAACATTGAAAAACAGTATTAAAAAGATTGAAAGTTTATGTATAAAAACAGATGCCTATACAAGGCCTCCCCCAACCCCAATGTCTATATATGGGTCCTGTGCAAACAGCCAGCACCCAACATAAAATAACAAGGGGGTTGGGATAACCAGGATACTCAACAAGTAGGTAAACACCTAGTAGCCTGCACAACAAAGTGCAGTGTACGAAAGATACATCCCACTCCTAGTAGATGTGAAAGGCCCTTAGCCTAGTAGTCGGCACCTAACATATATGGCAGGGTGTGGTATTAAAGAGAAAAACAAACAATGTAACCAAAAGGGGAAAATAGGTTCACAATCCCTAGGCCCTAAACACATCACACCATGATTTAGACCTTCTAGGGCCATAATACAGTATTAATGCCCAGTTTGTTGCGTTTTTAGATTAAAGCGCAGACCTAACTAGAGGCCAGCAGAGCGCTGTACAGAGTGTCTGTAGCCAGCATTTGGACAGGCATCTTTTAATATTAGTGCAGTACTTTGAGGTCTGTGCGTCGGTATGTGTGTCCATTGCAATTAGTCCAGCCGACACCGGGATAGAGTTCCAGAGGGTTGGCTCATGACAAGAGAAGGATTGTTTGTAGGTCCTCTCTTTGCAGGCGAGTTATGATTCAAGCCGGATGGTCGATTTGCTGCACGAGGAGCGTGTGCCACCAGATATGTGGAGCTTAGCTGCCAAGTATGCTGGTGTGCTACTCGACACTACTTTGTAGATGACACATGCAGCCTTGAACAGTATCCTGGCTTGGTGTGGAATTCAATGTAGTTTGCATAGGATGGGGTAATTCGGTCAAATTTCCATGCTCCCATAATTAGATGTGCTGCAACGTGGTGGACTGCTTTTAGGGGAGCAAACTGAACAGCTGGGAGCCCTGTCAGGAGAGCATATCCCTCATGCCCCCATCGATGTGGGAGACCACCAGGGCCAGTACTACTGTCCTGAAGTTTTGCAGCAGGATGAAGGGTTTGATTTCTCAAAGGATACAGATTCTGAACACGGCTATTTGGGCCTTCTTGGCTATGTGTTTCTGGAAGGACAGGCTGCTGTCATGGTGAAGACTAAGGATTTTGCAGAGTCTGAGAGTTGTGGATCAAATCCTTCTAGGTGCACATCATTGAGCCATTGTTGGATAAGTTGTTTTTAATGTGCGGACCAATGAGGACAAATTCAGTCTTGGATGGGTTTAGTTTGAGGTAGGCGGTCGACATCCAGGTCTGGATGAAGGCTACGTGGTCGCAGAGACGAATTATGTCCTACATGCTATTTACTCATGTACAACGGACTATAGTCTGCATATTGGTGGATGGCTATATTGGGATCTTTGAGGAGAGTGCCCAGAGGCTCCATGAAAAGGTTAAAAAAAGATTGGTGGTGCCCGGGCACACAAAAGCTCAAAATGTGTGACAAACAAAGAAGGGGCGTTTAAAGTTTGCTACAGGTGGTACCGCACCCCTGAGATCCTAAACAAATGCAACCCGGCCATCCCTGCACAGTGTTGGAGGGGCTGCCCGGACTGAGGAACCCTGTTCCACCTCTTTTGGACTTGCCCGAAGGCCACCCAATCCTGGAGGGACACCCTCAAATAGATCAAAGCAATAACTGGGCTTACCATCCCCTGGGACCCGGGAATTGTGTTGTTGGGGGCGACCGGGGACGGCTAACTCCCCCTAAAAGGCTGAATGGCGGACCTCTACTCCCACCTCCTGACAGCCGCAAAAATTTCCATCGCCAGACTTTGGAAAAATCCGGAAGGCCCATCCACACAAATGTGGTGGTCCAAATGTTGGGAAATCGTAGCAGCCAAAAACGTTACAGCCATCGGACTCGGCAACAGAACCAAATTCGAGCGCATCTGGGCCCCCTTCCTGGACTACACACAACAATTCCCCAGCATGGCAAGGCAACCCCCGGCGCTGCATTGGAGGAAAACCCAGGACTGAAAGGAAAGGGGCATAACAAACAGCCGATGAACCCAGGGACGCCTGTTTCCAACCGAATCGTTGAATACCTGGCGGACTAGGTTACACAAATCTGCAGAAGCGTCCCCTGAAAGAACCCATCCCGGGCCCGAGCCCCGAGACATACCGACAACTTCACAAGAAGCCAACTGTGAAAGAAGCACCCTTCCCGTTCCTGCCTTGGACCTTGCCCCCACCAGCTTTCTTTATTATTTGCTCCGCTCTTGGAGAAAGTTCATTTTTTGTTTTGATTTAGTTATTTCATTTGCAGTTTGTTTTCCTTGTGTGTCATTACAAGCCCCAAAAGCATGTGCCACTTGAATATCTGCAAAGGTTGTTGTATCAAAAACAATAAAAACAATTTTTGAAAAAAAAAAAAGATTGGTGGTTGGCCACCAGGGGGCGCACAGATGCTCTCTTTCATGTGACCTCTGCGCTTCGGGTCCTGAAAAGCAGTAAATCGGGGTTGGAAGAGACCCCCACCAACTGGGAAGAAAAAAAATGTGCTGTTTTTCATCGGACGTGCAGCTATGACATGTGAGCCCCTACCCCCTCCAGTCTGGGCGACCGTGGCTCCTTCCTGCGGAGCACCGAGCCCTGTGGTGGATCTGCGGGCCCTCAAGGCATGACCCGCATAGGAGGAAGCCGATCGGAAGCAGCGAAGGAAACCGGTGGATCCTGTGAATGTGGAGTGAGTTGAACGCTCGTATTGGGCAGGAGCGAGGCGAAGGCCCGCGCACGACGGACCCAAGCCTTGCGTGCTCTCCCTGCCTCTGACACTACATCCCCTCCAACAGCCCTCGCACCAATGCACACCAGTGGGCCTCAACCAAGGTGAGAACGGTGCCCTCACTAGACCCCCAGGGAGGAGCGGGACATTGTATATGTGGTTGGGACCCAGCTAAAGACGCATCTACAGAACGTGCATAAATCCCCAAATTGCGTGTAAAAAGGCCCACCTTGTCAAGAGAAGAACTGAACGTTGGTGACCATTAACAACTGACTGGCCCCTGCGGAACCCAAAAGCGTATTGGATCCATCAACAATTACAGGGCACACCTCCACTAAGGCGGCTTGGGGGAGAGAGTAGGAAGGAGCTCACCCCCACCGAACCACTGAACAAAAAAGTGAGATCGCAGCATTCCAGTGTCCTGGAACGGGCGTTCAAAAGTATTTTTCACAAAGGGCGGCTAGGCACGGCTCTACCCCCCCCACACACGCGGCACACCCAAGGAAGCTAATAGACGCCGCTAAATAAAGCGCTGGGACATGGGTGACGCCGCCACATATCAGGGAACAGTGAAGACAACACTTTTGGCCTGAGACGCTAATACTATGCACATATCTCCTGGAATCATACAGGGGTCATCTGTGACTGAGGTCACATATGTGGGACACTGAACCGATTAATACTGTTGCGCATAGGAAAGAGGAAGCAACATAGGTTCAAGAAACCAAGTGAAAAGTGTGCAGGTACCAGGCGCTAAATTTAACGCTAGCGAGTCACCAACCACTTCACTCCTATTCCAACGACCATGCATTTACCAGGCACAATTTCCACGAAAAAGTCATAGGTTGAATGGCTTGGGGAGACAGTAAAGAGTGACTGATGTCGGTGATCGCTGTGAGCAAAAGCTATCCCCACTGAATGACTCTGGCACCCCTGCTTTCAACCCTGCAGTACTCAGACCCTCCTAGGAGGGTGCCACTTGAGGTATATGAACGCACAACAAAAGCTGGCCATCTTTGCTAACGCCCAGTCACCTCACTGCGCCACCAACTCCAGAATGGCAACCACAGCAATCGCGAATGTCGAAACTGCTAACACGAAGGGGGACATTGCCGCCCTACTGAGCGAGATAAAGAACATGGGGGCCAACATAGGCGGAAAAATCGACAAGATCACGCAATGCCTGGACAACATTGAAGACAGGTTAGAAGGAGTTGAGAACAATCAAGTCACGATAAACACTCGAGACACACAGCTGGAACACAGAATATCTGACCTGGAGCAGAGGGAAGAAGATTTCAAACTCAAAATGGACGATTTGGAAAATCGCAAAAGGCGGAACAATTTACGCTTTTTTGGAATTCCAGAACAAGAAGGTGAAACGGAAGAGGACCTCAAGAAAACACTTCATGACATCATCAAGCTGCTAGTCGCCGATGGGGCCATCGACAAACCCAAAACGAAACACATTAACAGAGCCGGTGGCCCCCTCTGCCCCCCTGGAGGTCCAAGGTTGGTCCTCGCCCGGTTTCATTGTTACCAGGACACGGCCAGGGTGTTGGAGAAGGCAAGGAGTGGAGGCGCGATCACCCTAGGAGGGGCACAAATAACTATATACTAAGAGCTGTCCTCCCTGACATTAGCTCTCAGGAGAATGTGTGGACCCCTCACGAAATGGCTGAAGGAACGAGACGGTCGTTATAGATGGGTATACCCCTTCTCCCTCTCTTTTGAACATGGAGGCACTGAGATCTGGGAAAGAGATTAAAGCGTGCATATCAGAGCTAGTATACTTAAGCTAAACATGTTGCAATAGCACAAGGTTTGATTACTGGTTACTAGATTAACATTGAGACTGATGTTGGATTTTGATTTATATGTTAGGAGCAAGGGGAAGGTAGTGGGGGCTTATTTCTACTTTGATTTTATTTCCGCAACGGACCGTGAGGTAACGGTCTCCACTGGTGGTTCGATGCCAGGCCAGTGCTTGCAGCTCGACTCGATCGGACACCACCAAATGGGGAGAGGGAAGGCAGGGGAAGGGAGGCAGGGGTACAGGGCAAGGCTAAGGGAAGGGCAAAGGTGACATCTCCAGAGGCTGAAAAAGAGAGAAATTAAATGTGGTCAGTTGAACAGATGGCATGTTGGTGGTTGCGGTCGAATATTTTGTACACTTTGACATTGCACAATTACGATGACCGCTGAATCAGGCAGAAGGGGCTCCCTAAGGGTGGGAACGCTTAATGTCAAGGGTCTTAATTCACCGACCAAGAGATCCCTTGTATCCAGAGAGTTTCGTAGAGCAAAAATTGATATCCTCCTCTTGCAAGAGACCAAATATATGAAGGGAGATGAGAGGTCAATTCTTGGGAAACTAAATGGAATAGAATTCTGGGGCTCTGGGCCGCTGAGAAAAGGAGGGGTGGGAATCCTGATCAGGAAAGGGACAGACTTTAAGGACTTTAAGGTCACCAAGATTTGGTCAGACACACAAGGCCAAGCTTTATTGGTAACAGGCTCCATTTGAAAAGTGCAAGTGACAATTGCCACGATTTACTCTCCCAACGTAAGCCAAGTTAAATTCCTGTCTAAAACAATCCCCAAAATAATGCTCGAGGTGACAAGCCACATCATTCTAGGTGGCGATTTTAACCTATGGGCTGATCCTACCATGGATCGAAAGAATGGTAACCCAGAAACGAGAGAGAACTAAAGGAGAACATACTGAGCTTACAGACATGACGGATGTGTATGGGATGAGCGATTTGTAGAGACGAATGCACCCAAATGAACGAGGTTACACCTTTTTCTCAGCCCCGCACAACACCTTCACTCGCATTGACTATATTTACTTCTCAAGAGATCTACATAACACAACGACACACACGGAGATCACCCCAATCACATGATCGGACCACGATATGGTGATCGCCGACACACAGTGGGAGCACCTACCAGTCAGGCGCGGTAAATGGAGATGTAATGAGGCCTTATGGAAAGGCCCTGTCTTCAAGAACGAGCTGGAAACAGATTATCGAATACTTTAAATCGAACACCACCTGGGAAGTCTCTAAACAAGGGGTGTGGGAAGCGGGAAAAGCAACCTGGAGGGGGGGTTCTCATAAGGGAAGGGGCTCGTAAAAAAAAGAGCGCTCTGATTGAAAATAGAATCCAGGAAGAGATCTGCCAGCTAGATAAGGAGGCTAAGGGAGGAGACACGGTAGATCCCATCAAAATTAGTGAATCAAAAAAGAAAAGGGAGGAACTTTACCTCCTAGAGCATGAGCAGACTATACGCAAACTCTGTTTGCTGAAACAAAAATGTTATGAAAAAGGAGACAAAGCTGATGCAATACTAGCCGCTAGACTAAGGGAACAACAGGCGGAACGCAGGGTACAGGAGATAATTGATGAAAGGCCCAACACTGTGACAAGCAAACCTAGCATCCCTGAAGCCTTTGCTGACTTGCTACTGTATACCCCGGAGACAGACCCAGATCCAACTGGCATAGACACTTATCTTGCTGCCATCAGCATACCCAAAATAACGGACATTGAATCGGCTCATTTAGAATCTCCAATAACAGAAGAGATACAGAATGCAATAAAAAGGCTAACGCTAGGCAAATCCCCAGGGGAAGACTGCTGGATTCTACAAATCCTTTGGTACCCACCTCATACCATTCCTGGTTGAACTGTTTGACACCCTAGAATCAGGGAGACCTCCAGACTCCTTTGTTAGGGCTCTCATAATGGTGATTCCTAAAGATGGAAGGGACCCCAAAAGATGTGGATTGTATCGCCCCATATCGCTGCTTAATGTTGATGCGAAAATGTATACACAAGTGTTGGCCACCAGACTGGAGACACTTATGCCTCGTCTCATCCATCCTGACCAAGTGGGCTTCATACTCGGGAGACTAGGTGCAGACACCATGCGTAAAACCTTGCATCTGGTCAACGCCTCCAAAAATATGAACAATGACCCCACTCTCCATAGACGCAGAAAAGGCCTTTGGCAGGGTAGAATGGGACTTCCTGACAGGAGTCTTATGCAAGGTTGGGATAGGGCCCAAATTTAGGAGGGGGATTCAGGCAGTTTATACAGCACCCAAAGCCTCAGCATTTGTAAATGGAGAATACTTTAGATGGTTTGAATTAAAACGGGGTACCAGGCAGGGATGCCCCCTCTCAGCTATCCTCTTCGCCGCCTCATTGGAACCATTGGCACAGAAGATTCGGGAGGGCACCCAGGTAGAGAGATTGCAACTAGGCCAGACTGAGTATAAAGTGGCATTGTATGCCGATGACATACTCCTTCATGTAGCCAACCCGGAAACATACATCCCCATAGCTATGCAACTCCTTGAGGAGTATGGCCAAATATCTTGTTTTAAAGTCAACAGACCCAAGTCAATTTTGTTCCCCCTACAAGGGTCCGCAGAGGCAAACAAAGTCAAATACTTCTTCCTCTGTCTTACGATTGAGCACAGTATGTTGCAATATTTAGGAATACGAATTACAAGACAGATCGGAGACTTATATGAAGCCAACTTCCCGACACTCCTTCAAAATTTCCATGCAGACCTGGCTAGATGGGACAAATTGACAATATCCTGGTTAGGACGCCTCAATGCGATAAAAATTATCTGTCTCCCACGGTTCTTATACCCCTTCCAAATGCTTCCCATTAGGATACCAGGACACTTCTTAGAGGTCAAGAAGGCTATCGTAAGATTCCCCTGGCAAGGGAAAAAAACTAGAATCGCATATGATACCCTGACATTGCCTAAGGACAAGGGCGGGGTGGGTCTTCCAGGCATCAGGAAATATTATCAAGCGGCTCAACTATGGGTGCTTATTCCCAACTACGTAATCAGAAAGAACCACAGTGGATCTCAATGGACAATCACTACCAATCCCCCGCCACGGTCTCCGAGTGGCTGTGGGCCCCAAGGAGTAAACTATTAAACAGATTGAAAGCACACCCGATACTGGAAACCATATGGGAAATATGGAGGGAAGGCACGGAGATGAGGAACATTACCACATGGCCATCACCGTTGAGCCACCTGAGGTCCCCAGGTATTAATGACCATATCCCCAATGTAGAAATATTTCAAACTTGGTATGAAGAGGGGCTGGAGAGAGTAGGCCAGCTCTTGAAAAATGACACCATCACACTCCCAGAGATAGGGGAGGCCCTAGGGATAGGGGTACTGTCCACATTCCAATTCTTACAGATTAAGGGCATCTTAATGAGACCCAAGTGGAAAGAAATTGAGAAGAGAACTTACCCCTTTTGAGACACTACTGAACTCCAGGCCAGAGATGAAGGGATTGCTATCGGCTATGAATAAAACACTGAGGCAGGTAGAGGAACTACAAAATGGGAGAGATATGTGGGGGAAGATATTGATCCAGATACATGGGAGAAAATGTGCAGAGCGGCGCCCCGAATATCTATATCATGTCAATATAAATTACATGCTATCAAACTGTTACATCGGTGGCAGTATGATCAGACTCTCCAAAATGTACCAATCAGCCAGCCCACTATGTTGGCGCGAAAGTGGGGAAGTTGCAAACATTGGCACATGTGGGGGAGATGTCCCCGAATTAAGATTTACTGGGACGAGGTCCTCGGGTGGATTAGGGACCTAGACGGGGTCCAAAGAACAGCAGACCCCTATCTCACCTTGTTTGGTTTCGAGAAGTAGGAGGATGAATGGAGAAGAGTCCAAGGTCTGGCCGCACAGCTACTGTTAGCTGCCCGGGCCCTTCTAACTCTGAAGTGGAAATCTGCAACAACCCTGAACGAGAGAGAATGGGTCAATGTAGCGTCAAACATATGCATCATGGAAAAAATAACGTCATCCCTATACGGCAGGTCCACGCAATGTGATATTTTGTGGATTGATTTCTTGAACAAATATATGCCAGGAACAATACATTAGGGTGTAGAAGCATGTATTGAACTTCACCCTGCTAATTGGCTTTTTATGTAATATCCTCCCGCTGTTTGACACTGTTTCACATGTAACCCAAAATGCTATGAACACCCACAAAGGTGTTCCCCAATAAGGGGGTCCCCTAGAATCTGAAAAGTGACCACAAACATAAGACCACACCACTCTTTTAAAATAAATGCCAAGCTCGTGGGGGGTAGGGGTGGGGGCGGGGTGGCAGGCGGTTGAGGGAATGGAAACAGGAATGGTTATTATAAGATCTTACATGTCACATTTGAGAAAGTAAACCAAGTTTGTGTACAATGCTGAATCTAGCTTACTGAATTCCCAACTCTCTTGTAATCAAATGTTGATACGCATTTCTCTTTTTCCCTTTTGTATGACCTGTGTCTATTAAAACCTAATAAAACTAAATAAAAAAATTAAAAAAAGATTGGCGAGAGGATGCAGACCTCAGGGACTCCGCAGGAGACCTGGAGTAGGTTAGAACGCAACATCTGTGCCTGTGAGGTATGAGGTAAACCAATTTAGAACTGTACCAGAGAATCCCATCCTGTCAGCAAGGATGGGATTCTCTGGCACAGTTTGCCAAGAACAATACATTAAGGCCTTAGGGAGGATGGCACAGTAGTGAACATTAGCAAACGCTTCGAAGACGCAATGAATATTTCAACAATATTCCCCTCCCTGCTAAATTTCTTAGAAGGAATATGCACAATTTTACCAGTTACAGTGTTTCATGTACCTTTACCAGTGGAGAAATACAAGGGGGGCATGAAACATGGATAGCAAAACACAAGTATTGAAATAGTGAGCCTTAGCCCAAAGCTCAACAAACCCCTAGGGGATCCAGTAAAAATGTATAAGGGCAGGTCTCTACCCCAGGGTCACTTTAAGGAGAGTGCCAGTTCAGTTTAAAGTTCCATAAGAGATAATGGTAAAATGTAAAGACCCATCCCCAATGAAGGAGCAAGCACATTTCTATCCAACAGGGGCAGATGCTGCAACAATCAAGCCCAGGGAAGGCCACAGGTGACCCAAAGGACGTGTTCTAAATGTCAAAAGGGGGACCCCTACCCCCACATGAAGTAGTTGCAAAACAGGATGACTGCCCAATACAAATGTATGGGTGAGTGTGGTTAGGATTCTCCTCCCAGGAATCACCACCATGGACCAGCGGAACTTTCGGGAGGCAATATCAGGAATAATCACCTCTGGTAGGACCCCACAGTAAGTACTGAAAACAGCAGTTTTGGCAGAAATGACTCCAGGGACCCGAAACAACTCAGTAAGTAGACAGCTCTTCTCCACAGGTGCGGTTTGTAGGATTCGCCCGTCTAAGACCTGAACCCTCAGCCAATGTAAGTCACAGCAACATACGTTCCTCACAAGATCTCTACCTTTAAGCCAGGAGGGAATGATTCGGCAAGGGAGTCATCCAGGAGAACAGGGAATCCGAACAAGCAGCTGCAAGCAGCAGGGTGAACAACAAAAGCCAGCAGCACGGCAGAAAACAGGGCAAGGACAACGGCTTGTGGCATCTTCAGACAGCCTAGACTGACTATCCACGCAAAACGACCTTGCAGTTATTCTCTGGATGCCCACAGCACTTCATAGCCAAGCAGAAGAGCACTTCATAGCCAAGCAGAAGATCCTTGCAGTAAGCAGCAATATGAAGCGGTAAAACGGCCCAGAAAAGATTTCAAAGTGATGGGCTCAACCCAGCAGATGTGGGGAGTCACTTGGAGTCTGCAAGAAATCCAGACTGGGATAAGGCCAAAACCACTGCATTCAGCAACTATTGCCGAGTGAGGGCTTTAAAAATGACTAAAACAGCGGGAATCAGCGCTAAAACTCCAGCAGGTTGGCAGAACTGCCACCTCCAAGTTACAAGGACCAATCAGAAAGAGTGAGTTAGGGCAGAAACTAAAACTAAATTACCCCAGTGTATGGGGATTGGCCTGAGGCCAGCCGGCCAATCACAAAAGGGGGCTGGGGAGAGATTTGCAGGTGACCAAAAATGCTGGTCACTGGGATTGCCACTCCACCAAAGTCCACCGCCCCCCAATAAAATGAGGGCTAGTCCAGGGACCGCTACTAGCCTAAACCAGTTAAGACTAGAATTGAGCCAGCCATGTTCAGCTTACAAGGAATCCACATGGTCAGAACGGCCATTTTAAGGCCACCTCGTGGTCAACCCACTGGTACCCCCAATTGCTACCAACAAGGTGCATTAGTCTACCAATGCAGTAAAATGGCTTGTATCATTGGTGAAGCCAACATTAAAGTACAGCCACCATCAACTATTCCTTAAGACCAAATTACAGTAGCCCAATCACTCTAGGGCAGCAGTGGGGTGCCTGAGAGACACCCCTGGTACTGGCCACCTTAGGGGTGACCAAATACCATATAGCTTATATAAGTTACAAAGGGAAATAATGGAAGGGGGATTTCAGGTTAAGTCCCTCTGACCACTTAAAAGCTATTAAAGTACAAAAAAAAAGACAAGGGTGGGGGCCAGCGGGGAGGGGAGAAAAACATTTAGGGGCCCCCAAAAGTGGCCATAGAATGCCCAAAATAGGAATTCTGGCCCAACAATGAGTCATGATGGAGAACGACGATACTAGAAGTGTAAAGCATTCCAAGCCAATCAAACGTTTAGCACTTAGCCAGCACATTTCTTTTTCATACAGTAATAACCAAAACATGATCACAGGTGTAAAGTACTAAGAATTGAAAATCGCTCAATTTATGAATCTATGGCAATGGTTTCACTGCTTAAATAGATGAACACATGCTACATATAGACTTTGAAATGGGATGCTGTGATGTGACAGCAATGGTAGCTATTCACAGAAAAGTCAAAGTATATGAAAGCTTTTCTGTGGTAGCTTTGATGGTTATACTTACAGCACAAGAAGCCCACTGCCATGCAAAACAGTGACTGGATGGCATCTGACCATGTGAACGGCAGCAGCCAATAAGAAGCAGAAGACAAAGCACCACTAATCAATGTCAGAATTGCTAGTACCAGTGCTCTTTTCTGTAACAAAATATATAAAACACCAACACCACCGAAAGCGAATAAACTGGACATCACACACACTATTAGGGTTAAAAAGTATTTTACAGATTCCAGAATCAAATAGAAAATAAAAGAAAATAAGTCTCACTTCTGTCAGGACTACACTAAAGGATACTAGACTTCAACGTAGAACTACTAAGCTTAAAACAATCGTACAATTGTTAGGCAAAACTGTACTTTCTAGATTATGGTACACATATGTCATGTCTTTCTTCATGAACATTTAAAAATACAACTTGCCATGTACCACAAGTATCTGAGTGTTGGCTACTGTACCAATTCCAAACATAACGAATACGAATAAAAATCTTCTGTTAAAGAGTGAAATTCGGTATGAACAAGAAAACACATTAATTTCTTCCCCTTTGATAAAACTTACAAAAAGCTATCGATCATCTGCATTATAACTACAATGAACATCGACTGTGTGCTATGTAGAAGAATATTTATGAGAAAGTGAGGTACATAAATTCATATGTAGAGAAACACAGGCACCTTAGGAATTTCTAAATTAAATAGGTTGCAAAACAACTCCATTGGGCCAGGAATTAAGGAAAAAAACAAGAATCTTTTTCTGAAATGCACACCATTTAAAAGAAAATTCTAAAGAAACCAAACTATTGGGTTCATAATTAATAGTTAACAAGAATAGTGTATGCTTTAACATTAATGGAACAGAAGCAGTTCAATGTTATTTTGGGTTAGATTGTTCTACTGTTATTTGGTCCAGACTATAAAGATCAACAAAACAGCAGGCATGATATGAAGACGTAGAAAATGTAATGAGATAAACACCAGGAGCATTACATATCTTACCTGCGTCAAACGATTTGCTGTTGCACTTGAACCACAACTCTGTATGACATTTTTAAGAGTTTCAGAAAACATTGCGCGGAGTTCAGCTGAATAACAGTACACTGCATCAATCTTGGGCCACCAATCCAATGAAGACTAAAAGAAGAAGCATTTACGTTATAAGCCATCACAAAGCATGACTTTCGAGCCATGTGAAACTTCAATTATAAAGATTTAGGAGTCAAAATCTAGGCCTAACCAAATTGAATAAAACTTTATGCAACCTCTGTATTCTATTCATTATGCAGAATGTCAAGTATGCAACACAATAGGGTAGAACACACTATGGCATTGGACCTGCTTCTATTTGGGAAGGTCTAGTGACAAACCAAATAATAAATAAGGACAATTGTATCAGAATATTGACAGGGCAGGGGGTGCACGTGCAGTTTACAGGTTGAATTGGGTTCCCTGACTATTTAAAAGCACTGACATTTAGAGATGGGCAAACTGTGCACAAAGACATTGAGACATGTATGGCTGGCGCTGTTAATCCAGGTTTTCGGCTAGAAATCTGGCTCCCTAGGACAGAGGGATTGCTACTTTTGATATTAAACGGAGCCATCCTCTCAGTAGCAATATAACAAGAGGAACAAACGCAAAGTACTGATGAAGATCAAAGATTTGGCATCTGTGTAGCAAAAGGGTCGATGGGGTGAGGACACAAAAAGGAGGCAAGTACACTTGCACCACTCCTGGGGTATTCAGAAGCATGGGGACCCTTACTTCTGCTGTTGGTCCCATTTATGGAGGTCCAGGGGTAGCAGGTGGTCAGAGAATAAGCAGCTGGGCATCATCCAGCAATGGCTTGGGCGATATTGGTTATCCATAGCAGCAGTCTTCAACGTAGGCTCCCATTCTTTAGATTCTTGGTTACAGCCAATAGAACAGCTGCAGGGATCCTCTTCGCCAAAATTCAGGCTTGGGTCGCACAAGCCCAGCAATTTCAAGGATCTGCTCCAAACAGGTAAGGGCTGTTCAATCATGGACTGCACAAGCCCCACATCTGCCCAGCAATAGACCTGCCCTGGCCAAAATGAAGATTGGGACACAACTATTCCAGCCTCGATTTCTACCAGTCCAGTCAGATGGTGTTGTGTCATGTCCTTTTATTCCATTTACTGAAGTGAGAGAAAATGATTACTAAAAAAGCAAAATGGCCAAAGGACATGACAAATCACATTGGACAACCATTTTGAGTATATGGTTCCCAAAATGGCTTTGTCTGGTAAAAAATAAAGAGGGCGAATGTTCGTGCACCAGAAATTGAAACAAAACTCTGGTGACTGCTGTTAAGGCAGTTTATGTACCGCCCTCTGTTGAGGATGGTATTACAAATAATCCTAGGGGGAGGCAAAAACAAGCGACAAGAAAAGGAAGCCAAACCTCTCTTAAACATAGGTTGCGTAGTCAGAGCGACAAGGCTCAACTCTCGGGTAGGGGTCGACACAGAGGTACAATTAGTCCACATACATATCCAGAAAATACACCTCATTGATATGATGTAAAATGTACTCTTTATTAAAGTCTCAACACTATGAGTTCCATTAAGTACTCTAAACAAGGCCAAGCACCCAACGTAAATAAGAGGGGGTTGGGAAAACCGGGATACCACACAATCTAACAAGAAGGTAAGTACGTAGTAGCATGTACAACCAATGCAGTCACCCCCCCCGAACTACATGTGAAAGGCCCTAGGCCTGGTAGCCAGCAAATATCATAGAAGGGTGTGGCATTAAGAATGGAAACAATTTAACAAAGTAAAAATAGATTCACAATCCCTAGGTCTAAAAAACACAAAGTTATCATTAATATAGACTTCCTCTGGCCTTATTACATATTAATACCCAGTTGCCCAGGACAGTACATTAAGGCCTCAGATATGAGTGACATTTAGCAACAGCTTCTGAGACGCAATGAACATTTAATCAATTATTACCTCCTTGCTATATTTCCTGGAACAATACACACAATGTTACCAAATGCAGTTAGTGTGTTTCAAGAACATTTACCATTGCAGAAATGAAAGCGATGACAATGAATAGAAAATCACAGGTAAGTATTGAAATAGTTAATCCTAGCCCAGAGCTCACTGAACCCATAGGGGATCCAGTAAAATTGTCCAAGGGCAGTACGTACCCACTTTAGGAGAGTTCCAGTTCAAAGTTCCAAAGGAGAGATAATGGTAAAAGGAAAAGGGCCATCCACACTGAAGGAGGCAAGTACAGTTCTACCCCACGGTGCAGATGCTGCAATGATCAACCACAGGGAAGGCCACAGGACACCAAAAGGAAATATTTCAAAGATCATAAAAGGGACCCAGATGAAGCTGCAGAATGGGAGGTCCCCCCCAATGCAAGTCTATGGGGAATCACGGCTAGGACTCTCCTCCTAGGAATCACTAAAATGGACCAGGGGAGCACCAGGAATGAATATCACGAATAATCACTGTGATAGAACCCTAACTTAAGTACAAACATTGGCAGTTCCGGCAGAAAGGCCTCCAGGGACCAGAAAAAACCTGGTAAGTAGACTTTTCCCGTCCCCACAGATGCAGTTGCTGAATTCACCTCTATAGGGACTTGAACAGTCACCCAATGAAAGAGAAGCTCCTTTCAGGATATCCACCAACAAACCAGGAGTGAACGATCTAGCTAGGGAGTCTCCAAGGAGAATTAGGAACCCAAACAAACAGCTCCCGGGGCAGACAGCAAAAGTCAACAGCACAGCAGCAGACATTGCCACCTGGAGTCTACAAGAACTCCAGACCTGACCTCTAGCAGCAAAAAACCCAAACTGAGATAAGGCCATGGCACTGCACCCTGCAAGCATTGCCAAGCGAGGGCTTTAAACACAGCCAAATCAGCAGAAATCCGCTGGAAACTCCAGCAGATCAGCAGACATGCCATCTCCAAGTTCCAGGGAAAACGCAGCAAGAGAATGGTTAAGGGTAGAGCCAAACCTTAATATCTATGCGAAAGGTACCTGTATCTGTAACAATTGTTCTCCAGCATGTGTCTTGCATGGATTCACATGCTCATGAATATTCCCAGTCATCGGGCTGGGAATCCTCGGTAGAAAGAAAAAACAGCTTCACTTTCACTTCTCCACTAAACCAATCACTGTCTTCTGGGTTATACTGCCCCCATCCAATGACAGTCCTCTCCCTAAGGCCCGCCTATGGCAGCCATCTTCGGATTTGCTGAGCATGTTAAGTGTC
This sequence comes from Ambystoma mexicanum, assembly GCF_040938575.1. NCBI lineage: Eukaryota > Metazoa > Chordata > Amphibia > Caudata > Ambystomatidae > Ambystoma > Ambystoma mexicanum. The sequence goes on along the minus strand of NC_090931.1, from coordinate 274,076,328 downwards.
AATATAACAGAGGGGCCAAGGGGAGGGTTTGCATGGGAATTCATGCCAGACCCATGCTGGAGAACAATAGTTACAGGTAAGTAACTTAATCCTTCTCCAGCATGGGGTCTGGCATGGATTCACATGCAAACCCTCCCTTCATGAATTACGAAAACACAGCAGTACAACATTACACAATCACGGAAGGTTGCAAGGCTCAAAAGAAGCAATTAACGCTTACCTCTGGAGCAGACTCACCTCAAGCGAGCAGGTTGCATAGCACTATTTGGCCGACTCTGGACTCCTCCCTGGAATGCTTGTCGAAGCAGTAGAACGTTGTGAAGTTGTACGTGGACCTCAGTGTAGCAGCCCTGCAGATGTCCATCAGGGGCACACCAGCAAGGAACGCCGTCGTCGCAGCGATTGCTCTAGTGGAGTGGGCTCTCGGACGGCCCGGCAGCGGCCGCTTCACCAACCGATGATATTGCATGATGCAGTCGGAGAGCCACATTGAAATGAAAGCCTTGGACAAGGCCTTTCCATGGATCACAGGACCAAAGTTCACAAACAATTGAGAAGTCTTCTGAAAACTTGTCGTGCTTGTCATGTAGAACTTCAAGGCACGTGCAACGACCAGCGAGTGCAAGGCCCTCTCCGCCAACAACAAAGGTTTCTGGAAGAAAACAGACGACATCAAAGGCTTATTGAGTTGGAATTCCGATGGAACCTTTGGCATGAAAGAGGGGTGTGTACGCAGTGCCACCCTTGATTTGTGGAAAGTCAAGTATCATTGCTTGCAGGAACGGGCCTGGATCTCACCCACAGGTCTGGCAGATGAAAAGCAGTCTTCCACGAGAGAAACTTGAGTGGTGCCTGATGCATAGGCTCAAAGAGGGCCCCCATGAGCCTTGTAAGAACCACGTTGAGTTCCCATGCCGGGGCAGGAGCCTTCACCGGCAGGAAGGATCAGAAAAGTCCTTGGAGAAACTGTGGGACCACATCAAGGATCTCACCGGGGAACTGGTGTAGTGTGAGATGGCCGCCAGATGTACCTTGATGGATGCGTGAGCCAGCCCAGCTTTTTCCAAGGACAACAAGTACAGAAGAATCTGTGGAGCCGTGACCCTCAGAGGGGTAATCTTCTGCTACCGGCAGCATGTAACAAAACAGTTCCACTTATGGCCGTAGCACTTCACAGTCGGTGACATCCTTGCCTTGGCGATCATTTCCCTGAAGTGCGCTGGCAACTCAACCTACAAACTCTAAGGCTGCAGGAGCGAAGCCTTCAGGTTCAGCAATCGTGGGTCGTGATGAAGGATTGAGTCTCCCTCTCTGGTGAGCAGATCTAGAAGCACCAGCAACTTGATTGGAGGCAAGCTGACAGGCTGAGAAGATCCAGATACCAAATCTGCCTCGGCCACACCAGGCGATGAGCATCATCTTGCATCGGCACTGTTCTAGTGTGTTGATGACATATACCAGGAGAGGGAACGCGTACAGAAACAGCCCTTCCCATGGAAGGAGGGCACACCCACCAGGCTCCTCGGCTGGTGAAATCTGCTAGAAAACTTCTAGCATTTGGAGTTCACCGCCATGGCAAACAGATCGAGGGTCTGTCCCATTCGACGAACAGGCGGTCCACCTGACCCTGACGAAGTTCCCACTTGTGGCAGGAGCATAGTACCCTGCTGAGGGAGTCTGCAATGGTGTTCTTGACTCCCGCCAGGTAGAGAGGCACGAAGAACATTGCATCCAATGGCCAAGTGCCACAAGTCCTGAGCTTCCTTAGAGAGCGCTGGGGAACGAGTGCCCCCCTGCTTCCTGATGTAGAAAATGGTGGTGGCGTTGTCAGTGAAGATCCACACCACCTTGTCTTTCAGAGACGGTAGGAACTACTTGAGGGCCCAGAACACTGCCCATAGCTCCAGTATGTTCATGTTCAGATCCTTTTCCTGCGGCAGCCACAGGCCCCTGGCGTGCAGACATCCGGTGTGTGCCCCCCAACCTTCCAGGGCAGTGCCATGGTGACAGTCACCTGGTATGGGGGTTTTAAAATCCTGTGCCTCAGGCGCTGTGGACCCCCAACCACTATCGCGTGCCGGAACTCCTTGTTGAGAGGGATCTTGTCTGTGAAACTTTGACACCTGTATCCAATTGACATCCAAGAATTCCTGTAACGATTGCATATGCAACCTTCAGAGACTGAGGAGGTAGATGCAGGACGACACCATGCCCAGTAATGACTTGATGGCCCGCACCATAGCAGTCTTCGCCAACGACAGCCGCTGTACCTTTCCTTGAATGGCTGCTAGCCTCTCCTCCGAGGGCGACTCCAGGCAAACCACTGTGTTCAGTCTGGCGCAGAAGAACATTGTGTTCTGCAATGGCATTCAGCAGGAGTTCAGATAGTTGACAGAGAATCCCAGCTCATTCAATAATCAAACGGTTGCCTTCCTGTGTTTGTTGGCCAGCTCCCACAAGCGGGCGTGTATCAGCCAATCGTCCAGGTATGGATATACTTGTATGCCCTGCAGACGTAGATGGGCCGCCACCGGTGCCAGGCACTTTGTGAACACTCTTGGGGCCGAATTCAAGCCGAATGGTAGGGCCTTGAACTAGTAGTGCTGGCGCTGCACCACGAAACCTAGACATTTTCGATGTTTCTTGTGAATGGGGATGTGGATGTGGAAATAGGCATCCTGCAGGTCCAATGACGTCAAGAAATCCCCTCTTCCCAGTTGGCCATGCAACAGGACCAACCTGAATTTTTGGGATTTTAAGTATTTGTTCAGATGGCATAGGTCCAGGATGGGTCTCCATCCAGCCTTGTGTCTTCTTTCTGACCAGAAGGTATCTAGAATAGACTCGGGTGTCCCGGAGCCATTGGGAAACAAGCTCTATTGCCCTTTTTTTGCAACATGGCTCACACCTCTTGCAGAAGCTGAGGGATGTGCTGCTCCTGCCGAGGAACCAGTGGAATAAGAGGACACCAGTGTTGAAACTCCAAGGTGTGTCCCTGGGTGAAAGCATCCAGCATCTATCTGTTGCTGGGGATCTTCCTCCAATCCCTGACTAACCTAGTCAGCCGGCCTCCCACCGGGGTGCACTAGTGAGGGCCTGATGTCTTGGCCAGTTCATGTTTGCTTGGGTGCCAGCGTCCTGCCCTGCTGGGGACGGCAACACGGTCCTCCACTACCGTAGGCCTGGGAGCAGCCCTGTAAGCTTTTTGCCTTGAGGAGCTGGACGGCAGTCTGTAACACATGGAGAAACCCGTTGATGACCTGCTCGATTTTCCCCTTGAGGAGCAAAAAGACTAGCAGTGCTGCTGAAGAGTGCCAAGGGAAGGTGCCGTCTCCGTATCTGTTTTGATGGACTGGAAGGACTAGTCGACCACCTTCCCAAACAGATTCTCGCCTGTCGAAGGGCATATCCAGCACCTTTGCTTGGACCTCCTGATGGAAGCCAGTGGCATCCATCCAACCCTGCCAAAGGCAGACACCGTGCCCCATTTGCTGGAAACCTGCGTCAGCGATGTCCACTGCCACCATGATGGCATGGTCTGATAGCAAAGGTTTCCATCTTCTTATCGTCGGAGAGGCGCTCCAGGATCGGTCCAAGCTTATACTACAATTCCCTGCCGTACCTGGCTCAGATCGCCAAGGTGTTAGCCGCCTTGATTGTGGACCGCCGTGCAGATCACTTGATCCCCATGTCGTCCATCCTTTTTCCCCTCGCTGTCCGGAGGGACTGACGACGATGAGGCCAGGTTAGCCAGCCACTTCCTCGTGGCCGCCAACACCACAGAGTTCGGTGATGGTTGTGACCTCGGGCACTGTGGTGCGGAGTCCGGCACCTTATACTACTTCTCCAGCCTATCCTGCTTGGCTGGAACCGTGCAAGGGTTCTTCATTAGGGCAAGGCCCCCCTCCCAAATATCTTCCAGAAAAGGCACCGCCACAATAGTCTTCCTTTTGGTCTCTCACCTTTGATACAAGAAGCCCGCCTACTTGGTTTCCTCAGGCACCAGCTGGAATAGCTCAGAGGCCCCAACTATAATGGAGTGCAACAATCCCACTTTGTCCGGTGGGGAAACTATGAGGAGCATTCAAACATGGTGATTCATTGTCTGCTGGGACGAAGTCTTAGTATTTGTCCGTACTCCTGGCCGGATCGTCCCAGTACCCCTTCTCAGGGTCCGATGGGGAAGTTGAGGACCAACATGGTGGAGGAGGTTGATATGGGGCGTCAGATGACGCTTCCACTTTTTAGGCAGAGGCCAACCCGGAGCCTGAGGTACTCCGGGGGCAACCTCAGTTGGATTTCAGACACCAAGGTGTGGAGAGTCGATAGAATGTCCAAGGAATGTCCCTCAGCTGAGAAGGTAAGGAAGGAAAAAAAAAGGCCCTGTGCCGCCGTCCTCATTGTCCTCTGGGACCATATGCACGGACTCTTGACCGTCGTCTGTGGATGAGACATCCATAGGTTGAACAGCGACCTAGGAGGATTGTTTCGGGGCCTCCTTGCCCTCCCACACCACTTTTCCTCCGTGAGGGGTCTGAACCAGGACCTGGGCCGGTACCCTTAACCCCTCTGGAGTGCCCACAGCCTTTGTCAAAGTCTCTGCGGTAGTGTTGCATTGTAGGGCAGGACTTTCTGCGCTGCGGGAGCCACCCTCGTAGGATCAGTCCCCGTAGCTGCCGTAGTAGTAGTAGATGTCGACTAAGTCGTAGACCAGGACTTTGTCTGTGCCGGTTGAGCCTGCTGGGGCTGCGCGTCGTCCTTACTGTCCTTGCCTTATCCAATTTGATCCCGTAGTTTAGCAAGGGTTAATTACTTCCTCTTTGAAGAGGAGCTCAATGGTAGGCTGGCAATTGAGGTAGAAAGCGATGCTGATCGCACCCTATCCAACTTGGGACCGCATAAGCGGCGAACCCGGTGCACTTGTGGATCTTGGCCTTATTTTGGACCCCAACGGATGAGGCGACCTCAAAGGACTTAGAAGACAGCTCTTCGGACCGGCCGGCTCTGGAGGAGGCATGACCCCTGCTCGGAGCACGGGGAAGAGTCCTCGATCGAGTTAAGCCATGCCGCCAGCCTACTATGCCTGTCTTTCATTGTTGTCTTAGAGAAGCCGAGGAATATTTCGCACTCTACCTACTTATGGTCCGGGTGTAGGCAGTAGAGGCATTGTAAGTGCTTGCCTTCCACAAATGGTAGCCCGCATTTGGTGCAGGGTCTGAAGAGGGACATTCCCTCCTCCTCCGTCATCTTCGGAGGGTGTGAAGTAGGGCCAAGATGGCCTTCTAGAAACTTCGTCCTTGAGGGGCGCAGAGCTTCACGGACATCGGATCCCTGTTGCTGGCAGATGAGGAAAAGAGCACACAGGCTCTTTGGAACAAAAACTGAACTTTTCTCATTGAAAAACTCGAATAAATGTCCAAATAGCTTGGAGAGCAACTTGAGGACCCCCAACACTGAAGCGCCTGGTAAAAATCGGACAATGGCTGCCAGACGCGGGGCAAAGGGAGAGGACTGTCATTGGATGGGGCAGTATGACCCAGAGGACAGATTGGTTTAGAGGAGAAATCTAGTTTTAAAGTAAAAGTTAAACTGTTTTTTCTTTTTACCAAGGATTCCCAGCCTGACTACAGGGAATATTCATGAGCATGTAAATCCATGCCAGACCCATGCTGGTCTTCTGGACCTTTTTCTTTTTATCCTGAACGAGGGGAGCCTTTTTTTCCACCAATTCACTGTTTCATTGTTATTTGCACGGCTATTGGGAACTCTATTCTTTTTCTTTCACCTTATTCTATGGAGACTACTTTCTTAAAAGGCATCTGTGTTACACATTTGCAGCACACAGCACCCTTTGTGCAGTGTTGCTGGGAACCCTTTGGTTTCTCCTTTTTATAGGTCTTTCTTATAACTACTGTTTTTAAGGCAAGAGGGATACTGTGTACACTTTCTATAGAAGATTAGCACACACAACCTTATGTGTAGTGCTAAGGGCATACCCACTATCTATCCCCCTTCTCTACTCCTGTGACTTTCTAATCACAGTGACAGCCCTACAGTTATGCTGGTAGCAGTGTCCTACCAACTACTGTGCTATTTCTTTTTTTTACCGCAGACATTCACAATCCTGGTCATGCACAATAGGGTCACCTATGTTCTAACATGGTGGCCCCTTTCTCTCTCCCCCGTGAGCGTGTGCGTGCGTGCCCCTTAGGTTTTCCTGCCTAGGCTACAGTGTTTCTTGCAAAGGCAGGAAGTGGGGGGAGGAGCTTAACACTCCCCTGCCCTTTGTCTGCCAGAGTGCCTGAATGGAACCAGTTCCCACTGGGGGCTAACTGTCCTGATTGGACAGCCACACGCCCCTCTCTGTAAAAGGCTGAGAGTTTGCAGAGGAGTGAGTGGGCAAAACCAAATATAAGGTGACATTCCTGAAGAAGGCAAGTCGACAACTGGAACGGAATATCCAAAGCTGAAGACGACCAGGGACACTGCAGACCCTTCCAGTAACCATGAAGCGACAACTTCTGTCCTGATCCCATTTTCTAATCAACAGAGAGACTTCCTTTTCTTAGGCTGGTGGGACCAACCAGCACCAAGACAAACTACAAATTGAGCTATATCTCCAGAAGTACTGTGACCTTCCAGGGCTGCAAACCACAAATACCAGGAGACCTCCGACACACTTTTAGTGCAACGTCTTGGCGAGGCCGAATCCGTCCAGAACTTTGGTGAGCTCCAGAGGCATGATCCCACTCATCTAAGTCCCGACACCAGAGTGCATGACTACAGAATCTAAGAAGATTGGCTGGACAATAACTGTCCTTTGTCGGAGCTGATAAAAAGGCACCTAAACCACAGACTGACCGAGGAGACTGAAGAAATCCATGCCAACGGTCCTCTCTCGAGACTGCGGCTGTGAATTCCCATTCAGAATCCTTCCTTTTGTCACCTAAGCGAGGAATCAGGAGACAGATTCTGTTGCTGCTGCACAAGAGAGAATTCAGCTACGTTTGCTTCTTATAACCACAGGTACTCTGGGGCTAAACGTAGAACTTACCGTGAGATGAGTCGCTCCAGTGTGACTGGAGCAAGTTAAAAGGTTTTTGGGTGCCTTGGGTGCTCACCCATACCTCTGGCCCAGACTTTACAGCTAGTTTCCTTTACAGTGTCGCTCGCAGGGTCCCTACAACTTGTGTTTATCTTCCTAAGCATTTTGATTCTAGTAACTAGTAAGTATCCTGAGCAACTTTGCCTTTCCAGCTGCTGCATAAGACTTTATCCACTTCTACACTGACTTTTTGCTAGTTACTGATTGGATTTACAAAGCATTAGAAGCCTTAAAAAGTGTCACTAGAGCGTGTAAAACTGCTCAAGTGTGTATAACCATCCTTTTCCTTCCCACAGACCTGTCTGCTCTGACTTTATGATCTAAATGCTATTACTGTTTATAATCTATGCAAGTATGTGTCTTTCCTAGTAATAGGGTAGAACTGTCAAGCAACTATAATTGAAGCAGTCACCATTGAAAAGTATTATTGTTATTTCGTATGTGTTTTGGTTATCTAAAAATAGTATTTACCTACCCATCTTGAGTATAAAAAATAAATATATATTTTGATATAGCTTTAAGTGCATAAGTGTTTCTTTGGATAATTGTATTGACTGGGTTCAGTGTACTTACCTACAACTCACATCCTCCTCGTAAGATAAGCCTGGCTGCTCTGCTATTATACCAGTTTGTTTGGGTAGTACAGACTTCTAAGAGTTGGGGAACTGTATATCAAGGGATAGTTAGCCTCAAATGGACTTTAGGAAAACTCCCCTAACAAAAAGTCAGAAGTGAGAGTTCGGCACAAGTTTTTCATGTTTTTGGTTAAATACTTTTATTGAAAATAAAAGGGGTTGGGAAAAGGCCTCTATGACCCTGTTCTCAGAGGAACTTCCCCGCATGAACAAAAACAAAGGCTCAATCCGTGTCAAGATGTCAAAAACAAAACTGTCCAACGTTATATTCTGACCCTAACACTACAGACTTACCTCTAGGTGAAAAAGAGGATGTCTTTAACCTCGATTGGCTTGGAGAAAGTGTTCATAAAGAAAAATGACACTAAAGTTTCTTCAAGGAGGATATTCTTGGTTCCAGAGGGTAGTTGCCTTCCCCTGGGATCTTCTTTAATTGGCTTTTTATCCACAACAGTTATTTGGGCCCTTCTTGGCCAAGTATAACTCAGGCTGAGTGTTGGCAAGCAAAGGTAGTCACTCTATCCTGCTGTTACAGAGCTGCTGCTGAGTCTTTCTACTTGCTCCATTGAAGGTGTTGTCCATAAAGTCTCCACTAGGACGCGGAGCATACGCAGAGTGTTGGGTGAGTGTTAGCAGCGGGTCTTGCGAGGGTTGGCATGGAGCCGACCCCCAACAACCCTGCCCTCAGAACACGAAGCCGCACCAAAATGGACTAAACATGCACTGAAACAAACTGTGAGCACTGCCTCCGGTGCTCCCCTATCGAGGAGTTCCGTGTCCTGCCTCACGAACAGACATCATAGATGCAAACACACGAAACAGAGAATATCAGTGCCGATGACACAGCTGACTCGCACGAGTGCATGGACCAAGGTGAGCAAAACAAATCTAATGAAAAAATTCCCCGGTCCTTCAGTTAGCTCACCTCGCATTGAACCTCGGCTCCCGCCGGCAGTCGATCGCAGAGGAGCTCACGCATGCGCAAGCCATCGTGCCCGGGTCAGTGGCCGAGGTGTTTCTGGCTCCCGACTCACGGGTGCCAACTAGCCTAAGCGGGGAGGGTCTGTGCGAGTAGGATGCTGAGCTAAACGAAAGAAGCGTAACCCACGCAGCGTTTGCACAACATAAATCACGGATCTCCTAATAAGGAGAAAAAGAAAGTACTGGAAAATGAGCATAGGCTTGCGCGTACCTTTAGCGGAGACTCTCCTGCATACATAAACGCTTTGGGATATTTTTCAGATAATGCAATAGAGGAAACGCCAGAACCAATGGTGCTGACTCAGGTGATCTCACCAGTTCCGTTAATACAAATAAATCTCACCCTGGATCTCGCTGACATCACCAAGAAAAGCAGAACAATAATGGCCACTGCTGAGGTGCACGCAGTTAGCGTCACGACAGGCCCAAAACTAACTGAAATCAAACCCAAAAAAGTTGTTATTGATGACAAAAGGAAAAGCTCACACTAAAGACAATGGGCCAAAGGATCCCCCCCAATGAGTCAGCCAAAAGCGAAATGGTCCTGCCAAAAATTCCAGATGAAATCTCCCTCTGATTTGAAATCAATAAGATGGCATTTTAAGCCAAAGGAGCATTCCATCGTAAACATGGATAAAACAAATCGCAAACCAAAAGGTGGTAACACTAGTTAAATCTGAACACCACACGTGGAGAGAGTTTCCTGATAATGAACTATTACAAGCCTCAGGCCGCTGTGATCCAGCTCATATTCTGAGATTGGGAGAGGTTTCAGGAAAAAAAGGAAGTACAGAAACAATCATTGGAACTACACAAGCGTAAAATGCACAAATAATCCAAAAAGAAGGTCATAATATAGTTTCACAGACTGAAGTAGAGGACGTGATAACACAGAATGTTTGTCATATAAATAAAATTACGATTCTCCTGGATGGGGAACTGTGCCCCAGGATCGTTTGTCCCCCTGAAACTTCCATGCCTTATGGCCACAGGGAAAAACGTGCAATTGGTGAAGTGGAAGTAAATAAATCCATCATTCAAATGGCTACTCAAAAAAATGTGAGAATTGGACTACTTACTGAACATAAGACTCAAAACCCGGCCCCAAATGAAATTAGCCCACACATACAAACTAATCATGCCCACCCCTCTACAGAGGTGACAAGAACAAATTAATCTGGAACTAGTGATTCGGAACTGTCACTTTCTTCTCATAGGGAGCACCTAGAAAGTGAGGAGAGACACTGCATGGCAGATAGTGAAAGCCAAAAGCATAAGCGCCCCACTGGAAGACACGACATTCAGTAACATTTCAGGACTATCTCTGTGCACAGTCAAGGGCCCAAACACAAGTACTAGCAGAACAATTTGCAAATTTACAAACTGCAGTCGGATCCATGCTAACCATAACTTTGGCGCCTTTTCTGAAACCCTACAAAGCGCTTCATGACAATTACAAGGATCAGACTACTTTATTAGCACTCCTGCAATCAAAGCTAATATACATAGAGTCTTACATTGAAGCAACGAAAGAGAAGATTCAGAGCAAAGGAGTCTAAAAATGTCATTTTTAAGACACTAATCGACCTGATGGAGGATGCACATGAAGATAAAATGGTACTTTTGAGTGGCTTTAGCAATATAGTGAAGTATCTAAAGCCAGAACCCAATACAAATATGAAATGTCTGCAGAGTGTGAAGGATCATCGGACAGTGCAGGAGATTTTAAACAGAACAAATCAACCACTGAAAAATCAGTAGATCCAATAGCATCCAAACTTCAGGTGGATAAGGCCTTGCACCTCTATGTACTGGGGTTAAAACATTGCTTGGATCAAATAGAACAAGCCACTTGCCATCAGATCAACCCATGACACAGAGGTTAGCAGGATCCTTCACCACAAAGGAACCAGCGCCTCAGACAAGACCGCAAAGCCTGCATAGTAATCAAAGTGAAATTGGTATTGAGCATAAACCATCCACTAAACACACACAAGAATTGTTTCCCGTATTTGAAGTGGTGAAGCCAACTTGTGAAGGAAACTGAAAAGATCTGGATGCAAGAAAGAAAATAGTATATCTCCAATCTGAAAAAGCCTAAAAATGTACCAGCAGTAAAAATATCATCCAGTGGTGGAGTATGAAACTTTATTTGCAACCTGAAACCAATCAAAGAGCACTCCTCAGCAACGGACCACACATCCAAAACAAATATGGGCCAACAAGTGGAAGAGAACAGGAATTGCTACTGGATCCGTCAACTCATGATGACGAAAGCTTCATAGAAGTGGGGAGTGAACAATCAAATTGACGACAGTCAATTGATTGTTGACCCAACTGAGGAGCTAAAATCTCCAGTCCCACAAGATATTCAATTTGTAACCATGCAAACAAAAAGAGAACTGCTGGCCACCAAACAAAAATACGCAACAAAGCAACAACAAGTCCTGCATGAGATGATTGAGCATTCTAAAGCAGATTGTGCAAACAGAAAGCGAGAAACGAAATCAGAGAAGGATCATCACAGAAATACTCGTCCGGATTAGAAAACAGTCAAACAAGTGAGTCGTACAAATTGATCCTTGAGCGTATCCGGAAGGCCAAAGATTGTCTGATTTTAAACCGGGCCAAACTGATGAGGTTACTACATTCGGTGCCAAAACTTCAGAAAATTGAGCCAAAAGATATTAAAATAGTTGCCTTTCTGATTGAATCACAAACTGATCTTATATGCATTCATCTTACAACTAAGGCAATTAGGAATCTAATAAGGTCGGCTACTGAAGATCTCAGGATTCTAGGCTTTGATCTTAAAGCATCTCAACGTGAAGAAACAGACTATGATAAACGAGTGCACATTAAAAAGACTGAAAACACTCCTCCAAAATTGTGAAACAAGGTAGATCATGAAGAGGATATCAACATCAAACCCATGAGATTCTCACCAACAATACTGCGGGGCCCCAGAGCCCTACGAATCATCGTAAAAGGTAACTATGACAACAATGAAGTGGCAAAATCTATTAACCATTCCAACAAGGGCGACCACAATACACGATTTAGCCTCATGGGACTGGTTACGAACGACTCTCGTGAGTCAGAACAAACAATAGATTGTCCACCGACAGGAACAAAAACTTCAGGATCGCCTTTTGGAACTCCAGAGGTTTGAGTCATTGGTTCGAAAAAATTAACCAAGAACTCCTGAGCGCGGACGTAATATATATACAGGAATGCTGGCTACAAAAAAACACCCTCCTTAGATGGCCGTTCTTGTTATTTAAACAAAGCTTGCAAGTGCCCTCTGGGGAGACCAGCAGCTGGCTTACGGACAATCATAAAAAACTGTCTAAGAGGAAAAATCATACGAACTAGGTCGCCTTCCCCTCTCATACAAATTGCAGTAATGCAGGAAAAACAACCAACGCCCGACACAAAAATTATGCAGAGCTTCAATTTGTACTGGAACTGCAAAGCTAAGGATGGTGACCAATTTCTACCGACAGTCATGAAACAGACAATCTTGAGCTGAATTTAACAATCCAAGAATGTTTGTGTACAGTGACTTAAACATAGATTGTCTCAAGACTAACAGTACGAAAGGAAAACCACAGACAAATCAAAAGAAAAAAGAAACTCTATCCAAAAGATAGCTGAACGAAATAAAAAAGAGATCTGAACATGGTAAACGGAAATGTGCAGGGTGATTTGATTTGATAGGATCTACAATATGGACATCCCATAATGCGTGCACAACTTTGGATTTTTTTGTGGATTCTGGCACTTTCAGAAAACATCCATGAAAATTCTGAATACCACAAAGAGCAATCATAGTCAACTGCTCCTAACCTGTGCTCAATTAACCCCGCAAATAAGCAGATTAAAACACAACAAAGAAATGAAATGGCTACACAAAGTGAATGTAAATAATGGTCTAAATAGATTGCGTCTTTCTAATAAAAACTGCAATAAAAGACTGGATGGATCACACATCTCCAGTGATCGACTATGAATCTTGGTTAAGTGAATTCAGAGTATCAGACATCAAAAACTCAAAATGCCAAATAAGATCACACCAATATGACCAAAAGCTAGCCAAAAATAAAAAAAAAACTGCTTTTCAAAGATCTGCAAGCACTAAAGAAGAAAGACCTAACTACGAGAGAAAAAAAAAACATGATAGCAAAATATCACAGCTTGGTGAAGGCACAAAGCACAATTATATCAACAGGATTCTGAACAAACAATCATGGCGATAGAAAACCAGAAAGCAAATTTCTTCTGGACTCTAACAATCAGGTAAATATCAAAGGACATGAACAGATGAACCCAATCCACAAATCACAATGGCTTCAACACTTTGGCGAAATCTATGAGCAAACTAACTTTGAACCAAGCCATATAATCAACTCGCCAAATACAAATCCTTGGGCCATAACCTTCTCAAGGAACGAAATTCTTGAGCTCATTAAAAAGGCAAGTGCTTCACGCGCCCCGGTACTGGACGGGCTGACGAATTCCATTCTAAAACAAAACCCGGAATTATGGTCTGACCTGAGCATCGTGCTCTTCAACAGAATCAATGCTAACAGGCAAATACCAGAATCCTGGAAGAAAGCAATTGTCCTACCAATTTTCAAAAAAGGCGACCGACTAAAACCAGAAAATTAATGCTCAATATCCTTATTGGATGTTCTTGGAAAATTGTATGCAGGAATCCTGTTGAAGAGACTAAAAGAATGGCTAATAGTGAGTGGAAACTTTGATCAGAGTGAGGCTGGATTCGTGGAACGTGTAGACTGTGGCCTAAATCTGTTATTAATCTATTGAAATAAAAAATAGTAAAGGATAACCAAAAGCTATTTCTTGCATGCATTGACATGGCCGCTGCATTCGATAGAGTTGACCGAGAGATTTTATGGAACAAATAGAGAAAAGGGCTGCCCTCAAGATCTATTAGCAGCCATCACAGCACTGTACTGTAATACCAGCCTACAAATACAACTTGACCAGGCAGGAACCTTTAGTCTGCCCATAAACACCACAAGGGGGTTAAAGCAAGAGTGTCCGTTGGCATGTGTTCTATATAATTTCTATATTCTAGACATTAAAAAACGGTTAGAGCTAGAAAGAACCTGCTTTCCACGCATAAATGGGAACCCTTTAGGTCACCTGCTATATGCAGATGAACTTGTGCTGCTGAACTTGACTGCCATAGGACTACAAAGAAAGCTCAACAGGCCTATGTAGATGACAAACAACAAATCAATGCCAGCAAGTCTGAAATATTAATCAAGAAAGCACAATCAAAAACATTGAAACCCTTCAAATGGTGCCTACAGAATACTCCCATCAAAGTCTCCAATTACACAAAATATCTAGGAGCCACAATTAGTACTGACTGGGGCGAAAAGCCATGGATTACCAGCCTGGAACTAAAAAACTGACCAACTGATAGCACAAGCTTTAATACTGAAGAAGAAATTTGGGAAATTCTCAGTCCAGCCTTTGGTGGATTTTTATAATCTAAAAGTCACACAAGCAATTACGTATGCAGGAGAGACCTGCCTAAGACTGCCCTGGGAAACTTGGGACAAAGTGGAGGCCAGATTCTAGAAAAGAACACTAAGATTGCCAAACTGTATACCAATTGGCGTGATTAGACATGAATTGGGACTTCATTCTCTTCACGTTCATGTGATATGGAAAACAAACAATTTACTGGAAAGTGGAATTAATTGATTCCTGCCACAATACGAATTAATGAAGTCGCAAAATGAGGTTTCCACCTTTTGGCCACTTAACATCTGGAGAACAAAATGCGAAGACATTTTGGAGAACCTGTGTATTAGTGCCGAAACATTACGCAACAATCCCAAAAAAGCAAAAGTAGTACTGCTATCAGTGGATTGGGCCCAAACAGAAGCTGCTCGCGCAGGCTCCAAAACACATACACTATCAACCAAACTGGCCAATTTTCCAAAAACGTTACCCAACTATCTGAAGAAGAGCGCGAATCCGAAACATAGGGATGCAACACTACGTTTCAGATTAAATGTCATAAAACCAAAACAAAATCTAAAGAAATATGGTGTCACAGTGGACGATAAATGTCAACTATGTAACAAATATGAAGAATTGTTACAAAATCTACTCATGTTTGTAAAGAGCTAAAAACAGAGAAAAGCTGCTTCAATGTGGTTTACCATTGTCATGTCACCTGGACTCTGATGCCTGGTGGGAAGCTTTGTATGTTGTCCTTAACAACCGAACAGCAAGAGGCCTGGGCTCATTTTTCGAAACTAAGATTATCCGGACAAGACAGCATACAATTGAACCAAATCACTCCCAACCAAGATCTCGCTCTACATGGCCAAACGAAAATGGATAATAAGGCCATTAACTGACAAAGGCACTGATAATGGCCAGTAGACAAAAGGACTCATGGATACTTACGGTCGTCTGGCTTGGTGAGCATGGACAACAATGATCGTTAAAGCAAAAAAGTCTAATTTACGCAAAAATACTTAGTAAAAAAAAAAAAAAAATCACTTGCCTACACAAACATGCATTACACAATACTTTTCAACTGATACTCCCCTGCCAGGATTTTTGTTTTTACACACATGAAATTGCCTGGTGTACTCCCTTGCCAGGACTTCTGGTTCACACACTTGTGACTGTATTCCCCGGTCAGGACTTCTGCTTACTGGAGTTGTTTACCCTGCTTGTATACGATATTTGTGTTTTGGTTATTACCAACCTTTATAAAGTTGCTCATTTAAAAGAGATATAAAACATGCATAGATAAAACACAATATTATACATACATTATAAAAATGTGATATAATAGCCCCAACGTGTTTGTCCTTTGGGCCTTTAATGTATCTATAAACACGCAATCCTAATTCATAATTCATCTAAAACAGATTACACACTGTGGATAGGAACCTCAGCACTGCCAAATTTAAAGCAACTGATTTACTATGCATCATATCCCACAATACATGATCTAAGAACACCCAATTGGGGTTTGATACAAATGTATTAAAGTAGAAAATCTGCTGCCGTCTATAAGCATGACAGTCAATCAGTAAGTGTGATAACGTTTCCTTAGACTCCATCACATTACAGAAGCGGCAGGCCATCGTAACCTTTCCCTCACCTCCTCTTACAGATATAATCTCCCGAGTTAGTAAAACATTAATTCAAAAGTGCATAAAGTTATGGGAACATTTTAAATAGGGCCCTGCACATTCCAATAATTTCTGGGAGGAAATAATCTGTGTGTATAGCTGGAAGCCCAATACAGCATCATTAGTACAGGCCCAATCATGATTTTATTTTATCCTTTTAACTTTATCTGGGGTTTTGCAGCAGGGTTTCCAGCGATAACCTCAACTTCTCCAATAATTTTACACATTCTTCATGTATCTTAGACACAAAGCCCCCATGTGTTACTCCTTCCCTATCACATTTGCTTAATTAAGCATGTAAAGATCCTTCTGAGCTCACATACGATTTGATAAAAAGTGTCACTTCCATTCCACCAAACTTTGAGATTGTAAACCTAATTCCTATTGAATTATTTGCATTGGTACACATTTAGGTAGACAATACAAATCAGATCGCCAGAATAAAGCTTCATATTTGAGTTCCCTCACCAACCATGTAGGGAAAAAAAAAACCCACAGGGGGCCTCCTCTAAGGTGTCTAGCGTGGTATCTCACACACGCTTAATAGACAACATCTCAGCACATACCAGTGCTTCAGTCGTTAATGTAGCTCTGAGCAGTGGCTTTTTACTCTTTAAGTGATGCGAGCAACCAATAGTGCTCGTTTCACATACCTTCTGTGCAAAGATGAAAAGATGAATAGGGTCGGGGGTTTCAGTGATGGTTCACTATGAGCAGATCTTCTAATCCACTTACCCATAGCAAGCTGTGGAGCGGCGTGTGGCAGTGTGTTTTTGCTCCCGTCTGACTGGCCAGCTGCTTACTTCGTGTTTGTTTCTGTAAAGTATAGAGAGCGGGGTGAAACTGCAAAACTCTCAGTTGTGTCTAGGAGCGGATCAGGTGTTGTGACCGATCTCTGCTTACCTTCAACGTTCTATGGAGTTGTTCTTGGACGTCGCTCAGCTAGTGTCTTTCAGTAGCGCGAGCGAGCTGGCGGCTTCATAGTAATTCTGCATCGCATATCTGCATGCGTCACTGGGTGAGTGTGGCGACGCGCATGCTTGCATTTTTGTATGGTTGCCAGTCTGGCATCTTGGAATAGGGTACACCTCCTTCTCTAGGAGTCTGTCCCATGTCGTTGCTAGGATCCTAGAAGTGAGATAGACTGGTATGGCACCCTCAGTGTGGTACTGGTGCCTAAGCTGAAAAGCAAGCTGCAGTTTTTCAAAAAAATATTTAAAAATATAGGGCATGATGTTTTGATCAAATTAGCTCTCGTGGTGCATATCTCATGAGCGACTGCATGGAACAATGCTGTCCTAATAGAATAAGCATATGTTGAACTGAACGTGGAGGCTTGATGTCTATCATATATTCCTCGTCTCTCAGGTGTAGAGGGGTATGTGGATCTGCCCTAACTCAGTAGTGCCATGCAAGCCAATGACTGTGCCGACAAATGCAGCTGCTATTTAAGTATATGCTTAAATGGGTCGCATGTTTTTTAGCGATGTAAAGTTGGCAATTCATGGCACTGTATTGCTTCAGGAGAAAATTATGAAAGTTGCCTCCCTTTCTGCGGGGGTGGATTTTCTCAATAATGGTCCAAGTGAACAGCTCTCAGCTGTGACCCTCAGCCACAAAATGAGCCACTAAAGGTGCTGTCAGTTTCTCAGTTCTAAGGCAGGATCTATGTTTGATCATTTGTTTCTTTACTGCTCT
Organism: Ambystoma mexicanum; assembly: GCF_040938575.1. Classification (NCBI taxonomy): domain Eukaryota; kingdom Metazoa; phylum Chordata; class Amphibia; order Caudata; family Ambystomatidae; genus Ambystoma; species Ambystoma mexicanum. The sequence continues at coordinate 274,058,713 of NC_090931.1, read as the reverse complement.
TGTTGTCATACCAACTAAGTTAAAGGGACATTTAATCAAATAGATGACACCCAAACTATTACAATTTGTGAACGTCTTTTGTACCCACGGTGTCTTCCACTCTGTGTCCTTCTGGTTTGTATACACATGGAACATTGTTAATGTTAAATATTAAAGGTATTTGTACCATGCACCGTCACCAACAGAGTTGGTCCCCAGGCGCTCTGGAGGATCTGCAAACGAGAAAGTGGGATGGGTTAGTAAGGTGACGAGGGAGTAGGATAGTGAGAGGAGTGGTGTTCTGTTGGCAGCTTCAACTCGGTACACACCAGGTGCTGAGCTTTGGTGCGTGTATCGGATCGATGTCAGTCTGCGTGTGCTGTTGGTGCGGCTTATGAGTTTTTGCAGTGTTGTGAAGAGCATGCGGGTCGTTGTGCAAGAGATGGTTGTGTGAGTTTTTTTGAGTGAGATAAGTATGTAGAGGTGTTAAGTATTTTGGGTTAGTGGGTTATATGATATTCAACATGCTAATATTCACAATTCTGTCCAAGTGTGGCATCTGCTAACATTCACAATCCTGTCTAGATGCGGCGCAGGCTAGTGTTCACAATTCTAGGTGTGGCACTTGCTAACTTTCACAATTCCATCTAAGTGTGGCAGATGCTAACATTCACAATCCTGTCTAGATGCGACGCAGGCTACAGTTCACCATTCCATCTAAGTGTTGGACATGCTAACATTAAAATTTTATCTAAGTGTGGCAGATGCTAATGTTCACAGTCCTATCAAGATGCAATTTAGGCTAATGTTCATAATTCTGAGTGTGAGACATGCTAACATTCAAGATCCATCTAAGTATGGCACATGCTGACTTTCACAATACTATCTATGTGTGACGTGCTAACATTCACGATCCTGTCTAGATGGGACGCAGCCTGAAGTTCACAGTTCTGTCTAAGTGTGGTGCTTGTTAACCTTCATAATTCCATCTAAGTGTGGCACATGCTAACATTCACACTCCTGTCGAGATGCGATGCATGCTAACGTTCAAAATTCCATCTGAGTGGTGGACATACTAACATTCGAATTCCATCTAAGTGTGGCACATGCCAATGTTCACAGACCTATCTAGATGCGATGCAGGCCAATGTTCACAATTCTAAGTGTGGCATTTGCTAAGCTTCACAATTCCAACTAAGTGTGGCAGATGCTAACATTCACAGTCCTGTCTAAATGCGGCATGGCTAATGGTCACAATTCTAGGTGCGGTATTTGCTAACCTTCACAGTTCCATCCAAGTGTAGCTATGCTAACATTCACAGTCCTGTCTAGATGTGCCCACAAGGGGAATGTCCCGTTGGAAGCATACTCGTCCATAGTGTGCGGTGGGTGTTGCCACTGAGTTTGTATTTTTCGGGCAATATTTTCACCAAGTCTGTCCCTCAGGTTTTGTCTCCGTTAAGGAGCAAAAGAGGGCGTCGGGATAGGATGGTCACCTGTATTCAGGATAGGCCACAGTTTTATATATATATTTTTATTTTTTAAACTTTATTTTCCGGCTGACACGTACTTTACATAAACATAAATTGCATGGTACTGTGCATTACAGATATCACCAACAAGCGTTAACAACAGGGACTTCTTGCGATATGTGGATTAGTTCAGGGGGGCCATGTTACTCCAATGCTGCATTGGGCTGATCGACCGTGCTCAGGTAAGCTCCTGAGGGGGCCCCAAATGTCTTTAGGATGATTAGTAAGTGTACTTAGTCTAGTGAAGCCTTCTTCACAGTCGTATGTTTCAATCAGGTCTCGGGACCAACTATGAACTGTGGGGGCAGTTTTCGCTTTCCATTGTCGAAGGACATTGCGTTTGGCTACTGCTGTTGCAACTGAGAATAGCCTGCGGGTCTTGATTGAGGCTTTGCCTATGTCCCCCGGGAGGTATTTCGCCGGTGTTGCTGGGATACGGACCTCGACAATATCTGGGCTTGGAAGCTACTTCAACCCAAAACTCCCTTATGGAGGACGGGGGGTGGGGGGTTGGCATTCCCAGTACATGTAGGAGTTTGGACCGGTCCAATTTGGAAATTTTTCCTGGGGTGATGCGTAAGTGGTTCAGAATGTTGCATTAGATCAGCCTCAGGTTATAATTTAGTGATATGGATTTGGTATATTGACACTATCTAGCCCATTGTGTATCCTCGATTACCATTTCTAGGTCTCTTTCCCATTTGGTTTTCATGTTGTTCTGGGAGGGGGTATGTGATTGAACTGTACTGTATATCTTAGAGACGGTGCCGTTAAAACCGTCTCGATCCATTATGTCGAACATGTGCTTCAGAACTGCCTTCAGGGATATTGGAGGGTAATTGTAAGCTCCTGACCAGTCATAGTTTGAGCTTCTGCCAGTTTTAGGAATTCCCCATTTGGGAACAGATCCCGAAGTTTCATGGCTTTCCCAGGATCACATCTCCTCTGCAACGTGGTGTCAAGCAAGGGGATAAAGTCTGGGTGATGCCACAGGATCTACGTGAGCCGACCGCAGCGGATTTTCCTGCGGCCGGAAAGTTTGCATGAGAAATGTGCGAATCACAAAAGGTTCTCACATTTCCCATGCAAACACACGTACACAACCCCTACATACCCATACCCATGACACACCCCCCACCCACGCCCTCAAACACACCCCAACCCCAACATAAACATACCCTACTCAACTTTCTCTTCACGCTGCCTGCGTCCCTGCGCCGCCAGTTCCCTTTCACTTCCATGATCTGGAACCGGCACAGCAGGGTCCCTTTTGTTTTTTTTTAAAGGGAGCTGCAGGGGTTTCCCCCGCAAACCCCGCTCACTATACTTCAGAGTATAGTGAGCAGGGTGTTGCGGTGGACATCCCTGTAGTCTTTTTTTTTGTTAATACTTACCTACAATGCTACCACCAAAGGTTCGAAATTTTGGTGGTAGCATTTTTAGAACTTTTTGTGCATGCAACCTTTTGGATTCGGTCAAAACGTACAATACCGATGCCACAGAGGAGTGCGGTCCCAGTATGAGTGTATGCATCCTACCCTGTGGAATAAAGCTGCCCAGGACCGTGTAGTGCAGGTCACCGGGTTCAGGCCAATCAGACTTGTGTTTTTCAGTAAATATACAGGAACATATATCCACAGGGGCCACAGTTTGCTTTTCCACTTGTATGTGGGGGTATGCCTCCGTGTCATGGAACCCATACTTGGCATAGTGCCCCTCCGCCATATAGTAATACAGGGTGAAATCAGGTGCCGACAGCCAACCTTTGTCAATATTTTTGCTTAATTTGGCCTAGCTCTGTCGGAATGTCCCCCTGCCAAATACAAAACCCGAGGCCAATCGCTACAGTTTCACGAAAAAGGTTTTTCCCGGCCAAATGGAGATGTTACTAAATAACTAGAGTAGCTTGGGGACAACCCCCATTTTCAGTAGGGCAATGCGGACATAGATTGAAATGGGGAGCTTACTCCATATCATTAGTTTGGTTTCTAGTTGTGTGTTTAAGGGAGCATAATTGGCGTTGTATAACATGTCTCCATCGGTGGCGACAATTATACAGAGGTAGCAAGCAGTGTTTGGTGACCAGTGAAACTGTGTTATGGCTTCCGACCTAGTGGCAATCAGTGTCAGGGGGATTATCGCATGGGATCATCTCAGATTTAGCCAGATTAATTTTGTACCCCGAAAATTTGGCAAATCCTGTGATGTCTTGCATGACCGGCAGTAGGTTGTCTTGGTTTAGCAGATATAAAAGGGTGTCGTCAGCATAGAGCGAGACGATCTCGAAGGGACCACATGTTGGGATGCCCGGGACCAGTGTTTGTGTCATAGGAGTGCAGCTATTTCCCTCTATCATGAGAGCGAATATGAAGGGGGATAGCGGGCATCCCTGACGTGTGCCCCTCTGCAGGGTAAAGGCAGGGGATATCGTATGGTTAGTCAAAATTTTAGCTCTAGGATTTTTATATAGTAGCCGGATGAAGCTTTGGAAATGTGGTCCAAAGCCCATGCAATGCAGGATAGCATACATGTAGAGCCAGGACACAGAGTCAAATGCTTTTTCAGCGTCTAGCGTTCCTGCTACAGCTGCGGATTCTGGGTCCAACTGCGCTAGGATTGCAAAGTGTCTCCGCAGGTTTAAGGATGTGGATCTGGTGGGTATGAATCCTGATTGATCAGGGTGTACCAGCTTGCTCATATAGCGGAGAAGCCTGTTTGCTATGACCTTGGCGTACATTTTGGTATCTGTATAAATTAATGAGGGGGTGGTATGACTTAGGGTCCTGTGAGGGCTTATATGGTTTAAGTAGAACAGTTATGGTGGCTTCCCTTAAGGACTCCGGGGGCGTGCCGAACTCTAGGGATTCTTCCCAGAGTGCTAGTTTTCTTGGGGATAGTTCATCAGCATAACATTTGTAAAAGTCGGCTGGGAGGCCGTCCGGGCCCCAGGCCTTCCCAGCCATCAAGTCTGTAATGGCCTGGACAATATCCTCAAGGGTAAATGGGCTCTCTAATAAGTCCCTGTCGCTGCTTTCTCGTCTGGGCAGTGGAAGAGAAGACGCATATCGATCAAGTTCATGCGTCGTTACTTGGCCGGTATTCTTGTACAGGTTAAAGTCGAGAAAGATTTCAGTGAATTTGTCCGCGCTTGTGTGAACCGAGCTGTCTGTTCCGTTGATGGACGTGATCAGTTTGAACCCCTGCTCTGATTTGACCAGGTTCGCCAGCATCTTCCCAGCTTAGTTACCTTCGCCATAACGTCTGGCTCTGTCTGGTTGCATGATACATTTCATTTCTCGTTCTGCCAGAGCTCTGTATTTGTCCAGCTGTTCCTGCAGTGGTTTGAGGGACTCCCTGCTCGGTGTCTTTGCATGCGCATTTTCCAGCGCCCGGAGGTTGGTTTCCAACTGACTGAGGTCGTTGCTGATGGATTTGAGTGTGCCCCGATTTAAAGAGGAGATGGTCCCTGGTCCAGACTTTAAATGTTTCTGAGAGCGTGGTGTGCAAGGCCACCGAGCCCTCATTGCTGTTAAAGGATTCTATGATCTCCGCTCTCACGGGCTCTATGATTGATTCGTCCCTCAGGAGTAAAGGCGGCATCCGTCATGTGCGATGTATCCTTCCGGTGGCCTTCAGTTTATTTCCAGTAGTACCAGTGAATGGTCTGATATCGTTCGCAGGGGGATGGAGCAGCTGCTCACCCGTGGGATGAGATCCGGGGAGAATAGCCAGTAGTCTATTTCTGAGCTGGTGGAGTGTACAGATTAATAGAATGTGAACTCCTTCCACGTCGGATGCAGTTCTCTCCACACGTCTACCAATGGCATCTCAGACATGTCCTTTTTTATGGTTCTAGCTGCTATGGGATGGGGTCCTGAGTTAACGACCGATCTGTCCAGATTAAGAATCGTGTTGAAGTCACCTCCCCATATAATGTCGGCGTCCCCCTGAGGTGACACCTGTGACATGAACTGGGAGGTAGAATTCTGGGGTGTCAATGTTCGGCCCTTATGCGTTTACCAGAATGACTTCATGGTTATCAACACTTGATTTGGTAAGCTGGAAACCAGTATGTTGTTGTATAATGGTACACACTCTTGACCGCGAAGAATAGACTGTGCCGACTCTCCTGAAAGAATAATTAGATCGACCCTGTGACACCTGGCATATGCCAGTAGTTTCCTGACCTTTATAGATTTTACCAGGCCCCCGAATGTCCATGAAATGAGATTCACGTTATGCGTTGAACCTGTTGGAGCCATGCTAGGTCGTATGGTGCCCAAGTGTTGTGCCTGTTGTCGATGCTGTGTGATACATGCTTGGCGCCTGTGTCAGCATTCTCCTCATTTAACTCCCGCCCCCCCCCCCCATTTCCCACCCTCACCATCCCTCCAACTTCATAGTGTAAATCTCCAACTCAATTTAACAGTCTGACTCAGTGGGTGGCTATGTGCGGCCAAAATATAGAACCTTGGAACTTGCCGCCTATGTGTGCATTGTAACCTTTATTTGTAACGGAGTGGGTGCGCAGGCTTCCATTCGTGGTGCTTGGGCTCTCGATTGTACATGAATGCTTGGCGTTGTACTGCGGTTTCTTACTGTCATCCATCGTTTTGGGCTTCAGAGACTGGCTATTATCGTACGCGGGGGAGAGCCTGGTTTGGGTGGTGGGGCCAGGGATCTGTGGGCACCTTCTACCAAAAAGTGCTGTGAGAACTGGGCCTCTGGGAACAGTGATCCAAGGACCTCCTCCAGGTATTGCTCCATTGGTACGTTTGTGACCTGCTCTGCCATCTCGACCACCCTGAGATTATTGCGACAGGATATGGATTTGAGATCCTTGCATTTGTCCCATATAGATTTGAGGTTCTTTTGGATCCCTTAGATTGCCTTACCATGAGTGACCAATGTCTCTTCCAGGGTGCTCACTCTCCCCTCCACCTCCAAACACCCTGGCGTTCACTTTTTGTATGTCGGATCTGATAGATGCAATGGTACTTTCTATATCGTCCAATCTTGTGTTGAAAGCCGCAAACCCAGCCTGTAGTGCACTCATGTATGGGTGCATGTGTGGTTCAGCGTGCAGTTGGGAGCTATTAGGAATGCCTTGGGTGGAGCCTTAGGAGGTTTCTGTGCAGCTCGCACTAGTGAAGGCAACAATGGGACCTTTCTTATTGCCCCTAGTCCCACTTGTCATGACCTTGTCAAATGTGCGAAGCACTCCGTGCTTTCAAGCCCTTATAGTGTGATCGGTTAGGTGGTGCAAGGCCGAAGGTAGGTGGGGGCCAGGCAGTCCGCACCTGGCCACTAAACCCTATCAGTTCCTTGTGTGGTTACCCCAATGGGATAGATTAATTATTACCAGGCTGACCGTGGTTATGTGGTCTGTGTGTTCCCATGCGTTCGAATCCAGTAGTTGTGGGACAGAGTTGTTTGCCCCTCTGCCATAGGGACTGCTGCGCCTGTGCAATTTATCTCAATTGGCAAGTCTGTGTGGCCTGCGGGCAGGGACCAGGCACTTAGAGTCGCTCAGTATTGTCAGGTTGGTGGTCCTAGGGCACAATGAGCTCCCTCGTAGGATTAGTAAGTACCACGGGGCCCAGCACAGCTTCTTACATTGAGATACGGGGTGGATGGGAACAGCCAGATTTTGTCTGCGGATCCCCACTCGCAATCAGGGCAGGTCCGCTCAGGAGAAGCACCTTGGGCGGGATGGCCTCTACAGTTTGGAAGATCTGGAGTACCCCGGGCCTCAGTCAGGAGTCCTGCATGCTGCGGCTGTGGCGCCGGGAGAGGGACTGGCCAGGGTGGCCCCAGAGAAGTCACGGGGGTGCAGCGAGGGGAGGCCGCAGCTCCCGGCACGGGTATATTGGGGTTCCAGGGACATCCCACCGTGGGTGTTCAGGCGGTCCAACTGTCTGAGGAAGGGGACGTACCTTCAGCAGTGTAAACTTTGCTGCTGAGCCACAGAGTCTCACCGCCCACGCACGGCTGCCTCGGGTCCGCTCCGCGGGTCCACCTCCAGATGTCCGGGCAGGCAAGTGAGCCCAACCGGCCCTAGGGTCAGGCGAGAGGGGAGGTGGGGGGGGACCAGGGCTGGCACTGAGGAGCGGGCAAGTGACGGTGCAAGGCGCTCCAACGTGTGTCTGATGCCTGCTGCTACTCGGTCGCCATGCCCCAGGTTCCCTGCTATGCTAGCTGCTGGCGAGGCAGACAGCCTCCGGATAATTGGCGTATTAACGCACATTTCGTAAGTGGGGGACCAGCAACCTTCTCAGGCTTCAAATCTCCGCGTTCGGAGTCGCTGTCGGATGGGCACCTCCCCGTCTAGCACAACACTCGTGGATGTATTCCTCAACCTGCTCCCAGCTCGCTTAATGGGCCGTCGACACGCCCGTAGTGCGGAAGTTTTTGGCGCGCACCTCACAGGTCAGGCAGTTCGTTGCTCGACACGCCACAGCTTGCCACAGGCTTCAGAGGAAACAATTTTCCCCAGATTTCACACGACCGTGCATTGTCAGATGCTGTTTGCGTTTCTGCTTTTCTTGTGCCGGCACACACTTCGCAACACAAGATTTTAATATCAGGATTGTGAATGAGGGACAGGCAGCCAGAAGTGGAACTTAACCTTTATTCAGGATACAGGAATTCAAAAGGAACAAAAAGGTCAAGAATGCTGCTTCTTTTTCTTGGCATATGGATGTGGCTTCTCGACCTTGCAGCTAGTCCTCGTAAGCCCACAGCATCTCAGGCACAGCTCTCTCTCTCTCGAAGTCCTAGAAGAGAATAGCAAAGAGACACCCCGTCCATCATTTGTTTTTATCTTATATAGGAGTTGGGGTCCTGGTAGCCAATCAGCACGGACTTGGCTTGGTTCTCTAAAAACATCCCCATAAGCCCCGTCCCCTTTCTCTTGGTTTGAAGGAGGGTTGCCTGCCCGGCCCGCCAAATCCAGGTCCCCGCGAGGAACCCCCGTCTTGAAGAGGTCTGGCACCCTCGAGGTCTCTGTGACGCTTTCTGAACGTGAGTGTTGGCGGTGAACTCGGAAGCAGGTCTCTGTCTTCCGCCTCACTGGGTACGGCCTCGACCGTGTTGTGAAAGGAACCGCGTGGGAAGCCGGCGTCTGCCTGTGAAGGTGTTCGGCTTGCCACGGTCCATGCTGCACTCGGAGCGGAACCCTGCCCCGGTAAGCCAGCGGTTGTCCGGGAAGGACGGCCCAATCGCCTCTGTCCCAGTTTTTCCGTTCGCTGGAACAAACTCTTCCCGTGTATCCTAAACTCATGTAAGCGGTGTCAGCCGTATTCCTTTCGTCCACGTCCTCCTTAATGCTGTCTTCCAGGGTCCAAAGACTGTTAATTATCTGGACTGTGCTCTCCCGACCTTGCATCTTGGTCGGTTGGTACCCCCTCTCAGGTGGTCTTCCTTTGATTGGGTGCTCTCTCTCATGTGGTCCCTCCTCTCGTCTCTTCCCTTTCATGCCGTCCAGATCCCTCCGATCACATACTCCTCCCCCGCCCCCCCCCCCCCCGAGGAATCGAGCCGCTCGGGCCGATCAAGGCTCCTGGAAAGGTAATCCGGAACCACCTGGAAGGATGCGGGCTTGTGTAACGTTTTAAAGCGATATTCTTGTAGAGTGAGGAACCATCTTAGCACACGCTGATTCGAATCTTTCTGTACGGCCAACCACTGTAAAGGCACATGGTCAGTGAATACAGTAAATGTCCAACCCAGGAGATAGTATCTCAGAGATTCGATTGCCCACTTGATCACTAAACACTCTTTTTCTACCGTTGAGTACGGCTCTTCGTGGGGGAAGCAGCTTGGGGCTAATAAAGGCGATGGGATACAGATCCTCCTCTGTTCCTTGTGAGAGCACCGCGCCTAAACCAGAACCAGACGCATCAGTCTGCAAGAAGAATTCTTTATTGAAGTCTGGACAACATAGGACAGGTAGGGCTGAGATTGAATTCTTCAGATGGTTAAATGCCATGACTGCGTCAGGATCGGAACAGGCCTCTGTCAGTGGCACTGCCACTGAGGAAAACATGGGTATAAACCTTCTGTAGTAACACACAAAACCCAAATAAGCCCGTATTTGTTTGCGATTGCTAGGCATGGGTGGTCTCTGAATGGCTTCGACTTTGTCAAGTTGGGGCCGGATCCTTCCCATGCCTACTAAATGACCTAGGTAACGTGTCTGTTGGGCCCCGATGGTTGTTTTCCTTGGGTTGATTTTCAGTCTTGCCCTCTCCAGTTCTTTTATAACTCTTCCAAGATGTTCAAGGTGTTCTTCCCAGCTCTTGCTGAACACTATAATGTCGCCTAAGTAGGCTGAGGTGTAATCGTTGTGTGACATCAGTACTTGGTTCATCAATGCTTGGAATGTAGCAGGAGCCCCATGGAGACCAAATGGTAAAACTGTGAACTGGTATAACCCTGACGGGGTAGAGAAAGCAGTTTTAATCTTATCTTCTTCCCGTAAGGTTATCTGCCAGTAACCCTTAGTAAGGTCTATGGTGGTTAGGTACTGAGCGGCTCCAAGTCGTTCCAGTAACTCGTCTATCTGAGGCATGGGGTAAGCCTGATAGGTTGAGATCTCATTAAGTTTCCGATAGTCCATACAAAATCGAGTCGTGCCATCAGGTTTGGGCACCATGACTATCGGGGAAGACGAATGACTTGTTGATCTCTCGATTATGCCCAGTTTCAGCATTTCTTCGATTTCAGCTTGCACCAGTGCTCTTTTAGCCTCAGGAAGTCGGTAGGGTCTTAACCGGATGAACTAGTTCGGTAGGGTCTTGATTCGGTGTTCTACTAGTGGAGTTCTGCCTGGAAAGAATGAGAAGACCTTGCTCAGAGGGTTAAGGACTTCTAGGAGTTCCGTTTTTTCTTTTTGCGACAGGTTCGGTCCCCATTGCACTGCCTGCAGGGCGGAGACCTCGGAACTACTGTCTGGTGTATCAGGACACATTACATTCATTCCGCTTGGAGCTGTGCTTGGCTCTTTCCAAGCTTTCAGTAGGTTGATGTGATAGTTCTTGGTTTTCTCTTTTCGGTTGGGTTGTTCTATCAAGTAGTTGACCGGCCCTAGTACATCCAGTACAGTATAGGGACCCCTCCATTGGGCCAGCATCTTATTGTAAGACGTGGGCAATAGTACCAGTACTTTGTCGCCTTTCTGAAAGGACCTTACTCGGGTGTTGCGGTTGTAATATTTTTGTTGTGTCCGTTGTGACCGGCTCAGGTTCTCCCTAGCCAGCTCTCTCATGTGTGTTAGAGTATCCCGAAGATTGATCACATAATCTGTGAGTTGGGTTTCTTCCTCTTGGTTTTCCCATTCGTTACGTGCTAGATCAAGTACTGTTCGGGGTTTGTGACCAAACAACAAATCAAAAGGGGAGAACCCGGTGGACGATTGTGGGGTATCACGTAACACCATGAGTACCCAGGGTAACACCCAGTCCCAGTTATTGCCCATGGGCTCAGTTGCCTTTTTTAACATTTGTTTGATAGTCTTGTTATAACGTTCTACCAACCCATCTGTCTGTGGATGATAGACGGTGGTACGGATCTGTTTTATGTTCAGCTGTTGGCAGACTCTCCGCATTACCCCGGATATGAAATTCCGCCCCTGGTCAGTCAGTATCTCGTCTGGGAGTCCCACTCGACAAAAAAGGGACTAACAAATTACAGACCTGTGTGGCGCTTGTTCCCTTCATGGGGAAAGCCTCGGGTATCGTGTTGCGTAGTCTACGATGACTAGGATGTACTGATATCCATGGCTGTTGGGTTCTAATGGTCCCACTATGTCCATTCCTATCCGGGAAAATGGCTCTTTTATCAAAGGTAACGGTTGTAGCGGGGCCTTCGGTGGTAACCGGGGATTGGTTTTCTGGCAAACCTCACATTCCTCACAATACTTGGTCACGTCCCGGAACACCCCAGGCCAATAAAACCTTTTCAGCACCTTATCCTGCGTTTTTTCCCGCTCCAAATGTCCTCCTGTGGTAGCGTCATGTGCTAGCTTCAGGACGGTGGGTCTGAAACTTTGGGGTACCAGCAGTTGTTCCAGTTCCCGATCAGCCCTGTCCTTGGTTATCCAATATATCAATCCCTTCGATGATTTGAACCAAGGATATGCTGTTCCCTTCTCTGGGTATGCAATGGCCTGGTTCCAAGCGGTTTTTAGGGTAGGATCTAAGGCCAGTTCACCTCGAAATGTAGGTGGTCAGTCATCAGGTAACCAATCTATGACCCCCCGCAAACCTCTTTTATTTTTCCCACTTCATCTTTTCCCTTCTTACTTCGCTTCGGCTTTTCTTGGGGGGTTTTGGGATGGGAGGCCTTATGTCCATCCGGAAAAAAGGGGCTGTTTGCAACCACTCTGTGTCCCTTACACATTCGTGAAAAGAGGGGAGATCAGTTCCCAGGAGAACCGGGGTTGGCAGGTGTGGCATGATGGCAACCTTCATTCTGGACTCCACCCCATTTACTTCTACGTTAACTACCTTAGAAGGATAGGAAACAGTATCGCCATGCACGCATTTTATAGGTATCGGAATATCCAGCCCGACCTTCTCCCCACTTACTTCCGGTCTGACTGCTGTCTGTTCGCTTCCACTGTCCAGCAGAGCCTTCTGGGTAGTTCCGTCCACCCAGACATCTAGAAAGTACCGCTCACGACTCCTCCGGTATTCCCTTCCTTGAACGAACCAGATTTCCATGGGCTGTGCTGGTTTAGGTTTCTTTGGACAAAACCTCGCTATATGGCCCCATTCACAACAATCAAAGCATTGAGGCTGTCTGGTTACGGTGGGCCATGTTATGTTTTTGGCTTCCCCTCGTGCCGGCCTTTGTTCAACCGTTCCTTGTGGTTTCATCGCTGCGGTTCTGGGAAAGGGTTCAATCATGGATGCTCGGACTGAACCTGCTTTCTGGAAGGCAGAAGCGATGTCGATGGCTTCGGTCAGTGTGGGCCGGTGGTGTTGCCTCACCCACCTCTGCATCGTTGAGGGGAGTGCCTCTGTGAACTGTTCCAGCTTAATCTTGTCCACCATCTCCTGAATGCTGCTGCTGGAAGGCTTCAGCCACTTTTCTGTCAAGTCGCGGATCCGATAACACAGCTGGCGAGGTGTCTCCCCCGTCTTTAGTTTAGCATCCCTCAGGCGGATCCGGTATGACTCATCCATTCCCATACGTTCAAGTATGGCTCTCTTGATGTCGGAGTAGGCAGTGACCCCCGCTGGGTTGGCCGCTTGGTATGCTCCTTGCATGCTGCCGGTCAGCAAGGGTGCAATGAAGTGACTCCACTTCTCCATGGGCCATTGTGCATTGCGTGCCACTCTTTCGAAATTGGTGAAGTAGTAACGGGTCTTCACCGGTTTGGTATTTTTGTAACACAGCTGTAGGAGCCATCGGATTGCCTCTACCGGATACCACAGCCTCCGTCATTTTCTTTAGTGCATCTTGGTTTGCTGCATGCAACTGAAGGGTTTGTTGGATGGTTTGGCGGTCAGTCTGCGCCTGATGTGACTGGACCTGTATGATCTGCTGAAGTTGCTGCTGTCCTTCTGCCAGGGTTTTAATGATACCTTCCATGGCGTGCTGTGATATCCCACCGCTGCCACCAAATTTGTGAATGAGGGACAGGCAGCCAGAAGTGGAACTTAAGTAAAACCTTTATTCAGGATACAGGAATTCAAAAGGAACAAAAATTGCTTCTTCTTTTCTTGGTATATGGATGTGGCTTCTCGACCTTGCAGCTAGTCCTCGTAAGCCCACAGCGTCTCAGGCACAGCTCTCTCTCGAAGTCCTAAAAGAGAATGGCAAAGAGACACCCCGTCCATTTGTTGTTACCTTATAAAGGGGTTGGGGTCCTGGTAGCCAATCAGCACGGACTTGGCTTGGTTCTCAATAAATATCCCCATAAGCCCCGCCCCTTTTCTCTTGGTTTGAAGGAGCCTGCCCGGCCCGCCAAGTCCGGGTCCCCGCGAGGAACCCCCGTCTTGAAGAGGTCTGGCACCCTCGAGGTCTCTGTGATGCTTCCTGAAGGTGAGTGTTGGCGGTGAACTCGGAAGCGGGTATCTGTGTTCCGCGTCACTGGGTACAGCCTCGACCGTGTTGTGAAAGGAACCGCATGGGAAGCCGGCGTCTGCCTGTGAAGGCGTTGGGCTTGCCACGGTCCATGCTGCACTCGGAGCTGAACCCCGCCCCGGTAAGCCAGCGGTTGTCCGGGAAGGACGGCCCAATCGCCTCCGTCCCGGTTTTTCCGTTCGCTGGAACAAACTCTTCCCGCGTATCCTATACTCATGTAAGCGGTGTCAGCCGTATTCATTTCATCCACGTCTCTCTTAATGCTGTCTTCCGGGTTCCTAAGACTGTTAATTATCTGGACTGTGCTCTCCCGACCTCGCAGCTTGGTCGGTTGGTACCCCCTCTCAGGTGGTCTTCCGTCGATCGGGTGCTCTCTCTCATGTGGTCCCTCCTCTCACCTCTTCCCTTTCATGCCGTCCATATCCCTCCGATCACAAGGATCTAAGGGATTACGGAGCTCTCCCTTCAGGCGGCCATCTTTGCTGGTGCACAACAGCGCCCCCCAGGCCACAGTTTTTTAATCTCTTGATTTTGTTAGCCAGTGGGGAATAACTGAACACAGCAGTGGGGGCCGTAAGATGTTGTTGGAGCACGATTTCTCTCGGGATGTTGCGTTCCCACTTGCATGTTGCGTTTACTATACGTTTTGGATATCCCTGGCTGGTCAGTTGCGTTTTTAACATTTTAGCCTGGGCTATATAGTCAGACGTGTTTGTACATATGCATCGGTAATGCAAAAACTGGCCAAAAGGAAGATGGTCTTTCAAGGCTTGTGGATGATAACTATTAGGATAACAGTGAGTTGAGATCTGTGTGTTTTTTTTATTTACTTTTGAGTAAACTTCCATAACTAATGGTAATTTCAAGGTACAAAAAATGTGTCTTGTCTTTATCTCTACAGTGATTTTTTAAGTGGGAGTTACAGTTGTTAATCCACTGATGCAAAGCACTCCCTTCCTGCTCTGTGCCTTCGAAGATCATAAAACATCATTGATGTGCCTCCGCCAAATTTTTATCTGGTGTAGGAAAGGGTTACTGGTATGGTAAATGGTTTTTTTTTTCGACTGAGTCTACGTACAGGTTAGCAAGGCTTGAGACAAATGTAGCTCCCACAGCCGTCCCCGATATTTGTTGATCGAATGTTTCATTGCAAAGGAAGAAATTCCTAGTAAGAGCTATTTCTGCTAGCTGGATGATAAGGCCAGATGGCACACTGTACATTTCCAAACCAGATTCAAGGAGATGTTTGACCATGGAAGGTATAGGGACTCTATGTCCATTGTAACTAGCCATACGGTGTCTTTGTCGAACTGAGTGTATCTAATAAGGTCAGCATGGCTGTGGAATCTTTTATGGAGTGTTAGGCAGAAACCTGTGCAGTTCCCTTAGGGACCACTGCAAAAGATTTAAGACTACAGGTGTTGGCAGTAAACCCACTTGGTAGCAGTCTGTACCACCCAGATTTACCTGGTAGCTGTGGCTGAGCAGTCAAGACTTCCCTCAAGAAGAGTTAGGCAGTATGCAAAGTATACATAATAGGCACTCAGATACAATAATACAAGCAAACACTGACCAGAGCTTTGGTATTAAAGTATATAATTATTTATTTAAAAACACACAGTTTGAAACATTCCAGCACTCTTATTGTAAAATATTCTAAACACAGTTACTATTGTAATATATACACCCCTTTTCCTTTATCAGATAAGTCACAGTAAAACACCACTTATTTTCATACAGAGGTGAGCGCTTAACTAGATGGCACTCCAATAGGTTTGTGAGAAAGGGAGGGGAAAAAGACAGAATATGGAAAAGTACATCACTCTAAGGTTCAGGAACACTGTTAGCAAGGCAGAAGAGCAAAAGCCACTGGTGAGCCAAAGTCCAAAGGCTGGGCCCACTCTTAGAGAGAGCAGAGCACAAATGCGCCCAAGATCACACAGTTACACTAGGCTTAGAAAGTCTTGCAGAGGGTTCAAAAAGAGTTTAGAGAGGCTTTAGGAAAGTTTAGCCAGGGTGTCCCAGGCTAACCCAGGTTCGAAAGCCGGGGGCTAAATCTACCCCGTACAGTCGGTAGCAAGGGAAGCCAGGCGGGACACGGGACCTTAAGTGGGAAGGATCCTCCAGCGGTGGCAGTTGTTCCTGGTAGTGGGTGCAAGTTGCGTCGTCGTCCAGGGGAAGAGAAGATCTCGACTTGGAGGAAAGATGAAGGTCGTTGCACTACCAGGGCAGAAACCAGCCGCGGAGTTTTCCGGTTAAAGGTGGTACCTTTGTTTCGCAGTTGTGGTAAAACGTGGTATCCCGGTTGCCGGGGTGCTTGGCACGGGCAAGGCGGCCACGAGGTACGTCGGGAAGGCGAAAAGACGGTGAAACTGGTTATCCCCACCAGTCAAAGGAAGAAGACTCTCCGGCGGGAGATCTCCTCTGTCGTTGGGAAAAGTGGTGAGACGGTCCAGCAGGGCTCCACCGGTGGTGGTGTCGTGGCAGGTCGGCTCAGCTTCTCCCTCGTCAGATACTTAGGTCCTGTGGCGACTTCTGAAGTTCCAGTCCCCAAAGCCCTGCTTTTATGCAGCAAACCCCCATTCACTCAGCCTAGCTGTCACTCAAACATGCTAAGTGGTGAGCCGGCTGGCTCACCACTTGGGCCAATCAGGATGGAGTGCGACTTGAGTTGCCTAGGCAACTCAGTCCAGGGTGCCTAAATTTCCCTCCACCCCTCCTAAGTACCCCAGACAGAGTGGCACCACTTTGGAGGGCTTCTGTGGAGAAGCCTGCCAAAAAGTGGAACAAAGGGCTCGACTTGGGTTGGAGTCACAGAAGAGAACACAAACGCTATTTTAGAATCAAGTTTTGGCAAAAAATACCAACCAGAGAATTAGTATTAATTAAATAAACCGGCGGTATGTTCGAGGCTACCGTAAATAATTAAATAAAGGTAGTAGCCTAAAACAATGGGAAATCCCATAGGAAAATATTTGCGGTTGAATATAAAAAGTAGTATCCACTGCCACCAGCCAAAACTTGATCAGGGGGGACGGAGACGTGCCCCCTCGACTAACAGACCCCGGGGCAATTGAATTGCCCCAGCCAGTACGTCCACAATATGATGGTTTGTACTGGTTCTGTTCAGAGTTTAAGACTAGTAAAGTCAATGGTGACTTTACATGCCCTGGGAGACAGTAGTCAGTCCCAGGGTATGGAGTCTATACTGGGGGGGTCACTATGACACCCCTGTGTTACTGCACGGAGGGTGCTGTGTAACATCACAAAAACACATGAAGCCCTACGGAGTAAAAGACCCCATAGCCCATTAAACACATCTAGATTCAAAGAAACACACTCAAATCATGCCCAAGAGTGAGGGTAAAAGAGCGTCACTCTTGGCAGGAGAAAAAAAGAAACCCCAAAAATCCAGCAAAGCTGCTGGGGAACTCACTAGGTTAGGAAATTCAGCCTAAACAGAGAATTCTCCCTAACATGGAGGCCTTCATTTTGGGAATTTCGTACTTAATGAAAAAAACCACAAACGGACAGGGGTTCAAGAATGGAATTAATCCCTGATACGATGGGACGCCCTGGTGGTGGTGTCCGGCCTTTATACATTTTGGGCATTGCATAAAAGGCCAGTAGTCTGGGATGTGTAGACATGAGAAATGCTGCTTCCCTATGGCTGATGTACCCCTCATCTTCTGCTTCCTCTACCACTGTGCCCATCAGGCTCTTCAAGTTGTCAGTAGGACCCCTGGGCCGTATCCGATAGCTGGTCACATCTTGTAGAAGTACATTTACCATATGGTTATAGTCCTTTGTCCGCTGGCTTAATGATGATGGCATTATTCTTTGTCAGGTTCGACAATACTGAGAGTTGTGTTTTTGAACATTTGTGTACAAAATGTTTGTGTTTCTCTAGCTCTTCAATTTTCTTCAGGAGGGCTTGTTCAAGTGTTATAGACTCTGCAGAATTTGTGCAGAGAGGAGGGAAGAACTGAGACGGGGGTCGTAAACCGGTGATATCTTGTTGTTCCGGTGTCTCATTGTGAAAACATTTTTTAGTCTTATTTTGCGCATCAGCTGGGTGACCTCTACGCGTGTCTGAAAGGGATCATAACGTGCTGTGGGCACGAATGAGAGACATTTTAGGAGAATATCTTCTTCCGCCCTAGGAAGGTGGTGGGTGAACAAATTAACTATTCGGGATGCATCAATGCAGGCATGCCCCGCCGCTCAGAGCTATATTAACGACCGAAGCACTGGTAGGTGCGGAGATGTCTGTTAACTGTGTGTGTGATACCACACTAGACACCTTGGACGTTCGAGGTGGCCTCCTGTATCTCAATACTTTGGGAACTTCATCCCATTTCACAATCCCTTATGCCCCCCTTTTTTTCCTTCTTGACTCTTCTACTTGTGGGCATTAAGGAAGCCTTTACCAGTAGACATTAAGCCACTAAATGCTTAGAAAACTATTTAGCATAAGACTGCTTCTCACATCTTCCAATCGAGGAAGAGTTCGAAGTAGCTGAGAATTAATCTAAGTTTCTCTATCCCTCCCATCTCTCCTTAGAGGATGGAGGCACCTCCACATCTGCCACAGCGGATGACCTATGGAGTGACGCCCAAGACAAGCCACCTGGAACTGAAGATGACCCCAATTTCTGTGGTCATCGAAACCGGTCGACCAAAGGGTCGTGAGCCATCTCATGACCATGATGATGTTTCAAGTAGTTTAATTGAACACGCTATAATAATCACTTCCCTTGGAATAGCTTTTTGCGACATAATTTTGTGGTATTTGTTTTTAGTGATCGAGTACAAGGTATGTTATGAGGGAGGATTCTCTTAAATTGGTGAATAAATATCAGAGCGAAATTCCTACATGAAATAACCTCCCACACAACTATTGAAAAACAAAAAAGAGATGATCTAATGCTAACAGTCTCTACCATTACTTGCACTGGAGTTTTAATTTTTTTACTTTTTTGTGATCAATGTCAGTATGATCTCTAGATGAGGGAAAGATCTCCTGCTATCCCTATTAGATAGGCAGTACACCACCGGCTTTCTAGGGAGAGCTTGACCGGTCAGGGTGTGCTTCTAACAGGGACAGTCTGTATGTGCATTTTTTGATAATCTGTTCTTATGTGATAAAACATTGAAAATGTACCATATTTCTGGTCTACCTTTTTAATTTGTGCAATTTGTTTAAACGCTTTGTCGTTAAGGTAATTCCTATAAAAATACTTTATTGGAGATGCGATGATGGGAAACCCTAAATAATTAATGCTCGACTTCACTTTGTTATTAAGAAACCAATTAAAACCAAATTGGACGGGAGCATTTGCTCAGCCTTATAACCATTTTGTTTTCTGTGGGATAACTCAGGTGCTTAGCGGTTATATACTGATTAAAAGTGACCATTAATCTTTGAAGCCCAATTGGGTTGTGGTCTATTAATAGGAAGTCATCAAATTAAGACACGAAACATATTCTTAAACCCTCTATTTTCGGTGATACAAACGATGCACCCCGCAAAGCACTGCCCACGTCAGCCACATATAAAATGAACAATGTGGGTGCAAACAGCAAACACACTGTCCTGGCAGAGTCCATTGTAAGTACAGATTGGTTTAGATAACAGCCCATCCTTGTTCAACCAGATCTGTATTTTGGATCCCGCATGCAAATAGAACAAGATCGATATCAATCCCCATGGCAGTCTAATCTTATTCAATTTGGCCCATAGGGTATGCCTATCCACCAAATCAAACACAAGGGACAGGTCCATGGAGTCCACAGATTACAGATGAATTGTCCTTCCAAGATTGTTGTAACGCACTTAGCAAGAGCCCTCCACAGGCAGTACCCATATGTTTTATTAAGCCTATTTGTTAAGGGGACAGGATGTTGTTTCTAACACTACAATATTAGCACCAAGGATGGGAAGATTTTTTAATCCGTGTCCAACAGTGCTATTGGGCAGTAAATCAGGGTGAACATCTATCCCCTTTTTTATAAATTGGTACCACATATGCTGTTTCCCAAGCGCTAGGAGAGGATCTAGTTGTCACTGTATCGTTAAACAAAATAAATAGTGCTTTAGAGCACAGGTCCACATTATTTTTAAAGGTCAGGCTCGTGAAATGGTTAGGACAAGCCGCTCTAGATGAACTAGTCCCACCAATGAGATTCACAATATCCCTTATAGTAAAAGGTTCTAGAAGGGGTCACTTTTTGGGCAGGAAGAGGGTCATGCTATACATGGGCTGGCAAAAGATGTTTGCCCAGGGGATTTTAATGTTTTGCTTGTATACGATATTGGATAATGTATCTGATCTATTATCATTCCTCTGTTATCTTCCTATCGGCACTGTGTACATTTACAAATTAGCAAAGGGTTAATTTGCTACTTAATTTCCTTTGCGTCACTATGTCCATTTCTTTGCCCTCTCTTAGGTATGGAACTTTCAACTGTTTGCACTAAGCGTGCTTGTCAGTACACCCCGGTCTCCCCGTGTCAGTCCAGAAACGACCCTAATCATGAATAATATGTATATTATGTTTGCCAGAAACCAATCAGATCATGTGACAAACATCGCAAACACAGAATCGTCAGTATAACCAGAGGGCGTCCATTTTGTGTAATATCCGCCATTTGCTTTTTTGTTTCTGCCTAATGCTTTGCAAAATGTATTTTATTCTGAAAGCTCATACACGGTATGAGGCCACAGCCTGCATGTTGAAAGATCAACCCAGGCAGGAATGCCAAACAGTACAGGAATACATTGTTTTCCTCCCTCACAAAGTCCTTGGAGGGAAGCAGAAACAGCATTTAATCAGCAGCCCAGGTGCCGGCCTGTCCCACCAAAGCTGTAGCAATAGGCAGTTAAAGCATGAATTATATTCTTCTAGCGGTCCTCCTTCGCAGATCTGCCTCAGAACAGGATGACCCCTAGTTCACGAATAGAAACTGGAAGATAACATACTAAGGAATGGGTCTCTCTTACGAACATGATATCCTTGCTGAACAAGTGCTTTATGTTTTCCATAACAAAGAACTGTCTCTGCAACTGTTGCTAAAATAAGTATAATTAGATTGAAGAAGAAACTTGTCATAATGTGTCATAATTGTCAATCACTGAACCCTAGCTCTAGAAGATACATTATGGGCGGTTTGATTTGCCTTCAAAGATTACATGATTACATGTTTGTATTTATGTTGCTGCTTGAGCGATACTCGCTCTTGCGTCTCATGAGGTCTGTGTGAGACACGTTGCGAGACGTTAGACCCCAGTCGGCTGACTGAGCATACTTTGAAATAAACCATATTATTTGGAAAATCGAACCTCGTGTCTGTCGTATCACTAGTATATGGTGATTGTGCCTTAGTTTCCATATGTGGGAGTCTTTACAGCCTTGCAAATATGGCGCCCGAATAGGAACCCTCCCCCTTTTGCTCCATCGTATACATTAAGTTTGAAGAAGGCAAAAACGAATTGAGGATGAAGCTGTCGAGCCGGGATCGAAAGGTGTTCGGGGCGCCCCTGTAGAAGTGATGAGACTCCTTTGCAGATCTGTACACAGCCAGTCCCGGATCGACGAGCAGTGTCCAGAGAGCATTGAGGCGAGGGTCCTAAAACAAGGCAGACTGAGCCAGATACGCAGTCACGACGATTCTTGGTTGCGTCTGTATAAGGACGAATTGCGTCTTGAGTGACGAATTGATTGATCACTTGAGTCGTGCCCCGATTCTTAAACGCCCTGATATTGATTGGGAGTTGCTCTTGCAAGATCAAACACCCAGGGTAAGAAAAGGGTAAGGATTAATTATGCCTGGGAAATTGCCTTCCTGCCTAGTGTGATTTTCCACTACGGTAGACAATCTTTGGAAACTGGACAGGTCGCGCCACCCGTAGGGTCGCAAGCATGTGAAATGTATGTAAAATATGGAGTAGGGGCAATAATGTTAAATACAATTTGGCATAGGCAGACCAGACATGTATCGGAGTTGCAGCGGCCTAATGATGGGAGTTTTGAATTGACACGTATACAACACTTAGAATCAGTATTGCTACGCAAGAAAGCACGCCCAACGGCATTCGATGTAAGAGATTGGAGGAAGGAAGCTAATCTCCGTCTGAGAAGTAGAGAGAAGCATGCGCGTAGACATAAATCAAATGCGGAGAAAGCGCTAGAACTTGATGAGCATCAACAGACAGAGGATCTTAGAAGAATGGACAGGGCTTTCCAATTAGGTGTATAAAAAATATCCCCACAACAAGATTTGCATATATCAAATCAGTTAAACAAAATCTTGAATGAACGAAGGAATGATGAACGTCCTCAAATTAGTATGAACCCTATTGCTTCCCCACATCATTTGCCCCCGCCCACTCCTGTTACATCTGCACCATCTCCTCCTGTGCCCGTGACATTCCCCCCCCTCATTTCCTCCACTGCCATCAGAGCGTGAATTAGCAACCGCTTTGGCAGGCAGTTCCACAGAGAAGGGGCCTGCGCCACAAGGAAGCACTAGAGTAACTCATAGTATGGTTAGTAAAGACAGGAAAAAGGAGCTGAGAGCCTGGGCAGAAACGTATATTGAAGGTGACGATGAGGGAGCCGTGCAGAATTCCATGTGTGACTATAAAAGGCTTGGCGAACAGCAAGTATTGTTAGAATGCATGGGGGAATATCTTGTGGGAAAATGGAGTAAGTTAACTGGTACATTGGCACTGCAAGAGTTGCGTGGGCTAAATGTTTCTCGTTTGCGGGATAATGCGTCGGAAGTACAACATGTAGTCCAGCTATTTGTGTTTAAAAACGAGCTTGATCAATTGAATGAAGAAATAATGAAGAGGTAAACAGAATGTGTCATATGTTCAGCAATGATTCTTGCCGCCGTTAGAACTTGTTAGTGAAGAGATGAGAATTTGTACGCGGGAGACCATTTCCCCAATAGAAGTGCATGATACGTCTAGTCAGTATACACTAGAGATGCATAGAAAGGTATTGCAGGTCATGGTCGAGTACTTGCAAGATGAGTATTTGAAGAAGAAAGTATGTTGCCCCGCTGATTTGATGACGATATACAAAAGAGCATTTTCACCAGAAACTGGAATGACTGCTTTTTTTCTCGATTTAGCTTTATTGCTTAGCAAACCAACAGATGTAGAAACGCCTAGTTTGCAATTGCCTATGAGAGAAGTGACTCCAATATTTGTCCCAAAAATAGAGATTGCTGCCACTGAAACGACTGAAGCAAGCACGATAGAAGCCCATTATACAGCGCAGTTTGTGCATGTCCCTTTTTCTAGACAGGAAGTAAACATCAGGCAGACGATGCCTGACCTTAGGAAAAATCTGTTGGGATTCTATAAGGAAATTGAGTGTTTTGAATTCCTCTGTTTTTACAATGAGTGATATTGATGTATTGTTTCCTGTGATTCTTCCTGTAGACATATGGAAACAGGTTAGGAATATAAATGACGCAAATATATTGGCTGATACATGGGAGCATTTGACTAGAATTGATGCAGAGAAAAGCTGGATAAAAACCGCCGCTGGTCATGTTGGCCTTACCAGCGCGAATAGTACAGAAATTGAAAATGTGGGTACCTGACAAAAGAATAGTTTGGGATAAATTAACGGCTTGCTTACAGGGCAAAGATGAAGCTGCGACAGATTATTTTTATCGATTTGAAGTATTTGCATATTTCAGTGGCCAAGATTTGAATACTGAACCCGGGAAGAGGTTGTTTGTTGATATGTTTGTGCGAGGGTTGTTACCGAAAATTCAAAATTTTATAATGACATCTGAAAGTGCATGGCAAGCAAAATCAAAGTGAAGTTTTACACATGGCCCAATATTATGAGAACAGAGTAAATGCAGAGAAGGAGAACAAAATAAAGGATAAAGGAAATTTAAAACCAACAGTATTAATGCAGCAAGTAGCAAACAATAATAGAGGTGGCGGGAACGCACAAACCAGAGCTCCTTTCACCAACATGCAAGGTGGTCCAATAGGGATTAATCAATGTGCTTATTGTAAACAAGAAGGCCACTAGCGAGCATTGTGCCCGCAGATACAGAACCATTATGGACTTTTCCGAGAAGGCAGAATAGAAGTTGCCCGGGAACACAAGGACAGAATAGGAACACAAGAGCGCCACAATTCCAGAACAACCAGGGGAATCAAAACAAGAACCAGCAACATCGGAATAGCACAGGAGATGGAAATGTTTTTGATAATCAGTCCAACGCATATTACTCTGGCGACTTTACACCTGATGATGTATTGTTTTACTAGGACAGCCTAAAACAGGGGTTGAAACCAGTATCTATTCCCGTAGACCAGAAAGGGCCCTACGTAGAAATGAAGTTTAGGAATAGGGAACACATTTTTCTAGTGGACACAGGTGCACAGAAAGGTTCAATTGACCATCACCAGGATCCAGATATACCACTGTCAGGGCAAAAATGTCTCAGTAGGGTTCTCAGGCACACCAGTAATTAGTCCAGTGTCACAGTCAGTACCTAAGACACTAGGTCCATTCACTGAGTCTTTCCCATTTCTTTTGACAAAAAATAGCGGTGAAA
Source organism: Ambystoma mexicanum (assembly GCF_040938575.1). NCBI lineage: Eukaryota > Metazoa > Chordata > Amphibia > Caudata > Ambystomatidae > Ambystoma > Ambystoma mexicanum. The sequence goes on along the minus strand of NC_090931.1, from coordinate 274,034,512 downwards.
ATTTGTTGGGTTTAAATTTGTTGAAGAAATTGAATGCGGTTATTTACTGTTCTCCTGATGGTGTATTTGACAATATCACCAGAAAAAACTCCTGTATCACAATTTTTATTTAAACCACTACCGACGGAATTGAGTAAAGTACCAATTTGTATATGGGCAGTGAATGATAATGATGTCGGTTGTTTGAAAGTAGAGCCAGTAAAAATTGTCTTGAAAAAAGGAATTACATTGCCGCGTATTCCACAATATAAAATCTCGGCAGAAGGGGAGAAAGTATTGCAATGCATCGTGTCAGATTTAATTGAAAGAAACGTGATTGAAGAGATTTCAGGTAGCACTTGCAATAGTCCAATTCTTCCGGTTTTAAGAAAGGAGGTAATGATATACCGTACCGTTTCATAATTGATTTGCGCGGATTGAATAAAGTTGACAACCCACAATTTCCATTAGTCCCAGATGTGACTACAATTTTGACTATGATTCCAGCGTCCGCATCATATTTTAGTGTTGTAGATCTGAAGAATGCGTTTTTCAGCATTCCAGTACATCCAGACAGCAGCTATTTACTTTTACTCTAGGAGGACGTTCATTTACATTCACACGAATTGCGCAGGGTTACACTGAAAGTCAGAGTATTTGTAGTAGAGCACTAAAAGAACTAGACATGCTAGAGCTACCAACAGGTTGTGTATTATTTCAGTAGATAGACTATTTACTGATTGCAGCAGACACGGAAGACATTTGTAAAGAGAGCACTGTCTTACTATTGACACATTTAGCAGCACATGGACACAAAGCTTTGTTAAAAAAAATTCCAGTATTGTTGAAAGGAAGTTGCATATTTGGGCTACCTCCTTTCGAAGGAGGGAAGAAGATTGACACCAGAAAGAATATAAAGCATCTCTGGTATGCCTATTCCAAACACACAGAAAGAAGTCAGGGCTTTAATAGGCATGTCTTCATATTGTAGGCAGTGGATCGCGAACTTCGCCATGATTGTGAAAGCAATAGTGGCACTAACAAGGAAGGATATTTCCCTGCCTTTTCCATGGAGCATGGAATGTCAAAAAGCATTTGACCTGCTCAAAGCTGCATTGTGTTCAGCTCCAGTTTTGGGCACACCAAATTATGACAAGAGTTTCAAGTTATTTGTGCATGAAAACAATGGTTGTGCTTTGGCTGTCTTGACCCAGGAACAAGGAAGGGAGAAATATACCATGCAGTTATTTTTCTTCTGCGCTGGATCCTGTTGCATGGGCTTTGCCGCGCTGTCTACAAGCTGTTGCTGCGGCTGCCGCGTCAGTAAAACAGAGGGTATGGTTTTAGATCACACTTTAACCATCATGGTGCCCCACGCAGTAGATGTTCTTTTAAATAAAACGCAGACGCAACATCTTACATCAGCAAGGCTGACGAGGTATGAAATAGTTCTATTTGCACTGAATATTCAAATTATGAGGTGTTGCGCTTTGAATCCAGCTGAGTTAATGCCTCCTCCCAATGAAAAAAGGGGTGAAAAAGAATTCCCCCATGATTGTTTAATGGTCACTGAACAAGAAACGAAAGGAAGAATTGATTTAACAGATAACCTACAAAAAGAGCCAGATGGAGAATTGTTTTGACACGGTTCTCGTTTTAAATTACCCGATGGCACATCAACGGCTGCATATGCCATCGCGACACTCAAGAGTATTGTAGAAAGCAAAATAATCCCATACAGCCGAGATAATAGCGTTAACCAGAGCATGTAAAATTTCTGAAAACCTAAATGTAAACATATATACTGACAGTCAGTATGCATTTGGGGTGGTACACAATTTTGGTCGACTATGGGCTGAAAGGGGTTTCCTGACATCACACGGAACTAAGATCCAACTTGGCACTTTGATAGTAAGATTGCTGTCTGCACTTGTGCTTCCCAAACGAATAGCAATAATGAAATGCGAAGCGCATAAAAAGGTAACATGTAACGTTGGAAAGGGGAATGCATTTGCAGACAAAATTGCAAAAACAAACAGCCACTGACTTCAAACGCAAAATTGTACATTGAGAAGTTGAAAAAGGTACCCTGCAGGGTAGAAAATGGAATTGCCACAGATAAAGAGATGCAAGCAGAAGCAACTGCAGATGAAATAAAAGCATGGTCTGAGGGTCCCGCAGAATTAAACATAGAAGGTTGCTGGGTGGACAAAAAGAATAAAAAATGGATGTTGCCAAACGCCTTTGTAACAGCGATGGTCACTATGGCCCATAGCCCAACACACATGTGCTAAGAAAATAATCGAACACCTAGACACAGTATGGCAGAATCCATACATTAGAAAAGCTGCTGAAGGACTAGTTCAAAACTGCATGACTTGTTTGCAACATAACATTGGAAAAGGAACAGTGACTCCAGTAGGAAGTTTTGCCCCCCACGCTCTATAAAATAGAGTGGAATAATAGTGATACTGGTCAATTGGATGGAACAAACACAGATGAGTTTGAAAGAGTGGTAATGGAACCAGTGGGTTGTTCCATATTTAACAGGGCGAGAATAATAAAACCAATGGCAAACCACGTAGATAGGCTCTGTGTGCCTTACAAATCCTCTGTAATCACTTTCAACATGGCTCCCGTAGGGAATAAGGATGTTGTGCCTCCCTCCTATAGCATTAATTACAGTCCACGTACTGTCCCATTTTGCTTACGGAAAAAGGGTTCCTATTCAGTGGGAAGATTTACTAGATGTATGAATACTGCAGTGCTTGAAAAAGAAGAGCAACCAATGTATGTAGGCGATCCTGTTTATTTTATATGTGGAGAGCAGGCCTATCCCTGGTTACCTAGAAAATGGGGAGGGGCCTGTTACTTAGGAATACTTTTCCCTGGTGTATTCCTTTCCAAAACTTCAGACATATCCAAACTATCCAGATCTAGGCCACGGCAGGATGATACAGGACTGATTGCAGGTGACATAGCAAAGTCATTTATACCATTTTGGCGACAAGCAATAAATTCATGGAATATAAGGAAACTGTCGAGGGTGTTAGAAAGGACGATAAATGGAACTACCGATATACTCTATAAGATGACATTAGAAGAGAGCAGTTAGATTAATGACACTTCAGAATAGAATGGCTCTTGATATAATTTTGGCTGATCATGGGGGTGTGCAAAATCGTGGGGTCAGCGTGCTGTGTATTCGTAAGTGACTCCTCCTCTAAGATTTTTGAGGCAATCAAGAAATTGCACGTCCTGAGTTCTGACATTCATGTCCCCACAGGTGGTTGGAATCTGAACATAAGCACATGGTTCTGGGAACTCCTGCGTTCATGGGGAAGGAAACTAATTGCAATTTTAGTCACGATACTTGGGATTCTCATGTTCTGCTGTTGTTGCATACACTGCCTGCCAATCTTTTGTTCTGAAATTACAAATGAATGTGTACACGCAATGAAGGCGAGACCCACTCACATATTAAATGAAGGTGCAAATCACAAAATTGAAACAATGAAGGAATTCATGTCAATTAATATTGAAAATTATAGTAGCATGCATAGTTCAGAATTAGATACATGGTCAGATGAAGATGAGATGTACGGATGATGCTCTTGGCTTATGGGCAAAAGCAGGGGTTGTTAGTCCAGAAACGACCCTAATCATGAATAGCATGTATATTATGTTGGCCAGAAACCAATCGCATCATGTGACAAACATCGCAAACACAGAATCGTCAGTATAACCAGAGGGTGTCCATTTTGTGTAATATCCGCCATTTGCTTTTTTGTTTCTGTCTAATGCTTTGCAAAATGTATTTTATTCTGAAAGCTCATACACGGTGCGAGGCCACAGCCTGCATGTTGAAAGATCAACCCAGACAGTAATGCCAAACAGTACAGAAATGCATTGTTTTCCTCCCTCACAAAATTCTTGGAGGCAAGCAGAAACAGCATTTAATCAGCAGCCCAAGTGCCGGCCTGTCTCACCAAAGCTGTAGCAATAAGTAGTTAAATCATGAATTATATTCTTCTAGCGGTCCTCCTTTGCAGATCTGCCTCAGAACAGGCTGACCCCTAGTTCACAAATAGAAACGGGTAGATAACATACTAAGGAATGTGTCTCTCTTACGAACATGATATCCTTGCTGAACAAATGCTTTATGTTCTCCATAACAAAGAACTGTCTCTGCAACTGTTGCTAGAATAAGTATACTTAGATTGAAGAAGAAACTTGTCATAATTGTCGTGATTGTCAATCACTGAACCCTAGCCCTAGAAGATACATTATGGGCAGTTAGATTTGCCTTCAAAGATTACATGATTACCTGTTTGTATATATGTTGCCGCTTGAACGACGCTCGCTCTCTTGCATCTCACAAGGTCTGGGTGACGCACGTTGCGAGACGTTAGACCCCAGTCGGCCGACTGAGCATACTTTGAAATAAACCATATTATTTGGAAAATCAAACCTAGTGTCTGTCGTATCACTAGTATATGGTGATTGTGCCTTAGTTTCCATATGTGGGGATCTTTACGGCCTAGCACCCGCTGCTCTCAGGAGGACTCGTCGGTTTCTGTAGGCGCTGGTATCTTTTCCCGCAGTCTGCCGGTGAAGGATTTCCTTCTGCTTCCTTCCAGCGGCTTGCTTTCTTTCATTCGCCGGTTGCTTCTGCTCGGCATGCATGCTGCTCTCAAAGGTTGCGGTAAGCGGAATACTGCTCTTAAGCTTCTGCAAACACCCAGGAGTTCTTCACCGGCTCCTGGTGTTATCGCAGCGTCCTTTGGTTTAGCAGTTCCTACTTCCGATGGTGCGCTGCCTCACTCCACCACACTGGTTCTGGCTTTTCGCCCTCCGCTCCGTGCAGAGGTACAACTCTCTCTTGCCAGTCGCTACAGCAGCTGCCTCCCACACTCTGTTTGGGCTGCTTACATTTCCTGAGCATAGGTGTGCGTCAGGAAACACTAGAGCGCTAACTAGGTTCAAAGTCTCTTGCTCCACATTGCTCGAGCCCCCCTCTACATCTCAGTAACTTGTGAATTCTGGGTACAGAAGTCCATTGTAAATGATTGAGTTCTGAAACTTGAATGAGCATTTTTAAAACGTTTTGGTGGCAAGTAATTTTTGATGGACTGATGAGTGGAATTGAAAAAGGCGATTCCATCAGATTGGCAATGTTCGTTCACAAACCTGATTGAAGGGGTTTGCCTGTTCTTCATGGGGAAAGGAGTGGAAACATGGCAATAAGCCATAAGGGTTTCAGACATGGGGAGGTTATTCTCAAGGGAAAACGGGGGATACCATGTCTCACCCGAGGGAGTCATGACATCTCCCCGGAGGCCATCTCCCCCGATGTGGTACTCCCTCATATTGCCGCCCCCAGGCTAAGGATCAGGTAGTGACTGTTGTCCCCTGGCCACGTGAGAGGATGGTACCACCGGGAGAGCAGTGATGACTCCACTGGAGTCATCACAGTAACTTAGATACCATCTGTCCTGTTTGTGAGGAAAGATGTCATCCAGCATAGCGTGGTTCCCTCCAATTAGATGTCTACAAGTCTATTTAGGAGGCTTTTCTGGCTGATGGGGTCAAAAAGCATCAATATAGCCATTAAGATTAGTGAACTTGGTGTTTCTCTCATAAATGCGAGATTGATTCAGGTCACCCTCATTGGTCTGAATCAATGTTGTGACTCGTGCACAAGGCTCTTTCTTCAGGCATTCACAAAATTGTTGGTAAATAAACCCCTTAAGCATTACGACTGGGAAAGCAATGTTTGATATTGTATGGTGGTATGGTAGCTTGCAAGGTATCGGTCAGAAACAGAACACGCACAGTAAATAGAGGCTACCATTCGGGCAAACAACCAATTGCCACCTCGCTAAAAGGCACCATGTTCGAGGACTGCAGAAATGTGTGATACTAAGAAAATGGGGAGCAATTTCAGCCCATGATTGCTGAACACTTAGAAGAGGTCTATGAAAGGGACAGGATCACTGAAGACAGACATTGTGCCAGGCAATGATATCATACCACCAGATGACATCATGCTAACAAGTGAGAACACAGAATTCATGATACATATTTGCCATTAGTTTTCAACTATGAACAAGAGGTCAAGCCCCATCACAGGGACAAGACTTTAAATTAGTAGACCACTGTGAAGCCGAAGCAGCGACAAATTGATATCCAAAATAACCCATCTAATTTGGTGAGGGCTGTGATCATATATGTGGTTAGAGACCAATGCTAAGTTTTCTGGCTATGATGTATTCTTCGACAAGCACACACATTCGCCCTGTGACACAGTGAACACCAGAGCTTCACATAGGTAGACACGGTTGACTTAAGACTTTCTCTTTACTCAATGTCCAATCCTTCTCTTGACTGGAACTAATGCGTATGTTTCAATAATTATTCTCCTCCTCTCCATTGACCTTTGTCACTTTCTCTTGCTTGGGACAAGCGTGAGTGTTCCAATTAGATTTCTCCCTTTCTTCTTGCATTTCAGATGGTTTACTCTGACTGGGACGAGTAGAAGCGTTCCAGTAATGATTCTCACTCTTCTTATGTGTTTCCAAAACTTGTTCTCTACTGGGGCAAGTATGACCGTCTAGTTGTTCGCTTCGGTACCCCACCCGAGTCTCCCGCTCTTCCTGTTACCTTCATATCTCGGCGATAATGGCACTGGGACTTAGGTAAGGACAGGTCCCTCTTAGTTGAATGTCAAGTTGGCTTCTTGGCTCTTTGCTTCTCTTTCACTAAGCACCCTCCATGGTGTCTTCGGGTTAGTGGATTTGGCTAAGTTTATGGACTACCAAGACCACCAGGGTTCGATTACAGCACTACTTACACTCGGTCGCTCTTCGGGTACTGTGCCAGTACTTCGGCTTGCCTCACATTAGGGTTTCCCGAGTGACACGCTAGGATTCTTTTCCTCCCAGCAATGGACGGCATGCGTCCTAGTTTCCTTCAGCTTCACTCCCACAGCTGATTTGAAACTACTGGGCTTCTCCCTCTTTCAGCTCTCCACCTCTCAGATTTATGACGCTGCTGCAGGACTTGCCTGGCGCAGCGCAAAGTCCTCCTTCTTTGTTCTACTTGTACTATGTATTGCTCTAGTGGTTTTCTTGGTCTCAGTACCACATAAGTATTTCTTTTCGGCTTCCCTCAAAGGTTTGGTGAGGCAATCACAAGTAGCAGTTTGTTCTTCATGTTTTCTTCTAGAAGATCGTCCTAGTGATGGGCTATAGGTAGGTTTGTTAGGGAGTTCCTTGTCGGAGCAGGAGTCCATTGGGGAGGATTGGAGTCGCTCCCGGTGAGCTCCAGCTTGCCTCTACCCCCATGGAGCGTATTGCATAGCAGGCTCACCTCCCCAGCCTCACAGGAAAAGGTTCCCCCTTTTGGAGAAGTGACTGAATCCTGCGATTTGTCATAGTACCCATCTAGAAAATGTATACAGGATGAAGACCCCACCCTATCTAGTTACGAAATTAAGCATCTTCTGCTTCTAACAGATGAAGGTATGGTGCGTACGAGGGGATAAAGCAGACAAATGCCTAGAGCAGAGGAGTTACATAGACTGGATGAGTGCGCAGAACGGATAATCATGTAGAACGGATGAGTGCGGAATGCACTATGAGCTGATGAGTGCGGGGAACTGATGGATGAGCGGAGCAGGATGGATGAGCTGACCGAAACAACGTATGAATGGAGGGCTGCATAGAACAGACTAGTGTGTAGGGCCGACAAGTACATAGAGCAGACTAGTGCATATGAGCGAAAGAGTGCATATGAAAAAAAGGGGTGCGTAGAGGGGACGAGTGCGTGCGTAGAGGGGACGAGTGAGCAAAACAGATGAATGCATAGTGGATGCGTGGGGCAGACTGGATGCGTGGGGCAGACTGGAGCGCGCGGGGCAGACTGGAGCGCGCAGGGCGGACCGGAGCGCGCGGAGCGGCAGCGGACTGGAGCGCATGAGTGCTTCGAGCAAACTGGAGTGTGTGGAACCGATTGGGATGCATGGAGTGGATAGGAGTGCATGGAACGGACTGGAGCGCATAGAATTGCGTGATGTATATAGTATGGTCTAGAATGCAGAGAACGTTTTGAAAGAGCATACAACCCATCATATCACACCACCACGCTTACTCTCCCCTCTACACCACCACTCAACTAGAACACAGAGATACCATGACACCATTCGGTATAACTGTTCTCATACCAACATCCGCCGCATACTCCACATCACTAAGTAAAACACTGCTGGTTACACACCCCTCAGCCAGGCTTTCTCCTCAAGCCTAACGCAGCCCCACTCGGTCTGGATAAATCCTGCCAGAACTAACACATACTCCTGATCTCTCAACCACCACACCTACCGCTAAGAAGCAGCTATTACACGAATACCGCACCAGCTGCACACATACCTGGTGCTCACACGCACCTTTGACTCTCTCTACTCTCTACTGATCTGAACTTCGGTTCCCAAGGGCGTTCAAACTACCAGCGCCTTCAGACCATACCAATGGTATACAAGGCGCCATATAAATGCAAAATAACAATTATCGTTGATCACATAAAATGCATTTATTATCTTTCACTTCTAGACAAACATGTTTGATTTTTCATGTATAAAACTTTTCTTAAAAGCATATCATGCTCAGTAATCTATAGCGTAAAAGCTTGCTTCGTATTTTCAAATGCATATGTACATATTTTAACACTGGTCTCCTTTGTCAGTATGTTCTATTTTTAGCATCAGATTACTTTATTACTATGAGATCTAATTGTCTTTTTAGCTTCTGTGTAACTTAGCACCCCTTTTGCATCAATGCTTCTATTCTCACGATTAATGAACCATCATCATGATGTATTCAACTGAGCAACACACCATCTTGCAATGGTATATAATCCTTGTGTTCACCTCATCGCTGGCTTCATTTCACACCTTAAATAAACAAATTAAAAAAAATCAAAAGAAAATGTTGGTTGATTTTGGTCAGGATGCTGTAAAATATAGTATTTAGTAAAAGATGTACAACTATAGTTCACCTGCGACTCTCGGACCAGAAAATGATGCCTTAACTTTTTTTTTTTACATGAAGCTCATGGTCTTCAGAGCACTCACAATTAGTTTTGAAATATATATATTTGCAGCATTTCAACATATACCATGCCATTGAGGACTGAGGCATGATCCCACACATTACATGCATCATTATAGACTGCAATTGTTTGGTTGGTACCTTGAAGTCTGTTTCCCCTTGCATGCATCTTTATTATGTGTATTAAATTCTCACTCTGTTGCATCTTGCTAGTTATAAAGGAAACTTCCCTGTGAATCAGAAACAGAGTTTACAGATAAAATGTATCCATACTATATGGTAACATTAATGGAACATCTAATTAAAAAAGAACGGTTTTGGCGCTGCTTGTAGTATTTTTGTTCAAGAGCACTTAACTCATTTTGTCTCAAGTGTTTCTATATAGGGCATATTTAACCAAAAAAAAAAAAAAAAATTTCCAGTTTACAAGTGAAAAGAAAAAAGAAAACGTTACTCCATGTTTGGTATAGGATTGCAACTATCTTTATCTAGCTCTTCATATTCTATACCTACTTGTAAGATTGTTGTCAGAGTGAAGGTACTTGGCTTATGTGATATATCATTTATAAAGTGTCTATACACAGGTATTACTACTAGCGTGTTTGTAGCTTCATGTGCATTTTGTTTCTACAGAACCTACGCTAGCAGCAAGGTCCCACGTTTGTTTTCAAGCTCATTTCGAAAAAGACTTCAGATATCACCATGATTTCACACAGCTCATTCTGTTTTCTAACAAGATTTGTACGATCAGAGCAATATCAGACATTTTGAAGCCGTGCTATTAAGATTTTGCACATATTGCCAGTACTATATACACAGATCAATGTCCACATTTAAAAAAAGCGCATGTCCATGTCAAACTGAACTGAGGATATTGGGCCTCCTTATTGGACTTATGGCAGCATCCTACATTTATCTTCCCCCCCTTACCCAATCGCACTACATTCATAAAGGGTACAATATAATTGAATTATTTGTTGCAACATAACTGTCCTTGCAGAGAAGTTTTATTTAGTTACTGCGATGGGAGTCACAGTGGTGACCAATGTAGAAAATGTATATGTGCAGTCCTACAAAGAACAGCATATCTAGCAGGACAGTCATCTCTTTAGAAGACATAAAACCTTGGTCGATATTCAGGGAGGACGTATTTTTTGTATGGAAAGGTAGTAAGGAAGAAGAAGAATGATTTGGCCAATTAAATAACTAGCTAGATACAAATTTAAACTGTACAAGCACAATTAGCAATACAGAAATGTTATTTCAACCGAACCATACATGCTGAAAACATGAAATGGAAAACAAAGTTATATGAGAAACCAATGTGAAGGAAAGTGCTTCCCATCTACAGTCCCCTATGGATAATTTGCCTTTTTGGCAATTTCTAAGAATACATGAAAACAGCATCAAAACGGAACATGAGAAAAAAAAACAGACTTACCAACTGAAAAGCCAGCCTGCACAATATGTACAGTTTGGAATAACAATTGAGAACTGTTCGAGAAACACCAAGAAATCAAACTCCTCTAAAGACAAGCTAGTATGCGTTACCACATAAAGCTATCAGTCCCAAACAATAATTAAAAAAAAAAAAAAAAGACTAGACTTGGCATGTTCTAAATGCACACATCAATGTTGGTTTTTAAAATAAGTAGGAATATCAAGTTGTGAGAAGCAACAGCCATCGATCCAAGGTTGTACAAAAAGACCAACCTATTCAATCTGTACTACAACTATCACAGGCACAAGGACATTTGCCATGTGAACATTGCTCTGCCAGAACACTAAAATAACCATCAAATAATTTTGAAGACCTAAATTTGTTTGAATAACTGATTAAGAAAAAGCAAAAAAGACAAACCATTAATTAGTTGGACATTTCTCAAGAAAAGGGTCTTTGGCGTACCAGAAGAAAGACTCGGCCTAGAATACATACTTTTACTACAGTAGTTTTATTTAAAATGAAAGAAAACTACTTACTGACCCTATTGCTAATAGGGAATCCCCCTACCTAACCAAATAAACTAAGGATGCTAGTCAAAATAGCAAACATTGTCCTGGCAATATAGGCTGCCTTCAATGTTCTTTACTCTGCCGTCTCTCAGTGTTTCCAGGAATCTCTCCTAGTTTCAGTTCCCACAATTATTTAAGATGGGTTACCTTGTTTTATCAGTTCGTGTCGATCTTGTCAGAGTTACAAATAAAGAAAAATGTTTTTATCAGATATCTAGCAAACTAAAAGTCGATTCTCTCAGTGGTCGTAGATAAAGGGACATTTCTTTAACCCTCCTCCACCAACTACATGGGTCTCTCCCCACAAAATTCTAGTCTGTTTGATTCTGGTTTCACCCTGGGATTATTCCTTACTTGCTTTATAGCGCCCTCTTGGTTCTCAATTTCTCACTTGATTCGTTAGGGATGTGTATCCCCTCCTAGTTCATCTTTCTCTTGGCTGTTGTGTGTGGCTTTGAGCCATTTGGCTGATTCCAAGTCCCGGGTTTTTGGGGCTCCCTTATTATTTAGGCCAGTCTCCCTCTCTGGACTTGGTTGCCCCTCGTAGGGATGTAGACTCTTCAGTTCCTTCTCCTGTTCTCACTGTCTGGTCTGTGCCCTCAATCCCACTATTGTTAGCGACCCACGTACCTTCTCTGTAGCAGGTCCTGCTCCATCAAGGTGGCTTTGACCCAATGTTGCTGGTGTTCTACTCCGCTCCAAACGCAAGCAGGAGTTTTTCTTTGCTTGCTATGTCGCATTGACCCTCTGGTTTCACGTAGTGCAAGCAGCAGACTTGTTCCTCTCACGTGCCGGGATCGGAGTGGTTTCCTGGACTCCAGGCCCACCACGTCCTCTGTGTGGTCACGCCTTCCCACGAGGACGGCTCTGCTGGGGCTCGTCAACTATGTACAGCCCAGTGCTGACAACAGCCATGTTTCTCGTTCCTTCAAGCTTCTCTCCCAGTTTCTCTCCGGGTCTCACTCTCGACCTCCTTCCAGGTCCTTCACCACGCCACATCCAGCTACGCTTGGCAGCACAGGTCCACCTGCCAATGATGTTGGTACGTCAGAGGCTCCCCTCTGTGTATCCCTTCTCCTTCTCAAATTCAAGCGGGAACGTCCTTTTATTCTTGATACCAAAAGGGGTGTGTTTAACTGTCAAGCCCATTGAGAGGCCAGTATTACCTTGAGATAACTGTTCAAAAGCACTTTCTACATTATTTGGAGTTCCATAGCCGACAGTCAGATCCACTTCTGGTATTCCCAAATATGCAATGTCTCAGTAGTAGGGAGTTTGTGTCATGCAATGCCTTGGATATTGGCGTCTATGGCCCCGTTGGAGTCACTACCACACTTCCTGATTTCCAGCACGCCTTCAACTACATACATGCAGCGGTCTAGTTCTTTTACGTCGTATGTACGTAGTACTATTTAGATATTCCTCCTCTTGACATCTGCGCGTTGCAACATTTCGGTCAGCTGTGTTTTTCCTTTGCTGCCGTTGTTGCGCTATGCTTTGTGTCCCGGTCTCTTCCGGTTTTCTTTTCTTGTGATCTTTCTCTACTTCCCTCCTCTCTGCCCGTACTCCTTCCTGTTTATGCTACTTTCCAGTGCGTGGACCTCGATACGGGTTACTTTCCTAGCGGCCTCGCCGCATATTCCCTTCACTTTCTGTCCTGCTGCCTAATGCTTTGGGCTTTCGTTGTTGTCCGAACTCCAATTCCTGTGTCCACATTTGGACGAATACTTTCTTCCACTCGAATCCTGCATCTTCCAGTCCAGCTGCCACAATTCCGAGGGTTTTTTTGCCACGTTTGGCTTTTTCCCCCTAATTTGTCCCTCCCGAGAGGGGGGTCCTCAGGGAAGTGCTCTGTAGTAGCCTTCACTGTGGCTTCCTCTCGTGCGAGACTCAAACTTCAAAACAAAAAGGAGAAGGACTACAGATCCCATCGATCCTTGAGCCCAGTGGAAGAGGACACAATTTACTCAGGTGAGGAGGTGGAGGAGGGAAAGTGGGACACTCAGCCTCAACAAGAAAAGGAAGTTGACAGTTCGTTCCTTACCAGAATGAAGATCACTGGCAGGAATGAATGCACACATTCTAGCCTTTGGAACAAGGGGGGGCGTGGCCGGCGCGCATGGCGTAAAGACGTGACTCGCCATCGCTCCTGCCCGAGATCCTGCTACGGAACGAACAATACAGCATATACTTGTTTAACGGGCACGAAACCGATAACATCGTGGAGGGGAACCGATTTCCAACACTCAGTGCGGTTTTTGTGTGAAACCGGACCGCCGAAACCAGCAGCTGGAGACAGCAAAGTGGAGCCCCCCCGACCCGCAAGATGGCGGCGCCCGGGACTTCGCTATAGATCGCAGCGACGCGGAGCAGGCAGCCCGCTGGGGGAAGGGCGCGCGGGCTACTATCCGTGAATCTACGTAACTAGGGCTCACTGAGGGACACCAGCGCCTATGACAGGACGCGCTCTGGAGCCCTGCACACCAATGTGCCGACACGGAGAAGGCTCTGACTGGCGGGAATCCCAGAGGCGCGCGACAGTGAACACGGCGAGCGGCTGCAAGGAACGGACACCACCCGGCTGGATCCCTGTGGAAGAGACGAGGAGGGAGAGGGAGAACGAGAGACAAACGCCCGGAGTGGGCTGGATGGAGGATCCTGCGGGAACAGGCACAACTGACTCCCAGGAGAGGCTGAACGGCCCCCAGGGGCCGTAGGAGGTACAGGTGAAGACCGCCACTGCCCAGCACGGAACACTGAGCTTGGGCACGAAAGGCGCCCGCAGCGCAACGAGGCGGCCTGCTGGGCGGCGGAACAGAGGGCCCCGGGTGCAATCCGGTTGGCTTGGGGAGAAGCAGCAACTACACAGCAGTACACATGAAGGAGGTAAGCTCTCTGCGCGGCTTACCCTGCACGTTAAAGGAACTGTGGCAGCCTGCAATCTAAAACCCAAGAATACGGCCACCACCTGATGAATGGCCCAACAACATTAGTAAAAAGGCAGTCTGGGTGCGAGAAGACAGGCACCACACTTGCTAACCGAGAACGGACGGAAAGTGGCGCCGTGGGGGGCGGAGTACGGAGGAAACCAACCCCTCACAAGGGGCCTTGGACCCAGGGGGGAGAAGGACCCAAAGGGCAGCGCACCTCAGGCCAACAGAATAGAGGACTGAGACAGCAAAAGGCTGATGCCAGGACCGCCCAGCCACAGAAAATAAAGAGGGCTGCCGCTGCTCCTAACCAATCTTGCTCCAGGCACACACAATAGAGGGGAGAACACAACTGCCAACAACACAACGGTCACCTGCACTTGAAACGACAGTCACTGGAACCGCAGGCAGTGGACGGGCGAACACCCCCCGACACGAAGGGGCGAACTGCACGCCCAAAGACAGGAGATGTCACCCCCCAAGAGCAAAGTAAAAATCGCAACAATGGATTCCTACACAGTGGTCAGGCCCAAACAACAGCAGGAAGCAAGGGCTGCAGAGGAGCCACCGACCCAGGAAGAGGACCCCACGAACGCGCAAGTACTGCAGGCCATAGCAGCACTGCGCACCTCTATTGAAACCAGGATAGACGAAGTGAAATCGGACATACAGCTGATAAGGCAGGATGCACGCAATCTCACAGAGAATAACCACATCGGAGGCAGCCTTACAGGATACAGTGGAAAGCACGACGGACCGCAAGTCTAAGGTACAGGAATTGAAACTAAAAGGTAGCACGGCTAGAGGCGAGGTCGGAGGATGCGGAAGGGCGTGCCCGCAGCAACAACGTCCGAATCCTGGGGGTCCCGGAGGGAATGGAGGGATCGGACCCAACAGAATTCATAGAGACACTGTTACAACAGGAAATCGGAGCCGGCAACCTGACCCAGGAATTCTCAATAGAATGAGCCCACAGATCTCTGCAAAAAAGACCTCCACCGGGCTCGCACCAGCACCCAATGATCGCAAAAGTCCTAAACTTCCGTGACAGAGACACGATATTGCGATACTCGGGAGAAGGAGGGGAACTCAAGAGAGAGGATGCCAAAATAGTCATGTACCCGGACTATACTCCCATCGTGCAAAGGGCAAGGAACTCATTTATCCCGGTGAAAGCAAGACTACGAGAACTTAACCTAAAGTACATGCTAATGGACCCATCGCGCCTCAAGGTAATACACAAAGGAAAAGCTGTCTTCCTGGAGACTCCTGCGGCGGCGAATATGTGGCTCGAGCACAACAACCTCGCAGATGACAAGGAAGGGGCAACGAAGGAGATCACGGGCCACTGAACAACCGAAAGTAACAGGAAACGATCGATGCTCGCACAACATGAAAAAAAAACATAGCACCACATCAAGCACTATAGTATAATAAATGCAACATCGGGCAGGAGCGCACTGGCCCACATGAGCGCCGATGACGTCGACGCACCCCTTCAGGAAACGTGGAGCCCGACCGCCGACGCACCACCCATGCCAGGAGGCCTGGAAAGGTCCGAATGGCTTGGGAGCCCCTGAGCGCTGCAAATTAGAAGCAACTGCTGGGGGCAGTTCAAAGTTGCACAGTTTGTTGTTCTCGTTCATTGGAACGAATGTTACTACTGTTGGTAAGTCTCCAAATGGTACGGGGTGGGGGGGGTCGGGCGGAGGAAAGGGGGAGCCTGGACACTAACTCACGCACAGGCAGGGTCTCCAACATCAGAGCCACAATCACGATCAATAAAGAGGGGTAAGCAGGACAAGCGCAATATCTCTTTTGAACCACCATGACTACGTCAGCAAGTAAAATAATGACGTGGAATGTGAGGGGCCTGAGAACATATATTCGCAGAAACAGAATCAAGGCCTACCTACATAGAAAAGGGGTGATGATAGCATTGCTACAGAAGACCCACTGTACGGCGGACTCCGTAAACAAACTTCAGACTCACTGGGAGGGGGGGGGGGGGGGAACCAGGGATTTGGCACCACTTACTCTGAATACGCAAGAGGAGTTTACACCTGGATCCACCCACAGCTCCTATTCCGCAAATCGGAGATAGACTCGGAGGGCAGATTCATAATGCTATGGGGACACGTTGAACAAACTGAATTATACATCATGAATTCCTACTTCCCCAATAATAACATACCGGCCCACATGAGCTCGCTGTACCCTAGAATCACACAACACAGAAATGGCCTGTTCATCTGGGGGGCTAGGGGGGAGACCTCAATTGCGTAAGCGACTCAACGCTGGATAGGTCCATACCCCAATTGAGAGGCCCTTAGGCAGCTACAACAGCCCTGAACGCAATGTTAGATAGACTGGACCTGCCGGATGTATGGCGAGAAATACACCCAGCATTAAGAGGCTACTCATAATACTCGTCCCCACATAATCTTCACACAAGATTAGATTACATTCTTATAGGAAGGGAACATCTACCCCAGGTGGAAGGGGCACAATACCTGGGAAGAACTATTTCTAACCACTCCCCACTATTAGTGACATGGAATCACAACGGCCCGAGACCCCCAATCCCCATGTGGAAAATGCCTGCGGATGCCTTAAAGGAGCCAGCCTTTAGAGAGGCCCTACAAGAATCTATAGACAACTACATAGAAGTTAATGTGGGCAGTGTAGAACATAGAAGAACAAGTTACTTACCAACTGTAACGTTCTTTCGACTGGATGTTCCGCCCACGTATTCCTCATCTTATGATAATTCGTTATCTCCAGCTTCGCTGCTTCGGAAAAAAAAAATTCTTGGCAGAGGGCGCTGTGCTCGAGGTCGTGGCGTAGATTGTCCCTCGACGGTCTCCGTACCGTGTCGACGTCACTGATGGTATAAGTAGCTCGAGCCGCGCCCGTTGCTCCAGTTCTGTTTTTTCGATGAACACATATAGGAGGAACACCGAGGCGTGCCCCATGACTGATGCACACTTCGTGAGAGGAAAGTGTAAGAAAACGTAAATTGTACTGCGGGGTAGGATGGGAGGGTCGATGAGGAATACGTGGGAGGAACATCCAGTCGAAAGAACGTTACAGTTGGTAAGTAACTTGTTCTTCGAATGGATTGTGTCCTCCCACGTATTCCTCATCTTATGATAGACTCCCATAGCAGTAGTAATTTTGGAGGTGGGAGTATTAGTTTTCAGTTTTCATGGACAGAATGCAGAACTGCCTTGGCAAATAAACCCTCAGAGGAGGCAGTATCCAAACAATAATGTGTTACAAAAGTGTGTATTGTTTTCCAAGTAGCAGCTGAACAAATATCTGCTGCCGGGACTCCCCTCTTTAGAGCCGTAGAAGTAGCCATACCCCTTGTAGAATGGGCACGAAGCCCATCTGGTGGGTCTTTTCCTGCTAACCTGTAGCATTCAGTTATGGCTAAGATGATCCAGCGGGATATGGTCCGTTTTGTTAGATAATCCTAGTCTATGACCAGTATAACCCACAAATAGTTGGTCATCTTGCCTCAATTTAGCCATTCTTGAGATATAGAAAGAGCTCTCTTGGGATCTAGTCTGTGCAATCTCTCCTCTTCCTTTCCCAAATGAGGAGGAGGATAAAAAGTTGGTAATATCTTTTGCAACAAATGGAAGTCTGAAACTACCTTTGGTAAAAAGGAAGGTTTAACTTTAAGGACTATCTTATAAAAAGTAGTAAATGGCGGTTTGCATGAGAGAGCCTGAAGTTCGCTAACCCTGCGGGCTGATGACAAGGCCACAAGAAGTACAGTTTTTAATGTTAAGAGCCTCAATGGGCAGGAGTGCATAGGCTCAAAAGGTATACAAGTGAATCATTTTAGTACTAGATTTAAGTCCCAAGTTGGGACATGAAAGTGTACTGGGGGGTATACATTTGTAAGCCCCTTTAAGAATTGAATGATCAATGGAATTTTGAAATATGAAACCTGTTCTGAGGTGCGCTTGAAAATAGACAGCGCAGCAAGGTATCCTTTAATTGTCCCTATCTGGAGCCCCAGATTGGCTAGATGCAGTAGGAAAGAAAGCACCATTGGGGTGCCACTTTGAAAAGGGTCCACATTCTTATCTTTGCACCAGTTACTGAACTTGTTCCAGTGACATCGGTATAAAGATTTTGTTGCTGGCCTTCTGGCTGAAAGCAAGATCTCCATTACGTCATCCAGAAGAACACAATCCTTGTATCTCAACCTCTCAGAAACCATGTGTGAAGGTTGAGTGTCTTGACCTCTGGATGGAGAACCAGACCTTCCTCTTGCGAGAGAAGATCCTCTCTTTGCGGAAGACGTATTGGAGGTCAGGTGGACATGTCTAGAAGGTCCGGGTACCACGTTCTCCTGGCCCAATCCGGGGCAATTAGTATCATGGTTTTCCTGTACTTTCTCAACCTCCTGATTACTTGAAGAATCACGGGGACTGGGGGGGAAACGCGTACAGCAGTGGAAACTTCCACTCCACTACGAATGCGTCTCCCAGAGCTCCTCTTTGAGGAAATTCCCTTGAGCAGTACTGCTCGCACTTCCGATTGATCATAGTGGCGAACAGATCCACTTGAGGGGTTCCCAAAGGGCGAAGATCTCTTGAAGGACTTCCTGTGCTAGCTCCCACTCGTGGGAGACTGTGCTCTGCCTGCTCAGAGCGTCTGCCGCCATGTTTTGCTCTCCGGCTAGGTGAATTGCCGATAGAGAGGTTCCTTCTCGTATTGCCCAGAACCAGAGCTGCATTGCCTCTCTGCACAGTGGTAGTGACCCTACTCCTCCTCTCTTGTTGAGGTAGTACATGGCCACTGTGTTGTCCGTCATTATCAGGACATTCTTTCCCTGTACAGAGGGCAGAAAGGCCTTCAGCGCTAGTCTGATTGCCCTCAGCTCCAATAGGTTGATGTGTAGTTTGGACTCCGATGGAGACCAACGACCGCTGATTGTCAGATCGTTGGTGTGTGCTCCCCACCCCGTGAGTGAGGCGTCCGTCACTACTGTCATCTCCGGCCATGGTTGCCAAAAGGATTCTCCCTTGAGAATGTTGTCGTTGCAAGCCCACCATAGTAGATCCTGAGCAACTGCGCTCGGGACTTGCAGAAGATCTGACATATTCCCTGAGAACTGGGACCACTGAGTTCTGAGTGCACATTGAAGGGATCTCATTCTCAACCTGGCCTCTGGTACTAGGAAAATGCAGGATGCCATGAGGCCGAGCAACCTGAGAAAATCGAAGGCCGGTAGATGTTGGGCATTCTGAAACTTTGTTACCATCTGCTGGATGTGGAGAGCTCTCACTTCGGGAGGCGAGGCTTTTCCCGATGAAGTGTCCAAGACTGCTCCGATAAACTGGAGTTTCTGGGATGGTATCATGTGGGACTTCTTGAAATTGAGGGAGAAGCCCAGTTTGTGGAGGAAGTGGCAGGTGATCGAAAGATGTTCCTGAGCTTGTTCTGGAGAACTTGCTCTGATCAACCAGTCGTCCAGGTAGGGATATATGTGAATACCTCCTCTCCTGAGACTTGCTGCCACAACCGCCAACAGTTTGGTGAAAACCCTCGGGGCCGAGGTCAACCCGAATGGCAGAACTCGAAACTGATAATGAGAATTGCCAATCGTGAACCTCAGGTACTTTCTGTGCCCTGGATGGATTGGCACATGAAAGTAAGCATCCTGAAGGTCCAATGATACCAACCAGTCTTGGAGTTGTAGAGCCTGAAGGATCTGAGAAAGGGTCACCATCTTGAACTTGTCCTTCCTGAGGAACTTGTTCAAGTTTCTTAAGTCCAAGATGGGTCTCAATCCTCCATCCTTTTTTGGGATGAGAAAGTATGGGGAGTATCAACCCCTGTTCCTCTCCGCTACAGGTACCTGTTCTATGGCACCTTTCTCTAGCAGGGTTAAAATTTCCTGCAACAGGAGCGGATCTGGAATTTTTACGGAGTTGGCTCCCGGTGGATGATTCTGAGGCCTTTTTAGAAAGGGGAGACAGTAACCTTGAGCTACTGTTTCCAGTGCCCAAACATCTGAAGTAATGCCTCGCCATTCCTTCAGATGTTGTATCAAAGGACATGTTAAGGAGTCTGGATTGCACATCCTGTGCAAACCCCGACTTCCTCAACCACGCAAATCTGCGCAACACGGTGCTTGTAGCCATGGATCTGCTGATGCTATCAGCAGTATCCAGTCCAGACTGGAGACACTCCCCCATTGCCTCCTTTCCGTCTTTGACTATATTCAGGAAGCCTTCCCTTTGCTCGCCTTCCGGAATATGCTCAGCCGCCGCTGAAATACAGTCCCACAGGGTATGGGTAAACCTGGCCAGGGTACAGGTGACATTTGTCGATTTCAGGGCCATGCTACCTGAAGTGAAAACTTTACGGGCCCAGGCATCAACTTTCTTGTCCTCTCTATCCGGAGGGATAGTGGGATATGCAGTTTGTTTTGCTGTGGATGCAGCCTGAATAACCAGACTTTCTGGAGTCGGATGCCTGTTTAAATATTCAGGATCCGTACCAGCTGGTCTGTATTTCTTTGGGAAATTACTATTTGTAGCAGCAATGCTATCAGGATTTTCCCAATTTTTTTCTACTGTTCTCTGAGGAGCCCTATGAAAGGGGAGAACTGGGTCTTTTTGGGGACCTTTGACAATTATATCTGTCATGTCATCCTGTTCAAACACGGGTGAAGTGTTACCCCAACCCATGTATTCTACTACCCTGTTCATAAAACCACTGTACCCTGAGTCTGCATGTTCTGCAGGGTCAAGTTTGGCAAATTCTAACTCTGGGGAGGTGTCAATTCCACTAGCAGAGTGTAGAGTATCACTCAGGTCTCTCATTCTAGATTCCTGATCAATGAGTTCCTCAGGAACTTGTCTTGTGCCATATGAAACTCCAAAGGGAGTGACTTCGTCTTCCTCCGAGCCAGATTCCTCATACGTTGAGGACATAGCTTTAAAAAAGTCTGTTCTGGGCAACGGAGTAAATATCCTTTCTTCCTCAACAATTTCCTTCGAAGGAATAGAAAAATCCTTCGAGGTTGTCGACGGGAACTTCGAAGAAGACTTCGATGCAGGTGTCGAAGACGCTCTTGGCTTTGATGCTGAAGCAGTCGACGCCGATGGCGTCGATGAAGCCGTCAAAGCCTTCGATGACTTGAGCTTTTTATGAGGCACCGGAGATGTGCTCGACTCTCGAGGATTCTTCCGACTCAGGAGGAGCCTTCGACGACTTGGCGTCGACTCGAGTATCTTCGATACTACTGGCTTTTACCAAGGTAGTTCTCGACTTCTCTTTGTCGTCAAATGGAGCGACCTTAGAGGAATGGCTCTTCCGAGGTTCTTTCGAGGGGGTCGGGGCCCCCTTTTCAAAAACCTCCATCATCTTTTTACGGAATTCCTCCCATTTTTTGGGGGAATCCGATTTTGTCGGACATCGAATTTCTTCGGTCGACTCAGAAGATGACGACGATGAGGGAGATCTATGTCTCCTCTTCAGTTTTTTTGACGAGGAAGAAGAGTGTCTCGATCTACTCCTAGATCGAGATCTCTTGGAGTGTCTATGTCGATCTGATTCTTTCGAATCGGTCGCTTTCTTATGCTTTTTGGACTCAGCCTTCTTAGAGGCTTCCCTCCCCACCGACAGTCTACCTCTCCTCTCACGAAGGGCCTTCTCGGTCATGTACTGACAGGAACCACAGTCGTCTGTTCGGTGACTAGAACCGAGACACCAGAGACAAACTCGGTGAGGATCAGTGATCGACATTTTCGATCCACAATCAATACACTTCTTGAACCCAGTCTTGGGTGTCGAAGGAGTCGAAGAAGATGACATTTTCACGAAGAAAATCTCAGAGCGCGCCGTTCACGACAGCAAAGTGATCGGAAAAACGGAACTGGAGCAACGGGCGCGGCTCGAGCTACTTATACCATCAGTGACGTCGACACGGTACGGAGACCGTCGGGGGACAATCGACGCCACGACCTCGAGCACAGCACCCTCTGGCGAGAATTTCTTTTTCCGAAGCAGCGAAGCTGGAGATAACGAATTATCATAAGATGAGGAATACGTGGGAGGACACAATCCATTCGAATGGGACGCTTTAAAAACAGTGATAAGGGGAGAAACTATTGCAAAGGCCGGGGGAATTAGGAGAACTCTCAGGATGAAGCTAGACCAGGTGGAGAAAGAAATTGAAAGGCGGGAGGCCGCCCCCATAAGCACTCAGCAGGGAGAAATGGAGCTCCAGGAACTTAGAGGGAAGAATGCAACTGCCTGGAATAGGCTAGAAAAGTATGACTACACTGTCAGAACGAATAGGTCACATGTAGAGGCGGACAGGCCGGGCAGGCTACTGGCCTGGCTATGACGAAAGGAACATCCCAGACATTCCACCACGACATTGCGAGACGACGTAGGAAACACGCACCTCACGCAGCAGGATATAAACACCTTCACAAGTTTCTATGAGCACCTATACTCCCACAAAGAACAGGTCCCTCAAGAGCAGATAATGGACACACTTGACGAGATAGGGCTCCCCTGAATGTCCCCGGAACAGGCCAATACACTAGAAACAGATCTCACTCGAAGATATAACTGAAGCTATTCGGTCCCTGGCCACGTGCAAGGCACCTGGCACTGACGGCCTGCCCTCCGAATTTTATAAGGCTTATGAGCCCTCCCCGACACCCTTGTTACATGAGGTATACCGGGAAGCATACGAGAGGGGGATACTCCCTGAGAGCATGAGGGGGAAACACTGGTGGTCCTGATCCTTAAGCCCAATAAACCGGCGGACCGATGTGACTCCTACCACCCACTTGCGATGCTTAACTATGACGTGAAAATCTTAACCACAATATTAGCTAAGCGGCTGTCCAGAATGATTAGGGATATAATACACGCTGACCAGTGCGGCTTCGTGCCGGGCTGCAACACAACCCTGAACCTGCGCAGGCTGCAGCACATTATAGTGCAAACTGAAAAAGACAAGGACTCGTACGCACTACTATCCCTGGATGCCATAAAGGCGTTAGACTCCATATATTGGGAATGGCTAGTGGCTGTACTCAAGGAATTTGGCTTTGGACCGGGTTTTATCAGATGGATCACAATACCATACGCAAATCCATTAGCAAGGGTAAAATCTGGGAAACATGTGTCGGAGGCCTGGGACATACAGAGAGGGACCAGACAGGGCTGCCCACTGTCCCCAATGCTGTACACACTGGGCCTGGAGCCTATAGCAATCTACTTCAGGAAGCAATTTTTCGATGCCGGCATAAGGCTGGGAGGCATAGATCATGTCATCTCACTCTACGCAGATGATGTACTCATATACTTCAGAAACCCACACCACAATGTGCCCACCATGTTAGATGTTTTGGATAATTACTCTAAGGTCTCGGGAATCCAATTCAGCAAGTCGAAATCCTGTCCGTTTCCCCTAGCGGCCCTGAGACATGAGGACAGGGAGGCACTTCCGGCAGTGGGGATAGAATGGCGGACCACTTCGTTCCGATACCTCGGAATCCAAATAATGCACACCCCTGCACTGATGCATGAGCACAACACAAAAGCAGCACTCCTGGTCCTGCGTAAGTCAATGAACTTCTGGGCAAAACTCCCCCTATCGATGATGGGGAGGACCTTGATAGTCTAGATGATTGTATTACCAAGGTTCCTGTACCGGTTCCAGAATGTACATTACTATATCAACAAGCCCTTCTTTCGACTGCTCGAGACGCTAATAAAAGAGTTCTTATGGGGGAAAAACAGACACAGGCTAGCGCTGTCGACGTTAGTCCTACCATACAGCCAGGAAGGCAGCCAACTTCCTAACCTGGAAAAATACTACCTGGCAGCACAGCTAAGCTTCGTGACTAAATGGTTAGCCGATGAGCCCACATCTGAAACGCCCCTATTGCAAGCTATGATCCTCCCGTTCCAACTACAGGAACTGGTCTGGACACCCTCACGATTACTGGGAAATGCACTCTCCTTAGTCACCCTGGGGAAAAAAGTTTGGCACAGAACGAAAATGCTCACCCACTCACGAAACCCCTATGTACCAGAAGTGCCGCTGCTCGCAGATCTTTGCACAACGGTCAGGGATCTGAAACAACTCAGACTATGGGAAAGGAAAGGTGTCTACACTTGGGGAGACCTCTATGAAGTGGGCACTTGCAAAGAATTTTGCTTCGCAACAAGAAACATAAGGCATCCACACAGGCCAATTCTTATGCTATCAAAGAGTCCATTCCACAGCACGACAAGTGGGACACTTGGCCTGAAGAACCGGACTCGGACCCATTCTTAACGCTGTTATACAACCTGGGGGAGGGCAGCAGACCAATATCCCAAATATATGGCCATTTGAGCGACATGCCCAATCCCCGGAGCATGGAGTTGAAAAACAAATGGGAATTGGATATAGGCAGAGAAATGACAGAGGGGGAGTGGAACAGAGCGCTCACATTCTCTAAGGAAGTGTCAAGATCTCACAGGTTCAGACAGATACAGATGAATGTACTACACCAAACCTACCTGACCCCAAACCGAATAACCAAATGTAATAAACAGGCCCTAGCCAACTGCACCTGGTGTATGGGAGACAAGGCCAATCTAATTCACATGCTGTGGGAATGCCCCAAAACAAGGTCACTGTGGGACAAAGTGCAACAGACATGTGAGAAAGCAGACATGACCAAATACAAATGGACGCCAGAAGAGTGCCTATTGGGAACTTATCCTAGACTGGTCAAGCTCAAGCACATGGTAAGACTCATGGACTTAGCGTGCATACTGGTCAAAAGGACCATTGCTGTGTCTTGGAAAAAACCTGCAGGACCACAATACAATATGGCAAAGTGAAGCGGAGCGGTGGGTGTTAGCTAAGACCAAAGCATGGGTGGAATGCGTTGCTAGGTCCAATGATGAATCTAGTAGGGCGCTTGAGGCATGGAGAGAACTCACAAGACATTTGTTTCACCCCTCTGATGACAGGCCCCCATGAGCTAATGGCCACAGAATAGGCATTCCTGCGAGACAAACCTGGACAACCAGGGAGACGCCACTAAAGATAAAAATGGCCCTCCGAGGGTGCCCCCCCGCCTCCCATGGACCATCCGTTACCCCCCCCATCCCGCATGGGATAAGAGACGTGGAACTGTAAGAACAAAACAAGGAGACAGTTGTTGTTTATGTTTAATGTTAAGTTGAAGTACATCAGTTTTATGTGCGTGAGGCACGCTTGAATGTCATGCGGACGATATTTTAAAAAAACCCAATAAATAAATTTAAAAATAAACTAGCCTTTGGAACAATCCTATTGGTCAGCTGTCATTCAGAGGCAGCGAGGGAAGAGAAGGCTGGAGTCTTTGTGGGTGGCTCGGCATGAGCAGGGAAAGTGCCAAGGTACATGTAGGCCAGCGAGGCAGAGGCAGATGATGTCCGAGAGAAACGGCCTGCAACACAGAAGGCAGACCGGAGAAGAGGAAACGTACCCACTGATGATAGAGGCTGCTGGAGTGCAAGGAAACCACCACCAAACTGCAGAGGAAACACGTGGAAGACGGATGAAGGCCCCAGTGAGCCAGAGAAGCCACCAAAGCTCCTGGGAGGCCCACCAATAACCAGATGGTGACTGCCAAGGCCCTACAGGTACAAGGCTGGCTAGTCCCAGGGGTGGGGAGACAGGGAGACAGCGTACTGAAGGCCCGAAGCGGAGAACAGATGGAATACTCACCGGGGCAGAGTGACCTAGTGAAGGGGGTCTGGGACCCATTTCGGGAAGGCATACCGCGACCAGTAATAAAGGGGAATACAAACTTTGCAGGTACAAGTGGCACTCACAGACCTTGGTAGGAGAGTAAACCAAAGCTGTGGAACGAGGAGAGATTAGACAAAGTAAACATTGTGAATAACCAAGTAAAGGGGGTCTGGGACCCACATCAGGAAAGCATACCCAGACCAGTAATTATGGAGAAAATAAACTTTACATATACAGATGATATTCACAGACCTCGGCAAGGAAGTAAACCAAGGCTGTGGCTTCAAGTAAGATCAGACAAAGAACTGGGAGAGTAACCAAGTGAAGGGGGTCAGGAACTCATGGTGGGGAAATGCACTTCAAACAGTAATAAAGAGGAATACGAACTTTACAAGTGGTACTCGCAGACCTTGGCAGGAGAGTCAACCAAGGCTGTGGGCTGAAGTGAGAACTATGAGAGCAACCACGTGAAGAGAGTCTGGGACCCATGGTGGGATCATACACCCCAAACAGTGATTGAGAAGAAAACAAAGCTTATAGGTACAAGTGACAATCCGATACCTTGGAAGGAGAGTAAACCAAAACTGTGAGTGGAAGTGAAAGACAGAAAAAACCAGGAGAACATTGAGTACACTACTTTGTAGGAGAGTGGACCAAGGAGGGGTACTAAGAAAAGAGTCAGCTCCCCCCCCCCAATCCAGCACAGCTTGGGAGAGAAAGCCAGGCTATTCTTTATCAATGCATTACCAAGTGCCTGATACCCTCAAAACTGCTTGGAAGAGGTGTCCAGGGAATTCTTTCTTGTTGTAGAGCCTAGGACCCAGGCCTGCTAAGTAGATACACAGACTTATCCTGATAATTAAACAGACCAAGACAATCTTGGATAAAGTAGAAAAACTCAGGGGAAAGGAAATCAACCCCTTGAGTCTTGTGGAACTTTTGCTTGCTTTTTTCTACATCTTTTTGGATCTTTTTTTATTGAACTATAAAGCGGTGCTGCAGTGTTAAGGTTGATTTTCTATACTCTGGCCTGGTGGACAGATGTATAGAAGACCAACCAATATTGTGACAGGAACAACTCTGGGAAGGTGTAGCCAAACCAGTTTAGGTAGCAGTGACAGGCGGTCTAGGCTAAGTTCTACAGAGGGGGTGAGCTTGTAAAGAGCCCACAATGGGGATCACAGATTACACTTAGACAGGATGTATAAAAATACAGTTATTTAATTATGGCAAAAACACACTATAGAAAAACGACTACAAGCAGGTAGACGTATCACAGAACACTATCAAACAAAATACATATAAACATTCACTTGGTTATAGGGCGTAATACAATTCAGAAACTACTGCAAAGGAAAGGTTGTACAAGTAGTATGCACAAAAAGGTCAGCAGAGATGATCCCCATCTAAAATTGTCCAGCCCTAAGTTGCCTATAGTTCAGGATACAGTTCCACAGAATTTAGGATGCAGGAAAAAATGCAGGTAGGGTCTCTGGGATCCAGTGAAGGGTTCAAGTTAGACTAATGCCCAAAAGTAACCCCAACAGTTAGATGTCTTGCATAGGCAAGTTATGGCAAATCTTTATTATAAGCCCATTGACTTATAATGGGAGTATAGGGGTAGGTTAAAAACTCTGTAACTTACCCCCTGTACTCCGATTCTTCCCCAGAAATGGCAGAACAAAGGAAGAGTGTCCAACGTTGCTTTTCCTGCTGAATGCCGCAGTTCTTGATTCCCAGGGGTTGCAGGTTCGAGTTGATCTCCGGTTGGTGTCTTACTGTTGCAAGGCCTCTCGGTTGAAGAATGCAGAAAAACTCAATGCAGCATCCATATCCGGACAGGACTCTTGCCAGGTAAGCAATTTTCAGACGGTGCACACTGCGCACAGCGATGCAAACGGATTCAGTAGCCACGGTCGGATTTTCCCTTCTATCATGGGTCCCCTTGATGCTAGGATGTCAAAATTCTTGCAGGGCCAGCATAGGATCCCCCAAGTTTCAGGCCGAAACTCGATACGGTGACGCCGGCAGCACAGTAGCCCAAAACGAAGCTGGTACACAAGACGGTTCCAGGGCACTTCTGAAGGCTTCCTTTGGCAGGGCACTGAGCAGACGTCAGGAATGGATGGTCCCTCCCTCCAAGGGTCATAGCTCCTTTGCAGGAATACTAAAGATCAAGAGCAAGACAGGGCTCCTCCAGGACAGCAGCAGACATTGGCTGCCAGGCCTCCTTCAGTCGGGTCTCAGGTTTCTTCGCAGGTCTCACAGCTGGATAGGATACTTGGCTCCCTCAGGTTTCTCCAGGATCTCTGAAGAATGGGTGCAGGGGTCTCCCTCTTATCCTAAAAGCAAGGTTAATGCTGAAATTCCCACTACCCAATAGCAGAACTAGCCCACACATACACCCCAGCAGTGGCCCAATCAGGACGACTGGTGAGACCATTCCTGTATACCACTCAGACACACTGAAACAAGTTTGTGGATTGGAGTCAGACTGATCCAGCCCACATCCTGCCATCAAAAAACCGGCCTTCCAGTAGCCAGCCAAAAGCACCTGCTTTCCCGGGCACTGGAAGTCCTTATAAGGATTTTCCTGGCCTCTCAGGCTAGGAAGACGGCTAAAGGACAAGATGGCAAAAGAACAGGCGAATAATCTTGTGGCACGGCCATGTTTGACCAGAAGCCACAGTTAGTAGCCAAACGTGGTAAAGCTAAAATGAAAATCCCCAAAAAGTGGGGAACACTCACTGCTGCCACCAGTCTATCCTTGGAGTACAACTAGTGTAACCAAAAATCCTCTGAGTGTTAGTCTAGGGCAAAACAAAAATGCACCCCATTGTACTGGAGTGTAAGCTGCATTGCAAAATGATAAAAAGTTACAAGTGATACAAAAGTAACCAAAAGTAGTAAAATAGTAACAGGACTAAAGGAAATGATGTTTCCCAGTACTGACAGCCCGAAGGACACATCAATTTCCCCATAACATATGAGCAACGTGCAGTGCAGCTTAACCATTGTAATGCAAAAAGTACAGGTCGAATTACAAAATAAAAGCAACAAGTTTGGGGGTTCCAAAAAGATGGAAGGAAAGGTGCAGTAAAGAGAAATCTTTCCCAACATGCAGTTTGACAGTCAAGAGACATTTCCCTTTTCACCTTAAGCTTAGTTTAGCTTGTGAGGGGTAGATTAGGATTTGGACACAGGATGGCGAACTTTACTTTGGACTTTCTGACAGACAGTTTCATTAGCTGTTTTTTTTTAAGCTGGGAAACCCCTCAGAGGTAGGGTTAGTTAAGACTTCGTCTTCCACCACCCCACCCCTTTAAGTGTTCAAACTCAATTTACCATCCAGGTGTCCGAATCTTACTGCTACACCCTCACACAACCTACTGTAAATATCAAAAAGGTGAACAGGTATCTCGTCTTCACATCTGGATAAAGTTTGAGGAAAGTTTAAAAATATACCTCACCAGGGGGCGTGGCCTGGAGCGCCAGCGATGCGGCTGCTTCCCTGAGGGCCTCCGCCCGAGACCCACGGCATTTAGCATTTAATCAACCCCTAGCGAACGGATCGAATCGACCGATGGAGCTATGGCAAGCTGATATGCTGGGGCACTCGCCGATGTGCAGTAAGGCTCCATTATTCCCTGATTAAGCACTGAAATGGATCGAACTTCCCCGCGCTCGCAGTCCGGCAGCGACGTTTTCAAGATGGCGGACGTGACCTGCTGAGGAGGTGAAGCCGTGAGGAGAGATTCCTCGCCCCGTCACTGGCGGCTCGCTCCGAAGATTTCCAGGGTACTGACGCGGATGGAGCCGTGAAAACGAAGGGCTCCCCTCTCCGTGGCTGACTAGCGAGCAACGTCGGAGCCAGATCCGAACCGAGGACTGGAGGAACTGCGGCATCCGAGAGCGTCGACAAAAGAGAGGTGAGCCCATCCCCCATAAGCATCGGCCCTGCGGAGTGAGCGAAGCGCTCGGCCCCCCGAGGGCCCTAAGGCCTTGCTGTAAACTCGGCCCAACGGGGGTGAATCACCTGAGTCCCTGTTAAGTAGCTGAACTCCGGCTTCCCCTCCCCCAACACCATTCCAGCTACGAAAGAGGAACCCGGACACGCGGCCATAGAAGCCTGAACCTCGATCCTCCGCTGGCCCAGCCACCTGGCAAATTCCTGGGGCGCCCCTGCCCACCGTCACCCTGATATCCCAGATCTCAGCCCAGTGTAGAACCTGAAAAAGCAGCTCCCCGGCGGGCAGTGCCCTACCCGCTGCGACCCATCCGGAAAAGAAGCCCCAGGGTCATTGGACTGGCAAGATGTCGAAGCCCGCTAAAACACCCAAGTCCTCGGACATTTCCACCATGCTCCTAGCGCCGGATAAAGCAAAGAAGCCGGACCTTCCCCCTAGGCTCACCCCACAGAAGGCCCCTGAAGAACAAGCTAAACTGGCCACCAAAGATGACATTGTGGCCTTCATGAGGGACATCAAAGCTGAGTTTAGGTCCTGCATGACCGAGCTCACCACACGTCTAGAACAGACAGACCAACGACTCACAGAAGCCGAACAGAGGCTAGGGGAAGTCGAGGACTTAACCCAGAGCCATGACGCAACGCTAATAGAAATGCGACGCGAGATTCAAGCGCTCCAGTCTAGAAGCGAAGTGCTCGAATTTAAGCAGGAAGACCTGTAGAATAGAGCACGACGGAATAACCTGCGCATCCGAGGGGTCCCGTCGTCTGTCCAAGACAGAGAACTACCAGAATATATAAGCAATTTTTTCCAGGCCCTTCTCCCACTCACGGACAAAGCACAACTCGTCCTGGACCGAACCCACAGATTGCGCCCGAGGCGAGGAGTAGACTCAGATGGCCCCCCCCCGAATGTAATCACTAGAGTCCATTTCTACGCCACCAAAGAAGCCATCTCGGCGATAAGCCGCACCAAGGACGAGCTCTCGTTCATGGGTACCCCCACTTCAGATATTCCAGGATCTCTCCCTGATGACCCTTCAGAAAAGAAGAGCCCTCAAGCCCTTGACCCTGATCCTCCAAAGCCAGCAGATTCGCAGTTTTGGCCCTGTTGGCCCTGGAGAAGGCAGCACGGAAAACCCCAGCCCCCCCCCCCCACACACATCCATGTTCACCCTACCGTTTCAGTTTGCCCTCCCGTTGGAGAGGTTATAAAACAAGACCACCAGAGAACCGCATTGTCACCAAGCTCCTGGATGATGCCTGAAACTCATGACTCTCCCCCACAGAGCCCACCCCAGCCGTCGAGGAAAGCCCACTATGACCCTCAACCACATCTGAAAGTGAAGTTCCTAACCCTCAACGTCAGAGGCTTAAACGGGCCGCAGAAGAGGAAATCTATGCTACGGCGTCTACAGAACGAAGAGTCCTCAGTCGTATTCCTTCTAGAAACTCACCTGATTCCAGCAGATTTCACTAGGCTCCGCGACAGACAATTCCCGTTACAATTTCTGGCATCGAACGGCACCAAAAAAGGTGGAGCAGCTTTACTCTTCGCTAAGACACTTAGACCACAAATTTTAGACACTTTGCTTTGCCCAGATGGCCGCTTCGTAGCAATTAAATGGCGGATCTACGGCCAGCTATAATCCCTTATCTCGATCTACGCCCCGAATGATAAACAGGAAGAGTTTTAATCAGCTCTGTAAGATGCCCTCCGACCATTCGTGGAGGGTCAAATGATAATAGGGGGAGACTTCAACGGAGCCCCTGACCCAATCAAAGATACATCTCACCCCCCTGCTTGTAAAGACTTCAGTGTGGCAACAGCTCTGCTTAAACTTTTCCACACCTTGGATGTGGTCGACACATGGAGTCTTACACCCAGAGGTCCGCAACTACTCATTCTATTCTTATGTACACAGAACTTACTCTCGCATCGACCTGCTGCTGGCCCTCGCCTGCCCCCCGGATTCTCGACCCGCTTTTACAAAGTCTTTCGCTCGCAGTTGGTGACCCCCCCTCACATCTCTCTTTAACTCATTCGCTACCTCGGGGTCCATCACCTCATCCATGCAGGAATCGATCACGTTTCTCACCCAGAAACCGGGAAAAGACCCCAGAGACATCACAGCGTATAGACCTATCTCTGTACTAAACCTGGACGCTAACATTTACTCAAAGGTCTTGGTCAACCGATTAGCGAGAAACATCATCGACCCAGACCAGACAGGATTCGTACTGAATAGATCCACTGCAGACAACGTTCGCAGGGTCCTAAGCCTGGTCGAAGTCACTCAACGAGATGCACGTAAATTGGCTGTCCTAGCTTTAGATGCGACTAAAGCCTTTGACAAAGTAGATTGGTCATTCCTCCGATTCACCCTAGAGTCCTTTCACTTTGGACCCACATTTTCAGAAACTTGTCTTAGCGAACTACCAATCACCGAAGACCTTGCTCCGCGTTAACAGCTTCCTATCTAACCCGATCACCTTATCATGCGGCACCAGACAAGGATGCCCCCTGTCTCCCTTGCTCTTCGCCCTGGTTATGGAGCCACTGGCCCAAAGGATCCGACTGAACCCCAGAATCAAAGGCCTGCAAGTAGGCCCCACTCAACATAAAATAGCACTATATGCGGATGATGTGTTATTAACCATATCGGACACCACCCAATCGCTGAGGTCCTCCCTGGCAGAAATTCATCGGTTTTGGTACAGTTTCAGGATTCGCGATAAACTTTGCGAAATCATCGGCCCTGGGGGTGAGACTGGAGCAGGAAGATAAGGATTCTTTTAGAGCCCTCTGCCCGATCCAGCTCAGCAAAAATTCCATCCCCTACCTAGGAGTACAGATCACAGCCAGACCGGAGGATACTTACCAAGCGAACCTTCAACCACTGTTCAAGACCTTGGAGGAGGACCTCACTCGCTGGCTCTCGCAGGAGATCTCACTACTGGGCCGCATAGCGGCATGTAAAATGAATGAATGAATGTTTTTAATGTTCACTTTTAGATCCTGGGGTCAAAGTGCCATTAGGTATATGCAACCATGCTCCTGTGTGATCACTAAACGTGTGGGAGGGTAGGCTTGGGTCTTTTTCCCCCGTTCCCCTCCCTTGTTTTGGGATACCTTGCTGTAGCTTCCTATGATATGTGCAGGCTCCCGTCACAGCAACAGCTAGTCCCTGATCGCACTTGTGAGTGTGAACACTTCGGTCTGCGCTTTCCTCTTTTGCAGCACCTGTCCATCCTTATTTAGAGCTCGGTCTTCCATCTCAATTCTTGCATGCACTGGGATGTTCATTTTTTCTTTTGGGATTAGGTAAATCTCATTTGTTAGTTCTGGGGGAGCCAGTCTTTAAGTCCTTTGCCTGTCTGACCTTAATAAGCTTGTTTTTTTCTCTTTCCATCGAGTTGGATATTGGTAGGAGGTTGCTTCAATCACGTCTTTAGCCATTTTCGTTGTGGCGCACTGTGGATCTTGATACAGCTCACCAGATTTGGATAGTAAATACATCTACTTCCTTTTCTAGGTACTTTTTCGTACCTTTGTAATCACCTGGTGCGTTCTAGCTGATTATTTTCTTTATGTACTTTGCTTTCTGTTGATTCATCTAGTCCTTTGGCATGATAGGAGCAACTTGAGGTGGTCCTTTATTGTATCAAACACACACCTTTTTCTATATTAATTTCTGGTAAGGATATATTTAATGGTGGAGGGTTATAGATCAACTTCCTGGACATGGTGTGAAAACTGTTTGGCTCACACATCTGGTAATGGTATTTGTTAGTGTTTCACAACCTGCTACGAAAGCCATTGGCTTTAGGCTGCTTATATTTGTTTTTATTAATTCTCACATCTACAGGGTTGTCATTTCCTTTGGTCCTGATGAAGGCAGAGAATAACCCAAACTGCCGAAATGTGCCCCATATAGGATTGATGTCCTTATGTACAACTAAGTGTGGAGTTGTGGACATTGAGCTGTTATCATGTATTACAACAATTGTATGTGTATTGTTGGGGCACACTACCCTACGTAGATCCCTTTTGTGTGTGCGTTTCTCCTCTTAAGCCTAGATCAGATCTAGATTAGGCGTCCTGTGCCCGCTGGTTGGGTGGAGGGGCGATGACTGGTACTAGTAGGAGTAAACCGGGGTGTGGTTTTTTGATATCCAACATTGGATGTCTAGATATTTTGAGAAACCCAAGGATGTTCTCCCAAGTAGACCCAGAATCCCTTATTCAGGTGGCCAGGGAAGGGCTGGCGCTCTCAGATCCCAACCCTGTGGGTGGATGAGCGAGGATCACCTGGGTAGGGGAACCCGGGGTTACGCTCTAGGGAATACCCCAGGTGAGACGCGGCATCTGTTTCCTTGCAACCCCTTCTCCCCATCCTGCACGGTAGAATATTTAGGAACACAATATGGACACTTTCTCATGGACAACTCGCCGTGAGCAACAGGACGCCCTCACACCCCTCCCCCCCCACGTCTCTACAGTAATTTTCTGTATTTTCCTAAATTTACTAGTGAAAACTACAATCCTCATAATTCCTGCCCTCTGTACTTTTCTAAAGTCACAGAGGCGAGGAGGAGAGAGATTGGGCGGATAAAGCCACCCTACAGCCATCAAAGCCAAACCTCCTTTTTGGACTTTTAGATCTAAAGTGAAAGCATGGCTACTTGCCCAGCAACACTAATCTCATCTCCTACCGCTTACAATAACGTTTTTTCGCAACCTACTCGCCTCTTCTCTGTTGATTTTACTATTTATATGGATTGTGTCAAGCTAGTGCTTCTGGCCCAAGTCTGGTTTCTTGTAATTTTGTTGACCTGTTCTTGGCCTGGATACATGGACAATTGTGAATTTCTCTGCAGTTGCGACAGCCTTTCTGTATTTTTCGCTGATGTATGGCACGTTCAAATTGTAACCCATGTCAACAAACCTTTTGTCTCCTACCTGTATGTACATGTAACTATTACCTATGTTTAAGCGCCCAGATATCCTAGGGTTAGATGCACTCTACAAATAATAAACTAAAGATTACCAACAGGGATCCACAGACACAGAAAACAGACTGTTCCCCTTTGAACACCAGACTGTCCCATTAGTGAGGCCAGGCTAAGTTAGGCCTCCCTTTTTAATTACTCACACCTGACTCAAATTGTCTCTCCCAGGCCGCATAGAAGGTGGAGCAGGAAAGCACACATTGAGTGAGTCAGGGATGCTGAAAGGTGCCGGAGAGAGCCCTAGTGAGCAACAGAAGCCCTGAAAGACCTGGAGCCGCCCCAAACACTGGCTTGCATTGTGGAGGCGGGAGCTGGACTTCCAGAAGGCAAGACCAGGGGCAGCTGGGGTTGCCTGGCGGTACCTACAGCAGGGGCCAGACAGGCGAACCCAGGTCCATAAAGACCCAGACCTCACTGAAACATTACCCTTGTGGCTCCTACAGCTCCCAGGACATGGAATGCCGTTTTGGGGAGCTGTGAAGTGGGAGCACAATTCTCACAAGTGTATTCTTTAAGATTGTGAACTTTGTGAGAAGGGTCTGAGTCCGGCAGAGGGAGAACCCTGTGAACTTTGAGAGAGAAACTGGCACCAGGGAGAGGGGTCCGGCGCCACGTGAAAGTTCATTCGAAGGTCTCTGAATGGTGCCCCTCTCCCGAACCAGGAGAAACAACAAGTACCAAGAGGCCTTAAGGGAGGCTGGCATGAGGCGAGTGGTCATACAAGGGTCAAACTCCTGTTGCAATCGAAAGTCTGACACATTGGGGAGGCAAACGTGAACTTGACTAAGGGATGCCTGCGAATTGGGGTGAACCCTAACACCCCAGAACATTGTGGTGAATGAACTTTGCAAAGCATGACTGGGGTCTTTAGGGAAAGCCTGACTGTGGGCTGAGACCCACAATTAGGTAAAGGGAATAACCTAAAGGGTCTAGAATGACTTTTTGATGAACTGTGAACTATGGCAAATGTGAACCCGACGGAAGGATGCCAAGAGAAAACTAGGGGTAGGGAACCCCGCTTCCTGATGAGATTCTGACAGTGTTACTGTGGCAAATGTAATCCCTGAGGGATGCCTGGGAAGTAAGCTGAACAGTAATACTCCCTTGAACATGGTAACAACAAGGAGGAACCCGACCGAGGGATCTCCACTGTAAGTGGTTGGTCTGAGCCCGACTGATGGAGGCTATCTTTGAGAGACGGATCGGAGTCCAGCTGAGGGGTATCCTAGGATGAACAGAAATCACCTGACGTGAAGACTAGCAGAAGGAACTTTTGTTTGTTATGTACTGGCATATCAGGCCCTCTGAGGCAAGAGACTTTGCATGAAAGGGACTTGGGCACAGAAGGCCCAGATATCGAAGAAAAGGAACTGTAAACTCATACTGGGGAAGCCCAGGCGTGTGCTGTGCTCAAGAATCCCACCTTGTCCCATGCTAAAACCGTGGGGAAGGGAGACCCCTGCCATAACATCCTGACTTTATCTTGTGAACACTTTTCTGATTAACATTTTCCTACACTGTTTTTGTAGCATAGTGGTTACGATTGGGAATAGTTTTTTAGTATAGCCCCTTTTATCTAAATAGACTCCACGTAGACAGAATTATTATTATTTGATGGTTATAGCTTGCTCCCATCTTAGATTTAGATTAGGCGTTTATCGCACCCATTTTTACAGTTTAACACCCTTGAACTGTGATCACTTGTGTCCGTCTTGCTTTGATACCATGCCTTCATTACAATATTCAATGACATTTTCTATTTGTCAGATTTAATCAATTTTCTTTTGTTTCTATTTGTACATTTATTATGTTCATGATTTTATTTTATTTCTTTCTATGTATGTATATGTGTTGCTTCTGAGTAATCTGAATACAACATTAGTTTTGACTGAATACATTTCCTCTTTTATGTCATTGTATCATCACGCTCGTTTTTTGTATAAACATCTATTTATTATTTCTTTGTAGCAGAGTTGTTATAAGATTTGTGAGGCTGGGGCGCAGCTTAGTAAAGAAGCCACATTGGCTGAAAATGATACCCGATAGGAACATACCTTTTTGTGTTTCCACTGAAAGGCAGAATAGCTAATGGTTAAAACACCAGGCTGAGATTGCGACCGACATCCCAGTTTAGTCTGACATGTGCAATGGGCATAAACTACTGCCCTAAAATGGCATACATTTAACCGCATACATAGTAATCGCAATATGTGGAAAGAGCAAATAAAATAGTTTCAAAATGGTGGATTTTGATTTTCTAGTACAGATGTTTTGAGAATAACAGCCAAGTAATGCGATAGAAAAAAAGGTCAGAGGCAGATAAAAGTAGGATGTTGCCATTAGTTCAAGATTGAGGACAGACATTTTGTTTGACATGAAAAATTGGCATATACTACTTCTTATACGGCAAACATTGAGCCACAAAGTATTTGCTATACATGCAGGGGTAAAGTAATGGTTTCAAAATGGTTAGCATGATCTGGTAAGGATCCTGCAAGAAACCAAAAATAAGCAATATGGCATTGTTGTGATGCCTGAACATTTGTTAAATGACAGGAGGATATTGCCAATACTGTGGGTTCTTTATGAAAAACATGTGCTAAGCTAGGCACTTTTGGACAGATATACATGGTGATAAGACATATGAAAAGCTAAATTAGTTAAAGTTGCGATTGTATGCCAATGCATGAGAAATATTTGTGTTTTGCTCTACATAATATACAAATAGGAAATCCATTTTTTGGCTAAAGAAACCCAGACAAGTACAATTACAAGAAAGCCAGTGGTAAGAGACCTTGAATGAAAATTATAAGTGGCACTATGATATTTTATTTTTGCTTTTTAAAAAAAAAATATTAAGCTTCTTTGACAAAAATGTATGTCCCAGGATGGATTTTATCCATAACCACCATCTCTAACTGATGGATTTCCTCCTAACAAACAAAAGGAAGCGGAACATGAAATATTAATGGAAATAAAGGATGCATGCTGTGGGAACCATGCAATAAAGTGGTAACCTAACCAAAAAACTGCAGATTGTAATGATGCGTGCAAGGTAGTGTACCATACATTGACCCTGAAAACATGGTACAACTTTGTAAATACTTATCTTGCATAATTACAAGAGCCATACTAAAACAACTTCATGCAATAAGAGTCCAAGAAACATTTCTTGGGTTGTGATCCACTGTTAAAAGTAAACTAATTCTATAACCTACCACTCAGTTTCATCAGACATTACAAAATGCAAGAGCAAAATTGCAACATTTTCCTTTTTAGGCTTTACATTCTAAGATGAGAAAGGAAAAGAACAGCGTGTACCATTGCACGATGGAGCGTGTTGATAAACTGAATACATCATGAATGTTACTGAACCATTAGAACAAACATGTTAGAGACATGCCTATTTGAAATCATCAAGCAAGGCTGCACACCACAAGATGTTACAACATGTTCCATAGGGTATGTTTTTTAAAACAGTTTTGTACATGAAAAATCAAACAAAATGGTATAGAAGTGAGGTAAAAAAAAAGCTCTTTATTTGATCAAGAAAATATCTGGAGCCATGTCTCTAGTATCAGAAGCAGAAGACACTTCACTCTAAATAAATAAGATAGGATCTTCTTTTTGGTCCCATTTATGGGGCATATTGACCTATTAGTACCCACCCTTTTTTACCTCAGTTGGGCACTTTTTAATGGAGTTATGCTTTCCTACATCTATTCAGGCATCTACATTTTATTATTGCAGCACACAGCACTTTGTGCAGTGTTGCTGGAAGCTCCTTGTGCTTTCCTTTCTATTTCACCTGGGTTAACTCCTGTTACCAGGGCAGGGGGATACCCTTGTGTCTGTCATGTATTTTTTTAATGAGATCAGCAAACCACACCTTATGTGGCGGGCTGAGGTGAAACATTACGATTACAAGTTTCCCCGACAGGCTGCTGGCGGTGTACCCTTTTCACTCCTTTTTGTTGACTTCTACCGCTGGCTGTTCAGTAGCACCTGGAGAGTAACAAGTGCTAGACGGGATTACAACAATAACTTCATGCCCAAATAGCCAGACAGACTCAAAGAATATGGCAAAGTACTAATTTATTATCAGTTCAATAAGTAGGGAAATCTGGCAAGCATAACAAGTCGCAGCACACACTCCTGAATACATTTCTGTTACACAAAAGCTTTATACCTCAATATACACCAGCTATGATGTCATCCTACATGTCAAACAGTAAAAACTATCAGATGGAGAGACAGGTTAAGGGAACATACATCTATAACGTATTTAGGTGTTAGGAACATCAATGGCTGCCCCATATCAAGTAGGCACGCGTGGAGCCAACTCTAACTACGCATAATACAGATAATAGTAGAATAGCAGCAACAGATTGGTTTCTGCAACAGTGTATGGTCCACCATCACATTGGCCACCCCGATTGGTTGGCACTTTTCCATCCTTGGACACTCGGCTCGTTAGCTGCACGTAAGCAAAACGAAACCCAGGTGCAGAGAACAACGTCAGACAACTGCCCACTTGGCCAATTAGCCTACCATCTCTCATCAGTTAGGCCCCAAGCCAAGGCCTCCTCTTTATAGTTGACCTTGCTGACTGTTCTCTTCCTCAGAACTTTAAAGGGAGTGGAGGTACATTGCTATCTTCATCTGGAGCGTTATGAATAAACCTTGTTTTCTGGTCTTGCACCACATGTGAAGAGAATGATTTTGTCTATCTTATCCTCCTATTTAGTGCTATTTGATTCAATTCTACTCGGTGCTTTTATTGTCCTTGGCCTCTGGAGGGTTGGTTGCTCTGTCTTGCATATGCTTTCTGCATTTTTGTTCAATACTTGGTACTAGCAAATGTTTATTCCTTTGCTTAATCTAAGAGAAATATGTCCTACGCACATGGCTTATCTTCAGACTCCTTTTGTGCTTTGCAATTGCTTCTTGCTGCGGCATCCTTGATCCTAAGCCAAATATTGTTATTGCGCAAATTTGGATTTCAGAGTCTGTCGCTCTCTGCAGCCTTGGTCTCTTTTTTTTTTAAAGCTTATTATACAAAACCGATATCCATCTTTTCAACATGGCTGCTTTATTTGTGTTATATTTCCTATGTTTAGAAAGCTTCTATATGCCTCATCTACCTTGCGCTTATGAGTATATACATCTACTGCATCTTTTCTCACTTAGCTTCGAAGTGTATAGGATTTCTTTGTATTTGCATATTTGGTTACTTTGTTACTTCAGTCACATCTTCATTCTTTGAGTATTATTTTATCGTATCAGTGCACCCACATCTTTTCTTCATGATATCACTTTACACCTGTCACACTTTACTTCTAGTTCTTCCACGTCCAGTGGTGTCTGCAAACTTCCCTCTACCACATCAGTTTGAGGGTACATTTGGTACGGTTGACTGAGCGCATAACGTCCATCATATCTTCTATGCAATATTGGGATTAAACCGTGTGTCCTACACAGTGCTTTTTTGTTGTTCTTCCAATATGACGGGTGTGGGGGCAGGGGGCTCCAGGAGTGATGTGTACATCAGCTTCTCTACGTTCTCCTCTCTGGTAGAGTCCTCAGCCACCTTCTCAATCTTTTTCACCTTCTCTTTGCAATCCATATATTTATCACCCCCATCAGGTCACCTGCATTCTCTGTGTGTTCATCCACCCTCCAGGACATATGGCAACACTCCCCAGTCAGTTGACAGAATAACAAACGTCCTACATAGTTCTTATGATCCTTAAGGTAATACAACTGTGTTCCTGGGGGTGCCAGAGGACTTTCTTTCAGGTGCTCACAAGTGGTGCTCTCGGGTCCGTCTGTGCTCATCAGTCACAGCATTCACCTCATTCATTATCTTCATCCCAATAGCTTTCTTTGCTGTTGTACCATCCAATGATTATTCTTACAAAACAGAATCCTAGCCATACCAACACTAATATTGTTACCAGCAGTTTTAAGGCATTTGCCATCCAGGTGGGAACATATGAGAACACACATGAAAACCATAATCTTTGGTTTCATTTGCTTCTTCCTCCATTTTCGTGTGCAGGGTCGACAGCATAGTTATTGCTTCTGTCAAGGTTCCATTATTTCCATAGTGGGCAGGTTGTAACTAAAGCAAGAAGGCCCGATCTTGGCGCACACCTCTCCTTCCATTGCTGTAATCAAGTCCAAGACATAACTGTTCTGAAGGGTCATGAGTCTGGTGGCCCTCAATTGTTCTCTAATCACATTAAATCCTTGTATTGTTGTTTTGATTGTAGCAGTTCCCACCCGATTTGTAACCATTTGGTGTTCACTGCAGTTTGAATTCCTGTCATTAATATAGCTGTAAATATCACAGCCGTTCTACAGAACAGCTTGTGCTCATCTGGAATAGCATGGTATGCTTCTATTGATTTTGCCGGAAAGTAGTTCTCTCTTCTGTCCGATTACGTTAAGAGACCTTGTCTTCCTTCAATGTACATCCATTTTCAAAAACACTGATCTATGTGGAGATCACTTTGAGGATCACCAACGTAGGAACAATTATCACCACTATAGAACATATTCCTTCCCAACTTTTAGGTAGCTTCATATATGCTTTAGATCCACAATCCCAATAGTGATCCATTATCACAGCAGTTCCTCCTGTCATTCCAGGTATGTCAATTATTTGCAGACATCCTTTATTTTCCCCAACTTTGGTCGAATCTCTGTTTCTAAAACAGTGTTGCATTCTTCATGGGTAGTATGGATTCAGGTCTTGTTTCATCTTCAACCCATGTTAATAACTTTGCATACTTGGCCCAGTCTTTAAGACAATCATCATTCACTATTTACTGGTGCTGTCACCAATAAGTGTGCACTGCATAGCAACATTCCTGCTTCCCATCCTGTACTGGTGGATAATTGTCCATATACCAATAGCGGAGGTCGCTCCCAGCATCTTGGTGTTTCCCAATTGTCAGCACAATGGAGTCTCTTTTGTTCAACAATACTGATCTCCTCTCCAGTTAAACCACTGAGTGAGTACAGGAGCCTTCTGCTCTTCCAATCAAGGTCTTTCTCCATCTTATGTATCTTTAAGTGTCTTCGTATGGGAACGTTCTCTTCGACATCCATCGTAGAGTTGCCCATTTCCTTTAAATTGTCCTCTAGTCATGCATGCTGCTAGATGGCTAAGGCACGTCATTTCATGTACAGGTATTTCTCTTGCAATTCATGTTCTGGCTGTGCTCATGGCATAAGGGATGAGATAACATACATAGCAGCTCTCATCTGACATTCTCCTCCCCAGCCCACACGTGTTGATACCACGTGTTTTCTTTAGATGGGCCAAATTATCAAGATGGCATGCATTACTTACCGTAAAAGCATTTGATGATTGTATCTGTTTAGATTCACATGCTGTGCATATAGTCCGACATCCAGTGGTCACCGCAGAGTATTGCATCTTGTCTTTCGAGAATCGAAAGGGGACGTTGACATGGGCATGACAATAACACTATGCCTAATGTGACGTGTGGTGTACCCAAAAATCCCTCTCACGTTGAGGTCCCTCAGATTGTATTTTTTCTGCCATGATGGAGCCTATGACTAACGTGAGTGAATACAGAAAAGAGAGAAAATAGTAAGACGTCCATGTTCCTTCCATCCGAGTGTGGAGGAAGAGTGGGCGCATGTGAATCTAAGCAGATACAATCATCAGAAATGCCTTTACGGTAAGTAATTCATGTCTTCTGATGCTTGTTAATCTGCTTAGAATCACATGCTGTGCAGAGACTAGCAAGCAGTACCCAGAGTTGGAGGTGGGTTTTGAGATGGAACAGTAGTGAAAAGATGTCTTAGTGCTGCTGGTCAAACCTGAGAATCAGACCTAGAATGAGTGTCTAGGCAACAGTGTTTTGTAAAGGTATGTACAGAACTCCAGGTTGCCGCTTTGCAAATGGACTCTATGGGAACATTTGCAATGAATGCTATGGAAACCCCAGTGCCTCGAGTAGAATGCGCTCTAGGCTTGAAGGGCAGTTCTCTCTTAGTAAGAGAGAAACAGTGTGATGCATTTTACAATCCACCTACAGATAGTAGATTTGGAGACCGGGTCTCCTCCTCTACCTGCTGCCACTGAAATGAAAAACTGATTTGTTTTTCTTAGTGGTCAAGTTCTTTCCATGTAAAACACCCATGTTCGAGGGGTTCTGAAAGAACGTTGGTAGTTCTATGGATTGGTTCACATGGAACATTGAAATTAATTTAGGCGCAAACCTAGGGTGAGTGCGCAGAAACCTATGGTGAGTGTGCAGAACCACCTTATCTCTGAACTGTTACTAAGGGGTCTAGAACTCAGAGCGCCTGTAGTTCACTTACTCTCCTAAAGGAAGTAATAGCTATTAAAAAGGCAGTCTTGTAGGCGAGATCTTTGAGACTTGCTCTATGCATGGGCTCGAAAGGAGACCACATAAGTCTAGTCAACACCACGTTCAGGTCCCATCCGGGAGCTGGGTTAGAAATGGGAGGGTGAATTCTCTTTACTCCTTCCATCAAAGCCTTAATAACTGGTATCTTCCAACACAACACCTTCTGTTGTGATGTAGTGTAGGCTGCAAGAGCAGCTAAGTGAACCTTTAGAGAGTTAAAGACCAGGCCTGAGTCAAGTGAATGAGTCAGGTACAAAACAATGTGTGTAGGAGAGCAGTCAATGGGGTTGATGCTCTTACAGTTGCACCAGATGACAGAACGCATCCACTTACTGGAATAGCAATATCGAGTGTTAGGTTTTCTTGCCTCCTTGAGTATTTCCATATATCTCTGAGGAAGTTGTAGGTGCCCAAACTCTGACTTCAGGAGCCAGGCTGCTAAGTTCAATGTCTGCAGGCATGGTTGAAGTGTCTTCCCTTTGTCTTGCGACATGTTTTACGGGCAAGGCAGTTTCATCGGAGGAGATGGAGACATCTCCATCAGATGAGCGAACCAGGGTTGGCGGGCCCACATGGGTGCCACCAATATCATTGTGACTGGTTCCTGGTGCATCTTGTGCACCATCTTGTTGAGAAGGGGGGTGGGGGTGGAGTGTAAACAAATTTCCCTGACCATGTTATCCAGAGTCTGTTCCCCTTGTAATGGTTCTGGGGGTACCTGGAGGCGTAATCTTGGCATTGAGTGTTCTCCAGAGTTGCAAACAAGTCAATCTCTGGAAAACCCTGTTCAGCGAAAACGATGGAGACGATGTCTTCGTGTAACCGCCATTCGTACTCTATTGGTAGTGGGAACTCTCTGCTGAGTAAGTCTGTCAGAGGATGGAGTTCCCCTGCAACATGTTGAGACAGCAGAAATGTTCTTTTTGAGAGTGCACTTCCAAATGATCTAGGACAGTTTGGACAGCCCTGGAGAGCGAGTGCCCCCTTCTTTGTTCAGATAGTACATGGCCATTGTGCTGTCTGAGAGGATCAGGACCGTCTTTTCCTGCAACTGAGTTTGAAAAGCTTTCAGCGCTTTGAACACCGCTAACAGTTCCAACAGGTTTATGTGGTTGGATGCTATGTCTGACTACCAAACTGCGCTGTCTGATGAAGCAGGTGAGCTCCGCACCCTGTGAGAGATGCGTCTGTAGTTCGAGCGACCTCCACTACGGGGCTGGGGAAGGATTTCCCTATCAAGAGGTTCTCCCTCGACCACCATCGTAGCGAGAGACAGAGGGCTGGTGAGACAACCACTATATCGTCCCATTGTCCGCTGGCCTGACACCACTGGCTGTTGAGCCACTCCTGCATTGGACGCAATCGTGCGTGAGGAACCAAATAAATACATGACGCCATCATTCCTAACAGACACATAGCCTTGCGTACCATCACCTCTCGGCTGGCTACATACTGAGGGATATGAAACAGCATGATCTGGACTCCCCCGTTTGAGGGGGAAGATGAGGCCATCCTTTGTTCGAATTAGAGGCCCTAGGAACTGCTTGAACTGACTGGGGTCTAGGCTGGATTTCTTCTCGTTGATGGAGAATCCCAGACTGCATAAAAGATCTATTGTTCTTTGGGTATTTGACAGACAGGTTTCGTAAGAGTCCCCTGTTATGAGCAAGTCGTGGAGGTAAGGATAAACCGGGATGGATTGCC
Source organism: Ambystoma mexicanum (assembly GCF_040938575.1). Taxonomy (NCBI): domain Eukaryota; kingdom Metazoa; phylum Chordata; class Amphibia; order Caudata; family Ambystomatidae; genus Ambystoma; species Ambystoma mexicanum. The sequence goes on along the minus strand of NC_090931.1, from coordinate 273,989,603 downwards.
TGTGCAGGTGTGCTGCTGACACTGCTAGTACCTTTGTAGATACCCTTGGTATGGAGGCTATGTCGAAGGGTAGCACCTTGAATTGATAGTGTTCGTCTTGTATCATGAATTTGAGGTATTTTCTGTGCACCGGCAACAATGAAATATGAAAGTATGCATCTTTCATGTCCAGTGTTGCCATGTAATCCCACTGTGAGAGCAGGGGAATTTCTTCCTGCAGAGTGACCATGCAGAACTTTTGTGGCTTTACAAATTTGTTCGCTGGGCGCAGATCTAATACAGGGCGCATGGCGAGATCCTTTCTGGGTACAAGGAAGTACACTGAATAAATACCTTTGTTTACCTGTGAAAGAGGAACGACCTCTATGGCTTCCTTTTCTTGTAGTGTTTCGACTTCCTGAAGAAGGATACACAGATGGTCTGGCGTCAGTCTTGCGCATGGAGGTCTTAACGTTGGGTACCGGCAGGCCTATATACAGTACCCATGGACCACGGTCTTTAGCATCCACTGGTCTGTTATTCTCCCCTCCCATGCCTGAAGGAATGATGTTCGCCGGCCCCCGACTGGGGAGGCATGGGAGGGGACCCGGATCTTCAGGTAATTTTGAACCTGAGGCCGGGGAGCCTCTGGGGGTAGAGTTACGGCCCCTTCCTTTCCCACAACGCTGACCCCTTTGGAAGTACAGGGTGGCTGGTTCCTTGTGGAGAGGACCAATTGTTTACCCAGGTGTACTGGTTTTGAGGGAAGCGTTGGCCACGAAAAAGGCATCTGGACCCAGTTCCTCGCCTTGTGGAGTTCTTTTGCGCGAGTTGGTCTAGCGTCTTCAGGGTGTCATGCTCCTTTGCGGTCTAGAGAGCTTTGTCGACCGCTCTTCCAAACAGGGTGGATTCTTCCAAGGGTTTATTAATAAGTGACACTTGAGTTTCTGGCTTAAACCCAGAATTTCTTAGCCACGCGTGTCTCTTTAGCCGGGTGCCCTGAGCCAACGATCGACCCGCTGTCTCAGCGGAATCCAAAGTGTTCTTGAGTATACTTTAGTTTACTTGTCTGCCCTCGGTTACCGTGAACAGAAGACTAGTCCACAGCAGTTCAGGAACCGCCAGCAGGCCTTCCTGTAACATGGCCCATTGAGCGTCTGCGTAGCTGGCTAACAAGGTAGTATTGTTAGCAATGCACGTCGAAAAGGCTGCTGCAGCCGTGACCCTCTTTCCTAGGGCGTAGAGTCTTTTACACTCTTTGTCTAGGGGTCCCTCTCAGTTTGACAGGGGAACCCCTGCCCTTTTTCTTGTAGTGGGCACCACCAGTGAGTCTGAGGTGGAGTGACCTCTGATATAAAGGGTATCAGAGGGGGGTGGGGGGGGCGAAATAGCTTCTCAATCCTTGGATTAACTGCACTTGTGAGTGCAGGTGTTGATAACGAGGGAGCCAGACGCTTTTTAATTGATTTAAGAAGAGGAATAGCCAGGCTGGCCGGCGGTTTCTCCAAGAATGTCCTCCACAAAGTCAGCCTCAGCAACAGCTTAATCGGTGGCTATCTTTAAATGTTCTGCTGCTTTGCGCAACATGGCATTAAACGTCATTTGATCGTCCACTGGAGAGGGCTGTCTAGTGGGAGTGGTCTGTGGGGAATCCAAATACAGGGCATGTGAAACTGGAGAAGGATTTGGAGACTGCCAGGGTCCCCCATAACCGGGTTTTCCTCCCACCCCTCTGAGGGATCATGCATATCCTCAGTGTCAATGAATTGATCATCATCCCGAGTGTCTGCAGGAACCTCCTCCTCAGTGAGGTCGTAAGTGTACACATCCTTTCAGCCACAGGGTTCAAAAGGGCTTCTTCCTGTGGTCTTTTAGGGGTGGATTGCTCTGAGAGGGTTACAAACCTATCAAGCCTCTCCATACAATTTTCAAATGTTTCCCTAGTCCAAACAGAAAATCTAGAGGCGGAAAGGGCTCTTGAATACGATCCTCTGATGCTAAACGTCGAGATTTTTGACTCGACGCCAAAGAAATACCTTCTTTGCCTTCCGAAAACTCTTCCCGGGGGTCCGACAGAGGTTACGTGTCCCTGTGCTTCTCATTAGGCTTGGCGGAGGGTTCCGGTATTTCCTTCAGCCTATCTTCGATTTCGACGAATCCTTGGGCTTTCCCATGGTCGTCAGCAAATCCCTTGACTGACGCTTCTGAGCGTCCGCACAAACAATTCTCGCAATGCTTTCTCCACAGTAGGGAGACGCGTAGCCTGGGCCTGCGGTTGTACAGTCTTTGGCAGAACCGGGCCTTGTTGCCAGCGGACGCCTTCTTATGATGCGTTTCAACGGGTTATGGAATATTGGGGGTAGCGCCATTCACTTTTGAGTGCCTGGTCGCTAGGCGCATCTGTGGCTGCGGTGAGGGCTGCCGATCCCGGCGGCTGGCGGGCACAGCCAAAACTTCTGGTGTGCCTGTTGGCGCTGTGGACCGCTTCGACTTCGAAGACTGGCCAGCGGTTGTGTTTAGTGAGTTGAAAGTGTTAATCTTTGTGTTAGGGAGAATTCTCTCTTTAGGCTGAATTTCCTAACCTAGTGAGCCCCCCAGCAGCTTTGCTGGATTTCTGGAGTTTGTTTTTTCCTCCTGCCCAGAGTGAGACTCTTTCTCCCACTCTTGGACATGATGTATGGTATTCCTTTGATTGGTAATGTGTTTTATGGGCTATGGGGTCCTTTACTCAATAGGGTCTCATGTGTTTTTCCTATGTGTGTTACACAGCACCCTCCGTGCAGTAACACAGGGGTGTCTTAGTGACACCCCACCGTAGACTCCATACCCTGGGACTGACTGTCTCCCAGGGCATGTAAGGTCACCATTGGCTTTACTGGTCCCAAATTATTAACAGAAACCAGTACAAACCATCATATAGTGGACGTACTGGTCGGGGCAATTCGATTGCTCCGGGGTCTGTTAGTCGAGGGGGCACGTCTCCGTCCCCCCTGATCGAGTTTTGGCTGGTGGCAGTGGAAACTACTTTTTATATTCGACCGCGAATATTTTCCTATGGGATTTTCCCATTGTTCGAGGCTACCAACTTTAATTATTTAATTCTCCTAGCCTTGAACATACTGCCTCTTTATTTAATTAATATTAATTCTCCGGTTGGTATTTTTTGCCAAGACTCGATTCTAAAATGGCGTTTGTGTTCTCTTCTGTGACTCCAACCCAAGTCGAGCCCTTTGTTCCACTTTTTGGCGGGCTTCTCCACAGAAGCCTCCAAAAGTGGTGCCACTCTGGGTACCACAGGGGGTGTGGGAGGGGATTTTGGCACCCTGGACTGAGTTACCTTGGTAACTCAAGTCGCACTCTTGTGTGATTGGCCCAAGTGCCGGCTCACCACTTAGCATGTTTGAGTGACAGCTAGGCTGAGTGAATGAGGGTTTTCTGCATAAAAGCAGGGCTTTGGGGATTGGAACTTCAGAAGTCGCCACAGGACCTGAGAATCCGACGAGGGAGAAGCTGAGCCGACCTACCACGACGACACCGCCGGTGGAGCCCTGCAGAACCGACACACCACTTCCGTGACGACCGAGAAGATCTCCCGGCTGGAGAGGCTTCTTCCCCTGACTGGTGGCCACAACCAGTTTTCCTTTTTTTCTTCGCACCCCAGCCCGCTGTGTGGTCGAACTGCCCATGCCAAGCATCGGGGCAGCCGGATAACCACTCACTACTGAACCGCGAATCGCCGGACCGCTCCTTGTACCTGAGAAACTCCACGGCTGGTTTCTTCCCTGGCAGTGCAACGGACTCCTGTCTTCCTCCACGACGAGATCCTCTCTTCCCCCGGACGAAGCACCGACTTGCACCTGCTGCCAGGAACAACTGCCCCCGCTGGAGCGTTCTCACCACTTTAAGGTACCGTGTCCGCCAGGCCTCCCTTTCTAAAGATTGCTACAAGGTAATAACTCCTTAACCTTCTGGACTGGGCTGGCCGCCTTGACCCTCTAACTGGTCCCTTTCTTTGGTCCAACTCCTTTTTGAACCTTTACAAGACTTTCGTGCACTGCAACCGTGTGACCTTGGACACATTTCGTTTGGATCCTCTGAAAGTGGATCCGGCCTCTTGAACTCTAACTTCACGGTTTTACTTTGCCTTTCTCTCTTGTTATGTTCTGATAAAAGTGTTGGGATCCGTTTCAACTTGTTCTCTGCTCTTCTCTCCCTTTTCAAAACAAATTATTAGAGTGCCATCTACGTTAAGCGCTCACCGCTGTCTGAAACTATGTGGGGTTTTACTTAAGACTTGTCTAATATTCTTTTAAGGGAGTGTATATCTTTTAGTGACCGTGTTTTTGAATTGCTTACTATTAGTGCCTGTGTGTTTTTCTAGATGTGGTTTTAAATAAATAATTACATCTCTTTTACACCAATCCCTGGTCAGTGTTTACTTGTTCTACTGTGTTCTCTTGACCTATTGTGAATACTCTGTATACTGCCTAACTCTTCTTGAGGGAAGTCCGACTGCTCAGCCACAGCTAGCAAGTGAATCTGTGTGGTACAGACTGCTACCAAGTGGGTTTACTCCCAAACACCTGTAGTCCTAAATCTTTTGCAGTGGTCCCAGAGGGAACTGCACAGGTTTCTGCCTAACACTTTGTTACTGGGGTGTACAGTACCCACAGCAGTGCCTGAACCGTGCCTGGCGGTGCTAGGGACAGACTATGCAGAGCGCTCCGCCGAAAGGTCAACAACCCCCGAGTCGAGGGCTGCTCGTCACTGATGCCCTTGTCGCACTTGGCGGTTGCGGCAGCGGGAGAACTTGACTCGGCCTTCGACATCCCGTAGGCCGCCCATCGCTTGACACAGCGCTCCTTCAATGTCTTCGGACGGATGAGCTTGCAAGCCACACAACCTTTTTCTTCGTGATTGAGGGGCAAGCAACGGTTACACCGTCAATGCTTATCACTCCAAGGAAATTTGCCCTTGAAAAAAAGTTTAGGGTGTCCCTCAGCCCCCCTAAAGTGCAGCCTACCATTTTCAGTTTTTTTCTTTGCTTACCAAACTTCCCTTGGCGCAGATGGGCACATTGGTGTGGCAATCTGCCCCCAGGGTGCCCAAACCCTACTACCTCATTCATTGGAGGGTCTGTCTGACATTTTGGGGTGGGCTTCTCGCCCAACCCCAAATGGAGTGTGGGGGGCACCTCATGCAGCCCTCCCTGGGGGCAGATTTCTGCCCGTAGGAAGGGGCAGATGAGTTTTCACTGTGGGGGGTGAGGTTCAGTAGACCACCAGGGATGGCTTGCAAGGTGGAGAATGATTGGAAAGTATGAGTGTAGATTTGTTTTTGCTGGGGTGACCGTAGGTAACAAGTTTTTTGTTTCGTCAGCTTTTTCTACGTGAGCAGCTGCAACGTTATGCGAGTACTGTTTAATATTCTATGGTTAGGGCCCACTGTCAGTGGGGTGGGTGAGTCTGGGGCTGGATTGTTGGTGGTGTGGGTGGGAATGGGCCGTCTGGGCAGATATTTTGGTGGGTTGGGACACAATTGCAGGGGCAGGCCACAAATTGCCACCCATGACAGCAGAACATTGGCGTTTCCCTGGGAGTGGATGTCTCCCATGTAGGTTGTCCACCTGCAAGCCAAGTCTGCACCTCTGGCTGTGCTACGTTACAGATGACACCTCCGGGGAGGAATGGGGATCCTGCTAGGGGCTCCCTGGAGCCGCCGCTGTGCTTAGGGGACGGTACACCCACATGGTACATGGATGTCCAAGGCCGGCAACATCACCTCCAACCGTCCTAGAGTTGCGGCTGGGCTGCATTACAGCTTTTCCCTTCAGGGAAGTATTGGCACACTGCCGGGACTCCCTGGTGGGGAAAATTTGTAATGCAGGCCAGCCAGGGTTCTAGCAATGTCGGGGGTAATGTCCCTGGCCTTGGGCACCCTTCTCCCATGTGGGTCTTTAGCTGGGCTTGTGGGTAATACATTCTGGGGAGATTTGCGCAAGTCAGACATCTTTGGATTCCCACAGGTGTCTTTACAGAAATGCATGGGGTTCCCTGTTTTCCTTGGTGGCTTGAACACCCTAGGCCCATATCTGTATGGTGTGCGCTTCTGAAAAAAATCCTGAAATTCAGCTGTTGGAAAAGACTTGGGGTTAGCCGCGTTTTCGGCTTTCCCCTTGGTGCCCAGGTAGGTGCACCCACACATGTGAGGTACCATTTTCATCAAGAAACCTGTGGGAACGCGGGAAGGTAGGCCATGTGTTGTTGGTGGCGTGCTTCAGTGGGTGAGCCGAGTGAAATGTGTGGAAATTGGGGTTTTTTTCGCCACATTTCGACATTGCCGGGGTTTCTGGGTAATAAATTCTGGGCCGATTTGCGCAAGTCAGACCTCTGCGGATTCCCACGCGTGTCCTCTTTTTGGAAATGCATGGGGTTCCCTGTTTTCCTTAGTGGCTTAGACAACCTAGGCCCATATCTGTATGGCGCGCGCTTCTGAAAAAATCCTGAAATTCAGCTGTCGGAAAAGACTTTAAGTTAGCCATGTTTTAGGCTCCCCCCCCTTGGGGCCGAGGTAGGTGCACCCACACATGCGAGGTACCATTTCCGTCGGGACACCTGTGGGAATGAGGGGAGGTATGACATTTGTTTTATTTGCATGGTTTTCATAACGTTTTGACCCATTTGCTGGTGCCCTTTGACCCACAACCCTTTTATTTCCCAAATGTGCCCTATATTTAGTCGCTGCTTTAAGCAACATACACTTTGGTAACCTGTACAAGTCACCTACCCTTGAAAAGGTTGCCTGTGCCCTTTCAAAAAAATGTATGCTTGCCGTTCCTCACCACATTGGTTATCCTGATTTACTTTTTTTCATTATTATTTATTTGTTTTGGTTTTAAATGAAAAACCTTTACAAAGAAGAAATCACCATAATACAAAACAAAAATGACCAGAGATAAACAAGGGCGACCTAGGTAAGACCGAGCGAGGCCCTCGATTTACTTGAACGACTGACACTTAACTTTTGAACTTTGAAGTATGGAACATTTTTCTAAAACTTTTACTATTGCAGCCGTGAGCATAATTTCTTGGTATGCGATCAGTCTATCCCAAAACAGGTCACACATTAAGCTCACCTCTTTAGCTACAACTCTTCTGAGCAACAACAGTCTTGTTTCCCAAGTCCCCTCGCACTCCATTAATAAATGTTTGAGGGATTGATGGCTTGGAGGATCACAATGTCTGCAAAGTTTAATGGCTCTATCACCCTGGTTTCTTCTAGCCAATATTTCTCCCGAATGAGCGATGTTGTGTCTTAGTCTCATGAAGTTACTTCTTATAGCTCTATCTGGGAACTTTTGGAGGTAGCGAGGAAGAGAACCCAATTTTCTATCCTCTTTCAGAAAAAAGTTTGGAGGGTTAAGGTTTCTTACTCCATCGATGGTGATGGTCCAGTCTTTTGTTTCCAAAAGCTTTTTTACCTTCATTGGGCTGCAAGAAAGGGTTTCTAACGTTGTTTCAAGCCTAATCAGAATATCTCCCACTTTCTTCTTCAGTCCATTGAGTTGTTTTCATTTAGCTTTTTTAAGATGTTCATTTACGTCGAAGTAGAGGGTAGACTGACCAGCTATTATTTCATGATAAAGGGAAAGAAGTTTCCAATCGGCTCGACAACCCAATGAGATCAGACCCAACTCAAATCTGAGGCTCACTAATGGTGTGCACATTGGGAGGTTTAATGAGGTTTTCCACAGAAGCCCCTCAGCTTTGTCCCAGTTATAATGCCAGAGCAAAGGTTTTGCTTCTAGTCCATACAGAAGTACCGGGACTACTTTGGCTGTACAGTATTTGATAAGTGGGAGAATAGAAAATTTGCAGAATTTGCCATTCAATTTCTTCATTTGAGAAGTGATCTTTGTGGCTTTGTCCAGGATAAACGTAGAGCCTTTGTTCTGAGAAGGGGAAGCTAAGATTTCGTAACCGAGGTAAGTTCTTCAACCCGGGGGACTGCTTTTCCGTCCAAAACCCATTTTCTTGAACCCAGGTTTTTTTTTAGGGTGTTTGAAAATGAGAATCTTGGATTTCATTGGGTTAATTAATAGCCCATTTAGTATAGCATATGCCCCCAATTTGGACAAAAGCTGCTGCAAACCAATCGCCGAACTGTCCAGCAAGATTAAGTCCTCCGCATATGCCAACCAGTGAACTCTCCTCCCGTTTAGCCTCGGACTGGCCATTGAGGAAAAAGCCAAAAAATCTCCAAGGTCTGACGGGAAGAAGTTGAAAAACAGGGGAGCTCCGAGGCAGCCTTGCCTCACCCCTTTGGAGACCTGTATTTTATCTGACAGATGACCCAGATCATCCAACCTCACTCTTATAGTAGTGTTCCTATGCAGTTCCATAAGCATTGCTAGTAGAGAAGCTGGTATCCCCCAACTATGGAGTTTCCGCCACACAAGGGATCTATCAACTAGATCAAATGCTTTGGACAAGTCAACCCAAGCACCACAGAGAGGAACACCTTATTTCTTACTTGAGTTTTCACTAAGTAGGTTCAGAATGAGCCCATTGAGAGCCCTTTTCTGAAACCGGTTTGATGTCGAGATAGAATCTGCTTGGAATCCACCCAGAGTGTGAGGTCTTTTAGCAGAAACCGCATGAAAATGTTGCTATCGATGTCAAGGAGGGCGATAGTTTGCCGGGCTTAGCCGATCGCCACCCTTGAAAAATGGAATGACCGTAGCGTTCTTCCATGATGGTGGAAAAACCCTGTATTGCAAAATTTCCTTAAAGAGGCAATTTAGCAGCTTGGCCCACATTTTTGGATGGTCTTTAAGGACCTGATAGGTAAATCCATTGGGACCTGCTGCTTTCGATGTAGAGGATGATAGAATAAGGTCCACCATATCCTGTTCCTCGAATGTGAGAGACCAATATGTATCTGGTGGCAAAATAAAATCAATGGACCCAGTTTGTTTAAAGTTGTTTGACAAATGTTCCACCCATTATTGCTCTGGGACCAAATTACAAAGAGAGCTATTCCGACCACTCTCTAATTCAGAAGTTTCTGCAGTTATTTGCATTGTGTAGATAGAGCATTCTTTCTCCGTCTTCTTGTATTTTCTGGTGTTTATGATTTTTTGACCAGTTTCTATAGGTCTGTTTGGCCAGTCTTAGATGATCTTTACGTATAGTTGGATCATCCTGCCCATTTCTTATGCGATGCAATGTTTGCTGTAAGCTTCTCTTTTTCCTTTGCGTTTCTTCATTGAAGAGGTGAAGATGTTCTTGCTTATCTACAACCTTTGTTTCGCTTGGTGGGCAAATGGACCATACGAACTTCCCAAATTTCTCTGGGTGGTATTCATCATGCCATGATGGAGGGATTTCTCCTAGGAGTTTGTTCAGTATTTTTCCACCCTGTTTATATTTTACTGCTCTAAATTTTCCTTTACGACCTTCGATTTCCTGAGTAGTATTAGTGTGCCAAGACTTCTGTATATCAGAAAACAGCAGTTCTAGAATTGCATGATCATTCCCCCCCCTTTCCAATTTAGGGAAAAATTTGGACAAAGAATTGAGAGACCGGGAGAAACAAAGATGTAATCTAAGGTGGACTCGAGGGACCCTTGATGCCAGTTTGCGCCCGTTTTATCATCGCCCTTGAATTTTACATGGATCATTTCGAGGTCCCAAGAGGTCAAAAAGTCTCTCCACAGTTTTCCTTTTCGTAGTTTGCTCAATTTCAGAGTCACCAGCAAGCTACTCCTAGGGTGGATATAATCTGCATTTAAATCCCCTGCTAATAAAATGTGTATTCCTTCATGTTCGGTCTTCACCATTGTAAGTACAGAGTCCAGAATTTCTAGGAAGTACTGGAGTTTTGAATTGACGGGATTCCAGTAGATGTTGGTAATTGCCATACTGAGGTGAGGTGCAGCCATTTCTAGTTTTAATTTACAGGCTTGGATCCCCGCTTCATGATTACATAAAGGTGTGATCTCTTTTATACTGGAGTTTCTAATTGCAATTATCATCTCACCTGCTGGTCTCCCTTTTAATTTGTGAGATGCTTGAAGATTTAGAATTGTAAAGCCCTCCATCTCGATAGGATTGGCCAACCAAGTTTCCTGGAGTAGCAGAATGTCATTTTGTCCTAAAAGTTCCTCTCTCACTTTCTTGTTTCTCAGGAAACTATGGCCTCTTGTATTCCAGGAAACTACCCTTAAACCCCTTTGCCTAAAGACTATTTTCCTCAACACCCAGTTTCATGAATATTTGGGAGATAATCTCTGGGAGTTTAGCTATAAGGTTCTCATTTAAACTTCAACCTACTGCCATTGTCCTGCCCGATTCTCTTGTATTCCCAGCTAGTCCCTCATTTTTTAAATCTTCCTCCACCCCTGCTTGTTTTAAGCTAGGGTCAGTCTCAGATAAACCCTCCTCACTGGTCTTATAGACGATCAGGCCATCTCTGACGAGATCATTCTTGTTATTGAAGAGGGCTTGTTGAGCTCTGCTAAAATTCAATCCAATTTCCACGTAAAACGTGTCCTCCCTTAATGGAAATTTGACGTGCTCAACCTCTGACGAAAAAAGGAATATATTATGTTTTCTTTTATCTCAGACAATAGCACAGATCTACAAAGTAATTTAATTTATTTGTATTTTGTTTAACCAATCTCAAACACATCTTTGGGATTTCGAAGTCAGCCACATCCAATTCATCATTTTTCTTTACAGGTGTAGTTTGTGATGGTCCATCAATCCCCTGGGTGGAGGATACAAGATTTTTATATTTACCCGTGCCATTCCAGCTATTAATCTCATGTGATGTAGGACTCAGTACCCCTTCATCTTGAATATAGATCGAATGGTGAGGGACAGTCTGAGCTGTAGGAAGAACTGGTTTTGGCAAAGGTTTCAAAAATATGAGGGCTAGTTTCACATTAGTGTTTGTGATCACTTTAGTAGACTCCAGAGTAGAGTTTTCTTGATGGGTCTTTTTCCTTGTTTTTTAGGAATATCGGAGCAATCTTCATGTTTTCATGCGCTTTTTTTCCACCTTATGTCTTCAGGACCTTTTTTGGAGATATTACAGGGTCTGTTTGTAGACCAATACTTATGAAGAATTTGAAGATCTATTTTTTGATGCGAGAGCCCCTTTTTTCCATGTTTTTCCCAGTAACAGATTTGATGGCATTATTTTGATTTGGACTAGAGCTCTGTAGCATGTCAGGAACCAAATTGACGGATGCAATAGTTTCTGACAATTGCTCGTCAGTTGGCAGAGCCAGATTTTTTAGGAACGAATTTGTGCCTGTATTTTTCGTAACTAGGTTCTTCTGATTTTTGTTTTTTTCAGGGCTCTTTTCAACTGCTGCAATATGGTGGTAGATTTTGCACTGCACCCTCTTTTCCTTTTTTGCCTTTTTCTCCCTTTAAAGTTTTGAGAGGCCACTGGGATCCATTTTGTTTCTTTACAGGAAAGGCCTTTTGGGGCCTTTTCATTCCCTCCCAACGAGCTATCGGGGATCTCTTCTATCACATCAATATGTATGTTAGCCAATCTCCTAAATTCTTCTAAAATTGAGTCTGATAGTGGAGTATCAAAGATTGTGATGTCCTTAGGGGCCTCTTTCCTAATGTGCTGGCCATGGGTTTGAAAGTTTGAAACTTTCCTTGGGAAATCTTTTAAGAGTTCCTGTGTAACAGCATTCCCCTTGGAGCCCTCCTTCAATAAGCTGTAAATTTGGGAGATGTCCAGACCTTGTTTCACACTTTCAACTTGCATATCTTTTAAGGTGGGGACCAGAATGGTGTTCATGATATTACTTAGAGACACCATAGCTGATTCATTCTTGGACATTTCAGTAGTTAGTTCCAGCAGTAAGCCAGCCTGAGTCTGCACCTCCGTTTTTAAAAAACTGAGACCAGTGAGTTTAAAACAAAGCTAAGTGCTGCCAATGTACTATTGCTGGTTTGAGGAGAGTCACTGCTAAGGGCAGTAACAGGGCCATCAGGAGGAACTTGAGGAGTGATGGATATTACCTAGTTTTGTGAATTAATGGCTGAGGGCAGAAGGATATTCTGAGGCCTTTCATGAGGGGATGGCCTCTCTTCATCCTCTTGGGCACCATGCAGAGGCTGCCATATACTAATAGATAAATCGGTCACATCATTCACACTTGTTTCTTTTCCTGGGGAAATGATCGTTTATTCTGCTCTGTATCTTCTTTGTAGTGATTGTGTATTCTAATCCCCGCTTCCAACCTTTCTCAATGAGGGAAATAGGAGCAGTTTCCTCCATTATTTGCTGCCCATGCTTGTGAATGAGAGCTTGTACTATGACTGGAGCTGGCCGAGTTGGGATTTGAACAGGGGTATTTTGGGCAGCATTCCCGGTTTCCTCCCCTCCGCCCAAATATGATCATTCCTTATCGAGCATGTTTTCTATATCGGGTGAACTACGAAGTCTCATTTGATGGCTTGTTAATAATGGAGGGTATTAATAAAAGCTAAGCAATACCATCAAAAGTTACTAGTGTGGTGGAATAGGGGCCTTTTTAGGTTTAAAAATAAAGCGGCCTTCCCGAGTTCCCAAGTTTTCAACCTCCCTGTAGAAGCACTTTTCTTCTAATCAAGGGAGGGGACCGCTATAACACTAAAAATTAAGACTCCCGGGCTCTGAGTTTACAGCAAGCCGGTGATCAGTTACCTTTGTATCGCACTCCTCCAGCGCCAAACAGCCGCACAACAGCCAGCTCCCTTTACCCCGCCGGGCTTAACGCTGCAAAGGTGGTTGCCTCTGCGCTTTGAAGTCGAGGAGAGTCACGTCATAGGTCACATGACCAAAGCAAGCTCCGCCTCTTCCAGGAAGCGAGCAGATGCCAGCAAGAGCCCCTTGACAGCTCGCAATGCTGGTAACTCTGAAGCAAACAGCGTTCGTTCTGGCAAAAGTTAATTCCGTCAATTCAACAGCGCTCCTGATTTACACATGCTAAGTACGTCTGTTCTGGCCGTAAGCATAAAACTCCTGTGTACCATGGCTTTGTTTCTGGCTTTTTGAATTTTTTTTTCAAAGTTATTTTCCTGCTTTTTCCCCAAACTATGGAATTTTCCCCTACCTAGTTGTTGCCCGACCTGTGGCAATAACCCCTTCCTAAACTTGGAATTTTGTCTACTTTTCAGAAATGTATGCCTTTGTCCTCAAATTCTGCTTTCCTACCCTTTTCTTCCATTCCATCCACGCATGTCCAATTGGTAAAATGGCAAAACTCACCTACCTCTCACAGAACGGTTGATAACCACATCAAAATAATTTCCACTCAACCTGTTCTTGAAAGCTAGGAAATTGGAGAATTCAGCACAGCAAACCATTTGTTCCTAGCTCTTATAAGGAAAAAAAAACAGGCTTTTTGTACATCATTTTATTGGCATTTTTTGAAAAATCCCAAAATGTTCCCCCTTTTTGGTTATTTTCTCTCACCCCCTACAGCAACCTAGGATTCCTGGGTGGCGTTATGACTGCCTACGTGTGGGGGGGGGGGGGGGAAGAGGGGCCAAATTTGGCCAAGATATCTCATGTAACAAAAAATTTACAAGGCATTGAATGGCAACATACAGAAATCACCAAAAAAGGCCTTGGTACTGGGGGAGGAAAACCCATGGCACTTAAAGGGTTAAATACACTTGTTTGTTTACAGCTTTCAAACTACTCCTATTGAGTTTTCCTTAAGCTCAACAAGTTTGGGATGGAGACGTTATCTTCCACAGTAAAAACACTTTGCCCTGGTTTTTAAGAAAAGGATGAATTCTCTGTGCTTATTTCAGTTTTTACTAAAATATCATTTATGACTAGACTCGCATCGGCTACTTATCACATGATATTACAGGAGGCAATCATGTTCCGCGACAACACTGACGTGTGTAGTGTATGCATGAACCAAGGATTCCATTTAGTGCTCATGTTTACATAAGCAATACGCATTCAAGTGCGCCAAAGTTACACTGAGCTTTATAGCTTGCCACTCAATACAAACAAGCATGTTGCCTTAAATAAAATTAGGTATCACTTCATATTCAATGTAAAGCGACACGTGACTGCAAAGTGGTTTACTGCGGGGAGATTACAGTTTGCAAGGTACAGAGGATTTTCACTGTTTTCATTGTTGGAGGCAGACCTATTCTACCCAGGACTACAGACTTCACTACTTAACACTATTCCAGCGTGGCACAGTAAGTGGCTGTTAAGTGGTTTACTGTGGTCTGCTGGGGACGGATGTGGTAGGAATGGAGTTCTTCTCCACTCAAAGAAGTTAAACTGGGAAGCTGCTCCTGATGTTTGAATTTCTTTTCTTTCGATTCACAGCAAGTGCCCTGATTTTTTTATTTGCTGAAATACTTATATAATGCCAGTGATAAGCAAGAAATACCAACTACGTAGTTCTGATCGAGCGGCTAGTAAGAGCACCACTGCAATTAACACTAAGAAAAATAAAGAACAAATTGCAAACAAACGCAGTCGCCGCTGTTATTGTCAACAGCGTCAAGGAAAAGAAAGGTCTTTGTTCGTCTACTCATGGCAAAATTATCTCATTTATGAAACCACAGGTAGTCTTAGCAGCCCGCACCAATCACCTGGAAGAGGTTGTGCACTCGTCTATCACAGACACCTCAAATCCTGCTGAGATGTTGGAATCAGAGCCTATTGATAATTCCTTGGTAAACGGGTCTTAATCTCGAAAAAGCTCAAAATGACAGGCAGGATGATTTGAGAGAAGTACGGACAGAGGACATGGTGGATATAATTACTGCCGCACTTGAGAACATATCTAAATCTCCAGACTTGGTGAGAATAGCTGAAAGTGTCTATGCCTCTTCCCCAGCATATAGCTCATCTTTCTCTTCATCCGATCCCACTGATGAAAAAAATGATGCTAACTCTGACATTACGGTGAAGTTGAAAGCATTTTCAACACTCTAACAATTTACATAAAGAGCAGCAGATTATTAACAATGGACGTGTATGCCTGGTTGATACCATTTTGGGAGTCAGTAACGTTACAGATGTTCCAGCAGTTCATGCACAAAAAGAGCCACAAACCAGGGTGGGCACTGCTATGCACTCCTCAATCATAAGCATACAAGACCCTAACGTTGCATCTATGCTGGTCTCATCAGAGTTAGAAATAAGGGACGTGGATTTAAGTGCAAATGACAACTTGAATACCCACCCCCTCTAGGTGGTAAATTCAGCAAACAACTAAGTCATGCACAACGGAAACAAAGGAAAGCGAAAGAGCAGAGATCGGAGAACTGTGGTAAGATGTCAGCTACTAGGAATAAGAAAGCTCCAACGGTCTATCAATCGTTGGTCGCACCCTGCTCTCATTACTTGGTATGTCGAGAGATTGCTGATCGGTTTGTAATTGCCTCAGCGGATTATCTAGTTACGGTCCCTGAGAGTGGTTCACATCAATCTCCTACTAGAACATTGGCGTGCTGGCTCAATAAGAAAACTACTGCAATGGTGGAAGTCACTCATCCATCACAGTTGGAATCCAACTTTATGTCTTGCACAGTTGAAGTCCATTAGGATAAAGAAAAGTCTGAAATTGTGCATATACCCCTCTACATTAGAACCAAACTCTCTGCAGTGCATAGTTGAAGAGCAATGGGGCACTAAATAACTGACCAAATCTTTCAGAATTAGGAAAACCATGCATCTTCACTTAGCCTTGTTTTAAATCGCCATAAGAGTGTCTTTATTACATTGTTGTGACTCTTTACAAATGGTTACTACTAAGGACATTGCGCTTGTAGGAAATCTCCAATCTGCAAGCGAGATTCACTGGGCAATTGTGCAATTCATCTCACCTATCATTGCTGAACTAATTATGTCTCATTCTTAAGAATGTATTAGTAGGGTTATGTTGAAAGAAATCAGTTCCATGTTCGAAAGGGAAGCATCAAGCAGGCACAGAAACCCATCGAGTCTCTGATCATGGTCACTTCATCGGATTTTGACATATTTGCTCACAGGCTCCAAGCGGCCATTAATGGCAATATTAATTCTAATGAGGCTTGTGTACTTTTGCAAACAGAGTACAGTGCTTTTGACAGTTTTTTATGTCGCCAGAGAGAGGGTAAGAGAATGTACATCTTACCGTGGAATACTCAAGGTTTTAGTTCTTTCACTCAGAACATAAGGGGGTGGGGGATCAAGATTACTAACTGGCTAGTGACTTATTCATGTTATAAGAAACCTGGATGACTGACAGATACTGCCATTATGGTTATCAGATCTTCCAGAGATTTGTTAAATAGAGTAACATGGCTCGGTCAGATAGCAAATTAATTATTGGGTTGAAGAATTATACTCTTGCAATGGAATATAAACTTTGGCTCAAAATGAAAATGTGATTGCAGTGGATATACATTTAGATGTAAATTTAGATCTTCAACAAAGAATTCTAAACAACATATAACCCTCCAGGAAATATTATAAATACAACCATCATTGCAGAAGTGGAGTTGCTGATTGGAGTGGATTTTCGCTAACCATTTAGGTCACTTTTTAATTGTCGGTGATCTTAACTATCAGAGCCTCACCGCTTTCAACTACTCTGTTGAGCTTGAGCAGTACAATCTAATAAATAATTGATACAGCATTACTGCAATGACTGTACTAGAAGAATTGGTTCATAATGTAGAAGAATGGATGTTTTTTTTATCATGGCCTATGACCATGTCCAACCAATTCAACAGTAGAACTGTGAATTCCATGTCTTATAGTTGGTTTAATGGCAATTATCGGTCTTGGATTGATTATGTATTAATCCCTGACCATCTCCTTGAGCATATGTCCAGTTTCAGACAGACAGCTTCTGACATGAGTGACCATGTATTAATACAATTCGCCGTTGAATGTAACAAAGCTGTTACAAGGCTCACAGGAAATGACATCAATTTGGCATGCAATCATGTACACTGTACTAAGTATATCTCCGTTTATAAAAGCTCATCTTCAATAATTTTCCAAAAATTGATTTTTTAAATGCTGATAAAATTAAGGCTTATGAGGAATCTTTTAAGGTAGCTTTTGGATATGTATCAGCAATGCAGAAGAAACAGTTATGCTAATACGGATACATATCGGATTAATGATGTTCTCATTGTTGCGAAGAAAAAACAACTGAAGACAGATATTAAAGAAATCAACAGAAAGAGCAAGTCTCGAGGCATCAGCAGCTGTTTTTCTGGGCAGAATCAGACCCGGATACCTTGGGAACAAAGCCAGCTGCTGAGGTGCGAGCTGTGAGGGCGTCCCGGGGCCATCACGCGGCAGAGCGCCTGCGGCGGAAGATGTGGCCGGCGTCTCTAGTGGTGTCCTGCGCCTGCTGGAGCAGTGCTGGGAGAGGGAGCCGCCCGGCGTGGGTCGGCGGAGAGGTCCGTGACCAGTGTTTCTGCTCTCCGGCAGTGTATGGAGAAAGTCTCCCGCGAACCTCAGACTGTCGGCGAGGCGTCGCAGTGGATCTCTGCGAGAAAAAGAAACATCATTAGCCTCAGGTGCAGTCATCCGGAATCTTGTTGGAGCTGGGTGCCGGCTCTCCGGTACGGCAATCCCTGCGTGCGGTGCGCGCATTGCCCTGAGCCTCCCCAGGGGAGTGGCAAGCCAAATTGCTACAGAGAGGCCCAGCGGCGTGGGGGTCCTCCTGAACTTGGCCAGAATCATCCTCTCCTGACTAGCAGGGAGAGAGGGAGGTGCATCAGTTGGCTGTAGGGTTGGTAAATGCGGCGCCCACTTACTCAGGGCAGCTTTGGACTTCAGTAGTGCAAAGCCCATTCGCCTGTATGCAGAGAGACTTTCCCAGGATGGCTCATACCTCTGCAATGGACTGACCCGGCAGTGTCTGGACCACCTTTCAGGGAGCGACTTCGGGGGCTCCCCCCTCGCTGTTACCCGAGCCGCCCCTTTGTCCCGGGAGGGGTAGCACATTTGCTTCTTCCTTAGGGCCAAGAAAGGTGCAGACAGTTGACCATCATCCTCTTGCCGAGCCCCCCCCCCCCAGTAGTGACGTGGTAGACATTTTCTGATAGCAAGGCCGGGTTGGGCGTCTGGCCTTGGAGCAGTCCATACTTTCTACCGCTGGTGAGGGATACCGCTGGGCACGCTTAGAGACGGCGGTTGGGTGCACTCCCACAGGCGCAAAGGGCCACATAGTTGACAGCAGTTTTAAGTCTGTGATTGAGGCCAGGGCCCCCACTGGGGAGGGCTGCGACATCTGGGGCATGTGGTGAATATTGAGGATGTGCCTGGGGTACTCTGGCGACTGGCAGGCGGTCCTGGAGGTCACAGAGTGAAGGCCTTGCATGCAATCTCCCGCTGTAATCTCTGTAGTCCAAAAGTTACAGAAATACCGACGAGAAACTGCTGAAATGGCCACGCCCTCCCCTCAAGATGAGACTTTGATCTTAGGAGGTGATCAAGAGCTGTCAACCAAGGCGGATATCCGCCTCTTGTTTGGGGAAATACGGGCCTTCAGAACCAGTATGACAACAACGGTCAATGTCCTACAAGACAGGATCCATAAAATTGAAGATAAAGTAGAGGCCCTGGAGAACTATCAGCAATCGGCAGATCTAATCGAAATGAGAAGGGAGGGCCGATTAGAACAAAAGAATCGAGACCTGGAGGCTAAGGTGGACGACCTCGGAAATATGGAAAGGAGAGCCAATATTCGGATACAAGGCCTGAAAGAGAACCCGGGTGAGTCACCCACGTCACTAGAGAGGAAGGTCAAGGACCTCATCGCCTCGCTTCTCCCCTCCCCGATATCTCCCCAGCTGGAGTTCGAAAGAGTTCACAGAGCGGGAGGCCCGCCTGGTGGGCCGAGATCAGTGTGGGCAAGATGCCGTCACTATAAGCATAAGATTGAGATCCTGCAAAAAGCGAGAGAGCTGGACTATATCAACTTTGAAGACTCAAAGGTCAGAATCTTCCAGGACTTGTCGGTGGTCACTCTGGCTCACAGAAGAGCTTGTCGCCCCCTCACTTCTTGGCTGTGCAACCAGGGAACCAGATATCGGTGGAACCACCCGGTTGCCTTGGTCTTCACCTATGGGGGTGAGGATTTCAGGGTAACCTCGGGAGAGGAAGCGGAGGGAGTTCTCAAGAACCTGCAGGCAAGCCCAAGTAGAGAGGTTGATGGAGAAATGCCCGCCTCTTCGGAGGCAGCCCGCAATCCTACAGGCACCTGGAGGCAAAAATGCAAGTCAAGAGGTGGCAAGAAGTTCCAGCGATTAAACACTCCTTGATGAGTCGTATTGAGGAGTTTCGGACAGACGAGATAATTAAAGCAGCTTAAGGGTAACACAAATCTGCCGCTGGGCTGGGCATTATATACAGTTTGATCCTAGAGTTTGCAAAGACACAGTTCCCGTAGAAGGATTATTGGCTGGATGGTTCTAGGGGCTGCACCCGTGTTGTGGCCCTATGTTCACATGTGGGGCGTCTCTGTTCTCACTGGGAAATTGTATTAACTCTTCCATTTTCTTTTCTTTTATTCCTGGTTTTCCCTAGGGGCAGGGGGAGGGAAGGGGCTTGCGGGGCCTGACCTTTTGGTGGGGACTCAGGAATCTGAGTCAACATTTCTGAGCATGCCTGGAACATGGTTATTGATGAGGTCAGCCATGGTCCAGACTAGCAACAACACGCTTGATGAGGGGTGATGTGGTTAGAGTGGGGTCGCTTAATGTGAAGGGTCTAAATTCGCCGCAGAAAAGGTCTATGCTAAGGCGAACCTTCAGACAAGCTAACCTTGACATTTTGTTTGTCCAGGAAACTAAATTTAAGCAACAGGGAGAATTTGACATTAAGGAGGGAATCATAGGCGGGAGAAAATGGAGGAGTGGGTATGTTATTTCGCTCCACCTTGGGCCTTCATATCTCTTGCATTCGAATGGACCAGAATAGGGCGTTCTTAATCATGCAGGGCTCCCTGGGGTCCACTCCAATTACACTGTGCTCAGTCTACGCACCAAATGCTCAGCAGCTCAACTTCTGTAGGGATTTATTAGCCACCTTGGAGGGAGAAAGAGTTGGCCCGCTGATTTGTGGAGGGGATTTCAACCAAATTAGGTCTTCCTTGTTGGATTGGCGTTCGTTCCGTCCTAGAGCCCTCCCCCCACCAGACGATTCATCATTCCAACACTTGATTACGTCTTACCACCTTATAGATGCCTAGCGGATAGCACATCCGGTTAGGAAAGCTTACACCTTTTACTCACATCCTCACCAAACTTACACTCATATAGATTATATCCTTTTAGATTCCAGTCTAGAGTATCAGATTGCAGAAGCTGAGAGAGGTGGTGGGATGGTCAGACCATGACATGGTTAAGGTGGGCTTGCATCTAGGGTTGTCGACTCCAGTCGATAGCCGGTGGACCTGTAATGACACATTGTTTAAGGATATGCTTTTTTGAGAAGGCCTTGAAGGAGAAATACGTGATTTCTTTATAAGAAATAACAATGGGGAAATCCCAATTTCTACGGTCTGGGATGCAGCAAAAAGCAAAAAATGAGAGGACTTATGATAGCGCAAGGTGCCTCAGTCAAAAGGTTGAAACTTCTAAAAGAAATCCAGCTTAGGCGACAGATATTAAAGGATAGTTCTGGGACTTTTTTTTTTATTGTCCCTACGGTTCGGCCATGTGTTTTTAAGCATAACTCGGTAGATCGTAGAAAACTTTCCTATGGACCTTACCCGACTTTTCGTCCATTAACGCACTCGAAATCAGCCGCCATTTTCTGATAATCCTATCATTTCCCCCCATCGACCTGGCTCACCTGCTTTTGCGGCACTAAATCAAATCCCCCGCCCCTGAGCCTGACATCAGCAGACGCGTACCGCCCATTTCCCAACGCCAAAGCACGTTTCGTGTCAACAATCGCTGCGCCTCAGCTAATGAAGCGTCGCCATGGAAATGGCAGGACGCCTCTTTCCTCAAGTACAAACACACCGTTTCACAACACAGCAGCAGATTTTCGATTCCATTACTCTCTCTGTGTTACTTTGAGTATTCTGTGACTCGTTTCTGTGCTCTGGTCAGCTACATTCGCCGCTTCTAGGCCTTGTGAACACCTGCACCATCTCTGTAAATTATTTTACTTTCTTTACCACACAATGGCTACAATAATGCCGTATATGTACGAGCCCGAGTACACCGAGGAAGAACTACTGGAAAGGCAAGCACGCGAAAACGATGGGGATTTGGACGGCAGTTGGGAGGACCAGTCAACGGATGAAGAGCCTGGACCATGTCGCATGGACGGCGTCTCCACCTGGTGCACGTGCAATCGGTGCGAGCTAATGCCAACTGAGGAGGAGAACTGCTGCTGCCGTGAAAATTCCAGGTGCTTGGCCTACATTTCGGAAGGCGAGCCAAGTCCGCAATGCATCACCGAGCTGCCAGAGTTCAGGGAAGCCTGCCTCTCACGGACCGTGTTGAGGATGATGATGGTGCTTATGCACGAACTTCGCGGCACTGTTCGTCCGCGTAATCCGAGTAACGAGTAAGTATACTCTGGTTGTGATGTCAGTGATGCCACTACTATTTCATGGTCGTCTCCCACATATAAAATTACATCTACATATCATTCGAACGCATGTAAATTGGTTCCATATTGTGCATTTTCTAGATAGAATTTTTTTCAAAGCAGAATGACATTTTTAACCTGAATCGACAGCGATAAGAAAGTTTTGTCATTTTAATACAGTTTGCATCTTTCATTTCCTCAGGTGGTACAGGCTGGTGGCCTATCGTTGCTTCACTTGGTGGCTTCACGGGAGGCTCGGACACCGCGTTCGGAGAGTAATACCTGCCTGTGCGGTACTTGCCATTAGACAACATTTCCCCAGCGACAGTGGACAATACCGCGGATTTTCCCTGGATGTGCTGCAACCGGAACTTTACAATGTGTAATGTTTATTAATGTTCAATTGAAATTAAGATCTAAAATAAAACCCAACATATATTTTAACAATGGTTGTTTTGATTTTTTAAATGAATCTAGTGTGTCTCCATTGAATAGTCTTCCTGTGCCTTGTCTTGTCACACCACATGTCTCCGGACAGCATCCTCCCTCACGCTGGCCGCCCACCTTCAATCCACATAACCGTTGAACCCATATGCAGCAGACATACATATGTTATTTTGCGGGTTGGCATCAAGCCTCCCGGCCTTGCCTCCTCCCCCAAAAATACTTACCACACCACTTTGTTCAAGCGTTGGCAATAAAAGGCCGTTGGATTTTATTGATACAAAACATGGTTATAGGTAAATAATCAATATGGTTGATCATAATAAATCATCCTTTTGGGCACCGGGTACAGAGATGACCCCCTCTGGCCCGTGCCGCCTTGCCACCACAGGCCAGCCTGCTGCTGACTAACTGCCTAGGCATCCAGGGTCTCCAGGGTGAACTGCACCCATATATTCTCCTGGGAGGGTGAAGTATTTATAAACTCACCCCCCTGCCTTCCATGTACTAGATCCTGCAGCCTGCCTCTTACATGCAGTTAGATGGCCTCTCCTTGGTGAGGCCCTGCGGCAAACAAGTCTTGTCTGCACGACCACCGCCCTAATCCACCCCCCCGCCCTATCAAAGGCAGTTCGCACCGGGGTACTTGTGCTGCCAAGTGGAGCTGTCAGGGAGCGATAAAGGCCAAGAGGTGCCAAAGACCATGTACACTTCAAAGTGGTCTATAGAGCATGGGTTGTTGTTCCCATGTCTACCTCCAGACCCCGTGTCTCCTGCCAAGCATCCCCCCTCACGCTGGACGGCCCCCTGCAATCCACATAAGTGTGTCTCCATTCACGAGTCTTCCTGTGTCTTGTCTGCACGACCACCGCCCCAATCCACCCCCCGCCCTATCAAAGGCAGTTCGCACCGGGGTACTTGTGCTGCCAAGTGGAGCTGTCAGGGAGCGATAAAGGCTAAGAGGTGCCAAAGACCATGTACACTTCAAAGTGGTCTATAGAGCATGGGTTGTTGTTCCCATGTCTACCTGCAGACCCCGTGTCTCCTGCCAAGCATCCCCCCTCACGCTGGACGGCCCCCTGCAAACCGCATAATGCCACGACATATACACGTCATTCATTCACAAACACACCCCTGTTTCGAATTCTTTATAACCCACTTCATATTTCTAATGAGAACTTCTTTGCGCTTTGCTAGTCAACCCGTGAAGGTGCTGGTTATCTGCTCTTCGTCTGTGAACTTCCGTGACCACTTCGAGGAAACTCGTCAGTTTGCAACCTGTGAACTGCTCCCTGTTCTACGACAAGAAACTACTCTGATCCCTGCATCTGTTTGTTCGTCAAGGTAAGGCCATGTACCATAATCATTTTGCGTCCAATTTCTTTTCGTTCAAGACAGAACATGCAAGGAACTAGTCACATGTTCTGAGTTTAGTCAAATTATTTTTCTATTTTTTTAAAGTTATTCAAATACTTATCCGCATGTGAATAACGTGTATAGTTCCAAGAACCAAAACGAACCTTGCATTGAACCTTTTATGTATCATTTAATTTTTTAACACATTGGTATTCATAGAGAATTGTTGATCTTTACTTTTCAGAACTTTCCACAATGCCTGCCTGTTCCATTGGCGGTTGCCCTTCGAAGACCCATAATAAATCTGAAGGTACTATAATGCATGTTTTCCCTAAGACAATAGATCAGATAAGAGAATGGGTCCGATATTGCGGATATCCACCGTCTGAGCTTGAAAGTAGAGTCCTAGAAGTCTTTGCGGACAAGAGGGGTGATCGATACCGCATCTGCAGCAGGCACTTTAGCTCAGACATGTACTCCACATCATTGCTAATAAAGAAGAACACACCGCGAGCGAGGCGAAAATTGCTCTCAACCGCTATTCCCACTCTATTCATCCACATCCCTCCACTGGTGAGTCAAGTTTACGTATTTATCTCTCGGCCTTGCGGTAGTGTGTAGCATTAGCTAACAATAATTTCCCCATTTATGTATCCACTCAATATGAAGGCGGAAGATTCTCCATCCGTGTCGTTATTGCAGTCATCAGCCACTTCAAGCGCCTATCGGGTAATCTTACTTGGCTATTCTGCCACTGACTTGTTTTAGGCATGTAAATCAATAGTTTTAATTTATCGTGTAATTATTTTACCTAATGGTACACCCTTGTACTCGTCCTCTAGTCTTTGTTTTCAGTTATAATTATTGTTATCCAAAATAATGCAAGTACTGTCTTTCAGGGAGATGCTGAGGAGTCCAACGCATTGATGACAACCGTTGATGTCACTCAGATGCTCAAGGTACGTTTCCGGACAGTTCCATCGATGGAGATCATCAGATCTTGCATTCTTGTAGCGTGATTGTTACACACAATGTTTCTTTCGTTTTTAGCCATTGATATGTCCTTCTGTCGTCGCCCTCCTATGTGTCTTCTTTTTTCAATATTGTGTTCATTACTAATGAAAGTCCTATGTTTCAGGGAGTCGATGGAGCATTAGTCCAAGAAGAAGGGGGAGCATGCAGTTACGGGTCGGCGCAACAGCTTGCAGAAGTGTGCACCGCAGTTACATCGTCCCTTGATGTTCTTATGCATTTCGAGGTATGGATATTGACAGTTCGTTCAAGCGAGATCATATGACGTGATTACATCCGCTGTACTTCCTTCTTTATTAACGCAAGTACTATGTTTCAGGGAGATGACGGAGCTTCTTCTACAAGAACATCACCCCTAGTAGTTGATGCAGATTTCTGGGTGGTGACACTTCCAACGATCGAGCAAATCGAATCATATTTAGATATCCATTATTTATTTTAGACAACTGATCATTTGTGCAGGTCTATTTAGATGAGCCGTTGACGCCTGCACAAAGTGTATGTTCTTTTTAACAAAATAGAAAACCATACTAATGCAATTACTGTGTTTCAGGGAGTTACTGAAGCATCATCTTCAATAATATCATCAATGGAAGTCTATGAGGAGCCCGAGGTATGGATCTTGACAGTTCCATCTAACTAGATCAACAATGCGTGAATAATTGTCGTTTGAATGTTCTACACAAAGCGTTCATTCGTGTTTTGCTATTGAGATGTACGTGGGTATTGGTCCCCAAGTATATTTTGTGTTTTCAATATTATTATACATACTAATGAAAGTTCTATGTTTCAGGGAGTCGATGGAGCGTCAGTGCGTGATGGATGTGCTTATCCTGAAAATATAGTCGTTGCAGCGCAAGAGGAAGTGGAGACATGCACACACGAGTCGGAGCAACAGCGTCCCGATGTTGAAGTTCGAGGCAAGAAAGTTTCAAAGAAAAGAAAGCAAAAGAAGGTTAGTGTCCTAGTCACTATATTATGTTTTTCACTGTTAATAGTTCAATACTGTAAGTTGTGTTTAAACTGAACATCCCTTTTCCAATCTGTCCTCTAGTTGCGAGTGGGTGTACGAACTAGATCTACACAGACAGTGAAGCGAACGAGAGATGTTGCTTGTCAAACCTTTTGGCAGGGACTTGAGACTGGAGATGCATCGTGCCAATGGGAAGACTATGAAGTGATTGACAACGGAGCTATACCACATCCAGCCATCGATAGTGAATGTCCTCCTGGTAGTTCGGATGCAGTCGGAGATCAATTCACAGAATCCACACCCGCAAAAATTAAGACCGCGAGAAAGTTGAAGAAATTGTTTTATTCACCCATCGCCGGAGAAGGAACAGATGTTGCAATGGAAGAGAATGAAGTGGACGACAATGAAACACCATCAATATCACTGAACATAGCGGAAGACGATATCAGAGATTCTACCTTTCATGTGAGTGACTTGTCCTCAACGTTACAGGCCGAACCAGCTGGGATGCAGAGTGACAGTATAAGGAAAGAGGCCAAATTCATTGTATTCGATAGTTGTTTGATTGATATTATTATTCGGATGAAATGTGGGCATTCGGTTGGTGGGGAAGTATGTGGGGAGCCATTGATTAATGTGACTCGTGCAATTCGAGGCACTAACCTTAAAATACATGCCACCTGTACAAAATATCATCCTTTCTCATGGTCTGCACAACCCATGCTGGGGCAACTGCCAGCAGGCAATCTACTTTGTGCAGCGGCTGCACTTTTTAGTGGTTCAAGTTTTAAAAAGTTAGAGTCTTTCTTTCAGTTTGTGGGAATCCATTTCATTGCGAAAACTCAGTTCTACAAATACCAAACCGATTATCTATTTCCAGCCATTAGCCAAGCTTGGAGAATGGAAAAAATGTCTATTGATAGTACATTTGCGGGCAAACGGTTCAGGCTAGCTGGTGATGGACAGTGCGACAGCCCAGGATTTTCAGCCAAGTACTGCACCTACCACTTTCAGGACATGGAAAGTAAGAAAATTGTGAGTTCGGTGGTCGTGCAGGTGTCACAAAGCACATCCTCAGTGGCCATGGAGAAAGTTGGCTTTGTAGCATCATTGCAAGAACTACAATCGCGGGGAATGGTGATCGACCTGATAGCCACGGACAGACACGTTTCAATTGCCAAGACAATGAGAGAAGAGTACAAAAATATAAATCACCAATTTGACTTTTGGCATCTTGCAAAAACAATCAATAAAAAAATGTCGGCTGCAGGTAAAAAAAAAGATATGCAAGGTATTTCACAGTGGTCCAAGTCAATCAGCAACCATCTTTGGTGGAGCTCAAAAACATGTGGAGGGTCGTTGGAAATTCTACTGGAAAAATGGCGGTCAGTAATGCTACACTGTAGCAACGTTCACCGCTGGACCACAAACCAACATTTCCACAATTGTGAACATGGCCATTTGTCCACAGAGGAGGCACGGAAGAAGAAGTGGTTGATTCCTTCATCACCCACTCACAAAGCCATTGAAAAGATTGTATTTGATAAAACTATAACAAGAGATTTGAGGGGACTCACGGAATTCTGCCACACAGGAGATTTGGAGGTGTTCCACAATATGTGCCTAAAGTACAGGCCAAAACGATTGCATTTTGGCATGGAGGGCATGATAAATCGGACTCTTCTAGCGGTCTTGGCACATAACCATAATGTTGGCCGTCAACAAAGTAGGACGACCGGAACTTTAGGGACGCTTCGCTACAATAAGGCCTTCACTAAAAGAAGTAAACAATGGGTGATCAAACCAGTGTTTGAGGATATGCAATATGAGTTTATTGAAAGACTTATTGTTGATGTCCTAGATAGGCACATACATGGAGTTGTGAACGAACCTGTGCAGGGGACAACTGCATTGCCACCCAACATTGCCTCTGTTCCATGTCCACCTAAAGCAGAGCTCATTGAGAAATACACATCACGGTTTAAATGATTGTAATTTGATTGTCTGTTCTCTCGAGTCTCCTCATGTTGCAGGCCCATTGAATATGTGTATCTATGTAATGTGTAAATAAAAGTGATTGCTCAGTGTACATGCAATGTGTCTCTCCACCCTTGCCCCTCCCTTCACCGTGCAGTAGTGCGAACCACCCGGGTGTCACCTGTGACTTTGCTCTCGAGTCTCCTCATGTCGCAGGCCCATTGAATATGTGTAGCTATGTATTGTGTAAATAAAAGTGATTGCTCAGTGTACATGCAATGTGTCTCTCCACCCTTGCCCCTCCCTTCACCGTGCAGTAGTGCGAACCACCCGGGTGTCACCTGTGACTTTGCTCTCGAGTCTCCTCATGTCGCAGGCCCATTGAATATGTGTAGCTATGTATTGTGTAAATAAAAGTGATTGCTCAGTGTACATGCAATGTGTCTATCCAACCTTGTTCATTTGCGCATTAAATTAAACCAAACAGTAATATAAATCATTTTTCAAAAAATATAGAATGTCTCCGTATTTATGGTTCTCTGGGGCTCTGATATCGTCTTCCGCTATGTTCAGTGATATTGATGGTGTTTCTTTGTCGTCCACTTCATTCTCTTCCATTGCAACATCTGTTCCTTCTCCGGCGATGGGTGAATAAAACAATTTCTTCAACTTTCTCGCGGTCTTAGTTTTTGCAGGTGTGGATTCTGTGAATTGATCTCCGACTGCATCCGAACTACCAGGAGGACATTCACTATCGATGGCTGGATGTGGTATAGCTCCGTTGTCAATCACTTCATATTCTTCCCATTGGCACGATGCATCTCCAGTCTCAAGTCCCTGCCAAAAGGTTTGACAAGCAACATCTCTCGTTCGCTTCACTGTCTGTGTAGATCTAGTTCGTACACCCACTCGCAACTAGAGGACAGATTGGAAAAGGGATGTTCAGTTTAAACACAACTTACAGTATTGAACTATTAACAGTGAAAAACAACATAATATAGTGACCAGGACACTAACCTTCTTTTGCTTTCTTTTCTTTGAAACTTTCTTGCCTCGAACTTCAACATCGGGACGCTGTTGCTCCGACTCGTGTGTGCATGTCTCCACTTCCTCTTGCGCTGCAACGACTATATTTTCAGGATAAGCACATCCATCACGCACTGACGCTCCATCGACTCCCTGAAACATAGAACTTTCATTAGTATGTATAATAATATTGAAAACACAAAATGTACTTGGGGACCAATACCCACGTACATCTCAATAGCAAAACACGAATGAACGCTTTGTGTAGAACATTCAAACGACAATTATTCACGCATTGTTGATCTAGTTAGATGGAACTGTCAAGATCCATACCTCGGGCTCCTCATAGACTTCCATTGATGATATTATTGAAGATGATGCTTCAGTAACTCCCTGAAACACAGTAATTGCATTAGTATGGTTTTCTATTTTGTTAAAAAGAACATACACTTTGTGCAGGCGTCAACGGCTCATCTAAATAGACCTGCACAAATGATCAGTTGTCTAAAATAAATAATGGATATCTAAATATGATTCGATTTGCTCGATCGTTGGAAGTGTCACCACCCAGAAATCTGCATCAACTACTAGGGGTGATGTTCTTGTAGAAGAAGCTCCGTCATCTCCCTGAAACATAGTACTTGCGTTAATAAAGAAGGAAGTATAGCGGATGTAATCACGTCATATGATCTCGCTTGATCGAACTATCAGTATCCATACCTCGAAATGCATAAGAAAATCAAGGGACGATGTAACTGCGGTGCACACTTCTGCAAGCTGTTGCGCCGACCCGTAACTGCATGCTCCCCCTTCTTCTTGGACTAATGCTCCATCGACTCCCTGAAACATAGGACTTTCATTAGTAATGAACACAATATTGAAAAAAGAAGACACATAGGAGGGCGACGACAGAAGGACATATCAATGGCTAAAAACGAAAGAAACATTGTGTGTAACAATCACGCTACAAGAATGCAAGATCTGATGATCTCCATCGATGGAACTGTCCGGAAACGTACCTCGAGCATCTGAGTGACATCAACGGTTGTCATCAATGCGTTGGACTCCTCAGCATCTCCCTGAAAGACAGTACTTGCATTATTTTGGATAACAATAATTATAACTGAAAACAAAGACTAGAGGACGAGTACAAGGGTGTACCATTAGGTAAAATAATTACACAATAAATTAAAACTATTGATTTACATGCCTAAAACAAGTCAGTGGCAGAATAGCCAAGTAAGATTACCCGATAGGCGCTTGAAGTGGCTGATGACTGCAATAACGACACGGATGGAGAATCTTCCGCCTTCATATTGAGTGGATACATAAATGGGGAAATTGTTAGCTAATGCTACACACTACCTACCGCAAGGCCGAGAGATAAATACGTAAACTTGACTCACCAGTGGAGGGATGTGGACGAATAGAGTGGGAATAGCGGTTGAGAGCAATTTTCGCCTCGCTCGCGGTGTGTTCTTCTTTATTAGCAATGATGTGGAGTACATGTCTGAGCTAAAGTGCCTGCTGCAGATGCGGTATCGATCACCCCTCTTGTCCGCAAAGACTTCTAGGACTCTACTTTCAAGCTCAGATGGTGGATATCCGCAATATCGGACCCATTCTCTTATCTGATCTATTGTCTTAGGGAAAACATGCATTATAGTACCTTCAGATTTATTATGGGTCTTCGAAGGGCAACCGCCAATGGAACAGGCAGGCATTGTGGAAAGTTCTGAAAAGTAAAGATCAACAATTCTCTATGAATACCAATGTGTTAAAAAATTAAATGATACATAAAAGGTTCAATGCAAGGTTCGTTTTGGTTCTTGGAACTATACACGTTATTCACATGCGGATAAGTATTTGAATAACTTTAAAAAAATAGAAAAATAATTTGACTAAACTCAGAACATGTGACTAGTTCCTTGCATGTTCTGTCTTGAACGAAAAGAAATTGGACGCAAAATGATTATGGTACATGGCCTTACCTTGACGAACAAACAGATGCAGGGATCAGAGTAGTTTCTTGTCGTAGAACAGGGAGCAGTTCACAGGTTGCAAACTGACGAGTTTCCTCGAAGTGGTCACGGAAGTTCACAGAGACGAAGAGCAGATAACCAGCACCTTCACGGGTTGACTAGCAAAGCGCAAAGAAGTTCTCATTAGAAATATGAAGTGGGTTATAAAGAATTCGAAACAGGGGTGTGTTTGTGAATGAATGACGTGTATATGTCGTGGCATTATGCGGTTTGCAGGGGGCCGTCCAGCGTGAGGGGGGATGCTTGGCAGGAGACACGGGGTCTGCAGGTAGACATGGGAACAACAACCCATGCTCTATAGACCACTTTGAAGTGTACATGGTCTTTGGCACCTCTTAGCCTTTATCGCTCCCTGACAGCTCCACTTGGCAGCACAAGTACCCCCGTGCGAACTGCCTTTGATAGGGCGGTGGGTGGATTGGGGCGGTGGTCGTGCAGACAAGACACAGGAAGACTCGTGAATGGAGACACACTTATGTGGATTGCAGGGGGCCGTCCAGCGTGAGGGGGGATGCTTGGCAGGAGACCCGGGGTCTGGAGGTAGACATGGGAACAACAACCCATGCTCTATAGACCACTTTGAAGTGTACATGGTCTTTGGCACCTCTTGGCCTTTATCGCTCCCTGACAGCTCCACTTGGCAGCACAAGTACCCCGGTGCGAACTGCCTTTGATAGGGCGGGGGGGTGGATTAGGGCGGTGGTCGTGCAGACAAGACTTGTTTGCCGCAGGGCCTCACCAAGGAGAGGCCATCTAACTGCATGTAAGAGGCAGGCTGCAGGATCTAGTACATGGAAGGCAGGGGGGTGAGTTTATAAATACCTCACCCTCCCAGGAGAATATATGGGTGCAGTTCACCCTGGAGACCCTGGATGCCTAGGCAGTTAGTCAGCAGCAGGCTGGCCTGTGGTGGCAAGGCGGCACGGGCCAGAGGGGGTCATCTCTGTACCCGGTGCCCAAAAGGATGATTTATTATGATCAACCATATTGATTATTTACCTATAACCATGTTTTGTATCAATAAAATCCAACGGCCTTTTATTGCCAACGCTTGAACAAAGTGGTGTGGTAAGTATTTTTGGGGGAGGAGGCAAGGCCGGGAGGCTTGATGCCAACCCGCAAAATAACATATGTATGTCTGCTGCATATGGGTTCAACGGTTATGTGGATTGAAGGTGGGCGGCCAGCGTGAGGGAGGATGCTGGCCGGAGACATGTGGTGTGACAAGACAAGGCACAGGAAGACTATTCAATGGAGACACACTAGATTCATTTAAAAAATCAAAACAACCATTGTTAAAATATATGTTGGGTTTTATTTTAGATCTTAATTTCAATTGAACATAAATAATAAACATTACACATTGTAAAGTTCCGGTTGCAGCACATCCAGGGAAAATCCGCGGTATTGTCCACTGTCGCTGGGGAAATGTTGTCTAATGGCAAGTACCGTACAGGCAGGTATTACTCTCCGAACGCGGTGTCCGAGCCTCCCGTGAAGCCACCAAGTGAAGCAACGATAGGCCACCAGCCTGTACCACCTGTGAAAATGAAAGATGCAAACTGTATTAAAATGACAAAACTTTCTTATCACTGTCGATTCAGGTAAAAAATGTCATTCTGCTTTGAAAAAAATTCTATCTAGAAAATGCACAATATGGAACCAATTTACATGCGTTCGAATGATATGTAGATGTAATTTTATATGTGGGAGACGACCATGAAATAGTAGTGGCATCACTGACATCACAACCAGAGTATACTTACTCGTTACTCGGATTACGCGGACGAACAGTGCCGCGAAGTTCGTGCATAAGCACCATCATCCTCAACACGGTCCGTAAGAGGCAGGCTTCCCTGAACTCTGGCAGCTCGGTGATGCATTGCGGACTTGGCTCGCCTTCCGAAATGTAGGCCAAGCACCCGGAATTTTCACGGCAGCAGCAGTTCTCCTCCTCAGTTGGCATTAGCTCGCACCGATTGCACGTGCACCAGGTGGAGACGCCGTCCATGCGACATGGTCCAGGCTCTTCATCCGTTGACTGGTCCTCCCAACTGCCGTCCGAATCCCCATCGTTTTCGCGTGCTTGCCTTTCCAGTAGTTCTTCCTCGGTGTACTCGGGCTTGTACATATACGGCATTATTGTAGCCATTGTGTGGTAAAGAAAGTAAAATAATTTACAGAGATGGTACAGGTGTTCACAAGGCCTAGAAGCGGCGAATGTAGCTGACCAGAGCACAGAAACGAGTCACAGAATACTCAAAGTAACACAGAGAGAGTAATGGAATCGAAAATCTGCTGCTGTGTGTTGTGAAACGGTGTGTTTGTACTTATTGAGGAAAGAGGCGTCCTGCCATTTCCATGGCGACACTTCATTAGCTGAGGCGCAGCGATTGTTGACACGAAACGTGCTTTGGCGTTGGGAAATGGGCGGTACGCGTCTGCTGATGTCAGGCTCAGGGGCGGGGGATTTGATTTAGTGCTGCAAAAGCAGGTGAGCCAGGTCGATGGGGGGAAATGATAGGATTATCAGAAAATGGCGGCTGATTTCGAGTGCGTTAATGGACGAAAAGTCGGGTAAGGTCCATAGGAAAGTTTTCTACGATCTACCAAGTTATGCTTAAAAACACATGGCCGAACCGTAGGGACAATAAAAAAAAAGTCCCGGAACTATCCTTTAAAGAAAGAGCAGGCCTTTATGAGAGAAAGCAGAAATCAAAGCCCTAAGGCAAGAGCTGAGGGACATATAGATTGGCAGGGCCCCGACTCGCTCGCGGTTTACTAAACAGAAATACTTTGAAAGAGGGGATAAAGCGCACCGTCCGTTAGCAGCGAGGCTTTGCAAAGGAAAGGCATATAGAGCGGTCCTGAAAGTACGGTCATCCTCTAACCTGGTCTTGACAAAACCGGAGGACATCACAGCCCGATTCGCCCAATTTTACGAGCAACTCTATTCTGCAGACACTCCCCTCCTTCTCTCGAATCCACTGAGGGATATATGTTGAGAGTTGTGTTTCCTCCGCTTTCGGATGCAGAAAGAGGCCAATTAAATTGCCCCATTAAGACAGAAGAGGTTGATCATGCCATTTCCAGCCTGAAAGCGGGCTCAGCTCCGGGCGCAGATGGGTTCACCCCCGCCTTCTATAAAAGATTTAAGGGTGTCCTTGTCCCCTTTCTTACAGTCCTGTTTAATAACATAATGGAGTTGGGCTCTGCACCTCCTTTTACTGAAGCGAGAATCGTCGTTATCCCAAAAGAAGGGAAGGACAGATTGGAATGTGGTTCCTACAGACCGATCTCGCTGTTGAACGTCGATGCTAAGATTTATGCGGGCATCCTGGCCAAGCGGCTCAGTAAGGTCCTTCCCCAATTGATATAGCGACCAGGTAGGGTAAGTAGTGGAACGTCAGGGAGCGGATGTCCGTAATACATTGGACCTTATGGCCTCCATCCCCGTGTCAGAATTGGAGCCTACATTGATTTCGGTAGACGCCGAGAAGGCCTTCGACCGCGTGGAGTGGAGGTTCATGTTGGAGGTCCTACATAAAGCAGGCTTGGGCCTGGACTAGATTAGAGGGGCGAAGGCCCTGTACCAGAACACTTGTGCCAAAGTGGTGGTGAATGGGGTTGCATCTCAGCAGTTCAGTCTGACCAGGGGCACGCAGCAGGGTTGCCCCTTCTCTCCTTTGGTGTACACTTTAGTCATGGAGGCGCTGGCGCATAACATCAGGCAAAATGCAAACATCAGGGGCTTTCATAGGTACGGAGCGGAATATAAACTCGCGTTGTTCGCAGATGACATCCTGGCATATGTCACATTCCCTGAACAATCTATTCCGGCTTTCCTGAGTGAAATAAAGGATTATGGGGTGCAGTCCGGGTTCTGCATAAACCAACACAAAACGGTCATTCTCCCACTCAAGGACCCTAACTTTTTCTCGGCTCCTATCCCTCAGACTTGAGGCTTCCAAGTGTCACC
This sequence comes from Ambystoma mexicanum, assembly GCF_040938575.1. Taxonomy (NCBI): domain Eukaryota; kingdom Metazoa; phylum Chordata; class Amphibia; order Caudata; family Ambystomatidae; genus Ambystoma; species Ambystoma mexicanum. The sequence goes on along the minus strand of NC_090931.1, from coordinate 273,955,192 downwards.
GGTTAACATCACATATTTAGGTATAACAATAACTAAATGTCTCCAAGACTTGTTCCGATCCAATTATAAGACCCTATGGGCAGTTATCCAAAAAGACCTGGGCAATTGGAACAAGCTTGGTCTCTCATGGGCTGGTAGATGGACTGCAATCAAAATGAACATTTTGCTGCGTCTCCTCTTTCTTTTTCAATCCCTCCCAATTCCACTTCCAAGCTCATTCCTGAATACGGTGAAGGAAGACTTGCTGTCATTTCACTGGGACAAGGGGAAGCCTCGCATTGCATATAAAACTCTGATCTTGTCGAAAGATAATGGGGGCCTTGCTTATCCTGATATTCACACCTACTATGCAGCCGCATTACTCCGCGTTTTGAGGGATCATATTAGGGAGTCCAATAGCAAGCAGTGGGTTGCCTCAGAGAACGGGCTCTTTGCCCCGGTAACAATGGGGGAGTGGCTTTGGGCACCTAAAGAAGCCATACCACGCAGGGCAAGGGAGCACCTGCTCTTATCAGCAATATGGGCCTTATGGAACAAAAGAAACCCGGGCATGAAAAGGGTCACGACGTGGCTGTCTCCTCTCAGCTGCATCTGGGCCCCCCCCAATCAGGGATGCCATCTTTGACCCACGCCGTTTCCAACCTCAGTATGAGCAGGGTCTGGTTTGGGCAGGGCAGATGTGGAGAGAGGGCGTTTGTCTAACTAAGGCAGAGCTGGAGGCTACTCAGCAAGGTTTGAGGATTGCGCCTCTCCCCTTCCTTAAACTCAAAGGAGTCCTCACAGACTGTAGATGGAAAGATCAGCTGCAGCGCCCCCTAACGGCGTTTGGAAATATCCTGAACACACGCACCAGCACCAAAGGTCTCATATCAGACATGTATAGAGTTCTCATTAACAGAGGTCACCACCCCCTCCCCCCCAGCACCAAGGCCAAGTGGGATAGAGATGTAGAGTGGGAGGGCAACTCTGCAGGTTGGGACGCCATCTATAAAGCGATTTGGAAATCCTCCATTGCAATGCAATATAAAATGCATAACTGTAGAATCCTCACAGTGGCACCTCACCCCGCAACGTTTAGCTAAAATGTATCAAGGTGTCTCCCCCTACTGTTGGAGAGGGTGCAGGCAGGTCGGTACGTACTGGCATCAGTGGTGGGGTTGCCCCAGGATCCAATTGTACTGGAAGGAAATTTTGGGGTGGATCCGTGAGATTGAAGGCATTCACAGAGAAGTTTCTCCACTCCTGCTTCTGTTCGGTGTAGAGCACACAGAGGAGGGGTACTTGCTTCTCCCACACATGCCAAGGAATATGTTGCTAGTAGCCCGTGTATGTGTCACAATAAAGTGGAAGGCCTCCTCCATCCCCACGAAAGCAGACTGGCTGAGGAAAGCAAAGGAAATTTATGAGATAGAGAGCCTGATGGCCATCTTGAGAGAAACTCACACAAACATGGACCAGTATTGGCTCCCTTTTTTGCAGTTTTATGGGGAGGTACAAGGGACTCTGCAATAGTTAAAGTTTCCGTGCTCCTGTGGAACGGAAGAGAGCATGGCCGAGTGAATCCTGGTATTCCCTAGGTACTCTACCCACGCTTGTGAAACTGTGCAGAAGGGATCATTGGCATTCTTCAGACCCGCAGTTTGATATTCCTTCAAGGAGGCCAGCGTCTCCCTCTCATTGGTGGCACTCAGATATCCGGACTGTTATGGACAATCAGCAACATCATCTCGCCAATTGCTATCCCCCAGGTTCAGAGGAAGAGGGGTGGGTGGGGGGGAGGGAAGGGGCTTTTTTCCCTAATCCCCTTCTCTCTTTTCTTCCTCTTTTGTCTGGTTGTGTAGAAAATGTTTTTCTTGTGATCGCACAGTTTTACTTGGCAAATGTTGACATCCTGTTTTGTATCGGGCCTTCTGGCCGATGTACTTGTTGATCACAATAAAAATATATTTAAAAAAAAGATCTCGCTCTCACTGGAACGACACATGCTATTTCACAAGCTAAGACCAGATATTAGAACTGGATCCATTAAGGCTCATTGGCGACTACGCGATGACAGATTATGAGTCTGGAAAATTCTGGTCTATCATGAAATGGTATTCTTCACTGGGCAACACTAAAACTGAAGTCAAACCCATTTCAGAGTTGAATTGGGATGTGCATATACAGGAATTGTGTCAAGCTCATTTGTCCGATTCCGAATACTGAGCACAACAACATACCTAAGAGAAATATATCTACCTTCAACGCGGAGGATGTCACATGTGCCATCATAAAACTAAAATCTTCTAGAGCCCCTGGGCTCGATGGTCTTGCGAATATGCTTGTTAAGGAAACTCCTAAAAATTGGGATTTAATTTTGCAAAAAGTCTTCATATCTATGGTGGAGTCTGGGGTTATTTGAAAGATGACAAAATCCTCAGTTGCCAACAAACTGGATAAAAAAAGCACTGGTAATCTTGCCAACTTGTGGGTCTTAACTTAATTCATGCAAGAAATGTTTAGGACTAGTCGCTCCAGCACAGCAGCGATGAGCATATCTCCTCAGCCAGCGACCTTACTTTGCAAAATATTTAATTGTTTTGCAGACCCCATGCTTATTCTGCGGTCCCTGCTATCCTCTTTTCCCACTTTCTGGTCCAATCTGCCTACCAGCCCGCCCTGCGGACCCTGTGATTGGGCGGCACAACCCTTAGTGATAAGGGTCTAGGACCACACGTGCATGCCCGGAGGTGCTTCAGCACAGAAGCATTGAGGCGAGCATATCCCCTAGCCAGCGACTCTACTTTGCAAAATATTTAATTGTTTAGAGCACCTCATGCTTATTTTGCGGTTCCTGCTAACATCTTTTCCCACTTCCTGGTCCCGTCCACCCTCCCGCCTACCAGCCCACCCATGGACATTGTGATTGGGGTGCACAGCCCTTCATGATAACAAGGGTTTAAAAGCACTCGACTCAGTTTTACCAACAACGTGGTAAGTGGAGCCCCTGGGCACTCACCCCATTTCCTCCATTTGGGAGTCATTTAAATTTGTTTTTAGCGCTTGTCCGCCTGGTTTTCCCTGCTCGCCCCCTTTATGACATCCACTCAGGGCAGCCACTGCCCAGGCAGCCCTCAGCTAAGGGCCACAAGGTAAAGGGCAGCTCCAGAAGCAGCAGCTCCACTCGGTTTGCACGGGAAGCCTGCAGAAGTTAACCAGCAGCAACAGAAAAGGTACATGTGGTCTGGGCGGGGAGTGCAGCTATTAATGCACTCCAGTAAAACCCCACCACTTCTAGTACCTAATTACACTATACCTACCTGTGTCCAGCATATCTATCCCATTACTGCTGTGTTTCGGGTCTAGGTGTTTTTCCACTGCTGCAGTGTTTCGATTCTGGGTGTTTTCGCATTATTGATGTGTTTGTAATCTAGGTACTTGTCCCTTTACTGCTGTTGTCAAGTGGGTCAGGCTAGCACCTCCTGTACAAACTCTTCTCCATCCCGAACACTTACCCAAGCCAGACTCTGCTCCCCTACCATGACAGTCAACACACACTCAAGCTGGGCATATCGACAACCTTGACCACCACTCCCCTCACACAATTCACGTCCCTCCCCTCACACAATTCACGTCCCTTAGCATCACGCTTTCCCATAGTCACACTGCTTCACAAGACCGCAGACCACATCCCCCAACTCACAGACCAGAGGAGCTCACTGGCATTCCAAAGAACACCCCATCCCCACCCCCAACATAACCCTCCAACCTTCACTCAGGAACCCTACAGATGTGTCCCACAACCTTTTCAACTACAACCCTTCTATACCAATCCTGCCCATAGACCGACCCCCCACCACCTACCCACAACACACCACACCCTGCAACTCTCAGACCAGAGGCGCTCTCTGGCACACCAGAAAACACCTTAACCCTACCCCTTTTCAGCTCTACTTACCTCATTACCACTTCCACCCAGAGATCCCTCATCTGGACAGACCACTCCACCATCTCTTTCACGCGGCACACCCCCTCCGCCTCTCAAGGCTTGCTCTATTCCTCCCACACAGTTGAAGTGCTTTAACAAGGTCAAAATAATACCAGATCTGGCAGAGGCCCTGCTCCTCACCCTCAATCCCTGCCACAGATAGACCTCCACCCGTCGACCTCTGACTCCTGGCTCAACAACTCACTCCTTCCTCTCACTCCCTTCAGCTCCGCTCCCACACACGAAGGACCGACCCCCAACTCAATACGTTCAAAACCACTCCCTCCAACGCAAATGGCGAGCCACCAGAACCCCTCAAAACAAATCAGCAAACACCCTCCATCACTGCAACTTTAAATCGGAGACCTGCAAGGCCAAAAAAGCCTATTACAATAACAGAATCCTGATCTGCAGAAGCAGTAGTAAAGAGCTCCAGAGGTTCATCACTGAATTCCTGAACCCTTCTTGCACTGCCACCCAACCACCTCCTCCCAAACGCTCTGCAACCCCCTCTCTGCACACTGGCACAAAACAGCTCTAGACAAGTTGGCCACGCTCAACGCCAAACTTTCTAACCTCACAGCCCATCTAACACCCTCTCCTCAATGAGCAACCCACATGTCCGCAGAGACCCCTTAGTCCTGGTCTTTCAGCCCCATCTCGAGACAGAAATCTTCACCTCTAATGTGCAGGGGAACTAGCCAGGTCCATCCTTAATGACTCCCCCACCTCTGGCATCTTCCCAGAACCCTTCAAAATCATACATGTCAAGCCCCTGCTAAAGAAAGCATCCCTCAACCCTCTCCAACCAATCAACTACAGGCCAATTTCCAACACCCGATTCTTGTAGGAGCTCATCGACCGCACTGCATACTCCCAAGCTCAACTGTTTCATAGAAACGAACAACCACTTAGACCCTGCACAACCAGACGTCCGTCCTAGTCACAGAACAGAAACCACACTTATCTCTATCTGGTCACTGCAGACTCTGAAGGATGCAACACACTTTCTTCTTGACCTCTCAGCAGCCTTTGACACTATTAACTACACAATCCTCCTCGACATATTACATTCCCTAGGAATCCAAGACTTGGTGCTCAACTGGATCGCTTTGTTCCTCACTAACAGACACCAAAGCACCTATCTCCCCCTTTCTTCTCTACCACACACCCCGTTAGTACTGGAGAACTCCAATGCGCCTGCCTCTCACCCCTTCTCTTCAAACTTTACATGTCCCTTCTGTTCGAGCTCATGCTCTCACAAACTCACCTGCTATAACTATGCAGATGATACACAAATCATCCTGTGGATTCCCAAATCGACCTCCGACCCTCACCCTGACCTAGCAGCATGCCTGACAGACATTGATCTCTGGTTGACGAGTAACCATCTCTTTCTCAACCCAGTGAAAACCGTTCATATTGTGTGGTAAAACAGCTGTATTCCCACAACCACCTCCCTGGCCATCCTCCCTTGCCCCCCCTTCCCTCCCTCCCACCTCCACCTCTGTCAAAAAACCTTGGCTGCACCAACGACTGACCGGTCACACCACATTAACAATGCCAAATCCTGCCACTTCCACCATACGCTTCTGAAACGCATCTTCCCTTAGCTCACCGAGTAGAATAGACTGGCACAATGAAGTCCATTGACATGTCTAGACTTGACTTTGCGAACTTCATTTACCTGGGTGCACCGGCCTACCAACTAAACAAACTCCAAAGAGTCTAGAACTCTGCAGTCAGGCTCTTCATTGCCGTCAGACGGAGGGATCACATCGCACCTGCTCCCCGCACCTTGTGAGGTGCGCACCCCGCACCATCGCCCAATCGGCTACCGATTGGGCGATGGGCCACCTTCAGAATCCTGCGCATTATTCGCCTATCTGCTGCGCACAAAGCCGGCCCCAAATACGTACAAGAAAAGATTAGGCCATACCACCCATCCTGCACTATAAGGTCACGCACTGCCCTACTTCTAGTGGTCCGTGCCTCCAAATCAGCAAGGATCATAATGTCTGCCTACTCAACCCTGACGCCAACAATTTGGAACTCACCCCCCCCCCCCCCAATCGACACATGCAAGACTACATGGCATTCTGGAAAACTCAAAACCTGGCCCTTAGCCTAAATGGTGCAATGGACAGATTGGGCCGCTCTGTCTTCTACCGGGTATGCACCATGCTCTTAGCTCAGGTGATGTCTCTGGCAAGTTCAGTTCTCGTAAGGGACAATGATGCTTTGTCGCTCACAACTCAAACAAGTCAAAGCTAAAAATTCAGACAAAACTCCACTGATAACAATTCTTTGGTTTCAGAATGAAATGATCCCCTTCAGGTAATGTGGATATTGAGGGGGTTTGTGTTGTTTATGTGGTTATTTTGTTTTGTGTAGTCTTACTTGTCTGTTGACATTTGTTTAGTGCATATGGTTATGTTTTAGGTTAGTCCTAGTTGAATATTGTAGAATATAGAGTTACGATTTGCAATTCTATTGTAATTGTCTTAAGCTATTGTGTAATTTGTAACTCAATGACCTAAGATGTAGATACTGTTTTTGTTGTACCTTGTGGAAAATAAGAAATAAAGAGTTAAAACATTTTTTTTAAAAAAAGCATGAAATGATCCGCTTCCAATTCCAACAAAGAAAATAGCACCAATGGTATTCCTGGTTTGGACGATAAATATCTTCTCTTCAAGATTATTTATCGCAGTATGAAAGAATATGTAAGATTTGCTTTCAAGACTTCTCCAGCTACAACTTTACAATTGGTTATAACTTCTTCAGTACATTTGGTATATTTGTCAGGATGCTTCTCTTTGGGTTGCTGCTTCCCTCTTTAACAGCCACCCTCCTAATGTTGTTAATGTGAGAATAGCCACATTTGTCTCTGCATGCCACTACTTCAAACCAATCCAATGTTTGTTTGTTTTGAGGGTATCAGGGCGCAATAGGCATCAAGTGGGTTGTTCAGCTTCGGTTACAATGCTGTGCGAGATCATCCATTTTATACAAGAAATTGAGACATGCATTATGTACAGCTTGCAGACATAGGACAGGTAAGTTGCACACTGAGGCATAGGCACCATAGACAATATATACAATATGTACAGGCAGAGCCGGAATGGCACTGTGGAAATTGCGACAGGTCATAGGTCATTTTCCTTGATCCAATGGAGGAGGTTGGTCTTGAAGCGTGGATAAGGTAGGTCTTCCCTTAGGGGCGAAGGGAGGGAGTTCCAGTATGGGGCAGCTTTGACTGGGAAGCTGCTGCCACCAGTCTTCGTGCGTTTAAATCTGGGCACTGTTAGAAGGTTGGCGTTAGCAGTTCTCGTGGGATGGTTGGAGGGTTGTCTTGTGAATCTAGCTATGAGGTATTGTGGGGCGGCATAATGGAGACATTTGTGTGTCAGGGAGGCTATTTTGAGGAGGACTTTATCCTTCTTGGAGAGCCAGTTATTGGATCTTCTAAAGTCAGATATGTGGGCTTTCTTAGGAATGCTTAGGGCTGCTCTCAATGCATTGTTTTGTAGGATCTGGATCTTGTTATTGATGTATTTGTTGTTCCCTACATTTAAAGCATTGCAATAATCCAGTTTGGATCAGACCAGGGCTCCTGCTAGTGTGATACAGTTGTTAGAGGAGAGGAAAGGCTTGGCTGCTCTGATTCGCTTACAGGTATAAGCAGTAGATGAGGCCATGGAATTGACTTGTTTTTTAAAGGTTAGCGTGGAGTCCAAGTAGAATCCAAGGGTTTTGACCTCCTTGGCTACTGTAATGTTGTTGCCGTCTATTTTGAATGTGGAATAGTCGTGGCCCAGTTTAAGGTTCGCAGGGGTGCCGAGAATGAGAAGTTTGTTTTGTCATCATTCAGACATAGACCATGAGAGGCCAACCATGCCTGGATGATGAGGTACACCTTGTTGTAGTCGCCCGTCAATGGGATGAGGGTCTGTGTATCATCGGCATAATTAGTGTAGGTGATACCCAGGCTGTCTAGATAATCAAAAAGGGGCTTTGTGAAGATGTTTTACAGGGTGGGGGACACACAGGAACCCCGGGGCACACCGCAGGTGATGGGTATGGGGTCAGCAGCTGCTAAAGGTAAGACCTGCATTGTTCTGTTGTCGAGGGAGGATTGGATCCATCCTATCGCTTCTTGTGAGAAGTGGGCGGCGGAGTCCAGGTAGTTGCATAGGATCTTATGGTCCACTAGGTCGAACGCCACTGAAAGATCGAGCAATAGTGCTGCCTTATCTGCCTTAATGTGACATCCACAGACAACTTTGTATACAACCACAGTTCAGGTACTTCTCCCACTGCTTTGTACTTCTAAATTATCAGGCACAGTCTGACAAGACAATCTGACCTCTTCAGGTAGGCAAGGCACTCTTCTCTTAAATGACTTTCAAAAAGGGGGTGGCCTCTTTGCCCCTTCTGTCCAACTGTCACAAGAATATCCTGCTTCTGCCCACCAGACTTACTTCCTTTCAACTTCAGCAGTCTTTAGCATTAAAGGTTATAGTCTACGTCTGGATGTTCCTTACAAGCACCCAGCTCCCCTTCCCCAGCTTTACTCACACCTTTTCTGCCCAGTAATTACCCAGAAGACATAGTGCCACTCTTTCAGCTTCAGGTAACAATGCCACACTTGTATCTTAGACCACTTGACTTTTGACAACTTCACAGAGTAGGTGAATAGCTTTAAACAAGACTGGTTTCACTATGGAAAGGGTTAGCTTCGTGGTTAGGGTAATGCTTGTTCTTCTCTTCAGTATTGTGTACCCTTTACTCCTTGGAATAGATTGCCAATTCTAGATACAAGTTCAGTCTTCAAAGTGAAATCATAATTGGGTACACTCGACCACTCGAATGTAGATTTCTAAACTTAAAGGGATTAACATAATTGCATTGCAGTCTATTGTTAAAGGTAGCAAAATCTGACTTCCTTTGGGAAACAATTGGCCAAATGAGACCTTCCTTTGATGCAGTTTTCGTTTGGTATCACTTGTAACTCTTGTACCACTTCAATGTTAATATTCGGAATGGATTTAACAAGCGTCCCTTGGATGTAATGGCTTCTACTTCTCACGCGAACATTACAGCTTTCAGAATAAGCTTGAGTGCAACATTTCCATTGTTAATAGACCGTTTAAGGATATAGAACAACTTCTACTCGCTTTAACCTTTAGGCGCGTTAGTTCAGAGCTGGTTACAGCTACGAGCAAGACTTGTTGAGTGAATCTTAACGCTGCGCTTCACTGACCGGCTTCAGGGAGACTGCAGTTGCAGGTTGCTCCATTTCCCTGACCTCTGATACTCCTTCTGGCTCATTTGGGAGCCACACCCTTCTCCAGCACGTGTCTCCCCGGTCCGGACCCTTTAGTTAGGAGACTCTCGGCTTGCCTTTCGCTTCTGGGCTTGGGCTCCTGCACTGTCACAGCTCTGCAATCACAGCAACTCTGCTCACATGGGGGAAAACTTCACTTCCAGCAAGTCTTCCTTTGCCCAGCATCTGCAATACAGGTTTTGAAAACCGAGGACCCTCTCGGAACTTTCAGGTGAACTCTGCTGTCTCCATGTTCCGGTGTCCCGTCTGTGCTCCCACTTCAAGACTTGCCAGCCTTGTGCTTCTCCTTTGCTACTCTGCCAGCCTTCAAACACCTGCTCCAGCTCCTTCTCCCTCTCCCTCTCTGCTGGGGCCTTTTATGCCTTCCAGTTTTGACAATAGGTTCCATATCTAAGCAATTAGTTTCAATGGCCTGACTTCTGCAAAGGCTACTAGGCTTAGTTGCCCGACTACATCTACATGCCTCTACAGCCCTCTTCATCTCAGTTCCTCTAGGATTCTGGGACATGTAGTTATTTTCAATAAAGTTAGGTTTTTCCACTTCTTCGTTCTTTAGAAGGGTAGAAGTAATTGCCTTAATTGTTTCAACAGAGGGCCTATGGGTTTTAACTTTTACAGAGGAAGATGGCTTAGAGAAGACATTTCCATCATCCTTTATAGTACACCGTTGGGATTGAGGAGGGCCTTTAGTTTTAGATCCCAAAATAGGTCTTTTTGTTATAGTATGTTTTCATGTTACAACCATAGTGTTCACAACCTTAGATTTAATAGGAGGTTGTAATTCAAATATGGTTGTGTCTTAATTTGGACAAGGTTAACATTTACAAGGGGCACACAGTCACGCTATAGCATGAAGGGAGATCACTTCACTTAACAGTCTGAAGCCAGAATATCTGGCTGAGCCTATGTGGTGATGCTAAGTAGTCATGAATAATAACATTCTTAAAAAATGTTAACAGTTAAATGTTATTGTTAAAAACGAAACCTCACAATTAGCTGATCTAATATTCAAACTATATGTCTTTATGAGTTGAAGAGGTAACTAATGTGAGTTGACGCGGTTTTCTCTCTTCCCCTACCAATCAAACCCAGTACCACGCCTTACTTTCTCTTTCTGTCCGATTACATAATGTGAGATATATATATATATAAAATACATTACTCACCGTAATCGCATTTCTGATGCTTCTATCTGCTTAGATTCACATGCTGTGCATAGGCCGCCATCTAGTGGAAGCTGTGGAGTATTAGTTTGTTTTCAAAACTCGAAAATGGGCGTCGACACAGGACGTGCCAGTAATACTATCCCTAGTGTGACGTCCACTGTACCCATGATCCCTCACGCATGTAGGACCCTCAGATTGTATTTTGTCTGACATGAGGTAGCATGAGGAGTAGCGCGAGTACAGATTATCCAAGCACATAGGAAGATAAGACTAAACGCATCCATGCGCCTTCTCTCAGAGGGGAGGAAGGGCAGGTCGCATGTGAATCTAAGCAGATACAAGCATCAGAAATACGATTACGGTGAATAATGTATCCCTTCTGAGGCTTGTGGAATCTGCTTAGATCACATGCTGTGCATAGATTAGCGAGCAGTGTTAGAAGGAGGTGGGATGTGAGAAGGGTCCTGAGCAAGCAGATGTCTTAGAACCGCTTGTCCCACTTGAGTATCTGTCTTGGAATGAGTGTCAATGCAGTAATGCTGAGTAAAAGTGTGAATAGAGCTCCAAGTATCTGCTTTGCAAATGGTGTCAAGGGGTACATTTCCAATGAAAGCCAGAGTGGCCCCCATGCCTCTTGTAGAGTGGGCTCTTGGCGTAAAAGGCAGAGTCATTTCAGAAAGGGAGTAACCTAGTTGGATACAATTGACTATCCATTTGGAGATGGCACCTTTAGAGACGCGATCTCCTTCTCTGCCTGTAGCTACGGAGACAAACAGTTGGTCTGTTTTGTCTTGTCTATATAGTAGAGGACCTCTCTTCGCACTTCTAGAGTGTGTAGTTTCACCTCAGCAGAGCTTTTGGGTTCTTGGAAGAAGGCCGGAAGTTCGATGGACTGGTTAACGTGGAATTTAGAAATAAACTTAGGTGAGAACCTAGGGTGTGTTCGTAGAACCAGTTTCTCCTTATGAACAGTAAAGAAAGGATCCTGCACTGACAGAGCCTGAATTTCACTGACCCTTCTTATGGATGTAATGGCTACTAAGAAGGCAGTTTTATAGGTCAGGTGTTTGAGACTGGCTTTATGCATGGGTTCAAATGGTGGGCCCATGAGCTTAGCAAGCACCACATTAAGGTCCCAACCAGGTGATGGGTTTGAAATTGGAGGGTGGAGTCTCTTTACCCCTTCCATGAAGGCTTTAACCACTGGTACTTTCCACCACGAAACCTTGTTGTGGGAAGTGGTGTAGGCTGAAAGCGCTGCCAGATGTACCTTTTCTTGAGTTAAATACCAGGCCTGCGTCCAGCAGGTGGAGCATGTAAGTGACAATATTGGAAAGAGTGCAATCAACTGGGTTGATTTGCTTATTCTGGCACCAGATAACAAATCTTTTCCATTTACCAAAGTAACAGTGCCTCGTGTTAGGTTTCCTAGATTCCTTTAGGATGTCCATACATCTCTGTGGTAAGTTGAGATGTCCAAACTCTATGACTTCAGGAGCCATGCTGCCAGGTTCTTCGAGCTGGGTTGAGGATGCACGGTTTGATCTTGGTGCTGGGACAGTAGGTTGTACCAGCACGGGAGTCTGGTGGGTTCGCACACTGCTAGTCTGCGTAGGTGTGGAAACCACAGTTGCCTCGCCCAAATGGGAGCAACTAGGATGAGCGCCATCGATTCCCTGTGCATCTTGTTGACCACCTTCCTCATGAGAGGGGTTGGTGGAAAAGTGTACGCAAACATCCCTGACCAGTTCATCCACAGGGCGTTCCCCTTGGAGTCTGGCTGGGGGACCCTGGATGGGAATCCTGGGCATTGCCCGTTTTCGCTTGTGGCTAATAGGTCTGTAGCGGGGAAACCCCACTGCGAGAAGATGTCCTCTACGAGAAGATGTCCTCTACGACTTCTCTGAGTAGACACCATTCGTGTTCTCTTGGGAGGGGATCTCTGCTCAAAGCGTCCGCTAGCGAATTGAGATCCCCTGGAACGTGTTGAGATGACAGGTAAATGTTCCGTCTGAGTGCCCATTTCCAGATTTTCTGGGCAAGCTTGGACAGATTTGGCGAACGAGTCCCTCCCTGTTTGTTTAGGTAAAACATTGTTGTTGTGCTGTCTGTCGGGATCTGCACTGACAGGTTCAACAGGTGGGGCTCGAATGCTTGAAGCGCTCTGAATACTGCCAGAAGTAGCTTGATATGATTCTTGGACACTGTGTGAGACCAAAGACAATGAGCTGTGTGGTGAAGGAGGTGAGCTCCCCACCCTGACAGGGATGTGTCCATAGTGACTACAGCCTGTACCTCTGGATTGTAAAAGGGTTTCCCCTTTGACAGGTTCTCTCTTGTCCACCAGTGAAGACTTTGTACAAGTGTTGGCGAAACGACCACTAGATCACCCCACTGACCACTTGCCTGAGACCACTGTTTCGCCAACCATTCTTGCATGGATCGCAGGCACGCGTGGGGGACCAGGTAAATACGTGACGCCATCATGCATAGCAAACGCATCGCTTTGCGCACCCTTATCTGGTGACCGGGCTGATATAGAGGAATTTGCAGTAGTAGATTCCGAATTCTTTACTCCGATGGAAAGGCCAACCCCTCTTGAGTGTTTAGGACAGCTCCTAGGAACTGTTTGGAGGTGCTTGGCACCAGGCTTGATTTTTTCTCGTTTATGGAGAAACCCAATTCGAAGAGGTTGATCGTTCTTTGAATGTTTGATCTGCAAATTACTGGGGTTTCCCCCGTGATGAGACAGTTGTCCAGGTAAGGGTACACTGGGATTGCCTCCCTGCGTAGGTTTGCTGCCGCCACCACCAATACCTTGGTGAATACCCTTGGAGCTGAGGCTTTACCGAAGAGCAGCACCTTGAACTGGTAGTGCTGACTGTCCACCTTGAAGCGCAAGAATCTTCTGTGCGCTGGGAACATGGAAATATGAAAATGGGCATCTTTCATGTCCAATGTTGCCATGTAATCCCCCTTTTTTAGGAGGGTTATTACCTCTTGGAGAGTAGTCATGCAAAACTTTTGGGGCTTGACATACTTGTTTGCAGGGCGTAAGTCTAATACTGGGCGCATTGTCAGATCTTTTTTTGGCACAAGGAAGTAAGTTGAATACCTTTGTTTACCTGGTTGCCCAGGATGAGTTCTATTGCATCCTTTGCTAGAAGATTGACTATCTCCTTGAGAAGGATCTTCTGGTGGTCTGAGGCATGTATCTTTTGCTGTGGAGGGTGGTTTCGGGGACGCTCGAGTAATTCTATGCAGTATCCTCCGGACACTGTGAACAGCACCCATCTGTCTGATGTGATCCCTTCCCAAGCTTGGGTGAAGTTGGTAATGCATCCCCCTATAAGGGATGCGTGAGAAGGGACCCTGAACACGGCGTCACTGTTTTGCGGGAGGCGTACCGCCTCTGCTGGGGCTGCCTCTACCCTTACCACGGCCCCTCTTGTTTCCTCTGCTGTAACTCAGAGTAGACTGCTGGTTGTTACCCCATGAAGTACCCTGCCCATGTGAATAGTTGGAGCCTCTCTGTGAATTTTGGCCGTGTGGGCGACGAAAATTACTATTGCCTCTTTGATTAGGGGGCTTGTTGGTCAACTGTCCCAGGGATTTCAGAGTCTCATACTCAACTTTGGCATTTTTTAATGCGTCCTCTACCGCTTTGCCAAACAGTAGATTAGGCTCCACCGGCATGTCGATTAGGGATGCTTGTGTCTCGGGTTTAAACCCCGACTGTCTTAACCAAGCATGCCTCTTAATGAAAGTGCTCTCTGCTATTAGCCTGCCGGCGTTATCTGCGGCATAAAAGGTTGCCTTAAGGATGCAACCGGACACGGCTCTCCCCTCTTGACGCAACCTGGGCCAACTGCCCCATTAAGGGTTCCGGTGTGGAGTCGATGAGGGCAGCTACTTGCGCCCACTGGTGGCAGTTGCAACTAGCCAGCAAAGTGGTGGAGTTGGCAATCCTTGCCTGGTAAGCGGAAGTGGAGGCCACCTTTCTTCCCAACCCGTAGATTTTCTTGCTCTCCTTGTCGGTGGAGTCTCAGATGATGATGAGAGGCGTTCCTGCCCTCTTCCGGGTATTAGTAACTACCAGGGAGTCCGACTTCAGTTGCCCCCTTATGTAAAGGAGGTCCGATTGGGCTGCCCTGAACAATTTCTCGACTCTGGGGTTTACTGCCCTGGTGAAGTTAGGAGTGAGAAGTAAAGGGTCAATTCTCTGTTGGATGGACTTGAGAATTGGAATGGCTTGGGCAATGGGTTTCTTTTCTCCCACTAGTTCCTCAACAAAGTCCCTCTCCTCCTGTGCTCCCCGAGTGTCTATGCGGAAGTGCTCTGCCGCTCTAGTCAAGACCTCATTTAGGAGGGGCTGGTTGTCGACTGGAGAGTCTAACTTTTGGTTCTTTGCCTACAGGGGAGTCTATTCTGTAGACTTCTGGGTCATCTTCCTCCTCATCTTGGTCCTAGTCGTCCCCATAATAGTCCCCCTCCCCCCCAGAGCGGTTGTTCAACGTTACCAAGTCTGGATCCTCATCCTGTAGTGGATCCTCACTATACTGGGTGTAAGGCTGGAAATAAAAAGGGCCTGAAGACAGACCTTGCGTTGGAGTCTCAAACTGAGGTTTCTTACCAGGGGGCTGTGGGTCCCTAGATCCTGAGGGAGTAGCACCATCAGGGGTCTAGGTGAGGAAGTGTTCTGGGTTCTTGGAGTAGAAGTCAGCCAGGGAAGACATTCTCGTCATTACTGTGTCTATTTTCACTGCTCCATTTTCTGGACCTGGGAATGACAATTCCATGAGAGGGTTCCCCTTCTATCCCCATATCGTGAGGAGTAGGAAGAACCAGTTTGGACTTGGGGGCAGGGACAGAGGTCTTGGATTTTTGCTCATCTGAAGACTTTTGGCTGTCCTTAAGTGTTTGTGGTGCAGAAGAAGAGAGATGGCTTCTTCTGCTGTTTACCCCCTTCCCCATGAGTCGAAGAGTGTTTCCCTGGTGTTTTCACCTTCTCCGAGCTATCCGACGCCTGGCCTCGAGATTCGGAGGTACTGTATTACTTTAGAGTGTGCACGTCGGGACTCTGAGGCAGATGCCGAATGGCCTGCCGGAGCCGACTTCTGGTGTGCGGGCTGGAGGTGGAGATCGGATTCGTCTTCTGACGAGCGTACCTCCATGACTTTGGTGAGTGAGGCACCTTTGGCAACTGTGGATGGTTGCCCGTTGTCGTGCGGCGATCTTGAACGAGAACGCCCAGAGGACACCGAATCGGTGGACCACTCTCTGCGTGCCTCTTTCCGAGAACTCGAAACGCGTGTCGAGTCTCGGTTGGACTTTGAGTGTTTAGGTGTAGAAGTGGTGTGGGTAGCGCTCGTGTCGCCGGGTGTGTTCCCCATAACTGCCCTGCCGGACAGCCTTCCGCGGTCGGGGACTTGCGCTTGGGCATCTTTCAACGCCTCGTTGCTCTCGCCGTCCGAAAGTACGGCGTCGCTGCCATCACTAAAGGTGCCCTCCGCTTCTATGGCCTCGCGTTGCCTGGCGTGGTGGGCCCAATGTTTGGTCGAGCGGTCCTGTTCGCCTCAGGGTGGTCCCTCGGCAAGCAGAGGTTACAGGTGGCGTGTGTCAACCCAAGGATACTTGCGGTTGCACTTGGGGCAGAATTTGAAAGGGATACCCTCCATACGCACCCTGTGGCAGCGGGCTAGTGTGTGTAGGAAAATGTATACGAGTGTAGAGTATGTTACCACCCCCCACTCTCCCTACTTGCAGGGCCGAGGCCAGAGGCCTTCCAAGGCCCGAGCCGAGGCCAGTGGCCTTCCCAGGCCCAAAGTCCGTCGTGCAGCTCTCGACGGTTGTTTCTTCTCCGGGCCGGCATCGAATTTCGAACCTCGATGATTCGACGTGGGAGTGGAAGAAATGGGGAATAATTATTGATTTTTAGCAAAATATGGCTGAAAGCCAGGGAACTCCGCGGAATGCTTCAGTCAAGTATGGCGCAAATAAACAATCTGAGGGTCCTACACGTGTGAGGGATCATAGGTACAGTGGACGTCACACTAGGGATAGTATTACTGGCACGCCCTGTGTCGACGCCCATTTTCGAGTTTCGAAAAACAAACTAATACTCCGCAGCTTCCACTAGATGTCGACCTATGCACAGCATGTGATCTAAGCAGATTCCACAAGCCTCAGAAATATATATATATCTGTATTTCAGAGTGTGGGATTCTGTTCTGAAGAGAGTCAACTTGACTTATTTTTACTAGCCCGGTTTTTGAGAAAGGCCTTGGAGGCCAAAACACGAGTCTAGAAGGGCACAACTATTTAATTACAATTTGATAGATGAGACAACACTGATCCATGACTTTCTCTCAAATAAGATCAAATAATCCTAACAAGAACTATTGATTTATTTGCTTGGCGCATCCAACAAGTACACTCCACACTGATTAATAGGAGGTTGAGAGACATTAAAATGACAATCCATAACCTCCTTTAGCATAGAGGTTAGGATCTCCCTTTCAGAGTAGAAATACTGTGTCTCATCCCACAGAATATCCTCACCACCTTGGGCCTTGTCTCCACCCACAGTACACAAACCCCCCAGGGTTTGGGTCAGGAAGAGTCTGCCTTCCCCAGGCCACCTTGGAGGAGACTTTAGGCGGGGTTTCAGTGAGGGATCCGCAAGATTATTCACAACAACTACCTTCTGCAGCCCCTGCAATGCCTAGACCTAAACACTCAACAGTCCAAAGCATAGGGAAGCCAATAGCCTGGTACAGCAGGTTTGGGAAATGACCAAACTCACCATTGATTATATTTTTAAGCCAGAGAGAGATACAGCCATGCTTGGCGAAGCTGTATTGATTCCACTCTAGACCAATAGGTCCCTGGAGAACTAAAGCACCAATCCTCTATAGTAGGGAGCAACAGCTCATTCGGCAGGCAGGCAATCCGGAATAGGGGACCTCTTCTAACTGCACGGATAGTCGGACATACATACCAATATGCAGACTCTCTCCTCTGCACCATAAAACAATAGAATGCGGCTATCCCTCCCAGGATTACTTTCAGCCTAGCAGCACACATAATACACCACCATGAATACTTCAAAGAACTTTACAACGCAGCTAGCCCCCACGATAAAAAAAAATAATCGGCTTAGCTGCACACAATCTCATACAAGCACCACCTCAACAAGAATGCAGCTACCCCCAAGACAATTCGGCCTAACAGCACACATACTGCTTGTCTCACACAACCTTCACATTACTCCTAGATTTAGAATGTAACCAAAATGTGGTCTAGCTGCACACATACTGAGTGCACACATACATCACTTCCCACCCTAATTTCTCTACTGACCTGGACTACGGTCCCAGAGGGTGTTCAACTCACAGCACGTTGAGATCATACCAATGGTGAATGGCACTATACAAATGCCCGAAAATATAACATAACTCGGGGCATCGTATTATATACATGCTTTGTTGATTATGGTGGTTCATTCAACACAGACAACCGCGATATTCCCTAGCCGAAGATAAACGATTGGTGTTTGCATCCGTTCATATTATACTTTATTAAATTGTTACATTCTGATACCCTGGTCCAAATAAGGTTAAGTCAAGAAGGGACTCTTACTAAGGCCATTAAAACTAATCATGGCTAGAAACAAGGCTGTACGTTAGCCCCCAACGCTTTTTAACCTACATGTTGCTCATCTTAAAGATGCTCTATGCAAATGTAAAATATATCCACCGCGTGCGGGTTTACTTCGTAGTGCATGGTTGACCTGTGGTGCTGATAGCATACGCCTAGATCGAACAGCAGTTGGACTCCGGCGTAGCCTATCTGCGTTAGAACACGCCATTCGGAACAACCTTGTGATCAACTATAGGAAAACCAAAATAATGATAGAGCTGGTAAAACCAAGCATGCTAATTTTGTATGGAAGATAAATCAGGACGTTATAGAAGTGGTTAAAAAATATTCTTCTTTGGGAGTTAATATCTCTGACAAACTTCCAACTGGTCCTTTAGCCAGTGACTTAAGTGGAAAGGTCAGCAGGAAGTGTAATGTTATTAAATATGTTGTAATCCACTGCGGTGGTTACTCTTTTGAAGGCTTTTTGCATATTTATAGATCAAACATTCTGCCTTGTGTATTATATGGCATGGAGATATTTACCAACAAGGAGACACTGTGGCTAACTAAGCTGGAGGCCAGGTTATGGCACTCCACATTGGGCCTCTATGTCCATGCTGGTAGAAGAATTTATTTGCGAATTAGGCTTAACGTCGCTTTTTGTCTTGAAGAAAATAGCCGGTGGCAACATAATAACCATACTTTCTGAGAAAAACAATGCCTCATCTATTTATTCCAAATTTATAAATATGAGCTTGGAGCATCCAAATAAAGGCCTGAACGCTCGAGGTAAATTCCTTCTTTGAAGATATTGGCTACTCCATTGTCTTCCCACTGAACTTGAGCTTTGCATTTAAAAAGGTAAAGGAGAAAGCCCTTGTTTGGGATGGGAATAATATTTTTTTATGTAACCATGAAGAACACTTGTTTTCTATGTGAAACAAGGTTTTCCCATCAATGCCCCTTTTAGCTATATTAAAAATACTAATAATGCTAAGGTCAGACGATGTATTCTTCAATTTCATTCAGCACAGTTGCCATTTTTGATTACCTAGGAGCATGGTCACTTATACCTCGTCAGGCATGTGTGGCATTTGCAATACAGAAATAGAAACGCCCAGACACCTTCTCACCAACTGTGAAAGTGAACTGTATGAGAATGGTTATGAGGGCTTTGTAATATCTTTGTAATATCTTTCTAGCGACCAGGCTGGGCCTTTAAAGATAACTTAATTTTAATACGTTTTATATGTGGCAAAAAAATGGTAAAGATAATCAACTAATTATATGTGTAACAATTTATTGATAAGGTTATGCTATATTGTTTTTCATGATGAGTTGAATTTTTTACCCACATTTCTGTTTTGTTACATTTATGCATTTTTAAATGATTTTATATGTTATATTGTAACATGTGTACATTATGAACTGTAAGACATACTTGTGTTAGTGTTGTAAGGTTATATTTTTGTTTAGAAAAACCCACTCTGGGACTATTGGTGGGTGTTGGACCTGCCGGTATACACTAACTTTTTCACACATACAACGACAGGTCTGTAATTTTAGTAATCTATCTTTTTATAGTTACCCTGTGCTTAACTAGAAATATCTTGCCCTCCAACCATTCCATCTAGTTCCTCGTGTGGTGTCTGACACTAGATTGCGTTGGTGTGCCGCTTATCTAGAGTTAGGGGATAGATGAGAAGAGGCTTTCCCTAACTCGTTCAGGCAATTAAATGTTTTGTCAAATCCCAATGACATAAAAGCACATCTGTCTATTGGTTTTACAGGATAAACCATTGAGTGTGCTGTGGGTTATACAGGTGAATCACTTTCTCATTTATTATTTTTCCATGTATAAACCCTTTATAGGTTTAAAAATGTATGGACCCTACTTCGAAATTATACACATAGGACTGTGCAGAGTACCAATTCAAATCTGATAAATTTGAAGCGTTTCTCTAGCAGGTGGTGCTATGCCACTTGTTTAACCTCTGAGCATGAATAATAAGCCCTTAGTCAGAGGAGGTCTAACTGGCCTAACTGTTTCAGTGGTTTTGACAATGTACCACTTTCTTCAGGGCATCAGCACGCCTGCGAGTGCCGATACGAACGAGAGAAGAGGTTCTGTACTGCACCCCAGTTGCAGTTTCTGCAATGTCAGACACTAGTCGATGCCTCTTGTGATTTGCGGGGTTACTAGTTCCCCCACATGTACCTTGCTCTGTACTTGGCAAAATCTGAAATCTATTCTGTATCACTGTATACTTGTGTTTTCATCTATCCCATAACCCTAGATAAGCAAGCAGCACACCAGAGCAAGTATATTAACACTTTAATAAAAATAAAAATGTTAAGTGGAGACACAGGGCATTATATCCAACAGTGCACCCAGCTTTGTGTCCCATTAACATCTCCCTTGATTCCAAGCGCCCTTTATTCCAAGGGTTTTACCATGTACAATTTAGGGGCAATTTTGGGGTTTCTCTGGGTTCTACTTATTATTGAATGTGCTATTGTGGAGAATCAGTAGGGACTCCCTCTGCCTGGAATTACTCCTTAGCAAGTTGAGCTCAAATCTCTAAGGGCTTCTCTCTCCAGCCAGCCTGAAAACCAGTCTTCAAATGGTCCCAACTCTCCCCAACCATCTCAAGTTGTACTTCCAAAATGTTCATCGCCCCATGTTAATCTCCGATTGAATTATTCTATCTGTCCATACTTATTTTAGATCTTTGTCTCCACCCCTCAGTGTGCTTGTGTTTAAGTTGTGGCTTCACCAGTCTCATGACACAAATGGGAAAGAGAATGTGGTGCTCACTCCCACTGTGAAAAGGCAATTTGGGTTGTAAGCCTTAACGCCTGATGTGAATGTATGGGATTCATAAAATAAATACCACTGTAATCTTTAGACCAGTGCACACAATTACACGTGCCTCCTGTCTCTGTGCGATAAACGTAAGCAGAAATACTCGATTTTTCCATTACACCTCAAGACATTTTCGACCTATCATTTGCAATTGGTGCCACGTCAATATGACCATAGATCACAGACTTCCAGTGGCCAAAGTCAGCAACTTTACACTTGTGATTTGTTTTCAATAATCACATTTCCGATTTAAGAGTTCACATGCTAATTCTCATTTTGCGAGTGTAAAGTTGCTGACTTTGGCCACTAGAAAGCACAGTTAATACATCCCCAGCACCACCCTATTATGAACATGTCAATGAAAGCATTTGTTTTCCCGTGCTCCAAAATTGTTAAGCTCCCTCGTGACCGGAGCCTAATGGATTTTATGAAGTCTACGGTTTGATATATTGGACAGGTCTCTAAGGTTCTGTCTACCAGGCCCGGCCAGCTGACAAAAGTCCCAAGCTTAATTTGAAAAAAACATTATTTTAGTTAACATGAAACCAATGCAAAATAAAACAAATTACTGGTTTGTAACACAGATTTTCCTTCTGTACTGGGAATCCAGGAATATAGCACTGGTGATAAAATCCTGATGTATGTTTTTGTCATGGTCTTCAACAAACATTCTTAAATCATTTTGGGAAGTAAATGCACTCCAAGGTTCTTGGTCTTGTCTTTTACACAGGGAACAGTTACAACTTCACTGTCTCTAAAACTGTTCCAGCCAGTATCTAAACTCAACCAGATGCCCTTGGAAATGGTTGCACATTTTTACAGTGTGGAAGAATGTTATTCAGTGCATGCACATTCCACATTTTTCAGAGGCATGTTTGTCATGACAGCGAGCAGAAATTTGCAGCAAATGGCATTTTTTAACTGGTGCCTCGCGCCGTTTCAGGAAGGCCTTTCTCAATTCACTTGATGTTTGGCCATTATCCTTTGCTGTAAAGTTTCTAACAATATATTGTCGGCCTTATTCCATCACTGACTCACCTCACTGTTGCCCCAGCTTCCATGAACCGACGTATGCAGCTGACTTTCGAAGAAAGTGCATCTTGGGAGGACAAAAAAACGTAAGTCCCCTCTGAAACTTTCGATCTGCATTGTCCAAGTGCAGACCCCATAGCCACGTTTACCAGTAAGACCGCAAATGAACTTGTCAACATGTCTGGCAGAGGCAGACTATCAAATTAAAGTGGTATACCATCTGCATGTGAGCCAGGGTAATGGAAGGGGGCGAGTGACAAAGAATTGGTGACTGCACTGTGTGCAAGTGAAGGGGGTGTGAGCAAGGGAAGAGGATTCAATTAAGGGTTAAGTGGTGACGCAAGCAGAGAAAGGAAGTTTGAAAGTTAGTTGTAAAGAAGGGGGTGAAGGGGTATCAAGGATCTGGTACAAAGGAAGGGCACTGGAAAGTGATGGGTAAGGAAAATAGGGTAAATGAGAGGGATACACATCTGGAATGGTAGATCAGAGAGTGAATGTTGCTGAGATGTGTGTCTAACCTGCATGCCACTGCACCCAGTTGTGGGTCTGGCTCAACTCCTTTCTTTTTTTTGGATTAAGTTATGCATACTTGGTTTATGGACATATGTTTCAATTAGGATTCTCTTCTATTTATGTATTGCTTTATCATGTGACAGTGCTTTTAAAGCCAGATGCATTGAACAGTGTACTAGTTTAGTCCTATAACAGCTCAGAAAGCATTATGTTGGTTCTAATATTTAAGATTAAATAAGAGAAGATGAAGTCTACTCTCCGGTCTAAATGTGAAACTGTAGAACCATGATGGTAGCGCTTCAATCCACACCTTCCACAATTGACTACTTATATGAGCCTCAGCGATCACTTGTCATCCCTGTGCGTTAACCATGATTGCCTATCGGGAAAGCTTCACTCATATGGGCTTATAAGCTATAGTGTTACTCCACAAATAAACATCAATCATTTATCTAATGAGCGCTGGTGGGGAGGAAGTATGCCAAGTGAGGTTATGTTGGGAGAGGGGTGGGAGTGGGTGGACAGGGTGCAATGTATTGATTTTGTGTTGTGCAGTAGCAGGAAGCCAAATATGAGTTTTGCCATGCCAGTGCATGTTTTGCTCTTCGAACAAATCCAGACACCCTGACATGGCTCTACCAACGAATTCTCTAGCTTATTCACCACTTTACATTGGTCTAAAACGATGGGATAGGATTGAGTGTGACTGGAAGAAATGTAGCCTGCTGCCAAACTGCAGTTCTGAGCCACAACAGCAAGGCATTGTGGGTATGCAAATTAGCCCCAATGCAAACCTTTGTCTCCAGGAAATGGTCTTTGTCTAAGAGGGCAGTGGTACTTTATACATAGATTAATCAACCCAAGACATACATTTGCAAGGCTGCCAGGACAACTACATACCTGGTTTTATCCTTATTAGGGACATTTGCTTTGTACTCTTTCATTTGAGGGGAAGACTAGCCCCTCCTCCGTTTTTATGATGGCTCCTTGGAACGGCACTTGATTTTTTCTTGATTGAGAATCCCAATTTGAACAGAAGATTGATTGTTCTTTGGTGTTTTGCTTGCAAATCTAAGGGGATTCCCCTGCTATTAGCCAGTTGTCCAGATAAGGGCACACTGGGATTGCTTCTCTGTGCAAGTGCACCGCCACTACTAATACCTTGGTGAATACCCTTGGAGCGGAGGCTATGCCGAAGGGTAGCACCTTCAATTGGTAGTGTTGATTTGCTATTTTGAAGCGCAGGAATTTTCTGTGCGCTGGGAGCACTGAAATATGAAAGCAGGCATCTTTCATGTCCAAAGTTGCCATCTAGACCCCTGTTTTAGCAGTGGGAACACTTCATTGTTGCATAGTGCTGCAACATTTCTGAGGCTTCACATATGTGTTTGCAGGGCACAGGTCTAGGACAGAGCGCATTGTAAGGTCTTTCTTTGGCACAAGGAAGTACATTGAATAGATACCCTTGTTTACCTGGTTTGCCGGACGATTTCTATGGCGTTCTAAAGTAGCAGTGCTTTGACCTCTTTCAGCAGAATGCACTCTGTTCCGCCTGCGTCGTTTGTCTTTGTGGGTGGTTGGGTGGTGTTTGTATGAGTTATATGCAATAGCCTCCGCCATGGTGGAATGTACTCACTGGTCTGACGTGATCCATGCGTGGGTAAAATGAGAAATGCGACCTACTGGAGAGGCATGGGAGTAGGAGGCCCAGGGAGGCGTGTATGAGGTGCCCCCGCCACCCATTTGGGTTGAGGGGGAGAGTGCCCCCCCCCCCCAGTAGGTGGGGTAGTAAGGTTTGGGCACCCTGGGGCCAGATTGGCACACTATTGGGTCCATCTGCACCAAGGGGAGTTGTGTTACCAAAAGGAAAAAAGTGAAAAATGGTAGACCGCATTTTAGGGGGGGGCTGTGGGGCACCCCAAACAGACAGGGAATTTTCTAATGGGAAGGGGTGGTGATCCCCCACCCACAATGGAGAGGGGGCTATGTCATGCAGCCTTCCCTGGGGGCAGATATCTGCTCCTAGGAAGGGACACTTGACCCCAGGGAGGAGTGCAGGACAGACCCCCCTTTATCTGCCTGCAGGGAGGGCTACATGAGATGCACCGCCCCTCCAATTGGGGTGGGGGTGGAGAGGTGCACCCCCCTTAACATTACAAAATTCCCCGGCAGAGTAGGGTGCCCCTCTGCCCCCCTTAAGTGCAGCCTGCAATTTTCAATTTTTTTTCTTTGTTTACCAAACTTGCCTTGGTGCAGAAGGGCACATTGGTGTGCCAATCTGGCCCCAGGGTGCCTAAACCTTACTGCCCCACCCACTGGGGGGCCTGTCCCACAGGTTTTGGTGGCCCTCTCCCCCCTCACCCCAAATGGAGGGGGGGTGTACCTCATGCAGCCCTCCCTGGGGGCAGATATCTGCCCGTAAGAAGGGGCAAATTTGTTTTCACTGTTGGGGTGAGGTTCAGTAGACCACCAGGGATGGCATTCAGGGGGGGGGGGGGGGGGGGGGGGGCATGCTTGGAAAGTATTGATTTGTTTGTGCTGGTGTGACCGTTGGTAACATGATTTTTGTTTTGTTTACAGCTTTTTCTACGC
The DNA here is from genome assembly GCF_040938575.1 of Ambystoma mexicanum. Lineage (NCBI taxonomy): Eukaryota > Metazoa > Chordata > Amphibia > Caudata > Ambystomatidae > Ambystoma > Ambystoma mexicanum. The sequence goes on along the minus strand of NC_090931.1, from coordinate 273,930,062 downwards.
GAGCAGCTGCAACGTTCATTATTCTATGGTTAGGGCCCACTGTCAGTGGGGTGGGTGAGACTGGGGCTGGATTGTTGGTGATGTGGGTGGGAATGGGCCATCTGGGCAGATATTTTGGTGGGCTGGGACACAATTGCAGAGGCAGGCCACAAATTGCCCCCCATGCCAGCAGAACATTGGTGTTTCCCTGGGAGCGGATGCCTCCCATGTGGGTTGTCTGTCTGCAAGCCCAGGCTGCAGCTCTGCCTGTGCTATGTTACAGGTGTCCCCTCAGGGGAGGAATCGGTACCCTGCCGGGGATCCCTGGCGCTGCCGCTGTGCTTAGGGGACGGTACACCCACATGGTGCATGGATGTCCAAGGCCGGGGACATCACCTCCAACCGTCCTTGAGTTGCGGCTGGGCTGCATTACAGCTTTTCCCTTTGGCAAGGTATTGGCACACTGCCGGGACTCCCTGGTGTGGAGAAGCTGTAACACAGGCCAGCCAGAGCTCCAGCAAAGTCGGCGGTAATATCCCTGGCCTTGGGCACTCTTGTGTTGTTGGCGGCGTGTTTCGGTGGGTGAGCGGAGTGAAATGTGCGGAAATTGTTTTTTTCCAACACATTTCAGACTTTGCCAGGCTTTCTGGGTAATACATTCTGGGCCGATTTGCGCAAAAGTCAGACCGCTGCAGTTTCCCACGGGTGTCCTCTTTTCGGAAATGCATGGGGTCCTCTTTTTTCCTTGGTGGCTTGGACACCTTAGGCTCATATCTGTATAGTGCGCCCTTCCAAGAAATTCATCAAATTCTGCTGTCGGAAAAGACTTTGGGTGAGATGCATTTTTGGCTCTCCCCTTTGCCCCCAGGTAGGTGCACCCACACATGTGAGGTACCGTTTTTGTCGGGAAACCCTAGGCCTATATCTGTATGGTGTGCCCTTCTGAAAAAATCGTGAAATTCAGCTGTCGGAAAAGACTTTAGGTTAGCCGTGTTTGACTCTCCCCTTTGCTCCCAGGTAGGTGCACCCACACATGTGAGGTACTGTTTTCGTTGGGACACCTGTGGGAACGCGGGAAGGTATGACATTTGTTGTGTTTGCGTGGTTTTCATATCGTTTCGATCCATTTGCTGCTGCCCTTTGTCCCACAACCCTTTCATTTCCCAAATGTGACCTACATTTAGTTGCTGATTTAGGCACCATACACTTTTGTAAACTGCACAAGTCTCCTACCCTTGAAAGGGCCTGCCTGTGGTCTTTCAAAAAAATGTATGCTTGCCGTTCCTCACCACATTGGTTATCCTGAATTACACATGCCAAGTACGTCTGTTCAGACCGTAAGCATAAAATTCCTGCGTACCATGGCTCCGATTCTTGGCTTGTGGTATTGCTTGTTTTGTGAAACATTACAAAAAATGTGTTATTTCCTAACTGCAAGAGTCGGGGGAATGTAGCGGAGCATTGTTTGTTTTTCTCAAAATTCATAGAATCCATTGCCGTACCAGGCCAACCATGTCCACCACATACCTTTTTTTCAGTCATTTTCCCGCTTTTCCCCAAATTATGGAATTTTCCCTTACCTAGTTGTTGCCTGGCCTGCGCAAATCACCCCTTCCTAAACATGGAATTGTGTCTACTTTTCAGAAATGTATGCCTTTCTGTCCTCCAATTCGGCTTTCCTACCCTTTACTTCCATTACGTCCATGCATGTCCAATTGGCAAAAATGGCCAAAATCGCCTATCTTTCATAAAACTGTTGATAAGCACATCAAAATATTTTTTTTTAATTTCCACCTGTTCTTGAAAGCCAAGAAATTGGGGCATTCAGCACAGCAAACCATTCGTTCCTAGCTTTTACAAGCAAAAAAACCACAGGCTTCTTTGTACATCATTTTATTAGCATTTTTAAAAAAAAGTTCACCCTTTTTGCTCTCACCACCCTACAGCAACCTAGGATTCCTGGGTGGCGTTACAAACGTCTACATGTGGGAAGAAAAGGGGCCAAATTTGGCCGAGATCGCTCATGTAACAAAAAAGTTACAAGTAACTGAATGGCGACATACCGAAATCAACAAAAAAGGCCTTGGCACCGGGTGGGGGGGGGGGCCATGGCAGGGTTAAGTAGGATAGCACTGACATGTTTTTTGATTAACTCTTGCATCTTTGGCGTTTGCTTGGTGGATGCTGATGTGCCTTTCACCACCTGTTTTTTGGCATGCAAAAGGAGGGCCTTTGTGTGCAGTGTTTGAACAGGCCTTTGTGTCCGGTTTCAGAGGCCTGTCATGAGGCGAAAGTGTACGCATTGGCCCAGAGGACAGGGAAGAACCTGAGGCTTTCTCCGTAGACACCACATTTGTTTGATTTATAAAGCGCATTACAAGACAGCTTAGATGTAAAATCGATATACAAAATAGTCATAAAGCAAGAACGAGTACATAAAATATATACATAAAAGCAAATAAAATATAATATATAGATAAAAAGCAAATGAAAGCTATAAACAAAGGCAGGTCGAGCGAAGTAGCAATAGAGCATATACAGCAAAGAATGTACAGATGTCGAAGGACAAGTGCATTTTTAAGAGAAAGAGGGGTAGATATCTCCGGGTACTCTAAACACTCAGGTGAGGAGTGTCATTCATAGAGCCACTTTTTGATGTTAGACCTACAACTTTGGAAGGTCTGATCGGTGCGCAGATGAATGGGGAGTGCATTCCAGGCTCTGGCTGCTTGAACAGGGAAGCTGTTGCTGCCAGCTCTTTTCAGGTTGACCCGTGGAACTGAGATGCTAAAGGAGTTGATGGACCTCGTTGGTCAAGATGACCTTTTTTTTTGATGATTTGCTCTCTTAAGTACTGAGGAGCAGCATTATTGAGGCATTTATGTATAATGGAGACTATTTTGAAGTAAAACCTGTCCTTAATGGAGAGCCATTTGTGATTCCTTCTAGTTTCAGAGATATAATCTCTCCTTGGGATGTTCAAGGCTGTTTTCTAAGAGCATTATTTTGTAGTATTTGGGTTTTAATATTTGTTGGTTTGCTCCTGCATAAAGTGTGTTGCAGTAATCAAGTTTTGACAAGATTAATGTTGTCACTAGTATAATGCAGCTATTTGTCGAGAGGTATTGTTTGCAGGCATGTATAAGCTTACATGTGTAGGCAGTAGTCGAAGCCGTCACATTAACTGGTTTGCTGAAGTTCACAGTGAAGTCTAGGTAAAAACCAAGAGTTTTAGTTTCCTTAGCAGTTTTAATGATGTTGCCGTCTATGTTGAAAGAAGAGTACTGGGCATCAAGTTTGTTAATATTGGTGGGGGCACCAAAGATTAGAATTTCAGTCTTCTCATCATTCAGGCAGAGGCTATAGGCTGCCATCCAAGATAGATTTTGTTTAGTAAGGCAAGGTCCAAGTCATAGTTCCCCGAGAGAGGTAGGAGTATCTGGGTGTCATCTGCGTAATTTGTGTCGATGACACCCAAATTATCCAATTTGTCAAATAGTGGCTTAGTAAATACATTATACATGGTTGGGGAGAAGCAAGAGCCTTGCGGCACTCCGCATGTAATGGGGGCTGGGTCCGCAGCAGCAGATGGAGAGAAGACTCAACGATCTGTTACTTAGAAAGTATTTAATCCAGTCAACAGCTTCTTGTGAGAAGTTTGCGCTGATGAAAGGTGTTCAAAGTATATTATGGTCCACCAAGTCAAAAGCAGCTGAGAGGTCTAATAGGAGGAGTAGTGCACATGGTCTATTATCTTTCAATTGATCTATTTGCATTTTCAGATCGATCAAAGCAGTTTCAGTTCCGTGGAGAGGCCTAAAGCCCGATTGTCTAAGCCCTAGGAGATTAGCCTCTAGGTATTGCTGAATTTGGAGGTATGCCGCTTTATCAATTATGTTAATTAAGAAGGGGACAGTCGTTATGGGCCTATAATTAGTTGGGATGGTTGGGTCAAGTGTAGCTTTCTTTAGTAGGGGTTGAACCCAAACGTCTTTAAGGTTTGTAGGTACCTGGCAAGTCCTAAACCAGGTGTTTATTAATTTGGTGATGAATGGGGAAAGGTCTCTAGCTGCTTCTTTAATTATTTGTGCCGGGCATATGTCACCTTGGCATCTCAATGGTTTCAAGGAAGCAAAGATCTTTTCGACCTCTAAAGTAGTAACTTGGGCAAATTGGAATTCATGGAGATTATTGAGGGCAGGGTTTTTAGTGGTCTCTGGGCGATCTCTGAATTAGCAAGGTTAAGCCTTTTGGCTGCTATTTTGTTTTGTAGGGTGACAATTTTGTTGGAGAGCATTTTGGATGTCTCTGCACCATTCTTTGTTTTTTGGGCAAGAAAAGTCAGGGGCTATAGGTGATTCTAGTTCCCTCAGGATTACAAATAATTCCTTTGTGCTAGAACTGGCATTCGGAATTCTTTCGTTCTAGGTTTGTTTAGTCCTAATAATCATCATCTCGGCTTTATAGTTAGAGGACATTTCTTTCACTTGGTCTTTGTTTTCTTTCAAGAGTAGATTTTTCCATTTGGCTTCCATTTTCCGTTTTTCTAGCCTAAGGGCTTTCAACTGGGGGGTGAACCAGGTGTTGAGGTGTGCTCCAGGTTTGCTGTTTTGAAGTTTAAGTGGGGCAACGGAGTCTAAGGCTTGGGTCATGGTGTTGTTAAGTCGATAAGTTTTGCTGGGTCTTACGATTTAGATGAGTTTAAGGTAGGGATCAGGGTGGGCATCAGCTTGTCAGTAGTGATATTTCGTTTGTTTCTGGTAAGGAGGGGTGGCGCAATTGTTCTATGTTTAATGGCTGGCCGATTGGCGCATGTGGTAAAGGAAATTAGAAAGTGGTCAGTCCATGTCTGGGGTTCGATAGCTGTGATAGAAGTTTAACAGTTGTGGTCGACCACCCAATCTAGGGGCTGATTCACAGAACGTTTTCCTATGGGAGTGCACCATTATAAAACGCTTCCATGAATCGGCCCCTAGTGTTCTTCCTTTCTCATGGGTGGGTTGGATGATTCTTTGCGTGAAGTCTAATTCTGTTAGTGAGTTAGCGAGTACTTTGGCTGCATCGTTAGGGTCTAGGAATCCTAAATTAAAATCACCCATCAATAAAATTTGTGAGGTAGGTTTAGTATTGTCTGAAATTATAGTGGTAATGTCCTCCTCGAAGGACCCAATGGGGCCAGGCGGTCTGTATATTAGGTGGAGGGTTAAGGTACTAGCTTTAGAGGTGGCTAATTTCACTGTGAGGAGTTCACAGGACTTGACCATGGGGGCAGTGGTTACGCTAAGCGCTAGGCTAGCCTTAGTGATGAAGGCAACCCCTGCCACCTTTTGTTGTTTCTCTGTCAGCACTTACAATGGTGTAGGAGTCAGGAATGGCCAGAAGGAGGTATGGTCCTGCAGAAGCATGGAGCCAGGTCTCCAAGATCGCTAGGAAGTCTAGTTCTCCTTTATTGATAATATCGGCTATATCTGTTGCATGCGCGAGAATGGATCTAGTGTTTATTAAGGCGCCTTTGATGCGGGGGATCGTAATCTGGGGTGGGCTTGTAGGGTCCTTCTCCAAGTTCAGAATAGATTTTTTAGGCTGTGGTAAATTAGTTGTAAGATGACGAAGTCTCTGAGCTGTTGTGGAGTTTGAAGTAGATTTGTTGGGGCGGGGTCGTATACATACCTTCTCATGATGTATATCCGCTGACAATGCACGTCTGGTAAATCTGGAGCCTAGTCTCTTGTTTCTGAGGTCACCGCGGCAAGGTTGGTTAGCAGTTGGTTTAGTTGCGAATAACTTGATCCATTGGCTAGGGGTGGGAATGTCTATTGGGTTAGTTGGCCTGGTTTGGTTAATGTAGTTGCTACTGGATCTTGGTATTAAGTTTGGTAGGAATAAGGTTGGTTTAGCATATGGCACATAAGAACTATGTTTTAAATGTGGAAGAAATTTAGTTGGTTTAATCTCAATGGACAAGGATGGATTCATAATTTGAGTAGAGGTTGTCACCTCTGGCTGGCGATAGTCGATCACTATGGCATAGAGGAGGAGGCACGATGTTAAGAGAAGCCAGTTACCAGCAATGTAGGGCTTAGTAGAAAAAGAACTATCACAGATACAGCACAGTTAGCCATCTATAGAACTAGGGATCAGGTAGAGCACTGGTCAGACAGTAGTCCTGATGCAGGTGTGGGCTATGCCGTTAGTTGAAATTGTGATAGGTCATTGTTGGAATTATCAGGATAGGTTAAGGCAAATGCATAGTGGGGGTCATTAGGGCAAGGTATGATTGCAGTAGAACTATGCGATCCAAAGGCCGCCGGATTTGCTAGTGTAAATAAAACAGTTGCAAATAAAACAATTGCATATAATAGCAGTTACAGTTACAACAGGTGAGTCAGGTCTAGGCATTTAACAAATCAAATAACAGGGTTGTGTGGAGAGGCTTAAGGCAACGAAATCAACACCCAACTTAAACATTTAAGACATCAAATAACATCATTGGGGTACAGTAAGTGAAAGGAAACGCCAAGTGGACTGCGAGGTACATCCTGCATTTGGCATGTGTTAGCAAGTCTAAGGTTTGACTAGCCACAATATAGTAATGCTGCAACAGTTTGCTGGAGCGAGGGTCAAGCGAGACAGGAAAAGCACCTAAGAAGCTAGCACTTGTACCAGGTAGCTATTATCATGCAGTGGGCAGGAAAGGTAAAAAGTGCTTGAACAGTGGGGATTTGGGAGCTGATACGCAGGGATGGCAAACAGCAAGGGCAATAACACTCAGTAGGCAGAAGAAGCTATGGGCAAAGACGCCAAATGGCTGTTACTGTATTGTGGATGATAAAGCAAGCCGTAAATGTAAGGACTTTTAATTGTAGAGTTTATGGTATAGCAAAAGGATCTTTAACACAGTGGGCATTTGTGGCTACAAGCTATGAACCCAGGAGGTGGTTAGCAGGCGATAGGTGGTGTGATCAGCAGTAATGCTTAAAGGCAATAATATAAAGCATACTAGGCAAAGGTGACAATCAGCAATAGGCAACAACACAACAGTGATGGCTGGGGTAATGGGCCCAGGAGGCCGCTAACTTGTGTAGGCAAAGTGTTAATCTAGATGGGAATAGTTTCTCACCTGTAACTCCATTTCTCCAGCATTGGTATCTTTCATGGATTCACATGCTTAGAATATTCCCCGTCGTCAGACTGGGACCCCTCGGTACACATATATAGCCTTTTCCGATAGGAAAACCTCTGACACTTTTGTGTCCTATCTACGTCCTTTTAGGACCCGCCTACGCATGCTCCGTAGGACGTCCCTGTATAAGAGGCCCGCCCCCGCGGCTCCCCTTCAGATTTCGGCCCCTCCAAAGTAGGAAGGGTTAAATTTATCAATTAAATACATTACATTCCGGGGAGGTTGGCGGGCGCATGTGAATCCATGAAAGATACCAATGCTGGAGAAATGGAGTTACAGGTAAGAAACTATTCCCTTCTCCAGCATTGGATCTTTCATGGATTCACATGCTTAGAATAGATTGTATAGCAGTAACACTTGAGACGGCGGTGAGAATGTAATGTAATATACCCTCAACATACTACACAATGCATATGTACAGTAGGAATAAGTTACCGCATATAACCTTACCCACCTAAAATAAACTGTCATTAAAAAGGTAGACAACAGATTCTCCACAGCGTGGAGCTTACCTTACTGAAACAGATGGCGCAGGACAGCTCTTCCCATCTGCACCTCGTCCGCATGCTGCCTGGCAAGGCAGTAGTGGTGGGTAAACGTGTGGGGCACTGACCATGCCGCAGCTTGGCATATGTCCGTCAACGGAATTCCTGCCCATAAAACTGTTGAGGAGGACATCGATCTTGTAGAATGGGCTCTAGGATGTCCTTGCAGTGGCCTTCCGGCCTTAGAGTGACAAAACGCAATCGTCGATGAGACCCATCGAGCCAATCCTTGTTTAGAGATTGCTTTTCCTCTCGTCGACGGACCATATGCGACGAACAGTTGTCTAGTAGACCTGAATTCCTTTGTACGATGTAGGTAAAATTTCAGAGCCCTCTTAACGTCCATGGTATGAAGAGCTTTTTCTGCTGCCGATGATGATGTGGCGAAGAAAGTAGGGAGAACAATGGACGAGTGTTTGTGATACACTGTTGGAACTTTTGGGACGAATATAGGATTAGTTGCCAGGACTACTTTGTCCTTAAAGAATCTTAGGTATGGCGGGTCTACGACCAGCGCTTGCAGTTCTGAGATTCTTCTAGCTGATGTGATAGCAATCAAGAATGCCAACTTCCACGAAATGAATTTTATGTCGGACGTGGCCATAGGCTCAAAAGGCGGTTTCATTAAGCCTGCCAACACTGTGTTGAGACTCCAAGTCGGGGGGGAAACGTTTTTCCGGGGGAAAAACTCGAAATAAACCCCTCATGAAGTGTTTTACAAGTCTGTCGCTAAATAGAGGAGACGACTGCCTTTTCCTTGTGAACCTCGAGATGGCCGCTAGGTGCACCTTTATCGATGCGAAGGATAATCCCCTCTCCGCCAAGAGGAGCAGGTAAGGTAGAACTTGTTCCAGCGTTACCGACAACGGTTGTAGGCCCTGTTGTCCCCTACACCATTCGCAGAACCTCCGCTACTTATAGGAGTAGGATTTGTTTGTAGAAGGGGCTCTAGCCGCCTGCAGAATTTTTTGACAATCCTCCGAAACGTCTGAAGCACCGAACTCCGAAAAGTCAGGAGCCAGGCTGTAAGGTTGAGACTGTCCGGGTCGTGATGCCACACCGTGCCTTTGTCCCGGGATAGTAGGTTCGGGGCTTTCGGAAACCCTATGGGATGTTCCAGCGACAGGTGAAGCAGGTCGGAGAACCACGGTTGCCTTGGCCAGTATGGTGTCACTAGAATTACCCGGCAATTGTATCTGCGTATCCACTGTATTGTCCTCCGTATGAGGGGGAACGGGGGAAAAGCATAGAGGAACATGTCCGTCCATGGGAAGGAGAATGCCTCCCCCCTGGAGCCCTCTTGAGGCCATCTGCTTGCGAATTGCTCGCATTTCTTGTTGTCTTTGGTCGCGAAGGTGTCCAGAGGGGGGTGACCCCATTTCTCGAACACTTTCATCAGGTGACCTGTGTCCATTTCCCACTTGTGTATCTGGGCCATGCTTCTGCTGAGGGAGTCTGCTTGGGAGTTCCTCACTCCTGGAAGGTGAAGAGCCACGATGGAAATTTCGTGCTTTAATGCCCAATGCCATGTTTTCTGGGCTTCTATGGAAAGAGTTCTTGATCGCGTCCCTCCTTGTTTCCTCAAATAAAACATGGCCGTTGTATTGTCGGTCAGTATTCGTACTCGCGAGCCCTTGATGTGTGGTAGGAATGCCTTCAAGGCCCATCGTACTGCTCTGAGTTCTAACACGTTTATGTGTAGGAGTGACTCCGTTGGAGACCAGCGACCCTGCGTTTCGAGAGCACCCATGTGAGCTCCCCATCCGGTTAGGGACGCATCCGTGACTATGGTTCGCTGAAACTCCGGCTCCTGTAGGGGTACGCCGTTGTTCAGATTGTGGAAACTCTGCCACCACTGAAGGGTCCGAAGCAGCTTGTCGTCGTCGTCGATGGTTATCTTGTCTGACCACGATCCTTGAGCCTGCGTCCATCGGTCCGCGAGGAATTCCTGGACTGGCCTCATGAATAGGCGACAGTTTTCCACCAGATGGATGCAGGATGCCATGGCCCCTAGGACCAAAACGTATTTTCTCACTGAGATCTTGGTGTTTCGCCGTACTCGGCATGCTTGTTGATTGAGTCTTTAGGTTCTGTCGAGAGAAGGTTTCACTAGCCCTAACTGGGTCTCGAACTGTGCCCCCAGGAATACCAGCGATCTCGATGGCTGCAGAGAGGATTTTTCGAAGTTTATGGCGAATCCCAGCTGTTGTAGAAGCTGCATGGTGGCTTGTAAACTTGTGTTGGTCGACGCTGGGGAGGATCCCCTTACCAGCCAGTCGTCGAGGTATGGGTATACATGGTGGCCTTGCTTCCTTAGCCAGGCCGCTACTGGAGCCAGGCATTTCGTGAACGTTCTGGGGGAGGTCTTGAGCCCAAAAGGAAGAACCGTGAATTGGTAGTGAGTCCGCCCTATTACAAATCTTAGGAATTTCCTGTGTTTCCGACACATTGGAATATGGAAATACGTGTCCTGTAAATCCAGGGACGCTAGAAAATCCCTCTCTTGAACGGCGCGGATCACTTCCTGCAGAGTGAGCATCTTGAATTTTAGGCTCTTCAAAGATTTATTGAGATCGCGTAAGTCTAAAATGGGACGCCATTTGCCGTTCGGCTTTTTTACGACGAAATATCTTGAGTAGACTCCTTGACCTCTCTGTGATGTTGGAACTAATCCTATCACGCCCTTTGCTAACATGAGTGTTACCTCTTGTTGCAGTATCTTCAGATGGGAATGAGCGGTGAACGCAGGTGGAATTTGCGGAGGGCTGTGTTTGAATTGTAGAGAGTGTCCGTTTCTTATAGTATCCATCACCCATTGATCCGTCGTTATTCGTTCCCATTCGTCGACATATGCTGAAACTCTTCCCCCCAGAACGGTGTGTTGTATGTCACTGCTGATCTTTATTTTGCTCGTCTCTCGACGACGACGGATATGATGGTCTTTTTCTGGAAGTCTGGAAGTTCCGGCGACGGTTTGCCGTTTGGGAGGCATGTCTGTATCCCTGGGAGGGGTAAGCAGATCTGCCAAAGGATCTGTCTCCAGATGCAGAGAATCTTGAATTACCTGAAGCCCCTCTAAAGGGACGAAAAGACTTGTAGTTTCTGCCACTCTGGAGGGCACCCAATGAACGTGCCGTGTCCGAGTCCTCTTTCATTCCCTTTAGGGCTTCGTCCACCTTCTCACCGAAAAGAAGGTCTCCCTCAAAGGGCATATCTAAAACTTTGTATTGAACTTCTGGCCTGAAGTAGGTACACTTAAGCCATGACTGTCGATGTAATATGACCCCATTATTGACTTGCTTGAAGCCTGACTCAGCGAGGTCCACCGCGATGTTTATTGCGTGATTTGAGGCTTCCTCACCTTCTCGGACGAGTAACATCGGTGCCTTGCTATGCTCTTCCGGAAGATGATCAAGCAACGGAGCTAGCCTGTGCCACATCTCCCTATCGTATCTGGCAACAATTGCCAGAGAGTTTGCGGCCTTTACTGTGGTCGCTCCCACGGATAGCACTTTTTTGCCAAAGGCATCTTGGCGTCTCGCTTCGTTCTCATGAGTCGTCGTGCACTTGTGCTGGGCCTTCGCCTTCCTCGCCGCTGCCGCCGACACCACCGAGTCTGGCGTTGGTTGGGAGGATAAACACTTGGGGGTAGACTCTGGAGCCTTAAACTTTTTTTCCAGGCGTCCTTTCACTGCCGGCTCTGAAAACGGGTGACGCATTGTCTGCAACCCCTCCTTCCATACATGGTCTAGTATTGGTATCGAGAACACAGACCTCCTTCTCTTACCCATGTGGTCGAACAAAAACAGTCCTTTTTCTGTTCTTCCTGGGACAAACCAAATTCTTTGCATGCCTTCTCCATCATAGAATGGAATGACGCAATGTCGTCCGGAGGGGACGGGTGAGCTGGGCTTCTAGGGGTTTCCAACTCCACCTCTGACTCCCAGGTTGGATCCCTGGAGGGGGATGATGAGATATCCGACATGGCTCCCCTGTCAGACTCCGAATCTGGCAGCTCACCTTCCTCTTGTGCCAGTGCTGAGATTGGCGTGCGTAGGTGCGTCGGTTGACGGGACGGGCCCGGCTCGTCGACGGATGACTGTGGCAGGTTTGCCTGAGGTAGTCTCTGGTCCAACGACTGCAACAACGATTGAAGCGTGGACAGAATTTCCAACGACAAAACAGATTGAGAAGAGGGGCAGATACTGGTATAACGGATCCCCTCGTCGACGACTTGTCAGCCACTTGTAGCCCTAGGTCTGCTGGGCCAGCTATTCTCTCATTCTCGTCCTCCGAGGACAGCAACACAGCCTGTTCTTGTAGTAAAGTATCCAGGGGGATCGGATCAAAAATTTCAGGCCTCCAGGCCTCCTGTAGACCCCCGTCGACGAGGCCATCGTCGACGTCGTTGTCAGTGGGACGGTGGATGGCACCTGTGGCAGGGTGTAGGACGGTGACTTAGCAGGTGGTTTTGGCGGTCCCGCCTTTTCCACACTTGGCTTGCTTTTACTCGACTCTCGACTCGTGGACGATCTATGATGGTCGCCCGAGGAGGTTTTCCTTTCCTTTGATGAAGATGATTTCTTTGACGAGGAGTCTCTAGTTGAGTGACTTCCAGACGACTCTTTTTCCGTCGGTCGAGATTTCTTCGCCGGTGGTTCCGACGAGGTAGCGCGGCGTGATGTTTTTGCCGATTGTGTGAAGCCTACCTCCGAAGGGGGGTGTGCCCCCGCTCCAACATTCAGCCATGCCACCAGTCGTCGACTGCGGTCTCTGAGGGTTTTTTGAGAAAACCCTTTGCATATGTCGCAGTTATCCGCCGAATGATGAGGGTGGAGGCAATATATACAATCCATATGTCCGTCCTCCTCGTAAACTTTTTTCAAGCCACCCGTCGCGCATGGGCGGAACAGCGCTTTTCCTGACACGGAGGACATTTTCTGTACTCAAATTCCAGTAATGCAACCTTGTAGAAAATAGTAAGACAACGCGAGGAGATCCCACTACTTTGGAGACGGTTGAAATCTGAAGGGGAGCCGCGGGGGCGGGCCTCTTATACGGGGACGTCCTACGGAGCATGCGTAGGCGGGTCCTAAAAGGACGTAGATAGGACACAAAAGTGTCGGAAGTTTTCCTATTGGAAAAGGCTATATATGTGTACCGAGGGGTCCCAGTCTGACGACAGGGAATATTGTAAGCATGTGAATCCATGAAAGATCCAATGCTGGAGAAATGAGGATTTCATGACACAGTAGGCAGGATAGTAATTAACAATATGCATAGGGCGCATAGTGGAACATAAGTGGTTATCAGCAATCAGTAGCAATAGGGCGTGTAGGCAACAAACTGATCAATCTTGCTAAGAGGCTTCTTAATATATATATTTTTTACAATGTTTATTTATTCCGCAGAAGCGTACAGAGAATACCACAGAAAGATCTGATCATTGCCGATGCTTACATAACATGACGTTCTTTTACCATCTTTAAACCGCTTCTTAATATATTACAGGTAGACCATCTGTTCGCTGTGGCACGGAGCAACAATATGGCGTATATTTCAGGGTGGCAGAGTGTTATACGGAGGAGGTTGTAACTTTCAAGGAATGTTCACAATAGAGGAAAGCTGCCAGCGGCATGTAAAGACATTACGGAGCGCTGGTGCTTACACAGGTATGTCGCCAGAGAGCAAAGGCCCTATAGGGTTGGTGGGGATATGTGGGTGTGGGCTCCAGTTTGCAGATATAGCTAACGTCTTACCATGGAGGTGGCAGTCCCATCAGTTATGGTACTTATCTGGCAAGGATACACGGATACAGACAGCTGGTTGACAGCTGATAAGAGGGGCAGAGTACTTGGCGCACATCGCTCATCTAGCTCAATCAGGAGCCTTTGTTGTTGCCTTTGTTGGGGCCGGCTAACGCTTGCCGGTACCCACGCATGGCTACAGGATGATGGCTGGCCAATCAGGAGGCCGTGGCTTTCGTCAGATGAGGAAGTTCCAAGGTTTTTAGAGTGAAGTTGATGTCTAGGCGGCTGCGGCCATCTTACATTAACAAGCCATGCAGTTTGCTAACATGGAAAAGTAAAGTAATGCACAGCAAATGGCCCCCCCCATCCTCAGTGCTACTTTCCGATTAATGGCAATTGAGGAGAGCATAAATGGAGTAGAATGAGGCGGTCGGCGTCACCTGTAGTGGGGCGATAACACCTGCTGTATTCTGAGCCCAGGGGCTTACCTCACTCTTCTGAGGTGTGCGAGAGATGGCTGAGCTGCTCCTGCAGCCATCGGGAGTAAAGTGCTCCTGCTCAGACTTCAGGTGGCGCAGTGATGAACCAAGGTTCAGTCAGGAGCCTTTGTTGTAGCCTTGGTTGGGGCTGGCGCTCTACGGTATTGTCGAAAGTCGGCCGGGGGGGTATGTGTTTAGCGTTCTTGGGCTTGTGTGTGCTCTGGCTGCCGGGTGTCTCCTCCATCACAGAGCGGCCGGCCTGCTTACTGGAGTCGGGGTCCCGCACATGGGGTTCCGATGAACCCGCTTGCCCTCGGTGTCACCAAGGTCCCCGATACTACCATTGCTGGAGTCTTCCATCACGTCGATGGAGGCCCTTGGCATGCATTGCGTGAGCGTTCTTGTGTTTGGTGTGTCGATCCTTTTGAGTTTTTGGTAGGAAAAAAATTGAAGATTTGCAAACTTTTCTAGGGTGATCCCTTGGGAGACAGTAATTGCACACTTGACACGTGTACTTCCACAGGCATTTTCAGTAGAAGGTAGGGCAAAATGTAAAAGGGAGTTTTGTCTATTATTTATTACAAGGGCAGATTGGCGAGAAAAAGGGGAATGCAGAATACGCATTTTTTTCCTACCCAAAACTCGAAAGGATCGACGCACCAAACACTGGAACGCTCACACAATGCAAGCCAAGGCCTCCATTGACGCGATGTGTGTGTGTATATGTAATGTATCCCTTCTAAGGCTTGTGGAATCTGCTTACATCACATGCTGTGCATAGATTAGTGAGCAGTGGAAGAAGGGGGTGGCTGTGGGAAGGTTCATGAGCCAATAAGGAACAAGTTACTTACCTGTAACTGTTGTTCTCCAGCATGGGTCTGGCATGGATTCACATGCTCATGAATATTCCCCGTCGTCAGGCTGGGAATCCTCGGTAAAGAAAAAATCAGTATCAGTTTTGTTTCTGATCTGTCTTTCCTAGTAGTAACCAATCACTGATCTCTGCGTCATACTGACCACAGCCAATGACTGCCCTCTACCTAAGAACCGCCTCTGGCAGCCATCTTCAGATTTGGTAGCACGTGAAGTGGCAGTATGACCAAGTGAAGAGCCGCAGAGGGGTAGGCGGGAGGATTCGCATGTGAATCCATGCCAGACCCATGCTGGAGAACAACAGTTACAGGTAAGTAACTTGTTCCTTCTCCAGCATGGGGTCTGGCATGGATTCACATGCTCATGAATATAAGATTAAATAGCAGTACACACATGCACAACCACGGGGGGTGGTAAAAGGCTCAACATTAAGCAATACAAAAACTCAACATTAAGCATCTCTTACCTCCTCACCAGGCTCACCTTAAGCGAACAGGTTGCGCAGCACTGCTTGGCCGACCCTGGACTCCTCCCTGGAATCCCGATCGACGCAGTAGAATCTCGTGAAGGTGTACGTCGACCTCCACGTAGCAGCCCTGCAGATGTCCAGCAGGGGTACACCAGATAACGCCGTAGTAGCAGCGATCGTTCTGGTCCAATGGGCTCTCGGACGGCCAGGCAACGGTCGGTTTGCCAACCGGCGACAGTGCATGATACAGCCGGAGAGCCATCTGGAAATGGAAGCCTTCGAGAGAGCCTTCCCTTGGTTCACAGGTCCTAAGTTCACAAACAGCTGTGAGGTCTTCTGAAAACTCTTTGTGTGGTCCACGTAGAACTTCAGCACTCTAGCTACGTCCAGCGAGTGCAAAGTCCTCTCAGCCGGCGACGAAAAGAAAACAGTTAACACGCTCGTTGAGATGGAAGTCCGACGCACCTTGGGCATGAAGGAGGGGTGCGTCCTCAGCACCACCCTCGTATCGTGAAAAGTCAAGTATGGGGGTTTACAGGAGAGGGCCTGGATCTCTCCCACTCGTCGTGCGGAGGTGATGGCCACAAGAAACAGTTTTCCACGACAGGAACTTCAATGGTGCCGAATGCAACGGCTCGAATGGCGGCCCCATGAGCCTGGACAGCACCACGTTGAGCTCCCACGCCGGGCCGGAGCCTTCACCGGCGGGAATGACCAGAACAGTCCCTTCATAAACTCCTTCACCAGGAGATGGGACCAGAGAGATGATCGCCCCGGGGTCCTGGAGTAGCGGGAGATTGCCGCTAGATGGATCTTGATGGAGGCGTGCGCCAACCCCACCTTGGTCAGCGACAGTAGGTACGGCAGCACCTGAGGGGCCGTAATCCGCAAAAGTTTAATCTTATGTGATCGGCACCAGACAGAGAACCTCTTCCATTTGTGTCCATAACACAAGAGTAGAGGACACCCTGGCCTTTGCAAGCACCTTCTTGCAGTCCGCTGGGATATCGTACCCTCTAAACTCTAGCGCTGCAGGAGCCAGGCCTGCAAGTTCAGCGACGCCGAATCATGGTGGAGGATTGCGCCTCCTTCTCTAATGAGGAGATCAGCATCCGTCAGCAGTTTGACTGGGGGGGGGGGGGGGGGGGGAAACACTAACAAGTCCAGAAGGTCCGGGAAGCAGATCTGCCTCGGCCACGCCGGTGCGACAAGGATCATCCTGCACCGGGTCTGTTTGAGTTGGTTGATGAGTAGCAGCAGCAACGGAGGGAACGCATACATGAACAGGCCTTCCCAGGGGAACGAGAAGGCATCGCTCATACTCCCCGGCTGGGGGAACCTGCTGGCGAACCTCTGGCACTTGGTGTTCGACGCCGTCGCGAACAGGTCGATCTGGGGATTGCCTCATCATCGGAAGAGGAGGTCCACTTGATCCTGCCGCAGTTCCCACTCGTGGCACGAGCGCAGCTCCCTGCTGAGTGCGTCGGCGATGGTGTTTTTTATTCCATCCATGTGGAAGGGTACCAGAAACATCCCTTGGGCTACGGCCCAATGCCACAGATCCTGGGCCTCCTTGTATAGGGCTGGGGATCTGGTGCCTCCCTGCTTCCGGATGTAAAAAATCATTGTGGTGTTGTCAGTGAAGATCCTCACTAACTTGCCCTTGAGGGACGGAAGGAACGACCTGAGGGCCCAGAACATGACTCAGAGCTCCGGGAAGTGATGTGTAGTGACTTCTCCTCCGGCAGCCAAAGGCCTCTTGCGTGGAGATCTCCGGAATGAGGCCCCCCATCCCTCCAGGGAGGCGTCCGTCGTCACGGTCTCCTGATGGGCCGGGGTCTGGAAGTCCATAACCGCCGTCAGATGCGCACGGGTGCCCCACCACCGGATCGCTTGTTGAAAGGTCTTGTCGAGTGAGCTCCTGTCTTCGAAGTTGCCCGTCGCTTGCATCCAACGGGCGTCGAGGAACTCCTGCAGTGGTCGCATCCGTAGTCTGCAAAGGCGCACAAGGTAAATGCAGGAGGACATCATGCCGAGCAGGGACTTGCCGGACCTCACCTTGGCCACGTCCATGGTCGACAGCCGTTGCATCTTGCCTAGGATGGCCTTCGTCCTCTCCTCTGATGGAGATGCTAGTCGCGCCACTGTGTCGAGCTTAGCTCCCAGGAACAGGGCGACTTGCGACGGTACCAGGTGGGATTTTGCTAAATTGATCGAAAATCCTAGGTCCTGGAGCAGTTGGAAGGTCTTCCTTGTGTGTTCGACGGAGAGTTCCCTTGACTCTGCCCGGATGAGCCAGTCGTCCAGGTATGGGTAGACGTGGATCCCCTGTAGGCATAGCCGCACCCGCCACTGGTGCTAGGCACTTGGTGAACACTCTGGGTGCGACTTCAGTCCGGAGGGAAGGGCCTTGAACTGGAAGTGCCGTCCTTGGACTACGAATCGCAGGAACTTTCAATGTTTTTTCAAGATGGGGATGTGAAAGTAGGTGTCCTCCAAGTCCAGCGACGACAGGAAGTCGCCTTCCTCCAGTTGTCCCAGCACGTGCTGGAGGATAACCATCCGGAACTTCTGGGACCTGATGTATTTGTTTAGACAACGAAGGTCCAGGATGGGTCGCCAACAGCCGGCCTTTTTCCATATGAGGAAGTACCACGAGTATACCCTGGAGCCACTTTGGAACGAGTTCGATGGCTCCCTTCTTTAGCATCGCTTGTACCTCCAGTAGTAGTTGTGGGACGTGATTTTAATTTCTGGCCACGGGTGGAATACGGGGACACTTTCTTAGAAATTCCAGTGTGTGCCCGTGAGCCAGAGTATCCAGCACCCAACGGTCAGTGGAGATGGACTCCCACACGCTGACAAAGTTCGCCAGCCGGCCTCCCACCAGGGTGCTCAGGTGGGGGCCCGACACTACGGCCGGTTCAATCCTGCTTGACGGGGCCCTTGCCGCCCTGGCCTCCTTGGCGACAATGAGATCCTCCTTGCTTGCCGCGTCCCCTGTAGGCCTCCTGCGACGAGGAGCGAGCCACCTGGCGGTATGTTGCAGAGCTGCTGCCAAATCCCTTGGAGTCACCCTGCTTTCCCCCAAAACCCCGAAAGGGCGGCTGCCGTTGCTGCAGAACGCCTAGTGCACGAGCCATCTCTGTGTCTGCCTTGATGGCTTGCAGCGACTCGTCCATTGCCTTGCCAAACAGGTTGTTCCCGTCGAAGGGCATGTCCAGTACCCTGGTCTGCACATCCTGGCGGAAATCGGTTGCCCTGAGCCAACCGCACCAGCGAAGGCAAATGCTGTTGCCCATCTGGCAGAAGCCGGTGTCAGCAATGTCCGTAGCCACCGTTATGGCGTAGTCCGACGCCACCTCTCCCTCCTGTAGGATCTCTAGGGCCTCCGCCCTCTTGTCATCCGGGAGGAAATTCAGCAGGGGAGCGATCTTAAACCATAGCTCCCTGTCGTAGCGGGCCACAATCGCAAGGGCGTTTGTCGCTTTGATGGTAGTCGCTGCCGACGAGATGACCCGTCGTCCCATGGCATCCAGTTTCTTCCCCTCGCCGCCTGGTGGGGATGTTGAAGTTGAAGCCGCCGCCCCCGTCGCTTTCTTCTTGGCTGCCGCGGAGACAACCGAATCTGGGGTAGGCTGTGCCCCAAGGCACATGGGGGCGGAATCCGGTACTTCTTCTCGTACCGGTCTCTCTTGGCAGGGGCCATGGATGGATTCTTCAGGAGCAACAGCCCCTCGTCTCAGATGTCGTCGAGCAGTGGGACCGAGAGGACCGTCATCCTTTTGGCCTCCCGTCGTTGATTGAGGAACCCTTCCTTCTCTTCCACGGGGCAGAGCAGGAAGAGCTTGGATGCCATGGCGATCATGGCATGGAAGGAGCCAATTTCGTCGGGCGGGGGGGCCCGAGGAGATGGTGGAAGGTCCATCCCGTCGCCACTGTCGTGATCCGTCCCCGTCGTGGCTGTCTCTGTTCCCGTATCATCCTTCGGCTCAGGAGACGGGGAAGGCGGCTGTGCAGGCCGAGAAGGCTGGAAAGGAGGGGGTGGATGAATTCTCCTCCGCTTATTTGGAGGGCTCTCCGACGGTCCAGGCTCCGCTGGGTCCATTGGTGGTAAGGGCAACCTTGTCCTTATCTCCGTACACAAGGCCTGGTTCCCCATCAAGATCTCTCCTTAGTGGTCTTGCGGCCCAGGGACCGGCTGCGACGGTTCGGGAGTGGAATCCTCCCCCTCCACGGGAATCTCGTTGGTGCCACCGTCGCTTTCTTAGTGCACCTAGTCGGGATCCCTCCCATGGGACCGGACTTCCTCGGACCTCTTGTCCAGGATCTTCATGACTTCAGCCAGCTCCGCTTCAGAGACTGTATCCGTGTCTGTGATGGCCGCCGGGCCCCCGCCCTCTTTTCCCACCAGGGTTTTCACAGGGGTCTTATCGATGAGCTGAAAAGAGGATTTCCTCCGCGGTGGCAGGGAAACTCTAGGCCCCGAGGTCACCTCCACTGGGGTAGCCTCCACAGGCTTCGCCAGGGCCGCCACGACTCCCTCGATAGAGGCCTTAGCATAGTGAATCCAAGCCTTCACTACCTTGGAGGCGCTTATGGCCTTCACCTTGGGGGAAGGTTCACCGCCTCGCTCCCCCTCGGCTGCCGTCGGGATCGACCGGGACTTCTCCCAAAGTTTAACCGGGTTCTCCGCTTTCCTCTTCCCTGAGCCAGAGCGTTGGCTCGTGGTGGATGGCATCGGTGAAATTGCGCCCTGCCTGGCAGCCGAGGAGCCCGACCGTTTGGCGATCCCAGTGCCCGCGGACTCGCGGTGCCTAGCCTTTTCTTGGGCCCCCATCACCAGAGCACCCTCAAAGAACTTAGAAGACCACTCAGACTTCTTTTTCTCACCCGCTGCTGGACTCTTCCCCACCAGCCAGTTGGTGTGGCGGGTAAAATGATCCCTCATCGTACACTTGGACATATTCTTGCAAAACGCACAGGCCTCCTCCACGTGCGTTTTGTCTTCATGAAGGCAGTAGAGACATCGAGAATGTTCATCCTCCTTGAAGACATTCTGCAGTCCACATCCAGGGCAGCTCCTGAAGAGCTTGGATCCGGGCGTCGCGTTTCCTTTTTCCTGGGCCATGTCCATGCGGGGTAGGCCTCAAAGATCTTCCGGAAGCCTCCAAGAAGTGAAACTCAATGAAATTTCAGCCCTTGAGGGGCGTAGAAAAATCCGAAATGGGTTCCCTGTTGATCAGAAGTAGGAACGGTGGAGCTTGAGGCTCGATTGACTGAAAAATGAGATGAAATCTTTTTGAAAAATCGTGAAAACGCAGTAAAAGCTCGAGAGCTACAGCACGAGGACTCCCAACACTTGAACGTACGGTACAAATCTGAGGACGGCTGCCAGGGGAGGGGCTTAGGGAGAGGGCAGTCATTGGCTGGGGGCAGTATGACCCAGAGACCAGTGATTGGTCACTACTAAGAAAGACAGATCAGAAACTAAACTGATACTGATTTTTTTCTTTACCGAGGATTCCCAGCCTGATGACGGGGAATATTCATGAGCATGTGAATCCATGCCAGACCCCATGCTGGAGAATAGGTGTTCCATGACGTCTTCGTGTAGTCGCCATTCGTGTTCCTCTGGAAGGGGATCTCTGCTCAGAGAGTCTGCTAGTGAGTTGAGTTCCCCCAGAATATGTTGGGCTGACTGGTAAAACTTCCATTTGAGTGCCCATTTCCAAATTTGTTGGGCAAGATTGGACAGATTTTGAGAACGAGTCCCCCTGTTTATGTAAAACATCGCAGTTGTGCTGTCTGTAAGGACCTGCACTGACTGGTTCGATAAGAGGGGTTCAAATGGCTGAAGCGCTCTGAATACTGCTAGAAGTTCCAGCAGATTGATGTGGTTCTGAGCAACCTTGCGAGACCAGAGACCTTGAGCTATGTGGTGAAGGTAGTGAGGAGGTGTCTTGTGACGACGGCATGAACCCCTGGGTCGTAGAAGTGTTTCCCCTTCGTTAGATTCTCTCTCGTCCATCAGCGAAGATTCTGTACTAGTGATGGCGAAATGACCACTAGATCATCCCACTGACCACTTGCCCGAGACCACCGTTTCGTCAACCACTCCTGCATGGGTCGCATGGCAGGCGCGCGTGGGAAACCAGGAAAATGCAAGATGCCATCATGCCTAGCAAACGCATTGCTTTGCGCACCCTTATTTGGCGACCAGCCTGATATTGAGGAATTTGCAGCAACACATTTCGAATTCTTTCCTCCGATAGAAAGGCCAGCCCCTCTTGAGTATTTAGGACAGCTCGTAGGAACTATTTAGAGGTGCTTGGCACCAGGCTTCACTTTCTCGTTGGAGAAGCCCAATTGAAAGGGGAGGTTGATGGTTCTTTGGATGTTTTGTCTGCAAATTAGGGGAAGGCCCCCCTGTAATGAGCAAGTCATCCAGGTAAGGGTACACTTGGATTGCTTCCCTGCGCAGGTGCGCTGCCACCACCGCCAGTACCTTGATGAATACACTTGGAGCCGAGGCTATTCCGAAGGGCAGCACTTTCAATTGGTAGTGGTGGTTCGCTATCTTGAAACGTAAAAATCTTGTGTGCGCTGGGAACATTGAAATATGAAAATAGGAATCTTTCGTATCCAGTGTTGTCATGTAATCCCCCTTTTTAGTAGGGGGTAGGGGGGACTACCTCTTGTAGCGTAGTCATGCAGAATTTTTGTAGCTTGACATACTTGTTTGCGGTGCGAAAATCAAATACTGGGCGCATTGAGAGATCTTTCTTTGGCACAAGGAAGTAGGTTGAATAAATACCCCTGTTTACCTGGTTGGCCAGGACGACCTCTATGGCGTCCTTTAACAGCAAAGTGGCAATTTCCTCGAGGAGGATACACTGGTGTTCCTGAGAGTGTACTTTTTTGCCGTTGAGGGTGGTCGTGACCGCGCGAGTAATTCAATGCAGAAGCCGCCGGATACTGTGGACAGCACCCATCTGTCCAAGGTGATTCCCTCCCATCCGTGGGTGAAATTGGTAATGCGCCCCCCTACTGGGGAAGCATGCGAGGGGACCTGAAGCGCAACGTCACTGTTTGGAAGGTGGCGTACCACCTCTAGCGGGGCTGCCTCTTCCTCACCCACGACCCCTGTGCTGCCCTCTTGGGTAGCCCTGGGAAGATTGCGATTGGTTATTCCCCCATGATGAGCTTTGATTTTGGCTATAGCTAGACCCCCTTTGGGAATTTTGGCCTCTAAAGCAGAGAAAATTATCACTTCCCCTCTGTCCAGAGGGTTTGTTAACGAGTTCACCAAGGGATCTTAAAGTGCCATACTCCTCTTTTGCAGTTTTGAGAGCATCTTCAACAGCTTTTCCAAATAATACATTAGGCTCGATCGGCATGTCTATCAGAGTTGCCCGAGTCTCAGGCTTAAATCCGGATTGTTTCAGCCATGCATGCCTTTTAATGATCGTACCCTCTGTGATTATTCTACCGATTGGGTGGAGAAGGAAAGAACAGGAGAAAGAGGAAAGTAAAGCAGAGGGGGAGGTGCAAGTATTGAAGAAAGTGAAGGAATGGGGAAATCTCAGGAAAGCAGAAAAGGGGGAGGCATATATCCACCAGGTTGTGAAGGAGGATATAGTAGGAGAAACTGAGGCAGGACGACGATTAAAGGACTAGGAGAGGTGGTAT
This sequence comes from Ambystoma mexicanum, assembly GCF_040938575.1. NCBI lineage: Eukaryota > Metazoa > Chordata > Amphibia > Caudata > Ambystomatidae > Ambystoma > Ambystoma mexicanum. Next base: position 273,907,092 of record NC_090931.1, on the reverse strand, counting down.
TCCAAAAATAAGTGGGCAGCAAATAATTGTTAAGACAGAGGTGGTGGACACAAAGACTAATAGATGGCAAGTAACTGTATGGGCAAAACCGGAGAAAAGACGCCGGGCGGGGAGAGGGATTGGAGCAAGGGGCTGAATGAGCAGAACCATGGAAACTAGTGAATACCCTGCCCCAGCAGGAGGGAATCCTTGTGTCATCCTCTGACTCAAATCCATCATAGAAGGCCCACTTCTCATGGCCCTACTTATGGAATCCACCTACAAGTTCCAAATAGGGTGCTTAATGTCAACGTGAAATGAGCTCATGAGAAGACATGCCAGAAACCGTAGAATACGGTGCCAGTAGCCCTTAAAATCCAAGACGGTGAGCATGCAAGTTTTATGTGGATTTCCTGGGTAACATCCAGCCACTGGACTTATGAAATACTGGCAGGACTTTTGGTGGAAAACTTTACTTTCGAGAGACATTTTCTTTGGATAGGTTTACCCCGGGCACTGCCCTGCAGATATGAAAAAAACAAATGCTCAGTTGTAATAAAGACACCATTTGGCTTATGCAAGAAAACGCCTTAATCTACAAATGCAAATGTAATCTGTATGGCTATTTTTCTTTAATAACTGAATGCAAAAGAAATGTGGTGGCCCACACTGATTTGGTGAAAACCAAAATGTTTGAAAAATGAAACTTTGATTGGGGCCTACGACCATTACATATCCACAGCCCCCATGAAAGTAAAGAGTGCTTCAGTTCAGGGTTTGTGCGAGCACGCTCCCTGCTCCCATGCTCTTTGCTGGTTACACTGACTGCATCGATCAGAACCGCATTGATCCGTCTTATATCCTGTTCGAAGCATCAAACCCGCCACTTGGGCAGGCCAGAAACAGACATCTACCTGCCACAACAGAGGAATAACAACCAGACTTAGTACATGAAACGATCCAGTCAACATTAAAGAAGGCAGTTCCCATAAAATCCCAGCTTCTGGAAATGCAGAGAAAGGGAACTGGAGTACATGCAGCCCTGTATTTGCACCTACAGCTTCATTTCTGGCGCCGTGGGAGCCATCTACAGGTTAGTCTGTGCAGAGCTGCATGGTGCCACCAGCTAGCTGTGTGATAAGGTTTCCAGAAGAGTATGCGCCTGGATTTGATTTAAATAGATCAGTAATCTGTGAAAGGAAGTTATCCATTAGAAACATCATTGCATGACTGGAACGATCTGGCACTGCCCGTACAACGCCCTAGGCCCACTAAATATGCATGCTTTACTGCCTCGGCTGCAGTGCAATCAAACCACGAAGTCCAGGATATAGAGCATACACAATTTTTGCACACCGAATAATTTTGTAAACACCCTATTCATAATGTTTTACTTAAGTAGGCATACGTCTTTCTTTAAAACGGTGCAGTATCAGCATATACTAAAAATGTATGCAAAATGCTGACGTTATGACTATTTACCCAATTAATCTTTGTGTCAAGCATATTTGTTGAAAATATTTGACCCCTGCAATAACCACCAAGTAAATTAATGTTATTTGGATTTTCAGATTTAATGTACAGAATTAAAAACAGTTTTGTATACATTCACTGCTTAATTAAGTGGACAAGAAAAAGCGGATCATAATCATCTTTTAGCAATTCCCTTCTGGTAGACAAAATTCATATGCAGTTAAAAACAAATTCACAGAAAAATCCTTGCAGTACAATTTAAAACTTACATTTGTAATTATCCGATGCAAGGAGTTTACAAGTACATAATGAAATGTTGATGGGGAAGTTTGTGCCAAACAAATCTTTAGGAAAGAAAAAGAAATAAGAACAGAATAAATGGAAGATCTGAGATTGACAAATAGATGCAACAAACAAGAACAAGACCACCTGCTGAAAACATGGTTGTATTTGTATTGTATTTATTGTGTTTATATAGCGCTTTACTCCAAAGCACTTCACATTATAACAAGATACATAGAAGATTTTAACAGTAGAAGCAATTTATAAAACATGAGTCAAACCAACAAAACAGTGTATAGAGCAATTAGCCTGTAAAGATAGACAGGTAAGCGTAAGAGGAAAAGAAGCAGGTAGGGAGAGGTAAGTAGAGGAAGACGTGAGGGGAGAGAGAGAGAGGTTTCAGGGTGGGGAATGGAGAAGAGATTTCAAGGAAGCACAGAAAGAGGAAAAGATGGGGATGGAGCGGATAGAGAGGTATGGAGTTCCAGTGTAGGGGGAGGGAGCTAGGAGCTGAAAGGAGCGAAAGCGAGAAGAGGCACATGGGGACTGGGGAACAGATTAGAAAGAGGTCAGCAGAAGGGAGGGAGCAGGAAGGGGTGTAGAATGATAGGCGAGAGGAGAAATAAGGGGGTGAAGAGGAGGTGAAAAAATGCTGTGAAGAGATTTAAAAACAAGACAGAGTAAATTAAATTTAAGTTGGGAATGAAAGGGAAGCCAGCCAAGGTAAGTAAGCGAAGAGGGAATGGAGTTGTGAGGAGCAAGGAGACACAGGGTACGGATAGCAGAGTGGAAGGGGGATTTGAGGGGGGCGAGTTGAGAGGCAGGGAGTCCAAAGAGGATAGAGGAATGGAAGAGGCGAGAGAAGATGAGGGAGGAGATTAAAAGTTTAGTGGCATGGAAGGTGAGAGAGGAGGGGACTTTACGAATGTTAAAAAGGTGGTAGCGACAGGTGCGAGAGGTAAGAGATATGGTGGGAAAAGGAAAGGGAGGAGTCAAAGTGAATGCCTAGATTGCGAGCATGGGCAGAGATGGGAAGATTAGAGGGGGGAAAGTGAATAAAAGGCGGAGGAGAGGGAGGGGGAAAGTGTTGGAGGGAAAGAATAAGACTTCAGTCTCATCAGTGTTGAGCAAGAGAAAATGGGATGACATCCAGTTTTTAATAGCGGTAAGACAGGAAGAGGGATTAAGGGATAGGTCAGGAGTGAAGGAAGAGAAGGAAAGGAAGAGCTGGGTGTCATCAGCATAGGAATGCTGAGAAATCCCAAAGGAAGAGATGATAGGAGCAAGAAGGGAGGTGTAAAGAGAACAGAAATGGGCCAGGAACAGAGCCTTGGCGTACACCGTAGTCCAAGGGGAGAGTAGAGGAGGTGCGACCATCCCAAGAGACAGCAAAAGAGCGGGAGGAAAGGTAAGGGGAGAGCCAGTTGAGAACAGAGCCTTTGAAATGAAAGGAGGAAAGAGTATTGAGAAATAAGGGGGGATAGACTGTGTCAAAGGCAGTAAAGAGGTCAAGGAGGAGGAGGGCCGTGGATTGCTTAGAGTAGCGAGCAGTGAGGAGGGAATTGAGAACATAATTAAGAGCAGTTTCAGGGGAGTGTTTAGGGCGGAAGCCAGATTGAGAGGAGGGAAGGAGAGAACGGTTAGTAACAAAAGCTGGGAGTAGACTATGCGTTCAAGCATTTTAGAAATGAATGGGAGAAGCGAGATTGGACGGAGGTTTGAAGCAAGAAGGGGATCAGCAGAAGGTTTCTTCAGAATGGGGATGATAGTGCCATGCTTGAAAGCGGAAGGGAAAATAGAGTAGAGGGAGATATTGAAGGAGGTTAAGTAAGGAATGAGGTAAATCTTCGGAATAAGGAGGGTGGGGAGAGGATCAGAAGTGGCTGCAGTAGGATGGGATTTGGATAGGAGGAGGGAGACGTCAGAAGGGATGACAGGCGAGAAGTCAGACATGTAAACTGAAGGGGAGTGGGCGGGGGAAGAAGAGGAATAGGAGGGAGAGGAGTTAATGTTTCGGCAAAGAGAATTTTGGAAGAGAAGAAGTCAGCGAAGTCAGAAGGAGAGGGTAGATGTAGCTGAGGGGTCAGGGGTGGGTGGCGAGAGAAGACAAGAGGGTTTGAAAGATACAGAGAGGGTTGGAGGAGGTTAGTATAGTAAGAACATTTAGCAGAGCTAAGGCAGGAGACATAAAGAGTGGTAAGATAAGTAGGAGGTTTGATTGGATAGAGAGGGAAGTTTGAGCCTGCGTTGCTCGAAGCGATGGAGGAGACGACGAAAGGACAGAAGGTGAGGAGAAAGCCAGGGTTGAGAGGGTTTGCGAGAGGGGGTATAGTTGATCAAGAGTGGAAGAGATAGAGGAGGATAGAGAGAATAGGGCATCATTGGCCAAGAGAGAAGAGAAGTCAGAGAGGGAAGCAAGAGAGGAAGAGCAAGTGTTGAAAAAGAAGGAAGGGCTAAAGTTGCAGAGGTCTCGTCAAAAGAAGGAAGTGGTGGAGGGTACAGGAGCTGTAGGAGGGGGAGTGAGAGAAGGAGAATAAAGCATGGTCAGAGAGATAGTTGGGTAAGGTAGAGACGGGAGAGGAGCAATAGGTTGAATTAAAAATGAGATCAAGAGTGGAGCCAGAAGAGTGAGTAGCAGAAGTAAGATGAGAGAGGAGTTAGGAGTCAAGGATGGAAAGAAGAGAGCAAGGTTGAGGGGAAGTAGGGAGTTGAAGGTTGGAGTCCATGAGTACAGTGAGGGGAGATGGGGAGGGAGAGAAGAGAGGAGAGGGGGTGGTCGAGGTCATCGTAAAAGGAGGAAAGGGGGCCAGGAGGTAGGTAATTAGAAAGGAGATAGGGTGAGGGGAAGTAAAGGATTTGTATAGGTATTCAAAGGAAGGGAAGGTGGGAAAAGGCAGTGAGGAGGTTAAGGAAAGGTATTTAGGGTGGAAGAGGAGACCAATGCCACTGCCACGACCAGAAGAACGAGGGACGTGAGAGAAGGAGGAGCAAGGGGTGGTAAGAGATGCAGGGACAGTACAGTTGTAAAGAGGGATCCAGGTTTCGGTTAAACAGAGGAAATGAAGGTCGAGTCAGAAGAACATGACCAAAACAGCTGCAGTCTTATTGCAGATGGATCTAGCGTTCCAGAGAGCAATGTTGATGAGACTGGAGGGTTGGACAATAGGGGGCGGGGGTAGATAAGGTTAGGGCGATGGGGGATGGTTGGAAGGGAATGGGATGAGTGGGGGAGGAGGTTAAGGAGTGGAATGGACATGAGGAAGAGGGGAAAGGAAAGAAGGAGAGGGAGGCGGGGGAAGGAGGACAAAGGGTAGTGAGATTGAGGAGAGAGGAGTCTGGTAATGCGCATGACAGAGGGGGGGAGAGTGCAGTGTTGAAGAGAGTGGAGGGAAAGGTAGAGGGTGTATTGATGAAGAGAGTGAAAGGGAGGTAGAGGGCAATAATAGGGGAGGGATGGCACTAGGATCAGATTAGGGGGTTCTTATGGTTCTTTGTTATTTATTATGTTTCCTTTTATTCATGAGACATATTTAACATACAAATCCCAATGCATACCATTCCTTCAATGATTAAAATGGATAAATACATAACCATAGGCAAAACGACAAAAAAAGTTGAGAAAAATTAATTATATATTAATGGCCTTGCAACAAGCAACATTTCAATTCAAATTTTGCTCAAGAAAGGAACCGGCAAAATATGTACTATAGATCATTGTTTGAATATTAAAAATGGGGAAGAAAGTTACTTACCTTGGCAAGTAAGGTTCTGGTCAAAATAAATTTAACTATGACTAACCTCCATATTTGAAAAATCCCCAGTTGGCAAGCCGGGTCTACTCCTTCAGCAAGCAGGCGATATCTGAACAATCTGCTGTACAGACAAGCGCTCCCCAGGAATACCAATATTGTCGGTATAGCTTACACCACCGCAATGCCTCATTTACTTGGATACTCATTCACAGACGGAAATGTCATATATACAGAACAAAGGAATATATAAACACTGCTCCAGTGATGGAGCTCAAATATATTCCTTAAAAGAAGACACAGGCATTTAATCTGTAAAGTGCTGCAAACAAAATTATTTGTATTACTTTTTTTTTTTTTTTTTAAACAGTTGCATCCAACTGGAAAATGTCACAACATAAGGCTAAAAAATAACCTGTGTGAAATGGTATTACCCTACTGCCACGCGTTCCAACCTTAACACAAATTAATCAGGCAAGGATTACACCAGTCTGTACGGCTCGAAGTAAAAAGGCAACAAAGGGCAGCCCCCAAATGACATGTCATGTGATAAAAACGTCAGCTGACTAGATGCACAAAATGCAGCATAGTGAGGCTGGACCCAACGGGTCTTGGGGCTCTTGCCGGGTAGTGCAAACAAACCCCAGAGAACAAACAGAACGAGCACATATTGATACAATGGGAGAGCAGGCGTCGGGCAGGTGAAGTGGCAACATGGGAACGACCAAGAGGAATACGGCTGTAAGATCTTCTATGGAACACTATGCACCCGCACTGCATATGCGAGCTGAGAACAGGCCGGCTGTACTTTCCGCTGTCGTTCTGCCAGGTTATGCGGAGAATGACAAACAGCGTGCATGTATCAGAGGACTGCCAATACCATAATTCCCCAGTCTAAAACATGGCGAACCGCCTGAACCGGCAAACCAGCATTCATTGAACCATTGGATCTCTCTATGTTTCAGTTATTTACAGAGAACTGCGAAGAGTGGAGTGAGGACGCTGCCGGATTCTACTGGCCGTATTAGGACTGAACACCCGGTGCTGGAGAAGTCCTTATACGCGTCCAAAAGGCTACACAGAATGCTGAGCGGACACCAAGAAGTTGAGAGATTTTCCTTTGATAAACATTTTTCTTTCGGATACCCAAATGGCGTGTAACTGTTTCCCTGAATAAAAGGTAATTTTGTTAAAACCTGCATTGCGACTCCCACCTACTATTTACAGACTCAAATGGGAGCGCCATCTTGGACTTGTGAACAGTAAACGGTCACAAAGGCAAATAGCTTCAAAACAATAAAACAATTTAAATGACCCAGAAATACGTGTTCATAAAACTTGTCAAAATCGAGAGCAGGCCTCTGCATAGTGCCAATCCAAATAAAAGCAAACCATTGCTGAGCTATAAATGGAAATACATCTTTCCACGTAGTGGTCAAAACTCTCCTGGTTGACGGGCGCCCGGCTGCTGGAAGAGCTGCAAGTGCTCCTGTGCCGGGCGCCCGCCGCATATGAAGCCCTTGCTCCTCCCCTTTCCATTGTTGCCCTTCGCGGGCTTACTGCTGAGTGTGGCGCTCTTTTGCACTCTTGCCGCCCTCTCCCCTGCCCCCGAGGGGGGGACGGGGGACGAGAGAGCGGAAGGAGGAAGGCCCCTGCCGCCTGTTATCGGGGTGCCTCCTCCATTTTCTTTTAGTATTTCCGTCGTCACCTTCATAACCTGGGCATTTGTCCATTAGTTAGGCCAGTGTATCACCCATTTCTCATTCTTGCCAGCCCCTTTCCTTTCCCCTATAGTAAGGTGCTGAATGAGACATTTTCTTTTGGTTTGGCGTAACAAGGCCGCAGATTTATTTTCACATATATACAACCACAGCAAACAGATCTTGAAAATAGTTCCAAAGATGTAGCGACTGCTCCTTGTCCTGCTTCCCCCTTTTTATCCATGTCCATTGCAGGCCCAACTCCCCCAAGACCTTCGAGTCTGAGAACCGCCTGCCCCTGCAGGTATTTGCGGACTGGGGGAGCGCCGTTTGTTGGAGGGAAGCTGAGCCCCAATTGCTACCGCCAGACACCCCCGCCGTTTAGGCTCCCAGGAGGCGCTGTCCAGACTGGGCGAAGCCCCTTCCGGTTTCGCAATGGCTCATTCAGAGTCTTTCTCTTCTCATTGGTCGCCACAACACCGCCACGCCAAAGCTGGGTTACCGCCCACCGTGGCTCCCCCTTTTCCTATTTTGTGGTTCTGGCAGTTCTGAGTACACCTTGCTGCCCAGTGCAACTCCGTCTATCCTCCTTAGACCAGGGATTTCACCTTTGCCGGTTGTGCCTGATCTAGGGATACTTCAGTCCACTCCATCTTTCCGTCATACCTTGACCTGCTCTTGCACAAACCGGCTCCCGGTTCGACCACCGCTTTGGAGCCAACTGCCTCCCCTTTCTTCCAACCATCCCTTGGTAGCCCCAACTCTCTCAACCCTCTGTGCCTGCTATCCCCCTGCCCCTGCAGGTGTTTCTGGGCTGAGAGAGCGCCATTTGTTCGAAGAAGCGGAGCCCTCGTTGCCACCACCAGACGCCTCTGCCGTTTTAGGCTCCCAAGGGGCGCTGGCCCGACCCAGTTTCTTGCATAGTCCAACCATCTCCTTGTAGACACCGCTCTCTCAACCCTCCATGCCTGATACCCACCTGCCCTTACATGTGTTTTGGGCTGAGAGAGCGCAATTTGCTCGAGGAAGCGGAGCCCTCGTTGCCCCCACCAGACGCCCCTGCCGTTTTTAGGCTCCCAAGAGGCGCCGGTCCAAATCCGTTCCTTGCCCAACCGTCTCCTTTGTAGACACAACTCTCTGAACCCTCCGTGCCTGGTACCACCTTGCCCCTGCAGGTGTTTTTGGGCTGAGAGAGCGCCATTTGCTCGAGGAAGCGGAGCCCTCGTTGCCACCACCAGACGCCCCTGCTGTTTCAGGCTCCCAAGGAGCGCTGGCCCGACTCTGTTCCTTGCCTTGTCCAACCATCCCCTTCGTAGACACGACTCTCTCAACCCTCCGTGCCTGATACCCCCTGCCGTTGCAGGTGTTTTTGGGCTGAGAGAACGCCATTTGTTCGAGGAAGCGGAGCCCACGTTGCCACACCAGACACCCCTGCCTGTATTTGAACAGAAAACAATTTGTTATCCACCCAATGCAGACATGCGGCATACTTTGACTTGAGGCTGTGTCCCAAAAGCATTGCCTTGTGGATAGGTACCTTCCCCCATACATAAATGCCTTTGTCAGCTGAGTGAATAATTTACCCCCTGCCATTACCGGGAAATCTTGGTCGGTGCAATCGCTACCTGTCTGTATGGATCGTCTCTCCCAAGTAATGCCTCCTGGAAAACCCTTTCGAATGGCTCCTGAACCAACCAGCCTATTATCCCTCGACATTCCTCATAACTACTAGGTACTCCCATATCTAAACAATTTCAGGCCATGCTACAGCCTTCTGTCGAATTGCATTCTGGTATTTGTAGTCTCCTTATCCAGAAGTGGGGCTTGTTTGTATCCCTACAACCTATACTATTAGCCATAATTTTATTATCCACCAGCAATGTTTCCGCTAATCTTTCAGTAATTGTGCCTCTTAAAAGAATGTTAAGTCCTGTGGCACGCTATCCTGTCCTGAAGACGTAGAAACCCACTTTAAGAAACCATTACTCGTTCCAGATGCATCCTAACCCTTTTCTTGGATGTTGCGTAAAATCCAGACACGCGAGTTCCGCACATTGCTGTGCTGTGGCAAATGTACCAACTATTAACCTCCCGCGGGAGGGACCAGTGACTCACTACGCACGGCAGTGCCCCCCCCCATGCAACAGTACCCGGGGCTGTCCCCCCAAATGCCTTGGACACATGCTCCCCTGCCCCCAGGCAAGGCGATCAGCCCAGGAGATATGCACGCACCCATCTCCCAAACCTAACAGTTTTGGGCTGTGTCTAAGCCTAAGGGATACGCCTGGCACCATCCCATGGCCATGCACCCTTCTTGCACCTGCTACCATCGATGGCTAGTGAATATCCCAGAAAACAATATTCCATGGCCATGCACTTACACCTGTTACCATCAATGTACCGTAATACCACGGGAAACCATCTCCCATGGCCATGCACTTACCCATGTTTGCACCTACTAACATCGCTGGTCAGAAAATCCCTATTCGTGGAAAGTATTCCCTATTATTCGTGTGGACGTTACTGGAAACAAACTCTGATTACTTTCGTTTTTTGGAAAACCAACCCCATGCCTGTGCCATGCAAGAAAATTTCTACTGTAAAGCTGCCATTTTTTTCATTTCCAATCAATAGAGAGCACCTTAACCAATGCCTAGCCGCTACATGAAAGCCGCATTATTTAGAAATGCACGTGGCAAATGCCTAAACGCATTCTGTGACTTATAGTCTTGCAGGTATACAGGGAACTAAACCCCGGCCAGGGGCATGACTGCGTCTGGCATAAATTTAATCTACAGAATAAAAAGCTAATCTGATATCAATCCTGTGCCCCACTACCCTTCCCATAATGCCCCAAAATGGGCTCGGAACATTAAACGCAAACTCCTAAACCCGGCCACTGACCCCTTTTCATTTCCGCCCGCCAATATTGCAGCAATCTTTAACGCTGCGGCTGTACCTGGACCTCACTTGTAAAGGCACAACATTGCCACACCAACCTTAGGGGTTGTCTGTTCCTTATGCAATCACGGCCTCCATGTTTATTCCTCAAGCACCCTATGCTGCCTTGTTGCCCTAAGGGACATGGGCTTCTTCCTTGCACATATCCGCTGCTTAAAACCGCGGCCATTATGGAGTTCAATTCCTGGCGCAAGCCTACATGCGCCCCTTGATTCATCATTCCTTAAATCACTTACTCCCACAGTATTACCTCAATTACTGCGCCACAGGGCCACGAACAGTTGGGCGTATAATTCAACTTAAATACAATACATTACCCTAAACAACGCAAAGGGCGAAACTATGGAAGCATATACAAATAATTAAACCACCCCAGGCCAATTTAGAAAAATGTTCCCCTCCTTTCTTTTCTTAGTTGGGTATTTATAACGTGCTTAAATACCCTGAGGTTTCTAAGCGCGGAACCGGGGATCGAACCTGTATTGCTTTGTGTCGTCGTGTTTCCAAGGCAACACATTGCCGCTGAGTTATTGTGCCCTTTCACACCTGGCATCCCCTTTGTCAATCGCATGCTGTCTCCCCTTAGCCGCCCCGCAAACCGCTAGTAGAAGAAATAAAAACACGGCGTTCGTCACCTAGCTCCTAACATCATGCTAGCAGCCGACCAGAGACATTGCATTGTCGAATACTATCTCGGCCCGACATCAGCAGCGTCAAACCCAGCAAACACGTCGTTCGGTTGCCGCGGTATGGGATTATCACAATTGCTATTACGTGCATATCCTTGAAACCTTAGCCGTGTATTATATACCCTTGGACCCAGAAAACAAAATGTTGCGCGGCATTTTACCCTACTAAGTCCTCCTTAAAACAGCAATGCTCCCTCACATCAAGTACCTTCTTGTTTTATAAGCCAGCGCTTCGCCGTGATGAGAACAACAACCAGTCTCTCCCTTAAGGAGCGGCATTAATCACAACCAAGTTCCGGTTAAGAGCTGATGTTCGCAGTGCCTCCCTCTTCCCAAGCACTAGTTTTTTGGTTGGACTCCTTCAAAAAACACGATAATCATACTGTTAAGCTTTCATATTTATCGCTGCTCCGTGCGGCAGCGCCCCCCTTCCCTTATCTGTGCTTTCGATAACGCGGGCTATTTATAGAAGCCCACCGCCCCGGACACCTACCGCGCGTTGCTATTCCTGCCCCTGCACCCGGTGGATCAAACGTGGGACAGGGCGGCGCCCGCGCTGTAACCATTGCCTTAGTGACCTCACAGTTGGCAAATGCACACAACCTCCATCCTGTACAATATGACGGGCAAAACTATTTACCAACAACCATTAAACGTCCTGCAATTGCTACCTTTCATTCACTGGCCTCTGGGCTCGAGGGTTCCTTTCATGCGTTTCCTTTCCTTTCCTGCGTTTCCTTTGTCTTCTCGCCGTCATTCTCCCCGGACGTGACCGTAAATGCCACGAACCACCCCAGATGGGACGCGAACCCACATTTTCTGGCCTAGGAGGCCAGTGCCTTATCCATTATGACACTGGGACCACTCCATTACCTTCATTTCCTCCTAATCCTTACCCCCACCTTCATACAGCCGGTCCAGTGACACAGCGAGCAGAGCGCTCGCTCCGACATCCGCGCCGAGCCCGCCAACGCAGGATCGACTCCCGGCAGGGCCCCCCCCAGCCCCTGTAACACAGCAGCGCTCAGCGCTATAAAATTGACTTTATTATTATCCTCATTATTATTTCCAAACTCCCCGGCTAAACAACAATGTGGGCATACGAAAAACAGGACCCGCCTGCCCCACTTGCTCCTCCTATGTTGCCTTCCGCCGTTAGGCCCACCCGTTTTGGTGGCCCCCCCTCATCGCGCAGTATGCCGGGACAGGTCAGCCGACCACCAGCTCTCACCACCAGCCCTGTGCTACCTTCCACGAGACCTAAACCCATTACTTCACGGACCCGCCCTTTGTTCAAAGCGCCGAGACCACCGCAAGACAGGGTTCCATTCTTCCCACCCCGAAGGTGCCAGCGCAACCATACTCGGCCCGTTCTACCGCTTTCCCCTCTCCTTACCGGACTCCTATTCCGCGCGGTTGCTGGAAACCCGGCACCAGCTGGAAAACCTTCTTCCACTCGATCGGGAACCCGGACAGCCAAAACTGGAACCCTCCTTTCACCATGTCTGGAACCGTATAAATCGACATCCTCTTCTCCATGCCGGCGAGCGGGCGTCCTTCTGCTGCGGCAAAACGAAATCCTCTCCAAAACGAAATCCTCTCCTGGTTGACGGGCGCCCGGCTGCTGGAAGAGCTGCAAGTGCTCCTGTGCCGGGCGCCCGCCGCATATGAAGCCCTTGCTCCTCCCCTTTCCATTGTTGCCCTTCGCAGGCTTACTGCTGAGTTTGGCGCTCTTTTGCCGCCCTCTCCCCTGCCCCCGAGGGGGGGACGGGGGACGAGAGAGCGGAAGGAGGAAGGCCCCTGCCCCGGTTATCGGGGTGCCTCCTCCATTTTCTTTTAGTATTTCCGTCGTCACCTTCAAACAGCGTGCATGTATCAGAGGACTGCCAATACCATAATTCCCCAGTCTAAAACATGGCGAACCGCCTGAAGCCTGAAAACTCAAAGCACAGGCATTCAGAATCACCAACGGACAGCATTTATCTTATCGTAACAGGATAATCTCATCAACTGGGGGGACACAGGGGTGGACGGAAGAACAAAATGAGCAGTCGGCCAGGCGGAGTCTCGGAATGAACGCCACGGGTAGAAGGAAAAGTGAAGGGATTTCCTCAGAGAAGCTGTGAAGGATTGAGAACGCCTGGGAATGGGAGGAGAGAAGAGAAGGTTAAAACCAGCATTCATTGAACCATTGGATCTCTCTATGTTTCAGTTATTTACAGAGAACTGCGAAGAGTGGAGTGAGGACGCTGCCGGATTCTACTGGCCGTATTAGGACTGAACACCCGGTGCTGGAGAAGTCCTTATACGCGTCCAAAAGGCTACACAGAATGCTGAGCGGACACCAAGAAGTTGAGATTTTCCTTTGATAAACATTTTTCTTTCGGATACCCAAATGGCGTGTAACTGTTTCCCTGAATAAAAGGTCATTTTGTTAAAACCTGCATTGCGACTCCCACCTACTATTTACAGACTCAAATGGGAGCGCCATCTTGGACTTGTGAACAGTAAACGGTCACAAAGGCAAATAGCTTCAAAACAATAAAACAATTTAAATGACCCAGAAATACGTGTTCATAAAACTTGTCAAAATCGAGAGCAGGCCTCTGCATAGTGCCAATCCAAATAAAAGCAAACCATTGCTGAGCTATAAATGGAAATACATCTTTCCACGTAGTGGTCAAAATTAAAAACAATGTCCTTACTGGCAGAGTACATAGAAAGCGAGGCGCAGTGTCGCCAATTCGGAATCAAAGGGTGTATTGGGAAAGTATCAGTTTCAGTGTTCTCCAAATGGGAACGACTGAATATAGTACAGGGTCGCTTATTACACAAACAATGTCATAATGCAAAATGACAATCCCTTCTAGATTAATACAAGTGTAAAAACAACAAACATTACAATTTTAAAATACAAATGATCTAAAATACAATCTAATCACTGAAACAATCATCGAAAAACCAACAGTAAAATTCTTAGTTCTGCATCATAATCTCAACCTGTGTCACAGAGCATGATGACCAGAATTACATTGTCCAACAACTAACCTGGAACATGATCAGTCCAAGAACAAACAATTCCTCGCCCATGTTCTGTGTCTTTTTAATAAACTCCATCGCTTCACGTTGCTGGATTGCACCATGCACTTTAGAAACTGATATTTAGGATGAAACTGCAGTATGCGCTTTCATGATTGGAATTAGGTGAATTTACATGTTAGTTGCCCAATTGTTTTAAATTGCACTATGTACTTTAAAATTGTAGTAAAGTTTGTTGTTATACTTGTATTAATGAACTAGGAATTAAAGTTACTCACCGTAGCGACTAGAGTACTCGGTCCATAGTCTTTTTCTCCATCCTTGTGGGTGTCCCCCAACATGGGGACGGTACCGGAACCCCTGGCAGTGAATAATTGAGCTTCCTCTTTAAATTTAGTATAGCGTGCAGGGTGCGGCCTCCAGCGTGGGAACGCCCTGCTGAGGCCCCACCCTCCGGCACCTCACCTCAGTCCTCTTTGAACACATTGGACGCTTAGATACCTGGCTACGCTTAGTACATATTAGCCTTTGGTATACTAGCTGGGGAAGGTGGGTGGGATGTATCAAGGAAATGGGGACTATAAGTACTCTAGTCACTATGATGAGTACATTTAAATTACAACACGTCCCATCCCCTTTCCGCCAAACTTGTGGGTGACTGCACTGAACAAGACCATAGTGTGCAGCTGTGTTAACCTGCCACATGACGAAGCAAAAAGGTTTGTTCTGAACCGCCTGACCGAACTCTGGATCAGACCTGCAGCTAGTATCCAGGGAATAGTGCTTACAGAAGGCAGACAGAGTGGCCCAATAAGCCGCCTTGCTGATGACATCCCAAGAAGCAGGTCTCTGAAATACGACACCTGTGGCCGGAGCCCTGACCGCATGGGTGTGAATCCCCCTCAGGAACTGGTTTACCCATGGTCTTATACGCCTCCGAAATGACCTGAACCATCCAACGGGCGATGAAGCCCGAGAACTGGGGAGGAGCCCCCAAAAGTGACAAATAATGCCTCAGACTTCCAAAAGGATTTTGTCCAAGAGGTAAAACTAAAGGACCCTCTTGAGGTCCAGGGAATGTAGAGCCCTTTCAGCCTCTGACTGCGGGTTCGGGAAGAACACCGGCAGGCAGATCTCTTCATTCAGATTAAATGGAGAGACCACCTTGGGCAAGATGTTTGGGTGAGTGCGCAAGATGACCTTGTCATTGTGAAACATGGTCAAGGGCTCAGAGGAAGACAACGCTTGCTGCTCACTGACCCTGTGCGCAGCGGTGAGAGCCACCAGTAAAACCGTTTTTAGTGTTACCAAACTGTAGGTCCAAAAGGCCGCCAAATAAGTGCAGCAAGTATCCACCTGAACTCTGTAACGAGCCAGGTGAGCTGAAAAAGACAGTACATTACCCACCTGTCAGTTGACAGTATCCAGACCCTTTTCACTAGCACAATAGCAGAACAATCGGTTTGCTCTTATACTGGGACCAAATAGAGGGCCTCCTGGCCTGTTGAATGATGTCCCAATTGTCATCTGAGAATTGAGCATGCTGAAGCCTCAGCTGGTCAGGAACCAGGCCGCCAGCTTGACCGGGTGGATATGTTACACTGCCCCACCCTGCCACGCCAGGAAGCCCCTGCTGGCGATAAGGACCCTGGGAGCACAACTGCAGAAAATCAAAAAATCAGGGTCTCCAAGGCCAGTGGGGGGCAATCAAGATGAGGCTACAGCCCACCGAAGCCCAGAACTTGCGAAGGGTCTGCTGGAGCAGAGGGGTGGGAGGGAATGCTTAATACCTGCAGCGGTGGAAGGCGTCTCCCAGTGACCACCGTCCTGCCCATGAAGCAACCAAGGGGCACTTGGAATTCTGGGGAGATGCGAACAAATCCAGGTCCACAAACCGCCAATGCTGGAAAAGGGGCAACAAGGAGTCTGTGTGCAACTCCCACTCGTAGGTGTTTAATTCCAAGTGGCTCTGCTGGCCCGCCTCTGCATTGCTGTCCGCCAGGAGGTGGCCTGCAGAAATACAAACCACTGCCATCAGGGACCATCACCAGATCGATACCGCCTCCATGAAGGAGGAGGGAATGGGTGCCACTCTGCTTGTTCGGGTAAAACATCCTAGTAGATATGTCCATCCTGACCAGAACAGACCTGTCCCTGATGAGGGGCAGAAACGCCTCGAGGGCCAGGCCCACTGCCAAGATTTTGAGCAGATTGATTTGCAGGAGGGCATCCGCCCTGGACCATGCACAATGAATCACATAACCCTCCAGAGTAGCCCCCCCAGCCAAAAGAGGAGTCGACCGTCACCAGCAGGGTAGGCTCCGGCCGGGTGAAGGGGGCTCCGACAGAAACATTGCCGTCCATCATCCGCCAGCAAAGATCAGGCAGGAACATTCGACCAATGCAAATCAGACTTTGGGGTACAAGAAAATTGGAGATTCCGTTAACTTCGGCATTGGCTAGATAACCCTATGGTAAAGGCAGTGGCCAAGAGAAAATTCACACGGTTTGAAAAATATATCACCACGGATACAGGCGATAGAAAGCTGGTTTCAGTTTTCCATTTATGGTAATCAGCAGACCCCATGGCCCCAACATGGCCATACATGAATCAATGTGAAATGACCCTAGGGCACCCATTACAGTCAGGACAATGGGAGAAGCTGTGGGCAGACATCCCTAAATGGACTAAAGTGATCCAGATCCTGGAGATGTGGATGAAGGTGATGGTTATGTGGCTCGTTACCCTGGCCAAGTTGAATAGAAGTTACCTTAAAATCTCTGCTTTATGTTGGAGCGGTGGGAGACTGGGGACACATCTGGTGCTCCCGCCTAAAACTGTAACAATTCTGGGAGGACGTGAATCACAAACTAGGGAAAATGTTTGATACACAGAAGATCAGACATAGAACAAGGGATTCAGGGCTTTAAGGGTCAAGACCAGAAAGGTATGACCCATTGCCAAAGGAATGTGTATTTGATATTGTCCCTGTTACCTGGTACATTTCTGATTCTGCACTTTCTTTTGGTTTGAGATACATCACATCTGAAGCAGGAAGACTAGTCTAATGATTTAGCATAAGGACTGGCCTAAACATCTAACAGCCATGAAAGCAGATGTTGCAGAGCGCAACCAGAGCACAACCAGCCGAGCTGTGGAATGCCTTCCAGGCCTCAGAGATGGGTATCCATAGTCCTCCCTCTATGAGAACGTACACAGCACAGTTCTGAAGCTCCTGGCTGAAGTCCCAAGGTCGATAAGAGCCTGCTTTGCAAAGACAATATGAAGTTACGAAATATACTGGATTCCCTCTCTTCGGCGAAATGACCTGTTATGAATACGTACAGCTAATGGGAGGAGATTAATATGTAGCTTTGCAGTGTACAAAAGTATGAGCCAGGCCTGGGAGGGGGCAGAGTCGAATACAGCCCTCCAGAGCCTGTTGTGTATGTTAACATTAGAGCTTTTACACCCCACATCTGACTTTATTATTTGTGCCGAGTGCCTGTAATGTCCGAGACGATGTGAAGGAGCTAGATGAGCATTAGTCTCGGGGGGAGCAGGATATACAAATGTAACAGTCCCTGGCAGCGGTACTGATGATGGCACAAAGATGGAAGCAACCAGACCCGCCAGCAAAACAAGACTGGATCCTGAAGGAATGGAACTTTGCATCGCTGGAATGGCAGACATACTGCCTCCAAGGGGAGGATATGGGGGAAGGTGGGGTGGTGGGGGGAGGTCGAACAGGTCAGCTTCAGTAAAGAATAGGGAACGGTATTATCCTTCTTACATAAGGACTGTAGAGAGTCCTTGTGCCCACAAAGACTGCATATCCTGAGTATAACAAACCCTCACACAAAGGACATAACTGTTGGAGATAACGCATTGGATCCGGGGATGGGGGGACGTGGGGATGGGGTGGGCAAGACTGGTTGTATAATAAAACTCAAAGACAAGAATAAATAAATACAGACAGACAGACAGACAGTGCAGGAGGTGCAAGGGTATTGGGATCCTGTCCGACTGAGACCTTGTCTCCGGATCCCAATTGGCCGCCAGGTGGAACTGAAGGTGCTCATCTTGAGTGTGCAGGAAGCCATCAGGCCCAGAAGGTGCGGGAACCGCCATCTCGAGGTGGTCGAGTTGGCCAGAAAGTGCCCAATCGCCTCAGAAAGGGAGAGGATTCTCTCAGGCGCGCGGGAACACCCGCTGAACAGCGTTGTTCCAAAGAACCCAGACCAGATCTTGGGAGGGGTATAACTATGACTTCCTCTGGTTGCGGGAGAACATCAGAAGATGAATATCCGCCAATCTCTGGCAGGAGCGCACCATCCTTTTGGGTGACAACAGGCTCACCAGCCAGTCGCCCAGATGGGTGTTTAGGTGATGGTCCTCCAAGTGGAGAAGATCTGCCACTAGGGATTCAACTTCGTGAAGACACAAGGGGCACCTTGTACTGAAGGTGGTATGACAATCGTGAACCGCAGAAATTTCCAATGTGGCCGATAGATGGGGACATGTAGGTACACATTCTTGAGGTGCAGTCCCAGAGAGAGAGAGACTGCTATGTGCGCAGGAGTAATCATCTTGAAGCATTTTAGCAGTAAAAACAGCTTGAGAAATGACATGTCCAGGACATCCCTGAGGCCAGCCTAGTAGTTCTCGGGTACAGCAAAAATCCTGGAGTAGAAAGCGAACCCTTGTCTGATTGAGGAACCGGTTCCATCCCTAAGAGCGAGAGGACCTCCCGCAAAAGAGCCGGGTCCTGGTGTGCCAGAGAAGAGGATGGTACAGAGAAAGGGAGAGGAAGACTAACTACCTGCAAGAAATCCTCAGCTGCTAACTCCTGTTCACGCTGGGAGACCAGTCAGGCCTTCACATACTGCGGTCCCGGAACCTGTTTGTTAGGGAGAATTCTCTGTTTAGGCTGAATTTCCTAACCTAGTGAGTCCCCCAGCAGCTTTGTTGGATTTTTGGGGTTTATTTTTTTTTCTCCTGCCAAGAGTGAGACTCTTTTACCCTCACTCTTGGGCATGATTTGAGTGTTTCTTTGACTCTAGATGTGTTTAATGGGCTATGGGGTCTTTTACTCCATAGGGCTTCATGTGTTTTTGTGATGTGTGTTACACAGCACCCTCAGTGCAGTAACAGGTGTGTCCTAGTGACTCCCCAGTATAGACTCCATACCCTGGGACTGACTACTGTCTCCCAGGGCCTGTAAAGTCACCATTGACTTTACTAGTCTTAAATTCTGAACAGAACCAGTACAAACCATCACATGGAACAAGTTACTTACCTGTAACTGTTGTTCTCCAGCATGGGTCTGGCATGGATTCACATGCTCATGAATATTCCCCGTCGTCAGGCTGGGAATCCTCGGTAAAGAAAAAACCAGTATCAGTTTCGTTTCTGATCTGTCTTTCGTAGTAGTAACCAATCACTGATCTCTGCGTCATACTGACCACAGCCAATGACTGCCCTCTACCTAAGCCCCGCCTCTGGCAGCCATCTTCAGATTTGGTAGCACGTGAAGTGGCAGTATGACCAAGTGAAGAGCCGCAGAGAGGTAGGCGGGAGGGTTCGCATGTGAATCCATGCCAGACCCATGCTGGAGAACAACAGTTACAGGTAAGTAACTTGTTCCTTCTCCAGCAAGGGGTCTGGCATGGATTCACATGCTCATGAATAAAGAATACATAGCAGTACACACATGCACAACCACGGGAGGTGGCAAAGGCTCAACATTAAGCATTACATCAAACTCAACATTAAGCAAATCTTACCTCCTCACCAGGCTCACCTTAGGCGAACAGGTTGCGCAGCACTGCTTGGCCGACCCTGGACTCCTCCCTGGAATCCCGGTCGACGCAGTAGAATTTCGTTAAGGTGTGCGTCGACCTCCACGTAGCAGCCCTGCAGATGTCCAGCAAGGGCACACCAGATAGGAATGCCGTGGTAGCTGCGATCGCTCTGGTGGAATGGGCTCTCGGACGGCCAGGCAGCGGTCGGTTTGCCAACCGATGACAGTACATGATACAGCCGGAGAGCCATCTGGAAATGGAAGCCTTTGAGAGAGCCTTCCCCTGATTGACAGGTCCAAAGTTCACAAAGAGTTGTGACGTCTTCCGAAAACACTTTGTGCGGTCCACGTAGAACTTCAGCGCTCTAGCCACATCCAGCGAGTGCAAAGTCCTTTCAGCCGGCGACGAAGGCGACGGGAAGAAAACAGGCAACACCAAGGGTTCGTTGAGGTGGAAGTCCGACGGCACCTTGGGCATGAAGGAGGGGTGCGTCCTGAGCACTACCCTCGTGTCGTGAAAAGTCAAGTACGGGGCCTTGCAGGAAAGGGCCTGGATCTCTCCCACCCGTCGTGCGGAGGTGATGGCCACAAGAAACGCTGTTTTCCACGACAAGAACTTCAACGGAGCCGAGTGCAGAGGCTCGAACGGAGGTCCCATGAGCTTGGTCAGCACCACGTTGAGCTCCCACGCCGGGGCCGGAGCCAGCACCACGTTGAGCTCCCACGCCGGGGCCGGAGCCTTCACCGGCGGGAACGATCTGAACAGTCCCTTCATGAACTCTTTCACCAGACGATGAGACCACAAGGACGTCCGCCCCGTGGTTCTGGTGTATCGGAAGATCGCAGCAAGATGAATCTTGATGGACGCGTGCGCCAGTCCAGCCTTGGCCAGCGTCAGTAGGTACGGCAGTACTTGGGGAGCCGTAATCCGTAGAGGGTTAATCTTCTGTGCGTGGCACCAGACAGAGAACCTCTTCCATTTGTGTCCGTAGCATTTAAGAGTTGAGGACGCCCTGGCCTTTGCAAGAACCTCTCTGCAGTCGGCCGGTATGTCGTATCCTCCAAACTCTAACGCTGCAGGAGCCAGGCCTGCAAGTTCAGCGACTTCGGGTCGTGATGGAGGATGGCCCCTCCTTCCCTGGACAGAAGATCCGCGTCCACTGGCAGCTTGATTGACGGGGACGCTGACAAGTCCAGAAGGTCCGGGAACCATATCTTCCTCGGCCACGCAGGTGCGACTAGGATCATCCTGCACCGTGACCTCTTGAGCTGCTTGATGAGCCGGATCAGCAATGGCAATGGAGGGAACGCGTATAGAAACAGGCCCTCCCAGGGGAGCGAGAAAGCATCGCCCATGCTCCTCGGCTGGGGAAACCTGCTGGCGAACCTCCGGCACTTGGAGTTCGTCGCCGTCGCGAACAGATCGATCTGGGGTGTGCCCCACCGTCGGAAGAGGCGGTCCACCAGATCCTGTCGTAGTTCCCACTCGTGGCACGAGCGCAGCTCCCTGCTGAGTGAGTCGGCGATGGTGTTTTTTATCCCTGCCAGATGAAACGGCACCAGAAACATCCCGTGGGCGACGGCCCAATGCCACAGATCCTGCGCCTCCCTGGACAGGGCTGGGGACCTGGTTCCGCCCTGTTTCCTGATGTAGAACATGGTGGTGGTGTGGAGGGTGAAGATCCTCACCACCTTGCCCTTGAGGGACGGAAGGAAGGACCTGAGGGCCCAAAACACTGCACGGAGCTCCAGGACGTTGATATGGAGGGACTTCTCCGTCGGGAGCCAAAGGCCTCGCGCGTGCAGATTTTCGGTGTGCGCTCCCCACCCTTCCAGGGAGGCATCCGTGGTCACTGTCTCCTGGTGGCCGGGGGTCTGGAAGTCCATGCCCGCCGTCAGATGCGTGCGGGTGCCCCACCACCGGATCGCTCGTCAGAAACTCTCGCCGAGTGTGATCCTCTCCTCGAAGATGCCCGTCTGGACCCAGCGCGCGTCCAGGAACTCCTGCAACGGGCGCATCCGGAGCCTGCACAGGGGGATGAGGTAAATGCAAGAAGACATTATTCCGAGGAGGGACTTGATGGACCTCACTCTGGCCGCGTCCGCAACCATCATCCGCTGCACCTTGTCCAAAATGGCCCTCGTCCTTTCCTCCGACGGATAGGCCAAAAGCGACAGTGTCGAGCTTCGCTCCCAGAAACAGTGCGTCTTGCACGGGCACCAGGTGGGACTTGGCGTAGTTTATGGAGAATCCCAGGTCCGTGAGAAGTTGGATGGTCCTTGCCGTGTGCTCCACGGCGAGCTCCTTCGTCTTCGCTCGGATGAGCCAGTCGTCCAGGTAGGGGTAGACGTGGATCCCCTCTCGGCGCAGCTGCGCCGCCACCGGTGCGAGGCACTTGGTGAACACCCTGGGTGCCGACCTCAGTCCGAAGGGAAGGGCTCTGAACTGATAGTGATGCCCTTGGACCATGAACCTGAGAAACTTTCGGTGTCCCTTTAGGATGGGAATATGGAAGTAGGCATCCTCCAAATCCAAAGACGACAGGAAATCGCCCTCCTCCAGCTGACCCAGGACGTGTTGGAGGGTGACCATCCGGAACTTCTGTGCCTTGATGAATTTGTTCAGTCGTCGTAGGTCCAGGATGGGACGCCATCCTCCCGTCTTCTTCACGAGGAAGTATCTTGAGTAAACTCCGGAGCCCCGAAGCCTCTTTGGGACGAGCTCGATGGCGCCCTTCCTGAGCATCGCCTTTACCTCCAAGCGAAGTTGAGGGACGTGATGTTCTCTCCTGGCCACAGGGGGTACGCGCGGGCACCTCTTTAGAAACACGAGCACGTGACCCTGGGCTAGGGCGTCCAGCACCCAACTGTCGGTGGAGATGGACTCCCACATGCTGACCAAGCTCGCCAGCCGGCCTCCCACCGGGGTGCTTCGGTGGGGGCCCGACCCCACGGCCGGTTCAGTCCTGCTTCGACGAGGCTTTGCCTCCTTGGCGACGACGGCGGGGTCCGCCTGACTTGCCTCGTCCCCTGTAAGCTTCCTGCGACGACGAACGGGCCGCTTGACGGTAGGTGGAAAATCCGCCACCGGAACCTTTGGAGGCACCCTGTTAGCCTCCGCCGCTCCGAAAAGGGCGGCCGCCGTTGCTGGAGAACTTCAAGAGCCCGGGCCGTCTCTGTGTCTGCCTTGATGGCTTGAAGGGAATCGTCCACTGTTTTCCCAAACAGGTTGTTTCCGT
Organism: Ambystoma mexicanum; assembly: GCF_040938575.1. Taxonomy (NCBI): domain Eukaryota; kingdom Metazoa; phylum Chordata; class Amphibia; order Caudata; family Ambystomatidae; genus Ambystoma; species Ambystoma mexicanum. Next base: position 273,884,177 of record NC_090931.1, on the reverse strand, counting down.
CGAACGGCATGTCCAAGACCCTGGTCTGCACGTCCTGACGGAAGTCAGTAGCCTTGAGCCATCCACGCCGCCTAAGGCACACGCCGTTGCCCAACTGGCGAAATCCAGTGTCAGCGATGTCCGTCGCAATCGTAATGGCGTGGTCCGACGCCACCTCTCCTTCCTGCAAGATCTCTAGGGCATCCGCCCTCTTGTCGTCCGGAAGGAAGTCCAGCGGGGGGGCCAGTTTGTACCACAACTCCCTGTCGTAGCGGGCTACGATAGCCAAGGCGTTGGCCGCCTTAATCGTTGTTGCTGCAGACGAGATGACCCTGCGTCCCATCGTATCTAATTTCTTTCCCTCACCGTCCGGCGGGGAGGTCGACAGAGGCCGCGCCCCCCCGCTTTCTTCCTGGCCGCCGCGGAGACGACCGAGTCCGGGGTCGGCTGTGCCCGAAGGCACAAGGGGGCCGCGTCCGGGACCCGGTACTTTTTCTCGTACCGATCCCTTCTAGCCGGCGTCGTGGATGGGTTCTTGTGGAGGGCGAGGCCCTCATCCCAAATATCATCCAGTAGAGGCACGGAGAGGACCGTCTTCCTCTTGGCCTCGCGCCGTTGATAAAGGAAACCTTCCTTCTTCTCTTCCGGGCAGAGTTGGAAAAGCTCGGATGCCCTGGCGATCATGGAGTGAAACGATCCAATCTTGTCGGGCGGGGAAGCCCGGGTGGGAGGTGACGACGGCAGATCCTCGTCGTAAACCTCGTCGTCCGTACCCGTCGCGGCCGTGTCAGTCCCCGTATCATCCCCACGAGTCATGGACGGGGAGGAGGGCTGAACAGGGCGCGATGGCTGAAAAGGAGGTGGAGGATGAATCCTTCTTCTCTTAGGGGGAGGGCTCCCAGAAGGGCCTGGCTCCGGGTCCCCCGTCGGGAGCGGTTCCTCCGCTGGTGGTAACGGCAGTCTCGTCCTTATCTCCGAGCATAAGGACTGTATAGCCAACAAAATGGCCGCCGAGTTGTCTTGCAGCACTGGTTGAGGGGATTCCGACGGGCGGTCAGGGGCCCCGTCGGCACCCTCGACGTTATCATCGTCTCCCACGTCGGGGTCCCTCCCGACGGGCTGGTCTTCTTCCACGCCAACACCGTGGCTTAAGACTTCGATCAGCTCTTCCTCAGAGGTTGCGGCCGAATCCACGACGACCCTCTGCCCCCCCCTTTTTCTTCTCCGTCGGAGGTTTCACGGGGGTCCTGTCGATGGGCATAAAAGAGGACTCCCTCCGCGGTGGCAGGGAGACTCTGAGCCCCGAGGTCGCCACCACTGGTGTAGCCTCCACAGGCTGAGCCAGGGCCGCCGCGACTGTCTCGATAGAGGCCTTGGCCGGATGGATTAAGGCTTTCACCACCTTAGGTGCGCTCACCGCCTTCTCCTTGGGGGGAGGGTCACTGCCTCGCTCTCCCTCCGATGGGGCCTTTGAGCTCGACCGGGGCCTCTCCAGGAGCTTCGCCGGGTGCTCGGCCTTCCTCTTACCCGAACCAGAGCGTTGGCTCGTGGTTGATGGTGCCAGGGAGGGTGCGCCCTGCCTGGCGCCCATAGAGCCCAACCGTTGGGCGCTCCCGGTGCCAGCGGACTCGCGGTGCTTGGCCTTGTGTTGGACCCCCGTCGCCGGGGCGTCCTCAAAGGTCTTAGAAGACCGCTCGGATTTCTTCTTCTTCTCGTCTGACGGGCTCTTCCCCTCCAGCCAGTTGGCGAGACGTTGATGGCGGTCCTTCATGGTCCGCTCCGACATATTGCTGCAAAACGCACAGTCCTTCTCCACGTGCGTCTTGTCCTCATGTAGGCAGTACAGAGAAAAGGAGTGTTCGTCCTCCTTAAAGACATTCTGAAGCTGGCATCCAGGGCAGACCCTGAACAGCTTTCCGGGCGTCGAGCTTCCCTTCTCCTGGGCCATGTCCGAGATGGGCCTGAGAAACTTCTGGAGTCCTCCAAAAGCGTGGCTCGACGAAATCTTCACCCTTGAGGGGCGTAGACGAATCCGACACGGGTCCCCGTTGATCGGATGAAGAAACGGTGGAGCTTGAGGCTCTTTTGACCGAAAAATCGAAGTTTTTGAGAAAAAAACGTGAAAAAATAGCACTAACGCTCGAGAGCAATAGCACGAGGATCCCAACACTTGAACGTGTGGTAAAAATCTGAAGATGGCTGCCAGAGGCGGGGCTTAGGTAGAGGGCAGTCATTGGCTGTGGTCAGTATGACGCAGAGACCAGTGATTGGTTACTACTACGAAAGACAGATCAGAAACGAAACTGATACTGTTTTTTTCTTTACCAAGGATTCCCAGCCTGACGACGGGGAATATTCATGAGCATGTGAATCCATGCCAGACCCCATGCTGGAGAATGTGGACGTACTGGCTGGGGCAATTCAATTGCCCCGGGGTCTGTTAGTCGAGGGGGCACATCTCCGTCCCCCCTGATCGAGTTTTGGCTGGTGGCAGTGGATACTACTTTTTATATTCAACCGCGAATATTTCTCTATGGGATTTTCCCATTGTTCGAGGCTACTATCTTTATTTATTTTTAGCATGTTTGAGTGACAGCTAGGCTGAGTGAATGGGGGTTTTCTGCATAAAAGCAGGGCTTTGGGGACTGGAACTTCAGAAGTCGCCACAGGACCTAAGAATCCGACGAGGGAGAAGCTGAGCCGACCTGCCACGACGACACCACCGGTGGAGCCCTGCTGGACCGTCTCACCACTTTTCCCAACGACAGAGGAGATCTTCCGCCGGAGAGTCTTCTTCCTTTGACTGGTGGGGATAACCAGTTTCACCGTCTTTTCGCCTTCCCGACGTATCTCGTGGCTGCCTTGCCTGTGCCAAGCACCCCGGCAACCGGGATACCATGTTTTACCACGACCGCGAATTAAAGGGTAATACCTTTAACCGGAAAACTCTGCGGCTGGTTTCTTCCCTAGCAGTGCAACGACCTTCATCTTTCCTCCAAGTCGAGATCTTCTCTTCCCCTGGACGACAACGAGACTTGCACCCGCTGCCAGGAACAACTGCCACCGCTGGAGGATCCTTCCCACTTAAGGTACTGTGTCCCGCCCGGCTTCCCTTGCCACCGACTGTATGGGGTAGATTTAGCCCCGGATTTCGAACCTGGGTTAGCCTGGGACACCCTGGCTAAACTTTTCTGAGCCTCTCTAAACTCTTTTCGAACTCTCTGCAAGACTTTCTAAGCCTAGTGTAACTGTGTGATCTTGGGCGCATTTGTGCTCTGCTCTCTCTAAGAGTGGGCCCAGCCTATGGACTTTGGCTCACAAGTGACTCTTGCTCTTCTGCCTTGCTAAAAGTGTTCCTAAATCTTAGAGTGGTGTATCTTCACATATTCTGTCTTTTTCCCTCCCTTCTTCATGAACTTATTGAAGTGACATCTATAGTTAAGCGCTCACCTCTGTATGAAAATAAGTGATGTTAACTAAGACTTACCGAATAAGGGATAAGGGTAACTGCCCGTGCCAAGCACCCCGGCGGCCGGATAGCCACTCACCACTGAAACACGAATCAACGGACCGCTCCTTGTACCTGAGAAACTCGGCGGCTGGTTTCTTCCCTGGCAGTGCAACGGACTCCTGTCTTCCTCCACGACGAGATCCTCTCTTCCCCCGGATGAAGCACCGACTTGCATCCGCTGCCAGGAACAACTGCCCCCGCTGGAGTGTTCTCACCGCTTTAAGGTACCGTGTCCACCAGGCCTCCCTTTCTAAAGATTGCTACAAGGTAATAATAATCCCTTAACCTTCTGGACTGGGCTGGCCGCCTTGACCATCTAACTGGTCCCTTTTTTTTGGTCCAACTCTTCCTGAACTGATTGCGAGACTTTTTGGCACTTCGAACCGTGTGACCTTGGACACATTTCGACCGGAGCCTCTTAAAGTGGGTCCGGCCTTGTTAACTTTGACTTTACGGTTTTAACCTGCCTTCTTCTCCTTCTGTGTTCTTCCGAAAGTGTTGGGATCTGTTTCTATCTTTGCTCTGCCTTTCTCTCCCTTTTAAACCGATTGATTAGAGTGCCATCTTCGTTAAGCGCTCACCGCTGTCTGAAAATAAGTGTTGCTTTACTTAAGACTTGTTTAACTAATTGTTGAAGGCAGTGTATATCTTTTAGTGACCGTGTTTTTGAACTGCTTGATATTAGTGCCTGTGTGTTTTTCTAGATGTGGTTTCAAATAAATAATTATATCTCTTTTACACCAAGCCCTGGTCAGTGTTTACTTGTTCTATTGTGTTCTCTTGACCTATTGTGAATACTCTGTATACTGCCTAACTCTTCTTGAGGGAAGTCTGACTGCTCAGCCACAGCTACCAAGTGAATCTGTGTGGTACAGACTGCTACCAAGTGGGTTTACTGCCAAACACCTGTAGTCTTAAATCTTTTGCAGTGGTCCCAGAGGGAACTGCACAGCTTTCTGCCTAACAGCGTTGGACCTAGGCTTCTCCCAGACCTTTCTCGCCACCTGCAGGACATCTTTCTGGCGAGGGATGCCAGACTGGATCATGTTGCACTTGCCCAATACCTCTACTAGCCCTCCTGGGGAGCTTCCTCGAGTAGAGGGACCCCCAAGAATAACAGATGCAGAATGTTCATTGTCCTTTTTTTCAGACCAAGGGGTGTACGGGTCCAGGGACACAGGTGCTGACAGGGTTCCCCTTTAAGTCCAGATCCAAAGACAGTCCAGCAGCTGCTGAGGGGGAGGCGTTGGTGGTACAGGAGGAGGTGGAGGGGTCTGAACAACCGGTAGGGCCTGGACCAGGGGAGGGACCAGCACTGGAACCAGCCGTGCTCGGGGAACAGGAGGGGCCCAGGTAGGCACAACCTGAGGGATCCCCCTCCTTCACTATGTCCTTCAGTAGCCCCGTCATCTGACGGGAACGCATGAGGAGGATAAAACACTCGAAGTGTTCCTCGCTAGGTATGGGGGGGGGGGCCTAGAGACCCGGCCCTCCAATGTGCTGGACCTACGCTCCTGGTCAAAGTGCTGAGGTGCCTGAGGCGTGTAGCCGTAAGGCTGCGATAGGTAGATGTACCCAGGGAGACCAGATGCCTGTACCATGCAATCTGCTTGCCGCTTCCAGAGATAAGTGGACTGGGATCTTCCTGCAAAGCCCATTCGATGGGCGAGAGCACAGACGGGCCCAGAATTGAATCCAAGATGACGGCCGGCCTGGCAGGCTCCGCCACGTGCCTCTCTGCCATTTTGAAGACTTGCACTAAGCCCTAGGCGGGGCCAAACCCCATTGCCTCCTTGCTGGGGAACAAGAATCCCATTCGACTCGGTTGAAGGCCTTCTCTGCGTCTAGAGCCAACACCCCCACCCTAAAGCCCCACCCGGTTTGTTTTTTCTAGCAGGCAACAAATTAGTCTAATGTTGTCAAACGTTTGTCTTCCCCTAATGAAGCATGACTGGTCCGGGTGGATCAGGCCTGGAATTATTTTGTCCATTCTGGAAGTTAGGATTTTAGTGAAAAGGTTGGAATCTAGATTTATTTGGGAGATACGATCTACAATGGGTTTTATCATTATTTGGTTAAGGGAAGAGAATCACCTTCGCCTCTTCCATGGACTGGGAGATTTGACCCGAGGCAGAAAAAGTTATACAGGGATGTCATTATCGGGACTAATGTGTGTTGGAATGCCTACAGAATATAGCGGGAAAGCCATCCGGGCTGAAAGCTTTATTTAGGGGTAGAGATTGGATCGCCGGACCTCATCCTCAGTGATTGCCCTTACCATGGCGTCTCGTTGGCTTTGGTCGAGTCTTTGTAGCAGGCATGATCTTAGGAAGGCCTCTTGGAGGTCCCTGTCTGGAGAATACGAGGAGTACAGGGTTGTATAGAAATCGGTGAAGGCCTGTAGGGTCTCCTCTATTAGAGTGTTACATTTCCCCCCGCCGTCTGGATGCATCGTATCTGCCGCCTCTTTTTTCTTTACCTGCCTAGCCAGGAGTCAGTCAGCTTTATTTGCCTGTACGAAGTACCGCTGTCTCAGGAACAGGAGCGATTTGTCTGCCTGTTTAGCCAGGAGGGTGTCAATTTGCCCTTTGAGATGCTTGTACTCCTTCGGTTTCCATTTTAGCCATCACCCCTGTTAGGCGCTGCTCTAGGTCTGTCTGCAGGGTCATCTCCCGTTTGGCTCGTAATGCCTGCTTTGCTATGAGCTCCCCCGGTATGGTGGCCTTAACGGCGTCCCATACTACCTGTTCCTTCAGGGCCGGGGTCTTATTCTTTTTGAAGAATTTGCAAATGGAATCTCGGATATCATTGCATAACCGTGTCCCTCAGCAGATGGCGTGGGAACCGCCACAGCCCTGACCCTCACCCCCTCTCTCATTGGAATTCTGGCTTCAGGGGAACATGGTCTGACAGGGTTATGGGTCCCAGGTCCATGTTATGTACTTGGCCAAGCATTGTTACCGAGACCCATATGTAGTCTATTCTCGAAAACATTCAGTGCACAAGGGAGTAAAATGTGTACACCTTGGCGCCCCCTTTCAATTCATGCCAGGCGCCTATCAGGACTAATCTATCCATGCTGGCCGGCAGGTTTCGAGATGGGCCTTTAGATGTGGGCATCCTGCCCGCGGTTCTATTTGTGGTTGGGTGCCACGCCATATTAAAATCCTGTTTTTATGAGTTGTCCCACTGTGTACTGGTCTAGTCTCTCCATTACCCCCAGCAAACACCCATCCTGTCCTGTGTTGGGGCGTATACCATAGCGATTGTGAGTAGTTTACCTCCCCATTGAAGCTGGACGAAAAGAAATCTACCTTCTTTGTCAGTCTTTGTTCCTACAATATGCAAGTCGGTTAGGTGTCTTAACGCTACGAGGACCCCACATACCTTGTCGTTCACCTGTAGAACATGGGGGTAACCGCTTAAATTCGGTTCCATGTCATTTCATCGTGGGATGTTTTTTCGCTCACTTTTTTAACGAAGATTTTATTTTTTGTTGGAGGGGTTCCCCCCTATTATATTTATTTTTTTATATATCCCTGAACACCCACACCCAAAATATATATTTTTCCAACCCCCCCACCCCCAAAAAATTCTATGAGTTTTTTTCGGCAAAAAAATCGCGGGAAAAAAACCCAGCTAAAAAACATCCCACGATGAAAGGATGTTGTACCTTAAATTAAGTTTGTCTTTCGTACAGATGTGGTTCTCCTGTATTGTCACTATTTCGGGTTTTGCATCTTGGAGGAGGTTCTCTAATTTCTGTCTTTTAGCTGGTGTGTTCAACCCTCCAACTTTCAGTGTGAACAGGTGGATCCCCTTTTTGCTACCCATACATTGTTTTAACTTGTGTGTTGCAGTCTTGCAGCGATCCCCCTCCCCTATCCCTTCCCCCTCCGGTTAGACACGGCTCGTCTTCCCCTGCCCATGAACTCTGCCAATGGAGCTGCATCTCGTTCAGTTCCTGGAGATTAATAGTGCGGGTCGAGCAGTTCCCTTGACACCCCCGATTTCCAAGGTCCGTGACCATCCCTCCCACCTCCCTGTGCAGCCCCCCTCTGTCTGGAGTTCCCCCTGGATTCCTGGCTCTCACCTCATTGGGTCATGACCCTTCACATCATAGTCCCTGGGCCAATTGTTGGGTGGAAGTTCCTTTTAGACTGGAGACTTTGGTCAATGTCCCGCAAGGGGGTTTAAGTCTGCTCTTTGACTCCCCTACTCTCCTCCGTTCCCAGGCCTTCTCTTGGAGTCTTTCATGTTCAGGCCTCCTGGTTTGCCTTCTGCCTGCATCTCCTTCTTCGATGTTCAAGATCTTGAGCCGTTCCTCCAGACTGGTGATGCAGTGCTGGCGTCCTTCCCGCTTGAAGACAATTCTGAAGGGAAATATCCACCTGTATCGAATATGGGCTTGGGATAGAGCCCTGACCACTGGGCCCATTTGCCTCCTCTTTACCAGCGTGGTCTTGGCCAGATCTTTAAAGAGTTCAATTACAGTGGTGTTTACCTTTTTCAGAGATGCTTTCGTCGCGGCATGTAGAATCGCTTCCTTTTGGTCATATCGTCGCAGAGCCATCACCACTTCCCTTGGCCTGGCACCAGGTTCCGCTCTTGTCGTGCCTATGCGGTGGATTCTGTCGATGTGGATGTCCCCCACCCCTGTTTCGATGACCAGCAGGTCTTTGAACACTTGCTGCATGGTCTCCCTGAGGTCACAGTCGCTCACACTTTCGGGTAGCCCCTTAGCCCTGATATTCGACCTTCTAGAACGATTCTCCAAGTCCTCTGTTTGGAGCTCCAGATTGTGTGTTGCGACTGCTAGCTGTTCCGCTAGTGTGTTTATCTTGCAAGTGTCTTCAGTTAGTTCTTGTATGGCGTTTTCATTGGTGTCAATTCTATCTTGCAATTCTACTATCTCACCTTTGATTTCCTGCAGGGATTGTGCAAGCTCTGTGCGTATTAGACTTTTTTAAATTTTTTAAACAATTTTTTTTTAAACAAACCCAACGGTGCACGTCATATCAATTCAGCATCATATACAATATCGTGACATGTCCACTGTCTCCTCACTTCCCTCCCCCCTAACTCGAGCCTATTCCACTTCACCATCTGCTGTGGTTTCATCTAGGGGTACCTCCCCCTCTGCATTCCCGGAGGAATCCTGTTCACTTAAGCAGGCCCGGGTGGCCCCAGACAGTGTGGCCACCAAGTGTCTCCAGGCCATCAGAGTTTCCGCTTCCTCACCCTCCCCTTTATTGACCGCTTCATTCCATACCGCCGTTTCTGCCTCTGCACATTTCTGGAGATCAAGCCACCAAACATCTACCTTTGGTCTAGTGTTTGCTTTCCAACCCATGGCAATTCTGCGCTTGGCAAGTATTTAGGCCAAGTCCTTGAGTTTACTCACGTGTTTCAGTTTGCACAGTCTAGAAAAAAAAACTACCATGCATGCCCACACAGATTCCACATCTTGTATGATCCCTTTCTCGGTTAAGCGGTGGGCTACTTCTTCCCAGAATTTTACAATTTCCGTGCATGCCCAGAACATATTTTATCATCCCTGCGTTCACTTCCCCACATTTGGGACATGTTTGTATTTCTGCGTTCTTAAATCGAGCAATCCTCTGGGAGGTCATGTACGCCCTGCGAGTAACGTATAGCTGGATCTGTTGCAGCCTTGCATTCCTGGACACTTTTTTGTGATATCTCTGAACCCTCAGCCACAACTCAACTTTCATGGGTTCCCCAGCTTCCTCTTCCCAGTCCCGTCTCAGAAGGGTCATCTCCTTTCCCCACCCATGACATCAGCAGTTCATAGATTCGAGAGACCATGTGCCCACCCCCCTCTGAGATATCGTAAATTGTTTCTATGGCCATGCTGGGTTGACCTTCTAAGTACTATTTCTGACCATGTCTCTTTCACCCGCCGCACCAGTGTGGTGTAAGTAACATACTGTCCTGAGTGTAGAAAAGTTTCTTCTACCAGTGCGTTAAATTCCACTACCTTCCCATCTTGCCATACATCTCCCAGCGTTGCAATGCCCATTGGTTCCCAGTGCTTACGAATTGTCTTCCTTAGTTGCTCGTCCACTCCGGTCAATGCCACTAGCGGCAATTGAGGAGAACACAGGTTGGGGTTCTCCATGACCTGGCAAGCCTTGCGCCACATCTTCCATCCCAGTTCTAACATCCTCGTGCACCCTTTTAGCTCTGGTTTTGGCAGCCATATCCATTCTTTCAACAACAAAAACAAAACGGATCACATTCAAACCTCAACAATCTAGACTCCAATGTTGAGCCTTCTGTTAACCACTTAGCCAATTATTTTAGTTGACTGGCCAAATAATAAACCTCAAAGCTGGGCAATTGTATACCCCCTTTATCATACATGGCCTGCAGTTTCCACAGGGCTATTCTATTCCTGGTATTTTGCCATATGAACCCTCTACAAATACTTTGAAGTTTAACAAAGAATCGCTTGGGTATCATATATGGTATATTCCCAAAAAAGTGTAACAACCTCAGCAATACAACCATCTTCAACAGTGCCACCCTCCCTACCATGGCCAAAGGGAGCTTAGCCCAGAATCTCATGCTATTCTCAATGTTTGCCACTGCCTTCTCTGTTATGTTTGTATTAATCCTCTACCGTGTGATAAATATCAATCCCCAGTTATCTAAAGGTTCTAGTCTCCCAATGTATTTGCAATACTGGTAGATTTTCTAGCGGAATCCCCTTATAGCTCCCAAGGGGAATATACATGATTTCTTAGGATCAATTGTAATGCCAGAGAGCAATGCAAATCACTCCATTACTTCCAAGATATATTGCAGGTTTTCCTCAGGATACTTCAAGTATAACAGCATATCAGCATACATTGGTATTAAATGTGGCCCTTCTTTCGTGTAGACCCCCACCTCCTCATATTGTTGCCTCAGCTATATCGCTAAGGGTTCCAGTGCAAGGATAAACAGCATCGGGGAACAAGGGCATCCCGGTCTAGTGCCCCTACTGAGTTGCCACCTCTGTGAAATGATTGCTCCCGTCTTGACTCTGCTTAGTGGCATACTGTACAGTAGTTTCACTCACTTCAGGTACCCGGACCCTATTCCATATTCTTTTAGGGCTGTCATCAGCCAAGGCCATTTGACAGAATCGAAGGCCTTCACCGCATCTAATGAAATAATTGCAACTTCGTGCAAGTCCCTTTCAGTTTGCTCTTTGACATGGTGGAACCTTTCCGAGATTGTCAGATATGCTTCTGTGCGCAACATATCCGGTCTGGTCAGGATGTATGAGTTTATCAATAATTTGTCTCAGTCCATTTGCCAGCACAGCCGTGAGTATCTTGCTGTCCTGGTTCAGCATGGATAGCGGTCTGTATGACCCGCAGCCCATGCTCGGCTTGTTAGGTTTAATAAACAGAATAATTGTCTCCCTTACGGATTCCAGCAGTACCCCTATTTCTAAAGCCTCATTCAACATTGTCAGTAACGGCGGGAGCACTTCCGTCTTATATGTTTTGTAGAACTCACTGGGGAGTCCGCCCGCTCCTGGGGCCTTGCTAGTAGGTAATAGCTTAATCACTGCTTCTAGCTCCTCCAACGTGATTGAGGCCTCTAGGTTCTCCCTCTCCTCAGTCCCCAATTTAGGTAAGCCAATATGCTCTAGTGTTTCAACCATCTCACTCCATTCACTCCCTTCAACGTCTCCATACAGTTGTGGGTAGAACTCAAGAAACCCACCGTTCACGCCCTCTTGGGTGTTAAGTATTTGTCCATTCTCCCTCTTTATTGATCTGATCGTTGGTCTGGGTGTCTCATTTCTATACAACCATGCTAGCAATCTCACCGGCTTGTCCCCACCAGCATGCTGCCTCTCTATGTATTTCTTGTAGTTCAAGTTGCATAATCTCTCCCAGTGCCCTCCACACTCCTGCTGCAATTGACTTATGGTTTCGGCTTCCGCAAGGGAGTTCTCTCCTCTGCGCATTATTGCCTCCAATTTTGCCTATGCCTCTTGCAACTCCTGCGTTATACCACCTTACAGAGGTTTGGATTTAGATATAGCTGCCCCCCTTAACACCACCGTAAATGTCTCCCATAAAGTGCCAGCCGATTCCACGCTTCCATTGTTATTTTCGAAATATTCTACAATTTCTTTTCTCAAGTCCCCCCTGAACACTGTCTTTCAATGCTTCGGCTCTAAGCTTCCATGTTGGGATCCTAGCTCTAGGAGGCAAGTATTGCCATGTTAAGATCAGTGGCGAGTGGTCTGAGAGGACCCTTGCTTGGTATTCCGACTGCACTAGCTCCCCAGTCAGCTCCAAGTAGCAAACATATATAGCCGTGTATACAAGTTTTGTGGGGCTGAGTGAGGAACAAGTTACTTACCTGTAACTGTTGTTCTCCAGCATGGGTCTGGAATCGATTCACATGCTCATGAATATTACCCGTCGTCAGGCTGGGAATCCTCGGTAAAGAGAATCAGTTTCAGTTTTGTTTCTGAACTGTCTTTCTACTAGTAACCAATCACTGGTCTCTGGGTCATACTGCCCCCAGCCAATGACTGCCCTCTACCTAAGCCCCTCCTCTGGCAGCCATCTTCAGATTTGGTAGCACGTAAAGTGGCAGTAGGACCAAGTGAAAAGCCGCAGAGGGGTAGGAGGGAGGGTTCGCATGTGAATCCATGCCAGACCCATGCTGGAGAACAACAGTTACAGGTAAGTAACTTGTTCCTTCTCCAGCATGGGGTCTGGCATGGATTCACATGCTCATGAATATAATAATACATAGCAGTACACACATGCACAACCACGGGAGGTGGCAAGGCTCAACATTAAGCAATACAACCACTCAACATTAAGCATCTCTTACCTCCTTAGCAGGCTCACCTTAAGCGAACAGGTTGCGTAGCACTGTGTGGCCGACTCTGGACTCCTCCCTGGAATCCCAGTTGACATAGTAGAAGCTCGTGAATGTGTGCGTCAACCTCCATGAGGCAGCCCTGCAGATGTCGAGCAGGAGCACACCAGACAGGAATGCCGTGGTAGCAGCGATCGCTCTGGTTGAATGGGCTGTCGGACGGCCGGGCAACGGTCGGTTTGCCAACCGGTGACAGTGTATGATGCAGCCAGAGAGCCATCTGGAAATAGAAGCCTTCGAGAGGGCCTTCCCTTGTTTCACAGGTCCAAAGTTCACAAACAGCTGTGATGTCATCCGAAAACTCTTCGTGCGATCCACGTAGAACTTTAGCGCTCTAGCCACATCCAGTGAGTGCAAAGTCCTCTCAGCCGGCGATGAAGGTGATGGGAAGAAAACAGGTAACAAAAAGGGCTCGTTGAGATGGAAGTCCAACGGCACCTTGGGCATGAAGGAGGAGTGCGTCCTCAGCACCACCCTTGTATCGTGAAAAGTCAAGTATGAAGGTTTACAGGAGAGGGCCTGGATCTCTCCCACTCGTCGTGCGGAGCTGATGGCCACAAGAAACGCTGTCTTCCACGACAGGAATTTCAACGGTGCCGAATGCAGAGGCTCTAATGGCGGCCCCATGAGCCTGGACAGCACCACATTGAGCTCCCACGCCGGGGCCGGAGCCTTCACCGGCAGGAATAACCGGAACAGTCCCTTCATAAACTCCTTCACCAGGCGATGAGACCAGAGAGATGATCGCCCCGGGGTTCTGGAGTAGCGGGAAATCGCCGCTAGATGGATCTTAATGGAGGCGTGCGCCAACCGCGCCTTGGCCAGCGACAGTAGGTACGGCAGCACCTGAGGGGCCGTAATCCAAAGAGGGTTAATCTTCTGTGCACGGCACCAGACAGAGAACCTCTTCCATTTGTGTCCATTACACGAGAGTCGAGGGCGCCATGGCCTTTGCAAGCACCTCCTTGCAGTCTGCCGGGATATCATTCTCTCCAAACTCTAGCGCTGCAGGAGCCAGGCCTGCAAGTTCAGCGACGCCGGATCGTGGTGGAGGTTGGCGCCTCCTTCTCCGATGAGGAGATCCGCATCCGTCGGCAGTTTGACTGGGGGCGACGCCGACATGTCCAGGTCGTCTGGGAACCATATCTGCCACAGCCACGCCGGTGCGACGAGGATCATCCTGCACCGGGACCGTTTGAGTTGGTTGATGAGGCGCAGCAGAAATGGTAACGGAGGGAACGCATACAGGAACAGGCCGTCCCAGGAGGAACGAGAAGGCATCGGCCATACTCCCTGGCTGGGGAAACCTGCTGGCGAACCTCTGGAACTTGGTGTTTGCCGCAGTCGCGAACAGGTCGATCTGGGGATTGTCACATGATCGGAAGAGGAGGTCCACTTGATCCTGCTGCAGTTCCCACTCGTGGCACGAGCACAGCTCCCTGCTGAGTGTGTCGACAATGGTGTTTTTTATTCCTGCCAGGTGGAAGGGTACCAGAAACATCCCTTGGGCGACGGCCCAATGCCACATATCCTGGGCCTCCTTGGATAGGGCCGGAGATCTGGTTCCTCCCTGCTTCCGGATGTGAAACATCGTCGTAGTGTTGTCAGTGAAGATCTTCACCACCTTGCCCTTGAGGGACAGAAGGAACGACCTGAGGGCCCAGAACAAGGCTCGGAACTCCAGGACGTTGATGTGTAGTGACCTCTCCTCCGTTAGCCAAAGTCCTCTTGTGTGGAGATCTCCGGAGTGAGCCCCCATCCCACCAGGGAGGAGTCAGTCGTCACCGCCTCCTGATGGGCCGGGGTCTGGAAGTCCAAACCCGCCGTCAGATGCGCGCGGGTGCCCCAGCACCGGATCGCTTGTCGAAAGGTCTCGTTGAGTGAGATCCTGTGTTCGAAGTTGCCCGTCGCTTGCATCCAACGGGCGTCGAGGAACTCCTGCAGTGGTCGCATCCGTAGTCTGCAAAGGCGCACGAGGTAAATGCAGGAGGACATCATGCCGAGCAGGGACTTTACAGACCTCACCTTGGCCACGTCCATGGTCGACAGCCGTTGCACCTTGCTTAGGATGGCCTTCGTCCTTTCCTCCGACGGAGAGGCTAGTCGTGCTACTGTGTCAAGCTTGGCTCCCAGGAACAGGGCGAAATGTGACGGTACTAGGTGGGATTTTGCTAAGTTGATTGAAAATCCCAGATCCGTGAGCAGTCGGACGGTCTTCCTTGTGTGTTCAACAGCGAGTTCCCTTGACTCTGCCCGGATGAGCCAGTCGTCCAGGAATGGGTAGACGTGGATCCCCTGTAGGCGCAGCCGTGCCACCACTGGTGCTAGGCACTTGGTGAACACCCTGGGCGCTGACTTCAGTCCGAAGGGAAGGGCCTTGAACTGGTAGTGCTGTCCTTGGACTACGAATCGCAGGAACTTTCGATGTTTTTTCAAGATGGGGGATGTGAAAGTAGGCGTCCTCCAAGTCCAGCGACGATAGGAAGTCGCCTTCCTCCAGTTGTCCCAGTACCTGCTGGAGGGTGACCATCCGGAACTTCTGGGACCTGATGTACTTGTTTAGGCGACGAAGGTCCAGGATGGGTCGCCAACCGCCGGTCTTTTTCCTTACGAGGAAGTTCCACGAATAAACTCCGGAGCCCCAGAGCCTCTTTGGGGTGAGTTTGATGGCTCCCTTCTTTAGCATCGCTCATACCTCCAGTAGTAGTAGTGGGACATAGTTTTCCTTTCTGACCACAGGTGGAATACTGGGACACTTTCTTAGGAATTCCAGTGTGTGCCCGCGTGCCAGGGTATCCAGCACCCAACGGTCGGTGGAGATGGACTCCCACACGCTGACTAAGTTCGCCAGCCGGCCTCTCACTGGGGTGCTCAGGTGGGGGCCCGACGCTACTGCTGGTTCAATCCTGCTTGGCGGTGGCCTTGCCGCCCTGGCCTCCTTGGCGACGGCAACGAGATCCTCCTTGCTTGCCACGTCCCCTGTAGGCCTCCTGCGACGAGGAGCGGGCCGCTTAGCGGTACGTCGAGGAGCTGCCGCCGAATCCCTTGGAGGCACCTTGCTTGCCTTCGGAGCCCCGAAAGGGCAGCCGTCTTTGCTGAAGAACGCCTAAGGCACGAGCCGTCTCCGTGCCGGCCTTGATGGCTTGCAGCGACTCATCCACTGCCTTGCCAAACAGGTTGTTCCCGTCGAAGGGCATGTCCAGGACCCTGGTCTGCACGTCTTGATGGAAATCGGTTGCCTTGAGCCAACCGCGCAGGCAAAGGCAAATGCTGTTGCCCATCTGGCAGAAGCCGGAGTTGGCAATGTCTGGCCACCGTTATGGCGTGGTCCGATGCCACCTCCCCCTCCTGTAGGATCTCCAGGGCCTCCGCCCTCTTGTCGTCCGGGAGGAAATCCAGTAGGGGAGCAATCTTAAACCATAACTCCCCGTTGTAGCGGGCCACAATCGCGAGGGTGTTGGCCGCTTTAATGGTAGTCGCCGCCAACGAGATGACCCGTCGTCCCATGGCGTCCAGTTTCTTCCCTTCGCCGTCCGGCGGAGATATCGAAGTTGATGCTGTCGCCCCCGCCTTTTTATTCTTGGCCGCTGCAGAGACAACCGAGTCCGGGGTAGGCTGCGCCCTAAGGCACATGGGAGCGAAATCTGGAACACGGTACTACTTCTCGTACCGGTCTCTCTTGGCAGGGGCCATGGATGTGTTCTTCAGAAGCAACAGCCCCTCATCCCAGATGTCGTCAAGTAACGGGACCGAGAGGGCCGTCTTCCTTTTGGCCTCCTGTCATTGATAGAGGAAACCTTCCTTGTTCTCTTCCACGGGGCAGAGCTGGAAGAGCTCGGATGCCCTGGCCATCATGGCGTGGAAGGAGACGATTTTGTCGGGTGGGGAGGCCCGAGCTGGTGGTGATGGAAGGTCCATCCCGTCATCACCGTCGTCGTCATCCTTCCCCGGCGTGGCGGTCTCTGTTCCTGTATCATCCCTAGGCTCAGGAGACGGGGAAGAAGGCTGTGCAGGCCGAGAAGGCTGGAAAGGAGGGGGTGGATGAGTTCTCCTCCGTTTGTTTGGAGGGCTTTCCGACGGTCCAGGCTCCGCTGGGTCTTCCATGGTGGTAAGGGCAACCTTGTCCTTATCGCCGTACACAAGGCCTGGATTGCCATCCAGATCGCCTCTGAGTTGTCTTGTGGCCCAGGGACTGGCTACGACGGTTGGGGAGTGGAATCCTCCGCCTCCACGTGTTCCTTGTCACCACCGCCGTCGCTTTCCTCGTCCGCTTCTTCGGGATCCTTCCCATGGGACCAGATCGCCTCCAACTTCTTGTTCAGGATCTTCACAACTCCAGCCAGTTCCTCTTCAGAGGCTGTATCCGTGTCTGTGATGGCCACCGGGCCCCCGCCCCTCTTTTCCCACCAGGGATCTTATCGATGGGCTGAAAAGAGGATTCCCTCCGCGGCGGCAGGGAAACTCTAGGCACCAAGGTCGCCTCCACTGGGGTAGCCTCCACAGGACCGCCACAACTCCCTCGATGGAGGCCTTAGCCGGGTGAATCAAGGCCTTAAACTTGTTTTTAATGTTGAGCACTACGTGGAATGATGATTTACATTTATAGATCAGCTATTATTTGTGAATATAATAGCAAAGAATTGTGCTCGAAACTGCGCATGTATGTATATGCAATATATTTAGATTGAATAGAGGGGAGGGTGAGTTTATAGGAACTTCAGAGGAGAAACTACATTCTTATGATGTAGTAATGTTATACGTAACTGGTATCGCACCTACTGCCATTGTTATGGACTCGACGCGCTGTAGGTTGAAAGCCCTTCAGAAGACCCTAGTCCGAGATGCAAGAGGTGAAGGAACCAGTTACTTACCTGTAACTCCTGTTCTCCCACATGGATCTGACATTTGTTCACATGCTCATCAATATTCAGTCAGGCTGGGAATCCTCAGTGAAAGAGAAAAGCAGTTTCGCTTTAGCCCGAAAACTGCATTTGACTGTATAACCAATCACCATCCTTTGGGTCATACTACCCCCATCCAATGACAGCCATTTCCCTAGGCATCACCCGCGATGGCCCTTCAGATTTGGTAGAGCACAAAGTGGTAGTATGAACAAAGAGCTACAGAGGGGGAAGGAGGGAGGGTTTGCATGTGGATCCATGCCAGACCTATGCTGCAAAACCAGACTTACAGGTAAGTAACTTGTTCCTTCTCCACCATGGGGTCTGGCATGGATTCTCATGCTCGTGAATACTATTATGTTACACAGCAGTACAAATACACAAACATAGGAGGTGGCAAGGCTCAACCCTGGAACAGACTTACCTCAAGCAAACAAGTTGCGTAGCACCGCTTGGACGACCTGGGACTCCTTGGAATCCTTGTCCACACAGTAGAATCTTGCGAAGGTGTGCATGGACATCAAGGTAGCAGCCCTGCAGATGTCAAACAGGGGAACACCAGACAGAAAGGCCATTGTTGCTGCAATGGCTCGGATGAGTGGGCCTGGAAGTGGTATGTTGGCCAAATATGGTTGCTTGCAGGAGAGTGCCTGAATCTCCAACCTGCCTGGCCTAGGTGATGGCCACTAGGAAAGCAGTCTTACATGAGAAGAACTTCAGAGGGATCCGATGGAAAGATTTGAAAGGATGCTCCATCAGTTCAGTCATAATATTGAGCTCTGAGCAGGAACCTTCACAGGCGGGAAAGACCTGAAGAGGCCCTTGAAGAACTCCTTGTCCAGCCTGTGTGACCATAGCGAGGGCTTGCCTGGCATGTGTACGTACCTGGATATGGGCGCCAGGTACACCTTGATAGAGGCGTGAGCCAGACCAGCCTTGATCAGCTGCGATCCGCAGAGGCATAATCTTCTAAATCCAGCACCACCCCATGAAATGCTTCCATTTGCGGCCGTAGCAACACAGCATAGATGAAGCCCTAGCCTTAGCAAGGATTTTTTTCTTGCATTCCAGCAGCAGAGCACAATATCCAAACTCTAGGGCTGCAGGAGCCAGGCCGTGAGGCTCAGCGATGCTGGGTCGTGATGCAGTATCAATTCACCATCTGTGGTGAGAAGGTTAGGAAGGGGAGGGAGCCGGATGGATGGCGCCACTGTCAGACAGACAGAGCAGGTTCCGGTACCAATTCTGCCATGAGGGGTGACATCATGCCCAACGACGACTTAATGGCTTGCACTGTTCTGTTTGGACAACAGGCGCTGCACTTTCCCCAGGATGGCTGCCACCCTCTCCTCCGAGGGGAGGGGGCGGCAATCATGCGACCGTGTTGAGGCATGCGCCCAAGAACAGAGCTTTCAGTGATGGCACCACACAGGACTTCGGACAGCTGATGGAGAATCCGAGATCCGTCAGAAGGCGAAGAGTCTGTGGGATGCTGGATTGCCTGCGTGTGAGTGCAGGTGCAGATGCTTGGTGAACACTCAGGACTCACTTCAGGCTTAAGGGCAAGGCCTTGAAAGTATAGGGCCATTCCTGGACCATGAACTGCAGGAACCTGCGTCGTTTTGCGTGAATGGGGACATGAAAGTAGGCGTCCTAGTCTAAGGTTGCCAGGAAATCCCCTTCCTTCAGCTGATGAAGCACGTGCTGCAACGTTACCATCCTGAACGTCTGGGATTTCAAGTACTTGCTGAGGCATCGTGAGTCTAAGATTAGCCGCATTACTCCATAATTCTTCTGCAACAAAGTATTTGGAGAAGACTCCGGAGCCCCAGAGGAGCTGGGGGACGGGCTCTTCCGCCCCTTTCCTTAACATGGCCTGAACCTCCTGTCAGCTGGGCAACGTGTAGTTCCTGACGTGCCACGGAGCAATGCGAGGATACCCATGTTGGAGAACGTCCAGCACCCATTTGTCCATGGTGATCGTCTTCCATTTATTGACAAAGTTCACTAGCCGGCGGCCCACTGGGGTGCAAAGGTGGGGGCCCAGAGCCACAGTCGGTTCAGGCCTGATTGGGTGACAGCGGCCTGGCTTGTGGGCTACGACGATGCAGACCTCCACTGCCAAAGAGCTATAAGAGAGGGCTCCCCAATACTGAAACGTGCACTAAAAATCTGAAGATAGCCACCGGGGGTGGAGTTTAGGGAGACGGCTGTCATCAGATGGGGTAGTATGACCCAAAGGACAGTGATTGGTTATGATGCAGTTTTCAGGCTAAAGCGAAACTACTTTTTTCTTTCACCAAGGATTCCCAGCCTGACCGGAAATATTCATGAGTTTGCAAATCTATGCCAAACCCCATGCTGGAGAAGGATGTATTTCTTAAATGCTTGTGCAGTTTTAGCCGGCACACAGGTGGGCAGGGATGGCTAGGTCCCGGGCTGCTACCCATTGTTATACGGTGAGAGAATGGCTGCTGTGATAAGTTGTCAGAAGGCTCAGGTTATATGAACGTCTGGCCCAAGTTTTCGGATGGGCCTCAGCTGTATTCCATAGGATAAGATAATGCATGTTATGGTTGTGTGCAATAGAGTAGTGTTTATTGATCGGTATGCCAGTGAGTGGGCAGAGCCTTTGCAAGCAAGGTTATATTTTGTTGTGGATGCGTGCTTGCAGTCCCATAGAAGGGAGACTGCTACCAGTTTGGAGAAGATGTGCCCCCCCCTCTCCCCACCCTTGTCGACTCCTCAGGTGCGCCAGCATTCAAGACATGAGAAAGATTCTTCCAGGAGTTGGGCTCTGTCCGTCAGGCTGTTGAAGGTATGAGCCAGGTTTTGAGAGCTTTCCTAAAGGCTAGGTTATCTATGCTATGGGTGAACATTAAGGCAGCCTTTTTTGTCTTGTGTCTGCAATAGAAATCAACTTGCTGCTCTGTAGATCTCATGTTAACTTTGCCAGTGACAGTAAAGTAATTCCCTCAGGATAAGACTGGTTGGACATGCCAGAAACATTAATATTGATATTTTATTTCTATTGCGCTCATACACGTGTTACATTAAGTACAGGATAAACATGAATGCCTCTTAGGCCTTGGAACGCCACCACCATTACCATGAACTTGGTGAAGACCATTGGAGCTGAACTGAGGCCCAAAAGGTACGACTTAATATTGATAATGGTCATGGCCTACGGAGAATCGAAAGCAGCAGCAGTGAGGAGACCCAACAGGAATGTGCAGAGTATTGCTGGTCAGCATCTACCAGCCAGTCACCCGGCTGAAGAGATGATCAGATAAGAGCAGGAGTAATCTAGAATTTTTCTTGAGGGTCAGAAAAGACTAAAGGGGCATTGGTCTAGTACAGTCCGCATGCCAGCGTTGTTCTTCGGAACAGTAAAGAACCCTGAAGAAACCCTGCCCTGTCCGAAGAAGGAACTTTTTTCATTTCCTCTATGAGCAATAGTTTGTGCATTTCCTCCAAGAGGAAGTTTGACCCTCTTTGTAGGAGGGTGCTGGAGAGCGCCCTTCTGTACCACCAATAGGGACCAGCTGTCGCTGTTCATGTTCTCCCATTGAGCAAGATGGTGTACTCTAACCCCGATCAGTGAGCTGTGGCTCTGCACACTAACATCACTTACACTGTTTGGCTTCTAGAATGGGGGCTGGTGGGTAAAAGAACCCCAAGGGTGACAGACAGGCTTGCTTTTTTGTGGAGCCCCCAGAGATCTGCCTGGTTTATTTCTGGCATTTGTGGAAGCCTCTAAAGCCTCCAGAACTCTTGGCAGCGACCCTAGTTTTGCAGAGAGCTTGGTTAGCCCGGCTGGAGAATTCACCATTTGTGCATGGTTTCTTTTTATTCAGCTCCTTGTCTGTATCAGGGCTGAATAGCTTCACACAGTTAAATGACAGATCCATAAATCGCTTCTGCACGTTTGTTGAAATGTGGTGACATTGAGCAGTGCTTGCTGCCTTAAAGACACACCTATGTCATAACTATAGTGGCTGTGTTCAGGTGGTGCTAGGAGGACTCCATGAGGTCCAGTGTTCTTAGCAAGCTTCTGCTAAGCCTGAGCAGAACCCACTTGAAATTCAGGAGGAAAGAGGGACTCCTAGACCCCCAGGCCATTCCAGAACTTGAGGTTGGCAGCTGCCAAGACCGCTTCCACATTTGCTAGCCTGATGCGCAGGTCATAGTTTTGGTAGACTTTCTTCCCTTTATTAACCTGCAGGCTGCCCTACTGCATCAAGGATTCAGAGAAGGGGTAGAAGACGATTCACTGATTTTTAAGGAGAGAGTTGCAGCCAGCTAATCAAAGGTTGAGGCAGAGTTCCTTATTTTGTGGTTGGTGAGATTATGCTTTCGTTGGGCAAGCCCAGTTAGTTTGGGCTTTTAAACCACATACAGTTACACCACATATTTTTCATGTGTACATCAATGTATTGGCGATGTAAATTGGGTACATATGCCAACTGTACAACTTTTATACGCCAGATATTTGAGACCACTCATTTGCTTTAAACCAAACACTCTTAAGATACATGCTCTTATCACACCTATGTCACAGTTTCACCTACATATAGAAGGGTTAGGAGGCAGGCCTTAAATTAGCGGGCATGTTCTACACAAACACAATATGTACATTATGTACAATAACACTAATATACATCTAAAAAGTAAGATCTTAATTTTCAGAAGTATACAAGACTTATCTAGACAAGATGTAAATATATGAAATGTAACACGTATGGGCTTATACTCCATACGCTTATAGTCTGATACACTCAATGTCTGTCAGGGAGTTTTCCCCAACGGCCACCTGTGGCAGGACTGTAGAAGAGACTCCTTTTAGTGTACAGAGCTCCAGTTCTTAGATGTATAGAGACGAACTACAGAAAAGATTTGGTAGGTATGGCTGAGCAGCCGGGCTTAGTCTAGGAGGGAGAAGGGCAAACACCTTTGAGCAAACAGTCAAATCGACACAAACACTAGTAGTGATATAAATATTGTTATTTATTAGACAAACTAGGCAATATTAAGTTCATGGGCCATGACAGTGCCATTCTGATAGACAATGATGCACCTAGAGAATGAGAAACATTCCAAGAGTACTTCCCATCTGGTGCCACCTTTAATGGACGAAGAGGAGAAAGGGGAAGAGGACAAAGACCAAGTGGGGAGTCCAAAGGTTCGGAGAGGAAGTGACAAAGAGAAGGTCTGTGACAGTCTGCCTGGAAGAAGCGTTGACCAGACCTGGGTTAGAGACCAGGAGATATTTCTTGAACATTTTCCGTCCAGACTTCAAAAGAGGGGTACGATAGGTGATAAAGTAACAGTTCGAGAAAATCGGGGAAATGGAGAGCACCATGGAGGGAGAGGGCAAGGAGAAGGGATGCGGGGGGGGGGGGAGGGGGGAGAAAGGAGACTGCACAAAGCACAATGAACTCACCTGGTGTCCTAGCAGCAGTACAGACGCTGATAAGTCAGGTCACAACATCAACCAGATCACAGCAGGGTATTGACTAGCTCCAATAACAGAGGAGGCAGGCTACAGCAGGGAAGAACAGGCGGTTTATCAGCCTGGCAAGAGCAGACAAGTCAGGAAATTGAGAGGGACACCCAGCCCGAAGGAGAGAGTTAAGCAGAAGGTTTTAGAAGCAGGAGGTCCGTCAGCTCATGGGAGCAGGATGAGATACCAGGCCCCTGCAGAGCCAGTTCTCCCCAGACAATGTAATCACCTGCAATAAGACAGGACACTTCCTACTCCACCAAACCAATCATGAATGCAGCACAGAGCCAATTTGCACATAGGCCTGCAAATAGCAGATGAAGCACTACCTTCAGCCACCAGGACTCCAGGAGGGCGTGGGGTTCGAGTGTAGAGGAGACTAGTACCCCCGCCTCAACCACCTCACCCATATTGCCTATATGTTGGGAGCCCGGATGTGAAAATCGTGCGGTACCAGTGAAACTACCGATACCTAGAAGAATCCTGGAGGCAAGATTCCCATTGAGAAAACCGTACCTGCATACAAGAAAATATGATGGCTGTTTGAATGAAATCGCAAAAGAAGCAGAGCAAATGATTGGTCTAGATGAATGGTGACGTCACACAGAGCTGAGCTGACGTGCCTAGAAGAGATGCAGAAACTAGAGAATGCAGATATTCTAGAACGCATCAAGAAAGTATCAATGATAAGTGACATCTTGGGATCAAGGTGTAGAAGCTTATGCCATAAAATGGATGAAGATAGCAAGTCAGTTTACACGTGTACAGATGCAAAAGAAACACAAGCAGATGAAGAATTCTTGAGGCTAGCTTTATAGTGAAAAGATTGCGGCATGCGCCAATATATACATATATGCATAAAGAGTAAAACAATTGATGTTTCCACTACGTGTTATAGCAGAGTTGGACTAAAAAAGAAAGGCCTCTTCTCAGTGTGTCACAGTAAGAAAACACATGAATTAAAAGTGAATCTCGAAAAGGCGAGGCTGGATGAGCCATGAAGCCAAGCCAAGATGCAAAGGTCTTATCAGGATGAAGTTAACTAGAATTGGATACAAAATCGTGTGAAAGAACAGCTCCTGTTAAGAAGACGAACAAAATAAGGACGACGGCAGGGGTCTATTAAAAATAGTATTTTAAAGACAGTGAAAACTCAAAATCATGGTCTTCAGTCACGTGGAAGGATGAAGTTGGACGAGCAAGATGCTCAAAACTACGCATGAGGCCAGAGCGTGCCTTCACTCACCAGATTCTCCACAGTACAGAACAAACTCAAGGCTGAGCTTCAAAGCCTATTTGACTACGCTGACCACTGAGGTGATGATAGATTGATATGCTAATTGATGGGAAGCTGGGGTTAAGACAAGCTCACCAGCACCTGGAGGTCCAATCTGCGTGCTGCTAGACGTAGGTGGAAAAGTACTGACTGAGGTTAGAAAGCTAACCAATTGTAGGGGATCGTGTAATTAAGGTTCCTATAGTTTGTGTAGCCAATGAGACATTGTGTATTTAGTGACGTACATAGTGGCCATTTTGAAGGAAGGTCTTAGTTGCTTCACCTGATGTTAAAAACCCATCACTTTCACTCACTATCCCATACTAGTATGGATCATATACTTAGATATTCACTCAGAGCCCATCACAGTTGCCATTAGGTTTCTGTAGTTTGCTATTCGTTTTTGTTCTTTGCCACGTAGGATGACGTTGGTAGTGACTTGGGTCAATGTCAATGACTAGTTTTTGATATACAAGTTCAGTTTTTTATGAAACTCGTTGAGTAAGAGGATCGAGTGAATTCGTTGATGTTCGTTGTGCTGTTTTATAGAATTGCAAATAAAACAGTTATCCTTTTTTTGCATGCAGCGCATACGGGGAAAAAGCTAGACAAGCGACTAGCAAGTTTAGACCTTTGGAAAATGTACCAGGAGGCAAGAAGAACTGCCTCCTATAGATTGGATCCTTAATGTATGCAAAGAGGGGGGTGTGGGGCCTTCTGCTCCCCCGCTGCGCCGTAAATAGATGCCGAAAACAAGAAAGACTATGGATTATACCCATTGAGAGAGCGTAAGGCAGCAAAAGGGTATAGTAACGCGGCATATGAGTCGCCTGAGCAAAGCAGTGACAAGGGCTCAGAGAAATATCTAGAAATATTTAATTCCCAAGGTCCTGAGAGACAAGGAGAGACGTAACAAGGAGAGAAGTGATCGAGCAAGCACATCTTTAGATATAGGAAGAGAATGAAGAGATAGAAGGGAGAAAGAGATAAAGCTGATGAGTTAGCACTTCTACAGAACAAATGGATGGGTGGGTTGATTTTGCTCAATTTAAATGGTAAAGGCATCAAGGATGTAAAACAGAAGATCAAGATGGGCAAGATAAAGATAGAGAAAGGGAAGAACGATCAAAAGAAGAGACGAAAAGGAAAGATAGACAAAGATGAGAGCAGTTATATCAAGATGAACAGTTGAAGCAGGAAAAAGCAGAGGAGCAGAGATAATAGGCAAAGGGCAATTGATGAGCAGGAAAGGATAGCAAGGAAAAGAATAGAAGAGGAGGAACACAAATTAAGGGATAAGAGAATGCAAAGATGAAAGGCTGAGGAAATAGAGGGCAAATGAAAGAAGGGATATGAAGAAAAAAGAGGAAGACAGGCTAAGGGAGGAAGCACGAAAGCGTAGAGAGCTTGATGACAGAACGAAAAAGGCGGCAAAGGGCACGTGATCGCCTGGAGAAGGAGGTAAGGTATCCCGATCCGAAAGTAGCATGGGAGGGCATAGAGGAGTTCTTCCTGGAATACAAGTCATTACCCGGCCCATCTAGCGGACGAGTTTGACTTTAGAAGCATTGGGGAAGCAATTCATAACGTTTATTATGACCGGAGAGCCCAGAAAGAATTAAAAGGGAAGGGAGAAAATGATCGACTTGAGAGTACACAGTTGTACGATACAGAGGGAGCCTCATGTAGCACGAGGCCCCCCCAAGGAGTTGTCTTCAGATAGACTGACTCTACGCAGAGATGAGGAGGAGAATAGTTATACGGGTTGGGCACAGGAAATGTCAGATGAAGACAGACACCTTCCATGGAGAAGAGAGAGGTGACATGTGGTCGTGAGGGTTGTTTTACAATGGATAAGGAAGTGAGATGGTCAGATTTAGATGTACCTATACATCAGGCGTCAAAAGCATTGACGCAGTCAGACCAACCTAAAGGGCAACCCCATGGTGAGAGGGGTGGTAGTCGCCACCTTATGTGAGAAGACTAAGGTCGCTGCCAGGAAGAAGACGGTGCTGAAACATTGTCCCTGCCGTGAATAGACAGACGATGGGAGATGTGTGTTTGGAGTTTCACAGTTTCCCTTGCTAGAGAAGAACAAGTTACTTCTTACCTGGGAACGTTCTTTCGATGGGATGTTCTTCCGACGTATTCCTTATCTTGATAGATCATCTCCAGCTTGCTGGCCAAGGGAAAATGTATTTTTATTTTTTTCAGTAGAGGGCGCTGCGCGTCGATGTCCCTCGAGCCGATGTCCCTCGACAGCCTCCGTATCGGCTCCGACGTCATCATGCATATAAATAGGCTTGGCAGTGTCCGTTGCTCAGTTCCGTTTTTGACGTTAACAGTTGTTTTACATGAATTGGTTATTGACCCAGAAGGAACGTAAACTGTAACCACAAGGGAAGTTTTACTGAGGGGATGGATGGGAGGGGCGATAAGGAATACGTCGGAGGAACATTACATCGAAAGAACGTTACCAGGTAAGAAGTAACTTGTTCTTCGAAGGGATTGTGTCCTCCGACGTATTCCTTATCTTGATAGACTCCCATAGCACTGGTAACTGGAGGTGGGAGTAAAATTGCCATGTTTCCCTTCAAGAATGAACAGAGTGCAACACAGCTTTGCCAAATCTACTCTCTTGGCTAGAGGAGGAATCCAGGTTGTAAAATCTTGTGAAGGTATGTGCAGACGACCATGTGGCAGCCGCACATATGTCTTGAATCGGTATCCCTCTTTGGAGGGCCGAAGAGGCTGTGATACCCGTGGTTAAATGAGCCCTAAGATTTTGAGGAGCCTCTTTCCCTGCCAGTTTGTAACATTCCAGAATGGCTAAAATAATCCATCTGGAAATGAATGGTCTGTTTTGTTATCGGTAAACCCAATTTGTGCCATGAGTAACCTACGAAGTTGGTCTGCTTGCCTAATCCTAGCAAGTCTGCTGATGTAAAAGCTCAAAGCCCGCCTTGGGTCCAGCCTATGCAGCCTTTCTTCCTCCTTCCCCGGATGGGGAGGGGGATAAAATGAAGGTAAGATAATCTTCTGAGTGATGTGGAATTCAGAAACAACCTTTGGGAGAAAATTAGGCTTCACTTGTAGGAAAACTTTGTCTTTATGAAAAATTGTATGAGGGGGTTTACAAGATAGAGCTTGTAATTCGCTCACCCTCCTAGCAGATGTCAATTCCACTAATAAGATAGTTTTAAGGGTGAGAACCCTTAGTGAACAAGAGTGGAGTGGTTCAAAAGGAGTACCCATCAGGAAATTTAAGACTAAATTTAAGTCCCATAAGGGAACTTGGAATGGTCTTGGAGGATAGACATTGGTCAATCCCTTCAGAAATTGTATTACTAAGGGTAACTTGAAATACGATGGTTCCTCTGCAGTGCGCTTGAAGATCGATAGCACTGTGAAATAGCCCTTGATAGTGCCAACCTGAATGCCTGAATCTGCCAAATAGAGTAGAAAAGATAACACCGTTGGTGTACCACATGAAAAGGGGTTGATATTCTTTTCTCTACACCAGCTGCAAAATTTGTTCCAACGGCAGCGGTATAAAGTCTTTGTTGCTGGCCTTCTTGCCGAAAGCAAAACCTCCATGACGTCATCTGGGAGGTCCCAATACGTGTATCTCAACCTTTCAGATACCAAGCGTGAAGGTTGAAGGTTCTGATGTCTGGATGGAGAACCTGACCTCCCTTCTGCGAGAGAAGATTCTCCTTGAGTGGAAGACGAATTGGAGGGCAGATGGACATGTCCAGAAGGTCCGGGTACCACGTTCTCCTGGCCCAGTCCGGGGCAATTAGGATCATGGCTTTCCGGAACCTTCTCAACCTCCTGATCATTTGAGGAATGACAGGTACTGGAGAAAACGTGTACAAAAGTGGAAACTCACAGTCCACTACAAACGTGTCCCCTAGAGCTCCTCTCGGGGGCAATTCCCTTGAACAAAGCTGATCGCACTTCCTGTTGATGCTGGTGGCGAATAGATCCACTTGAGGGGTTCCACAAAGGGTGAAGATCTGTTGAAGGACTTCCTGAGCTAGTTCCCACTCGTGGGAGACTGTACTCTGCCTGCTCAGAGCATCCGCTGTCAAGTTTTTCTCTCCGGCTAAGTGAACTGCCGAAAGAGAGATTCCTTCTTGGATTGCCCAAAACCAGAGCTGCATCGCCTCTCTGCACAGAGGCAGTGATCCTATGCCTCTTTTGTTGAGGTAGTGCATGGCCACTGTGTTGTCCGTCATTATCAGGACATTTTTCCCCTGTACAGATGGCAGAAAAGCCTTCGGCGCTAGTCTGATTGCTCTCAGCTCTAACAGGTTGATATGTAGTCTGGACTCCGATGGAGACCAACGACCGCTGATGGTCAAGTGGTTGGCATGGGCTCCCCACCCAGTGAGTGAGGCATCTGTGACTACTGTTATCTCCGGCCATGGTTGCCAAAACAGTTCTCCTTTCAAGATGTTCTCCTGGCAGGACCACGACTGAAGGTCTCGAGCCACCTTATCCGGAACCTGAAGGAGATCTGCCATTCTCCCTGAGAAATGCGATCACTGAGTTCTTAGTGCCCACTGAAGAGATCTCATTCTCAGGCGAGCCTCTGGCACAAGGAAGATGCAGGATGCCATGAGGCCTAGCAACCTCAAAAAGTCGAAGGCTGGGAGACGTTGGGCATTTTGAAACTTGGTGACCATCTGCAGAATATCTTGAGCCCTAACCTCTGGTGGCGAGGCTTTTCCCACGGAAGTGTCCAGGACCGCTCCAATGAACTGGAGTCTCTGTGATGGTATCATCTGTGACTTCTTTAAATTGAGGTAGAAGCCCAGTTTGTGAAGGAAGTGGCTGACATAATCTAGATGGATCTGAGCTTGTTCCGGAGATACAGCTCTGATCAGCCAATCGTCCAGGTAGGGGTAGACGTGAATCCCTTCCCTCCTTAGACTTGCAGCCACTACCGACATTAGCTTGGTGAAGACCCTCGGGCGGAGGTCAGCCCAAATGGCAGAACTCGAAATTGATAATGAGAGCCGCCAATTGCGAACCTCAGGTATTTCCTGTGTTTGAGATGGATTGGCACATGGAAATAAGCATCCTGAAGGTCCAGAGATACCAGCCAGTCCGGGAGCTGGAGGGCCTGAAGGATCTGAGAGAGAGTTACCATCTTGAACTTGTCCTTCCTGAGGAACTTGTTCAATTCTCCTAAGTCCAAGATAGGTCTCCGTCCTTCTTCGGTATTAGGAAGTAAGGGGAGTACCAGCCCTTGTTCCTCTCCGCTACAGGTACCGGTTCTATGGCACCTTTCTCCAGCAGGTCTACAATTTCCTGCAAGAGGAGCGGATCTGGAACTTTCCGAGAGCTGTTCCCTGGTGGATGACTGAGGAATGCGTAGAAAAGGCAGGCAGTAACCTTGGGCAACTGTCTCCAATGCCCAAGCATCTGACGTAATAGCCTGCCATTCCGTCAGATGTTGAGTTAGCCTGCCCTCTACTGGTGTCTTGTGAAGAGAGTCCTCAGAGTGATTTAGAGGCGGCTGATGCAGGTGCCGAGGGTAAAGAGGCACCTGCTGCTACGGCTTTTGTATTTTTACCCTGTCCACCTCGGGTGAATCTTTTTGACCTCTTTGAACCGAGTGTCCTCTGCCTTTTCCGAATGCAGAATAAAAGTGAAAGGACTTACCTCTCCAAGAGGTTCCTGAGGGGCGATATGGCGTTTGACGGATTGCAGCACCCTGGGATTTTGCTGCTGCTTTGGATGTCTAACTTTTCTAGGCTGTCATCCGCCTTCTTAGCAAACAAAGAAGAGCCGTTAAAGGGCATATTTAAAAGTCTGGCTTGTACATCTGGAGCAAACCCAGACTTTCGCAACCACGCAAATCTGCGGGTTGTAGTACTTGCCGCCATGGCCCTACTGATGCTGTCAGCAGAATCAATGCCAGTTTGTAGGGATTCACACATTGCGTCTTTACCATCCTTAATGATGTTTAGAAACGCTTCCCTTTCTTCATCCCCAGGGAGGCAGTCAGCCGCTGATGAAGCACACTCCCAAAGTGTATGGCTGAACCTTGCGAGCGTACAAGTAGCGTTAAATTTCAATGCCATGCTACATGCAGAAAAAACTTTCTTAGCCATAGAGTCGTATCTTTTGTCATCCCTGTCCTGTGGAACAGTAGGGTATGCCGATCTACTGCCTGATGCAGTTGCTGCTTGAACAACCAGACTCTCTGGAGTTGGATGAATAGACAAAAATTCAGGGTCAGTAGTAGATACCCTATATTTGGCTGATAACGTTTTGTTAACCGCCGGGATCACCTCAGGAGTTTCCCAGTTAGCCAATATTTTTCTTTGTAATGCAGCGTGAAATGGAACCACAGGATCCTCCTGTGGGCCTTTAACTAAAATGTCTGTAAGGTCATCCTGTTGGAATGCAGGTGAAGGTGTAGACCAACCCATGAATTCTATAATTCTTGCCATTAAAATTCTGTAATGGGTCTCAGCATGTTCCCTTGGGTCTAGTTTGGCAAATCCTATTTCTGGGGAAGTATCTAACCCACTTGCCTCATGTAAGAATTCTCGAAGGTCCTTCAACCTATTTTCCTCAGAGGTAAATTCCTCTGGTTCTGGTGTTGCAGATCTCTGGAACCCAAAGGGTCTTTCTTGATCCGAATCCTCCCCTTCCTCATAAATTGAAGACAAAGGTCTGAAATGATCAGACCTTGGAAATGGCTTAAATCCCATTTCCAGAGCAGAAGGGGCTAAATTTGTCATAATTGGTTGGGAAAACGTCGACGCAGACGTTAAAGGCTTCAAATACACCGAAAAAGGTGTCGAGAAGATTGGAAGTGGCCTTGAAGAACTCGAGAGGATCGGGATCCTACTCGAGGTTGTCGATGACCTCGAAGTCATGTTAGAGGCTCTGGGTATGACCACTGGCTGTGAGGTAGTGACGGCCGTGGGTTTGCTCTTTTTCGGCGTCGACGCCGATTCGATCGACCTATGCGTCGATGAGCCCTTCGATAATGGCGTCGATGACGCAGATTTATGCGTCGAAGGGACCTTCGACGATGGCGTCGATGGCACAGTGCCTTTGCTCAAGGGTCTGTGACGCTCTCGAGTAGTTTCTTTCGCCGGGTGCAAGGACTTGCGACGTTTAGATTTTTGATTTTTCGGGTCTTTCACCCAGGGTATCACCCTCCGCTGTCTTTGAGGGGGTCGAGGCCGCTTTCTCAAAGACGCTAAGCATCCTTTTACGGAATTACTCCCACTCAGCCTGAGAGCTATGTTTTGTGGGGCAGGTGACTCTTTCCGGAGAAACAGAAGACGAGGAAGGGGATCTTCGACGTCTCTTACTTGAATGCTTGGATCTCGAAGAGTGGTGGGAACTGCTTCGAGACCTAGAACGAGAATGTTTCCTGTGTCGGCGAGGAGACGAATGGCACGACTCTGCCAAGGAAACTTTCAAAGGAGTTTTAACGGTCTTACCTCTCTCAAGCTTTCCCTTACACTCCTTCAAGGCTTTCACCGTCATGGACATGCAGTCCTCGCACTCCGAACATTGGTGCTCCGATCCCAGGCACCACAACAGATCCTGTGAGGATCTGTCAACGACATTTTCTTTCCACAGTCTCGACATTTTTTGAAGCCGGACCGTGGAGTCGTCGGTTCGGATGAGGAAGCCATTGAGTAACAGTTGGTATTCTCGAGGAATAATGAAAAATATATTTTCTAACTAATGAACTGAGCAACGCGATTCCGAGGCCCACGAAGCGCGGAAAAACGGAACTAAGCAACGCATGCTGCGCGAGTCCATTTATACGCAAGACGACGTCGGCGCCGATACGGAGGCTGTCGAACGACATCAGCTCGAGGGATATCGACGCGCAGCGCCCTCTACTGAAAAAATAAAAATGTTCAGAGGCCAGCAAGCTGGAGATGATCTATCAACATAAGGAATACGGATAAGGATTACGTCTGAGGACACAATCCCTTTGAAAGGGGGGAGCTAGACCACAGTATATACCTTGGCCCCAGATGGACAAGGATAATTTAAAGGTGTAAACTTCCGAGTTTAACTTCTGGTGCTGGGAAATGGATACATGAATTAGAAAAGATGACCGCAGAAATACATTGGCTATGGGGGACATTAAAGGTCTCCTGATTGCCATGCTTGGAGAGAGAGCTGATGACGTTTTGTTCAGATAAGGGCATGCTGGTGTTACTACGGTTAACACTGCTTATGATGGAGCACCGTTCGATAATTGCAGCGCAGCAGTCTGGTAAGCGCTTAGAGTACTGCATCCAGACACATCCGATATGGGAGCTATAATGACGAAAAAGATGCAGGAATTGGATGATCCGCTTGCTTACATTCAGAATTTTCGAGAGCATTGGAGCTTGGAGACCCGCGAAGTTGGGGAACATCTATACCTGTATTCTATCATATATTCTGCCAAGGGCTGCCAGACCCGGTACAGAAGCAGCTCAAGAAGTAAGTGGGTGTGTAGGCAAAACCGTGGTCAGACATTCAGCTGGCTATCGCACATTATTGCAGACTCCTGCAGGAAAAGAATCACAAAAAAGATAACAGGAAAAGCGAAGAGGCAAGTTAGTGCAAAAAACATTATCTAAATACGCGATTGAAGGGGCAATGATGACTAATGGAGACGGGTTGAATTCACAGCAGGTAACAAACATGCCGCAGTGAATAATCAAAGGCAGTTTGATCAGAGCAATAATGGATTTGCTCCACGAGGAAGGAGGATTTCGAGGTAGAAACGTTCCCTATAATTAAGCGAATTGGCACAACAATCAGGGAAACTTTCAGAGCAATCAAGGAAGGCTTCAAAATATGCAGAATGACAATCAAGACATGCAGGATGGGCAGAATAGGAGATTTCCAGTTCCTGTATGTATGGGCATGCGGAATGACAGGGAATTTATCTTGAATGTGTAGAAGCCAAGGGTTTGTGTAGAATGGTCATTTTTCAAGCGGGAGGGATGGGGGGGGGGGGGACTTCAAACCCACCTGCCTATTCACAGCAGAGTAGCAATGGGTATGCTCAGAATCAAACTGTACAACAGGCCGAGAATGCAGCAAGATTTGCAAACGCGGCAAACAGCAGTGAATCCGCCACCAGGGCAGTCGCAGCATTCACCTATGCAGATACAGCTAAGCACAAGCACGGGACAGTTAATGACTCCTAGGATAGGAGGGGCCACTGTAGAGGGAGGGAATCCTTTTACAAGTACAGGAATGACGTTGTATCCACAATACGACAGCTCACTTGGAGACTTGTGTTCAATACTATCCGTGACACCAAATCCTCACGAGGAACCGAGGGCAGACATCAGTATAGGAGGTAAACGTTTTTTGTTTTTAGTGGACACGGGTGTTACACGCTTGTATATAAAAGAGGGAAAATGTTCAATGTCTGGCAATGCATTGAATACTCAAGGTTTCACAAGAGCTACAAGCAGAGTTCCTTTTACTGAAGACTTAACACTCTCTATAGGAGAATATGACATGTTGGTGCCACTGGAGTATTCAAGGCAGGCAATATTTAGGTCGAGATTTAATGACAGTTGAATATGACAATCTTGTTTACTGATAAAGGTATAGTGTGTTCAATGCTAGGAATACATTGTATAAACATGAGTGAATTCATTATAGCATTTACAGGACAAGTGATCATCAGACCAGTCCAGTTGGAACCTGAAGTATTTCATTATGGGGTACGCATTTTGTGGACATGGCTACCAGGCTTGGTAGGCAGAACTATGAGAATACGTGATGAGTTTCTGTTCAGGCCAAAGATACCCATGGATGAAGAGGGAGAGTGAATCTTTCCTTTAGAATTCCAAGCAGCCATAGTGCGAGGGGAAATGGCTTCGCTTGATGGGAATGATCATGATGGCAGACAATGGCGCACAGTAATCACCATCGGGGAGGGTTACAGATTGACTGACGTCACTGATGGACATGTTTGGAGATCATCCATCAGATGAAGTAATATTTGAGATTAGCATTACTTATTGGGTACGAGCCATCAAACGAGAGGTTCCTCAGAAAATGATGGTAGCACAAAAGCGCCACGAGTATTTTGAGGAAGACTTGGCAAAAGTGTCAGCTTCTTCATGGACTACAGGCCCTTATGACGTAGGCCAATTGAAGCGGGTTGGAGAAGTAAAGATTACATTGAAACCAGGAGCAATTTTACCTCGAGCACGACAGTATCCTATAACTCGAGAGGCAGATGAAGGTATTTTTAAGACTATTTCCGCCATGATGGATCAAGACATCTTGTGAAGTCAGTCAATGTGTACCCTATCAAAAAAAATCTAAGGGGGGGTCATGGAGGCTAATTCAAGATTTACCCGATTAAATCGGATGCCCGATTAACCAGATTGTAGAGGCAGAGTTCCCTCTACTTCCTAATCCTGCTACAATCTTATGCAACATACCTGTTGCAGCACGATATTTTACTGTGATTTGAAGAATGCGTTTTTGTCAATCCCCTTACACAAAGACTCGCAGGATCGGATATAATTTACGTTCACACAAACTAAGTTAAAAAGCACGAGATTATCTGAAGGGTATTGCGAGTCTCCATCGATTTTCAATAGGGTTCTCCAGATGGATCTAAGCAATATTGATCTGGAAAGTGTTATGATAGTTTATTTATATAGCACCTATACACAATGTGTTTCAAAGCGCTTCAAGGCAAGGGAGGGAACAAGGGAAAATACAATAACATTCTTACAGGCCATGAACAGTAAGGATGTGAAATTAACTATCATACTCGGCCTGACATTTCAGATAGTGCAAGAGCTAAGACATGGATAAGGAAGGGAGGGGGAGAGTGGGACGGAAATGGAAACAGACAGGAGACTACCGTACTAGGCCTGACGACATTTCTGGCAGAGCCGGAGAAAAACCAAAGGTGAGGGAGAGAGGTGCAGAAAGGTAGGAGAGGAACAAACAATGCAATACGTAGATGGCATTTTAGTTTGCAGCACTTCAGAGGAAGGATACAGACGTGATTCTATTCTGTTGATTACACTTGCTGATAAAGGATATAAGGTTGACAAAAAAGTTACAGTATTGTCAACCGGAAGTGTTGTAAATGGGTCAGTTGATTTCGCATGAAGGAAAAAGGTTACTCCCGAGAAAGCTGATGCTATCTTGAAAACCACAAAGCCACACACGATAAAGCATATGCAAAGATTTTTGGGGTTATGAAATTATGTCAGAGCATTGGTCTTTGATTACAGTTCATATACTAGGCCTTTATTACAAGCTCTAAAGAAAGCACAGGCAACGCAAGAGAAAATTGTTTGGATTGAGGAGATGGAATAAGGGTTTGAGGAATTAAAGACAATGTGTACGGCTCCAGTTTTAGGGATTCCCAATTACGCTGAGGAATTCTTTTAGTTTTCGCAAACAGATGGTACCGTTATGATGGCAGTCCTCACACAGAGAATCACATTGGGGTACAAACCCCTTGCATACTACAGTGGGATTCTGGACCCAGTAATGAAGGGTCATTTTCCATACGAACAATCTTTGGCAGCAGCTGTGTTTGCCATTGAGAAGGCTGCAAGTATAGTGATGGGATGCTCTATGACTTTGTTGAGCATGCATTATTTGCCATCTTGGAGAAACCAAAAGGAACATTGACTTCTCAAAGGGCTTCAGCCTATGAAGTAGTCATTTCAAATCCGGCAATTAAAATAGTTTGATGTAAATTAGTGAATCCTGCCATGTTTGTAGCTGAACCACTGGCAGAGGATGAGCATGCGCACGACTGTACTATGAAGAGTTCTATGAGATCCCAGGATAAAAGAAAATGCTTTGACACGGGGAGAACTTTGACGGTTCAAGGATCAATCAAAATTATGGACAGATATACAGGTGCCGCTGTGGTAAAATACACAGTCAATGGGACGTTTCAAACATTTGTAAGTGCACGACTCCCTTCTCACTATTCAGCACAGGCTGCAGAGTTAGTGGCACTGAAAATTCGAGCTCGAGAATCATGCAGACCAGGAAGTAACAGTGTACAGTGACGCTGGCTATGTGGCGTTGACAGTGCAAGCAGGATTAGCACGTTGGAAAAGGAGGGACTACCTCAGAGCGGATGGCACTCCAGTCCAACATGCCACTTTATTGGACAGGCTTATTAAGGCACTACAACTCCCAGTAGCCATCGCAGTCATTAAATGCGCAGCTCACACTAAAAAGGCACATTTTATCTCATATGAAAATCAGGCAGTAGACAAAGCCAAACGCTCTGCATGTTCAAAAAATATCATGACTTTTGATATGCCTAATGTAAATGAAAAATGGTGGTGATGATGAGTGTGTCTGACCCATACATATCGTAATCTTTTGAAGACGCAATTAACAGAGGTTCAGGGAGCAGCACCTCAAGATGAGAAGGTTCTATGAACGCGAAGAGGGTGTTCATTAAACCCCTCTAAAGCATTGTGGTGACAAGACAGCAGTGGTAAACCGGTGATGCCTGTAGCCTTATTAAGGGTGGCGCTGGAACAGCTACACTACCCTGTGCACATAACTAGAGAAAACCTTGCTGCAACTATTGCAGAGGATTGGTTTGTACCAAATTTGTTAGAACATGTTGCATTGTATGTAGTGAATTGCATAGTTTGTCAAAAGTTCACTGCAGGGCACACACTGCACACAGTTAGAGGAGTTATCCCGACACCTAACAGCCCCTTTCAGCATTTGCATATCGACTATGTCGATATGCTGCAAGTATGTAATGGATATAGATACATGATTGTAGTAGTTTGTCCCTTTTCACGATGGATTGAAGCTGGTCCGTGTATGCACCCAGATTCTACCTGTGCAGCAAAATTCTTAGTGCGAGAAGTGTTTCCTAGATGGGGAATATGTGAAGTATTAAGATCAGATAATGGTCATCATTTTGTGAATCAAATTTTTGAACAGATTTGGCTCATCATCCACAAGGAAATGGGATCTGTGAGAGGCTCAACGGCTTGCTTAAAGAAAGAATAGCCAAGTTGAAGCTTACCTTGAAGAAAGGGTGGTTGCATTGCCTACCACTGGCATTATATGCATGGAGGAACCAACCAGGTTCGGACCACCATCTTACCCCCATGAAATAGTGACAGGGAGGCGAATGACAACACCCCTCAAACCTCCATCCAGAGTTAGAAGTGATCCCAGCCAACATCACAACTGTTAGGAATGGAGTTACATGACTATCTTATGTGCATGACCTCAAGTATCTCTGTCATTTCAGGTCAGCTACGGTGGAGAGGGTGTGGGGCAGCGCAGAACACAGAAGGAGATGCTTCAACAAGTGGACTTCAAGAACTATGTGTTCCTAAAGTGTTCCCCGGAGATGCAATCCTAATCCATAACCATGCTAGGAAAAAGTGGGACGAGCCTCGCTTCAACAGTCCTTTTATCGTAGAAGACGCCAAGCTGTCTGCAGGCAGAGTGCAGGGCAGATGTGCTTGGACTTTTCTAGATCAAAGGATTTATGCTGGAGAGACCTCATCACCCGCACACCCTTCGGAAGCAAGCATTGGGGAAGAACCATAGCCAGCACGTGCAGACAAGGGCTATGACGAGAAAGAAGGACGCAGAAGCTGTTGAGTAAAGAAAGAGTACATTGGACTGTGGCTTATTTCGAAAAACTCTTTTCAGTCATTTAGAGAAGAGTTAAGGGAAGATCTCTGTTCCTGAACCACAGGAGTTTGTGACATTGGACTTAGGCATGCTTAAGCCTTGATAAGAAGAAAAATATGCCAGATCTTGATTTTGTTTGACACTTGGAAGAGGGTACAGTACCCTGATTTATTCCTCACCGAGTTCTTGTTTGGATTTGCTCATGGTGGTACCCAATGACAACGTTTCACAAATCATTCTTGCTTTTTTTCGAGTTTGTATTGCGCGCATACCCTTCGCTTGTGGGGAGAACTACTAGCATTCCTATTTTCCTGCAAGATCCAAAGAATGGCCCAGTTGTGAGAAGATTGCTTATAGTTATCAATGAACAAATTCTTCAGCATTCTGAATACAGTGGGGAAAGTACAAACACCCCTATCAGCTGACAATGCACAGACTGGTCAGTTTGGTCTTTTACTACCTGGTTGAAGAGTGTCCACAGCTTGTTGGAAGACACACAGATGTCCGCACGTTCCTAAGGGATCTGAGAAATAATGCAGCATTGAATGAAATTTCGAGAGACATATTTCAAGTAAATGCTTATTCCAAGAGAACTCTGAGATCTGAATGAGGCTTTTCTTCGAGGGACAGATCGATGAATTGCTGGCTTAAAAGAACACTTTTTTCTTGCTGAAAGAAAATCATCATGTCATCTAGTGAAAAGTCGATTCGAGGAGTCAACTGGTAATTCGTGTTCATCGTCCAATAAGCAGTCAGGTGACCAAGGAAGGTTGTCGAGAGAGCATCAGTTTTCAGAAGCAGTACATAATGGTGCCATATTAGTTTCTTTTTCCTTCTTTAGGCAATAAAAAAAGGGCAGTATTAGTAGCAATATCATGCCAGATTCAGAGACGTCCACGTTGTGTAAAAAAAAAAAAGGTTTTTTAAAAAGAATCGATGCTGTATACTCTTGTATCTGTGTTATTTATGCTTGCATTCTGTTCATCATGATATTGCTTTCACTTACTGTGCGAACCTCCTATTACATAGATGTTCAAGGAGCAGAAACTCATAAGAATCTTCCTAAGCAGGTGGGAAGGTATAAATGTGGCAACTACTAGGCAGAAAAGACCCTAGTTATCCCTGTTCCAAAGAATGACGAATCACCCAAGTCTGAGGTAAACGTTACTGAGGGTCAGTCACATGTGAAAAGTGTCTTGGAGATTATTTTTGGATGCCAGAGACAGGCTTTTCAAGGGAGACAAAAGAAATGGGTGTTGAAAGATGAACCTACTCAGATTAATGCATGCAAACACACCTAGCACGTGTTCCTGTGATTGGTCCAGTTAGGAGTTATGCTGACATGTTGTATGAGATAATCATAGCAGATCCTAAGTGGAGGATAACACCTAAAAAAGACACTAGGGAGGATGACTGAGCTAAATGATTACCTGGATAGTACAGCACATTTGGGAAACAACATATGGAATCAACATATGAGGGAAGTGGGAAGAAGAACCTCAAATGGAGGAATGCTTTGTATGTGCACTCCTGCCTTATAGTATGGGGAAGTCTAAGATCTTCATAGCTATTGAAATAGACATCCAGACAGCACATTGTCTTTCTCACATAGCACTTAGCCGAACAAGAGGCCAGTTTATGGGCCGAGATGCTTATCTCAAATGGGAAACTGAATGGACAGAACCAGATGAAGATGACTATGTCCAGGACACAAAGACAAGAAACAGAGCTCATACTAAGAATCATGTGATCAGATACGAGAAGCCTGGATTGAAAGGAGTTTGAATCATATGGGAAATAAAAGACTGGAGAGTCCACGAAAATCTTCAGAAGGAATGTGTAGATGGAAGAACAGAGGCCAAATGCAGATCTGGAGGTCAGCGTTATCAGATGGATGGGAAGAAGGAGTGGTCATCGGTAGAGCCTAGGTGGTCATTGGTTTCTACACACCAACCATTGACATAGTGCAGAATGGTTGTAAGCCACTATGGCCAAGACTTGCAAAACTAATGACCTGGGTAGAAGACAGGGGAGGACCCTTACAGATCGTGCCTTTGGAGAGTGCAAAGCTGTGCTTCAGAAATAATGGCACAAAAAAGTTGGAGAGAATCAGAACTGTGGTTGAATCTTTGATGTACCAGGAATGATACTTGGAACAGCAGTAATCATGGATCACTATTGGGCTTGTGGATCCAGAGCATATAGGACTGATTTCAAAAAGTGACTTAAACCTGGACAGTTTTCCAAAAGCAGATGCTAGCCTGATGAAGAGATCCATGGAATTGATGAGAAGAATGAAGAGAGAACTATTTCTCAGCAAAATCTAGAGGCTTTTGATGCTATTTCCTATGAGCACAGACTTTTTAGCCAGACAGCTTGTGTTTTCGTTGATCTTCACGCCAAGTGTCCAGGTTAGAGCAAATACCAAATGGCTGCATATTACCAGATGGGAATTGCTACAGACAATCAACACAACCATAAAGGGATTCAATGCTATCAGAGAAGAGTGGAGAGCCAGACGACTGATTACTCTCCAGAACAGATATGTCCTGGACATGATCACAGCTATGGATGGAGGAGTTTGCGCCAAAATCGGAGAATCATTTTGCACATTCATACCTTCTCATGACGAGGATGGAACCGTGAAGGAGGCCATAGGTATGCTGACAAAACTTCACGGCCAGATGATCGACGAAGTAGAAGACATTACTGATGACAGCTCGTTTGGATCACTCGTTTCTTGGGTTCCACAATGGATGGCAGATATTTTTAAGTTCCTTGGAGCTCCGATACTAATGATATTGTTTGGATTTTGTGTGATAATAATCTCCCAATGCAAGAAAACAGCCAAGAAAGCCATATAGATGACGATTATGATCGATGTTGAACCAGGATGGAAGGCCAAAGACTTGACATATGAAGAAATCAGAGACTTTGTGAAAGCCAGTATCCATGCACCTGAGGGGATACAGTTCCTGTATTCAAAGAATCATTAGTATGTGGGCAAATGGGTCTATTGTCGCCCAAATTCGCAATGCAGTCTCATGACATGGATCAAAGATGAACATGTGAAATCAGCAGGATGCCTGAAGGGAGTCAAAGATATGGATCCCAAAGAAGTTCTTCTTCAGACCAAGATGTAATGGATGATGAGAGTGGTCGATAAATCACCCAGGGGTGGGGGGGGATGGGGCAGAGTGTTGAGGAGGAGTCAAGTACCCCCACCTCAACCACCTCGCCCATATTGCCTATATATGGGAGCCTAGATGTGTAAATCGTGCGGTAACAGTGTAACTACCGATACCTAGGAGAATCCTAGAGGCAAGGTTCCCATTGAGAAAACCATACCTGCATACAAGAAAATATGATGGCCATTTGAATGAAATCCCAGAAGAAGCAGAGCAAATGAATGGTCTAGATGAACGGTGACGTCACACACAGCTGAGCTGACGTGCCTAGAAGAGATGCAGAAACTAGAGAATGCAGATATTCTATAAGGCATCAAGAAAGTATCAAGGATAAGTGACATCTTGGGATCAAGGTGTAGAAGCTTATGCCACAAAATGGATGAAGCTATCAAGCCAGTTTACACGTGTACAGATGCAAAAGAAACGCAAACGGAAGAAGAATTCTTGAGGCTAGCTTTATATAGATTGCGGCATGCACCAATATACATATATATATGCATAAAGAGTAAAAAATGGATGTTTCCACTACGTGTTATAGCAGAGTTGGACAAAAAAAAAAAAGGCCTCTTCTCAGTGTGTCGCAGTAAGAAAACACAAATTAAAAGTGAATCTTCAAAAGGCGAGGCTGGATGAGCCATGAAGCCAAGCCAAGAAGCAAAGGTCTTATCAGGATGAAGTTAACTAGCATTGGATACAAAATCGTGTGAAAGGACACCTCCTGTTCAGAAGGCATGAACAAAACAAGGAAGAAGTCAGAGGTCTATTAAAAAATAGTATTTTAAAGACAGTGAAAGCTTAAAATCATGGTCTTCCGTCACGTGGAAGGATGAAGTTGGACGAGCAAGATGCTCACAACTACGCATGAGGGCAGAGAGTGCCTTCACTCCCCTGATTCTCCACAGTAGAGAACAAACTCAAGGGCGAGTTTCAAAGCCTAATTGACTACGCTAACCACTGAGGTGATGATAGATTGATATGCTAATTGGTGGGAAGTTGGGGTTAAGATGAGCTCACCAGCACCTGGAGGTCCAATCTGCGTGCTGCTAGATGTAGGTGGAAAAGTACTGACAGAGGTAAGAGTGCCAACCAATTGTAGGGGACGCCGTAATTAAGGGTCCTATAGTTTGTGTAGCCAATGGGATGTCGTGTATTTAGTGACGTTCATAGTGGCCATTTTGAAGGAAGGGCTTAGTTGCCTCACCTGATGTTAAGAAACCTATCACTTTCACTCACTATCCCATACTAGTATGGATCATGTACTTAGATATTCACTCAGCCTATCACAATTGCAATTAGGTTTTTGTAGTTTGCCACATAGGATGACGTTGGTAGTGACGTACGTAAACGTCAATGACTGTTTTTTGATATACAAGTTCAGTTTTTTATGAAACTCGTTGAGTAAGAGGATCGAGCGAATTCGTTGATATTCATTGTGCTCCCTGTGTTAAACAATTGAAAATAAAACAGTTATCCTGTTTAACAAGTAACTGAGTCATTTTGATTATTGATGTTTGAGTAACTTCTGCATCCCCATCCATCTCCAGGGTAATTGCTACTCATCTGAAAGGGCTGAGGTTATTCAGTTAACAAGTTTCAATCCACAGACCACATAGTGCCACTTCCGACCTCACAGGGATGTGCTCTGCAGTCAGCTGTGTGACCAAGATAAAGCAATCACATCTCCCACAAGGCAGCACACTGTGTAAGACTGAGCGCCTCACAGCAATCAGACCTCACAGCAGTCAGGGAAAAAAGGGTAAGTCCAACAGATCAATCCCGTACCCCCAACTCTGCAGGGACACTCACCACCAGGCCCTA
The DNA here is from genome assembly GCF_040938575.1 of Ambystoma mexicanum. Lineage (NCBI taxonomy): Eukaryota > Metazoa > Chordata > Amphibia > Caudata > Ambystomatidae > Ambystoma > Ambystoma mexicanum. The sequence continues at coordinate 273,841,408 of NC_090931.1, read as the reverse complement.
CGGGCCTTATACAATGACTTACCACCCGTGGGTCACAGGTGAACAGTGGCACCACCACAAAAAGCCAGATTGTGGATGCAATGCGTACCCCCCCCCCCCAGTGAGCCTGTGGCAATCAAATCAGGCGAGTCAGGATACCCGGGCCCATAGAGCAGCCAGATAACACAATGTAGTCCACAGTTTTGGCACAGCAAAAATAGGCAGTTCGCAGGTAAAGGCCAATTGCAATTACAAACTATAGCACTAGCGGCCCGATGTCACCCAGCCGCCTCTTAAATGAGTTCAGAAGCACCCGCTGGAAGCGCATGGTAGCCGCTAAACAGGAGCAAAGTTGCAGGCAGCATGCAACAGAGCACTCACCACCTGTTTTCCCCAAGCCCCACTTAAGCAGTACGAGGCAATGTTTGTCACAGCTTCAATCCAGCCACCTCCCTCTTTTCTCACATGCATGTTTCTGCTGTGTTCCTTTCCCACCTGCAGCAAAATGGAGCCACTCTCCCATCAGCAGCTCTCGCCCTCCCGGTGCTGCCGTCGAGCACCAGGTAGACATAACCCACTCCCATCAACAGGCACTCCACAAGCGTTTTTCGCCTAGCAACTCCTTTATAACATGTCCACCACGATTAGGAGTCCATCACTGCATCTGGCCTCACTATGGAGCAGCCCTTTCCTCCTGGTCGCATGGCCACTCCAACTCCTACAGCGCAAGAGCTGCTGTTCGATTCCAGGAGCGTCGGATCAGCAGTTTGCACAACCCTTTTGCTTTGCTCAAACGCTGCCACCTCTCACAGCGGCTTGAAGCCCACGTCGCCCTATGCCTCCCTCGTCAGCAAGGTCCACCACACCTGGGTCTCTGAAAGTTCTCATGTTCTCAGGTGAATGGCCCTCATCAAACCGTAAAAAGGAGCACAGGGGATCCCTACGAGATGGGGGCTTTTCGGGGGTCACTAATCAAGCCGGTTACACTGTCAAGAGTCTACTGCTCTAAATAAAAAACAAATGTGTATATAACACACACACACGAGAAAAGAAAACTGCTGCAGACAGTGTGGACCGCACTCAGGGTCAGGAGATGCCAAGGAAAAATTCAATACGTCGGGTCAGATGACAGAAGTAATTTGTTAACAATAAATTCATACAACAGATGCAGGACTACACAGGGACATGATACATTACTAATCGTATAACCAGTGCTTGTACCTGCTTAGATTCACATGCTTTGCATAGGCCGACATCTACAGGAAGTTGCAGAGTATTGCCCATGAAGATTTTCGAAGTTCGAAAAGGGACGTCGACAGGGTGTGACTGTAATGCTATCTCTCAAGCGTCGAGGTCCCTCAGAATATTTGTTACTGACAAGAGGCAGTGCAAATTGTAAGAGTGGAGGTAGAGACCACGAGGTGTGAAAGATCTATGCTTCTTTCTAAAGCACCTTCTACTGCAAGAGGGGAGGAAGTGTGGGCACCTAAGAATCTAAGCAGACACAAGCATCAGAAATATGATTACATTGAGTAATGTATCCCTTATGAGGCTTGTGAATCTGCTTAGAATCACATGCTCTGCATAGTTTAGCGAGCAGTACTTGTAGAAGGGAGGTGGGTTGTTAGAAGGTAGTGCTGCAAAGAAATGTTTCAGCACTACTTGTCCCACCTGTGTATCAACCCTAGAATGTGTGTCCAGACAGTAATTTTGGGTGAAGGTGTGTACTGAACTCAATGTGGCAGCCTTGCAAATGGCATCTAGAAGCCCATTTACTATGAAGGCTAGCGTTGCCCCAGTGCCTGGAGTGGAGTGTCCTCTAGGCTTAAATGGCAACATTCTCTTAGAAAGAGAACAAATTTGGATGCAGTTGACAATCCATTTAGAAACTGCTGCTTTAGAGATAGGGTCCCCTTCTCTCCCAGCAGCTACAAACACAAAAAAACAATCTGTTTTTCTGATACTTTTAGTCTTTTGAAGGTAGAACAGGGCAGCTCTGCATACATCTACTGTATGAAGGCTTTTTTCTGCTGCTTTTTTTGGGTTTTTAGAAAAATGCAGGTGTTCTATTGTCTGATTTACATGGAATTTTGATATGAACTCCAGTGAGACTCCAGTGAGAATCGAGGATGAGCGGTAAAGGGGTGTCTAGTCAAAGGATCGAACCTAAAGGGTCAACAGGTCAAAGGATCGACACCAAAGGGTTGACAGGTCAAAGGATCGAATTTTCTTTTAATTATATATATATATATATATATATATATATAAAGTGGTTTTTAGCAACAAAAAAAAGGGGGGTTGGGTCCCCCCCCCCCCCTCCCCCCAAAAATGTGGAAAATAAATAATTCGATCCTTTGACCTGTCAACCCTTTGGTGTCGATCCTTTGACCTGTCGACCCTTTCACGGTCTATCCTTTGACTGGCAACCCGGTAAAGGCTATAAGGAAGGTCGTTTTGTATGTACGATTTTTAAGGCTGACCTTGTGCACTGGCTCCAAGGAACCCCCCTCCCTCCCATGAGCCTTGCGAGTATCATATTGAGGTCCCAGCCGGAAGTAGTATTAGAAATTGGGGGTTGGGGGCGAGGAAGGGGGATGGGAGTTTGACACCCTGCATGAAAGCCTCAACTACGGGCACCTTTCACCACAAAGCTTTACTTTGAGATGTGGTGTATGCATAGAGAGCTGCTAGGTGTCCTTTGAGTGAGTTAAAGACTAATCCTGAGTCAAGTAGATTTAGAAGGTAGTTGACTATATTGGACAATGAAGTCAGTTGGATGAACAGACCGTCTTCTGCACCATACCACAAATCGTTTTCATTTGTTAAAATAGCAGTGCCTTGTGTTAGGTTTGTGTACTACTTTGAGTATTTCCATGCACCTTTGGTCTAGGTTTAGGTGACCAAATTATATGACTTCAGGACCAAGCTGCCAAGTTCAGCTTCTGAGGGTGGTTCCCTAATCCTGAGTTAATAGTTTGTCCAGACAAGGTAGTTTCATGGGAAAACACACGGACATCATTTGAAGGTGGGAGAAACAGGTCTGTCGTGCCCACATTGGAGAAATCGGGATCAGTGTTACTTCCGGTGTAGCTTGTGGACTATTATATTGAGAAGAGATGTTGGGGGGAAAGGCGTGCAAGTTTCCCTGACCAGTTCATCAGAAGTGCATTCCCCTTGGATCCTTTCTGGGGAAACTTGGTTGTGTAATCTTGGCATTGTGCGCTTCCCAGGGTCGCAAAGTGGTATTTTTCCTGGAACCCCCTAGTTTGAGAAGACGCTATCTAGCACGTCTGTTTAGTTGCCTCTCATGCTCGGAGGGTAGCATTGTACTCCTGCTTAGCATGTCTGTCAGAGAATGGAGTCCCCCTGAGACATATTGTGCCACTAGGAACATGTTCTGATATAGTGCCCGCAGCCAGATGTTCTGGGATAGTTTGGACAGTGTTACACCCTAGTTGTTTATATAAAATATGGCTGTGGTACTGTCTGTGAAGACCAAGACTGTTTTGTTTGATAACTGAGTCTTGAACGTCATGAGCAATGTGGTGAAGGAAGTGAGCGCCATTCCCTGTCATTGACTCGTCTGTTGTGGTGTGGCATTGATCGCTGGTGTGTCGAAAGGCTTTCCCTTTAGCAGATTACTTCTGTCCCACTACTGTAGCGATTGAACCAGAGGTTGTGAAACCACCACTAGATTTTCCCACAACCCGCTTGCCTGCAACCATTGTTTTGATAGCCGCTCTTCATTGGGCCCATGCGCAGTCTGGCTTGAGGCACCAGATAGATGCAGGAAGTCATCATTCCTAGCAGGCGCACTGCCTATCATACCGTCACCTGACGACCGGCTACATACTGAGGTGTTTGTAACAACATGTTTTGGACCCTCTCTTCCGAGGAGAAGACTAGATGTCATGTGGTTTTAATTAGTGCCCCCAGAAACTGCTGTACTTGGCTGGGCACTAGACAGTACTTCTTTTTCCTTATGGAGAAGCTCAATTGGAACAGTAGATTGATGGCTGTTGTGTGTTTTGAAGGCACCCCCCGGGAGAGTTCCCTGGTAATTAGCCAGTCGTCGATGTAAGGGTACACTGGAATGGACTGCCTTTGCAAGGGGGTGGCTACCACTGCCCGGGCCTTTGTGAATACCCTGGGGTCTCAATGCAATGCGGAATGGTAGACCTTTGAATTGGTAGTGCTGGTCTCCCAATTTGAATCCAAGGTTTTTTTTGTGCACTGGCAACATTGAAATCTGAAAGTATGCATCTTTCATGTCCAATGTTGCCATGTAATCTCCTAGTTTCAGTAGTGGGATGATGTCCTGCAACATTGTCATTCTGCATTTTTGGGGTTTGACATACCTGTTTGTAGGGCGCAGGTCCAGCACTGGCCACACTAATATATTTGTTTGGACCAAGGAAGTACATTGAATAAACATTCCTGGAACAAAATAAAGGAACCAGTTTGATTGCTCCCTTTTGGAGTAGGATTTCGATCTCCTCTTGCAGGATGTTGAGGTGTTCGAAGGACATTCTTCCTATTCCAGATGGATGGTGGCAAGGTGTTTGCAAACAGTGTTATGCGACCCCAGAGCGGGGATGCATGGGAGGGAATACCCCTTCTGTATGAAGGGTTTATTAGATATTTCACCCAAGGTTGTAATGGTCTCATGCTCCTTAGGGGTTTGCATCTGGTCTTCAACCGCTTTACCATAGAGGAGGCCGTCCTTGATGGGCATGTTGATAAGGGCTACCTATGTTTCTGGCTTAAAGTTAGAGTCCAAGTCAAGAGTGCCTTTTCAGGAGGGTTCCCTCCACAATGACTCTCCCTGAGGTGTCTGCAGACTCTAGAATGTTTTTCAGGATGTTTTGAGACACTTGTTTTCCCATCCGTGGCCACCTTGAGAAGGTGTGAACGAGCAGGTTCTGGTACAGAATCAAGAAGTTTTACAACATCACCCCACTGCGTTCTGATATAGCTGCCAAGCAGGGGAGTATTGTTGGCTATTCTGGTCATGTAAGCACTAGAAGTAGTGATAAACTTACCCAGCGTGTAGAGCCTTTTGCACTCCTTGCTGGGAGGTGCTTCAGAGTTGGAGTGGAAGACCAGCTCTCTTTCGGCTTGATGTCTACGCTGATGTAAAGAAGATCGAATCGTGATGGCGATGGCGTGAATGTTTTTTCCACCCTTGGGTTGACCAATCTAGTAAGGGAGGGCCTAGACAAGGATAGAGAGACCATCTTTTTGATGGATTCTAGGAGAGGGTTAGCTTGGCTAATGGGTTTTTTCTTGTTGAGGATGTCCTCAACGAAGTCAGTCCCTACAGGACTGGTCTCAACCATTTGTATTCCAAAATGGAGAGCTGCCTTTTTAAGAAGCACATTATAAAGGAATTGGTCTGCTGCAAGTGAACTATGACCACTCTCACCTACTCAGAGGTCGATTGGATCTGTGAAGATAAGATCTGGGTCATCCTGGTCTCGTAGATGTGTCGTCACCATCCTGGCTATGATCATCCTGGTTGACCACCCACGTGTCTTGGTCTGCTTTATCGGAAAGCAGACCCCATTGCTGAGAACTCTGAAGCCTCCCCGGACTGAGGAGACATTGTCTAGGGGGGTTGTTGGGACTGAGTAGGTATCACTGGCCCTGGAGGCTGCTCCACGGGTTTCTATGGAGTGGGCAACCTGCTATTAAAGTCTACAAAAAAGGAGATTTTCCTCATGGTTTCGTCAAATTGTGTCCGAGTCCAAGGTGTGTCTGCAAGGATGGTCTTTGGCACCTCAGGGGTCGCCTTGGGGGCCACTGGGTGTACCCATGTAGGACAGTCAATCCTGTGAGTGTCCCTGGGGTGTTTTGTGTTGAGGGTGGAAGCTATGCGTGAAGATTATTCCCGATAGTCCTCAGGTTCCAGTTTGCCATGAGCATGATGCTCTTTATGATGTCTTTCTGTGTGGGAATGAAATGTATGCTTTTTCAATGGCTGTTCGGCGTTTCTGCCTCAGCTGTCCAACAATGTTTATGAGCGCCTTTCGCAGAATGTCTGCAGAGGCGGCTTGTGGTAAACGCGGAGGCAGAACCACAGCAGGCTTGGTCGGCGGTGGATCAGTTAGCCAAGGAGCGCCTACCGTCTGTATGGGGGCCCTAAATTGAGTGGTCTGATGAGGAGCTGCTTGGGGTGTGTCCTTATGTGTAGTCTTGAGTGTGTAAGGCTGCCTTTCGAGGCTAGGGACAGGCGTGCGGGAACTGGTATGTTCCTCTGTAATGCCTGCGAGGTCCGATTCAGAGTGAGAGCTGCCTCGGCCTTTGTGATCCAGTTCAAAGAGCCACGCAGCAGTTTCCGACTCCGCCATCATGGTTTATGCCACCCACCGCTTAGTCCGGTGCTCTTTCAGTGTCTTGGGCCTAAAAGGGCAGCAGGACTCATTGATCCCGGGGAAGGCAGTGGTTACACACCATGTGTGCGTCTTGCAACGAAAATTTCCTATTCTATTGCACTTGGAACAAAACTTAAATGGAGTACGCTCCATAATAGAAGGTGGAAACAGAGGCATCCAGACTAAAACAGTAGGGGCAGGGAATGGGGGCACAGGCATTCTCCTAAACAGAAAGGATCAGTCTCGCCTCGGTCTCCCTACTGATTAAGCCCGAGTCGAGTGTAAGTTGAAGCTCAACATCGGAACAGTGTTTCAAGTGTTTCAGTGTACGGAATCAGACGTCGAGATGTTCCGGAGATCAGCTGTCAAAGTGCGTAGATCGGTAACCGACAAGGGAAGTGTGGATGGAATTAACTTCAAAAGTAGCTTTCTGTTACAGACTACGCAAAAATACAACTAGCCACTATGGCAGAAAGAAATTATCTGAGGGACCTCGACACACGAGGGCTCATGGGCACAGGGTACGTCACACTAGGGACAGTATTACAGTCATGCCCAGTCGATGTTCCTTTTTGAACTTTGAAAAACTTCATGTGCAATACTCCGCAACTTCCACTAGATGTTGCCCTATGTAAAGCACGTGATTCTAAGCAGATCCACAAGCCTCCAAAATATATATATCTCTTAGAGTCTCCGTAGCAAAAAGGTAAAAGTAAAAAATAAAACTGCAAAAACAGAGAGAAAAGGAGAGCCCAGGCATGCTTGGGGAAAGGACTAGGTGCTTTATTGAAAAATAATTTGCATTAAATTGCAATTCCAAAACATGGGATCGGCAGAAAGGTCTGTCATTGAGTTTGAATGCTGGATTATCTTTTGGAGAAACACTATTTTTATTTTTTATTTATTTGTATTTGGTTAAGTGAAAACCTTTTACAAAACTTCTAGTTCAAATTTCAATTTAAAACAGCCAAATGATAAAACAAAGAAAAGAAATAACTTTTTTCCAAGAAACAGACTTCCTTTTCCAGGCACTAGGCATAGCTATCCAGCGCTATGCCTAACCAGCAAAATTAAAATAATAAACTCTTCATGGTTTATATTTTGTTCTGGAATCGCATAGAAATAAAATCATACCAAAAGAACAAACCTGTTAAATACAATGACTAATACGGATACAAATGTATAAGTCCTTCATATTGTTGTTCCACTGTCAGTTTTCTTTCTGCTTTTAGGAAGAGATTTTTTGGGGTGTGGGATCGCATCTTATCAATTGTCAATATCCAGTCTGTTTCTTCTAGAAGCTTTTTTGCCTTTAAAGGATTGGATATAAGCGTCTCTAACTCAGTTCCTGCTTTTTCCAAGCCATATAGGGTTTTTTCTTCAAAATTTGAGAGTATTCAATTTCGTTGCTTCAAGATGGGCTTTGATATCAAAATACAGGGTATCCTTCTGAGCAGTAATTATTAGTCGATAGAGGGAGATTAGCTTCCATTCAGCCTGGGCTTTGAGTGATCTAAGGCCCAGTTCGAATCGGAGAGTGGACATTGGAAGGCTCGATGGAAGGCACAGTACTCTCTTCCAGACTAGCCCCTCCAACCTTTGCCAATCTACTTTCCATAGACATGTTTTTGCTTCTATCCCATAAAGGATTACTGGAGCCGCTTTGGCAATATAGAATTTGATTAGTGGCATGAGTGAAGTTGCAGAATTTTAATGAGATCTTTTTCATTTGAGGAACAAGTTGTGAGCTTCGTAGTTGCACATCCTGTCCAACCTTACCCTGTGATGGTGCAGCATAGACCTTGTAACCCAGATTGGTTAGCTCTTCTACTCCTAGGATGCTCTGTCCCCCAAGTTTCTAGTCTGGAAAGTTTATCTTCTTGAGTGGATGTTTGAAGACTACAATTCTCAATTTCTTTGGATTGATCGCAAGATAGTTATCCTTTGCATAGGTATCAAATCTATCCAAAAGGCGCTGCAACCCTATTGGGGTCTTGTCTAGAAGGACTATGTCATCAGCGTAAGCAAGCCAGTGGATCTTACACCCATTAATTTTGTGGCTGGCTAGTGCGGATTCTTCCGATGCCTCTCCCATGTCAGCGAGGTAGAAATTGAAGAATAAGAGGGCACCCAGACAGCCTTGATGCACTCCTCTTTCTACCTTTATTGGTTCTGACAAATGACCTTTATTGTCTACCCGGACTCTAAGGGTGGTATCCTCATGCAATTCTACCAGCATTGACAAGAGACCTTCCAGGACGCCCCATTTCTTCAATTTTGCCCATAGGCGTGTTCTATTCACATGGTCGAACGCCTTTGAGAAGTCTACCCAGGCTCCATATAACTGTTGTTCACCTTTGGCCATTGACTTTTCACTTACAAGGTTTAATATTAGACCATATAATGCTGTCGAGTGTCCGTCTCTGAAGCCTGTTTGATGTTTTGAGAGAATTTTTGTATCCTTTACCCAGATTTGTAGCTCCTCCCATAAGATCTTCATAAAGAGTTTGCTCTCGATTTCCAGGAGGATGATGGGCCGGTAGTTTGTAGGTTGCAATCAATGGGCACCCCCCTTGAATAGCGGGATGATAACCGCCAATTTCCACGATGTGGGGAATTCTCGGCTTTCCAAAATCTCTTCAAATAGCCAAGATAATATTTTAGCCCAAAGTAGAGGTTGTTTTTTCAGCACTTGGTAGGTTAGGCCATTTGGCCTTGCTGCTTTGGAGTTAGAGGATTTGGTAATCAGATCTACTATAGATTGCACCCCTAGGGGCAGACGCCAGCGGGCAGAAGAATCTGAAGGAATTTTCCGATTCGACCGGCTTCTTGAAGCTTGCTGACAGATATTCTATCCAGCTTCTTTCTGGCACCTAATTACATAATGCTGTGTCTGGGTTCCCTTCTAGGTGACTCATCACTGACCAGAATTCACCGGTATCATTGCTTCCTGCTAGTTTCAACATTTGCTCACCATCTTGCTGGAGATGCCACATCCTCCTGTCTACCGAACGCTGCTTGTACCTTTGTGAGGCTCTCAGACTCCTTTAGATAATCCTCTCTGCTGATGCCTGCTTTTTTTTAGCTGTCTCAATTTCTGGTTGAGTAGCTTTTTCTCCTGTCCGGTCACCTCATCATATGAGTGTCAATGCACTTGTTTCCTTCCACTGCTCCTTCCCATAGTTGGTGCAACCTATGGAGCCTCTCCACTTGTGTATGAGCGCGATAGAAATAAAATATCAATCTCCTCTACCTTACCAGGATGTGGAGGAGGATAGAACGCCGGAAGAATTACCCTCTGGCTCAAATGGAACTCCGAGAAAACCTTCCGAAGAAAAGAAGGCCGCACCCTAAGGACAACCCTGTCCTTATGGAACACAGTGAAGGGTGGTTTGGCAGAAAGTGCCTGCAACTCACTCACTCTCCGTACGGAAGTAACCGCAACTAAAAATGCAGTTTTAAAGGACAACAGTCGCAACTGACAAGAATGTGAGGGCTCAAACGGAGCTCCCATTAGGAACTTTAAACCCAAATTCAAATCCCATCCCGGCACCTGGAAAGGCGATGGTGGAAACACAGTTAGCCCTTTCAGAAACTGAGAAATCAAAGGGCTCTTAAAATAAGAACATTCCTCAGACGAGCACTTAAATATGGACAGCGCCGCCAGGTAACCCTTAATGGTACCCACTTGCAGGCCCTTGTGGACTAAAGAAAGCAAAAATGACAAGACCAAAGGATCCACATTCTGTACCCTGCACCGGTCGCAGAACTTTCTCCAACAGCAACGGTACAGGGATTTCGTTGCGGGCCTTCTGGCCGAAAGCAACACCTCCATCACATCTTCAGGGAGGTCCCAATACTTACACCTCAACCTTTCAGAAACCAAGCGTGAAGGCTGAGGGTCTTGACCTCTGGATGGAGAACTCGACCCCCCTCCCGTGAGAACAGATCGTCTCGGTAGGGAAGGCGGCATGGAGGACAGATGGACATGTCGAGAAGGTTTGGGTACCACGCTCTCCTGGCCCATGACGGAGCAATGAGGATCATCCGGGAACCGAAACCCTGCAACACCTGCGGAATGACGAGGACTGGAGGAAACGCGTACAGCAGTGGGAAGGACCACTCCACTATGAACCCGTCCCCTAAGGCTGCTCTTGGAGGAAATTCCTGCGAGCAGAATCTTTCGCACTTCCGGTTAACAATGGTGGCAAAGAGATCCACCTGTGAGGTTCCCCAAAGGGCGAAGATCTCCAAAAGAACTCCCTGAACCAGCTCCCACTCGCGAGAGACCGTGCTCTGCTTGCTCAGAACATCCGCTGCCGTGTTTTCGTCTCCGGACAGATGAACTGCCGAGATCGAAATTTCCTGCTAAATTGCCCAGAACCAGAGCTGCATCGCCTCCCTGCACAATGGAAGTGACCCTGCCCCCCCTTTTTTGTTGAGGTAGTGCATGGCCACTGTATTGTCCGTCATAATCAGGACATTCTTCCCCCGCACAGACGCCAGAAAAGCCATCAGGGCTAGCCTGACGGCCCTCAGCTCTAACTAATTGATGTGGAGTCTGGACTCCGACGGAGACCAATGGCCGCTGGCTGTCAACTCGTTGGCATGAGCTCCCCAACCCGTGAGGGATGCACCCGTCACGATCTGCACCTCCGGCCATGGTTGCCAAAATGGAGCACCCTTCATCAGATTGCCTTAGACGGAATCTGAACAGGATCCGACATCCTGCCGTAGAACTGAGACCACTGCATCTTAGGAGCCCACTGCAGAGATCTCATCCGCAGCCTGGCCTCTGGCACCAGGAAAATGCAGAGCAACCTCAAGAACTCGAATGCCGGGAGACTCTGGGCACGTGGAAATGTGTCCACCATCTGCAGAATGTGATGAGCCCTCACCTGGGGAGGTGAACACAACCTCAGGGAAGTGTCAAGCACTGCTCCGAAATACTGGAGCCGCTGCGTAGGTGTCAAATGGGACTTCTTTAAATTGAGGGAGAAGCCCAGCCCGCGAAGGGAGTGGCAGGTGATCCAGGGCTTACTCGGGAGAACGTACCCTGATCAATCGTCCAGGTAGGGGTAGACATGAATCCCCCCCTTTCCCGAGATAGGCTGCCACCACCACCATCAGCTTGGTGAAGACCCTCGGGGCAGAGGTCAATCCGAGCAGCAGGACCCGAAACTGAAAAAGCCGCCAACCGCGAACCTCAGGTACTTCCTGTGCTTTGGATGAATTGGCACATGAAAGTAAGCATCCCTGAGGTCGAGAGACATCAACCTATCCTGAAGTTGAAGGGCCTGGAGGACTTGAGAAAGCGTTACCATCTTGAACTTGTCCTTCCTGAGGAGCTTGTTCAGCCAATCCAAGTCCATGATGGGTCTCAATAACCCAGTCTTTTTTTAGGATAAAAAAATAAGGGGAATACCATCCCTTGTTCCTCTCTGCTACAGGCACCAGTTTTATGGCGCCTTTCTCCAGCAGGGATAGGATTTCCTGCGCAAGGAGCGGATCTGGAGTCTTCAAAGAGCTTCGCCGGTGGATTGTCGTGAGGCCTCTGCCGAAAGGGGAGACAAGAGCTGTGGGTTATGATCTCCAGAACCCACACATCTGAAGTAATGGCTGCGCAAGTCTGTCCCCAACCGGCGAACCATGGGACATGGCCTCATGACCGAGCGTACGCAGCTGCAGCAGTGCCTGAGGGCAAAGAGGCAACTGCCAGAGCGGCTTTAGCACCTCAAGTACCTTGCTTTCCACCTCTGGTCCTCCTACGGTGGCCCCTTTGACTGGTAGCTCCTCTCGATCTACCACAGGAAGAGTAGTACCGAAAAGAAACCTCCCCTCCATTGCCGTCCCCTAGGACGAAAAGGCGGAGGTTGACGTACTGTAGCGCCCAAAGACTTCGCTGCAGCTTTAGAGGTCTGCAACATCTCAAGGCTCGCGTCAGCCTTGCTGCCAAATAGATGGACACCATCAAAGGGCATGTTGAGAAACTGGGATTGCACATCAGGAGCAAACCCGACTTCCGCAACCACGCAAATCTGCGTATCACGGTGCTCGCAGTCATGGACTGACTGGCACAGTCTGCCGTGTCCAAACCCGACTGAACGGCTTCACACATGGCATCCTTTCCGTCCTGTACGAGGGCTAGAAAACCATCCCGTTCCTCCCCTCCGGGAATACGCTCAGCCGCCAAAGATGCACAATTCCACAGAGTGTGAGTGAATCTTGCCAAGGCACAAACTGAGTTGGATGCCTTCAAAGCCATACCCCCAGATGAAAATACCTTCTTCACCCAATGATCAAAGCGCTTATCGTCCCCATCAGGAGGGATGGTAGGGTATGCAGCCTGCTTTGCAGGGGCCGTAGCCGCCTGCACCACCAAACTCTCCGGAGTAGGGTGCGTCGATAAGTAGCAGGGGTCAACACTGGCTGGACGGTATTTTTTCGGAAGCGACTTATTCACTGTGGGGAGAGACTCTGGAGCAGTTCAAGCCGCCGCCACCCTTCTTTGCAAAGCCATATGAAATGGCAACACCGGGTCAGTGGGTGGACCTTGGTCCAGGATATCTGTCCGATTATCTTGAAGAAAATCAACAGGTGGAGCAGACCACCTCAAGTATTCAGTGACCCTCGACATGAGGCGCCTGTACGAGGATTCAGCAAGCGTACCAGGCACAGGCCTGCCAAACTCCACCTCCGGAGAGGTATCAAGACCACTTACATCATGCAAGGACTGACAGAGTTCTTACATCTGACTGACCAGACAACAGGTCATCAGGGACATCAGGAGGCACAACCATCTCCTCATCGTACCCTTCTTCCACCTCCGAAATATCATCCAAAGGTTGGAATAAATCCAATCTGGGTGGAGGAACAGAGAAGGGCTCAAAAACAGGCCTCACAGACTTACTGAGAGCCTACCTCAGAGTTTCCACAGCCCTCTGGGGCATCTCCAGCAAATCCTTCACAAACGGCGTCGAGGGCGCTGATGACTTCGATAACTGCTTCGAAGCTAGAACCTCGAGAGAGTCCCTCGACGGACATGGCGCCAATGGCGTAGACGCCTTCTTGGAAGGCTTCACAGGCTCCAACTGTCTCGACGGCGTCAAGGACCGGGACCTGGAGCTGGCACGGCTATGGCGATCAACCTTGTCCGATCGGGACCTCGACGGCTCCCGATGATCGCGCCGACTGCCCAAGCCCGAAGGCGTGCGAGTGGTGGCCGTAGCCCGTTCCTTGCCCGTTTCTCTCGAAGGCGCGGACGGAACAATGCCCTGCGATTTGAAAATCGACATCTGCTGGCAGAATGCCTCCCATTCGGCCGGCGACAAATACTTGGTCTGACAAGTCAACCGCCTTCTGGCGAAGTCCTCCGAAGAGGATGGGGAAGGCGACCGATGCCGGCGCTTCCGTGAATGCCTAGAAGAGGCAGAGGAATGTCGGGAACCACTCCGAGGCCCCCCCTGGGCTTACGCCGATGCAGAGAGTCGCCCCTCGAGTAGTCGGTCGAAAGCCCAGCAGATTTTGACTTATGGGGCTTAGACACCCTACCTACCTTTAATTTCTTCTACCGTTCCCGCAAGGCCTTCGATGTCAGGGACTGGCATTCATCGCAGTTGCCGGGGCACCAGAGGCAGACGTCGTGCGGGTCCGTGATGGACATCTTCGAGATGCAATCCCGACACTTTTTTATAGCCCGACTTCGGGGTAGAAGAAGACAAAGACATCGTAGAATTTGAAGTAGAAGAACCGAGCGCGCTGGGATTCCGAGCAAACACGTTTGCGGAAAAAAAGGAACGGAGGCTACGGGCGCTGTGCGTCCTATATATAACATCCAGTGACGTCGACCCTCGAAGGATGGACAACCTATCGATGTCATTGACGCAGGACGCCTACACCGAAGAATTTTCCAAAGCAGCACAGCTGTGGTGATTACCTGTCATAGATGTGGAATACGTCGGAGGACACAATCCCCATAAAAGATATTTACCAAGAACACCTCTAAATAAGGTTTTGATTTATTCATGGTTACTTTGCTTGCTTGAATGCCAATTTTATTTTCAAAGATCACTATTGAATCTTTTGTTGAGGTATTTCTAAATGCCATCAAGAGACCTCCGGACGGTCTGCCTTTTGCTTTTTGGAGAGCAGGTAGGCAGTAGAAAGTATATCCTTCAATTGCAATTGGATTGACCAGCCATGTCTCTTGAAGAAGGATGTCTATATTCTGAAAAAGATGCTTTTTCATTTCCCTAGCGGTGAATGTGTTGGGCCTCCTCGTGTTACAACTCACCATAGACACCCGTTTCTGCCTAAAGAGACTGGTTCCCCACCCCCAATTTCAACAGCACCTGGGTCAGGATCTCTGAAGCATTGCAAGAGCTTTGTCCCGAGTATTACCAGCACTGTTTCTCTCTTCCAATCGGTTGCACTCTGGTTTGCTGCTTTCCCCTGGTTGGCTATTGACTTTCGAGGGCCATTTTGGTCCCTGAGGCATTTTAGACGCTGATGGTCTCTCCAGTTCTGATGATGCACCCACTATTGCTTCTAAAGCTTCTCCAAAAGTCAAACCCACTTCAGCTGTGAATGGGCTACTTGGGAAGAGTACAGATTCAATGTGCTGGGAGCTCAGAAGATAGAGGTTCAGTATTTCCTTGCAATAGGAGAGAATTACACTTCTGCATAATGATTTGTGCTTCCTATTTTTATCTGAGATGCTAAGCCATAATTTTGGCATCGCAAATGTAGACGTAGCCTCTTCTCTGCTCTTACTTTCCCATGCTGGGTGTTTTGGTTCTTGGGGGTCGGCTGGCAAACGTGTTTCATTCTCATCCAGTTCCATTGATTTTCCTCCTCCATTGGATTTTTAGTTCGAGCAAGGTGCATTTGCCTTGTCCCAGTTTGATTTCCTCGATCGAAGATTTTTTTTACCTGTAGTGAGGTCAATGGTTTCAAGAAGATTGGTGCTATTTTCATAGACTTGTTCTGTATCTCAGGCTGCTTATAGCTTTCAGGTGATTTGATGGTTGCAGCAGTGCGTTTTTTCAACAGAAAAATTGGAGCGACTGGATGATTGCATTCCAGTGAGGTCGATTGGAGGGGGGGGGCAATAAGTATTCTTATTCTCCTCTAATGTAATAGACTCAACCTCTTTTCTTTCTTTTATGCCAAGTTGCATATTCTTGGTCGCCCTTTCCCACTCTTTACAATCTGTTTGAAGGCCAACACTTATGCTTTTAATCTCAATATCATCCAGAGAAACTTCTTGGTGACGCTTATTTTTAATTTTCAGGATCTCTTTATTTTTTACTTTCCTCTCCTCCTTGGTCCTCTTTTCTTTACAATCCTCCTCCTCTGTGAGAGGATCTTTCCTGAGCTAATCTTCTCTTGTGCTCATTATTGGTGATTTTAGTACAGATTTCAGGAAGGTGTTTCTTTCTGATTTTTTATATTTTCAATTTTTTTGTTGTTTGGTTTTCTTTTCTTCCCTCACTTGACAGAGCGCATCCCTGTTAGGCAGAATCCAGTGCAGTTCCCTTGGGGACCACTCCAAGAAGATTAAGACTACAGGACTAAGCAGTAAACCCAATTGGTAGCAGTCTGTACCCCCCCAGATTTACCTGGTAGCTGTGGCTGAGCAGTCTGCCTTCCCTCAAGAAGAGTAGGGCAGTATACAGAGGATACACAATAGGGCTAAAAACACAGTAGAGCAAGCAAACACTGACCAGAGCTTGGTATCAAAAGTATAGAATTATTTATTAACACACACTTAAGGAAATACACTAGCATTATAAATCAAAGCAAGTTCAAACACAATCAGAAAAGTATATACACCTCCCTTAAGAATTATTAGACAAGTCTAAGTCAAAAAGCCACTATTTGTAAAAACAGATGCGCGCGCATAACTTAGATGGCACTCCAATAATTAAGATAAAGGGAGAGAAAAAGGCAGGTCATGGAAATAAAACAGTTCCCAACACTTTTCTAAGACCAAAACAAGTTAGTGAAGGCAGAGTCTACTGTAGAGCCAAAGTTCATAGGGCAGGCCCACTTTAAATGGAGCAAGGTGAAATGTGCCCAAGATCACAGTTTAGAAATGCATTCAAGCCTTATAAAAATGTTCAAAAGAGGTTGGGTTGATTCAGAAGGTAAAGTTAGAAGGTCTGGGGGCCAACCCAGTTGGAAAGCCAAGGATTTAAGGGTCACCTTTAGCAAACCATAGAAAGGGAGGCCAGGTGGAACACAGTACCTTTAAAGTTGAGGAAGCTCCAGCGGTGGCAGTTGTTCCTGGCAGTGGGTGCAGTTCGTGGTTTCGACCAGGGGAAGAGAAGATCTCGTCGAGGAGGAAACTTGGAGTTGTTGCACTGCCCAGGGAAGAGACCAACCGCAGAGTTCGTCGGTTAAAAGGTGCGTTCCTGTTATTCGCGGTCACAGTGGTGAAGCTTGGCTATCCGGCCGCCGGGGTGCTTGACATAGGCGATTGGACCAAGAGACGTCCTGGAAGGCAAAATGGCAAAGTGGTTGATCCCACCAGCTCTGAGGAACAACACTCTTTCAGCAGATATTCTCTTGTTGTCAGGAAAGTGGTGAGGTCGTTGCAGCAGGGCTCCACCAGTGGTGTCGTCGTTGCAGATGGCTCAGCTTCTCTACTCTTCGGATTTCTTAGGTCCTGTGGCGACTTCTGAAGTTCCAGTCCCAAAAGCCCTGCTTTTATGCAGAGAAACCCCCATTCAACAGCCTAGCTGTCACTCATACATGCCAAGTGGTGAGCCGGGCGGCTCAGCACTGGGCCAATCAGAACAGCGTGCGACTTGAGTTGCTAAGGCAACGCGGTCCAGGGTGCCAATTCCCCCACCCACACATCCTGTGGAACCCAGACAGAGTGGCACCAGTTGGAGGGCTTCTGTGGAGAAGCCCGCCAAAAAGTGGAACAAAGGGCCTGAGCTTGGTTGGAGTTAGAGATGGACACAAACGCCATTTTAGAAAAAAGAGTTCTGGCGAAAAGACCCAACCGGTGATTTTATATTAAATAAATAAACCAGCAGCATCTTTAACATTGCACCAAAAAAGTGGTGCGTTTAAAATCAAAGGGAAAATCCCATAGGAAATATTCCCGTGGAATATTTTGCGTGGTAACCACTGCCACCAGCCAGAAACTTGACAAGGGGGGGGCTGGACAGTGCCCCCTTGGAAACAGACCCAGGGGCAATCAAATTAACCCCTTCCAGTACTTCCATAATATGATGGTTTGTACTGGTTCTGTTCACAATTTTGACTAGTAAAGTCAACGGTGACTTAACATGCCCTGGGAGACAGTAGTCAGTCCCAGGGTATGGAGTCTATGTTTGGGGGTCACTAAGACACCCCTGTGTTACTGCACTGAGGGTGCTGTGTAACACATACACTAAAACAGATGATACCCTATGGAGTAAAAAAAAAAACATAGCCCATAAGCACAAAATAAGTCAAAGACCTACCTCAAATCATGCCTAAGAGTGGGAGGAAAAGAGTCTCACTCTTAGCAGGAGAAAAAGGAAAAAAAATCCAGCAAAGCTGCTGGGGGGACTCACTAGGTTTGGGAAATTAGCCTTATAAGAGAATTCTCCTTAACACCTGTTCCTTCTCTTCCTCCTTGTTTTTCTCTTCCTTTCTTTTATTCTTCCCTTTGAATATTGCTGGTCCATCTCCAGCATAGTCTGTTGTGCTTGATCCATATATTTTGGATGCTGTTGATGCTCCTACGGCTCCGATTCCTCTTCTAATGCTCCATCCACTGCATTGGCTAATCATCTAAATTCCTCAAGGGTCGATTCTGATAATGGGGCATCATCGAAGGGGTGGTTTAACTCCTCTGATAAATCTTTCCCCTCTTTTCCCCTTTGCGCTTGCCATCCGATTTTCATTTGGGTGAGCAGCTCTTGTAGGAGTATTTTGTTTTCTTCCTCCTCTTTTCTCCTTGAGATCAATGCTTGATGGATGGCTGAAATGTCTAAACCTTGTTTGGCCAATTCCAAGCATAACACCTTTATCCACGGCACAAGACTAACGATGATATTACAACCCACCAAAGCGGAGTCCAAACTTGCTATTTCCTTGGTGAGTTCTAAGGGGATCCATGCTTGTACCTGGACTTCAGTTTTAAGAAGTTCAAATAAGGAGACCAAAGAGTTGAGGACAAACTTTAATGCTGGGTTTGTCGCTTCATTTGAGCATGGCATTCCTGTTTGGTCACTACTACTCTGTGCTTGAATTGGGTCTGATGAAGAACCCAATTCTCGGTCTTCTTCCTGTATTTCACCTTCGTCAATACCATTATTCTCCCTTTCCCCCGCCTGACATACTAAGATGCCGTTTGGCGTTGATCGTTGTGCTCCCGGGTGAGTAGATGTCTCCTTGTTAATTAACTGGTTCTCCATATTAGCTTCATCCTGTTCTGACAGAATACACAACATATTCAAGAGCTCCTGTTCCTCCATGCCTTTGGGTTTTGTTTTATGAAAGTGATCATCTTTTTTTTTGTGGTGAGTGTATACTCCATTCCTTGCTTCCAGGATTGGATTATTGGGTGGTTCACCCAGTCTCCAGCCCTGGCCGGGATCTGTAGGGGGCTTATGTTTACATGGATTTGCGTCTGAATTTGAATTGGCTAGCCGTCTTCAGCCCTTTTGATGGTCGCAACATCTTGTTGCTCTTTGTCATTTAAGGTCTCTTGTTGTTCAGAGTAGGACCCGTCCCATTCTGGGCACCTAGGATAATTTTTTGTTAATGTACTGCAGAGTTTAATTTTTTGGGTTTTTGATTTCCCTTTTTATTTTATTTAATTTTGTTCTTTTTGGTTAATTTTTCAATTTTTATTTTGGATTATGCGTATCACCTTTTTCTTCCTTTTCCCTTCTAATATGATAATAGCTTAATTGTTTGCTCCCAGGTTGTCCCAAGGTCACTGCCCTTCTTTGATCAGTTGCTTCTTAAATGTCTTCCTTAAGGCTTTTGCCTTAGGAGGACAGTTCTGCTTCTAGGGAAAGCCCTTATCAGATGTTTGCTATATCTTGAATTGGTGCTAATCCGCTTATGGGCAGGTGAAATAGCTGTTAATCTTTCATCACAACCCCCTATCCCCCCATGTGGGTCTTCCCAAAGTACCTAGAGTTGAGTGGTGTCGCGGGATCTGTATAGCTGTAAATCCAGAATCCCTGAGCCAAATCCACTCTCCTTGCCTTCTTTTCTCGTTCCTCAGTATTTCCGCTCTGCCTTTTCGATGAAGAGAAGGCTTTAGTCGATCTGTCTTAAATATACAACGCCTGGATTGCACCACCTAGCCTTCTGCTGAGTCTGGCATATTCAGGGAGAAACCCGAAGATTGGGTAAGCTGCACAGGAGGTTGGTAGACTATTGGTCTAAGGTGGTAGCTCAAAGGCTTCAAGGAGCCTGCAAGTCGCAACCAGAATTCCCCGTAGGGAAAAGTGGCCCGCCACCCCTCCTTAGGCTAGCTATTCAGCTGTCCACACGCTGGCATCAAAACACCAATCTGATTGCCCCCAGTTGGGGGATACAGTGGGCGTATGAGTGAGCAAATGTACATGATTTAAAAGTCACCCCAATCCCCACTCAGCACACAGTACTGGTGACGCTAACACTGGTCGTGGCAAAGAACCACAGGCTAAAATAACAGCAAAGCTGGTACTGTTACGTTCCAATGCGAGTTTTAAAAGTGTTTACAAATGAGCTAATTACAGACTTATCTACTGCGCAGATACTGGGGGCTGCAGATACTGGGGACTGTTGTGGTGGCCCCCCCCCTGCTCTAGATTAACAGCAGGGAGTATGTTTTCCAGCGGCTCTGTGGCTCTGCAGGTCTGCGTCGTCCCCGCTGCCACTCGGTTGATTTCTCAATAGATAACTCAGAACAGGGTGTCGAGCGTATAGAGCTCTTGAGCACAGGCCCTCTGGCAACTCAGCTGCAGCAGCGTCCCACGCATCCAGCAGAGTCCGTCGCCTTCCCCTCAAATAATGAGAAAAAAGGACCTGCAGTCTGAGTCAAGCCGCACTGTGTCTCGGGAAACAGGAACAAGCTCTCGCACACAGCCGCTTCTGACTCAACTCTTTATAAGGTGTGCCTATGGTAACTTTTTATATTAGGACCTACTGGGTTAATTTCAACAAGATAATGTTTACTCAAGAAACCCTTTGTAATTAGGTTATTTTTCTTCAGGACTCCTTTTTGCATTGGTTACTCCAATACAGTATAAAAGAAATGTTCTTCAATTTTTCTTTCATGATTTTAAACTGACCTTTGTGCACACATTTTAGGCTTATTCACAGTATTTTTTATTTTACGTAAACGCACATAGTCATTTTTTTCATAGGTTTAATCCACCAAAGAGATTTGTGCCTCAGCAAACAGGCATGGACAGCTAGAGTATCGTCCGTTTGTTTTCACAGTTCTATTTCCTGGATTAGTGCATTTCAGGTAGACTCCATATACAAATTAATTCAAATTGTTTATAATCTGAATTTGACAAAAAGTGGTGCCCGCTCACACCGCCCAAATGATACAGAAGTATCCCCATTGCACCGCAATTGTAAGATGCTGTGTGCAATGTTAAAAAGTTACATAAGTATAAAAGCTAAAAGGGAAAAAGTTTCCCAGTACTGATAGTCTGAAGAACTGATCAGGGTCCGCATAAATAATTATCAAAAGGAAGGGGAAGTGAAGCTGAAGGTTTTACTTGCCCTCAAAAAGTCAAAACAGGTTAAAAACAAACCAAAAACACTGAGGGGTCCATAGAAACTATAGAGGAAAAGTTGCCAAAAGAGAAATCTTGTCTAAAACTCGCACCCCCCAGGACTAGGGACAGTGGGATCCAATCCACCCTGGATGGGTTTCCTGTTCCTGTCAGTTATAGATCCTGGATAGACCATCAACACTGCTATGTTGTGCACTTGGACTATGCTCATTGGTGAAGACAAACTCTTGAAAGCTTATGGACCACCCGAGCAATTTAGGATTCTCTCCTGCCATGTTCATAAGCCACTTTAAGGGTTTATGGTCAGTTTGCATTGTGAAGCGAGTCCCCAAAGAGGTAGGTTCTCAGGTTCCGAAGAGCCCACACTATGGAAAATATTCTTTTTCCACAGTATCCCACCTGAGCTTTTGGTCCTTAAGCTGGGGACTAACATATATAGAATGTTCCTGGCTTTTGTCATCCAACTGTAAACAACAGCATCTATCCTAGTGTCCAAGGCATGTGGTCTGTACAATAAAAAGTCTGATAGTCAGGTGCCCTGAGAACAGGGGCCTGACAAAGGGAATCCTTAAAGCCTTGGAAGGACTTCTCACAATCCTAGGTCCAAGTGACTTTCTTAAGAATTGTGAGAGCAGTCGGAGGGGCAGCTATGGTTCCATAGTGTGCCATTAAGTTTCTGCAATACCCAGCAAGGCCTAGAAATGCTGTCACCTGGGTTTGGGTTGTGGGGGTTGCCCAGTCTTGTACAGCCTGTACGTTGGATGGAAATAAGCAGAAGGTTGACCCCCTACAAACCTCATGCCCAAGGTAGGTTACTGAACTCTGACCAATCTGGCACACGATGGCCATTATGGTCCGATGGGCCTGCTGAAGAGTCTGTAACACAATCCCAATGTGTCTTTCATGTTCTTCTCAAGTAGGGCTTAAAACTGCTATATTGTCCAAACAGACCATACTTAATTCATCCAACCTATTCAGGACATGATTGAGCAAACTTAGAAAAGTGGCAGGTGCATTCTTTAAGCCGAAGAGCATTCATCCATGTCCCTCTGGTCTTGAGAATGCAGTGTTCTCCTTGGCATGTTCTGTCAGGGATATTTGCCAATACCCTGCAAGGTCAAACGTGCTAAAGTACTTGGCAGCACCTACCTTGTCCACTAACTCAGTTTGTGGAAGGGGATGTACATGTCTGGTTGACAGCATTAAGAGCGCTACCATGCAAGTGCATGACCTTATATATGATGTAGTAAGGCAGAAAGACGGTTAAAAGTTATAAACAAAGTATTGGGAGAAACCTTACTGTATTCTCCCACCTACTCCCCCAGCATCTTCCATTTAGGTCGCCAGGGAAGGGCCATCACTTTTGGATCCCGACCCTGGGGGTGGACGAGCGAGGATCACCCGAGTGGGCGGGGGGGTCATAGGGGATTGGGAGGAGAATACCAAAGGGCGAGACATGGTATCCCCTCATTCCCTAGTATACAACAACCCACTCTGCCTCAGCCCTAATGGGGTATTTTCAATCACACCCCCATCTCCCTTTCCCCATTTCCAACAAGTACTAGGACATGGAAGAGGTCAGAGAATAATGAAGATTGCCCATAGCAACAATATAGGGATCCAAAGTGAGGCCTACCATCTAACACCTTTGAATTGTCGCACTAATAGATTCAGGTAAGGTCAGGTACTTTTACCGAACTGTGCACACCCGACTCCAATTGACTCTCACATGCAGTATATGATAATTCTGCCAGGGTCATTAAGTGAACTGGGATTGCTGGATGGAAACAGGTGGTCACGGAGCAGAAGACTGCAAGGAGAGGAGCCCAGAAGGACCGGTGGGGGGGGGGGGGGTGTGTGCGTGGGGGGTGGTGGTGTGGTGTGTGCGTGGGGGGTGGTGGTGGTGTGGTGTGTGCGTGGGGGGTGGTGGTGTGGTGTGTGCGTTTGTGGTGTGAGTGAGTGAGTGAGAAAAGGCACTCTATCAGTCTTGTTTAGGCCAGTGCTTGCATTCCTCTGGGATGTGTGAAGATCCCAGGGGTGTCTGGGGGTCAGGTGGTGAGACCCTGACCTCGGTCCAAACCCATTTGAACTGACTGGACCCGCCTGCCGGCGTCGCGCTGTTGATGAGTTTCATGAAGCAGAGAGAACCTCGGTAGCGTACAGGTGGCCCGAGGGGGAGCAGGAGCACTGTGAAAGGAAGAGTCCAGTGAGCGAAAGCGGGAAAGAAAGAAAAGCAGAAAAAGGCAAGGCGGAGCAGGCGACAGTTTGATAGCGGCAAGAGAAAGAAAGCGGAATGGCAGTGAAAGGTGCGCTAGTGGTGCAGAAGTAAAGACTGAAAGAGCAAGTGTGCCGACGGCACAAAAGCAGCTAAGAGGGGGTGTGTGTGGCCCAAAAATAAGGAGAGGACAAAAGTAGAGTTCTATCAGACCATACACCTCTCCGACTGCTATGGCAGTATGTGCCCCCGAGATCCCCAATAACCATGTGGAGACTTATGAGCGAATCCCTGCGTGACATACCCTGGCGAGATCACATTAAAAATAGCATTCATGAGTATGTTACGCTTAACACGGGCAGTGTCCCCAGTGCTGGAATCCTATGGGAAGCTCTTAAGTCATCATTAGGGATACCGCCATCGCAACATCCAGTAATGTTCAGACTTTGATAAGCAGGGAACTACGCTCCGCAGAGGAAGAGTTACAAACGTTGGAACAGTCCCACGTGGGCCAAAATGGCACAGATGTAAAAGTGTCAGGTTTCACCGTCAGGCTTCTATGTTTTTAGTTTTTACCGTAAATATTTTGTTTTTTCAATTTCTTCAACTATTGAGATTGGTTGTCCTTAATTCCTATCGTTTAGAGCGAGTTCCCCAAGCCATCATGGTGCTGAGGAGGCTGGGACTTGATTGGATGTGAAGATTCCGCAAGCTGTTTGGAGGTTGAGAGTGCTTAGGAGCTGCAGGAGAATTCTAAACTGCCTTTCATTGTCCCCTCCTTAAAAGGAAGGTCCTGTTTGTTGAATCTCTTGAGTAAGGCCCATTTTAATCTCTTGAATCCAATCCAGGTTGATGAAGTTGCAGGTTTGAATCTAGGTCTACGTGGGACAAGATAAACAGTTTAACTGGTGGGAGCACAGTGCTCTGGTTCTTAAAGAAAATGTATCTAAGTCAGTGATCACTCTACAGATTATCTGCGCAATTGCTAACAGACAAGAAGTGGCTGCCAAGATTAATTTTGATTATCTGTTTTTTATTTTAGGTAATTAGTCAGGTCATTCTTGCTGTACTTGCGGAAGCTTATTTGGTTCCAAAAGGATTGGACTCCGAGTTAAGCTAGGAAAATACTGTGGCACAAATTCTAAATAAACTGTATAGTAACCTGATGCTTCTGAAAAGCATTCACCTTTGTGAGGTGAGCGCCGATAGCACAAACTTCGTGCGATGATAAATCCGTTTTGTTTTGAAGATAAGCGTTGGATAATCCGATGCGCGCACGGCCCTTCTCTTTTTATTGCCGCTTGTTTCACCCGTGTAAAAAAAGGCAATGAAGTGTGCTTCATCACGCATGCGCAGCGGCAAACATTGCCTTTCTTTTTGCCACCGCCGCGCATTAATGTTCAGGTGTTAGTGTTTCTTAGTGCGGAACACTTCAGATAACTTTCCAGGCATAGTCTGTGAAGCGGGTCAACCGCTGGCAACAGTCGGAAGCTGTAAATACTTCAGTAAAGCTACAAACGTTTCTCCGTGCGCATGCTCTCAAGACTAGTGTCTGCAAGGCAGAGAGCAGTGTGCAACAACCATTCCAATCCTTGTTAAATGACCATTGAAGTTGAACAGTTTAAGCCTTTGAGGAGTGTTCTTGATAAAAGAAAAAGCAGTAAAAACTCCTTGCGAAATAAGACTCTTTTCTTCTGGAAAGAACACTTCATCTAAGACGTAAAGTCAGTTCAAAAACACTTTAACTGTGACTTCAAAAGGCATGCTTGAGAACTTGTTTCCTTCTAGAAAAGCAGCATTTAATCCAAGGGTACAGTTTACCAATTTGCAACTTGGATACACTTATGAATACGCATCCTATTTGGAGAAAGGTTCAGACTCTTAAATACAGCCAATTCAAAAGAAGTTTCCATTTAAGTTTTAATGCCGATTAGGATACTGCTGGGAGCTTCTGAAATCCCACCTCCCAGATACCAAGGGAGGCATAACGGGTATAGAAAACCACTGGCGAACTTTGGTGGGGGATTTTGGCTTGAAAGATTATAATTTCTCTTGTTTTCTCATCCTCTGCAGACTTCTGCCGTTACCATCCAGTAGTTGACTACACACCTAAAAGGGACTGTGGGGCTCAGCAGCTCCGGCGGACCAAGATACAGGACAAGAAGCAACAGCGTTAAGGAAGAAGTGCATAGCATGTTGGGAAAGACTGGGCAAACACAATTACTCTAAATACGTTGCAAGGCAACAAAGAGGGGGACAAGCCGGGTAGGTTGCTAGCCTGGTTTTATAAAAGGGAAGAAAACCAGAGTCCCATACACTCGATACGCATGCGGAATGGTGACCTATGTCATACCCTGCCGGGAATCAAAGCAGCCTTTAAAGAATTTTATCATACCCTTTTATCAGGAAGGGACCCAGATATCACACGCGCATAACAAGAAGTGCTAGATGGGATAGAACTCCCTTGTTTAAGCCAAGGCACGATTGATAGTTTGGAAGTACCAAACACATTAGATTAAATAAGGTGCATGATTAGATCATTGCCTACGGGTAAGACCCCCAGGTTCGAACGGCCTGCCAGGCGAGTTCTATAAAGAATATGCAGAGTAATTGGCCCCTCAGCTCTTGAATGCATTTAATGACTCCTATGAAACAGGAGTTCTCCCTCTCAGCCTGAGGGACTCCATTATTTGCCTTCTCAAGCCCCGCAAACCACCAGCGGCATGCAGCTCATACAGGCCTTTATCCATGCTCAAGACAATAAGATACTGGCGAATCGACTGAAAAGGGGGATCCAAATGATTACACATTCCAACCAGACTGGTTACGTGCCAGGTAGAAGTGTGGTCTGGAATCTGCGGCTGTTGCACCATGTGACAGATACAGAACTGGAGCAGAAAAGATTAGAGACCCAAGCGCTATATACTCGAAATAAATGCCAAATTTTAGGCACATATGCAATTATGGACAAATCGCAACAGGTGAATGTGGGTGAGGGTATGCTGCTTAATACACCACAATACAATACATATCCAGGCGCAAATACATTCACACTGCGCATATGTCAAATTTTAAGTGTGAGGTCACAAAAACGATTTATTGAGTTCCAAGTCAGCCTGACATGTGTTTCGAGCCAATGCTCTACTTCTGAGGCTTCTGCGCTCTTAGATTCTTTCACATATCACTTGATATTGTGCATCAGTCATGATATCCTAATGCATATCTCCATTTCCTTGCAATTGCGGTACAAAGGAGTCTTGCCTTGACGCATAATGGACCATTGTCAAGGGATGTGATAGATAGTAGGGCGTCCTGGGAGAACCCTTGTGCAATAGTAACGCTCAACGCTGCAAAGGCGTTTGATTAGCTGAGATGGGAATGGCCTTATGCAAAGTTGCGCAGGTTCGGCTTTGGACAGATGTACATAAGATGGGTGCGGCCGGTAGATATACAATAGGTTTATTTATATAGCACCTATACACATTGTGTTTCAAAGCACTTCAAGGCAATGGAGGGAAGAAGTGAAAATACAATGACATTCTTACAGGCCATGAACAGTAAGTAAGTGAAATCAACTATCATACTCGGCCCGACGACATTTCAGACAGTGCAAGACTAAGACCGATAAGGAAGGGAGGGGGAGAGTGGGAAGGAAACTGACACAGCCAGGCGACTACCGTACAAGGGCGGACGACATTTATGGTAGAGATGGAGAAAAACAAAAGGTGAGGGAGAGGGGTGCAGAAAGCGAGGGGAGGAACAAAACAAGCGACTATGGTACTAGGTCTGACGACATTTCAAATCGTGCTGAAGGGGAGTTTGGGGGGACAAGTAAGGGGAACGGGGACGAGACAGACGAGGTTGCTATCATAATAGGTCCAGGGACAAATTTGATATATTAAGTGCATAGAAGAAATTAAGGGGAGGAGGGGAGGATATGGGAAAAGGGAGAAATTAACAGTTACTCACCGTAGTGACTAACGTACTCTTAGTCTATAGTCCTCTTTCCTCCATAATGTATGGGGCGTCCCTCGTGAGGTACGGGAGACAACCTTTTTCACTAGAAAAAATCATCTTCCCCTTTAAATTAAGAGGCACGCGGGGGCACAGCCCTGGGAGCATGCACTCGCCTGACTCCGCCCCCCCAGTGGCACTCCTCAGTCCCCATTGACGCGTCGACAATGACAGGCCTTGCTTAATGATGACACCAGTATTATTAGGGGGGAGGATGGTGGGACGTATGGAGGAAAGGAGACTATAGACTAAGAGTACGTTAGTTGCTACGGTGAGTAACTTCTAATTACCCTTACGTCCCATCCCTTTTCCTCCATATTGTATGGGCGATTACAACTGAATGTAGCCCCATGGTGGAGAGGAGCCCCTCCAGAAGAAAACAGGTTTCTTAGAACCACCTGCCCGAATGCCGAATCTGACCTAGAGGCGGCGTCCAAACAGTAGCGTTTACAGAAAGCCGAAGGGGTGGCCCAGAAAGCCGCCCTGCTGATGACCTGCCACGGCACATGCCGTTGGAACGCGATGGCCGTGGCTATGACTGCATGGGCATGTAAGTTAGCTGGCACTGGTTTGCGCTGCCCTCTTATAGGTCTCCTTGATGGCCACAATCATCCCCTTGCTGCAGAGGCCCTGGAGGCCAGATAACCGAGCCTTGGCCCACCGAAAGTGACAAACAAGTCAGAAGTCCTTGGTTCTGTCCAAGTAGTATTTCAGCGCACATATGACCTCCAGACTGCGCAAGACTCTGAGGCTTGTTCTTGGGGTCGGCAAAGAAAGTGAGTAAGACTATTTCCTCATTGACTCTGCAAGCTGAGGTGAGGACCACCCAGTCTGCTGAGCCTGTCTACTTCGAGGTTGAATTCCCCGGGAGGTGGACAGCCATGATGTAAATGTAATTCTCCAGAGCCCATTTCCACATGCTGGTGGAGTTGTCTGTCTGGATAAGAACTGTCTTGCCCTAGATAAGAGGGAGAAAGGCCTTGAGAGCCAAACATATGTCCTTCAAGTCCGTTGTGACCTGAGGGGCCAGCCGCCGGAAGGGCTTGCCCTGTCTCAGGTTGAAGTATGCAGACCACCTGTGGAGGTCCGAAAGGAGAAAGGGCGGAGTGTTGACTGGTTCCTCTTGGGACCCCTTCTCCCGATTCCATGAGGCTGCGAAGAGCAGCTGTAATCTCTGCATCCTGAGTCTTGTGTGGGTGACGGCCAAAAGGATCGCGGCCATAAGCCCCAGTAGGTGTTGGTACCACCAGGCCGAGGTCATGGGCCTGGAGAGGAAGTGAGCTGTAGCTCTCTTGATGGCCGCAATCTTGTGTCCAAGGGAAAGACTCTCACAGACCTTGTGTCCCAGATGAGGCCCAAGAAGGTCCGGCTCTGCGTGGGCTGCAGCGGAGAATTCTTGAGATTGATAGTGAACCCCAGCTAGTGGAGTGTGTTCATCAGTGCAGAGGCAGTATGGGTAGACGTGGTGGCCCTAGGCCCGGAGGAGGGCTACCACTGCATTAATCAACCGGAGGGCCGCATTGAGGCCAGAGGGTAGCATCTTGTATTGGAAATCGAAGCCCATGATCCTAAAGCGCAGTAAGGAATGATGCAGCTGCCAAATCGGGACGTGTAGGTAAGTGTCCTTCAGATCAAGGGAGCACATCCAGTCTCCCCCGTACAGTGTTTCTGCAATAAGAGCTGGCGTAACCATCTTGAATTTTTGCAGAGGGAGGGAGAGATTCTGGGTGGAAAGGTCCAACACAACTCTCAGGCCAGCCTGGTTCTTCTATGTGGCGAAAATCCTGGAATAAAAGCCCAAGCCTCGCTGGGAGGTTGGGACTTTTTCCACATCCTGGCTCTAGACAAGTGACACGATCTCCGCCAGCAGAGTTGCTGTCCCAATCTGTGGGAGGGGAGGGCGGAGAGGAAGGTACCGACAGGCGCTACACCGTGGAGACTACCGAGAGGATGCAGGGGTCTGAAAAATTCCTTGCCCCCCGCCTCCCACTACCTTTTTTGGTTTCCTCCGATGCTGATTCGGGAGAACGGTCCGGTTGTCTGGACCTCCGTTCCTGGAATCCTCGAAACCCACCAAATGCCAGCCCCTTGTCGGAGCGTTGCTGAGACTGGGTGTAGGCCTTGGGCGTGGCCTTTGTAAGAATAGAGAAAGACTGTGGTTTGCAAGCAGTTCTTTTTAACTAATTCCTCTTCCGTGATGGAGTGGAAGAGGTCACTGCCCTCGAAGGGAAGGTCCAATATGCGTTTCTGGACATCGGGATTAACCTTAGTAGCCCGGAGCCAGGCCATCCTTCTCATGTCCGTGGCCATGCAGATGGCCTGGGCAGAGGTATGGATGTGGGCCACAGTGAACTCCCTAATGTCTTGCGCTACCAGCCTGGATTCTCCTACTCCCGCCATGAAGTGAGCTTGGCTCTGTCCCGGAGGTTCTGGGAGGAAGTCCGCCATGTCCCGCCAGAGCCCTGGGTTAGCGGCTGCCAACATGGCATCTGCGTTGGTCTGCCGCAGGTGCAAGGAAGCGTTTGAGTACAGCTTCTTCCGGTACGCCGCCAAGATCTTCTCCTCCTTGCCTAGCAGTGTCGAGGACGAGGTGTCCGAGGACAACTGAGGCTTTGAATAGTGTGACGCAGCAGCTATCACAGAAGAGTGTGGTTGAGGATGCGATGAAAGCAAGAGTGTCCTCCTCCATCTGCCTGTACTTGGCGTAGAGGTGCCGATTGACAGGCTGGACCGAGTGCGGCTTGAGCTACCTTTTCTTGGTCAGGGCATCTACGTCTTTCTGCATCGGGATCCCCGTATTGGTAGGGGGTATTAGGGTGAGGACTTCTGCTAAGACCCCCTACTGGGGCTGCTCTAACTTGGGCTGAGGAAGGGCCAAATACTCTGCCAAACCTGCAAGGCATTCGTGGAAGGCCCTGGCTGAAAATGGCGTGTCGGGGTCCTCCTCCGCATTCGTGTCCGCCAGGATGGGGGGGTCCGGAGCTGGTGGAGGAGTGCTGGGCGCCGTGGGCTGCAGATCAAGGACCGGAGATGGTGGCTGCTGCGGCGGCTGGTGTGGAACCGCCTGTACTGTGGGAGGCAGGGAAGCTGGAATCGGAAGAGTCAGCTGGGGCAGTAGCGTCTGAGCTGGGGCCTGTGGCACCAGAGCCTTCAGATGAATGACTATGGGTGCCGGTGGGGTAACCTTAGGGACCATGTCTCTGACGGCATCCCAGAGGATGGCCCCCATCTGGGGTGTTCGCATCAGTCCTAGGAACCTTTCGAAGAACCCGTCTTCGGAGGCTGAAGTGGTGGCAGGTGATATTGACGGAGTGGCCAAGGGCAGCTGGGGCCAGGGCACACTCTGCCTGGGGTGCAGGGGAAACCTGCGCTGCTGTTGGATAAACTGTAGGCCACGCACCTGGCTGACACGAGTCCCACCTTGCGACTCTTTCCTTCACCTGCTCCGCAAGAGGGGGTATCAGCTGAGCAGCCATCTTGAATGGCACGGCAGCCATTTTGTCACGCTGCATGCCACATGCCGAAGTCGTGGTGCCTGGCCCGCTGGAACCAGCCCCATCCAAGACGCTTAGTGTTGGAACAAAAGGCCTATCCCGCCCCTCAGGCCTTGACCTGGAAAGCGTATTGCCCTCGGCAGAGGTATCAGTAGTGCTGCGTGAAGGCACCCCCTTGGACATATTGCCGGTACTAGGGCATTGCCCCTCAGGAGTAACCCCAGTAAAAGAACCTTGCGGTCCCTCAGCACTGACACTGGAAGGATCCGTAGACCCCTCGGCCGTTGAGGCCGGTAGCTGGACTAACCTCGGTACGTTTGCCGGTACTAGGGCGTTGCCCCTCGGGAGTAATCCCGGTATTTCTGGGCGAGACCTGTAGGCGTTTCGCACTCAGCTGATCTGCCAGTAGAACTGCGTATAGGCGCCCCCTCTGACATGTTGTCGGCACTAGGGCGTGGCCCCTCGGGTGAAGACCCGGTAAAAGAACCTTCCTGTCCCTCAGCACTGTCACTGGGAGGGTCCACTGACCCCTCTGTCTCCCAGCCGGAAGCTGACTTAGCTTCTGTACTCATGCTGGCATGAGCACGGATGACTCCCTGTAAGGAGTCTCCATTGCAGGGTCCGCTGGAAAAGAGTGGCCCTACCTTGGGCCTGGAAGGATGATTGCCGAGGTCCTTCAGGTGATCTGGAGGCAATCTCTGGAAGAGCTCCCTCCACCTGGCTAGTCCCTCGAGGAAAGCGCGTTGCACGCGGTACCAGCTTGCCAGGCGTGGTCTGGGCAAGGCAATGTAGGCATTGGGTGTGGAGTTCTGAAGTTGGAAAGAGTCTTTCGAAGGATGTACACCTGCTGAGCCCTGTAGAAGTCAACATGCGCCAGGGAGGACAGAGAACCTGAATTATAAAAAGAATTATCCGCGCATGGA
Organism: Ambystoma mexicanum; assembly: GCF_040938575.1. Taxonomy (NCBI): domain Eukaryota; kingdom Metazoa; phylum Chordata; class Amphibia; order Caudata; family Ambystomatidae; genus Ambystoma; species Ambystoma mexicanum. The sequence continues at coordinate 273,809,662 of NC_090931.1, read as the reverse complement.
ATTACATGGCCGAAGCCAAACCCAGGAGCGCTGGTGAATTAGGCCCATTCCCATCGACCCGGAAAAGGGGACTGGGGAGTGGCGCTGGTGGGCGGAGTCAGGCGAATGCATGCTCCCAGGTCCGCGCCTCTAAATTTAAAGCGAAAGAAGATTATTCTGGTTAAAAAGGTTCCGTCTCCCGTCCCTCGCTAGGGATGACCCATACAGTATTGAGGAAAGGGGACAGAACGTAAGAGTAAGGGAGAGGAGAGAACAGAGTAAGCAGTCAAAAAGAGTGGAGAAGCAAATACAATTGCAGAAGTCAGCAGTAATACATAATGTTGCAAGCCAGGATTCAGGGCCACCATGAGTACAAGATGCAAAGGAAGTCCAGCATGAGAGTTGAGAAAGGGTGACGCACCGTGAATCAAAGTCCATAAAAGTCAAATCCAGCATTGGCCACTAGACAGTGATGGTGATGGTGATACCACAATTTATCAGGATAGACTCCTGCAGAAGTAGGCTGGAAAGGGTGGGGTGGGGTGGGAGAGCAGGGTTGAAGAATAAAGCAAAACAGGCAACACCTGTGTACGAGAAGGGTGGGGGGCACAAAGGAACATCACAGGGGGACCAGAGGTGCTGGGGATGGCCTGTGGAGACAGAGGGAATAAACACATGTTGGTGCATGCTTACCTGCTGTCTGAGCAGGGGGTTGGGCCCTGGGTCCTCCTGGTCCAAACAGGTCCAAACAGAAATTGCCCTTTTTTCCATCAGCCCTCCGGACCAGGAGGACCCAGGGTGAGAGACGACCTTGATCTAAGAGTTAAGAACAAAAAGAAAGAGGCAGTGGTAAGAAGGTGGGTGGTGCCTAGGCCAGGTGACCTACAACCACTTGCACCTGCTCCCCATCTGCAAAAGGAAAAGAGGCTGGAGGACTCCTTAAGAAGGGAAAAAGATCGACAACCAGGAAGGCACCAGGTCGGCAGGGCTTGCTAAGTGGGGAAAAAGAGAAGCAACCTGGAAGGTGGCAGGTGGGCGTAGCTTAGGCCAGGTGGCCTAGATTCACTTGCACCAGCTCCCCATCTGCGAGTAGCTAGAGTCAGGATAGGCAAACATCTCAGAATTGTGCGAGCTAGAAAAAAGGTACTAGGCAGGGGTACCCGCTGTCCCCATTGCTTTACATCTTGGCCATGGAACCGATAGCGCAGTACTTAAAGTCAGAATATACTGAGGCGGGTATAGTCATAGATGGTGTATACCACCTGATATCTATGCACGCTGCCAATACCTTACAAAACCCAGGGGACAACTTTGAGCTCATCATGGAAGCCCAGGCGTGGTTTGCGGAATTATCAGGCATCATGATTAGTATGGACAAGTCATCCCTGCTCCCAATTGCACGCTTATCCAACAAGGGACGGCACACGCTCCCAGTCTTGACACTGCAGTAGATGGTTGATACGTTTAGATACCTGGGAATCAATATTTACCGTGACCCATACTCATATTTACCAGCGTGCAGCCGGAAGTGCTTCCAGAAGTGTACCGGCTGTTGGGCTGCCAGTTACTGGACCTCTGCCTTTGGTTGACAGCGTTGAGTCGCTAAGACGGCAAGAGGGAGTTTTAGCTTTTTGAGTCCAGCAGCAACAGACTAAGTAATTAGGCAGTTTACATTGGTGCTCTGTCATCTTTGCTTTCTTTGCTTTTGCCGGTATTCATGCGCCAAACTCATTTTCCTCTCTTTCTACTTTGCAGTCCCGCCTGCTGGCCCGCCTCCTGACACGCCCCCAATTCAGCCTTGTTCTCACGCTTCTGCCATAAACACTCCGGTGCACGCGCATCTCGCACGCGCATCCGGAAGTGCTTCCAGAAGTGTACTGGCTGTTAGGCGGCTAGGTGCGGGTGTCGGGTTGCGGTTTGCTTATTTATTTTTCACTTATACACGTGTTATTCGTGACTAGGACTGCAAATGGAAGCTATATAATTCTGACCTGTCATGATATTTTTGTTTAACTGGCAGAGGTCTTGCTGCCTGGTCAATATTAGGGTGTAGTTAACGCCAAGCTATTTTGAAGAGAGCTAGTGAATTGTCTGGTCTCGTTTCCCATAGTAGCGTGCTAGACTGGTGAATTTGTTTGGAAATCCATATATAGACTATGATGGGGTCGCTACGCAGTGGTACATTTGTTAAATCACCCACTGTGCAAAAAAAGACATACACGTTGCTAAACCTGTCCACCGGTGAAAGTACTGACGTTCCGGAGGGTGGTAACAGACACAGCTTGCTCCCACTTTCCATGTCTTTAAACATGAACTCTGACAAGGGTGAACAGCCACCATCTGCCATTTCTAACTGAAAACCTAATGGCCTGGACCCAATTCCTCCATTAAAAAATTAGGGTAATGTTGATGCATCTAGCAAATTTGATTACCTGAATGCTCCATCTCAAAAAAGTTTTCTAAGCATGCATGATAATTTGGGTTCTCAGCCTATTATGAACTTAGAAGAGTGCGAAAATCACAGACCCCGGGCAGACACGTCTCTGTTGGCTCCCATTGTTTTTGCAGAGCTTGACAGAAGGGTGCGGCTCTCCAGGGGCCCCTCCACTCCGGCCAGGGCCAGAGGGGGTGGTGTTGATGTTAATCTTCACAAAGCAGTTTACCCCACGCCCTCATACTTAATTGAAGACAGCAGTTCAAGAAAACAAATATCTGACCCAGTTAAGATATTGGGAACACGGTCCGACTGTATGGGGGGGTGGGACAGAGCACCCCCAGCACTATTCCCCAAAAATGTTCTAGTCCCTCCTCCATGAATCATCCATCTATTCAGGAACATGAAGCCTCACATATAGCCGTCATTTGAGGGGCTTTTATATGGAAGATATTGCATCCACATATGCATCCTTTCCCATCCCGACAAGAATATTAAATCTTTTGGACAGGGGCCATGAGCGCACCCATACGGAGATTCAAGAACTAAGATTCTTGATAGTTCGAGAAAATAAGCAGATTGGAAGCCTTTGTTTTCGCCACGGAGTAGTGCGATCTCCTTTTGGGGAACAGCATAAAGTCCAAAAAAAAAAAAAAATCACTCATGATCAGACCTCTCAAGCTGAAGATGAGAAATAATTAGGGTTCAAATCTAATGCTGACGCTTTGGCGCATGGTGAGAAAGAGGAACAGGTAACCAATCTAATTGGTATGGAGGAATTAAAGAGTCTGGTCACCCTTAATGTAGAAAAATGTAAAAGCGTGGAGGTCCGGCTTGGCTTACTGCTGCCGGCGTCAAACTCAAGATCTTTAAACTATGCGGGCCAAACACTGAGATACCCTGTGACAACCCTGCTATAGATAGTCCATCTGCTTTGCTGAAGGCCATAGAAGGAGTTGGACAGATGCAAGAGGTTGGGGGAAATTTGGTAAGGATTCTACTTTGGAATCCGATGTTGCCCCCGTGAACCATATCTCTTGCAGAGAGGAGAATGCTTTCCAGGGCTCTTAAACGAAGGGCTATGATTTCTAGCTCAACAAATAAAACTTAACGTAAAACCCAAGAATTTACCCTCACTTAAGGTACAGAACACTAATATGAACATCAGAGATATCTGTGGGTTGTCCGCGGGAGAAGGTGTCTTTGACTTCACACAGTTGGATGAAGAAAGTCAAAAGGGACTGGATCTGAAGGAGACCCCGCCGCCCATGAAAAAAAGTACCGATGGTGTAATTGTTACAGCTGGTGCCAACTCTGCTATTGGTTCTGTGAAGGAGTATGGTGAAGCCACCAATACTCTGACAGAGGCAATGACCCATAAGGGCGCAAAGCTCACCTCAGTCAAACAAAATCCCCCCAAAAATGTACCTTAGAACAAAAAAAAAAAAAAAGGACAACTTAACCCTGGGCAACTCTAAAACTGAGGGCTCTATCGAAAGCCCAGGGATTAAAAAAATGTTCTGCCGAAAGCTAAAGTAATGACAAACATTGGATGGCAAAAGGCGGGGTTCTCCTAACACCCAAATGTCCCCCCCTCCACCCATCCACACAAATCCAATTAGTAAAAACTCTGAGTGGACCTAAAAATGAAACAGCTACGGAGGGGTGGAGCAGCTACTGATATTATGAATGCAACTCTCGTTCCTAGTGAGGACATTCAAATTCGAATACAGCAGGCCCTAACGAACCTTCTAGAACACTCAAAGTATGGTTTGCAATTACCAGCACACAAACAGGGTTTACAAAGAGGCTCCGCACATGGGTAACTTCGCTGAGAAGAGATCAGTTGCAGATAGCAAACTGATGTTACGGTCTGAGCAGAATCTGGCCATTATTGCCCCCCCAACTGAGTATCCCATTGAGGCACGGGGGTATGAGTGACGCCTGGTCCATCAGCGATGGATACCAGGCGATATTCTAAAGGAACCAAATCAGTGCGGAACCAACTAAATCACTTCCGCTTTAAACAACCCTGCGGAAACAATGAATGTGAGAACTGATCAGCAGAATGTGGGACGGCCACAAGAAACGGGAAAACATTACACTCAATATAAGGACTGGGAGGAGGGTCCTTGTGATGAGCGTACAACTGAGGGTGGCACTAAACATCCCTATATTCATGAGAAAAAGGAAACATGCAATCACATACAGGATCCTCGTCTAGAGTGGATTGGAGGCAGCCCCACTTTTTTGGATTATCCCAGTGTCATGCTGAACTTTATGTACACACAAGGCAGCCCACCATCACTTAAATCGGGAGCGGATCCTGTCTCTGTTTAGTGAAGTACCTAGATTATCCTTGATCTCCTCTGGAGATATTAAACTTGTTGATTACATTCATCCCATTAGGTATGATTATGTAAGGATAGTTTTTTATTTGACAACCATTTTGGAACTTGTTTTTTCGGAGATAGAGTCTTTGCAACATTTTGGTTTGGAACTCTTTAATGAGGTATTTCTAAAGTCATGGGACGGTGAGCAGGGGAGATACTCTAAAGAATCAAATGAGGGATCTCACCATACAAATAAAGAGAGGGATAATCAATTGATGTCCACTACAGAGCCAGACCTGATGTGGCTGGCAGACACTCAGAGACTAGCTCCAAAATTCACGCTTTCAAGGATAACCCCTAGAATGCCCGCCCTTTAATACTTTTGTCATGGAACTCTAGGGGCAATCGTGCGCTTAAGCAGTCCTCCACCAGTGTTGCACTCCTACACAATGCCAGTATTCTTTGTCTGCAGGAAACTTGGGCCCTTACCTCCCCCCGACCCCCCACCCCCATCACTTGATGGATTTTTTATACATCAAGAATTGGTAGTTAAGAAATCCAAAGGTTGACCCTTCTAGGGGACTTCTCATTGCAGTAAAAACTAACCACTATTCTAAAAGTATTAAGACATTCAAGATCTATAGGGGGTGTATTGCAATTCTGTCTTCCTGAATCTTTTGCTTACTCACTGATTATCAATGTGTATTGGTGTCCTGACTTTGACTTAAAGGAGTTCATGGCACTGATTGATTGTATTATTCAGGAATGCCTAGAGATGTGCAATACCCTAAATATTGTTATTGCAGGTGATTTTAATGCCGATTTGTGTTCAGGGAAATTTTGTGCGCACGATGGGCGCAGTCAAATTCTTGCAGATATTGGTTCTTCCCGGAATATCTTACAGGGAGCCACTTGGTTCCAATTTCTTACTGATTGGGGTTTACATTGTGTGAATAATCAATTGGGGGCCACCGAGGACCACAATAGATGGTCTAATGGGAGTATGTGCTCCGTTATAGACTATGGGCCTCATTACGACCCTGCCGGTCCAGAAAGAACGGTGGTGGTAAATTCGCCACCACTGTTATTTCCGGACCGGCTGATTAAGAGTCCTGCCGGCGGGAGGTGTCACTCCCGCCAGGTCTGACCTGGCGGGTTTACCATCAACCGCCTGCAGGCAGACATGGAAACACCAGCACCATAACAGCATGGTGCCGGTGTTTCCACTTCCCCATTCCCATGGAGTCCTATGGAACTCCATGGGAATGGGGATTAACAGAATTCTGCCTCCGGAATTACCGGGTCACCGGGGTTGTAATGCCTCGGTGATTCCGGCAATCACGGAGGCGGAATGGTCATACGAGTCTGGCGGTAACCTGCCGGAATTTCTGGCACGGTTAACGCCGGACTCGTAATGAGGCCCCATGTCTTTGTGAACATGATATTTAATCTAATTTCAGATTTCGTTTTGGTCTCAACAAATGACAGTGATCACAAAATGCTTAAAGCCTCTTTACAAGTACACCATGCTTCCCATATGGGGGCCTTTTCCCCATTGCTAGAACTTAATAATCCCTGTAATAGAATCATCTAGCACAGTGATAATATCTCTAAAGTTAATACAGTGTTCTTTCAAGATTATCAAAAGCACGGTTTTGATAAAAAGTTGACAATTGATATCCACAATGCTTTTGAGAAATATGTTAATTTCGTGATACTAAGCCCTTCGGGCATTAAGAAACAAACTACAGTCTGCAGTACTCACATGCACTCCTTTAGCCCAGCAATGCATAATCTTAAGAGAGAGAGTAATCAGGAAATTTGCTCACTCTTAAAAGGGCAAGGTAATAACACTCTTAGTGGCAGGTTGAAGACTGTCAAAACAAAATGTAAAATCAAGAGCAAGATTATTAAGGGCCAAACTTTATCAGAAGGACGCGTAAAATATGCATCTCTCTCTCTGCTTCTAATACCAGGAAATTTTGGACACCAATAAATAATAGAGGTGATGTCCAACTGAGAGCCCAAACTGTATGCATCTCCTCTGATGTTTGGGAAGGCCACTTTGGTACATTATATAGTTCACCTAATGTGAACTGGATTGTGCCACAGGATATTCAAATGTGCCTGTGGAACTTCCCCTTTACTCTGGCTTACAATCATAGAATGATCATTCGTTGTTCCGCTTCCTGGGCTCCTGGTCCTAATCTACTTGCTAACATGGTTCTTAAAGGCAACTCAAATTTGTGGGCTAAAATTTAGTTTTTTTTTTATTTAAGGGCATTGTAATTATTAGGGTAATTCCGAAGAGCTGGCATATGTCCGTTGTTGGCCCCATTTATACAAAAGGGTGATGGGTCCAGTCCTCTTAGCTATAGACCGATCGCCCTGCTGGATGCTGACTCCAAAATTTTAACTTCTATTATTTTGGAGTATATACATGACTGGATTAAGGAATTTAAGATTCAATCTCCTTTTCAATTTGGATTCAGGAAGCATGTGGGTACGGATGCAGGGGGTCTCCTGATCAATATTATGCAACAGGCATGGATAACGGGGAATTCACCTATTTACTTGGCATCTACTGACTTGACGTCTGCTTTTGATATGGTGAACAGAAGCATACTATGGACCAAACTTTACGCATTAGGTATGCCTGCCTCCCTGTTGTCCATTCTATACTACCTGCGTGAAGACACCAAAATCAAAGTGAGACTGAGTACAGATGGATCACTGTCAGAGGAAATTAAGGTACTCAACTACCTAAGACAAGGTTGTATTTTTGCCCCTACTGTTTTCAATCTGTACTTCTCCGATGTGGGCTCTCACCTAAAAGGAACATCTTTTGCACCGGTAGAGGGAGTTAAGGTTTTCTGGTCTGCCTACGCCGATGATGTAACATTGTACCATCATAGACCCATCGGCCTTCAAGTCTTCTCACCTCTTTTAAAGATTATATATGGGTAAATTCCCTAATAATCATACCAAAACTGTTATTCTCTGACTAACCTACAGGAAAAGTCCTAATAAATATTCCTGGTTCCTAGATAATGTAAAACTTCCAGTGAGCCATGCCATTGGATATTTGGGCTACCCTATCTTTGAAGATAAGAAAAAAGGTAAATGATTGCGATTATCTCGATAAGAAAATCAAACCTCTTATGTGTCAGCTGTGGAAAATTGACAAGTACGGGAAATTCACCTTGTTACCGTGCTTACGCATGTATAGAAATAAAATCGTGGCACAGTTTAGTTATGGTCTCGAGTTTGCACTGTTTTGGTGTAGGGAAGAAATCGCGAAGTATGAGGCACGCATTTTAAAATCTATGGTCAGATGTCTGGAGAAGTGTGTGCCTTCTGCTGCCATTCACTATGAACTGGGGCTTTCTTCCATACAAAGTACAATTAAATGGCGTAGGCTTGCGCTGTACAGGAAACTGCTTTCATGTAATGATACCAACCTATATGGAATTCTGCAAAGCGGGCTCCTGAATGGCAAGGTCTCTTCAAAGTTTCTTGTGGACATGGAAAGGGAAGCTCTTAAATCCCTAGATAAAGTGGAGGTCACCCATGAGCTACTGAATTCCAACCCCATGAAGGTCAAGAGCTTGCTCCTTCATTGGACTGGAACTCCACGGTTACAGAAGTTCAGAATAAGAAACTATATAGTCAACTTGCTTCTAATCTGAAAAAAATGGGTATCACTGAACCATATCTGCTCAAATTTCCCAGTAGATCGTGGAGGCAAGACTTTATGAGGTTCCGCTTCAATGTCCTTGGTATAGGCAAAATAATGGACATTAGGTCAGGAGCCCCCGATCTTGCACACATATGCAGATATTGCAAAAATGTGGTTCCTTCTTAAACTCAAACATATTTTGACAGAATGCAATGGTCTAAGGACAGAACAAATTAACTGTTTTTCTCAATTTGTTCCCAACACCGAGTGAGTGGATATGACTACTATGGCTAGATATTTTACATATGAATCGAATTAAGTTTCAACTAACAGTCCTCAGATACTTGAAGATGCATTGTGGACTGTAATTCTGGTCAAACGGCTAATTCTACTTGGTTGTGAATGAAATGTGCCTATTGAAACTCGAGGAAGTTGTTTCTGAAGTAAGAACTAAACAGTAACTTTGTTTGTTAGTAGGTTAATATAGGTTCTCTTCATTGAAACATCTAGATGTGAGTTACTGTTTTCGATCAATTATGCGGTGGTAGCCCAACAATATGTACTGAGTGTGAATATGTACATTTGTTTACAAGATGTAGTATTCTGTTTTATTCATTGTATGCACAGTCTGTGTACTGAGTAATGTAAGAGATTAAGGATCTATTTTCTTACATATTTTATGTATTTTAATTGTGTATTATTTTTTGTAAAGGTTACTGTGTAACCAAAAAAAATATAAAAATACTGTGACCCAGGGTCAGAACATGACACCCTGAACACCTTGGAAGGTATCAAGAACTGAGGTTCTGGAATAAATTGCCCCTCTAGGTAATGGGTAGGGCAGCTCTGTTGAAAATGGTTGTCTTGCCTATGCTATAGCACTGTTTTGTGAACGTCCCGTACAATATACCTAAAGCCTTCTTTAAGATGTTAGACTCTGCATGCGTCAGATCTCTTGGTAGGTGTAGGATAGCACAGTCCTCCCAACGCAGACCTTATGAGGAAAGGGGAATCAGGGTTCCACACTTCGAGTTATACTACAAAGCGAGACCGCTGCAATTTGTGGTGGACTGATAAGCAGACGACCCCTCCCCAGATACACAAATGCTTTTGCTTACAGAACCACACTTTTACCGAAGGAAATTGCTTTGGAATAAGAGACCTCGAGCCAGCCAAAGGTCACACTTGGAATCTTTGGGGGAGCAAATGTGGGACAGGGCACTTAAACAGATCGGACCTCTGGATCTGATCACGTCACAGATTACTTTTATATCAGTGGTGTCGACTTTCACACAAGCGTGATTGGGGTAAGAGCAACTTGGGAACTAAGTGGTATTGAAACGATAGTCAATCTACTGCATAACACATCCTTCATGCCCTTTAGTGAGTTAGTTGAACACACGGGGCTTGCATCGTGGTCAATATTTGCTACATTGCAGTATTAAGAGGGAGATCACACACAGGTGGCCCACATTTGGTGAGCTAATGGAGAAGCACTCAATAGTAGACTTGCTGTACAACATCTCATAAGGAGGACATACCATATCCAGGATATATGACTTGCTTCTGACAGGAGGACCCCCCCACAATATTAGTAGTAAGATGTAAGTGGGAGGAAGACTTTGGTGCCCCTTTTTCAGACACATTGGAAGGAAATCCTGGGCTACCACAAAAGAGTGTCCCGGAACACTAGATTACAGCTGAATCAGCTGTTGGTGACACACAGGGCATATATGACCCCCTCGAGAATTTCAAGTTTCCCTGGTGCAGGCCGCAACACGGCCCTAGGTGTAATTCCAAAGATGCGGGTATGTTACATATGTTCTGGGCATGCCCCATTATGTGGATATACTGGCCAGAGGTAGCAGCCACAATGAATAAGGGACGGTTGGTATTGGATGTACTTTCTCCCAGGGCATGCTTGCTGGGTCGATTCTCACGTCCCAAACTGGCAAAGTACATCCATAAAATGAAAGATTTGGCGTGCATCTTAGCCAAACGCAGGATCGCTATGGCATGGAAAGCCTCAAAGGACCCTAATATATAGAGGACTAGTGGAGGGATTTGAAGAAGAGGGTGCAGACCGAGACAAAGGCTTGGAGAGGGGCAACACTCAGGCTCCTCAGCCACCGGGGAAGATGTTACAGCATGGGACGCCTTGATACAAAGTTTGTATGCTCCAGCAGTGACAGAAGCAGTTAAGGTGGACACACCCCCATAGACACCACGAATAGTATGGACACCACGAATAGTATGGACAAAGGTGCCAACCTGTGCTTAGTGGAATGATGTTAATGTAAGTTACAGGCTGGTACTGAAAGCAAATAAGGGGGAGACAACTAGGGTGGGAAGGGGGCTACACTGGAGGAAAACAGTTTATGAGGGGACTACGTTTGACCATCGATGACAAATGCATAAGATTGTATCATTGAATGTTTGTTTTGTACTTAAGTAACAAAGAAAAAAACGGTTTTAAGAAAAAAAAAAAATAAGGAGAGGTCCACAAGTGACCTGAAACAGAGTGAGACAGCCAAGGGAAAGTGAGAATGAAAATGTGCAATGAAGAGAGGGTAAAAGTAACCCGAACATGAGAAAAGTGTGCAAGCTACCCACAGGAAACAGAGGGTGCAAGAGAGCGCAGTGACAAGTAAAGAGAAGTGTATAAGAGGGACTGAAAGGTGGAAAGTAGGTGTATGTGTGCATGACAGGAAAAGAAGGTGTGCAGGGCGCACAGCAAAGTAAAGAAAGGACAGAGTGAGGGAGGCACAGAACGGGACAATAAGGAGAGGAGTTGGAGATCAGAGTGGTCGCACCTGGAGGAGCAAAGAACCCGACATTCTCTCAAGTCTGATACTACCAGCCCACACCTCCCCATGCAAGTACTGTACAGAGAAAGGTACATCCTGACTAGAGGATCTTTTTGTTTGTGTGAAACCAGAGGGGCCTAGGCTTGAAGAAGGGAACCCTGAGAGGCCCAACAGAAACAGTGTTTTTGTTGTTGTTGTTTAGAACTGAAAGGATTGAAGCTTGGCAAAGGTAACCCCAAGAGACCCAGAGACCTTGTGAACTTTATTGATTTACTGCAAGAGCCCTATGTGGAAGGTTCCAAGGGGAACCTTTTGAGTTGCGCTATTTTGAACTAGCAGAATTACACCTATGGCTAAGACTATCTGAAACCAGCTGGTTTGAATTTTCTTTTGAATCACCATTCATTCTTTAGGACCCCCTATCACATTTGGTCTAAGAGTGAGGGCAAGCATAGGCATGGACACAGACTAACTTTGGTTGGTTAAATATACATAGGCAGTACCATTAGGCAATTAAGGGTTCGTATTAGAGAACACTGAGTCTCAGGAAACAGGACACCAACCTGCCCTTGGCGCAGCATTGGCAAACTAAACACCAAATGGATAACTTAGCAGACATACGCTTTATTGGTCTGATCAGAGCAAAGTGTGGTAAACGAGGGGGCAATATCAGCCTCAAACTTAGACAACTGGAATCTAAATGTATCTGTCGTTTTCGATGTACTGGTACACGTCTTAACACAGACCATGAAATGCACATATTTTTATAATATTTTGAGCATCAGTTATTTAATTTACAATCGGTGAACCACTGTGAACACTTCTGATGTACTAGAAATTGTTGTTCTATATTTTTTATGGACTTTTATCTCAGTACAACATTTTTTTACATATCCATATTTTGGGTCTTCAAAAGATATTGTCATTTGTAAATAACACATTTTGTAACTTCTATTCCGTAGAACATGATAATGATCACTTTAATTATGATAAGTTACAGTGCAATCAAAATTGATCATCTATGTAATTTAGAAAAGCTATCTATTTATGTCTATTATTTTACTGCAATGTCTTTATTCACATTATAAAATTGTTAGCAGTACAATTTGTCAACATGTGAACTAATAGCTTTATTAACAGTGATGTTAGTATTTTATAATATGGATTAATTACCAATTTTTGTAATTCAATCTACCTCCCCTTTTGCCACCCTCTTTACACTAGCAGTCCTAATAGTAAATTCCATTATAGCTCATGAGAGCATCCCATTTGCTCCTCCCAACACATATATATACTTTGATTTTATCCTTTATTATTAGTAACCAATACCATTACACCCTTTTAACAATCCACACTTTCTTTTATTAATTCTTCCTTTCTTGGTCTGAAGCGTTTACAGACATTATATTTATCCTTTCATTACTTCGCCACTTCCAACCATACACTTACTTTGTTTACTAATGCGGGTGCTGTGTATGTGCGCGTGACGTCACGCAAACGTTTTTTGTGCGCGTGGCGTCATGCGCGCGGCTCACGTCTGACGGCAGAGCGTTAAGCGCTCTTTTTTCACATTGATTCGCCACCAGCTTCCTCGCACAGACAGAATACTGCCAGAATTTTCTCAGTATTGGGGATTGAGCCCCTCCCACTGATATTTGGGATTTACCTACATATACAGGTGTACCTTCTTACATGTAACTCGTGCCGTTTGGCACCATAATATTTGTAGCAGAGAAACCTTACAGGTTTTGCCTGTCATTACAGACTTTGCCTGATGACTTCCACTTTACCAAATTAGAACACTCTACATCGCTACTATTACTATAGGGTAAGCTGATGCCCTTTTAGATTACTTGCATATATATTGGATGCTCGAGTTTTCAATTAACTATTTCACTATGCATTTTTATCTGGTTTTCCTACAGATTTTGTTTACCCTATCACTACTGAGATACTCTTCTATATCTCTAGCAACATTGGTATGTTATTTTTTGGCTTTCTTCTGCTGGAATCTTTTAACACCAATCTAACAACCTTGTTTACAAGACTCACCACTTTTATCACACCTCACTTTGGTGTTTTATCTTCTAATTTTCACAGGAAATTTTGCCCGTTTCTGGCAGCACACTAATATATACCCTTTCAGCCACAGGTGACCCATGAGATGCTCTCATGGTTTATTATTATTATTTTTTCTAAAATAATCTTCTAACAACAATCTTTCAATTCATTTTCATTTTTAGCAAAATTATTCTACAACGTTGGATTGATGACATCATTTGTTGACAACTTTCTGCGTGCAACTGAAACATGGTATGGTTATTTACCCAATACAACTTTTCAAATGGCATGTGACAATCACCTAATGATTCAACTTTTACTTTTGTTTAACAATTTAAACCAAAATATTCTCATATGCTTACATTCAGGTGTTTCTAAATCACCTGATTACCTTTGTAATTTTCTGTTTTGTTTTATTGGATATCGATACATTCACAACCTTGACAACGACATAGGGGGGTCGAAACACGTGTTGGCTGATTCTTCTATGAGTACAATAAATTCCAAGACGTATTGCAGATACCAGATTTACTGTGGATTTATATTGGAACAATTTAGTCTTTTCCTGTTATTTAAGACTTGCGTGTTGAATGTACCTTCTTTCAGTCATATACTTCATTGTTTTGATGCTTACTAGGGGGTACCAATTGAAGAGTTTCAACGCAGCATTTCTGATCACTTGTACCATATTAGTAATTGTACTCTGTGACAGTCTTAACTAGCGCACTGTTACAACGATCCCCAGGCCTTACTTACAGAAACTTTGGTTTTGGACTTACGGACATAGACTGCCCTTAGAAATGTCCGTTGAGAGACCAATCCACTTAGAGTTACGGTCAGAAAGGCATTACACCAACCCCACAAAGTTTGATAAAGGTTTTCAAACTGTTACTTTTGAGTCTGTGCCTCTCTTGATATCATGCCTGTCTCACAGTATCCTAACTGCACTTCATTGCAAGGTGATATGTGAAATTGTAAAAATAGAAACATTCCCAAAAAAGAGAAAGTCTCAATACTGACAGTTTTGGGGACCCATCAATTTCCCCATACGAATGAGCAAATCAGGCGAGGGAAGTAAAGCAGTAGGCTTCACTGACCTCAAAAAATCAGGACAGAGTTTGAAAATAAGCAAAAAGACTGGGGGTCCCATGGGAATCTATGGAGGCCGAGGGAAAGGTCCAAAATGAAAGTATGTCCTAATAATTATGAAAATACACTTCATAGGTCATATAAGGCAAGTAAGATGTTGAGACTGGCTCAGAGTTGCTATGGCCTTATTTTTTAGGATCAATCACAGAGTTGAAGGAAAACAGACGTTAATGTACTAAGTTTGACAGTTTGTAACTTGGGGTTCCCTTAAAACTTGTACTCGAGCCACCAGGGGGCGCTGAGATGTTCTGAAGTCTCTCAGCCGATCTCCTCCCCGGGGCGTTCAATTTTGGATACTGAGCGCCCCCCCCCCAACCGTGTGAGAGCTGAACCCCGACCCCCCCTGAGGCTGCCTGGAGCCGTAGAGAGTCGGCGGAGCGCAATCCCAGTGCCCGAGGGTGTTGGAAAACCGGAGTTTGCCGACTCCCAAGCGGGAGGCGGGCAGAGTGCGGTGTACGCCCCCGCCGAAAGAACCACACAAAGCCTAGCTGACTGTTGGTGGGGGAGGGGCAGTGGCCCACTGGTCGGCCATACTGCCTGAAGATCAGCGCCTCCGCAGACGGAGCTGCTAACCCCATTCAGCTGTAATGTGCATTTGAGGCTGTTTGTCTGGCGTCCTGGTGCGGGGAGCCACTGAGCCACGTGAGGCGAAGTTTCGTAACTGGTGCGCTGTTGGCGTCCTGAAGCAGGGGATCCCGCGGTGAGCAGAGGCCTGGTGAATTAACTGGCCGTAGCCTGGTGTTCTGGTGGAGGGGGAGGGGCAGCGGCCTGCTGATCGGCCTTGCGGCCTGAGGAGCGGAGCGACTGCAGACGGATCTGTGGGCCCCGAGCAGCTGCACTTGACGTCCTGGTGTGGGGAGCCCCGGGACCTGGTGACTGCAGAGTGGTTAATCCCAGGCGCTGCCGGGCCCCGGGGACAGAGGAATTGGCGGCGGACTGAGGCCCAATGGAGTTCTCCGCTTCCCCATTGTTCCAGAGGGTTGGCAGGCAGAAGAGGCGTTGTTGCGCATTCTGGAGGTCTTCCGCGGTCTCTGGCGGCCGCGCACCCCAGTGGGGGAGAGGAGCGCAGGTGAGGGTGTGCGGGGCCTCTCAGTTGGTGCGCGAGTCCCGGGTGGCCGAATGGACCCCGCCTCCCGGTCACTTGGGTGAAAGGGCTGGAGAGAAACCCTCCCTAGGGCAGCGAGCGGGAAGGATTTCCCCCGCTGTGGGCTTGATCAGATGATTGGAGGAAGTGCCCAAGATCCCTCTCACGTGGCGACAAGCCTGGACTTTTTTGGGGATTACATCCTCTGGCGCTGCTGTTGGGGTTTGCGGCCTGTGTCTCCTGTGGGCCCTTTCCTGCTTCTGTAATCATTCATCCATCACGCTATATCCCACTGTCTCTGCATTTTCCCACGCTGGTCTTGTGCCACTATCCATGGGGCCATAAAAGCATCTTGTTTGTCTGAACTCTCCCGTGCCCAATTGCTGGAACATCTTCTTGGCAGTTCTATGGACTTTGGCGCCTCCCTCGGGCAGTGCCCCAGACTTTGCTTTTGGGGAGGGGGGGGGGGGGGCAGGTGGCTGAGCACTAGCACGTTCAAGGAGCTCGGGGGTCGGGGGCAGGGGGAGAGCACTCATCACCAGGGTTGACTTAGTCGCCCTCACCTGTGGGGTCAACCAGCGCCCGGTGGCCTCTCGTGGCAAGCTGGTAAGAGGCGGCTTACCGGGCAGTGGATCACAGTGTGGCTGGCCTGAGGTGTGGACTTTGGTTCCGGAGCTGCAGGAGATAGAGGGGAGGAGTGTGTGGTACACAGTGGCCTGATCGGCTGGTCCGGGGAGCTGGACTTTTGTTGCTCCCCCTCACCCCTCCCCAGGATCTCCAGCCCTACATTCCGTGGGTGTGCCCGATACGCCTTTGATGGACTGGGTGCAAGTCCTACAGAGGTTTCAGCTCTCTCCTAAGCAATCTGAGGGAGGATTCACCATGCAGGACACAAAACAATCTGAGGCAGCAGAAACTCAGTCAATGAGTTGCAGCATGGCAGCCCTGCTGGAGGATATTC
The DNA here is from genome assembly GCF_040938575.1 of Ambystoma mexicanum. Classification (NCBI taxonomy): domain Eukaryota; kingdom Metazoa; phylum Chordata; class Amphibia; order Caudata; family Ambystomatidae; genus Ambystoma; species Ambystoma mexicanum. The sequence continues at coordinate 273,793,175 of NC_090931.1, read as the reverse complement.
GAGGTTTTAGAGCAGACATAAGCAGAAGGCTGGACTCCCTCGACAAGAAGGTGGATGCCGTGGAGGACAGAGTCCAGGCCCTGGAGGCCAATCAATCCTCGGCCAACCTTTTTGAAACGCAATTTGATATGCGGCTGGCAGAGCTGGAAAGGAGGGAGGAGATGATCACCCTTAGAAAATAGAGAGTGACGCTCCAACATGAGATTCCTTGGTATTGGAGCAGGAAGGGGAGACGCAGGCAAACATCGTGAGAAAGGTCAAGGCAATCCTAAGTACTTTGTTTGATGGAGAAAATACCATCGTCCCTACCATTGACAGGGCCAGTAGAGCGGGAGGTCGTGCAGGCGGACCTCGGTCTGTCCTTGTGAAGTTCCACTACTATGTGGAGAAAACCAAGATCCTGGAGTTGGCTCGCAAGAAAGATCCAATTGACTGGAACGGTGCTAAAACATCCATTTACCAAGACCTTTCGGCGCTTACTCTTGCGTGCCGGAGACTTTGCAGTCCTTTGACGAAGTGGTTGCAGGCCAAGGGAGTGTGGTACAAGTGGGGTCACCCGTTCTCGCTCTCTTTTGAGGTGGATGGGTATAAGTACTCACTTACTGCGGAGGCTGACATTCAGAGAGTGATGAACAAGCTCCTGGGGGACTCTTCCTCGAGGCATGTTAAAGTGGGTGAAAGATCAGACAAAGCAGGTCAAAAAGAATCCTCAGAGTTTGTGGGTCGGCGACGCGTCCGAGGGCACAGGAAGTATAGAAAGATGACTCTGCCTGCTCCAGGGCAGTCCACGACTAAATGGGAAGCAGGTTATTGGACGGCAAGGCTCTGACAATATTAGGAAAACTCTAGGCCGCATGTATGAGGTGTCCAAGCAGGAATCAGAGGCCTACCCACTCTCGCTGGACTCTGAAAAGGCCTTTGACCGTGTGCAATGGCCGTACATGGGGAAGGTGCTTCGTAAGATGGGCCTTGGTGACAGATTCTGTGGGCGGGTTTCGGCCCTCCTGTATAATGGTCCCTCAGCGCGGGTACTGGTAAACGGTTGTACTTCGTAGGGTTTTTCGCTCTCTAGAGGTACACGTCAGTGGTGCCCTCTTTCCCCCCTCTTGTATGCTCTGGCAATGGAGCCCTTTGCCATTGTGGTTAGAGCCGACTGAGGTGTTTCTGGGGTGCGGTGTGGAGACTGCGAATTCAAGCTATCCCTTTTCGCAGACCATTTCTTGGCGTATCTGATTAGGCTTCACGACACCTTTCCGCATTTGTTAGGCTTAATTCGTCACTTTGGGGAGTTCTCCGGGCTTAAGATTAATGTATCTAAATCTTGCATTGTGCCGATGGGTAGGCTGGACCGAGAGATCAGTGGTAGAACAGAGTTCTGGGGATGAGAGTAGAGTGACAGTACTAGATATCTAGGTACCAATATCCCTAGGGACTTCGGTAAAGTCTATGAGTTAAATTTCCTTCCTCTGCAAGCCAAGATTTTTAACGACTTGGTTAAATGGGCTCCTCTCACCCTTTCCTGGTTTGGGTGTATGGTCTCAGTGAAAATGAACATACTCCCCAGGCTTCTTTATCTCTTTTCGTCCCTTCCTTGTATTGTTCCCGACTCCTTTTTTGAATCCTTCTCCGTTTTGTCTTGAGTGGCAAGGGGGCTGGAGTGAAATACGACACCTTGAGCCTTCCAAAGTCCTTCGGGGGGGTTTGGCCTACCTGATTTTAAACTGTATTTCAAGGCAGCCCAGCTGCGGGTGATGCTGGAACATCTTAGGGATGATCTTAGGATGTACTGGGCCTATGTTGAGGACGTTCAGGTCCACCCGTACAAAGTCAGGGACTTACTCTGGGCCCCCACCACGCTCCCTACCAGTGCAGGCTAAATCCCATCCAATCCTGTCGGTTCTCTGTGCGACATGGAAGCCGAATAGGGACAATAAACTCCTTTCTTCTTGGCCTTCCCCCCTTTCTTCCCTTTGGGGTCCCACACTTAACTTAGGGACCAGGGGGTTTCGGGAGACGCAATCGTGGTCAGACCAGGGGGTGGAGAGGGCTGCATAACTATTTCATCAAGGTGGATTTATTGAGTTTGCTAAGTTGTCGGAAGCGTTGCCCGAAAAAACGATCTCCATCTTTGACTACCTGCGGCTCAAGGGTATTCTCACTCAGGCGATTGGGTGGCGGCCCTATCCCGTCCTCTGACTCCCTTCGAAAATGTTTTTGTGGAAGCTAAGTCCAGGAAGGGATCTCTTTCCAAGATTTATAATGTGCTGGTTGCAGCTAACTTAGAGGGTAGGCAATCGTTTAAGCGAGCATGGGAGGAGAGGCTGGACGTGGTCCTTGATGATCACGCATGGGAGGCGGTTTTTAGGGCAACGTTTGGGGGGGGGTTGTATACTGCAGCTATGGAGCATAACTTCAAGATTCTTCATTCTTGGCACCGGCCCCCTGTCACCTTATCCAAAATGTTTTCTAATGTGTCCCCAATGTGTCCCAGGGTGTGTTCTCTCCGTGGTACATAGTTCCACATGTGGTGGGAATGTCCTGTCATTCAGGTCTACTGGGCGGAGCTGCTTAGCTGGATTAAGGGCATCATGGGAACAAGCCCCTCCCTTCACCCCATGGAGGTCCTTCTGGGCACTCCCATGCCCGAGAACGAGGCGTTGCCTTTCTCTAAGGTGGAGGGGGCTATGTTAAGAGCTGGGAGAATGGCCCTGGCCCAGAAATGGCAAAGTCCCCATGCCCCTACAAAGGCAGAGTGGTTTAATAAACTTCTGGCAATTTTTACATACGAGAAACTGGCGGCTATAGCCAATGATAACATGTCTTCTTTCTTACAGGAATGGACTATTGTACTGTTAAATGCTGACTGTGAAGCCCTGAAGCCGAATAGGGACAATAAACTCCTTTCTTCTTGGCCTTCCCCCCTTTCTTCCCTTTGGGGTCCCACACTTAACTTAGGGACCAGGGGGTTTCGGGAGACGCAATCGTGGTCAGACCAGGGGGTGGAGAGGGCTGCATAACTATTTCATCAAGGTGGATTTATTGAGTTTGCTAAGTTGTCGGAAGCGTTGCCCGAAAAAACGATCTCCATCTTTGACTACCTGCGGCTCAAGGGTATTCTCACTCAGGCGATTGGGTGGCGACCCTATCCCGTCCTCTGACTCCCTTCGAAAATGTTTTTGTGGAAGCTAAGTCCTGAACTACGGCAGGGAAGTGGCAGCTTCGTTCCTAGTGGTGCTCGTCGACGACAGAGTGTTGGCGTCCTGCAAGGAAGAGGAGTGAGGGGCACCTCGGTGACGATAGTTCTGGACCGCAAAGAGATGATGAAGAACTGTGGCCCAGCAAGAGTGTCGAGTCGTTGGCGTCTCTGCGGTCTTTAGGTGGCGGGAAACCCACCGGTGGATGCTCCTCGGCGCGTCAACGGTCAGGCTTTCTCCAGCGGGAGACAAGGGGATGACGATGCAGACAAGAGCGCCCGATGATCAATTAAAGTTCTTAGGCAAACAGGAGCACGGCGGCTCCGGTCGGCGACGGCGGTCGTCGACAGTGGCAGACAACAGTCCGGGTGCTTCTCCTTGGAGTTCCGCAGCAGTCCCCGTATCGGGTCGGCAGCCTGTCGAAGGTCTGTCTACCAAGGAGCGTTGGCAAAGATCAGCTGTGCACGATGGTCCCTCGTAGCTCGGGAAGAGGGCGCCTTACCAGGTCCTCTCTGGGTCAGTGCTTGGAAACACAGCAGCCTTCAGATTGCTAGGGAGAGCCACAGCACTCTTCCTCGTCCAGCAGGGGTTTCAAGGTCAAGCGTCAGTTACTCCAGTTACTCGTCGTAGTGGACTTCAGCTTCTGAACACGATTCCTAGCAGTGAGAGATCCCCAGATATACTGTTGATCTCCCATTCGTTCTGCTGGGTTACACTCAAGCATCCAATCACGACTACGGGCATTCATGCAGGCAGGCATGAAATCAGGCACACAAGGTATTCAGGCCATTCACTTCTCTCCAGACACTCACAAGTTATGTGTATTGGGACAAGTACCGAGCCATTCAACACTCCAAGCTGCATTCATACCGGTTTCGGGCAGGGTTGTCTCAGTCATTGTGTCAACCACCAGATACTAGACACCCACAACACAGAATGCATATTCGTCACACACTCTATTCACCCAGGTCCCACCCACAGGAGGTACCCACAACATAAACCACCGGGAAGGCTCCAGCTAGTCTGGCCGGGCCATCACAACACCACCATATATGGCATTTCCACCCAATAGTCAGTCAGGGGGAAGGGACAGAGTCAGGGCTTCCCAGGACTTTGGGAAAACAAGGTAATGGGTAATAGAAAGCAAGAGGCCACCAGGGCCATCTTGTTTTCCATCAGGAATCAACTGATCCCAATGGCAGGGTTGGGGTATCCCAAAATGGAGGATATGCCGCGCACCGGTCACATTCAGCATGGAGCTGCCACCAGCCCATACCCTGCTCTGTGGGCCACCCACAGGTGCCCAAAAACACACTAGGGGCACAGGGTTGTACCCCCACCCATGGGTGCCATAAGGGTCTCCCACGGGTCCGTTCACCAATCCAAAAGAGAGCTGCACCGCCAGGAATCCCACATGAACTGCTGCGCGGAAAACACGACAGAACACACGATAAAAAGCAGTAAAGCACAAGGATACGGAGGCCCTGTCCCTCTGATTCATTTCCAGCATCACAAGGGGGTCGGGGACGAGGGGCTGGGGACAGGGGGAGGGAACGGGTTTAATGTGTTTTCTTTGTTGGGAGTATTTTTTGATTAACATCAGATGTTTGCTGAAAAGCTTAAGTACAAAGTGGAAAAAAAATACTTGTACTCGCACAACCCGGATTCGGCATCTCATAAGAAAGTGTGGGTTAGATGAACAGGCTTGTGATTGGTTGAGCAAGCACACTAATGTTAAGTAGACACCACAATATTAAATATATGACTTGTCTTGGGTCTGATCTAGTGGCTTTCTGAAAGCAGGCCAGCTTAGTGAGCCTTGCAGCCATGAATCTTCATTAGTTTCAGTGTCAGTCAGTGCTCGGGTCTGAACAAAATGAGAGAACAATGGCAGTAAATATCCGCTGTATTTCCAGAGTATCTGGAGAATCTCTTCAAGCAAGGACATCTGTGAAGTTCGACACTGTTTAAAAACTTAATTTGTATTAATATTAGTAAAGGAGAAAGACAGTTAACATTACCTTTAGCATAGTACAGAATCTTGACATTCAATCTTGGTCCTCCACCCTCGTCCATCCTCCCTCTCCCCCATTATAAGCTTGAAAAAATTACAAACTTTGCTTGTTCACCAACAGTGATCCTATCGTCCCGTAGGTCAATAAAACCTTGCCTCCTCCCCCCTCAACTCAAACCTTTCTCTATAAAATGGTTAACTGATGCAGATACGCTTTTTTTTATTTTTTTATTGAGATAGCCGATTTTAATCAACTTTTTAATATAACATTAGATAGAAACAAATGACAAAACACATTAAACTGATTTAGATACAAAAAAAAAAATCACAATTTAAAAGATTATATCAATTTAAGCAGAAAATAAACTAAAATACTATTATTCGTACAAGTTCAAAGTAGTTCAGATAAGTTGGTGGCTTTTTACAGTTAACATTTGATTAAGTCAACATATTTCCTAGGTCTATCATTTGTACCGGTCTTGTTAATGTCTCCACTCTAACAGTTTCAGAGTTGGTGCAAACACTACAAAGTATTCCTCACAGAAACAACTTAATTCTTTCAGATGTTCATGCATATGTGCCATCTTACAGAATTATTTAAATAATTTCTTTCCACATATTAGTTACATCTTGATTTTTCATCATAGTTGTAAATCACATTATCTTCATACATTCAAATGTCTACTAAATCATCTTGGTCTAATGATGATTGTATAAAATTAATTGTAGCAATTTGAACTGTGGTGTACTTGGAGGAGAATATAAGTTGACATATCGTATCTAGTGTAGTCATTCTAAATTGTTCAAAATGTTTGGTCAGGAACCTGTGTCAATGACCGTTGAGTTTGGGGCAGTCTATAATCAGGTGCCGCAAAGTTTCTGGTTCTTTGTTGTTACAAAATCTACAGATGTTCCTATCTTTGCTGATTATTTTTCGTCTTGCCACTATTTCTCTGGTTGACCACAAGATACCCTTTCTCCTATGTCGCAGGAGCTCCATAGTCACACTCTGGCTTCAATATTCCGGCTCCCTCTGAAGCTCGTCCTAACTCCACCACTAATTCACATGTCTGTAGAGCTCAATGGGTCCATGTCTCCTAGCTCCCACTTATGTAGCAGCACACTCCAATCCTCATTAAATGTTCCAAACTCCTCATTCACAACCACCGTTAATTTCTCAATTACTATCATGTCATGCACTTTCTGCGCCCCGTCATGAATCACTGTTTCCGGCCTTTCTGGAATATGTGGTCTATTGAGCACCGTAGTATCATGTCCAATATACTACGAACATGGCCGACGCTGCTAGGCAAGCCACGGTCTAGTGCTCCAGCCATGTCTGCCACTTTCTAGAAAACAGACATGCCCCTGCGGCTTTGCGCATCTCAACACTAACTTTCCGTGTTGTTGGACTGGCAAGCCGTTACCTTGTTTTCCTTCCTTATCCACATCTTTCTCCCTTGGTTCCAGCGGTACCGTTCCTTTACTTTCTGGTATTCAGTCTGTACCGCTCCTCACATTTTTTTCTTTCTGGACACTTACCCGATACCCACGAAATCCCTTCAGGAACTCAACGTTTCAAACCTTACCATCTTCCCAAGCGCGGAATCCGAACTGCATCCATACACCTGCATACTGGCGACGGAGAAGACTCGTCCGTTCCTGTACAAGTCTCGAACGACCAGGAGAAAAGAGTCCTTCGAATCCAAGAAAGAAGACTTCAAAGGACAAACAGGTGAGACAAGAGCACGAGTGTGACAGCTCCCAGACCACCTTTGACAGGAGGGTTTCATTTTTCCATCCCTGGGCTATGGCCAGCCGCCCCGTCCAAGCATTGCTTCCCACATCCTGGGGAGCCTATATTCCTCTCTATATTTAGCTGGGACACCCCCACCCCCAAAAGAGCCTGCAGCGGGAACATGCCTAACAACCACGGTGACCAACTTCATCCAGCTAAACACTTCCACCCAACACACGTACCTTGGGGCACCTCCACCACCTGTGAGCCAAAGACCCCAGTTGGCCGCTTCCCCTAGGGCACAGAGGATAGGCCCTTGAAAATATCCTGGATAACCTCAAGGGATCCCTACGCCAACCCATCAACATTTTAAAGTTATGCTCCATCGTGGAGGTGAAAAGATGGAAGGTTACTTTATAAATTCTCACCCACTCCTCCAAGATATCCTGTCCCACCAAGTACCATCTGAACAGTTTGCCTCCCCATTAGACAAAATACCTTTCCTCATGGATGATTAGACAATAACCTTCTCCACAGTGGTAAGCTCTCTTGCCACCGACCCAACCCTTTTCGGGTCGGTCAGTATGCCCTTGACACGGATATATTCAAACACTGAGACAGAGTCCCTCCCCAAAACCTCCTGGATGGATTCCAGAACTAAAAAACATCTTTAAATAATTGACACGCCCTCTCCAGGCCCAAGTCAGACCAACTCTGCCAGCAAGTCCGCCCCTGAAGCACGAGACCGAAATGGGGGCCTCCCACACCAAAGACAATGTGGAGGGCCATGACGAAAAAAACATCTGGTTAACCCCACTGTCGTGCCAGACAGACCAGAACACCCCCAGGGTGAGGTGAGTCCTGAGTCGCACAAGAATGGATTTGAGCGGGGCCCAAAGATAGTTCCTCACCTTCAATGGGTGGGCCATAAAGTCCTCCAAATAGGTCCACCAAGTCCTCATGTCGTTCCTCAGGGGCTCAAGCATCATCCACAATTTGGGCTGTTTTATAATATAATCGAATATTAGGAAAGAGCGATTGAATGCAAGCTCTCTCTCCACCAGATATAACTCTGATTTGTCTGTTTTCTCCAATTGCAATCGCCAATGGTTCCATCGTTAAGGCAAAGTAGTGGAGCGAGAGGACACCCCTGCATCGTACCCCTGGTTAGCCTGATCACCTCGGAGAGTCCCCCATGTATGCAAACTCTATCCCTGTAACCATTATAAAGTTCTGCTACTCACCTCAAGAAGTTCATGCCAAACCCCATTTTTGTATGCACCTTCATCATAAAGGGCCCTTCCACTCTGTCGAAGGCTTTCTCTGAGTCCAGAGACACCAGATAGGCATAATCTATGTTCCTCGCTTGGGCACAGTGGATCAGATCCATGGTTTTTTGTATGTCGTCCGATTCTTGCCTCCCCTGGAAAAGCCCACTTGATAGCTGTGCACCAACATTGGCAGTCCTACATACAGTCTCATTCCCAGGATCTGCACGTCATTGTTTAGGAGGGAGATGGGTCTGTATGAGGAACATTTACAGGGGTCTTTTCCTTTCTTTGGGATGGATACTATTGTTGCCAACAACAGTGTGGAAGGAAGGGCCTCTCCCATCAAACATGGATTAAATAGTCTTACTAAGTATGGGGGCCAGCACCGACCTGAAAGTTTATAAAACTTCATTGAGAACCCGTCCTCTACTGGAGCCGTCCCAGACTTCATATTCTGTATAGCCTGCAGTACGTCCTCTACTGTTCTAGGGCGCTCGAGAGTCTCCACTATGGCATGGGGAAGCCCCTCCAAGAAACTACCTGGACCACTCCTCCCTCCCATTCCATTCCGATCTATAGAGATTACTGCAGTATTTAGCCAATTCACTCCCAGTGCCCTTTTGGGGGTGAAAGGGAGCCCACCAAACCCAGGACCTCATTCACACATCTAAATCGGGCTGACTCACCCGCACTTTACCCACTGCCAGAACCTTCCCCATTCTCCTACAATTGAAGTCTCCTCCAACCACTAATTGACCCTCCACAAAGAACTTGTCTATCTCTCACATTCTCCCAAAATTCCCACTGACCCGTATTAGGGGCATAGATGGAACCCAGGGTGAATCTGGCACCATGTATTTGTCCCTTAATACATATAGCCCATTTGGGTCTGCCAGGACCATTTCCACAAGAAAACCCAAGCATGTTGAAACCAGGACCTTCACCCCCCCCCCTTCTTTTGCTCACATCAGAAGCCATGAACACTTCCTCCACCTCCCTGGATTTTAATCGGGGTACCCTGCCCCTCTGTATTGCTCTCCTCTGAAAAGTGCACGGAACTACCATAAATAACCAATGCAATTATAGAGCAAATACTTCAACCCAAAACAGACACAATAATTCACAGCCACGCACACTTTAGAAGATAATCAGCTCTTTACGGCTATTTATTCAAAGCTTACAGGTACATAGAAATAACTCATACAACCAACATGGACATAGATCACAGAACACATAGAGAAGTCAAAGAAAGAATACATCACCGTGGGCGTAACTTAATGAAACTTCATCTCGCCAGAAGCGGCTGAAAGACCCCGTTAACAGCCAGGCCGAGAGCACAACAGCCCACAGTAGTGTCGGACCGAAGCGTCCCCCCTCCGACTGAGGTCTTTGTGCTTAGCCCGTCTGACCGTTGAGGGTTTCCGCATATATGCCCTCCTCAACAAGGGGTGGCAACTTCTAGAACCTTCTGGCAATGCGCTTGATGGGTGACCGTTGGTTGCCAGCTGGGTCAACCGACAGTAACCTCAAGGAGCAAAGCGCTTCTCTCTCCTAAACGCCCCGGAAAACAATTCCATAACTCGTCTCAAAACCTTGGCACAGGCATAGCAAACCAAAACAAACTTCGCTATCAGGTACCAGCCGGCACCTGCGGATCTTAGCTTTCCCAGTGCCGTGTCATTGGCTGGGAAGGCCTGCATTCCAAGCCCATCAGCGAATAACGTTGAAAACATGTTTCGCAAAGCAAGTGCAGCTTTCCACTGAGGCATGGATAAATATCCATTATGGCTCTGAGTGTCCCCAGAATGCACTGCGCACCAGCGCCATGTTTTAGCTCAACCATCACACCCTCTGCCAGTGTGTTTCCTGGAGACAGAGCCAGTCTGGTCTTGCCCTCTTAAATTCACTAAGAACCATCAAACTCTTGCCTGGTTAATTAAGGCCTTAGTATTGCACATCTCCCCGCGCCCCAGAGACATTTCCTTCGACATGCCCTTTAGATCAGAAACTGCAGTACCCATAAAAACCTTTGTTTTTCATGTTTCAGGGAAAGATTTTTTCAATCAATACCAACTTCCCCTCCCCCCGCCCCTCCTGCCCCTCGCCCCGTCCCTGGCACCCAACCCCACCCAGATTCCTCATCTAAGATGGGATCAAAACACCAGTGGCACTCCCAATCGTAGGACCAGCCCCTCAAAACTCTGTTCCCTGAGCCGCCCCTCTACCTTGTAGCCTAGTACTCAGTCCCCTCTCCCCAATGTTCGCCCTCCATTCGCCTCAGTGCCGCCCTTTCAGAGTGAAAGTGACATATTATAAACAGCCCCCTCAGACCTCTAGCGAGCACTCTCTGCTGAGTTGTACTTCTGTGAACCACAGTGCACCACATTCAGCGGCTCCTTTTCCCTCCCGGAGGGGTATTAAGTTTAAGCTTCTGCATTCTGGGGATCTTTTGCCTGTCCACCAGCAAGTCACGGCTGCTTGACCCTTCTTTCGCAGGTCCCGAGTCCTCGGGGGAATTCAGGGGGTCTCCCATAATTTCAGTGGCGACTCTTTGGATGTCGTCTCCTGTAACTAATTTATAAGAATAACCCTTGTGCTCAAATGAGATTGAAAAAGGGAAGCCCCAATGATATCTCACTCCCTTTTTGTTGAGTCATTTCGTAAAGGGTCTACATCGTTTCCTCCTGGACAATGTGAAGGTGTCCAAGTCTTGATTTATAGTTATTTTGTCAGGGCCATAGTCCAGTGGCCCCCACTTTCCTTGCCCTCTCCAGTATCTTCCACTATTTTTTGGAAAAGATGAACATCGCCAGCACTGTCCTCGGACCCCTGGTACTCCCCCTGCTCGGTGTGCCCGATCGATCGTGGGTTAATCGATTACATCTGAGCCGAACAGAAGTCTCAACAACCTCCCTCTCCCTCTCTCCATGAAAAAGCAAAAGGTTGTTTCTTCGTTTTCTATTCTCAAAGTGATCCATTTTTAGCCTGACTTCAGACTCCCTCCTTTCCAGTCCGGATAGTCTCATATCGATTTGCATCTCCATTGTGTTCAGCGGTTGGATTGCTCTCCAAAACTTGAACCCTTTCATCAATGGAGTCCATTCTCTGGTCCATCTTTTCCAGCCTCTGGCCCAGCATTGTGCTCATACCCCTTATTTCCTCCATCAACACGGCTAGGTCTTTTTGGGGTGACACTATCGTCCCCCATCATTCCTACCAGGGTGGGCTCTTCCAGGTGCGCACTTGACAAGGGGGCCTATACTGGAATTTTTGTAGGGCTGTTCTCCAGTTCATTTGCGTCGGTTCGCCCCGTGATTTTCGAGAGCCCAAGAGTGGGCACCGAAGCTTCTTCACCCTGGCTCAATAGCTTGGGAGCGGCCTAGTACGCCCCTGTCCTCGCAAGCGATCACCACCCCAGGATCTTACGATCGGGTGCGTCTCTCAGGGCTTACAGATCCCTCCGGCCACCCAGCGCAGGCAGCGATGTTCCCTCCTCCCCTGTGAGTTTGTTGTTTTTCCATAGGAACTGCAGGCGGTCATGGGGGGGGTGGTGGGGGGATGCGTCATCCTGCACTTGTGGGTCCTCGAACTGTAACCTGCCTCTGCGAGGAGCCCCCAGGCCTCTATCCCATTTCAAGTCCCCACCCAATCACGTCCTGTATGTCCACTGGTTGGGGGCTCCCCCTTGCAGGGCCTCCTAATGGATCTTCCACCTTAGCGAGCTCCCCACAGGGTGATGCGGTCTCAGTCTGTGACTGTCAGTTAGAGCCTGGTAAGGCCCAGGTGGGTACCTCCAAGACGCCTCCTCCCACTTGTCCGGGGCACAGCTTATGCCTTCATTGCAGCTCACAATAGCACTAATGGCAGCAGTCCACCCCAAAACGCTGTGACCACACCACTTGCCCCACCTCCACCTAAATCGTTCTTGGACCACCTCTTTATATTGCCCCTTCCTGTCTCTTCCTACCCAAGTGTTCCAGTACCATTGCGTTATTCCTGCAGGCCTTGCAGTTAGTCTGGGTTTGCAGATAGTCTCATCCTGGCGCGCCCCCTTCCTCTGCCGTTGTCAACTCCCAGAGCTGCCCTGGGGATATTGCTGGCAAGATGCAGACCCGAGAACCAACTCAGCTAACCCCACTCGAGTCCACACTAACCCACCTGGGGCAGTCCCCATCTCAGGTCGCCTCCCTGCTCTTTTCCATGGCCACTGCACAATGTTCCTGAAGTGTTAGGACAACTGTCAGCATGCAGTACTTCTTGGTTATTTTCTGCTTGTCAACACTGTTGCTCCGTGCTGTTGGAGAGCTTCAATCCCAATGTGCAAGGCCTCTGGGTCTCTTGAACTTGCCAATGCCATGTGCTTCTGGAACTACAATTCCCAACATGCAATTCCGCTTTGTTCAATCTGGTCTTGATATGGCCGCCCTACTTTTGCCAGAGTATCAAATAGGATCCAGGTGGGGACCCTCCACCGCTGCCTGAAACCAGGCCATGCCACTAGTCCCTTGTCTCCATTGACAATGTTCATATAACCTCTCCACCAACCAGGCAGCAAGACAGAGACCGCCTGCCATATCACAATTACAGGGGCTGGGGGAGGCTCTGGCCTCCACGCTCTTTTGCGCCACGGATCGCCAGCATCAGAGCACCCCCGACGGGTCTAACTCCCCCTCATTGTGGCTCACTCCTCAATTGGTTGTCGCCACCCGGCAACCCCCGCTGACATCACCTCACGGCGTATGGATGGCAGCGTCTCCGGCAGCCTCCTCGTTCTCGACTCACCCCGGAAACTAATGGGCTAGGCACTCCGCTTCATGGTCGTCAGTCCTCACTCATCATCATCAACATCATGCATACATAGGGGCCGGTGGATGCAGGCTGTCTCCCGCTGCAGCCCACTGCAGCCCACTGCACCGTTGGGCTGTGGGAGGTCCCTCGCACCCACCAACCCTGGTGGATCGGTCCGCAGAGCCATGGCATCTCGTCAATCCCACTGGAGCTTCGTCCCCGCCCTGATCTGAGCGAGCAGCCGGGCCAGCTTCGCACACAGCTACCTCAGGAACCATAGCCTCAGAAAAACCCCATCTTGGGCCACCTCTTCTCCAACGCTTCTCCCTGGGGATAGGGGCCACATTTCGTTAGAAGGATCGGGAGGATTAAAAGGGGGGGCTCAGCAACCTTTTAAGACCCCTGGTCCGGGAGCTTGCAGATTAGGCAGCCTTCCACTGTGCACCACCTGATGGCCTCAAAGTGTGCCACTGTTAAATGCAGGGAACTAGGGAATAGAGACTGGACGATAATGCGGGCCGGGTACCTTCACCCGCTTCGTGATGGCTATGGAGGTGGTATATAAAGGATTATCATACCATTGTAGCCTCTAGTATTTTAAGAGCCCCACCATGTTCACTATGTAAGGTCGCTGGCCAAAACTCTGGACCCCCATTGTGGTCCAACACATAACCAGGAATCTGAAACCCCAGGTCTGGCGAATTCAGGCTTTGTGGACGCACCATTGCAGGGCTCTACAGACTGCATAGTAACTTCATCAAGTATTTAGTGACAGAATTAATTTCACAGGTGTTCCCCTCATGGATATTGCTGCAAACCCTATCCATTTCCTAAAGCGGAACCCTACAGCCACTTACAAAAATCAATACATCATACATCAGGACAGTAAACTACCAGTGAAGTGGTCAGAGAGCCAGGGGGCTGCAAGAGAAATGCCAGGTAAATCCTAAATGGTAGCCTGCCAATATTATCTTGTGGCATAGAGCAGAGGTGTAATCTGCCACACAAGATAACTCACCTGTAGAAATGTGAGTCTGCACCAATCACTCATAGCCCACAGACTTCTGCCATGCATATAACAACCAGCCAAACACCATTATGGATTACAAAAAAAGTGATTAAGGTGACTTTTGTGAGTGAACAGAATGTTGGAGAGTAAGTGTAGTGAGAGGGTAAGGAGCAGAAATCGAATGTGTAGATAATGAAGGAGCACAGGAGATGAACATTGAAAAGAGGGGAACTGAGGAGAAAGAACAAGTAGCAAGAGAGGAGTGGAAAAGGTGCAACAAAACAGGAGAAATAAATATGGTGAAAAAAAACGATATGTTGGTAGAAGAGGAGGCAAAAGAAGAGCAAAAATGGTGAGGCGCTCAGGGGTGCAGCACATGAACATGGGAAGAAAAGGACAAATGTGTGGGGAGAGAAGGGGAGAAGAAGTGCAAACAAGTGAAGGAGGGAAGAAAGAATCCCACGGAGGAAAGAGTAGGATTATGTCCAAGGAGAAAGGGAAAGAATATAGGATCCTTCAAAACTGGCTAAAAGAGTAGTCTAAAGCTAGTGGAGATAGGCTGCAGCAGGGGCCAAAGTTAAGTCAGACGCCAGCATATAGGGGGTGGGAGTGCGACATCTACAGCAGCCTAAGTAGTAAAGGCTGTATTTAGAGACAATGTAGGAGGAGAAAAGCTAAAATATTGTGGAGTCCAATGGTGTATGCTGCGTCTGACTCCTGACAAGCTAAGATCTGGGTGGTGGTGCCTGGCAGTTGAATCCGGGAGCACCAATGAGAGGCAGATGGCCCTACGCCAGCCAGGAAATGGTAAAGAACAAAGTGTCTAGGACACTAGAATACCATATACTGAGTGACTGAGGGATCAACCTGGGTGGTTCCCTTGTTCAAAAGGGAGAGGGTGGATGTGGTGGGTGGAGTGATGAGACACCGAGGACCACATTCCTAGAGAAGGTGAAGGGTCTGGTTGGAGGATTGACTGCTTTACAATTCCCAACGCCCACCAGCGTTTGGTTCAGTCAAACCTAATCCTCCTCTTGTGTTAATAACTATCAGTAGAGTACTTTTCATTGGTCTCCAGTCATCTGATTTTCAACCTCCCTGCATCGCCCTGCCACTGCAGTCAAGAAGAGCTACTGGTTATGCTGATGTTCATAAGAACTGCTGAAGCTGGGGTACAGTGCACTGGTCTGCTTCACCAGAGGTGAAAAAAAGATGCCAAGATACTCACATGCCCTCCAGCAGAAGCAGTTCAGGTATGAGATGGACTATATAGTTACAATTCATTTAGGATTGTAGCTTAGTTCTTCACTTGGGTAGCAAGCACTGGCCTCAGGGTCCGTCAGTTGCGGATGCACCATCCTGTTCGTGACTAGGCCAAAAGGCCTTTTTGTGATGATGGCAATTGCATGATTGCTTTCAATTTGGCCTAGCCCACAAGGTTAAAGGTAAGGATCGTCATTTCAAGTTCCCTGTGGCCACAGATATCAGACAGATGAGAGCCATTGAAACAGATAATTGAAGAGAACAGGGACCAGGAGAGCTGGTCACGATTACTCTTTGGTTGGGAGTCTTCTGTCCTTCAGAGAAAATCCCCAGAATCAACATCATAAGATGGAAGACAATTGATTTATATAGGAGAGGAGACAGGTAGGTGCAACTGCTTCCAAGACAAAGGGCTGCTTTTTATCACAGTTTTGGGAACCACCCAACCAAAGGGGAGCTGCAACCTCATGGCTCACTCTCAGGTGTATCCTGCCTGAAATCCCTGACGCCAGTAACAAATGATGCAGGTCGAGTTTTGGCAAATGTAGACTTGATCTAGCAGGCAGTAGCGATCGCCATATACTCCAATCCTTTTCTCACTCTCACAGTAACAGTGTTTGGTTGTTGGGACTAAGTACTGAATTTACATGGTGTACCCAGTCTGGTCGTCCCAAAAGACAACAGGAATATCACAGAAAGTCTCACACTGCCCAGTGGAGCCAGTAATGGACAAATGGGTGCCTTTGTGTCTGACACCAAGGGACTTAAAAGTCCTCCAGGGAGCGCAATCATTTGCATCCCTGATGAGACATCAGATGCGTAATCAGGGAGAAATTGGGCAAGCAAGGACATTTCAAAAATGTAAAAGGAGCACAAGCCAAAGGAGTAGGATAGAATGCTCTGTCTCGCACCGCCCATCCATTCATTCATCTCAGTAACCAGAAAAAGGAACAGAGGCCATATGCACAGATGAAACACTTCAAGAAAGAGCTAAGGAGACAGACAGGGGTTCAATCTTACAAGGCACAAAGAAAATATAGTGGAAAACACTTTTTGAAATCCAAATTAAATTTTTAAGGCCCTTCGCCCTCAATCCGTAAACAGAGTTTTTATGTGATTAAGTTGAACGATGACAAGCATGAGTAAGGGTAAATAGTCTAATTTGCTTCCCAACATAATACTTAAACATTAGTGAGGTTACCTTAAAGTGCTGATTGTTCTGAGGGTTTATTCGAAAGCATGAGACCAAGCAATCAATCATTAAATCCACATCTGCATTTTGACTGCCGGCACCCCTGGAGAAAGGCTTGCTGGGATTGAAGAGTAGATTCTATTTCAAAACAAAAACCAGGACAAATATTAACTTAATTAAAACATCTCAATTGCAGGTTTCCTAAATAAAACATGACAGAACATAAAAGTATTACAAAAAGAGGCTACATTGAAAATTGACACGATTTGAATATTTCAACATATACCACCCAACACAACCAAGAAGGGGCTCTGGTTTCCAAGCATTCTGCACACAGAATGGTAGAACTACATTCCCATTGCAAGAAATCTGGCACTAGGGACTTTCTTGTTTTCTTTCTATGCAATCAGGCAATTTCCTCTAGATTTAGGTTCTTTTGTTGCATATTTGTTTTTTTTGTAAAAATTGACTGATATATGGGGATGTTGGGAAGTGGGGTGGGAGGGCACTTGGTGCTGGAGGATGCCACCTGCTCTGTAATGCAGACCACAGCAAGGTTATGAAGAGGTCCACCAGGGCATTTTCTCCTTTCCAATCGCTCAAGCCAGTAATCCCTCCCAAACAGTAGTAGAAATCTGTATACAGATATCAAAGGTTGCCCGTTATGATCAGCATGTTCTAATAACAAACTTTATGCAGGGGAGCATAGCCTGTAAAGTGGGCAAAATCAAGATCATAGTAGTTTCGCAGCGCCCTGGTCTTACACACCCTGACCCGATGACCTCCGCTACTATTTATTACGGTACACCCTATGGGTATATCCACTGTTAAGCCTTAGCGGCACTGAAACCACTAATATATGTAGATGGAAACCCTGTTAATATGTCTGTTAATGTAATGTAATTTTCATGTCTGTATATATGCATTTCTGTAACTTTGTACAAATTGCGCCTTGATGCCTCCCGGCCTGATGGCTTGCGCGTTATAAATAAAATACAAATAAAAATAAGCTGTAACTAACAGAAGTTGCAAACAAGCACAGGCAACAATTTGAGGAGAGAGAATCCCCAGATGCCAGCCATAGGGAAGTTCAGGGCTGCCCGATTCCAAAATGGTGCTCACCCCAGCTCCCTCCTATCAAATCTCGACCCTCAGACCAGTAGGCCATCAAAACGTGGACAAACGTGTTCGGTGAGGGACAGGGGAATGCCATTCAATCAAGACCCATAACCAAGCTCTTGTGTCTGAACTAAGCCTCATGGTCCCCATTACACATGGAGCATGGATATAAAAAGAGTGCAAGGACCAAGCCAGGATGATGGAGTTTTGATATTGATGAAGAAGACGCAGGTGTGTGGAGAAAGCGAGCATAGAAAAGGATGTATGAAGGTGGAGGATGGCAAGACCAGGAAAGAGGAGTTGAAGGAGGAAGTCAGAGAAAAGTGGTGGAAGTGGAAAGATGTCCAATTTAGAATATCGCTATTGGTCAAGCAGAGAGGATCCAAGGCTGGAAGGATTGTTAAGAGGTAAAGGGATATACCAATGGGGCCAGAGCACAAGAGCTCGTGAGACTAAACACTTAATTAATCTGGATTAAAAGACCCAAGAGAAACCAAGAGGGAGAGCAACAGACAGGATGTTGGGGAATGATTGTCTGGATTACACCTGGGTCTGACAAACCCAAATTGGAAAAATAAAAGACTTGCTTGTGTTGGGATAAGAGAGAGGCGAGCCTTCAACAAAGAGTCAAGAATATTCTCTCACTGTAAATTGGAGTCAAGAAAGTGTGTAGTGACCCTGAAAACAGGAGAGTTTGATCTGAACATCAGGACAAATTGGGGTCCACACAATGGATTTTCAGTAGGAACAGATAGTTTATTACACAACTTTACCTATGCCCCACAAAAACACAATTTTTAGGAAAAGGTTCATAAGTAGTTTTCTTATTAACAAAGAATGAACTCACTTATGGCCTTGGATGGGCTTCTTGTCCTAGGAAAAGGTTAACAGTCACCTCAGAGGCAATTCCTATTAAGTTTGTCATTACTTTCCTCAGTTGTCAGTATTCTCTTTCCTGTACAGCGGCTGCACTGATCACATGATGAGAACCCTTTTGAAAGCCTGATTCAGCATGGCATTACAGGCTGCCTTCTTTCCATCCTGGATTAACTAACTTTCCACTAATCCATACCCCATCCAGAATCCAATATTATTCAAAAATCCAAGTAACCAGATGCTTCCCGGACCAAAACCTTACAATGGAGTCATCCATCATGCCAGCAGTTTTAATGGCTTCAGTCATCATAGCACTGTAACAATAGCCCTGATGTCCATGGTCTTATTTAAATGTACCAGTAACCCTAAAACCTGTGGTCGACTAATTAGGTTTGTTATTAATTTAAATATAAATGCCAACCATTAGTTATAAAGAACTATAAAACAAAGGAATATAATTAT
This sequence comes from Ambystoma mexicanum, assembly GCF_040938575.1. Classification (NCBI taxonomy): domain Eukaryota; kingdom Metazoa; phylum Chordata; class Amphibia; order Caudata; family Ambystomatidae; genus Ambystoma; species Ambystoma mexicanum. Next base: position 273,774,249 of record NC_090931.1, on the reverse strand, counting down.
AAATCGAAGCAACAAGTTACTTACCTTTAACTGTTCTCCAGCATGGGTCTGGCATGGATTCACATGCTCATGAATATTCCCTGTCATCAGGCCGGGAATCCTTGGTAAAAGAAAAAACAGTTTCACTTTCACTTACAAACTGTCTCTTCTTTAAACCAATCGCTGAGCTCTGGGTCCAAATACCCCCAGCCAATGACTGCCCTCTCCGTAAGCCCCTCCTCAGGAAGCCATCTTCAGATTTGGTAGCACGTAAAGTGGCAGTATGACCAAGAAGAGCCACAGAGGGGCAGGAGGGATGGTTCACATATGAATCCATGCCAGACCCATGCTGGAGAAGAACAAGTTACTCTCTTAACTGGTAACGTTCATTCGATGGGATGGTCCGACGACGTATTCCATATCTATGACAGTAATCACCACAGCTGTGCTGCTTCGAAAATCTTTCGGCATCTGCGTCCTGCGTCGATAACATCGATACGCCGTCCTCGAGGACCTCCTCCGACGGCCGACGTCACCAGATGTTCTAAGTAGGACGCACGACGCCCGTAGCCTCATTTGTAGTTTTTTCCCAGAACGTGTGGCACCAATCTTCTGCCAGTATGACCACAGAAAGCCTTGCGGAAACGTAAGCTGCAATCGCATAAGAAATTCTGTAGCGGGGTAGGCAGGGAGGGAGCGATATGGAATACGTCGTCGGACCATCCCATCGAAAGAACGTTACCAGGTAAGAGTAACTTGTTCTTCAAGGGGATTGGGTCCTCCGACGTATTCCATATCCATGACAGACTCCCAAAGCAGGTGGGAAAATAATTTAGACTATACAATTTTAGACTGCCCAATGAAATTGCAGAGTTAAGGACTGCCTTCCCAAAGACCAGATCCTACCCCCAGATAGAATCGAGGGAGGAGTGACGTACAAAAGTATGGTCCGAAGCCCCAGTGGCTGCATCACAGATGTTATGAATGGGAACACCCCTATGCAGAGCAGTAGAGGCAGCCATACCCCTGGTAGAATGGGCCCGTAAGCCTACCGGAGGGTCCTTACCCGCCAAGCGGTAACATTCCGAAATTGCCAAGATGATCCATCGAGAAAGCCTGCTTAGTAACAGCTTGTCCCAAACGCCCTTCCAGCGTAACCAATAAAGAGTTGATCGTCCACTCTGACCTGGGACATGAGTAAAATGTAGAATCTTCTCCTAGGATCCAGCCTATGGAGCCTCTCCTCTTCCTTACCAGGATGTGGAGGAGGATAAAATGCCAGAAGAATAACCTTCTGGCTTAAATGAAATTCTGACACCACCTTCGGAAGAAAAGAAGGACGAACTCCAAGGACAACCCTGTCCTTATGAAACACAGTGAAGGGTGGCTTAACTGAAAGTGCCTGTAACTCACTCACTCTGCGAGCGGAAGTGACCACAACTAAAAACACAGTTTTAAGTGTTAACAGTCTCAAAGGATAAGAATGCAAAGGCTCAAAGGGAGCACCCATTAGAAACTTGAGAATAAGGTTCAGATCCCAACCGGGCACCTGGAAAGGTGACGTAGGGAACACATTAGTGAGCCATTTCAGAAACTGAGAAATCAAAGGGATTTTAAAATAATAACACTCCTCAGACGAGCGCTTAAATATAGACAACGCCGCCAGGTAACCTTTAATGGTACCCACTTGTAGGCCCTTGTGGGCCAGAGAAAGCAAAAAAGACAGAACGACAGGAATGTCACATGAAAAAGGGTCCACATTCTGAACCTTGCACCAGTCGCAGAACTTCCTGCAACGGTACAGGGACTTTGTTGCGGGCCTTCTATCCGAAAGCAACACCTCCATCACGTCCTCGGGGAAGTCCCAATCCTTATACCTCAACCTTTCAGAAACCAAGCGTGAAGGCTGAGGGATCTGACCTCTGGATGGAGAACCTGACCCCCCCCCCCTCCAGTGAGAGCAGATCGTCTCGGTAGGGAAGACGACGTGGAGGGCATATGGACAAGTCGAGAAGGTCTGGGTACCATGTACTCCGGGCCATGCCGGAGCAATGAGGATCATCCGGGAACCGAACCTCCGTAACCTCTGCAGCACTTGCGGGATGACGGGGACTGGAGGAAACGCGTACAGCAGTGGGAAGGACCACTCCACCACAAACGCGTCTCCTAAGGCTCCTCCTGGAGGAAATTCCCGCAAGAAGAACCTTTCGCACTTCCGGTTGACACTGGAGGCAAAGAGATCCACTTGAGGCGTCCCCCAAAGGGCGAAGATCTCCAGGAGAATCTCCTGAGCCAACTCCCACTCGTGAGAGATCGCGATCTGCCTGCTCAGAGAGTCCGCCTTCTCGTTTTCGTCTCCGGCCAGATGAACTGCCGAGATCGAAACTTCCTGCTGGATTGCCCAGAACCAGAGCTGCATCGCCTCCCTGCACAGAGGAAGTGACCCTGCCCCCCCCCCCTTTTTGTTGAGGTAGTGTATGGCCACTGTTGTCCGTCAGGATCAGGACAGTCTTTCCTCGCACAGTCGGCAGAAAAGCCTTCAGGGCAAGCCTGACGGCCCCAAGCTCCAACAGATTGATATGGAGTTTGGACTCGGACAGAGACCAACGACCGCTGACTGTCAACTCGTTGGCATGAGCTTCCCATCCCATGAGGGATGCGTCCGTCACGATCATCACCTCCAGCCGGGTAGCCAAAATGGAGCCCCCTTAATCAGATTGCCTTCGACGGCCCACCACAGAAGGTCCTGGGCGACCGAGGGCGGCACCTGAACGGGGTCCGACATCCTGCGGAGGACTGAGACCACTGGAGCTTGAGTGGCCATTGCAAAGATCTCTTCCGCAACCTGGCCTCTGGCACCAGAAGAATGCTTTATGCCAGGAGGCCAAGCAATCTCAAGAACTCGAACGCAGGGAGACTCTAGGCATGTTGAAACTTTAGCACCATCTGCTGAATGTCATGGGCCCTCAACTGGGGAGGAAAACACTGCCCCAGGGACGTGTCGAGCACTGCTCCGATGTAGTGGAGCCTCTGAGTTGGCGTCAAGTGGGACTTCTTTAAGTTGAGGGAGAAGCCCAGCTTGTGGAGGGAGTGGCAGGTGACGGACAGATGATCCAGGACTTGCAGGGGAGACCGCGCCCTGATCAACCAATCGTCCAGGTAGGGGTAGACGTGAATCCTCCCTTTCCTGAGATGCGCTGCCACCACTACCATGAGCTTGGTGAAGACCCTCGGGGCGGAGGTCAAGCCGAATGGCAGGACCCGAAACTGAAAGTGCAAGTCGCCAACCGCGAACCTCAGGTGGTACTTGTGCTTTGGATGGATCGGCACATGAAAATAAGCGTCCTTGAGGTTGAGAGACACCAACCAGTCCTGAAGTTTAAGGGCCTGGAGGACTTGAGAAAGAGTAACCATCTTGAACTTGTCCTTCCTGAGGAGTTTGTTCAAAACGTGCAAGTCCATGATGGGTCTCAATCCCTCGTCTTTCTTCAAAACAAAAAAATAAGGGGAATACTAGCCCTTGTTCCTCTCCGCTACAGGCACCAGTTCTATGGCGCCTTTCTCCAGCAGAGATTGTATTTCCTGCGCAAGGAGCGGATCCGGACTCTTCAAAGAGATTCCCTGGTGGATTGTCGTGAGGCCTCTGCCGGAAAGGAAGACAGTAGCCTTGGGTTATGATCTCTAGAACCCACACATCTCAAGTAATGGCACGCCATTCTATAAGATGCTGCGCCAGCCTTCCCCCAACCGGCGAAGCATGGGCCTCATGACTGAGCAGAAGCGGCTGCGGCGTTGCCGGAGGGCAACGAGGCAACTGCTAGCGTGGCCTTGGCCCCGCGAGTACCTTGTTTTCCACCTCGAGCACTCCTATGGTTGCCCCTTTGACTTGCAGCTCCTCTCGCTTTACTAAAGGGTGAGTAATAACGAAAGGAACCTCCCCTCCACTGCTGTCCCCTAGGACGAAAAGGCGGAAGTTGGCGGACTGCAGCGCCCAACGACTTCGCTGCAGCTTTGGAGGTCTGCAACCTCTCAAGGCTCTCGTCAGCCTTGCTGCCAAAAAGATGTTCACCATCAAAGGGCATGTTGAGGAGCCTGGCTTGCACATTGTTAGGCAGAAACCTGTGCAGTTCCCTCTGGGACCACTGCAAAAGATTTAAGACTACAGGTGTTTGGCAGTAAACCCACTTGGTAGCAGTGTGTCCCACACAGATTCACTTGGTAGCTGTGGCTGAGCAGTCAGACTTCCTTCAAGAAGAGTTAGGCAGTATACATAGTATTCACAATAGGTCAAGAGAACACAGTAGAACAAGTAAACGCTGACCAGGGCTTGGTGTAAAAGAGATATAATTATTTATTTAAAACCACATCTAGAAAAACACACAGGCACTAATAGTAAGCAATTCAAAAACACGGTCACTAAAAGATATACACTCCCTTAAAAGAATATTAGACAAGTCTTAAGTAAAGCCCCACTTATTTTCAGACAGCGGTGAGCCGCTTAACGTAGATGGCACTCTAATAGTTTGTTTTAAAAAGGGAGAGAAAAGCAGAGAGATTTCCTAGTTGGAAGCGAAGGTACTTTCAGTGCGCTGTTGACATTGAAAGATGAAAGCATGCATCTTTCATGTCCAGTGTTGCCATGCAAATAGGACCTGCTACTGGAGAAGCATGGGAGGGAACCTGGACTGGAATGCCAAAGCTTAGAGGGGAAGGCGACTCTAGCAATGGTGGCTCTACCTCGAGCCCCTTTTAAAGTTTGACTGGTAAGGGGTTGATTGGCTTTGAGGGTTGACCCAAGAAGAGGACTGTCCTTGATTGTAACCCTGTGGGCGTGTGAAACACTGTGCGCAAAATGAGCAGCGTGTGTTAAACACCCCTTATTGTAAATAGGGTTAGTTAGTTATTTAACCTAAAGTTTTTAGGGTCTCGTGCTCTTCCTTTGCACTCTTGAGTGCATCATCAGTGGCTTTACTGAAAAGAACACTGGGCTCAATGGGAATATTTAGCATGGTCGCGTGTGTGTCTACCTTGAACCCTGATTGGCATAGCCAAGAAAGACGTTTTAAAAGTGTACCTTCTGCAATAACGCAGCCAGCATTGTCTGCTGCATCTAGGTTGTTTTAGAGAATGCAGTTGGCAACTTGTTTGCCCTTAGACACTGATTTTAACATCTCTGATTTTAAGGGATCTGGAACTGTATCAAGTTATTGTTGTTGTACAGTGTCCCATAGGTGGCAATTATAGTGTGCCAATAAAGAGGTATTATTCACAATGCGTGTCTGGTACACTGCTGATGTAGCCACTTTTCTGCATAATGTACATCGGTTTTTAAACTGTTTCTCAGGGGGTGCCTCTGCGGATGCTAGCTGGTACCGGTCCTCTTTCTTGTGATTGTTACAACCAAAGAATCTGGTTTAAGTTTTCCCCTACTGTTGGAGGGGATCTGAAGGAGCAGGCTTAAAAGTCTTTTCGATCCTAGGATTAACGGCTCTAGTTAATGATGGAGTTAGTTAAGCTGGAGAAATTACCTTACCGTAATGTTCTTTCTATGGGTTCTTCTCCCACAGATTCCTCATGATGGATATCATCTCCTCACCTTCGCAGTTCAGAAAAGTTTCAATAGGGGGCGTAGTGGACCTCAACTCAGCTGTCGATCCGTCTTGTCTGGCTCTCGATCATCAGTTCCGGACGGGACATCAGGCGTTGTGTATATATACCATGTCACTACGCCCCATGCTTCAGTTCCTGTACATTTTTCCCCTTGCGATTGAACGCTGCAGAAGAAAAACCACAGGAGGATGCTAACCAGCCATTAAAACATTAACAAGGTCACACCCAAACATGGTGAACCCACAACAATGTATAAAGAAAAACTTTTATTTATTTTTTTAAACAAAAACACAAACTGTCATCCCAGAGCCATCACCAGATGGCTTCTTGTTTGGACAGAAGCGACAACCCACTGAACTTTGAGCGGGAGATGGTTGTTGAGAAAACTGCAGGAGAAGAATCCATAGAAAGAACATTACGTTAAGTTAATTTTTCCTTCAATGGATTGCTTTTCTCCCACAGATTCATCATCATTATGATAGACTCCCCGAGCAGTTAGGATAACGGAGGAGGGAAACATGATTTAAATCCGTAGATTCTGTAGAACTGCCCTACCAAACCTAGCAGAAGCTCCCTGTGCAACGTTGAAGGCATTGTGCTTGGTGAAGGTATGCAAGGATGACCAAGTGGCCGCCCAGCAAATATCCCTCTCTGGAGGGCCGTTGAGGCTGATACTCCTCTGGTTGAGTGCACCCTGATGCCCGCTGGAAGCTTCTTGCCCGCCAATTGGTAACATTCGGATATGTACAAGATAATACACTGACAGTTTGTTTAGTGATGGCAAGGCCTTTTCTAGACAAGGCATGGGCAACAAACAACTGGTCTGATTTTGTATACTCAGACGTAGGAGCGACATAGAAGCTCAATGCTCTCTTTGGATCAATGCAGCGGAACCGCTCTTCCTCCTTCGAGGGATGCGGAGGAGGATAGAAGACGGGCAAATCAATCGACTGGGACAGATGAAATTCTGAAACCACCTTAGGAAGGAATCCGGGCCCGACTGTAAACCAGACTTTCTCACAAAAGAGCTTCAGAAAAGAAGGTTTGCAGCACAAGGCTTGCAGTTCGCTAATCCTCCTGGCAGATGTGATCGCTGTCTTAAGGGACAACAGCTGTAAAGAACATGAATGCATAGGATCAAACGGAGCCGCAATCAAATAGGCCAAAACCAGATCAAGATCCCAATCAGGGACAACAAATGGGGTTGGTGGAAACTTGTTGAGGAGGCACTTCAGGAACTGGGACATGACCAGAATGGTGAAAAAAGAACATTGGTCTGGGGATCTCTTGAACACAGACAGGGCCGCCAAATACCCTTTGACTGTGGCAAACTGAAGAGGCCAGTGACAGAAGGAACTCCATCATTGTGGTGGGGAGGAAAAGATCGGGTCAGTCTCGCGTTCCCTGCACCACGCCTCATATCTTCTCCACCTGCAACTGTACAGAGACCTAAAGTACCTACTCCGAGAGGTCCCAGTCATACCTAATCCTCTCAAGAGCCATGCATGTAGATTCAGGGAATCCAGGTTTTGATGGAACACCCGACCCTCCGACTGTGTGAGGAGATCCGGATGCCGAGGCAACCAGTGAGGCAGACAGATGGTCAGATCTAGGAGATCTCAGTACCATGCCCTCCTCGCCCAATATGGGGCGATCAGGATCATGGTTGCTCGAAATCTCTTCAACCTCCTGAGAACCCAAGGAATGACGGGAATCGCAGGGAAGGCGTAATGGAGAGGGAAGGACAATCTACCAGAAACGCATCCCCTAGTGCACCAATCGCTGGGAATTCCCTTAAGCAAAACTGTTTGCACTTCCGTGGCAAACAGATCCACTGCCGGGGTACCCCAGAGAGCGAAGACCTCCTCCAGGACTTCCAGGCACACTTTCCACTCATGTGAGACCGTGCTCTTCCTGCTCAGAGCATCTGCCAAGGTGCTCCTGTCCCACCAGTTGAACTGCAGAGACTGAGATTTGGTTCTCTCTCAACCAGAACCATAGCTAAAGTGCCTCTGTGCAGAGTGGACGAGAGAGAATGCCACCCTGCTTGACAAGGTAATGCATGGCCACTGTGTTGTCTGTCAGGACAAGGACATCCTTCCCTCTAAGACAGGACAAAGGCCCTCAGGGCAAACCTGATGGCCCGCACCTCCAGCCTACTGATATGCCACTTGGTTTCTGATGGAGACCACAGGCCTATCACCTGCAATTCCTCGCAGATGACCCCCCCCCCCCCAACACTTCAGGGACGCATCTGTGACCGCTCGAGCCTAGGGCCAAGTAGGCCAGAAGGGTTCCCCCGCTGATCGATTGCTGGCGTGTTCCACCAGCCGAGTTCACGGACTAAATGGTTGGACACTGAAAGGCGGATAGTGAGTGCTCCCAGGTACTGGGACGACTGGTCCCTCAGGAGCCATTGGAGGGAATCGCATACGCAGCCTGGCCCCTGGCACAAGAAAATACAGGAGGCCATGAGACCCAAAAGGCAGAGGAAGGAAGCCGCTGGAAGAGTGGTGTGGTTCTGAAACAAATGCACCATCTGGGAGATGTTCCTGACTCTCCTCGAGAGAAAACGCCTTCCCTAACCGGGTGTCTAGGACTGCTCTGATGAAATGAAGCTGCTGGACTGCCGTCAGATGGGACTTCAAGGTGAGGGAGAAGTCCAGGCTGTGCAGTAGTAGGCAGGTGTCTTCCAGATGAGACAAGACTTGTCCCGCCGACTTCCCTCGGATCAGCCAGTCGTCTAGGTACGGAGATACATGGACCCCAAATCTCCTGAGGTGATCCGCAACTACTGCCAACCCAAAGGGAAGCTCTTTGAACTGATCATGCTTGTCGCCAATGAGGAACCTTAGGAACTTCCTGTGCAAAATTTGGTTAATCGGCACATGGAAGCAAGCGTCCTGTAGGTCAATCGACACCAGCCAGTCCTCGAGTTCGAGAGCGTGGAGAATTTCTCTCAACTTCGCCATCCTGAATTTGTCTCTCCTCAGGAACTTGTTCAAGGTCAAGAGGTCCAGGATGGGACGGAGCACCAGGAAGTAACGGGAATACCAACCGACCCTCTCTAATCTGGAGTTAAATTGTTGGGGGGTTGGAGGTCTGTCTGGAGGCCTCTTCAGAAAAGGCAGACAATAACCCCACAGAATCAACTGCAGGGCCCAGGCGTTGGAAGTTAGTTCCTGCCGCTAGGGCCAATGCCCTGCCAACCGTCCACCAACCGGTGCATCGTGGTATGGGAAAATCAAAGTGGCTTAGAAGGCAGCAGTGACACTGCCGCTGCTTGATGTCCTCTAGAGGACCCTCTGCCCCTTCAAGGACATGAGAAGCACCTCTGCCATTGCCTGGCTTAAGGGGGCTGCGCCTTCCTGCCATGGGGCACGTATCGTCTATAGCCTCTGGAGGCAGAGCTAAAGGCAGGCTTGGCTGGCTGTGCCGCTAGGCCCAAAGATTTAGCAGCCAATTTTTACTCCTTGAATTGCTAAGCTTGGCCTCTCATCACAACTGCTGAGCCCATTGCTCTGCCAACACAGTCTGCTACATCCAGGCCCATCTGCAAAGTTGTAGGGGGGGGGGGTTCCAAAACGTCTTTTTTCCCATAAACTGAATGGGGGAAAAACTTTGCGCACGGCTACAGGTGAAATCGCTGGACGGATTTTGACTAAATCTGCACAAGGTACAGGGGCTTGGTCCAGAAAGCATGCTTTTGTAAATTTGGTCACCATCCATGCAGTATTTTTCTTTATAATTATCAAAAAGTAGGTCTGAAAAAATTAGTGATATCTATGTTCGCTCCGCGGTCACACTTCCTTGTACGCACAGTAAATGTGGGGTGTAATGACGATAGCACTTTAGTCCATGCAGTGGATAGGAAATGTGTAACTGTTGAAAGCACATGCGTATTGGTAGGCAACATTGAAATTGACAACATGCAGTGAATGCATTATTTTTTCCAAATGGGTTTTATATTCATTAGTACGCCGCCATGGTTGACGCATGCTACGGTGGTTGTGGCCAGGGCCTAGAGTCTTGGATGCATGGCCGTCAGCCGAAGGCCTTACTTCCAAGACTGCAGGCCCTGGCCACAACCGCTGCTGCATGTGCCACCCATGCATACACCCGTAGTGTTGCGTTTTGATTGGCAAGTTGTGGGGAGTACGTGCAGTCTTGGGTGCATGGCCGAAAGCCATGCACCCAAGAACAAAGTGTTAAGTACTAGACGTGGAAGACACTGTACACCCATCCCATGTAAGATCCACAGACATACAGCTAGGAGTGAAGCCTCTGGGCAGATGCACTGAAGGATACCAGACCTACAGAATAACCCCCACTACCACACATCACTGAGGTGGTTGTGGGGAGACCCTGCACTCTTGGGTGGACCATGCACCCAATAATACACTTATATCTACTTAATGTCGTATGTTGTATGGCCTCCTTGTATGCACAGAAAATGAGGGGTCGAAGAAGGCCAGTATTTCAGCCCGTGCAGCGGACTGGGGAGTTGTTACATTTGTAAGGACACGTGTGGTGTTAGTGAACATTGAAATTGACAATATGCCGTGAATGCATTATTTTTTCCGATGGTCATTATTATATTCATTAGTACGCCGCCATGGGTGGGACATGCTACGGTGGTTGTGGCCAGGGCCTAGAGTCTTGGATGCATGGCCGACGTCCGAAGGCCTTACTTCCAACACTCTAGGCCCTGGCCACAACCACCGTTGCATGTGCCACCCACGCGTACACCCGTAGTATTGCGTTTCGATTGGCAAGTAGTGGGGAGTACGTTCAGTCTTGGGTGTATGGCCAAAGGCCATGCACCAAAAAACAAACTTATAAGTACTAGACGTGCAAGCCACTGTACACCCATCCCATGTAAGATCTATGGCCATACAGCTAAGAGTGAAGCCTCTGGCCAGAAGCACTGAAGGATATCACACCTATAGAAAAACCGCCACTACCACACTTCACTGAGGTGTTTGTGGAGAAACCCTGCACTCTTTGGTCCATGGCTAAAGCCCATGCACGCAAGACTGAAGTCATAAGCAGTGGAGTTACAAGTCAATATGGGTGTGGTGAAATGCGCTAGTTGTGTTGATGCCCTAGTGTCTTAACTTCATGGCTGCAGACGATGGTCCGAAAAGTAAATTTATAAGCAGCTAATTTACAAGGACCATGGTTTTCATATGCAGCGATGGTTGTGGATAGGAACTATACTCCTTGTACCTTGATTGGAAGGCGCAGGTGGTAGGTTACTCACCGGAGATGGAATGGCAGCCTACAGGCAATGCAGTATATTAGTACTATAGATTAGACGTGTAGATTCAAATGTGTAGAAAATGCCTGCCAACATACTTATTCCTTACTTTGTTCAGAATCCACATAGATTTTTTTAATTGGCTATCGTACTTGGCGGAAGTATCACTGTTTCCATTTCTGTGATGAAAGAAAAAGGTGCGTTAATGTTCGCATTTTTTAAAAATGTACTACATTGCATAATAGGCAGTTAATCTTTTTTTTTACCCTCATTTAGTTTACAAACCAGTGTACTGTGCATTGCACTCAGTTTCTGTGTTTGGTTTTCTAATCCTTGGGTCTGGGGAAAAAAATCCTTGTCGGATTAAAAAAAACCTTAATTTCCTATGGTGCTAACTACTTAAACTTTTTCCTTTCAGTGTTATCATTCTGATCAATGTTATTTTTGTTGCCTTCCTGCCCATTTTTAACAGATACCTGTAGGCGTATTCTAACTGTGCATTTGTTCCTACAGATTTGTGATACTCACGCATTTGTGCCGTTGTTATATCCTGTTTCCTTCATCTTTCCCATTAATGTTTTGTTTGATGCCTTCCTGCCGATTTTTAACAGTTCGATACCTATAGGCGTATTCTACCTGTGCATTTGTTTCCAACGATCTGTGATAATCATTTGTGTCATTCATCCATCCTGTTGGGTAGTTAGATACCTGTGGGCATATTCTAACTGTTTGTAGTCTTTCACATAATTTGTTGACAATCTTGAAGTACACATTATTTCGTAAATTTTGGCTTCAAGAACATTAAATACGCATTTGTTAGGATAGCTGGCAACCTCTGCTTTAGAGTAATGGTGCTATCATTACATTCAAACCATCCAGAATTCTTTTTGATGTATGCGGTGTAATGACCTGCATTGGTTGTAGCTCCTGCATGGTAGATTATTCCTACTGTTGTAAAGGTTTTCTTTCCAAGTGACACTTGACCGTGTGTGAATCCAGTCAGTTTGCAGTTGTAGAAGCATAAGTATTAAGTAGGCACTATGTGATTGTAGCAGAAAGGTGGAGCGATTGTCTGAATTGCAAATACTACATAATCTGCCATGGTTTGCATTTTGTAGAAGTTGCTGAAATGGAATGCTCTCACTATTTGGTATGGAAACATACACAAATCACTCATTTGGGATTTCCTCCTGTATCACTTTGTTACAGAGAGTGCATGTATGTATCCACATGTATGAAATTTGGAAGATTTCATTTACAGGTATGCTTTTGTTTTCCAATACTAATAGTATGTACATTAGAAATTCTTGTGGATCTTCTTGTGAGTTCATAGTGAATCTCACCATTCCAGCACAGTCATCCAATTGTTGCCTTACTCCATGAACACTATGTGTCGTCAGGATTGCTTGTTGCATTTCTATGCAGCACTAACATTTGTAAACACAATTGGTCTGTACTGTGCAGGTAAATACTGTTAACAATTTGTGGCAATTGAAATAGAATATCCATTGCTACATTTGCACAGCAACTTACCCCACTTTCATTTGCAAATTTGAATGGGCCAGCAAGTTCTGTATCCGAGTGCATTTTTCGGTTTTTCTGTTGCTTCTTTGCCGACGTGCCTGGTTTACATTCCCTAATAGGTTCTTCTAGGTTTGCGGCAATTGATGAAACTTTAATTTCTTTTCTTTGCGTAATTTGCTGTTGCATTCTGTTGCATTTCCGTTTCATTTACTTTTCTTTTACCACGTTTCACTTTATCTGGAACAGGGTATTGTTTCAGATGAGGGGTGTACAGTGAACGCAATCTATTGTATTCTAGAATGCAAAGAATATCAGCTTTGACTTTACTTGAATCAAAGTTTATTAGCAATAGACTGTCAAGTGTACGTAAGCGTGATAATGCTACGCAGCTCATGCCTTCCTTAAAACACTGTTTCCTATATCTATCAATGCTTTCTCTAGGGTAAGACCTTGGGATTTATGAATGGTAACTGCATATGCAAGAGTTAGAGAAAATTGCTCTCTACGTACATACATGTCTTTGAAGAGAAGGAATCGAGCAATTGAGCGCCCTATCCTTTTCGCTTCTGAAACTTTATCAAAGCAAATATTTACAAATTGAATGTTGCTATCACGTGGGTATGATTGAAAGCCAACAACTGTGCCCAGTGCTCCATTAACTAGCCCTTGCTCTACGTCAAGGTTACGTTTAAGCATTACTCTACAATTTAAGGATAATTTCAATATTTTTTCCAACCCAGCTGTGTTGGAGATTGAATTTTCTAAACTATTTAGTCTTGTTATGGCTTGCTCACACATGGGTACCGTCATAATATGTACGTCTTGTTTGTCTGTGGCGCCAATTTCTATTATTGCTTGCATTTCTTTCTTTAACATTGTTTCATTGAATTTGAAACAGCTTGCAAGAGTTGGCATTAAGGCCACACAATTGACATTTTTGTGCGCTATTTGTTCCATAACATCAGTTGCACATGCATTATCGCCATAAAGTGCATGTATATGCCGGTTTTTCAATACAACTTGTGCTTCTTGCGATAATACACCAACTCTAATACTTTTTAAGATGTTGGCATAAGTGAGATCTGCAGATTGCCGCATGTTCTTAGTTAATTCTCTGTATTGGAAATGTTGCCAAAGGTTAACATTACCTATGCTAGCAACAGTTTTCCGGCAGAGTTTGTGGCCTAAGGTTTAAAAAATCGGTTCACCTTTCACTGGTGTCAATTGTAGAAGATCTCCGAAAACGATAATGTCTTTCCCTGCAAAGAGTTCTTCGTTATTATTTTGAAGTACTTCTTGCAATCTGAGATGAATCAAAGCAAACATTAGGTTGGGTACCATGCTCACTTCATCTATTAGTAGCATTTTCATTTGTTTCAATACTCTACGTAAATTCTATTGCAGCTTCTGCAGAAAGTTTGTAGTAGTCCAATTTATTTTGATGCTCTACTGGAAGCAGTAGTAATCAGTGTAAAGTCACACCGCCTATATTGTAGGCAGCTAAACCTGTGGGGGCCGTTACAACAGCTGACAGTTTGTTGTTTGTCAATTGTTGAAAGGAACTTGCTGATGATTTTGATTAAGTATGTTTTCCCTGATCCAGCTTCACCACTGACATACAGCAGTATAGGTTTGTAATTTTGGCAGGTACATTCTTTATTTTCGTGTTGTACACCATGTACAATTTGTTTTGTTACGTCTTCAAAAATGGAGCGCTGATCGTTGTTAAGTTTTGCTTGTTGTACAGTAGAGTCTTCTGTATCTTCTTGATACCGATACATGGTGTTTTCTACTTCTGCCATAGCTACTTCAGCCTCATTTGCGATTAGTGGTTGTCCTAATGGTTCTTGACTTCCTGTTACAGAAGGTTGACTACTGTCGGAAGAGTCTTTATCTAGTTGGGCCTGAAGCAGTTCTTCCTGTTGCTGCTCATTGTGTAACATTGTTTTGTACTGCGTAAAGTTCACATCGGTGATAGTGCTTTCATTTGCTTTAAAAGCATCTTCATAGCACTCAATTATCTAGTATGGCTTCCTCTTTTCTCCATGGTTTGAAAAGTTGTAACAGAGACATGTAATATATTTGATTGTAAAACCTCATCTTTTTCTTGTACTTATTAATTGCGTAGCCGACATATTTTGAAAGTGCGTTCCAGATTTAAGAATGTGTGCAACTCCATAACAGTGTTGCTAATTCACTTTCATAGAGTAGGTGGAATATGTATTCCACATTTTGTCTAAATCTGGCATCTTGCGAATACATTCGTAATGAGCGGTATTCTGATGCCCCAATCTGAGTGGGTCCATCATCGTATCTTCCACCTTTGGAAAAACACGTGCTTCTATACTTTTTTCCCAAATACTCATTGGGACCCTTTGGTTTGTCGCATTTAGTAAGTTTCTAGTGCATCATCTATGCTTTCATTGGAATGCAATGGATGAATTGTGTAATGGTCCAAAAGAGTGGATACTGTAGCGGGATCCAGAAGTTCTAATTGTCCAGTTTCTGATGGCTCTTGAATTATTTCAGTTGTTTCCCTTAAGCTTTCATCAATATTTATTTCCTTCTAGTACTCATTATCTTTTAGATATTGCAATGCTTGTCTAACTTTGTGTAAGTCCACTAATTGTTGCCAATTTTTTTTGTCCTTTGTTGGTACTCCATTTACCAAGACTATTAAAGAATGCTCTATTGAACGTTCCACTCGTAGAGTGTGTACATTTTCCGTTAGATCTAATGGCAAGTAAACTACTTTGCCACAAATGCCTTTCACCAATTCGGAGGAAGGTAATTTTGCTGTTTTTGGATGAAGGCGTATAATTACTTGAAATGGGTGAACTGTTTGAATTATTATGCTCTCATACAAATTGAGCTGTTGCAGGATTTTTGGTAATGAAAACAATTTCAATTTATTTGTAATAGCACGTGAAGGAGTGTGGTGGTTGTCTAATTTTGCAGTACAGTAACTGCAACATATTAGGCGTTCAGTTATTTCATATTTGTTTTCAGCTAAAAGGTACAAAGCTAATTCAAATCATTTAGAGTCTTCATTGTCTTCTATTTTGTATGCTATGCCCACATTTTTTGTGTTCCTTTTGTAAAACGTTCTGCGGCAACACACACACACAGGGTTTGGTATTTCAGCCGATGACCTTTTAAATTTTACTATTTCTTTTCTGTATGTGTGTAATAGAAGGTTGCTATGTGCAGAATTGTCGCTACTATGTTCTAAAACTGTTGCATTTTGTACGTGGCTCTCACTTCCAAAACACTTTCCGAATACGGTCCATTTCTTCTTGTAAGTATTTGGGTGTACCATGCAGAAGAGTGATATTTAAATTGCCTAATTCTAAAGCTGGACTTTTTGCATAGTATATTTTATACACTAAATTTCTTACATTGGAATGATGTACTGATATTATTTTGATATCATGGAAGGTACTTTTGCAAATAGGCCCAGAAATGCAGGCTAATGAATGTCCTTTTAGTCCTGTGTCGTTCTGCACTGGACAAATATCCATATTTTGCAGCACTCTCATTTTACTTTTGTCTTTACGTTTTACATATTGATTGAGGAACCGACGTAAAGATTTGAAAGCTTTGTTTGGAATGGCACACATTGATGTGCACGGCCATTTGTATCCTGGACGGCGTGGTTCTGCTGAATCGAGAGGTAATTCTGAGTTTTCAGGAGATCGTTTTGTAAGCAGTGTTTCTTGTTCCATGATGGTAGTATTGATTTTCTCATGCTCTCGTCCACTGCTATGGATGGCAATTGTGTTTGTTTGATTGTTTGTATGCTTCATTGAAATATGGTTCTGTGGTTGTTGTGTGACTCCATCCACCACCACAAACACGCAAAAAATTATTTTTGTTCACATTCCGTTTATTGCAGAGTTTCTTTTGTAGTTTGGTACTTCGTTTTGTTAGTGCTTTCATCCTATTTAAACACAAATATGAACAACTTCCTTTTGAGAAGGATTGCACTGTCCACGAGTGCTTGTAGAATTAACTTTCTACGGTAGGTTTTAAGGGGTGAGGAGGATTTTGGTCCTCTTAGTAGATTCTGAAGGACTCTGACGAAACATTTTTGCTAAAATACTTTTTTTACTATGGGTTCTTCTTACACCATCAGGATTATTAGGAATATTGTTAGCTGTACTGGCAGCCATTTTTGTGACAACATTTCTGTGTTTTGTGACACTTTTTGATGGAGGAGGTACAGTTTCGGTAGTTGAGACTTCCTTTATTTTGTTACCCCACTGCATTAGCTGGTTTGTACCAAGATTCTCTACAAACTCTACAACAGGTGGATGCTTACATTGGGCACCTTTATTTTTATTTGCTCTCATTCTGCGTTCCTTTCTACGGAGTTGCTTTTTGGTAGGCATTCTTTGGTGTCTGTTGAGAAAAAATATATACTTTGGTCTGTTGTCCAATGTATGTGTGCAGTGTGCATATGTCTGAAGGGGAAGCTCTTTGCCATGGTGTGTCAACGTACAGTGAACTCTAACAATGATTTGTTAAGGCTACTTTACTGTTTGTATACTACTACAATGTGCTTCAGATGAGAGTACAAAGTGGCCTACTTGTGACGAGAACCATTATTAATAACCGAAATCCACAAACTTGCTACAGCAACTTCTTTTCACAATCTAACCTTCTAAGGATTACGTATGTTATTTGAGTAGCAAACACACACAGATTCATCAGCCATTCTGCCTGTTATTCTTTGTTCAATAAATGGATATTTGTAGGTAGAATGGTTTACAAATCAATGCTTGCTTTGCTGCCCAGAATAAACAAATAACCCACGCAGCCTCAGGTTTCTTCGGATATGTCGTCTGCAGTGTAGATGCTGTTGATTCTCAGGAGAGTAGTCTTCACTGCGAATTAAAAAAATAAAATCAATTACTTTGTGTAACACCACTGCACATTCCCCCATTATAGTAAGCTAAGCACCCTTAACTCGCACCATCTACGTGCATTGCTAAGACTAACACCCAGGACAAACATGACATCAAGAATATCACTGATGACATCACATGTGAAAATAATATTCCTAAAAAGTCCCTACCTACAAGGGGTTCTTTCTATTATGTTGGTAGCAAGATGTCAGGGGTGATTGTGTAATGTTACACATGTAATAACTAGCTCACAAATCTAGACTTAATACACACTTGTGCTAAAACAAACAATACATATGACGACCCAATGCATATAACTGAGTGGCATATACAGGGAAACTGAAGTAGGGTAGAAAGAACTAGCAGCATCCCACAGTTTATCTTCCTGTATACAAATTGTGTGTTTGAGGCCTGCTATTGCCCCATGCATGTGCATCAGGAGCCGACACCAGACCCTAAGGAAAGTACTTTAAGAACACACGACAAGGGTAATGTTTTGGTATACAGCACCTTTTCAATTTTCATATTGTGCTGGTCAGTGAATAAAACCACCTAGCCTACATTTTTCAATGCACCAAAATAAGTGAGGCACACATGTGATGTCATCAGTGATGTCATCAATGATATTTGTGATGTCATCATTGATGTCCTGGGTGTTAGTCTTAGCAATGCACGTAGATGGTGCGAGTTATGGTTGCTTAGCTTACTATAATGGGGGAATGTGCAGTGGTGTTTGGTTGCACTGTGAAGTTTAACATTCCTTTAGTGAAATTTTGTTACTGTATGGCAGGGAAGGAAAAGAAAGGGGCTAAACAAGTGATGTCAAACTGAAATTGATGGCATGGTGCTAATTCCCCATGTAGTCATGGACAAAAATAGCCACGCAAAAAACCCAGAATGGACCTAAATAAAATCAAATTGGGGCATAATTTGGGTCAAAACAGGCAAAGAACATTACTTGGTACAGAGACATGAAAGCACAACCAACAAATGTGGTGTCACAATTCATTGAATATCTAATAACCTGATTCAGTTTGGTGACATGGTGTATAAAAGATTTTAGCACGGTTGCATGGGCACAAGATTTGCATTTAAGGCATTTAAGGCATTTAGTGAATCCCTTCAGGGAGACCGAGAGCTAATTGGTCACAGAAGGACTTTTATTGATGGGAGGCAAAAAGCTGGAAACTAGCCTATCTTGCAGTTAAGGTACCCTTTTGTAAGTGATGGTAGGACGTTTGGATAAGAGAGGACATAAATCACTTGTCTAAAATGAGAACACCCCAGTGTCGTTCAACAATTTTGCAAACATCAGTTGAGGCATTGTCAAAGGAAATTATAAGTCTGGGTTCATCATTAGTGAGAGTCTTATCGGGCTAAATGCCATACAGAAGTTTATTTCTGGACAATCCACGTGCCCTGGTAAAGGCCATTTCTATTGTTCTTTTATCATAACCTTACTTCAAAAAATCAGTAGCCAACTTTGCACAGTTATTATCAAAGCAAGCAAGATCAGTGCAGTTCCTCCGGTAGCGAATAAATTCACTGCAGGGAATACTTTTTTTGCATGACACAGGGCGACAGCTGGTGGCATGTAGAGATAATCCTGTGTTGGAGGGTTTTTTTATGTAATGCCGTTTGGAAACCAGACCTTTCCAGGGTCACAACAACATCTAAATAAATAATTTCAATGCTGCTGTGACAGTCAGTAAAGCGTAGATTGGCTGTGTTGGTGTTAATGCTCTTCACAAATGATTGCCAGTCGATTTCTGTACCCTTCCAAATTATACAAATGTTGATGTATTGCCACCAAGAAACAATTTGGGTGGGGAAACTGGATAAAGCAAATCAGATAAGAAGGTTGCCGCCCACCACCCCATCGTCAAGTTGGCGTACAACGGGGCAAAGGTACTGCCCATAGCAGTACCTCTCACTTGCCGGTACAAGGAACCCTCAAATAAGAAAACATTGGTCAGACAAAAAGAGAACATGTCCAAAATCATAGAGCTATGTCCAAAATGAGTAAGAGATCGAGAATCCAAGAAATATTTGCAGGCTACCACTCCCTCCTGATGATCAATGGAGGTGTACAACGAAACGACATCAACTGTTACCAAAATAAGACCATCCTCCCATGGTGTATTGGTGATGCGGCGTAAGAAATCCTTGGTATCCTGCAAGTAGGAGGGTAAAACAAACAAAAGGAAACTATGCCTCAAACTGTGCCAAGTTCTCCAAAAGGGAACCGCATAAAGTGACAATGGGCCTCCCCGTGGGATGGGCGAGGGATGTGTGTGTCTTGGGTAAAAAATAAAATGGTGGGTATGGTATGACTTGAGGGAACAAGAAATTTAGCCAGGTCATCCTCAATAAGACCCCTGCCAGCCCACTTGGCACAGAGACTGGTAAGTTCAGACTATTTCTGAGAATGGATTGCTGGATAACTTAGCATAACACAGTCGATCTCGTAGTTGGCTATTGGCTTTGGCCACATAGTGGGTTCTATCTCGAATCGCAATATTGGAGCCTTTATCGGCCGTTTAATGACAATATTGGGCAAGCTTTATAGTTCTCTAATAGCCAAGCGTTGAGCGGCAGTGAGGTTCTGTTTGGTATTGATGGTTTTTCTTTGTAGTTATGTAGAGATATATATACACACACACACACAAACACACACACACACACACACACACACACACACACACACAATGCCAGACGTCACCTCTGGAACCGATCATCGAGCGCCAGACAAGACGGATCGACGGCCGCGGTCCACTACACCCCCTGTCGAAAAGTTTCCATACAGCGAAGCGGAGGCGATGGATATCTATCATGCGGAATCTGCGGGAGAAAAGCAATCCATTGAAAGTTGAATACGTCTTTGTATTTATTTAAGTAAGGGTAAAAACTGTGTTACTGACTTTTCATTACCTAAAATCTCATCCAAAGTCTGTGTCCCACAGGGCTTCCTGTATGTCAATCTTAAAATGGTTTGCTGCTTTAAAAAGTAGCTCATTATATTGTAGCTGATTATCTATAGGAGAATCAGCAAAGGGTTAGTCTTGGTCTTCAGATGATGGCAAGACAAATGTCTGGGTCATCCTCATAACAGAGATCCTGTGTGAATTGGTCATCCTGTGAACATTGGTCACCCTAAACTCCCCAACAGTGATAGAGAAGAGCATCTTTCCTCTCTATAGAATAATTTGGCCCATAAACCGCTAATCCAAACTTCAAAAAGTCTTCTTTCCACTCTTCACTTGATGTGTGGCTCTCCAGGTTGTGCGAGAAAGAATACAGGCGCACGTATGCTGGCCCTGGAGGCTTTGGATTAGTGTTATGGCAGTGAATGAACAGTAAATTAATGGGAACCTCTTTAAATCACCAATCCGTTTTCCATGCGCATTAATAAAATCCTGTTTTTTTCTTAGGAAAGGATGGTTGAACCGTGATATTCCTCCTATCAGGTTGGTCTTATGAAGCGGCAAATATGTAATTAGCGCTCTTTATTGCTTCTCCGTGCCGACCATAGGCTCCGGAACCATTGTCTTGACAACCCGGGATGTTATCAAGATGGCCAGCGCACGTAACGTGATGCGTTGAGGTCCCTTCCTCTAAAGCGTACATCTTGATGCTGGTGCTGCTCAACAGGGTACTGCAGGATGGAGCGCAGTGCTCCTAACCGTGATGATGCAGGGTAAAGCGTAGAGGCTTGACAGTCTCTACCCTGCTGTGCTTTGCATTGGGGGCGCAGTACTTGTCTCAATTCGCTGGTGCGGCGTGGGCCTCACTTCAGGCAACAGAGAGTCTGCCACTCTGCAGTCAGTCCCCTCCGCAGTAGGCTGACTCTGTCGGCTCTCCACAACTGGATCAGTTGCATACAGCAACTTCCTACGAGCCTGGTTGCACACACAGAAGGCTGTTCTCACTAGGCTGCAGCCATGGAGAACAGCCGTTGACAGTGAAATTAATCCAAACCACACTGGTTGAGCGCCAGAGTTATGTCTTTATTGAAAAGAACAGTGGTGATAAGGTAAGGCTGCAAATAACTCCAACACAGTCTCTCTCAACTGTCTTCACAGTTCTTACAGTCAAACCTCACCATTCCAGAACCTCGCCAGATTCTAACTTCTGACAACATCATAAGATAACACATGGAAGGGATGTGGGAGAAAGGAGCTGTGAGCACCCAAAGCAGGCAAGCTAGAAACAGCTGTGAGCAATAAGTCACAACATAGTACTCCAATGATGAGTGAGTATGACCCTTGAGGTTTCAGAAGGGGATTAGAAGCCTCTTCAAAACGTTGCTCTGTTCGTTCAATTCACATCCAATGTGAAGGGCCATACAGGGAAATCGAACAGTGTAATCCTATACTGATTGAGGAAGTTCAAGACCCTGAAGAAGGCCTGCTATGATGATGGGGTGAAAATGGTTTCAAATGAAACACAATGTGAGGGTCCCATTAATATTCAGGAAGAGAGCATGTTTGAGGAGGCCCCTCAGAGGAATTGTGTCTATTGGGCAATGGAGGGCATGTGGGTCACAATTAAATAAAAGGGTTCCCATGAGCCTCAGTTCTGTTAAGACAGCCTCTACAAAAACACAATGGGTTGAAATTGGCCCACCACAGCCTTTGGCAGCAAGGGGCAAATCGACAGGGACACAGTGAAGTACTGCACCTTTAGGGAATCAGCGCGGCTCTTTAGGGGCTGCCTTGTATAACATTACGGATGAAGGAATTCAAGTGCAGAGAAAGGGAGTAGGCATATTTCCTGGGTCCGGCCAGAATGTGATGGATAGACCTGATCTAAATGGAATGCATGAGGCTAAAGTTCAATCTTCTGCAGATTTCAAGCAGTTTTGTAATAATGTGACTGCAGGGCGGTCCGTCGGGAAAAACCTGTCTCAGGAGCAAACCTCAAATTATAGGTCACTTAGACTATGTAAACAATGGTCCAATCCAATTATATTCAGTCTTGAAGGGAGCTCGGAGTAAAGATGTTTTTTAGTCAGACGCATGGAGAACCTCAGGAGAATGCGATGTCCGACTTGAATTGGGCACAATATTTATACAGGTAACTGTCTTAAGAAAGGTAATCAAAAAAGGGGCAGATGTTTCCGCCTCAGGCAGGCCCCATACAGGACAATTTTCCAGAGTTCCCGAATGGAGGTGGGGGGAGAGTTTTGAGAAGTCTGTCCAGCAATGGTGAGAGGGGTAAATCTGGAAAAAGGAATATTGTTGGGGATGATAGTGCACCGAAACAGCTTATATCAAGTAACATTTGTGCAGAATTGTTATGTAAAGCACTGAGGAAGCTTACATTAAATCAATCGACAATATTGTTATTATTTACAGAAATTGTCACCAAAGCGATATTTGTAGTAGGGATATAAATGGTGTGGAGTTTCTGGAAGAGCACCTTGCTGAAAAGGTTATTAGCCTTGAATCGCGAGTGGTGTATGACCTACCTAAGGAAGTTTTTTCACTTAGGCAACTGGGATTCAGGATTTCATCTTTGAATGCGGGGTTGGTTGGGTCAGTGAACGAAGGGGCCATAACCTGTGAAAATGGAAGAGATCCAATGGTTTCCTTTTTCAGAAGCAATAGTAGCCCTGTGAAACAGTTATTGGTGGATCGAAGAGCTTTAATGGCGAATTACTTACAAAAAGATTGGTCATGGGTCGCAACCTTGCTTAATGCTCGTTGCGAGGCGGACGGCCCATCTTGGAAGCTCTAGAATCCACTAATCTTAATTTAGTTTTCTGGAAAACCAGGGGGCATTCTCAGTTATTCGTGAATCTGGCAGTCAGGGATTCTCTTCCTAACTTTGATTTGGTGCGTCTCCAGGAGACATGGCTATTGGATAACGTTGCTTGGGATGGCTATATTGTAAATTCCCAACTTGCTTCTAAAGGACTAAAAGGCCGACCCAAAGGAGGAATGGTCACCATGGTAAGGACTGAATGTGGATTTGTAGGAGTTAAGAAATATTATGTCTGAGAGGGTTTGTTGGTGGTGGAATGGGTTTGTAATACTAAAGGCCCCCAAAGGCATTTTCTGTTCTGTAACATCTATTGGCACCAATGAATTAGTGACATTTATCTATTCCTGGAAAATATCGCGGAGTTTGTAATGGATTGGATGGGGAAATATTCGAATGGGAACATGATTGTTCTGAGAGATTTTAACTCGCTATGTAACCAATGGCAGATGGATGTTATGAGAAAGGGTCGGGACGTGCCCATGCCCGGAGATGCTGGTCACAGAGCGAAGATCAATAACTGATTTAAATGGTTGGGTTTATTACACCTAATTGTGGTTATTGAGGGAGATCTCTCCGGAGGTCATACATTGAAAAGACATGAATCGTACTCCACTTCGAATTATATTTTTACTGATCATTTTTTGTTTGGGAGGTGCAACCTATTTGAGATTATCCAGACAGATTGGAGTGATCACAGAATACAGAGATGTTCCTTTTGAGTGGGAGCCCTTCCCAAACAGAGACAAGTAGTTGGAGACTGTTATCACAAAGGTACCGAAGAACAAAGTAGTATGGAATCAATGTAGGATTGCACAGTCGCTGAGACATGGTTTCTTCAACACTCCCATATGAACATTTTAACTTTGTTCTATCAGATCTGAAAAACCTGTGGTAAGGACACGTCAGAGATTCTAAAAAAACACACGGGTATGAGTCTTTGGCACCGAGGCAAAGGGAAATGAGAGCCTCGATTAGAGCTATTAAAAAGTCAAGCTGTACTGGGGTAGAGATCAGACAGGGAATAAAAAAGGTGACGCAAAGGTACAAAAATTGGGTAAAACAATCATCGGGCGTTACTAATCTAAGCAGATGCAGAGGAGATGCTTGAGAGTCTGTATAAGATAAGGCACTCCATTTTGGGCTCAGATGAATCATCTAACGGCTTTGGAGAACAAACTATTAATGCAGTATCGGAAGAGGCTTGGGTGAGCCATTTTGAGACTCTATATGCAGCCCCCGAAAGTCAGGGGGGCTGAACAGGGGGCGTTGTGTGCAACCCAACTGCATTTCAGAGTGTCTGGATATATGGAGTGGAGGAAGTACTGGAGCTTATTCAGCATGCCTGTAAATTGAGAGCTCCGGGGCCCAATCTAAGTTCAAACCGCTTTTTTAAGGGGGCGCCGAAAATCTGGCCAGGAATACTGAAGATGCT
The DNA here is from genome assembly GCF_040938575.1 of Ambystoma mexicanum. Lineage (NCBI taxonomy): Eukaryota > Metazoa > Chordata > Amphibia > Caudata > Ambystomatidae > Ambystoma > Ambystoma mexicanum. The sequence continues at coordinate 273,749,771 of NC_090931.1, read as the reverse complement.
TTATGATGATATCCTCTTGATATGTAACCTGCTAGTTCTTGGTCTACATCATATGTAATTCCAATTTAGAAGAATGGGTGCAGATCAGATTCCAGCAATTATCGTCCCATATCTATTTTGAATTCAGACAGCAAGATTTTTGCTAGCTTAATATTAAAACATCTGGAAAAGTCTGCTGATAGACCAGGAATAACAACTAAAAAACCAATCCGGGTTCCTTAAGAACCATTACCCAACTCTAAATGGCATTTTACTAGGTTGCTACCAGGACTTACTTATAAAGGGAAAGTATGAGACGATTAATTTGGCAGATTTGGACCCGTCTCATGCTTTTGATACTGTTTCAAGGGTCAGGCTTTGGAAGAAACTGGCTGATTGGGGGATTCCTGAGGGTTTGTTAAAATGAATTGTTAAACTTCATGAGAACTCTAACGTAAGGATGAATAAGTAGGATAGTCACCCCAAACGGTCTAAGACCGGGTGCATTTTGGCCCCATACCCATTTAACTTATGTAGCAGATGCTGGTAAGTATTTACAACCAGCTTCTTTTGTCTCAACCTCGATTAGGGCAACTATCCCTCAGTTGGTTGGCATATGCCAACGCCTTTTGCTCATTGATTGTACAGGTATAGGGCTTCAACGACTACCGTCTGCATTTGAGGGTTTGCCAGGGAGAACAATTAGACAATCCCAGGAAAACAAAGGTTTCGACTTTCTCTAAACGGAAGGCCAAAGGCAGTATTAGCTTGGACCTAATAGCTCAAAGCTGGCTACTGGCAATTCCTTTGTGTACTTGGGCTTCCGATCTTCAATTCATTAAGTGAAGCTTGAATAATAAATCTTTTGAGAAGGAAAGTGGTGTCTTATATAACTCAGATGAAGCTCAAAGAGCAGATCTTGTAAATATACTTTTATCCCACTCGTAAAATACTATGAGGGAAAACTTTGCCCAAAGCTCCTTTATGGTACTGAACTGATGCAAAACTGTCTTGGAATACCTCACAGTGATTCAAGGAATCCTTTGGTGTGCAGTTATGGGGTCTCCGAATCCAGTCCCCAATGGCAGCCAAATTATATGATTTGGGGGGTGAATTCTTTAAAATCTAAAGAACAATGGTTCCTTCTGTCTTTGTATCGGAAATGTCTAGCCCTATGCGAAAATGCCTTATGTTCGGATCTGGGCACCCAAATCGAAAAAGGGCAAGTTGAAACGTTGATGGAGTTTGCTGAGGATTGTTATTTGATTCTCTTGATAACTGGTCACACCAAGGAAGATCTACTGGCCGATCCTGGGGGAGTTTAGAAATCTTTCAATAAGCAGGATTGGTGCAATACCATTCAATCAACGCATGGATATGTCAGTTTAGTCCACTTGAGTGAAGATCACAAAAAGCATGGGATTCCAGCTATGCATTTGAAACTTTTCCCCTGCCCTGCCAATTTTAGCATGCCCATCTTGGAACTGTGCATTTTAATAAGGTCTATAAAAAAATGTCCATTCTTGTCCTGAAGCAAGATATCCAACCTACCTACTATTTCAGACAAAATGCATCCTTTAGTTTTCGATCACTCTGAATTTAGGAATGTGGACCCTGCAGCAGTTATAAAAGCCTCTAAAAAAAATAATTTTGGCAAGCAATTCTTTTAGAGTGGACCTCACCTCTCGCATTTCATATTGATGTGCGTCATGGCCCCTATCCATAGAAGTTGAGTATTCTGGATAGGACCGGGAACGAGAAGACGTCCACAACAGGCTCCCCTGTATTAACATTGGCAGATATACGTAAGTGATCATTTAAAAAGCTTGCCTACTTACTCCTGGCCATTTCTTGAATATTTTTTTAAAAACACAACCCCCTGCAAGCGACGAGATTTGTGGCAAACCCCCTCCCACCCTCTCATTTACCAATGATTGATTACATAATATGGCTATTGACTAATGATTGAACCACCGTTGATCTAAATAGTTGCACTTCATCTTTGTTATCCCACAAAGGAGAATCAATGGTTCATGCTCTGAGACTTTTTGCCAGATCTTTAGAAATAATGGGGGCCAAAATTGAAACATCAGATATGAAGTCCTTGTCAGGGCAACCCAGCAAGTCCTCAGGGTCAATATGTTCTAATGAACATGATGGTTTCAAATCTCCCATAGATTCAACAAAACCACATTCCTTAACAGGGCACAGACTATTTGCGCAATCAAGGTTCATTAACAGAGTGTTAATCGCAACTGAAAGGGCATCAGAAATATTACATGCAGTGGAAGGAGGTCCGGCTACCACCAGAGTCATAGAATGCCCCCAAATTTGGGATTTCCTCTCTGTGCTCAAACTCTATCCCCTGGTACATTTAGAGGTAACTTTTGACTTGTGATGTGCTTTGGCCATATTTGCAATGTCTACACGACTTGTACATGGTATATTCATGTCCATTTTGCCCTTTCTGCTCCTTAGATCGTAATTCATCAATGGCGGTAAAAAGGTGCAGACCGTTTATAAGAGTAAAGCTGACACTTAACACCTTGCAAGAGCACTGCACCAAGTTTAGCCCAATCCAAAAAAAGTTTAGTTCTAAACAAAGGGACACTCACAACAATATTATATACTTGCATTTGCTCACAGTACATAGAGGACAAACAGCGTCAGTGAGCCGCACAAACACCACGGGCTGCACCCTCAACTAATAGACATCACTTGCGTTGAAATCAAAGCTTGGCTCACCCGCTTAGAAGACGACGCCTGGACGTCTGATAGAGTGCCAGACTTCAATTATGAATCAATCAGCTTTCACGCCGCTGGAACGCACACCAGCGATATGCGCTGTGTGTTTCACATAAAAAGGAAAGCCGGCAAGTTAGTAGTTGCAGCCCAATCTAACAATCCACCTGGGAGCAATGGATCGTAGGGGTCCAGAAGGCTACCGCCAATGAAAATTGACTAATGCTCTGTGGTGGATTCTTTTAGAAGAATATCCACACACTGTCTCTGCCAGGCTGCAATTATGAAATCACTCAGCTTTCACTCCACTGGAACGCACGCTATTACTCTTGGGATGTTTTCTTGCTGGCTGGACCCTCCTGCTCCTTTAGGCTGATCATTGACCCTTGTTGGGTTCTGCACAGTGCTCCTACTGTGTATTTCAGCTTGTGGGTAGTCTTTTCAGATGTCTTCCTCAATAGGTTTGCCTCATCTGTGCCCTTGCCTTTGAGTCCTATGGACCAGAGACCACAACTCCCGCTACTTAGACCTAAAACCCATACTCAAACTTACCTTTGCACCCACCGATCCAATTTATTTTTGTGGCAGCAGTCTGCACCGGGAGGACTTGTCCACAGGTCCTTGAACCCTGATCCCATAGTTGTTCCTGTAGCCCTGGCCATTTTGAACCACTTGCAGAAGGCTTCTGATTCATCCAGTGTACTGCTGATCATTGAAATAAGTGTATATTACTCTCCCTATGCAACCATCGTTCTCTGCCCTGTTGTTTCTGGACCTTATGCTGAAACTCTTTGGACCGGTGGCGTGCGCTCCGACTCCTGAGTTGGCTGGCTGTCGTCCTGCTCTACATGTGGGTAAGAGTAAGAACTCACCTAATTTTTCCCTGATAACCACAGCGGGCCTGTTTAGTTTGTCCCGTTGATTCCTATACAAGAAACTTTAGAAACTCTTAAAGTGACTTTGAAAGATACTTACCCGGACATCTTTCCCTCATCCCCTTTCAGGCCCTCGAGCTTGCTGAACAAAGTAGAAAAGATACCAGATTCTGTTTTTTTTTTTTTAAAGTTCATTTTGGTATAGCAAATCCCTTCCAAGCCACATTGAAGAAAGCAAAGCATTGCCCACTCCGGATTGCCACATGCAATGCAGGTAAGGCCAGCTGGGCCTCTGCTGAATTAAATAGCCCTCCATATGCATCAACGACTTTTGCAGCATCCACTTCAAGAATTCAGCACTGGGCTGAGGTCATAATCCGTAGTTAGAACTATATAAAGACATGCTAATTTATGGTAATACCTTCATATATTATGCCACTGAATTCCCAGAAAAATGATGGTCTCTGCTGGACCTTGGGTTTTAGTCTCATTAATTTCCCCACCCTTCCTTCCGTAAACAGTCCATCATAAGTTCTAGGTGTGTTCGCACACTCTGCTCATGTTTCCCTTGTATCAATACATTGTCAATATAATGTACGATCTGCACATCCGGCTTGCACAGGATTTTATCCAAGTGTTCTGCCACCAGCGGGTGACAGACTGTCGGACTATGCATGTAACCCATTGGTAAATGTTGAAACGTGTACTGCATCCCGTTCCAGGAAAATGCAAACTGCTCTTGACATTCATCAGCAATCAGTACAGTGAAGAAGGCATTAGCCAAGTCTAACACCGCATACCAAGTTCCTCAAATTTCTGTACATTTTCAATCAAAGTCGATGCGTCAGGGACTGCCGGTATTAGCGAAGGAGTGAGTTTATTCAACTCGCGATAATCAACAGTTATCCTGTAGCTCCTGTGTGGCTTTTTAACGGGCCAGATCGGATTGTTCCAGGCCATGGTCACGCAACGCAACACACCGGCTTCTGCATACCCTTTAATGGTTTCTGAAATCTCCTTCTGCCCTCTGGGTATCCAATATGGTTTCATGGACATTTTTGGTAGCTATCAGAAACTGCACTGCGGGCATCTTCAACTGTCCGACCACCATGGCGGTGCAAGTGAACGCACCTACCCCAAACTGATAATGTTTACCTCCCAATCCGAGCATCAACCCTTCTAGAATGTCGAACCCAATAATGTAGTCGGGGATCAAAACCACTAATACCTGATACAAGTCCTTTCTCAAACTTCTGATTTTCATATCAATTTTCGTCTGGACAGCAGCGGTCTCTTTGCCCCCTAACCCGGAGATCGTGAAATGGCATCCCTAAACCCTTGAAGGATTTCGATGTATCAAAGGGGCCACGCCCCGGTATTAGTTTAAGGCATTGACCTCCTGTGTGTTTCCTGACCGGCAAAATAATGTAACTTTTACGTGAGGCCTTCCGTCTACCTTAATTTGGGCAGTTGTTACCGGAGTTTGACCATCATCCTATTCGTATTTTGAGTGTGTGCGTTTAGATTCCATTTCCACCATCGCACTCACAATTTTACTCAAATCTGCATAAGTCGGCTGGGTTTGCAGGGACATACCTGGAGACTCATCTCCCTTTTCTAGAGGCGGTGCAAAAGAATCCTCCTGCCTTTTGGGTTTATGGACTTCTTGCCTCTTCACTTGTTTATAACGCTCCTTCCAATCTAGACCCTGTTTTTTATACAATTGATACATTTTCTGCATCTCAATCCCATCAATATCTTCCCGCGGCACTCCATCTTTCAGCTAAGCTAACAACATATCCTTTCGGGATACACAAGAGTCTCGGCTACCAAACCTCTTCCCAGGGGTGCGTTATTCACTATGCCCCCCCCCCCCTCTCGCTCGCTCCTGTGGTCGTTCCTCCACCCTTTTCCCATTCTCCTAGATCTGTCAATTGCCTAATAGCATCCACTACCTCATCCGTTATTTTACCAGTCATTCCCACCAATAGGGTCATTATGACATTCTTATATGCCGGGGAAGCGTTTGAATATTGGTATTTCTGGCTGAAACAGACAATGCTACCAACCCCATATGCTCAGGTGTATCTAAATGAATTGCCTCTTTCATGGCATGTTCCCTCACTCTTTGTATAGCCGCTTTTAATGTATACCATTTCTTCTCCTCGGTAGGCCAATCTGAGGTGATAGGATACTTCCGGTCATACCCTCGGCCCGCCAATTCTAACAGACATTTGAACCTCACCTCCATCTTCCTCGCGAGGAGGGCCTACACGTAGAATCTCCTGAACCTGGATTTCCTGAGTTAAGGGTAGAAACCTGAAAGAGTCTGTTGCATCTACGCAGAGACCTGCTGCCCCTCCATCAAGTAACCTGACCGTCCAGGTCAACAAGGGTTCGCCAGCCCTCTGCTTCAATCGGCTAATGATTTCCCCAATCTCTTGCTGTGAAGGATCGTCGAGTGCCGTCATATCCACACCCCTCCTCCGGGATTATTTGGATTACGGCCCATCCTTCTACGTACCACAGGTTTAACAAATACCTCCTTACAACCTGATTCTGACTTGGATAACACCTCTGCCTCTGAACCACTCTCGGAACTAGTACTGTCGAATACATCTCCATCCGAATGATCAGGATCCCAATCCACCCCTGCGGAAGCAATCACAGTTGCCACCTTACAAGAGTTTACTCTCCCTAGTCTCTTTCTGTATTTTTAACGAGCAACCCTCACAGCAGCTTGCACGGCTACCGCTTGATATTTGTCCACTTTATCATAATACAATTTCATTTGGAGCTGCTGCATCGACGCAATCTGTTTTTCAGCAGCCAGCTCCTTTTCCAATCTCAGGACATTGGCCTGTAATTCCACGTTCTGCTGGGTGTATTTTTTTAAATGCATGTAACAAGATCCAGCCCCTCCGACCTAAAGCCGAACACTCTCTCTTTTTCCACCAGAATCTGTTGCAGACAGCCCCCCACTTCAGCCGTACTTCCTTCTCCTATACTGGTATCCCATTCCTCGCTCAAGCCCGCACAACATGCCTAAGTCTGTGCGACTGTCATACGGACTCTTAGTCCATCCCGGAAAAGTCACCTCAGGACATCATCTGCCTGCGGAGCTTCCTTTTTTCCTAAATATGGAACTCATTTTATGCAATGGATATTTCATGTCCCTATCGTTAATACCTCACCACACACTTTTCGCCTTCCAAATTATACAATACCTTTTACATATATCAGATTAGCAGGAGTCTTTGACATCAATACCAGCACAAAGACCCTGCTCACAGCGCCAATTATTTTGCTTTTTCTTGGTCACGTGGGGAGACCTTGAACTTACATTCTCCGGACCCTTGCAAAATCAGTTACTGGATTCAGGTAGGCAAATAATTACACATAATTCGCTGGTTATAATATAAATGGCTCATTATAGGCCCTTTATTCACAAAGAAAGAAAAACAGTCAGTTATACATAAACACAGAAAAAGAGCATCACTGTTAGGATAGTTGCAGATGACACCTTCATCTAGGCCACCACAACAATGCTTAGTCCCACAGCAGGTAGGCAAAGAGATCACTCGTGCTAATGGGGTCTGGAGTGGAGGGTCCTCCCTCTCAGCGAGACTGCATCATCCGGGGTCCAAGTTGTAGCTGCTTTTCCAAGAGGAATACCACTTCCCTTTATGAGGCTAATCCCCACCCCTCATGGGTTACCAGATTTACCTCTGCCTAAGAGCAGAAAAGCATGAGGAGCAAAGAGTGGAAAATTCCAGCCCCAAGTGGAAAAATCCCTGCTTCTCTCCTTGCCTTCGTTCCCAGTACCCCTTTTATCACTGCACCTGCAGAACGCTCAGACTCCCTTTCTGGCTTGTCCTTTGGCGGACAATACAACAAATATTCTCCAGTTAGTTCATCTGACATCAATATGTGACCTTGCCTCCACTGCAGAAATACAGGTTTACTTGCTGAGCCCACAAAAACGTAGGCTTTCATTGCTGTAATGAAAGTGAACGCCCAAGATGGCCCACCATGTTTTCTTTGCTCATTCTCACACATGCACTACAGCCCTCTGCAATGCACTGCCCACTCATCTCACTACCAAAACTCAAGACACCCTGAACAACATTGTTACTTACCCTCCCAACCCATCCCCTTGCCTCCCTTGGTCACTCACCCTCCTCCTCGTCACACCTGAAGTCGTCACCGGAGTTGTCCGCTCCATGAAGGTCTCTTCCAAACCAGTTTCCCCCTGCTCATCTATAACCATCAAGGACAACATTGGCTCTCTTGCCCCTACACGCGCTGATCTTTGCAACCACTCCCTTTGCTACTGGTTCTATCACCACCTCTCTCAAGCGCTCCACTTGCGCCCCTACCTGTCCAGCCAACTTCCACCCTATCTCCATCACTCCATTCCTGGGGAAACTGCTGCTCAACTCACACTGAACTTGTTGCTGGTCTCCATGACCATCAATCTGGATTAAGAACATCCATAGACACAAACTGCTCTTCTGAACACCCAGGCCTCCAGATAAGGTGCGTAATAGGCCTTTTGACGCATGAAAATCTTGTAAATACGACAGCTTTATTAATATCCTGTGTACATTTACACACAAGTTTAGAGCAGAAGGCAGTGCAAAGGTCAGGTTACTTGACAGAAGCCAGAACGCTTTCAACATTTAAATATATACAGGAGAGATCAAATGGCCAAACATTAGAGAAATAAGGAAAGGTGTATTCTGTCACAATGCAGAAGGCTGCCGCATAGTAATGATTTCCATACGTCGGCTGGATGTCACATATATTTTACTCTCTTGCAAAGGAGAAAAGTCATTTTTACTCTCTTGAAATCACATTTACGCTCAAAGTTTAAAAATAGGGAGTAAAATACTCCCACCTCCAAAATCTTATCTGGAGCACTGTGAACACCCATGAAGAACTGCTTGCATCCCTGGATTCCAATTCCCTAGCTGTCCTCATCCTTCTTGATCTCTCATTTGCCACGGTCAACGACTCCATCCTCATACAAAGGCTCCACGACACACTTGGTATCTCAGAGTGGGCACTGCACTGGCTGACCTCCTTCCTAACCGACTGCTCCTCCCAAGTTATCCTGGGCACCTTCTCCTCTCCTACTATCTTCTCAATCTATGGTGTCCCGTAGGACTCTATCCTCTCGCCTTGGCTCCTTTTAACATCTACCTCACTCAGCTAGCCCTCCCGATCTCCTTCTTCCCCAACTTCCTGTGTTATGCAGACACACAACTCTTCTTCAAACTTCCTGCTGACCCTCTTGCACCTTCCATCATCCTCGATGGCCTATCTCCCACCCAGGCCTGGTACACTTCCAATGGTCTCTGCCTCAATACCAGCAAAACAAAGATCCTTCCCATTGGGACCCCTGCTCCTGACTTCTTTCCTTCACTCTGGCCTCCCTCCATGGGCTCTACCCCTGCTCCTCCCTCTGAAGCCAGAAACCTTGGAGTCATCTTGGACTCCTCTCTCTCCTTCCTCCCTCACGCTCAGGACATAATAAAGAAGTCCCACATTCAACTCTTCCTTCTCAGAAGGAGCTCTACCGTTTCTCACCTTACACCCAGAAGCTCACCATTACCCGTGCCCTGGTTCTCTCTAGGTTAGATTATTGCAAAAGGCTCCTGCTGCATCTACGTTCCACTCTGCGACCCCTCCAGCGAATCCAGACTAGGGCAGTAAGAGTTATCCTTGACCACATCTCTCCTGCACTAGAAAGTCTTCACTGGCTCCCGGAGGCTTCACGGATTAAATTAAAATCCCTCTATATCATCCACAAGGCTGTCTGGGACCAGGAACCACATTATCTGTAACTCTGTCTTACTAAATATTCCCCCTCTAGACCTCTGCGCTCCACTGGCACCAACTCCTTGTGTGTAATACGTTTTGCTACACAGATTGCAGGAAGTTGATCGCTTTCCTCAGCTGGCTCCCTTTTTTGGAACAGCCTCTGTGTTGAGCAGGACTTGCTTACATTCTGGAAAGCTCAAGACCTTCCTCTTTACTTCCTCCTTCCCCCCCTTCGCTCCTCTGCTCTGCTAATCTCACAGTTGCTTGTTTGGTGTCAAGCGCCGCATGCATCCTCGAGGCCCCGACCTCCCACACCGAATCGCTGCAGTTTCTGTCTATCCTCAGCAATGGTCTCTGCACACCCTACATCCTGGAAGCTCGCACTTACCATACATTGAACTTCACCTGTTGATCACCCACAAGCACCCCAGCACCTACCACCAGTCCCCCTCCATTCTGCAGTGGCATCCTGCTAAACCTCCAAAGACACTATTGCAGTCCTTGAAGTCCCATCAGAGTGCTGGACCAGATTAGCAACGCACATCCAATCAGCAATATTTTGTCTTATTGCTCCTGAAAAGGGCACCAAAACCACAGAGCTGCATCCAGCCACAAAGAAACTCTTTCCTGGAGCCTTTCCCGTTGATCCTTGCTGAAAAATCCCTTCCAAAGTGCTGTCTCGTCTTCATGACAAAGGAATCCATCAACCGTGTTTTTGGCTGCAGACCCTGAAGTTTCCCCTGCTGAAACTCTTCTTCCGTGCTGAGGAACTGTGTTGGCTGGGGTATTTACTTACATTAAGCCTGTGTTATTTCTGTAAAGCTTTGGTGTGTTTGTGATTGGTAGTCCTCTCATCCAGCTCACCCAGGCCCACTGCTGGAATCCTCCTAGGGTGTCTTCTCAGAAGTGCCTGGACCATTTCAACCTCTCTTAAGTGAGATACTTAACTGTTTGAAAAGTCTTCCTTGGGAACTCTGACTTCTGACTAGTGACCCCCCCCGCCACCCACCTTTATGACACAGAGCACTCATGCTTCAAGAATAAGGGAAATACTTTCTAAGGATTGGTCCTGTTGCCTGGAAAAGAGAACAAGTGTTTAAAAGTGTACTTATGTGTAAATGAGTGGTTGGTAACTGACTCAGAGTGAGCAGTTACAAAAGTTCTTACTTACCTTGAACGTGTGTTGGACCATTCTGAAAAGTATATGTAAGGTTATTTTACTCTCCTGTGAATTGGTTGTGCCTCTTCCGCAAAAGTAATGCAGTTGACTTCACTACACTTTACTATTTCTTTCAGAATATTAGTGTGCAAGTTCACCAACTGGGTTCTGCTTTCCCTGGTCTGTTTTATACACATTTTAAAACAGTCTTAGGTGTATACCTACCTTTAAGTTGCTGGTAGCTCCTTTAAAATGTATGTGGGTTTTACTTAACTTGGTCTGCCTTGGGCCATGCTAGAATAAGTTAGTTCTTTCTTACCTTGGTCTGTGTTCCACTGAGCTGAAAAGCAACTGTACTTTTATTTTACACTAAATAATCTTACTCATCTAGTATAATTGTGCGTTATTCTCAATGTGGTTATAGGTTTTTACTGTTCCTTGAATGATGTCCCCACTATTCAGAAATGTATACAAGCAGATTGGTTTACAAAGTGATTCCTTAACTGAGTGTAACTGCACAACTGCTAGGGTCTACTACCCTTGTATTCCTCAAAGTAATCAGAGAGTAACTTATGGTTTGACTCCCTGTGAATAGGTGCGTCCTATACTAAATGTGTTTGATATGGTCTGACTTCCCTAGAAGTCATGTTTTCTAAGAAAGTTTCATGCTTTGGTCAGTGTACCTTGACTCATTGTGTTGTGTTATAATGCATTTATGACTCTGGGACAAAGAACTTACCCCACGACTTAACTTGGCACAACTGTATTTATAATAAACTTTTATTTTGTTATACTTCTGGTTGTAAGTGTTTCTGTTGGACCCTTCGTATACTCCACTCTCTTTGTACCTTCCTACAGCCCTCTGTCCATCCTAAGATAACCCTGGCTGCTCTATCTGCGCTACCATATGCTCAGCTAGTACAGCCCTATACGAAGAGTGGGGTCTTGTACTGTCTCAGTTGAATGGTTTTGCTAAACCCTTAGTTGGACTTCCGAAAAACTGCCCTAACACTCTGCCACATGACCAATTTAAAAAGTGTGAACTAATTTGATTTGCACGCTATTTTGACACAACTGGCCTGTATTTTGAAACGCCTCACCAGAGGATTTGTAAAAAAAACGTTCCTAACAATCTAGTGAATGCCTTTTTTGATGGTGGTTGTTAGGAAAGGTTTTCTTTTTCTGCTTACCTCCCATACACTTCTATGGGACACCCTTTCTTTCTGCTTGTTTTGAACCGTGTCCTGGCTTCTTGGAGGCAAGTAAAACCTTATGCTTTATTTCCGCTGCTTGTTTTACTCATTCTTATGGGGAATCTGACTAGTTCCTAAGACTATCAGTACTGAGATACTACTTCGCTTTGTGATTTCTTGTATTGTTATAGTTGCACGCATCACCTTACAGTGAAGTTCAGTTAGGATGCTTTGTATCCATGTAACTTGTTTTTGGAGGCTTGTGGATCGGCTTAGTATCATATGCTATGCATAGGCTGGCATCTAGGGGTAGTCGCAGAGTATTGCATGACTTGTTTTTCTAAATTCAAAAAGGGACATGGACTGGTTGCGTTTGTAATACTATTCTTGTGTGACGTGTACTGTACCCATGATCTGTACAGGCGATTACAACTGAATGTAGCCCCAGGGTGGAGAGATGACCCTCCTAAAAAAACAAGTTCCTTAAAACTGCCTGACCAAATGCTGCATCCGACCTGGAGCCAGCATCCAAGCAGTAGTGCTTGCAGAAGGCCAAAGGCGTGGCCCAAATAGCCACCTTACTGATGACCTGCCACTGAACAGGTCTCTGAAAAACCACAGCCGTGGCCTTGGCTCCGACAGCATGGGCATGCATATTTGCCGGGAGCGATTTGCGTTGCCCCTCATAAGCCTCCTTGATGGCCGCAACCATCCATCTTGCTATGGAAGCCTTGGAAGCTTGATAGCCTGGCCTTGACCCACCGAAGGTGACAAAAAGCCTTCAATTTGCAGAAGCTCTTGGTTCTGTCCAGGTAGAATTTTAGAGCATGCCTGACATCTAGACAGTGCACAACCCCCTGTACTTTGTCCTTGGTGTCCGCAAAGAAAGTAGGTAGCGCCATCTCCTCATTGAGGTGAAACGAGGATACTACGTTAGGTAGTAATGCCGGGTTCAGTCCCAAGGACAACCTTGCCCTTATGAAAGATAGCATAGGGTTCGGAAGCCACCAGTGCCTGGATTTCACTGACCCTGCGTGCAGACGCAAGACCCACCAATAGGGCTGTCTTAATGGTGACAAGCAAGATGTCCGGGGACACCAATGGCTCAAACTGTTTATGCGCCAAGGCGCCTAAAACCACATTGAGGTCTAAGACCAGGTGTGGGTTCTTGATAGGTGGGTAGAGCATGGTGAGGTCCGCCAAATGTCTTGACTATCGGGTTGTAGGATGAAAAGACCTCCTCCGACTTCCTGCAGGCTCCGATGGCTGCCAGATAGGTGCGTCATGCGTCTACCTGCACCCCCAAGCATGCGAGGTGGGCTGAGAAGGATAGAACGTCGTCCAACGTGCAAGTCAAAGGATCCACTCCCTTTGATTCTGCCCAGTGACAAAACCTAGTCCACTTGCTCTTGTACTGGCTCCAAGTAGCGTCGCTCCTAGAGCCCTGTATGATGTCTAGGTTAGGCTGTGACAGACGCAGATGCTTTAATGTGACCGGTTCAGGAACCACGCTGCGAGGGCTAACTTCTGAGGGGCGGGATGGATGACCGTGCCTCCCTGCTGTGAGAGTAGGTGAGCTGGACCCAGCATAAGGGGAACTTACTGTTGGACCAGGTGGCAAAGAGATCCACCCGAGGATGACCCCATCTGTTGAAAATCCCCCTGAAGGACCTGTTCGTTCAACTGACATTCGTATTTGTCCACATCCAGTCTGCTAAGCCTGACCGCCTCCAGGTTGGACTCCCCCGGGAGGTGGATTGTCCTCAAGTGAATGTTGTTCTCAAGAGCCCACTCCCAAATGCTGACTGCCAGGCTGCATAGGGGAGGAGACCAGCTGGTGCCACCCTGGTTGTTTATTTAATACATGCTGGTGGCGTTGTCTGTTTGAATGAGGACCATCTAGCCACTGATAAGCGGCAGGAAGGCTTTGAGAGCCAGCCAGATCGCCTTCAGCTCTAGCCAATTGATATGGGCCTCCTGTTCCTGAAGAGACCAAACTCCATGGGTGCTGTGGTTGTCCAGGGTAGCCCCCCCCAAAGCTCCAAGGACGAATCCGTGCTGACGTGTGGTGCTGATCGCCGGAAGGATCTGCCTATACTCAAGTTGCAGTCTGTGCTCCACCAGACATGGTCCTGGTGGAGAAAATGAGGAATGCTTACGAGTTCCGCCTGGGAACCCCGCTCGTGACTCCATGAGGCTGCGAAGTGCAGCTGTTCTCTTCCAATGTTGAACCTTGTGTATGGCACTACCAGTAGACATGGCGCCATGATACCCAAGAGGTGCTGGTACCACCATGCTGAGAAAATGCCCTGTGGCCCTCTTGATGGCTGTGATCTTGTCTTCCGAGGGAAAAGACTCGCTCGAAGCTAGTATACCAGATGAGGCAAAGGAACGTTAGACTCTGCGTTGGCTCCAGCGGTGACTTCTTGAGATTGATTCCACTTAGTGTAGCGTATTCATGAGGGTGAAGGTGGTGTGATGGACTGGCTCCGGGGATCTCGCCCTGACAAGCCAGTCTAGGTACGGATAGACATGGTGACCTTGGGCACCGAGAAGGGCTGCCACTGCATTCATAAGCCTGGTAAAGACCCTGGGGGCTGAATTGAGGCCAAAGGGTAGAACATTATATTGGAAATGGAAGGCCATGAACCTGAACCTCAGTAACGACCGATGAGGCTGCCAAATCGGGACGTGTAGGTATGCGTCCTTCAGATCCAGGGAGCAAACCCAGTCTCCCTCAGTGTTTGCGTAATAAACGCTGGTGTAACCATCTTGAACTTTTGAAGAGGAAGGGGAAAGGTCCAAGGTGGAAAGGTCCAACACAACTCTCAGGCCAGCCTGGTTCTTGTTTATGGTGAAAATCCTGGAGTAGAAGCCCATACCCCACTGGGACTTTGGCCAGGATCCCCTCCTCTGGCTGTTCAACCTTGGGTTGTGGAAGCCCCAAGTATTCATCCCGACCTGCAAGCCGTTCATGGAATGCCTTGGTAGAAGACGGAATGCCTTGGCAGAAGACCAAGTGTCCTGGTCCTCGTCCTCATCTGTGTCCATCAGGGTGTCCTGCAGGTCTGGAAGAGGTGGAGGAGTACTGGGCTCCGCAGGCTGAGGTGTGGTGACTGGAGGTGGCTGTGGAGGCTGGTATGTAACCGCCTAGGGTGCAAGAGGCAGAGGAGCTGGAACTGTGGGGGTTGGCGCGGGCAGCAGAGGCTGCGCGAGGGCTGGAGGCGCTGGAGCTATAGGAGGAATGACTATTGGCGCAGCTGGTGGGACAGAAGGCAACATGTCCCAGATTACATCCTGAAGGATGGTTCCCATCTGAGGGGATTCTCATAAGCGTAAGTAATTTCTCAAACCTTTCCTCAGACATTTGTCTGGTAGTAGGGTGTAGCCCCTCGGGTGGACACTCGGTAAAAGAACCCTTCAGTCCATAGCGACGTCACCAGCAGGATCTAGCGACCCCTCGGCCTGAACCGATGCTGGTGTTAGAACCTGAATGGGGCCTCCCGCTCGGAAGAAGTCGCTCTTGCGGGGATCAGATGAAAAAAAAGTGGCCCTACCTTGGGCCTTGACTTGTGCTCGACAAAGTCCTTCAAGTCCTCTGGAGGTGATCGTTTGAAGAGCTACCTCCAACGAGCTAACCTGTTCTTAAGAGCGTGCGGTGAAAGTGTTGCATGCGGTACAACCCTCCCAGTCGTGATCGCGGTCAAGGCAGCAGAGGCAAAGAGCGTGGGGGTCTGATGTAGCGAAGAGCCCATTGCAGGCTGGACACCGGCTGAAGCCCAAAAATGTCAACATCCGCTGGGGCGGAGCGTGGCGCCAGAGGACGGAGTACTGATTTAAGACAAAAGACAGTATCCGGGGAAGAGCGCGTGGAATTACAAGGCTGAAGCCAAACCCAGGAGCGCTGGTGAAAGTGGTTCGCTCCCGTCGACGCGGAAAAGAGGACTGAGGAGTGGTGCCGTTGGGCGGAGTCAGGGGAGTGCATGCTCCCAGGGCCGCGCCCACGCGTGCCTCTAAATTTAAAGGTTCTGTCTCCCATCCCTAGCGAGGGACGCCCATACAGTAGGGAGGAAAGGGGATGGGACGTAGGAGCGAGCAGGAATCCTTTCTAGCTTGAAGCGTCCGACCTGATCGAAATTGACATCACTGTTTTTCAAAGAAATACAAATACTCATTTTTATGCAGCTGGGCGAAAAACAGTCTCTGCACCTGCAACTGCTCCTGAATTTACAATCTGATGGTGAAGCACCGCTGGGGATGCTGAGCATTCAGACTTCACTTAACACGACCAGAGGGAGCCACATAATTGCCCTCTTCCCTTAACTCAGCAGGCGTGGACAACTGTTTTCATTGAATGGTGCTTGCCATCCTCTGTTTGCTTGACCTTGTTTCTAAGACCAATTCCCTGCAAAGGACTGGATGATGGCAGTGTCCAAGACATACAACTGCACAATTCACCAGCATATCTTTCCTGAACTGCTGGGCCACTGTCGGCAACTCTGTGCCACTGAGACTGCAATCTTTTCTTCTGGAGCAGTTCCAACAAATTCCAATTCTTATTATTGGCACCAGAGACAACACTCTAGGTCCTTGCGTCCTCCTCCTTGGCCATTGCCTACATGCACCACCACTGCTGCTGCTACCAGCTGACAGACCGTGCCTTCTGCCTGCCCCCCACTTAGAAGTGAAGGAGAGCGGTCGGACAGAAGGAGGGTGAGTTGAAGGAATTGGAGGAAAAGCTAACCGCCAATGAATCCCACTGATTATCTGGAGATCAAGGGGGGGCTGGTGAATGATGCACTCCTTTGGGATAAAAGCTTGGACATCAGCTCAGAATCACCAGGGTACAAAAAAATGAGAGTATTTATTGGGGCGCCTCCAGCTTTCTGTCCTGCTCTGCTGCTAGAGACATTCCAATCCCCTTGATGTTACTCTATGAATCAGTAAAACATGTGGACTGCCATCTCCCAGGTCTGGCTCTCGAGCAGACATCATGGAAGGTACTATGGTGTTTTTGGGTGGCTGGGAAGAATTGAAGGTAAAATGTTTGGAACTGGAAGAACATGGACACATCTCCATGAACATGAGGTGCAAAATGTAGAATCTAAATAAATCCTGATTGGACCTCAACATGATGGTAACCTGTGTGAAGCCCAGCTGAACAATGTGTTTTATTATGGCAAATATGTCTGCCTTTTTGAGTTTTGTAAAGAAAATACCTTCCAACAGAAGGTCTGCTCTGGGGGAGAGGAGGAGGAGGAGCGGACTGTGGGAGATGATCTTCCTCCTTGAAACTAGGCTGGTCATTTTTCTTTTTTGCCTTGTTTGCTTTCCAAATTATAATTGTCTACTGGCTTATTATTGAGTTCTGTTGGTTTTCTGAGTGCCAGGCTTGAGTTCCAGGGAGGAAGTTGGTTGCCTATAGTGGGTGGCCACCACAGGGCTATGAACAGGAGAGTGCAATTCGAAGTGTTCCTGAGCTTGCACAGCGCCCGGTAAATCAGAGGAAGAGGCGGGAAGGCGTAGGCCCTCATGTGCCACAGAATCTCAAAAGCATCCCCCAGGGAAAAGGCTCTGAGCACGTTCCTGGAAGCATAAAGAGGAAGTTTCCAGTTCAAGGACATCGCAAAGATGTCAACTTCTGGAGTGCCCCAATGGCGAAAATGTTTGGAGAGGACGTCAGTGTTCAGCTCCCACTTGTAGCTAACCACGGTTCGCCGGCTGAGAGAGTCTGCCGTTACATTCAGCTGGCCCGGAATGTGTACTGCCAACAGCCAAACACCATGCTGAATGGCTCATTCACAAATCTGAATGGCTAGATCTACAAGGGGAGGTGACCTGGTACCCCCCAGCTTGTTGACGTAAAACATGGATACTGCATTGTCCTTGGGGATGCAGACCACCTTGTTCACAATCCCTGGCTTGAAAGCTATGAGCGGCAGGAAAATCGCCAAAAGTTCCAGATCATTTATGTGAAATTGTCTGTCCTGCGGAGACCACAGGTTGAAAACCTGAATATGATCCATCGTCGTGCCCCACCAGATAAGGGAGGAGTCCGTCATAATAGGCACCTGAGGGGAGGGCTCCTGAAAGGGCGCACCCACCGACAGATTTTTGGAAGACCACGAAAGGAGATCTGTCATGTAGGGTGGAACCAGGATCATTTTGGTGTCCAATTCCACCGCCTGGAGCCAGGAGCTCCGAAGAGCCAACTGCTTAAGTCGCATCTTGAGGTGCACCATGGGAAGAGCAAACATGCACGAGGCCATGAGGCCCAGAAGCCTCAGGAACCACCAGGCAGACATGCTCTGACTGAATGAAGACTTGACACATGATTAACAGATCTGCCATCCTGTCCACCATCAAGTACACCCTGCAGTCGATCGTGTTCCAACAGATACCCAGGAATATCAGGTCCTGAGAGATCGTCATGGAGAATTTCCACCAGTTCACCAACAGCCCAAAATTGAACAGGAGCTGAAGGAGAGACTGATGATTGCTCGAGGCTTTCACCGGACAGGGACTGCGCAGAAGCCAGTCATTCAAATATGGATACACATGAATACCATGTAGCCTTAAAAAAGATGCAATGACTGACATCTTTGTGAAGACACGCGGGGCAGAGCTGAGACCAAAAGGGAGCACTCAGAACCAATAGTGCTCCTCTCACATAGAGAACCGCAGATATTTCCGATGCGGGCTCCAGATCAGGATATGCATACAAGCATCCTGAAGGTCCACAACGTTGAGCCAGTCACCCTTCTGAAGAGAGGACTTGCTTTGGCAGGGCAGAACCATCTTAAATTTCTCTTGGGGAAGAGAAAGATTTAACTGGGAAAGGTCTAGAATGGTGCGCAGGCCTGCCTGGTTGGGTTTTGGCACCGTAAACAGACGAGAGTAGAAGTCCTCCCCTCGGTCCACTAGGGGACCGGATTCTATAGCCCTGAGATCTAGAAGCTTCTGGAACTCCGCTCCGAGGGAGGGTGTCCCTGACTGCTGAAAGGGAGGATTGAAGTGTGGGGTAGGGGGAGGGGGTGGGTCAAGCGGAAGCCCGCCCTATTTACAATACCCACCGGTCATCGGTGACGGTTTGCCACGCCTCCAGATGAGACGAGATTTGTCCTCCCATCGGAGTCTCGTGCGTGTGCCAAAGAATATCATTTTGCAGACTTTTCGGCAGAGACTACCTGTCCCTGAAGAAGAGGCCGACGACCGAGAGAAAACCTAGCCAACTGGCTGCCTCTGGCGGGAGTTAACCGGCAGAGGATCAGTCCTGCGCGACCTGCGATCATGGAACCCTCTAAAGCCTGAAGAGAATCGAGATAGGGACCCAGATCTCTGACCTTGGACTGGGGCCTTCACAAGCAGCGACACAGACTTGGCAGTTTGCGTGCTCGCCTTAGTCTTGGTGAGCTCGTCATCCGTTGAAGAATGAAACAACTCTTTGCCATCAAAGGGCAGGTCCAGAACTTTATCTTGGGCCTCCTTTGAAAGCTTTGTTGCATGAAGTCAAGCATGACAAGATGTCCACCCCCAGCATGACGCCACGAGCCGAGGTGTAAACATGATGCGCAGCAGCCTCCAGCATATCCTGCGCCAACACTCTAGCATCTGACAAGCCGCCTTTAAAGTCTAACCATTCCTGAATTCCGGCTTAAATTGCAGAGTGGCGGCCGCTACTACCGTCGAGGAAGGGAGCTGGCATGATGCCAAGACTACTTCCTCTGAGGTGTGAAGCCTGTAACGGGCATCAATTCTTTTATTTATGTGCAGCCCGGTGTGGAGTTTATCCCAGACCTTGCGGGCCGCGGCCAAGACGTCCCTCTGAAGGAACAGGCCGGTGCGCTCCTATGGAGACGAGGTCAACACCGCCGAAAGCACCCCTTCCTGCGGAGCGGGTGCCTCAGGCACTGGTATGTCAAGGAGTGACATGTCCAGTACCCGTTCGTGAAATGCTCATACAGAGCAGGGCTGGTCCTCACTGTCCTGATCTGCCAAAGGGTCGTCTAGAGCAGCCGCACCGCGTCAAATTGACAGCCGGACTGCGTCAAATTGACATCATGCTCTGCTGAAGACTCGTCCACCGATGACAAGGGAGGCAGAGGCGGAAAAGCCGGGCGGCAGAGGAGGTGCTACCGCTGGGGTGACAGGTGCTATGACAGGAACTGTTGGGGCAGGGAACGGAGCCGGAGGGCAGATTTCCCTAAAGAGGTCCTTAAAGTACTCCCTCGTGGTATCAGAGTTCATTAGTCTATGACATTTCCCAAAAAAGGCTTCCTCTGCCAAAGTCTTAAGCGCCGGAGTGGGCAGAGGCCTCTCATGAGGAGCATAAATCCACGAACGTAGAGAGGAGGGCCGCCAAGAGGGGGCGCCACCAACCGATGGGGCAGATGTAGGAGGAAGTGAGACCGAATGTGTTAGTGGCATCTGAGCATTCCAGTCATAGGAAGGGCGGAATGGATCCACACTGTCGCGTGGATAAGGTTGTCCACCAAAAAGAAGGTTCCCAGCACCCGCTGACTATAGCGTGGGTGTGAGGGAAGAATCCAAAATGGCCGCCGTAGACCATGCAGGAACGCCCGCCATTTTGTGAACATCTGAGGAGAACTGCGTCACATGCGTAGATGAGGCAGTTGACTCCACAGATTGGTCAGGGGACTTATCTGAAATGTTAGCCTTGACACAAGGACCCTTGCCAGAGCCAGTAGGTACTATGGGGCCTTGGATGTTTACGCAACATCCTGTCCTGTGAGTTAACCTCCAAAGGAGGAACCTCGGCAATGCCGGTAACAGAGGAGTTGCGGTCGACAACCTCCTCCTGTGCCCCCTCAACAGAACCGGTACCTCAGCGAGAACGGGAAAGTTGAGGAATCCACCTCACAGACAAGACCTTTACAGGCCTCAGTTCTGTTGGTACACACCTTAGCCTCGATAAGAGGAACCTTGGAACAGAGTCTGTTCTTAATAGCTCCCTCGAGAGGGGCTTCAAACCGCGGTTCAGTACAGAAAGCCTCAACAGAGGCCTCAGGGCGCACCCCAGTGTCTGTGTGGGCAGCTCCAGACAAGGAGACCTCGAAGCGAACTCCGGTAACAAACACCTCAGCACGACTTTGCTGGCTATTAGCACCTGATCGGTGAACATCGGATCGTGATCTGGTATAGGCAGGCCCCTTGCGAAATCACTCAGAGAAAACCCTGGTACGCCTATTAGGCCTGTGAGTCACCTCAAGGATAACCCCGGTAGAAGAGCTTTTGAAGCCCCTCCCGGACCTGTAGGACCCCGGGAAGGAGTCCCCTGGCTGGGTGGACCCTGCAAAGTAAAGAACTTACCGGGTGCCTCTTTCCGTCAATCAAGAGTTGGAAATGCGATGGAGGAACCTTCTGGAAGATTTCCTCCCACCTACGAAGACTACGTTGAAGTGCCCGGACCGAAAGGGAGTCACAGAAGAAACACGTGTCCCAACGGTGATCCGGTCCCAGACACTCCAGAGAGAATGAGGATCCGCCCTAGCGAAGCAACGCTCGCAAGAACAAGTGGCAAATCCCAGACGCTGTGGCATAGACAGATGACTACGCGACCGCAGAACCAGAGCAGGAGAGAACGACAACTGGAAAAAAAAAAGGTCTTCCCGGTGATGCTGGAGCATCCAGCATCCGATTGCGTGGAGAAAAGGACTGAAGGGTAATACGCAGGGCGGAGCTAAGGAGGGCGGGGTTACGGCCGCGTGTGGTACCCCGCGTAAAATGAGAAGGAGACATTTTTCAATTTGATGCTTTTTTACAAAAAGTGCTCCGTTCCCGTCCCACAGGACGGAAAGTCCCAAAAGTATGGAGGAAAGGGGACGAGACGTATGAGTATGGAGGTTATCGCAGATGAGGCTCAAATAGCAATGATGTGATTCGCTCTGTGCCAAGATAGCTTAACCGCTTAAAAATAGTCTGGCTTGATGGCTTAAAAAATGCCCATCCCTTATTACAAAGCTGAATAAAGAGTCCCAAAATATTGATCATACAGCCTTATTAAATATGGAAAAATACATCCAATACAAGATTCCCATGAATCAATAAGAGTCGGATAAGCCAACCTTGATGAACACCGATTGAGTTTTATAAAACATCAGACCTTTGACAATACCAGGAAAAATTCACTAACAGCACATGCTCGTAAAAACACTTTGCATATTCGACTTATTTGCAGAGACAGCTTCCGCGGGAATTGTAATTTCCTTAAATAGATAACCAATACATTTGGTGTTGTTCCAAATATCAATTTGTAACCCCCCAATTAATATTGAAATGACTCCTACTGGGAGAATAACTTAAAAAGGTGGACCAGTGAGGTATAATTTTCTTGTGCCACTTATCTGACTTACATACAAAGGTAAGTAATATGAAAAATGTGGACAAAAAGGAATGTCAATTGGTTGGTAGATAGTAACAGGCATATTATAATTATTTGCCGTCTACGTGCTCTGCATGTTGAGGGATCCAAGAGACTCCCTTCTTAAGGTTACTTGGGACAGAAGCTGGCTTTGATATTAATTAAAATATATATTGCTCTAAACAAATCCGAATCTGAAAATACCAATCATTTGCTCCAAAAGCAAAGTGTACACATGGGAAACTACGGTTGTTCTTTATTCAGGAGTCAAAATAAGTTGTCAGATCCAGATCTATAAACGTCGCCCTGTTTACAGGGAATTGGATAGATGGTGCGAAATATTGTTTAGTGATTATGTGTGGACTAACTAGTCGCTCTGACCACGTTATCTACTTTAAGAGACGTTTGGCTTCCCTTTGTCAAGTGAGTTAACCCCCCCCTTACCCCAGCCATCCCTGCCTAACTCCTCCAAGGTCAGTGGTTGCAGTTCCGTCGATAGAGGGTGGTACACAAGATGCTTTAACAGATTCTCTGTGGGAACTAGAAACATACCTCAGACCCCTACAACTAAGTTGTGTACCAGGCATCTTAACTCCCTGAAAGGAGGCAGATACTTGCACAACAAAAAGAGGAACAGTACTGCCAACAAAAAATATGAAACAATGGACACAGGAGTTTGTGCCCCATTACAGCTCCATGGATAATTTCGGATCAGTCGGACCAGCAGGGCAATGCAAAAGGAAGGAGCGCCAATAAACCAGACTAATCATAAAAGGAATCTTCCAGTAAAGATTTACTTTTAATTCAGTGAATTCTGGGGGGCAAAAAAAGGATGCAATATTAAACAGTGTTGGTCCTAGAGTTAAAAGTTTCACTTCTCCGACAAAATCCCACTACCGAGAATAAAATGTATTTTTAAATATTTATATCATTTCACTCCAAAGCTAAAAAAAATAGGAGACTATTTCTAATTGAAAATCTTATGCAGGGCCCTGGTTTCTTCTTATGTCAGCCCAAACCTTTCCCCAGGCATGAATAAATACAGAATCAAGAACTAGGAATGTGGTGGGATTCAAAAATTCAAACAGCTAAATGAGGACAATTAGCCAGTAGATAAATAAACCCACCTATGCTAGGGCAAATATACGCCATACACCTGTCGAAAATGCTGGCGAGGATGTGATTTTGGAGGTACAATAGGACATATGTGGCTGGAGTGGCCAAAAACAACTATTTTGGAAAGACTCATGTTAATGATAGCACTGGCATCTTGTTTGCAGTACATATTTAGCTGGCCTTGTTGAGAGACTGTCACCAAGAACATACATCCACGCCAACATAGAAAAACTCATTGCCAAGCTGTCCGCTTCAACAGTTTCAACCTAGTTATCTTTTTTTAAAAACACTATTATTTTAACAATAACCAACAACAATACCAAACAAAACCGAGCATACACTCTGGCACTACTACATGGAGTTGATGCTACATTTCCGTCTTCATGGAGAGACACTGCAGGCATACTGCTTTACTCTGCCCTCCTCTGTTCGGATAGTCTCAGATTTCCTTCCCCTGCGCATCAGCACACATAGGGGACCAGCCCTAACACTATCCATCTTCCAGTTATTGTTCCTCCGTCCTCCTGGGGTCATCAGTGGCACTCTCTGCCCCCTGGCAGAAGAGGTCCTGCACCAGGGAGTTCCATGCCAGTATCTTTTGCCCGCTCTCCCCTTCTCCCCTCTGCACCGCTCTAGTCCACAACACTGTTTCTGCCAGGTCCCACTTCTGGAGATCAGACCACCATGAGTCTATAATTGGGCCCGCTCTGGAGTTCCATGTCATTGCAAGCCAACACTTGGCCAGTATGCAGACCAAATCCTTCATCTTGGCCAAGTGTGTCCTTCGTTTGCCTCCTCTAGGGAAGAAGACCCAGCAGATACAACTCTGGGTTCCACCCTTGCATTTTGATTCCTCCCCTCGCCACTTTCTCCTTGATTTCCTCCCAGAAAGTCTGCATCACTGGGCAAGTCCAAAACATGTGCAACATGTCTGCTTCCTCACCGGAGCAGCGGGGGCATTTACAGGGCTCTCCCAGTCCCATCATGGTCATCCTTTTGGGCGTAAGGTATGTCCTTTGCGTGAGGTATAACTGCGCTTGTCAGAACCTTGCGTTCCTGGACACTTGCTTAGGGTATGTCAGCACTCTGCCCACTCCTCATCGCTAAGAGGCCTCTGGAGCTCCCCTTCCCAGCGTTCTCGCGTTTTCAGCACTTTCGCATTGCTGAACTCTAGCAATTGTTCATACAGTCTAGAGGCTGTGTCCCATCCTTCCGATATGTCAAACCACGCATCCAACCCTCCTCCTACCTCATCCGACTCCGGCCATTCTGCCCACCTCCTCTTGATTTTCGTTATGCTGGCATATAGAATAAACTGGCCCCCATGTATGTCCTGGTCTTCTGCGATGTCCCGGAATTTCATCCATTGTCCGTATTTCCGCAAATTTCCTATCTGTGCTACGCCTTTGGCCTCCCACTGGGATCGATATGTTGCGAGAGTACCTGTATGCTGGCCCACGAATCCCGCTAAGGGGATCTGTGTCGCGCATGGGTCTCCGTTTCCACGCTCTGCCCCACAGGGTCATTCCGAGTCTGACCATGTTTGGTAGGGTCATGATCAGGGATTTCAGTCCACGGCAGTTCTCTCAGGTATTACCGCTTCAGCACTGGTTGCAACAGCGTTGTATCTATTGATGCCGCCTCCTCTAGCCATTTCACTACAAACTGCAATTGCCCCGCCTAGTAATCCTTCTCAAAGTCTGGCAATATGATACCTCCTGCTTCATAACTTCTTTGCAGTCGTCATAGCAATCCTACCCGCACCCCCTCCTCCCCAACGGAACGTTTGTACCATTGTGTTCAGCTTTGCGAAGAAGGCCCTGGGTATGTCGTACGGGATGTTCGTGAAATAATATAACATATGTGGTAGTACTACCATCTTCAAGAGGGCCGCTCTCCCCATCATACCTAGCGGAAGTCCATAGACTTTCGTGTTCTAGCAAGGGCTGAATGTGTGTTAATTTTAATGTGTTTCTGATGTCATGGTGTATTTCTAAGCCCAGATAGCAGAAGGAGCTCGGTGCCCACGTGAGGCCCGAATCCAGTTCAAAGGGACCCCTCTTAGGTCTGCTAAGAGGAATAACAACTTTTCCTTATTGATGGCAATCCCCAAGAGTCTGGTATATGCTTTGATTGCCTCTAGCAAGCAGGTCAGGTTTTCTTGCGGGTTCCTCACAAAAAGGAGCATATCATCCATGTACAGTGATATTTGGTGTAACACCCAGTCCATATCTATCCCAGTTTCTCCATACTCGGCTCTAACAAAAACCGCCAGCGGTTCCAGAGCCAATATGTACAGCATCGGTGAGAGTGGGCAACCTTGCTTGGTTCCTCTATATATGCTCCATGCCTCTGAGACATGTCGCCCCGTCTTCACTGTAGCCCTGGGATCCTTATACAGCAGCCTAATCCACCAGAGGTACCCCTCCCCTATTCAGAAGTGGGCAAGGACACTAAATAGACACTACCAATTCACGGAGTCGAAGGCCTTGACCGTGTCTAATGACGCTATAACGCATTCGTCCCATATATTGCTTGTCCTGTCTACCACGTGGTGGAGCCTTCGGAGATTCCATGACTTGTTCCTCCCCGGGAGGTAATCCGTCTGGTCCGAATGAACCAGCGTGGGTATCACCTGTTTTTGGCGGTTAGCCAGGGCTGCCGTAAGAATTTTGCCATCTTGATTAATAAGGGAAATCAGCCTATAGAAGGCACAATCAGATTGTGATTTCCCAGGTATAATGATCAGTATGAACACTTGATTCCGACATACTGTTTGACAGTTCTCTCATATACACCTCTTGGTATGTTTCGAGCAATCTAGCTGCTACTGTGCCATTATATGCCTTGGCAAATTCGCCCGGGAGCCCGTCGGGTCCTGGGGATTTGCCTGATGGGAGTTCCGAGATCACGGTCTCAAATTCCTTCACTGTAAGGGGGACATCCAATAATTGAGCTTGTTCTTCCGTTAATCTTTGCAATCGTATCTCTGCTAGGGCATTTGCTATATCCCCTGGCTCGACCTACGGGCTTGGGGCATACAATTGCTCATAGAAGCGAGAGAATAACCCGTTAATACCCTTCCGAGTTCTGATCTCTGTCCACACTTCACTGTTTATTGCAGTGATTGGGTCTCTCTTACATTCCTGCTTGGTGAGCTTTGCCAGAAGCCTACCAGGTTTGTCCCCCTCCGCATGCAACCGCTGTATGCATTTCCCCATAGTCTAATCTCCCCAGTTTTTCCCCCAGAGTTCCACACATCTCAATCTCTGCACCATTAATTCTTTAAATTCCTCTCCCGCGACCCCCGCCCGTCGTTCTCCCAGTTTTATCTCCGTCTCAAGATTGCCAAATTCAATCTAGTTATTTTATGCTCAACGCTAGGAGGGATTGTGTCCTCCATCCAATCTCGAATTATCTGGTGGTCAATTAGCTGGCCTAGGAACCCCTGGGCATATGCAATAGTGGAAGCCAAGAAAGAAAATTGGATGGCGGCGATGCAAACCAAATGACATTTTTAAGTTGCTGAGCAAGGATAGATGTTACCAAAGCATTCTACAATGTAGCAAAGAAAGTTAATAAAGAATTATCTTTATTAACTAATCCGATTGTGGATATTAATCCACAACCGGCTTAATTAGATGGTATGCTTTCCTGCTCATTTTAGGCAAATAAATACTACTTGCTCAGCTTTGTATTAGAGAGGGTGCAACTGATTTGCATACAGTGCAGAACTAACCCAACCCAAAATTACAGAGTTAGTACCAGATTGTTTCCATCACTGACAATACATTGACATGCAAAACAACAAAGTATAAAACATGTAAACTAGATCATATGTATTGTTTTAAACTCAAGGTAATATGGAGGTCAGATCTGAAAACACAATCAATAATTAGATCAAAAAAGGAACAGGGAGGAGGGACAGAAGGCAGAGCAAAATGGATGTTTGAGGATAGCAAGACAACACATCGCAAGCTTTATGTAATAGGATTAAATAAAGATTCCTAAATATTTTTAAAACAATACAATGAAAACAAGGGGCTCTTTTCCTGAAAGATCGGGTGGTGGATAACGGGAGTATCAGGCAAAGTAATTCATCGAAGTTGCTGCATATCGGCCAGACTTCAAATAAGTTAAGACACGTTTTCCACCCTCGCTATCCAGTCTACATAAAGGCTGATCTCATCAAACAAGTGATTAGTGAATCTAAAGATTTTGCCAAGCAACAAAATAAATCTATGAAACACTGAAATGAACAAACAGGGAGTACCTTCCTGAAAAGCATGGGAAAGAACCCACTTTGAAGGCATGACCAACTAACAATGCCTCCACCCCCACTCTCTGGCCATTGGGTGGAAAACGCTGAAACCTGTTCTTCATCACCAGTGTCCAGTAGTAAAATGTGCTTGAGGTAGGGGAGAGCAATAAAAAAATGGCAAGCAGGAAAAACTAAAACACTTAACAGATTATCTTCTCATTAACAAAAACTAGAACATACAACTAATGAATGTTGTACATGTATGCAAACATCTTTGGTATATTTGCGAACAGAAGTTTGATGTCACAAGAAAGGAGGTCTACATCAAACGGACTTCGATTCTTTATTTTTTCCATTTATAGCAACGCACCAAGCCCTATGGCTTCTGGTGCTAGTTACATGGCAAGTTGCTGCAGTAAGTGCAATAGCAAAGTCCAAAAGGTGCAAGACCATGCAAACGGTCACACGCAAGAGGAAATATCTTGAAAAACACACTCTGGTAAAGCCTCTCCTCGCCACAAGGTGCGGAGGTCTACTTCAGACAAGCGAGCAAGCATGAGTGACACAATACGTATGAATGCACATTTTGGCAAGCCTCGCCTCATGGTACAGGGGGCAACTTCAGGTGAGCAAACAGGTGTATTAGGGGTCCACTAGGGCTCGCAATTGATATAGCTTGGGGGCAACATGCTAGCTTTGGAAGCAAGACGATGCAGAGCAACACGGGTTGGATCCCTGGGTCCGCACTTAGAAACCTGTGGGTATTAAGCATGTTATAAATAACCTATTAAATAAAATAAGTAACCAGTAGTAGTCTAAAAAGGAGCACACACCAGGCATGAAGTAACGTTTATTACAACTGGGCAAGCACAAATCAAACAGCACAGTGGAATAGAACTGATTGATAAGCTGACAAACTGGATCACAGCGGACAACAATTATATTGCTAATACATTGTGTATACAGGTAGAAACAGTTGCATTTCAAACTTCACGTCTTCTCAATTCTCATGAAGCTGACTGGTTAGACTAGGTCATACCCTGTAGCTAGACATACGTTAGTTAGACATGATTGGATCAAACAGGCCTGCCCCTCCCCGGCTCATCTAGCTCCATGGTGGCACCACATTGCTTCCCGCTCCACCCCGCAGTTTGCAGTTAGTAATAACATAATTGTGCTGAGCTCCGGATCTTTATTCGTCTGCCATTGGCCAACACCAGAAAGGATGGAACATGAGACAACCTGAACTTGTAGGGAGGGAGACATTCACAGGGCACCTGCCTGAGGATAACCTTAGCAAATCTTATTGATGTCACTCTGATCTGGTTACGTTCCAGGGACACCAAAACTTACCATCCGATTGGCTCTTCTTGGAGTGTCCTGGCCCACCCTGCCTTATTCATGCAATTTGTAGGTGCACCCCACTGTCTGGTGCTAGATCAGCACCTTCATTAAACATTCTGGCAAGCCTTGCCTCAAGGTACAGGGGGCAACTTCAGGTGAGCAAACATGGATGTCGGGGCAGAGAGGCAGATTAAGGTATGCTGTATGCAAGTTAAAGGAGTGAGTAATGCAGTAGGAAAAGTCTGGTGTGTTAGGGATGTTTTCCTAAAGTCCTACTGTAGCATGACTCTAGTAAGCTATCCCAGTGGTTTATAGATCCCCAACTCTATGCATCAGTCTGTACTAGCTCAGGACCTTGCTAGAGTGGCAGAACAGTCAGGCTTATATTAAGAGGAAGATGTGATCTGCAGGCAACTATACTAAATCTTAGCTGGACAGGCACAACAAAGAAGCACTTACACATATCTACATAAAAACGTATATATTTATTATCATTATTCACACCAGAATAACTTTAAATACTTTAGATGTTTACATTAGAACACTTAAGAATGCTTGATAATACACTTCAAAGGGCACTTTCACTTTTGTGTTACGAACCATAGCTAAAGGCAGTTTGGAGCGGGGATGAAGTATTGACAAACAGCGAATTACGAAGAGTTCCTGTGGATTTCTTCCAGTGTCTAGAGTTACTGAAGCAGCAAGTTAACAACAGAGACTTTAAAACGGACTTGAGAAGGGGACACAATCAGCTGATTAGGTAAGAGGGGATTGCCCCGGACAGCTCTACGTGCACTCAACGCTCTGGAGCGACTTCTTGGAATCAGGTAAGCAATACCTTTATCCCCACAGTACCTTAGGTTAGAAGAAAATGTTTGTGCTGGATGCTCCGTGATGTTGCAGCTCTGGACCCACCCTCCGGATTCCTTGGTCTGATGACTGAAGGCAAGACAATGACAGGATCTCTCAGCAGCAGTCTCAAGGGAGGACTTGTAGCACGACTTCAAGCAGATTCTTGGGTCACTCTGCAGTTTTGGCACCTTTTCTGCAGCACCATAGGACACGGATCGCCCGGTCAATCTGCTTCGCTTCCTACAGACCCACACTCTGGTGAGGGGGTCTGGCAAGTTGGATCAGATCTCTGGAGTGTCCTTACTGGTTCAGCAAATATTTGGACGGACACAGCCTTTCCACGACGAGGCACTCGAAATGGACAGCAGGTCTCCTGGTATTGGGGTTCTACAGCTCTGGAAACGCCTAGGACCTCATGAGATGGCTAGTTTCAAAGTTCGTCTTGGGAATGGTTCTCACCAGCCAAATGGAAGGAGTAGTCCTCTTCGGAGCGTCTTTGTTGCACAGGAAACTGGGTCAGAACAGCAGGAGTCAATTCACTGTGTTGCAAAGGGTCTGCAGGTGTTCTGGTCGTCTTCTTCAAGTGGTCGACTTGCTTTTCACTCCAGAAGCCTCACCTTTTACACAGTTCCAGCACACACTGCTCTGAATCTCAGCATTTTACAGAAAGGGGTGTTTGGCTGTGCAATCAGGACGGACGGACACACACACACACACACACACACCTCCCCCCTCCCAGGACGGTAGAAGGGCTAACAAAGAACAACCACAGAACTAATGGTGAAAAAAGAAAAAAAGAGGCCCCAAGTTGGTACTTGGGTGTGCTTGTTGTGTACTACAAAATACACAATAGTTTGTAGAACACATCCATTACCACCAGCCATAATTATGCGATTGTCAATGTGACTAAAAAGTCACAGGAGCTGAGAGAAGGGGGATACTAGGTATCCCTTTGGAATTCCACTGAAGGTGGTGTGTGCCAATCTCTCAGACTAACGTTTTTGGAGAGATACCAAGTATCTCGCTATCCTTACTTACTCCTGATAACGTTCTTTCGACTGGATGTTCTTCCCATGTATTCTTCATCTTTGATATTCCTTATCCAGCTTCAGTTGCTTCGGAAAATGAATTCCGGTAGAGGACGCTGTGCATCGATGTCATCGACTGTCCATCGAGGGCCTCTTTCTCGAGGATGATGCCATCGAAGGCATATATAGCACGAGCAGCACCCATTGGCTTCAGATCTGTTTTTTCCCTTACAGTAGAAATACCTGCATAACCACGGGAATTACCGTACTCCGCCTTGAAGGAACGAAAGCTGTAATAGCATTGGAAATTCTACTGTGGGGTAGGTTGGGAGGGCGATGAGGAATATGTGGAAGGAACATCCAGTCGAAATAACATTACCAGTGGTAAGTAACTTATTCTTCGAATCGATTGTGTCCTCCGACGTATTCCTCATCTTTGATAGACTCCCAAAGCAGTGTTTCATTTGGTGGAGGGAGTAGAATTTGATTTTAATGGTTTTCATGACCCCAGCGCAGGACTGCTTTTCCAAAACTACCATCCTGACTGAGGGAACATTCCAGGCAGTAATGCTTTGTGAACGTGTGGATGGTAGACCACGTTGCTGCTTCACAAATACTTATCGGTACACCCCTTTGCACGGCTTTTGAGGTAGCCATGCCCCAGGTGGAATGGGCCCTTAAACTTTCAGGAAGATCCTTCCCTGACAGACTAACATTCTGAAATGACTAGAATGATCCTTCTGGATAAGGTCTGTTTAGAAACAGGCTGATCCAGTTTGTGGCCCGTAAAGCCAACTAAAAGTTGATCAATACAGAGTTTTGACAGTATATAGATATAAAAATGCATAAAGCGCTAGGAGGGACCAACCTATGTAACCTCTCCTCCTCCTTGCAGGGACAGAAAGAAAGCAAAACATTGTTTTGTCCTATGTAGAAATCAGAAATGATTTTGGGTAGAAATTAAAGTTTAACCCTTAGAACAACCCTATCCTTATGAAAAGATAGTAAAGGGTGGCTTGGATGAAAGTGCTTGCCACTCACTCACACAGGCTGATGTTAGAACTACCAATAGAATTGTTTTAAAGGTTAACAACCTTAAAGGACAGGAGTGTAAAGGTTCAAAAAGGTGCACGCATTAGACATTTTGGAACCAAATTATAATCCCAAACTGGAACCTGGAATGGAGATGGGGGTGGGGGGACACATTGGTGAGCCCCTTTAGAAATTGTGTCACCAGTGGAATTTTGAAGTATGAACATTCCTCTGACGAGCGCTTAAAGATGGACAGCGCTGCTAAATATCCTTTAGTAGTACCAATCTGGAGCCCCAGATTGGCTAAAGATAGCAGAAAGGATAAAACATCCAGTGTTTTACATAGAAAAGGATCTACATTTTTTTCTCTGCACCAGTTGCAGAATTTATTCCAACAGCGACGGTCCAAAGACTTTGTTGCTAGCCTTCTGATCGAAAGCAAAATCTCCATTACGTCATCCGGGAGGTACCAGTCCTTGCATCTCAGCCTTTCAGAAACCAAGCGTGACGGTTCAGTGTTTTGACCTCTGGATGGAAAACCCGACCCTCCTCTCGCGAGAAAAGGTTGTCTCTTTGTGGAAAACATATTGGAGGACAGATGGACATGTCCAGATGTTCCGGGTACCACGTCCTCCTGGCCCAATCCGGGGCAATTGGGATCATGTGTTTCCTGAACTTTCTCATCCTCCTGATCGCGTGAGGAAAACTGGGACTTGAGGAAAGGCCTACAGGAGTGGAAATTACCAGTCCACCACAAACGCATGTCCTAGAGCTCCTCTTGGGGGAAATTCCCAGGAGTAATACAGTTCGCACTTCCGGTTGACACCGGTCGCTAACAGATCCACTTGAGGTGTTCCCCAAAAGGTGAAGATCTCTTGAAGGACTTCCGGAGCTAGTTCCCACTCGTGGGAGCCTGTGCTCTGCCTGCTCAGAGTGTCCGCCGCCATGGTCTCCTCTCCGGGTAGGTGAACTGCCGATGGGGAGATTCCTTCTGGAATTGCCTAGTACCAGAGCTGCACTGCCTCTCTGCACAGTGATAGTGACCCTACACCACCTCTCTTTTTGAGGTAGTAAATGGACACTGTGTTGTCCATTATTATCAGGACATTCTTTCCCCGTACAGAGGGTAGAAAGGCCTTCAGTGCTAATCTGATTGTACTTGGCTCCAAAACAATGGAAAGTAGTTTGGACTCCGATGGAGACCAATGACCGGTGACTGTCACATCGTTGGTGTGGGCTCTCAACCCAGTGAGTGAGGCATCTGTCACTACTGTTATCTCCGCCCATGGTTGCAAAAAAGGTTCTCCCTTCAGAATGTTGTCCTCACAGGCCCACCACAGAAGATCCTTTGCGACCCTGCTTGGAACCAGACGTAGGTCCGTCATCTTTCCTGAGAACTGGGACCATTGAGTTTGGAGAACCCACTGAAGGGATCTCATTCTCAGGTGGGCCACTGGCAGCAGAAAAATGCCGGATGCCATGAAACCGAGCAACCTCACAAAATCGAAGCCCAGGAGAAACTGGGTACTTTGAAATGTGGTGACCATCTGTAGAATGTCTCAAGCCCTCCCCTTGGGTGGCGAGCTCTTTACCCAAGGATGTATCCAGAACAGCTCCGATGAATTGGAGTTTCTGAGAAGGTGCCATATGGAACTTCTTGTAATTGAGGGAGAAGCTCAGTCTGTGAAGGGAGTGGAATGTGACGTTGAGATGATCCAGGACTTGTTCAGGAGAACACGCCTGATCAACCAATCGTCCGGGTAGGGGCAGATGTGAATCCCCTCTCCGGAGACACGCTGCCACTATTGCCCATCAGTTTGGTGAAAACCCTCAGGCGGAGGTCAGCCCAAATGGCAGAACTCAAAATTGATAATAAAATCTGGCAACTGCGAACCTCCGGTATTTTCTGTGCTTGAGATGGATTGGCACATGAAAATAAACATCCTGAAGGTCCAATGACACCATCCAATCCTGGAGTTGGAGGGTCTGAAGGATCTGAGTAAGTGTGACCATCTTGAACTTGTCCTTCCTGAGGAACTTGTTCAAGTATCTCAAGTCCAAGATGGGTCTCACTCCACCGTCCTATTTGGGTATTAGGAAATGGGGGGAATACCAACCCTTGTTCCTCTCCGAAACAGCCACCGGTTCTATAGCGCCTTTCTCTAGCAAGGTTAAAATCTCCTGCACAAGGAGCGGATCTGGAATCCTCAAAGAGTGGTTCCCCGGTGGATTATTCCGTGGTCTCTGTATAAAAGGAAGGCAGTAACCGTGGGATACAGTTTCCAAAGCCCAAGCATCCAAAGTAATGTCTCGCCATTCTTCTAGAGGCTGAGACAGTCTGCCTCCCACTGCCTCAGAGGTTTTGAGGCAGCTGATGCAGTAGCAGATGGTAAAGATGCTCCTGCTTGAGCTGGCTTTGCACCTCTTCCTCGTCCACCACAAGGAAATCTTTGGGACGTTTGACCAGCAATTCCTCTCGCCCTTCCAACTGAGTAGTAGCAAAAAAACCTACCCCTCCAAGGTTGTCCACTAGGCCGAAAAGGCTGAGGTTGCTTACTAGCGGCACCTAAAGATTTGGCCACCGCCTTCGAGGTCTGCAAGTTCTCAAGACTCTAGTCAGCCTTGTTGCCAAAAAGGTGAGACCCGTCAAAGGGCATTTTGAGAAGTCTGGATTAGACATCAGGTGCAAAACCCGACTTCCGCAACCACGCAAGCCTGCGCATAACGGTGCTAGTAGCCATGACTCTGCTGATGCTGTCAGCAGAATTCAGACCCAACTGAAGAGACTCAAACATGGCTTCTCTGCCATCTCCAACTATGGCTAGGAACCAGTCTCTATCATCCCCTTCGGGAATTTGCTCT
Source organism: Ambystoma mexicanum (assembly GCF_040938575.1). Lineage (NCBI taxonomy): Eukaryota > Metazoa > Chordata > Amphibia > Caudata > Ambystomatidae > Ambystoma > Ambystoma mexicanum. The sequence continues at coordinate 273,715,121 of NC_090931.1, read as the reverse complement.
GCCGCAAGGGCACAAAGTGGATTTGGCAGATTTTAGGGCCATGCTACCTGCAGAAAATACTTTCCATGCCCATCCTTCTACTCTTTTCTCATCCCTACCTGGAAGGATGGTAGGGTAAGCCACTTGCTTAGATGTTCCAGCAGCTGCCTGCACCACCAGACTATCTGGAGTGTGGTGTTTCGACAGGTAGTCAGGGTTACTACTGTAAGGGCGGTACTTCTTGGTCAAGTTTTTATTTACAGCCGGATTGGTTTCCGGCGTTTCCCAATTCATTGCCACCCTTTTTTTCAAGGCAACATGAAACTGTAATATAGGATCTGACTGAGGACCCTTATCTAAGATGTCTGTTAAATCATCCTGTTCGAATGGCAATGGAGGCCTACTCCACTACCTCGGACATGAGAGATCTGTAGGATGCATCAGCATGCTCCCCAGCCTCTGGTCTCCAAAACACCAACTCAGGTGAGGTGTTCATCCCACTTGCTATCTGTAGGTTGTCAACTTGTACTCCTTGCTATAAAACTCTCTGGTACATTTGGCGTACCATATTTGAGGCCAACTGGAGCCTCGTCATCTGATTATTCATTCACCTCATATATTGAAGTAAGAGACTTAAAATAGTCTTTTCTTGGCAGAGGTACATAGGCAATGCTGCAGATCACATTTTGAAGTTGGAGAATTTTACTCTTTATATTTTAATGTTGGGAGTAAAAATGTAGATCCATTTACCCATGGAAGTTCATTTTTATAAGCGAGTAAAAATGTTTTACGTAGGAAACGGAAATGTTTTTGCAATCATTTCTTTGCACCTAGTTATTCAGGCACATTAAAATATACATGTTTACTTCTTCCTGTGGGGCAGCAATAATAGTAGTTTGTTCCTGTGGTAGTATGTGCACTACTGGGCCAAACATGCATTCAGCTGTGTGGGTGAAAGCAAGAGCACATGGTCGTACGTGTCTGTTTCCTATTTTTTGTTGCAAGTATTTTTACTCCACATTTTAATTTTTTGGGACTATTTGCCTATTTTTAGAGTGTAAAAGTGGCCCATACACCCCTTATCTGTAGGGCTGTACACAGTGCTCCAGATAAGATTTTGAGGTGGGAGTATTTTACGCATGCTTTTTCAAATTAGAGAGTAAATGCAATATCAAGAGAGTAAAAATGTGTTTTCTCCTCTGCAAGAGAGTAAAACGTATCCAACACATACTATCGAATAGTATATTTTAAAGCGCAATATGCAGAGAGGTGATGGAAGTCTTTCTTGAAAGTAACAGCTTTAAAGTTTTACTGCGTTTGTTCCAAGTACATTTTTCTGAACAAATACAGTAAAACGTTAACACTGTCAGCTTCAGGGAAAGGCTTCCCTCGCCGCTCTGCCTAACAAAATGCAAGTGCGCACATCCATGGGTGCACCTAGGCTAAAATTTAGGTGGGGCTAACCCTTCAAATATTGGGAGGGGCACCAACTTCAGAGACGGTGGAGAAGTGGCAAACTTACTTGTGTAGGGGCATCTAACTACATTACTCATTGTAATGAGACTATTCCAGTGCAGCTTCAATGTTACAGAGGAGGGGGGCAGGGGAAGAGGCTGCAAAAAGACAGGCGACTCCAATTTACTATGCCTGACGGCAATTGGGGTAGTGCCGGAGATTACAGAAGGGAGGGAAGGCGGTGTAGGGAGGGGCGGAGAGACGACAGGGGGGGAGGAGAGGGGAAAGGATGCAAGGCAGGAAGGGGGTGAGGGGGAAAGGGAAACATCACAGAGGGCGAGGGGGGGTGAGAGGTGGACTTTAAGAGAAAAGGGGGGGAAGGGGAGAGGAGGGGACTGTAAGAAGGGAAGGGTGGAGAGGAGGGTGCCCTGAGGGACAAAAGGGCCAGAGGGGGCACAGACACACTAGGGGGGCAGTAGTTGCAGACAGACACACCCGGGGGGCAGAGGGGGCACACAGGCACAGTGAGGGGCAGTGGGGGCACACAGGCACAGTGAGGGGCAGTGGGGGCACACAGGCACAGTGAGGGGCAGTGGGGGCACACAGGCACAGTGAGGGGCAGTGGGGGCACACAGGCACAGTGAGGGGCAGTGGGGGCACACAGGCACAGTGAGGGGCAGTGGGGGCACACAGGCACAGTGAGGGGCAGTGGGGGCACACAGGCCCACTGAGGGGCAGTGGGGGCACACAGGCCCACTGAGGGGCAGTGGGGGCACACAGGCCCACTGAGGGGCAGTGGGGGCACAGGCACACTAGGGGGGCAGAGGGGCACACAGGCACACTAGGGGGGCAGAGGGGCACACAGGCACACTAGGGGGGCAGAGGGGCACACAGGCACACTAGGGGGGCAGAGGGGCACACAGGCACACTAGGGGGGCAGAGGGGCACACAGGCACACTAGGGGGGCAGAGGGGCACACAGGCACACTAGGGGGGCAGAGGGGCACACAAGACAATTCGGGGGCAGAGGGGGAACAGACATTCGAGGGGCAGTGGGGGCACACAGGCACACTAGGGGGGCAGAGGAGGCACACAGGCACACTAGGGGGGCAGAGGGGGAACACAGACATTCGAGGGCATTGGGGCGCGCACACACTTACGGGGGCAGAATGGGAGCACAGGCACATTCAAGGGGCAATGGGGGCACACAGACACTTACGGGGGCAGAGGGGGAACACAGATGCATTCGAGGGATAGAGGGGGCACACAGACACATTCGAGGGGCCGTGGGGGCACAGACACATTCGAGGGGCAGTGGGGCACACAGACACATTCGAGGGGCAGTGGGGCACACAGACACATTCGAGGGGCAGTGGGGCACACAGACACATTCGAGGGGCAGTGGGGCACACAGGCACACTAGGGGGGCAGAGGGGCACACAGGCACACTAGGGGGGCAGAGGGGGAACACAAACATTCGAGGGGCAGTGGGGGCACAGGCACACTAGGGGGGCAGAGGAGGCACACAGGCACACTAGGGGGGCAGAGGAGGCACACAGGCACACTAGGGGGGCAGAGGGGGCACACAGACATTCGAGGGCATTGGGGCGCACACACTTACGGGGGCAGAAGGGGAGCACAGGCACATTCAAGGGGCAATGGGGGCACACAGACACTTACGGGGGCAGAGGGGGAACACAGATGCATTTGAGGGATAGAGGGGGCACAGACACATTTGAGGGGCAGTGGGGGCACAGACACATTCGAGGGGCAGTGGGGCACACAGACACATTCGAGGGGCAGTGGGGCACACAGACACATTCGAGGGGCAGTGGGGGCACACAGGCACACTAGGGGGGCAGAGGGGCACACAAGACAATTCGGGGGCAGAGGGGGAACACAGACATTCGAGGGGCAGTGGGGGCACACAGGCACACTAGGGGGGCAGAGGAGGCACACAGGCACACTAGGGGGGCAGAGGAGGCACACAGACATTCGAGGGCATTGGGGCGCACACACTTACGGGGGCAGAATGGGAGCACAGGCACATTCAAGGGGCAATGGGGGCACACAGACACTTACGGGGGCAGAGGGGGAACACAGATGCATTCGAGGGATAGAGGGGGCACACAGACACTTACGGGGGTAGAGGGGGAACACAGATGCATTCGAGGGGCAGAGGGGGCACACAGACACATTCGAGGGGCAGTGGGGGCACACAGACACATTCGAGGGGCAGTGGGGGCACAGACACATTCGAGGGGCAGTGGGGGCACAGACACATTCGAGGGGCAGTGGGGGCACAGACACATTCGAGGGGCAGTGGGGGGCACAGACACATTCGAGGGGCAGTGGGGGGCACACACTTACAGGGGCAGAGGGGGGGCACACACTTACAGAGGGGGCACACTTACAGGGGCAGAGGGGGCACACTTAGAGGGGCAGAGGGGGCACACTTAGAGGGGCAGAGGGGGCACACTTACAGGGGCAGAGGGGGCACACTTACAGGGGCAGAGGGGGAACACAGATACATTCGAGGGGCAGTGGGGGCACACACTTACAGGGGCAGAGGGGGAACACAGACACATTCGAGGGGCAGTGGGGGCACACAGACACTTAACAGGGGCAGTGGGGGCACACAGGCACATTCGAGGGGCAGTGGGGGCACACAGGCACATTCGAGGGGCAGAGGGGGAACACAGATGCATTCGAGGGGCAGAGGGGGAACACAGATGCATTCGAGGGGCAGAGGAGAACACGGGGGGGCAGAGGGGGCACACAGGCACACGGGGGGCAGAGGGGGCACGCAGACACATTCAAGGGGCAGTGGGGGCACACAGGCATATCCGAGGGGCAGTGGGGGCACAGACACTTACGGGGCGGCATAGCGGCGTACCTTGGTGGACAGGGGTAGACAGGGCCAGGAGTGTCCGAGTGGGCCTTGTGACGAGGGCAGGCCAAGCCTGCCGGCCTCCTCATTGCCCAGTTGTAAGAGGCCATGTCCAATCAAAGGCACCCAGCGTTGAAAACAAAAGCCCACCGGCGCTGATGGAAGGAAACTGCGACCTTGGAATGGCCATGCCTCATGGAGTCAGTGAGGCCAGCACACAAAAAAGCACATCAGCAGACACACGACTGCCAAAATTCTCAAAAAGTACACAATCATAACATGAAGCAGATGCCACACCTCAGAGTTCAATTTAGCCAGAGTCACAAAGTCAACTGTGGGGCCATCGTGCACCGGAACATAGAGCCCAGGAGGGGGCTTACCTACAAAAGTTAATGCAGGGCCTCAGGATGTGAAAAGGAACGCATTGTTCCAGCCGCTTTGGTCGCTGTAGAAGGAGGAAATGAAAGCTAGCATTTGCTAAATATGTGTTCCAGCGCCATCTACTGGAATGAAAGAATAGGGGAATTCTCAACAAAGTACTGTGGCCAGCCTGCGTAAATGGTACGAAAATAAAAATAAAATGTGGCGTATTTACATTATTTTAATGCGTAAAAAGCACCAATACGCTCCTTATCTGGAGGGCTGGCTGTACATAGTTCTTCTCAGGTATGAAGGGTTTTACAAACAATTGTTCCGACGCTGGAGGAGTCGTCAAACCATTTTTCATTGGCACCATAGGCTTTAGTGGGGCAGTCGGCGTCGATGGCGGAGCTGGCAATGATGGCGCCGCTGGCATCGAAGTCAAGGGTTTGGCTGGCGTTGAAAGCGCTGCTGAAGATGTCGATGGAGTTAACGACCTTGACCTCTGCTTTTGGCTCGACTGATCCTTGGATGTTACATCATCGGAGTGAGGCCTTGACGGCTCGCGTTGTGGATTAGGCCTTCGCCCCGGGCTCGAAGGTGCGCAGGCTTTAGATCGAGCCCTTTCCTTCCCGGCTTCCTTCGAAGGAGCATGGCTTGGAGGCTTCTGTTTTTCAAATAGTTTGAGCATCTCTGCTCTGAAGGCCTCCGACTCAGCCAGAGTGGATTTTCTAGTTGGGCACGATACCCTCTCAGGGGAAGCGTCTGATGAAGTCGAAGAAGGCGACCTGTTCGGCAAGATTGTATGCAGTACCCTTAGGGTGCACTACAACAACCCTGACCTCCTGGCAATAGGAACCCAACTGTTGGTATAAGTCTGTGCTACACAGGTTGGTAGCATGTTGAGCAGCCAAGCTTATCTCAAGAAGGGTCAATGTGAGCTGTAGGGAGGTTACACAGATGCACAGTGACAAGTATTCAAATAAAAGTTGAGAAGGTAGAGGGTGGACAGCTATGTACTCTGTGATTTGGTAAATTTACTCCATGCAGACTTCTTATTCTTACAAAATTGCTTAGTCGAACACAGTTGAAAATGATTTTGAAAATATTTGAGTGCGCAAGGAATTAGTTAAATATGGATCTTGCATAAATGTACAGGTATTTTTACACAAGTCACTAACAGCGGCATATGTTGTTTTCTCTTTCTCTGTATTTTTTTAAATGTTCTTGCAATACGTCAATTGGAATATGAATGTATAATTTTTGGTTCTTTTGATGATGGTAGAACAATTTAAGTAATCCTGAATAGATTTACCCGGCTCTGAAGAAGGAAACTAGGTTTTCCGAAATGCATTAGCCACAGGGTTATCGTTTGCCTACAAAATAGCAAATTACAAATTGGTGTTTAACCAATGACAAGCTTTTATTAATTCACATAGCAGTGGATTAAAGAAAATCATTTCAAAATCATTTAACTGTGTTCGACTCTTCATTAGATATTTTTTGACAAAGTATAATACAAAACATTTAACCATTCGTGGTAATTACAGGTGTGCGGCCCGCACCGATGGCTAATCAGCCTAGGTCCTTTTTCTTCAAGTATTGAAATAAACTCTTACACACAAGGTTTCTTGATTAAACAATGAATTTATCAGTCAGTTAGAGTAAGCCCTCTTCAGAAGGGAGCAATATAAAACCACACACAAATAAACTTCAAAAATACACACTCTTAAGATTCTAAATCAGTAAGTACCCTTTTGAGATGGCATACAAGCACTACCCACACCCTTATGTGACCCCAATAGTTAGGGTGCTGTTGACATCAATATATCACTGTTGCATTTAGAATATTCTTGGGATTAGTGTTAAAGAGAAGAGAGTTCATAATAAAACAAGTATTCAAACAGTTATTCTTAAGCAGGTAAGTACTTTCAAAATAACCCCGCAATGCAAAGTCAGTTAACCCTTTCCTGGAAGGAAGGCAAAACAGTTAGCAGAAGAGAGAATAATCATTCAGGGAGCCAGGACAGCCAATGTTACGTTAGAAAAAGTCAAGGTGAGCTGAAGCACATCTTGCAGGTAAAGAATTGAGTATGTGGGTTAGATCTGGCTCTTGTGCGCTAATGACCACTCTCTACTTCCTCTGAAGATACAGGAGAAAATGTATATGATGCAGACTAATGGGTGTCGCAAGCTCACTATTCCCACAAACCACCAACAGGGTTTGTGAACTTGAAAACAGTAGAATTAGGGATTTGGAAAGGCAACTCTATCCTCAAACATTTTTGTAAGCAAATGTTTTTATCAATAATAGTACTGATGACAATTCTGATGTTAAAGAAACAGTTTTAATTGAAAATGACAGACAGCCGACACGTGTTCCGACCTTCTGGTCGTCTTCAAGGCTGTTGTAAGATATTCCCATGAACAAACGCATATTGTAATACAAAAATAAAACAGTCAAAGGAAACATCATGGTTATAAATTGCATGGTTTACAAACAAATTGTAAATGAGAAAAAATGTAAAAACATACCAAAAAGTGTCACAGATCAGGTAAGGGATGGGAGGTAGTCGGATATAAACATATGTGAGACAAAAACCACAAAGGACACAGAAGCAATAAATCTTATCAGAATATCTGAAATTGGTGAGGCACATTTGTACTGTTAAATTAGAGCTACCCTTTAATCGGAAGCATGTATTACTACAAGTGCCAAGCCATTCTGTTTAACCATTGATCATACACCCTAGATGATTCTGAATTAAAAGGTGGTTCTTTAAAACCAATCTTCTTGCAGGTAAGTAGAAAGTCTTTCCCACTGTTTAAAAAGTCTTTGTAGACTAGAAGAAATCAAAGTGGGGCCACAAGGTTATTAGGCTTGTGAAGTAAAGAAGCTGCAAGCAACTCTACAAGAGTGGCACTTCGGTGTTTCAGCTCCTCGCTACTACAGCAAATCGCAAAACTGCGGTTCCTGGCTGTCGAGATGGGCTTTCCTTGCATCTGGGATCCCCCGCTCTGTTGAGGGGCCTCTGGCTCGGTCAGTCCTGCTTCCTGGGAGTCCGGAGGATCTTCCTGGAGCTCTTGGCCAGCTTAAAGCAATGCACACAATCTGGTGTTCTTCTCCCTGGCTATTCGGTTCCAGCAGCAACTGCAGTGGAATTTCAACCAGCTCAGAGAGGCTGTCCAGGTGGCTTACTTTGGAGCTGAAGGGGCACACCAACTCAAAAGGGAGAAGTCGTCCTTGCAGGAGCTTCTCCGTCGATACGAATTTGGAGTTTCAGCACAGCAGCAGGGCTTCACCGGGCAAACCACTGGTCCAGGAGTTGCAGCAGGCGTCCTCTTCAAGTTCTTCTTTGGATTCCTTTGTCCAGTGGTCGGCTCGGCTTTCCAAGCCAAAAAGCCTTGCCTTTTATCAAGTTTCTCCCATTCATATCAGCCTAGCTGTCAGTCACCCAGCAGGGTGGCCGTCCTTCCTGGCCAGCCAGCCGGCCAATCACCTAAGAGTGCATTTGTGTCTCCTAGGAGCCCAAGCACAGGGCATTTCGGGAACCTCCCTTGCTTTCTGCCCCCGCCAGGCACCCGGGACCCAGAGGCGAGCCTCAATCAAGAATCCCGCCAAAGGAAAAATGAACAAAGGGATCAAACATGGTTTGGCGCACAGAGTAAATCTCAAGAAGGACCTTTACACAAAGAAATGGCGAAAAATAAAGACCAGGTGATTTTGACAAAAATTGCACCCTTGGATGCTTTACTGCAGCTGCGAACACAGCCAGCTGTAAATGCACGCCACGGTAGATAAAAGTAAACCACTGCCACCAACCATTCATCGAGGAAAGGGTAACATAAAATAAAATAGAAGCTAGACAAAGGGGATACTAAGTAACCCCTCCAGCAACCTATTGTAATATAGTGTGTGCTGTGTCTAGAAAGCTACACATGAAAGTAAAGTCAATTTCACTTTACTGTTTTTGGAAACAGTTTATCCAACAGAAGGTATTTAAACCTTGGGGAAATCTGAAAGACTTTCCTGTGCCACTGCACTGAAGGTGCTGTGTGACACAATGTAAAAAGATGATGCCTATGGAGTTTGTCAGACTCCACAACCAAAACAAACAGAGTTCAAAATCGCATTAAAATACATGAGTGGGAAAAAGGGTCTCATTCTCTCCAGGTTAAAAATTTGAGTCCTCAAAATCCAGCAAAGTCGCTGGGGGTCTCTAAGGTAGAGAGGAATTAGCACATCTCTGAGAATTCTCCCAAACACAACCTATGGTGCTTTCTCTCAGGCTTCTTCGAGGACGATGAGGAGCGGTGAGAGCCACTCCTCAATATCGACCGCCTAACCTCCTTCCTCCAAGGAGAGTTGCCTCTTGACTCGGTGAAAGGTTTTTTGGCCGGGGTAGGAGATTTAGGGATTCGACCTACCTTCAATTACCCCTTTTGTTCCTTTAAGGCCTTTCCTGTCATCAACTAGCACTTGGAGCAGTCTGAGGTGTTAGGGACTACCCCGCGGCACCACGAACATATGCGATGTGGATCGGTCAATGACATTTTCGAACCTCATGACACTTTTTGAGCCTGGTCTGTCCGTGTCAATGAAGAAATTTTCTCGATTCTCTTTCGAAAAAACGAAGTTGTCACAAAAGTGAAGAAGCGCACAACATTTCTCAAAGCTAAAGCATTTGTGGTAAAATGGAACCAAAGGCAATGGGCGCTGTGCATGCTATATATGCCTTTGATGACATCCTCGAGATGGAGGCCCTCGAGGGACATCAAGGCGATGATATCGACGTACAGCACCTTGCTGATCTTTCTTTAGTGAAGCTGGATAACTAATATCAAAGATGAGGATTATGTGGGATGACAATACATTCAAACTGCAGTTAGTTGAGGATATAGGAAGAAAAAGAAAAAAAAAAAAAAGGACCCTAGGGGTCCCCAGCAACACTAACCATAAGGTGCTGTGTGCGGCAGTAGTAAAACACAGATGCCTTTAAGAGCTGCAGAGCAGGCAGACTTCATAGTAGAGGTAGAATACAAAGAAGAGTTCCAAAAGATAGAGCCCACAAGACTGCATGAGTGGAAAAAGGTTCCACTCATACCGGATTGAAAGAAAAAGGTCCAGAAATCCAGTAAAAAGTGCTGGGGGGCTCATTATGAGAGGGGATGCAGCATAACAATGATAAATCTCCCTAAAATGGTGTGCAAAATCTAATCTCGCCACAACATCAGGAACTAGACCCACAAGTTCTTGGCTTTGAATGTTACCCATCTCTATGGCTCCCGACCCCATCAACGTCTGGTCAGGTAGACGCACCAGGGCTGTGTCCCTGCTCTCTTCTTCCCAAGGGCTGAACAAGATACCGACAAGAAAACATCCTGCATCGGTGATCCCCATTATACTATTTCATGATTAAAGAAGAAAAATAATCACTTGTTTCCTTACCTTAAGATCATTTACCATGGATTTCAGAAGGTGGAAAATGACAGAATGATCTTCCCAGTTGATGTATGTAGATGCTTTGCAGAGCTTCACACAAGCAATAGCAGCACTTTCCATGAGTTGCCGGTTGACACCATGACCAGCTAATGCTTTTTTAAGGTTATCTAGAAACAGCTTCTGCAAATTTTAAACACATGCAAAAATTGTAAAGGGTGTAATTGGAATGTTCAGTTAATTTAAGTCTGCAAATTCAAAATCAAAAGGTTCAAGTAACAACTTTTTAAATTAAATGTTTAAATTAAGGGAATTACTTTAGACACTTTGGGCCCGATTCACAGAAGCGTTCTATAATGGCGCAATCCCATAGGAAAACGCTATGTGAACCAGTCCCTCAGTGTCTGAAAGCAAGCAGAAAGTGAACAGATGTCCAAACAGATACAGAAATGAGTTTCTTCATCCCCTAACCTTCTCCTGCACACATTGCCTTTAGTATTAATAGGGACAATAGGAAACATTGGCAAAATTAACAAGTCTGGATTTATCAAACAGTTTCACACACAAAAGTAACCAACCCTCATGGACCACGAGAAATAATATATGGAGACTCATGGTTGTATTATCATAAGGCAAGTATATCTCTGACTGCAAGGACACAAAAATGACGAACAGAAATTAACCTTTTTTGGAAATATGAGTAATGATACCACCATGCAACACTTAAGCTGTTGCCTATTGGGCAATACAGCCAGTAATATATCTTAATCAGGCAGACTACAAAAGCAATGGCCACATTTGGTAGTGGGCGTATTGTTCTTTTAGGGCACACTCCATGCCCTTTAATCATTTCTGTCAGGCATAATATATATGGCAGTATATGTAGCGCTATTCTCATCAGGGGGTATGGAACTAAGATGCAGTAAAAGCAGGAATGAGGCCACATAAGGGGAAGGGTGGGACACGGCAGGAAATTACACAAGCGGCAGTGTCAATCTATTTTCTATTCCTGCCCCCTTCTGAACAGTGTCAATATTGCAGGGTATAGCAAGGGGTCAAGCGGGAAAGCCCAAAGAGGTAGCTCTGCAGCTAGAGTGCCCCCAATAAACACAGACCTCTGTCACAGAATATTGTGCCCTAAAACCAACACATGTCATTACAACTCCCCACTTGCCTTGATGTGCTAAGAACCACCCAGTTGCCCAGGTTATCACAGAGGACAAGCCCTCTACGCCTTGTACCCCATAAAAGACCCAATGAAAGATAGTGTAATCACATGCATGCAATTTATAGGTTTTCCAGATTTATTCAAAGGTTTACTAATGGTTGTTGTTTATAATATGTATAATGGTAGTTTCTCATGCCAGCTTAGTTAGTGTCAACTCTATCTTGCTGTGACCTAACCCTCACCCCTCCCGGACACATGCAGCTGGACCTCGTGACCTTCACCCTCTGGCCATCTGGGGAACCAATCCAGAAGAAGCAGCGCCTACATCGCTATATGTGTCTTCGCCTTCCAGCCAATTCTGCACTGTTGTAGCACCCTATGTTTGTTGTGTCATCTATGACGCTGTTTTCCTTTATAATTCTCTGCAATTGTAATGTTTGCCAGAGCGCTCTCGAGGCAGCAGAGTTCGCTGGATGCCAACTTTATATAAACTTGCAACCCGTCCTCCTAGTCTCATTCCTCACTGTGGTGTATTATATTTCATGAATATGCATGTGTAAGTCAGGGAGTGAGCCTTTAGACAGCTTATATAGCTATATAACCTGCTACATACATTTAACCTCCAACCTGCTGTATAGTAATGTACTGAGACTGCAAGACAAAGCAGGGAAGGGCAGATGGGTGAAGATTCTCTACACGCAGCCCTAAGAACATGGTATTTTAGAACAACTCATTAGTAGAGACTGCAGCAGCAACCATGTTGGTGTAAGGCACTGTTCCGTTTCACACATCAAGCAAATGAAACAGTACCCAAAATGGCGGCTGTGAGCATGCAGAATTTTTTTGCATCACACACCACATGCTAATAATATTAAGTCAAGAAGATTTTAAGCAGACCTCTGTGTTCGGCGAATATTTCTCTTTTTGCAACTTTCCTGCCATAGTTCCTATGGCCCCTATTCTTTTTGCTCTGTTTTTTAACCTGATCTGACTTTTTGAGGGGAAGCAAAGCCTTCAGCTTCACGTTTGCTCATTGCTATGTAGAAACTGATCAGTTCCTCAGACTACATTCACTGGGAAACCATGTTTCCCTTTTGAATTCTTCTACTCTTAACGTTACACACAGCACCTTAAGAGTACAATGGGGATACTTTTGTATCACCCTAGCTTTTCGGTTACTTTTATACGTGCCTAAAGACAAGCTGTTGGCAGCAGATCCTTTTTTTAAATGTGTGCATTCTTTTTAGTGTGCACATACCCGTTTACAGCGCATATTGATGTTTGGCCTTCCTCCTGCCTTGCCAAGAAATTCCCAATTTGGTCATGCACTTGCCCTGGAAAGTGTGTGTTTGAATGGTGCAGACCCTCACCATTGGTGGTTTTGGACGTACATCCAGCTCACATTTTATTTAAGAGGACCTCTGGAGCCATTTCATGAGATCGTTGGGGCAAAGAATCCCTTGAAGCACAGCCTGCTGAAGATACAAAGATGACTCCTGGAGCGGCTCACCATCCCCTTAGTGTGTCCGGCTTGGTAAAACCCTGTGTAACTACCTGATCTCCAAAGACCGTGAGCATTGCTGCAGCCCTGGGACTAGGGGACCAACCAGTTTTGACACCTTTGAAGATCATGCCCTCCTGAGCCTAAGAAAGTGTCCCTTGACTGACTGGTGGGCTACCTCGCCACAAGCGTCGCCGTTCCACATTCAAGCCCAGAACTTCGGTGGTTGACAGTGTGAGGTGTCAAATGTGAGGTGGACAACGTTCAGCTGATTTATCAACCAATGCCATTTTATTAAACTCAAAATGTCAACCAAAGGCCTCACTTGCCCTACTCAGACTTCCCTGCCTAAATAAACTAAGGGAAGAATTCTAACATAAAATTTATGGCCCTCACACTTATACATAAACATAAGCAAGAAAACATACAGCGATTCACAATGTCAAGGTTTAGAACACCTTCAAAGTCTTTGATTGTAACCTGATTGAATTCCCCTTCCCTAGGTTTTAAGGCAAAGTCAATTCTATTGAACATAAAACAGCAAGGAAATCCGGGGCTGAAACAAGAGTTCCAACACAATTCTTGACAATAGTCACGATGTTAAAGAAAAGACTCGCAACACTCCACAGTTCAACATAGAAAGGGGTTCCTCTCCCCAGGAAATCTAGGTAGTTCAACTTTCCTTAGAAAGTACAAAAGGAATTCTTGGGCAGGATGATCTCTGTTGAAACTTAAATGCTTCAAAGAAATTAAATGGTGAGGGGTACATTGACCAGCCCAGCAGAACTCCCCTACCTCACCAAACCACATCTCAGCAGTCCCCAGCAGAATGGCTGCGCTGGCTCTGTTGATCTCTATCGCCTTGCATTAAAACTGCGCTTTGCGGGGGGCGTCGCTTGAGGCGCCGACAAAGCGGATGCCTCATTAGGAGCTTCGTGGGATGCACGGGTTCTTGCTGATATATGCCCACATAATGCCTTTGCATCCGGCACGGAGACAAATCAGCGGGTGGCAGAACTCCTCCTGAGGTGACTGCTCCATCCTCGAAGGAAATCGGAGCACAGAAGCCTCTATTTTTGCATAGTGAAGTAGCGCCGGGGTAGATGTCCTGATCCCAAGATGGAGGCGCCCTGACATTGCCGGGCTGTGGGAGGAGGAGCTGGCCGCACCAACACTGCAGCTCCGGCCTGAAGGTTGGGCGATCTGAAGCTGTGGAGTCCTCACTCATATCCTTTCTTTCTTTCTTTCTTTCTTTCTTTCTTTCTTTCTTTCTTTCTTTCTTTCTTTCTTTCTTTCTTTCTTTCTTTCTTTCTTTCTTTCATTCATTCAAATATATCCCTGCAACAGTGGAGCTTAAGACTCGCCTCGTCCATCGGGGCACTGCTGGCATTCCGGTGACCCCCGTAACCCAGCCTTAGCAGAACCTCACTGCCCGAAGTGCCGGTTCATGAGGGAGCGCCGGAGGATCGGCAGAGACTTGTGCAGTAAAGAGCTCCCTCACTGCACCTTGCGGGGTCCCATTCTCACTGTGCACCCTCCCCTTCGACCCGCTGGAGCACAGGAGGGGAGAGGAGCGCACGGCGGGTGGTCACCCATAGCTGCCGGGCCCGTCCAGCAAGCCGCCCGCATTGCACAGACTCGATATCTCTGCCCCGAGCACCCTGCTGGGAGGACACTACCATGCCTGTGGAGGCCCTGGCCGGGGGGGGGGGGGGGCATTGCACACCAATAGCAGCTGGGCCCCTCCAGGCAACAGGACATATCTGCAGAAACCCCGGAGGGAGAGAAGTACCTGCCGTGCCGTTGCTGGGTCCGGGGCGGAATGCCCCGGGAACCAGTAGCCTGACTCGGGAGCGGAGTCGGAGCGGGAAAGCCCCATACTCCCAACTTTGGGAGCTCCCACGAGGCCGATTCTGCCCTCCAAGATGGCGGCCCCCGCGGACCTGAACTGAGGCCCTCAGCCCAGCCGACCAGCCCAACACGGTCTCCCGTGGCCAGGGACTCTAGACGGCCAGGCGGTGAGCATTGAGGGGCCGCAGCACCTGCACCCAACACCAAGGAGGGGATCGGGGCCTGACACCAGCCCCCCAGGATGGCGGACACTCTCGCCACCCAGGGCTGTGGGGCGAACCACAGCCGCTCCCTCCACCCGCGACCATCACACCGGCGGTGGGACGCCCCTGACACCCCCTCCCAAGCAGCACCACACAGCATGCACCTGAGCCCCAAGACAGCTAGGAGCTACGGAGGACTTCCTGGCCTGTCCTCTCCCCATGCCAGAACCATCAACGCCCGGGCCAGACGCGGGGTTGGGCCAGCCACAGCTCCCCTCCTGCAGGCAGGACAGAGTCATCCACGTCGCTGAGCCAGCAAGGCCCCTTGTGGACCCGCCACGCCGTCCCTGGGTCTCCGGGGAGCTGAAAAGGACCCGCGGACAACGCGCTCACCCCCAGCACGGGCCCAGCATCAGCTGGAGCCGGCCCATCAACAGAGCGAACCTGCACCTCACCCCCAGCCCTACAAAAAGCCAACGGATCCTGACAGCAGCTTAGGTGAGGCCCGAGACACTTCCTCCTCCCTGGCCCCCACCCGCGCAAGGCAACTGCCCCACTGGGCCTCTTCACCTTGATCACCAACGGCCCAGCAGAAAGCCTTAAGGGCATTCCCCCATCATCTGCACAACACTGGGGGGGCACAAACACACAGCGCCAGTCCATCCACACTGCACATGGCTGCCAGGCAGTGGGGTCCCCACCCACACGCCTGACACTGGTGGTCCCTTGCTAACATTTGACTATACAGGAGGACCTGCCGGGACAGCCCCATCACACCAAAACAGTGAGAACTACAGGCACCCAACAGGCCACACGAAACTGACAAAACAGCTGAAAACTCAACAAACGCCGGTCGGAGGAGGCTCCTGGGGGGTCAGCGGAACTGGGGACTCTCCCCAGAACCCCACTCTTGGCACCAATAACTTTCTCTGATTGCCCGGCATCGGGCCCCCATTTCCTTATCGAACGGCAGCAGATATTGACAGGGGTGAGATGCTAGCTCTATCCAGTCGCCCCAACCTGGACCAATCGAACCCTAAAGAGTGAAGGGGAGCAACATCCTGTACATGCTCCCCAAACGCTTTTTCGTGAAACTCCACAGCTTATGCAGGGGCTTTATATGGCATAACTCCAGTAACAGGGTGGCCCTTTGGAAGCTGCAAAACTAGTGACGGGAGGGCATAAACCTACCAACCTTCAAGATATAATACTAGGCGGTACAGCTCTGGTATGTGGCCAGGTGGTTGTCCGAAGAAGAGAAGTGGTGTGGCTGCCTAAATCAAAGTTGCAAGGAAGGGCGAGACTGCTGGAACTGGGCTGGAAAATATGGAGCAAAGCATGGCAAATAGTGGGAAACCCGACCCCATGCTCCCTGCAGGTGCCACTAATGGCGCTATGTGGGGAGGACTCGCAATTGATAAAAGGGATCCGTAGATACTGGGAACCGATGGGCCTTGCGACCCTCTGAGACATGGCAAGAGGGGAGGTACTAGATTTGCAGCTATAAATGGAGGACACCGGGGTGCACTACACAAGAATCAAACGGACGGGTGCGAGAAAGGTGGCCTGAGGCAGTGCTAGCAGAGCAACCCGATACGGTTATTGAGACGATGTACGATATCTCAGAGGGCGGGCACGAAATATCCCGCATATATGAACTATTGATGACTAGGGTGGGCAAGGAGTTGCTCCGAGGCGGGACTGGGAGGAGGAGGTGGGAGAACCTATGCTGGATGGACATTGGGAAAGGACTCAAAGGGTACCACAAGAAGGTGTCCCGAAATGCGAGGCTACAGCAGACCCAGTTATATGTTACTCATAGGGGATATATGACCCCTAACAAAATTGGCAGGTTTGGAAGTTCAGTGACACAGAAATGCCCAAGGTGCGGGGAGGTGGAAGCTGGGATGATACACTTGTTTTGGGCTTCTCCTGAGGTGGGTAGATTCTGGACAGAGGTTAAGCTATGCCTGGCTGAAAAAGGGATCACATTGGAGGTGGAGTCAGTTTGGGCATACATGCTGGGGGGGGGGGGGGGGGGGTTACCAGACCACGCAATCTGAAGCACATTAGTAAGATGAAAGACCTGGCCTACATCCTGGCCAAATGGAGAATTGCAATGGGCTGGAAGGCAGCCCAAGAAAAAGTTCATTTGCACCAAAAAGAAAAGAATTCAAAGGCAGTGCTGCTAGGCTGCCAGCCCAAAACTTCACTGAAAAAGATATTTTGCCTTTTAAAATGACTGTGCTCTGAAGATCTTTTTCATCTGTTCGACAGTACACAGTTCTGATTCAGTGAGACCCAGCTAGGTCCCTCCATATTCAGATTGTGCTACAGCAAAAAGGGGCATTTCTCATTGAATGACAGGCTGTGTCAGGCAGGATCTGTGAAATAACAAAGGACTTAACTTCAAGCTGTATGCTAAATGCTTTCCTGTTTGCAACAAAATGACAGATAAACCCTTCATAAGAAGCTTTCTCTCGCTTTGCTCATGTCGGTTTCATTGGACCCTTGTTTTGAACAGATTCCTGTGTTGTAGAAATTGGCTATGGCCATGGAAATGATCAGAATAAAGATACCAGGAAAAACCGCATTTGAAAGTGACAGCAAAGGAAAAATGAACCATGTGTAAATTGGTACTTTTTACAAACAAGAAAAGATCTGTTTAAAAGTGAAATGTTGAATTAAGGCCCTGTCCTTGCATAGAAATGTGATGGGGTGGGGAGGGAGGGAGGGGGGTTGTGTTAAAATATATAAAGGATGTTTAATGCCACAGTCTTGCTTTCTGGTTCAGAAAAGAACAAAAAAATAAGTAATTTACTGTAAAACCAGCAGGACAGGTTTTTAGGCCCTGGCTTCAAAGGACTGACTACAGCATCTACCTTCCCCCTAGTGTACTAGCATCTGGGGCATATGAATAGGAAAGGGTGATGCGTCTCACACCCAAAAAGTATACTTGGTGCAACTTTAAAATGTAATACAAACATGATCTGTGATAATGGGTACACCTATGTAAAATTGTTGAATTTTAGGTGAAATATTTCCCACAGAAAAGTGTGAAAGATTATTAGGAGGGCCAAATGACAAAGTACAGACTTGTGAGTCGGAATGCCATGCTCTGTATGAAATGTGTAATTTGCCTATGTGATTTTCAAAAGTGCCAGAACTGTAAAAATGTGCAATTTATGTCAAAACTGATTTTTGGCAAAAATGACTGGGAGGGGATGGGCAATTTAAGCTCACACCATAAAACTGATGTCATGTCCTTGAATCCCAACCGGTTGACAGGAAGGCGGTAACAGTAAACCCTGACCAATCCAGTTAACAGGCATGTCAAGCCAAAGGCATGCCCCCATAGTATAATCCTGTGATGTAATCTGCCTTAATTATTTTTTTTATAGTTACATAGTAACTTTTACAGAAGAAGAGTTACAGTTTTGTCAAAATATGAACATACGTTTTAAACACACTGATTGTCTCTTATACTTTACCATACAGAGTTCATGGCATATAATGATAAACATTAAAACAATTTCCTTTCCCGCAATCGGTATAGCTTCTTCGTAAAACCACTAAAATACACAGTTACTAAAAGTGACACAGCTAATGCATGTATAATGCAGTTTGCGGTTTGTTTCTTAAATTTCTTGAATTTCACGACACTAAGATTCACATACTAACCATGATCCACATTTAAACAAGTTATCTTACCCACAAACAGATACAATTCTTCGTAAAACCATTAAAATATTTACAATTTTTAAAATTAACACATAATGCTAATACATAGTCCAACACAGTAGATGATTTCTTTAACAGTTTCATAAGTTGCAGTGATTCTTCAGGAATCTTACTACGGCGATCTGTAAATTTACTCTTACCGTGCAGCATGTCCCGCCACAAAAGCTCCAAATCCACACACTCAGTATTGGGTACGTAACGACTGAAGTGACTAATGCGTTCCTTTCTAAGTCCATCACATTCAGTCAACATGTGCACCAATGTCTCGCAATTCTCCTTTTTCTTACAAAAATGAAAAAGGAATACCACCTGATGTCTTGTATTTCTCCCGTACCCAACACATTAAATCGGAATATCATAAATGCCTGCCTCCATTCCCTATGCGGGAATTTGATTAAGTATGGTGCCGGCTCCCCCATCTTTTTGCAGTCATTTACAATGTGATTATATAGATTGGTCTTCTGTACCTCATACCGTAAGATTCCATTCGGCATGTAACAGGAGTTTTTTCACTTTCATAGGGTTCGTAATTAACATGTCTCTAGGGACCCCCAATTTATCTAGCACATCATTTTCTTCCTCCATCATGTCCCTCAGGTATTTCGATGTTGGAGCACTGCTCCTGATACACTTCCCCCATGATGTTGTATAATGTAGATTCATTACTCGTTAACAGTTTCCTATAAAGGGCCATTCTAGAACACTCCTGAGTGAATGCAGACCGAGCTTGTATCAAATTGCCACCAGAGGCACACATTTAGGCAAACATCTCGTCATCGATTTTATCAACTTGGCTTCATAAATTGCCACCTCACCCCTACACCATGGTGGGGCTAATTCTAAACCATAGCATAGTTGAGCCACAATTCTGCTCTTGTACAAGCGAAGACATGGTACTAGCGAGAATTTGCCACATTTTGAGTCTATTTTGCGTACTTGCGCTATCATTGTTCTGACCTTCGCATCCAATAGGTTCCGAAAATTGGCTTTTTTCTTATTCCCAAACACCGGGTTATCCTAGATATCTTAAGGCCATACTTGTGGGCAGTTTCTCATGATTTAAAAACCAGGAAAAAATGTTTGTTTTTTCTTATAAGATAAACATACTATCACAGCTTTAGTGTAATTTATTAGCATTACTAACAATATATTCTTTAAATGCCGTCAAGAGACGCTGGAGAACGATGGGAGTGTGATCATACAGGGTCACGTCATCTGCGTACGCAGTCCACAATACCTTTGTGCCCTCGACTTTCGGGGAGTTAACTACAAGGTTTTTTTAAACTCATTCCCATGTCACAGAAATACAGGTTAAATATTGTCGCAGCGTATATACAGCCTTGTTGTATACTATTTTTTACCCTGATTTATTGAGATAGGATCCCCTCCACACTAAGTCGCACTTTGAGTCTAGAATCTTCGTACATATTATGTAGAATCGACAACAGAGGATGGCATTCCTAAGTTGTCTAGTTTGGACCACAAAATTGATCTATCCACGAGATCAAAAGCAGACGTTGGGTCGATTGAGGCAACATAAATAGTTGGATTTCCTGGGGTCCATGCTGATTTTTGCATGATGTTGATTAAAAGGCATCCTGCATCTGTACCTACATTTTTCCTAAACCCAAACTGGTTGGTGACAGGATGTTGTTTATCCATCCAGCTCCGAATGTGCTCTAGAACAATGCTTGCAAAAATCTTGGAATCAACGTTCAACAGGGCAATTGGTCTATAACTAGTCGGAACCGCCATGTCCCCTTTTTTATACATTGGTACTATGTATGTATGACATTCTCCAACTTATGGGAATTGTTTTCGTATGGAGGTTGTCTTTAAATAAGAGGAATAACATTTTAGCCCATAGGTTGACGTTACCCTTCATAACACTGTTGCAGAGCAGATTCGGCCCCGGAGCCCTGGAAGCAGAGCTTTTAACTATAATTCCTTCCACATCCTTTGCACCAAAAGAAATTTCCCATGCTGCGTTTACAATGCGTGGCAGGGGCCTCCAAGCCACAGTAGAGGGACTATAAAGTCTGCTGAAGGGACCTTCCCATTTCTCGGAATTTATACATACCGTTTGAGCTTTGATCTGCTCTAGCCCTCCCTTATTTACCAGTGCCCAGAATCTTCGTGTATTTACATCACGTAGGGATGTTAATATGTTCTCTGCATCTCCCTGATGCAGTTTAGCATGTAAACACCTTGCTTTCCTCCTTCACTTATTTTTTATCAAGGCGATTTCACTCAACTCCACCTCTTTGATTGGAGTGTTTGTGACGATTTTGAAGCCCTCGTATTTCACGATTTCTCTCCTTCTTGAGGGTTTTCATTTCGTCTGAAAAAAGGTGCCGGTGTGGCTCTTTCCTTTTTATATTTTTCTTTATTCCCACTTTACCTGTAATTACAGACTCAATGTAGCTTACAAAAGAATTATGGGCGTACAGCATATTTTTTTAGCATACACACTGTTGTTAAAGTCTGCCTGAAAGAGCATATTGACTTTCTTGATGTTAGTTTTGTGCCACACAATTCTATTCTGTTGAGCATTAACTATTACCGACAAACCATAGTTTTGTTCCTCAGCCCTATCCATCTCCATGGATATTATCATCTTTAACATTTTATGATCGCTCTCCTGCACGTTGATCAATTTGAACTCCTGTATGAGGTAAAAGGTCTTGGTGCACACAAAAATATAGTTAATTGAGGAGCGCCACTTTCCATTCGACCATGTGGATTTATCCATAGTATCCTCCATCAGGTTATTTACACATTGCATCCCCCAACCTCCCATAAAATGTGCCCATTGCGCCCCCTTATGGTATTTCCGTTGGTCCCCCTTTTCATTCGTCACCCAGTCAGCCCTGTCTTCGTCCCCATCTTCTTTCACACAAATTTCCGAATTAAAGTCCCCACACATGATGATGTACAATTCGTTATTCATATCCTGGCATTCTGAATCAGTAAGTCAATTGCCTCAATGTTAGTCTGTAAGTCATTCTCAGAACGCCAATATATGTTTATGATAAACAGATGAATCAAAGCGTGGTTCCAACCCCCTTTTATGAGGACAGCTATACATCCTTTATTTATACGGAAGTTCTTTATGGTTTTGAAGTTAATATTATTCTTGATTGTAATGAGCAAGCCCCCCGCAGGTCTTAGTTTTTTTTGTTGCGGGTTCCTGGAAAACCGTAAAACCGTCCAATGAAATTGCAATAACTGCCCACGTTTCTTGGATACACAAAATTGAATATCCCAAAAGCACTGAACACATGTTATGAGAGTACAATAAGGCACGTGATCCCCCCCCTAGAGTTCCATGATAAAAAATTATGCTTAGCAGTGCTCTAAGTGGGCTCTTTCAAACCTTGGATCTTAGATATTGGATATTGATTCTCTCAAGGATTGTGCCAACAGTCTTAGCTCGGCCACCTCATTTACTTGTTTCTCAATATTTATGTTACGACCTCCTTGTGTGTTGTTACTCTCTTGTAACTCACTAGGATACCCTACCCACTCCCCTCCCTGTTTTCCCGCACCCTGACTGAAGTTTACAATGTCATAACCAAATCTTTGCAGTGCCACTCCTTCAGTTAGTGCAAGTTCATAAGTTGCTCTTGAGTAAAACACTATCCTTACACAGTCTTATCTTGTCGGGTGTATGTAGTCAATAAGCTTATTATCACCCAATGAAATTAATGAGAGACAAGGAATCTCATTAAACAGGGAGAGGATTCACCCTCGGTTTAACGACGGGGGGCCTCCTATTGTTAGCATAAAATTTAATATGACACTAGCTAGGGTCATCTACAGATTTCGGTTCTCTCCTTTCTTCACGCCATGCATTTTGGAACATTAAGTCTTGCCCCTCCATCTTGGGTAGCCTGCCAGATTCCCACTCCCTACAGTCATTTCCCCTGGTATCAAATTTCACGTTGTGCACTCGATTGTACTCTCTACGTTGTTCGTGTCCCTTCTCCAGGTTCCACAGTTCCAATTTCTCTCTTATCTGCTCTTCAAATTCCTTAGCTGCCTGTTGTATTTGGTTTATCGAGGATCCCCCAACGTTACCTTCCTCTCTCTTGTCCCCAGTATTAACCTGGGCATTTGTAGGTACACCCCCATGTTTTAAGGTGATCACACGGGTGTTATGCCTTTCGTCAGGGTTTGATCCTTCGATCCCTGTTGACTCTTCTCATTGTTAGCTTCTACTATCACGTTGGTAGGATCCCTCCTCTGTTCTACCTCAGCAGATTTACAGTCAAAAAGCGATATTGCTGCGGGTAGGGAAGGTCCATACTTAGATGAGTGTTGGAGGATTTTGAGTAACGCTTCATGAACCAGTATTTTTATGTCTTCACTGGGAATCACAGGCAGCTCACTGTTATTGCCTTCCGTTGTACCATTCCCTCCCACTATTTCCATCCCCTCCTGCTGAATGGAGCTAATGGAAGCAATAGGGGTATCTATCCCTTTTGGAGGAATGTGTTTTTCTTTTTTTCTTTCCCATTTCAGCCTCTTTTTCTGTTAACTTTTCCTTGGTTTTAGTGGTAAAGTACTGTTGAATGCTCTGTACCTCTAATTCCTTCAAATTTACTATCGATCTGCTTTTTTTAATTTTTTTTTTTTTTTTGTTTAGCTGTGGTAGCTTTCCCCTTGTGGTTCAGAGCTTGGATAAGGTGTTCTGGGCTTCACCATATTCATTCCCGTGTATCGTCAATGCATTTCCTGCTGTATGGATAATGTCTCCCTCCCTCCCTCCCCTGATCCTGTCTGACACTTCCTGTACCTCCAAAGCTAACTTACTTTCTTCATTTAGCTGAGTGAAGTCAAGAGGACCTCCCTCTCTCCTGATAAGATACAAATGTCTTATGTTTGTGTTTTTAATTTTAGGGGAGGGTTGATTTTTAAAAAATTTTTATTGGCATTAAGGTAACCCCCCTCTCACTCTTTGCTCTTTTAATCGCCCTTGCCTCCCCCTCGATCACCCTCAGTAACGCTGATGGACTGTCCACTTTACTCCCTGTACTTTGTTCTGGAGTGTTTGTTACTTTGTTGTCTCCAGTTTCATGCTCCCTTGCTCTTTGACTTTCCACAGTTGTGATTTTCTCCCAGTTGATTAGTATCAGTCTCTTTAGTTCCTTCACCTCTTCACAGTTTATCGCTAACTTACTTTTGGGCTCACAAGGTACTGTGACCCCATGAGGCTGTTCTTTTGAAGCTCAAAAGTCTCTGCTTTTTTCCGTTAACATTCTTGTGCTCTCTATCTTCATACATTGTTTGGGTGCCTCTATTGTACGTCAGCTTAGTTTCCTTTGGTGGTTGTTTCAGAGCATCTTTTTTGTGTATGTTTAGCGCATGTACAAACCCTTCCAGCCTACTTAGTTTTTCGGAACAATCTACCATCATGAGTCAATTCCTGTATCTCCCTGTGAGTCCTTTCGTGTCCTTTGTCCAGGAGATCAAGAATCCTTGTTAGTACTGGAAAAGACTCAAACATGGGTGCAATCTCTTCAGCGTTCAATTGCTCGCTAGGATGATTGAAGCTCAGTTCCTCATGCTCATAACTCTGGGGAGGATCAGGAGTGGTTGGGCTTGAGTATATGTGTGCCTGGCTTTGTACCACCCGAATCCCCACTCCCAAACATGCCTCTCACTTTCCATGTGCAATTTTCATAGGATCGAGATTTTGGAGATGATGCGTGCTCCTCCATTCTTCCAATAATGGCTTTGTGGAGGTGCACGTTTTCAAGGCCTCCTCCCCTACCCCTTACAGGGGTTGAAGGACCAGTGGAAAGCCTAGTCCTTCGATCCAACTCTGCAGACACTACAGGGGCTAGCAGGGACGTGTCCAGTTGGGGTGTAGGGGACAGGGTGTCATCCATATTTGAGGGCCTTATTGGTATTTCTTGCATGCTCAAGTTGAGGGCCTTATTGGTATTCCTTGCATGCTCAAGAAACTTTTTTGAGTGGGTTCTTCGGGAAAGTCTAACTTCTTAAAGGGTTCGATTTGATCCTTTGTTTGTTCTCCCGATATGTTAGGGAGAGGAGGGAATACAATTCCGCTCAATTCCCATTTATCTGTTCCACCCTCCCCCCGCTGGTCCTTAGTGTCCTCTTCATTCATTTTCAGGGAATACTGTTTTGTCACTAGGGGGATGTTTGTGTGTGGGAACACAAAGGACCCACTTGCGATAAATGTGTTTCTGTTCTCGGGTTTTTTTGTTTGTGTGCCCCACACAGCGTTGGTAACTTGCCACTTCAAAGGGTTCCCACCATACTCTAGGTTTAGCGCCTCATTCACCCTTATGTGCATTTAACTTTACACCACTTTTCTTTTACTTTTCTTTATTTTCTCGAAAACTCTTTACACCTTTATGTGAACTGCAACTTATTCCCCATACACCTTTCTTAGGTTTAGTACAGATATTCCCTTGTATCCATGGGGTGGGTGGGTTAGGTCACACTGGTACAGCATGAACCGCGTCACACACAATACCCCTGGTCACACGGTAGGATAAAAGCAGCTATAGTCCCAACAGCTTATGTTCCGCCTATACCCACAAAACCATAGAGACTCTACGCAGCCACCAGAAGCACACGGCGGACTTCACATGCAAATCATTCCAAAGCCTAAGGGTTCGAATTTCCCTCCACACACAAGCGGCACAACAACGTGGCGCTCTTCGTGAGTCAAGCACTTTCAGGGCAAAGTGTAACGCTGCAGTGTTTGGAATTCCCTACGCGCACACAAAAAAAGTAACGTGGCGCGCTTCAGGGGCAGATACTTTCAAGCCAGAATCTTATAATTCAGTGATTACATTTCCTTCCGCACGCGGTAGGCACCCTAGATCACAATGCTACAGGGTGTACTGATCGTTGTAGTCGTGTGAAGCTTTACGATGGTTCCAAGTGGAATATTACAGGAGCCCTCGAACGTGCATAAATGATAAGTGCTGTCTCGTGAAATTACCTGTTGTACTTGGGCACTACAATAGATGTACTATTCCATTCCCCAAGGGGAGCACCTATCATCTGAAGTAAATTGTCATGATCTCTGCTTCCAAAAGGTCAGGACTTGCCCAACTCCCTTGGAAGCAGACCCATAACCCAGGTTCCGAGTGCCAACCAGTCCCAATTGGGACCTTTTGGACCCTGTCCTGGCGCCTGAGGCTCATAAATATGCCCAGTCCCAGCGCTGGAAGCGCCAGGCTCATAATGCTTGGGTGGACTTACCTGCAGCAGACCATGCTGCTTACTTACCTGCCAGTTGAGCCTCTAATCCTCTTCTGTATGGGACTACTTTTCCTGTTGGGTGGGGCAGGAGCCACTCCCTAGGTTCAGAACACTGGAACTCTTCTGGAAAGCAGGAACTCTTTTCTTACCTAGGCGAGGCTGTGGAAGGAGACATCTAAGCACTACAGGAGGCTATTTAAACCACACCCGATGGATGAATCTTGCTTTGCGTTATTCTGCATCCTCTGCAGCAGAACGCTCATCGTGTCTTCTGCATCTGATCCTGGGCCTAAGGGAAAAAGGCTTACCATCCTGAATCCAGTCTTCAGCAACACCTATAAAGACAAGAAAGAACAGTTAGCACTACGGTCTTCAGTGACAGCGCTTCTCTTACCTGGTCCATCGGCTGTCACCAACGCCTCGCGCTGCATTCCGGCATCTGAAAGACAAAGGCTTACCTACTCTTCGCGTGCTCCGGAGGTCTTCGCACTGCCTTCCGGCATCTGAAAGACAAAAGCTTACCAACTCTTCGCACGCTCCTGAGGCCTTCGGCGCTGCATCCCGCATCTGAAAGACAAAAATAGGTGCGTTTAAAGACATTGGGTAACTTTATTACTCACGTGCCATTACTCCTTCCCACGCCGAACCCAGTGGGTATTCCGGCACCCTTCAGCAGCTCCGAACTTGTACCTGCAAGATAAAAGGACAGTTAGTGCGCATTGTGAAGCAGGCAACAAGCGCTTACTTACGTGCTTCCAGGCGCTTCTATTCCTCACACGGGTTCCATCCTCAACTCACTTCAGCCCGTCATCCGCCATTGCCGGAACCCTGCAAAACAAGAGACATCATTACAAAAGACTTTTAAAGACATTTGTAATACTCGGAACTTACCGTTCGTGCAGTAAACGACGGACAGCAGTCCTCTGAGGTCAAGAAGCCTGCACCCTTATCCAGTGAAGAAACTGGTTACGGCACCCTGCCCCGAGGCAGATGGAGAACTCGGCGTTCACTTACCAAAGGTGAGAGCGTTAACCTTTGGGGTTCTACAGGAGAAGAGAAAGGGAAGAAGAGAGAGACACCCAATAACCCCAGTTCATTAATCCCATATTTTCTATCCGCAGACATCTTACTCTTCGAGTCAGACATACAGTGCACAGAGGTCCAGCCCAAAGAGCCAACCGTGTGTTACACATCACCTTTGAAGATACGGTATTCGCCCAGTCAAGACCGGCGCCTCTGCGGGAATCAGGTGAGCGTTACATAAATATCACCGCCCTCGCCCCCCTGCTCCCAGTCAACAGGCGAACATGCACTTCCGGGCACTTCTCGATGCCCACGCGCAGGTGCACGCAGCCCAGCCTTCTTGAGGATTCACGGAGCAGGTGGGCGGGGCTTATTCTAAAATATATAGAAAATAAGGGTTTTAGGTGTTACTATGCATTTACTGTGTTCATTAAATGTTTCTAAGGCGCTTAAGGGGTGTTTTGACTATAATCCTATGAGCAGCTCACCCTTAAAGCAGAAAATAAAGTCCAACAGAAGTCCAAAATAACGTCAGTCCAGGGCTGCAGAGAGTGTCTCCTCAGGTGAACAGGCACTTCCGGGCACTAATCTGCCTTATATAAGGTAGAGTCTCACAGAAACAAGCGACACACTTCTGAATTTTCCAGCTCCTGCGTTATCCAGATATTCCATCTTTACTCTGCAAGATTCCAGATTCCACTGCCAGGCCAGAGCATATCCGACCCTGTCCAGGAAGGACCATTGATCCAGAAAACCCCCCACTAAAAAATCCCAATAACTCAAGGAGAAAGGTGGCCGAATCCTCATTGGGATATCCAGTGCTGCCTGCTTGCCCTGGCACCCGCTCTATCCAGCTGAGGTGCTGCAGACCTTTGCCCAGCTGTTTTCTTCTGGGAGAGCTTGCCGCTGTGACCAGAAACCCGGAACACTGTCCAAAATACCCAATTCAAGTGCTTGCTGCAAGTATTTCCCTTCCCCAAAAACCACAGACTTCATCCCTTGCTCTGTACCTTGTATTAGGTTCCACCCCTTAGAAATCCCATAACTGCCTTAGCTGAAATCCTTAAAACTGTCAGAGTTCTCTGTGCATCCTGTCCTATTTCTGTCTTGTGTAAGTCCTTAGTACTATTTTCATTAAACAAATTAATTCCCACAACGAGCCACGCGGCACAAAGGGGTTACACTTGCAAAGTAACCTGTGTCGCGCGCGCCGTCTCGTTTTTCTAGCCTCAAAAATATAGTTTCTGTAAAACTTGTCCTTTCCTTTCTAAACCGATTTTCTCTGTCAACTGCTTTTATTTTTAAAACCGAGTTTCCTTTCCCATTGAAAATCTCATCCAATCATCCATTTAGAGTCACTCTTTCACTTGCATATTTTCCCTGTGATGTGAATCTGTCATTCAGCATAAAAACTGCATTCCGATTTGTTCTATTTCACCCATTTTTCAAACCGCTTTGACATTTAAACCTGTGTAAATTAGCAAATGCAATTTCTATGCATGTGATTTGGCTTCACTGTGTTGTCACTTCAAAGTTTATTTTTGAACTGTATACCTATTGTTGGTACCTTGCCTTGTAGTTGCTTGGGTTCTTACATCCCTGATACTGTTATAACACATATTTACCTCATTCAGTCAACCGCACACTTAAATTATTTAGTAATTCTGAGTGCTATTTTATGCAATTGCAAAGGTTTTAAATTTGGATATGTTATAGTAGAAGGTCAATCTAAGTGTATTTCATCAATGTACCTTACAAAGATCCCCCCATTGTTGATTGCTACCCAATATTAAATGTGTGTGATTGTCTTTGAATTTTAAATAAATAAATGTTTTATTACCACCCACCGGCTTGTTTCTTGGTCCATTGTGACCCGGGGTATTTGAAAAAGGAGGTGCGAGACGGGTTGGGTTCCAACTCAATCCGAATTCTAGGAAATTAAGTAAGTGTTTTAATTGTGCGCTGCATCCTAGGCTAGTGGCAAGAGTCCTGGTCTGGTGTGCGATGCCAGATTAGAATCCTTAACAGATTGGGGGCTTGTGCCGGGGATTGAGAAAGTGTTTCCACCCGTGACAGATTAACATAGCAGCCAAACCTTCAAGGTAGTGATACTTTGTGGGGTTAGAGCACTGTTACACTGTAGAAGCGCCTCCCAAAACATAGACCTTAAGTATCAGGCCTTTGTGTAAAGGTAAATTAAAATTAACCCCAAATTGGACAAAAAGCAACAGAATACAGGTTACTGTTATATAAATAAACAACACTCTCCATAATGACCAGAGTAGAGATAAACATGGTTAAGCAGCACCTTCTGCAACAAATTATTTGTCAGAGGGGAGTGGGCACAGCAAGATGATGAGGTCTGGCTAGAAGAAATGATGCAAGAGGTCACTGCCATGGTCATGGATACGTCACAGGAAGGTGGCCTATTACATCAAGCTTTTAGCGAGTAGTACATGACTCCACAAATTAAAGCAGAGCAGATTAAAATTGTCAGAATCACAGCCTACATGTATCTCCATATGGGAGTGATGCAGGCAAAACATGAAGAAAAACAGAACCCTTGCGCTAAATCAGTTCAGGCTCTTAAACCAAATTCAGACTTCCTTGTGTCCGCGATGAGAGGGCAGGAGCCCATCCTCCCCAGGATCTGCACACCGGATTCTGGAGAAGCACGAGAGCAACAGCATCCAGACATTATGGTGGAGGAAACGCCAATTGAGTCCGTGCATGACGCCCGCACTATATCATTCCGAAAATGCCTGTGCGTGCAGCACAATCCTCATTCACATGCTAAATTTGAAAGTGGCCTGATTTAGGCATCAAGCATCAGAAAGATCTGCATTTTATTACTATTTTGAATTTGCATCAACCCTTCTAAAATGGACACCGTGTTGACTGCCGCCCAGTAAGAGGCCTCTCCAAAGAGCCCTCCTACATGCTGATTGGCTGGTGCACACATCATTGCCCTATCCTGATGACCGGCAGGCGGAAGCTGGCCAAATTCCTAAGGCCCTCATTGTAAGGCCAGGCACTGTCTGGTGCCTGTCCGGTGCCGCTGGCGCCGTAGCGCCCTAACCGCTGCCCCGCTGAGGTTCTGAACAGTGATCGCAGTAACATTATAGAAAAACATTCAGTTCAAGTCTCCACCTGCACTGTATGTTATTCCGACTCGACTACTGTTATATGTTCCTGCTTGCAGTTACAGTAAACTGCCACTGCAACAATCGTGGACATCCACTTGTTCATATCACCATTGCCTGCAAATGTATCTGACGTTTTACGATTCTGATCGCGAGCGTGCTCACCCCAGTGTGCTGCTAGTTAAGAAAATGCCCAGACATCGCATGCATGCTTCGAACTGAGTCTGTACCTCCAATAACCCTGCACATTGTGTACCCATGTATGCCAAGGATATTTGCTTATGGTCTCTATGTCTCACACGCCAGTTTATTCCATTGAGTCTTTCATAATTCATTTGCCATAATCTCATATTTAGACATTACCCTACCTGAAGCCTTTGCCCTGCCGTGAGTCATCACAGAGCGACCGTGAGACCATAGATATACTCCATGAATATATGCCGCACCAACATTATATGACTGTGCGCACCTTTACACTGTTGCCCACAATAAATACACTGCTGTGATTGTATCCTGCCTTTGGCTTGGTGCCTCCTAAGTATGCCTGCTTTACAGTGCGGGTTACAGTGATGCAACAGACAACTATAGCTCATATGCCAAAATCTGTAGTTACCTTTATGAGCAATAACCATAATACCGTTACACTACTTATTTCCATGGAGCTGCACTACTGTAAATGATATTTGTCCCCATGAGTCTAAGTTGCTTTGTCTACAACTGTTACGCCTCTTGATTCCAAAGCTGCATTGTGGAACTAACTGCCTTCTTCATTGTATGAATGTGTGTCCTGCCAACTCATCCAAATCTAGAACATAGTCATTTCAGAACGCTTTGCCTATCTTGAGCCTTGAAGTGTTATATATTAGTGAGCCATTAGTTCTACTCCACTTCAAAATCGGGTCTCACCCACTCTGGGGCCTTCACGTAAATATACATTAACCGACAACCTCGAGATATACTGGTACATCATAGTAACAG
This sequence comes from Ambystoma mexicanum, assembly GCF_040938575.1. Taxonomy (NCBI): domain Eukaryota; kingdom Metazoa; phylum Chordata; class Amphibia; order Caudata; family Ambystomatidae; genus Ambystoma; species Ambystoma mexicanum. The sequence continues at coordinate 273,684,145 of NC_090931.1, read as the reverse complement.
ACTATCATTGCTATCCAGCCCAACTTGATTCTAATCTATTAGTCAACGGTTTGGCTTGACATTGACAAATGTGCAATCAAAGTTTAATTGAACACACTGTTTTCTGACATGACACCATCACAAATAACGCTGCTCTTAGGCTTCCTTAGTGTTCTCATCTATATGATTACACTGAACCCTAATCATGAAAACATGGACCTCCTTCCAAGTCAGAACACCTTCCGTACACTTTACTATGACAACCAACCTATCATTATCAAATGATATCCCTCCATCTTAATTCCTTCAACCTTGCCTTGATGCGGTCTCACACAACCCACCGAGGCTCCCTCCCCTACTCCTCAATTTGGATTGCTCGGCCTTACATACAAAAATAGTATTGCGCATCAAATGTTAAGCCACACAGTATTTCACACCCTGAACCTATCTCTACCTGGCATTCAGCACCTATTTGCTACCAGACAGGTACCACAACAGCGCCATGCACCATACTAGAGAGAAATCTCAGACTTGGCTCCAGATCACCACGACAACAGATACAAAGGCCTGCAGCTAGTAACCAAACTACTAATGCTAAAAACATCAATAACGCCAAACCTACTAAACCTAGCACCAGCATTATCAAAGTAGAGCTCATTAAAGCCAGATCCCTATAAGCACACACCTTGGTCATAATGGACATCCTGACCCTCCATGACCTTGATATAATTGCCATTACTGAAACCTGGTTAAATCCCTCCTCAGGTCCGTCACTAGCACTAGCCCTACCAAACAACAGTATCCTCCGTTCGGATAGAGACCCTAACAATGCCAAAGGTGGCGGCATTGCATTTATCTATAAATCAGTGTTAGAGTTAAGAATGATTAACAAACATTTACCATCTACCAAACTACTCTCCATCAAATTCTCCATATCTGCGACATCCACCATTACCGTATACCTGATCTACCGAACCCCTGGCACTACTTCCACATTCGAAAATGATATATCACACCTCCTATCCACCAACACGAAAAGTAATTCACAAGTTATAATCCTAGGAGATTTTAACTTCGGCCTCCATGATCCTAAGGATCCTAAAGCGGCTGCCCTTAAGGACACTATATCAGAGCTAGGATTCACACATCACATAACCAGCCCCACACACAAAGGTAGAACACTCGATTGGCTAGCGGATCTTAACTGCAACATCAAGGTACTGGCTAACAATCCATGCACCTGGACCGACCACAACTTAATCTCGTTCACCATTGACAAGGCAGCACCTACTACTGCACATACACAAGCTCTAGCTACGTTGACAAGAAGTAAACTGAACCTAACTCTAGAAAACCTGCTACCTCTTTTACGCCCAATCACCCATCATACTACCGATTACTTGGACTCATCTGATCTAGTGAATCTGTATAATGACACCATCCTCTAGGCTATCAACACATTAGCACCGTTCAAAATGCAGAAATCAAAACCTGGCACACACATTAACAAATGGTACACGCCATCCCTAAAGAATCTTAGGAAAGTGAAACGCACAGCGGAAACTGTCTGGGAAAACTCCTTCAGAAAAGATTTTCACTGCGGCCTCGCTGAACTATAAAATAGCCATTGTACAGGCAAAAAAAGTTAACTAATGACCATATTGCCAAAAGCTAACTCCAGAACTAAGGAATTATTCAACATTCTGAAAGAACTTGAACCCCCGGCTCCCATACCAGAATCATGTACGAAGGACACCTTATGGTGTACTAATATACAGAACGCTCTCCAAGATAAAATCACCTTACTAAACAAAATACTAAACAAAATATCCTCAAAAAAAAAATCTTATAGATAATGCCACACCTCAGGACTTGCCTTCTGACGCCTGTCCCAATATGCCACAATTCAACTTCAAACCGTTAACTACTAAAGAAGTAGAGATGATCATACTCAAATTTAAACCCTCTAACTGCAAGGGTGACGCCTGCCCGGCCATGCTCATTAAGGAAGCTGCCAACGTACTCGCTCCCTTCATCACCACCTTTATCAATGCATCATTTGACACCAGTACTGTATCTACTAAATTGAAAGATGAATAGGTACTCCCATTATTAAAAAAAAACATTGTTCGATCCTAACAACCCTTCGAATTACAGACCTATTACCACCTTCCCATTTCTGCTAAAAATCCTGGATCGCGCAGCATACCTCCAGATTCAGCAATATCTGGAAACAAACAATTTGTTGGGACTAAGACAGTCAGGTTTTAGACCCAGACATGGGACTGAAACAGCACTCATCGTTCTAAAGACACAAATCCAGATATTAAAAGATAAAGGGAAACCAGCCCTACTTCTACCACTCGACTTAGCGACATTTGATTTAGTGAATCATGAAATACTATGTAAACATTTGACATCTGCCGCTCACTTCTCTAACCAAGCGAACCTGTGGGTCAAATCATTCCTCAGTAACAGATCTATGAGGGTCTTTGCACCTTCTGCATGAGCTTCAGCTACACCAGTTACCTGTGGAGTCCCGCAAGGTTCCTGTGTGTCCCCAACCCTCTGCAACGTATTCACCAAGCCACTATTCGACATACTTGATTATCCGGGTGTCACGTACACCAACTATGCTGACGACACCCAGATACTCATACCCATCACTGGTGACTACGCTGCAGACAGTAAAAAACAGAATGATATCTATACCACTATTCAAATATGGATGGACAAGCATGGTTTATGTCTAAACGATGATTAAACCAAACTACTCCTACTTGGCTCCCCAACCAAACTGAATAAACTAGGAACTCCTTTCAAATCATTCAACATAGATGGTAACATTATTAAAGTAGCTAATGATGTAAAAACATTAGGTATCTACATCGACTCTGCACTCTCGCTCACGAGACAAACCAACATCTTAGCCTCCTCCACGGCGTACACATGTAAGCTTATCAAAGCATGTCGCCCTTACTTGACCACTACAAATTATATTTCAGTAGCAAGAGCACTGGTTCTATTGAAGCTTGACTATTGTAATGCGCTATTTCTAGGAACTTCCCAACACAATATCAATAAAATGCAAATCATGCAGAATAATGCAGTTAGATCAGCATGTAATATTCCTAGGAAACATCACATTACTTCAACCAGACAGGAGATCAACTGGCTTAACATTAAGCAAAAAACAGACCTCAAAGCGCTTTCACTCACCCACAAGTGTCTCAATAACCAAGCACCTATATAACACATTTTCACGACATAGATCTCTACAGCCTAGTAAAATAGCGCAATCACATTGTGTTGTCATCCCACGATGCAACCAACAACGGGCGGGTGGAATTAGCTTCCCAGTTCTTGGCGGAAAAAAATGGAATGCCCTCCCGATTTCCATAAGAGAAGAACCATCCTTTTCAATCTTCCGTGCTAAGATCAAAGCCTGGTTCACCGATCAGGACCATGTCTGACCCACCTCATAAATCTATCATAGAATCCAATTCTACACTAGATTGTTTGTGTTTATGTCCCTTAATGTCCTTAGTGTAGATCATCTGCCACTATTTGCATATATTTTGATTGAGTAATATGCTTTGTCACTACTGTATATTATCTGCCACTTCTTTATATATATTTGACCGAGTAGCTAATTATACGGCTACCATTTTGTACTTTTATGTATGCATGCTCATGTAAGTTTCAGCGCCCAGATGCCCCAGGGTTTTGGTAGCGCTATACAAATAAATACAAATACAGACTGAATTAAAATGAGTGGAAGAAAAATCGCAAAAGAGCCAAGATTCTGAGGTAGAATTGGAAAATTATATTAAACAGCTAAAAAAGGACTTGGCTCTTCAACAGCAAAATAATTCAGACCAAGAGGCCCAATTAAATGCATTAAGAGTGGAGTGTGAAGAAGAAGTTGACTCTTTGGAAGAGAGTCAACTGAAATTAAAACAAGTGAGATACAATAACGTCAGCACAGAGCAAATTGTCACTTTACAGAATCAGAAAAAAATTGGAAGAGTAAAGTAATAAATTAATTAGGAAAGAACTCCACTTTCAATCAGAATTTGATGAAGAGCACCAGAAATTAGGCACCCTAAAGCAACAAAGGGATGACCTGGCTGAACAAAGGGGTGCTCCGTATTAGGAGAAAGAGGCCCTATACCAGGAAATGTACAATTTAATAACCAATCTGGAGAGACAGAACCCAGGCCTTCAGGGATTGACTGGCACAAAAGAAGAATGTGAAAAATTGGACATAGACAAATGGAACTCGAGTTAGAGCAAGTCAGAAGCTCTAAATGTGCAGAAAAAGGAGGTTTACCTCCTGCAACAGAAATTATCAGTGTTCCCACACCATACAGGTAGCGCAAAGAGATAATGAAGCCCTCTTTGAGGAGAACAATGGACTCCACAAGCAGGTGGCAGCTCAAGAGCTGGTCATAGAGGCCAGTCAAGCCCTGATAGCGGAGCAAAATGCTCAGACCTTTGCTACCATCAAGAGGTAGGGGCTGAGAAGGAGAAACTAGGGAGGTTGGAGAAAGAGTATGCCAGGCTAAATCCAAACTTGAGGGGCCCCTAACATGTAGAGGGACAGGGCTACCCCTGATCACTGTGTGATGCCCTCTGTATTAAGGGACTCAAACCCATTTAATACTTTGTGCACTGCTGACTTCATATCTACTGGTTCACATGAGCCAGAAACCATTAGGCCGTCAGAATTAAATAGGCCTAGCATGATGGAGCCGACAGGTCAGCATCCCTCCGAAATTGATGGATGGGCATCCCTTTATAAATACAAAAATATTATGGCTGATGTCTCTGACCAGGAAGCCTCCTATGAAAAGAAAGTCAGGGAATTAGAACTGCAGAAGCACCATCTCCAAACAGACCATTTGGTGCAATGTGCAGAAAAACAGCATGAAATGAGGCCCCAAAAGAGCAATCTGAAGACCCCCATCCAATCAGGGCAGTGGGGTGGATCCTGTGCTAACCCTTGAAGCAGGGAGGAGTCAGGACTACTCTCCGGTGCGCCACAGGGGAGAAGAAAAAACTAGGTTCGCCATTCTGCAAGCCCCTCACAAGCTCACAAAATCAGGGAGCGCCTTGAAGATCATGAGGGCACCTCAAACAGTAGCAGCTCGGAGTCTGAGGGCGAGTGGACTCAGGTGATGCGGCAAAAGAAGGCAAAAAACTGGAGATTTCTGGTGAAAGACCCCTTTTGGCAGATTAAGGCCATTAGGAATTTCATAGCCTTGTACCACAAAAATGCAAAATATTCTGTCTGGAGCATCTGGAACTATATGAACAAATGATGGACACTTTTCACATTAAAGATAGCCAGAACTGCATAGATTATGCCAAATGGACGTTCTCTCCAGAGTACTCCAGCTTCTTTACTGAACTGGAAGACCAAAACCATTCAAGATGGTCCACCTACAAGGCGGCCATCTTGAAGCACTTTTCCGCCCACAGAAACACCCAGGAGGCTCGCAAAGCGGCCTACAATTTGCAATGCGGAGAAGATCAGGCCCCAAGGGACTTTGTGCAGGAGCTAAAACGTGCCTTTGCACAAACTACCAGGAGGGTGCTCCTGGATAGTAGAGTTTAGAACTACCTATTTTCATGCGCTCCCAAAATACATAATGATGCAGTTAGTGAGGGATTTTCATGATAAAAGGACGCTGGACTGGGTTATCGAGCAGGCTACCTGAATCTATTAGGTCCAAAAACCTGCAGAAAATAAAAACCCGATAAAAAACCCAAACCAACCAACACCCCCTGTTAGGCAGAAACCTGTGCAGTTCCTTTAGGGACCACTGCAAAAAGTTTAAGACCACAGGGGTAAGCAGTAACCCAATTGGTAGCAGTCTGCACCACCCAGATTTACCTGGTAGCTGTGGCTGAGCAGTCAGACTTCTCTCAAGAAGAGTTAAGCAGTATATAGAGTATACACAATAGGGCCAAGAATACAGTAGCACAAGCAAACACTGACCAGAGCTTTGGTATAAAAGTATATCATTATTTATTTTAAAACACACTTGTAAAAATACACTGGCACTAATATGTCAATCAAGTTCAAACACAGTCACTATAAGTATATACAACTCCCTAGTTAATTATTCGACAAGTCTAGGTTAAGACACCACTTATTTAGCAAAACAGAGGTGAGCGCGTAACCGTAGGTGGCACTCCAATAATTTGTTTAAAAAAGGGAGAGAAAATGCAGAATAGGAAAAACAATACCAACACTTTAAGGAAACCACAGCAAGTCAAGAAAGGCAGGGTCTACTGTAGAGCAAAAAGTTCATAGGCCAGGCCCACTCTTGGAAAGAGCAAGGCGGAATGTGCCCAAGATCACACAGTGGAAATACACAAAGTCTTTGCAGAAAAGTCAAAAGAGGTTGGATCAAGTCAGAAAGGTATTGTTAGCAGGTCCGAGGTCACCCCAGGATAGAAAGTAAAGGATTTACGGGACACCTTGGACAGTCTGTTGCAAGGGAGACCAGGCGGGACACAGTACCTGAAATGGTGAGAAAGCTCCAGCGGGGGCAGTTTTTCCTGGCAGCGGGTGCAAGTCGGAGCTTCGTCCAGGGGAAGAGATGATCTCAACATGGAGGAAAGCTGGAGGTTGTTGCACTGCCAGGGACGAAACCAGCCGCGGAGTTTCCCGGTTAAAAGGTACAACCCTTTTATTTGCGGTAGTGGTGAAGCGTGGCTATTCGGCCGCCGGGGTGCTTGGCACGGGCGAGTCGACCACGAGACGATCCAGGAAGGCGAAAAAGGCAAACTGGTTGGTCCCACCAGCTCAAAGGGAAGAAGACTCTCCTGGAAGATCTCCTCTGTCGTTGGGGAAGTGGTGAGTTCGTACAGCAGGGCTCCACCAGTGGCGTCGTCGTTGTAGATGGCTCAGCTTCTCCCCTCTTTGGATTTTTTAGGTCCTGTGGCGACTTCTGAAGTTCCAGTCCCCAAAGCCCTGCTTTTATGCAGCAAAACCCCCATTGAACAGCCTAGCTGCCACTCAAACATGCTAAGTGGTGAGCCGGGCGGCTCACCACTGGGCCAATCACACAAGAGTGCGACTTGAGTTGCCAAGGCAACTCAGTCCAGGGTGCCTAATCCTCCTCCCACACATCCTCTTGACCCCAGACAGAGTGGCACCATTTGGAGGGCTTCTGTGGAGAAGCCCGCCAAAAAGTGGAACAAAGGGCTCGACTTGGGTTAGAGTTTCAGAGGCGAACACAAATGCCATTTTAAAACCGAGTCCTGGCAAAAAGACCCAACCAGGGAATAAATATTGAATAAATAACCTGGCGGTATCTTTAACATTGCACCAAAAAGTGGTGCGTTTAAAATGAATGGGAAAATCCCATAGGAAATATTCCGGTGGAATATTTCGCGTGGTATCCACTGCCACCAGCCAGAAACTCGACAAGGGGGGACTGGACAGTGCCCCCTTGGAAAACAGACCCAGGGGCAATCGAATTCCCCCTACCAGTACTTCCACAATATGATGGTTTGGTACTGGTTCTGTTCACAATTTGAGACTAGTAAAGCCAATGGTGACTTTACATGACCTGCGAGACAGTAGTCAGTCCCAGGGTATGGAGTCTATGTTTAGGGGTCACTATGACACCTCTGTGTTAGTGCACTGAGGGTGCTGTATAACATACCAAAAACACATGAAGCCCTATGGAGTAAAAGACCCCATAGCCCATAAAACACATTTACAGTCAAAGAACATACTCAAATCATGCCTAAGAGTGGGAGAAAGAGAGTCTCACTCTTAGCAGGAGAAAAAAACAAACCCCAAAAATCCAGCAAAGCTGCTGGGGGACTCACTAGGTTTGGGAAATTAGCCTTAACACAGAATTCTCCCTAACACCCCCGCTGCTGCTAAGGTGGCGGAGGTGAAGGTTGCCCCCCACTTTAGACCTAGAAATGGGGGACCTAAAAACCAAACGTCCCAAAATCAACCAAATCCGAGGCAAAAAAGGCCATCTGATCAATCAGCAACAGGTGGCAGTCAGGGAGCTAACCCAGCCAATGGGATCCCTAACTCTGCTGATCTCAGATACAAGGGCATCTGACCTATCTTGTGGTATGTATGGACTCCCCCAGTCCAAGGGTGGGGGAATTCAACAAGGTAAGTACTGCCCGAGGAAGCTTCCCTTCTAACTTCCCTCAGGAGGGTAGTAATCCCAAAATCCAGGGTTAAGCTTCTTTCCCCGGTATCTACCAAACCCCAACCTGCAGGACAACCCTCCTTTCTTTCCCCGGTTTCAGGACTCCAGACCACCCAATCCAGGGAAGGGGAGGCCAAGGGTGCAGGGTTACCAAAATCCCCAATACCCAGGGTACTCTGCGAGAAGAACAAGTTACTTCTTACCTGGTAACGTTCTTTCGATGGGATGTTCTTTGATAATAGATCTCCAGCTTGCTGGCTTCGGAAATTTATTTCAGTAGAGGGCGCTGCACGTCGACGTTTCGAGCCGATGTCCCTCGACAGCCTCCGTATCGGCGCTGATGTCATCACGCGTATAAATAGACTTGTGCAGCGTCCGTTGCTTAGTTCCGTTTTGACGTTAAGTTGTTTTACATTAATTGGTTATTGACCTTGAAGGAGCGTAAGCTGCAACCACAAGGTAAGTATTACTGCGGGGATGGATGGGAGGGGCAATAAGGAATACGTCAGAGGAACATCCCATCGAAAGAACGTTACCTGGTAAGAAGTAACTTGTTTTTCTCCCAGAGTACCCTGGGTATTGGGGATTTTGGTAACCCTGCACCCTTGGCCTCCGACGTATTCCTTATCTTTGATAGACTCCCATAGCAGTGGTGTGTAATTGGAGGTGGGAGTAAAAACGCCATGTTTCCCTTTAGGAATGAACAGAGTGAAACACGGCTTTGCCAAACCTAGTCTCTTGGCTAGAGGAGGAATCCAGGTTGTAAAATCTTGTGAAGGTATGTGCAGACGACCATGTGGCAGCCGCACATATGTCTCGAATCGGTACCCCTCTTTTGAGGGCCGAAGATGCTGCAATACCCCTGGTTGAATAAGCCCTAAGATTTTGAGGAGGCTCTTTCCCTGCTAGTTTGTAACATTCCAGAATGGCCAAAATAATCCATCTGGAAATGGTCCGTTTTGTTATCAGTAGTCCCAATGTGTGCCCCGAGTAACCTAGGAACAGTTGGTCTGCTTGCCTAATCCTAGCAAGTCTGCTGATGTAAAAGCTTAAAGCCCGCCTTGGGTCCAGCCTATGTAGCCTTTCTTCCTCTTTCCCCGGATGGGGAGGAGGATAGAATGAAGGTTAGGTACTTTTCTGAGTGATGTGGAATTCAGAAACCACCTTTGGGAGGAAATTAGGCTTCACCTGTAGGACAACTTTTGTCTTTATGAAAAATTGTATGAGGGGGTTTACAAGATAGAGCTTGTAATTCGCTCACCCTTCTAGCAGATGTTATTGCCACTAACAAGACAGTTTTAAGGGTGAGAAATCTTAGCGAACAAAAGTGGAGTGGTTCGAAAGGATTACCCATCAGGAAAGTTAAGACTAAATTTAGGTCCCATAAAGGAACCTGGAACGGTCTTGGAGGGTAGACATTAGTTAATCCTTTAGAAATTGTATTAAGGGTAATTTGAAATACGATGGCTCCTCTGGAGTGCGCTTGAAGATCAATAGCGCTGCGAGATAGCCTTTGATAGTGCCAACTTCAAGGCCTGAATTTGCCAAGTAGAGTAGAAAGGATAACACCGTTGGTGTACCACATGAAAAGGGGTTGATATTCTCTTCTCTACACCAGCTGCAAAATTTGTTCCAACAGCGGCGGTATAAAGACTTTGTTGCTGGCCTTCTGGCCGAAAGCAACACCTCCATGACGTCATCTGGGAGGTCCCAATCCTTGTATCTGAACCTTTCAGAAGCCAGGCGTGAAGGTTGAGGGTTCTGATGTCTGGGTGGAGAACCTGACCTCCCTTCTGTGAGAGAAGATTCTCCTTGAGTGGAAGACGAATTGGAGGGCAGATGGACATGTCCAGAAGGTCCGGGTACCACGTTCTCCTGGCCCAGTCTGGGGCAATTAGGATCATGGTCCTCTGGAATCTTCTCAACCTCCTGATCATTTGAGGAATGACAGGGACTGGTGGAAACGCATACAGGAGTGGAAACTCACAGTCCACTACGAACACGTCCCCTAGAGCACACCTCGGGGGAAATTCCCTTGAACAAAACAGATCGCACTTCCTATTGGTACTGGTGGCTAACAGATCCACTTGAGGGGTTCCCCAAAGGGCAAAGATCTCCTGAAGGACTTCCTGAGCTAGTTCCCAATCATGGGAGACTGTGCCCTGCCTGCTCAGAGCGTCTGATGTCAAGTTCTTCTCTCCGGCTAGGTCAACTGCTGATAGAGAGATTCCTTCTTGAATTGCCCAAAACCAGAGCTGCATTGCCTCTGCACAGTGGCAGTGATTCTACACCTCCTCTTTTGTTGAGGTAGTGCATGGCCACTGTGTTGTCCGTCATCATCAGGACATTTGTCCCCTGTACAGATGGCAGAAAAGCCTTCAGCGCTAGTCTGATTGCTCTCAGCTCTAACAAGTTGATATGTAGTCTGGACTCCGATGGAGACCAACGACCGCTGATGGTCAAGTCGTTGGTATGGGCTCCCCACCCCGTGAGTGAGGCATCTGTGACTACCGTTATCTCCGGCCATGGTTGCCAAAACAGTTCTCCCTTCAGGATGTTTTTCTGGCAGGCCCACCACTGAAGGTCTCGAGCCACCTTGTCCGGAACCTGAAGGTCGTCTGTCATTCTCCCTGAGAATTGCGACCACTGAGTTCTCAGTGGCCACTGAAGAGATCTCATTCTCAGGCGAGCCTCTGGCACAAGGAAGATGCAGGATGCCATGAGGCCTAGCAACCTCAAAAAGCCGAAGGTTGGGAGACGTTGGGCATTTTGAAACTTGGTGACCATCTGCAGAATATCTTGAGCCCTCACCTCTGGTGGCAAGGCTTTTCCCAGGGAAGTGTCCAGGACCGCTCCAATGAACTGGAGTCTCTGTGATGGTATCATCTGTGACTTCTTAAAATTGAGGGAGAAGCCCAGTTTGTGAAGGAAGTGGCAGACATAATCTAGCTGAATCTGAGCTTGTTCGGTAGATACAGCTCTGATCAGCCAATCGTCCAGGTAGGGGTAAACGTGAATCCCTTCCCTCCTTAGACTTGCAGCCACTACCGACATTAGCTTGGTGAAGACCCTCGGGCGGAGGTCAGCCCAAATAGCAGAACTCGAAATTGATAATGAGAGCCGCCAATTGCGAACCTCGGGTATTTCCTGTGTTTGAGATGCATTGGCACATGGAAATAAGCATCCTGGAGGTCCAGAGCTACCAGCCAGTCCTGGAGCTGGGGGGCCTGAAGGATCTGAGAGAGAGTTACCATCTTGAACTTGTCCTTCCGGAGGAACTTGTTCAATTCTCCTAAGTCCAAGATAGGTCTCAGTCCTCCGTCTTTCTTCGGTATGAGAAAGTAGGGGGAGTACCAGCCCTTGTTCCTCTGCTACAGGTACCGGTTCTATGGCACCTTTCTCTAGCAGGTCTACAATTTCCTGCAAGAGGAGCGGCTCTGGAACTTTCAGAGAGCTGTTCCCCGGTGAATGACTGAGGGATGCGTAGAAAAGGCAGGCAGTAACCTTGGGCAACTGTCTCCAATGCCCAATCATCTGACGTAATAGCCTCCCATTCCGTCAGATGTTGAGTGAACCTGCCCCCTACTGGTGTCTTGTGAGAAGAGCCCTCAGAGCGGTTTGGAGGCGGCTGATGCAGATGCTGAGGGTAAAGAGGCACCTGCTGCTGCTGCGGCTTTTGTATTTGTAACCCGTCCACCTCGGGTGAATCTTTCGACCCCTTTGAACCGGCTGTCCACTGCCCTTTCCGAATGCGGAATAGAAGCAAAAGGACTTACCTCTCCAAGAGGTTCCTGAGGGGCGATATGGTGTCTGACGGATTGCAGCTCCCCGGGATTTTGCTGCTGCCTTTGATGTTTTTAGCTTTTCTAAACTGTCATCCGCCTTCTTACCAAACAAAGAAGCGCCGTCAAAGGGCATATTCAAGAGTCTGCTTTGCACATCTGGAGCGAAACCAGACTTTCGCAACCAAGCGAATCTCCGGGTTGTTGCACTTGCCGCCATGGCCCTGATGATGCTTTCAGCAGAATCAATGCCAGTTTGAAGGGATTCGCACATTCTGTCTTTACCATCCTTAATGATGTTTAGAAACACTTCCCTTTCTTCTCCCTCCGGGAGGCAGTCAGCCGCTGATGAAGCACACTCCCAAAGTGTGTGGCTGAACCTTGCGAGCGTACAAGTAGCATTGATGGATTTCAACGCCATGCTACATGCAGAAAATACTTTTTTGGCCATAGAGTCATATCTCTTGTCTTCCCTGTCCTGTGGAACAGTAGGGTAAGCCGATTTACTACCTGACGAAGTAGCTGCCTGAACAACCAGACTCTCCGGAGTTGGGTGTTTGGATAAATATTCACGGTCAGCAGTAGACACCCTATATTTAGCTGATAATTTCTTGTTAACCGCCGGGATAACCTCAGGTGTTTCCCAGTTTGCCAATATTTTCCTTTGTAATGCCGCACGAAATCGCACCACAGGATCCTCCTGTGGACCTTTAACCAAAATGTCTGAGGTCGCCTTGCTGAAAAGCAGGTGAGGGTGTGGACCACCCCATAAACTCCATTATCCTTGCCATCAAGGTTCTGTAAGGGGTTTCAGCATGTTCCCCTGGGTCTGGTTTGGCAAATTCCACTTCTGGGGAAGTGTCCAACCCACTTGCTTCATGTACAGATTCTTGGAGGTATTTTAACCTACCTTCCTCAGAGGTAAATTCCTCCGGTACAGGAGTTGCAGATCCCTGCAACTCAAAAGGTCTTTCCTGATCCGAATTCTCCCCTTCTTCATAAATAGATAAGGCTCTGGAATGATCAGATCTTGGAAATGGTATAAATCCCATTTCCAGAGCAGAAGGGGCAAAATTCGTCATAATTGGCTGAGAAAACATCGACATAGTCGACGTGGACGTTAAAGGCTTCGAAGCCATCGAAAAAGGCGTCAAGAAAGTTGGTAGAGGCCTCGAGAGAATCGGAATTCTACTCAAGGTTGTCAACGACATTCTTGTGATCGAGGCTCTAGGTATGGCCACCGGTTGTGAGGTGGCCGTGGGTTTGTCCTTTCTCGGCGTCGAATCGACTGATGTATGGGTCGACCCTTCGATAATGGCGTCGAAGACGCAGATCTATGCGTCGAAGGGACTTTTGACGATGGCGTCGAAGACGCGACCTTGCCTTTGCTCAAGGGTTTGTGACGCTCTCGAGTAGGTTCTTTCGCCGGGTGCTGCGACTCGCGGCGCTTTGATTTTTCGGGTCTTTCACCCAGGGTATCACCCTCAGCAGTCTTCGAGGGGGTCGAGGCCGCTTTCTCGAAGACGCTTAGCATCTTTTTCCTGAATTCTTCCCACTCAGCCTGAGAGCTATGTTTTGTGGGGCAGGAAACCCTTTTTGGGGAAATGGAAGGAGAAGACGAGGAAGGGGATCTTCGAAGTCTCTTTTTTGAATGCTTAGATCTCGAAGAGTGATGGGAACTGCTTCGAGACCTAGAACAAGTGTCTTTTGCGATGGCGAGGAGAAAAATGTCTCGACTCCGCCGAGGAAACTTTCAAAGAAGTTTTAACTGCCTTACCCTCTCTCGAGCTTCCCCTTATGCTCCTTCAAGGCTTTTGCCGACATGGACATGCAGTCCTCGCACTCCAAACAATGGTGCTCGACTCCCAGGCACCAGAAACAGATCCTGTGAGGATCCGTCAACAGCATTTTCTTTCCAGTCTCGACATTTTTTGAAGCCGGACCGTGGAGTCGTCGGTTCGGATGAGGAAGCCATTGAGCACGAGTCAGTATTCGAGGAATAATGAAGTATAATTGACTGAAGAACTGAGCAACGATATTCCGAGGCCCCACAAAGCGCGGAAAAACGGAACTGAGCAACGGATGCTGCGCGAGTATTTATACGTGTGATGACGTCGGTGCCGATACGAAGGCTGCCGAGGGACATCGGCTCGAGGGACGTTGACGCGCAGCGCCCTCTACTGAAAGTTTTTTCCGAGGACAGCAAGCTAGAGATGATCTATTATCAAAGATAAGGAATACGTCGGAGGACACAATCCCTTTGAAGGGATAGTTACCCTTCACGCGAACCACCTAGGTATGAACAAAGACCCAGGTCCAGAACCCTACACAGGATCTGAGTCGCATGTTGAGGGCTCAGCAGAACCCTCAGATGAACATGGCCGCTCAGGACCCCTATAACCAACGGTTTGGCACCCCAGAACAATGATGGGAAGAGAACCCCGACAACACACCGGTTCCAGAGGAGGAGGCACGGGAGGAAGGGGGGTGTAAAGTCCTAGAGGAAGCTTCCTTCCTCACCTGTGAAAAGCCCCTGGACACACCAGAACCAAAATCTCCTGCCCTGAAAATCTGCAACCCAGGGAACAGAGGGTGGGGTAAGAGAAATAAAGACATCAAAAAGGCCCATTTTGTGGAGTAAGTTAGTGTCCTCCAGTTTGAAGGGCAAGAATCCTTAAGAGGATTCTGGGAAGAGAATCTTCTAATTCCAGGACTGGGGAATTCCTCCCAAAGAAAATTGGGTCCCAAGAGATCTGAATGAAGACTGCGTGGGTGTGGGGACTGATTCAGAGTCACCCATCCCTGAACCTTAGAAGTGTCATCCTGCAAAAAAAATATTAATGGAGGAATCCTCCCCAAATATTGGTTCTAGTGACTGCCACCAGGTAAGAGGGGGCAGCACAAGGCTAAGGGAAAAAGGGGATTCCAAAATCCCATCTATTTCAGGATGCCACATTTTTATTACAGATTCCCAGACTCCGGCACAGAAAATTGTCCAAAACTCCACCGTGTCAGAGTCTAAAATAAAGCAATTGACCACCCAGCTTGCCCAAAATGCCCATTACCTTTGCCCACTTGAGAAGAAGGAGGGGAGATTCTATGCCCCCGTTCAAGTGCAAGGGCAATGCGCATTTTCAGCACTGGTGGACACTGGATCCCAAGCCACTCTTCTGTGTAAAATGGCCTTTGAGCAGCTAAATTCATGAAGGGGGGGGAGGGACACCAGATTCCTCTCACCCCTCTTCCTGGACAACTCCAGAACTTCGACATGAATGAAGGGGGGACTGTGGATCTTGAATTAAAAACTGGGCAACCACGGTCCAACACCCGGTCATAGTCGTGACTCCAGAGGGAACCCCCTGTCTATTAGGGTAGGACATCCTTCGAGGGTTGTCTCCTCTAATAGACTGAAAAAGGTCCTCTGGACTCAGACTAACCGGCCAATAAAATTAAAACAGTATCAACCATGTTAGTTTAAATGGCACATGCCACACGTTTGAAAAAACATCTGAACATTTTGAGTTTCATTTACAAAATAATCAAATGCCCGACGTTACAGTAATTGCTGTAGGACAACAAACTGGTGATGGGAAATCCTTTACATTCCTGAAAATCAACCTTCCTTCCAGTTTCAAGTGGCATTCCACACTGGAAGGAAATACTTGGAAATTGTATACCAATTCACAATCTGAAAATCCAAACTATAGTCAAAAGTGATGAAAAACCAGCTCAAAGTTTAGCTGGCATTCAGAAAATTAGAGAACAGTTGTTCCTCCATATTCAGTTAAATGAGGGGAAGGTGTCTGTTCTCGCCCGAGTGCCCCTGAACAACGGGAAGAGCTTCATCAGCGAAGCCATGTTCAGAAAGCTCCCAAAACATCCAACCATTCCTACATTTAAATTGATTAAAAAGTGGGAAATTGGCCTGGACACTCCCAATTCCAAACATCTCCTGTGTATGCTCAAAATGTATATACGTGACAAAAGCATAGAGCATAATTGTTGGGTCGTGCGAGATGTCCCTGCTGCATTCTATTTAGACAGTGACATTCTCTATCGGTTTGCAATTAATTTGGACCTGATAAATCACAAGGTCTGGTCCCGACTAGGGTCAATCCCATGGGCTTTGACGATTCTGAAAAAGCATTTCTGTCAGCCCAATTGCTGCCATATGCCGCTGAAGTTCAAATTGGAGAGGAGGTCACCATCCCAGGACGGATCCGACAATTCCCAGTTGAATTAAAAATTAAAAGGACGACAAAATGCAGACGCCTATGTCCATCTCAATGCCCATCAACAGCAGGGATCGGGGTTAAACCCAACACCATTAGTCAATGTAGAACACAACACCATTCCAATATTGATGGATAAAAGCGACCCTAGGAGTATCACTCAGGGCACAGGCAGCATTATTGGAATGGCAGTGGATGACTGACATTTTTCCATGCATCTAGGAAATGAACTGATGGGACCAATCCTCATTGACTGCTAGGACAATGACAACGACAATGACATACCACCAGACAGGATCTTCACCTGGTAACGGGGGAATTTCCTGGTGTAATCTTCCTTCCCTTATGGGGAGGAAGAGGTGACCTGTGACATCAGGAAGGATGAGAAGATCTTCCAGGTCCATAATGACTGCCTCTCCTACCTGAAACCCTCTGTCCAGGTCAATACTCTAACCAGAGACCTCTCCACCCAGCTGGAGGAGGCCGCTGAGATAGCAAAACCCAAAGTCTTTCCAGGCTTCAGGCAAATGGTTGAAGAGTGGGTCATCCTCGCTGATGCCTGCGAGACCGAGGAGCAAAAGCAAAAGTTGAAACAGGTTTTCTTAGATTTCCAAGATATCTTTTCGGTGGATTTGTACGACTGTGGTCGCACCGAGATGCATACTACCACAATTCCCATGGACCCTGGAATTACTCCAGTATTTGTGAAGCAATATCGCTTGCCTCTCGCATCTATGGAGTCCCCGACAGAAATTACAAAAAACCTTGAGTCCCGTGGGATAATTTGTCCAGTCCACAGCACCTTTAATAATCCAGAACACGCGGAGGCAGTAAATCAACTTAAAAGAAGCCTTTTGTAACGCTCACCTGACTCCCACGGGGGCGCTGGCCTGGTTCGCGCTGCTGTGACCTCGTCTAAGGTGATGCGCAGGGTTCGGAAGACGGACTGGACCGGGCCCCAGATCTGGCTTGTCTGACTCGCAGAAGTATCCTTCTGTAGGTGAGAATAGGGGGTTAACTGTCTGCGGGGTAATGCAATCAGCCTCCCACTTACCCCTCTCACCCTCCTCAAAACCCTTCTGTGCTTCCCCGTAGCGTCTCACCTTAAGGTCTGGAAGGACGAGCTCTCCATCCTGCTTCTGATGCAGGGGCGCGTTGGTATCCAGTTATGTCACTGGATTTTCGGATGGGTGAGAACCAAACTTGCTTGGCTTCCAGGTAAGTTTTTCTATAAGTGGTTCCCTTTGTGTCCATGCATTAATGTTCTAATGCTAGTGTCTTTTTCCCCATAGGGGCCGGGGTACGGAATGCCGGGGAACAGGCACCGACCCGAGGTGAGCGGTGAAATCCTTGTGGAAATCAGGTAAGTCTTTAATGAGTGTTTTGGTAATGTCTTTTCATTCACTCATTAACACTGATGTCTTTTTCCCCATAGGGGCCGGGGTCCGAATATGCCTGGATGCGGCGCGGACCCGAAATGAAAAGGGAATGACCCAACAGGTAAGTCTTGACATGGAGTTTTAGCTTCCCTTTTCCCTTCTTTCTCTCACCTTTGTTCTTGTCTTTTTCTCCCTAGGCGCGGGGGCGCGACTGCGAATCCGGATGGTCGCTGCTGAACATGGAGGCGCCCTGAAAAGGTGAGTAGAATGCGGCGCTGCAGCAATCGATGCGATGTGCTTTTAAAAATAAATGTCTTCCTTTTCAGGATTGTCGGCGAAATGTCTCTGGGATGCAGATTTAGCAGGTGAGGCCTTTTCCTTCTTCTGTTCTCTTGTTCCCTTCCTTTGCAGGTGATTCAGGATGCTGGCAGGTGTGGCAGAAATCAAGATGCAGGAGCAGACACGGTGAGCGTCCAGCTGCTAGATGCAGAACAACGCGAAGCACGTGTGGCTGATCGGGTGCGGTTTAAATAGCCTTGGAAGAAGTTCCTAGAATGTGTTTTTCCTCCAATCAGGTATGTATCCTTCCCCGACCACGCCCAGGTGGTAAATGAGTCCCACAGGTAAAGTAGTTCCTTTCAGGCCTCAAGGAGGCCGGTGTTCTGCAGCATAGTCTGCATCAGGTAAGTGCACCCAAACACTTTCATAAAGAGCCTGGCGCCTATGGCGCCAGGACTGATGTTTTCTATGAGCCTGGCGCCATAGGCGCCAGGACGCTGTCCAAAGGGCCCCTATAAGGGGTTGCTGCGACCTTCCCCGGGGACTTGATGCCCGCTTTCGGGGACGCAGGGCCTGAGCCGGCTCCCCGGGAGCGGGCATCGTGACAGCACTCCCTCCCCCCCCCCCCCCCCAAGGCCCCTCCCAAGGTTGTTCCCTCCGGGGGTTTTGGTTTGTTTGGGAAGAGTCGGTGGAATTTCCTGACTAATCGAGGTGCATGCACATGGTCACTGGGGTCCCACGACCTCTCCTGAGGTCCGTACCCCTTCCAATCAATTAGGTAGAAAAGCTTTGACCTAAACATTTTTGAATCTAAAATGTTCTTCACTTCGAATTCGGGTTCCCCATCTATTTGAATAGGTTCTGGAGGTTTGAGTAGTCGGGTTCTGGGGACCACTGGTTTCAGAAGTGACACATGAAAAACAGGGTGAATTCGCATATTAGCTGGTAAATCAAGTTTAACCGCTACTGGGTTAATTATTGCCGTAATATAATAAGGTCCCAGATATTTTGGGTTAAATGTTCGAGGCCCTTTGAGCGGTAAATGTCTGGTAGCTAACCACACTTGATCCCCAATCTGATACGGAGGTGCTTCACTCCGATGTAGGTCAGCATTCTCCTTGTATTTTCTCTTGGCTTGTTGTAAATGCGTGGTTGCCTCTTTGAAGGCTCGGGTAATGGTAGAATGCAGATGTTCTACTGCGGGCACTACGAGGTTCTGAGGTGAGTCGAGGTTTGAGGTTCGAGGGTGATGTCCAAACAAGGTATAAAAAGGACTATGGCCAGTTCCAGAGTGTACCGAATTATTATATGCGTATTCGGCTATCCAAAGAAAGTCTTTCCAGTTGCTTTCAGATTGCTGTAACATACACCGTAAGTACTGCTCAAGGGTCTGATTTGTCCTCTCGGTCTGACCATCGGTCTGAGGGTGGTGACTGGTCGATAATCTTACGTCGATTTGTGCCATTTGACAACATTTGCGCCAGAAGTGGGAAATGAATTGGCTTCCCCGGTCAGAGATTAGTATAGATGGGAATCCATGTAGCCGAACAATATTTTCGAGGAATTCTTTGGCTAGGACAGAAGCTGAAGGTAAACCTTTCAAAGGAATGAAGTGGGCCATTTTGGAAAACAAATCCACAATTACCAGAATGGTATTGTATCCCGAACAAGGAGGCAAGTCCGTAATAAAATCCATTGATAGGGTGTGCCAGGGTGCTGGCGGTATGTCTAGAGGTTGAAGGAGACCGGCTGGTCTTTTCTTTTGACCTTTATTTTGGGCGCAAACACCACAGGACATCACAAAACATTTAACATCTTTTCGTCAAGAGGGCCACCAGAATTGTCGTTTCACCTTTTCCATTGTCTTGGCAATACCGGGGTGTCCCTCTATTAATGTATCATGATAACCTGAAATAACTAGTTCGTGTAAATCCTTGTGCGGCAGGAATAAGCGTCCTTGGTAATAAGGTAAACCATTATCTATGGTAAAGTCTGATCCCTTTTGTATCCAATCCTGTAGGACTGTAGGGTCCAGGAGTTGATTCACTCTGACTTGAATGTCTTCAAGCGTCTGTAACGAAGTCATGCCTAGAATTCTCTGTTTGGGAATTATTGGTACTGGTTCTGAGTTTCTATCAGATTCTCCCATTCCAATTCGGGATAAGGCGTCTGCTTTGCCGTTCTTGCAGCCAGGTCGATAGGTAATCACGAAATCAAATTCAGCGAAAAACAAAGCCCATCGGAGCTGCCGTGATGACTGAGCCTTGGCGGTTTTCAAATACTGTAAATTCCGGTGATCAGTGATCACCGTGATGGTATGTCGAGCGCCAAGCAGGTAATGCCGCCAGGCTTTAAAAGCAGACTTTATGGCTAACAGTTCTTTGTCAGTGATTGCGTAATTAATCTCTGGTGCCGAGAATTTTCTGGACCAAAATGCTACGGGATGCAGTTGGTTGGTTTCAGGATCTCTTTGAGACAGAACTGCTCCCATGGCTAGGCTGGATGCGTCAGTTTCGACGACATACGGGAGATCTGGACGTGGGTGTTTCAATATAGGTGCGGAGGTAAACTTAGCTTTTAAATCCTGGAAGGCCTGCTCTGCTTCTTCAGACCATTCAAAACGTTTATTTTTCCTCAAGAGTGCAGTAATGGGTTGTACTATGCGTGAAAATTCCGGGATTAAACCTGCGATAGAAATTGGCAAAGCCGAGCATGCTTTGAACCCCTTTTACAGAGCTAGGTGATGGCCATTTGAGGATGGCATCCACTTTTCTTGAGTCCATTCGGACTCCTTTGGGTGTCAGGATAAAACCGAGAAACTCAACTTCTGTGGTATGGAAAACACATTTCTCCAGTTTAGCAAATAGTTTGTGTTGGCGCAGTTTTTCCAGAACTGCCCTAACGTGTTTTCTGTGATCAGATTCCGAAGAGGAGTACACTAGAATGTCATCGATATAGACGACAACACAAACATCGATGAGTTCCCGAAGGACATCATTCATGAAGAATTGGAAGGCAGCAGGCGCATTGCACAACCCGAAAGGCATTACCTGGTATTCGAATAATCCATATTTTGTACGGAAGGCTGTTTTCCATTTGTCGCCTTCTTTTACTCGCACCAGATGATATGCCCCCCGGAGATCTAAGTTGGTGTATATGCAAGCGTCCTTCACCTGGTCAAGGAGTTCAGGAATCAGAGGAAGAGGATAACGGTTTTGAACCGTTATCTGGTTCAATGCGCGGTAATCGATACAAGTTCTAAGGTCGCCTTCTTTTTTAGGCACGAAGAACAAAGCCGAGGATGCCGACTTTGACGGGCGAATAAAACCATTGGCGAGGTATTGATCCAAATATTGTCTCAAATGCAGGTTCTCAGGTTCGATAAGGGCATAAATCCTGCTACAAGGGGGTTGCACACCGGGCACCAGATCGATTCGGCAATCGTACGATCGGTGAGGAGGTAACGTGTTGGCCTGTTCCTTTTGGAAGACGTCCTGAAAGTCCTGGTATTCCGGAGGTAATTGCATGGAGGCAGAGGTTACAGATGCTAGATTAATCTTCAGGTTTTCTGGGTAGCATGTTTGTGCACAATCCGGGAAGGTTATTCTCTTAGCTCGCCAATCAATTCGAGGATTATGTGTCTCTAACCAAGGAATTCCAAGAATAACCTGAAATTGTGGAGCCTTGATTACATCAAACACAACTGCCTCCCGATGGCCGTCAGGACCAATAAGAGTCACCCCAGTAGTGGAATGTGTTACCGGTCCAGAGGCAATTTCAGTTCCATCGACTGTGGTGATGACATCTTTGCTGGTTTTAGGACGGAGAGGGAGGTTAATCCTAGAGGCCAATTCACGATCCACATAGTTTCCTATAGCCCCACTATCGATGTATGCCTTTATTGCATGCAACCGCTTAGGCTTTTCTGGATCTACGAGAACCATTGGCACAATGAAATGCGAGGTCTGAGAGTTAGTTTTCAAGCTCGGCAAGCGGACCCCTACGCTTGTCGGGCTGAGTCGTTTCCCGAAATAGTCTTCATGGTTTTTATCAGAGGCTCCTACCGCTTTTCGGGGCAGTTTTGCCGGGCAATCTCGTAGAAAGTGTCCAGAGTTCCCACAATAAAGACATAATTTTAACTGCCGCCTCCTTTCACGTTCCTTTTGAGTTAAGGGTTCTTTAACCCCTCCAATTTGCATAGGCTCAGAGACATCAACTCCCTTGGGGTTAGCGTGGGTCTTGACCAACACCCGGGTCTCAAACCTGGACCGATCTGTTTTTCTGTTTTGAAGTCTGTGATCCAATTGGACCACTAAGTCTATATATTCTGTGCATTCTTGGGGCGGATTTACAACTTGGGCCAAGACATCTTTAAGTTCTCGCGTAGACCTCGATAAAATAACGTGACTCTTTTATCCTCTGGCCATCCCGTTTCCACAATTAGTCTATTAAAGGTTGCAATATAGGATAGGAGGTCCTGATTGCCCTGTCGCAGGGATAGAAGTTCGTCATCCAGAGCCTGCCCCTGAGTGTCGAGCAAATAACCTTTCCATGCTTGCTTGAAATCCTTGAAAATCACGGAGAATCGGGTTATCTTGAGTAACCAGTGGAACTGACCAATCGGCAGCGCAGCCGCTGAGATATGACAATACAAAGGCTACTTTGGTCTGATCATTAGGGAAGGCCCCAGGTCTGCATAGGAAGTGCAAACGACACTGATTCATGAATACGGCGAATCGTTTGGGGTCCCCAGCAAAGCGTTCAGGTGGGGCCAGCGGCATGTTTCCAGGTAGATTAATCTGCACAGGGTTACTGGGAACCACAGGAGCGGGGTTCCCTCCGGAACAGGGTAGAGGAGTTTGTCCAGCTTGACCTTGCAAAAGTTGTCTGGCCAGGTATCAGTTCTTTCCTTTGATATTATTAATTCCCTCTTGAGGGCATTAGTCTCTTGACGAGCGGCATGTACTTCTGCCCGTAATGCCCCCAGTAATTGGGCCAACTGATCAGTCTCAGAAGTTTCCATAGCGCCTGGGTGGGAATTTGTAGGAAGGCTTCGCATTCTGTAACGCTCACCTGACTCCCACGGGGGCGCTGGCCTGGTTTGCGCTGCTGTGACCTCGTCTAAGGTGATGCGCAGGGTTCGGAAGACGGACTGGACCGGGCCCCAGATCTGGCTTGTCTGACTCGCAGAAGTATCCTTCTGTAGGTGAGAATAGGGGGTTAACTGTCTGCGGGGTAATGCAATTGGCCTCCCACTTACCCCTCTCACCCTCCTCAAAACCCTTCTGTGCTTCCCCGTAGCGTCTCACTTTAAGGTCTGGAAGGACGAGCTCTCCATCTTGCTTCTGATGCAGGGGCGCGTTGGTATCCAGTTACGTCACTGGATTTTCGGATGGGTGAGAACCAAACTTGCTTGGCTTCCAGGTAAGTTTTTCTATAAGTGGTTCCCCTTGTGTCCATGCATTAATGTTCTAATGCTAGTGTCTTTTTCCCCATAGGGGCCGGGGTACGGAATGCCGGGGAACAGGCACCGACCTGAGGTGAGCGGTGAAATCCTTGTGGAAATCAGGTAAGTCTTTAATGAGTGTTTTGGTAATGTCTTTTCATTCACTCATTAACGCTGATGTCTTTTTCCCCTTAGGGGCCGGGGTCCGAAAATGCCTGGATGCGGCGCGGACCCGAAATGAAAAGGGAATGACCCAACAGGTAAGTCTTGACATGGAGTTTTAGCTTCCCTTTTCCCTTCTTTCTCTCACCTTTGTAATTGTCTTTTTCTCCCTAGGCGCGGGGGCGCGACTGCGAATCCGGATGGTCGCTGCTGAACATGGAGGCGCCCTGAAAAGGTGAGTAGAATGCGGCGCTGCAGCGATCAATGCGATGTGCTTTTAAAAATAAATGTCTTCCTTTTCAGGATTGTCGGCGAAATGTCTCTGGGATGCAGATTTAGCAGGTGAGGCCTTTTCCTTCTTCTGTTCTCTTGTTCCCTTCCTTTGCAGGTGATTCAGGATGCTGGCAGGTGTGGCAGAAGTCAAGATGCAGGAGCAGACACGGCGAGAGTCCAGCTGCTAGATGCAGAACAACGCGAAGCACGTGTGGCTGATCGGGTGTGGTTTAAATAGCCTTGGAAGAAGTTCCTAGAATGTGTCCTTCCTCCAATCAGGTATGTATGCTTCCCCGACCACGCCCGGGTGGTAACTGAGTCCCACAGGTAAAGTAGTTCATTTCAGGCCTCAAGGAGGCCGGTGTTCTGCAGCATGGTCTGCATCAGGTAAGTGCACCCAAACACTTTCATAATGAGCCTGGCGCCTATGGCGCCAGGACTGATGTTTTCTATGAGCCTGGCGCCATAGGCGCCAGGACGCTGTCCAAAGGGCCCCTATAAGGGGTTGCTGGGACCTTCCCCGGGGACTTGATGCCCGCTTTCGGGGACGCAGGGCCTGAGCCGGCTCCCCGGGAGCGGGCATCGCGACACCTTTCACAAGCACCTTGTCTAGCTTACCCTGTCAAAAGTTCTACTTGGAGACAGGGTTCTCAAATACATGCTTGACAGCAGTATTATATGAAAAGCATGACGAGGTTAATAAAGTCATCTCCTACGCAAGCAAGACTTTATCCTCTGTGGAGGAAAAATTCAACGATTGTGAGAAGGCACTCCTGGCAATGGTGTGGGCATTGAAAAATTACCTCCCGTTCATCAAAGGGGAACACATAGTGGAGATTCCCCACCAACCTGCAATGCAAGGCTTTCCTGTGGAGGTCAGATACGGCCAAAACAAGAAGAGTCCCCTCGCACAAGTGCTGGCTGACTTGCACGATTGTGCCAGAGAAAACTGTCTTGAGGTCGAAAGTCTCAAAACCAAGGACAACATGGAGGCGTACCTGAATTCACCGCACAAAGTCTGTGAAGAAGACAAGTGTGAGCGAATTCCCACAGTCTATGTGGACGGATGCTCATACCATGTTGACAACAACGGGGAAAAGGAACTGGTGGCCAGCGTTGGGAATGCCTGGGTGAATGATGCCCCGGAGCCCTCCGCTGGTTACACAATCGGTCCCCGCAGTAGTCATGTGGCAGAGTTGATGGCAGTTCATCAGGCAATCCTCACTGACGTCCAACACCAACTCCACAAACTGGTCATAATCACTGATTCAGATTATGTCCGGAACGGGTTCGTGGAGCACTTGGTAAATTGGAAAACCAGAGGCATGCAGTGTGCTTATAACAAACCACTCAAACATGGCAAGCGAATACAAATTATTGATGATCTGGTCACCTCAAATGGGATCACCATCTATTGGAAAAAGATTAAGGGTCATTCCAGAATAGAGGGGCCAGACAAAACTGGAAACAACCTGGCTGATCAGCTGGCCAAAACCAGAGCCATCCAGGGGGAGCTCCTTGAGATAGAGTCCCTGTTGGGGCAAATCCAGGTCACTGCTGTCACTAGGTCCCAGACAAATGCTCACAATGAACTCTCAACTGTTATTAACACATTGAGGACCCTGGGAACTTTCCTCTGACGGGTACCGATTCCACTGGGAAAGAGGACCTCAGAATGTTGATGAAGTGTCCCAAAATGTTCAGTATCCAAGATGGTTTGTTGGTAAGGAGACCCATCTCCTGTTGTGACCAGTGCATGGTACCTACCTCATTCCATAGCCTGATGCTAAGTCACACCCATGACGCGGCCAGAGCCTGTCATCAGGGGTTTTATACTACTCCAGAAATCTTGCGGGAGGTTGCATACTGGCCACACATGGGGCAGGACCTCAAACCAATATTTGAAGGGGTGTCTTGTGTGTGCACAATTTCAGCCAACTTCACTCACACACCAAACTCCCCTCCAGAAGACAGGGATGACACTGCCCTGGTCAGATTTACAAGTAGATTTCATCAAACCAGTGATTCCCTTCTATAGGGGGAACAAGTACATGTTATCAGTAACAAGCTTGTTTAACAAATGGGTGGAATGTCTCCCGGCCCCAAATTGCAAGGCAGAAACAGCAGCTGCCCTGATGATCAACCACATCTTCTTGTGTGTTGGCCTACCCCAAAGGATTAAGTCAGACCGAGGAAGTCACTTCACCAGCAAAGTGATAAAGATGTGGGAGATACTTGGGGTAAAAAGGAGACTACATTGGATACCGCCAGTCCTCTAGTGGGGGAGTTGAGAGGTACAATAAAACAATTGTGAGCATTCTAAAAAAGTGTGTGGTAGATTCTACGCCAAGTTGGGACATCCGATTACCGCTTGTCCTGATGGCCATCAGATCTACCCCATCTTCTGCAACCAAAATGTCTCCATTTGAGCTAATGCCTGGATAAAGGATGGTGCTACCTCAGCATCTTCTCTATAGAACACAAGAGCAGACACTGATAAACGCCTCCAAAACACATGAATATGTTAAGAATCTAAGAAAACACCTTCAGCATGCTTTTGCTTATGCTCAGCGAAATCTGGAAAGATCAGCAGAGAGGATGAAGACTCAATATGATTTGAAAACAACCAAAAAGGAATACCAAGTAGGAGAAAGACTCTACTTGTACAATTTTCAAAGGAATCAGACTAAGGAGCGAAAATGTCTCCCCTCCTGGCGCGGTCCATTTGAAATTGGAGATAAAATTTCACCTGTCACCTACAGAATCTGCATCCCCAAAAGAGAGCCGACAGAAGAGAAATGGGTCCACATAATTCAGTTAAAGAGTTGTCACCCCAGGCATATTTTGCAGCTGATAGAGCCCAAGGAAAGTGAAATAGAGAAGACACCTGGAGAATAAGAAGCCAGAGAAAGAAAAGGGAATATTTAGGTACATGGGTATATCTAACGGGGAGTACTTTTCTTCACTACCATTGCAAAAAGGGATCACAAAACATGGTGTAAATATGGATAGTTATGTTTGCCGTGTTAAAGAATTATTTGTTGAGGTATTTAAGCAATTTAATGAATGTAATGTCTGTTGTCCCACTGATGTCAACCTTCCGGGAAGACAGTCAGTGGGAAAGTGTTGTAATCCGTCTTTATCTATCCACTAGTTCGTAACAATTCCGTCCTTCATAGACAAAGGAGGACTTCCCCCCCGGGGACCTGGAAAGGGGGTGTTGCTCCACACTCCAACGAAAGACAAAGGGAGGATTGTGGCGTACGGCTCCCTGATGGAAAAAAAGAACTCCGCCCAAATGAACCCCACTTTGCCTTACTTTCCCTCAATGAGAAGTCTCTGGGAAGAAAGGGGGGGGGGATCTGTAGGGTTCACTGAGCAGCCCAGCAGAACTCCCCTACCTCACCAAACTGCATCTCAGCAGTCGACAGCAGAATGGCTGTGCTGGCTTTGTTGAACACTATCGCCTTGCACTAAAACTGTGCTTTGCAGTCTCCAAAAATGATGGCTCTGCTGTCTGACCAGATGATGAAACACCAAATATCCCGAGAATTGCTGCCAGTATTTTCTTCAGTGGCACCAAAAAGAAAAGAATTCAAAGGCAGTGCTGCTAGGCTGCCAGCCCAAAACTTCACTGAAAAAGACATTATTTTGCCTTTTAAAATGACTGTGCTCTGATGCTCTTTCATCTGTTCAACAGTACACAGTTTTGATTGCGAGACCCAGCTAGGTGCCTCCATATTCAGGTTGTGCTACAGCAAAAGGGGGCCTTTCTCATTGAATGACAGGTTGTGTCAGGCAAGATCTGTGAAATAAATAAGGACTTCACTTCAAGCCGTACGCAAAATGCTTTCCTGTTTGCAACAAAATGGCACAGATAAACCCTTCATAAGAAGCTTTCTCTCTCTTCGCTCATGTCGGTTTCATTGGACCCTTATTTTGAACAGATTCCTGTGTTGTAGAAATGGACTATGGCCATAGAAATGCCAATGCTCAGAATAAAGATACCAGGAAAAACTGCATTTGAAAGTGACAGCAAAGGAAAAATGAACCACGTGTAAATTGGTGATTTTTACAAACAAGAAAAGATTTGTTTAAAAGTGTCTTTGCATAGAAATGAAGTGGGGTTTGAGGTATCCCTTCTTCGCAAGGGCCTCCACATCCTTCTGTAACGCGATGCGAGATCTGGATTCTGCTTTGATGGTGAGCACCACCACCAGTCCCCCGCCTCCGGCAGCTAACCTGTAAATCCTATCATGGAATACCCTTGCCGAAGAAGGCGTGGCCTGCTCCCCCTCATCTAGGTCATGTTGGTCACCTGTGTTAGAAGGGGACCCTGGATCTGCAGGTGTCAGTTCTGCCACTGAAGAAGGTGGCGCTAGAGCTGGGGGTGTAGGCGTCGCTGCCACAATTACCAGAGGCATGGGCAACTGTGGTGGAGGTAAAGGCTGCGCAGGCACCAGCTGGGGTGGAGGTGTGGGAGGCAGAATCTCCTGGATTATGCCTTGGAGTATGTTCCCCATCTGTGGAGACCGCATGAGAGTCAAATATTTGTCAAAAAAAGATCTGCGCAAGCGGGCTGGGTGTGATCCTGCACCAGTGCCGGCTGTAGTGGAGGAAAGGCCTTCTGTCTGTTCCCTTCTTGAGGGTACATGCCCTCATGGTACCGTGACTGACCAGTGAATGTCCGGTATGACGTGGTCCACGTAACCAGCATCATAAGACCCCAATCTGCCCTGGCCACAAGCTTGCACCTTTGCGGTTCACCATGTTGTTGGGCTTCTGTCCTGGGCGCCATCTTGACTGCGCGCGCTGCCATTTTGTCTGTGCCTTCTGCACGTGCCACTGTCGATGACGTGGGCCTGGGCTTGGCCTGCATGCTCTGGCCCACCCTGCACCTCAGGCGTGAGCCTGGTAGGCAACCGGCACTCAGCCATGTTACCGGTAGTGCTGTCTGCGCTGCGGGTAGGCGCCCCCTCAGGCATGTGCCCGGTAGCAGAGCTAAGCCCCTCGGGATGTGTCCTTGTTAGGGAGAATTCTCAGAAATTTGCTAATTCCCTTCTACCTTAGAGACCCCCAGCTCTTTTGCTGGACTTTAGGACTTTTGATCTCTAACCTGGCAAGAGGGAGACCTTTTCCCCACCTGTGTATTTTTCTGTGATTTGGACTATGTTTCTTTTGACTTTGGAGTCTGACAAACTCCATAGGCATCATCTTTACATTGTGAAACAAAGCACCATCAGTGCAGTGGCACAGGGAAGTCTCTTAGATTTCACAAAGATTTCAATACCTCCTCTTGGTGAAACTACTGTTTCCAAGAGCAGTGAAGTGAATTGACTTTACTTCCATTTTGTAACTTTCTAGACCCAGCACACAATATTTTACCATAGGGTGCTGGCGGGGTTACTTAGTATCCCCTTTGTCTAGTTTCTCATTGAATATTTTTTATGTTACCCTTTCTACAATTAATGGCTGGTGGCAGCGGTTTACTTTTTACTACCACTGTGTCTTTACTACGGGCTGCGCTCACAGCTTCACAGCTGTCAAAATGGCCCCGGTCGTCTTTTTTTGCCATTTCTTGTTGGAAAGGTCCTTCTTGAGATTTACTCTGCGTGCCAAACCAGATTTGGTCCCTTTCTTCGTTTTGTCTTTGGCAGGATTCAAGAGTGAAGCCCACCTCTGGCTCCAGTATGTCTGGCAGGGACAGGAAGTGAGGCAGGTGCCCCATACTCCCTGTGCTTAATCCCCTTGGTTACAGGAATGCACCCAAAAGGTGATTGGCCGGCTGGCTGTCCTTGGAGGACAGCCACCCTGCTGGGTGACTGACCGCTAGGCTGGAATGAATGGGAAAAACCTGCATAAAAGGGGAGGCTTTTTGGCTTGGAAGGCAGAGTCGACCACTGGACGAAGGAATCCAAAGAAGAACTTGGAAAAGACGCCTGCTGCAACTCCTGGACCGTTGGTTTGCCTGGTGAAGCCCTGCTGCTGTGCTGAAGCTCCAAATTCATTTCGACTAGAGAAGCCCTGCAAGGACGACTTCTTCCCTTGGGTTGGTGGGACCAATCAACCCCAAAGCGAACTCGTCTGGACATCCTCTCAAAGCTGGATGTACTTCCACTGCCGCTGGAACCAGGAAGAGGAACACTGAATTGAGTGCATAGCTTTTAAGTCGGACGTGAGCGCCAGGAAGATCCTCTGGACTTCCCTGAAACAGGACTGACCAAGCCTGAGCCACCTCAACGAGTGCTGGACCTTAGATGCGAAGACTGTCTGAAGTGGTATCCGAGAACCACAGTGTAGCTATTTGCTATAGATGGGAGGAGTTGAAACCTCGAAGAGCCGCTGAATTGAAGTTTGCCCAATGCTGCAGCCAACCTTCCCATTGTGTTGCAGGAGTCCCCAGACGTCCTCCCTCTTGTCCCCATGACTGAGGCCCAGGAACAGCAGGATCTGCAGAGCCACACAGGAACAGAAGCCAGCTGGAACCATTTCTTCTAACCAAAGGTACTGTAAACCTAAGAGGATTTACCTCTTGTTGTGTAGATTTACTTGTTCTCAGCTGAGACTGGTCTTGGTTGCCCTTGCAGAGTTGCTTGCAGCTTTGCCCCTCACAAGCCTCCCAGCTTGTTGCCCTTCAAGTGAATCTTATTTCTAGAAACTTTTCTGAAAACATTGTGCAAGACTTTTACTCACCTGCAAGGAAGATCTCCAGCTCCCCTAGACTGTGTTCAACTAACACGGACTTGTCATGGCTCTCTGAGAGACTCTTACCTCAGACTTTGTGCTTTTGCCTGTCCCTCGGTAAGGGTTAATTTACTTGGCATTGGAAGGTTTAAAAAGTACTTACCAGTTTAGGAATTATTTATTTACCTATTTTATTCCTCTATCTAACCCTTTGCATTCAAACCCAGTATTGCTCTCAGTGTACCAGTGATAAATCAATGGCCACAGCGTCCTAGCTATTTAGGTCCCCTGAGGGTGTAGGCAGTGTGTGTGCCATCCCCAATGGGTATCAACTGATTTAGAGAAACAGAGTGTCTTTTGAAGTGTATTATAAATGTTACATGTTTTGCTCCCTTCTGAAAAAGGCTTCTTGACCCGACTGTTCAATACATTAATAATTACATTAATAATTGTTTAGCGGGAAACCTTGAGTGTAAGTGTTTATTTGAATATCTGTCACTGTGAAACTCTGTTACCACCCTACTGCTCACATTGACCCCTCTTGAGATAAGTCTGGCTGTTCAGCCACACTACAAACCTGTGTAGTACAGACTTATACCAAAGGTTGGGTTCCCTATTGCCAGGGGGTCAAGGTTGCTGGAGTCTTCCAAAGGATACTGCACACAATCTTGCATAATAGTCCTGGTACCAGAGCCAGTAGGCCCCTTGGCAGTGGAACCAGTAGGGCCCTTAAACCCCTTGGCCGTTAAGCCGGTAGCTACAAGAGCCTTGGTTGTCCTTGCTGCCAGTGCAATTGTCTGACTGATCCCTCCCATCACTATTCTTCCTCGGGAAGGAGTTGCGCCCCAAGAAGAGTACGCTTACCTTCTTGGTCTTCCTGCGTGCACATACGTTAATGCTCTGCGGCGGAGTCCCGGAGAACAACTCTCTCCACCGTGCAAGCCTGTTTGAGGGATCGGGGTGTGAGCACTGCACCCTGAGCAGCCTTCCCATCCGTGGTCTTCCCAGAGGCACCGGAGGCAAAGCGCGTGCGGATCCGATGTTGCAAAGGAACAGATGCACGACGGGCACCTGCTGAAGCCAGCCACAGTCAACATGTGCCTAGGACAGGCTAGGGCACTGGTGGACGGTGTTCCCAAATACCTGAAAATTTGCTAAAAAAGATTAGGAAAAGTGCATGGAATTACGAGGCTTAAGGCCTCACCCAGGAGCGCTGGTGAAAGCGGTAAGTTCCCGTCAATGCAGAAAAGAGGACCGAGGTGTGGCACCAGTGGGAAGGGTTTTGGGGAGAGCATCCTCCCAGGGTCGCACATATAACTTTAAAGGGAAAGTGTTATTTTTCTGATGAAAAAAGGTTCTCTTTCCGTCCCTAGCGAGGGACACCCATACAGGATGGAGGAGAGGGTACTGACAAGTCCAGGACCACCCTCAGGCCAGCCAAATTGTTCTTGAGTACAGCAAAAACCCTTGAGTAGAAGCCAAAGCTTGTCTGAGGAACCATTTAGACCACCTGCAACCCTAAGAGCAAAAGGATCTTCTGTAAAAGAGGCAGGGACCCGATCCCATCAAGAAGAGGAGAGGATGGTAGAGGAAAAGGCAGAGGAAGAATGACTATGGATAGGATCCACGGGTTCTTGAAAAAATGCTTCCAGCTGTCCTGGAAAAGAGCCAGTTGGCCCACCACTGGAGTGCTCTGTTCCCTGACCTTGACCTCACTGGTTCTTAACATCGAAGGCAGAGGAGGGGAGCGGAAAAACCTGCAAAGTCCTCTGCTACTTCCTCTAGGCTTCGCAGGGCAAGCTGTCAGGCCTCCATGTACCGCAGCCCTGGAACCCGTTTAAGTCAGCGAAGCTGCAGGATTTGAATTCAGTCCTGCCCCAAGACCGAGGGAAAGACTCCTGCCCTGGCGTTGTCATGATGGCCAAGGACTTGGCGATTTGAGTGGAGGTTTTATTCTTTGTCTACTTGTCATCGGTTGACGAATGAAAGAGTTCCACGCCCTCAAAGGGCAGACCTGGGATCTGCTCTTGCATGCCATGTGAAAACTTAATGGCCTGCATCCATGCAGTCCTCCTCATCTCGACACCCAGGCACAGTCCCCAGCTGGCTGTGTCCATGTGGGAGACCAAGATTCCATGAAGTCCTGCGCAACTGCCCGGGCATCCACCAGATCCGCTTTGCAGGAGGGATGTCGGGCAGAAACTCCCCGAGCTCCCGCCACCGATTCTGGTTAGCCACAGCCAAGAGGGCGCTGACTTGCCGCAGATGAAGTCCTGAAATGGCATAACCTTGTCCTACTTGGAAGACAACTGGAGGTGGCTCCCGTGGAAGAAAATGATGCATTAGAATATAGTGAAGAATGTGGTTGAAGGTAGGAGACCAGGAGGATTGGCTCCCCATCTGTCAGCCTGAACTTGCTGTCCAACTTCTTGTTCATCTGGACTTTGGCCCTCGGCTTCTCCCAGACCTTCCTCACCACCTGCAGCACATCCTTCTGGAGACGTTTGCCAGACCGGATCATGGTGTGCTTACCAAAAAAACTCTGCCAGCACTCCAAACTCCTGGGTGCATCCTGCCCTCGACCCCTGGAGGAACAGGCAGAGGACCCAGAGGAGGAAACCAGGGAGGCATCACTGGCGGGATAACCTCCTTCACTATATCTTTCAGGTGCCCCATTATTGAAGGGGAACGCATGAGGAGGAAGCGCTTGAAGCAGTAGTCCTCGTTAGTCGTCAGATCCCTAGGTCCCCCGACCTCCGAGGGGCTAGGTCTCTGCTCCTTTTCAAAGCACCTGAGGCGTGTAGCCAAGGCTACGATGGATAGATGTACCCCTGAAGAGACCAGATGCCTGTACCATACAGTACGCTGCCGTTTCCAGAGGGAAGGGGATTGGGATCTTCCTGCAAAGCCCATTCAATGGGTGAGAGCACAGGCAGAGCCTTAGATGAATCCAAAATAGCAGCCGGCTTGAAAGGCTCTGCCACGTGCCTCTCCGCCATTTTGAAGCCTTGTGCCTCACCGCCATTTTGGAGCCTTGTGCCTCACTGCCATTTTGAAGCCTTGTGCCTCACCCTGGGCAGGAGGGCGTGAAGGCCATGAGCCACGAGAGGCCTTAGACTTTTGAGGATACAGCTTGGGTCTTGCACCTGAAGCAGAAGTATTGGCCTCAGAGTTCACTCTGGTAGGTGCTGAGCCCGTAGCCGGCTGGCCCGTAGTTGTAACGCCCCGACTCACGACCTTTGAGCAAGCTCCGGTAGGCTGGGCGCCCTCAGCACCTGTGCCGGTATTGGTGCTGGATTGTGGCGAGGACCAACTCTTGGAGGTGGCAGTCTACGATCACTTGCCCCTTGGGGGTCAAAGAAGAGGACAAACTTGATTGCCCTTCCAAGGACAGTTCGGAAGGGCCCCTGAGCCGCTCAGCCTGGGAGCAGGTAGCCTGGGCGGCCTCAGGTCTGCCAGAACATGAATCCGAGGAACCCTTGCCTATGGGAACCCTTGGGAAGGAGTCGGCATGCAGAGGAGCAGTGCTGAACAGAGGGCCTACACCTGGTCTTGGAGACGAAGTCCTTAATGTTTGCTGGAGGAGGAGCATGGAATATCTCCCTTCAACGTATCCGCGCTGGCTGCCAGGTCTAACACTGTCTGTGGGGGGAAAAAAGGAACCGAGGCCAGGTGCCGGAGGGTGTGGCAGTACCACGCTTGAGGCCGCTCCCCTGCACGATGTACTAAATTTAAAGTGGAAGCTAAATTGTTTGCTGCCAGATGTTCCAGTACTGTCCCCATGTTGGGGGACGCCCACAAGGATGGAGGAAAGGGGACAGGTCCTCCGAGTACATGGTTTGCACTCAATTCAGTGTTGCATAGGCACGGGTTGCATCCATTAAGATTTTCGTTCAGTATACAAGAAACAGGGTTTGTACTAAAAACACCTTTCATTCAACCCGTGGTGTAATATTTCCTTAATTCACTTTAATCCCAATGTACAACCTTCAGAGACTTGTGAAAACATGTTTTCTCCCCTTGCGACCACTCTGATAGAAAGTATTTCTCGAACAACCAAAGTTAAATGCTTGCATGCCAGATTTCTCAATGGTTAGAAACTCACTGGTCACGTTCAAAGGCTTCACAGCCGGATCGCTCGTAAGGCCTTCTGCTTCTCACTTTAGGGGTGCCCATTCCTGCCCCCTAGACAACCCTGTGTCAATGACCCAACACGAGTAAACTAGCATCTTGAACGCACATAAAGGGGACAGCCTCTACACGCGGCTCCCTTTTTAACGTTTGGTTTGCTCCATGGAGCTCCAGCTCCCACGCCATGCTTGCACCGGCCTTCCTGCTGCTGCCGTTTTGGTCGTTCCTCCACATACAGGTTTTCCGGCTGCCTGT
Source organism: Ambystoma mexicanum (assembly GCF_040938575.1). Lineage (NCBI taxonomy): Eukaryota > Metazoa > Chordata > Amphibia > Caudata > Ambystomatidae > Ambystoma > Ambystoma mexicanum. Next base: position 273,649,348 of record NC_090931.1, on the reverse strand, counting down.
TAGACCAATGGGCTGGTCTCCTTTTATACACCTGCAACGCCTTGACAGGCTGCAGGTGCAAATATCCAATCAGTCCTGCCTGATCACAATCAACGGGACATGCCTGACCTTTACTGATCTCAGCAAGCATCTTACTTGTCCGAGTACAAGAGTGGTAAAAGACTGTGGTCTGCACTGCTCTTAGTTGCCTCTTCGTCTTAGTACTGTGAAGTGTCAAACGGGGGGAAAGGAGGGGAACTGGTTTATAACAGCCCATGAAAATGGGGGAAAGGTTGGGTTGGTCATTCCTAGGAAAAGGGGGATAATATGTCTCACTCAAGGCCACCCCACTTCCAGTCCCCAAGGACCCTCCACTCAGGTGATTCTTCCTCGCTTCTCCACCCCCGGGGTCAGGATCCAAGAGCGATGGCCTTTCCCTGGCCACCTGCGCATAGTATACAAGGGGTTCAGGAGTGAGAATACTCTCAGGTTTCTCACAGTAAAAAGAAGTAGATTGAATAAATACCCTTGTTTACCTGATCTGGGACGAGTTCTATTGCTCCTTTTTGCAGCAGGGACTCTACTTCTGCTTGAAGAATAAGGAGATGGCCCAGAGACTTTCTTGTAGTCTTTGGCGGGTGGTACTGCGGTGTCTGGAAAAACTCTACACAGTTGAGCGCTTTCAAACACTTTCCCATGTATAGGCGTTATATAATACAATACAATCCCTTGCCCACTGTGTTGATCACTCACTTGCCTGATGTAATCCCCATCCATGCGTGGGTGAAATAGGTTATCCAACCTCCTACTAGAGATGCATGGGAGGGGGCCCGGACCGGGAAGCCATTTGCTGGCAGGGGTAGGGAGGTCTGCATTCCTACCCAGTCCTTTGCCATGCTGAAACCCTTACGGTTTAGGAGCTTGATAGGCGCTAGACAATCCTTGATTGGAGCACCAGGGCGACCCTCCAGGGCCATAAGGGGCCTGAGCGGCCCTGGAAAGAGACAGGACCGGCAGGTATTAAAGACCCTGCGCTGCACATAAGGCTTGCTGGCTGTTTGATTCAAAGACTTCAGAGTCTCGCACTCCTTAGCAGTTTCAAGTACTTAGTCCATCACTTTTCTAAAGAGAACCGACTCCTTCATCGGCTTGTCGATAAAGGAAGGCTTGCTTTTTGAGTTTAAAACCACCAGCATTTTTTTTTTTTTAACCAAGCATGACGCTTTAGAAGAGCCCCTTCAGCTAGCACTCAGAGCTGTCTCGGCAGAGTTCAAAGTATTTTTTTTAAATGTTTTGGGTAACTTGCCGACCTTCATGAACAATAGCAAGCAGCTGTGACTTACCTGGTTCAAGAACACTCCATCCCGTCCTGAATGGGTTTCATGTCATTTCATCGCGGGATGTTTTTTCGTGGGTTTTTTTACCGTGATTTTTTTGTTGAAACCCCCCATTTTCTAAAAAATTCAATGTTTTTTTGAAAATTAGCACGAAACCCCGCGAAAAACCATCCCGCGACGAAAGGACATCGTACCCTGCAAAAGGCCCCACTGGACATCACTGAAGCTGGCAAGCAATGTGGTGTTCTTTGCAATGCAGGTACAATAGGTCGCAGAAGACGTAATCCTCTTGCCTAAGGCGTATGACATGCATTATGCAACGTAATAGCATTTCTGATGATTGTATCTGCTTAGATTCACATGCTGTGCATATAGTCTGACATCTATTATCATGGAGTATTGCATCTTTCTTTAGAGGAGAGAAAGGGGATGTTGACATGGGCGTGACTAACACTATCCCTAACGCGATGTGCAGTGTACCCAAAATCCCTCACGCGTCGAGGTCCCACCAATTGTGTTTTCTTCTGCCGTGAGGGAGCCTTATAGTCAGCGTGAGTACAGAAGAGAGAATGGAGTAGTTTCTTACCTGTAACTCCATTTCTCCAGTGTTGGTATCTTTCATGGATTCACATGCTGTGAATATTCCCCGTTGTCAGGCTGGAAACCTTGGTCATTTTAACTTAGCGTTTTACTATGGAAAACTTTGACACTTCAGTGTCCTATCAACTTTCTATTTGGGTGCTTCAGTCCCCACCAATAGTATGTAGGGTATAAATAGCCCCGCCCCTGCAGCTTCCCTTCAGATTTTAACCTCCAAAGTAGAGGAAACCCGAACCAGGTGTGCCTGCAGGGGCGGCCGGCGGCCACATGTGAAACCATGAAAGATACCAACGCTGGAGAAATGGAGTTACAGGTAAGAAACCCCTCCCATCTCCAGCATTGGATCTTTCATGGATTTACATGCTGTGAATAGATTACAGAGCAGTACCAAACATGCAAGGTGGAGTGTCAAGGCAAACCAATATAGAACATTATCACATGCATGAGACAAAAAAAATCCATTCAGTGATCAAGGTCCAACAAATACCCCGAAGCTGTGGGGGCTTACCTTATTGAAACAGGCGTTGCAGGACCGCCCGTCCCACCTGCACATCCTCACCATGCTGCTGCTCCAGACAGTAATGTTGGGTAAAGGTATGCGGCACCGCCCAGGAGGCCGCCTGGCAAATGTCGACCAGCGGAATCCCCGACCATAATGCCACAGACGAAGCCCTAGACCTCGTTGAATGCGCCTTGGGAGTCCTTCCCGAAGGCTTTCCAGCTTTACTGTGGCAGAATAGCAGAGGACACCCAACGAGAAAGTTCTTGTTTGGAGATTGCCCGTCCTTTGACAGACGGCCTATGAGCCACAAACAGCTGCGTAGATTGCCTGAAATCTTGAGTACGATTCAAATAAAACTTTAAAGCACTCCTCACATCTAGCGAATGCAAAGCCCATTCTGCAGGCGTGGAGGCTGAAGCAAAAAATGAGGGCAACACAATAGAATAAAGTTTGTGAAATGTCGTTGGCACGTTCGGTATAAAGTGCGGATTATTAAACACCACCTTGTCCTTCAAGAACCTCAAGGGTGGAGGGTCCACCACCAAGGCTTGCAACTCAGACATCCTCCTTGGCCGAAGTAATGGCCACCAGAAAAACCACCTTCCATGACAAAAATTGCAAAGGAGTCGTCAACATCGGTTCAAACTGAGGTCTCATCAGACCCGACAGAACCACATTAAGGCTCCACACCGGCGGAAACTTCTTGACTGGAGGAAAAGTACAGAACCACCCCTTCAAGAAATGCTTGATTAGACGATCACTAAATAGAGGCGCGGCATGTCGCCTCACAGTAAATCTAGATATTGCTACCAAGTGTACATTTACGGAGGATAGCGCCAGGCCCCTTTTCGCCAACTGCAACAGGTAGGGAAGAACTTGCTCAGGTGAAATGTTCAAAGGGTCCACCCCCGGCTAGCCTTTACACCACACACAAAACCTTCTCCATTTACACGCATAGGAGACATTTGTGGATGGAACTCTTACCGCCTCGAAAATTCGCCGACAGTCACTGGACAGCCTTAACAGGCAAAACTCTTAGAAATCAGGAGCCAAGCCGCCAGGCTGAGAGATCCCGGATTGTGGTGCCACACAGCGCCCTTGTCCTGAGACAGACGGTCCGGCATCGCTTCCAAACGAATCGGCTCCGCTACGGACAGATGGAGATCCGAGAACCACGGTTGCCTGGCCCAGAACGGAGCCACCAGAATCACACGGCATGGGTATCTCCGAATCCATGGAGGGTCCATCAAATGAGCGGAAACGGAGAAAATGCGTATGCGAACCAGCCTGTCCACGGGAACAATAACACATCATCTAGAGACTCGGGGTGAGCTCATCTGTTGGTGAACTCTCTGCACTGTTTGTTCTCCCTCGTTGCGAAGAGATCCAACGAAGGATGGCCCCATTTCTGGAAAATCATGGCCACTTGTTGCTCCTTCAGCTGCCATTCGTGGAGCTGCCCTACATCTCTGCTGAGCATGTCTGCTTGCACATTCAACACTCCCAGCAGATGAAACACCACAATGCCAATGTTGTGCAACAGAGCCCAATGCCAAAGTTCCTGTGCTTCTCTCGACAGCACCCTGGAATGCGTGCCCCCGTTTCCAGCGATACAACATTGTGGTGGTGTTGTCCGTCAACACCCTCACCACCGAACCCCGTATTTGCGGCAGAAACAATTTCAGGGCCCAATGTACCACTCTCAACTCGAGCACATTTATGTGGAACCGAGACTCCACCAGAGACCACAGGCCTTGAACCTGCGAACCACCGAGATGTGCCCCCCATCCTGTCTGAGAGGCATCCGCCACAATCGTAAATTGGCACCCTGGTTCCAGCAACAGCATGCCCCGAACAAGATTGTCCGAGCACTGCCACCAGCGAAGAGCTTCCACCAGACTGCCGTTGATCACCACCTTGTCGGACTATGAGCCGCAACTCTGAGTCCACCGGTCCGCGAGGAACTCCTGCACCAGCCTCATGAAGAGCCAACAGTTTGGCACCAGCAGAATACAGGACGCCATCCCTGGTTACAACAGCTGCATGGTAGCGCCGAGACACTCCTGTGCTTCCCCTGGTGACGGACCCCGCACCAGCCAGTCGTCCAAGTACGGGTATACGTGATGACTCTCCCGTCTGAGCTCCGCCGCCAAACATTTTGTAAACGTCCTGGGAGACGACTTTAAACCAAACGGGAGTACACAAAACGGGTAATGATCGTCTCCTACAACAAACCGCAGGAACTTGCAGTGCCGTCGTCGCATGGGAATGTGGAAGTATGCATCCTGTAAATCCAACAACGCCAGAAACTCGTCCAGCTGCACCGGCCAAATGACTTCCTGAAGAGTGAGCATCTTGAACTTCAGGCGTTACAGATTGTTCAACGCCCGAAGATCCAGCATGGGCCGCCACTTGCCGTTGGGTTTCTTCTCCACAAAGTAACGAAAATAAACCCCTAGGCCTCTCTCAGCCACTGGAACCAATTCTATAGCCCCTTTCTGTAGCATAAGTACAAACTCCTGCCGCAGGATGTGAAGGTGAGGTTGCACGGCATACACTGGAGGAATGGAAACCAGGGAACACTAACTCCAGCGAGTGGCCCAGACGCACCGTGTCCAACACCCAACGGTCCGATGTAATCTTGCACCACTCGTCCATGTGCATTGCCATCCTGCCCGCCAGTAGATTGTCCTCAAGACAGTCATTGTTGTGACTTAGCCTGTTTGCCTTTAGATCAGGAGGGCTGCGTACCTCTTTTCCTGGAGGTCTGAAAGTCCACACTCTTCTGTGCCAACCTCCTATACCCCTAGGAGTACCCAAACCAACCATAACCCTGGTCTCTGGTGGACGTAAACCGGGCATTCCCCGAAGCCCCTAGGAACGGACGAAAGGAGCAAAAAGAGCGCCCACTCTGCAAAGCTCCCAACGATTTAGCAGTCTCAGTGTCCTTCTTCATTCCCCTGAGGGCCTCATCAATTTTTTCGCCTAACTGCTGCTCCCCCTCACAGGGCATGTCCAAAACCTTATAATGCACCTCAGGCCGAAAGTCTTTGCACTTAAGCCAGGCTTAACGACGCAGTACCACGCCGTTGTTAATCTGCTTAAAGCCGTACTGCGCTAGGTCAACGGCAATATTAATACTGTGATTGGAAGCCTCCTCCCCTTCACACACCAAAAGCATGGCGGCCTTGCAGTGCTCTCCGGCAGATGGCCCAAAATAGGTGCTAGCCGATGCCACTATCACGATCATAGCGTGCCATGATCACTAAGGAATTGGCCGCTTTCACCATCGTCACCGCAACAGTTAAAATCTTCTTCCCGAAGGCATCACTGTCCGGAGGAGCAACACACTCGTGCTGACTCCGAGCTTTAATGCTAGCAGCCGCCGACACCACTGACTCCGGAGTGGACTGCGACACTAAGCGCTTCGGGGTAGAGTCCGGGGCCTTAAACTTCTTCTCCAGCCTCCCTTTGACAGATGGTTCCGAGAAGGGATGTCGCATCATACGCAGGCCCTCCTGCCACACGTGGTCCAGGATAGGCACAGACAATACCGCTTTCCGTCTCTTACCCATGTGGTCGAACAGGAAGCACTCCTTCTGCTCTTCCTCAGGAGTCAATCTAAATTCTACACACGCCTTAGCCATCATGGCGTGGAACGCCCCCACATCATCGGAAGGGGATGGTTGCGCTGGACTACGAGGCTGTTCCACCTCCCCATCCGAATCTCATGCCATGTCCCTCGTCGGCGATGAAGAGCCAGTAGACATTGTCCCCCGAGGCCCACTGTCTGACTCCGACAGCTCACCCTCCTCAGGGTAGCAACGTGGACGATCTTCACTCCTGGCAGAGGCACAGGCAACCCAGCTGTAGCAGACGAACGCAGTGGAACACCAGCAGCGTCCACGACAGGCCCCACATTCAGAGGTGGCAACCTCGAATCCAGCTGGCCCAACAAGGATTGTTGCGTAAACAGAACCTGGAGCAACAACATAGCCTGCGGGTTCACCAGCGGGTAACTAGTCGGACGAGCCCCCACAGCCTCCGACGTTTAAGGTCCAACACACTGCAGTCCCAACACTGGCTCCCGGTTGTCGTCCACCTCCGAGGACACCGAAAAAGCAGCTGTCTCATGATGAAGAATGGCATCCGGCATCAGCGAGTCAAATACGGAAGCCTTCCACACGCCACACGTCAGCACCAATCTGTCTGAATCCTTCCTCGACGTCGAGAAAAGTATTGGGCCTTTATCAAACCCTGCCGTCGCCGGAGCCGATGAGACAACCGTCGGCGACAGTATCGTAGATGGCAGAGCAGAGTAATCGTTGACGACGGGACCTTCGTCGACGAGGACGTTGTCTGAACCGCTACCTGCGGTGCAGATTTTCCAGGAGAACTGGCCTGCTTAGCAGCGCTGGACCAGTGCTTAGAGGATTCCCTGCTAGAGGACGACTTGTGGTGGTCCCCTGAAGAGGAATGCTTCGAGGAGTCTTTCCTGGCCTTCACCTGAGAGGCCGACTTCTCAGACCTACCACCAGACCCCCGGGAATGGTCCGACCGACCATGCTTGGACGAAGCAGGCCCCTTCGACAGTTGCTTAGTTGGAGAGGTTCGACCACTCATCCCGGCCTCTGACCCAGGAACAGGATGGGATTTCTTAGCCGGAGGCTCGGCCGACACCGCCCGGGGATGATCCGCCTGTACAGGCCGCTCAGCTGACAAGCTCCGGACTGACCCCACTTCAGAGGCGGCGTAGGTGCCATCATTAAGCCAACAAACCAACCGCTGATTGCGGTCCTTAAGAGCACTTTGCGAAAGACCTCTACAAATCTCGCAAGAGTCGGCAGAATGATGGGGAAAAGGCAGTAGATGCAGTCCATATGCCCGTCCCCCTCATACACCACCTTCAGCCCACAAGTCGCACAGGGTCGGAACAGAGACTTCTTCTGAGTCCCAGAAGACATCACAAACACAATATCACAAGCAAAAAACCACAACGAACACAAGGTGATCTCAACCCTTTGGAGAAGGTTGATCTGAAGGGAAGCCGCGGGGGCAGGGCCATTTATACCCTACGTCCTATTGGTGGGGACTAAAGCACCCAATAAAGGACATTGATAGGACACTGAAGTGTCGACGTTTTCCATAGGAAAACGCTAAGTTAATATGACAGAGGTTCCCAGCCTGACGGGGAATATTCACAGCATGTGAATCCATGCAAGATCCAATGCTGGAGAAGGTGTAAGATGTCCATGTTCCTTCTACTCCATGAGGGGAGGAAGGGTGGGCACATGTGAATCTAAGAGCACAAACATCAGAAATGCTATTACGGTGACTAATGCAGGTCTTCTGATGCTTGTTAATCTGACTAGAAACATATGCTGTGTGTGCACAGACTAGCAAGCAGTACCCAGAGATAGTAGTGGGATGTGAGACGAAACAGTAGCAAAGATGTCTTGGCAATGCTTGTCCCACCTGAGAATAAGAACTTGAGTGTGTATCTAGGCAGTAGTGTTGTGTAAAGGTGTGAACACAACTCAAGGTTGCTGCCTTACAAATGGACTCGAAAGGAACATTTGCAATGAATGCTATGGTAGCCCCTGTGCCACAAGTAGAGAGTGCGCTAGGCGTGAAGGGCAGATATCTCTTGACAAGAATGTAGCATAGTGTGATGCAGTTTAGGAACCACTTTGAAACAGCTGATTTAGAGACAGGGTCCCCTTCTCTACCAGCTGCAAAACAGACGAAAAAATGCTCTCCTCACATCCAGTGTGTGGAGGCTTGCTTCTGCCACCTTAATGGGGTTCTGGAAAAAGGTGGGTAGTTCTATGGACTGGATCACATGGAACTTTGAAATAAACATAGGTGCACATAGTGGGTGAGTGCGCAGGACCACCTTATCCTTGTGAATCGTGATAAATGGGTCTTGAATTGAAAGGGCTTGCATTTCATCAACTGTCCTTATTGATGTGATCGCCACCAAGAAGGCAGTCTTGAAGGTGAGGCTGCTAAATTGAGGGTTTGGGAATGGCATGTAAGGGCATGGCAGATTCCTGGGTAGGGAGACTGACATTGCCATTAGATAGGAGAACCAAGGTTGGCGTGCCCTCATCGGGGCCACGAGAATCATCCCGACAGGTTCTTGGTGCATTTTGTGCACTATCAGGAGAGTCAGAGTGGGGGGTCAAAAGGTCAAATTTTCCTGACCATGTTATCCAGAGACCATTCCCCCTGGAGCAGATCTAAGGGTACGTGGAAATAAGGTACTACGTCCGCCAGAAGATTGAGTTCCCCTGCAACGTGTTGTGACAGGAGAAACATCTTGTGTTTGAGAGTCCATTTTCATATGTTCTGTGACAGTTTGGATAGCCCTGGAGAGTGAGTGTCCCCTTGTTCGTTTAGGTAATACATGGTTGTAGTACTGTCTGTGACTAGGACTGTCTTCCCCTGGAGGTGTGTATGTAATGCCTTCAGGGCCTTGAACACTGCTAGCAGTTCCAACAAGCTTATGTGGTTGGTTGCTACTGGTGGGGACAACACATTGTGTGCCGTCTGATGCGTCTGTGGTGAGAGTGGCTTCTGCTGCGGGGGTGTTAAAGGGTTTTCCCCTGCAGAGGGTTTTCCCTTGACCACTACTGCATAAACTGAACGAGAGCTGCCGAGACAACAACTAGATTGTCCCATTGGCCGCTGGCCTGACACCATTGGCTCGAGAGCCACTATTGCATGGGGCACATGTGCAGACGTGCATGTCGAATTAGGTAAATGCAGGAGGTCATCATTCCCCAACAGTCGCATGGCCTTGCGTACGGTCACCTCGTGACTGGCTACATAGTGAGGGATCTGGAACAGCATGTTTTGAACCCTCTCAGAGGGAAAGACAAGGCCGTCGAATTAGAGCCCCCAGAAACTGTTCAACTTGGCTGAGGTCTAGGCTGGACTTTTTTTCGTTGATCGAGAACCCTAGACTGAAGAGGAGGTCTACTGTGTTATGGTTATTTGTCATCGTTAGGTATGTTCTGTAAGAATCCCCTGTTATTAACCAGTCGTCGAGGTAAGGGTAGACTGGGATGGACTGCATGCGCAAGTGAGCAGCTACTACCGCCAGTACTTTCGTGAACACCTGTGGAGCTGAGGCAATGCCGAAGGGAAGAACCTTTAACTGTGCGTGTCCTCTATAATGAACCTTGGGTACTTTCTGTGCGCTGGCAACATTGAAATATGAAAGTATGCATCTTTCATATCCAATGCTGCCATGCCATCCCCCCTGCACCAGCAGTGGAATTACTTCCTGCAATTTTGATATTCGGAACTTTTGGAGTTTGACATATTGGTTCGCTGGCCAAAAGTCTAACACAGGGAGCATGGTGAGATCCTGTTTGGGTACAAGGAAGTACACAGAATAAATAAATTAATAGTTACTCACCATCGTGACTAAAGTACTCTTAGTCCATAGTCCACTTTCCTCCATACTACATGGTCGTCCCTTGCTAGGGAAGGGAGAAAGAACCCTTAACACCAGAAAAAAAAACATTTCCCCTTTAACTTGAGGCGTGCGGGGGCGCGGTCCTGGGAGCATGTGCTCCCCTGACTTCGCCCACAGTGCCATTCCTCAGTCCCTATTGACACGTCGACAATATTTAACACTGCCTAATGACACCAGTATTAGGGGGGAGGATGGTGGGACGTATGGAGGAAAGGGGACTATGGACTAAGAGTATGTTAGTCACTACGGTGAGTAGATATCAATTACTCATACGTCCCGTTTCCTCCATACTGCATGAGCAATTACAACTAAATTTAGGCCCAGGGTGGAGAGGAGACCCTCCTTAAGAAAAGATTCCTTAGAATCGCCAATCTGAAAGCTGCGTCTGACTTCGAGACGGTGTCCAAATAGTAGTGCTTACAGAAAGCCAAAGGGGTGGCCCGGGTGGCCGCCCTGCTGATGACCGGACACGGCACCTGCCGCTGGAACGCGATGGCTGTGGCCTTGGCTCTCACAGCGTGGACGTTAGCTGAAGTGGTTTGTGCTGCCCTGCATAGGCCTCCTTGATGGCCGAAACCATCCACCTTGCTATAGAATCCTTGGATGCCTGAAAACCAGGCCTTGAACCCCCCCCGCCCGCCTCATCCACCGCCGAAGGTGATGGAAAGCGGAGGCTACCTTAGGTATGAACACTGGGTGTGTTCTCAGGACCACTTTATCCTTGTGAAAAGTAGTATAGGGTTCTGAAGCCACCAGTGCCTGGATCTCGCAGATGAAAGTTTACAGGACTTACAGGAACGCTTGTCATGGTCAACAGGTAAGCACCTATTACATTTGCGATTGGGTGTCTTTCCAGGGGTATTTTCCCTTGCACCACGGACAACATTTAAATGAAGTCCTCTCCATAGCAGAGGTGAATGGCAGCCGGACCAGAAAGGGGAAGAGAAGGGAAAAGGAAATGCATTCTCAAAAAGAATCAATCCAGGGCCCCACTCTCCCTACTGTAAGGGCCTGGCCGGAGGGCAGAGGCCACGCGGTCAACAGACGTCGAACAATGCACCAGTCGCCAAACAGCAGTAGCTGTCTTTTGCGTAGGAGTCCACGAAACAGTCATCGAAGAGAAGAAGTGGAAGATTAGACGACCATCGGTCGTGGGACAAAGTAACAATTGAGCAATATCAACTCTTGCGAGCTCCGCATAAGGCGACCAACTAGTTGGGTGGAAAAAAACAATCTGAGGGAGCTATACGTGAGGGATTTTGGGTACACTACAAGTTACATTAGGGACAGTGTTACAGTCGCTCCCATGTCAACGTCACCTTTCGATCCTTGAAAGAAAGATGCAATACCCTGCGATTACCACTAGATGTTGGACTATATGCACAGCATGTGATTTTAAGCAGATTAACAAGCATCAGAAACTTATTTTCTTTTACAGTCCTTGTCAGGAGGGGTCTCCGTTGACAAAGGAACACTGGCACGCTTCCTGGTTGTGGTCACCAACAGTGAATTAGGAACAGAGTGTTTGCGCATATAAAGTCGGTCCGAAGGAGCAGGCTGTTGGACAAGAATTGATTTAGTAAGCCTGTGGGAGACTACACAAGACTTGTCCTCTTGGTATTCGGTAACCCACCTATTGGTATAGGCCAGTACTACACACGTTGGTAGTGTGACTGAGCAGCCAGGCCTAGCTCAAGAGGGGTAAACGTGAGCTATAGAGCTGTAGCAATAAAATCCGCCAATACAAGTAGTCATGTAACACATACTCAAGGTTTTTGTTATAAATAATTATTTAACAATAGTTTTTAAATAAGCATTCTTTAAAAACGGGCAATATATGCAGCAATCAAATACACTTTAAAATACTTTCCCAGAATCAACACAAAGCAAGTTGATACTCTTTAGAGATGCTTCGTACACACCGTCCTACACCCTGAGGTGACTTCACCAACTAGGACAGTAATGGCATTTATATATGACTTGTACACTTTGTAGATTGAGGTTTGTAGAAAGAAAAGGTTAAAGTAAGGAAAACGGTTAAAAACAGGTTCTCAGAGCATGTGAGCACTTTAAATCTTCCAATGAAGTCTCGATAAAAACCTTTCCCCGCAATAATAGTTAAAAACCCAAGTTATCACATTTGAAAGACAGTAAGTATCAAAGACAACTGGACTAGAAGATTCTGGAGGGAGCCAGGACAGCCAAAGTCAATTGGAGCACAGTCTATGGAGCTGAGGCACTTCTTAGATAGCAAAGTCTAGAGAGTTTGTTGAAGAAAAATCACTGCAGGGTCACAAGCTGTTACACTTGTGAAAAGTAGAACTGGACTCCACTCTAGGCAAGCAGCTACTGCAAGTCTCAACTGAGATGAGCAAAGCTACAGACAATGAGGTAAGTACCCCACGTGAGAACAGTACCTTAGGTTAGAAGAGTGGTCCAGCTGGCTTCTGTCTGGTTGCAGTGGGGCGGATCCTGTGTTCCTGGGCCTCAGTCATGGGGACAAGGAGGAGGGCGTCTTGAGGACTCCTGCACAGCAATTCGGAGGGCTGTGGCAGCTACGGGCTCTTTTCGAATCAGCGTCACTTCACGGTTTCAGTGCTCGGTAAACAGCACCACCGTGAATCTTGGATACCGGTTGGGCTTCCTTCACTACTTGAGTCCTGCACACTGGTGAGGAGACTCGAGCTCTGGATGTCCTGCTTCTGGCGGGTGCTGGGGAGACTCCTGGAGCTATTGGTTGGATCCCAGAGGTTGCACTAGATTACGTATTTCTCGACCCCTGACACTCGGTTCCTGCAGCAAAGAAGTACAGCCAGTCGGGGAAGGTGGACCAGTGGAGTTAGTTGGTCCCACTAACCCAAGCGAAGTCCCTTCCGGAGCTTCTCTTGTCGATTAGAAAAAGGAGTTTCAGCACAGCAGCAGGGCTTCACCGGGCAATTCAAAGGTCAGGAGGATGCAGCAAGCTTCGTTCACGGTTTCGTCGGGTTGTTCTTCCCAGTGGTCGACTGTCTTCAGTCCCAAAACCCTTGCCTTTTAAGCAGGTTTCTCCCATTCATACACAGCCTAGCTGTCACTGGAAGGGCAGCCAGCCAATCAGGACTGGATGCATTCCTAAAGACAAAGGACAGGGTAGTTTTGGGAACCTCGCTCACTTCTTGCCCTTCCAGACAAACTGGAGACAGGCGGGTTTCAGTATTAAAGCCTGCCAAAGCACAAAGGGCTCAAACCTGGCTTGGCTTGCAGAATAAAACCCAAGAGAGACCTCACAAACAGAAAATGGCAACTAAAGAAGACTGGGGCCATTTTGACACAATGGTCACCAAGGAAATGCACAGTCCAAATCAGATCAAAACACACGAGAGTGAGAAAAAGGGCTCACTCATTTCAGAGTTAAAATTAAAAAGTCCTAAAGTCCAGCAAGAGAACCGGGGATCTCTAAGGTTTAAGGGAATTAGCACAGAAATGAGAATTCTCCCTAACACAGGCCTGAACATTATCTCAATGTGTGGTAACTGCCAGCGTCAGTGAGGGTGTGAGTAAAGAATCACTGATGCTTCTTAATAGAATGGAGAAGAGGTATAGACTAACATGCTTTTTCTCTTTGAGGATATCTTCCACAGGTACAGTCTCTTGAGTGAGTATCTTGAAATGATCCACTGCCTTTTTAAGAATATTGTTGAAGAGCAGCTGGTTGTCAATAGGAGAAGTGACTCTGGACTGCACGACAGGCGTGGCATCCACAAAGATGTGGTCAGGATCTGCCCCACAAGTAGGAGTAGTGGCAAAGCCCCCTGATCATCAGTGACATCAAGCCATACGTCTGGGTCTTGGGATGCAGCATCTTGAGAGTCGTCTCCCTGGTCTGGGACAATGTAATTCTTCATCCCTCTGATCATATGGATCATCCTGAAAGATATCCCCTGAAGGATCAGTTTGATGATGTAAAGGAGAGGTAGAGTGGAAAACTGGGGGCTGAAGTCTAGGTGACTTCAAGGGCCTAGGATCTTCACCGAAGGGAGGAGCCCTGTTACGAGTACTCCTATCAAACCTGTCTGAGAAATCATTAAAATGACCTTGTCCATATTTTCCTCAAACCGTGCTCTAGACCAGGTCCCTTGTAGCTGGTGTTTCAGGGAGCGGGAATGCTAACTCAACGTGGACAGAGCCTTTAGGACCTTGTGAGGATTGTGACAGTGGGAAAGAGTTCTGGACATACCCCTGAGGTAAAACAGGGGGAGCCTGGGAGCCAGTAACATGAGAAATAGGCTGAGTAGGTGTTTAATATGACTTTTCCATGTCTTAACAGATGGTGCGTGTTCGGCCTATCTGAAACAGGCGTTGAAGATTTGAGGAGAGAACCTTGGGAAGTCGAAGACTTCCAACCAGGCGCTAAGCACAGACGGTCGAGAACCGGAGGCTTCTCCAGATTGAAGGGTCTGCAGGTGCAGTCTGCTTCTTTGCTAAAGGAAGCCGGGGGGGAGTGTTTAGGGGAGTTTGTGTGCTTTGCCTTGGTGTGAGCATGTGGCATGTGTGCGCCCATCACCAGTTGGTGATATCCCGGTAGCAGTGCGTTCGGCATGCCTAGTGGGGCTGGGGACGGGAATGCGGGAGTCAGCCTACAATGGCTGCTGGATGTTCACTCATTCGATGAGACAGCGCCGGTGAGGGAGTGGGATTCTGTGTGCATGGTGTAGGCCGCCGACCGCTTATTTCGCAGTTCTTCAAGTGCTTTGGGCTTAAAGAGCCGGCAGGCCTTGCAAGGCAGCTCGTCATGGTCACGAGGCAAAAAGTTGTTACACTCCTTGCCAGTGTCCCTCCAAGGAAACTACCTATTACAGGAAGGGCACAATTTAAATGTAGTTCTCTCCATAATGAATGAGAAAAGTAGCAGCCTGACAAAGGGAATATGAAAAGGCATTCTGTGACAGAGGATCTTGAGAAGAAAAGCCCCTCCCACCACTCTCCCTATGGTGAAGGTCAAAGCATGAAGGTGAAGGCTGTAACCAGCCACCGAAGTTGCAATCGTGGAAATTAGCACACGGGAACCTGAAAACAGCCGTCGAAAAACATTGAAAGGGTGCGTTGAAGATGATAAGAATAGTATTCTTTTTGCAACAAAAAAAAAAATCTAGTGACGAGCTCTGCATTAATGCGACCAACAAGTATGGCGGAATAGAAAAATCTGGGGGGCCTCGACGCATGAGGGTCATAGGTACACTACAGGTCACTGTAGGGATAGTGTTGCAGACATGCTTAAATCGGCATCCATTTTCGATCTTCGGGGAAAAAAATGCAATGCTCTGCGATTACCACTAGAAGTCAGACTACATGCACAGCATGTGATTCTAATAACATTCACAAGCATCCGAAATGCAGTCCCTTTACATTGTTCCTACAACATGATCCCCACTGGGAATCCCCTTACAACTGCCCTGCTTTGTACTTTTCTTTCTCTATGTGAATATTTTAATACAGTTTTGTTTATCAAAGGCAGAAGTAGTAAACATGTTTTTCATTTAGTAATAAACAAGCAAGAACTTTCCCTCACTTTGGTTTCAGAGATCAAAATAGTATTCTGATCTTCTGATAAGATTGTAGGACAAATCCAGGGAATTCACCCCTTTCAACTAAGAGGGAACCACCCCCATGTGAGACTAGGGCCATGAGCCTTCTATGAAAAACCATCCCCAGGGGCTAGGCCACGCAGGATCTGACTGCCCCCCCCCGCAACCTCTCCTTAGAGGACAAGGACTCCCATTTGACGAAAGTTATAACATCTCCCTAAGCCGCAATGTCCCCTGTATTGTCGGCATACAAGAGAGCAGATGATAGTATTAATGTAAAGGGGCACTCACACAGGCTTGGCTGTTGACCGCTCCTTAAAGAAGAAGCCCCAGGACCAATGAGAAAGTGTCACTCAATTTAGAGATAGACATAACGGGCAAAGCCCTAACCAGGATGGAGTGCTCTAGATTTCTGAAGTGGTAGTATTTTACTACTGATTTTTTTTAAAGTTTGTAGTATAATATTTTTTTAGGGAGTAAAAATGTAAGTAATTCCAAATAGGACTATTTTATAAATGAGAAAAAATATGTTTAAACAGGAATAAATATTTTGTCGCACCTAGTTATCCATATACATTAAAAGATGCAGGTTTACTTCTGATCTGGCAGTGATGGTAGTTTCTTCCTCTGGTACTACGTGTACTTCTGGTCCAAACATTCATGGAGCTGTGTGAGTGAAAGCAGGGGCACAATGTTCTAAGTGTCTGTTTCCTATTTTTGTTGAGAGTATTTTTAATCCCCATTTTAAGTTTTAGGCAGTAAAAGTGACTAATACAACCCTTAGCTGTAGGGCTGCAAGGGAGAGCGGAGCAGAGGTAAATCCAGGCAAACCGAAGGAAGCTGGAGCAGATGTTACTGATACAGTGCAGAGCTGACTGCCTGGAGGCAGTACCTCTACGGCTATGTGGTAGACTAAGAGCCCTTGCACCACTGCCAAGCCGCAGCTCCAAGGTCTCTTTCAGCGAGAGACCAAACCGTGACCAACGCGGGAGACTAGTGTGCCGGAGAGAAGGCAGCCGCGGAGAAGGCAGCTGCAACAGGGTGCAAGGAACCAGCGTCCAGAGCAAGAAGGTGCAGCCACAGACGGACCGACCACCTCACCGGGAGGAGATTGGGAATAGCAGGTACATGGTATAAAATAAGGAGGGGGGAGGAGGTGCATTGAGCCCCGTGGACAATGCGAGTGACTTTGATAAACAAAGCCATTCAAGTAGCTCACGTCCACGGGGGCCTAAGAAGAGAAAAGAAACTCCAACAAAAGGGTTCAAGAATCTCAAACAGAAAATGGGATTACTAGGAAAGAAATTAATCCCAAAAAGGGGCTGGATGAGAAACCTATGCCCGAGAAGGGGAAAAAGTGAAGACGAGAAAAAGTCCTGAAAATGTGAAAACCATAATTTTCCTCAAGTCGACACAAACCAGGGTGGCACAAATCCTGGATCAGACAGACGGCCTAAGCCACATACTGTGGTGAGAGAACCAGAATTGGTCACCTGAATGTGAATCCACAGGTCTATATGTAGAACCGCCAAAAGTTATCCCATTCAGGGAACAGAACAGACACGAAAGGCTGAGCCAAAGCAAGCCTTTGAACAATTGAAGTATATTTCGAACTAAGTCCCACATGCAGGAAGTAAAGTTCTGAAGTTTGCACAGACTTCTGCAGGGGGTGGGGGAGCACCAGACATTTTCCATTTCACTAAGAGGAAATCTTAAGGAACTTTATGGTTTGTTGAGACCAACAGGAAGACAGGTCTGAGAAACATTTCTATTTTCTTGTTTGCATAAAATCGTTTGCAATTCATGGGAACTGGGAAATCAACAGAAAACACTTGCAAACAGAGGGGGGCAATTTCCAGAGACATTGGTTAAAAGGGGGTCAAACAACAGCCAACGAGAAGAAAGCTTATCTAAATTTCTTGTTTGTTTAATAGTGTTGGGGTCAGGTAGATTGCTTAGTTTTGAACAGAAAGTGTATGTACGACGTCCTGACGAGCATTTTATTTTGATTAGACAGGGCATTTCTCCCATAGCAATAGGGCTAGGTGAGGGACTTTCTTTTACTTTATTAAACTTTGAGGTGTTCCTCAAACATGTCTAATTGCCTGTTTCCTTTCTCAAATCCAGCACAATTGTCAATAGCAAACAGTTCACCAGGTTGAAAAGTCAAGTTTCAACTTTGCGATTGAAGATAATGGGGGGAGGGGTTGAGGGAGACAAAATGAAAAATTAAAGGCAAACGTAATGTGCAGAAAGTCGCAGATTGAATACATTTCACAAACATAAATGCCTCACCTTATTCAATTTACTGTCTTCCACAACCTCTTTTGATATTTCTTGGATTATCTCTGGACACAGCACCAGGAGAATGATTTGAAGTGGCCAAACTGCTACTTTCCGTTTTGTGCTCTCAGCAAAGGCATCCACAGCATCAAATAACTTTTCTGCACAATCTTTACAAAGGAAGCAGAAAAGAAAAAGTAGGTACTTTATTCTTCATTTATTGTACATTTGTGAGGGGGAGAGATGGGTAAATCCTAGGAGTTCCATAGAGGGAAGTGCCAAGAAGACAGATGTGTACAACAGTAAGTGCCAGGCAGACATTGCTTGGTACAGAGTAATGACATGCCATTAATAAGTGCAGGCCTGTGAAAACACAAGCCAGCGGGTGCCTGAAGACAAGTGCTGGGATGGGATGGTGGGGAAAGATGCAGGCGATTGGGCGGAAGGCCGCATTCCAGAAGAAGACAAGGTCCCAGGCCAGCAAACTCAGCGACTGTGGGGTATTAGCAAGGAAGAGCGAGGGGAAGTAGGTGGGGAAGTAGGTGGTGAAGAGGAAAGTCTTGAAGAGCTTGCGGAATTTGAGGAGACCTGGCTCAAGATGGAGGGCAGCAAGGGGTAGGCTGTTTCAGAGGAGGGAGCCAGCCGAGGAGCGAGATCTGCTACCAGCGTGCTGCTTAGAAAAGTGCCCGACATGCAGAGAGTTGGAGCAGGAGCAGCGTGAGGATCTGGAAGGAAAGTATTTGGTGAGCGCAAATAGTAGATAGATTAACAAGTTGCTCTCTCACCTGGTAACGTTCTTTCGATGGGATGGTCCGACGACGTATTCCATATGTATGACATGTAATCACCACAGCTGTGCTGCTTCGGAAAATCTTCGGCGTCTGCGTCCTGCGTCTGACGTCGATACACCGCCCTCGAGGACCTCCTCCGACGGCACTGGATGTTATAAGTAGGATGCACGAAGCCCGTAGCCTAACGTGTGGCACCAGTCTTCTGCCAGTCTGACACACAAAGCCTTGCGGAAACGTAAGATGCAATCACATCAATTCTGTAGCAGGGAAGGCAGGGAGGGAGCGATATGGAATACGTCGTCGGACCATCCCATCGAAAGAACGTTACCAGGTAAGAGAGTAACTTGTTCTTCGAGGGGATTGGGTTCTCCGACGTATTCCATATCTATAACAGACTCCCAAAGCAGTACCAATGCAAGGAGGTGGGAAAAGAATTTAGAAAACAGAAATTTAGAATGCCCAATCAAATTGCGGAGTAAAGGACCGCCTTGCCAAAGGCCAGATCCTGCCCACGGATGGAATCGAGGGAGTAGTGACGTACAAAGGTATGTACCGAAGCCCAGGTGGCTGCATCACAGATGTTAAGAATAGGAACACCCCTATGTAGGGCAGTAGAGGCAGCCATACCCCTGGTAGAATGGGCCCACAAGCCGACCAGTGGGTCCTTACCCGCCAAGCGTTAACACTCAGAGATAGCCAAAACAATCCAGCAAGACAAAGTCTGTTTCGTCACAGCTTGTCCCAAACGCTTTTCAGCATAACCAATGAAGAGTTGATCGTCCACTCTGACCCGGGACATGCGTGAAATATAAAAGCTTAACGCTCTCCTAGGATCAAGCCTATGGAGCCTCTCCTCTTCCTTACCAGGATGTGGAGGAGGATAAAACGCCGGAAGAACAAACTTCTGGCCTAAATGAAATTCCGACACCACCTTCGGAAGAAAGGAAGGACGAGCTCTAAGGACAACCTTGTCCTTATGAAACACAGTGCAAAAGGATCCACATTCTTAACCCTGCACCAGTCGCAGAATTT
This sequence comes from Ambystoma mexicanum, assembly GCF_040938575.1. Taxonomy (NCBI): domain Eukaryota; kingdom Metazoa; phylum Chordata; class Amphibia; order Caudata; family Ambystomatidae; genus Ambystoma; species Ambystoma mexicanum. The sequence continues at coordinate 273,629,774 of NC_090931.1, read as the reverse complement.
ATGCCAAAGGCAACGGTACATAGACTTTGTTGCGGGTATGCGTGGGCCGAGAGCAACACCTCCATCACGTCATCAGGGAGTTCCCAATCCTTATACCTCAACCTTTCAGAAACCAAGCGTGAAGGTTGAGGGATCTGACCTCTGGATGGAGAACCTGACCCCCCCTCCTGTGAGAGCAGATCGTCTCGGCAGGGAAGACGACGTGGAGGGCAGATGGACAAGTCGAGAAGGTCCGAGTACCACGTCCTCCGGGCCCATGCCAGAGCAATGAGGATCATCCGGGACCCGAACCTCCGTAACCTCTGCAGTACTTGCGGGATGACGGGGACTGGAGGAACCGCATACAGCAGTGGGAATGACCAATCCACCACAAACGCGTCTCCTAAGGCTCCTTTTGGAGGAAATTCCCGCAAGCAGAACCTCTCGCACTTCCGACTGACACTGGAGGCAAAGAGATTAACTTGAGGGGTCCCCCAAAGGGCGAAGATCGCCAGGAGAATCTCCTGAGACAACTCCCACTCGTGAGAGATTGCACTCTGCCTGCTCAGAGCGTCCGCCGTCTCGTTTTTGTCTCCGACCAGATGAACTGCCGAGATCGAAACTTCCTGCTGGATTGCCCAGAACCAGAGCTACATCACCTCCCTGCACAGAGGAAGTGACCCTGCCCCCCCCTTTTGTTGAGGTAGTGCATGGCCACCGTGTTGTCCGTCAGGATCAGGACATTCTTCCCACAGTCGGCAGAAAAGCCTTCAGGGGTAGCCTGACGGCCCTCAGCTCCAACAGATTGATATGGAGTCTGGACTCCGACGGAGACCAACGACCGCTGACTGTCAACTCGTTGGCATGAGCTCCCCATCCCGTGAGGGATGTGTCCGTCACGATTGTTAGGCAGAAACCTGTGCAGTTCCCTCTGGGACAACTGCAAAAGATTTAGGACTACAGGTGTTTGGCAGTAAACCCACTTGGTAGCAGTCCGTGCCACACAGATTTAATTGGTAGCTGTAGCTGAGCAGTCAGACTTCCCTCAAGAAGAGTTAGGCAGTATACAGAGTATTCACAATAGGTCAAGAGAACACAGTAGGACAAGTAAACACTGACCAGGGCTTGGTGTAAAAGAGATATAATTATTTATTTTAAAACCACATCTAGAAAAACACACAGGCCCAAATATTAAGCAATTCAAAAACACGGTCACTAAAAGATATACACTCCCTTAAAAGAATAATTAGACAAGTCTTAAGTAAAGCCCCACTTATTTTCAGACAGCGGTGAGCGCTTAACGTAGATGGCACTATAATAGTTCATTTTAAAAAGGGAGAGAAGAGTAGAGAACAAGTTGAAACAGATCCCAACACTTTTATCAGAACATAACAAGAGAGGAAGGCAAAGTAAAACTGTGAGGTTCGAGTTCAAGAGGCCGGATCCACTTTCAGAAGATCCAAACGAAATGTGTCCAGGGTCACACGGTTGCAGTGCACAAAAAGTCTTGTAAAGGTTCAAAAAGGAGTTGGACCAAAGAAAAGGACCAGTTAGAGGGTCAAGGCGGCCAGCCCAGAAGGTTAAGGGGTTATTATTACCTTGTAGCAATCTTTAGAAAGGGAGGCCTGACAGGCATGGTACCTTAAAGTGGTGAGAACGCTCCAGCGGGGGCAGTTGTTCCTGGCAGCGGGTGCAAGTCGGTGCTTCGTCCGGGGGAAGAGAGGATCTCGTCGTGGAGGAAGACAGGAGTCCGTTGCACTGCCAGGGAAGAAACCAGCCGCAGAGTTTCTCAGGTACAAGGAGCGGTTCGGTGATTCGTGGTTCAGTGGTGAGTGGCTATCCGGCTGCCGGGGTGCTTGGCACGGGCAGTTCGACCACAAACCGGGCTGGGGTGCGAAGGAAGAAAGGTAAACTGGTTGTGCCCACCAGTCAGGGGAAGAAGCCTCTCCAGCCGGGAGATCTTCTCTGTCGTCGGGAAGTGGTGAGTCGGTTCTGCAGGGCTCCACCGGTGGTGTCATCGTGGTAGGTCGGCTCAGCTTCTCCCTCGTCGGATTCTCAGGTCCTGTGTCGACTTCCAAAGTCCCAGTCCCCAAAGCCCTGCTTTTATGCAGAAAACCCCCATTCACTCAGCCTAGCTGTCAATCAAACATGCTAAGTGGTGAACCGGCCGGCTCACCACTTGGGCCAATCACACAAGAGTGCGACCTGAGTTACCAAGGTAACTCGGTCCAGGGTGCCTAAACCCCCTCCCATACCCCCTGTGGTACCCAGACAGAGTGGCACCACTTTTGGAGGCTTCTGTGGAGAAGCCCGCCAAAAAGTGGAACAAAGGGCTCGACTTGGGTTGGAGTCACAGAAGAGAACACAAACACCATTTTAGAATCGAGTCTTGGCAGAAAATACCAAACGGAGAATTAATATTAATTAAATAAACCGGCGGTATGTTCGAGGCTACCGTAAATAATTAAATAAAGATAGTAGCCTAAAACAATGGGAAATCCCATAGGAAAATATTCGCGGTTGAATATAAAAAGTAGTATCCACTGCCACCAGCCAAAACTCGATCAGGGGGGACGGAGACGTGCCCCCTCGACTAACAGACCCTGGGGCAATCGAATTGCCCCGACCAGTACGTCCACAATATGATGGTTTGTACTGGTTTCTGTTAATAATTTGGCACTAGTAAACCCAATGGTGACTTTACATGCCCTGGGAGACAGTCAGTCCCAGGGTATGGAGTCTATGGTGGGGTGTCACTATGACACCCCTGTGTTACTGCACAGAGGGTGCTGTGTAACACGCATAGGAAAAACACATGAGACCCCATGGAGTAAAGGACCCCATAGCCCATAAAACACATTACCAGTCAAAGGAATACCATAAATCATGTCCAAGAGTGGGAGAAAAAGAGTCTCGCTCTTGGCAGGAGGAAAAAACAAACTCCAGAAATCCAGCAAAGCTGCTGGGGGACTCACTAGGTTAGGAAATTCAGCCTAAAGAGAGAATTCTCCCTAACAACGATCATCACCTCCGGCCAGGGTAGCCAAAATGGAGTCCCCTTTATCAGATTGTCTTCGACGTCCCACCACAGAAGGTCCTGGGCGACCGAGGACGGCACCTGAACAGGGTCCGACAACCTGCCGGAGGACTGAGACCACTGGAGCTTGAGTGCCCATTGCAAAGATCTCATCCGCAACCTGGCCTCTGGCACCAGAAGAATGCAGGATGCCATGAGGCCGAGCAATCTCAAGAACTCGAACGCTGGGCAAGCTGAAACTTGTGCACCATCTGCTGAATGTGATGAGCCCTCACCTGGGGAGGAAAACACTGCCCCAGGGACGTGTCGAGCACAGCTCCGATGTACTGGAGCCTCTGAGTTGGTGTCAAATGGGACTTCTTTAAGTTGAGGGAGAAGCCCAGCTTGTGGAGGGAGTGGCAGGTGACTGACAGATGATCCAGGACTTGCTCGGGAGAGCGCGCCCTGATCAACCAATCGTCCAAGTAGGGGTAGACGTGAATCCCCCATTCCTGATGTGCGCTGCCACCACTACCATGAGCTTGGTGAAGACCCTCGGGCGGAGGTCAATCCGAACGGCAGGACCCGAAACTGAAAGTGCGAGTCGCCAACCACGAACCTCAGGTACTTCTTGTGCTTTGGATTTATCGGCACATGAAAATAAGCGTCCTTGAGGTCGAGAGACACCAACCAGTCCTGAAGTTGAAGGGCCTGGAGGACTTGAGAGAGAGTAACCATCTTGAACTTGTCCTTCCTGAGGAGTTTGTTCAAACGGCGCAAGTCCATGATGGGTCTAAAACCTCCGTCTTTCTTAGAAATAAAAAAAATAAGGGGAATACCATCCCTTGTTCCTCTCCGCTACAGGCACCAGTTCTATGGTGCCTTTCTCCAACAGGGATTGAATTTCCTGCGCAAGGAGCGGATCCGGACTCTTCAAAGAGATATTCCCCAGTGGATTGACTTGAGGCCTCTGCCGGAAAGGAAGACAGTAGCCATGGGTTATGATCTCCAGAACCCACACATCTGAAGTAATGGCGCGCCACTCTAAGATGCTGCGACAGCCTTCCCCCAACTGGCGAACCATGGGACATGGCCTCATGACTGAGCTGAAGCGGCTGCGGCGTTGCCTGAGGGCAAAGAGGCAACAGCCCGAGCGGCCTTGGCACCTCAAATACCTTGTTTTCCACCTCTGGCACTCCTACGGTGGCCCCTTTGAATTGCAGCTCCTCTCGCTTTACCAAAGGATGAGTAATAACGAAAGAAACCTCCCCTCCATTGCTGTCCCCAAGGACAAAAAGGCGGAGGTTGCCGAACTGCAGCGCCCAACGACTTCGCTGCAGCTTTGGAAGTCTGCAACCTCAAGGCTCTCGCCAGCCTTGCTGCCAAAAAGATGATCCCTGTCAAAGGGCATGTTGAGGAGCCGGGCCAGCACATCAGGAGCAAACCCCGACTTCCACAACCACGCAAACCTGCGTATCACGGTGCTCGCCGCCATTGACCGGCTGACGCAATCTGCCATGTCCAAACCCGACTGAACGGCCTCACACATGGCATCCTTGCCATCCTGAACCATGGCAAGGAAACCATCCTGTTCGTCCCCTTCGGGAATATGTTCAGCCGCTACGGAAACAGTTCCACAGAGTGCGTGAAACGTGACAAGGCACATACGGAGTTGGCCGCCTGAAGCGCCATACCCCCTGACGAAAACACTTTCTTCGCCCAGCCGTCAAAACGCTTGTCGTCCCTATCAGGAGGGATGGTAAGATACGACGCCTGCTTTGCCTGGGCCGTAGCCGCCTGCACCACCAAACTCTCTGAGTGGGATGCTTGGTCAAGTAGCAGGGGTCGCTACTGGCTGGGCGGTATTTTCACAGCAAACACTTGCCCACTGCCGGGAGACTCTCCGGAGCAGTCCAAGCCACCACCACCCTCCTCTGTAGAGCCAAGGAATGGCAGTACCGGGTCAGTTGGTGGACCTTGATCGAGGATATCCCTAAGGTCATCTCCTGGGGGAGCAGACCATCCCAAGTACTCGGTGACCCTAGACATAAGGCGCCGGTACGAGGCGTCGGCATGAGTGCCAGGCGCAGGTCTACAAAACTCCACCTCTGGAGAGGTGTCCAGCCCACTGGCATCGTGCAGGGACTGCCGCAGGTCCTCAATCTGGCTATGGCCCCAGAGAATCTCGTCTGGCACCGTATCAGGAACCATGCCATCATCAGAGCCCTCATCCACCTCTGAAATAAACTCAAGATGGCGGTAAGAAGGCACAGAATGTGGACCAAAGCCATGCTTGACCTTGGCCAGAGCCTTTCTAGGGGGTTCCATCGAGCCCCGGGGTACCCCCGTCAAAACAGCCTCGAAGGTGTCGAGTGAATCGGCCTCGACGCCGAACGCGGCGTCGACACATGCCTCGAGGCCGGAGCCCCAAGCGTGTCCCTCGACAGCCTGGGCGCCGATGGGGTTGACTACTTCTTTGGAGGCGGGGCCTTGAAAGAGTCCGTCGACGACCTCGGCGCCACCAGCGTCGACGTCTTCCTCGAAGACACCACAGGTGCACACGGTCTCGAGCACGTCGAGGACCGGGACCTGGACCGGGCATGACGAGAACGATTCCCCTTGTCCGAGTGGGACCTCTCCCGCAAATCGTGCTGACCACCCGAGCCCGAAGGCGTGCGAGCAGCGTCTCTCGACTGACCCCACTCGGAGGCGCGGATGGACCAGTGCCCTGCGATTCGAGAATCGCTAACATTTTCTTCCCGAAGGAAGCCCATTCCTCCGGCGTCGCATGCTTGGTGGGATAAGCGACCAGCCGACGGGCGGAGTTCTCGGTTGAGGACAGGGAAGGCAACTGATGACGGCGCTTCCAGGAGTGCCTCGAAGAGGCAGAGGAGTGGCTGGACCGACTCTGGAACCGAGACCCAATGGACTTCCGACGACAATGCAGAGTCGCACCTCGAATCGTCCGTCGAAAGCCCCGCACACCTCGACTTCCGTGACTTGGACACCTTACCTACCGACAACTACTTCTTGCGCTCTGCAAGGCTTTGGACGTGAGCGACTGGCAGTCGACACAGTCATCCGTGTCATGGGCCTCCCGGAGGTACCAGAGGCAGGCGTTGTGCAAGTCCGTCACCGACATCTTGGACCCACAGTCCCCGCACTTCTTAAAGCCCAGACATGGGGTGGAAGACGAGGTAGACATCTTCACGAAGAATATACTTCACAATATGAACAGGTTTGAAGAACCGAGAAAGAACAAACTCCAAAGAGTCGAGGCGCGCCGAGATCTCCGAAGCAAACACGTTCGCAGAAAAAACGGAACCGAGGCTACGGGCATTGTGCGTCCTACTTAGAACATCGAGTGACGTCAGCCGTCTGAGGAGGTCCTCGAGGGCGGCATATCGACGTCATCGACGCAGGACGCAGACGCCGAAGATTTTCCAAAGCAGCACAGCTGTGGTGATTACATGTCATAGATATAAAATACGTCGGAGGACCCAGTCCCCTCGAATGGTCCTCGACCCCCAGACAGCCTTATGTATGATGCAGAGGGATTTAAATTTGATCCTTGCAGCAAGTGGGAGCCAGTGGAGGGATTTTAGGGCTGGGAAGATACGGTCCCTACGCTTGAGGCAAAGGATAAGTGTTGCAGCCAGTGCTTTAAGTGGGCCAGGCCCCGGCAGTCTCCAAAAAGTGGGACTGAGCCAGGGCCCTGCCGGGACGCCCCAGTCCCACCAGGCCACAGCGTGACAATATCCCGTCACGGCCGCTGCCACGACAGGAGATGCGCCCACCATAATCAAGTCAGGCGGTCTTGTAACTTCCTCATGGGACCCCTCACGTGTCTTACAAACTCCTCACTTTCTTGCCTGTGCTTCTTTGAAAATATTTGTGTCCCTAGAGGGTATTAACCCTTTGTCCATTCCATGCCGCAGCACTTGAGCACATTGTTCTTTAAAGAGCCCAAACTTCATTAATTTCAGCAAACGCACACAGGTTAAAGCGCGTGTGGCTGCACGCCTTGAGCCATGAAGGTAAACTAAGGAGCACATTAACGCTGCCCTCGGACCTCCACACCGCAATATGGGCTAAGCATCGGAGGCGGACAGTCCCTGATAATGTGCCCGTTCACTTCCAATGTAAAATACTCTGGGAATATCTCAAATGTTGATGCATCTGGGAACAGGGTATTTTCTGGGGGAAGTCTCCCCCGCATCAGATCACATATAGTCTGGATAAATGTAGAAATGTGTTCAGACAAATCGTCTGCTGTGTCTGTGGCACAGCTCACGGCTGCAAGAAACATGAAACACTGACGAATTCCATCTGTGTCACTGTAGTGCATCACATGTCTGGCCTGGCACACGCGATGCCTGGCTAATTCCAGAGAATTTTCCTTTGGTTCCAAGCCTGCAAAGTTTCTCTGGTCTCATGGACACACAAGGGAACAGTCTAAATGACCTGCTGACCCACAGAGCTGTGGCTGTTAAAAAAAGCCCTACAATTACTAACATTAAGCGTTCCACTGGTAAATGCTGAATACATATATACAAGCCAAAACTGTTATGATGCAACATCAACAAAAATATACATTCATGCCTTGACCGTCACAGGTTTTTATTGTTAAGGGTCCAATAAATAATGAGCTTGAGCTTTAAGGTGTTATACTTTAAGGAATGTAGCAAGCAGACTTAGTTATGTAGGCCAGACCATTATTTTACATGTTGATCTTAAGGCCACGCCCATCATGTAAGCCATGCCCCGAAATGTGCCCACTTCGCCCCCCCCCCCAATTTCTTACCACACTTAAATCACCGGTTGCAACCCTATTCTAGACATGAGGCATGGGGCAGAGAGAGGAAGAAGGAAGAGTAAGGAAGAGGCTGTTGCATTAGTCAAGCCTGGAGTGTACCAGAGCTCTAGAGACGTTGAGCTTTCCGGGAAAAAGTGAGGAAAGAAAGGATACCTCTGAGGAGGTAGAGATGAAAATGGGTCTCCTTGGAAAGGTCCAAGATGTGAAGGAGGAAAGAGGGGTTGAAGATGACTCCAAAGTTTCTGGGTTCAGATGGGAGGAGAAGGTGGACAGCCCATAGAGGGTGGCCAGAGTGAAGGGAGGAAAGATGGAGTGCGAGTCCCAGTGGGAAGGATCTTAGTCTTGCTGGCATTGAGGCAGAGATCATTGGAGGCGCACCAGGATTGGACAGCAGATACAGTAGGGAATTGTGGGGGAATAAGGGGGAGCATCAGAGGGAAGTTTGAAGAAGAGTTGGGAGTCATCTGCATAACACTAGAAGTGAGGGGAGAAAGTGGAGATGAGGTGTGCAAGGGAAGCGAGACAGACGTTAAAGAGCCAGGGTGAGACATTAGAGCCCTGGGTATCGCCACGGGTGGAGATGGAGGTAGAAGAGGCGAACATGCCCATGATAAACTGGGAGGGGCAATCAGTGAGGAAGGAGGTCGGTCAGTCCAGCGCCCGCTCCGAGATACCCAGGGTATTGTGGCGCCATTTTATGAGGATGGAATGGTTGACCATATGAAATGTGGAAGAACAATCAAGTGGAATGAAGATAGTGGGCGACTGTGTCGGGATGCAAGCAGTTCTTCACTGGTGTTCATAAGAGCAGTTTCCGTGCCACTGGATGCTCGGAATCCAGGTTGATGGGTCGTATAGGCAACCAAAAAGCGCAAAGAGAGGAAGAGAAATGGGGCAGTAGTTGGCCAGACACCAGGGATCAGCAGAAGGTTTTTTCATGAGGAGGGTGCACAAGAGTGCTTGAGAGAAGAGGGGGAAAGACCCAGTAGCAAGAGAGTGATTGCAGAAATCAGCAAGTGTGGGGCAAGGGAGCCAATGTTGTCCTTAACAGCTCTGGAAGAACAGGAGACCACCTATTTGGAGGAGACCTTCATAGAGTGGACAACCCTAGTGACCTTGTCAAGTGTGGTGTGGTAGGGGAAAAGGAGGAGGGGAGAAAGGCTGAGGGAGGTTGGGAGGCCAGGGGTCGCAGGGGGATGGGGGAGGAAGAAAGTGCTCAGGATCCTGAGCTTTTGCAGTGAAGTGGGTGCCCAGTGCAGTGCAAAGGGCCCGAGAGCAAAGAGGTGAGGTGAAGACAGCAGAAGGATTGGCTAGTTGCTTGCAGATTTCAAAGAGTTCAGCCGTGCTGTTAGATGCTCCAGAGACACAGGCCTGGATGTGGGCCCTCTTCTTAGAGCGAATCAGAGGCGTTGCTGGGGGGGGCTAAGGGGGATATAGCCCCTGGTCTTTTGGTTGTAGCCCCAGATAGAATCTCAGGAGCTACAACCAAAAGGCTAGTTAGTCCCGACATTAGCGTAGCCCTGGGTCTTTTCCACACCTAGCCACACCCCTGTAGCGAATGGTGAGACAGTATTGCCTTTGGAGAAGGCGACAGGCCAGTTTGTCAGAGGATGAGCCAGTGGTCTGCCACTTCCGTTCTGCAGCTCTGCATTTGAGCTTTAGGCCTGCTGGTTCAGAGTCGTACCAAGTGTTAGGCATGGTGGCGTGTTTCGAGCAGATCCTCATGAATGGGGAAAGAATGGCAAGAGTGTTAGAGATGGCGAGATGAAGGTTGCTGAGAGCAGTCGAAGGTAGAGTATGTAGTGGGAGGAGAGGGTGGGACGAAGGTGGATGCGAAGGCAGCAACAGACACTCATTTCATCGGGTGGTTGACTGAATGAAATTGGCAGGGCTGGCGAAGGTGCAGTCAGAGGGTTGAGAGGGCTCAGATGGAAGGAGTGAGTGGTTGGACTAGGAGAGAGGAGTGGTGAGTGAGGCAGAGAGTGAAAGATCTGTGTGGATAAAGGCATCCAGAGTGTGTCCAGCCGAGTGGGTAGGACCAGAGGAGAGAATGGAGAGTGAGAATGCAGAGATCACGGAAGAGAGTGGACGCTGTACATGAGGAGTCAAGATGTATGTTGAAGTCACCCAGCAGGAGTTTAGCAGAAGATGTCAGCAGAGAGGTCAGCCCATTCAGAGGAACAGGGTGCTGGAGCCAAGTGGCCTATAGATAATAGCAATGGTCAGGGAGGAGGTAGGATAGATGACAGCTTGCAGACCAGGCTCTTGAAGTAAGGCTGGGTGTGGACGAGGGAGGAAGGGACACAGTCAGGGAAGGTAAGGGCAACCCCACCGCCGGAACGGTTAGGGCAAGGCTTAGAGATGATCTTGTAGCAATCAGGGAGAAGGGAGTCAAAAGCAGTGACCGAGTGTTTGATAGAGCGAGCATTGAGCATAGCATGGCTAGATGAAGCAGGTCTCTGCCTTTAAAGGTTTTCCAAGGTAGGGTGCAGGGGCATGGTACACGAGTCGGGAGAGGGGAGGAAGGAGTAGCATGTGCAGGAAGGAGGTTGATGAGGGACAGCAGGCACCGGTCAAAGAGGAGGTGGTTGGGTTGAGGACCATGAGCCATGATGGTGCCATTGCGATAGACATTAATGGATGATGAGAAGCCTGCCAAAAATACTTCCCATCTGGTGCCACCATTAAGGGGCGAGTATAGGAGAGTAGAGATAATATGAGGGGTCCAGAGATCTGGTGAGGGGTCAGAAAAGAGGAGATCAGTGACTGACTGGAAGTTGTGACGACGTAGGTGTCTGCAATGGGTAGACCAGGGTTGGTAGACAGGAAGTATTTTTTAAACATTTTCCTTCCAGACTTCCTGAGAGAAGGAGGATAGGTGATAGTAAGGCAGTTAGAATAGATAGGCGAGATAGTGAGTGCCATGGGTGGAAAGATGAGGATGGAGGATAGAAGGAGATACTGCATGGTACGAGCACAAATTTACCAGGCGGCCGAGTAGCCAAAAAGGGAGAGAGCAAACAGATGCAGTAGAACAGTTGGGTACAATTTGTGGGTGTACAGTTGTTACACACCTAGGTTCGAAAACACCCAAACAGCAACAAATGAAGCAGAAGTAAGTAATGGAGGGTATGAATAGGCAAACAGCAGAAACATTTCTTTAACACAGCTCGATTCAACATTGGTGATTTAGTGAAAGGACATCTGGTAGTTGGGTAACTCAAAGGTGATCTGCAGTGGGAGGGCAAGGCTCCCAGAGTCACAAGTTCTTGGGGTAGCCAGCTGCATACTGGGGAACTGGTCCATGATGAGAGGAGCGGCACGGGATGAGAAGAGACCCCCCCCTCCAAACCCTCCACGGCCCGGACAGGCTGAGACAGGGGACTTTGTTGCGGTCTTGGTGGCGGGGGTCTGGCTCTTCGTCTGCCGGCTCCCGATAGGGCCAAATGAAGGATACAAAGAACAATCAGATCAAGGGCAGGCTAGAGAACACTTCAGTGGTCAGGGTAGGCAGGCAGTCATCTTCGAAGTTGCTGGTCAAGGCACTGTATGGGCAGTGGGGCCAAACAAGATTATTAACAGGCCTCAAGCCCAGAAAGATGAAGGAGCGCTCTCCTGCAATTAAGCAAAGCCCAGCACGGCATGCAAAGCAGAAACTGCGTGCTTCATCGTGCACGAGGCAGAAACAAAAAATGGTACCACTAGCCCTGCGGTGTGCGCCCTGCATGTACACAACTTCAAGCACATTCAACCATCCCACTCCTTCTTACTCCCGACATACTAAGAATTGTGCAGCTGTTAGCCTTGCTTGCCCATTATGAGTAGCCTCATGTCCCTCCCAAGACATTTTGGATTAGTTTAAAATTCTGAGCTCCAGCACTTGAAATGAGAGGCTGGTTGCTTGGTTTAGAAACAAATTGTACCCAAAACTATTTAAACCTCATCCAGCCTGGTCCTATGTCATTTTGTGACCTACTTCTAGGAGTGACCTTACACAAAAAATGATATCCTAATATTTGACAAGATTCATTTGTTTTGCCCATTCCGAGATGAGCGTTTGGAAATATTTTGTTATTGATGCTTTCCCTCCATAGACAAAGGGGACAACCAACGTTTTGCTATAGTTCTGAACCGGTTCTCAATTTGAGGCCAGTGATGCCTTTTGACTTGACCGACCTCGCTTAGCTCATCTGTTTTGGAAACCCTGATCAGTCCCTGTGGCCATCAGTGCAGGGGAACTCTGTTCTGCAAAGTAAAATTACTGTTTTCCCTGCTCACATCTCCTATGAAGTGCGGTAGGGACTATTTGGGCCCATGTAGCTTTATTTGTAACCTTCTGCTTACAAACAGGATGTGCCCAGTATGGGCTAGCAGCAGCAGATACTTTTCTTTTTCTTCTATTATTGCTGGGTGCACTTTTGCAATTTACAGCATAATGTAATTTAGAGTACAATATACTCTGAAACGGCTCTGCAACAAGATTTGCCTGTCCTTTTGTCCATTTTGTGTTTTGGTTTTCTTCCTGCTGGGTTTTCCATATATGGTAAGCCCTTTCACAGGGAAAGCTTCAGCTTTCGTGGGTAAAGTGTGTGTGGTGTGTGTGGTAGGCCCATCTGGGTCCCAGTGCCCACACATGCAAAATTGTGTCTTTTGCTCGTCAGATGTGCTTGTCAGAGGCTGTCCTGGATTGGACATACAGTTTGAATGGGGCAGATGCGTAACATTGGTGGTCTGGGGGAACTCCAGTTCAAATCCCGGATAAAGGGGGGGGGGGACTCCTGCAGCCATTTAACATATCATGTGAGCCAAGACCCCCACGAACAGTAGCATTCTGCTGAAGACCCGGCGTTCACTGTTGGGAGCCAGCCGGTAGCACTTTTATCAACCATCGCGGCAAAGCCCTGCTCCTCTGCTGATCTCCAGAAGGCCTACATTGTTGCGGGAACCGGTGGGAACAACCAGTCTCCATTCCTGCTTGAGGATCCTTCCGCCAGAAGCCTGTGGAAGCATTCCAGAACCATCATGTAGTCAGACCAGCTTCGAATTGGGCTCAGTCGCTGCATTGGTTGTCATCTCGAGTTGTGCATTGGAATCTGCAGACCCTCAGCTAAAGAAACAAGTGGCATTGCCCTGAAGTTGCAGCTCTTCAGCACGATGAGGGGCCTTGGAGGACCAATCTCTTTCTGCCACGAGGGTCGACTTCTGCTATTTCTTTTAAGTGGTCATCACTAATCGCCACCTGCATCATGTCCTGGGAGTCCTGAGGTTGTCGCCACAGTTGTAGTCCTTTCTTCAGTCCAGTAGAGATGTAGAGATGTCCAGCACAGATATCTCAGAGCCCGGAACTATGAAATAGACCCAAAAACCTGATGCCGAAAGTGACCTATGCATGAGACACCCTAGGACTGATACCAATGGAACCAAGGTCTGAGAAAGAGGCCCAGGACAGGAAATTCTATTGAGGCTCCTGAGTGAATCGGAGTACGGGTGGCGTCAGTAAACATCCCAATTCTGTACCTCCCCCACCATCTCCATAGGCTTTAAAAGGCCTGAAGTCCAAAACCTACCTCTCCCTTGCCAGACTGAATCGTGGTGTTCTGGTCAAGTATCCTACTCTGGTCTTCCCCTAAGGTGGTTGGATTGGGAGTGGGGGAGGGTCTACCAACAACTTTTCCTCAATAGTTATCCACCTTTGGGACACTTAGAAACTGCCTGTAGTCTCTGCCACCTCTTGTTCAGACTCAACACTCCTAGTTTTCAACTAGGCAGAATTTCATTTTTGTAACCAATTCTTCCCACTTGTGAGTCCCCCAGCACTTTCTGGACTCTTGAATTTTTATCAGCTCTCCTGAGCGAGTGGGAATATTTTCCACATTCAGTCTTTTACTCTACCTTTGGGAACCTTTTTCAACCCTGTGGTTGCATCTGTTTGGCATCTGCAATTTATTATTGCAGCACACAGCACCTTCTGTGCAGTGTTGCTTGCAGCTCTCTGAGCTTTTCTTTTTATTTGTGATAATTACTGTTTCCAAGGATAGAGGGATACTTATTAGCCGACCCAACTCATTTTGTGGAATCAGCACAACCCACCTTACGTGGAGTGCTGAAGGGACACAATGTATTATTTTCCACTTATCCTGTAACTTTCTAGTTACAGTAACAAGTTCATATTAGTGGTTGGTGGCAGAGGATGTTTTCTACCGATTTTTGTGAAACTTACACGCAGACTATCGCAGCTGCGTTAAGGGTCACATAGGTCAAATGGTGCCATTCTTCTTACACGGCCAACTCTTGATGGCTTATCCTTTCCTGAGCCTTCTACCTAGCTGGCTGGGGGAGGTCTTGATTGTTTCGTCTTCGGCAGGCTTCCTTGCAAAAGTCTGCCAAAGCTCTCAGTGCGTGAAATGGCAAGACGTGGGGGAGGCGACTGACTCCCCTGGTCCTTGTCCTGCAAGGTGGCTGCCTGGATCCAGTTCAAACTGGGAGGCTGGCTGTCCTTTTGGACAAGCCAGCCCTCAGATTTTCATGTAAGGTTTGAATGGTGATTGGATGTTCCAGCTATTTTTCCTGCATAAAGCAAGGGTCCTGGAGCAGCGCGATAAAGTGGGCCTCTGGAACGAAGAATCCAAACAAGGATATCTGCATCACTGCCAGCGACCATGAAGGACTGGTGAGTAACTGCTACAGCTCCAGCCTCCTCTTCTTATCAACAGAGAAGATTCAGACTGGACAATTTCCTCCCATGGACTGGTGGGATCAACCAGTCTTTAGACAACCTGCATTTTGAGCTGTCCCTCGAAGGGCTGCACTCCCCCAATACGCTGGGATCTGAACCAATCTGCTGTGCATCCTCTCGTGAAGCGCGGTTTTGCTTGGAACTTCGTGGCTGTCCTGCTGGATCTACAGTGGCTCTTTCCCCCTCAGATGTCTCCCCTTCCAAGTCTGAGACGGAGAAACAGAAACCTGCCATGTGACAACCATCGCTGAACCGTAGCCTGTGTCGAGTCCCAACGAGCCAGTAACGTGAAGAGTGTCTGTTGGGCATCCCATCGCAAGAAGCTGACCGTCTGCTCCCGACAAAAGTTCCTTCTTCAGCCTCCATGCCAAGAAGCCAAACCGTATCTGCCGTCGCCTAACCTTGGGGACCCGCCAATGACATTGTTGTCTTCATAAAAGGTACTGTCCTGCCCCTAGGTGCTTACCTGGATGCTGCTGTGTTGAATCAGACTTCCCCTGAGCTAGCTTCTATAGACACATTGGGGTGGACAACCTAACTGTGTTCTCCCAGGCCTAAGGACCGATTCTGTGGTCTACGATCCTTCATAAGGTCTACATGACCTCCCCAAATGATATGACCTTTTAACTAAACATTTTACTTACCTGCAACACAGTAGAAACCTGCTATTTTTAACAACTCTGACAGTGTCTGCCTTCCTTTATTCTGCCGTTCAAGGAACCTAGTTCCCCAGTGATGTCTCTGACTCAGACTCTTATCCCCAGGTAGGGTTTGACTTCTTAAAGTGTAGGATGCCTAAAGTTACTCACCAGTATCTATGCTGCTTAATTTAAATGCTGGTTATAAGTAACCGATTTGCTTCACTTGAATGCTACTGTAACTACTTACCTGTAATCCATCTAAGAGTTTACTATTGTACTGAGTAACACACACATTTACTTAACTGTAATACCTGTAATTTAAATACTGTGTTAATTGCCTTAGTGTTTATAACAAATAATATTTTAATAAAACGACTGTGTATAAGT
Source organism: Ambystoma mexicanum (assembly GCF_040938575.1). Taxonomy (NCBI): domain Eukaryota; kingdom Metazoa; phylum Chordata; class Amphibia; order Caudata; family Ambystomatidae; genus Ambystoma; species Ambystoma mexicanum. Next base: position 273,614,199 of record NC_090931.1, on the reverse strand, counting down.
GTATATTTGACCATAGGTGTGCAGAGGTTTTGGTACCTATCTACAGCCCTTGTCCCTCTTAGAGTAAGCCTGGTTGCTCAGCCATTGCAACTATACCTTTTGGGTAGTTCAGGCCAAACCCAAGAATTGGAGACCTGTACAACTAAGAGCGAGTCTTCTAAAGTCCTACCATAGGTGGACTTTGGTAAAACTCCCCAACATCTTCTGAAGAAACCTACAGTCGAACCTGTGATTTTAGGGCACTTGGCCCCATATTTTATAGCTAGAGTTGGACTGTTTAAGGTGTAGTGCCACATCTTGCACAGTATTGCATGATGTTTCTAACTACTTTATTTTCAACATATCAGTTCTCCAAGTAACTTATCAGTTTCTTTTATTCCCTTGTTTACTACTCTACAGTATTCCAAACTGCTTTAACTGTTTTCAAAAGTGAAGTGCTGGTGCTCTTAGCAGAGTTCACCAAAGTGAATGCGTATGTAACAGTTGTGAATGTTTAAATGTGTTACTTACCAGTGGTTTTTCATTGCTCAGAGTTTGTCTAAGACCTAAATAAATTACAAATAATTATACATTCTGCATGATTTGCTCTGTGTGTGCTTAACTGAACCCTTCACCACTCTCACCTTCCTAAGTCTTAGCACCTTGCTGTTCAGATATACTACCCAGATATGGTTTGGCTACATGTTCGTCTTTCTCTGCTCGCCAGAACAGGGTGGCCTCTCAGAATCTGCCCACAGTTGATTGTGAAAATCCATCTCAACAAGGAGCAATGCAAGCAAAATAAAAGGCCTCAATACTGATCCTAGTTTATAATTGACAAACTGCCACTAATCACAATATAGTGTTCTAAAGATTCAAAAGTGTCCACCTTGTAAGGCAAGAATGGTGCTCGCATGGATACAGATAACTACAAAATTCCACTTTTTCATTCATTTTATTAGACTGGAGGAAATGATTATGTTCAGTTGGTCCAGTTTATGAAATTATATACCTTTGCCAAATATCAGTGACCTGGATTAGTTACCATGAGCAGTTTATAAAAAGAAGCTTTCAATAGGACATGCACACTTCTGGAATTGTACTCTGCATCTTCAGTACACATAGGACAAAAGAGGGTAGGTAAGTAGTCTCTGCTTACCAGCCATGTCACTCTGTGGTCTCTGATACAGCTTTGTGAATTCATCTGGATAATTTTCAACCCAGTTCCAAAATGCCTGTGAGGTTAAAGACAAAACAAAAAGAATTACATTTATTTTCAGTTTCCACTAAAAGAATACAGGCATGGATACACAATCAGCAGTAGATTAAAAATTATAGAAGAGAAATTGGTCTACAAGTTCAAGGCATACATTAGTTTTCAAAAAATGATTGGCAGATTTTGTTAAGATGGATTTCAGAACTCTGACCTGGTGGGCAGAGGTTCAGGAGGCCAGCCTAGTTTCTTGGAACAGGTTAACCTTCTGGACAAGCCAGACCAATCAAGGTAGCTTGGCAGCGGTCAAGACTAAGTCTCAGGAGGGGTGAGGGTGACTGAAAGACCTCAATGAGCATACAGAGTAAAGGACACTTACAAATCACTCCCAGTCAGGTGTAGATGTATTAAAAATACATATACATTTATTTCAAGGCCTTTGAGTTTCAACACACAAATAAAATAACAGTAATACTATTAAGCCAACACAATCCTATCTTAATACATATATACAAGACCATTGGGGTCTAAAGAGTTAATGCACAAAAAGGGTCCACAACCTAAAAAGGGGAAGGAAACAGGCAGTGCAAATACTCTGCATCCAACAAACTCCTAAGTGGCAGTCCAATCCTTAACAAGAGTGGAGCCTAACGCTCAAATGTACCTGCAAAGCCAGCACACGCAGTAGTTCAAATGGGCGAATACGGGGTCTCTTCAAGGGTCTGTAGCAACTCAGGAAGGTGGGTGAGGCGATGAAGAATAGGTTCCCACTATTCGGGGAGGGTCTCCCCTTGAGGACAGAGTCAATTCCAAGAGTTGGGAATAGTTTGCTAGTTTGCACTAGCAGTGGAAGGGAGGAGGGCCACTTGTGCATAAAAATGGATGGAGGTGCAAGGGGCCACCAATTACTCACCGACCACCGGCGCACTCTGGACCAAACTTCGGCAGTTGAATCCACTTCGGTTGCAGGTTCAAGTGCGGCAATTTGGCAGCTCTGCAGCTTTCAGCGACGAAGATTCAGCGATGATTCCCAAGTGGAACAGTGGTGATTTCTCTGCTCCTGGTGGATGGATCTGGCCAATTTCACTGCAGCAGGCTTCAGAGGCGAGAGCGGCACAAATGCAGCGCACCTGCAAAGGTCGTCACCACGGCTGGGTGACACAGTAACCATCTATACTTGGTTTGGGCGAACTCGTCTCACTTCAGACCTGGGAACATCAAGTGTACGAAATTCGGTCGGAGGTTGCCGTGAACGCAGAGCTAGCAATGTACCAAGTTTCGAGGGCCTTCTCGAAACAGCGGCAGTATCAGGACAAAGTCTGCGTAAACTGGTCAGCCCACTGGTTGGCCCAGGGACACTTCCGAGAAGGCTTACTTTCAGAGTTTGTTGAAGGTACCAAGAATAGTTGGTCCTACTATTCCAATGGGTCAAAGCGTCTTCACAGACCTAGGACGACCAGCAGAGGGGTCCCACGGGACGACAGCGGGCTCAGGGTGCCAAACCTTCCAGCGTGTCACAAGCAGTTCCTCGACTTGGCTTCTTAGTTTCAGGATACTTGGATCCTACCCTTCGTTCAGTGAGAACTCCAGATATCGACCTGGTATGAGTGTTCGGGGCCTTCTCTTATCCAGAATCTCCTTCGCACCAAAACAAAGAGGACCCAATGGGAGATCTGCCAACATACAGGCATACCATACGTGGACCAATCATGGACCACAGTGGTCCCAAGCATTCACAGCACTCCAGGCTCTCTGGCACCCAGGATGTGCATTGGAACCAGACGTTCCAGCCCAGACAAGGCATGCAGAAGCCTGCATGCCCAAATAAGGACCAACCCGGGTCGGCTGGACCTGGGGAAGGTGAAGGGGCAAGATGACCAAAGGACAGGACAAAGAACCTCGTTGCATGGCCATTTTGGAGCCAGGCCACCTATTTGTGCCAAATGCTGTAATCGCCGTTTATCAGACAGGAAAGGGAACAAATATATGAAATAAGCTGCCACCAGCCCTGTCCAAGGCACATCTGCACTTCTCCTAAAAAAATATCCTTCGAGAGTATCTAGGGCCTTTGGAAATTACTAATAGACCCAAGTGTACTGTACTGGAAGGTACATTGTACACTTGTTACATGTTGTAGAAAAGTTGCAACATTGGAAAGGACTAAGGGAGACAAAGTCTCCCAGTACCGACCGTCTTAAGGGCAAGTCATTTTCCCCATAAGAAGTGAGCAAAAATCCCAGAGGAGTGCAGCAGAAGGCTGGGCTCCTCTGGTAAAGTCAGACTATGGTATTAAACATCAGCAAAAAGTTGGGGGGTTCACAACTGGAGGGAAAATTACATACAAATCGGAATCTTTCCGAACAGTTTCTTAATTAAAGTGTTCTTGATCAGCAAACCAACACATTTGATTAGCAATGTTTTACTAATAGTTTAATATCACCAGAATTTATTTGTACCCAGGAGATTAAAAAATTATAAGCTACTCACCATAGTGACTAACGTACTCCTTGTCCATAGTCCACTTTCCTCCATACTGCATGGGCGTCCCTCGCTAGGGATGGGAGACGGAACCTTTTCACCAGAAAAAATTCTTCTCCCCCTTTAAATTTAGAGGCGCGCAGGGGCACATGCGCTCCCCTGACTCCGCCCAATGGCGCCACTACTCAGTCCCCTTTGATGCACCGACAATATTACCATTGCCTAATGACACCAGCTTTATTAAGGGGGAGGATGGGACATTTGGAGGAAAGGAGACTATGGACTAGGAGTACGTTAGTAACTACGGTTAGTAACTTATAATTACTCCCATGTCCCGTCCCCTTTCCTCCATACTGTATGGGCGATAACAACTGAATGTAGCCCCAGGGTGGAGAGGTGACCCGCCTAAGAAAACAAGTTCCTTAAAAATGCCTGACCAAATGCCACGTCCGACCTGGAGCTGGCATCCAAGCAGCAGTGCTTGCAGAAGGCCGAAGGCGTGGCCCATGTAGCCACCTTACTGATGACCTGCCACAACACAGGTCTCTGAAAAGCCACAGCCATGGCATTGGCTATGACAGCGTGGGCATGCATATTTGCCGGGAGTGGTTTGTGCTGCCCCTCATAAGCCTCCTTGATGGCCGAAACCATCCATCTTGCTATGGAGGCCTTGGAAGTTTGATAGTCTGGACTTGACCCACCTAAGGTGACAAAGAGCCTCCGATTTGCGGAAGCTCTTGGTTCTGTCCAGGTAGAATTTTAGAGCACGCCTGACATCTAGACAATGCAGAACCCTCAGTGCCTTGTCGTTGGCGTCCACCAAGAAAGTAGGTAGCACCATCTCCTCATTGAGGTGAAACGAGGAGACTACTTTAGGCCGGAATGCATGCATGATGAGTCCTAAGGACAACCTTGTCCTTATGAAAGGTAGCATAGGGCACTGAAGCCACCAGTGCCTGGATTTCACTGACCCTGCGTGCAGACATAAGACACACCAAGAGGGCTCTCTTAATGGTGATGAGCCTGATGTCTGCGGACGCCATCGGCTCAAATGGTTTATGAGCCAAGGTGCCCAAAACTACATTGAGGTCCCACACCAGGTGTGGCTTCTTGATAAGTGGGTATAGCCTGGGGAGGACGCCAAATAGCTTGACTATCGGGTTGGAGAATGAAAAGACATCCTCCTCCGAGTTCCTATAGGCTCCGATGGCTGCCAGACAGGTGCGACATGTGTCTACTTGCACCCCCGAGTGTGTGCGAGGTGTGCCGAGAAGGATAGCACGTCGTCCAACATGCAAGTCAAAGGATCCACTCCCTCAGATTCTGCCCAGTGACAAAACCTAGTCCACTTGCTCCTTTACTGGCTCCTAGTAGTGTCACTCCTAGCCCCCTCTGATGTCTAGGTTAGTCTGTGACAGATGCTTTAATGTGGCCTGTTCGTGAACCATGCTGCTAGGGCTAACTTCTGGGGGGCAGGGTGGATGACCGTGCCTCCCTATTGTGAGAGGTGGTCAGCTGGACGCAGCGGAAAGGTGCACCAGGGCCTGTTCCGACAGGCTGAGTAGTTCAGAGAACCATGGCCTCACGCGCCACCACATAGCTTCTCCTCCTTGCCTAATAGCGCCGAGGACGAGGTAGCCTAGGAAGGCGGCGTCTTGGAATAGACTGAGGCGCTACAATCACCAAAGAATGAGGTTGATGGTGTGCCGACAGCAATAGTGGATCCCCCCCCTCCAATTGCCTGTACTTGGCGTCGAGGCACCAGATGGTAGGCTGCGCTGAATGGGGTTTAAGTCATCCCTTTTTGATCAAGGCGACAATGTCTTTCTGCATTGGAATCCCTATTCTCACCGCGGGGCATAGTGAGGAACTCGGCCAGGACCCCTGCCTTAGTTGTTCAACCTCTGGTTGTAGAAGCCCCAAGTATTCGCCAGACCTGCAAGCAGTTCATGGAATGCCTTGGCTGAAGACAGTGTCGGGCTCCTCATTAGTGTCGGTGTCCTGCTGGTCTGGAACAGGCAGAGAAGTATTGGGCGCCAAAGGCTGAGGTGTGGTGACAGGGCCGGAGGCTGGTATGGAACTGCCTGGGATGGACTATGGTCGCAGATGGCAGAACAGGAGGTAACATGTCCTTGGTCATATCCAGAAGGATGGTTGCCATCTGAGGGTATCTCATAAGCATGAGGAATTTCTCAAAAACCGGTCCTCACAGGCTGGTGGGGCGCTAGGTGGCGCAGGAGTAGGGCCCTGAGGTTGCTGAGGTCTGGGCGTACTCTGCCTTGCTGCCTGCGGGGACTATCTGCCCTGCGATGCTGAAGGATATGCTGTAGGCCACATAACTGGTGAAGACCAGTCCCACCTCGAAACTCTTTCACCTACTCCCCCAAAAGGGGGTGGTATCGGACGAGCAGCCATCTTATCTGGCGCAGCGGCCATTTTGCTGGGATGCATGCCATGTGCCTGTGCCATGGTGCCTGCTGCGCTAGGCCCGGCCTTTTCCAGGACTCTTGGCAGTGGTGCTGGAGGCTTACCCAGCACCCCAGGATGGAGCCTGGTAGGCATTGTACCCTCGGCTATGTTGCTGGTAGTGATGCGTACAGGCGCCCCCCTCAGACATTTGTCTGGTAGTAGGGCGTAGCCCCTCGGGTGGACACCCGGTAAAAACCCTGCAGTCCCTCAGCGACGTCACCGGCAGGATCTAGCAACCCCCCCCGTCCTGGCAGCCAATAGCTGAAACAGCCTCGGTACCTGTGCGGATGTTAGAACCTGAATGGTCCCTCCAGCTCGGACGTTTCCTTGGGAAGGAGTCACCCTTGCGGGGTGCGGATGAAAAAAGTGGCCCTACCATGGGCCTTGACTTGTGCTTGACGAAGTCTTTCAAGTCCTCTGGAGGCGACCGTTCAAAGAGCTCTCTCCACCGAGCTAACCTTTTCTTCAGAGCGTGCTGTGTAAGCGCATCACACAGTACAACCCTCCCAGCTGTGATCGGGGCCAAGGCAGCGAAGGCAAAGAGCGTGGGGGTCGGACGTAAGGAAGAGCCCTTCGTAGGCTGACACCTGCTGAAGCCTAAAGACGCAGACATGCGCTGGGATGGGGGGGTGAGGTGTGAGGGGGGGGCACCATGGCACCGGAGGACTGAACAGCTGATTAAAGACAAAAGACAGTATTCGGGGAAGAGTGTGTGGAATTACAAGGATGAAGCCAAACCCAGGAGTTCTGGTGAAAGCGGTCCGCTCCCGGCGATGAGGAAAAGGACTAGGGGGGGTGGCACCGGTGGGCAGAGTCAGGGGAGCGCATGCTCCCAGGGCCGTGCACCCACACGCCTCTAAATTTAAAGGAAAAGATTTTTTTCTGGTGAAAAATGTTCCGTCTCCTGTCTCTAGCGAGGGACGCCCGTAAAGTATAGAGGAAAGGGGACGGGACGTAGGAGTATGAGCAACCTGTTTGTGCATCACTGAAGTATGTCATTAATGAGATGAGTTAGGCCTGCAACTTTTTTTAAGTTTCAAATTTTGCTAGACCTGCAAGCTGAGTAACTTAGTCCATCTACTTGACCTAGGAGAAATGCACTTCACACATGGCAACGGATGATAAAAATGCAAATGTGCCCTCTGTAAAATGGTGCATTTCACCAAAATCCACTTTGTTTGGTACACTGCTACCACCCAGAGACCAGCCATGCACAGTGAAACTTATTTGACATTTACTGCAAACAAAGTAACATTTAAATAAAAGTTTGAAACATCCCCTGTAAATGGTACTCGCCCTACATGAAATACACTCTACTGTGCCAGTGGAAAAGTAAACTTTGTGAACCCTGGATGAGTGTTTGTAAAATGAGAAAGGTTAACCGTGTGAATGGACACAAATAATAGATAGGATACAAAGACTGACAATAGTTTGGTCAGCTCTCTCCCACAGGTGCAAATATATAATGCAATGGCTTGCTTCATAAAAGTATCATCCCGATTATTTCTGGTTTGCAATTATTTGGAGAAAAAAATCTTGCATAGTACTCGCACACACACCTTTGGCACTTAAGAGTGCATGAGATGATTACTGCTGCACTCTCCATTTGGCCCTTTGAACTTGCAGTGAACAGAGAAAAGATGGTAGAGAGCCGAGGGCAAGAGGAATGCAGGATGAGCTGTGATTTCATTCAACGGGGTAATTTAAATAGCTAGCTTTGCTACACAGGTGTCAATTTAATTAGTAAACCGACAGAATTGTATAGCAAATTGCTATGCGAAACTGCGTATTTTATGCCTTGAAATTAATGTGTCAGATATTCAAGATTAAGTCAAATACTTTATTGAAAAGTATTATACATACAAAAAGTGGATTTTTCCTTACAGACAGAACAGCGTCCTTCATGATCTATATTTTACGGCAAACCCAACTCCAGAACAACGGTGTGCTGTATAGGTCAGAGAAAAACATTGGTAGCAACAATTTAACAAGTCATTAAGTCAACATTAGTAATTGTTAGGAAAGATTTTCTTTTTGTGGTTTTCCTCTCAGACTTCTATGGACACCCTTTCTATTTTGCTTTGTTTTGACGCTTGGCTTGACTTTTTGGTTGGAAGCAAAGCCTTCCACCTTATTCCCTTGTCTTTTTGCTCATTCTCGTGGGGAAACTGATTAGTCCATAACACTATCAGTACTGAGACACCAGGGCCCTCATTACAAGTTTGCCGGTCTGGAAAGTTTGCAGGTAAAATTGCCAGAAATTCCATCACCACCAATTTTCTCAGACCAGAAAATACAGGTTTGCCAACGTGGGTTCACTGATTTACCTACAGCAAAGAGCCAGAGGTAAATCAAGCCCCCCCAGTGGCAAAATAGCCGGTATTTCTGGCACCGGCATCACCAGTGCCAGAAATACCAGCAATCCCCTCAATTGAGTTCTATAGGACTCCATAGAATGGGGATGTACTGCCCTTTCCGCCTGTAATATCCCAGTAATAGCGGGATATCAGGCGGCAGAGATTGTAGGTCAGTTAGCAGGTATCCCATGTCTTTTTGTGAATTCCTTGCATTGTTAAAATTGCAGGTTTTTTTATATAACTGGTACCTGGTGAGTCTTAGTGTGCCAATTGCACACATCACTCTAAAGTGAAGTGCTGTTAGGACACTATGTATCCTGTAATGGCTTTTTGGTTACTTTTACAATGGTCCCAAGACAAGCTGGTGGCAGCGGATATTTTTCTACCGTGTTTTTACTCGTGCACTTTTACATTTACTGCAAAGTGCTGCTATGATGGCTAGCACCCCAAGATGGCTGCGCCAAGAGGTTTACGCTTATCCTCTGGCCATACTGTCCCTTCACTTTCTTCCTGCCTTCCCAGGTCAGGAAATGCCATATACAAACAGCCCTTTCCTGGGAAATCTGCTGCTTTCTCAGGCAAAGAGGCAGTTTGAGAGAGCCCAGATGTGAGGGCTGGGACTGTCTGATCCCAGTACACATCATGGTGCCTGAGTATCTGTTGGGCAGATGTTGTGGTAAGTGGCTAGTCGTGATTGAATATCCCCTTTCAGTTTGAATGACACAGATCCTTACCATTTGTGGACCTGGGTGAGCTTTCAGTCTACATCTTAGATAGAAGGAGGACCCCTGCAGCCATTCTTCAGATCACAGTTGGAGCCAATACCTCTACGAAGAAGAGCAGCCAGTTGCTGGCACGAGGACCACCCCTGCAGCTGACAAGCACCAACACCAGTGAAGTCCTGGTAAAGCCCTGTTACTCTGATCTCAAGACCACCATTGTCAGTGCTTCAACTCAGACTGGTGGTAACAACCAGTCTAGACCCCTGATCGAGGATCCTTGCCCTGAGCCTTTACAAAGGTCCCTGGACGAACCTGTGGAATGACCAGCTCTCTCCTAGGCTACCTCGCTGCAGCAGTCACCCTTCAGAGTGCATCCTAGGAACTTGGAGTATCTTCAACTTGTACAACATGACAGCTGCTCCTGTATTTCCAACTTCCTTGCATCAACAGATACCGTCCAGGACCTGCTCATTTGTTAGTCGATGGAAGATTTCCTGCGGCTACCTGACTGTGGTAACTCCCATTGCAGTCAGTCTTTCGCATCCAGGTGGTGTCCGGAAGTCACCTGCATCACAGAAGTCTTCTCCTTTTCTTTATTTGGTGGTTCAGCTGGAAGGTGTGTGGAACTGATTCAGAAGCACCACGAGTGACCAAAATTTAATGTTGCGTCCGAATGTTACCTCTGCACTCGCAACCTTCCTCAACCGGACCAAGCACAGAAGACTTGAGAAATCTGAGTCAGGGGGGAAATTAACATACCTGTTCAGTTCTGTCCCTAAACTACTCTTTCCTGACTTTGGTTGGTTGAGGCCTGGTCAAGTATCCCTTCACAGGCCTATTCTAGTGACTGGAAAGGAGTCAGTTTACTTATCTTTACTTACGTTTCTGAATTTTGATTCATGACCAATGGCATCATCCAAATATCTTAATACTGCCTGTACAGTATAACTTTGGAAATTATGACTTTAGGGTACAAGGCCTCAAATCATCTTAGGGTTGGACTCATTAAGTGTTAAGGGAGCTAGTCTGCTTTCTCTGACTTGTCTATAGTGAATTTCAAGCATGTACGTACTTACCTGTGTTTCACTGGTTATTGAATCATATGCTTTCCTTCTTCTCCCAAGGGTGAATGTATAGATCTGTTTCATTGTTAGCGTGTGAAAATATTTGACTAGATGTTTTGTTCTGTGTAGACTCATTGTACCCCTAGACTACTCACCACTCTCCTGCAACCAAGCCTGGCCACTCTGCTACCTTACCTTGAATGGGTGTGGCTAAAATGCCAGTGTCTCCCTGTTCACCATAATAGGATGGCCTCTCCAAATCCTGCCCCGGGAATCCATCACAACAGTGACAATTATCACAACAACCCTGCTAGGATAATTCTCTACTCTACAAATGGAACAGACTGTCATAAAGCTCTCAAACTGTAGCTTTCAATACCTTTTATTGAAATAAGTGGGAATATCATGCATAGATGTAACACTGCATTAGCCTTTGAAGTCCCATGGACTTTGATAAGTGAAATAAAACTCTAAAATCTCCCTCAAGAAAAGTATAAACCAAACTGGTGTATATATGGGAAAATGATATACTGTGCAGGATGCATGGAACTGCGACAGACCTCTGGAGGACTTTGTAAGAATACCGGTAGACCGAGTACAGCGGACCATGAACTGGTTTCTAAAGGATCCAGTAGTAACATATGCATTTGTAAGCACTGAAAGAGATGCTTTTACATTCTGGTACTATATCAACCTTAGAAGAATGAAAGGGTAGGTCAGCCCTACCAAGGGATTCGGACTTCCAAAGTGCATGATTCCCCCAAATGTCAGAAGCTACCACCTCCCTCAAGAGCCATCTATCCAGGGATAGAGAGATGTCAAGACCCAAAGAACGACTAGTCCCAGCACTAAACACTACAATGTGCTTGCGCTCTGAAACACTTGTGTACGAACGCGATACAAATAAAATATCGTAACGTAGACTACTAGTGTTTTTTTAAAAAACTTTATCTAATGATTGTGGTACACAACATTGCAACAACATGACATTTCGTATATATCCATAACAGCGACGTTCAGTTCAGTTATATAACTGAGTGTGCAGTGTTACAGATTAGACACATTGCTGGGCCCTGCCGAGCTGTTACTGGCCGAGTCCGCTTCGCATAGATATACTCTAAACGGGGCCCAAATGTCCTTTGGTTTACAGGAGTTTGGGAGTGACATTACGTAGTGTTTCTCACATTCATTAACATACATCAGTTCCTTAAGAAAGTGGCTCACTTGTTGTGCTTGTGCACTCTTCCATTTTTGCAGAATACACTTTTTTGCCACCGCGCATGCAATATCCTCTGACTGTTTACCAATATCCCCAAACAGATATTTTTGTGGTGTGAGGTCTGCCGGTATCTGGGTGACTTCCTCTAGGATATTCGCCACCTCCCCCCAGAATACACATATGTGAGGGCAGCTCCAGTACATGTGTATCGAGTCGGCCTGATCCGCCCCACACTTCTGACACCTACCGGGACTGTTATTTGTAAATTGCGCAATTTTTGGGGGGGTGTAGTGCAACTTGTTGAACACCTTAAATTGGATCAGCCGAAGGTCCGCATTCATGGATACCCTCTTGGTCACTTCACAGTACCTCTCCCAGGCTCTGCCAGTTACGGTAGCAACCAGATCCGTTTCCCAGGAGGACTTTATCATATTTACCGTTGGCGTGTTGGCCTGCACAGCCATGTATAGCCCCGAAAAACTGGTTCCTGACCGGGTTGACAGGGCTACCAGGCACGGGTGTGGTGGGGGTTCGTCTGGGAACATTGGCCACCTAGCCTTAAAAGCCATTCTCATTCTATGGTATTGTAATATTAATTGGTCACTTCCCATCCCTGTTTTGAATTCTTCCAGCGTTATAAATTTGCCATTAGGGAATATTTCTTTGATTTTAAATTCTTCCTCCGGGTCCCATGTTTTCTGTACATCTGGATCATATGTGGGTGCTATACCGGGGAAGTTCCCGAACGGGGACTCATCATAGTAAGGTGTCTCCAACCCGAGCCTACGGTAAAGTTTGGACCATGCCTACGCTGTTGTACTGACTGGGTCGAATGGACACTCATCTCTGTTTTACCTTAAAGAGGACTGACCTTAAGTCGGTTGGGCGTGCAGCGTGTTTTTCTAAACAAACGTGGGGTGAGGTGTCCTGCTCATCATACCAGTGTTCAACGAACTGAGCCTGTGCCACTAGGTAATGACTAGTAGTGTTTTAGGGTCAGGCTGTGGGTGAGTACACACTAAGTTCGCCTTCTATGCTGGGTACAGAGAATCTGTCATCCACTTTTACTTGATTTGCCATCCACTGGCATCAGTAGAAGCAAAAGACGGTATAGGATGTTCTGGAGGGAATGCATTTGCTTTACACACTCAAGAGCAACGCTCACCCCATAATGGACTGCAAAAGGAGAGGTTCTGAATCAGAGGAAGAAAAAAAAACACCAATTATGTAGCTTTTCATAACAGTGTTTACCAGATCAAAGACACGGGTAAAGTTCACATGCAAAGTTTAAGGCTTTCAGATAACAGAAAATCGTGTGTTGTCTTACTTTGCTTAAACCAAACAAGCATCCAATTGATCAGATACGGCTGCAGCTTAGTTCATTGCCGATTAACACATGGAACATTTATAATGTCCTAAATCATGAGATGCTCTGAAGAACTAACTGATGTGCAAATAATTAAAGTTATTCGCCATAGTGATTAGAGTACTCCTAGTCCATAGTCCCCTTACCTCCATCCTTGTGGGCGTCCCCCCAACATGGGGACGTAACTGAACCCTCGGCAGTGAAAAATTGAGCTTCCCCTTTAAATTTAGTATATCGAGCAGGGCGTGGCCTCAGGCATGGGATAGCTGTGCCGAGGCCCTGCCTACGGCACCTCACCTCAGTCCCCTTTTAACACACTGAACGCTTAGATAAATGGCTGTTCTTAGCACATATTAGCCCATGCCATAGTAGCGGGGGAAGGTGGGGCGGGACGTATGAAGGAAAAAGGACTATGGACAAGGAGTATCCTAGTCACTACGGTGAGTAACGTCAATTACTCGTACGTCCCATCCCCTTTCCTCCCTCCTTGTGGGTGATTCCACCGAACAAGGAAAGAGTGGAGCTGTGACAACCTGCCGCATATCTAAGTTGAAGAGAAAAGGTTCTTCCGAACTGCCAGACCAAATTCTGCATCGCGCCTGGAGTTGGTACCCAGCGTGAAGTGCCTACAGAAGGCAGACGGACTGGCCCAAGTAGCCGCCTTGCTGATGAAATAACAAGAAGCAGGTCCCTGAAACGTGATGCCCATGGCCTTTGCTCTGACCGCATAGGCATGAATCCCCTCAGGAGCAGGTTTGCCCATGGCCGTATATGCCTCTGAAATGGCCTGAACCATCCAACAGGCATGGAAGCCTTGGAAGCTTTAGAGCTGAGCGAGGAGTCCCCAAAAGTCACGAACAATGCCTCAGACTTCCTGAAGCAATTTGTCCAAACGAGATAAAACTCGAGAACATGCTTGAGGTCTTGAGGAATGTAGGTCCCTCTCGGTCTCAGATTGTAGGTTCAGGAAGAACACCAGCAGGCAGATCTCTTGATTCAGATGAAACGGAGAGACCACCTTGGGAATGAAGTTTGGTTGAGTATGCAAGATTACCTTGTTGTTGTGAAACATGGTCAAGGGCTTGCACGAAGACAACGCATGCAGCTCACTAACCCTGCGCGCAGAGGTGAGAGCCACCAATAAAACTTTTTAGGATCACCAAGTGGATGTTCATAGAGCCATCGGTTCGAAAAGCTTGCGTTGCAAAGCTGCAATATATACATTGAGGTCTCCGGATCCGGCGTATGCACCGGAGGAAAAATCCTAGACAACCCCTTAAGGTGGGCCTTAACCACTGGGTTGGCTGCTGAAAGCACATGCTCAGGGGAATTCTTGAAAGCCCCCAAATAACTGCAGCAAGTATCCACCTGAACTCCAGAGTGAGCCAGGTGTGCTGAAAAGGCCAGTACATCATCCAGAGCACAGGTGACAGGGTCCATATCCTTGTCGCAATCCCAATGGCAGATCCTAGTCCATTTGCTCTTATACTGGGACCGAGTCAAGGGCCTCCTGGCCTCCAGAATGATTTCCCACTTGTCATCTGAAAATTAAGCATGCTGAAGCCTCAGCTGATCAGGGACCAGGCCACCAGGGCCAGTTTGGCCGGGTCCAGATGTTCCACTGCCCCACCCTGCTGTGTCAGGAAACCCCTGCTGGGGATCGTAAAATGGACAGATCTGAAAACCAGGGTCGCAAAGGCCAGTGGGGGGCAACCAGGATGAGGCTGCAGCCCAGAGGCCCGGAACTTGCGGAGGGACCGTTGGAGCAGAGTGGTGGGTGGAAACGCATAACACCTGCGGCCATGCCAACAGATCTGAAAGGTGTCTCCCAGTGACCTCCGACCCAGATCTGCCCATGAGGCAAACTGTGACACTTGGCATTCAGGGGATATGTGAATATATCCAGGTCCGCAAACCCCCAACGCTGGAACAGGGGCAGCAAGGAGTTGCCATGCAACTCCCACTCGTAGGTGTTGAACCCCAAGCGACACAGCTGATCCACTTCTGCATTGCTGTCCCTCAGCAGATGAACTGCCAAAATCCAAATCCCCTTAGTCGGGGCCCACTTCCAGATCAAAACCACCTCCATGCAGAGGAGGGGTTGGGATTGGGGGGGGGGGGGGGGGTAGACAGGTGCCACCCTGCTTATTCAGGTAAAACAATGTAGTAGAATTGTCCGTCCTGACCAGAACTTGCTTGTCCCTAATGAGGCAAACATGCCTTGAGGGTCAGTCCCACTGCGCTGAGCTCGAGCAGATTTATATGCAGGAAGGCTTCCGTACTGGACCATGCTCCATGAATTGCATAGCCCACCAGAGTAGACCCCCCCCCCGCCTCAGCCCAAAAGAGGAGTCTGTCGTCACCACCAGGGTAGGCTCCAGTCGGGTGAAGGGGCTCCCAATGAAACATTGCCATCCATCAGCTACCAGCTTAGATCGGGCAGAAGGGGTAGCCGTATAGGGATCTTGTCTGAGAGATCCAGTCTCCTGATCCCAATTGGCCACCATGTGGAGCTGGAAGCGCCTCATCTTGAGGCGGGTGTACTGTACAGTGAGCATGCAGGACGACATCGGGCCTAAAATGTGCTGGGACCACCATGCCGAGGTGGTCGTGTTGGCCAGAAAGTGCCCCACCAGCTTGCACAGGGTCAGAAGCCTCTCAGGTGTAGGAAAGACCCGCTCAATGGTAGTGTTCCAACGCACCCCTAGGAAGACTAGTTCCTGAGATGGGCACAACTGAATTCCTCTGGTTGAGGAAAAACCCCAGCTGATGAAGGATATCCACCAGTCTCTGGCAGGAGTGCACCACCCTTTCGAGTGACCCGACCCTCACCAGCCAGTCATTTAATTAAGGGTATAGATGATACCCCTACAAGTGGAGAAGGGCTGCCACTGCATCCATCCACTTCTTGAAGACACAAGGGGATGATTTCAGGCCAATGGGCAGCACCTTGTACACTGTTAAGACAATCATGAACCGCAGAAACTTCTGATGCGGTCGGTAGATGGTACATGCAGGTACGCATCCTTGAAGTCCAGGGAACACATCCAGTTGGCTGTACACAAACTTGGCTATGTGCGCAGGAGTAATCATCTTGAAGCGTTCCAACAGTAAAGACAGATTTTTGAAATTCCAGGTCTAAGACTACCCTCATGCCGCCTGGAGGTTTTTGGGTACCGCAAAAATCCTGGAATAGTAGCCGAAGCTCCTGTCTACAAGAGGCACCGGCTCTATAGCCTAAATCTCCAGGAGTGAAAGGACCTCCCATAATAGAGCTGGGGGCCCAATCTGATGGAGAAGATGGAAGAGGCAGGTAAGAGGAAGACTGAAGCCCGTGGAGACTACAGAGAGGACCCACAGGTTGCTGAAGAGACGCTTTCAGGTGTCCTGGAACAGAGCCAAATGGCCCCCCACAGGTGAGCTGTGTTCCCCCACCTGGAAGTCACTGCTTCTTGGCGTCAGCGGCATGGGCCGAGAAGGGGAGCGGAAAAAACCCATACAACGTCCTCTGCTGCTTCCTCCTGTTGTTGCTGGGTGACCCGTCAGGCCTCCATGTACCCAGGTCTCTGAACCCCTTGAAGCAGGAGAAAGTGAGGGGTTTGAACTCCATCCTGCCCTGGGATTGAGGGAAGGATTTCTGGCCTGGTTTTGTCAGGATGGGCAAGGACTTGGGGGTTTGAGTGGAGGTTTTCTTCTTAGTCAACGCCCTCAAAGGGCAGATCCAGGATTCGTTCCTGCATGTCAGATGAACTTTGTGACGTGCATCCACACCGTCCTCATTTTGACAGCAAGGCACAACCCTCTGCTGGCTGTGTCGAAGTGGGAGACCGAAGACTCCATGAGGTCCTGCGCAATGGCCCGGGCATATGCCAGACAGGCCTTGAAGGAGGCTGGCTTGCCTGAAGGGAGGTCAGGCAGAAATTCCAAGCTCCCGCTACAGCTTCTGGTTAGCAACAGTGCTTCCCAAGGACTCAAGGACATTGTCTTCCTTGGGGAGGCAACTGAAGACGGCTCCCATGTCTCGGGAGGATAGCTCAGCGGCAAAGTGCTCGCCTTGGAAGCAAGACACGTAGAAACCTCTGGCCATTAAGCACGCTATAAATAACCTATCATATATCCCATGGAGGAAGATGACGAAGACGATGGCTTAGAATGCAAGGCCACAGCCACCACTGAGGAATGGGGCTGCGGGTGGGAGTCAAGGAGGATTGGCTCCCCGTCTGTCTGCCTAAACCTGCTGTCCAACTTCTTGTTCATCTAAGTTTTGGCCCTGGGCTTCTCCCAGACCTTCTGAGCCACCTACAGGAAATCCTTCTGGAGGGGGTGCCAGACCGGATCGTGGTGCGTTTGCCGAAGATCTCTACTACCAAACCAAACTCCTGGGGGGCTTCCTTGGGAAGAGGGACTCTGCCAGGCCCTGAAGGCAGTCATGAGAGGCCTTCATGGATGTCGAGGGTTCATTGTCCTGGGCATCGTCATTGTCGCCATCATCGCCTCCCCCCCCCCATTTTTTTACAGACCGACGGGCATCCGGGCCGTGGGACACAGGTGCCAGAGAAGTCGTCCCCCCCACCCCCCACAGCTCCCAGGTCCGGAGCTGCAAACAGGTCCAACGGCTGTTGAGAGGGGGGGCGTTGGTGGTACAGGAGGTGGTGGGGGGGCTCAGAACAACTGGTGGGTCATGAACCGGTGGAGGGAGTGGCACCAGGAGTGCAGGAGGAACGGGAGGACTATCCAAAGGAGGGGGCGGCGCCACCTGCTGGATGACCTCATTCACAATGTCCTTTAGGAGCCCTTTCATCCGAGG
Organism: Ambystoma mexicanum; assembly: GCF_040938575.1. Taxonomy (NCBI): domain Eukaryota; kingdom Metazoa; phylum Chordata; class Amphibia; order Caudata; family Ambystomatidae; genus Ambystoma; species Ambystoma mexicanum. The sequence goes on along the minus strand of NC_090931.1, from coordinate 273,596,525 downwards.
AGAACGCATGAGGAGGAAGCGCCTGAAGCTGTCCTCACAAGCCACCAGATCCCTAGGGGCCTGGCGCTCTGAGGCGCTGGGCCTCCGCTCCTGGTCAAAGCATTGAGGTGCCTGGTGTGTGTAGCCATACGGCTGTGATGGGGGACCAGAAACCTGTAGGATCCGTTGCTGCTTCCAGAGGGAAGGGGGCTGTAATCCTCCTGCTGAACCCATTCAATGGGAGAAAGCACTGGCAGGCCCGAAACTGGATCAGAGATGGCCGCCTGCCTGCCAGGCTCTGCTATGTGCTGCTCTGCTATTTTGAAGCCTCACTCCACACCTTGGGTGGGAGGACATGGAGGTTCTGAGCCAAGAGAGGCCTCAGACACAAGAGGATACAGCTTTGGCCTTGCACCCAAAGCAGAGCGTCGACCTCCAACATCCCTCTGGTAGACGCTGAGCCCTCAGCCGGACGGCCAGTAGCCGTAAAGCCCCGATTCACGACCTCAGAGCGAGCTCCGGTAGGCTGGGTGTCCTCGGCACCTGTGCTGGTAGCGTGCTGGATCTAGCCCAAGACAAACTCTTGGAGGTGGCACTAGATTATCCTTTACCACCTGGGGTAGAAGAGGACAAGGTCCCTGAGCCCCTCAGCTTGGGAGCCAGTAGCCTGGAAGGCCTCAGGTCTGTCCCCAGACCGCCCGTAAGATCTGCGCTGGCTGCCATGTCAGACATCATCCATGCAGAAAAAAGAACTGAGGTGAAGCATCGGAGGGCAGGGCGTTCCGAGGCCACACCCCTGTGTGCTATCTTTTTTTTTTTAATTCAGTTTGTTACAAACTTTTAAAAAGAAAACAAAAAAATAAGAAGAAATCCTGTACAATAGTTAACCATAAAACTACACAGAAAAGCACATCATGGATTTTTCCCCCCTGCTTTATGACGAGCATCATGATCTCCTTACTCTCGTTAATGTACGTTAAATCAAGTTTATTTGGCAGACATGCATTGATTTTTGAGTTCGTTGTCACAGTCATCTGGGTATCAAGTTCCGGCTAAGCTTGTATGATCAATGGTGACAACGTTCTCGGATGGTTTCGACTCCTTTTGAAGTGTTCCCAATATCATTTTCAGGAAATTGATGAGGGGGAAGGTTAGTTTGTTGTTTGCACCTTCGAATATGGCCGCCCACCATTGTTCCGCATCCCAAGTCGATTTTTTTCAATTTCAGCTCTAAACAATTCATTTCTTGCAGAGCGGGGCAATAAAGCACTAGATGTTTTAAGTTTTCATCAGTGTTTTGACATAGTCTGCACTTTATGTCATTCACTTCGCTCTTTTTCCTTTGTTTTAGTATTTCTTTTGTTTTGAGATGGTTCAGTTTGAATCTCAAGAATAAATTCCTTTGAGTTCTATCTGGAAATTTGATCTGGTATTTAGATAAGGTGTTGTAAGATTTGACTTCAGGTGGTACCAGCATCATACACTTGTGCTTTTTTCCCCGTGTGCTATACTAAATTTAAAGGGGAAGCTCAATTTTTCATTTCCAAGGATTCTGGTACCGTCCCCATATCAGGGGACACCCACAAGAATGGAGGAAATGGGACGGGACGTACGAGTATTATACCTTACTTGCTTTACAAATCACAGTGGAATGTAATTTTATTAAGAATACAAATGCGGTTTCAATACAAAAAAAAAAACATACCTTTTCAAGACTGTTTATAACTCCGAGCTGAGCGACTTTCTTTAAAGACTTAAATTTGAGTACCGTCTCTGTAAAATAAAAACAAGTAGGCAATTAAAAAATTGTAATTAACTGTTGCTTCACTTCTAGTGATTTTGTTCGGCAACATTCAATACATCATTTGACAACACAAGTATGGGAACGTTTGGCAACTAAATACAGGTGTGTTCAACCCTCTGGTACACAATAAAAACCGTAGAACAGCAGAAGCACATGCATGCAGATTGAGCAACCAGTTCACTGGGATGCCTCCCCTGCGCCAGGTAGTCTCCTTAAGTGGAGAATCTGTGTTCCAATGTAAGAACTCTTCCTGCTCTGTATTCCTTCACGATAACATATCACTACTCTAATGTATCCTTAATTAAGAGGCCCTATTGTTTGAGGATAATGAGAAGCCCAGAAGTGACCAATTAAATAAGTGGGGAGGAAACTCCAGGGACAAACATTCCTGGACAGATTTTTCAGAAGCAGTGACAGAATGAATGACGTCCCTGGCCTACCTACATAGCAGCGACTACAACCCAGTCCAGGCAAAACTCGTATAAGTCGATAGCTCGTGGTGCAGGTGTCAAGTAGCATTGCCCTTTAGTTTTACTTGGCTCGGACAAAGAGCCAACCCAATTGTGACAAATTTGACTATACACGGCTGTGTCCAGGCTTGGACTTGCTTAGAGGTTAAGACAACGTTGCATGGTCAGACCAAAAGATCACTTTGGGCCCGTTTAATGACTTTGTAAAACGTGAAGCTGGGTCTTCCCAGTGGCACTGGCACAATGTGCAGCAAAATGCTTCAATGGCACAATGCACCACAAGCACTAACCACTTTATTGAATAAAAGCTACCTCTGCCTACAAGTGGTCCACACTTTTTGGTATGCTGTACTATTTGTGTCCCTGTCCAAAACTGGGTCACATAACTAGAGGCACAAGTTACAAAAAGCAGAAATCTAAACACGAAGCATTACTCCCGAAAGACATCACCCAATTTCACAAACCATTCTGAACCAAGCCCCAGAAACTACTCCCCACCTTGTTAAATCATCCTTGGGGCCGAGGGAACGAAGGATTCACATAAATCTCACATTAGATGACATCACACTTAAATCATGCATCTTGGCAGGCACCTAAATGCCTGACGACAAATTCTGATAATGTAGCTGGCTGGTGCAAAAGGTATAGAAGACTGTGCAGTAGAGGCGTACTACGGCAAGTAAAAAACGCGTACTTGATTGCCTTGAATCTTGACCATATCTTCCCCCCCCTACCCCATACATTCTAAAAGATAAAAAAAAATAGATCACCATGAAAATAAAATGTAAATTGTCAACGCATAAAACCACGGAAGGATTCAGACACGTTGTTACGAATCGACATTGCCTCCGGATTTGACCGTCAAAATCCACTTGCAAAACGCAAGCAGGTGGCTGCCGGTCTCACTTATAGCACAAGGAGGCCATAATTGAGTTGGAGAGCGCAGGGCCTCACAGACCAAATGGATCCAGAGCCAAAAAGGGTCCTAATTAAAGAATGGCAACACCAAAACCAGCAGCATGGAGATCAAAAAGTACTTGTCTCGCCGAGGACCAGCAATTAAAGTGGAACACTTATGAAGTTGCTGTGGTTTGCCTGTGCTCAGTGTTCCAAATTCGGTATTCTTCTTTGTGACATGGAGTGGTCTTCATGCCAGCCTATGGCCTGTTCTTAAAACTGACGTTTGCAGGACTGCCATCGTACCGCTGGCCTCAGTGAGCCACTTCTCCCGAAACTGCCTGAACAGCCTGGGTACGAGCATAGGAGTTTCAATGCAAGCCGATAAGCAACGAAAGTAAATTCAGCTCATCGCTGGAAGCTTTCCCACCAAAGGCCGCCGAAGACACTTCACACCCCATTTATAGAGTGCCTTGCGGGTGTCCGTTTTTTATTTACTGCTCTACAAAGATTAATAAAAGCCCAAACTGTTGGCATTGCCAATGCTTGTGTGTAGGCATGGGAAAGGCACTTGCCAGGCAAAGCCATATTGATGGTAGCAGGTGAAAAATGGTGCGAGTACCTGGGCATCTAATAGCAGTGCCTGGCAGATTACTAATAAACAAACCAAAACCGTTGGCTTTGCCAATACTTGTTTTTAACAGGATTTCTGTGAAGGACATGCAGAGTACTTATAAATCAAGTAGCTGAAGGCAGACCTGGTAAGACATTTTATCACACCACTAGTGGGTTTGCAACTCCAATTAAGTCATTGCCTCTGGGAATCCGTACCAGGATTAGCATTGTCATGGGCAGTCAATGGGTAGGTACATGATCAAACAAAACCTACAAGATGTGTGTCCCTTCCCATATGTCATTCCTTCCTACATACACTAATGCAAAGTTTTCAGCTAATAAGTGTCGCAAAGCGACACCTGATGACCCAAACCAACAAGCCGAAGCTTCGCAATGGAACATATATGTGTAGAATCGCAAAGCTTGCTAAAAAAGCTGAAAACTAGAGCAAACGATCGGGAGAATAAACACCAACTTTCTTTTAAGGGGAAAAAGGGTAAGGAACCACACTAGTACCCAAAGGAGCGCTATCCCACAACACCGGACTACAGGTCATCTTGAATTTGAAGTGCACACAAATTGTTCCATCTACTATGTGGTTCTAGCAGCAGCATACTTAGGTTTTCAAGAACCTTCCCAGGTACCTAACACGCTATCACTGCTCCAAGTGGCCAAGTGGCACAAGGTGCAAATTGATGGGCCGAATAAGACCACTGCATGTTTGCAGATGCTTGTGTTTCTGCGCAGAAGGGACGTTGCCAAGCAGATCACACGGATTGCTTCTGCAGTTAAACGACCCCTTAGTGGAATAGCACCAAAACGACAAAATGACAATGTTTCCCAGAGAACTCCAGCAGTTTTGGCATTGGATCCATCATTTCTATCGATCACTGTTCCATTTTCCCTCTGCAATGGTGTTGAAACAGAAGCAAAGCCACTCTCAGTCGAGGCTCAACATTGGGTATTAGGGGGAAGACCCACAGATAAACAGCTTGTGGTGATTGCAAAGCCTTCGGCCCCAAAAAGCAGCTTAACTTATGGAAAAAAGTCACCTTGCCCTCTCTCACACTACTATACTAGTTAACCTAGAGGTTATATTGCCAAACTATTATAAATGAGTACTGTTTTGTAGTGCTAGAACCAGATTCTGGAGCAACAATCTACACAAAGAAACACCAACTTCAATCAAGGAAAATGCAGAAAACAAGCATGGCAAAGCAAACAGTTCGGGTTTTTGTGTGGACATATAATAGGCATTTTCAAGGCTCTGCTATAGTGGTACTACTTGGCCATAAGCTAGTAACAGTTGGCAAATAGTGTTAGTAACTGGCCACATTTTGACCGTGACTGTCAAATGCCCATCTCATGCCAACACAAAAGCCGAAACTGCTGCAGAAACTCAGTGCAAGAAATAAATGGAACGACAGATCTATTGCTGAACAATCACCTGGATGCGGGCCACTGGGTTAAGCCATTTTTATTATACCAGGAGCAGGTTTATAGCCGCAGATAAGCCATTACTTTTCAGAAGACACCTCGGAAAGCACATAGCTAGCTCAAAGAGACCATCTCTGGATGGGAGGGTGCATTTTGGTCAGGTAGGTGGTATGTAGTGGGTGGCAATGGCCACAGGCTGTCTGCCTCATCATCCCATCTTCACCTCCCACGACTGTGGCTTTGGCTTGCATGCAGTACTTGCAGAGGCAGATCATAGCCAACATTGAAAAAGACCAAACTACTCTATCTAGAAACCCCGCTCAAGACGTTTCTGCTCCACTAGCTGGCATCACCAATGATTCTTTACTTCAATGTACACACATCAGCTGCTTTACAGTATAAATGCACGTATTGAGGGAACTTGTTTTTAAAAACAAACCCCCTACCTGGGTATCGATGTGCATCCAACAACCCAAACGTATATAATTATAACGAATAAACATGTCTGTGAAACATCTCAGAAGGTTATGAAATCGATGGAACCAAGCAGAGGCAGGGATTACTTTTTTCTTCCAAGTTTGGAACATCTTAGTTTCAAAGGTTACTAGTAGTGCCGTGTTCCAATGGACAAACAAACCTTTGAAATGACAGAACACAGAGGTAGCACGAAGCAAACAGCGACAACTCTTAACTAATGTTTCTTGAAAAAAATGCCCAAGCCTTGATGCTTATAGTCATCTCAATTGTTAGACATTTTCAGTTATCAAATGCAGATCAATCATTCCAGATTTAATTTGTATATACCACTGATGCAAACAATTCTGCAACAAGTAGCTTTGTCCATGTCAATCATAGTGGAGCAAAGTACAGTGGTGGATGAAAGAATTTCAAACCTGCAAGTAATCTTTTGAAGTCAACAAAAAATGCCTCAATTTTCTATGCCACACCTACTACATCACAAGATGTCTCAGTTTTTCGACTTAAGTACCTCCTGTGTCTACACTATGGGGCTCATTAAGAGTGTGGCAGTGCAATAAAAAATTGGCGGTAATGTTTACCGCATCGCTGTACTACAATTTAGGAGGTGAAGTGGAGGATTCAACTCCAGCAAAAAGCTGGGAGGTATATCTGCCACTTTACTGCCAAAAATCGGCTAAATTACCACCGCTGGTAATTCTGATGAAATCCCCATGGAGTGCTATGGACTCCAATAAATGGAGACTAACACCGCCTATCATCACTTGTAATCCAGCGGTAAATCCGTCAGACCAAGTGGCAGTAACAATAATTCAGTTGTCTGGTATAGCGCCAGATTTCCCAGCGGAATACTCCCAACATTCTAATGAGGCTCTATATCACTGGGATGCGTATGAACGAACACACACACACACACACAGCTCGTTCTCCCCCCCCCATTATGCAACTGCACAAGGTAAACTATTCATCTTGATCTTAAGTAGCTTTGCCAACACCAATATCAAAGTACTATTAAGCATTTCCAAGAAATATCTATTTTGGCTAAATGCCTTTTTGAGATTGCCAATGTTGTTTAGAATTAACAATGTTAAATCATCTGAACGAGACTAGTCTGATAAAAATATTCAAGGCCGCCATGTACATATATATATTTTTTAATTTAAAACACGCATGCTCCATATCCTTTGAGATCTTGCAGCCAGATGTGAGATGCAGAAGTAAAGTTTCAAACTATGCAAACATATTTGAAGTCTTTCTTTCTATCGTTACTAAGTTTGCCACGGTCAGAGAAATAAGTCTCCAATGCAAGTAACAGTATGAATGCAACAGACTTGTCACATCAAATAAATTGTACTCACCATGCAGGAGCCTTTTCAGTTTTGAGCAATCAACACTGATGTACTGAATTAATTCAATATCATGGATATCTACATTTTCTTCTGAACACTGAGTCAGTTCCTGCAATCTGAAAGAACAAAGTCAAATTGTAATGAGTTGCATGTCCCTCCATCTCAACCTACATGTGTAATCAATAGGTAGACAGTGTCCTCGCCGTGAATGATTGAGGTTGTATCTTATCAATGCAACACACTAAATCTCTTTTTCTCCAGACATTTCTACTGCGAATTTCTGTAAAAAAAAAAAAGTATACAATGACAAAGATGATATTTGTATGTGCCTGCACACACACAGTCTTGTAACTAGACAACAGTTTTCTAGATAATTTGGATAAAAAGACTTCAAGAACTGTTTTGGATTGTGGAAGAGGAGTACCAGGATACAAGAGGATCTGCAAGGTATGTCCTACATTTTTCAGAACAGGGCACACTTGTTCAATGCAGATATATTTGACAAACTTAGCTAATGTATAAGGCACCAGATGGGCATTATTACACACGTGATTGACACCAAAAAATTAAACATGATCTGTAATAGAAATTCAAAAACAAGAGAGGTGCTACTACTAGCTAGAACAAACAAAAAATGTTCAACCACACGTTTACAAATATTACAAGAATTGTTTTTATATCCCACTAAACTGAAGTTAGGATTGCCTGAGCCATTATAATTGACTACGTACAAATATACTACATGGACAAAATATGGGGCATTAACGCCATGCAGTAGTTTCTAAACACCCAATACTACATATCCAAGCCAAAGTCCTAATAAGCCTGCATTTTCAAAATTGCAGGCATTTAAAACACTTTACCATTGCCACCAAATTCCGAATTTATCTAGAAATTAGTGTTAGCCAAGGCTACAAAACGATACAAAGAGAGACACTCGAGACCACTAGGGGGAGTGGAGAAATATGGGCCCGTGGTTGCAGAGCTCTCCGCATCCAGCACGGATCATGAAATAAATATCTACTCCAAAAGTGTTTGAACAGAGCTTCTGCAGCTGCCAACGGACAGCATAGTCTAGGTGCCACCCGGGATACCACAGACACAACATAACTTGCCGGAGGCGAGCAGCGCGCCACATCCTGGGCCGTGAGTAATCCAGCCTGGGAAAGAGCGAGGGCTGGTGACCACCATTGGCACACCACCCACGCAGGAAGAGGCAGTATGCAACACCAACCATCCAAGGCTGCGGTGGAGGGGGAGCCGTGCACAAAGGCCCCGCTCATCGGAGGACGGTAGAAGGAAGGTGCTCAGTGGATAGGACCTGCCCGTGCCCGTAAGGATGCACAAGGGGTGGCTAAGCTCAATGACGTGCAACACTGGTGGGCGAGCCTTGTGGGGGCAGTTGTGGTCTGAGGCCCGGATTGGCCCAGCAGGCAGACGTGGGACCAGCAGAGGAGAGGAGCGAGCGGAGAACACCTCGGTCTCACGGTAAGGAAGAGAGTGACTGCAAGGAGGCCCCGGGTGGGAGTGGTGACCCTAATACTGGTGGCGGTCGCAGGGACCCCCAGTGATATAGGAAAGGCTGGGGTGAAGCAAGAAGTTAGCTGGAAGCAGCTCAACCGGTGGGAAGTGGTCTACCCTTCTAATGAAAATTACACTGTTGATGAGCCAGGTGCTGGGACACCGCTGCTGCTAACGGAACCTGCTACTGGAAAGCAGTTGAGAATATAAGGTGACAAACTTGCACATACAAGAGTGTGAGTGGCAGAGTTGTGCAATCCAAGGAAAGCCCGACAAGAAGGTGGCAGCAGGGGATCGCCTCAACACCACAAGCTTGACAGGAGAATCTGCAGAACACTGTGGCGCACAGATGCCCGATAGGAGGCGGACCGAATAAGGAGGAAAGGAGGTCCGACGGGGGCACAGTGGCCGGGGTGCACCAACAGTTGGTGCCAAGCAAAGGAAAACTAAAGCATGTGGACCGAAACATGACGAGAGAATGGAAAAGGCAGGATTTGTCACAATGGACGCAGGAGGTCTAGGCAGCTTGCAACAAGATGTCCAGACCATACTGGTGGCATTAAAGGCATTTAGGGCTGAAGTAGTCCTCCCAGGCGGCCCTCAGAGAGCATGCTTTAAAAGGTGGAAGACAGGGTGGAAGCCCTGGAACACAACCAGCGCTCATTAGACATGGAAGTTAACCTGGCGGCGAGAATGAAACAGTTGGAAAACAGAAAAAAAAAAGCTAGAAGCAAACAAGACTATGTGGAGAACAGGCAGTGAAGAAACAACCTACAGATATGGGGGATCACCAAAGAATCTGGAAACACTGCTAGGGCACGTTTTGAAGAAGCTGTTGGGCCCCGCATATGATAAGGAAGTACACTTCGACAGTACACAGAGGAGCTAGGTCTGGGCGACTGGCCTCGCTCAGTAGTGGCCAAATGCCGTTATTACAGGGACAAAAAAGATATATGGGAGAAAGCTTGATAAGTGTACACAGTGGAGTGGGAAGGAGCCTCAGTGAGAATATTGCAGGACAATTTCTCCTATATCCTGTACCAAAGGCATAAAAGCAAGCCCTTAAAAAGGTGGCTCCTAAACTAAGGGGTGCGATACCGCTGGGGATTCCTCTCTGCCGTCTCCTTTGAATATAAGGGTGAACGCTATGATATAAAGCAAGGGGTAAGAGGCTGATCAGGTCCTCCAGGTGCTGCAAAAGGAGTTTGTCTCAATATCCAGAATGCCAGCACCAGCTGAAGGAGGGTTTCAAGAGTGCGTTTGCACGGCCGAGTGGACGCAGGATGGACAGCAGCTCCAGAAATCTCAGAAAGACCCAAGCCTCACAGCCGAAGACTCTTCTAGAACATACTGCTTTGGAATGAAGGGAAGTGGTAGGCCTGAGGGGAGTGAAAGGGAGTTTGAAATGTTAAGAAATGCATTATTAACTGGATGACGGACTCTTTGCTATCCTAGTGATCTGGGACTACCTGGGTGTCTAAGAATGGTTCGGTTTATTGCCCTGATTTGGTATTGCTCAATACGAGTTTAGATCATGAGGGGGGTAAAAGGAGGAGCGGGGGGGGGGTTGGCAATGAGGGGTCAGGGCGATTTCTAAAGCAAAGGGAATATACTTTCTAATTAATGTGCGGTGCTCGTCCAGGGCAGAGCAGCAAGAGATGTTTCGAAGAAAGGGGCATGAATGAAGTTAAGGTGGCGACTTTAAATGTTAAGTGTTAAACTCACTGCACAAAAAGGAAGTTAATGTAGAATATGTTTCTAAATTCTGCTAGTCAGTCCCATTTAAGGCAAAGGGAAGAGTGTAGACAAAGGAAAAGAAATAGGACAAATCCTTTGGGCTTCAGATGAAGAACATAAAAAAGAAGGAGTGGGGGCATTTCTGGCAAGAACCTTTCAGATGAGACATACAGATCAAGAAGGGTTTTTGGGGGAGGTTTCTATCGGTCAAATGACGTGTTGAGGGCAAAATGGTCACTCTTTCCAAATATGGGGCAGATTGCATTTCTGAGGACGACGCTCAGTGCACTGGAGGAGTGGGGAGAGGATCCATGTTATTGGGTGGCCAATTTAACATGATCGCAGACACTAAGGTAGATTGGTCAGTAAAAGGGTGGGGGGGGGGATCTGTGTATTGGGAGTACACACATTTTATTAACCAGCACTACTGGATAGATGTGTGGTGATCCAGGTTTCCGCAGGCAGGATGGTATACTTTAGTCTCTCCGCCACACTATACATACACAAGGATAGACTTTCTGTTAATCCCTCAGGAACAAGACCATACCGTTACCTCACCCAGGGTAGAAACTGTCACCTGGTCCGATCATGCGATGGTTATGGCACTGTGGCAAGTGGAAAAGGGACAGAGGGGAAACCCATGATGCAATGATGTTCTTCTTAAAGATCCGGTCTACAAAGAGTTCTTGGGGAAGGAAATGCGAAGCTATTTTGAATACAAAGACACAGAGGAGGTCCACCCCAAATTTGTATGGGAAGCAGCCAAGGTGAGGGGACTATTCTAGTAGAAGGTGCTAGGAAAAACAAGAGGTTGGATTGAGCATAAATTAAAGGGACTAGATCAAGGGGCTGAGGTTTCAGCTAACCAAAAATGGGAGCGACAGGGAGGGCCTACTGAGCTATATAAGAGAAAAGAGGCAGGCACTACATTTGCTCCCAAAAGCCGAGGTGGTAAAGAAAATGAGAAACGAAGCAGAAGTATTATGAAAAAGCAGATAGAGTGGGGCCTCTTCTGGCCAACAGAGTGCAACAGCACAGGGTGGAAAGGAGGGTAGCGCAGATTGGGTGTGCCGATGGGAATATGACAGATATTCGAGGGGAATTCCCGATTGTTATGCAGGTTATTATGAAAAGCTTTATGAGCAGAATTCCATAATAGGGGAAGCTAGAATTCAGAATATCTGGATGGGCTAACCATTCCTAGGCAGATTGCGGTCGAGAGAACCATGTTAGAAGCTGAAATCCAGCGGAAGAGGTGGCTCACGCCATAGGGCACTTACATGCAAGAAACGCTCCAGGGGAGGATGGCTCCACCTCTCTTTCTTATAAATAAATCCAGGTTATACTGACCTCACTTCCGGCTAACATGTTTAAAGCAATTATCGGTTCAGGGGAGATACCACCCACCTTTTTCGAGGCAGTGATCGCAGTCATACCCAAATTAGGAAGAGACCACGGCCAATGCTCGGCCTACAGGTCGATTTAGCTGCTTAACATGGATGCGGAGATGTTTGCTAGGGTGTTTGGGGAGGTGCAGTTCTAGTCTTGATGCAGACGATGCCTTACTTTTCTTGACCGCCCCAAGGAATACCATTCAACACCTGCTCCAAGGTCTATACAGATTTGGTGTGCTGTCAGGTTTTAAAATAAACCTGAAAACGTCAGTGGCATTCCAAGTGGGTCATTGGAAATCTGGGGATAGGGATTATTTTGAGAAGCTCGTGTCTCAGGGCTGGCAGATGCTTTTAAGTATTTGGTGGGGGTGGGGGGTGGCATTACTCGGTATTTCAGTGCTTTGTTCACTGAAAATGTTCCCGCCCTTTGGGAAAGTGTACAATTAGACTTGCAGAGGTGTGAGAGGCTACATCTCTCGTGGATGGCAAGACTGAACTGCATTCCTCCTTCGGATGCTCCAGGTTGTGGTCCCAGCCACTTTTCTAGCTACAGTAGAAGGGGCCCTTCAGAAATTCTTGTGGGTGGGGGCTAAGTCCAGAATAGCATATAAGTCCTTTATATTACCGTGAAGGGGGGGGGGGGGGGGTTCCCGGGCCTTGGTCTATATTATAATGCAGCACAAATGCAAATCATGGTGGACCACCTCAATCCCAAACCCATGAAAAAACGAGTACACGTGGATAACACTGTACTGGCACTGTCACATTGGTGGAGTGGATATGTGTACTCCACAGAGAGATTACCAGCAGACTGGTGAAACACCCAATATTGGAGGTGTTCTGGTCCATTTGGAGACATGGGAACAGTATTCGGTGGCTGTCTACATGGCACTCGCCCCCAATTTATATATGGGCTCCTTCGCTGAGGAATCTGATTGCAGAACCGCTGCAATTTGAATCATGGCATGAGGCGGGTCTCATAGTGGGATAGTTATGGGAAGAGGATAGGTTCTTGCCCTCGAACGGCTAAAGCAATGCTTGCCGATAGGGCAGATTTTGTTTTTTTATTTTTGCAGCTTAAGCGGCACTCTCGGACCAGAGGTGGAGAGACAATCTGCGTAGAAGGCTAACCTCCTTCCAAAAGGTGTTGCTTCAGACTACAAACAGTAATGCTGTAATAGCAAGATTGTATAAGGAGCTTCTCCAAGCAGAACCTATAGATCACTTGGCTGCTAGGGAGAAGTGGACAAAGGATCTTAACAGGGAGCTAACCAAGAAGCTATGGGCAAAGACATGTAGGAGGGTGTCACACTCAACATGGTCTCTGCAGTACAGCATGCAAGCTTTCAAACTTATACATAGATGGCAAGAACACCTGACACATTAGCAAAAATGTACCCAGGGGAAGATTCTTGCTGCTGGAAGTGTCGGCAAAAGAACTTGAGATTACTACCATATGTGGTGGAGCTGCTCACATATAGAGAGATATTGGGAGGAGGTTCTCATGAATCTATGAGGTAGATGGGATTAGAAGGAAGTTCTCTCCGTGGTTTGTTTTATTTGGGGTAAATGAGGGGGGGGGGCGAAGACCGCTGGGGCCATATTATACACATCCTTTTTGTGAGTGCCAGAAGTTGTATTGCACAGTTCTTGAAACGGAACAAAGCCCCCACAGAGAGGAAGTGGTACTAGAGGTGGGCGAGCCTGGCGAGGCCCGGGCTGGCCCGAACTCCAACTGGGGCTCCAGCCTGACCCTCATTTCGGCCCGGCAACCCCTGGCCCCCCAATGGCTGCCAAGTGCACAGCACACGATCGCGATAAGGAAAGAAACACACACAACCCTCTGAGCAATGACTTCCTGTCCCACCTCCACACAACACGATTGGCTGGGGGCCTAACAGGGAGTCATCAGAGCAGACAGGGTCCCATTTAACTGGATGCCAAACAGAATGATTCCGAGAAATACAGATGTTAACAAAGTTGTTACAAGAAAGCATGGCGACAGCAAAGACATTCTGTGAAACACACACACGGAGCCAGGGCTCTCTCTAGGAGAGAGTACACTCAGCAAGTTAAGTGCTAGGCCCAGAGATGTCTGTGTGCAACCAGAAGTCACAGCTTCAAGTCCTGGAGAGGGGCGTAGCTGTTCCTCCTTCCGAGCTTTAAAAATCAGGCACAATTCAATTGGGCGGTATGAACACCAAATATTACAGTGTTTAGAGGTTGAGGAATCAGTGATCAAGCGCTATATGAAACTGAAATTTAACAAGACTGAGCAGTATGTGCGACCGACTGATGGGAAGGGGAGTAAGCAAAAATAAAAATGTGAACAGTGCCGTCACGAGGGACCCACAGCGGGTGGGGCAAAGGAATGGTAGCGAGGTACACTTGCCAGTCTTTAAAACACTACAGAGCGTCTGAATCAACAATTTCGCACACATGGTATACGATGCCCCCCAGGCCTTCTACTCCGCATTGGCCTCACACTTTTCCTCCAAAACTCTGGACATCCCGTCCTCTGTGCCCCCCCTTCGACCATTGCCTTCTTCCACCTCTTCTGACCCCCCCCATACCCTCCTCCTCCTCCTCTGACCCCCCATACCCTCCTCCTCCTCCTCTGACCCCCCATACCCTCCTCCTCTGACCCCCCATACCCTCCACCTCTTATGACCCTCATGCCCCCATCCTCCACCTCTTCTGACCCCCCCATACCCTCCTCTGACCCCCATACCCTCCTCCTCCTCTGACCCCCAATACCCTCCTCCTCCTCCGACCCCCCATACCCTCCTCCTCCACCACCTCTTCTGACCCCCCCATACCCTCTTCTGACCCCACATACCCTACTCCTCCTCCACCACCTCTTCTGACCCCCCCATACCCCCCTCCTCCTCCTCCGCCTCTTCTGACCCCCCCATACCCTCCTCCGACCCCCCCATACCCTCCTCCTCCACCACCTCTTCTGACCCCCCATACCCTCTTCCTCTTCTGACCCCCATACCCTCTTCCTCTTCTGACCCCCCATACCCTCTTCCTCCTCCACCACCTCTTCTGACCCCCCATACCCTACTCATCCTCCACCACCTCTTCTGACCCCATACCCTCTTCCTCTTCTGACCCCCCATACCCTACTCATCCTCCACCAACTCTTCTGACCCCCCCCATACCCTCCTCCTCCTCTTCTGACCCCCCATACCCTCCTCCGACCCCCCATACCCTCCTCCTCCACCACCTCTTCTGACCCCCCCATACCCTACTCCTCCTCCACCACCACCTCTTCTGACCCCCCATACCATACTCCTCCTCCACCACCTCTTCTGACCCCCATACCCCCCCCCCTCCTCCTCCACCTCTTCTGGCCCCCCCATACCTCCCTCCTCCTCCACCTCTTCTGACCCCCCATACCCTCCTCCTCCACCTCTTCTGACCCCCCATACCCTCCTCCTCCGCCTCTTCTGATTCCCCATACCCTCCTCCACCTCTTCTGACCCCCCCATACCTCCCTCCACCACCTCTTCCACCTCTTCCGACCCCCATACCCTCCTCCACCGACCCCCCTCCATACCCTCCTCCTCCTACCCCCCCACACCCCCCTTCTTCTCAGACCCCCATGCCCTCCTCCTGACCCCCCATGTCCCCCTCCTCCGACCCCCCATGCCCCCCTCCTCCGACCCCCCATACCACCCTCCTCCTGAGCCCCCATATCCTCCTCCACCTCTTCTGAACCCCCATACCACCCTCCTCCTCCTCCGACCCCCCCATACCATCCTCCTCCTCCTCTCCTGACCCCCCCATACCCTCCTCCTCCACCTCTTCTGACCCCCATACCCTCCTCCACCTCTTCTGACCCCCCCATACCCTCCACCTCATCTGAAAGCCCCCCATACCCTCCTCTTCTGAACCCCCATACCCTCCTCTTCTGACCCCCCATACCCTACTCCTCCACCACTACCACCTCTTCTGACCCCCCATACCCTCCTCCACCACCACCTCTTCTGACCCTCCATACCCTCCTCTGACCCCCCCCATACCCTCCTCTGACCCCCATACCCTCCTCCTCCTCTTGACCCCCCCATACCCTCCTCTTGACCCCCCCATACCCTCCTCCTCCTCCTCCTCTTGACCCCCATACCCTCCTCCTCCTCCTCTTGACCCCCATACCCTCCTCCTCCTCTTGACCCCCATACCCTCCTCCTCCTCTTGACCCCCATACCCTCCTCCTCCTCCTCTGACCCCCCCCATGCCCTCCTCCTCCTCCTCTGACCCCCCCCATGTCCCCCTCCTCCTCTGACCCCCCCATGCCCCCCTCTGACCCCCCATACCCTCCTCCTCCGACCCCCATACCCTCCTCCTCCGACCCCCAATACCCTCCTCCTCTGACCCCCCCATACCCTCCTCCTCTGACCCCCCCATACCCTCCTCCTCTGACCCCCCATACCCTCCTCCTGACCCCCCCATACCCTCCTCCTCCTCTGACCCCCCCATACCCTCCTCCTCCTCCTCCTCCGACCCCCCCATACCCTCCTCCTCCTCTGACCCCCCCATACCCTCCTCCTCCTCCTCCTCCGACCCCCCATACCCTCCTCCTCTGACCCCCCATACCCTCCTCCTCTGACCCCCCCCATACCCTCCTCCTCCTCCTCTGACCCCCCATACCCTCCTCCTCTGACCCCCCATACCCTCCTCCTCCTCTGACCCCCCATACCCTCCTCCTCCTCTGACCCCCCATACCCTCCTCCTCTGACCCCCCATACCCTCCTCCTCCTCCTCTTCACCCCCCATACCCTCCTCCTCTTCCGACCCCCCATACCCTCCTCCTCCGACCCCCATACCCTCCTCCTCCACCTCTTCCGACCCCCCATACCCTCCACCTCTGACCCCCCCCATACCCTCCCCCTCCACCACTTCTGACCCCCCCATACCCTCCATGATGCAATGATGTTCTTCTTAAAGATCCGGTCTACAAAGAGTTCTTGGGGAAGGAAATGCGAAGCTATTTTGAATACAAAGACACAGAGGAGGTCCACCCCAAATTTGTATGGGAAGCAGCCAAGGTGAGGGGACTATTCTAGTAGAAGGTGCTAGGAAAAACAAGAGGTTGGATTGAGCATAAATTAAAGGGACTAGATCAAGGGGCTGAGGTTTCAGCTAACCAAAAATGGGAGCAACAAGGAGGGCCTACTGAGCTATATAAGAGAAAAGAGGCAGGCACTACATTTGCTCCCAAAAGCCGAGGTGGTAAAGAAAATGAGAAACGAAGCAGAAGTATTATGAAAAAGCAGATAGAGTGGGGCCTCTTCTGGCCAACAGAGTGCAACAGCACAGGGTGGAAAGGAGGGTAGCGCAGATTGGGTGTGCCGATAGGAATATGACAGATATTCGAGGGGAATTCCCGATTGTTATGCAGGTTATTATGAAAAGCTTTATGAGCAGAATTCCATAATAGGGGAAGCTAGAATTCAGAATATCTGGATGGGCTAACCATTCCTAGGCAGATTGCGGTCGAGAGAACCATGTTAGAAGCTGAAATCCAGTGGAAGAGGTGGCTCACGCCATAGGGCACTTACATGCAAGAAACGCTCCAGGGGAGGATGGCTCCACCTCTCTTTCTTATAAACAAATTCAGGTTATACTGACCTCACTTCCGGCTAACATGTTTAAAGCAATTATCGGTTCAGGGGAGATACCACCCACCTTTTTCGAGGTAGTGATCGCAGTCATACCCAAATTAGGAAGAGACCACGGCCAATGCTCGGCCTACAGGTCGATTTAGCTGCTTAACATGGATGCGGAGATGTTTGCTAGGGTGTTTGGGGAGGTGCAGTTCTAGTCTTGATGCAGACGATGCCTTACTTTTCTTGACCGCCCCAAGGAATACCATTCAACACCTGCTCCAAGGTCTATACAGATTTGGTGTGCTGTCAGGTTTTAAAATAAACCTGAAAACGTCAGTGGCATTCCAAGTGGGTCATTGGAAATCTGGGGATAGGGATTATTTTGAGAAGCTCGTGTCTCAGGGCTGGCAGATGCTTTTAAGTAGTTGGTGGGGGTGGGGGGTGGCATTACTCGGTATTTCAGTGCTTTGTTCACTGAAAATGTTCCCGCCCTTTGGGAAAGTGTACAATTAGACTTGCAGAGGTGTGAGAGGCTACATCTCTCGTGGATGTCAAGACTGAACTGCATTCCTCCTTCGGATGCTCCAGGTTGTGGTCCCAGCCACTTTTCTAGCTACAGTAGAAGGGGCCCTTCAGAAATTCTTGTGGGTGGGGGCTAAGTCCAGAATAGCATATAAGACCTTTATATTACCGTGAAGGGGGGGGGGGGGAGGGGTGTTCCCGGGCCTTGGTCTATTATAATGCAGCACAAATGCAAATCATGGTGGACCACCTCAATCCCAAACCCATGAAAAAACGAGTACACGTGGATAACACTGTACTGGCACTGTCACATTGGTGGAGTGGATATGTGTACTCCACAGAGAGATTACCAGCAGACTGGTGAAACACCCAATATTGGAGGTGTTCTGGTCCATTTGGAGAGATGGGAACAGTATTCGGTGGCTGTCTACATGGCACTCGCCCCCAATTTATATATGGGCTCCTTCGCTGAGGAATCTGATTGCAGAACCGCTGCAATTTGAATCATGGCATGAGGCGGGTCTCATAGTGGGATAGTTATGGGAAGAGGATAGGTTCTTGCCCTCGAACGGCTAAAGCAATGCTTGCCGATAGGGCAGATTTTGTTTTTTTATTTTTGCAGCTTAAGCGGCACTCTCGGACCAGAGGTGGAGAGACAATCTGCGTAGAAGGCTAACCTCCTTCCAAAAGGTGTTGCTTCAGACTACAAACAGTAATGCTGCAATAGCAAGATTGTATAAGGAGCTTCTCCAAGCAGAACCTATAGATCACTTGGCTGCTAGGGAGAAGTGGACAAAGGATCTTAACAGGGAGCTAACCAAGAAGCTATGGGCAAAGACATGTAGGAGGGTGTCACACTCAACATGGTCTCTGCAGTACAGCATGCAAGCTTTCAAACTTATACATAGATGGCAAGAACACCTGACACATTAGCAAAAATGTACCCAGGGGAAGATTCTTGCTGCTGGAAGTGTCGGCAAAAGAACTTGAGATTACTACCATATGTGGTGGAGCTGCTCACATATAGAGAGATATTGGGAGGAGGTTCTCATGAATCTAGGAGGTAGATGGGATTAGAAGGAAGTTCTCTCCGTGGTTTGTTTTATTTGGGGTAAATGAAGGGGGGGGGGGGGCGAAGACCGCTGGGGCCATATTATACACATCCTTTTTGTGGCTGCCAGAAGTTGTATTGCACAGTTCTTGAAACGGAACAAAGCCCCCACAGAGAGGAAGTGGTACTAGAGGTGGGCGAGCCTGGCGAGGCCCGGGCTGACCCGAACTCCAACTGGGGCTCCAGCCTGACCCTCATTTCGGCCCGGCAAACCCTGGCCCCCCAATGGCTGCCAAGTGCACAGCACACGATCGCGATAAGGAAAGACACACACACAACCCTCTGAGCAATGACTTCCTGTCCCACCTCCACACAACACGATTGGCTGGGGGCCTAAAAGGGAGTCATCAGAGCAGACAGGGTCGCATTTTTTTTTCATTTCATCTCTTTCCATTTTACCCACGCAAAAGACATGCCCAAATACTAAAATAAATACATCTGGCACTGATGGTGGCTCGGGTGCGCAAATGGCCCCAATATCAGTTTCTCCTTTCATGAAACAAAAAAAAGTTGATCCACTTTACAGGTACACAAAGCAGGGTTTTCCTCTCCCGACAGGGCGCGCGGACAGGGTCATGGCTGCAACTAGAATCGCCTCTTTGTTGCCATGCATAATTGATGGACAGCCTGAAATATGGCCTCCCTACATGTTCCAGGGCCCGAGCCATTACCATGGATAGGGGGGGTAGGAGGGTGTGGGGCGGCTGGGGACGAGTCATGCTTAGCCAAGCTGCTCTGCTTAATCACTTCTCGCAGGCACAGAACGTTTGAAGTCACAGCAGCCTGGAGGCTGTGTTGCAGCAGGCTGCATGCGCTGACTAACCCAAAGAAACGTATAGGCCTAGAGTAGACGCATCAGGGGACGTGCATATTATTTCTTTATATTGTGCGGACCAGCCTCCCATTTAACTGGATGCCAAACAGAATGATTCCGAGAAATACAGATGTTAACAAAGTTGTTACAAGAAAGCATGGCGACAGCAAAGACATTCTGTGAAACACACACACGGAGCCAGGGCTCTCTCTAGGAGAGAGTACACTCAGCAAGTTAAGTGCTAGGCCCAGAGATGTCTGTGTGCAACCAGAAGTCACAGCTTCAAGTCCTGGAGAGGGGCGTAGCTGTTCCTCCTTCCGAGCTTTAAAAATCAGGCACAATTCAATTGGGCGGTATGAACACCAAATATTAGTGTTTAGAGGTTGAGGAATCAGTGATCAAGCGCTATATGAAACTGAAATTTAACAAGACTGAGCAGTATGTGCGACCGACTGATGGGAAGGGGAGTAAGCAAAACTAAAAATGTGAACAGTGCCGTCACGAGGGACCCACAGCGGGTAGGGCAAAGGAATGGTAGCGAGGTACACTTGCCAGTCTTTAAAACACTACAGAGCGTCTGAATCAACAATTTCGCACACATGGTATACGATGCCCCTCCCAGGCCATATACTCCGCATTGGCCTCACACTTTTCCTCCAAAACTCTGGACATCCCGTCCTCTGTGCCCCCCCTTCGACCATTGCCTTCTTCCACCTCTTCTGACCCCCCCCCATACCCTCCTCCTCCTCTGACCCCCCATACCCTCCTCCTCTGACCCCCCCATACCCTCCTCCTCTGACCCCCCATTCCCTCCACCTCTTATGACCCTCATGCCCCCATCCTCCACCTCTTCTGACACCCCCATACCCTCCTCTGACCCCCATACCCTCCTCCTCCTCCTCCTCCTCTGACCCCCAATACCCTCCTCCTCCTCCGACCTCCCATACCCTCCTCCTCCACCACCTCTTCTGACCCCCCATACCCTCTTCCTCTTCTGACCCCCCCATACCCTACTCCTCCTCCACCACCTCTTCTGACCCCCCCATATCCCCCTCCTCCTCCGCCTCTTCTGACCCCCCATACCCTCCTCCGACCCCCCATACCCTCCTCCTCCACCACCTCTTCTGACCCCCCATACCCTCTTCCTCTTCTGACCCCCCCATACCCTCTTCCTCTTCTGACCCCCCATACCCTACTCCTCCTCCACCACCTCTTCTGACCCCCCCATACCCTACTCATCCTCCACCACCTCTTCTGACCCCATACCCTCTTCCTCTTCTGACCCCCCCATACCCTACTCCTCCTCCACCAACTCTTCTGACCCCCCCATACCCTCCTCCTCCTCCACCTCTTCTGACCCCCCATACCCTCCTCCGACCCCCATACCCTCCTCCTCCACCACCTCTTCTGACCCCCCATACCCTCTTCCTCTTCTGACCCCCCATACCCTACTCCTCCTCCACCACCTCTTCTGACCCCCCCATACCCTACTCCTCCTCCACCACCTCTTCTGACCCCCATACCCCCCCCTCCTCCTCCACCTCCACCTCTTCTGGCCCCCCATACCCCCCCTCCTCCTCCACCTCTTCTGGCCCCCCATACCCCCCTCCTCCTCCACCTCTTCTGACCCCCCATACCCTCCTCCTCCACCTCTTCTGACCCCCCATACCCTCCTCCTCCGCCTCTTCTGATTACCCATACCCTCCTCCACCTCTTCTGACCCCCCCATACCTCCCCCATACCTCCCTCCACCACCTCTTCCACCTCTTCCGACCCCCATACCCTCCTCCACCGACCCCCTCCATACCCTCCTCCTCCTACCCCCCCACACCCCCCTTCTTCTCAGACCCCCATGCCCTCCTCCTGACCCCCCATGCCCCCCTCCTCCTGAACCCCCATATCCTCCTCCACCTCTTCTGAACCCCCATACCACCCTCCTCCTCCGACCCCCCCATACCATCCTCCTCCTCTCCTGACCCCCCCATACCCTCCTCCTCCACCTCTTCTACCCCCCATACCCTCCTCCTCCACCTCTTCTACCCCCCATACCCTCCTCCTCCACCTCTTCTGACCCCCATACCCTCCTCCACCTCTTCTGACGCCCCCATACCCTCCACCTCATCTGAAAGCCCCCCATACACTCCTCCTATGACCCCCATACCCTCCTCTTCTGAACCCCCATACCCTCCTCTTCTGAACCCCCATACCCTACTCCTCCACCACTACCACCTCTTCTGACCCCCCCATACCCTCTTCTGACCCCCCCATACCCTCCTCTGACCCCCCATACCCTCCTCTGACCCCCCCATACCCTCCTCCTCTTGACCCCCCCATACCCTCCTCCTCCTCTTGACCCCCATACCCTCCTCCTCCTCTTGACCCCCATACCCTCCTCCTCCTCTTGACCCCCATACCCTCCTCCTCCTCCTCGACCCCCCATACCCCTCCTCCTCCACCTCTTCTGACCCCCCATGCCCTCCTCCTCTGACCCCCCATGCCCCCCTCCTCCTCTGACCCCCCCATGCCCCCCTCCTCCTCTGACCCCCCCATGCCCCCCTCCTCCTCCGACCCCCCCATGCACCCCTCTGACCCCCATACCCTCCTCCTCCGACCCCCCATACCCTCCTCCTCTGACCCCCCATACCCTCCTCCTCCTCCTCCTATACCCTCCTCCTCCTCCTCTGACCCCCCATACCCTCCTCCTGACCCCCCCATACCCTCCTCCTGACCCCCCCATACCACCCTCCTCTGACCCCCCCATACCCTCCTCCTCTGACCCCCCCATACCCTCCTCCTCTGACCCCCCATACCCTCCTCCTCCTCCTCTGACCCCCCCATACCCTCCTCCTCTGACCCCCCCATACCCTCCTCCTCCTCTTGACCCCCCATACCCTCCTCCTCCTCTTGACCCCCCCATACCCTCCTCCTCTTCCGACCCCCCCATACCCTCCTCCTCTTCCGACCCCCCATACCCTCCTCCTCCGACCCCCCATACCCTCCCCCTCCACCACTTCTGACCCCCCCATACCCTCCCCCTCCACCACCTCTGACCCCCCCATACCCTCAACCTCTTCTGACCTCCCATACCCTCCTCCACCTCTTCTGACCCCTCCCATACCCTCCTCCACCTCCTGACCCCCCCCATACCCTCCTCCACCTCCTGACCCCCATACCCTCCACCGACCCCCCATACCCTCCACCGACCCCCCATACCCTCCTCCACCTCCTCCGACCCCCCCATACCCTCCTCCACCTCTGACCCCCCCATACCCTACCCCTCCACCACTTCTGACCCCCCCATAGCCTCCACCTCCTCTGAATCCCCATACCCTCCACCTCCTCCGACCCCCATACCCTCCACCTCCTCCGACCCCCCATACCCTCCACCTCCTCCGACCCCCCATACCCTCCACCTCCTCCGACCCCCCATACCCTCCACCTCCTCCGACCCCCCATACCCTCCTCCTCTGACCCCCCCATACCCTCCTCCTCTGACCCCCCCATACCCTCCTCCTGACCCCCCATACCCTCCTCCACCTCTTGACCCGCATACCCTCTCTCTCCTCTGACCCCCCCATACCCTCCTCCACCACCTCTTCTGACCCCCCCATACCCTCCTCCTCCTCCACCACCACCTCTTCTGACCCCCCCATACCCTCCTCCACCACCTCTTCTGACCCCCCCATACCCTCCTCCACCACCTCTTCTGACCCCCCCATACCCTCCTCCACCACCTCTTCTGACCCCCCCATACCCTCCTCCACCTGTTCTGACCCACCCCCCATACCCTCATCCTCCACCTCTGACCCAACCATACCCTCGTCCTCCTCCGAACCCCCCAGGTCCCCAGCCTCCTCTTCTGACCCACCATACCCTCCTCTTCCGACCCCCCCCCCCATGTCCCCCTTCTCCTCCACTTCCACCTCTTCTAACCCCCCACCATACGCTCCTCCTCCTCTGACCCCCCCCATACCCTCCACCTCTCCCATTGCACCAGATCAGATCTCTAGAGTTGTCTGCCTTATGGAAGTCTCCTCTCAACAGGTGCTACTTTGCTCCCCCCAGAACCATCAAGGACAACATCAGCATGCTCACCCCTTCCTTGGCTGATCTCTGCAACCATCCTTGCCACAGGCTCTTTCCCTCAACCTCTCAATCACTCCCTTGTACACCTTCTCCTAAAAAAATGAATGAGGAAAAAAAAGCATGTCTGCTGACCCCTCTTGCCCGGCTAACTATCAACCCCTTTCTTGGGCAAACTCAGAGAAGCTGGACTTCCCCCGCCAACTGACTCGCCACACTGAAATGGCTGGCTGCCTCAATGAACACCAGACCGGTTTCAGGGCAGCCAGAGGGAACAAGTTACTTACCTGTAACTGTTCTCCAGCATGGGTCTGGCATGGATTCACAAGCTCATGAATATTCCCAGTTGTCAGGCTGGGAATCCTAGGTAAAAGAAATAAGTTTGTTTTGTTTCTAAACGGTCTTTCTCCTATAGACCAATCACTGAGCTCTGGATCATACTGCCAACAGCCAATGACTGCCCTCTACCTATGCCCCTCCTCTGGCAGCCATCTTCATATTTGGTAGCACGTAAAGTGGCAGTAGGGCCAAGAGAAGAGGCGCAGAGGAGCAGGCGGGCGAGTTTGCATGTGAATCCATGCCAGACCCATGCTGGAGAACAACAGTTAAAGGTTTTGTTCCTTCTCCAGCATGGGGTCAGGCATGGATTCGCATGCTCATGAATAAAGAATACATAGCAGTACACACATGCACAACCACAGGAGTTGGCAAGGCTCAACAGAAGCAATATCTTACCTCCTCACCAGGCTCACCTTCAAGCGAACAATTTGTGCAGCACTGCTTGGCCGACTCTGGACTCCTCCCTGGAATCGCTGTCAACACAGTAGTATTTTGTGTAGGTGTGTGTCGACCCGCATATAGCAGCCCTGCAGATGACCTGCAGGGGCACACCAGACAGGAACGTCTTAGAAGCACGATCGCAGATGGCCAGGCAGCGGTGGGTTGGCCAACGGGTGACCAGGAGTGATACAGCCGGAGAGCCACCTGGAAATGGAAGCCTTGGACAGGGCCTTCCCATGGTTCACAGGACCAAAGTTCACAAAAAGAGGAGAAGTTTTCAGAAAACTCTTCGTGCGGGCCACATAAAACTTCAGCGTTCTAGCCACATCCAGCGACGAAGGCATCGGAAAAAACACAGGCAACACCAAGGGCTCGTTTAGATGAAAGTCCAACAGCACCTTGGTCATAAAGGAGGGGTGCGTACGCAGCACCACCCTCATCTCGTGGAAAGTCAAGTAAGGTGGTTTACAGGATAGGGCCTGGATCTCACCCACTCGTCGTGTAAAGATGATGGCCACGAGAAAAGCTGTCTTGCATGACAGAAACTTTAGTTTCTCCATAGATGGTAACCCTGTCTCGCCTCCGCCCTGGGTTGAGTCCCCAGCGTGTCCCTCATTGACATCGCCCTCCTGGACAGTGTGGACGGAAAGGATCTCATCCTCATCAGCCGAAGAAATTTGAGTACCCTGGAGGCCTTCCGCACCCCGCTTCCACCTTTCTTCTGGTCCAGAGGGGTCAGTCTCGGACTGAGGTCCGGCATCCTCTTCTCCAGGGTTTTCTCAAGTGGCTTATTCGAAGCCTCCCTCCTGGGAGGAAGAGGCACCCTGTCCATTGTCTGGGTACCCTGCGGGTCCACCCCTACGGGCTTTGAAAGCGACGACACCACCACCACCACCTCGAGGGAGGGCGACGGTTTCACCTGGTGCACCCTGGCCTTCACGGAAAGGCTGGATCCTTGTCCGGTTTGGCCTTTTCCTTCCTGGCCATGTCGGAACCCATGTCCACCTTGGCCTACTCTGTTGCGGGTGGGTCGGACACCGCACCCTGTCTGGCCTTCTCCGGATTCAATCTGAGCTATGCCGGGGTAGCAGACTTCCTTTTGGAAGAATCTCCAAAGTGGTGGCTGGAAATTGATGCAGCTGGGGAGGACTATCACGCCTTGACCATTGCGGGAACATCAGCAGCGGCGACACAGACGGAAGCGGACTTGCGGTGCTTGGCCTTGTGTTGGGCCCCCACGAGTGGAGCGCCTTCAAAGGACTTGGAAGCCTGCTAAGGTTTGCCGGATCCGGGAGAGGTATGCCCCTGGGTACCACCTGGTGCAGAGGCCTTGGCCTGCAGCCACGACTGTCGATCCTTCAACGTGCACTTCGTGAAGCCATGGCAAATCACACAATCGTCCTCCTTATGCGTCATGTGCAAACAGTACAGGCACCTGGAATGCTTGTCGTCCATGTACACATTCTGCAAACTGCAGTCGGAGAGCAAAGCTTGAAGAGGGAAGCGCCATCCTTCTCGTCTGACATGATCCACGGGTTGTAGGCCTGAGGAATCTTCTGGAAGCTTCCAAGAAGTATACTCAACAAAAACAGCCCTTGAGAGGCGCTGGAGAGAGGAAAAAAAAAAAATGGTCCCCGTTAGTCAAATAGATGATCGATGGAGCACACGGCTCGATTGACTGAAAAATCAAGTTTAACTCTCAAAAGCGAAAAACAAGAGCAAGGTACAAGGATTCCCAACACTTGAATGTGCAGTAAAAATCTGAAGATGGCTGCGACGGGAAATATTCATGAGCATGTGAATCCATGCCAGACCCAATGCTGGAAAAGCACTGAAACCACTCTACTGAATACCCGATAAGACCTACTCTCTAAACTGGCCTCTAACTCCCCATCTGTGCTGATCCTCCTCGATCTCTTCGCTGCCCTTGACACTAAACCACCCCATCCTCAAACTGTCTCCGTGATACTCTAGGCATCACGGACAGGGCACTGCGTGGCTCACCTCTCCTCTCCAATAGACTCTCCCAAGTTCAAATGGGTCCTTTTCTGTCCTCCATCGCACTCTCTACTTGTGTCGTCCATCAGGGCTCCATCCTATCGCCAGGCTCTTCAACATCTACCTGGGCCCTTTGGCCCACCTGATCTCCACCTACTCTCCTCACTTCCAGTGTTTCGCAGACTATGCACAACTCTCCTTCCGGCTGCCTTCCCCCCTCTTCTTTCTGACGGCCTAACTGCTATTCAGGCATGGTGCTCTGCCAATGATCTCTGCCTCAATGGCAGCAAGACCGAGATCCTTCTCATTGGGACACCTGCACCCAATTTCACTCTCTGGCCAGACTCCTTGGGTCCCCCTCCCCTCACCCATGTGAGGCAAAAAGCTTTTGACACCTCTCTCTCTCCTTCTCTCCACACATCACAGACCTTGCCCAGAAGTCCAACTTTCAGCTCCATCTCCTCTGGGGAATTCTACCATTCCTCACCCTCCCCCGGAAGCTCAATGTCTCCAGAGCCCTGATTATCTCTAGGCTGGACTACTGTAACAACCTGTTCGTCAACCATCCTCTCTCCTCCCCTCCTCTCCTCTCTAACACATCCAGAATAGGGCTGCAAGACTTCTCCTTGGCCTCAAGCCCAGGGACCACATCTCACCAGTGCTTAAGTCTCTACACTGGCTTCCGTTGACTGCAATAATCAAATTCAAAACCCTCTGCATCATCCACAAGGCTGCCTGGGACCTCTACATCCAGCTATCTATCGCTAAATACCACCCAGCCAGAACCCTTCGGTCCTCTGACTCAAGTTTTCTGTAGGTCAAATGTTTCTCCAAGCAGAGAGTTGGTGGTAGATCCCTCTCCTCGGCTGGCACCTCCCTCTGGAACAGCCTCCCTCCCCCATCAGACTTGAGCCAGATCTTGTTAAGTTCCGTAAACTTCTCACGACCTTCCTTTTCTCCTCGGCCTTCCATCTCCCCCTGTCTTGCTAAGCTCTCCACCTGTCGCTGTGACTGGGGCCTGGTCCCTTCTGAGTCATACAGAGACCAGAACACCCCCCTACCAGTCCCTCCCAACATCCTTTGCCAGCACTTGCCCTTGGGCTCCCTTTCCCAGACTATCCCTACACAGTCTGCCTGCCTGCCCACTGGACTTTTGCCCTCCTTGGCCCCTCTTTACCCTTGCACTTGCCGCCTTGGCATGTACAGCACTTGCCCCCCCGTGGTAGCCCCCCCACTATTGCACTTCACCCTCTACCCCCACACCCTTGTACTTATCTCCTTAGCACCTGCACAGTAGGATTGTCACAGGGCCAATATCACTTGTTATTGTATGCAGTTTTCCTTAGACTATCCTATACTCCCCTCGATTGACCTCCGCCCCACCTTGTCTTGTGGCACCTGGAAAACACTTGTATATAGGCGCTATACAAATGTCCAAGAAAGAAAAAAAAACATCCCTGGTGCCCTCTCTACACCCGAGCCACCATCAGGGACAGGTATTTATTTTCATATTTGGCCATTTCTTGATTGATATACTTCCCCGGAACTAAAACCCTGTTACAAAGAAGCAGTGTCAACAAAGTCAACCGTTTTGAGTGTGTATAGGTTTTAGATGGGCATTTTATAAGTCCACTGCAACAAACTCTACTTCCAGGCAGTGCCCAAATGTTGGTGGTGCATCATGTGACTGTTGTAAAATTAGACTCCCTTAAAGTGAGCTATGAGTTCAGCCACAGGGAAAGGCCTTTCTGATTACCAGGTACAGTTGTAGCTTTAATGCAAAATGCACAATGTGAGGCTTACAGTAATATGATTAATCTAGAGTCATCACTGACTCCCCAGTGGTAACCTCCCCCCACCCTAGCAATTGTCTTCATCAGCATAATTTGTCACATGTAGCACGTCCTCTTTTTGTGTCATTTATGTGCCAACAGTGTATGTAAAGTAACATTGGGGAGGGGTGTGGGGGGTGCAGATGACGTACATATTTGCAAGGTAATTAAAAAAAGGTGCAGAGAAATTGAGGGCGAGTATCTTATGCAGCCAGTAACTTGCACATTACAACATTTGTACCTTATGCAGACTGTTTTTGGGCCAAAGTAGGTCTTTCATTCAAGAGAGAGATCCTACTTATAGACTAGAAGGGAGCAAGGAGCAGTTGCCAAAGCAGTTGCAGGTAGTTAGGCTTAATTTTGGAAC
Source organism: Ambystoma mexicanum (assembly GCF_040938575.1). Lineage (NCBI taxonomy): Eukaryota > Metazoa > Chordata > Amphibia > Caudata > Ambystomatidae > Ambystoma > Ambystoma mexicanum. Next base: position 273,567,726 of record NC_090931.1, on the reverse strand, counting down.
AGTTAACAGCAGCCACATGAACAGTGCCATTGATACTAAAGGCAATGAAGCACCTGTTGGATCAGGTAAGGAAAGCGCAAATGCCTAGAATTGCTTCCTTTTTAAGTTGCAGGTGGGTTCCAAAGTACTTGTAGTAGTAGGGAAACTTGTATGCTTAGGTTCTTAAACGGTGTTGAGTGTGTGAGATTGTACAAGTGGCTTGGCAATGGAAGCGAGATGGGGCCCCCTTTGTAGCATTTTAATTTATTTTGTCAGTTTACAGATGCTGCGATCTTTGCAACCATTTGATGTGCTGGTCTTTGCTTCCCCCTCCCTTTTTGTTTACTGAATGTTTTTGGCTGGTCACAACTCTTTTAGTAAGTTGGCCTAAAGACATGAGGCACCGATCTCATTTGTAGATTTTTCCACCCTTTCCATAGCAGCAGATATTTCTGGTGAAAAGAGCCCACTAGAGCATCATTCTGAGGTTGAGGGGACGCTTCCCATAGCATTGCACCAACCGGTACCCAGAGAATTAAAGCAGTAATTTCCCAGGATCTGAGGGTGCCACCCCAACACAGTTTTGGCCCTAAACGCCCAAAGAAGGGCCCCAGATGCTTGCTCACAGCAATGTGTACATGCAGCACACAATTTATGAACATTATGAGAAATATATTTCTGTTGGCAGCCACTCCAGCATGGACTATGTTGACTTTAAAGGCAAGTGGTACACGATAAGGAGGACCATTATTAGGGTGCGAGGCTCTACCACAACCAACAGTCTCATCCACATTGAACGTGTGCACCCATCTACCAATTTACTTTTTCAGAAGGAGCAGAACGCTTACGAAGATGCTAAGTTTAGAGCAAGGCATGCTCCTAGTGTACCACAGCCCAACCAAAAGTCTGATTTCCTGAATTAAAAAAAAAAAATGAAACCAAAGGAAAATCTACTTGCGCTGATGGTTTCTCTATACTCTGAGCCTTTGTCTATTATGGAAAATGCAGGCTTTCAGTACTTTATCAGGAAGCTAAATTGTAATTATGACCTTCCCTCCAGGAAGGTGTTGACTTATTCTATTCTGGCAAAAATGCAAAAAGTTTAACGTAACGTTGTTAGGAAAACCCCTAGAACTCTTTGGAAACATTGGAAGATTCACCATCATCGGCGCACACAGTGGAATTCAAGATGGCGTCTGTTGGATCACGTTTCTACTACCTAACAGTGCAGGTCTAGTTTCGTACTCAGTTCCACCTGATCATTCCTACTTAAACCCAGAATCACTAAAACACTCTGCGTTGCTACTCGCTCCCGTGTATGCATTGCTTTCCATCTGTGTTTCCCTGCCTTTCACCGCTCGGCTTTTGCAGTGCTAGCTGCTCGCAGCACCTTTCTCATTATAGCGTCTGCCAATCTTGGCCGTTCGCTGTTTCTGTTTCCTCGATCGGCTTTTGCCGTACTAGCTGCTCGCAGCACCTTTTTCTTCGCTCAGCGGCTGCCAACCTTGACAGTTCGCTGTTTCTTTTTTCCACACGGCTTGCCGTGCTAGCTAATCCTAGCCCTGCTCGGCATCCTTTACTCCGCTTCGGCTTCTGCCGCTTCGGTACTCACCGTTTCTGTTTCACTTACTTCTCTCAGCCTCTTTCCTCCTTCCGCCGTCGGCCTCTCGCAACCGCGGCTCCTCTCCTCCTGCTGTCACTTTGTGCTTCTCCTCGTCTTCCTCTGAGTCTCGTCTCTCGAGAGTCTGCTCTCCTTCTCCTGGTATTAACAGGGTTTCCCCGGCACCTTACCTTGGATTATTCATGCTCCGCTTCCTGACGTCAAGTGTACAGCAAGTTATTTTTCTACGTCTTCATTAATCATACGAACTTCCGTTCCAATCAATCGGGACCTGTCTGGATCTGGGTTTTCTTCCCCTCGAGGGTTTCCCAGGGGGTGGCCCCCTGGGTGCACAGAGTACTACTCACGGTCTCTGGACTCCCGGGGGGACGTCTCTCTACTCTTCAAACATCCTGATAAAACCCGAAGATTCGTGAGTACCATTCTTGGCTTATCAAAAAGTGTGGTGTTGAAACAGATTGTAAGAGATAGCAACGCCATGGAGCAACAGATACAGCAGCTGGTAGCAGCTGTACAAAATCTCAATACCGAGATGCAAACCCTGCGCAATGAAAACACCATGCTTCGTCAAGTAGTACACTCAAGAATCGAACTGCCTCCAGGTCCCCTCCCTATGGGGAAATATGATGGCAATCCCAAAAAACTAAAAGAATTCATTGACTCTTGTACGGTACAGTTTACATTGAAACCGGCCTTTTTTCCTAACGACCGGTCCAAGGTCAGCTTCATGATATCCAACCTATCAGGGAGCGCTCTGGCTTGGGCCACACCCCTGGTGACCACTAACAATCAACTCTTAGATTCTCTTGCTGGATTCTCCAATAGCATACAAGCCATGTTTGGACGCAGAGAAATAGTGGTATCTGCACAAGAAAACCTCTTAGACCTGAAACAAGGAACAATGGAAATTCTGGCGTACATCACTCAGTTCAAACAACTGGCACATGAAACAGCCTGGGCAGATGACGCTCTCATTACTATTTTTAGGAGAAACGTAAACGAAGACTTAAAGGACGAACTGTCTCGAGTACCTCGCCCGCATAACCTTGCAGAGATGATTACACTCGTTCTACAGATGGATTATAGAATCCAAGAAAGGTATTTAGAAAGGAAGAAGGGAAAAGCCAAAGGACCTCCTCCAATTGTACGAAGCGAATTTACCAAGACCTCACGAACCCATGAGGAAGAACCCATGCAAATAGGAATCACTAGAGGTCCTCTTACCTCAGAAGAGAGAAACAGAAGACGCTCTCTGGGTCTCTGTATGTACTGTGGTTCGGACAAACATGTTTTGAAGGACTGTAATCTAGTCCCTCCCCGGCGTTCGGGAAACGCCTTCACCCGTTCATAAAGGGAACCATGAACGGGCATGGAACTCCGAGTTCCCTCAACGGAGTGGCTAATTCTACTCAAATGGTGGTTTTACCAGTAACACTCCGATTTAATGATGTTTCACTCGAAAACGTTCCAGCTCTTGTAGATTGCGGAGCAGCGGGTCTTTTTATGGATACCGAATGGGCTTACAAGAACAAGATACCCCATATGGCTAAAGAACTACCAATCCCAGTCGAAGGAGTAGATGGAGAATCCTTATCCTCTGGACCCATACGAGCCAATACCTCCGTCCTCACAATGAGGATATCTTCCCATGAAGAGGAAGTGATCTTTGATCTCATTAAGGCAGCTCACTACCCGATAATCCTGGGAATACCTTGGTTGGCTAAACACAATCCCTATATCAATTGGAAAGCTGGAACCATGTTTTTGGGATCAGAATACTGTATCTCCACATGCCAGCATAACGGTACAACTGGAATACACACCTCCCAGGCACCTGAGATCTCTCAGAACTCTAATGCAGTAGTGCTAAATCTGAAATTGTTACCGGAATGTTACCACAAGTACAGTAAAGTATTCTCTAATGAGGAATTCAAGGAACTGCCTCCTCACCGGAGAGACGATTGCAGTATAGATCTCCTGCCAGACGCCCAGATCCCATTTGGAAGGATGTACACCCTATCTAATCCCGAAAAGGAGGCCCTGAAGGAATATCTGCAGACAAACCTACGCAACGGACTTATCACAGAATCAAAAAGTCCAGCTGGAGCATCCTTGTTTTTCATCCCGAAAAAAGACTGCAAAGAACTGAGACCGTGCATTGATTATAGGGGATTGAATAGGGTCACCTACAAGGATCGATATCCCTTGCCTTTGATTCAAGATATTTTAGAAGCGGTAAGGGGTGCCTCCATTTTCACCAAACTGGACCTGAGAGGCGCTTATCATTTAATTCGGATCAAAAGCGGAGACGAGTGGAAGACGGCATTCCGCACCCCTTTTGGGCATTACGAATATCACGTTATGCCTTTCGGCCTGGCTAATGCTCCATCAGTTTTCCAAAGATTCATAGACCACTTGTTTTCGGATTTATTACTTCATTCACTGATCGTATATCTTGACGATATATTGATCTTTTCTACCAATCTACAGGAGCACATTTCTCATGTTTCAGAGGTACTACACCGCCTACAAGACAACCACCTTTTCGCCAAATTAGAGAAATGCTCGTTTCATCAAGAAAAGATTCCTTATTTGGGCTTTATTCTTTCCAAAGAAGGGGCTTCCATGGACCCTCACAAGGTACAAGCCATTTTGTATTGGAAAGCTCCACAAGGAGTCAAAGAAATCCAAAGGTTTGTGGGCTTTGCAAATTTCTACAGGAAATATATACCCAACTTCTCCAAAGTCATCAAACCAATGACTACACTTCTACAGAAAGGAAGGAAATATGTGTGGACTAAGGAAACACAACAAGCCTTCGACGAATTAAAGTCTGCATTTTCATCTGCTCCCATCCTTAGATTGCCGGACCAAACCAAACCATTCCTTCTAGAGACAGATGCTTCTCATTCTGCAATAGGAGCAGTCTTGAAACAGACTTCTCTTAGCGGCAAAGAGCATCCTATTGCCTATATGTCGAAAACCTTGACGTCCTCAGAACAAAACTACACGGTTCTGGAAAAGGAATTACTCGCCATTAAGAAGGCATGCCAAGAATGGAGACATCTTCTAGTAGGAGCAAGACATCCAGTAACTATCAGAACTGACCACAGGAACCTTAAAGTCCTTCAGAATTTCGAATGCCAGAACAGCCGTCAAGCCCGATGGGCATATTTCTTCTCTTCTTTTGACTTTCGAATTACTCACATTCCTGGCACCTGTAACCAAATGGCTGATGCCTTGTCTCGCAGTCTACAAACAGAAGACTGTACAATTAAGGAGAAGATATTTCCGCACACAACTTTTGTTTTTGTAGTCTCTTCATTTCTCCAAGATGTCCGCAGTCAAATAAAAGACATAAAAGATAGTGATATCCAGATCCACCAGCTCCAGAAAGAAGATGGTCTATATTACTATGGCACTAGTCTGTTTGTACCTACAGGAAACCTAAGACAGCAAGTATTACACATGTGCCACGATCACAAAGTAGCAGGTCACAGAGGAATAGCCAACACTCAAGAACTAATCAGCCGTCATTTTTGGTGGCCCACCTTATCTGCAGACGTTAAAGACTACGTTTCGTCGTGCGTCATATGTCTGCAAGAAAAGACACCAAGAAGGCTCCCAGTAGGAAAACTGGTCCAACCCGCTCTACCCGACCAACCTTGGGAAAAGATTTCTACAGATTTCATTGTAGATCTACCACCTTCAAATAATAACACCACTATAATGGTGACGGTGGATTCAATGACCAAGATGGCACACTTTATACCCATGAAAAAACTCCCAACAGCAGCTCAGATGACATCCTGTTTCTTAAGGACAATATTCCGATTGCATGGACTCCCCAAAAACATCATCTCCGATAGAGGACCACAATATATATCGACATTTTGGAAGAATCTATGCCAATCCTTAGGAATACAACGAGATCTGACCTCGGGATATCATCCACAATCTAACGGTCAGACAGAGAGGCTGAACCAATCTTTGGAACAATACCTTAGATGCTTCATTTCAGCTACCCAAGACAACTGGGACGACTTCCTACCCTATGCGGAAATAGCATACAATAATTCTCAACATTCTGCTACCAAAATGTCTCCTTTCTACTGTACCTACGGATATCATCCTGTAATAATCCCTACCACTCCTCCCAGAATTACCAACTCTCCTGCAGTAGAAGAATTGGTGGCCAACATTCAGTCTGGACATGCCCTGGCTCGAACAGCTCTCAAGGAAACTCAAGAAAAGACTAAAAAACAGGCGGACAAGCGAAGATCCCAAGAACCTACTTACCATCAAGGGGATTTGGTATGGTTGTCCTCTCGATACCTCCCAAAAAGACTGATACCTAATAAACTGTCCCCCAAATATTTTGGTCCATTTACAGTTTCCGGAGCAGTAGGGAAGGTGGCCTATCGCCTTCAGTTACCTCCTTCTTGGTCTAGGATACATAATGTTTTCCACGTCTCTCAACTAAAGGCGAATGTTTCAGACAGGTTCCAAAGACAAGAAAGAAACAAACCATTGCCTATTGACTCCTCTGAAGGACAAGAATATGAAGTATCGGCCATAGCGGACTCCAGATACCATCGGGGAAGTCTTCAATATCTTATAGATTGGAAAGGTTATGGACCATCTGACAGGACTTGGGAACCAGCTTCTGCAGTTCATGCACCTACACTGGTGCGCCGATTCCACAGGTCTCAACCGTGGAAACCCGGACCTTCCACCCCACGGGAAGGGCATACTGTTAGGAAAACCCCTAGAACTCTTTGGAAACATTGGAAGATTCACCATCATCGGCGCACACAGTGGAATTCAAGATGGCGTCTGTTGGATCACGTTTCTACTACCTAACAGTGCAGGTCTAGTTTCGTACTCAGTTCCACCTGATCATTCCTACTTAAACCCAGAATCACTAAAACACTCTGCGTTGCTACTCGCTCCCGTGTATGCATTGCTTTCCATCTGTGTTTCCCTGCCTTTCACCGCTCGGCTTTTGCAGTGCTAGCTGCTCGCAGCACCTTTCTCATTATAGCGTCTGCCAATCTTGGCCGTTCGCTGTTTCTGTTTCCTCGATCGGCTTTTGCCGTACTAGCTGCTCGCAGCACCTTTTTCTCCGCTCAGCGGCTGCCAACCTTGACAGTTCGCTGTTTCTTTTTTCCACACGGCTTGCCGTGCTAGCTAATCCTATCCCTGCTCGGCATCCTTTACTCCGCTTCGGCTTCTGCCGCTTCGGTACTCACCGTTTCTGTTTCACTTACTTCTCTCAGCCTCTTTCCTCCTTCCGCCGTCGGCCTCTCGCAACCGCGGCTCCTCTCCTCCTGCTGTCACTTTGTGCTTCTCCTCGTCTTCCTCTGAGTCTCGTCTCTCGAGAGTCTGCTCTCCTTCTCCTGGTATTAACAGGGTTTCCCCGGCACCTTACCTTGGATTATTCATGCTCCGCTTCCTGACGTCAAGTGTACAGCAAGTTATTTTTCTACGTCTTCATTAATCATACGAACTTCCGTTCCAATCAATCGGGACCTGTCTGGATCTGGGTTTTCTTCCCCTCGAGGGTTTCCCAGGGGGTGGCCCCCTGGGTGCACAGAGTACTACTCACGGTCTCTGGACTCCCGGGGGGACGTCTCTCTACTCTTCAAACATCCTGATAAAACCCGAAGATTCGTGAGTACCATTCTTGGCTTATCAAAAAGTGTGGTGTTGAAACAGATTGTAAGAAACGTGGTATTGGAGTTTGGTCAGGCAGACCATATGGCATTGACGTTTGATATGTGGACGTCACATGCCAATGATACTTATTTGGCTTTGAATAGGCATGTACTTCAACAGCCCACTGGTGGGAGGAAAAACTTCCATTTGGGGGGAAGATCTTTTCCTGAGCAGCTTTTCAGAAATTCTTCAGGAATGTAGCATTCCGCTGCAGCGGATTTGTTCCCTCACAACAGACAATGGATCAACTTTTGTAAAAGCCATCCATCTTCTTGGCCTCTCAGAGAGGCATATGCGTTGTATGGGGCAATGCTTCCACGTTATTGTAACCAAAGCAATTAAAGATGTACATCTGTAGACCACATTTTTGGTAGGTGCAGCTCTATTAGCATATTTTCTAGGAATAGTCCTGCATCTACCACCTTGTTACAGTAAATTCAAGCAATGCATAATCTGCCTGAAACCACAATGAAAATTGATGTGGCTACTAGGTGGAACAGCATTTTTGACATGGGGAAGAGGGTGTTGAAGCAGGATCTTGCTTTTAATGATGCACTCACTGCCGCCGCATGCGCTGGTACAAGCCGCACACGCAGTATTCCACAGGCTGTCAATGCACATGAGGCAGTTATCTTAAAAGATAGTTTAGAGATTTTTTAGCCTTTTTCAACTGCCACTGAAAAGCCATCAGAGTAGGCACATGTTAAATGCTCCATGGTTATCCCGATCAGAGATGCATGCAAGATGGACTACTATAATTGAAGACCACACAGCGAGACCAGCTGGCCCTGATGACAATGAGGATGTGAGTATGTGTGGAGATGATGTTTCATATTCTCAGCAAGGGGCTACTCAGAATAGCCAGGATTCTACAATAAGATTGCTTTGCAGAACAGAAAAAGACCTTACATTTGTGCGATTTGAAAGTATTGCACACTACAGTGTTTTGGGCAAGGCAACAACTCTGTACCCTAGAATCAAATCCTACGGGTTTGAAGAAGCCCTTGCAGCTGACCTGCACATAAAGGATCTTGAGCTGGAACCGAACCAGTTTATGGGCAATACAGAATCTGGCATAGGAGAGTTAGAGTGTAGGCCTCCACCAACCCAACAAAATAGAAGCTCTGATTGCCAAAAAGAAAGTGCTAACAAAGCAAAAATAAAAACCATATCAGAATTGGATAAATATCTGTCTGAGGACATTGTAGTTCCGACCACAGATGCCTTTATGGTGGGGCAAATGTGCCAAACTATCTCTACCTATCTAAATTAGCATTTAAATACCTCTGTGCAACCGCCACGCATAGTCCCAGTGAACAGCTCTTTAATAAAACTGGTGATATTGTCAGCAGTAGACTGCATGTCTGAAGCCTGCACATGTTGAAATGATGGCAATGATTAAAGTGAACAATGCCCAATGTCTCTGAGAACCCGTCTGCCAAGCAATTACAATATGTATGGAAATGTGTTAATGTAATACGTCGATGCCCAAGGGTGCAGCAAAATAAAATTTCCTTTGAAGAGCTCTTCATATTCTTCCTTTACATCCTTTCACCACAATTTAAATGACATCAGGTAAGTGGTTTTGAAGTATTTCATTCCAGGAGGTATATGTCGTGCTCTGGGCTTGGCCCCGTGGTGGGCTCCTAGAGCCAAGCCTGACCCCCCCTAGGCTTAGCCCTACCCATGAATTCCCTGGCTCCCCCAGCTCTACTATATACAAAATGGAATACTTCACACGCTCCTGGATGAGACGAAGAAGGATATAGTGGGAGCTTGACCCTACACCCCACCCACCGCACTTGAGAATCAACCCATGAGAGTTGCTCTCTCTGTACTTGCCCCACTCTCCACTGACCGGGGGGACTTGGACCACCCCCCCCCCCCGTGACTGTGTGCACTTGCACGATCCATATGCACCATGCCTGTAGGTAGTCTGTCCCTCCCTTGTCTTCACCCCTTAATTGCATTGATAAAACTGGAGAATCGCCAGCAGGCCCATTTGCTGTATCTCCAACTGTTACATGTATTTTACGTACTTATTCTGCCTGTGCAGACTATTATCGTCTCAGAATTTCAAGGCCTATGAGTGACTGTTTTCTCCCCTGTTCCCACCCTCCTTGAGCGCTTTGAAACACTTGCATGTGTATAGGCGCTTTATGAATACACAATACCATTACCAAATATGGAAGGTAGCCTGCCACATTGGTGGGGCCACATCAAAGTTTTGTAGTAATGTAGGTGGATATATATATGGGTGACAACTGCAATGCGTCAGAGGTGGGTGGGGCAGAGGGTAAAGAGGGTTATGCGGCTTATAAATTGAACAGGTTACTGGTTGTAACCAGTTGAGAGGGTTGTAATGATATTAAGAAACATGAGAACTTTGATTTTGGAAAAGAAGAAAATAAATAAATCACCAAGTCTACATATTTCGTTCACACACACCATTAAAAGTGTCATCAATTGCAGCAAAAACCTAATAAAAACATTTAGAAATACAAAAAACGTACCCCTGTTAATGATCTTTCTACTGCATGTTCCTCGCATGGATTCCTCATCTTGGATGCATTCTTCTGCTTTGCGACTCAAACATTTTCCCAGCATGGGGCGTCATGCACATTGGCATCGATGGATGGCGAGTCCTCGTCTTCGTGAACGGACATGACTACGTTTTAAAGGCGAGTCATTGTATAAGTGGAGCAGTGGGCTCCTTAGCAAGGAGGAATACGTGGTAGGAACATCCAGTAGAAAGAACATTATCAGGGGTAATTCATTTGTTCTTCTAATGGATTGTACCCTCACCGAATTCCTCCTCTTCGACAGACTCCCACAGCAGTAAGACCATTGCGGAGAGAAAGAAGGAGCGAACTCGATGGCGATTAGGACGCCACTTGTTGTAGGACAGCCCTACCGAAACGACTCATTTGTCGACACTGCGTCCAGGCAGTAGTGTTTTGAAAATGTATGTATGGAGGACTGGAGGATTATGTTGCGGCCTGACAGATCTACTTTACAGGTATCCCTCTTTGGAGATAGAGGTAGATATGGGATCTGAGGTCGCCGCCACACCTCTAGTAGAATGTGCCCTGAAGCTTTCAGGTATTTCCTTAACCACTCAGCACTAGACACACAAGGCACTATCCATCAAGAGATGGTTTTTTCGTTATACCTTTACCCATTTTCGGGCCTTTATAGCCAGTGAACATCTGGTCTTCCAGCCTAAATTGTCTTGTCCTGATGATGTAGAAACTCAAAGCCTTCCTGGGGTCGAGCCTATGCAGCCTTTCCTCCTCCTTGGATGCACGATGAGGTGGAAAGAAGGCTGGCTGATTTTAACAGGTGAAACTCTGATAAGACCTTTCGGAATGAACGAGGGGGCACACTGTAAGAGTCAAATTGTTGTTGGAAAAATAAGACTATAAAAAGGTGGTTTAGAGGACAGGGCATCCAAAAAGGCTATCTTCCAAAGACAGTAGCCTCAGAAGACAAAAATGTAATAGCTCAAATGGGGAAGCCAGGAGAAAAGTGAACACCAAGTTTAAATCCCATGCCTGTATTATGAAAGTTGTCAGAGGGAAAGTGTTAGTCAGGCCTACTAAAAACCTGCACCACCAAGGGGATCGAGAAGTACAATCCTTGTTCTGGCGTGCTCTTGAAATAGAAAGTCCCACTAAATAGCACTTAATTGTAGGAACCTGAAGGGCCCCGTCTTGCCAGATGAAGATGGCAGGACAACACCCTTCAGGTGTCACATAAGAAAGGAACCACATCCTGATCTCGTCACCACCTGCAGAATTTCTTCCAACAGCAGCGGTATAGAGCTTTAGTTACTGGCCTTCTGGCCGACGTCAACACCTCCATCACGTCTTCCGGATGGTCCCACTCCCTGTACCTTAGCATTTCAGAAGGCAGTTGTGCAGGTTGAGCAGGTTTATGCTTGGATGAAGAACAAGGCCCCTCTCCTGAGAGAGAAGGTCCTGCCTCCGGGTAAGACTATTTGGATGACAGATGGACATGTCCTGACGGTCTGGGTACCTTGTCATACTGGTCCAGTATGGTGCAATCAGGACCATGGTTGCTCCGTACCTCTTAGACCTCCTGATCACTTGAGGGATGACGGGAATCGGTGGAAACATACAGGATCTGGAAGTTCCAGTCCACCAAAAATGCATCCCCCAGTGCTCCTGTCGGGGGAAATTCCCAGGAGCAGAAATGTTTGCACTTCCTGTTCACATCGGAGGCGAACAGATCCACTGAAGAGGTTCCCAAAGGACGAACAACTCTTGGAGAATTCCTGACACAGTTCCCACTAGTGGGAGACTGAGACCTGCCTGTACAGGGCGTCAGCTGTCATTTTCGTTCCCGGCAAGACGAACTGTCGACAGAGAGATCCTGTTCTTTAAAGCCCAGAGCCAGAGCTGCATCGCCTCTCTGAACAGGTGGCGTGACCCTAGACTACCTCTCTTGTTGAAGTAGTTAATGGCCACTGTGTTGTCAGTCATGATCAGGACAGTTTTCCCTGCATGGAGGGAAAAATGGCCATCAGCACCAGTCTGATCGCAATCAGCTCGAACAGGTTTATGTGAACTTTGACCTCTGCCAGGGACCACAGGCCGCTCACCATCAACTCTTTCAAGTGAGCACCCAAGCCTTTCAGAGAAGCGTCTGTAACTACAGTAGTCTATGGCCACGGTTGCCAAAGTGGTTCTCCCACCATCACATTCTCTGTGCAAGTCCACCACATGAGATCTTGAACGACTCTGCTCAGGTCTTGAATCAAGTGTGTCATACCGCCAGAGAACTGCAACCACCAAGTGCCCCATTGCAGCAATCTCATTCTCAGCAGAGCTTCTGGCAACCAGAAAAGGCAGGATGCCATGAGGCCTTCCAACCGCAGAAACGGCTGACAGATAATGGGCATTCTGGAATTTGGGGACCATCTGCAGAATTTGTAAAGCCCTATCCTCGGGAAGTAAAGCCTTGCCAGAGGTAGAATCCAGGACTGCTCGGATGAATTGCAGCGTTTGGGAAGGTGTCAACTGAGACTTCTTTACATTGAGGGAGAAGCCCAGCTTGTGAAAAAGGTGGCAGATGGACTGATGATCTAAGGCTTGATCCGCTCTGATTAATCAATCGGGCAAGTAGGGAAAGACGTGGATTCCCCCTTTCATGAGACTGGCTTTCACTACTGCCAACAGCTTGTTGAAGACCCGAGGCAGAGATAAACCCAAAAGGCAAAACTCAAAACTAGTACAGAGTGTTGCCTATGACGAACCCCAGGTACTTCATGCCCTTTTGGCACATGGAAATAAGCGTCCTGTAGGCCGAGTGACACCAACCAATACTGTATTTCTACACTCCTGAGGATCTGCAACAATGTTATGTTGAATTAGTCTTTCTTGAGCAACTTGTTCAAGCACCTCGGGTGCAAGATTTGTTGCAGACCTCAGTCTTTCTTTGGGACCGAAAAATAGTGGGAGTAATAACCCCCTGTTTCTTTCGTGTATAGGTACCAACTCTATGGCACCCTTCTCCAAAAGAGAAGAAAACTCTTGCAGAAGCAGTGGGTCTGGAACAGGAGGTTATCTGGTCACAGGGGGGCAATCCAGAGGGCACTTTAAACATGCAATTCAGTAACCTTAGAAGACTACCTGAAGCGACCATGCGTCTGAGTAATGGCGCACCATTCTTGCAAATGGTGTGACAGATAGCTACATACCCATTTAGTGTGGCAGAAGTTCTGAAAGAGGCGTTTTGGAATGTGCTGCACTGGAGGGGACAGATGTGGAAGCAGTCTGTCTTACCTCCTCTACCTCCGGAAGGACAAGAGAAATGTGCTTGGCCTTGGCCTTGATGGGCGGTGAACGGTTTACCCTTTTCTCCATAATTGTAATAAGAAAAAAGTTTGCCCTTCCATTGACAGCAAGGTTGAGCAGGCTGCCTTATCGCTGCACCCAAGGACATTGCTGCAGCCTTGGACCCCTGCAATTTATTTTAAGGTTGTCATCTGCCTTTTGTCCAAAGAGATGTGAGCCATCAAAGAGCATGTCAAGCAGCTTCGCTTGGACGGCCTTCACAACTCCAGACTTTGAGCCATGCAAATCTGTGCAGGACAGAACTCGCCACCATAGATCTCCCGACACAATCTACTGTGTCAAGTCCTGACTGCAGGGATTGGCGCATTGCTACCTTTCCATCCTCCAATATGTTGCGGAAACCTTTCCTCATTTCACCCTCAGGGGTGTGCTCGGCTGCTTCAGCTATCACAGACCAAAGAGTATCTGTGTGTTTCGACAGTGCGCATGAAGCATTAACCACTTTAAGTGCCATACTGCCAGAGGCGAAGACCTTTTTTGCCAAAGCATCGTAAAGCTGGTCATCCCTGTCAGGAGATAAAGCGGGATAGGCGCTTGCCTTATTACCCAGAGCCGCAGCGTGTACTACCAGGCTTATGTACTGGCTGCCTGGTTAGGAATTCTGGGTCAGATAAGGCTGGCATGCACTTCTTGGAAAAAGGATTGTGGACTGCTGGCCCTGAGAGGGGAGTCTTTCATACCGCCACAAGTAAGTATTTAATGCATTATGCAATGCAAGGACGGGCTCAACGATTGTAGCCTTGTCTAAAATATCAGTTAAGTCACATTCCATTGTGTCGCTGGGTGGGGAGCCCCAACCTAAGGCATCTGTCACTCTAGCCATCATTCTCTTATACGCCACATTTGTATGGGCTCTAGGGTCTCCCTGTGAGATTTCCAACTCAGGAGAAGTGTCCAAGCCACTTGCGTCGTGCAGGGCCAAGCCCAGGCCCAACAGCCTATTTTCCTCATCCTAAAACTCTTCAGGGTGTCAAGGAAGGCCAATGGGTCCGAACCCTCATGAAAAATGCCATTGAGGGATAGGTATTCTTCAAGGGTACCTTGTGGAACAGCTGGGATGGAATACTTACGAAACAACTTAACATGCATTTAATCTTTGTGTGTTCCAAATGTCCTTGGTTCATAATATTCTGCTCAACAATTCTGTAATATAAAATGGCTAAAAGTTGGCTTGTGGCCCTGTTATGGGTCGTGGAGACTTAATACAGTGTTTAATTAGTATGAAAATGTTTGAGTTTGAATTATAGTTGTGGCTGGGACATAGTTGTCATTTTAGGATGTCCTACACGCTTACAACATGAAATTAGTATGATATTATTGTATATTTATCTTCACCAGCCTGATATTTTAGTTTAAACACAATGGAGGGAGGGATTGCTTATATTAGTGAATGAGGTAGGCATAGATTTCTGAGGGGTGGTTGAGAACGAATCTTTGACTGTAAATACTGTTTTGTTGAGCCTGGCTTTGGTCAGGTTCCTTTTAGTCAATATATTTATATGTTTTTGTCTGCTATGTTGACGTTTGTCTGGGTTGGTGGATGTATAAGGTCTTATGCTCTGATGCAACTACTTATCACTCCTTGGGTGTTTACACTTTTATTACTTATAAAGATCAACCCGAATGTGTTAATGAAATGCAATTGAAAAATCTTATTATAATATCAAAGTTTAAACAATATGGGGCTGCTCACAATAGGAACATGGAATGTGAAGGGCTTGCATTGTCCAGTTAAAAGTAAGAACGTTTTGTCTAGGATCTGGAGAGAAAGAGTTGATATGATCCTTTTGCAAGAAACGCACTTGGAGTATGGTACTGGGAAGCTTCTCGCTAATTCTAGATACACAAGAATATGGCTAAATGGTTACTCCTCAAATTCAAGAGGAGTTTGAATGTTAATTCGGAGAGGGCTGGGGCGAGTGTGGATAAAATAGCTATGGACTATTTAGGCCGTATAATCCTAGTTGACCTGAAATAGGAGGACAAGCTTATTATTATCGGCTCCGTGTATGGCCCGTGTGGAGCAACAGGAAGTTTTTTTGCCTCATTAACCAGTCTTCTCTCTAATATGGGGGAGGGGGGTTTGATTATTTTAGGAGGGGACTTTAATTGTGTTTTAGACTTCTAAATGGATAGATCGTCGACATGCTCCTTTACTGGCCAGAAATCTAGAGAATTGAGACATTTGACTTGCTTGATAGCTGGAGAAATATACACCATGATGAGAAGGGTTTTTCTGTTTACTCCCTGGTTCATGACTGCTTCTCTAGGATTGACTATGTACTAATTTTGAATAATTTAGCAGAGGCTGTAATAGAATCTAAAATGTGTGAACATATTTCAGATCATTCATTAGTACATGTAAAGCTGCAACTAGATCCTAACAGGCAAGCCTTTAGTAGATGGAGGCTAAAAACATTTTTCTTTTATTTATTAATTTTTTATCGCTTTATCAGAAACCTTTAAAATATTACAAACAATACACATAAACAAAGCAATTTTGTCCTAAACATTCTCCTGATAAACCCCTCCCATCCGTCCTTTATGTCTCATAAGTTACCTTCATTACCCATCAAGTAGAACCATGCTTAAACGATTTTCAATTATCGATAAAAAGCAAGTTCATGGCAGTAACAATTTCATGTCTAATCCCTGAAACATAGTCCCACCAATCGTCTGCACAGAGGGAGGGGTGATTTAGGCTCCAAGGTCTCAGATGGATTGTTCTTTCTGTTCGAAGATTAGTACAGAATAACACTAAATGTTTAAGGGTTTCCTTTTCTTGTGTGCAGAATCTGCACATGGTTTTAAGTTTGTTACATTTCCATGCACAGAGTCGCTCCTTGGTTTTGAACGTGTTTAGACATAACATCATGAACAGCCTTCGTGCTTGAGGATCTGGAAACAGCTCAATATAGCGTTGTGGGCTATTAAATGCCCGCATTTCGAAAGGCACATCACTCATTTTTGAGGCAGCTCTTAGTGTGCAGGTTTGATCCCAGTCAGCGTGCCCAATTTGTAAATTTTGCCACGTTCGGATTGTCATGGAGCATGTCCAAGCTGATTTCGTATTCTTCCAACATCCCTTCACATCTCTTGATCCACAGTGACACAATGCTTGAGTTAGCCGGTGTTGCACAGTGAAAAATGTCAAATTGTGGGATTTGTGCACAGAAGCGAGTTTTGCGATACAAACCCAGCAAACTCCAGCAGATCCTGGCGTGAATCAATATGAGTGATAGCCCTTTTCTTACACAAGCAGTCATGGTTCCCTTTGGGAGAGCCAATACCTTGGACCAACAAGAATTCTCTAATGACGACCATACTTCGTAGGAGCAGCCCAAAGCATTTTCTGTGCCATATATCAATACTGGGATTACTTTTTGTTGATAAAAAGCCAGCAGCGGTTTTAATGAAAATTTTCCAAATTTCTTCTGCATAATCACGGCTTGACTCGCAAGTTGTCTGCATTTCATTTGGCTTTCAGCAATCCATGGACCGTCGTTGATGGATGAGTATATTAACATTGCAAGATATTTTACAATCTGTGATATCTGGACTAATTCTTGACCTAAGAACCATTTACATTTTTTCGCATTGTTCGAACTTCCACGATTCAAATTCTTGAACACAAGAATTTCACACTTTTTTGTGTTGATTAAAAGTTGGTTAGTTACAGCATATTGATAGACGTTTAATTTTCTTTGCAGGCCGATAGGTGTTACGTCCATCAGGATCAAGTCATCGGCATAAATAAGCCAACTTAGGTGCGAGTTAGCTACTTTTGGTGGGAATGAGTTTACAGTGTCAATTGTTAATGCTATGTTCGATATGAACAGACTAAATATTGCAGCAGCTAAAGGGCAACCTTGTTTTACACCCTTAAAGGTTTTGATTGGTGCAGACAGTGTTCCTGATCGAGAGAGACAGATTTTTGATTGAAGTTTCAGTGTGGAGTTCTTGGATAGCTGCTGTTAGGTCCGCCGGGCATCCCCAGTTTCGCAGTTTGGACCACAAGAGTGACCCGTCGATGGTATCAAACGCGTACGAGAAATCGATGAAGGCTAGGTAAACCATCGTATTTGATTTTACCGCCTCCATTTTAATCAAGTTCAATAAAAACCGATTTAGCAAGCAGCTCACCTGTTAAAACCATTTATCTTAAATGAAGATAGTACTTTGAAATGTTTTATTCCAAGTTATTTTAATGAGAATAAAAACTCTGCTGATAGTCTATTGGTGTGGGATTCTGTCAAGGCCACTGTTAGAGGAGAATTAATGAATTTGACATCTAGGGTGAAAAAGAAAGGGGGGGTCAAATTGAAGGATCTTGAATTAGAACTGGCTAAGTTACAGTCCACTTTTGCATGTACTAAGGCAGCAAAAGATTGTATTAAAATGTAGAGTAAAGGATCTGTTACACAGACTGATGCTCAAGCCGATCGTGGTGCTTTTATTCAAGACAGCGTTTTTGGGAGAGAGGCGACCATGGAGGTAAATTATTGGCAAGTAGACTACGGGGTCTTTGTGAGAGATTTTATATCCAAAAATTGTATAATGAGTGTGGCAAAGCGCTTGTTAAAAGAGACGAGATTAGTTTCTGCACATATTATGCAAAATTGTATACTGAAAAATGTGTTCCACAAGAGAGAACTAGATGTTTTTTTTTTTTATAAGATTGATGTATCGTGCCTGTCCGATGATGCTAGGGAATATCTGGATGCTCCAATAGTAGTTGAGGTGGTTAACATCCTATTAAACGCAGTCCCATTGAATGAACGTACATTTTGCAAGGGCACATGTGGCGTTGGCAGATTTGAGCGCCATACTCCCTTCAGAAAATACCTCCCTTGCCCATCCATCTACTGTTTTGCCATCCATATTTGAAGGGATGGTTGGGTAAGCCGCTTGCTTAGAAGTTGCAGTAGCTGCTTGTACCACCAGACTCCATAGAGTGGTGTTTTTTGACAAGTAGTCGAGGTCACTACTGGAAGGGCGGTACTTCTTGGTCACGTTTTTATTTATATCAGGATTGGTTTCCGGTGTTTCCCAATTCGCCTCCACCCTTTTTTGCAGAGCAATGTGAAACGGGAATATGGGACCTGACGGAGGACCATTATCCAGAATGTCCGTCAGATCATCATGTTTGAATGGCAATGAAGGCCTACTCTACCCATGTAAGACGCATCAGCATGCTCCCCAGCCTCTGGTCTCCCAAACTCCAACTCATGTGAGATGTCTTCCCCACTGGCAGTCTGGAGGTTGTCACAGATGTCCCTCAACCTTGACTCTGATATAACACGTTCTGATACATTTGGCGTACCAAATTGGAGGCCAAATGGAGCCTCGTTATCTGAGGGCTCCTTCTCTTCATGTATATAAGGGACTTAAAATTGTATTTTCTTGGTAGAGGAACATAGGTCTTCTCAGGTATGAGGGGTTTTATGAACAATGGAGCTGCCAAAATTTGTTTTATTGGCAACATAGGCTTTGGTGGGGCGCTCGATACCTTTGGCGTCAAAGTCAATGGTTTGGCTGGCGCTGCCGGCGAAGGCGTCAATGACCTTGACTTATGCTAATGCTTTCGGCTCGACGGATCCTTCGATGTTACATCATCGGACCGAGGCCTCGACGGCTCCCGATGAGGCTCATACCTTCGTCCCGGGCTCGAGGGCGCACTGGTTTTAGGTTGAGCCCTTTCCTTCCCAGCTTCTTTCAAAGGTGCGGTAGGAGCATGGCTTGGCGGCTTTTCTTTTTCAAATATTTTGAGCATCACTGCCCTGAAGGCCTCCCACTGGGCCTGAGTGGATTTAGTTGGGAATGATACCCTCTCAGGGGAAGCATCCGACGAAGTTGAAGAAGGCGACCTATGGTGCATCTTCTTAGACGAAGATGAGTGGTGGGAGCCACTCCTCGATCGACCGCTTAACCTTCTTCCTACGAGGAGAGTCACCTCTCAACTGGTTGGTTGAAGGTTTTTTAGTCAGGGTAGGAGGTTTGGGGTTTTGGCCTACCGCCAACTTGCCCTTTCGATTTTTCATGGCCTTTCCTGTCATTGACTGGCACTTGGAGCAGTCCGAGGTGTTATGGTCTACTCCAAGGCGCCACAAACATACGATGAGGATCGGTCAATGACATTTTAGACCCACCTTCACAACACTTTTTGAACCCGGTCTTCGGGGAGGTCTGTGTTGACAAAGATTACATTTTCTGTCCATTTCTCGAAGAAAAGAAGTTCATCACAAAGTGAAGAAGCGTGCCGTATTTCTCGAAGCGGTAGCATTCACAGAAAAACAGAACTGAAGCCAACAGGCGCTGCACATGCTGTATATGCCTTCGATGACCTCATTGGGACGGAGACCCTTGAGGGACAGAGTGGATGCCACTGCCGCACAGCGCACTCTGCTGGAAAAAAAGCCGAAACTGGATATCCAATATCAAAGATGAGGAATACGTAGGAGGACACAATCCATTTGAAACAGCATATAGATCTAAAATAGTGACCTTTCAAAGAGAATCGGAACAGTAACATTTGAGACCCCACATAAGGATATTAACACTCAATGTACGTTTACGTCATGGGACCACACATGGAAAATGACAAGAAAGGAAAAACATGGACAAGTAAGGCTCTGTCACCTGGACTATCCCTTTAACCTGTTCAGATTGTGAGATGCACGAACAGCACTACATTGCAGGGAGTACCTCTGCCATCACCCTGTACAAAGAAGACTTTAGAATAAAATACATCTTAAGACATATGTTCTAGTGGCAAAGCAAAAATACTGTATACCCATTTTAAATCCACAACAAAAAATGTGTCTTTGAAAATTATGATTTCCAATACTACCACTCTTCAATATCTACTAAGGAAGCATGCATTTACACCTGGACCTAAAAATCATGTTTATTTTTCCTTTGATGTGAAGCATCGAGATAGTCAAGCAAAGACATTCACATGCTCACCTCGTGGATATTCGGCTGAAGACTGCACCAAAGTTATTGCAACTAAGAGAGAAGAGGACAAGGGCTGCAGAGTTGCGGAGTTCTAATGCGTGTGGCGTTCCATCCCGGTAAGTGTGGATAAAATGGCAGATCTCTGGCAATAGCTGTTTCACCAACATCGTCTCGTCTAGTCGCATGCTGTCTTTCTGTTGCTAAAGCAGAAAAGAACAGATTTAATTTGATTTAAGCCCAAACCCAACAGTTGAAGCAAGTCAAACAACCACAATTTTCCATGTGTTCACTGCATACAAAATATTACTTGAAAGCAACAAATAACTACAAACGCTACAGTGAACTTCAACGGCTGCTGGTGTTGAAAATACATTTTTATAAAAGTGCAACATGTTATTTTGTATGTAATATATGTAAATTGTAGATAATGTAAAGTAATGTAAGCTCATTTGCAATAGTGTTTTTGGATTCAATAACAAGTCCTAGCAAATCCGAGTTCCTTATAGCATGAATAAATCCATCAGAAAATAATACTCCTGGCAAAAGTCAATATCGAAAATAATACGAGAATAAAAAGCGGTGAAGAGCGAGTTACTATATAAAAACACAATTACAAAGGAAAAGGCGGTAGAACAGTCCATGGCATGTTCCTGGCCCATCCAAATTAAAGCAACCTGCCCTGCAAGCATTTTCAAACTCTGCACCACGATGCACACCCCTTCCATCAGAGATTTTGTCAATGCCTCATTTGCATCCAACACAGTCCCCACCCTCAAAGAGGCCTGGGTCTCACCCCTCATTAAGAAGCCTTTGCTAGACCCGGTGCTTGCGATCAACTACTGATCAACTACCGACCCATTACCACAGTGCCATTCCTTCCCAGAACCCTCGACCACTTAGCATACATCCAAATGCAAACATATTGAGAACACTCACACCTACTAGGCACCAGACAATCAGGCTTTCAAAAACTCAGAACAGAAATAGCGCCGCTGGACCATAAAATCCAGCTAGACACCTTTTGTGATACCAGTAACTAAGCCATCCTACTACTTTGATCTCGTTCATCATAACAGCCTGTGTCAACACCTATCCCTTCAACTTCTCTGATGGCGTCATCACATGGGCCAAATAATTCCTTAGCAACCTCTCCACTTCTCCGATGACGCAACCACATTTATCAAATCATTCCTTAGCAACCTCTCCTCAAGAGTATTCATCTCGTAGATGCCTCCGCAAAGCCCATCCCGTCTCGGGAGGATAGCTCAGGGGAAATGCGCTCGCCTTGAAAGCAAGACGACACGGAGCAACACAGGTCCGATCCCCGGGTCCGCGCTTAGAAACCTGGGTAGTTAGCACATTATAAATAATAAATTACAATCCCCGCCCCCCCAGGATCTTGCCTATCCCTGCCCTTTACAACACCTACACTAAGCCGCTATTTGACCCCTTTACCTCCATGAACACCCTCTACACCTACTTTGCTGATGACAAAATTCTCCTGCCCATCATGGGCAAATGCAACCTTGACACACATCATTCAAAACTGGATGGCCTCCCACAAGCTATGCCTTAATGATACAACAGAGCTCCTGATCATAGGCCTGCCACACAGTCTAAAAAATCTTGACTCATCTTACTCAACCATTGCCATCGATGGCACCCAACTACAAGTGTCCAAACATGTGAAGACTCTGGGTGTACACCTGGATGCTGGATTTTCCACGTCTAAGCATGTGAACACACTCCTCAACCACCTCCTACACTGCCAAACTCCTATCACTTAGTTGTAAATTCCTTTCCCACAGAATTGCCCAACAGTAGCCCAAAACACTCAGTCAGCAAACTAGACTACTGCAATGTACTTTTCACAGGTGCCTCTGCTAAAACACTTGACAAACTCAAGCTACTCCTAAACAAAGCCCTAAGAGCTGCCAGAAGGCTGCAACCATCTGAACGCATCACCATCACTAGGGGAGAGGCACACAGGCTCCCCATCAAAGCCTGAATTGAATACAAAACGCTCTTTCTTGCTCACCGCTGTCTCCACAATGACATGACAGCATATTTGACCCACCACATCGCGCCCAAAGTGCCTATGCGCCATCTTCGATTAACTGACAGCACCACTCTTCACACATTCAGGTTCAACCGCAAACTAGCAGGTGGCTCCAGCTTCAGATACACAGCACCATTACTTTGGAACTCTTTCCCCACCTTCATCAGAAACTTCATATCACACCTTCAGAAAACTCCTAAAGACTTGGTTGTTTAACAAAAATGACTCGCCCTGGCCATCTGATGACCGTGACTATTGTATATATTGCGTCCTATCGCTTCAGCACCATGTACAAGCTTCGTGATACCTGTGGGTCTGGGCGCTACACAAATGCAATAAAACCCAGTGCTTTTTTTTTGGTGTTCAAGGAACTGAATAGAGCATGATATTCAAAGAACAAAACCGGATGTTTAACCTCTGGTTGGGAGTATAATAAGTGCAACTGAGTAGACCCAAACAATGCAGTGCCTTGTATATCTTGCTTAGAAATGTACCAGATTTAAATGTGTTTGATCATCATGCACTTTTGGTTAAGTGCTTTAACTCTCCTAATCCTTTCTGTTTTCGTTACACAGAAAAAGGTTAAGAGGATTCCTTCTGCAAGGAGAAGTGAATAGCTGCCCCACTAAAAAGTATTTAACAAATGTGAATTAGTGATGGTACTTCTACAAGGACAGAGGCGCAAGACATTTAAAACAATTTATTAAGGCATTTGGGCTAAAGGTAACCCTAACACATCAAAGAGACAAAGGGGTTTATCAGTCTTGTAAGCAAAGCATCGTAGATGGAATGCAGGTATGCAAACCGGAATTGATCAATCGCACCCCCTGCCACACAGGACAAATGGAGGCCATCCACGGACATCAAAAACACGCTCTTTTCGTAGTATTTCTGCAAATGGGTAGAACCCCTGAAGTTATCTAAAAACACACAAAAAAGAATGTATTATATTACTAGCAGTGATCTGCTCCAGCTGTGACCAGGTTTCGAAGATAGTCATGAATGCAAGACTATCATGTTGTGAAACTGGTGAGCAAGACAGCTCTCTGAAGGTTACAAATGGAACTCTACTGTACCTCACATTTTTCACTATGTATACACACTTTAGCCAATGGTTTATCATGCAATAGACTCAGTATCTTCGTGCAGTGTTAAAGAATTCGAGCTGAACGCTACTAACCAGGCACAAAACGTCACTCGCTGCCTCAGCTCTCATGCACAGCGGACAATATTTTGTACTCGTTAATAGTAAATTATAACCAGCCAGTGATTAGGGCAAACTTCGGGGACCATCTTTTGCGTTGCAATAGGTTGCCGACTACAACATCTTGAGCCACCATTTGTCAGAAATATTTTGTATCTGCGATCAAGTGACACCCAAAATGGCACAAGTCTTCTGCCTGCAATATAATTCAAGTAATTATCTTCATAAAGCATATTAGCATCTGGGAGGGGACGCGTGGAAGTCTCAAAACAAACCAGGCAGCTCAGAAGGGCTGCTTCATGGTATAGTCCGGTATCCAAGCCCCAATGAGCAGATAACCAACACCTTACCACCTGGGTGGCTCACTTGCCACTTTCTCCATTTCCCCCAACGCCAACCCTCTCTCGCAAACACACCAAAACGTACCTACTGCATGCTCTGCCACTCCGTGTCCCATGTCGCTTCCACCTCATCCCCCTTCAGGCACTACTCCCAACTGCTTGGCTGAACGCCATGGAAAGCGAGAAGGGACTATGAGCAGCCCTACAGATGAGGGGTATATCAGCCACTTTTACTCCTTAAAAATAGGCATATAGTCCCAAAATATAAAAATAGGGAGAACAAATACAACCAACAAAAAATGGGAGACAAGAGACATGGCCTTGTGCCCTTGCTTTCACTCGCACAGCTCCACAGATATTTTTGGGCCAGTAGTGCACCAAGTACCACAGGAAGAAACCATTATTACTGCCTGATCAGAAGAAGCAAACGTGTCTTTTATAAAATACTCCCGATGGGAATTGGACTTACATTTTTACATCCTAAAAAAATATTTTACTCCCAACTTTCAAAAATAGAGTAAACCGAGCAGCACCCAAAACTGGAGGTCCATAGACATGCAACTGCCACAGGATCCGGACATCTGGAAGCCCATCTATAAAGCGGTCTTTTCCCCACTATCACGATGCAATATAAAATGCTCAACGCCAGGCTTCTATTTCGATGGCATCTAAGCTCCCCCCCCCCACAGAGGCTTTCAAAGATGTACCCCAACGTTGCCCCCCCCCCCTGTGTTGGCGAAACTACGGAGAGATCAGCACATACTGGAACCTCCCCCTCTCCTCTAACTGTACTTGCCGACTTTAATCTTCACCTCCCTACAGCCCTCAATCCTCCTTTTCTCCATCCTTGACTCCCATCTCCTTTCCCCTCTCTCTTCCTCTCCTACGCGCTCTTCTGGCTCCACTCTTGACCTTATCTTCAACTCAAGCTACCCCTCTTCTACTGTCTCTACACTACCCATCTATCTCTCTGACCATGCTTTGCTCTCCTTTTCCCTTACTCCCCTTCCCCATTCATCTTCTCCTATACCCTCTCCTACCTTCTTTTCTCAACGCGACCTTCGTGACTTTAACCCATCTCTCTTTTTTAACACTTGCTCTTCCTCTCTTCCCCCACTTCCCAATTTCTCTTCTCTTTCGGCCAATGAAGCTCTATCCACTCTTTCCACTACCATCTCCTCCACTCTTGATCTACTTTACCCCCTCTCCTCTTTCCGTCCTACTCATGAACCCTCTCAACCATGGCTTTCCCCTCAACTCCTCTCCATGCGTCGTCTCCTTCGACATCTCGAGCGACTGGCTCAAATTTCCCTCACAATCCAACCAAACCTCATTTCCCTTTATGACTCCTGCTTTACCTCTGCTAAACGTTCCTACTATTCTAATCTTCTCCATTCTCAAGCCTCTCACCCTCAACGTATCTTTCAAACACTTTCTCGTCTTCTTTCCCCTCCTACCCCTGACCCTTCAGTCTCTTCCACCCTTTCTCCTTCTGACTTCATAAACTTCTCCTCCAAGATTCCCTCTCTTCAACAAAAAAACTGCTCTCCCTACTCCCCCCTTCCTATTCACCTTCAACCTGCATGTCTGACTTCTCACCCGTCTCCCCTTCTGACGTGTCCCTCCTGCCCAAAGTCCACCCTACGTCTGCCCTAACTGACCCTCTCCCCACCCCCCCTTAACCCCAAGATCTACCCACTTCTCATTCCTTACCCAGCTTCCTTCTTCAACACCTGCCTTTTCTCAGCTACCTTCCCCTCCGCATTTAAGCATGCCACTAGCATACCTATTCTGAAGAAACCTTCTGCCGATTCCCCTTCTTACCTCTAACTACCGTCCAATCTCTCTTCTCCCATTCCTCTCTAAACTACTTGAACGCCTCGCCTACTCCCAACTCTCAGCCTTTGTCACCAATCTCTATCTCCTACACCCCCTCAATCTGGTTTCTCACCTAAGCACTCTCCTGAAACTGCCCTCACTTATATTCTTAACTCCCTCCTCTCCGCTCGATACTCTTAACCAATCCTCTGTTATCCTCCTAGACCTTTCTGCTGCTTTCAACACCATTGATCAGTCCCTACTTCTCAACACTCT
The DNA here is from genome assembly GCF_040938575.1 of Ambystoma mexicanum. Lineage (NCBI taxonomy): Eukaryota > Metazoa > Chordata > Amphibia > Caudata > Ambystomatidae > Ambystoma > Ambystoma mexicanum. The sequence goes on along the minus strand of NC_090931.1, from coordinate 273,541,874 downwards.
TTCTTCCTTTGGTTTCAAAGACTCTGTTCTTAACTGGCTCTCCTCTTACCTCTCCTCCCGCTCATTCGCTGTCTCCTGGGGAGGTCGTTCCTAGTCTACCCTCCCTCTAGAATATGGCATACCCCAGGGTTCGGTTCTCGGTCCTTTCCTATTCTCTCTTTACACCGCTCTCCTTGCCCCCGTTATCTCCTCATTCGGTATTTCTCACCATTTCTATGACGACACCCAACTCTTCCTTTCCTTCTCCTCCGACCTCCACCTTAAACTCTCTTCCTGCCTTACTGCCATTAAAAACTGGATGTCATCCTGCTTTCCTTCTCTGAATACTGATCAGACTGAAGGCTTATTCTTTCCCTCCAACACTCTTCCCCCTCCCTCCTCCACTTTTCATTCACTTTCCCCTCAAATCTTCCCATCTTTACCCATGCTTGCAATCTAGGCATTCACTTCAATTCCTCCCTCTCCTTTTCCCACCATATTTCTCTTACCACTCGCGCCTGTCGCTACCGCCTTTTCAATATTCACAAAGTCCGTTCCTCTCTCAACTTTCCATGCTACTAAACTTTGAATCACCTCCCTTATCTTCTCTCGCCTCTTCAATTGCTCCTCTTTACTCTTTGGACTACCTGATTCTCATCTTGCCCCCCTCAAATCCATTTACCACTCAGACGTCCGTACCCTCTGTCTCCTTGCCCCTCATGACTCAATTTCTTTGCTTTCCTTCCTTGGCTGGCTTCCCTTTCACTCCCAACTTAAATTTAGTTTCCTCCGTCTAGTCTTTAAATCGCTCCATGATCTTGGCCCCCTTATCTCTCTTTCTACACTCCTTCCCGCTCCCTTTGTTCCGCTGACCACTTCCTTCTCACCGTCCCTCCTTCCCCATGTGCCTCCTCCCGTTTTTGGTCCTTTCAGCTCCTAGGCCCCCTGCACTGGAACTCCTTACCTCCCTCAACCCGCTCTATACCTACCTTTTCCTCCTTCCGCACTTCCCTGAAATCTCTCCTTCTCCATTCTCCGCCATGAAACCTTCACCTCTCATTCTCTCTCCTCCCTTCGCATCTTTCCCATTAACCCCTCTACCCTGCCCTTCCCCTTATCCTTTATTTTCACCCTTATACCCCTTCCGTTTCCCCCCTCCTTCCCTTCCTCACCCCTTCCCTCACAGATTAATTGCTCTTACTGTTTTTATTGGTTTCATTCATGATGTAACTTACTTCTACGGTTATAATGTTCTATGCATTCTGTTATAATGTAAAGCTCTTTGGATTAAAGCGCTATATAAACACAATAAATACAAATACATATGGTGGGACTGTCCACTAGTATGCAACTACTGGAAGGAGGTACTGGGGATGGAAGGAGGTCTTAGTGTTATACACTTGTTGAATTGTTAGATTAACGTCACAGGATGCTTGCTGCAATATATCGTTTTCAGGGCTCTAATTGCCCAGGCACCTACTCGAATGCTCTCTTGAAATGTGCATGCTGGCCATAAAACTTGTTAATTGACGGATTGCACTCTGATGTTCCATACCCTGAATTATCAAAAAAAGCACATTTTCAAAATCTTATCTGGAGCATTGAGAAGGAGAAGTGCCCTACTGTTTTAGCCATGCCAGCCACTATCTATTGTAAATTGTATTTAAACTTGTGAAATGGATGCACACAGCTTGCCAGGGTTCATAAAGCCATCAGCGCTCAGTGTGAGCCACAGGGATGTTACAGCCTGATAATGTACCTGGGACCACGTTCAGGTCCGTACTTCGCTCTTGACTTGTAACCTGTGACCCAAGCCATTATCAGCCAATAATGTCCCCGACCTTGAGGGGTACTGCTTAAGTAATCAAGCTTCCAAGTCAGTTTTGGAAAGTAAAAGATAATTTTATTTTAAAACAAAACTAAGCTGACTGAATGGAGAGTCAAAGCTGTTTCTTGATTATAGTCTAGAACTAGAACTGTTCAAGAATGTAAACATATAACCTCAGAACATAACCTTTCTCTTGATAAAGAGAAAACAATAGTACATGCACAAACTAGGTCAATGCATGGTCCTAATTTTTTGGTAAAATGTCGTATCATATACTTCAGTGCATTTTAGCAACTTATTTTCTGGTTTGCCATACAGGTCATCCTAGTCCACCAACTTGTATTCCTTCAAGGGTGTTCGGCAGCACGGTTTCAGCCCCTTTCACAACCCTGTCTCCACATCACTTCTCGTCATCCTCCAAAATAATGCAAAAAAGACCCACATCTGCCAGCCTTCTCCATGTTTTACGAACTCTTCAGTAATTGTATACAAATCTCAGGTTCTTTTCCATAACTCAGTTTTCCACTTTACATAATTCTTTTGACTCGGATGAGGGCCATAATGACTTACTCTGATTTTATTTTTGTCTTGCTGTTCCCGACTAATCTACGTGTGTCCGCTTTACCGCATTGCTTCCTCCAACTGTGTGAGTTTAACCCAGGTAACTGCCTTACATGAGTGGAAACTATACCAGTCACAGTGAGCTGTGCACACATACATGCTAGCATAGGTTCCCTTATGAATTTTAGTGGTTTACAAAAGACAACTGCATCCTACTGAGAAAATTATTCAAACCTTCCACAAGGTCATTTGCTTCTGGGTGGCAAAAACCTTACAACTGTGCAAGTGCCCCTACATCTAAAGGAATTCTCTAATTTTCACTGAAAATAACTGAAATCCATGGTCCTTTTTGAGCTGTAGCACTTTCCCAAACAGGTCTCAAAGAATGCATGATAACCTTCACTATAGTCTTCCCTTCCATTCATTTAGAACAAGTTACTTCTTACCTTGTAACGTTCTTTCGATGGGATGTTCCTCCGACGTATTCCTCATCTTTGATAGATCATCTCCAGCTTGCTGGCCTCGGAAAAATTTCAGTAGAGGGGGCTGCGCGTCGACGTCCCTTGAGCCTCGACGGCCTCCGTATTGGCGCCGACGTCACCACGCGTATAAATAGACTCGTGCAGCGTCCGTTGCTCAGTTCCGTTTTGACGTTAATAGATGTTGTACATGAATTGGTTATGGACCTTGAAGGAGCGTAAACTGCAACCACAAGGGAATTATAACTGCGGGGATGGATGGGAGGGGCGATAAGGAATACGTCGGAGGAACATCCCATCGAAAGAACGTTACAAGGTAAGAAGTAACTTGTTCTTCGAAGGGATTGTGTCCTCTGACGTATTCCTTATCTTTGATAGACTCCCATAGCAGTGGTGTGCAATTGAAGGTGGGAGTAAAACGCCATGTTTCCTTTTAGGAATGAACCGAATGTAATACGGCTTTGCCAAACCTAGTCTCTTGACTAGAGGAATCATCCAGGTTGTAAAATCTTGTGAAGGTATGCGCGGACGACCATGTGGCAGCCGCACATAAGTCTCGAACCGGAACCCCCTCTTTGGAGGGCCGAGAAGGCTGCGATACCCCTGGTTGAATGAGCCCTAAGATTTTGAGGAGGCTCTTTCCCTGTCAGTTTGTAACATTCCAGGATGGCCAAAATAATCCATCTGGAAATGGTTTGTTTTGTTATCGGTAGTCCCAACTTGTGCCCCGAGTAACCCACGAACAGTTGGTCTGCTTGTCTAATCCTAGCAAGTCTACTGATGTAAAACCTTAAAGCCCGCCTTGGATCCAGCCTATGTAGCCTTTCTTCCTCTTTCCCCAGATGGGGAGGCAGATAGAATGAAGGTAAGGTAATTTTCTGAGTGATGTGGAATTCAGAAACCACCTTTGGGAGGAAATTAGGTTTCACCTGTAGGACAACCTTGTCTATATGGAAAATTGAATGAGGGGGATTACAAGATCGAGCTTGTTATTCGCTCACCCTTCTAGCAGATGTTAAAGCCACTAATAAGACAGTTTTAAGGGTGAGAAATCTTAGCGAACAAGAGTGGAGTGGTTCGAAAGGAGCACCCATCAGGAAATTTAAGACTAAATTTAAGTCCCATAAAGGAACCTGGAAAGGTCTTGGAGGGTAGACATTAGTTAATCCCTTTAGAAATTGTATTACTAAGGGTAATTTGAAATACGAAGGTTCCTCCGCAGTGCGCTTGAAGATCGATAGCGCTGCGAGATAGCCCTTGATAGTGCCAACTTGAAGGCCTGAATTTGCCAAGTAGAGTAGAAAGGATAACACCGTTGGTGTACCACATGAAAAGGGGTCGACATTCTCTTCTCTATACCAGCTGCAAAACTTGTTCCAACGGCAGCGGTATAAAGACTTTGTTGCTGGCCTTCTGGCCGAAAGCAACACTTCCATGACGTCATCAGGGAGGTCCCAATCCTTGTATCTCAACCTTTCAGAAGCCAGGCGTGAAGGTTGAGAGTTCTGATGTCTGGATGGAGAACCTGACCTCCCTTCTGTGAGAGAAGATTCTCCTCAAGTGGAAGACGAATTGGAAGGCAGATGGACATGTCCAGAAGGTCTGGGTACCACGTTCTCCTGGCCCAGTCTGGGGCAATTAGGATCATGGTTCTCCGGAATCTTCTCAATCTCCTGATCATTTGAGGAATGACAGGGACTGGTGGAAACGCGTACAGGAGTGGAAACTCCCTTGAAAAAAACAGATCGCATTTTCTGTTGGTACTGGTGGCAAACAGATCCACTTGAGGGGTTCCCCAAAGGGCGAAGATCTCCTGAAGGACTTCCTGAGCTAGTTCCCACTCATGGGAGACTGTGCCCTGCCTGCTCAGAGCGTCCGCCGTCAAGTTCTTCTCTCCGGCTAGGTGGACTGCCGATAGAGAGATTCCTTCTTGAATTGCCCAAAACCAGAGCTGCATTGCCTCTCTCCACAGTGGTAGTGATCATACGCCTCCTCTTTTGTTGAGGTAGTGCATGGCCACTGTGTTGTCCGTCATTATCAGGACATTTGTGCCCTGTACAGATGGCAGAAAAGCCTTCAGCGCTAGTCTGATTGCTCTCAGCTCTAACAGGTTGATATGTAGTCTGGACTCCGATGGAGACCAACGACTGCTTATGGTCAAGTCGTTGGTTTGGGCTCCCCACCCCGTGAGTGCGGCATCTGTGACTACTGTTATCTCAGGCCATGGTTGCCAAAACAGTTCCCCCTTCAAGATGTTTTCCTGGCAGGCCCACCACTCAAGGTCTCGAGCCACCTTGTCCGGAATATGAAGGAGGTCTGTCATTCTCCCTGAGAATTGCGACCACTGAATTCTCAGTGCCCACTGAAGAGATACCATTCTCAGGCGAGCCTCTGGCACAAGGAAGATGCAGGATGCCATGAGGCCTAGAATCCTCAAAAGTCCAAGGCTGGGAGACGTTGGGCATTTTGAAACTTGGTGACCATCTGCAGAATGTCTTGAGCCCTCACCTCTGGTGGCGAGGCTTTTCCCAGGGAAGTGTCCAGGACCGCTCCAATGAACTGGAGTCTCTGTGATGGTATCATCTGTGACTTCTTTAAATTGAGGGAGAAGCCCAGTTTGTGAAGGAAGTGGCAGACATAATCTAGCTGGATCTGAGCTTGTTCCGAAGATACAGCTCTGATCAGCCAATCGTCCAGGTAGGGGTAGACATGGATCCCTTCCCTCCTTAGACTTGCAGCCACTACCGACATTAGCTTGGTGAAGACCCTCGGGGCGGAGGTCAGCCCAAATGGCAGAACTCGAAATTGATAATGAGAGCCGCCAATTGCGAACATCAGGTATTTCCTGTGTTTGAGATGGATTGGCACATGGTAATAAGCATCCTGGAGGTCCAGAGATACCAGCCAGTCCTGGAGCTGGAGGGCCTGAAGGATCTGAGAGAGAGTTACCATCTTGAACTTGTCCTTCCTGAGGAACTTTTTCAATTCTCTTAAGTCCAAGATAGGTCTCAGTCCTCAGTCTTTCTTCGGTATGAGAAAGTAGGGGGGAGTACCAGCTCTTTTTCCTCTCCGCTACAGGTACCGGTTCTATGGCACCTTTCTCTACAATTTCCTGCAAGAGGAGCGGATCTGGAACGCTCAGAGAGCTGTTCCCTGGTGGATGACTGAGGCATGCGTAGAAAAGGCAGGCAGTAACCTTGGGCAACTGTCTCCAATGCCCAAGCATCTGACGTAATAGCCTGCCATTCCGTCAGATGTTGAGTTAACCTGCCCCCTACTGGTGTTTTGTGAAGAGAGTCCTCACAGCGGTTTGGAGGCGGCTGATGCAGATGCCGCTGGTAAAGAGGCACCTGCTGCGGCTTTTGTGTTTTTACCCCGTCCACCTCGGGTGAATTTCTTCTGACCCCTTTGAACCGGCTGTCCTCTGCCCTTTCCGAATGTGGAATAGAAATGAAAGGCCTTACCTCTCCAAGAGGTTCCTGAGGGGCGATAGGGTGTCTGACGGATAGCAGCTCCCAAGGATTTTGCTGCTGCCTTTGATGTTTGTAGTTTTTCTAAACTGTCATCCATCTTCTTACCAAACAAAGAAGAGCCGTCAAAGGGCATATTCAAGAGTCTGCTTTGCACATCTGGAGCAAAACCAGACTTTAGCAACCAAGCAAATCTCCTGGTTGTTGTACTTGCCGCCATGGCCCTGCTGATACGGTCAGCAGAATCGATGCCAGTCTGAAGGGATTCGCACATTGTGTCCTTACCATCCTTAATGATGCTGAGAAACGCTTCCCTTTCTTCTCCCTCTGGGAGGCAGTCAGCCGCTGATGAAGCACACTCCCAAAGTGTGTGGCTGAACCTTGCGAGCGTACAAGTAGCAATGATGGATTTCAACGCCATGCTACATGCGGAAAATACTTTTTTGGCCATAAGAGTCATATCTCTCATCATCCCTGTCCTGTGGAACAGTAGGGTAAGCCAATTTACTACCTGCTGAAGTAGCTGCCTGAACAACCAGACTCTCCGGAGTTGGGTGTTTGGATAAATATTCAGGGTCAGCGGAAGACACCCGATATTTAGCTGATAATTTTTTGTTAACCGCCGGGATTACCTCAGGTGTTTCCCAGTTTGCCAATATTCTCCTTTGTAATGCTGCATGAAATGGCACCACAGGATCCTCCTGTGGACCTTTGACGAAGATGTCTGTGAGGTCGTCTTGCTGAAAAGCAGGTGAGGGTGTGGACCATCCCATAAACTCTATTATCCTTGCCATCACAGTTCTATAAAGGGATTTCAGCATGTTCCCCTGGGTCTGGTGTGGCAAACCCCACTTCTGGGGAAGTGTCCAACCAACTTGCTTCCTGTAGGGTTTCATGGAGGTCTTTCAACCTACCTTCCTTCGAGGTAAATTCCTCTGGTGCATCTTTCCTGATCCGAATCCTCCCCTATGTCATAAATAGAAGTTAAGACCCTGGAGTGGTCAGGTCTTGAAAATGGTATAAATCCCATTTCCAGGGCAGAAGGAGACAAATTTGTCATGATTGGCTGAGAAAACGTCGACGACGCAGACGTTAACGGCTTCGAAGCCATCGAGAAAGGTGGTAGAGGCCTCGAACTCGAGAGTATCGGGATTCTACTCGAGGTTGTTGACGGTCTTCTCGTGCTCGAGGCTCTGGGTATGGCCACTGGCTGTGAGGTGGCCGTGGGCTTATCCTTTCTCGGCGTCGAAGATGGCGTCGACTCGACTGACCTGTGCGAAGAACCCTTCGATAACGGCGTCGACAACGCCAATCTATGTGTCGAAGGGATCTTCGACGACGGCGTCGAAGACGCAACCTTGCCTTTACTCGAGGGTTCGCGATGCTCTCGAGTGGCTTCTTTCGCCGGGTACTGCGACTCACGGCTTTTTGATTTTTCGGGTCTTTCACCCAGGGCATCACCCACAGCAGTCTGAGGGGGTCGAGGCCGCTTTCTCAAAGACGCTTAGCATCTTTTTCCTGAATTCCTCCCACTCAGCCTGAGAGCTATGTTTTGTGGCGCAGGAGACCCTTTTTGGGGAAACGGAAGACGAAGAAGGGGATCTCCAACGTCTCTTTTGAATGCTTAGATCTCGAAGAGTGATGGGAGCTGCTTCGAGACCTAGAACGAGAATGTCTTTTGTGATGGCGAGGAGACGAATATCTCGACTCCGCCGAGGAAACTTTCGAAGAAGTTTTAATGGCCTTACCTCTCTCGAGCTTCCCCTTACGCTCCTTCAAGGCTTTCGCCGTCATGGACATGCAGTCCTCGCACTCGATTCCCAGGCACCACAAACACATCCGTCAACGACATTTTCTTTCCACAGTCAACATTTTTTGAAGCCGGACCGTGGAGTTGTCGGTTCGGGTGAGGAAGCCATCGAGTACGAGTCGGTATTCACGAGGAATATATTGATATATTTGACTGAAGAACTGAGCAACGATATTCCGAGGCCCCACGAAGCACGGAAAAACTGAACTGAGCAACGGACGCTGCGCAAGTCTATTTATACGCGTGGTGACGTCAGCGCCGATACGGAGGCCGTCGAGGGACATCGGCTCGAGGGACGTTGACGCGCAGGGCCCTCTACTGAAAATGTTTTCCGAGGCCAGTAAGCTGGAGATGATCTATCAAAGATAAGGAATACATCGGAGGACACAATCCCTTCGAAGTGTAATGCACAAGTACTAAGATATAGCCACAGGAGCCCACACTATCAAACATCTCTTCCTGGCTACATCACCTCTCACGAGGTCTGTCAACACATTTGCCTGCTTTCCCCTTTTCTTATCCCTACACCCAGCCCTACAGATAAGGGATGTATATGCCACTTTTACACAAGAAATACACAAATACTCCCAAAAAACTAAAACAGGTAATAGCAATACTCGCAAAAAAAAAAAAAAAGTAAATAGGCATGTAGGGCCTTTTGCCCCTGCTTAAACACACATGCCTCTATGGATATGTTTGGACCAGTCATGTACGTAGAAACACAGGAAGAATCTATTATTATTACTGCCTAATTGGAAGAAGTAAACATGCATCTTTTTAATGTGTATGAATAGCTAGGTGCAAAGTAATTATTTCAAAAACATTTGTTTTCCATTTAAAATATATTATTCCCCACTTATAAAATACTCATTGTGAATTGGACTTCTGTTTTTAATAAAGAATTATTTTACTCCAGACTTTAAAAAATAGGGAGTAAAATACTCAAACTTAAAATCTTATCTGGAACTGCCCACACCTCTTTTTTCTTAAATTAAGTTCTATAAGGTCTGGTCATCCCTGGTGGGGACAATACGTCTACTTCCCAGACAAGTCCAGCACTCAGATACCACTAAGGTGATGATTCGGTGCAGTATGAAAGCTTCCCAACATAAGACAAAAGTTACTTACTAATAGTCTTTCTGGAGTATGTACATGCTTAAAGTCTGATGCTATACATATTCCGCCATTGGTAATTGACCTGTGTACCTAACATTGGTGAGATTGGGTGAGTGCCTGCGACTAAACAGCTACAAGCTCCAGAAGAAAGTTACTTACCAACTGGTAACTTTCTTTCGACCGGATGTTCCTCCAGCGCATTCCACATCTTTGACATGGAATGTCCACAGCTGTGCACTTCAGAAACTTTTTCGGCAGAGGGCGTCCTTTGTCGAGTCCATGTCCCCCGAGGGCCTCCGTCGAGGACAACGTCACAGGATGTTATAAATAGGACACACGGCGCCCGTAGACTCAGTTTACGTTTTTTTCCCCCAGAACGTATGACACCATTCTGATGCCTGCTGGACTGCACTTAGCCTTGCGGAAATGGAAGCTGCAATTGCATAGAAAATTCTCCTGAGGGACAGGCTGGTAGAGCGATGTGGAATGCGTTGGAGGAACCTCCAGTCGTAAGAATGTTACCAGTTGGTAACTAACTTGTTCTTCAAATAGATTGTGTCCTCCAACGCATTCCACATCTTTGACGGACTCCCAAAGCAGTACCAGTAAATGGATGAGGGAAAAGAATTTAGAATACCCAATTAAATTGCAGAATAAAGAATCGCCTTCCCAAAGGCCATATCCTGACCCTGGATTGTATCCAGGGAATAATGTTTTAGAAATGTATGGATTGAAGCCCTTGTAGCGGCATCACAAATATTCCGAATAGGAACACCCCGCTGTAGGGTGGTGGAATTAGCCACGCCCCTAGTGGAATGAGCTCTCAACCCTTCAAGAGGGTCTTTACCCGCCAACCAGTAACACTCCGTAATATAATCCACCTGGACAAAGTCCGTTTGGTAAAAGTCTGGCCCAATCGGTGTCCAGCAAATGTAAAAGCTAAGAGCTCTCCTAGGATCTAACCGATGGAGACCCTCCTCTTCCTTACCAGGATGAGGAGGAGGTTAGAACGATGGAAGAACCACCTTTTGACTCAAATGATATTCAGAGACTACCTTAGGTAGAAAAGGACGTACTCTCAGTACAACCCTGTCCTTGTGAAACATAGTAAAGGGTGGCTTAGCTGAAAGTGCCTGCAATTCACTCACTCTGCGAGCGGAAGTAACCGCAACCAAGAACACAGTCTTGAAGGACAGTAATCTCAAAGGACAAGAGTGCAAAGGTTCAAACGAAGCACCCATGAGAAATCTCAAAACCAAATTCAAATCCCAAACCAGCACCTGGAAAGGGGACGTCAGGTATACACATTAGTCAGTCCTTTAAGAAACTGAGAAATCAAAGGAATCTTAAAGTAAGAAAATTCTTCAGACGAGCGCTTAAAGATGGACAGCACCGCCAGGTAACCTTTAATGGTACCCACTTGAAGGCCCCTGTGGGCCAAAGAAAGCAAGAAAGAAAATCATAGGAATGGAGCACTGAAAAGGATCAACATTGTGATCCCTGTACCAGTCGCAGAACTTACGCCAACGGTAAAGGGATTTTGTTGCAGGCCGCCTGGCCGAAAGCAACACCTCCATCACGTCATCCGGGAGGTCCCAATCCTTATACCTCAACCTTTCAGATGCCAAACTTGAAGGTTGAGAGTCTTGACCTCTGGATGGAGAACCCTTGAGCAGAATCTCTCGCACATACAGTTGACACTGGTGGTGAAGAGATCCACTTGCGGGGTTCCCCAAAGGGCGAATATCTCCTGAAGGACTTCCTGATCCAACTCCCACTCGCGAGAGAAGAACTGCTGAGATCGAAATTTCCTGCTGGATGGCCCAGAACCAGAGCTGCATTGCCACTCTGCACAGCGGCAGTGACCCTGCCCCCCCCCCCTTTTTTGTTGAGGTAATGCATGGCCACTGTGTTGTCCGTCATGACCAGGACACTCTTCCCCCGTATCGAGGGCAGAAAAGCCTTCAGGGCTAGCCTGATGGCTCTCGGCTCTAACAGATTGATGTTGAGTCTGGACTCCGATGGAGACCAACGACCGCTGGTGGTCAAGTTGTTGGCATGAGCGTCCCATCCTGTGAGGGAAGCGTCCGTCACTACAGTCACCTCCGGCCACAGTTGCCAAAACGGTTCCCCCTTCATCAGGTTCACTTCGTTTACCCACCACAGAAGGTCCTGGGAGACCGAGCGTGGGATCTGAACAGGATCCGTCATCTTGCCGGAGAACTGTGACCACTGCATCTTGAGAGCTCATTGCAGGGATCTCATCCGCAGCCTGGCCTCTGGCACCAGAAAAATGCAGGAAGCCATGAGGCCGAGCAACCTTAAGAATTCGAAAGCCGGGAGACTCTGGGCATGTTGAAACTTGTCCACCATCTGCACAATGTGATGAGCCCTTACCTTGGGAGGCAAACACTTCCAAGGACATATCCAACACAGCCCCAATGTACTGGAGCTGTTGGGAAGGTGTCAGGTGTGACTTCTTGAAATTCAGGGAGAAGCCAAGCCTGTGGAGGTTGCGGCAGGTGACACAGATGATCGAAAGCTAGCTCGCGAGAGTGCGCCCGAATCAACCAGTGATCCAGGTAGGGGTAGAGGTGAATCCCCCCCCCCCCTCGCCTGAGGTACGCTGCCACCACCAACATGAGCTTGGTGAAGACCCTCGGGCCGAGGTCAATCCGAACGGCAGGACCCGATACTGAAAGTGCAAGTCGGCAGCCGCGAAACTCAGGTAATTCCTGTGCACATGGAAGTAAACATCCTTGAGGTCCAGAGACACCAACCAATCCTGAAGTTAAAGGGCCTGGAGGACTTGAGAAAGAGTGACCATCTTGAACTTGTCCTTGCGGAGGAGTTTGTTCAACCAACGCAAGTCCATGATGGGTTTTGTCTTTCTTTGGGATGAAAAAATAAGGGGAATACCATCCTTTGTTCCTCTCCACTACAGGCACCAGTTCTATAGTGCTTTTCTCAAGCAGGGACAAGATTTCCTGCACAAGGAGCAGCTCCAAAGAGAGTTTCCCCGGTGTAGTGTTGTGAGGCCGCTGAAGGAAGGGAAGACAGTAGCCGTGGGCTATGGTATCCAACACCCACGCATCTGAAGTAATGGTCTGCCATTCTTCGAGATGCTGAGACATTCTGCCCCCAACCGGTGAACCATGGGACATGGCCTCATGACTGGAAGCGGCTGCGGCAGTGCCTGAAGGCAAAGAGGCAGCTGCCTGAGCGGCTCTGACACCACGATTTCCCCGTCTACCATGGGTACATTTTTGCTTGCCCCTTTGACTGGTGGCCCCTCTCGTACTACCAAAGGAGGAGTAGTACCGAAAGGAACCTCCCCTCCACTGCTGTCCCCTAGGACGAAAAGACGGAGGTTGACGAACTGCGGCGCTCAAAGACTTCACTGCAGCTTTTGAGGTCCGCAACCTCTCAAGGCTCTCGTCAGCCTTGCTGCCAAATAAATGTGCGCCATCAAAGGGCTTGTTGAGAAGACGGGCCTGCACATCCGGAGCAAACCCCGACTTCCGAAAACACGCAAATCTGCGTATCACGGTGCTCGTAGCCATGGATCGGCTAACACCGTCGGCCGCATCCAAACCTGACTGAAGGGATTCACACATGGCATCCTTGCCATCTTGCACGAGAGCAAGGAAACCATCCCTTTTGTCCCCCTCAGGAATATGCTCAGTTGCCAAGGAAAAACAATTCCACAGAGTGTGTTAAAACTTTGCCACGGCACAGGTGGAGTTGGCCGATTTCAAGGCCATGCTCCCAGCAGAAAATACCTTCCGGGCCCAACCGTCGAAGCGCTTGCCGTCCCGATCCAGAGGTATTGTAGGGTACGCTGCCTGCCTCGAAGTGGCCGTAGCCACCTGAACCGCCAAACTTTCAGGAGTGGGGTGAGTATACAAATAGCTGGGGTTGCTAACGGAAGGACGGTATTTCTTAGTTGAAATGGCAAAACAGGATCAGAGGACGGACCTTGATCCAAGATGTCTGTCAGATCATCCTGCACAAAGTCTTCTGGAGGTCTAGACCAGCCCAGATACTCCGAGACTCGTGACATGAGTCTCTTAAAAGAGGACTTTGCATGAGCCCCAGGCTCAGGTCTACCATAATCCACTTCTGGGACTGTCCGCAGAAAAAAATGGGAGCATCAAGGTCACCAGGATTCTCAACCTCAGACCTTTCCTCCTCTTCAAACATATCATCCAGAGGGGGTTGAAACCCAGGCCTGGGGACAGAAGAGGACCTGGAGGCCAAAACCGGCCTCACCAACTTCGTTGTAACCTTCCTTGGAGGATCCACGATGTCTGGGTACTCCAACGGCAAATTGAGAAAAAATTCCTGAAGGCGCCAATAGCGCCGAAGACTTCAACGTCGACAACCTAGATGTCAGGATCGCCGAAGGCTTCGGCATCGACACAGGTGCCGACGGTGCTGTGGGCTGATATGACGGCAAAGCGTCGAGGTCCAAATCGGACGGAAACGGCACCGAACGTGTCGACGTCGGCCCCGAGCCCTCAATAGGTTGCTGTGGTCTTGCTGGGGACGAGGACCGAGCCCTAGAGACACGTCTCTTGCGACCTTCCGACTCCTTGTCCGTACAGAACCTCGACAGCTCCCGATGAGTCACGTCGCGAACCCGAGCCTGAAGGCGGAACGAGACCGATCGTGGCCAGCTGTGTCCTGCGATTGAAAAATCACCATCATGAATTATCAAAACGCCGTTCATTCCTCCAGAGTCTAGGACTTCATAGGGCACAAAACCTTCCTCGAGGCAGCATCCTCCGAGGAGGACAGGGAAGTCGACCAGTGACGGTGCTTCCTGGAGTGCCGGGACGATGAAGACGAGTGGCAGGAACCACTCTGGGACCGAGATCCCCGGGAATTCATCTGACGCAGAGAGTCGCCCCTCGCGTCGTCGGTGGAAACCCCTTTAGACTTGGAAGTCCGGGACTTAACAGGCTTAGAGCCCCTACCTACCTGTAGCTTCCCCTTCCGTTCCCGCAAGGCCTTGGCAGTCAGCTACTCGCATTTCGAGCAGTCGTCGGTGTCGTGCAACTCGCCCAAACAAATGCGGTTGGGGTCGGTGAGCGATATCTTCAACTTGCAGTCCCAGCAGGTCTTGAAGCCGGGCCGCAGAGTTGGAGGGATCGATGAGAAAGACATCTTCTACGAAGAAAACACACAAGGCGCACAGAGTCTCATGAAGTTAACACATTTGTGATGAAAAAAGAACTGAGGCTACGGGCGCCGTGCGTCCTATTTATAACATCCTGTGACATCATCCTCGACGGAGGCCCTCGAGGGACATGGACCCGACGCCATCGACGCAGGGTGCCCTCTGCCGAAAAAGTTTCCGAAGTGCACAGCTGTGGACATTACATGTCAAAGATGTGGATTGCATTGAAGGACACAATCCATTCAAAAGACTAACTGGTAGTAAGTACATTTTGTTGTGTGGGGCTTATGAATTGGTTTAGATTCACATGGTATGCATAGATTAGGAGCAGTATGTGTTACTAGAGTAGGGTGCAGAGGTGGTACTGCAGAAAACAGGTTTACAGTACTGCCAGACCTAGTTGCGAGTCCTGCCCTTGTTCGAATATACAGTAGTGTTTTGTAAAAGTGTGTTCAGATGCCCATGTTGCTGCCTTAGTGATGGTCTCCAGAGGAACGTAGGCTAGACACGTGGGTGGTTCCAGTTCCTCCAGTACAATGAGCTCTGCAAGTTAAGGTGAGACTTTTGTGCTAATGTATAGAATTCTTGTGCAGTGCACGATCATTCTTGCAATGCTAGCTTTCGCGGCAGGGCTGCCCCATCATCCGGCAGCAAATTAAACAAAAAACAGACTTGTTTTTTCCAACTGCTTCTTTTCAACACCTGAACAAGTCAGTCCTGCCTTATAAAGAATTCTCTGCCCTTGTATGGGGCTTTACAAAAAAAAAGAATACAGGGTCCTCAATGGATTAACGTAAAATTTGGATATGTCTTTTGGTACGAATGGTGAGTGAGCTTGAAAAAAAAAAACAAAAAAAAAACTGAAAAGCACAAAAGGCGTGTTGAAAAGGGCTCCGGAGTTACTTAGTCTCCTTAATGATGTAATTGCTACTAGGAAGGATACATTGTATGCTAGGTGTTTTGATGTACATTTAAGAATGGGCTCAAAAGTGGAAGCATTTTCTGTGCAAGTAAGCATTTAGATCCCCAGCAAGGTGCCGGGTTAGCAACGTGTGGGTGAATATGTCGACTTCTTCCATGAAAGCTATAAGCACCAGAACTTTACACCGCAAAAATGTGTGCTGTGATGTGGAGTAGGCAGCCAATGCCACCAAGTGTACTTCTGGGAATTATACACAAGCCCTAAATTTGTTAAGTAACCATGGCAGGACAACCACTATGGGGGTTAAAGGATTTGTTTGCATACCAAATTACATAAGGCTTCCACTCATTGAATTAGCATGTGGTGCATTTGGTTTGTATTCCTCCCCTCGAGGAAACTAGGTGGCAGCCTTAAATTTTCAAAACAGGACTTCAAGAACCATAGTGCAAGTTTTTAGTTTGTGGATTTGGATGGGTTGTAGTTGTGCAAGCAGACCAGGTTCCCCTGCCATATGTACCAGGTCGGGGTACCACACTTGTTGCGCACTGAGGTCACAATAAGGACCAGAGTTAACAGTGGTGTCTGGGGAAAAGTGCAGGCAACTATTCCGGACCATGTAATCCACAGTGAAATACACAGCAACTCCTTTTCTGAAAACATGGATGTGAAGCGTGGGTTTTAGCATTTATACTTGATGCAAACAAACACATCTGGAGTGAACCACCTATGGCTGAGGTAGCGAACATTTCAATCTGCGGTAGTCAATTTTAGTAGTATTCTTCTGAGCTGAGGATTTCATGTGTCATTTGGTTCGTACATAAGGATTCAAGAGTGGATACTGCGATGTTCCTCCTGTAGCCTAGTCACACTACAATGATGGAGATAGGCACCCAAGCCCTCTTTATTTACCATAGGTCTTGTTGTAGGAGGGACTGCCAATGTATTATAATCTGGAGGAAATGCTGTCATTTGTGGAATGGGACAAGAAGGTGGCAGCGTTCTATACTCCAACAGTAGGCCTGGAGAAATGTGGTCGCTTGTAACAATCATGCAAAGAAAATCAGAAGCTAGATCAATGGCATCCCTATGTATGGAAATGTAAAGAATGTCTCTTCAGTTGAAGAGGATTATTCAAATCCATGTTTAAACAAGTGGATAGATCTTCAGGGATACGTGTTGAGTCCCTCATCCTACATGAAGATCAGATGGTCGTTTGGTCTTCACCACACAAGTGTGTTGAAACAGTCATTCCCGGGTAGAAAGAACTACTTTATCCATCTAGTATAAGCAATAAAACAATTTCAAACAATGTGGGGGCTTCAACAATTCATGGTCATAAAGAATACAAAATGAGATACTTGAAGACAAGAGGTACACTGCCCAGGAGAGTTTGTCCTATCAAAACAGGTCCACGAGAAACTGGCTAACAATCCACAGGTCACAAAACACCAGAGAAGAACTGTGCAAGCTCAAGGCTATTCTGCATTGGTTCATGCAGCAACACAATCTAAAAAGACATGCATATCTACAGAAGAAAATAGCTGTATAGGAAGAAATGCTGCATTTTACAACAGTCAATGTCTGGCCCAAACATCTTCCAAATGAGAAAATGTTACTCACTCACCGTAGTGACCAACACACTCCTGGTCCAGAGACCCTTTTCCTCCATTCTTACGGGAAATACAGTCTTTCAAGACAGGACCAGAGCACTTTTTGTGGCACCAAATAAAAAAAGGTAGTCTTCTTTATTGTTACTCGATGGCATGTGCGTCTCTAGCCCAGCCTTCCTGAGATCCGGCCTCGGCCTCATCCTTCAGTCTTTTGCCAAACGCCAAGTTCGATAATCTATTAATAACCGAGGTTATGTTTAAGAGAGGAAGGTGGTGGGCATTTAGAAGAAAGGGGATTCTGGAACAAGACTGTTAGTCACTACAGTAACCTTCTCACTCCTGCCCCTTTCCTCCATAGTTATTGGACATTTCCATGCACTGGAATGGGTTGCTGGTCTTCATTGCGTACCACTTAAAAATGTTTTTGAGAACTGCCTGCTCAAACAGAGAGGCAGCTCTGGAACCCAAATCAAGGCAGTGATTTTTACGGAAAGCTGACTGGGTAGCCCAAGTGCCAGGTGTTGGGATGGACCCCCAAGGGACATTTCTGGAAGACGGCTGAAGCCACTTTGTCCTTCACTAGGTATGCATGAAGACCTTTCAGTGATTGGAGACCCTAAACACAGTAAGCATCTGACATGCTATATACCTGGAAATGGTGGCCTTGGATGCCTATGCGCCTTTCTTAGAATTGCCAAACATAACAAAAAGACTTGACCATCTCCCGCGGTCGGTTGTTCTATCAAAATGGAACTTGAGTGCCCACCTAAATGTCCCGTTTACAGAGGACTCGCAGCATCTGAAGATGGTTCTGGAAGGATAGTGGTAAGAAAAAAATTCCTTGGTTTATACAAAACTTGTTACAACCATTGGTAAAAAGGCTGGATGAGTTCGAAGGACAGCCATGTCCCTATGAAATGTTGTGAAAAGTGAATCCACACAAAAAGTCTAATTCACTGACGCTTCTTGTAGAAATTATAGCAACAATGAAAGCAACCTTAGTAGAAAACAATTCAATATCGGTAGAAGCCTTCGACTCAAAATGTGTCTTGCATATTGTGTGAAGAACCACATTAAGATCCGACTTAGCATGCAGGGACTTTGTTGAAAGATAAAGGTGACACATGCCATCAAAATGGTGCATCACTATTAGATTGGACAGGAAAAAGCAAAGGATTCTTAATTCGGATAAACTCCTAAATCGGAGAGATGATGTTGCAGGAATCTGAATTCCTGTTGCTGAAATTCTGAAATAAAGCAAAGAACCTGATCCAACGAGGCACACCTGTAATTGCCTTTTCTATGCTCCAGTGACAAAAGTGAAGCCATTTGCTTTTGTATTGAGCTTGTGTGGAAAGTCTGCAAGCAGCTTGGATGATGCGAAGCTTTTCGACTGAAAGGCCATGAAAACCCATTGAAAAGATCTCAAACAAGCTGCCAAGTTGAGTGATCGTGGGGAGGCCGTTCTGAAGATTTGGAAGATCTGGCAGACTTACTGGCTGACAAGACAAAGGGTTAACTGGATCTGAAAGCCAGAATCTGGCTGGCCACCAAAGGGCTATGAACAGTAGACTGCAGATCATTGCCTTTGAGTTTCAATAAGGTTTGGTTAATTAGAGCCAAGTCTTAGTTACTTACCTGTAACTGTATTTCTCCAGCATTGGTATCTTTCATAGATTGCACAACAGTGCACGACGACTACCTGCCTCAAACACCATAGGCCCAGCCAACGGACCCTCCGGGCTGTGGCTGTCAACAGCACATCACTGCTCCCTTGCACTTTTCCTGCTTCCTCCCACTAACTCAACCTCCGCTCCTCTTTCAGAGCTGCCACAGCGCCAGGGGACCACTCCGGTGATGATAGTGCGCGGTACAAATGTCCTTTAACATTAACATTCACATGCTTGAATATTCCCCGTCAGACTGGGACTCCTCAGAGGCGCTGTTGCGCACACAGCGAGATGGCTGCTCCTGTGTGAGCTCCTGTGCCATTCCAGGCCAAATTACTCGTAAATCCGATAAATCGGTGCAGTTTTGCCCACAAATTGCCAGAGACACTCATCGAGAAGGCAAGAATAAAGTGACCAAGGTTGGACATTGTTCGGGGCTTATTTATGAAGTTATGCCATCCCAAACTGCCGTGTTGGAACAGCGAGGCCTGCCGCGCCTTCTGCTGCAGCTCGCAAGGAGCCCAGCCACCGGAGAGCCGTCATCGAGGCCTGCCAGACCCCGCGCCCGGAGCCACAACACGCTGGATGGTCGCAGGCGCTCCGTTCTACGTTGAGCGTCTGCAGACCCACCGAGACCATCCACCGGGCTGAGGCGGGGATTGTAGCTCCCCTGTGAAGAGAGCTTCCATGGCAGCGGTTAGGAGAGAGGGAGGCGGGCGGCGGAGGGCACTGGCCACGGCAAGAAATATCCTGCGCTAAAAGGAGGACTGCTGACCACCCACCCTCCTGCCTCGCCACCACAGGGCCGAACTATGAATCGGGCATACTGCCCAACGACACGGATGGTGAAGCACGCGTGGTGTTGGATGGGTGCGAATTGAGTGAAAACTAAGGCCCCTAGCTGACACGGTTCGCCCATCACGAGAACGCTTGTGAGCATAGGCCAACAGCTCACATACTCCGAGACCACGTGTGGGGGTCACAGCAACAGCCCGGATACCGCAGTATAAGTGTGCACTGGGCACCACGTCCACATTACGCCCCAACATAAAATCTGAGGCGCTGCTGCCAACCACGCAATTCAGCAGCAGTAGATCCATGCTAATGACATCACAGCAGCTTAAAGTTCCTCAGTAACGGCCCCTACCTGGAGGGCCACGGGGCCCTACGAGAATACTCAGGGCCATAACAGAGAGGCACTCTGGAAATAAAGCAGTGAATCATCACCAGCTCATGCCGCAAAGATATACCTACACAGCAAAGTGCGCTGGATGCCCCTCCAAGACTTGACACACTATACTCAAGAACTGAACAACCAAATCCACATCAGTGGAGCAGGGAAGCCCAAAACAGCCCTTCCACCTTGACATTTTATAGTTGTTACATCTTCAAGACAGATCTCAGAGAAGGGGGTACCGGTGTTCAACGGGGCGTAATAAATCACAACCTAGACTCCTTGGGTTTGGACATACATACACTTTAACCAAAATTGAACAGTGGACAACCTGCAAGGGCCTGGGTGGGAATCCTGGGCGGTACAACCACAACTTTCATGACGGTGGTCACAACACGAGTCACACTACTCTAGACTATAGCGCTAGACTATAGCGCAATGGAGAGTGAACGCAGCTGCTGTGAAGGGGAATACTACCTTTATACAGCTTGGACAACATTAGCCATAGATCCTTCTTGAGAGGTGCGGGCAAAGATGGCTCATTGACGCTACCACTCCATTGCACCCAACGAGTTAAAAGTCGCGAGATAATCAACGCAACCCTAGCATAACACAACAGTCCACCATGAAGAAGGATAGGTGCAATACCGAGCCCCAGAGCTACTACAAGACGATGCCCAAGGGCCCAGGTTCGAAAAAGGGGAAAGGCGCCATGGAAAAGTTCACCACGGCAACAAAGAAAGTGATTGAGACCACTATGTCAACAGAACGCCGCCGCAACCATTCCCACCAACACAGACTACCGCGATGGACCCACAGGCAGTCTTTGCGGCTATGCAGTAGGGATTCACCTCTCTCAACGAGAAACTGGATGGCAAAACAGCCAACGTAGCATGGATCAAGACACAATTAGACAAGACTACAAGCCGTATCACGGAAGCCAAGACATGAATCAGCAACAGAGGATACACTGGAAGTGCTAAAAAGCACCGACAACGGTGGCAAAGGAGTTGGGGACGGTCAAAATAAAGTGTGAGGATTTGGAAGATAGATCTCGACGCAACAACATAAGCATAATTGGTATGCCAGAAGAAGCATTGAAGGGACCCATGGAGCAAGCTGTAGAGAAACTGCTGCGTGACCTTTCGGGAGACCCAGGTTGGTCACCCATGTTCATAGTGGAGCGAGCACACAGATCACTGGCACCTAAACCCAAGCCAGGAGCCTTCCCGAGACCCATCATAGCACGTTTGATGAACTATAGGGACAGAGACTTGGTACTAAAAGCGGCTAGAGAAAAACAAGTATTAAGATGGGAGGCCAACACTATACGCAGATTCCCAGATTACACGCCGGCAGTACAGCAAGAACAACACTCATTCACTGGGGTCAAGAAACTACTAAACTTGCTCCACCGGGACAAGGGGTTTGTAGACTCCCAGCCAACTGACTAGGCCCTTTAGTGGCGTCTCTCGATTGCTTCTAGTCACTACACACTACTGCTTCAATACAGCCCTTGAAGGCCTGGTTTCCTACTTGCCGGTCTTTGGCAGCCTCTTAGCTCAATGGCTTCTCCTTAGAGGTTCCTCTCCTTGTCCTTTTCAACGGTTTAGCTTAACTAGCTGGGACTGCTCCAGCATAACGTCAGTCAGTCTAACTCTTCGTGCTGGACAGTAGCAGTCTTGGGTTCTTCTTCATCCCAGTACCTATCATAGCAGCCTCGCCTCTCAAGCCTCATGGAAAGGGGCTGCCCTCTGGGGAGAAGCGACGTCATGTAAGGGCCATCACAATTTGCAGCTTTTAAAGCCTTGAAATAGTGCAAAGGCTCCCTTATGAAAGTCAGGCCTTTGTGGGAAGCTGGCTTGTGAGTTGGTGGTTTCATGAGAACGGACAAGGATTTAGCAGTCAGAGTACTGGTCTTCCTTTTTGTGTGTTTGTCATTTAAAGTATGAACAAGATACTTTCCCTTGAAGGAAAGATCTGGGACCTTGGGACTTGTCATGACTGTCTTTAGCAAACTTTGTGACATGTATCCATGCTTGCTGGCAGGAGTCTAGTCCAATTGCAAGCTCTTTAGCAGAGGTGTCCATATGATGGGCCGAAGTCTCCAACAGAACTTGGACTAGTATGCTTGCATTGGATAAGCCACTTTCAAAATGCTCCAGTTTGTCTAATGGGATGTAATGTTCAAACTCTGACAACTCTTTCCAGGGCTTTAAATTAAGCACAGCTAATATCGCCTTAATATTCTCTTGCTCAATGGCAGGGCAAAGTTGCAGACTATTTTCCCCCCACTGCCTCAGAAATCTTATCCTCTTTACTCAGAAGCTGTAGGGAAAAGGAAAAAGAAGAGTAGAATCCTTTGAGTAAAGAGTAGCTTCAGCTACTACTGTTGATGGTTGTGAAAGTTGTTCGCATAATATCCTCAGACCTGAGTACTCGAACGCAAGTCAATCTTGCGACTCATGTTTGTCCAGAACCCAGTCATGAAATGCATGCACTGATGGAGAAGGCGCATCCTCTTGAGCATTATATGAGTTACCTTTATCTGCAGGTGGTTCTACTGGATCTACTGACTGTGGCTCAGGCTCCTTTGGCTCTGGTGAACCTCCCTGTGGAGCTACATAAGGTGGTGGAGAAGATATCTCCAGAGGTATAGGGGCCTCCTGTGGCTGTGTAATTAGATCCTTGAATAGCACCTTGAAAATATATTTTCATGGGATCTGAATGCATCAATGTCTGCAACCTTGCTATAAAGTCCTCTTCAGAAGTTTGTCTAGTTTGCAGTTTTGGTTGAGAACCTGGAATCTGTCTGGAAAAAGTTTTTTGTCCTCAGGAATCAACTGACACCAGTTGCCATGAAGGGCCACTTAACCCCGGGTCCACATAGTGTGAAGGAGACAAAGCGAGAGGCATAGAGATTGTAGATGGCAACGCCTTTGTATGTGTTGACCACTCCATTCTAGGTGCAAAGGGATCTCTGCCTAAAGATGCACTTGGCACTGATCTAGGTCTGGTATCGACAGTCATTGCTGATTGACCATTTTGAGAGCAGATGTTGTGAAGCGTGTCACAATGTAAGGTGAAAGACGCAAAACCTAAATGACAAAAAATATCCCAAATAGTCCAAATAATCACTGCACCATTTACAAGGAAAAAAACATTTTATTACATGCAAAAAGTATCAGACAGTCCCGTTGACCCGAACTAACAAAGAGCTCGCCCCCACCCAAAGAAGTTACATCTCTTATAGCGGGAAAACCACAAATTAATAAAACTATGCATAATAAAAACATTACAACATGATCCCACACTCCCCACCGGCTAACATCTATATACAAATCTAATGATCCCCCATAGTCCATTACCTAAAACATATTCCCCGCAAACACGTGACCTGCTACATAATTGTCAATCTTTGGAGTTGATTGACTACCAGGTACATCGTTACCATAATACGACATGCATTACTTATCGTAAAAGCATTTTTGATGATTGTATCTGCTTAGATTCACATGCTGTGCATATACTGCAACATCCAGTGGTCACCGCAGAGTATTGCATCTTGTCTTTCGAGAATCGAAAGGGGACGTCGACATGGGCGTGCCTGTAACACTATCCCTAACGTGATGTGTAGTGCACCCAAAATCCCTCACGTGTCGAGGTCCCTCTGATCGTATTTCTTCTGCCGTGAGGGAGTCTATGACTATCATGAGCGAGTACAGAAAAGAGAGACATTAGTAAGAAAACTATGTTCCTTCCATCCGAGCGGGGAGGAAGGGTGGGCGCATGTGAATCTAAGCAGATACAATTATCAGAACTGCTTTTACCGTAAGTAATGCATGTCTTCGGGAGGGCGTGGCTAGATGGCCATGGAATAGGACTTGCTGTGTGAGGAGCTCCTGATGATCAGACTTTAATTTTGCCAAAGTTACCCGTTGAAACTGCAACGAGCGCCTAGAACTTTGGGGATCAGGTGTCGGAAGCCGCATGCCAAGTGAAGTTCGTTGGAGAAGTTCATAGTCCCGGAGAATCGCGAGATATACATGTTTTGGTTGGTACAGCTGTGTGGCTGCTTCGGCACCAAGATGGCGGCTAACAAAGGAGAGGCCTCCGAGGAGAAACGAAACCGATTCCCTGGAACTGCGGGACATGGCTGAGAAAATTGCCTGAAGGAATAGTACGATAGGGAAATATGGCGGAGTGTTCGAACTAACACCATGAGAGCGCCCGGCCTGGCAAACGCTAATGGAACCTTGGCGATCTGACTGCAGGAGGGGATAACATTGGATGCTTGGGCGACAAGGCCTACGGAAGTTGAACGAGGAGTGTGAGGCCATAGCGCACCCGTAAGACAATTCGAAGTGCCATCTCGAATGTGAGTCAGGAGAGAGCCAGACCATTGTCGGGCCAAGAACAGTCAGCAGCTGCACGAAGGTGGAGTCGTACAGGAGTGGAGGGCAGCGCCATGTCGGCGAAAGGGTTGAGAGACAAGACTAAGCAACCCACGATGGAGGCTTTCACGAAAACGCAGCGGACCCCCTCAACATCGGCGCAGAGCATGGTCGTGACCCCTGTGGAAGACGCCCCCGAAGGGGACAAGCACCAGATCCTGGAGGCTATAATGGGACTGAGTGCTAAATGGGACTTGGCAATGGCGGACCTACACACAGCTCTAGAGAATAAGATTGATGCTGTGGGTACGGAACTCACCCTGCTACGTCAAGATGTCAGGGCACTTGCAAAAAGGACCAGTGGTCTGGAAAGTGGGGTGAAGATAAACACTGATGTTAGCACGAGCAATGCGAAAGATTCATGTCTTAAAACAGGTCGCCAACCTAGGAAATCGTGTGGAAGAGGCGGAAGGAAGGGCGAGGAGGAACAACATTTGCGTGGTTGGCCTTCCGGAGGGGGAAGAAGGCCAAGACCCCACAAACTATGTGGAAAACATGATCCTGCAAGGGATCGAAGCAGGGAATCTTTCGCAGGGATTTACGGTGGAGAGGGCGCACCGCACCCTAATGAGGAAACCCCGGCCTGGGCCCCCCCCTACCCCCCAAGACCGATCATCGCGAGGATCCTAAATTACAGGGACAGAGAGAAGATCCTCGAATATTTTCGTAAGGGCGGTACGATAGAGAGAGCATCCACCAACATCACAGCATACCCGGACTATACGATACTGGTGCAAAGGCAGAGGTATAGTTACGTCGCCGTCAAAAGAAGGCCGAGGGCGGCGGGAGTCAAATATATGCTGCTGTATCCGGCACGATTGAAGGTGCTACACAAGAACAAAGCGCTATTTTTTGATACCCCGGAGGATGTTGTCACATGGCTGGACCTGCAGGGCTGCCCGGAACAAGAAGCGGATCGTGATCGGCAGGATCATACCGAATGAAAATTTTGTAATACGGACATTGTGAGGGTGAGCGGGAGGTGGACCCTGATTGTACAGAGAAACTGTAACTGGCTGAACTTTGAACATAATCTGAGCCTGGTGCTCGACTTGGACTGGAATATAGTGAGTGTAACTGTAATTGGTAACTGTATGGCATCTGTATGCGTAATGTTTTTTGAAAGGAGCAACAAAACGTGGACGACCTAGCCCAATAGATTATTAGTTTCAGCGGCCATTAGGGCGGCTTAAACCTACTGAGCCCCGAGTAGAAGCTTGTGCTAGGCAGGGCTAGATGTGGGGGTGCCTGAGATCCAGGAATGGAGCTGGCCAACGGTTGGGGAGAGTATTGTTGGGGGTGGGGTGGGTGGGAAGAAGGTGGGGGGACGGGAAGTTGCGTGTGTGTGTGGTTTTGGGGGGTTTGAGTTTTGTTTCGAGCCTATTTGAAGGAATCAGCATGTTGTACTTGTGGTGCATGAAGGGGTGGAATTGTCGGAGGATCGGGAGAGTGCTTACTAACGACCTATGGGGGACCTCAGGATAATAACGTGGAACGTCAGGGGCCTTAACAGTTATCTGAAAAGAAACAAAATCATGATGTATCTGAAAAGGCAGAAAATTGATATCGCACTACTACAGGAGACGTACTTGACGCGAGAGAAGTTGGACCTGGTTAAGAGAAAGTGGAGAGGGACTATAGTGGGCTCGCCATACTCTGCATACGCCCGGGGTGGGTTAATCTGGGTGGCACCGCATGTCCCGTTCAAATCGACACAAGAGGTAGTTGAAACTGATGGAAGGATGGCTATATTGCGAGGGCTGGTGGAGAGCAGGGAGGTGTGCATAGTAAATACATATGCCCCCAACACACATACAGCAGCATACTTCAGAGCCCTGTGTACCAATCTCAGTACGTGTATAGGGAGCACGGTGGTCTGGGGTGGGGACTTTAATTGTGTGTTGGATCCTGTGGTGGACAGATCTGATGGCGGGGTGGGTAAGCCTAGCCCAGCGGCGAGAGCGTTGCAGACACTGCTAACTGATTTTGGCTTTACAGATGCGTGGAGGATGAAACATCCCACTGAGAGGCAATATTCGCACTATTCAGCCTCGCATCAACTGCGCACTAGGCTCGATTACGTCTTTGCTACAGCAGATGTGATGTCTGAGATTACCCAAATTGAATATAAGGCTAGAGTCCTCTCGGATCACTCGCCCCTGATCCTCGGATGGCAATATTGCCCCCCAAGGGCGAAGATCCCTACATGGCGCCTCCGGGCAGAGGCGCTTAAAGATCCGGTCTTTAGAGAAGATATAAGGGAAGAGATTACTAATTTCTTTGAGGAGAATACTGGGAGGGTTGATTCTGCGGGCACGTTATGGGAAGCTTTTAAAGTGGTGATGCGGGGGGCGGCCATTGCTTAGTCAAGAGTGTTACAGGGTGGGGTCTTGGCTGACCTGCAGAGGACGGAAACTGAGCTAGAAACAGCATTGAAGAGCGGTGACGTAGACACGGAGCTGGTACTCCAACTACAGCAACAATGTGCAGGGCATTGGGAAAGAGACTGCAATCTCAATTATAGGAAATATGTTGAGAGGCAGCACGCGGGGGGGGGGGGGGGAGATAAAACAGGCCGCCTTTTGGCCTGGCTATACAAAAGCGAGACTCCTAGGCCTCCGATTAGGACCATCATTAGGAAGGCCGGGGATGAGGTGGCCACGCAAGAGGGGGTTAACAAAGAATTTGTGGAATATTACAGAGTGCTGTACGGAGATGATTAGATGGGTGACCAACGCAAGATAATTGAAACGTTAGAAGACATAGGGCTGCCCAAGATAAGTGAAGCAGAGAGGGAGGAGTTAGATGAGCCAATCATGTTGGAGGAGTTAGAGGAGGTTGTGAATCAGTTGCCTACCTGTAAGACCCCGGGAGCAGATGGGTTCCCCAGCGAATTCTATAAAGTATACAGAGTGGAAATCCTTCCCCCAATGCTAGACATGCTTAATGAAGCGTTCGAGATAGAACGGTTGCCTGAGTCACTCAGAGAGGCGATCATAATACCGCTGCCCAAGCCCAATAAGCCGGAGCATAGATGTGGTTCCTACAGGCCTTTGTCAATGCTAAATCAGGACAGCAAGATTCTCACGGCTGTCCTAGCAAATCGATTGCAGAAAGTGATTGGTAGACTCATACATCCTGATCAAACGGGTTATGTCCCGAACAGGAACATAACACAACCATAGGCGACTTCACCGGGTAGTCGAATGGGGTAGTAAGAACGAGGGTGAGATGGCGATAGTGTGATAGTGTCTCGATGCATTTACAGCTTTTGATTCGGTCAAGTGGTCATGGCTATTGGCTGCTTTGGAAGGGTATGGAATGGGGCCGGGCTATATCAGGTGGGCTAGGATGTTATATAGTGAGCCACTTGCCAGGGTCCGAACTGGAGCGGTGATATCCGAGAGATGGCAGCTTGGTAGAGGCACCAGACAAGGGTGCCCCTGGTTCCCGATGCTTTACATCTTAGCCCTGGAGCCTCTGGCAATATGCCTTAGGGCACAATATGATGCGATAGGCAGGGGAACGACACTTGATATCCTTGTACGCAGATGATTTGTTACTGTGCTTGCAATACCCAGAAGAAAATCTTATACTTGAAGTGATGGAAAGGTATGCAGAGTTGTCGGGCATATCGGTGAACCCCCAAAAGTCTATCATATTCCCTCCCGCTAGGTAGCTATAAGGGGACCCCCGTAGATAGACTACCGGTGCTACAGGTACCATGGGCAACTAGCTCTTTTCGTTACTTGGGCTTAGAGGTATATCACACGGTGGAGGAAGAACACAGACATAACACGGAAGTAGCCGTCGAGAAAATTAGGAACAGCATGCAGTTCTGGGCAAGATTGCCCTTGGCGATGATGGGGTGGGGGGCTATGCTTAAGATGGTAGTTCTGCCCAGGCTCCTGCATTACTTTAGTAATATCCCATACATAATACCCAAGAAGTTTTTCAGTAAATTGAACAGCATGTGTAGGGATTCCCTGTGGCACGGCACCCGAAACAGAGTGGCGTTTTGGAAACTGCAGAACTTTTATGAAAAAGGAGGTATTAGACTGCCTCATTTTGAGGTTTATTATTTAGCGGGACAGTTACAATATGTGGCTAAGTGGCTTTCTGATGAAGTGACCCTTGAGCACAGGGTGCTTGGACAGGACTGCGCCCCGTTTTATTTGAAAGATGATTTGGCTGTCTGAAACCGAAATGAGGGGGCGTCCTGCGATGTTGAGGCTTGGATGGAAAATTTGGCGTAGGGCTTGTCGTTTGGTGGAAGCCCCATGCCCGTGCCTCCCGCAGATACCGCTGGTTGCTTTGACAGGAGGGGATAATCAACTGAGGATGATTGTTAGAACCTACTGGGAATCGGTGGGGCTGGCAACGCTAGGCGATGTTTGGCAAGAGGGATCCATTAAGGAGTTCATAGAACTCAACGAAGAGGCGGGGCTACACACGGGCCAATATGTCACGTACATTAGGTTGGTGCGGATGCTTAAGAACACCTGGCCAGAGACAGTTTTGATAGAAGAACCAGATGCAGTTTTGGGAGCAATATATGATATATCCGAAGGAGGTCATGAGATTTCGAGACTGTATGAGATGGTGATGGCTAAGGCGGGCGGGGAAAGATTTGACACATCTGAGACTGGACTGGGAGGCGGAAGTGGGGGCCCCGATAGAGGATGGGGTGTGGGAGCGTGCCCTGGGCTACCACAAACAAGTGTCTAGAAATGCCAGATTAAAACAAATACAGCTGTATTTTACGCATGGGGCATACATGACCCCCTTGAGGATATCTAAGTTCCGAAACGCTGGAAGACAAGTGTGTCCTAAATGTAACCTGGAGAACGCTGACATGACACACATGTTTTGGTCGTGCCCGATCATTAGGTGTTTTTGGGGAGAAGTGGCGCAGAAACTGGCTGATAAAGGGGTTACTCTTGTCACAGATACGGCCTGGGCATGCTTACTGGGCGGGTTTCCTAGGTCACGGAAACTTAAGCATATTGAGAAACTGAGAAATCTGCGTATGTGCTTGCGAAACGTAGGATCGCCATGGGGTGGAAGAAATGCCACAAACCCAGGTAGGATGTATGGTGGAAGGACTTGCAGAAATGGGCGGAGGCTGAATCAGTGGCATGGGAAGAAGCGAGTAGCCGGGCTGATGAGGGGGAGGCGGGCACCCTGTTGGCTTGGAAAACACTAATAGCAGAATTGTTTGGAGTAATATCAGATCCAACTGACTCCGAAGAGAACGAAACCCAGCAGCATGTGCCAAACATTGAACGAGATTGACAAATAGGCTCACGGGGGGAGGGAGGGGTAGTGGGAGCAGTGATTAAGATAATTTGATGTGTAATGGAACTATTATGATTATGCTGCTTGTTTGGTTTTTGTCGTTTTGTTTGCATAAAATCAATAAAATAAATTTTAAAAAAAAAAGTAATGCATGTCTTCTGATGCTTGTTAATCTGCTTCGAACATGCTGTGCATAAACTAGCGAGCAGTACCCGGAGTTGGAGGTGGGATGCGAGAAGGAACAGTAGAGAAAAGATGTCTCATTACTGCTTGTCCCACCTGAGAATCAGATCTAGAATGAGTGTCTAGGCAATAGTGTTTTGTAAAGGTGTATACAGAACTCCAGGTTGCCACTTTGCAAATGGACTCTAGGGGAACATTTGCAATGAATGCTATTGAAGCCCCAGTGCCTCGAGTAGAATGTGCTCTAGGCTTGAAGGGCAGTTCTCTCTTAGCAAGAGTATAACCCAGTGTGATGCATTTGACAATCCATTTAGAGATAGTAGATTTGGAGACAGGGTCTCCCCCTCCAACTGCTGCCACTGTGGTCGAGTTCTTTCCATGTAAAACATGACTGCTCTGCATACATCCAGTGTTTGCTTCTTTCTCCCATGTTTGGGGGGTTCTGAAAGAAGATTGGTAGTTCTATGGATTGGTTCACATGGAGCTTAGAAATGAATTAAGGCGCAAACCTGGGGTGAGTGCGCAGAACCACCTCATCTTTGTGAACGGTTACAAAGGGGGTCTAGAACAGAGCGCTTGTAGTTCACCGACTCTCCTAATGGAAGTAATGGCCATTAGAAAGGCAGTTTTGCAGGTGAGATCTTTGAGAATTGCTTTATGCATGGGCTCTAAAGGAGACCCCATAAGTCTAGTCAACAGCACATATAGGTCCCACCCGGGAGCTGGATTAGAAATGGGAGGGTGAATTATTTTTACTCCCTCCATGAAAGAGTTAATAACTGGTATTTTCCACCTCGACACCTTTTGTTGTGATGTAGTGTAGGCTGAAAGAGCAGCTAAGTGAACTTTTAGTGAGAATTTAAGAGCTGATCGGCACACACACACCAATAGATGCTGAAGCTCCGAAAACCAAAACCTGGCCGGCCACCACGGTGCTATGAACAGAAAAGAACAATTCACTGTTCCCCTCAGCTCGCAAAGCGACCGATGAATCAGAGGCGGAAAAGCGTAGGCCCTCATGTTGTGCCAGGGAATCTCAAGAGCATCCCCCAGAGAGGAGGCTCCCAGCCCGTTTCTGGAGGCATACAGGGGAAGCTTTCAATTTGTCGACGTCGCAAAGAGGTCCACATCTGGAGTGTCCCAACAACGGAAAATCTGTAAGAGGACCTCCGTGTTCAGTTCCCACTCGTAGCCGACTATTGTTCGTCTGCTGAGGGCATCTGCAAATACATTCATCTGGCCCGGGATGTGTACTGCCACCAGCCAGATACCATGCTGAACAGCCCATTCCCAAATATGAATGGTAAGATCCACAAGAGGAGGGGACTTGGTACCCTCCCCTGCTTGTTGATATAAAACATGGACACCACATTGTCCGTGCGGACACGGACCACTTTGTTGACAATGGCGGGCTTGAATGCTTACAGCGCCAAGAATATCGCCAGGAACTCCAGGTGATTTATATGAAGCTGTCTGTACTGCGGTGACCAGAGATCAGACACCTGAAGAAGATCAGACATCGCACCCCAACCCAGATCGGAGGAGTCCGTTGTGACTGTTAATAGCGGGCAAGCGTCTTGAAAAGCAGCGCCCACCGACAGATTGCTGAGAGAAGATCACCACAGGAGGTCTGTCTTCATGAAGGATGGCAGCAAAATCATTTTGGAGTCTGGATCCACTGCTTGGCGCCAAGAGCTCCGAAGAACCATCTGCATCCTCCTCATCTTGAGACCAGCAAGGAGGAAGGGCCAGCACACACTAGGCCATGAGGCCCAGAAGCCTCTGGAACCACCAGGCCGACATGCTCTCCGACCGCATAAACACCTGACACATGGCCAACAGATCCGCCATTCGGTCCCCGGTCAGGTATACTCTGCAGACGATAGTGTTCCAACAAAAACCCAGGAAAATCAAGTCCTGAGAGACCTTCATGGAGGATTTCAGCCAGTTCACCGACAGCCCAAGGTGTAACAGGAGCTGGAGGAGAGACTGAAGGTTGTTCGAGGCTGACAGCGGAAAAGGACTGTGCAGCAGCCAGTCATCCAAATACAGATACACATGGATACCCTGTAGCCAAAGATAAGCTGCGATGACCGACATCTTCGTAAAGACACGTGGTGCCGAGCTGAGGCCAAAAGGGAGCACACAAAACTGGAAATGCTCCTCCCCCATGGAAAATCATAGGCATTTCTGATGCGGACTCCAAATAAGGATATGCATATAAGCATCCTGAAGGTCCACCACGCTGAGCCAGTCGCCCTTCTGCAAAGGGGACTTTATCTGACAGGGCGTGATCATCTTGAATTTCTCTTGGGGAAGAGAGAGAGATTGAACTGGGAAAGGTCTAGGATGGTGCGCAGGCCAGCCTGGTTTGGGCACCGTAAACAGATGGGAGTACAAGCCCTCCCCTCACTCCCCTAGGGGAACGGGTGCCACCGCCCTGAGATCCAGAAGCTTCTGGACCTCGGCTCTGAAGGAGGGCGTCCCTGACTGCTGGAAGGGAGGATTGAAGGGTGGGGTAAGGGGGGGGGGGAGGGGTGCGGGGGAGGGGCAAGCGGAAGCCCGCCCAGCCAACTGACAAGACCCACCGGTCCTCGTTGATGTCTGCCACGCCTCCCAGTGAGACGCAATGTGCCCTCCCACCTTGCCGACGGGAGTTTGCGGTTGGAGTATCAACTCTAAGAGTCTTCTGATCCAGAAACCCACAAAAACCAGAGGAAGGCCCGAGGCTGTGAAGACGTCCTGTGCGTCATGTAAGGCGGTTTCACCAAAACGGAAAGGGACTTGGCGGTCTGCGTGCTCTCCTTAGTCTTGGTCAGTTCGAGGTCTGTCGACGAATGAAAAAGCTCTTTGCCGTCAAAAGGCAGGCCCAGAATGTTATCCTGCACCTCTTTGGAAAACTTAGTGGCATGAAGCCAGGCCTCACGGGAGGTGTCCCTGCCAAGCATGAGGCCCCGGGCCGAGGTGTCAACATGAGCCGCAGCCTCAAGCATATCCTGCTCCAGGACCCTGGCATCTGACAAACCCGCTTCAAAATAGTCTAGTTTATCCGCAGGGATGAATTCCTCAAACTCAGAGACCTTTCCACATTTTCATATTCGCCCCTGCTAACACAAGCTCCGCGTTTGCTTGATGCAACTGCAGGGCTGAATTAGCAAAGGTCTTCCTCTCACAAAGAGTCAAGAAGCTTGTCCTCTTTGGCCAGAACCTGGGCTGCCGTGATAGACGCTGAAGCCGGTCTGGATTGTAACGTGGCAGCAGCCACCACCGTGGAGGAAGGGGGCGGACAAGACGCGAAGGCTACCTCTTCCGAAGAATGAAGCCTATAACGAGTGTCAATTTTTTTGTTAAACAGTCCAGAGTGTGGTTTCTCCCAGACCTTCCGGACCTCGGCCAAAACATCCTTCTGGAAGAACAAGCCGGTACGCTCACGAGGAGACAAGGTGAATGCCCCAGAAAGTACCCCTTCCTGAGGAGCAGGTGCCTCGGGTACTGGAACATCCAGAAGACACATGTCTAGCACCCGGTCATGGAAGGCTCTAACAGAGCGGGGCTGGTCCTCGATGTCCTGATCCCCCCTGTGCATCATCCAATACATTCGGGTAAAGCTGTGTCACATCTGGCCCTGCTGAAGATTTGTCCACTGGAGACAAAGGAGGCAAGGGAGGAAGAACTGGAGGCGGGCCAGCCGGTAAAGATGGAGCTGCCGGAACCACCGGTGCCGCAGCTGGAACCAACGGCGCAGGAGCCACTGGCGGGCAGATTTCCCTAAACAAACCTCGGAAATACTCCTTCATGGGGTCGGAGTGCATAAGCCTTTTAAATTTTCCAAAAAAGGAGTCCTGCACCAACCGTTTAGGCGTAGCAAGAAGGGCCCTCTCATGAGCAGAGTAGCTCCAGGGGCATAAGGGAGACGGCTGCGAAAAGAAGGTCCTTCTCCACAAGAATCAACGTAGATCAAGGGCGCAGATGTCACAGGGAGCGAGACGGTGTGCGGTAAAGGCATCCGAGCATTCCAGTCAAACACTGGACGGAAAGGATGCGTGCAAGTAAACAATGTTCACCTGAAAAACCACTCCCAGCACCAAAAGCAGATGGCGTAGGTGTAAGGGAGGAATCCAAAATGGCCGCCGTAGTCTTGGCGGGAACGGCCACCATTTTGTCAGCTCCTGAGGAGAACTGCGACACATGTGGGAGTGAGGCAGGGGTCTCCACAAGCGGGTCCGGGATTTTAGCCTTGACACAAAGAACCTCGGCAGAGCCAGTACTGTGTGGCCTAGGATGTTTGAGACATGCCATCAGCCAGATTAGCCTCCAAGGGAGGGCCCTCGCCCACGCCGGTAACAGAGTAATTATGGTCAGAGACCTCTTTGTGACACCCCCCCCCCCCCCCACCCCTCCAGACAGAACCGGTGTCACTGCGCCAGCGGGAACAATGAGTACACCTCACCGCCAAGACCTTTACAGGCCTCTCTGAACTGTTGGGTCACCTTAGCCTCAGAGGAACCTCGGACCAGAGTCCAGTAAAAGCTCCCTCACAAGGGGCCTTGAACCTTAGTTCGGTACAGAAAGCCTCAACTGAGGCCTCAGGACGTACCCGGGTGTCTGTATGGAAGCTCCAAACAAGGAGACCTCGAAGCAAGCTCCGGTACCCGCCGCCTCAGTACAACTGGGTCCACAAACAGCCACCACAGGAGGGGCCTCTGATTGTAATCCGGTGTCGATAGGTCCCTTACGGAGACCCTCGGAGAAAACTCTGTACACTTTTTAGGCATAGAAAGCACCTCAGGGGAAACCCCGGTAACAGCTCTTGAAGCTCCTCCCGGACCACCAGGAAGACCCCGGGAATGAGTCCCCCGGCCGGGGTGCCCTAAAATCTAAAGAACTTACCGGACGTAGTCTTCTCGGCAATGAAGCTCTGAAAAAATGCGGAGGAAGAGCGCGCTGAAACAGCACCTCCCACTGCTCCAGACGCCGCTGAAGAGCCTGGACTGAAAGGGAATCTCAGAAGCACAAGTCCCACCGGTGGGCCGGACCCAAACACTCTAAACAAAGAGGATGGGGATCCGCCGTAGCGAAGTATCACTCACACGAAGAACAATTTGGAAAATCTAAATTGAACGGCATAGATGGACTACTACGCGACCGCTAAGCCAGAGCAGGAGAGAAGGACACTGGAAGGAAAAAAATCTCACAAAGATGCAAGTGCGTCCAGTCCCGATCGTGCGGAGAAAAGGACTGATGGGCGATGCGCTGGTCGGCACCAAGGAGGACGGGGTTACGGCCGCGTGCGGTAGCCCGCGTAAAAAGAGAGGAAGAAGACATTTTTGGAAAATGTTATGCTTTTTACAAAGTGCTCCGGTCCCGTCCCACAGGATGGAGGAATGTCCCATAAGTATGGAGGAAAGGGGACAGGACATAGGAGTATGCCTCTTTCATGTCCAATGTTGCCATGTAATCCCCCTGTGTGAGCAGAGGGAATTACTTCTTGCAGAGTGAACATACAAAACTTCTGGGGCTTCACAAATTTGTTTTCTGGGCGCAAAGCTAGTACAGGGCGCATGGTTAGATCATTTTTGGGTACAAGGAAGTACACTGAATAAATACCCTTGTTTACCTGTAGAAGAGGTGCAACCTCTATGGCGCACTTTTCCTGCAGGGTCTCGACTTCTTGTAGCAGGATTCGCAGAGGTTCTGGCATTAGGAGTCTTGCTCGTGGCAGTCTGAACTGTGGGGTCCGGCTGGATTCTATACAGTACCTGTGGGCGATGGTCTTCAGCACCCACTGGTCTGTAGTTATTCCCGGGAGGGGACCTATAACTGGGGGTCATTTCTGGCCTGAGGCCAGGGAGCCTCGAGGGGTAGAGTTCCGGACTGTTCCTTTACAGCGTTGTTGCCCCCTTGTAGGGTATGGGGTGTTGTAGCTGCTGGTTCCAAGGGGAGAGAACCAGTTATTCCCTGAGCTGTATTGATTTTGAGGGAATAGCTTCCCACGAAAGGAACGTCTATACTCGCTCTCCCTTCTTTGTGAAGGTCTCTGAGTGATCTGATTCAGAGTCTTAAGGGTGTCCTGCTCCTTTCTTGCAGTTTCGAGGGCTTCATCCAATGCCTTTCCGAATAAATGAGTATCCTCCACTGGTTTGTTTATAAGTGACGCTTGTGTCTCTGGCTTAAACCAAGAGTTTCTTGACCATGCGGGCCTTTTCAGGAGGGTACCTTGAGCCAAAGACCTTCCAGCCGTTTCTGCTGCATCCAAAGTATTCATTAGCATACTTTGGTTAACTTGCTTGCCCTCTCACTGTTGAGAGCAGACAGGCTCGCAATGGCTCAGGGACTTTTTGAAGGCCTACCTCTAGCTTGGCCCATTGCGCATCGGCATAGCTGGCTAACAACGTTGTATTGTTGTCGATGCAAATGGAGTAAGCCGCCGCAGTGATCCTTTTCCCCAAAGCGTAAAATCTCTCACATTCCTCGTCAGGGGGTGTCTCCCCCGTTGATAGGGGAACCCCCTGCTCTTTTCCTGGTAGGTGTAACAACCAATGAATCTTGAGTCAAATGACCCCTGATGTAGAGAGGGGGAAGGTCGAAAAAGCTTCTCTACACTTGGATTCACTTCTCTAGTAAGTGCAGGTGTTAATAAAGAAGGGGCCAACCTCTTTTTAAATTAATTTAGTTAGTGGAATATCTTGGCTGCCAGGAGGTTTTTCTTTCAAAATGTCCTCCACAAAGCCAATCTCTGGAACGGTTTCCCAAGTAGCAATGTTGAAGTGTTCCGCTGCTTTCCTCAATATGGCATTGAAAGCCATTTGATCATCCACCAGGGAGGCCTGTCTAGTGGGGGTGGTTGGAGGGGATTCCAGGCACAAGGCATCAGGTTCCAGAGTTGAAGTAGGTGACTGCCAAGGGCGAGGATCAATGCAGTCCGGGTCTACTCCCCAACCCTCAGTGGCATCTAAATGGACCTCCTCAGAGTCAATAAAATGGTCTTAATTATGAGGCTCCTCCTCCGTGAGGTCATAAATGGATTTCTCCTCTTCCTTATCTTGAGTAGGGTCAAAGACCCTCTGCAGCTTAGCCACAGGGAGAGGGGCGGGGGGGGGGGGTGGTTTCCTCCCTAGACCTCCTGGGTGTGGACTTCTCAGTTCCACAAATCTCTCTAGCTTGTCCATACATCCTTCAAATTTTTCTCTGGTCCAAACAGATGAACCAGAGCAGTCCAGGGGTGGAAAGGGCTCTTCTGGTGGATCCTCCGTTTGCAAACGTCAAGATTATTTCCTCAACGCTGAAGAAATCCCTTCAGGAGCTTCCGAAAATTATTTTCGGGGTTCCGACGGTTGCCGCGTGTCCTTTTGTTTGTCTGTAGACCTTTCTGTAGGTTCCATTACATTTTTCGGCCTATCCTTGGGTTTCGACAAATCCTTGTGCTTGTTCTTGGGTTTCGATGAATCCTTGGACCTTTGTTTGTGAGAATCCGCCAAAATGATCCTGGCGATGCTCTCGGTAATCACTTCATCGGGAGGTTCTGAAGTGCGGGCCTCTAGTTGCGCGACTACTTTCGGCAGAACCGGGGCCTTTTTGACCGTGGACGCCTTCCTCCGATGCGTCTCGGCGGGATGGTGGATATTGGGGTCAAAGCCCTTTGATTAGTAGGCCCAGTCTCAAGGCGCACTGGCGGTTGCGGGGAGGGCTGCTGACCCTGGCGGTCATCGGGCAGGACCAAAGCTTTTGTTGTGCCAGTTGGTGCCAAGGACCGCTTCAACTGTTTAGTCGAAGACGTCCCTCGGGTTGTGTCTTTAGTGTGGAGAACATGAGCATCTATGTCGCCGGGGTGTACATTCCCCATAGCAGGACCTAGGTCTTGCCTAGCGGGGCCGGGGACAGACGACGCAGACCGAGAGTGCTCCACCGAGAGGTCAATCGCCTCCGAATTGACGGCTAGTTCGTCACTCAACCCCTCATCACAATCGGCGGTTGTGGCAGTGGGTTAACTTGACTGCCTGTGATATTCCGTAGGCCACCCACCACTTAACGATGCGCTCCTTCAAAGTTTTCCGGCACAGGAGCTTGCAAGCCTCACAAACCGACTTGTCGCGATTTAGGGGTAACCACTGGTTACACTTAGTGTTTATCCTTCTAAGGGAATTTGGCCCGGCAAACGGGACAAAACCTAAATGGAGTCCTCTCCATAGCTGAGGAAATAAACTGACAAATAGACCCAGGGAACAATGAAAGAGGAAAGGGAAATGCATTCTCAGAAAGGGAAATGTCCACCCGACCCCACTCTCCCTACTGTGTAGGCCGGCCAGATGGACCCCGTCCGTCGAAGATCCATGGACCGTCTTCGGCGGAGAACTGAAACAGCCGTCGATGGAAAGGGACGCGTGAGGGATTTTGGGTACACTACACGTCACATTACCCTTTCGATTCTCGAAAGACAAGATGCAATACTCTGCGGTGACCACTGGATGTCGGACTATATGCACAGCATGTGATTCTAAGCAGATTAACAAGCATCAGAAATGTAACGAGTAAATATTTTTGACCATCACGTGATGTGCGCCACCTTCATCGCAACCTGATCAAAGTGTAAATAGCGAGGTCAACTCTGCTTTGATAATACAATTGGCCTCATTATACCAGACACTGAGGCACGTATAAACAGCTCCCTGCCCTTGTACATACATTTATTGACATCACCTTGCTCCTCCCATCCCAAAATCACGGTACAGTCCTAGCACGTCTTCTGCCGATCTCTCTGGGAACCCAGGTGCCCATGAATAACGTGATCGAGGCACCACTCTTATGTTTGAATTTTGCGTATTTATTTATCCCTAGAGTGCAGCACCTGCAGTTCAAATAGGATGACTGCTCTTTGGGTGAAGGCATTAGTGCTCTAAATCTTCACTATGCCTCTTGGCATCGCAGACCCCCATACCTGCTCACATGAATTCAACTTTCAAAAGGCACATCCCTAAACTTCCTCCCTGAACCCAACATTCCTTTCCCAGCTCCTCCAAGTTCTGTAGCTGGACTCAATATGCTGCTATCGGCACAGTGCAGCCGCCTATGGCCTTGACAGCATAACTTCTCGCTGGGGGAGAAGGGGGACTTCACAGAATCAACTGGTCAGAGCTGCAGCTCCACATTCGGCCCGTTTCTCATACTTCACAAACTGCATCCTATAGGGTGCCCTAAAATCCAACATAGCGGAGGTCCTGCTACCTTAGTCCCCAGACTTCACCTTTACCGTAGCACTCATCTGACTCCATCTCACAAACCGACCTATGCGCGCTACCTACTTGCACATCTCAAAACATTTTTATTGTATTTTCTTATTTTATTGAGCATTTGTATGGTGCCTATACAACATGCCTATACAACAAAAGTGTTTTACGGTGCCAGAAGGCAAAAAGGGGGGTGGGGTGGACAGAGGAGAAAACAATACCAGCCCTACCAGGCCTTGTGACATTCGGATCGTGCAAGTGCAGGGGTAGAGGGGGCAGGTCAGGTCAGACAGGATGGGATAAGGGGAGGTGGAGGAGGGGGAAGTGCATGAGGGCGGGGGCCCAGAGGCTGGGCAAATGCTAAGGGGAGCTCAGGAGGGCAAGTGCCCAGGGAAACAAAGGGGTAAGGGTCAATAGTGCAAGGACGGGTGGACCAGACTCAGTGGCTAGTCAGGGAAAGAGTGCCTGAGGGCAAGTGCTGGTTATAGGGATGTTGCGGTAGACTGATTGAGGAGGGCTTAGCCTCTTTAAGACTCATAAGGGACCAGGCAACCAGTCGCTGCAGCAGGAGGACATTAGCAAGGGAGAGGGAAGGAGGAGGAGAAAAGGTAAGTCCTGAGTAGCTTCCAGAATTTGAGGAGATCCGGCTCAAGTCTGAGAGGGGCAGGGAGGCCGTTCCAGAGAGAGGCTCCTGCCGAAAGAAAGATCTACCCTCCCAATCTCGTCTTGGAGAAACATCTGACCTGCAGAGCTAGAGGACCGAAGGACTCCAGCAGGGAGGGTTTTAGGGAGACAAAGTTGGATGTAGCAAGGTCCCAGCCCCCAGAAAGCCTTGTGGATGATGCAGGGGGTCTTGAATTTGATCCTTGCAGTCACCGCAAGCCATTGGAGAGATTTTAGGGCTGGAGCGATGTGGTCCCTGGGCTTGAGGCCAAGGATAAGTATAAACACTGTATACTACTACTAAATGCAAAATACATCACTCTATCTTTAACCTCTGCATCCGCAGCGTGAAAACATTGTTGCTCTTTCTGTGGGACTGTATGATTTTCTAATATGTGTCTAAGTGAACTACAAATGGATATATGCACATCCTGATGCACACAACGAGAACTGCTAGCACTAGGCTGCCTGTCAATATGTTTTGCGCAGTATAAATCTCTCCCTCTGCCTGGGACTTTGCACTTGCATCCCAACACTAGCTTTATCTGAGGAATCAGGTGATTTAGCAGTTTACTTTGAGACCTTTGGCTGAACCCTCTGAGGAACACCTTTTGAACAAGATCCACAGCAATGCCGGTCTTTTGGGTCACTGGGTGAACCTCTGACCTTTAAGCCCTTGAAGGTTCTTCTGCATGGCCGTTAATCTTCTTAGGCCCTTTGAGGGGATATTTAGAGATCAGTCCACTCCATTCCGGGTCAGGAATGCACAGCCTCACCAGTAGACTTATCCCCTGTGGGGTACCTCAGGATGACTCCCGGTAAAGCTAGAGTCTACATGAGCACTCTCTGCACCCGAAGGCCCCAGAAAGGAGTCACATGGCCGGAGCACCCCGGTGGGGAGGGGTTTGGGGGGAAAAGCCGTACTTGCCCGTCGATGATGCTTCTCTTGTATGAATT
This sequence comes from Ambystoma mexicanum, assembly GCF_040938575.1. Lineage (NCBI taxonomy): Eukaryota > Metazoa > Chordata > Amphibia > Caudata > Ambystomatidae > Ambystoma > Ambystoma mexicanum. The sequence goes on along the minus strand of NC_090931.1, from coordinate 273,501,294 downwards.
CCTTCAGGTGAGAAAGAGGAATGAGATGAAAAACATCCTCCCAACGCTGTAGTCTTTAATCAAATGCCTCAACAGAGAGTGAGTCGCAATAAAAACACACTCCACCGATGGTCAGCACGCAGACACTCGAGGCAGAGGTTATGGGGTTATGCCGCTGCATAGTGATGCCTGTAGGATGCACACAACGCAAACCCTTTATGCTCCGGTATAGGCGGCGTGAAAGGCCAACCACAGGAACCGGGCAGGAAGAGAATAATATGGCAGTCTAAATAAAAGGAGAGGAAAAACCCTGCAGGTGCCATCACGTTGCCAGATCCTGACCGCGTGGGGAAAAGGATTGAAGGGTGAGGCTTGGGGGTACGGCTGCACATACGAATGTTTAAAAAGTACAACAACAATTTGGTGCTAAAAAAGTACTATGGTCCTGTCCCAAAGGACAGAATGTTCCCTAAGTATGGAGGAAAGGGGACAGGAAGTAGACATATGGTAGCAACCGAAGTGAGCAGTCCATGCAAGGTAGGATTCAAATGTAAAATATAAAAAAAGCTCCTCTATGTCGGACATCACCCAGTAGGCTGGAGCTAAAGCTAGGATTGTTTCCTAATTCTTCTCCATTTATATTCTTACACACTCAAAGTTAATGTCACACATACAATTGTGTAAGACACCAGTTGGCCTTGGGAGACAAAAATAGCACCTGCTAACAATTGGTTTTAAGCTAGCCAGGCTCTCCTGTGGTAGAAGTAGGAGCTAAATTGCTCACAGCAATGTCGAAACCTGAAGGCATAAACTAACGATGCAAAAGACGAACCAGTGAACAGGGAATGCTAAATTCAAGTCATTGTTGCACAAGGTAGTCTCATCAGGTACTACAGATTTGCATACAGATATTGAAAGTTGAATCATCAACTTGAAGGACACAGTGTTTGTTTTATTTGTTTAAATCAGACATCATTAGGGGTTTTATGACGCTGGATGCAATTAAATAACATTTTTAATTTAAATAAGTAATTTGTGAGAAAATCAGAGGTTGGAAGCCATTTTCTCCAACCTATACATACAATTGCACAAAGCATTCTCTAGGAAATACTTAAATAGAAACAAGGTTGGCACTGAAGCCAAACAAAATGCCGGTTGAGACTGCAATCGATTATTCCATACGATTAAAAATTAGCAACCACGTTGACCTTAAACTACAATAAAGAGAACAAAACATGTATGCATGTCTCATCAATGCCAATGCAGTAACGGTAAACGTTTGACCAGACAACTTCCTTGCCTGATTTTATTGCATACATTCCTTTGACCAGCTGGGTGGCTTAGTATACAATTATTCTCTTCCAAAGATGTTCTTTCATTAAATAGTTTTGTAGAAACCTACTTGGTAAAGTCTTTCTATTTTTTTGTGGAAAAGCATGACCTATGACTTTTCAGAAACAATAGGATTTTAATATCAATGTATCATTCCAAAGGATGACCATAAGGTAGTTGAATGGGCCCCGAACAGTTACCCTGTGGTGATCTGCTCTGATTCTAACCAACAAAAAAAAAAGGAACTGTTTTGTAGGAAATGAGGACTCAATGTTTTGTATGTCTAATTCTGTATGAAGTGAAGGGAGAAAGCAGATTGGATTAAACAGACGCAGTACCTTAAGCTTTTTCATTTTGATAACCAAATGTAATAAATAAAAACAATCTAAATTCTTACACAAATGCTTGGCTGCTTTTTAAAGTGTGAATTAGAAGCTAAGAAAACGCCCAATTAGCTGGAATGGGGTTATATTTTAAATTCTAATTATCGTTTGTAAAATGGAGATCATAAGGTTAAAAAAAGGCATACAACAATTAAATTGTTCATTTGTAGAGTGTATGTAGAAAACACAAGATATACTACAAATGCAGTATTGAGAAACAATTGCAAGGATGTTTATGAAACACATGGCTGCACAAATTCAACTGATAGATGAATGCAACAACACACAAAAAAAGGCTATTGTGGATAGCGTGACACTGAATGGCAGCAACATTGTTATTTGTATGAGACTCCCCAAATGCTTACTCAGGTGGTGCAAGTAGCATACTGAAGATAATGTGGCTCCAAAGAGGGACCAGGTTTCATACTATTTTAGCATGTTCAAAAGCAGCAAGTTTATATTTCTCTGTTGAGATTAACCTTGGTCTTGCCTGAAGCATCTCTGCTATAAGGCATAGTCTAAGGCTTAGTAAAATTAGCCATACATTTCTCAGAGCAAGGGCCCTTCCTTAATCTTTTAGCTGCAGGGGTCTTAAAAACACAATAGGACAGGTCACAGAAACATCACGCTCCTTGCTCAATGTCACTTAAATTTAGCTCATCCATAGCGTTACTTAACCATTTAACATCTCGCTTTTGACCTTCCAATAGTTTCGTCTTGGTGAACATTTAAAAGGGAGGCACAAACCCCTAACTCTCAATCAGGAAATGCACATGTTATAGGAGTCCTCTTCCATTAGGTCCCCCCCTTTTGCCTTGCTCTGAATTAACGCGGTGACACTAATTGCATCTTGTTTCTGTTTATACAGCTTTCAGGTAAGCAGAAACCAGTTTCCAAAATTCTAGTCAGTGTACATATCTGGCCACAGTAGGTTTACACAACTGGGACCTGGCCTCAAGCCAACAGTAGTCCTTTGACAGATCAACTCTCCATGTGAAAACTAATTTCCTATCTTAAGTCAAGGAACCTAAGCAGTCCTTCGCCGGCTCATCCCAACACGCGCGTATTGGGGTATAAAAACAGCTTCTAAGAGGCTCGTCTCTGCTGCAGGCTGGCATTGTGGAACATGTGGTGGCAAGAATGCTAGTGACATTGGGGACACAAGATAGTTCAAGGGCTTTGGGGGTACTTGGGAATGGTAAGGACTTCAAGTTTGGGGAAACTGGGTTGTCTATTGAACGTGGCATTTTTAGGGGCCACTATATTAAGTAAAGTTCTTAAAGATTGAAAACACATTCATTCCAGCAACTACCTGTTGCTCAGATGCATCTTTCTGCGATTAAAGGAAGTCGCTAGTGAGACTTCCATCTTTCCATGGGAATGATAACATGGCAAACATGAAAAGAATGACAAGCAAAAGCTCAGCCTTTGCTCCTCTTCCACACAATGGCTCCAACGTACAATCAACAAGCCTGCTGCAGCTGCTTTCCAACCAGTATCCATGTCCTGGAATATCAACGGGTCCCAAACGTGTTGCCTTGAGTTTGTAGCATGATGGCAAACAGAAACGTGATTCAGTGCTCGCAGTCAACAACCACTAACTTTCTCAGTATTCAGTGCGCTCTTTTGAACAGGTATTTTCTTCATTACCAATCTTACTGTGATATTTGTCCATTTCTTCTTTCATTAAGCTTTAATAAAGATTCTCCAATGTTTCCTTTCTCTGCAGCTAATAAGAGTGGATTTTAAATTAATTATTTATTAGTGTTCCATTTACTCATTAAAATCACTTTCTGGACCAAAGGCACTCTTTGATTGAAACATAAAATCTGCATAGGCAGCAGTTGTGTGTGAGACACCAGAGGTGTCACGTGGAATGTACAATAAGAAATGAGGGTTTTAAGCAGGCATCAATGATAAACTACAGCCATTTTTCGAAAACGACCATCTTGGTCTTTGTTCGATTGGGAGCCTTCCACAAATATCCATACTTAAAAATGTTCAGCTTCGGTCACAAGGTCCAATTTGAGGGTCAGACTGTTGTGGGACATGTAGAGTGGACATGTAAGCTCTATAGCAGCGTCTACAACCTGTAGCTCCCCAAATGTTTTGGACAACAACTCATGATCCCTCACCATTGACTACACTAGCTAAGGCTGGTGGCATTTTTAATCTAAAGCCTCTGGAGAGCCAAAGATGACAGACCCCATGCTCTATAGATTGTCTATCAAGACAAAGTGGTTTGTTTTCGATACTATCCAAAGGGATAGTGTGAGCTCTGTTTCTCCAAAACTTGTAAACAACATTTACAAGAGAATCTTTTGGCAATTTTCTGAAAACATTTTTAGGATGCTCAACTAGATAAAAAGGCCCAAGTTAGGCTCTCATTCGGGCTTGACGCAGAGATCAGGAACTAGACTGTTGTCTCTAACTTAAATATCTTCAAAGATGTGTTTGAAAGGATCATTGGTTTTATTTCTTTTAATTTGGTTGACCGTTGGCACCTTTTCAGTAAAGAAAGCCAATGTGATAAGTTTTCAAACAGAAATGAAACCAAATTAATTGGAAATGCTGTGGCAAGATGGAAGCATCAGGGGTAGGTAGGTGGATCCATGATGACATTTACACATGCTTTCTAAAGTACTTCCTCAACATCAGTTGGTTTGGTTCTTGTTTGATAGTGTTTGGTAGGATGTTACAGAGTTGGAGTGCCTTAACAGAGGATGCAGGCGTCTTAGTCATGGCAAGATTGCATCAAGGAAACAGGAGATGGGTTATATTTGGTTTATGGGATTATGTGCATATCTAAGAACCACGAATGTATGGACAGTTGGAAGCATGCTTTAAAAAAAAAAAGAGACTACACATTTGCTCAGGGTGCCCGACTAATCAGAATATGGCACCTTTTGGTTCTAAATGTTCACAATACAAACTCAAGGGTTTAGCTTGAATCCCAACTCCATCAGCACAATTGTACCTGTACTCAAGAAGTTCACCTTTCCAAGGAAATAGTTACTGCTCCCCATGGGTAGCTAGGCCACATGGATACATGGAATGGCAGAGTGATTTTCGGTCTAGCCGACCTACAGTTTCACCAAATGTTTTTTGCCAACTTTTTCACCCACTTGTTGGCCACGGAAATACAGATGGTAAGTGGGGCTGAGGTATAAATAGGGAGGGGGGGAGGGGTGGGAGTAGTAAGAGGTGGGGAGAGGTCGCCCCTGCATTTTTGCAGTAAAAAATAAAATAAAAAAAGCAGTCAAGTCAGCGAAAAAAAATGTGGTTGTCAAAAAAAAGTCTGCAATAGTTCATAGAACCATAGTCCGACTCTTACGCTGACCAAGTAATAGAATTGGTGTCCGCACATCAGGCTAGGGGGCTTGATACATGCATAAGTCCACTAGAGAAAAATGCCTCTATGAGGAAATGCAGCTGCAGATCAATAGCTTAGAATTGCTAGCCATCTCTTTTTCCATTAAGTGTCTGATGCCAGAGAAGAGTGTTTCATCTGTCTCAGGATGGACAGTGTATTTGCGGTCAGCTACATCAACAGTCTAGGATATACCACATCCAGAATTCTAGTGACGCTGGCTAATGAACAACTTCTGCGATTATTGGTGTGAATAGAAGCAGTCATGCACAGTGGAATATCTCCAAGGGCTTTCCAATGTAGAAGCTGATTGAAATTCAATACCCGAGCGATCTCTGAAGAATCAAAGTCCGGGGCACCAGTGGTCCAAGGATGAATATCGGTTTCTAAACCATCAATCAGCCCCACACCTCTAGTACACCAGAAGGGATCTGAACAGATACAAGCAAATTCTAAACCTTATCCAATTTTGGTAGCGTGGAGTAACGGCAGGCTGATCTCTGCAAGGTTGTGGACCGCTGGTTTGTTGCAACTCAGCGAAAATACTATTACCCAATGATAAAAGGGACTGTCCAGTCAGGGTTGTACACAAATATCTACTTTACTATTATCACAACAGACCGTTCTAGCACACTACAAAACACAACCCACCCTGTAAAGGAATGCAGGGGACAGAATTTTAAGGAGGAAAAGGGATGCACTCTGGATACGGACAGGAGGGTAGTCAGTAAAGTAATTAATTGCAATAGTTCAAGGATACTTGGTTTCAACAGAAAGGGAGTCATGGGTCATAAAATGTCCCTAGGGTCCTTCGGAAGAAGGACCAAGGGTATAGAACCACAATGTACCTTTTGTTTGTAAATGTTCTTGGTGGTCGACAGTGTAGAGTCGGTTTAATGGCGCTTTGCAGCTCCTGCGACTGAGTTCAAGATGGGAGACAGTCGCGGGTATCAGGCGGCAGGCAGTTCAGCGAGCGAGGCTGGATGGACGGTGGCAGACTGGCATAAACATCGACTGGGGGTCAGGAGCCGTTCTTAGTGCTGGTTGGTGGATCTGAAGCACTGGTTGTGGCAGCTTGGATGGCGTTCGCGGCTGCGCCTTGACAACAGTCAACTGTGCAGTCAGTTGCAGCTCGAGGGGATCGACTGGCTCGAAAATGTCATTTAAGGCGGATGCTGCTTGATGCTTGTCGATGCACTGCTCCGAGCTTCTTCAATGGGCTTGTGTCGTCCTTTAAGGTGGATAGCCCAAAGCAGAGGAGTGTGTTTCAGGAAACTGCCTTGTCCTTGGTCTGGTTCAGGGACTCTCAGGCACTTCTCACCTAGGAAGATTGCTTTCAGAGCCTAGCAGAGCACGCTGTGTGCAGGTTGGGTACCGGTTCTGGAGATGCCGAAGGGTCCTCTGGATTCAGTATGTCCTCTGTTCCCTGGAAGATGTTTAGGGGAGGGATCTTGCTTCCCTCTTTTGATATCCTGGCCTTGCTTCACTGGTGGAAGCTGTAAGGCAGACTGTACCTTTAGCCAGGGTCAAAAGGAGTTTGTGTTACTCCTTGCAAACTCTTCAGATGATCAGCCAAAAGAGGGGCTTGGTCGTCTCTTGGAGCCAAATGGGCCCCAGTGACTGGTGTAGGCTAAACCTACCTTAATGAACCAATCCTGGGTCCCAACCGACAATCTCCTGCACGAGGTCCTAACCAGAGTGCTTTGCAACCAAAAAGAAAAAAGGCGTGAAACTGTAATACTAAGTCCCACCCATCTTCCTGTCTGTTGTGGATCAAAGGTTCTCTGGTTAATTGAGCTCTGTGGTTCCTGATTAAAGCGGCAGGTCTCCCTTGAAGCTGTGGCGATACCAGACTTTCAGTCACCGCCAAACCACATAATCGTGCCTTCTGAATCTGGTCCCTTGCGGGGGGGGGGGGACTACTGTAAATACATAGTCCCAGACAGGTCACTGACCTTGATACTGAGAGGTGGGAGATGGCTTCAGGTTGACACAGTGAATATCAAAGTTTATTGGGGTTTCCAGTCTCCTTTGTCCACCTCTGCAGCTAACCCCATGTGGGCCTGTTTGAAGTATATACTATTAGTATGCTAATTATGTTAACAGCTGCCACCATTCTGCAGTGCTTACATAAAAGGATAAGAGCAGATACATAGAGTCTTTGATAATTAGGCTGGCCATGGCAGGAGGAATGTTTTGACTTCCCTCTTCTGATATACCTTGATGTACTCTTGGCTGTCCTATTCCAATTAAATATGATGGGGGGGTGGGGGGAGTGGCGCCCGTAGGCTGTGTCCACCCAGAGTACAGAGGTCTATGTGTATGTCATGCAGTGAGCATAGGAAAATGTGTGCGGATTAGCCCCATTTTCCAGAGGTTGATCTACCATTCATTTTCATTTGAAATTTCAAAAAAGCCCAAGGGAGTGCACACCAACCATGCAGATGGTCAAATTCCTCACCATCTCGACTGAAATCTGAATCTGGCAGTGTTTAGCAGATTGATGTACAGTTGAGACCCTTGTATAACATCTTTGCCTCATGTCCCAACCCCAATCTCTTTTCAGCTGGAAGCTTATAACAGAGTCAAAGGATGCTTTGCTTCAAAGTTCGGTTCTCAGAGTATGCCTCCCACACTCCTAATCTGAATGCTAGCTAGAACTCTGTATAAGTCACAGAGAGAAGGTGATGTTGGTGGAGGAGATTCCATTTTAAAATTAGCAAGCAGTTGCCAGGGCTGCTCAAACTTTGTGTTTTTTTTATCCTTCCTTGGATTCCAGATCTTCTGTAGGAACAACCAGGCAAAGTCATCCCCTAGTGACAGAAGGACTATTGGTTTTAATGGCAGCCAATTTTGGGAATGCTTGAGGTAGAACTTGTGTAAGTCGCTGCAGAGTTCATCAAGAACTCCTGGGCTCCATCCACAGTATTTGGCTAAAAGCTACATGTAAGCCAGGAGCACATGGTGTCTAGAGAAGTACCTCCATTCTATTTTGGCACCTGTGGGGCGTGTCCCAAAGTTCTTGGCAGAGCTATCCAGTCATAGGAAAAGTGTTCCGCCCCATACTCGTTTACCGATCAGCTCTTTCTGCAACCTATGGACAGCTAGACAAAGCGCTAATCTGGGATCATCCTGTAGTCTGCAAACTGTTTTAAAAGAGAACATGTCATAGACCAGAATTGCAGCAAGATTGCCTTTTGTGGGATCTTAGTGTGCCTGGTATCTTAGATTGTTGGCTAGGGAATGGGCATCTCCATCTTAAAGCCTTGTCAGGTGTGTGCATTCCGATGTAGAAGCTACGGTGTCTAGGGCTTTTCGAGTACGAGTACGTCCTGAGGATAGAAAGAATGTGGATGATTGGTCAGGGTTTTAAGGAATTCCATTTAAAGACGATCAATGAACTTGCATTGTTTGTGGAAAACAAAAAAAGAATACTCATCTCTGGTCTTGGAACAGAGCCTATTAATTACGATTTTTAAAAAAGGCAAGAACGAGGACCCGCATTGTTATCACTGTTATCACCCCATCTCCCTGCTAGAGATATCAAGCAAAGTATTTACAGGAGGTTTGGCCTCCCAACTCCTGGAAAACGGATAATAAGCTACCAGAAAATACAGCTGGTCTATAACAATGTCTCAGTTGCAATCCGACGTGCGGAGCCGAGTAAATACTAGAGGTATTAATACAAATGGAGGCATTAAACAGGGATGCCCATTGGCCCCGCATTTATTCTCATTGTTCCTACGTGATTTTAACCCACATAATTCCTTTTTTAAGGTGATCGCAGCAAAACTGAATGGGATCCTATATAGTGCTCTGCTATATGCCAATGATACAGCTCTGATAGATCTTAGTGATTGGGAGGATTACAGCAGAGTCTCCAATATGCAGATGACTTTCAAAAGCCACAAACTCTCACTAAACTTTTAAAAGACAAAGTTTGCGGTTTTTGCAAGCAGACCCGGGGTAGGTGGTGTATCAATCAAGAAATAATAGAAGTGGTCAATACTTACAGATACCACAAGAGTTGTTTTTTCAAGAGATGGGAGGTGGACAGCACATGTAAATCTGCTGGCAAAGCAGATGGAAGAAAGTTTAAGGGTCTTCCAAGGCTTTACTATTTGTACAGGGGCAAAAGGCTGCATAAGTGCCTCAAAATACTAAGACAAAAACGGCAATCCTGTATGGCAGTAAGCTGTGGGGTTTCTCTTCATGTAGTAATCTTGAATCTGTGCAAAATATTTTCCTCAGAAAGCTAGTGGGGATCTCCACAGCAACCCCAGGGGATGCATTATGGCGTGAGCTAGGGATAGTTAGCATGGGACGACAAGCCTAGATTGGCACTATTTGTTATGACAGTCTTGGTTATCTCTGAATATTAAGAATGTTCTAACGGATATGTTAAGTTATACTATATGGGGTACATTTTATTGGATCTCAGAGGAAGTGAACGTATTGGATGAATGGGGGCAGAACAATTTAGAGCATTTACACACACTGACCAAATGGCAATGGAGAAGGCAGAGTGTGTGGATCATGATGAATGGATTAACACCCAGAAGCACATCTCAAGATTGCCATCAATGAAAATGTACTGGGAATGCTGTGCAGTAATGGCCCCCATGGAACTTTATTATAAAGGTAAACTCTCACAAGTGCAGAAGGATTATTTTAATGATTAGGGTGAATGTTTTACCAGTACGTGCAAGAACACCATGGTGAGATCTGGAAAAAATGCCCATGTGGGCTGGGAAAGATCGGAAACCTTTTACACGTTTTACTGGTTTGTAAATATAATTTAGGGCCAAGAAGAAGATGGCTAAGACCACATTTCCAAAAGAATATTAGAAGTTGTGCAAAGGCTATATTTTTAATAATGCAGTCAGAAGAGGAGTGTTTAGGTTTGATATTTTATCATATGTGAAAGAATCATGGAAGACGGATATATGTACATTCCGATAGAAGTGGCTCTGTTACAATCCCTGGCCCAAATATATTATTTCACTTTGTTTTTTTTAGAATATCAGTGTATTACCATAAGTGTTTGTACTTCTAGGTAGGTTACTCTTCGCTATTTATTGTATGTAATATTTGTATTGCGTTTGATTTTAATAGGGCAGACTGAATAAACTCTGTTTGACCGATTGACCATGGGCACAGAATAGAGAGTCTCCACAATTATTTAGTACAGGACATTCATGACCTATTAAATACAGTGGAGTATTCTGACCCTTCACTGTAAATTAAGTTATTGTAGGACTTTGATTCAAGAAGGTCAATGACTATTGTACTGTGCAGTAGTACATACTTCGAGTTTCCAATGGTATGTTATTATACATTTATACTGCGCTCATAAGGGTGGAGTGAAGGTCAAAACGGAGAGGCGGAAGAGGGAAAAGAGACAGATCAGAACAAAGGGGGGTATGGGGAAGGGGATATGATTGCAGTGGTACGAGTGCATGAATAGTAACGCTGGTGGATCAACCAAAAATGCGAATCACAATAGTAGAAGTTAAAACCTGCTCTGAGCATTGACCATTAGCTGGGAAAATGCATTCTAGAACATTGTTGAGTGGTACTAAAAAAACAAAGTCAATGCATTGTTCTGTGAGGGACTCTAGATCAGCTCAACCATGCCCTTGAAGAATTGAGGCTTTTCCACCAAAGCAAGTTTACTAAACTAAACATCGACCCTTTCAACAATGAGAAGATCTGGAAGTGCCAAGACAGAGTTGACAATGAAGAGGTGAAAGTGGGGGCCACAGAAGGTCAAATGGGAATCAGGGAATAAGGAAACAGAAGGTCAAATGGGAATCAAGGAATAAGGAACAAAAGGTCACATGGGATCAGGGAATAAGGAAACAGTGAACCGCCACCTTCAGGGCCAAATAGGATCAGCTCCTTGGTGAGAGGGGAAGTAGGAGGAGTTCTGAAGATGAAAAAGGCAGAGACTTAAGAGTATTCTTATTTCCACTTTAATGACCATGCTGTTACTAGTTTTTCTTATGGAATCAATTCCTTATTAACTGCTGACACTAACATCATGGTGAGAGCTACCGGAGATCTAGGTGTGTTTGCTGATTTGTATTTTCAAGTTTTTGTTTGGAAGAGTTGCTTGTGGTGGTGAAAGTTAAAGTCTGGTTCAACGTTGGGAGTGGTTACGCATCAAAGAGAGGAGGAGGAGAACAGGCTAAAGTTATAGGCAGTATGTTACAGGATTGGACTGTGTTGAAACACAAATATCTTAAACTGTTGATTTTGCTCAGGTTCTCCAGGAAACATTTGTATATACAGATTTTGTTTTACTGCATTTAAAGAAAATTAAGCCTAATACTCTCCTCTATGACCGATACAGGAATCCTGTATACTAAAAAAGTAGGAGGAAGTCTATCTGGCCGGGAGAATAGCTCTCAGAATAACTGAGGGGCAACAAAATGGTCTTGGAAACCAGAACACTCAGAGCAGCTTGGGTCGGATACGGTCCTGTGCCCAGAGACTGTTGTCAGGCATAAATTGCATAATAAAAATATATTTTTAATAACACAAAAGGGTAGATTTTGCACATCTTTCAAAATAAATACTGCTGAATAGTTCGTCAATAGTAGACGCATTCTATGGTTTTCCGCGTTCGCTGGCAAATACTTTTTTTTTAAACGCCATTAGGCAAAGGTGGTGGCAGGAGGTCTAACCAGCACTTTCCCAATTAGCTCACAAGAAAAGCAGAGCGAATTAACAGGAACCTTCAAACCTAAAAGACTTCACCAGAGCAGGACTCTGGCTGTGTGACAGAGCTCAGCTATACAACCTGGAGAATCCTCATGGGTGAAGGATAGAAACAGCCACGTGTGCATGAAATATGGAAAAACGCAAGAAATGCCCTCAACCCACCCGCCTGGAAGGAAGTGCAGGGCCAGGAAACACCTGCAAAACTCATCACGTTTACTGAAGATACATGTTCAAAACCCTTTCTTGAAGTCAAAAAAGCTCTGTAAACTAAGACTAATTCCTCGTCATTTTTATTTTCGTTTTTTTTAAAAAAAGTTTTAGAAATATAAAAATGTTAACTTCAAAGCGTTTCCATTTTGGTTCAATAGACGAGCACCAATACACACCAAGAAATTGCAACAAAAACCTCCTCCTTTAAAGAATAGGATTGTGGCAAAAGCTGCTGACAAAATAAAATAAAATAATAAAAATAAAAAAGGAGCATTATGCTGCGTTTAGACAAAATAGCTCGAGTTGTCATAATGAGCTTTGGCAGATTTATAAGGGGAAATGCATCCAATTTGCCTAGTATCTTTAGCTGGATTAGATTTCTGAAGATCCCTTCCATGTTACTGCGTTTAAGGGCATGGATTAATTCCTTAAATTAAGAGTGGGCTACAAAGTTTTTTTTCCACAATAAGGACCACCATGTTAAAACAGGAATTCTTACCATGGGTGATCTCATACACACGTAATAAACATTTTCTCAACAGGATTTACACTAGAAAGGCAATTTATACACAGAAGCCACAATTCAATGATGGAAACATTCAACTTCCTAAATGCTATAAACAGTAGAAGAGGCGCATAGTTTTCCCTGGCACTGGGGACCACGGTATTAGAGAAGGTGCATGTGTCTTCCACGTATGAGGACAGATTTCCTCGCACATAACTTTAAAGTCAAAACAGTCCACAAATTCTTAAAGGCATGCATCTAATCACGGAGGGAAATGGTGATATTCAGGATGCTCTCAATCATACAAAGTGAACAATTGTAAACACATGTCTGTGTCAAAAGGTGTCAGGAACTGCCAGCATATCAGTCAAACGTAGGTTTTCACCTGTGTACTTCAGTTTGCAAGTAAATTGCAAGAGAAGTGGCTCTTCCCTGTGCTTGGACCATGGCTCTAGAACTCAACACCCAGCCTCCTCTTTCCTAATAGTAGCAATGAAGTGCGTTTCCGCATGAACTTCTGCAATGCAATCAAAACCCTCCTGCCAAGTCCATGTCACAAGCATGAATCACATACCTGCCAACGGCCCGGACGTTGCATGCTCGTGTGCCCACCTCCGTACCAACTTCATCTTAATCCTGTGCCACCTGCATGCCGCTTTAAAAATCATAAACATTCAGAGGTCACTGCACCCCCAAAGATATTTTATCCAGTGTTTACCTTGAACCAAATCACTGGTTATGGTTTAAATCACTCAGATACAATATGTAACTTCAAGGGACTAAAATCGTGCCATTAAATTGGAAGAACGTTCACTATATAATACTCAAAAAGAACATTGTCTTTGTTAGTTTGTGATCTGGGTGTATCATAACTATAAAATGACTAAACTTCCAAAGGACACAACAATACTCTTAATAGCTGATAAGATAGCTCAGCGGGTTGAGCGCTCCCTGCTGCAATCAGTGTTTGAGCTGCAGGTCGCAGGTTCGAATCCCGGCAAAGCCAACTCAGCCTTTCATTCTTCCCAAGTCGATAAATCAGTACCAACTTCAGTTGGGTGATATTGTATGTAAATATGTGCTCTGTGAAGCGCTTTGGCGAAAGCGCTATTTAAAATAACAATTTATTAACTGTTCTAGAAAAGGAAACCAAAAGAGTAATCACATGATTCTGCATTACATGCATTTCACATTGCTTGTGCAGTTAATTGCACAAGGTGTGTGCTTCTTCAGACCAATTGGGCAGTCTTTAAAAATAATGCCTTCAACGTTTGCTTCTTTGCAGTCTCCATTACAATTATATTTCATTGTTTACTTCTTGGTTTACTGTAGGAGGCTGCTTAATAATTAGGATATTTCCTGGTTTGCATACTCAGTTTGAAGGTGTAGCCGAATCAAGACAAGATATTATGGCACTGCTGACTCTCTGGGGAAAATAAGTCAACTCGGCCTGCAAGCCATGTGTATCCCGTAGTGGTTATATAGCGTTCTTTTAGTCCTTTGAAGTTAAATATATAGAATTTAGAAGCAAATTCAGCAAGCGACAGTCACGCATTTGTCAAGATTCATCGGTGACCCATTTTGACAACCTTGATTTGGGGTTTGTGGCATGCAGTCAGGATAAACCCAAATTACCTGTGTATGACAATGTTCAGCAAACAAAAAAGTATTCCCTATTAGGGAACTCCCGTCCCCTGAACACTTTCCAATATCTGAATAATTCAGATCAATTATTTATGTGGTACTTGTTATGCAAGGTAATTTACTAATCGACAAGGTGGTTACCATTTCATTATACCACTATTAAGGAGAATTTTCTCAATTTCAAATGTTAAAGTTATTTGTACCGCGCACCGTCACCAATGGAATTGGTCCCCAGGCGGATCTGTAAATGATAAAGGTGGGATGGGTTAGTAAGGTGAAGAAGGGAGTAGGATAGTGAGAGGAGTGGTGTTCTGTTGGCAGCTTCAACTCAGTATACACCGGTTGCTGAGCTTTGGTGCGGGTATCGGATCGGAGTCAGTCCACGTGTGTGGTAGTTCCGGCTTATGCGTTGTTGCGTGCGTGCGGCTTGTTGTGCGAGAGATGGTTGTGTGAGTTTATTGAGTGAGATAAGTATGCAGAGTTTGAGCTTATATTGGTTAGTGGGTTACCTGACCTTTACCATGCCAACATTCACAGTTCTGTTTGAGTGTGGCACTGGTTGGCCTTCACATTCCCATCTAGACGCGGCGCAGTCCAGGGTTTAGGACTCCCTCCAGATGCAGTCATGCCAACATTCACACCGTTATCTATATGCGGCGCAAGCTAGAGTTTAGAGATCCGTCCAGGTGTGGGCATGCCAACATTCACAACTCCATCCGAACGCCATGCAGGCTGGTGTTCACAACTCTAAGTGTGGCACATGCTAGCATTCACGTTTTTTCTAGGCGCGGGCATGTTATCCTTCAGTCAATCCTAGCCAGATGTGACGCAGGCCAACGTCTATCTAGGTGCGTCTGCCGGTCTGGATATGTTCATCCGGTACGTATGAGTGGGAGAGTCATTTGAGGGCTTTCGGCTGGGTCTAGGTATGTGGTCAGTCTCTGTAGCCTTCCTTTGTGGCTGTTTTCCATGAGGTCTTATGCTATGTCGAGTGGTTGGTTCTTTGGTTTGAGTGTTTGTCCAATTTGAGAGTGGCCGAGGTTGGAGTTATTTTCATCATTTTAATGTCTGGGCATTCTAGTGCGTCTCCGTTGTGGTTACGCTTTGAAGAGCCATGATTTGAGGAGTTTCCTGAATGCTAGGCGGTTTGTTGTATTCCGTATATTCTTAGGTAGGTCATTCCAGGTTTTGGGTGCCTGGTGAGAGAAAGACGATCCTCCAAGTTTTTTTCTGTTGTAAGGTTTTGGTTCCAGGCGTATGTCAGTGCTTGATCTTAGTGTTCGTGTCGGTTGATGTAGGCGTAGTTTGTCGCTTAGGAATTCTGCGCCTTGTTTGTGGATTGCTCTGTGCGTGATGCACATGGCCTTGAACTTTATTCGTTGTTTCAGTAGTAGCCAGTGTAGTATTTTTAGCGTGGGTGTGATGTGTTCTCTTCTGGGTAGCTTGAGGAGGATGGCAATTAGGCATGATTTTCATTATACAAAAAATTCAAATAACTTATCACAAGAAGTAGAAATGTATTTTAGGCCCAACGCGTTTCGAGTTATTACTCATCAGGGGCATAATCATTTTTTCATAGATTCTAGAAAAATAATAAAACAGATAATCCTGATTAAGTAACATACCAATTTTACATCAATAAATACATGTAATAATTTTTCAGAATATATGCAGAATCACACCATTTCTGTTTGTACAAATATCTTATGATTAAATACTTATCATGTCTGAGGAAAAGTGATATTCATACCAAAAATGTGATTATCACCATGTTATGTGATGTATTGGCTGATTGAAGTATATGTAACACCTGGACAACTTTTAAATGTAGAAGTATTTGATGGGCAAGATTTCTTTATGGACAATGAAATGCTTACGTTAATATGTTTTGTTTAAACAAGAAACAAGTCTGTGGAATAGTTAATAACCACCAAGGTTCAAAGAAGATCATAGAAATAAGAACAGTGCTAACCTTGTGATAGCTTTTATGGAGGCGAAGTTCATGAGGTTACAAGGTTGTGGGATAACCATCCTATTTTTCTGCAGTGAAGATGCTCGACATCGCGGTCACTTTCTAAAACATATACATATGTATATTTATAACCTTAGTTGATATAATGGCAGTGTCTTATTAAGGAGGTAGGCACGAGGTAATGTGACTTACCCATTACTAATTATTGCAGTAAATATCACAAATCCCAAGATGGTATGAATTGTGGCTCAATGTCCACTATGAATGAATCTTATAGAAAATCATTTCAAAGTGTCTAGGAAAACGTCAGGTATCTAAGAAAACAAGGAAAGTTTAATGTCAGATTACTGGTTAAAGTACAAACGTTTTGAAGAGAAAGGGAGTCCTGCCCTACAACTTACTTGAAGTATTTAGCAAATCCGGATGACTGCAGGTAACCTCCCAGTGGCGAAAGCATCCAGTAGCGTCTGCTGCCTAACCTGGTTGCGGTCCTTTGTTTACATACCGTCTACATGATGAGGTCACTACGTGCATGCGTGAGTGGCGTTTAATTTCGAATATCAAGTACAGGAGTACTGTTGATCTGCGAACCTTTCTATATCTAAATTAGTTGGTCTCTGTAGTTTAATGAGACCTAAGCTAAAAATTGAAGTCGTTGCGAAGAGGTAAATATGTGACGTCATCAAGCGCATGCGTCACTTCAGATCAATAAGCAAAAGTTGTACATAGACCATATTTAATCGTGCCAACCCTGGTATCTGGCAATATGATGGTGCCTAAGTGGTACAGAATGTCGTAACCAATTTAAGTCATATCTTGTTATAGAGTGGATTCTGATGTATTGTTGTAAGGCAAGTGAATGAATTGTTTTCATGTTGTACCTAGAGGCAAAATTATTGGTGTGCCAAACTATCGGCTACATGAACATGTGGAGATGTACCTCAGGAACGGTGTTAATGGTTATATAAGAGATGCCATGCCTTTCGGTGTGAAGTTAAAAGCATAGTCCAATTCTTTCTCATTAATGAAGTCAAATAAGTTTCCTCAATCTGAACTGTCCCTCTAGGGGGGATCACAATCTAGTTATATGTTTCACTATTCACGATGTCATTAAATGTATGTAAGTACTTTGGTTGGTCAGTAATCACTAAACTGATCATCCCGGTATCGTTTATACAGTAATATGCAAGTACACTATACATACTAAGAAAAAAATATAGTATAGGTGATTAGACCACAAAATTAAGGTAATGTCATGTTTGATCAAATGCAACCAGTTCTGCTACTCATTAGATCATCCCTAGTCATAAATTCCTGATCCACATTCTATTGATAAAAGTGGTTGGTCAAGGGGACACAGCACAAATGTTTACTGAAAAATACATAGAAATAGTCGACTTGACAGAGTTCAATAATGTCATCTTTGTTCAATTATTGAGCAAAACAGAGACTGATATCCAATGATCTGTGTAATATACCTGGGTAAGGACCACCTGGTGTCATATGTTGGGTTTCTGATATGTTATATAGTTGTCAGAGTGAACTCCACTGAGAGGAAAGAGTGTTATGGAGTGGCACTAACTAGTGCTGTATAAAAAGGGAACCAGGCAGTATTCCGCGTTGATTCCTAAGGAGCTCAATGCATCCAAACGATGGATCCAAAATAGTTCTCATTGGGCTAGAATTTGCGGCAAATCCCCACCTCTTGGGAGTGGGTGTACTACCTCGAGTATTACTACTCATTTGTGAGATATTGTGATGATGATCCCAAAAATGTCTGTATAATGGTGACTTGCTTTTTGTCCTGATATTCGACTTGTGCTCAGTCCATCTTTCTTTAGCTCTTCTTGCTGTTTTGCAAACGATATATTTTCCACACGGACAGCGTAACGCGTAGATGACATTTTGGACTCACAGGTCGCGTAATGCTTCAGTGGTATTTTCTTCCCCGTATTAGGGTGCCGTATGTGGTCTCCTTTTATCACACTGGAGCAGTGTTGGCAGTTTAAGCAAGCAAAAGTGCTGTTTTTTCGTCTTAGGCAAGTTTGAGTCCGTTGCTTGGGTTGCTCAGCTTTTATCAATTTGTCCTTAAAGTTACATCCCCTTTTGTAAGCCAGCATAGTCGGCTCTGGGAAGGGTTGACTCAGATTAGAGTCTGATCTGATAAGATCCCAAATATTGTGTATAATGCGCTCGATTTGAAAGCTTTGACTGGAATATCTCAATGTATGTATAAGGTTGGTCTTATCCTTTCTCACTTATGTGCCTAGAAGTCCGTCACGATTTTGTGCTTCCATTCTTAGTATTCCCTTGTCTAATAGTTCCTAGGGGAAACCCCTGGCTGTGAACCTAGATTTCATCACTGCATATTCATCTTGTCATTTCTCTGCATCTGAGGTAATCCTTTTTAATCTCAATAGTTGGATAGGTCAATTTTCCTTGATGTTTCGGGTGAAAGCTGTGGTAATGTAGAGAGCCGTTTACTTCCATGGGTTTTCTATAGATTTGGGTGTTGAAACCTGATTCCGTTATTTCAATTGTTACGTCCAAGAAATTGATTGCTGGTTTACCAATTTCGATTGCGAATTTAATCCTCATTACAACAGTTAAAATATTCCCAGAATAGCAAGCGTTCTTCCTCAGTGCCTATCCAAATACCAAAGATATCGTCAATATATCTTAGCCAGCTTTTAATTTTGTGTTTCCAAATTGGGTTTTCCAGGACATGGTGGTTTTCAAAGTGGTACATAAATATGTTCATGTACGAAGGGGCTACCGATGAGCCTATTGAGGTCCCGGATGTCTTTAGGTAGTACTAGCTGTTGAACCGGAAGTAGTGGTTATATAGAATGATATTTAGGAGTTCAATCGCAAATGTTTTATGGCTGTTAATCTCCTCATCTTTCAGTAAAAACCATTCAAGAGCTCCAATACCTTGGTTATGTGGGATGGAAGTAAATAAGATGCCGACATCCATTGTAAACAGTATATTAGGTTGGTCTATGTTCAGCAACTTGATGGTTTGTAAAAAGCGAGTCCTGTCTTTGAGGCAAGTCTGGGTCTTTTGTACCAACGGTTATAATGCTGTATCTAGGTAAACAGATAGAGGTGGAAAAATACTGTCAGTCCTGGCCACAATTGGCCTAAAAGGTGGATCGGTTTTGTTTTTGTGAATTTTTGGTAAGCCGTAAAACACGGGGGTCACTGGATGTTTGTCAATCAGAAATTCACTTGTTCTTTCCAGAATCCATTCCATGTTGCATGCTTTATCAATGACACTTTTTATAGTTTCTTTTATTGAAGAAATGGGGTCATTATCCAATGTCAGGTAGGCGTTGCGGTCAGAGCAATTTGAGGCAACCTTTGTTGTACAAAGAGGTGTCCATAATTACAAGGTCTCTGCCTTGGTCAGCCTGTTTAATAGTT
Organism: Ambystoma mexicanum; assembly: GCF_040938575.1. NCBI lineage: Eukaryota > Metazoa > Chordata > Amphibia > Caudata > Ambystomatidae > Ambystoma > Ambystoma mexicanum. The sequence continues at coordinate 273,481,747 of NC_090931.1, read as the reverse complement.
AGACTGTCGTCATCTGCTAATTCTTTGATGATTTTCAGCTGATGCTTTCTGATATTGTGTCTATGTGATGCAGCGTACTTGAGACATCTCAGTGCCTTCGTGGTTTTGGATTTAAACAAGTTGACCAAAGGGTGATGGACTTGAGGATGAAAATTGCTTTTGCTTCTCATCTCTAAATTGCTCAGAGTGTTTTTGTCATAGTTATCCTCTGTTAGGTTTTCAAAGAAAGTTTTTTGTTCCATTTTCCGAACTAATTTGAATAAATTCACTTCATTACAAAAACATTACCACAGCTTTCACCCGAAACATCAAGGAAAATTGACCTAGCCAACTACTGAGATTAAAAAGGATTACATCAGATGCAGAGAAATGACAAGATGAATATGCAGTGATGAAATCTAGATTCACGACCAGGGGTTTCCCCGAGGAACTATTAGAGAAAACAATACTAAGAACGGAAGCACAAAATAGTGAAGAACTTATAGGCGCAAAAGTGAGAAAGGAGAATACCAACCTTATACATACATTGAGATATTCCAGTCAAAGTTTTCAAATCAAACACATTATACAGAAGAATTGGGATCATATCAGATCAGACCCAAATCTGAACCGAATCTGAACCAACTCTTCCCAGAGCTGCCTATGTTGGCTTACAAAAGGGGATGCAACTTTAAGGACAAATTGATGAAAGCTGAGAAACCCAAGCAACAGACTCAAACTTGCCTAAGTAGATGAAAAAACAGCACCTTCGCTTGCTTAAACTGCCAACACTGCTCCAGTGTGATAAAAGGAGACCACATACGGCACCCTAACACGGGAAAGAAAATACCACTGAAACATTATGCGACCTGCGAGTCCAAAAATGTCAGCTACGTGTTACGCTGTCCGTGCAGAAAATATTACATGGGCGAAACAGCAAGAAGAGCTAAAGAAAGATGGACTGAGCACAAGTAGAATATCAGGGCAAAAACCAACAAGTCACCAGTATACAGACACTTTAGAGATCACCACCACAAAATATCACAAATAAGTAGTGATACTCGAGGTAGTATACCCACTCAAGAGGTGGAGACTTGCCCAAAATTCTAGCCCAAAGAGAAATATTTTGGATCCATCATTTGGATGCATAGAGCCCCTTAGGCATCAACAAGGAATACTACCTGGGTCCCTTTTTATAAAGCACTAGTTAGTGCCACTCCATAACACTGTTTCCTCTCAGTATAGTTCACTCTGACAACTATATAACAGATCGGAAACCCAACATATGACACCAGGTGGGCCTTACCCAGGTATATTACACAGGTCATTGGGTATCAGTCTCCGTTTTACTCAATAATTGAACAAAGATGACATTGAACTCTGTTGTAAAGTCGACTGTTTCTATGTATTTTTCAGTAAACATTTGTACTGTGTCCCCTTGACACACAATTTATCAATACAATGTGAATCCCGGTGGAATTTATGACTTCAGATGATCTAATGAGTAGCAGAACTGGTTGTATTTGTTCAAACATGACATTATCTACATTTTGTGGTCGATCAGCTATACCATCCAAGGTTGATTCTGTTAATCTGTATTAACAGTTTTTTTTTTTCCTTAGTATATATGTATATATAGTGTACTTGCATATTATTGTATAAACAATACTGGGATGATCAGTTTAGTGATTACCGACCAACCAAATTACTTTCATACCTATGACATTGTGAATAGTGAAACATAACTAAATAATAGATTGTGATCCCCCTAGAGTTCAGATTGAGGAAACTTATTTGACTTAATTACTGAAAAAGAATTGGACAATACATTTAACTTCACACCTAAAGGCATGTCATCTCTTATAACACCATTAACACCGTTCCTGAGGTACATCTCCACATGTTCATGTAGCCGATAGTTGGCATACCAATAATTTTGCCACTGGTTACAATATGAAAATAATTCCTTCACTTGCCTTACGACGATACGCAAGAATCCACTCAGAATAGGTAATAGCATTATCACTGAGGACATGACATAGGCTTAGTAGTGGTTATAGATCAAGGACAACCAACATCCACACTGACTTTAGAATGTGTAGTTGCCCTTCGTAGATCGTTGCGGACTACTAATTCTTCACTCAATCGGCACGTGCGTCGGATGACGTCTTTTTGAAAAAAAGAATACAACAAGATATAAGAGTTAAATTGGTTACGACATTCTGTACTACTTAGGCACCATCATATTGCCAGTTCCCTGGGTTGGCAGCATTAAATATGGTCTACGTACAACTTTTGCTTATTGATCTGAAGCTACGCATGCGCTGATGACGTCACATTTACTTCTTCACAACTACTTCAATTTTTAACATAGCTCTCACTAAACTACCGAGACGAACTAATTTAGATATAGAAAGGTCCGCAGATCAACAGTACTCCTGTACTGGATATTAGAAATTAAACGCCACTCACGCATGCGTGGAGTGACATCATGTAGACGGTATATAAACAAAGGAATGCAACCAGGTTAGGCAGCAGACGCTCGTGGATGCTTCCGCCACTGGGAGGTTACCCGCAGTCCTGATTTGCTAAATACTGTAAGTTGTAGGTCAGGACTCCCTTTCTCTTTAAAACTTTTTTACTTTAAACCAGTAATCTGACTTTAAACTTTCCTTGTTTTCTTAGATACTGGACATTTTTCTAGACACTTTGAAATTATTTCCTAGAAGATTCATTCATAGTGGACATTGATCCACAATTTATACCATCTTGGGATTTGGGATATTTACTGCAACAATTACCAATTGGTAAGTCACATTACCTCATGCCTACCTTCTTAATAAGACACTGCCATTATATCAACTAAGGTTACATATATATATATGGGATACATTACTCACCGTAATCGTATTTCTGATGCTTGTATCTGCTTAGATTCACATGCTGTGCATAGGCCGACATCTAGTGGAAGCTGCGGAGTATTACAGTTTGTTTTTCGAAAGTCGAAAATGGGCGTCGACACAGGCGTGCCAGTAATACTATCCCTAGTGTGACGTCCACTGTACCCAAGATCCCTCACGCGTGTAGGATCCTCAGATTGTATTTTTTCTGACATGAGGAAGCATGAGGAGTAGCGTGAGTACAGATAATCCAAGCAGATAGACAGAAAGGTAAGACTACAAGCAATCATGCGCCTTCTCTCGGAGGGGAGGAAGGGTGGGTCGCATGTGAATCTAAGCAGATACAAGCATCAGAAATACGATTACGGTGAGTAATGTATCCCTTCTGAGGCTTGTGGAATCTGCTTAGATCACATGCTGTGCATAGATTAGCGAGCAGTACCAGAAGAAGGAGGTGGGATGTGAGAAGGGTCATGAGCAAACAGGTGTCTTAGAACTGCTTGTCCCACTTGTGTATCTGTCTTGGAATGAGTGTCAATGCAGTAATGCTGAGTAAAAGTGTGAATAGAGCTCCAAGTAGCCGCTTTGCAAATGGTGTCGAGGGGAACATTTGCAATGAAAGCCAGAGTGGCACCAATGCCTCTAGTAGAGTGGGCCCTTGGCGTAAAAGGCAGAGACTTTCCAGAAAGAGAGTAACACAGCTGTATACAGTTGATAATCCACTTCGAGATAGCGCCTTTAGAGACGCGATCCCCCTCTCTGCCTGTAGCTACGGAGACAAACAGTTGATCTGTTTTCCTTAGCGGTCTGGTTTTATTTACATAGTATAGGACCGCCCTACGCACATCTAGGGTGTGTAGTTTCACCTCAGCCGAGCTTTGCGGGTTTTGGAAGAAAGCCGGAAGCTCGATGGACTGGTTTACATGGAACTTGGATATGAATTTAGGTGAGAACCTAGGGTGTGTGCGTAAAACCAGTTTGTCCTTGTGGATAGTAAAGAAAGGATCCTGCACTGACAGAGCCTGAATTTCACTGACCCTTCTTATGGAGGTAATGGCTACTAAGAAGGCCGTTTTATAAGTCAGGTGTTTGAGACTACTTTTATGCATGGGTTCGAATGGGGGTCCCATGAGCTTAGCTAGCACCACGTTGAGGTCCCATCCTGGCGGTGGGTTCGAAATAGGAGGGTGAAGTCTCTTTACTCCTTCCATGAAGGCTTTAACCACTGGTACTTTCCACCACGAGACCTTGTTATGGGATGTGGTGTAAGCCGAGAGGGCTGCCAGGTGTACTTTCAGCGAGTTAAAAACCAACCCTGCATCCAGCAGGTGGAGCATGTATGTCACAACGTTGGAAGGAGTGCAATCAACCGGGTTGATTTGTTTATTCTGGCACCAGATAACGAATCTTTTCCACTTATCAAAGTAACAGTGCCTTGTATTTGGTTTCCTGGACTCCTTTAGAATGTCCATACACCTCTGTGGTAATTTGAGATGTCCAAACTCTATGACTTCAGGAGCCATGCTGCTAGGTTCATAGAGTTGGGTTCCTGATGCACTGTTTGACCCTGTTGCTGGGACAGTAGGTTGTACCAGGCTGGGAGTCTGATGGGTTCGCACACAGCCATCCTGCGTAGGTGTGGAAACCATGGTTGTCTCGCCCACATGGGAGCAACTAGGATGAGCGTCATCGATTCCTTGTTCATCTTGTATACCACCTTCCTGATGAGAGGAGTTGGTGGAAAAGCGTACGCAAACATCCCTGACCAGTTCATCCACAGGGCATTCCCTTGGGAGTCCGGCTGGGGGAACCTGGATGCAAATCCTGGGCATTGTTTGTTTTCGCTTGTGGCGAATAGGTCTATAGTGGGGAAACCCCACTGAGAGAAGAGATCTTCTACTACGTCTCTGTGAAGGACCCATTCGTGTTCTTCTGGGAGGGAGTCTCTGCTTAGAGCATCCGCTAGGGAATTGAGCTCCCCTGGAACATGTTGCGATGACAGGAAGATGTTCCGTCTGAGTGCCCATATCCATATTTTCTGGGCAAGCTTGGACAGATTTGGCGAACGAGTCCCCCCTTGCTTGTTCAGATAGAACATGGCTGTCGTGCTGTCCGTCCTGATCTGCACCGACAAGTTCAGTAGATGGGGCTCGAACGCCCTTAGCGCTCGGAATACTGCCAGAAGCTCTAGCATATTGATGTGGTTCTTGGCTACTGAGTGAGACCAGAGACCCTGAGCTGTGTGGTGGAGATGGTGAGCTCCCCACCCAGTCAGGCATGCATCTGTAGTCACCACGGTTTGTACTTCGGGATCGTAAAAGGGTTTCCCCTTTGCGAGATTCTCTCTTGTCCACCAGTGTAGGCTCTGTACGAGTGTTGGCGAAACGACCACTAGATCGTCCCAATGACCACTTGCCTGAGACCACTGTTTCGCCAACCCTTCCTGCATGGGACGCATGCGCAGACGCGCGTGGGGGACCAGGTAAATGCATGACGCCATCATGCCCAGTAACCGCATAGCTTTGCGTACTGTTATCTGTTGACCTGACTGATAATGCGGAATTTGCAGAAGTATATTCCGAATTCTCTCTTCCGAAGGGAAGGTCAAACCTTTCTGAGTATCTAGGATAGCTCCTAGAAACTGTTTTGAGGTGCTTGGCACCAGACTTGACTTTTTCTCGTTGATAGAGAAGCCTAATTCGTGGAGGAGGTCGATAGTCCTCTGAATGTTTGACCTGCAAATGCCTGGGGTTTCCCCCGTTATGAGCCAGTCGTCCAGATAAGGGTACACCGGGATTGCTTCCCTGCGTAGGTGTGCAGCCGCCACCGCCAGTACCTTGGTGAATACCCTTGGTGCAGAAGCTATCCCGAAGGGCAGTACCTTGAATTGGTAGTGGCGACTGTCTACCTTGAAGCGCAAGTACTTTCTGTGCGCTGGGAGCATGGAAATATGAAAATAAGCATCTTTCATATCCAAGGTTGCCATGTAATCCCCCTTTTTTAGGAGGGGGATTACCTCTTGTAGCGTGGTCATACGGAATTTTTGGGGCTTGACATACTTGTTGGCAGGCCGTAAGTCCAATACTGGGCGCATTGTTAAATCTTTCTTTGGCACAAGGAAGTAAGTTGAATAGATACCCTTGTTTACCTGGTGTCCTGGGACGAGTTCTATCGCGTCCTTTTCTAGCAGAATGGCGATCTCCTCGAGAAGGATCCTTTGATGCTCTAGGGAGTGCACTCTTTGTCGTGGAGGATGGTTCCGGGGACGCTGCAGTAGTTCTATACAATATCCTGCGGATACTGTTGACAGCACCCATCTGTCTGAGGTGATCCCTTCCCAAGCCTGGGTGAAGGTGGAAATGCGTCCCCCTACTGGGGTTGCGTGGCAAGGGACCCTGAACTGAGCGTCACTGTTTTGGTGGAGGCGTGCCACCTCCCTTGTTGGGGCTGCCTCTGCCTCTTCCACGACCTCTCTTGTTACCCCTGCCGTAACTCTGGGTAGACTGCTGGTTGTTATTCCATTGTGTACCCTGTCCCTGGGCATAGTTGCCTCTTTGTGAATTTTGGCCGCGTGGGCGACGAAAATTACTGTTCCCCCTCTGGTTAGGGGGTTTGTTGGTAAGTTGGCCAAGGGATTTGAGAGTCTCATATTCATCTTTGGCATTTTTAAGTGCGTCTTCGACCGCTTTCCCAAACAATAGGTCGGGTTCCACTGGCTTGTCTATTAAAGAAGCCTGGGTTTCTGTCTTGAATCCCGACTGCCGTAACCACGCATGTCTTTTGATAACAGTACCTTCTGCTATCAATCTCCCTGCGTTGTCAGCGGCGTCGAAAGTTGCTTTTAAAATGCAACCAGACACGGCTCTCCCTTCTGCCGAGATCCGAGCCAGCTGGCCCTTTAACGGTTCTGGAGCAGAGGCAATGAGCGCCGCGACTTCTTCCCATTGATGGCAATTGTAACTAGCCAACAGGGTGGTGGAATTCGCAATCCTTGCTTGGTAGGCGGACGTTGAGGCTACCTTCCTGCCAAACCCGTAAAGTTTTTTGCTCTCCTTGTCGGGAGGAGCTTCTGATGAAGATAAGGGCGTGCCGGCCCTTTTTCTAGTGTTGGTAACCACTAGGGAATCTGGTTTAAGATGTCCCCTTATATACAGAGGGTCAGACTGGGCTGCCCGAAAAATCTTTTCAATTCTGGGGTTGACAGCTCTGGTGAGGTTCGGATTCACCAGGGAAGGATCTATTCTTCGTTGGATGGATTTGAGGATAGGGATGGTCTGAGCGACTGGTCTTCTCTCTCCTACAAACTCCTCCGTGAAGTCCCTTTCCTCCTGTACACCGTGGGTGTCGATGTGGAAGTGTTCCGCTGCTCGAGCGAGAACCTCGTTAAGGAGGGGCTGGTTATCAACTGGAGAGTCAGTAACTGGGGCTTCGCTTTGTATTGGGGAATTTACTCTGTATATTTCCTGCTCATCTTCTCCCTCCTCCAGGTCCTCATCCTCCGCATAGTAATCTGTCCCGGTTTGTTCTTCCATAATGTCAAACTCCTGGTCCTCTTCAGGGAAAACTTGTCCCTGGTAACTGGGGAGTGGAGTAGAATATGGAGTGGAGTAAGGCTGAACCTCGAAGGGTTCAGGTCTTTCGAACCGGGGCTTTTTACTTAGCGGGATGGGATCGGAGGAGCCTGAGGGTGTGGCCCCTTGAGGGTTATATGAAAGAAAGTGTTCTGGGTTCTTATCATAAAAATCAGCTAAGGAAGACATCCTAGACATAACCCTGTCTATGTCTTCACTGGACCATTCCCTGGAACAGGGTATTACTTTAGCAGGTGATTTATGGGACTTTTCAAGGGTAGACTTGTGTTTGCTTGTCTGCCTAGGGTGGGAGGATGGCTTTACAGGGGTGGAAGGCTGTGCTTTCCGCTGTTTCCCCCCCTCCCCGTGCGTGGAAAAATGTTTTCCCTGTCCCTTGGGGGCCCCAGAGACTTTCGACGCCTGGCGCCGAGGGTCTGGAGAGGTATCTGTGTGCTTCGGGCGTGGGGCCTCACTGGTGCTAACCGCGGTCTCGGTATCTTGGAGCGCGGCCTGGGGGTGGAAGTCGTCTTCGTCTCCCGACGATCGAACTTCCGTTAATGTGTGTAGCGAGGCACTCTTGGCAAGAGTGGATGATTGCCTTGCGTCGTGAGGCGATCTCGATCGAGAGCGCCCAGAGGACACCGAGTCGGACCGTTCTTTTTGTGCCTCTTTCCGGGAAGTCGACGTCGTCGAGGACCGGTTGGTCTTAGTGTGTTTAGTGTGTGTTAGGTGTGTAGCGCTTGCGTCGCCGGGGGTCTTCCCCATAGCCGCCCTGCCGGACGACCTTCCGAGGTCGGGGACCTGCGCTCGTCGGCTGTCTTTCGACGCCGTAATGCCCTCGCCGTCCGAAAGTACGGCGTTGCTGCCATCGCTGAAGGCGCCCTCCGCTGCCATGGCCTCCTGCCTGGCGTGGTGGGCCCAACGCTTTGTCGAACGGTCCTTAAGTGTCTTAGGTTTAAACCTACTACACGCTCTGCAGTTCGCTTCGGGGTGATCCCTCGGCAAGCAGAGATTGCACGTGGCGTGCCTGTCGACCCAAGGGTATTTGCGATTGCACTTGGGGCAGAATTGAAAAGGGGTACCCTCCATACGCACCTTAAGGCAGCGGGCTGCTAAGTGTAGGAATATATAAATGTAACTATATATCAAGAGTGAAGAGTATGTACCACCCCCCACTCTCCCTACTTGTAAGGGCCGAGGCCAGCGGCCTACTAGGCCCGGGCCGAGGCCAGCGGCCTTCCGAGGCCCAGATCCGTCGTGCAGCAGTCGACGGTCGATGACTTCTCCAGCCGTCGTCGAGGTTGAGGGTCGACGTTGGGGTGGGGAAGGGAATGAATAAGAATTATAATTATAATAACAGCAAAAGTATGGCTAAGGCCAGGGAACTCCGCAAGATGCTTCCGACCAGTATGGCGGAAAAAAACAATCTGAGGATCCTACACGCGTGAGGGATCTTGGGTACAGTGGACGTCACACTAGGGATAGTATTACTGGCACGCCTGTGTCGACGCCCATTTTCGACTTTCGAAAAACAAACTGTAATACTCCGCAGCTTCCACTAGATGTCGGCCTATGCACAGCATGTGATCTAAGCAGATTCCACAAGCCTCAGAAATATATATATGAATCTGGGTTGGCTCTAGGTCTGGAAACAGCCTGTGCTAGGCTCCTCTGTTGTCCGAGACTGATGAGTTGTTCTGGCGTTGCACGATCACAGGGGCTGTTGGGGTTTAGCCAGTACCCCAATTTGTTGAGTAGATAAGGAAGTTTTGTCCCCTGGCTATCTTGCTTCAGTGGTTGAAATAATCGTTATAACACTGTAGTTAATGCGATACAAGATTCGCTTTATTAGTGATAGTGTTAGATTGTTTTCCATACAACATTGGTAAGCGTCATATACACTTAAAGGCAATTGTGCGCCTTGTTTGTCAGCCGACACGTGTTTCGACCTGTGGGTCTTTATCAAGGCTATTGTCAAAGGTCCTGAGCCCCCTGTGGGGTCCTGGTCCTGTTGTGGGTGCTGTCTTGTTGACAGTCGTGGCTCCTGTTGGGCCCTTGTCTGCGTCTCTAATCTGAGGTCCATCCGGTTCCTGACAGCACCCATATATATTTTTTTAGAAAGTGACAGATGTCCAGCAGCATCACTGCAGAAAAATAGGATGGTTATCCTACAACCTCGTAACATCATGAACTTCGTCTCCATAAAAGCTATCACAAGGTTAGCACTGTTCTCTTATTTCTATGATCTTCTTTGAACCTTGGTGGTTTTTAAATATTCCACCTACTTGTTTATTGCGTAAACAATACACATTAATGTAACCATTTCATTGTCCATAAATAAATCTTGCCCATCAAATACTTCTACATTAAAAGATGTTGTCCAGGTGTTATATATACTTCAGTCTGCACATAACATAGTGATAACCACATTTTTGGTATGAATATAAACTTTTCCTCAGACATGATCAGTATTCAATAATAAGAAATGTGTTTGTACAAACAGAAATGGTGTGATTCTGCATATATTTTAAAAAAATAGGACATGTATTTATTGACAAAAAATGTGTGTATGTTACTTAATCAGGATTATCGGTTTTAATTATTTATCTAGAAGAAAAAATGATTATGTCCCTGATGGAGTAGTAACTCGAAATGCTTTGGGCCAACAATACAATACATTTCTACTTCTTGTTATAATAAGTAAATTGTTATTTGAATTTTTTGTATAATCAAATCTATGCCTAATTGCCATTTGAAATTGAGAAAATTCTCCCTAATAGTGGTATAATGCAATGGTAACCAGCTTGTTCATAGGTGAATTACTTTGCATAGCAAATACCACATACAAATTATTGATCTGAATTATTCAGATATTGAACAGTGGGCAGGGGACTGGAGTGCCTTATTAGGGAACACTTTTCTGTTTGCTATATAATTTCCAACCTAAATGCCAAGGTTGTGACCGTCTTTCCCGCACCTTGAACTTTCTAGAACTATTACCACACAATATCGTACCACTTCATATAAATATTTCTAAAACATAAACAGGTGTGCTTAGTGTTCCTACATCTGCTCCATGATAATATTCAGAACATAAAATTGCTGCTAGAACTGAAAACCAGGTTTTACAGTGGAGGAAAAGGCAAAAGCAGTGCAAAAAAACCAGCATACCGCTTGCCCTTTTTCATCCCCCATATGGTACTCCCAAACCCCAAATAACCAGAGCACCCATCTAATCTGACCTCGGTAGCCTCCAGATGACCTTAGAGCTTTAGCAAAGCATTGTAGAACTCATGGGAAACAACGCTGTTTCAAAGCCAGCCCATCGAATAGGAAGCAAAGGTTTAACCTCTGAATTGTATGGTCCCGGATATGGAACAAAGGACTGTTGTGACTGCGGACTAGTGGCTACTCTTAATAAATGTAATCTAGGTCCCGATATGATTATAGCCAACTATAGCCATCCTAAAGACTGCATTATGGTAAATGGGAGATAAAGTGAGAGCACAGAAATAACAAGGGGTTACAAACAGTGATTTCCTTAATTTCTGCCGTGGTTTCCGCCAACGGTGAAGCCTCTAACAGAAAACATAAGAAAAGAAACCATATGCATCACAGTACACAAGCCTCAGCATAAAATAAGGTAATTTGCTGATTTTGTCATACTAGTCATTGCAAACCCAAAATAACATTTGAAAGAAGACAGAAAGAAACGCAAGGTGCTGAAATGTGCACTCACTGCTAGCCATTGAGTAGTGCAAATAGGTTGAGAAACCAGGTGTCTCACCCACTAGTCCCCAGTGATCTGTTATCCAGATGGCCAGGACACGGCCATCGCTTTTGGATCCAGTTCCTGGAGGTGGACCAGTGCAGGAGGATCACACCGGGTAGGGGGTCTTCGGGGAGTGAGACACCAGATGGAGAAACGTGGCATCTCCTTCCCTATAACACCTTTACCCCATCCTACTGAGTAGGATATTTAGGAACTCTACCCCGACACCCCTCTTTACAGTATGAACACTCACACAGACTGCCCGCTAGGAGGAAAAACAGACTAACACCCGAGCTGTATACCTGAGGCATCCCAATACAATGGACAGGCAATGTCAGGCAATTACTGACCATCACACACACCTGACTTCCATTAAGCTTCCCCACATGGATAAAAGGCAGAGCACAAGAGAACACTGAGCGAGGCAAGGCACACCAGGAAAAAGTAGTTTCGAGATGGCAGTTTAACGAGAGAAGGAAGACAGCAAAAAGAGAAGGCGTTCGCAAGGAGGGAACTTCCCTTGACCTTTTCGACAAGGAACCGTTACTTTCCTGAAACCTCAAAGAACAGAAAGCGCAAGATCAGGAAACCAGGCTGAACCTGCATTGTGGATCAGAGGTACCCGGTGCCCACCCGCTTCAATAATCAAGGCAGGGAGAAACGCCAGCCGCCGTGGTACTGTCAGCGTCAGTGAAATAAACACAGCTGGTGAGTTCAAGAGACTGATACAAGACCGGACTCTGTTAAAGCCAAGGTTGCAAGCAGCAACACTGTATGGCGAGCGTTGGAACGAACATGTTAATGGTAATGTTTATTTATAAAGCGCCTACACACAGACATGTGCTTCAAAGCACTCAGGGAGGGTGGGAACATGGGGAAAAACAGTCGCTCGGAGCCCCTGAAATTCTGAGACGATAGTCTACACAGACAAAGTAAGTGAATACGATCCATTTAACAGTTGAGATACAGCAAATAGGCCTGACAGCGATTCTGTGTTTTATTTCCAAGTGCACATTAAGGGGTGAAGACAAGGGAAAACAGACTATCTTCAGGCAAGGTTAGTTCAGATTGTGCAAGTGCACAGATGGTCATGGTAGGGGGTCCAAGTGCACTCAGTTGGTGGATACTGGGGTAAGTGCAGAGAGTGAAGCTCTCTTGGATTAATTATCAAGTACAGTTATGGGCGGGGTGCAGGACCCAGAGGCAAGTGCAGAGAGGACTGGTGAGAGTGCCAAGGACCTGAGAGACTCTGAGGAACACTAGGCGGCCAGTCAGCACGTTGCATGGAAGAGGAAGGAGAGCTGCAAAGAGCAGAGCGCTAGGTTAGCGGGGGTGAGAAGGAGGAGGAGAAGAAGAGGAAGGTCTTGAGGAGTTTAGAGAACTTAAGAAGATCAGGCTCAAGACGGAGGGTGGCAGGGAAGCTATTCCAGAGGAAGGCGCCTGCTGTGGATAAGGATCTCCCTCCAAATCTCTGCTTGGAGAACCGGCTCACTCACAGAAGCTTGGAGGTAGATGAGCAGAGAGCTCGAGAGGGACAGTATTTAGGTAGGCAGCGTTGCAGGCAAGTAGGTCCCAGAAACCCTTGTGGACAACGCAGAGGGTCCTGAACTTGATCCTTGCAGCCACGTGGAGTCAGTGAAGGGATTTCCGCGCTGGAGAGATGCAGTGCCTGGGCTTGAGGCCAAGGATTACTCTTGCAGTTCTGTTCTGGATGAGTTGCAGAGGAAGTAGGGCAGAAGCAGGGAGGAAAAGGCTGTTACAGTAGTCCAGCCTAGAGAGAACCAGGGCTCTGGAGACAGTGAGACGCTGGGGGAATGTGAGAAAAGATAAAGTGCCTCTCAGGAGATGTAGCTGATAGACAGACTTTTTTGAGATGTCAGAAATGTGAGCGGAGAAGGAGAGAGTGGAGTCGAAGATGACCAAGGTTTTTGGCCTTGCAGGTGGGGGTGGGGGTGGGCGCAGGGCCAGGGGAGGCCGGCCAGAGTGAAAGTGGGAAAGCAGGAGTAGGGGTCCCAATGCGAACAATCTCAGTTTTAATGGCGTTGAGGCAGAGGTTGTTTGCAGCACACCATGCCGGACTAGCAGACAGTCTGGTATGAGCAAGGAGGAGGAGGAGGCGGCGGCTGCTGAGGGGAGCCTGAAAGACAGTTGCACGTCATCCGCATAACACTGGAAATTAGAGGTGAAAGTGGCAATCACACGTGCCAACGTAGCCAAATGGACATTGAAGAACCAGGGGGATATGTTAGATCCGCGGGGAACGCGGCAGGTTGAGAGAGCGATAGTCTAGAGAAAGGCTCCAAGTTCCACCTGCGGTCGGGGAGAAAGGAGGTTAACCACGCTCGAGTCTGACCTGTGATTCCCAGGGTGTCACAGAGACGTGTGATCAGGATGTTGTGGTTAACTGTGTCAAAGGCGGAGAAGAGATCAAGGAGAATGATGATTTGAGAGCAGGTCCTCACAGGTGTTAAGAGCAGTTTCTGTGCCTCTGGATGCTCTAAAGCCAGACAGATGGTCATGGAAGCAACCAATTGATTCATCAGGTTCAGCTGAGAGATAGCCAACTTCTCCAGGAGTTTGCCCAGGAAAGGGGTGATAGAGATCCGGCAGTAGGTTGCTGAAATGGAGGGGTTGTCAGACGGTGTCTTGAGCAGAGGGTGCACAAGGGCGTGCTTAAGAGCAGTTGGGAAAACTCCAGTGAAAAAGGAGATTGCAGAAGTCAGCCAAGGCTGGTGCGAGGAAGTCAACGTTGTCCTTAATGGTTTTGGAGGGGCAACGGTCTACTTGCTTGGATGAGGCCTTCATAGACCGGACTTGTCTGATGACCTCATCAGGTGTGATGGGTGAGGGAGAGGGGAAGTGGAGATGGGGCCAAGTGAGGCTCGAGTGTTGGTGTGTGCTGTGATGTGGAGGAAAGGGAGGAAAGGAGGTCTTGGGTTGTTGTGGTGAAGTGTGCTGCCAAGGCCGAGCAGAGGTCCTGGGTTGGTGTGACAGAAGAGGCTGCTGCAGGATTGGCCAGTTCCTTGCAGACTTTGAAAAGTTTGGCCATGTTGCTTGATGCCGCGAAGATGCAGGCTTGAATAAAGACTTTTCTTGGAGCAGATGCAGAGTCAATATTGCCTTTGAAGGAGGCGGCAGACCAGTTTGTCAGATGGTCCACCCGACGAATTCCAGTTACGCGCAGCAGCACTACACTTGCGTTTAAGGGTAGCCAGATCTGAGTGGTACCAAGAGTTGCACTTTTTGGGAGGCTTCAGTCAGACCTTCATGACAGGGGCAAGCGCATCTAAAGTGTTGGAGACAGAGATTGAGGTTAGCGAGGGCGGTGTCAGGGTGGGAGTAAGCCGCAGGAAGGGGAGGAGAGTAGGTGGAGGCAAAAGTGGCCACTGTCACTTTTTTCATGGCCCTGGTGACTTTGAAACCGAGTGGCCGTGCTGGGTGTGTTGCTACGAGAGGAGAGCTTCAGGTGTGTTGATAGAACAGAGTGGTCAGTCCAAGAGAGAGGTGGTAAGAGGGATAGAAAGCGAGAGGTCAGTGGAGATGAGCGCATCCAACGTGTGGCCCGCAGTGCGAGTGGTGCCAATGGGTAGGATTGAAAGGGAGAGAGAGTCGCATAGGTTGCAGAAATCTCCTGAGGAGTCAGGAGAGTCCAGATGATGTTGAGATCACCCAGTAGGAGGAGTTGAGAGGCGGAGGAAAGTAAAGAAGAGGCCAGATCAGCCTATTCCGAAAGGAAGAAAGCGGACTGTCCTGGAGGCCGATAGATGGTGACCATAACATTTAGGAGCGAGTGAGAGCCTGCAGACTAGGCACTCAAAAGAGGAGTAGGCCCGAGTAGGGATAATGGACAGGTATCCATTCTGGGAAGATCAGCGCTACTCCCCTGCCTGTCTTCTTTGGCCAGGGTGCAGAAAGGATTTTGTAGCCTTCAGGGAGGAAAATGTCATCTTGTGACAGAGCTATCCTTGAACCAAGTCTCAGTGATGGCGAGCACATCAAGATCCATGAGTTATAGAAGGTTGCAGATATCAGACGAGTGTTTTACAGCGGAGCGAGCGTTAAGGGTGGCAAGGTGGAGCAGCTTGCCATCCTTAAAGGTCTTCCGCGAGTGTGCACAGGGGACAGTGGTCCTCCCCCAATCCTCCACCTTCCCACCCACCCGCTTCCTCCCAAGCGTGGCAAGAGGGCCAGAGGGATAGTAGAGGATGGCGGAGGAGCAAAGGCCGACAAGGGAGGCAGAACAGTAAGGCATGGCACAGGCGCCTGTGCAGAGGAGGAGGAAGGCATAGTGGGCAAGGGAGCTTGAGCCGAGGAGGAGGAAGGCACAGTGGGCAAGGGAGCTTGTTCAGAGGAGGAGAACGGCACAGTGGGCAAGGGAGCCTGGTCGGAGGGGGGAGGTATGGTTAAAGAGGTGAGGGAGGAGCCCATCAAAGAGAAGAAGGTTGGGTTGAGGACCTTGAACCATGGTGGTTCCAATGAAATAGCATGAAGGATGACTGGAAATGGTGAAGAGGTCCAGGAGAACCTCCCAGCAAGTGCAACCATTAATGGGAGAAAAGGCGATAGGAGAGAGAAAGCCGACCATGTAGTGAGTGCATTGGTAAGGTGTGTTAATCAAGAAAAGGAGTTCAGTGAGAGTCTCTCTGGCAGAAGCCGTGACATAAGTGTCTGCAATAGGAAGGCCGGGTCGGAGCCCAGTAAGTCCTTAAGTTTCTTCCGGACAGTTTTAGTGATAGGAGAAGGATAAGAGATAGCGAAGCAGTTAGAGAAGATAGGAGAGATAGAAAGAGGCAAAGGCAGCTGCAGTGGTGAGGAGGGCAGTTACCAGTCTGAAGTACTGAGGCACAAGGAGGAGGAGGATGGGACAGCACAATGGCAGAGACAGAGGGTAGTGCACACAGATAGTACAATTTTAGCAGAGCAGAATGAAAACACTGCAGCCACTGGGCACAGCTACGATAGCTTAGCAGAACAGGTGAAAAACACGATGCAGACACTAGGTACATGAAATGCAGATGGGCGAAAAAACACATCCAAGTACGATTTTTAAAACTGGGGGCACAGCACAGTGCAATGCAGGCAGCGGTGTGGTGACGAAGATCAATAGTTACTAAGGACTTCGGAGGTGAAACACCAAGAACGCACCGAGTATGTGGAATGGCTGAGGAGACGCCAGGTAGAGCAACAGATTAACAGGTGAATCGAGTATGCTGGTGAAAGTCAGGCCACCACTCGCTTGAGAGGTGTGTAGTAATGTAGTTCGAGGTGGTCAGCAATAGGATCTGATGAGGGGCTGGGACCCTCCGGGGCCCATACATTTCCGGACAAGGCCAGACAGGGAGCCTTGATCAGAGCCTTCGTCAGAGGTCGGCTTACGCATGCGTTAGCCTGACTGGCTACTTGAAGAAGGAGGTCGGCCAATCGGAGCATCAGCAAGGCTAGCAGTCAGGAGGCTTCATGGCAAAAGCAGTTGTCGGCCATGTTGGAGCAGTGTGGCCTCAAGACAAAGGAAAAGGCTCCCCAGGCCAGGAAATAATACTCCAACATTTTGCTCTTTGCCTGCCTTTACTGACCCTTTACTCTGTTTCCTTATGTATTTTAGCCATCCAGAGGTGGGTGCTTGCTCATTCGCCACATCTTTAACTCTCCAAAACAGAAATTCTGTTTCCCTGCCTCTTCCCCATCTTCAATGTATTCCCTCATCTCCCTCTTTCTTTGTCTGCCTATGCAATTATTTTTTATATACAAATCCCACCATTCCTTCCTTCGCAAGCTACTAACCTTCTCACCCCTACTCGTTCTTATTCACAACTGGACTACTGTTCTGCTTTTTAAGCTGGCATGTACTCTTGTGCCTCCATTGTACTTTTTAACTTCCATTTGTCTTATTTCTTCTACCGCCATGCTCATTCGTATCTCCCCCACTGGTTGTTCTCCATTGGCTTCCGTTCAAGCGCTCGATTTTTTTACTTTATTTGTGCTGTATATAAATGTATCCATGGTGTTGCCCTCCTTTAGCACTCCTCTTTGATCTTTCTCTTTTCTCCTTCACACTCTTCGTTTTAGCAACCCATTCCCTCCTTGTTGCTTCTCTTGCTTCCTTTGCTCAATCCCTTGTTTTTCTACTGGATCTTAAACACTGGAAACTTCTTACCTCTACATGCATGTGCTGCCATTTCTGACTGACTGTCATTGCTTACTTAAAAAGAAGAGGTAAAATAAGGTGTTCCGATTCATTTGACCTTGCAACCTCACATGATTGTACCCCTTTTAGTGTGAACAGCGCTTTGGAGAAACTATATAAATTCAATAAAACTGAAATGATGCAATAAGATAAAACCGGCAACAATAAATACTCCATCAAAGAGGCATTCAGAGAGAGGAAAAAGAAACAGCCATACCTTAGATCAGGCTTGTTTAAATCCGGGCCTAGAGCACCGGAATCCTGATAGGTTCTCACTATGTCCCTCACTAATACCCATGACAAAAAAGTTGCACACATTTAAAATAATTGTATGCAAATTTATCCCGTGAATATCAATGTTAAAAACATGTTTCATAAAGGACGCAAGTAAAGTTGAACTGATGAGTGATTGAACTTTTGAAACAAGATACAATACCTTTGATAGATTGGTCTGGCACTGCATGGGTGCTCAGTCAAAAGTCTAAGGTATCCAGCTGAGAACTGGCAAAGTGAAAGTGAGAAAGATCATATCAAGAAAAGAGCAAGTAGTTGTTGATAAAGTAGATGAAGTTGGTCTGAGCCCGGCGCAGGGAGTTCAATTGAAAGCTTTGTGTTAAAGTGGGTCTGAGCCTGGCGGGGGCGGACCTGATGCGAATCGAAAATAACCCAAGAAGTTGTACATGTAAAATCCTGAGAAGAAAGGAACTTTAATGTATGTCATGTTGCATCAGGCCCTCTGAAATAAGACACTGAATGGCAGAGACACTTTGGCACAGAAGACCCTGATGTTGAGGTTTTGAACTACATTCTCGTGCTAGAGAAGCCAGAGTGTGCTAAGCTTGAGTGTGCCGTCTTGTACCATGCTGCAAACGTATGGAAGGGAAGCCAACGGCTTGAATAACCTGACATAACATTCCTTGAACCCTTTTCTTTTTGTGTCACATTGTTTCCCACATAATTTCTATTTAGAAGGATTGGCAATGGGGTTATTAGTATAGTCCCATTTATTTTGACAGACTCGACTAGGGCTGCGTTATTTGATGGTCGGAGCTTGCTCTCATCTTTAGATTTAGGATTAGATAGGCGTTTTCAAACCCAATTGAAGTTCAATAAACACCCTTGAATTTACGGTTTGATACAATGCCTTCCTTACAACAGACCCTAGACTAAAAATACATGGCGAGCTGTGTGATTGTGGAGAACTGAGGGGGGCGAGAAGCTTGCAACTTGAAACATTTACCCCTGATTTTAGTACAGTGCTTAGCTTCAAAATAAAGCAGAGAACATCAGATGCTCAATTTTACTCTTTAAGACATAGAACTAAGTTACTGAATGCTGCTACTCACTTCAAATGGGTTCAGACTGACATTAAATATCTGGGTACTAATCTCACCGCAAATATTTCAAGGTTGTGTAAAGTTAACCAAGCAACATTATGAAAATGGCGAACATTTGGGACATGTTTTTCCCTTTGTTGGGTAGGATGGATCTCTTAAGATGTATATACCACACAGACATTTTAAAATCTATTTCAGTCTGTCCCACTATAGAAAACTTATAAAATTGACAGGAAGTCATTTTACAATATGTAGAGTCTGGGAAAATCACAAACGTTTAAATTAAAAAATAAAAACCCTGTGCTCACCATGAACTGGCAAGGAGGGCAGGTGGGTGGAGGGATGGACAATGTATAAATACTACGTGGCTGGCCTCTCACATTCATTCAACAGCAGAATGGATACAGACTCATTCTGAAAAAACATGCTCCTCAAGCAGGAGAGCACTCCAGGCCTCTATATGAACCTTATAACTTGAGCTACTTTAGAAGCATGGAATTTAGTATCTGCTAACAAATAAGCCAAAACTGCCCACCGCTTTTACGGCAATTAGAAAATGAATGATATTATATGGACCTGAGGATGCGGGGGAGAGGTGGATGGATTTATGTTTCTGAAGGAACAGTTAAACTATTTAAAAGTTGGAAAGATGACTTCAGTTTAGGCGAATGAGACACAGAAATACTGGCAACTTTCACTTGGGTTCTCCAGCCACTAACGAAACGGGGGTCTATTGAGGCCCACTAACCTTTGGAAAAAAGCATTGCAAGAAGCAAAATCCTTTACAGAATTGATATCTAAACTGTGCAAGGCTTTACATATAAAATAAAAATGTAATTTCTGGACTAAGTAGGAAAAAGCAGAAAGTGCTAATGCAAACCTTGGATGATGGGGCTTTGGGAAATCTATTTAAAAGGTCAAGAGACTTCTATCGGCACCACAGTTCTCGAAGCCCAATTCAAAATATGATATAGTTAGTATCTCAACATAGTTTCCCTCCTTTACTTCCATTGTACACAAGCACCTCAATGTTGAAACATGTGTGGCAGTGTGGGCTCTTGCATTTCTTTTGGTACAGCCAAAGGCTTCTGATTAGAAGTCTGATCGAAGAGCCAAGAAAGTGTAGGACTGAAGATCCAAGAAATTGTAGCTCTAGAGATCCCGGATGACACCTTGTATACTATTGGAGGATGCTGATGAATTAACATACCCTATAGGGGTGGGGGTGTTGACACAAGGGGTACTTGTTCATGGCAATTGCCACTTCTTTCAGAATTCAGAGGCAACTACATCAGTGTTATGGTATTCTATGGTTTTATATATTATCGAAATGGAGATCACAATTCTAAGATGCAGAGAATCGGTACAGGAAAAGATGGTCCCCTTTCATTGAATTTTTCACAAACCGCTTGTCCGACAAGACGAATTTGTTTGACATGGGTAAATAGATACCCTAACACAGGAGGCATATCAACAGTTTCATTTTGGAAACGAGTATTGCTATCAGAAGTAATGTTGGGTGGGGGTTAAAGGCAGTGTTTGGAAGAATGGGGCAGGGATTACAAAGGAGAGTAAGAACTTTCACTAATTGAGGGAATTAGTCCATTCTCCCCAAGGAAGAGTACCCCCACCCATGAGGCTAGGGAGGTAAGCCCACATGGGGGGTCGAGGCAAGCAGGACCTCACCAAGAGAGACTCCCCGTTGGGGAAAAATACTCCCCTTTTCTGTGATGGCTAATGTTGGGATGGAAATGAGCCTATCCCATCACCCTAGGTGCTTCCAAGTTAGGCAGACCCCATGAGGCAACAGAACTTACAAGGGGGGGGAATAGCCCCCACCCACAGGGCACATATAAAAGCATATAAGTAGACAAATAGCGCTAGCCATGCCCCTGCTCCGCGACTCCATTTTGTATTAGGCCAAGACAAGACATGCTGATGGCCTGCGATGCGCACGTCCCGAGTTCACTTGGGGATGCCGAGCCCGACATCGGCACACCAAGCCTGCTCCACATGAGCCCTGTTCAGATGGAAGTCCATTTCCCTCCTGTCCTTTCAGTGTTGCAAATATCTAGCATCACGTCCATGAAAACGCCCTGCGAAGAACATGAGTAGTTTATGAATGCCCTGATGTTCACTGTGAAGATGAGCCCAGCTGACCCACGTGGAGCCAGATCGACGAGGAAGAACTCGCCAATTAGTGCCTGGAATCCCCTATGGAGCAGGCCCATGTATATGTTTGCACCAACCAGCCATGTGTATTTCTACTGTATATAATGGTGTCTGATGACTTTTTGGCCTTCTTAACGTGCTGCCTGTGCAATTTTTGTCAAAGCGCTCTCGGGAAGCAGAGTTCTTTGCTGACACTTGTATTTTGTACGTGTAAAACCTTGTTACCCTAGCAACCTATCTCTTGGCTTTATTCCCTAGTGGGTTGCATTTACTCTGGAGTGTGTGCACAACGGTATATGCCTTCACTTATATGGCTTACAATATACCGAACTTATCAAACTCGTGAAGATAGCGCAAAGTTTTATTATGAACAACAAGAAGTGGAAGATATCCCTTAAGTCTCCAATGGACTGCAGCGAGGAGGCTCTGAAAAGAGATGCAAGACTAACAAGTGAAAGAGGAGGCCGAGAGAGCCAAGACACATGAGCCGCAAGCAAAGCTCCCTGTGTGTAATGGAGCAGAAGATAGGGCTCTGGGAGAAGGCGGCGACATGCGACAGCAGCTCCACAACGGAACCAGAAACAGTGAGCAGTGGGCGTGCGAGAGTGGAAGAAAGCCAAGCAAGGCAGAGGACAAAGAGCCGTGGTGGCGAGACCACGGAATCAGAGTGGTGGGCAGTCGGTATGTACAACAGTGCTGAGACCATCCAGGGGAGTATGCATCTCCCAGTCAGAGTCACGTGACTTCCCACAGATGAGACCAGCACATCAAGGAAGGAGATGTGGTAGAGAGCAAGCTGCAGAGCAGCGACGAGATGGAAAGAATCCAAGAGCCTGCAGGTATCGCCAACATTGCCCCAGAATTCAGACAGAAAAATTGGATCACTGGCAAACCAAGCAGGACTCATAGGTTAAACGAAGCCCGTCCCATTACTAACAGGAAAACTATTGGAACTAATCTAGTGAAACAGAACTGTTTTAAATAGATCAGAAGAAATACGAAAACCATACAGTTGGAAATAAATATAACTGGAGGGTTATTGTTTTGGGAAAAAGGGAAGGTCCACTCATATCTGCAAGATAAGAAAGACCACAGAAAGACATTTGGGGAGAACCAACCTGTGAAGCCAGGGAGCCCAAACTCATGAAACTGCACCCATAGAATGGGAAAATCATAGTTGGAACTTGAACTACAATAAAAGAGGAGACGAGTGCAACATATTCAGGAACCCTAAAATAGGAAGATAAGGAACCTAAATAGACTTAAGTTCGCAAGGAAGAATAAGGACCAGGCAAGTGCCAGTCCCTTAAAAGAACTGCAAACCCTGGTACAGTGGACGACAAGAGACCATTTGCATATGGTCTACTGAAAGGAGCAAGAAGAGTGAGAAGAAACTTGTGACAAAACACAAGCACCAGGACAAGGGAGTACTTCTCCGGACCATAGTATAATAGTGGTAGTGTCAGATAGCTTATATTGGGACAGAGGACGGATTGGTTTTTTGACATTCATCCCGACGGACTAGCACCTTAGCTAGAGAGATAGGGAGGGAACACCCCATAGTTACAGGGAGAGATGAGCCTTATTTTTCTTGAACTAAACTTCACAGTAAGAACATGCCTTTACTGTATCCGTGTCCTCCTCCTGATCCTCCACAGTACACAAACTTAAGAGAAATCGGATGTAAATATAAATGCTGAAAATGTATTTCCATAATCTTGATAAAAGGTTTTGGTAAAAAATTGTTTCTAAACCTGCTCTAATTCCAAGAAATGCAAACAGCTGTACACCGACACTAAAAGACCCTCCATTCCCCCACAGGGACAACAACAGTCATTTTAACAGCCTGCTTTCCCTTTCCCTCATTCAGCATGCTACATACAAGGCTCTTGGTCCTTTAATAAAATCTACTAAACTATGCGAGTGGGCAAAAAGACTTTGCAAGCCCCTGGATGAGTGTGTAAAATGTAAAAGGTTGGCTGCATGAATAGACGCAAATAAATAGATATGATCAAACGGGTCTGAAACAGTTTGGCCAGCTCACTCCCTCAAGTGCAGATATATAATGCAATTATAATCATAGAGCAAAGCGAGTTCTGGAGGCCAACTACAGTGTATGGTGGTGCTGCAGATCAGTAGATATACAGACTGGATGGAACTATTTATCACTACTTCTCGTAAACATCTAGTTGTCTGTGTGTTCATTATGTAAGAGGAAGGAATAGACTAAGCAGGTCAGGTGGCATAGCAGGCAGAGAATTGGGAAAACTAGGAGGAACATTGTAGTTTGTGCCCATCTAACTTGTGCCCATCTAACTTTCATTGTAGATGATATAAAGCAAAATGGTGATACAATAGAAAGTCAAGGAGGATGGGATCAGCTCATGGGTGGGGCACTAGTTGCACAGATCTATGCAACCAGCAGGATACTGAACTAGGTGCCATCAAAATTATTTGGCAATGGGATCATGTACATTTTCAGAAATGTTCACTCGTCAATATGATGCATCTTCCCCAATAAAATGAAATATAGTTATTATAGACACAGATTTAGATGCTATAACTCAAACCTTACTATTATGCATGGAGGCAAAGCAGTGTTTTACAGTAGCAATGCAGTAATTATGCATTATGTAACAACTTGCATTTTTAGGAATGGAATTCCAGTATAATTATTATTTTTTAAATAAAGTTAACGCATCCTGGTATTTGCAGACAGGATGTAGTAAGCATAACAAAAGTATCACCCTGATTAATTCTGGTTTGTCATTGTTTGAAAAAGAATTTCATTCTTGCATAGCACTCCAACGCAGGCCTTTGGAACTCGAGTGGAGAAGACTATTACTGCTGCACTCTCGCTCCATCCCCTCCCCCCTTTGAATTTACAGTGTACACAGAAAAGATGGTGGAGAGTGTCTTGAAGGCAAGATGAATGCAGTGACAGCTGTGCTCCGATTGACCAGGGCAACTTAAATAGCTAGCTTTGCTACACAAGTACCAATTTAGTTAGCAAGCCTACATAATTGTATAGTAAACTGCTCAGCGACACTGCAAAGTCATTAAAAGAGCACATTTTATTTGTATAGACTGTTCTTAAAACAATGTTTAAGGAAAGCCAAACGTAACCTATAGGTAACTGCTGAATCCAAAAATCTTAAATAAAAATGAATTGGTCAATGACTATTGACTGCCACTGCTTGAACTTCACAGCCCCTTGGGAACCTAGATCTAGTTTAATAACGTTGCAACCCCAAAAGCCTTCCAAAAATGTTGTTCTGCTTCACTAATGCAATCCACAAAGTTGGCTACTAAATCAGGCCTGCATTATGCTTGACAAAGCTCTACGCTCTTCCTTAACACCTTTTCCAGCCTTCACTGCATGCGTATTTGAACATACTACTACAAGTCAACTCTCCACAATCAAAATCAACGATGAGCTCCTTTAAAGCCCCACCATAGCAGGCTCAATAAAACACTTCTGTAAAGGTCTTCAAATGGCCTTTGGTGAGAGTCACATGCTATATGATATGGCATTTGTAACACGCCCATACACAAGTGTTTCGAGGCGCGACAAGGCAAAGGAGGGGGCACAAAGGGAGGATGGACAAACTATCCTACTAGGCCAGGTGTCATTCAGATCGCGCAAGTGCGTGGAAAGGTGGCAGGGGCAGTGCAGTACACGGTACAGGGTAATTAAGTAACGTCCAGCAAGTGGCAAGTGCATGGGTAAGTGCGGTGTCGAGGGCAGGTAGGGGGACTGCAGGGATACAGAAACAGTTCCCAAGTGCGGGTGTTGCCTGGTGGGCAGTGCAGGTGTGGGACGCTGGCAGGAGAGGACATGGCCAGAGATCGGGGGTGTCCAGGTAGCCAGTGCAGTTCCGGTTACAGCCAGGAGGTCAGCAGAGGAGAGAAGGAGAAAAAGCAGAAGCAAAGCAAAAGGTTTTGAGGTGCTTCCGGAATCAGAGCTGGTTCTCCTCAAGTTTAAGGGAGGCTGCTCCAGAGGGAGGCACCAGCCGCAGAAAGATCTACCGCCAACTGGTTGCATGGAGAAGCGACTGACCCTGAGGGAGTTGGAGGCGGAGGAGCGAAGAGCAGGAGAAGGAAGATATTTAGGAAGAGAGTTGAAGGTATTGAGGCCCCAGACCCCAGAAGGCCTCATGGACCATTGCCCTCTTCTGGCACTCTGCTACCATAATCTCATCACCACCGTCCATTACCAGACCTTTCACTTCCCACAGCCATTCCGACCAGCCCCCTCCCCCAAATAAACTCAATGGGAAGCTCAACCTATACTAAATTTTCCATCCATGACCCTGCACCCCCACCCCCAAATCAAATCCATCCATCAAACATACATCCAAGGCATATATTCGTCTTCAAACCTTGATTAGTAGAGTTTTCTAATTAAAACGTTCTTGATTAGCAAACAAACCCATTTTATCAGCAATGTTGTACTAATATTTTTAACGTCACCAGCCATTATTTGTTCCCAACAGATAAAATGAACTTCAATACAGCATTTTGTATGTACCGTTGGGTTAAGACATTCGTGAGATGAGTCAGGCCTTGTTAATTCTTTAAATTGTGGATAGACCTGCAGATTGAGTAACTTGGCGTGCTTCTCAACCTAAGAGAAATTCACTGGACCCATGGCAACGTATGATGAAAAGTGTACATGTGTTTTCTGTAAAATGGTGCAGATCACTATACACCTCGGGATATGCACTACACACATCACTACTTTGAGTCAGGAGGATAGCTAAGCGGCAACCTGCTCGCCTTGGCAGCAAGACGACACGGAGCAACACAGGTTGGATCCCCAGGTCTGCGCTTAGAAACCTCACCCACTTAGTTTGGCACACTACTGCCACCTGGAGGCCAGCAATGCTCAGTGAAACCATTCACATTTACAGCAAAGTAAGCAATAAATGTTTCAACCATCGCCTGCAAATGGTACTCGCCCTTCATAAAATCTACTCAACTATGTGCGAGGAGCCAGGAATGAGAGAGGGAGAACTCACGATTGTGGTTACAAATTTTAATTCAAAATAATAAAAGGTTGGAAAAGACCTTGACGTCCCAACTCTAGGAGGCGTTTCCCTACCCCAACCAAAACCAAGGGTCTGCCCTGTGTCAAGATGTCCAAAGCAAAATGTCCTGTGGCCAAATTCCTATCCTAGTCCTCACATTGAGATGCTATGGGTATGTCTTTGGCCTTGAAAGTGCAGATCAACAAGACAATCAAAGTTCTTTAAAGCCCAAGAGGATAACGCCCTCCTCTTGGTGTTGCAATCCACTCATAGGGAAAGGTCTCCCTTCCCCCAGGTCTGTTCACACAATTCAAAATCCTACGGCCATGAGTCTTCCTTGGGATTCTATAATCAACAAAACAACTTGGATGCAAAATGTCTTATATGCGGGTCCAAGACTCGGAGGACAGCTGGTAAACTACCTTGCCAGGTTGTTCTCAACATTCGATGCAATGCGACTCACAAGCTGGTCTTCGCCTGGTGTACTTTGCTGCCAGGTCTCTCTCATGTGGTTCACGTTACACACTTGCAAATTTGACTTTGCCAGGTATACTCAACTGCCAGAAATTTCACATGCAGGTCACTTTATAAACTTGCATTCTGTTATTATTCCTTTTGACATATTGGGTTTCAAATGCCTTTTCATTCACTTCACTGGATCCTATCTGTCCTTGATAGCGTTCCCGAAGTGCCCCAGTGTCCCAGCTTGGCTTCCTAGGACTCACTGGCTTTGTGTGGCATTCTCCGGTCTCTCGCAGTAAACTTGAAGCAATGCTGCGGCATCCTGTCTCTGCTTCACAGACTCACTGATTTTACATAGTGGCTTCCACGTCCTTTGTGGCTCCCGCTCTGCTGCTGAGCTCTTCTCAGTGTTCGGGTAGAACTGGTGCTGCTTCCCAGCTCCTGTGCCTGTCAGGAAGACTTCCCTTCTCTTCCGGCTATGGTCCCAGCACAGCAGACCCACTCCAGCAGCCCTTCTGCAGTCTCTGTGAGCCTCCAGGCTCCACGGCCTTCTCTGTAGATCAGCAGTCCCGCAGTCAGCAACTAAATGACCAAGTGTCTCCAGATGGCGCCTCCGTGCTCCATACATGCCAGGGTTTTTAATCGTTCCGGCACCCATCATACGCTCGCAACCACTAGCGCGTGTCCTGGGCTTCTCAGCTTCACAGATCCTCATTGCCTCATTTAGCCTCCTTGTCTCAGTGATTCTATATACATGGGAATGATGGGCAGTCCTGTGCATTCCATTCATAGAATATTGAAAGATGTAATCAGTAGGTTTTATGGGTGGTTGAAGGGGACTGTCACAGTATGCCATAAAGGCATAAGAAATGGAGGGGATATCACTAAAAGGGGATGATGCCAAGTCATACCCCGGAGGGTCGCCTGCCCCCATGTGGTCCTCCATCATATAGCCACCCCCAGGTTCAGGATCAGGTAGCGGCTGCTGTCCCCATGCCACGGGGGAAGAGGCTACCTCTGGGAACGGAGTGATGACATCATCAGATCCATCACATATGCAAGTGGGTGAGTAGACTTTGCAAGCCCTGGATGGTTGTGTCTGAAAAATGTAAAAGGTTAGCTGCATGAACGAACAAAAATTAATAGATATGATAAAAGGTTCTGAAAACAGTTTGGCAAGCTCTCTCCCACGGGTACAAATATCTAATGCAAGCTCTGGAGGCCAACTACAGTGTATAGTATTGCAGTAGAGCTGTAGATGAACAGACTGGATGGAACTATTGATCACATATTTGCATAAACATCTAGTTAGCTTTGTGTATTCATTATAGAAGAGGAAAGAATGTAAGAGACTAAGCAGAGTGGATGGCGTAGCATGCAGAGAAATGGGCAAACTAGGTTGAATATTGTAGTGTGCAGCTGGTATAAAGCAGCAGGGTGATAAGATAGATTGTCAGCTCATGGGTTGAGCATCAGTTGAATAGATGTATGCAACCAGTCGGTCGCAGAACTAGGTTTGCAATCAAAAGGATTTGGGCTTATGATCATGTACATTTTTAAAAGTGTTCACTCGTCAAGGTGATGCATCTTCCCCAACAAAATGAAATTCGATTGACACTATGAGCTTCAGATGCACTAACCTAAACTTTACTGTAAAGCATGGAGACAATACGCCTTCAAGCGTAAGGCCAAAGCTTGGCTGTCCACCCTTGACTAGGCATGACCTGATTGGAACATTCATCCCAACATTTTAAATATTGTGTCTGTAACTATGTATATCTTGCATATCTCAAGGTAAATATTGTGTCTGTATGTAACTTGCCTGTAACTAAATAATGCGCCCGGTTGCCCGCCCGGTTGCCCGCGGGCCTTGTGCGCTATACAACTAAACAAAATACAAATACAATGCAACGTTTTACAGTAGCAATACTGTAATTATGCAACAACTTACATTTTAGGAATAGAATTGCAGGACTGTCTTTAAAATAAAAAAAAAGTTAACACATACTGGTCTTTACCAGACAGGATATAGTTTCCTTGATAAAATTATCTCGATTACTTCTGGTTTTCAATTATTAGAAAAAGAAAAACTAATTATTTCCTAGCACTCCGACACAGGCCTTTGGCCTGTAAGAGTGGAGTGGATGATTATTGCTGCACTCGCTCTCAATAAGCCCCTTTGAACTTGCAGTGAATAGAGAAAAGAGGAAAGCAGGGTGAGTTGTGCTTTAATTGAACAGGGTAACAAATAGCTATTTTGCTACACAAGTGTCAATTTAATTAGCAAACCTACAGAATTGCATAGCAAATTGCTATACAATACTGCTTATACCACGCGTTGTACTTCAGTCTGCTTCTTTCCTTCATCCAAGATAATGTAGCTTAATTCTTTTATTTCTAATCAATGCTTCCTACTTTACCGAATTGGCCTCTTTTGCGGCATACTCTTGGATCCTTCCTTGTTCCGTACTCAATACATCAGACTTTGCTAATTTCTGAAGAAAACAAAACATGTGTGCCTTATTTCTTTCCTGACTGTATTGCACTCTAATCTAGTCCTTGCTGCAGTTTGTGAAACCGAAATTGTAACTCCAGCATTTCAACTCCACCGCCATCCCAACTGATACACTGCACTCTTTTTAAAGTCCATCAGTTTGTCCATATCTGCTTGCGGATCTTGGGAAATGTTTAATCTTACTTTTTCATTCAGCATCTTTTTCTGGATTTATTTAAATGTGCCACCGTCATCTCAAATATTCAGAAGAAGAACTTCTCTCCTGCTCACTTCCATCCTTGCTTTCTCCCCTTTCTTAGTTTCTTTTACTTCCAGCCCACAATCAATTATCATATGCGGTGGATGAACTGTTTTTCCCAATCACCAACATGACTGATCTGCTCTTCCTTGGTTACTATCTTAATATGCTAGACATCACTATTAGAATTCGTACTCTTCTTGACCTACAGGCAACATTCAACAAACGCAATCCCTCTCACCTACTCTTCCGCTCTTGGTATTTTGTGCCATACCCACTGCTCCAATTACCACTTTATAAAAATCACACCTAGTCTGTGCCTTGTGCTAGTTTACCATCTGAGATCTATTCCACCTCTGATTCAGTGTTCCTTGTGGTTGTGTCCCAGGATTTCCATCTACTCGCGTGGCTTATATTAGCTCCTCTTTTGGGCTATTTTAACATTTCTATGTAGAGGATAGTCGGGAGTTTGCTTTATTTTGAACTCGCTTTAATGGCACCATATCAGTGTACCACCAATACCATGGGAGGAGACTGGAATACAAATGGATTTTCTTTCCCATTGCTTCTCCAGACACTATTGCACTTTCTCCCTGTGCCCTGTAGCCCCAGGATGGATAGGTGACCCTCCTAAGAAATCAAGTTCATTAAAACTGTCTGACCAAATGCTGCGCCCGACCTGGAGCTGGCATCCAAGCAGTAGTGCTCACAAGGTCAAAGGCGTGGCCCAGGTAGCCGCCTTACAGATGACCTGCCACAGAACATGCCTCTGAAAAGCCACAGCCATGGCCTTGGCTATGATAGCGTGGGCATGCATATTTGCTGGGAGTTTGTTCTGCCCCTCATAAGCCTCCTTGATGGCCCCAACCATCCATCTTGCTATTGAGGCCTTGGAAGCTTGATAGCTTGGCCTTGACGCACCGAAGGTGACAGAGCGTCCGATTTGTGGAAGATCTTGGTTCTGTCCAGGTAGAATTGAGGGGAAAAGCCCGATATATAGACCGTGCACAACCCGCTGTGCCTCGTCCTTGGGGGCCGTGAAGAAAGCAGGTAGCACTATCTCCTCATTGAGGTGAAAACGAGGAGACTACCTTAGGCAGGAATACATCATGAGTCCTAAGGACAACCTTGTCCTTATTAAAGGTAGTATAGGGCTCTGAAGCCACCAGTGCCTGGATTTCACTGTCCCTGCGTGCAGACGTAAGACCCCACCAAGAGGGCTATCTTAATGGTGATGAGCCTGATGTCCGCTGACGCCATTGGCTGAAATGGTTTATGCGGCAAGGTGCCCAAAACTACATTGAGATCCCACACCGGGCATGGCTTCTTTATAGGTAGGTAGAGCCTGGTAAGGCCTGCCAAATGTCTTAACTATCGCATTGAAGGATAAAAAGACCTCCTCTGAGTTCCTATAGGCTCCGATGGCAGCCAGATAGGTGCAGCATGGGTCTACTCGCATCCCAGAGTCTGCAAGGAGTTCTGAGAAGGATAGCACGTCGTCCAACAAGCAAGTCAAAGGATCGACTTCCTTTGATTCTGTCCAGTGACAAAACCTAGTCCATTTGCTCTTGTACTGGATCCTAGTTGCGTCGCTATTGGCACCCTATATGATGTCTAAAGCATCTGCCACAGGCTAACCTAATGTGACCTGTTCAGGAACCACGCTGCGAGGGCTAACCTCTGGTGGCGGGGTGGATGACCGTGCCTCGCCGCTGTGACAGTAGGTGCACTGGACCCAGCAGAAGGTGCACCGGGGCCTATTCCGACAGGCTGAGTAGTTCCAAGAACCAAGGCCTCCTGGGCCACCACAGAGCTATCAGGATGACACAGAGGTGCCGGGCCTCCCTGATCTTGTAGATTACCCTGTGGACCAGGTGAGTGGGAGGGAAGGAAGGCATACGCGTTTGTGTTAATGTTGTCCCATTGCATCTGCATCGCATTGCCCAGAGAGCCCCAGCCCTGTCCCTGCCAGGACGCAAACTGGGGGCATTTCCTGTTGGGCCAGTTGGAAAAGAGATCCACCTGTGGATGACCCATCTGTGTAAGATCCCCAAAAGGACTAGTTTGTTCAGCTGTAATTTGTAGTTGTCTGCACCCAGTCTGCTGAGCCTGTCCGTCTGCAGGTTGGACTCCCCCGCAAAGTGTATTGCCCTCAAGTGCATGTTGTTCTCGAGTGCCCACTCCCAAATGCTGACTGCCAAGGTGCATAGGGAAGGGGACCTGGTGCCACCCAGCTTGTTGATGTAATACAAGCTGGTGGAGTTGTCCATTTGAATGAGGATCATCTTGCCACCGATCAACAGAAGGAAGGCTTTGAGAGCAAGCTAGATCACCTTCAGCTCTAGCCAATTAATATAGGCCTGTTCCTGAAGAGACCCAACTCCATGGACGCTGTGGCTGTCCAGGGTGGCTCGCTAGCCCTCCAAGGAAGAGTATGTGTTGAAGGTTGCCTGAAGAGCCTACCTATCCTCAAATTGCAGTCCTTGCTCCACCAGAAAAGGTCCTGGTGGAGAAAGAGGAATGCTGACGAGTTCTGCCTGGGAACCCTGCTCCCGACTCCATGAGGCTGCGAAGTGCAGTTGCAATCGTCTCATTTAGAGCCTCATGTATGGCACTGCCAGTAGCCGTGCCACCAAGATACCCAAGGGTTCCCTGAAGAGCCTACCTATCCTCAAATTGCAGTCCTTGCTCCACCAGAAAAGGTCCTGGTGGAGAAAGGGGAATGCTGACGAGTTCTGCCTGGGAACCCTGATCCTGACTCCATGAGGCTGCGAAGTGCAGTTGCAATCGTCTCAATTAGAGCCTCATGTATGGCACTGCCAGTAGACATGCCACCAAGATACCCAAGGGGTGTTGGTACCACCAAGCTGAGGTCACCGTCCGGCTGAGAAAATGACCTGTGCCCCTCCGGATGGCTGTGACCTTGTCCTCCGAGGGGGAAAAACTCAGAGCTCGTATCCCAGATGAGGCCCAGGAACGTTTGGTTCGGCGTAGGCTCCAGCTGTGACTTTTTGAGATGGAGGGTAAATCCCAATTCGTGTAGCATATTCGTGAGGGCGAAGGAGGTGTGATGGACCGCCTCTGGTGATCTCGCCCTGACGAGTCAGTCGTCTAGGTATGGGTAGACATGGTGAGCCTGGGCCCTGAGAAGGGCTGCCATCGCACTCATGAGGCTGGTAAAGACCCTGGGGGCCGAATTGAGGCCATAGAGTAGAACCTTGTATTGGAAATGAAAGCACATGATCCTGAATCTCAGAAAGGACCGATGAGGCTGCCAAATCAGGACGTGTAGGTATTCGTCCTTCAGATCCAGGGAGCACATCCAGTCTTCGTTGCAGTGTCTCTGCAATAAGCGCTGGGGTAACCATCTTGAAATTTTGAAGAGGGAGGGAAAGGCTCAAGATAGAAAGGTCCAGCACAACTCTCAGGCCAGCCTGGTTCTTCTTGTGTATGGCAAAAATCTTTCTGCCAACAGAGTTGCTGTCCCAATCTGTGGGAGTGGAGGAGAGGGGAGGGGAGGGAGGCACCGGTAGGCGGTAGCCCGTGGACACGAGAGGATCCAGGAGTCTAAACCTTGTGCACCAATATTGTGCGTGAAGGGCACGCCTGTCCCCCACCCAAGACACGTGGACCCGGAGGGGAGTGCCATGCCTTCTTTCACTCGGAGGCTGGGGCTGAGGAGGGGGACTGAAAGAAGCCCTTATTCCCCGCCATGTGCCGTTTACGGCAGTGCTGACTTGGAGATCGGTCCAGCTGTCTTGACCTATGTTCTTGAAAGCCCCGTAACCTGCCGAAGGCCCGCCCCTTGTCAGAACGCTGGTGCGTCTGGCTGTACGTCTTGGACGTGGACTTAGTGAGGATAGATAAGGATTTTGCAGTCTGGGAACTGTTGTTCTTCTTATCCAGTTACTGATCAGTGGTGGAATGAAAAAGGTTGCCACCCTCGAATGGAAGGTCCAATATGCGCTCCTGGATGTCTGGGTTGAACTTGGTAGCCCGTAGCCAGGCAGTCTGAGGTCATCCATGATGTCTTGAGCCACCATCTTTGCTTCCGCCAGCCCCACCTTGAAGCGCACCAGACTCTGCACTGGAAGGAAGTTAGCTATTTCCCGAGAAAGCCTTTGATTCACAGCTGCGAAGGTGCAGCGAGGCGCTGGAATAGACCTTCTTTCCATATGCCTCCAAGATCTTCTCTTCCTTACCTAGGAGCCCCGAGGATGAGGTAGCCAATGAAGAATGCGGCTTGGAGTAGAATAAAGCCACGGCAATCACTGAAGAGTGTGGTTGAGGTTGTGCTGACAGCAAGAGTGGATTCCCCCTCTAATTGCCTGTACTTGGCATCGAGGCGCCGATTGGTAGGCTGAGCCGAATGGGGTTTAAGGCGACAATGTCCTTCTGCATAGGAATCCCCCTTCTAGTCGCAGGGCGTAGAGTGAGGACCTCGGCCAGGACCCCCATCTCTGGTTGTTCAACCTCAGGTTGTGGAAGCCCCAAGTATTTGGCCAGGCATGCGAGCCATTTATTGAATGCCTTGGCCGAAAACGGCATGTCGGGGTCCTCCTCTTCAGTGTCCGCCAGGGTGTCTTGCTGGTACGTAACAGGTGGAGGAGTACTGGGCACCGAAGAACAAGATGTGCTGACTGGAGCCGGGGGCTGCTGTGGAGGATGGTGTGGAACTGCCTGGGCTGTAGGAGGGCCGGAACCGAGGGGCCCAGCGTGGGCAGCTGTGGCTGTGCGGTGGCCTGAGGCGCTGGATCCATAGGAGGAATGACTGGGCGCTAACGGCGGGACTGGAAGCAGCATGTCCCTGATCACATCCTGAAGGATGGCTCCCATCTGAGGGGACCTCAGAGTGGGGAACTTTTCAAAAAAATGGTAATAACCGGCGGGTGGGGCACTAGGTGGCACAGGAGTAGGAACAGGGCCTAGAGGTTGTTGAGGCCTGGGCGTATTATGCCTTGCTGCATGCAGGGTGCATCTGCCCTGCCACGCTGAAAGATATGCTGTAGGCCACGTACCTGGTGAAGACCAGTCCCACCTGGAAACCCGTTCTCCCACCTGCTCCCCAAAAGGGGGTTGGTCAGACGAGTGGCCATTTTGTCAGGCTTCATGCCATGTGCCTGTGTCGTGGTGCTTGCTGCACTGGGCCCAGTCTCCTCCTGAAGTCTTGGTGGTGGAGCTTGAGGCCTACCCTGCACCTCAGGACACGGCCTGGTAGGAGTTGTGCCCTCAGCTTTGTTGCCGGTAGTGCTGCATACAGAGGCCCCCCTCAGACATTTGTCTGGTAGTAGGGCGTAGCCCTTTGGGTGGACACCTGGTAAAAATCTTGCAGTCCCTCAGCGACATCACCAGCAGGATCTAGCGACCCCTGAAGCTGCTTCTGTAACTGTGCTGGTGTCAGAACCTGGACGGTCCCTTCCGCTTGGACGTTTCCTGGGGAAGGAGTCTCCCTTGCGGTAGGCGGATGAAAAAGTGGCCCTACCTTCGGCATTGACTTGTACTTGATGAAGTTTTTCAAGTCCTTTGGGGGCGATCGTTCGGAGAGCTCTCTTCAACGAGCTAACCTGTTCTTCAGAGCGCACAGCGCAAGCCCGTCACCCGCAGTACATCTCTCCCAGCCGTGATCGGGGCCAAGGCAGCGGAGGCAAAGAGCGTGGGGGTCGGACATAAGGAAGAGCCCCTCGTAGGCTGGACACCTGCTGAAGCCTGCTGATATCGACATGCGCCGGGGAGCAGCGTGGGGCCAGAGGACAGCGTACCTGATTAAAGACTCAAAGACTAAAGACAAAAGACAGAATCCGGGGAATAGCGCATGGAATTACAAGGCCAAAGCCAAACCCAAGAGCACAGTCGATGTGGAAAAGAGGACTGGGGAGTGGCACCGGTGGGTGGAGTCAGGGGAATGCATGCTCCCAGGGACACGCCCCCGAGTGCCTCTAAATTTAAAGGGGAAGAAGATTTTTTCTGGTGAAAAGGTTCCGTCTCCCGTCCGTAGCGAGGGACACCCATACAGTATGGAGGAAAGGGGATGGGACGTAGGAGGAAGTCTGCTTCTGGAAACCTCCAAGTATCGGCTATATAACCGGTCGGTAAGGAAATGCAGAAAGTGACAAAAAACTATGCTCCATCAAATCAATGCCTGCACCATTGTCCCCGAAATTCCTATCCATCTTATGTTATTATGCACTCTTCATTGTACACTGGCCATCTCCCCACTCTTTCCCTTTCTGTACAAGATGGCACTGGACTCTCTAGGCTGGGATGACAGTATTTTATAATTGGTGGTTTCACAGCTCTTTGTCCTCATCTTGTATTGTACCTAGGATGTTCTAAAGTGATGAAGATCTTCTGGATTGCTATTCTTCTGTTCCTGCAAGGGGAAATTGTGAACAGTGACTCCATCTTGACTGGGGTTAAATACCCTGCCTCTTTTCCTGGATTAGTTCCTTTCTCTGGACTGTGGAAGCCTGCCGATTGACTCAGGGTTCCCTTTTGTTGCCCTTAGAAATACTGGGTTCCTTCTTTCCCCATGTTGACAGGCCCGGGGGGTGGGGGGGGGGTTCCAGAGTGGTGGGTTCACCCAGTCCCCTTGTAGTTATGCAAGTAGGCGTGAATGGTCCGGAGGGGTTATACAAGTAAGTGTGACAGGATCAGAGGGCAGCTGTCGCAGCAGCAGAGGAGCCCAACATGATGGGTAAAGGGTTCTGTAGAGTTTGGACGGCATCTGCAGTTAGGTGGTTTTCGGGAAGACTTATCGTGTAAAGGCAGTGGCTTTACCTGCTCGGTTCCTTCCTCAGCCAGCCATAACATTCTCTATTTTGGCACCTGCTTTTCTCTCTCCTTCTCGTTGGCTCCGTCAGAGTGGGCCTTGCGCATCCAACACAACTGTGGGGTGACCTTTGCTCCTGGAGTTCCAGTATTGTGCAGCTGCCCATAGGGGAACAAAAAGGGGGGGTGGGGGAAGGGGGTTGGCATTGTGTCTGCTATGGTTGTCCCTACAATGTCTTAAACCTACTCATTCTGCTTCTCTTCTAACTATTCAAGCATCCATCTGCTTCTCTTGACTAATCTGGGCATCTTCCTTTCTCTTGTAGCCTGAAATGGTCTTCGTTGTTTTGTCTCACCACTGACCCCTCTGCTTTTATCTATGTTTATTCCTTTCAAGTCATTACATCTGATAATTCTTAAAGTGTGTGTAAACATATTTGCTCACTGTACAGCACTATGGAAATTAATAGGGTCAAGTGAACTTTCCAATCCTTCACCCAAAAAAGGAAAGAAAAACAATGATGCCTTTAGCTAAGATTTGCTTTATCTTTTCATAAAGAATATGCATGACATGTGATGCCCATCGAGTCCCAATACTGCTGTATTGATATTGATATTTTATTTCTATTGCGCTCGTACATAAGTGTTTCAGAGCGCGACAGATTATTGCATTTCACTAGCTCAGAGGTCTGCATCCTTGGCTCTCAAGATGTTTTGGACCACAACTACCCTTAGCCCTAGCCATCATAGTCAATGGTGAAGGATCATGGTGATGATTGACCGAAACAACTCGAGAGCCGCAGGTTGCAGACAACTTCAGCCCAACTCATCCACCAAATGCCATTTAGGCTTAGCTCAAAGTAATAAAAACGATTGCTACGAAAATAAATTGCCAATGTATCAAAATCTAAAACTTCATTTAGCAAACATACAGACATAACAGAGACCAGTCAGGTTATGGAAAAAGTATCAAAACATTCATGAAGGAGCCACTGCAGCCCGGCAACAGGACAGCTCTACACCCCCCAGGAAAAAGGGGACGCCAAGAGGGGGGACGTGTCCTCTTCACAACCCAGCCGTGCAGAGCCCAGTGAGGAAGACAGAGCAAGCCGCAGACCACCGGCCAGACAAGCCGCTCTTCACAAATCTCCTAAGAGACTTCATCAATGGTGAAGAAACACCACAGCATCAAGGCAAAGAGAAGTCACATACTGATCCTGAAATCTGAGGACTAAGTCCTAAAGAAGATTTATGAAGACTCATGACAAGGAAGCAGTTGAACAGTGCTACTGTTGTGTTGTGTGTAGATGCACATGGATGAAACAGAAGCACTGTGCATATTTATTTTCCTAGCATTTTAGGATTGTATAATTAATAAGATGAAAAACTAAGTTGCAAATGAGAATTAATCTTTTGTAACAAATTATGATTTTTATCCCCTAGTATTGCACCATTGTGTTTTTCAGAGTTCCTGTGCTGTATGCATAATAATGCGGAGGCATATCATTTTTACATTTCCAATTGAATTGACACCAATTATAAAAACATTGCATAAAATGATGTATGCCTGGTCTAGTTTACATCCATTCAGCCGTGCAGTCCATTGGGTACATTACTATAAATGGTGGCAACACAGCGTTTGCTCAAGGGTGAGGGATTGTCATCACACCAATCACAGGTGGTATAGCCTCTCAATTCTTCAAGACTACAATTAAAACATCCAAAACCTGATTCTCCAGGAAATGTAAGTGCTGTTCAAAAACAAAAGTTACATTTGTGATCGAAATAGAAATTCAGCAAAACCGGTCCCTGTGATAATCCAGATGGGCATTTAACTTTATGTAGCGCTTCATACATGGTTGGTCCAACATCTAGGCACTGTGATTATTATACCTCAGCCCTTACTCTGTTTACCGACCTCTGAAGGATGTTAGCCAGTAAGATAGCTCAGCCAGTTGAGCACTCGTTGCTGCGATCTGTGCGTGATCTGTAGGTTGCAGGTTCGAATCCTGGCAAGGCCTACTCAGCCTTTCACCCTTTTGAGGTCGATAAAGGAGTAGCGACTTCTTTTTTTTTTTTTTATTATTTATTTGATTTAATTGTATAGTACAATTTTTACAAAATAAAGATACAGTCCCCCCATTAACTGTTCGAGTTCCCCACAAACAGAGCGGCACGGAGTCTTTCTTTGTCCTATGTTGCAATCCACGCGTAGTTCCATATCTGATTCAGCACCGGGATCAAGAACAGGGTCCACGTCCCCCACAGAAGAGGC
Organism: Ambystoma mexicanum; assembly: GCF_040938575.1. NCBI lineage: Eukaryota > Metazoa > Chordata > Amphibia > Caudata > Ambystomatidae > Ambystoma > Ambystoma mexicanum. Next base: position 273,443,544 of record NC_090931.1, on the reverse strand, counting down.
AAGGTAATGACACCCAGCTGGCTATCCTGCCCATCCATATCTGCGGTCAGGTAAGCAGGTCGATCTCTCGAAAAAAGCCTACCACAGCGATCACCCAAGTGGTCTTTTCCCCACTTAGGAGCCGGCACCACCATTCCTCTTCCTCAGACATATAGGTTTTTGAACAAATGTCCGAGATGTCTCTGGCGGGGGCCCGTAACACCTAAGCAGTTGAGCAAGAGGTGTCTTATGGTTTCAGCCATCTCTAACTTCTTGCAGAATCTGCATGCTTCGTCCGGGGCCAATTTTCTACGGAATAGGACTTCCCTTGTGGGAAGGATATTGAGACGGATTCTTAAGAAGTTCATCATGAGTTTGGAATCCGGTCCTCTTAATAAGTAAGGTTTGAGCTCGTTCACTTTAGACAACTGTGGAGGAAGGTCTTTAAACAGTTTTGAGGCGGCAGCTTTTTCCAAAGTGTCGATCCAATCTTGATTTAGAAGTCGAGATTTCACCTTGGCGGGGTTGTTAATTAGTTCATCTTTAGAACTTCCAGCGCTCTCTAAGATTGAGTCGATCTTTGCGATCCAACTTGTGAGCATTTTGCATGATCCAGACCGGATTCCGTACTGGATTTCTTGCATGATCCGTGGAGGACTTGGGAGTAGGCACTTTCGGAATAACATTGCTTCGTTACGAGAGACAATAGAGGTCAAAGATTGTAAAGAAAGTTCCCTTCTTATTATCACCATTGGTAACGAATCAGGAAGGTTAAGGACCTTTCTCCAATAGAAACCTTCCACTTTTAACCAGAAAGATGTTGGCAGGTTCGGTAAGGCTTCTGCTCCATACGTGAGCGTCAGGATCACTTTAGCCTTGTAGAAGGTCACCACAGGGGCCATAGTGAATTTTCCGTATTTTTTCAGTATTGCCCGAGATTGAGAGATAAGAAGTCTCGCCTTAGACATAATGTTCTCCTGCATCAATTTTTCCTTGCTGTTCTTGTTAATGATCACTCCCAAGTATTTAAAGCTGTCTACCAATTCAATTTTGATGTTATTTACCGCCCATGTGAATTTCTCCGACTTCCTTTCGTTAGCGACTTCAGTTTGGTGAAAAATTGTGATAAATATTTTCTATGTACAGCACTTTGCCAAAAGCGCTAAATAACAATTTGACCATGAGATTTGGTATAGAATTTAGCATGGAGTCCTTGCCTCTCTGCACTGTTATATCATTAAATTGGCATACCATTTGGTAGTAATAGCACCAGGAAATTAGGACTTTCATTAAACATCAAAAGACTTCTACAATCGAACCTCAAAACGCACAATACAATTCATGTTTGCTTTACTATGTGATAGGCTAGGTTTTTGTGTTTTCAATATTTAAATATATACTGGAGAGATCAAATTGCCAGACCTTAGCAAATTAAAGGGTGTACTCTGTCACAATGCAGAAAGCTATCGCATGGTAATTATTTCCATACAGTTTGTGCACACCTCGGCTGGATGTCACATACCTTCTTGCAAAGGAGAACATTATTTTTACTCTTGAAATCACATTTACTCTCAAAGTTTAAAAATGGGGAGTAAAATACTCCCCCCTCAAACTCCTATCTGGAGCACTGCTTCTCCCAGATGGCTACAAGATCATTTCCAAGCCTCGACCCAACCGTGCTGGTGGTGGGGTTACCCTGATTTTCCCTGCGTGGGTCCTTTCTTTCCTCATACCCACCCAGTCATACTCCTCCTTCAAGAGCCTAGTCTGCAAGCTGGTCATCTCGCCTACTTCCTCCCTGACCATTGACACAATCTACAGGCCACCTGGCTCCATCTCCCTGTTCCTCTCAGAATGGGCGGATTTCTCCTCCACGCTTGACTTGTACCTCTCAACTCCTCTTGGGTGACCTCAACATCCACCTGGACTCCTCAATCACAGCATCCACTCTCCTCTGTGACCTCTGCACCTTGCTCTCCATCTTCATTCTCCACTCTGGTCCTACCCACTCGGATGGACAATCTCCTGATGCCTTTATCCACACTGATCTTTTGCTCTGTCCCATTCACCACCCTGCTCTCTTGGTCAGACCACTCCCTCCTCTCACCTCGACCCCCTCTGAACGCACCTCCTACCAGCTCTGCCAACCTCATTCATGGACATCAGCCCGGTGAAAGGAGTGGCAATTGCTGCCTTCACATCCACCTTCATCCTCCCCTCCCACTGCAGAGTCTACCTCTGACTGCTCTTAGCAACCTCCATCTCGCCATCACTATCACTCTCGAAATTCTTGCCCTAGTCATGAGGATCTGCATGAAACAAGCCACCAAGTGTAAACGTGGTATGATTCGGGTATAGCAGCCGTGAAACGCAAGTGCAGAGCTGCAGAATGCAAGTGGCAGACCTCATACTCATCCTCTGACAAACTGGACTGTCGCCTTCTCCAAAAGGCATGATCGCCTCTCCATTCATTCCAAGAAGAGGGCCCACATCCAAGCTTGGGTCGCTGCGGCATCCAACAACGCAGCTGAACTCTTTAAAATCTGAAAGGAAGTAGTCAATCCTTCAGCAGTCTCCACCTGACCTCTTCCCTCGTAGACCCTCTGCACTGCACTGGCCACATACTTCATTGCAAAAACTCAGGCCATCCTGGGCACTTTCTTCCTCCCCTTCCCTCTCCCCTCCTCCCATCCTTGGCCTCTCACCCTCCCTTAGCCATTCTCTCCTCCTCCTCTCATATCACATCGATGAAGTCACTAGGATTGTCCGCTCTATGAAGGTCTCCTCTGAACAGTTCTCGCCCTGTTCTTCCCGAACTATTAAGGACACCCCCCCCCCCCTCAAGCACTCCCTTGTGCGCCCCATCTTGAAAAAGCCTTCCGCTGACCCGTCGTGTCTGGCTAACTACCGCCCCATCTCCATCATTCCCTTCCCAGGGAAACTTCTGGAGAAGCTGGTCTTCCCCCAACTAACCCAGAACACTGAGCTTGTTGGTAACCTACACGACCATCAATCTGGATTCCGAGCACCTAGAGGCATGGAAACTGCTCCCCTGAATGCATGTGGAGAACTGTTCTCATCTCTTGATTCCAACTCTCCAGCTGTTCTCATTCTACTTGATCTCTGCTCTGCATTTGATCCGTTCAACCACTCCATCTTCATAAAACTGCTCCAGGATACCTTTGGTATCTTGGAGCGGGCACTGGATTGGCCGACGTCTTTTCTTACTGACCTCCCCTCCCAGGTTATCATTGGCTCCTTCTCTCCCACCTCTATCTCCACCTGTGGCTTTCCCCAGGGCTCCAACTTTTCAACCTGGCTCTTTAACGTCTATCTTGCCGCGCTTGCTCACCTTATTTCCACGTTCTCCCCTCATTTCCAGTGTTATGCAGACAAAACACAACTCTTCTTCAAACTGCCCTCTGGTCCCTTCTCTACCTCCTTTACCATTCCTGACTGCCCATCTGCTATCCAGTCCTGGTGGGCCTCTAATGATCTCTGCCTCAATGCCACCAAGACTGAGATCCTCCTGCTCTCATTTTCCTCCCTTCACTTTTGCCACCCTCTCTGGGCTCTCCACTTCTCCATCTGAAACCAGAAACCTTGGAGTCATCTTCGACTCCTCCCTCTCTAGTTCCTCCCTCACATCCTGGACCTTGCCAAGATGGCCCATTTTCAACTCCACCTCCTCAGAGGTATTCTTCCTTTCCTCACTTTTCCCCAGAAGGTCAATGACTCTAGAGCTCTGGCACTCTCTAGGCTGGACTACTGTAACAGCCTCTTCCTTATTGCCCTCTTCCTCTCTCTGCCCATCCAGCTAATTCAGAACAGGGCTGCAAGACTTCCTTGGGCTCAAGCCCAGGGACCGTATCTCTCCAGCTCTAAAATCTATCCACTGACTCCCAGCTGCATCAAAGATCAAATTCAAATCCCTCTGCATTATCCATAATGCTGTCTGGGGCCAGGGGCCAGGGACCATGCCATCTACAACTTGCTTTCACTAAATACTCTCCCTCTATATCTTTACGTTCTTCCGGCTACAACTCTCTGCTTGTCAAGCGCTTCACTTTCCTCGGCTGGCTCCCTCCTCTGGAACAGCCTCCCCCTTCCTCTCTGTCTTGAGCTGGATATACTCAAATTCCAGAAGCTCAAGACTGTCCTCTTCACCTCCTCCTTCCAACTCCCGTGCTAAACCCCACAGCCGCTTAGATTGGCGGCCTTAACCCTCATGTGTCACTCTGGGTCCTGGCCTTTCGTCCAATCACATTAGCCTTCAGCCTCTGCCCACTCCCGCAGCACTTGCCTTCGGCACACCACTGGCCTGGGTTGTCCCACAGGCCTGCACTTATTTATGGACAGATGACCACTCACCAAGTGATATCTGCCAGGCACTTACCTGTTGCTTGCCCCTCTGCACCCTCCAGAACTCACCCCCCCAAACCACCTGCCCTATCCCCATCTCTCTCTGCACTGCACGATCCTAATGCTCAAGGCCTAGTACGATACAACAGCTATCTGCGATGCAAAGAAACATTTGTTATGCAGACAAATAAGGGACTCCAGAAATAACACTAAAAAGCTTCGAAATTGTTAAAAGCCTGGGGAAATCTGGTACTTTATCTATCCCGGTGACCCAGACAGACCAAGATTGCCATAATGTACAACTGGTGTTCGCAGCAAAAGTCAAAAAAGCTTGTGAGAAGATCAAGCAGGAACTAAATAAAAACCTGATTACGCCCCACATGCATCACTATCAGTACAAAAGGAGACAAACTCATTTAGGTTCTCCCCCATTACCACATTGGACATGCTTAACATGCTATCATCTCTGCGCCCTTGTGTGTCTGAAAAATATGGTTACCCCCAAACCTTTTTCTATAGCATAAGGAAATGTTTGCCCCATTTTTGGTTAGACTAGTGAACTCCTCATTTTCCTATAATCAAGTTCCTGGTTCACTAAAAAGGGTCAAAGGGTCACCGTTATTGCCCCCCACCCCTCCCACCACCACCACCGACCCCCCGAACCAAAAAACCTGGATTGATCCCAAAGACCCAAAAAACCTGCGTCCTTTCAATGACTAATTTTCTTTTGGAAATTCTGGATAAATGTGCTACTCTACAGCTTCAATCGAATCTAAGGATATTTGTTATGTTAGGCAATCAGGTTTTCGTCCATTTTACAGCTCTGAGACAGCTCTTCTGGCCCTCCAATCACATATTCTTAACATCTCAGACAAAGGGAAAACTGGCCTAGTTGTCCTTTTGGACTTATCGCTGCATTTGACCTGGACCACAATGGGTTGCTGCATACTTTTGGCGATATTGGTCAATGCAGTCGATTGGGTATAGTCTTTCCTTTCGCATAGGTCTTCTAAAGTCTGCTGGATGGAAGCCACCTCCCCCTTACACCAATAACCTGTGTAGTTCCTCAGAGAGCATGTATTTCCCACGTACTCTTCAATTTACACATTAAACCATTCATGGACAGCCTCAATGTGTTTTTCACAAACTACGCTGATGACATGCAGATGGTTGTTGAACTATCAGGCGATTACCTACCTAGAAGCACATTGACTCTCCACTGGGAGTGCCTGAACGGTAACACCGAATTGATGATCATTGGACTACTTATGCTTGTTCTAAGCTTGACTCAGATATCTGTCATTTTCCATCAGTGACTGTCACATTCAGGTATCTACCAAAGTTAAAACCTTAGGTTTTCATCTTAATTGTGCTTTGGCCTCCAAATTCCACACTAATTAAACTGCCAAAAACTGCAACTATTATCTGCAAATACTCAAGAACCTGCGTCCATTTCCATCTGACTATAACTGCGCCTCTTTTGCTCGGGCAATCATTCTTTCCAGGCTCGATTACGGGAATGCCCTTCTAATTGGAGCTTGTAATGACGCAGTGCAGATTGTCAATGGAAAATCCAAGAGACCACATCTCACATAGTCGGGAGGACCTCCACTGGCTCCTAATCACGGCTCGATTGAAATTCAGCACAGCAATGCTTGTACACAAATCTCTGTATGGCAACTCAACTTTCTGCATTAAAACCTTGTGACCAGATACAAACCTTCCAGAACTCTGCGCTCCTCAGCTCCAGGCATGGTCAGAATACCTAAATTTAAATTGGCCACTAGCTTGGGGAGATCCTTTCGTGTTCAAGCTGATCAAAATGTGAAACTCTCTCTCTGCTGACTTAAGATCACAAAAGGATTGAAGCTGCTTTTATCGTTTATTGAAAACTTTCCTATTTTGATGAGCTCTCCCATGCACCTATGACTATCTGATACTCTAGCTCATGTTCTGTCCTATTTTCTTGTCTTGCGTTTATGTCGTGTTGCCCCGATACCTGTGGGTTTCCGGAGCCTTACAAATAAATAAAAATAGGACCGCCTCCGTCTTTGTTCAGTGTAATTTTATTTGTTTTTTCCCCTAGTCTCTTCCCCTTTGCCCTGTGGGAGCTTTGAAACAACTTCTTGATGTATAAGCCCCTTACAAATGCACAATAAAATACATGCCAAAATGGGTATTCCACTGACCAAACACTGGAGTTGGAAGTCTCACCATCACAGAAATGCAAGTAACAAGGGAACACAATGACAAAGTTACTCACCGTAGTGACTACCTTACTCGTATAGTCCATAGTCCCCTTTCCTCCATACTTGTGGGACATTCCGTCCATCGGGACGGGAACACTTTAGGCAACAAAATATTAACCTGTTTGCCCTTTTATTTTTACACTGGGCCACCGCACGTGACCGCAGCCCCGTCTTCCGGAGCTCCACCAAGCACATCGCCCTTCAGTCCTTTTCTATCGCCAGGTCAAGGACCATTTAGCAAAACAGAGGATACTTATTGGAGGGGACAGTGGGCGGGCGTCTGGAGGAAAGGGAACTATGGACTAGGAGCAAGGTAGTCATTACGGTGAGTAACTGTCATACTCCGACGTCCTGCCCCTTTCCTCCATACTTGTGGGAGATTCCCAAGCACTGACCAAAGAAAAAGGGGAGGATGGAAATTTCCCTTATTGGAACAAATTCTTAACTGCCTGGCCAAACTGGGCATCACCCCGGGAACTGAGGTCAAGACAATGTCTGCAAAAAGCCAAAGGGGAAGCCCACATAGCAGCACCTTGGCTATGGACTCCCAAGGGACATTTCTGGAAGGCAACAGCAGCCGCTTTGCCGCGGATAAAGTGTGCATGAATGCTCTTTGGGGGCAGAAGACCTTGAATATTGTAGGCCTCAGAGACACATGAATCTATCCAACGAGAGATGGACGCCTTTGAGACAGGTTTCCCTTTTGGGTCGCCCAATGTAACAAGAGTTTTGAAGAACTTCCAACTTCTCGTAGGGGGCGTGGGTTAACAAAGGACCGACGGTGGCTACACTGTCATGATCTGACACTGTAGCACACCGCAGTCCACCACAGCGCGGCCCCACTGCTGGATAGGGGGAGCTGCGGCAGCTCAGCAACTGCCATTGCAGCACTGCGGGGGCGTGGGCCGCGCAGCCCCTGCCGTTGGCAAGTGAGGAGGAGCAGCCGCGTGCAGACAGTCACCGCAAGCGACACAGCGGGGGACCGCGCGGCCTCGCATATGAAACTTGAAAGCAAGTGGGGCCCATCGGAACACACTGACACACATTGTTGGTTGGTATATGGTGTGTACCTTTATCTCTTACGAATACTTAGCACTGCCTGAGTGCTTCATCACAGTGGCACACCTGAAGAGCATGCATAGAACTAGAAAAGCAATTGCCCCGCAAGCGAAACTTGCAAGCAAGTGGGGCCCATCGGCTGGCCGGGGCGCGCCATGCAAGGACATTACAGCCACACAAAGCGAAGCACGGTGTATAGCTGCATGACCACACCAGCAAAACCGGCCAAGAGGAGTGGTCCGGAGGCTGGCATCCGGGTGGTCCCGTTGTGTCGGCAGCGAGCGGACATAACCCGCTGCAGAAGAAACACAACGCCGCCACTCCGGACCCACCCAGTGAGGCGCGCTCCTACCCCCCCCCCCCCCAGCAGGGCGACAACTCACACCGGCGGTCGCCCGCCGGGGGGGGGGGGAATAGTGTGCCCGCAACAACTATCGCTTCCCCGGAATAGACCGAAATGCGGGGAGGCAAGAGGCGTGGTGAACAGAAAGGCCCAAGAGAGGCGACAGGGTAGACAATATAACGCCCGAACAGCCTGGGGAGCCCTCACAACTGAACGTGCGTGACCCATGCAGTCACACTGGCGGATGAGAAATGCCATACAAACACATGATGGAGGCAGCCAGCGGCACACACCAAGGAAGCTGAAGAAGCATCGGACATCACGTCAACCCAGAGCCAGAACGTGTGGCGAGACCCTGGAAGAGCCCATATACACACCTAATCACTAGGAACAGCCCCCTAAAGCACTGAAGAGGTACGCATGAAGAACAAACCACACGGCGTGACACACGTGCCACCACCTAAAGACATACAACACCAGCATGCCCAAGATCAACCAGCTTGCAAAAATTAGAGCGTTAAGTACTGAGAGAGGTGTCTACGTGCCAAGTAGGGGCCCAACGGGACACGAGCCGGCAACTAAGGGAGAGGTGAATAACATAAGCTTACCCGAAGAAGGGTAGGGCAACGAGGCAGCAAGACACAGAGTGCATACAGCACAGCAAAGAAGCCCCGCGATCAGGGCCACGTCCCAACGCCAACACTGGGCCCCGGACTGCAGGAATGGAACAAGGACAACACTGAAGAAGTACGCCTAGGATCTCAAGGAGTACCGGGCAAGAATAATAAGCCCACGGCCGAGACCCCACAACCAAACCACGCTCCACCACCGGCCCTGCGCCCTGTGAACCTATCGGACACTGTGGGCGTGGTGGACAGCCACGCAATAACATCCAACACTAGACGCACTGCACAAGTGGATAGACCCACAGGTCAGGGCCCAATCAAGGGGAACCGGGACTCCAGGCGGCACCACAATGGCATCCAAGCTACCCAAATCTAAAGGGAAGCAGCAAACAATGGAAGGGTACAAGAAAACACCAACACAAGCTGACAATCCCAGGAACAAGGAGAAAAACCCACCAATAGACCCTACACCAGGGCGCAATGACCAGTAGATCATAGACGCTATCGCGGATCTAAAAGTCACATGGGAAACCAAACTGGAGGCAGCTGTGGGGGAACTTAAGACATCAATGGACCTAAAAATCAGAGCAGTACAAGAAGATGTCAACCTACTGAGACAGGTTGTCAAGAAAATATCGGACCACACAGGTAACCTGGAGAAAACAGTGACCTTGAACGAGGCGGCATGTACCACATATGCCATGGAGATCCACATACTTAAGCAACAAGTGTCCAACCTGGAAAATAGGGCAGAGGAAGCGGAAGGAAGGGCCGAAGAAACACCCGGGTCCGGATTGTGGGGATCCCGGAAGGAGGACAGAATCTAACGGACTACATTGAGTCCATGTTGCTACAGAGAAAATTGGAGGCGGGACGCTCACACAAGGGTTAGCGGTGGAAAGAGCACAGAGCCCTTACTAGGAAACCCCTGCCAGGTGCCTCCCCGAGACCGATAATCACCAAAATCCTGAACTACCGAGACATGGAGAAGATCCTGGAATTTTTCCAGAAAGTGGGCACGATACAGAGAGCATCCGCAACCATCACGGCGTACCTGGATTACGCACTCCTGGTGCAAAGATGGCAACTGAACTATGGGACAGTGAAGAGGATGCTGAGGGAAGCGGGCTTCAGGTACATGTTGATGTACCCTGCGAAACTCAAAGTGCTCCATGGGAAAAGAACACTTTTTTGAGACCCTGGAAAATGCGACAGAATGGCTGGATGCACATAATTGTCCGTCGGGGAGCAGCAAACAGAGGATTGAACATAGAGGTGCAGCGGCGGACCCTACGAATGAGGTGCCGTATAACTTCAGACATTGGGACTTCAATATAAGTTAGAACAATACCAGGGATACACAAGTCTGGTGCAACAAAGAATGTAAGGGAGTGCATAATGCACTATGACATTAACATGAGGTACAGCGGACCTAAATCTATAACCGCATAGATAGTTTAGATAGGTCACCGATAGGGAGGGAGGAGAGTTGGGGGGGTTTGGGGTGTTAATAGTTGGTGAACAAGCCTACGCACCTACCCAAATTGGAAGCGGATGAGAGGAGCCAAAGGGGGGATGGGGTATGGCTAAAACATGGGAGATCTTAAGATAATGACCTGGAACGTCAGGGGACTCAATAGTTACCTAAAGAGAAATAAGGTCATGATGTATTTAAAGAGACAGAAAATAGATATCGCCCTAATGCAAGAAACACACCTCGCGAAAGAGAAACTTGTAGTTCTAAAAAGAAAATGGAAGGGCACCCTTATAGGTGCAACGTACTCAGCCTATGCCAGGGGGGGTGGTGACTTGGGTGGCACCACACGTCCCATTCCAACTGCTTCAGTCCACGACCGAAGCAGACGGGAGGATGTTAATATTAAGGGGACTGATAGAAAACAGAAGTTTGCATTGTCAATACATATGCCCCGAACCAAGACACAGTGACCCACTTCAGGACCCTATACAGCAAAATGAGCCCGTACCTAGGGAGCGCGGACATTTGGGGCAGTGATTTTAATTGCATGCTGGACCCAAAAGTGGACAGGTCAGATGCAAAATTTGCTAAACCCACCCCTGCGGCCAGAGTCCTCAGGACTCTACTGCGAGATCTTCAGCTGGAAGACATATGGAGGCTAAACCACCCACATGTTGGGCACTACTCGCATTATCAGCCCCACAAAACTTGTATACATGGCTGAATTACGTGTTCACCACACAGGAAATCACGGGGGAAATTGTGCGCTCAGAATACAAAGCGAGGGTCCTCTTGGACCACTAGCCATTGACCTTAACATGCCAAAACATAGCCACGAGAGCTAAGCTCCCTACTTGGCAACTCACAGCAGAGGCATTGAAAGATAGTGTTTAGAGAGGACCACAGAGACAAAATTGTAGAATACTTTGAGAATAACACGGGAAGTGTGGAGTCAGCTGGAACCCTATGGGAAGCATTCAAGGTGGTGGTGAGAGGCGCAGCTATAGCCAAATCCAAGGGAGGGCAGGGGGATATACTACAACAACTACAGAATACAGAGGAGAAACTACAGATAATGCTAAGCAGTGGAGGCCACTCTAAGGAGGATGTTAGAAACATCACCCAACTACAGCAGGAATTTATGCTACACTGGGAAAGTCTATGCAACTTAAACGGTTCATAGACATAATTTCGAATACAAAATATTCGAAAATCAAAAAGTCGAAAAAAAAACGTCGAAAAAAAACGTCGATTTTTTTTTTTAATGACTTTTTTTTCGAAATGGGGGGGGTTTCCCCCCCAAACCCCATTTTTTTTTATTTTTACCTATTTTTTTCACAGAAACTAGAGCCCAAAAAAAAATATCGAAAAAAAAAACAATTCGACTTTTTTTTTCGACATTTTTGATTCGACTTTTTTGACTTTCGAAATTATGTTTTCGAAATTATGACTGGACACCACTTAAACTATAAAAAATACATAGAAAGGCAGCATGCTGAGGGGGACAAACCGGGGAGATTATTAGCATGCCTATATAAAAGTGAGACCCCTAGACAAACGATTTGAGAGTTACGGGGATAGAGTGGACTAATACTAGACACCCAAGAAGGTGCGAGTGAGGGCTTCCGTGAATTCTATAAACAATTGTATAGTAAAGTAGAATGTGAGGAATAGAGTGAAATAGTAGAAACCTATTGGCATACCGAAAATAAGCACTGAAGAACGGGAAAGCCTTGAAGCCCCAATTACACTAGAAGAGCTAGAGGCGGTGGTGGAGCAGCTACCTACCAGTAAGACCCCGGAAGCAGACGGACTCCCCAGTGAATTCTACAAAATGTACACACAAGAAAAGAAGTTCTTTCCCCACTGCTGACAATGTTAAATGAAGCATTTGAAATAGGGACATTGTCAGAATCCCTTAGAGAGGCGTTTATCATCCCTCCCCTCAAATCCAACAAGCCAAGCACAGACTGTGGGTCGTATAGGCCACTATCTATGCTGAATCAGGATAGCAAAATACTCACGGCAGTGTTGGCAAATAGGATGAAGCGAGTCATTGGCAGATTAATACATCCCGACCAGACTGGATATGTTCCACACAGAAACATATCCAACAATCTCAGAAGGCTCCACCAAGTCATAGCCAACTCGCCAGCGGCACCTTCTGTTCTATTGTGTCACTAGACGCATTCAAGGCCTTTGAGGTCTAGAAGTTTCTGTACCTCGGCTCTGAGGGAGGGCGACCCAGTCTGCTGAAGAGAAGGGTGGGCTAGGAGGGGGGCAAGCGGAAGCCCACCGGGGCAACGGACAAAACCCATCTGTCTTCTGTGATAGTCTGTCACGCCTCCAGATGAGATGATATTCGTCCTCCCACCGGAATCTAGCGAGACCGATGGAAAACATCATTTAGATCAGTTTATCGGTGGTGAGACCTCCAGTTGCTCAAGAGGAGGCTGCTGACCGAGAGGAAAAAAACAGCCACCTTGCCTTTGCTGCTTGCATCGAGGCCCACCAGCAGGAGCTTCTGTCCGACATGCAATGCGGTCCTGGAACACACTGAAACCGGACAAGGACCTCGTTTGAGACTCCCGACCTCCGAGTATAAGCTGCTTTGGCAAGGACCGACAATGATTTAGCAGTTTGCTTGCTTGCCTTCGTTTTGGTGCGTTCCTCATCAGCGGAGGAGTGGAATAGTTCCTTACCTTCGAATGGAAGATCAAGAACTTTGTCCTGAACCTCCGTTGAGAACTCATGCAGCCATGCTTGGCGGGAGATGTCTACTCAAACCATAAGGCCCAGAGCGGAAGTGTTGACATGATGGGCCACGGCCTCCAACAGGTCCTGAGCCAGAACTTTGGCATCACAGAGGCCACCCTTAAAATCTTTGAGCCAGTCAAGAATACATTCCTGAAACTCTGCAAGCTCCTTCCACAGTTTGAGATTATCAGCTGCCAGGATGACCTCGGTATTAGCCTGACACAGCTGACGGGCCGAATTGGAAAATGTCCCCGACACCCCCCCACCGCACCAATGCCATCAAGAAGCTTGTTCTCCTTGGAAAGGACGCGAGATGCTGCAGTTGAGGATGTAGAGGACGGCTTAGACTGCAGCGTAGCTGCTGCCACCAGTTGATGAGCGAAGTGGACATGCAGTGAAGGTTAAGTCTTCTGACGCGTGTAGCTTGTAGCGAGCGTCTATTTTTCTGTTCAGGTGCTGCCCGGAATGAGGTTTTACCCAGCCATTGCGGCCTTCGGCCAGGGCATCCTTTTGAAGGAAAGGCCTGTGTGCTCCCGAGTCGACAGAGTAAAGGCTCCAGAAAGTACACTACCTTGTGGAGCCAGAGTCTCGGATATTGGAATGTCTAGCAACGCCCTCATATTCACTACCTGGTCATTAAAGGCTCCAACAGAGTCGTCGCCATCATGTATGCTTTATTTTCATTCAGTGTGGCAGGAACAGAATCCTGATCCGTAGCACATGGCACCTCAGACTGTGGGCAGACCTGACTGCACAACGGGAGCCTTAAGTACAGGTGAAAGTTGAGGTAGCAGTGGTAGTGGAGGAGGGGGACCCACTGGAAGACGAGGAGTCGGCACTACCGGAACCTGCATAGGAGTAGCCAGAGCGGGATGCGGCTTGGGAGGCTTGAGATACATTTCTCTGAATAGATCCTTAAAGTATGCCTTCATCGGGTCAGAGTGCATAAGGGTCTTAAACTTGACAAAAAACACATCCTCAGAAGGCGGCCTAGGCACAGGGGTGGGTAGAGGCTGCTCTGAAGGAACATACCCTCAGGATTGATAAGAGGCTGTTTGCCAGGATGGCCCTCCACCAACTGGATCTATGTAAACTAAGGGAGCGGACATAGGAGGTAGCGACACCGTCCAGCAGTGGAAAACGAGCACGCCAATCCAGAGGGTGGAAAAGATACCCATTATCCACATTACGTGGAAAAGGCTGCTCACCCCCAAAAACAGGCCCCTCAGTACCAGCAGTTGAGAACGTTGGCGTGAGAGGTAGTCAAAATGGCCACCGCAGACCATGGGGGTTAGACCGCCATTTTGTTACTGCCTGGATTGAACTGCCAGTGAGGCCGTTGTTACCACAGGGTTATCAGGGGACTTCTGCTCCATTTTAGCCTTATGACAGGGAACCTGAGCGCACCCGGTGTTTACAGGTCTACAGCGCTTTTGCAACCCCTCAGAGCCTGCTGGAGAATTAGCCCTCAGAGAGGGAACATCGGCAGAGCCGGTACTTGAGGATTTAAGGTGTTTCACAGCCTTCTTTTCCCCCCTCAGCAGGATCGGTTCGACCAAGGGAATGTGTGGGAAGCTTAGGGTCACCCTCAGTAGCCAGAGTGCTCGGAGGGGGCCCCCCCTCGATCTTGCCGGTCTTCGAGACAGCCCCTAGTCGGAGATCCTTGGGCATAACCCTGGTGCCTTTAGTCGCTTTATTGGAAACCTTGAGACGAGTTTCAGTACAATTTAGTTCCCGATTTGGAAACCTCGGGAACTACCCCGGTGAAAACAGCCCCAGAAATGCTGGGCTTAACTTTAGCCCCTAGATGGGCAAATTATAAGTTACTCAACGTAGAGACTAACGTACCTTAGTCCCATTTCCTCCATACTGCACAGGTGTCCCTCGCGAGGGACGGGAAATGAAACCTTTCACCAAAAAAAAAAACCTTCCCCCTTTAAATTTAGAGGCACGTGGGGGTGCAGCCCTGGGAGCATGTGCTGGATGCACATAATTGTCCGTCGGGGAGCAGCAAACTGACTCCGACCGCCGGCGCCACACCTCAGTACCAATAGACACGTCGACAATAGATTTAACATTGCCTAATGACAGCAGTTTTATTAGGGGGGTGGGGGGGAGGTTGGTTGGACGTATGGAGGAAAGGGGACTAAGCACTAAAGTAACTTACAATTACTCTTACGTCCCGTCCCCTTTCCTCCATACTGCATGGAGGACTACAACCGAGCGTAGCCCCATGGTGGAGAACAGACCCTCCTTAAGGAAACAGGTTTCTAAGAACCACCTGTCCGAAAGTAGCATCTAAGCTAGCATCCAAATAGTAGTGTTTGCAGAAAGCCGAAGGGGGCCATCCCTGCTTATGACTTGCCAGGGGACATGCCACTGAAAGGCAATGGCCGTTGCCTTGGCTCGGACTGCATGGTCGTGCATGTTGGCAGGCCGTGGCTTGTGTTGTCCCTCATAGGCTTCCTCGATGGCCGAGACCATGCAACGGGCTATGGAGGCCATGGAGGCCTGATACCCCGGTCTTGATCCTCCGAAGGTGACAAAAAGAGCGTTTGACTTGCGGAAGCACTTGGTCCTGTCCATGTAGAATTTCAGGGCACGCCCGACATCAAGGCAGTGCAGAACTTTGTGCCTTGTCTTTGGGCTCAGCAAAAAACGTGTGCAACACAATCTCTTTGTTAAGATGGAATGTGGACAGCACCTTAGGTAGGAATGCTAGGTGCGTCCGTAGGACTACCTTGTCCTTGTGAAACGTAGTGTATAGCTCCGAAGCAACCAGCGCTTGGCTTTTGCCGATTCTGCAAGCCATGGTGAGGCAGACTAACAAGGCCGTCTTAATGGTGACCAGCCTGATGTCCGCAGATGCCATTGGTTTCAATGGTTTTTGCGCCAGGGCATCCAAGACTATGTTGAGTTCCCACACTGGGTGCGGCATCTTGGACGGGTAGAGCCTGGCGAGACCCGTCAAATGTCTCTTGACAATTGGGTTGGAAGAAGAAAAACTCTCCTCCGAGTTGCTGTATGCCCCAATGGATGCCAGGAAGGGGCAGCAAGTGTCCACCAGCACACCTGAATGGGCACGATGCGCCGAAAAGGCGAGCATGTTGTCCAAGGGACATGGTCCACTTGCTTTTATACTGGGCCCTGGGAGATTTTCTCCTGGCGCCCTGTATGATCTCTAGATTAGCCTGAGAGAGGCGGAGATGTCCTAGCGTGACCTGTTCAGGAATCACGCTGTGAGGGCCAATTTCTCTGGTGCGGGGTGGATGACCCTGTCCCCCTGCTGTGCCAGAAAACGTGCTGGGCCCTGTGACTTAGGGGAGTGGGGGGAAAGGCGTATGCTGTCATTCCGTCCCACCTGATCTGAAAGGCATCGCCCAGGGAGCCTGTGCCCTGGCCCTGCCAGGAGGCGAACAGTTGGCACTTCTTGTTGTCCTGGGAGGCAAAGAGGTCCACCGGAGGGTGACACCATTTGCGAAAGACCTCCTGCAGCACTAGGTCGTTCAGCTGCCACTCGTTGTCTGCTCCTAGTCTGCTGAGCCTGTCTGCCTCCAAGTTGGATTCCCCCGGCAGGCAGACCGCCGTGAGGTAGATTTTGTTCTCCAGGGCCCACTCCCACCTGCTGACTGCCAGCCTGCACAGTGGGGGAGTGGGGGAGGAGCAGGGGTCTGGTACATCCCTGCTTGTTGACATAGAACATGCTGGTCGAGTTGTCTGTCTGAACGAGGAAGACCTTGCCCTCGATAACCGGAATGCAGGCCCTGAGCGCAAGCCAGATGGCCTTCAATGTCAGCCAATTGATGTGGTACTCCTGCCGGGTCCAGATGCCATGGACGCATTGGTTGTCCAGATTGTCCCCCCCAACCCGAGACAGAGAGAGACAAAGAGAGAGAGACAAAGAGAGAGAGACAAAGAGAGAGAGCGACAAAGAGAGAGAGCGACAAAGAGAGAGAGAGCGACAAAGAGAGAGAGCGACAAAGAGAGAGAGCGACAAAGAGAGAGAGCGACAAAGAGAGAGAGAGACAAAGAGAGAGAGACAAAGAGAGAGAGAGACAAAGAGAGAGAGAGACAAAGAGAGAGAGAGACAAAGAGAGAGACAAAGAGAGAGACAAAGAGAGAGAGACAAAGAGAGAGAGACAAAGAGAGAGAGAAAGAGAGGAGTCTGGTGATGGCGACCTGTGGCGCAGGTTGCCAAAAGGCTTGCCAGTCCGCAGGTTGCAGGCCCTGGACCACCATGTGAGGTCTGGGTGAAGCAACGGAGGAACGTTTATCATCTCCGACTGATGGCTCTGTTCCTGTTTCCAAGATGCTGCAAAGTGCAGCTGTATCATCCTCATCCGGAGTCTCGTGTGGGGGACGGCCAAGAGGACTGCTGCCACGAGACCCAGTAGGTGTTGGTACCACCAAGCAGAGGTCACTTCTCTGCTGAGGAAGTGCGCAGTGGCCCTCTTGATGGCCGTGATCTTGTCCTCAGAGGGAAAAACTCTCTCGAAGATGTGCCCCAAATGAGCCCAAGAAGGTCAGTCTCTGCGTGGGCTGCAGCTGCGACTTGAGGTGGAGTGAAAAACCCAGTTTGTGCAGTGTGTTCATGAGAGCGTGGGAAGTATGGTGCACTGCCTCCGGAGATATAGCCCTTGACGAGCCAGTCGTCGAGGTACGCTTAGATGTGGTGGCCCTGTGACCTGAGGAGGGCTGCCACAGAGTTCATCAGCCTGGTAAAGACCCTGGGGGCCGAAAAGGAAGCACCTTGTATTGGAAATGGTAGCCCATGATCCAGAAGAGTATAAAGGAACGATGAGGCTGCCAGATTGGGACGTGTAGGTACGCGTCCTTCAGATCCAGGGAGCACATCCAGTCTCCCTTGCACAATGTCTCCGCTATCAAAGCTGGCATAACCATCTAGAATTTTTGTAGAGGCAGGGAGCGGGTGGGGGTGGAAAGGTCCAGCACAATTCTCAGGCCCGCCTGGTTCTTCTGAATGGCGAAAATCCTGGAGTAGAAGCCCAAGCCTCGCTGGGAAGCTGGAACTTCCTCCACTGCCTAGCTCTCGACAAGCAACCGGATCTCCGCCAAAAGAGTTGCTGTCTCAACCTGTGGGAGTGGAGGAGAGGCAGTACCCTGTGGAGACTACAGAGATGATCCAGGGGTCCACAACATTCTGGCACCAGAAATGTGTGTGAAGGGCAAGCCTGTCCCCCACTGGAGACAAGTGGACCCAAAGGGGTGTGTCATGCCTTCTTTCCCTCTGAGGCTGTTGCGGAGGAGGGTGACTGGAAAAAGCCCTTACTCTTCCCCCCCCCCCTCTCCCGCTTTGTTTGCGCCGATGCTGGGATGGCGAACAGTCAGGCTGCCTGGACCTTCGCTCTTGGAAGCCACAGAACTCTCCGTATGTACGCCCCTTCTCAGAGCGCTGCCGTGACTGGGTGTACAGTCTGGGCGTGGTCTTTGTAAGGATGGAAAAAAGACGTGGCCGTTTGAGAGACTTTTTCTTTTTGTCCAGCTCTTTGACCATTGTGGAATGGATGAGGTCACCCCCTCGAGCGGAAGATCTAGTATGCGTTCCTGGACATCCGGGTTGAATTTCGTAGCACAGAGCCAGGCAGTTATTCTCATGTCCGTGGCGATATGAAAGGCACGGCCAGAGGTGGCAATGTGGGCCACGCAGGACTCCATGATGTCCTGCGCCACAATCTTGAATCGCGATTGGCTCTCCGTCAGAAGCTCTGGGAGGAAATCCACAATTGCCCACCAGAGCCTCTGGCTAACGGCTGCCAGCATGGCATCTGTGTTGGCTTGACGCAGGTGCAAGGACGTGTTGGAATACAGCTTCTTCCCGTACGCCTCCAAGATCTTCTCCTCGCCTAGCAGTGCCACAGGGGAGCAGGCAGAGGACGACTGAGGCTTGGAGTACAGTGATGCTGCAGCGATCACCGAGGAGTGTGGCTGAGGATTGGCCGATAGCAAGAGTGTATCCTCCTTCATCTGCCTGTACTTGGCGTCCAGGTGTTTATTTACCGGCTGGGCTGAGTGGGGCTTGAACCAACCCTTTTTGGCCAAGGCAACTACGTCCTTCTGCATCGGGATCCCATTCTGGCCACGGGACGTAGCGTGCAGACTCCTGCAAGACCCCCTCTGCTGATTGCTCAACCTTGGGTTGAGGAAGGCCCAAGTACTCTGCCAGCCCTGCCAAACGTTTGTGTAAGACCTTGGCTGAAGATGTTGTGTCGGGGTCCTCCTCCTCATCTGTGTCCACCTGCGCGTCCAGCACCAGAGGAGCTGCGGGCCAAGGTGCGGGGACCAGAGCCAGAGGCTGCAGGGGAGGCTGGTACGGAACCGCCTGTACTATCGTTTGGGGGGCCGGAGCGGGCTGCTGAGGCTGAACAGGAACCAAAGGGGCCTGTACTGGGGCCTGCGGCGCCGGAGCCATTGGAGGGAGCAAGTCCCTGATGGCGTCCCTGAGGATGACCCCCATCTGTGGAGACTTCATAAGCCTGAGGAGCTTTTCAAAGAACCTGCCCTCGCAGGCTGGATTGGTGATAGTGGGGTACCGACAGGGTAGCAGGGGGCATCTGGAGCCGTTGCGTGCCCTGCCAGTATGGATGCAGCGGGAACCTGTCTTGCTCAAAGGAAGGGTAAGCTGTAGGCCACATACCTGGTTGACACCAGTCCCACCTCGACACACAGTCCTCCACCCGTCTCCCCTGGAGGGGCATCGGCCGGATGTCTGGATTTTCTGGTGCAGCGCCCATTTTGTTGAGCTGCCTTCCACATGCCTGCGTCGTATTGCTCGGCTCACTGGGCCCCACCGCGTCCAGAACTCTTGAGTGTGGATCATGGGGCCTACCCTGTTCCTCAGGCCGAGGCCTAGTAGGCGTTACGCCCTCAGCGGATCTGCCGGTAGGACTCCTTAAAGGCACTCCTTCGGACATGATGCCGGTACTAAGGCATAGCCCCTCGGGTGAAGACCCGGTAAAAGAACCTTGCGGTGCCTCAGCACCGTCACCGGGAGGATCTACTGATCCCTCGGCCCGTCAGCCGGTAGCAGATACAGCCTCGGTACTTGTGCTGGTACCAGGACCAAGGTGGTCCCTCCCACGCTGCAAGTCCTTAGGAAGGAGTCTCCCTTGGAGGTTGCAGTAGAAAAGAGCGGCCCTACCTTGGGTTGGATCGATGATAGTCTCCAGAGGACCTAAAGGTCTTGGTCTATCTGTGGAAGAGCTCCCTCCACCTGGCCAGTCGGTTCTTCAGAGACCTCCAGGAAAGCGTGTTGCACGCGGTACAAGCTTGCCAGCCATCGTCAGGACCAAGGCACCGTAGACAAATGGCGTGGGGGTCTTTAGTTGGGAAGAGCCCGTCACAGGATGGACACCTGCTGAGCCCTGTAGAGGTCGGCATGCGCCAGGGAGGAGCGTAACGCCTGAGGACAGAGTACCTGAATGATAAAAAGACAAAAAAAGACCAAGAGAAGAAGTATCCGCGCATGGAATGACACGGGCAAAGCCAAACCCATGAGCGCTGGTGTTTTCGGCCCGTTCCCGTCAAAGCGGAAAAGGGGACTGAGGTGTGACGCCAGAGGGCGGGGCCAGGGCAGTGCATGCTCCCAGGGCCGCACCCCTGTAAATTTAAAGGGAAACAAGGTTTTTTCTGGTGAAAAAGGTTCCGTCTCCCATCCCTCGCGAGTGACGCCCGTGCAGTATGAAGGAAAGGGGACGGGACGTAAGAGTACCTCGGATGAAGATCTGATCCAGACAGCTCCTTTACAGGGAAACTCAGAGGAAACCCCGGAGTACAGGTTAGATCCCTTTCAGGACACCTCAGGGAGAGCCATGGTACCAGAGCCACTCTGGCCCCATCCGGAACCAGAAGATCCCGGGAAGGAGTCCCCAGGCTGGGGTGCCCTAAAAAGGAAGGAACTTACCACACGCTTGCCGACGCTGGAGTGCAAGGACAGAAAGGGAAAAGCAGTAGAAGATAGAGCCCCCACCGGTGTTCCAGGCCCAAGCACTTCAGACAGAGAGAGTGGGGATCCGCCCTCGCAAAACGATGTTCGCACGAAGTACAGGACACGAATCCCAGACGCTCTAGCATAGACGGAAGAAAAAAATGTGGAACCGGTGCAGGAATATGGAGAAGGTAACGAAAAGAAAAAAATCCCTAAGATGCAAGAGCGTCTGACCCCGACCACGTTGAGTAAAAGACTGAAGGGTGATGCGCGGGGCGGAGCACAGGAATGTGGGGCTGTGGTCATGTGCAGTGGCCCCGCGTAAAAATAAAAGGCAAAAAAGTTAATTTTTTGATGCTTAAAAAGTGCTCCCTTTGCGATGGACTGAATGTCCCACAAGTATGGCGGAAAGGGGACGGTACATAGGAATATCACTGTTGAAGTAATAACACTGCAGTATACAGAAATAATATGCCATTATATCGGGTAAGAACAGCCAAACAAAGAACTGTTAAAAGCAAAAAAGGACTCTGGGGAAAGCTGATCCTACTTTCTCACAGAGTGCTTTACAAAAGTTAACTAAAGTACCTAGCTGCCTGGTAAATAGATCTTGCCTACACCGCCACAACTGAAAGAGCCCGCTACAGCATGTTTAGGTACACTGTTAAAGGGCCACTTCATGACAAAACCTCAGATTGATGCTGCTTCCCGGTCTTGGCTGAAGGAATGGCACAAACTTCTAAAGAAAACATTTCAACTCTTTGGCCAGGAATTAAATCCTGGAAGCTCCAAGTAGGACCATTATTGTGCCCCATTGTGGAGGATCCAAAAATGGGCAATATGCAATGCTCAAAGAGCAATAATGCAGGGTGAACAATTTCAAGTTGCAAGCTACAAGCCATTCATAAAAGACACTCACCTTATTTGTAATGGCCATGCTCCACAACATTTATTATTCACCAAGTAAATTGTTACTCTTGATAAGGCTACTGGCGAGTGCATATTTTGTTCCCAGAATATAGTACACACAAAACTCTGCCCAATACAGTGTAGAGCCCTCAGTCGAAACAACTATCTTTCCAACGTACCCTCCAAGAAAAAAAATAAAGTGTTGTTTACTGTGGCCCACAGTGATTTAAACAAATGCACACAAATTATACTTACAGTGTGGGAAAGCAGACCGGCTTAAAGTTTCATTAAAAATGCTTTACCTGATCCACATAAATTGAGAAATTTTTTTTTAATCATGCGAAATATTTCGCAAAGCAACATATCTGATAGGGCATTACCATGACAAATTACAATTTTCATAAACAAGTCAGATCTTGAAAGAGAAATGTACTTACCCCAGCAAGACATTTGTCGAGTGTATCCAGTATTATCAGCTGTGACAAATATAAATTCTTCTCAGCAGCATCTCCAAATATTCGCTGCAAGGAAAAAATGTATCAGAATAAAATCTCTATCAGAAACCAATTTACCTAGAGTGTGAATGCTGCGGGATTTCTTTCAGGTTTCAGAGTACAGCGAGAAAGTACAAAGTATTATGTAGAGACTTATGGTGCTCAAATCACATGCAGTCTAAATCACTACACTAATCTTCATGTTACCTCCATATGAAAATACACTGAGAAGTTACATTTTAGATTACTTTGAGTCTTTAAGCAATACAACATCAGAAACACTGAAACCACCTCAATATCTATTTCTAACTGTTGACTCTACAAGGATAAAGTACCATGTTTGTGGAAGACTATAGGAGGATGGTGGGGGCGTAGGGCAGACAAGCGCACACGTCAACTGTGAAAGTTTGTCACTGCTATCGGGCTATAGCCCGACAGCAATGCACTACCTATAGAAGTACAGGAGTTTGATGCATGTATATGTATTGAAAATTGGTTCCTTATGCCGAGGGTGTAGGGTATGCCAAGAGTCAACCTGTTTCTCTCAGAACTGCTGCCTCAATTTGGCAGTGGTACCATCAACAGTCCTCAAATAGGTCAACCTTTCTAGGCTAGGATCCTTCATTACATATTCAGGTCTAAACAATGGTTCCATGTCTTAAAAAAGCGGCGAAAATGACTGAATACAAAATATCACGGCAAAAATGCTGTGGTTTTGCCGCCACAATCATGTAAAGGATGCGCGGGGACATCCACACAACCCCCAAACCCATTATACCATTTAAGGGGAGCGGGGGTCGCAGGGGTGTCCCCCCGCTCTCCTTAAATGGTATAATGGGGTACACCTTTACCGGGTCAAACCACAGCATTTTTGCTGCAATTTTATTTTACCAGCGTCATTTTTGCCGCGATTTTATTACTGGATACCTAAACAATTCCCAGTTCTATGCTTTTAGCCATGCATTTAAAGTCACTCACTGAGGAGGAGGGGTGCTGTTGGGCAGACAAGATGATAGCCTTCTGGAGGGAGCTCCAGAGCCCACCATCTAGAGCTTCATGAGCTCCAGAGCCCGCCATCTAGAGCCTCATTAGTTATCCTCTGATAGCATGCATCTACCGCCGTCAAAGACTCTGAAAATCAGCTAAAACCCTGCAGTAAGCGATACGATCGCAAAGATTGCCCGAGAGGCAGACCACACAAAGACTCGCGAGTAACGCCTCTGTGGTGCTGGTTCTGCTCTCGCCAAGTGACGCCTTTTGAATCCAGACAGCAGAAGAGGCAGAAGTGGGGCGCAGAACTCAGATCCCTAGGTGAAAGAGGCAGCGGGCCCACCGAGTGAATGAGAGGTGCACAAAATTCCCAAAGCGCACATGTTCAAAAGCTGAACAACAACGCATGCCCCGAGCGGCAAGGGCACCGCACTGTGGTGTAGTTCGATGTGAACTGGTACAATATCCTGAACAGGGGGACCTAGGGTGCAACCTGGCTCAATTTTGCTATAGACTAGTTGTGCCAGTCAGGGCCGTTGGTCAATCCGGGGTGCTACTTGGTGGCTGTGATGGGCCACCTCTCTGAAGTCGCACTGCTCGTGGCTGAGGGGAGTGGAAGAGGCACTGCACGCCCTATCCAGGACAGAATCAACTCAACAGATATTTGCAGTGTCAACTGAAAGGTAAGGTTGATTCTTCCTACACCAACAAGCCCACAAGACCCGTACAGAGTCAATAATAAATTGTCCTTACCAAGGCATTCGTTTGTCCTCACTCAAACATTGGAAGCACGACAGCTACCTGCTGCTTCACCGCAGTAACGGACTAGACCAAGGTCAGCCCAGCTGCAAAGGGTGTGACAATTTAAGTCAAGCACAAGCTACTGACTTAAATCAAAAAGGAAGCAATCTACATAGGTTGTACCCTAAGGAATACCAGGCAGGATCTGACACACTTCAGCAGTTCCATCATCTCCTTGTCTGCAGACCTTCCCAGCCCCGCAAAACAGCAGCGAAGCCAGGTCAATCCAAGAAACAAACCAAGATGGATGCCTTTGTCAGGAAAACCCCCACAGGTACTGTCCGAGACTAAACCAGTGGTAACATCTCGGACAGTTTATCGACAGGGGCTTGCTCATTTGCCTCAACCGCTGTGTACCTGCGCAGCTTGCCAGAAAGTACTGGATCCATCGATAAGAAAGTTAACCTTATGGCAAAAATCGAATTAACTAACTCTAAAATTGAGAAACTATACACCTAAATAACTGATGCAAAACAGCAAGTGTACAAATCAGAAGATACCCTCCAGTAACAAGAATCCTCCGTTATGGCACTTAAGACTGTACTCCAAAACATACAGAAAAAAATAATTCCCTCAAAAACACGTTGCGAAAACTTATATACTAGGTCTTCCAGAGTCCACTCCTAAGGCCCTCCTAAAAAGGTTAAGAAAAATCCAGAAAAACTTGGCAACGCAGTGTTCTCGGCTCCCTTCCAAATTGAACGCGCACACAAAACATCTGGTCTAACGCCATGGCCAATCATTGCAAGGGTCCAAGTACCAGGACAAAGACTGGATTCTCAAAACAGCCAGGGATAAGGGAAAACTGCAATATCACCATCTGATACTCTTGATTTCTGTAAGCCAACATCCGAGCATTCACACCTCATTACTGACGAGTCTGCTATATTAGAAGTTACTCACCGTAGTGACTAACATACTCTTAGTCCTTAGCCCCCTTTCCTCCTTACTGCATGGGCGTCCCTTCCTAGGGACAGGAGACAGAACCTTTTTCACCAGAAAAACTTCCTTTAAATTTAGAGGCATGCAGGGATGCAGACCTAGGAGCATGCTCTACCCTGACTCTGCCCATTGGCGCCACACCTCAGTGCCCATAGACGCATCAACAATATTTAACATTGCCTAATAACACCAGCATTATTAGCGGGGAGGATGGTGGGATGTATGGAGGAAAGGGGACTAAGAGTACGGTAGTCACTATGGTGAGTAATTTTTAATTACTCTTACGTCCCAGTCCCCTTTCCTCTGTACTGCATGGGCGATTACAACTGAATGCAGCCCAAGGGTGGAGAGGAAATCCTCCTTAAGCTAATAAGTTCCTTAGAACTGACAGTCTGAAGGCCGCGTCCGACTTAGAGCTGGCGTCCAAACCGTAATGCTTACAGAAAGCCGAAGGGGGGGGCCCAGGTGGGCGCCCTGCTTAGGACTTCCCACAGAACCTGCTGCTAGAATGCCATGGCCTTGGCTCCGACAGCGTGAATGTTGGCTGTCAGTGGCTTGTGCTGTCTTTCCCTCGGAGGGCAAGATTACGGCCATCAAGAGGGCCACTATGCACATCCTTACCAGAGCAGTGACCTCGGCTTGGTGGTACCAACACTTACTGGGTATCAAGGCAGCAGTCCTCCTGGATGTGCCACACACAAGACTCTGGATGAGACCTGGATCTCGCTGACTCTGCGAGCCGAGGCGAGTCCCACTAGCAAAGCTGTCTTAATGGTGACCAGCCTGATGTCCGCGGATGCCATCGGCTCGAATGTTTGTGTGCCAAGGCACCAACACAACATTGAGATCCCACACAGAGTGTGGCTTCTTGATGGGCGGGTAGAGGCTCGACAAGCCTGCCAGATGTTTCTTGACTATCGGGTTGGAAGAGAAGACCTCCTCCTCCGAATTTCTGTAGGCCCCTATGGCTGCCACAAGTGCACGCCTGAGTGCACGAGGTGTGCCAAGAAGGAGAGCACATTGTCCAGCGTGCACTTAAGGGGGTAGGGGGGGCAATCTCCTTAAGAGTCTGCCCAGTGACAGAACCTGCTCCATTTACTCTTATGTTGGCTCCTGGTAGCCTTCCTCCTGGCGCCCTGAATGATCTCCAGGGTAGACAGAGGCTCAGGTGCTTTAGGGCGATCTGCTCAGGAAACGCGCTGCAAGGGCTACCTTCTGAGGTGCACGGTGGAGGACCCTGCCCCCCTGCTGGGACAGGAGATGTGCTGGACCCAGCAGAAGGTGAATGGGTGGTCTGTCCGTGAGGCAATCACAGGCTCGCCAGCCACCAAGGAGCTACCAAGATGATGCGGAGGAGACAAGCTTCCTTCATCTTGCAGAGTACCCTGGGGATCAGGGGTGTGTGAGGAAAGGCATAGGCTGCCATGCCCTCCCATTGAATCTGCAATGCGTTGCCCAGGGAGCCGGGCTCCAGCCCCTGCCAGACATGAACTGATGGCACTTCCTGTTCTTCCAAGAGGCAAATAGAATCACCCGAGGATGGCCCCATGTGTTGAAGACCACCTGCAGCAAGTGGTCATTCAATTGCCATTCGTAATTGTCCGCTCCCAGTCTGCCGAGCCTGTCCGCTTCCAAGTTGGCCTCCCCCGTGAGGTGGACTGCCATAAGGTAGATGTTTTCCAGGGCCCATTCCCACATGCTGACCGCTAGGCTGCACAGCAGAGAGGACCTGGTACCCCACCCCTCCTTGTTGAAATAGTACATGCTGGTGGGGTTGTCGGTCTGGATAAGGACGGTCCTGCCCTCAATGAGCAGAAGGGTCTGGGGGCTAGCCAATTGGCCCCAAACTCCAGACAGTTGATATGAGACTCCTGATCCTGCCGGCTCCAGACCCTGTGGATCCTTTTTGTATCTTATCAAGTCTCTGTGTTGAAATGCCTTAGTCCATATAAGTCCATATATAACAATTTAAACTATTTTATGTTCTCTTCTCTTGCTCTCCCTCAGCAGAGCTCAGACCTCCTTCTCTTTCTTCTTCTCAATGGACTCTCCCTCTGCCAGGCTCGGATTCCAACTTTTCTCAAAATACACAATAGATTCCCCTCTGCCAGGCTCAGACCATGTGTTTCAAAGAATGCTTCACACAACTTTGCATCAGGACAGACTACCCTCGATTAGGCACAAGCCTGCGTTCCTTTTTTGCCAAGGTTATAAGTGCACAGTGTTCGGTCTAACTGATGCAGGACCACTTAGACACTTTCACGTCTCACTGCTTTAACACCTTTCTGAGATAATCCTTCCAGAAACCACTGTCACAATGTATCTCTTCCATTTTAGTTTCAAAAGATCACTTCTTTTCACCTCAGGCTTTCATTCGTCCAATTCAAAGCACAGTTCAATATATCAGGTTATCACTGCTCACAGCCTTTGTTTCAATGCCAACCGGTATCACAATGTTGCCTCCAACTCACCGGTTGGACTGAGCTGCTTGGTCGGCGTCTGTTTCTCTCGAGCCAAGGACCATAACTTGGGCAGCCGCAGCTCCTCCCTGCTTTGTCACCACGCAGGAGGGCCTTGGCCAGTCTGCACATGTAGGCTGCCAATTCTTTGTCACTCCAGCTGTTAACCGACTGTTCAGTTTCGACCAATCACAGGGGGACAGGGTCAAGGGTTTCTCCCTGCTTGTGGCCCCATCTTGACCAGTTTGTCTTCTGCCTTCGACCAGTCGCCAGCATGGCAATCCTGCTCAGTTATGCTTTTCGCCTCTCTCCTCGCCCCTAGTGTGCTCTCATGCTCTGCCTTATATCCATGTGGTGAAAGCTAACGGGATTCAAGTGTGAATCATTACGGGTAATTGCCTGACTCTGCCCGACCCTGAGATTGGGACATGTTGCATGGAATGGTTGGGTGCGATTCCGTCTTCCCCCAGTGCACTCAGCCTGTGTAGCAGTGTTCGTGTAGGAAAGGGGATGTGGGGGGAGTAAGGTTCCGAGATAGCATATGGGATGGCAAGGGGTAATAGGTAAATAGGGAAGGGGACACTGCATCTCTCCATCGAGTGCCCCAATCCCACTCGCCCGGCACCCCCTCATCCAGGTGATCCTCCTGCACTCCTCCACTTCCGGGGTCTGGATCCAATAGCGATACCCGTGCCCCAGCCACTTGGTTGACAGATCCCAAGGAACTAGTCTGTCAGCCACCCTCTGGTTTCTCACAGTTGCCATTTCTATTCCTAATGTGGTACCACAGACCCTGCAATGGTGTTTCCACCCTTGTGCCCTTGAGGATGCTGTGTTCCGGGAGGAGATCCAGGGGAATATTCAGGAATACTTCCCAACCAATGTAAATTCTGTCCCGGGCTATAGAACAATCTGGGAGGCCCTTAAGGTGTTCTAAAGGGGTTGTTTTATCTCAAGGGAGGGGGATGTCCATAAATCCCCCAAGATCGACCATTGTTAAGGATTTTAAAGGGGCATCACACTCCAGACCAGGACTCTTTATACTGGCCAGGGATGCAGCGCACAATCAAAACTCTTTTAAATTTATGAATTTGGATTTGGCTACAAGAAGTCAGCCAACCCTTCTCACACCCCTGTTAATGTACACCCTGTGTCGCAATGACCATGAACTTGGCCGGTGTGTAATGAAATATTTATTTTAGTTATGAATAAAAATCAAACACATTGAATATAGGGCAGCAATTACCAAGGGTTCATAATTACACAGTAAAATGATAGAATACACTTGTATAAGACATACAATGCACAAATGAATGAAAGCAAGATTACTTGTGGAAATGTGCTTTTAAATGGCACCACAGATAAGCATTTCTACCGCAACAATCCCTAAAACCTCGGTTAACCAAATTATGTGTGGGTCGAGGAGTAGAAAGGAGTCGGGTTACTATGCAAAAATCGGATCGAAAATCAGATCTACCATCCCTGAATAGGAGGCAAAAATCGGATTGAGCTCCCTCGAAAAATGAGCAAAATGGCACTCGGAATTACTGAATGGGGATTTTCCCGGTGCGTTGAATGAATAAGGCAAGAATGTGTATGAGTGTATCAAAGCAGCAAGAAAACTCGAAAACTACAAGGCAATGTGCTAACAGGCATACAGTGTTTAAAAAAAAAAAGAGTTTGGGAAGGCAAAACAGTGCAGCAAAAAAAACAAAAAAAAAACAAATAATATCACACGTGGCAGGATTGCAATCAATTTCTTGGTTTTACGTGTTTAAAATAGCAAAACTGCTTGGAATAGGAGCTAAACAGACCTAATCGGAATGCGGTTTTAATGCTAAGGTATTAAGGCACATAGCAGGTATGATATGGAAGTGAAAGGGTGACTTTGATGGATGACAGTATGGAATTCTAAAAGGGAATGGAAACTGTTTTAAAACAGGAACAATTTTACGCGACAACTGTTTTGTTAGTAAAGTGATTTCTTTTACTGAAACTATATTTTAGTGACTAGACAGTATCTGAGGAGGTTACTTGCAATGGAACCTATCCACGCCGCGTTCAGCTCTATACGGGAATTAAATTATTCAAAATAGTACTAGGGACTTATACAACAGACTGAAATGATTAGGAAAGAATGGCGCCAACAAATTGAGATAAACACAGATTTTCCTAAGGACAGGATACAGAGAGGATTGACAATTTAAGAATTTACTAGGGTATTTATGGGATTTCTTATAGGGTATGACAAATGGCAAGGTAACTGAGCAAGGGATGCAGCTTTTTGGTTACTAGGGAAGGGAAATGCCTTGAATGAGGTAGTTTGGACAGCGAACTGGGTTTCTGAACAGTGAGGCAAAATCAAGTCCTGCGCAGCGGCGGGCTCTCCTGGAGGGGATAGCTGGGCCTTGTCTGGTCACTGTAGACAGCGAGGTGCATCAGCTGGACAAAACAGGTAGCAGGGCAAAAGCCGGTCTGGTCACTGGATAATCCCAAAAAGGGTTTCACCGCCCTTTCCCCCCCCCCCTTACTCCCTGAATTATTGGGATTTTGTAGAGTTTCATTCTGGATTAGAGGTTCAGCCTGGGTAAGCGGTTTTGCCTTGTTCTGCTCTCAGCTACCCCTGGCCTGGCACTGGAATCTGGAATCTTGCAGGATGAATGTGGAATGTCTGGATCCCTGGATGTTGATTTATAAATGCTGGATTTTCTGGAATCTTGCATTTTTAAATGTCCTGACTCCCCTAAGATTCCTCCTTATAAAGGCCGGATGACTTCAGGATTTCTACGATGTGGGCAGAACTAAGCTAGACCTACCTCTAAGAATGGGATAGGTCAGCTTGTGGATACCGCCGACTCCCTGTCAGCAGTTTGGACTGAAGGAAGTGACTCAATTTTATTGTGTGCGATTTACAATGTGCTTTGTTCTACCAAAGTTACTTTTGCCAAAATCAGTTATGGAGCAAAACACTTATATTTACAAATGTCATGAGGAAAATTAGATAGGCAGATTCCATATTTCACAAGGGACATTTCTGTCCAAACACCAAGTTTGTGCGATATTGTTTAGTCATTCTGGCAATCTTTTGCCATTGCCATGGAAAACATTCCACCTAAAATTCTATAATTGTCTACATATATACATATTATCACTGGGCATGTTGTCATTCATTTTCAAAACTGCACCATGTACGCTCTCCCCAGAAATTACATTCTACTGGCATTTGCGTCCCCAACATGTCAGATGAACCTACAATGTCTTATTCTAATGGCGCAAAAATGACAGTCATAATTTCACATTACTGTTTCTTTAGGTTACTGAAATACTTTCATATCAAAAAGTCCTTTAAATCAAATGGATGGCATCTGTCACTGAGGACAACCTTTCATTCTGGCAGATGCAGCTGAAGAGAGGTGTCGCCAGGAATTCACACTTGCCCGTGACCCGGTCAGTTCCCTTTATCCATTGTTCTTGGCTGCAGAAACGCCAGAAAGTCTGACTAGGTTACCACATGCCACACCTTGGCACCTGTCATGTGCCCAGGTGCTGGTCCACTTGGGGAAAGTAATTCTGTTCCCAGGGGAGGAAGGGCCCTTTGATGCCAGTGCCTGCCAAACCTGTTCTGCTGGTCTCAAAGTAATTTTATTTATTCATTCATTTTCTTTCTTTCAACACAAACCAATTATTTTTGGGAGTACATATGTATAATTTAGAGCAACCCCCCGCCCCCTACTTCCATCACATTTCTGTGCAAGCACAGGGCATTATTTTTACATTTCACCTTTAAAAGGCATTTTCCTGTTTGGCAAAAGCAACATTTTACACGTGGGTTAATTTTTCTTGGATGTCACTTTACAAATGCAGTTTTTTCCTTGCATCTTTATTCTGAACATTTATATAGCCCTCGTCAATTTCTACTACACAGGAATCTGTTCAACACAAGGGTTCTTTGAAACTGACATAAGCAAAGAGAGAGAGCTTCTTGTGAAGAGTTTGCCCATGTTATTTTGTTGTAAAAAGTCAAACACTTGTGTACGGCCTGGAGTGAATTCCTCTGCTACTCCCCAGATTTTACTCGACACATAATGCCTTTCAACGAGGGCTGCCCTCCTTTGCTGGTGTACAACCTGAATATGGATGAACATAGATGTGTCTTACTGGAACCAAACTGTGTAATGTTGAAAAAAAATGGAAATGGCATCAGTGCGCAGTCATTTTAAACACATTTTCCACTGCCTTTGAATTCCTTTCTTTGGTGCACATGAAGAAAATACTGGCAGCCATTCTGGGGGGGAGGGGGTATGTTCCAGGTTCCATCTAGCCCCATATGTGCTCGACAGAGCCAGCGCAGCCTTTTTTTTTTGTAACTGCGGAAAATGCATTTTGGTGATGTAGGAGGAAGTTCTGCTTGGCTGGTAAATGTACTCCACACCATGCAGCGCTTAGAAATGAAACAAAAACAGACACTGGGTGGCGACACGCTGGTTGGGAAGTCATTTGCTGGGAAAAGACTTGATCACTTGGAAACGGCGAATAGAGAAGACAAATTATCTGGGTGAAACGGTTCTAATGGCGAAATACGCAGAAGGTGATAGACACAGCCGTACACTCGCTTAGGCGATCCGAAAGGACAGGAGTCTGGGAGGGATATTGGAGGTGGATGATGCAAGCGAGAATCCAGTATGTGATTCTAATGATATTAATAAAGTATTGTGTGACTATTCTAACCAACTATACTCATCCCAATTAACAGTATCCCCGGAGGCAATCACGTCGTACCTTGACCGGTTATCCCTGGGGTGGAAGTACCCCGCACAGGCGGGTCTACTGAATTTGCCCCCTCTGAGGAGATTCGTAAGGTAATACAGGAGCTCCCTAGCGGCAAGACTCACAGCCAGGATGGTTTTTCCACAGAATTTTTATAAAGAATGTGCCAACATTCTTGGGCCACATCTGTGTCGTATGTATGAATTCTCCATGATCACAGGCCTTCTCCCTGAATTCACCAGGACAGCAATAGTTACACTCCTGTTGAAACCTAATAAAGACCCCCACTGCTGTGCTTCAGATAGGCCCCTTTCATTAATCAACACGGATACCACAGTGTGTGAGCAGTGCGTGTTTGTGTAGCAGAGTCAGTTATTCAGCACGAACCTTGGAGGCTTGTAACGGCAGTCTGTCTACAGTTGCTTTTATTAGAAGAGACTGAACAACAAGACCAAAAAAGCAAGCGCAAACACACAAAAACCTGCGGTCCACGTGCGGTGTGGGAGCAGTGTGTGTTCGAGTTAGCTGTCTGGGAGGAAATGGTGCATCACGGCTTATCAGTCGGCTCGAACATTCAGCGTTTACACGGCCAGCACCAGCATTTCAAGTTAAGCAGGCATTTCTTCTCTGAAAGGTCAGTGCGTATGGAGTCTCTCTTAGGTACTCTTCTTTTATTTGCCGCCGGCAGCTCGGAAAACACTACAAAGACTTGTAAAGCCTTTCTCTTCCCTCCTGCTAAAGGGTTTGCCAAAAGGCTGTGGAAAGGTCACAACCAGTCCTTCATTTCACAATCATGACACTGTTTAGACAGATTTTCTAGAAAGGCGAGCATACAGTGAATCACTGAACAGGATTTCAAATAAATCAATTGGAAGCACAATGTAGCTTTCCCTTTAAGTTCCATTAAATCAAGATCTTCACTGTTGAGGTACAAGATGGAAAAGGTCACAAGAGTAGGTTAAGTGCAACTACTACTCAGAAATAAAAATAAATGCTTATAATTTTACTACCAGCCTTGCCGAAGCTGTTCATTTTATCCAATCATTGCGTTTATATCAAGCCACATCTGTTTAACATACAAGTGCAGATTATGAACTGGTATTACTGTTATTGATCAACAAATCAACACTAATAAGATTATTAACAGATTGTGCATGCTGGCCATTTGCATCATTGGTAAAGTGTCACTTTTATGGGAGGCACAGCCCTGCAGAGAAGGTGTATCGGCCACTTTCACGCCCTAATAATTGGCAAATAACTCGCACAAAAAATAAAAATAAAAAAAGTTACAAATATTCCCAACAAAAAAATAGGAAAAAAGACATGTGGCATCTGGAGCCCCTACTTTCACCCTCGGAGCACCATGGATGTGTTTGGACAAGTAGTGCACCAAATAAACAAATTACAATTTTAACTGCTTGATTGAAGAAGTAAACATGTATCTTATAATGTGCACGATTTACTAGGTGCAAAGAAATAAATATTACAAAAACATTTCAGTTTTTCAGCTAAAACATATTTTTACTCGCTTATAAATTACTCTTTGGGAACTGGACTTACATTTTAACTCCCTGAAAAATCATTTTACTCCCAACTTTAAAAAATAGGGAGTAAAATACTCCACTTCAAAATCTTATCTGGAGCACAGGGGGCATAATAGTCAGATGTCCTTAGATTGCATGCAATTTCTTGTAGCCTTCATTATTCGTTGATGTTTTTACTAGAAAACGCTTTTCTGTTTTTCGTATTAAATCAGGTCATACTGACCCTCGTTTTCCAATTGGTGTAACATTGGTATTTTTTTAATACTATTTTCAAGTGTTCTTCAAAATGAGTTTGGGTTTTAATGTGTTACTTTATTCCAGACCCTTTAAATTATCATTGAGTAACTCTCTGTTGGTGCCCAGGGACAAGTTTATTTTGAACAATCAATAAGAACAGATTACATAGCATCAACATGCTGCATTAACTGCACAAAATCTGAACTCGCCACTAGCCATTGGCTAGTGATAATTGACTCTTAGCGAGTAACAAATGGTGCGTTGTGTGTACGTTTCAAATTGAGGTGACAAGCAACTTTATAGCTCGGTAGTAGATTGCAACTCGGAATTTGTAGTTCTGAACTTTGATAAAGCACTGCTACAATTGAGTTATAATCTCCAAAATTGTAGCGTGTATAACAGATATTTTGGTGCAACTTTGAGATGACATCATTAAAGACGCAAGTAAAATGTTAAAAGCTGCAAGCTGAGTAGGCTTAATTTCTATAGGACATTCTGCCTCATCAGTTACATGCGCTTCAATTTCATCTACATCAGCTGTGACACATTAAGGTCTAGTCAAGTCCAGTAGAATTCACTAAAGGTAACTCTGCATGAGAGGATAGTGACTAAGCTTGATGTCCGCTGCAGTTTAATGCCCAATTAAATCACAGAGTTAGATATGTGAGAAATTATCCTTAAACTGGATGTGCGCAATCCCTATAGTCTGGTCGAAAAAGGCAATTGTATAATGAAAAGTGCAAAGAGTACTGTGAGATCTGCCCCAGCAGTGATGATATAAGGGGGTAATTTCTCCAACCCCCTGAAGTAACTAGGCAAAACTATCAAAAATATCCTCGCTGTCTGCGCTTCCTCCAAGTGTTAGGTTGCACTCACCATGAAGAAAAGAAACGGAACCAACATTTTTGCTGTTTCAGCTACTGGTATTGGCCAGCATTTATGTCTTCAATTAATGAAAAGAATACGAACATTCAAAGTACAAGTTCCTATGATAATTGGAAAAACTGGAAAAACTGGAAAAACTGGAAAAATGTCAACACGGGTTTCAACCCTGCTGGGTCATCCTCAGGGCGTAATATATGGATAATTGTATATCAAACCATACATGTCGATGATCCAGTGATAGCATTATTCATTTGGAGAAAAGAAACAGTGCAGGTACCATATATGTTGTACAGTTATCAAAGAAACAAAGAAAGTAAGTGGGCAGAGGGAGGGGTAAGGAGAAGAAGACAAATCAAAAATCCAGACCTAGTGCAATACACCCCAGAGAAACCCAAGATTATTTTCACCAATCTCCTACTCTCAGAAATCTACTTAGTCGCTCTTTTTTTATTTATTTATTTCTTTATTTCTATAGCGCACCAGGCCCAGGGGCAACCGGGCGCATAACTTGGATACAACATGATAAGAGCATAACAAAGCAGTATAACAATGTTTTTACAGTAAAATTACAAGAATTTTGCAATCAGGAGAGTAGCAGTAAGAAGCTGGGCCGAATGCATGATCAAAGGTAGGTCAGAGTGCAAATAGGGCAGTGAGCAGTGTTAGATGTCTTGGGAGGACAGCCAGGCTTTGGTAAGGTGTTTGAATTTCGGGAAGGAAGGTTCTGCTCTCAGCTCATTAGGGAGTGAGTTCCAAAGTTTGGCTGCCAGGATAGGGAAGCTGGATCCGCCTGATCTTTGGAGATTGAATCGTGGGATGACAAGGCAATTGGCTTGGGCCGATCTGCAAGGTCTAGAGGAGCTATGGAGGTCAAATCTGTTCGCCAAGTAGCAGGGTGCTTGGTTGTGAAGGCATTTATGCGTGAGAGCCAGAGACTTCAATGAAATGCGGTCTGGGATAGAGAGCCAATGGAGGTTACGCCTAGTGTCAGATATGTGCTGGCGCCTGGGAATGTTGAGGGCAGCTCTAATCGCATTGTTTTGGACAATTTGTAACTTATTTAAGTTACAGCGATTGGTGCCTAGGTAAAGGGCATTGCAGTAGTCGACCTTGGACAGTACGAGGGTCCTGGCCAAGGTCACACAGTTAGCTGTAGAAAGGAACGGGCGACAAGCAGTAATACGCTTACAGGTGTAAGCTGCTGCTGATGAGACAGAGTTAGTTTGTCTAGTCAGAGATAAGGTCGAGTCAATGTAAATCCCTAAGGTTTTCGTGTCCTTCACTATAGGGATGGTATTCCCATCAATGGTGAAGGACTTAAAAGCCGGGTCGAGTTTGGTGAGTTTTTGTGGTGAGCCAAGGATGAGGAGCTCTGTCTTTTCATCATTTAGACACAGTCCGTGTTGAGCCATCCAGGCTTGGATAACCTGGTAGATGGCGTTGATGGCGAGGGAATCAGTAGTGTAGTCACCTGTGATGGGGATTAGTATCTGGGTGTCGTCCGCATAATTGGTATACGTGACACCCAGATGGTCCAGAATATCAAAAAGGGGTTTGGTAAACACGTTATATAACGTGGGCGAGACACAGGACCCTTGAGGCACGCCACAGGAGACCGGAGCAGGTGGGGCAGCTGCTAGAGGAGAGAACACACGCATTGATCTATTATCGAGGAAGGAACTGATCCAAGTAGAGGCTTTGTCTGAGAAGTGAGCAGCTGATTTGAGGTGGTGACAGAGAATCTTATGATTAACAAGATCAAAAGCAGCCGAGAGGTCCAGGAGAAGTAATAGCGCAAGTTTGCCTTTGTCTTTGAGATCTTCGATCTGCGTTTTTAAATCGATAAGGGCAGTTTCAGTGCCGTGACGTGGCCGAAACCCCGATTGCCTGAGTCCCAGAAGTTTGTTTGATTCAAGGTATTCTTGAATTTGTAGGTACGCCGCACGGTCAAGGATTTTTAGTAGAAATGGGACTGTAGTGATTGGCCTATAGTTTGTAGGTATGCTGGGATCCAAGGTAGGTTTTTTCAGGAGCGGGATGACCCACGCATCCTTCAGGTTGTCTGGAACAATCCCAGAGCTAAAGGAGGAATTGATGAGCTTAGTGATGAAAGGTGCTAGGTCATGCGCTGCTTCCTTAATAACAGGCGCAGGACAGAGGTCACCAT
The DNA here is from genome assembly GCF_040938575.1 of Ambystoma mexicanum. Taxonomy (NCBI): domain Eukaryota; kingdom Metazoa; phylum Chordata; class Amphibia; order Caudata; family Ambystomatidae; genus Ambystoma; species Ambystoma mexicanum. Next base: position 273,406,552 of record NC_090931.1, on the reverse strand, counting down.
GGCAGTTGGAAGGTTTAAGGCTAGCGATGATCTTTTCCACTTCAGGAATGGAGAGAGGAGAGAAGCTAAAAGGAGTCAGAGAGTCTGGGATGGAGTGGTTTATGGTGGGTATAAGAATCGGTAGAGAGTTGGATTGGAGGCTAGTTTGTTATTAATTTTAATTTGGAGAGTGGCAATCTTGCCTAAGAGGGCCTCTTGGATTTTGGAGCACCAGGTGCTATCTTTGGTGCAGGTGTCAGGTGAAGTAACAGGAGTTTCTTTTAGGATTTTAAACAGTTCTTTGGTGTTGGATTTGGCTTGTTCGATGCGTTTATTGTATGTATCTTTTTTTGCCTGGAGTATGGCTTCCTTGTAGTTAAGGGTGGCTAGGAGTAGGCATGATTTGTTGGCTGGAGAGTGGTTACTTCTCCAGTGAGATTCCGCAATACGTTTTTCTTTGCGTAAAGTTCTAAGCTGGGGTGTGAACCAAGAGTTCAGGTGGGCTCGAGGTTTGGGTTTTCTTAGTTTAGAGGGTGCGATGGTGTCTAGTGCTTTAAGCATAGCCCGATTAAAGGCGTCGACCAGGGCCGTGGGGTCAGAGCATGAAAGAGCCTGGTCATTGAGAGCCGGGAGGAGTCTGTCGCAGGTGATATCACGTTTATTGCGGGTGGCCGTAGCAGGTGCAATGCTTGAGTGGCTGACGGGTTTGGACTCTATATTGAATGTAATTAGGTTGTGGTCAGTCCATGAGCACTGTTGGTTAGAGGTGATGTTGATGGAACAGTTATGGGCGGCTAGCCAATCAAGGGTTCTACCCTTGTCATGGGTGGGTTGGTTTATGAACTGTGTGAATCCAGCATTCGTGAGGATATTATCAATAGTCGTGGCAGCAGTGTCCTTAGGGTCAGAGAGACCTAGGTTGAAATCCCCAAATATTGTGACCTGGGAATTGGTTTTAGTGTTGAGAGTGATGATGTTGGAGAGGTCTTCCGCGAAGGTGGATAGCGGGCCGGGTGGTCGGTAGAGTAGATGGAAGGTGATAGAATGATTAGGGGTAACAGCCAGTTTGGCTGTCAGTGCTTCCAGAGTGGAAGAGTGGTACGTGGCAGAGAGGTGAAAGTTTAGAGCATTTTTATGGATGATGGCAATGCCGCCACCTTTGGATTGATTGGAATTACGATCATGTCTAATAATGTTATATCCTGGAGGGATGGCGAGGGAGAGAAGAGGACCCGAGGCTGGATGGAGCCAGGTTTCGGTGATTGCAATAAAGTCTAGGTCGAGGTTGAGGATGAAGTCCGCTATTTCAAGGGCGTGAGCGGAGAGTGATCTGGCGTTGATTAGTGCACCTTTGATATTGCTCAAGTTAGGGGAGCTGGAGAGGGATGGAGGAGGGTTAGACGTGGGTGTGGGTGGTGTGGGGGTCTGGAGGGGTTTGCTGCGATGCGCAGAGTGATGTGAGGCGTGGGTGAGTCGTGCGCCAAGTCTAGCATTTCTCAAGGTGATGGAGCAGGGTATGTTTGGTAAAGGTCTAGTAGCGAAGTGTTGGATCCAGAGGGCTGGGTTGTTAAGGTAAGGGTTGGAGTGGTGAGCGAAGGATGGCATAGTTGAAGTGTGATGCAGGTGAGAGTGGCGGACAGGGGTGGTGGTGTGGTTAAATACGGTCCAACCAGAGTGCAGTATAAGGAGGAGGAATGTAAGCAGTAATCTAGTGGGTAGGGCACTGGACGTGTACAAGGGTGAGTATATAGCAGTTAGGTTGTTGGTGAAGGGCATGTTGACCTGGTATAATCTAGGATCAAGTGGTCAGATAGTAGCCAGAAGGGCGACCATAAGGCACAACACAGTTGCAGTAGACAGTTAGGGACCATAAGGCACAACACAATTGCAGTAGTCAGTTAGCAACCATAGGGCACAACGCAATTGCAGAGGTCAGTTAGCGACCATAAGGCACAACACAATTGCAGTAGTCAGTTAGCGACCATAGGGCATACCACAATTGCAGTGGTCAGTTAGGGACCATAAGGCACAACACAATTGCAGTAGTCAGTTAGCAACCACAGGGCACAACACAATTGCAGTAGTCAGTTAGCAACCATAGGGCACAACACAGTTGCAGTAGTCAGTTAGGGACCATAAGGCACAACACAATTGCAGTAGTCAGTTAGCAACCATAGGGCACAACGCAATTGCAGAGGTCAGTTAGCGACCATAAGGCACAACACAATTGCAGTAGTCAGTTAGCGACCATAGGGCATACCACAATTGCAGTGGTCAGTTAGGGACCATAAGGCACAACACAATTGCAGTAGTCAGTTAGCAACCACAGGGCACAACACAATTGCAGTAGTCAGTTAGCAACCATAGGGCACAACACAGTTGCAGTAGTCAGTTAGGGACCATAAGGCACAACACAATTGCAGTAGTCAGTTAGCAACCATAGGGGACAACACAGTTGCAGTGGTCAGATAGCGACCATAAGGCACAACACAATTGCAGTGGTCAGTTAGCGACCATAAGGCACAACACAATTGCAGTAGTCAGTTAGCAACCATAGGGGACAACACAGTTGCAGTGGTCAGTTAGCGACCATAAGGCTCAACACAATTGCAGTGGTCAGTTAGCGACCATAAGGCACAACACAATTGCAGTGGTCAGTTAGCGACCATAAGACACAACACAATTGCAGTAGTCAGTTAGCAACCATAGGGGACAACACAGTTGCAGTGGTCAGTTAGCGACCATAAGGCACAACACAATTGCAGTGGTCAGTTAGCGACCATAAGGCACAACACAATTGCAGTAGTCAGTTAGCAACCATAGGGGACAACACAGTTGCAGTGGTCAGTTAGCGACCATAAGGCACAACACAATTGCAGTGGTCAGTTAGCGACCATAAGGCACAACACAATTGCAGTGGTCAGTTAGCGACCATAAGGCACAACAAAATTGCATCGATAGCGATCATAAGGTACAGCAATAATGGTAAGTGGCTAGTTATTGACTCTGTGGCGTGATAAGCAACGAGAGATGCAGTGTGCACGGGAAATGAGAAGGCTGGGATAGCATAGTGAGGTAGGGCACTGTATGCAGCAAGGCAAGGTGGTACTCAGTATGCTGTTATAGTCGGATGTACTTTACTGTGAGTGTGGTAGACCGCATTCAGACAGTGAGCATAGTCTAAATGAACGGGGCTGAGGAAAGAACTGCCGGTGAAAATCACTTTAGTGGCATGCGATGATACAATGGACGGGTTTAGTGCCGCTGGAACGCACATGGGATGATCCGACCGTGAGTGCACATGGCATGTGATCCTAGCAAGTGGGCACTAAGAAAATGGGCAGATGGCAATAAAAGTCACGTGGTGATACTATTATGAGGCAATGTCTTACACAGGGATGCTGGGGCATCGACTCCAATGCAGGTTCTAGTGTCAGGCGTGCAGTGCGTAGTATACGCGGCTTGGCAGTGAATCGACGCACTGAGAAGGGCAATAGAGATACCTTGTTAAGTTGAGAACGGCATAGAACAGGCGTAAAACAGGCATCAGCCTTCGTTCCTTGGGCCTTCGTGAACGTGGGCCGGCTTCGCCTGCCGGTGCCCAATGAGGGATAAGAATGATCAAAGGCCAATCAGCGGATGCCGTTGGCTTGTGCAGGGAGCCTGTGTGGGCAAATGGGGCTCCAGGAGGCGACGGTCGGCCATGTTGGATGGGGGCACTTCCTCGTGCTCCGGAATGAGGCAAAGTAAACAAAAGAGGTGCTTCTTGATACCTAGAGATTCTAGGCATGCGGTTTTCTGAGCAGGGTGATCAGGAGCAGACGAGTGCAATTATGAAATGCAGAAAATGCATTTTTTGAAAGTACAGCGCAGGATGGCAGCGCTTACCGTAATGAAATCCTGGCAGGGAGAGGCTTCTCCCTTTTAAATCTGGTCCCATGAGACAGCAGAATTGGCTATCAGAAAATACCAAGCCAGTAGGTTTAAACAAATGTGGAACATTTAATTTTTGTCAGTTTGCTCTTGCACCAACCAAAGTTTTATCCTGTCATGGGGATCAAGTAAAGATTACAGATTTCATCAATTGCCGCTCCAAATATATCATCTATGGGATTCAATGTGTTGGTAAGAAAATGTAAATTGGTAGTACTATCCGTGAATTAAGAGTCAGGATTACAGAACACCTTGGTAATCTCCATAGCCAAGATGCAAAACTTCCATTTGCATTACATTGGCCAACCAAACACCAATTGGATCATCATCGGGATATCAAATTTATTGGACTCAAACACATCAAACAGCATGCAAGAGGAGGTGACAGACAACTCACCCTACGCCAAGAAGAAGCACGCATGATTTGCAAATTATGCTGTCTACAACTTGGATTAAACCAAGAACATGAACTTAATGTATTCTTATAAACTACATATATGTGAGATATATGGGATGTATGATGTTACAAGATATACCTTTTGTGATAGAACAACCTTTATCAAGTTTTAGACCTTAGACTTGTTTCTGTTATCTCTGTATATTCTAGGTGTTGTGTGCATACATTCCCTATCTCAGCAATACCTTACTTCTCCTATTACCATTTGGAGGCAGTATAAAATGGCAGATGACATTTGGTGACGTCCCCTTACCTCTACAAACGTGCTGGCTCATTTGCTCCAAAGATAGAATGCAGGTTCTAATGTGAGCATCCCTGTCTCAGGTGGCGCCACTCTTTCATGTCCACATACGCGTATATGAACAATGTATATATACTTTAATTCCGAAGTAATACAGCACACGGACCCTCTTTACAAACCAATTGCACTTTTTCTGAACAACTGAAAATTAGCAAAATACTAATATGTATGAATCAATCATGCAGAACCCAGCATACCAACTCAAAATATAATTATAGTAAACCAGATATGAACTGCTTCATTGTATCCACACAGCGGGATATGACAGACTCCTATCCCTTTTTGTGCCTCAATACCTATTACCAGAAGGACAGATGTATACCAAGAATCAGGTTTGTCTCAACTATATTTCACTCGCTTTGCCGTCAAATTGTGTTGCTAAGCAACACAGAGCTAGGAGTTACATCAGGTAACTCAGGTAACGCCGCTCCCTTTGTCTTCACTATTCTAATTGGTCTACGGGACCAACACCCATTGTTAAACACTATTTCAATGCTCCCACATAACAATTCACTATTGAACTATTATGTATTGTCAAACAGCTGAACGCGCGTGTGCGAAGATAAGATATTCAAGTCAGTCACATCATGAATTAATCGTTGCATTACAACCGTGTACCACTCGGTTTGGCAACCAAACGTTGCTATGCAACATACGTTCACGTGACTTCACATGTGACCAAATACTTAATCAATTCCCTTAACTGTTATAGGTCCAAGCAACCAACGCCCCCATGCACAGCACTCGAAACGCTTTGGTCAGCAACCAAGCAGGAACACTCACACGCTCGCAAATACGTGGTTTACTTGGTAAGTTCCTAACTACTATTTAACTAACCAGCATGTCCAAACATGCCATCCGGCCAGTACTTAAGCAGTGCATACTGCAATCACGTATTACTGTGATTAATATCACTCACAAATACAAACACTCAGTAGCATTCACTGCAAATAGCTACCTTGCTGTCATTTTTCCAACATTAGCACGTACGTACTGAAAACATCACTTTTCTCTTTCAGAAACTAAATTTCTTCTGTTTCAAATATATAAACACAATGGACACGACTACCACGTGGCTTTAGTTGCCCAGTGCTTGAATATTTTACTAGACTGCAAGCAGGCAGATAAGCCAATTCCACAGTTACATAGACAGCCCATAGTAACAGTAACGCATGCAGCTGTTTGACAATTACGCATACATATAGGATGGCCCTCTGTCAACCCACTGTTTTACTTTTGTTTCCAGACATCTCGAATTACTAGAAACTAAATACACAGACCAGACTTTCCTAATCATCTAGTGGGAACATACCCCAATCCGCTACCTCACCTAAACCTGTCGGGTAAATTACCTCCAGCCGTACCGACTACCTATGGGATGAGGTCATGTCTACCAGGTGTTATCTTAAGCACTTTGTGGAACTTGTCAGAACCTTTTGTGTATAATTTAAATACATATAACTTATGGAATGAGGAACTATCAGTACCACTTCTGCCAATACATAAGAAGTATATGATTATAATATGCCTCATTACTGAATCTATATTTTTCTGGTTTTATATGACTCCTCTTGAATACATGATTACTAATGGTATTTAAAAAAATGTGTTTTGTCTTCTTCTCCTTACCCCCTCCCCCTCCCCACTTTGTTTCTTTGATAACTGTACAATATATATGGTATCTGCACCGTTTCTTTTCTCCAAATGAATAATGCTATCACTGGATCATCAACATGTATTGTTTGATTTACAGTTATCCATATATTATTACGCCCTGAGGACGACCCAGCAGGGTTGAAACACTTGTTGGCGTTGTTTCAGTTCTTTCAGTTTTTCCAATTATCATAGGAATTTGTACTTTGTGAATGTTTGTCTTCCCAATTAAATCACTGCTAACAAAGAAAACTCCTGGCCACCACTGGGTGGAATGGGTCTAAGACAAAAAGAGGCAGCACAATTAATAGTTGACCTCATACCCAGCTAAACTGCAAAAATGTGCATTAATTTCACTAACCACTTTTTGTCGAGTCCCCAGGAATGCTTTTGTTAGAAGACCACTGAATTTCATTTAGTCATTATGATAATTATCAGCCACTGGAGCACCCAGACCAAAATGTAAACAGAGCTATTAACACAACTTTAGCAGGGCAAGTGTGACTCGCTTGAGGACTTGCCTTAGTCAGGCGCCCTTCGATGCTAGTGTGTGGCCAAAATGATTTCTGCTCAAAATGTGCTCAGAAACTGATAATCTTCGGCCTCCTCAGTTGGTGTGTAAAAGAACAAAAGTACAGATAAAATCTTGCAAATCTAGTTAGAAAAACAGTCGTGAACTCAAAGAAATGAATCTAGACAGGGTTGGCATCTGATAAAATTGCACTTTTAAATCTGTGCAGCGTTTGGGGGGGAGGGGCAAATAGACCTTGCAAGGTACTCTTTACCACTAGGCACCGGTTGATACCCCCACGGGTGCAAATTGTTAATGGGTAGTCAGTCAAAAACCTCCATGAGGCGAACTTCCCACAAGATTACCGTCAGCAGTGCGACCATTCCCAGTCTTCGATTAAACATGATATATGCAGCTTACCATTTAGGGCATCTGACTGCTATTGCCATTCATCATGTGCGCTTAAGGTGCACGCTTTTGCTCTTCACCCCAAACTTACCAATTGGTCGCAGCAACCTGCGGGTCTGCTGTTCACAGTCGTTTCTGTGCAGTTAGTTTACACTTTACAAATCCCTGGGGCTTTAGACTGGAGGCGTTCAAGGAGGTGTGATCGGTAATTGTGCAGAAGAAGGACACCAACACAAAGGTGACATGGTGGTTGGTAAAGACATTCTTCATGAAAATAAAGAAAAGCCCATCTGCCTCCATTTCTATGAGGGGTTTCCCTGCCTCACCTAAAGAATGAAAAGGTTCTTTCGGAATGTCAGTTTAACTTAAAATCCCTAGTTCTGTCCCTCACACTTATAACTAAAGTAGATAAAGCTAAACTGTTAGTTTCCCAGGAGAATGGCTGCCTCCGCCTTGGTTTTGTGATCACCGTTCAGTTGGGGCATTTCAATAGATCTCACCAGGTGGGTTGGGGGTGACTCCCTTCCCCTGGTCGAAAGTGTCCTGAAACAAAAAAAATAACTCGACACATCTTCTCTAGGGTCGTTCGTTGATGTATCAGGGGGAATGCATCCCTTCCTTTGCTTGAAAATATCTTTTAACACTTTGTAGTCAAAGGCCAGGGGGAAGGACTGCCTCCCCATGGCTGGAAGCTTGTTCTTCCGTCATATCAGGACGACGACTCCATCCTGACGCTTCTCAGTACAACTTGTCAGTTGTACTAGACCCAGGAGGAATTATTCCCTTCCGCTGGACACTTCAGTGTCTCCTCTGTTCAACACCATACAAAGTTCTAAATGTGGTTGGCTTTCTGATTCAAGTTCTTCTTCTTGGATTCAGGCCTACTTGTATCACTACTCTGCCAAGTACTGCCACAACGAAGATGACTCATACTCTTCGTTACAGTTTCTCTTATTCTCTTTGAGTGTGGATCTTTAACCCTTCTCTGGTGATCAGTGGAATTCCCCCATCCACTAACATTAAGGAGTTTTCAGGCGGTCCTGATGCACATGAGAGCCAATCTGGGTGTCCCAACTATCGGGCCAAGGGAAAGTCTTTAATGTCTGCCCCCACTGGCGTAACAGGGCTCCCCCCACCCCCTCAGCAGTGCCCCACCACCACATGTCCTGGGAGGGGACCCCCTTTGACTAATAAATACATTTGAGTGACTTCAAAAAGAAACCATTTCTTTAAGTGATAGGGCTCCAATCAACCCCATGACGTGTGTGTGTGAGTGTATGGTGAAAGGATGCATACTTGTATGGGTGGCTGCCTGGGTATGTGTGCCTGTATGATGAAAGGGTGCACACTTAAATGTATGGCTGGCTGGGTGTGCTCCTGTGTGTATGTTGAATGGTGCGAGTGCTTGTGTTCAGGGGCGCTACGAAACCTACATTTCAGGGGGTAGGGTGCTAACCCTTAAAATGTTTGGAGAGGTGCCAACTTCATGAGCGGTGGGGGAGGGATACTTATTTGTGTGCGGCATCCAACTTCTTTATGCATTGTAATGAGAATATTCTAGTGCAGTTTCAATGTTACAGGCAGTTAACTCTCTCCTTTAAGTCTGAAAGCACCCACTTATGGACTGCTGTGAGAATAAGTGGTCTCCTGTCCCCTCTCTGCCCTTCCAATCACTTCCCTGGCATGCAAGTACTAAACCCACATCAAGATTGCAATTGTCTAAAAGAATTATTAATTTGAACGGAGTTATTAACAGAGAAATGCTTTTGTTAACAGCTGTGCCCTGTGCGTTCCGGCAACTGCAACCGCTCTGTAGGTCCGCCAGGTCGAGTCAACATAGCATAACAAATAATTTGGTTATGAAGGCAGAGTGACTTCAAAAAGAAACTTTCTTTTTGAAATCGGAGGGCTCTCCCCAACCCATGACATGGAAGCCTCTAGGCTGGAGGCCTCCATGTCATGGGCTGAGGGAGCTCTATGACTTCAAAAAAAAAAGTTTATTTTTGAAGTCACTCTGCCTTCATAAATAAATGATTTCCATTAGGTTTCGGTCTTCAAAGGAAATCATTTCTGTATGAAGTCGGAGTGGCTTCAAAAAGAAATCATTTCTTTTTTAAGTTATAGGGCTCCCCTCAACCCATGACGTGTGTGCGTGGACGGTGAAAGGGTGCACAATGAATGTATGGGTGGCTGGGTGGGTGTGTAATTTGAATGGTGTGTGCTTGAGTTCAGGGGTGCAACAAAACCTACATTTCGGGGTGGGGGTTGCTAACCCATCAAATGTTGGGAGAGGTGCTAACTTCACAGGTGGTACGGGAGGGGCAAACTTATTTGTGTGGAGCATCCAACTTCTTTATGCATTCTAATGAGAATATTCTAGTGCAGTTTCAATGTTACAAGCAGTTAACACTCCTCTGACAAACTGGCCTGCCACCTGCTCCAAAGGCAATACCGGCTCTCTGTCCTCATCAAGAAGAGAGCTCACATCCAAGCCCGCGTCTCTTCAGCATCCAACAACTCGGCTGAAGTCTAAAATCTGCAAGGATCTGGCCAATCCAGCCGTAGTCTCTACCTATCCTCTCCCCTCCCTTCCCATCCTAGGCCCTCTGCTCTGCACTGGCCTCTCATTTCATCTCATCTCAAAAACTGAAGACATCCTGTCCCCTCCCCCCCTTCCCTCCCACCCCCCTTTCCTCCCTCCTTCATGCCATCCATCCATCTACTGCCTTCTCCTCCTCTGACCCTTCTCTTGTCCACCTCTCCCCGCTCCTTCTCTGCCTTTCCCCTGTTCTCCCCAGATGAGGTTTCTAGACAAGTCCGATCTATAAAAGTCTCATCAAAACAGGTTCACCCCTGTTCCCTCCAAAACCATCTAGGACCATGTGGACTCCCTGGCCGACTTCTACAACCACTCCTTTGCCACTGGAGTCTTCCCCTCCCCCCTGAAGCACTCTTGTGCACCCTCTTATGAAAACCTCTGCCGACCCATCCTGCCCGGCCAACTATCGCCCAATCTCCATCACTCCTTTCCTGGGCAAACTCCTGGAAAAGCTCGCCATCTCCCAGCTCAATCTTCACACTGAAACTGTTGGTTGTCGCCACGATCATCAGTCTGACTTCAGAGCCGCCAGAAGCACAGAAACTGCTCTCCTGAACATCCGTGAAGACCTGCTCTCCAACCTTGATTCCAAAACCCTTTGTGTCCTCATCTTACTTGATCTTTCTTCTGCCTTTGACACGGTCAAACATGCCATCCTGCTCAACAGTCTCCGTGATAACCTGGGGATTACAGGGCAGGCCCTGGCGTGGCTGACCTCTTTCCTCTCTGGACCCTCCCAGGTTTAACTTGGGGCCTTCCTCTCTTATATCTTTATCTCTACCTGTGGCGTTCCCCAGGGGTCTAACCTCTCTCCCTGGCTGTTCAACCAATACCTGGCACTTCTTGCCCACCGCATTGCTGCGCTCTGCCCCAACTTTCAGTGCTATGCGGATGACTCAGCTCATTATCAGGCTACCCTCTGCCACCTCTTCCCCATCTCTCATCCCGGACTGCCTGTCCGCCATCGATCTCTGCTTTAATGCCAGTAAGACAGATTCCCCTCATCAGCACACCCGCCCGATCCTTTCCTGTCACTCTGGCCAGCCTCACTTGGCCCTCTTCCTGCTCCCACCCGTGAGGCTAAAAACCTCAGGGTCATCTTCGACTCCACACTCTCCTCTCCTCACATCTGACGTCTCTAAGAAGTCACACTACCAGCTGAACCTCCTCAGAGGTATTCTTCCTTTCCTCTCCTCTGCTCTCCTCTCCTTCCCCCAGAAGCTCACCGTCTCCAGAGCTCTGGTTCGCTCTAGGCTGGACTATTGCAACAGCCTCTTTCTAAATCTGCCTGCTTCTACTCTACGCACTCTGCAACTCATCCAGAACAGGACTGCGAGACTTGTGCTTGGCCTCAAGCCCAGGGATCGTATTTCTCCAGAACTAAAATCTCTACACTGGCTCCCAGTGGCTGCGAGGATTAAGTTCAAAACCCTCTGCATGGTCCACAAGGCCTTCTGGAGTCTGGAGCCTCAATACCTTCAACTCTCCCTTCCTAAATATCTTCCTTGTCAAGCTCTTCGCTCATCTGCCTCAGGGTCTGTCACTTCTCCAAACAACAAGTTGGTGGGAGATCTCTTTCTCCGGCTGGGGCCTCCCTCTGGAACAGCTTCCCTGAAACTTGAGGAGAATCATCTCCGGTTCCAGAAGCACCTCAAAACCTTTCTCTTTGCTTCCGCTTTTTCTCCTCCCCTCCCGAATTCCTGTCTGAAACAAACTGCACTGGTTACCTGGCCACCCTCTGATCTCGGGCCCAGGTCCCCACCCCTGCCAGCTGCACTGCCTTTCGGGCAACCCTGCACTTGGGGACTGTCTTCTGTATCCCGTCAGTCCCACTTCCAGCACTTGACACCCGATGCCTGCACTTTCCTTTGCACTTGCCACCTGCTGGCCACACATTACCTACTGTTATTTATTCTTATCCAATGAGCTGCACTGCTACCCGCCCCGCACTTCTCCATTCCCATGCACTTGCGCAATCTGAAGGACACCTGGCCTAGTAGGATCGTTGTCCATCTTGCCTCTGTTCCCCCTCCCTTGCCACATCGTGCCTTGAACCACTTGGGTATAGGCACGTTATAAATGCCATATCATATATCATATAACTCTCCTTTAAGTCTGAAAGCATCCACTTAGGGACTGCTGTGAGAATAAGCAGTCTCCTGTCCCCTTCTCTACCCTTCCAATCACTTCCCTTGCATGCAAGTACTAAACCCACATCAAGATTTCAATTGCCTAAAGAAGAACAAGTTACTTACCAACTGTAACTTTCTTTGGACTGGATGTTCCTCCCACATATTCCTTATCTTTGATATTCATTTCCAGCTTGCTGGCCTCGGAATTTCTTTTTAGTAGAGGGCGCTGTGCGTCAATGTCCCTATCGGCGTCATCGGTATAAATGGTTGCGCGCAGCGACTGTTGCTCAGTTCCGTTTTGAACTGCAATGTCTGTCCAGTACGAGATGGTTAGTTCCCTTGAGGGAGCGTAGGTTGCAACTATAAGGGAAGTTTTACTGCAGGGAAGGATGGGAGGGGCGATAAGGAATACGTGGGAGGAACATCCAGTTGAAAGAAAGTTACAGTTGGTGAGTAACTTGTTCTTCGAATGGATTGTGTCCTCCCACGTATTCCTTATCTTTGATAGACTCGCAAAGCAGTAATATGTACAGGAGGCGGGAGTTAAATTTAATAAGGTTTTAAGCGTACACAGAGTGCAATACAGCTTTCCCAAATGTAGTTTCTTGGCTAGTGGAGGAGTCTAGACTATAGAATTTGGTAAAGGTATGTGCAGACCATGTGGCATCTTGAGAGCGTTTGCTTAGTGATGGCCAGGCCTAGTTTATGTCTTGCATACTCCAAAGTCTTGCGAGGCTGCTGATGTAGAAACTCAAAGGACGCTTTAGATCAAGTCTGTGCAGTCTTTCCTCTTTTCCAGGATTGGGGGTGGGGGATTGAAAGAAGGTAATGTTATTTTTTGCATAATATGAAATTCTGACAACCATTGGGAGAAAATTAGGCCTCTCTTGAAGGACTACCTTATCCTTGTGGAATATAGTACGTGGAGGTTTGCAACATAAAGCTTGTAGTTCGCCCACTCTTCTGGCCGAAGTTATAGCCACTAGGAACACAGTTTTGAGAGTGAGAAATCTTAATGGGCAGGAATGGAGGGGTTCAAAAGGAGTACCCATTAGAAATTTTAGAACTATATTTATGTCCCACGGGGGAACTTGAAAAGGAATTGGTGGGCATTAAGTACCTGGTGGTCCAGGTGTCCCTATCCAAAGATACATTGCTGGCGGACAACTACCTGGCCACGGCACAGCTAGTGAAGTCCAAAATGGTACGTTGGCGCTCGCTCCCATTGTCATTTGCTGGGAAGCTCTCCCAACAAGATGGTACTTCTCCCCAAGCTATTGTACATATTTAATAACATTCCCATCTGGCCAGGGGGAAATACTATACAAGACTTCATACACTGTGCGCGCAGTTCCTTTGGCACTCTGATGCGGTACGAAAAAAATGGGCAGATAAATCCCCCCCTTTCGTATGGGAGCGTCATAACGCCCATGACCTGAAGTTATATTGGCTATCGGCGCAAGCTCAATACGCCTCCCATAGGTATCCCGGTGCCCCCCCACGCCTGCATTTCATTTCATACTGGAGACCCTGGCTGCAGCCAGAGTTAATGTTATGACATTCATACTGCACCAACAGTACACACCGGACTCTCCCATTGACCCAGTCGGAACCACAGTGCATGCCTGGGGCCGACTGTTCAGCAACACGGCAGAACAACACCCCTACTACAAGTGGCTTCCCATTTGGGGGTTCCCCGGGTTAGAGCCTACACACGACACGACCATGGGGCACCCTGGGCTATCACGCACTAACAGACTTCTATCCCGATGGGCGGTTCATAAACCCACAGACATGTGAAGGCCGGGCCATTCCGGGTCGGCACTTGAATTTCTGCAATACTACAGGCTCTGCGCTGAATTCCGTGCTGCTTGACCCGATTTCCCCAACAAGCCCCCGCACTCTCCAGGGATTACATACATAGCTAATTCGGGTGGGGCCTGTGGTGTTGTCTCTTCATTGCACAAACTGCTATTGACAAGTTCCCCAACTCGACCCTCCAGGGTGCGCGGGGAGTTGTCGGATGAACTGGGCCTTGAAATTTCTGACCACCTATGGGGGAAAATGTGCTTGCATACTAATAGTCTCCCTGAACTTCCAATATCGTGCCATGCAATACAAATTGTTGAATAGGCTATACTACACCCCTCTCAGGATCTCTAACTGTGCCCGCACTGCACCGCAATCCTGCCCACGCTGCAGGGCGGAGAATGCAGACCATCTGCATATGTTCTTGACATGCCATGAACTGGGGGAATTCTAGGAGAGAATCCTGGGGATATTGTCTGAGACCAGTGAAACTGTAATTGATTCTGACCCGATGGGAGTCCTCTTTGGGGTGTGGTAAACTGACAAGGCTAAACGTATGGCCAAATTTTTAAACATAAATTGCATGGTAGCCAAGAAATGCATTCTTCGAAGTTGGAAGAGTTCTGCTCCCCCTACATATCAGAAGTAGTTGAATTTGCTTACTTGGTCCCGAAACTGAAGAAGAGTACCTTGATATGGTTCCTATTCACTCAAGCCCCAAGAACATTTGAACTGCCTTTAACAGTTACCTTCACAGCCAAGAGGAGAGCACCTCTGGAAGGGACTCCTCTATGACCCCCTCAATAAGAGACATATACGTTGTGGTTCATCACGAGTCATTGCTCCCCCACCGGTTGTAAAGTTGGTCATGCAGTTAATGTATTACTGTATACCCACATTGAATGTATTGCCTGCTCTGATGTACATGTTTGCTGTATGCCTCTGCCGACAAAAATTAAAAATAAATGAAGAAAAGGGGTTGGTGGGTAGACATTAGTTAATCCCTTCAGAAATTGAATGAAAAAAGGCATCTTGAAATATGAGGATTCCTCAGACGTGTGTTTGAAAATTGATAGCGTGGCGAGATAACCCTTAATTGTGCCGACTTGTAGACCTGAATTTGCTAGGTATAATAGGAAAGATGATACCATCGGTGTGTTGCGTGAAAAAGGGTCAATATCCTTATCTCTACACCAGCTGCAGAATTTGTTCCAATGGCAGCGGTATAGTGATTTGGTTGCTGCTCTTCTGGCCGAAAGCAACACCTCCATTATGTCGTCCGGGAGGTCCCAATCTTTGAATCTCCACCTTTCAGAAGTCATGTGTGAAGGTTGAGAGTTCTGATATCCGGATGGAGAACATGACCCTCCGCTTGCAAGAGAAGATCCTCTCTTTGTGGAAGACGAATCGGAGGACAGATGGACATGTCTAGAAGGTCTGGGTACCATGGTCCGTGTACCATGTCCTCCTGGCCCAGTCCAGGGCAATTAGGATCATGGTTTTCCGGAATCTTCTCAGCCTCCTTATTAGGTGAGGAATGACAGGGACTGGAGGAAATGCATAAAGAAGTGGATACTCCCAGTCCACCACAAACGCATCTCCTAGAGCTCCCCTCTGGGGAAATTTCCTGGAGCAGTACTGTTCGCAAAGGGCGAAGATCTCTTGAAGGACTTCCTGAGCCATCTCCCACTCGTGTGAGACTGGTCTGCCTGCTCAGAGCGTCCCCCGCGGTGTTCTTCTCTCCGGCTAGGTGGACTGCTGATAGATTATTTCTCGAATTGCCCAGAACCAGAGCTGCACTGCCTGTCACAGTGACAGTGAGCGCCTACGCCTCCTCTTTTGTTGAGGCAGTGCATGGCCACTGTGTTGTCTGTCATTATCAGAATTTTTCTTCCCCTGTACTGGCGGCAGGAAAGCTTTTAGTGCTAGCCTGATTGCTCTCAGCTCCAATAGGTTGATGTGTAGTTTGGACTCCGATGGAGACCAACGACTGCTGATGGTTAAATTGTTGGCATGGGTTCCCCACCTCATGAGTAGCAGCTTGGACTACTAGACTCTCTGGAGTCGGGTGCTTGGATAAATAAGGAGGACCTGAAGTTGATGTCCTATATTTCACAGAGAGTTTCTTACCGAGAGCCAGAATTACTTCTGGAGTCTCCTACTTTTTTCTACAATGCAGTATGGAAGGAACTATAGGGTCTTCTTGAGGTCCCTTTTATAAAATGTCCGTTAGGTCATCTTGGTCAAAAGAGGGTGTGGGTCTCGTCCACCCCATACATTCCATTACCTTGTTCATAAGTAACCTAGAACTTCCTTCAGCATGATCACCAGGCTCCGGTTTACTAAAGTCTTCCTTGGAGCAGTATCAATACCACTGGCCTCATGCAAGGACTCTTGCAGATCCTTGGGTCTGACCTCTTCTGGTACAAATTCTTCTGACAGGGGTTGTCTTGTAGATTGAAGACCAAAAGGACTTTCTGCATCGGAGTCTTCCCCTTCTTCATTTAAGGAAGATAAAGCCCTGAAATAATCAGAGCGTGGAAGGGGTGTGTAGCCCATCTCAAGTGATGGAGCTATATTAGTCATCAATGGCTGAGAAAGACTCGACATCGCTGAGGTAGACGTCATAGGTCTTGACGTAATCGTGAAAGGCGTCAAAGTACTCGAGATTGGCCTCAATGTCGTCGAGGGATTTGGGACTTTCTTCGATGTAACCGATGGGGTCGACACTGTTCGACATTCTCGAAGGAGACTCCGATACCTCAGGTGCGGATGGTGTCGAAGGGGCACAAGGTGCTGGTTAATTTCTCATTCTACGAAGTTGTTGATGACACATATTTAGACTTCAGAGGTAAGGTCGACGCCTTATGCGTCGAAGAGGCTTTTTCTCTACTCAAGGGTTCATGACGCTCTTGAAGAGTATGTTTTGCTGAGGTCGACGACTCACGGCTTATGTTTGTTTTTTTTTACCCAGGGTATCCCCTCTAGGTATCTGAGGAGGGCAAGGCTGCGTTCTCAAAGACCCTTAACAATTTCAAACGAAAATCTTCCCACTGAGCCGGGGAGCTGTACTTCGTGGGGCAAGCAACTTTTTCTGGGGAACTGGAGGACGAAGATGAGGGCGATCTATGGTGCCTCTTCTTATTGTGTCTCGAAGCGGATGAGTGGTGTGATCCGCTTCTAGATCTCAAACAGGAATGCTTTCTTTTTCGACGAGGAGACGACGGTCTCGACTCGTCAGAGGTTAATTTTGAGGATGTAACAGATCTAACAGTCTTAACTTTCTCAAGCTTCCCCCTACGCTCCCTCAAGGCTTTCGCCGTCATAGAAAGACATTCTTCACACTCTGAACACGGATGCTCTGGGCCCAGGCACCACAGACAGATCCTGTAGGGATCTGTCAACGACATATTTTTACCAGAATCCAGTCATTTATTTTAAACCGGATCGGAGAGTCGATGGAGCTGACGAAGATGCCATTGTGGATCGAAGATTCAATGTTTTTTCTTCACAAAATTTTGAAGTTTTGATTCACTGAGGAACAGAGCGTTACGTCTCTGAGGCTTACGAAAAGCAGAAAAACAGAACTGAGCAACGGACGCTATATAAATGACTATTTATGCCCATGATGACGTTGCCGCCGATACGGAGGCCTCCGAGGGACATCGACTTGATGGACATCAACGCACAGCGCCCTCTACTGAAAAAAAATTCCCAGGACAGCAAGCTGGAAATGAATATCAAAGATAAGGAATCCGTGGGAGGACACAATCCATTCGAATTATGCATTTGAATGCAGGTACTAACAGTGAAATCATTTACGTTAGTAATTGCTGGGCCTTTGTTAACAGCGAAACCCAGGTGCCGTTTCACATCTGTGTCCTGTTCTGTCCGGCAACGGCTCTGTAGGTCAGCCAGGCTGAGTCAACGTAGCCCAAAATATCAAGGGGGGGGGCTTTGGTGCAGAGGGCTGAAGCCCAGCCAGCTCAATGGTGTTGCCAACCACTTGTGTATAATTCCTTAGTTACTTATTGGTAATCTTCATTACTCATTGTCCTATTCTTCCTCATCCCAGTATTTGTGTATGAGGCACTTTGACTCACACAAGAACTGGGATGGGGTAGAGGGACATAGAGGTAATTCCTTTAGTTACCTGTAATCTTCATTGCTCGTGGTCCCACTATTCCTTATTCCAGTGCTTACCTACGAGGCAAGGAGCCTCATACATAAGCACCAGGACAAGGAAAAGGGACGTGGAGGTAATTCTGGGCCGAGAAGCTGATTTTGGAGGTTGTGGCAGGGGGGTGGGAGGGAGAGACTATGTGTGGGGGTTAGGGGGAGTGTGGTGGAATGGGGATTGTGCGTGATAAATCGTAATACCATCCATGCCCAGGCTAAGCGATCTTGCTATGTGGTATTAGTGGCTAGAGAGGCATTTTGGTGCAGCCAGTCTAGCAATTTCTTAGTTTGGCTTGACTTTTTAACTGGGCATCTCTGCTATAGCAGTCCTGCTAAGTGTAATTACCTAGCTAGACTGGCATTTGGATGCTGCCAGTCTAGCCGTTCCTTACTGCAGTATTTTATATTTTTCTGGGAATCGGTGAGAAAATAACCATGGTAAGTGTTATTGCTTCAACTGCCATTTCGGTGCAACAAGTCTAGGTATATCTAAATGTGGCCTGGCATGCTTTACTGGATATATGTTATTACATATCTAGACTGGTATACATTGGGCAGCCAGTTGGACAGGTTTTTGTTGTGGCATGGCATTTTTATTGGTAAAACATTATATTATAGCATTAATGTTCCTGTGCACTGTTGGTGACTTGCATGTATTTGATTTTTAGATTGGTGTTACTCTACAAAACAATTGCTAGCTCTCTGGCCTTTTAGCCAATTTTTCGCAGAAAGTGTGCTGTATTATGCATTAAAACACATTTATATCTTTCTCCCAGTGCAGTGTGTGGCATATCACTGCAGCAGCACATTTGTGCGTATTGCGCAAACGTGGTAATCTAGGCTGGCCCAGAGAGTAGCACGACCTGCGATTTGTTGCCGAGTTGGGAGAGGGGGCCCCCCCCCTCAGCATTGCTCGCAGGGGATGCCCTAAATTTAGTGTTACACCACTGCCTGCCCACCTTCTAACCCCAAGTCTCCTCTGGTTCTCCCCTGCCACTCTTTACCTTCACAGGGATTTATTTACACCACTGGGGCTTCCAGAGGCAAGGGGTTGCCGCTCTGCTGCTTCTCAGGGTTATCTCTGCGTCCGAGACAGCCGTGCGGCTTCCCTCTGCACAGCTTGGCTTCTTGGCGGTTCTCTGCATCTGCAGCGCAGTTTACCTCTCTGCAGCTCAGCTTCATTGGGTTTCTCTCTCCGAGCCTCACGTAAGCGTGGTACTTCCTTGCGTGGCTCAGCTTCCTCCTGGCCTACGGCACTGCTCCTGCGGAGCCAGAGAAGAAAGGCTGCAGTGGCTCTGCAGCGTCTTCTGTGCTTCTTCCCTGGTTCCCTGAGCAGCTTTGAAACTACCACGGCTGAGTTTCCACAGCTGCGGCCTGTATCGGCAGGTATCTTTGTCACTCTTAGATTTATAGACAATGTAGCCAGTTCCCTATAGTTCTGTACCTGATCACACCACATAGGTTTACTCTCCAAGAAGAGGTTATTCGAGAAAGAGGTTGGAGTGTGTGGGGGCGTGATGTTACAAGGGCTGCACCCTAGATGGCTGCACTAATCCCTAGAGGGGGAGTCTCCCCCCATGAGTTCCTCCCGCATTATACAACCCTCAGAGTGACTATCGGGTAGAAGACTCACCTCCCTGGCCTCCTGGGTAGGCTCCCCACCGCCCTTTCCGTGGAGAAGTGACTATGTCTAGTAAATAGTCATGGATCACAATTTTAAAGCAATACCATACCAATATTAAAAATGTGGGCTCTTAAGCACAAAGTTCAGCAGCGTCACAGGCTCTTAGCACAAGTATTTCCAAAGGTTCCTCTGGAAAACAACTGTACTTCTGTGCACTAATCAAGATTATTATCGCCTGCCATCTGTGTTCCACTTACCCAACTATGGTTTAGAGGTGTGTGTTGGCAGCATGGTTGCCCCAAGTGAATTGAAACTCGTCATTCTCAGGACTAGGCCTGAAGTTGATTTCTACACAGCTTTGAGGGAGTTTTCTAGGCATGGCTAGTGTTAACAGATTCCTATGGTTTTCCCATGTGACTCTGCCTTGGACTTCCTCATTTATGGTCTTCCTCAATAGGTAAAAAGTCTGAAGTAGAAACAGCATATTGGTGTAGGATTAGTGGTTAAACAATAGACAAATTGCTGATCACGAGATGATCAATGAATTGTCTATTAAAACTCAGTGTTTTGAAAATGTTTGGACCACAGGTTTGTGACACTTCTAATACTTCAGATTTTGTCTGACTCTCCCAGTTCAATGCTTAGTGGAAACAATGTTGAACTTTTATGTATGTGCAGACTATCTGATTGAGACTGTAATAAACAGGTATATGTGCCCACTAAATGGTATTTACACACTGCTGTTTTTCCATTTTAAAACACATGTATTAGAAATCTTAAAACTGTGTATGAATTGTGCCAATGCACTGAAAAGGAGTCACTGAGTTTCAATGTTAATCAATATATTTTGAGGGCCTGGCAGTATAGTTGAAAATCTGTTGCTTTTCGGAGCTAAACCATAGCCCCAAACAATTGAATGCACTTAATTTCAATTATATGAGATGCTCAACAGGAGTTTTGAGAAACATTGAATTATGCATCGAATTTGGGACTGGAACAATTTTTTAAACATTCAGTGAAAGACATTTTATTATGATTTTATTTAAGGAAACAATTCTTATTTGTATTGACTTAGATACGCAATTCATATTTTGTATTGTTCATAACCAGTTCATTGCTAGAGACGCTTCAACAAGTGGCAGGATAGTCTTAGTACTTTAGATGGAGGCCCATCTTCATCCTGGTAACAGTCAGCAATTTGATCTCGGAGGAAACTTGAACAGGCAGTGACTGCAATGCTTAGTAAGAGTCTCCCAAAAAGAGGCTAGAATTAAAACGAGAAGAATCCCCAAGGATTTAATTTAGCCAAAGAAAGTCGAGCGAGCAGACTAGAACACCAGGATTTCTTTTATGGGGGTCACAAGTGGTCAAGGCACAAAAGAACGAGTGGACAAGAGCTTATGCTAAAACAATTTCCTGAATGCCACAAGCTCTTAGGCAATGAGCCAGCTATGTCCAAGACTACTCGCATAGAATCAGAGGCCACCACTGATGGATGGTTGCAGACCCATCTATCAGCTAGGGAATACCATTACAACACTATAACATTGAGAGAAAGAGGTGAATACTAATCCAATTAGATTTCAAACTAATTAGCCACTAATCAAGGCACAGAAGCCAAGGCTATAATTTCCGGCCAAAAGCATGAAAGATCTCTGCAGGTATACAGGCAAATTCAAAGCCTTTCAATGACGACGAAGGAATGCATTCAAATCCCTTCAAACAGTATGGAGGAATTCATTCAAAGCATGTATTGAGACTCCACTTAGGCACATAGCATCAGAGATCAGATCCACGGGTTGAGCAACGTCCCCAACAGGGAAGGTCAGAAAAACAGCAAAACCACTGGTGGTAAATGTTACTTCTAATCCCTCTACATATAAATAGGCTGCAGACACTTGCACTTTGTACCAGAACTGGATAAATATAACCTCAAGCCCATGAATGCTAAAAAGTGAAAAACGTTTTCATATGCATTTAAGACAGCCCCATTTATAGGGTCCCGTTCACGTGATGGATTCTCCAGAGAAAGACATGTAGCTAGGTAAAAAACATATGGGTTATCGGGTATGAGGGTGCCACAATGCATGTGCCTTAGAAGGCTTTGTAAGGAAGGTTTCCTTTAACAGCAGGACAAGCATATGGCTAGGATGTGAATGGCTTGGTGTTGCATAAACGTTTCAAATAGAGTGCACATGCTAAGGAACATCTTTAATTTGCGTAAATGCATTTTTGGTGTTGGTTAAAGACTTTTGTAAATGTTATAAGAGGGGTTTGGGGAAAATCATACTGATCCCCAACTCTAAGAATGGTTTCCCTGGGTCAACTAATCTAAGGAACGTCTGTGTCAGAACGTCCAAATCAAATAGTCCTTCGTCCAAAATCCTAAACTGACCCTCACATACTAAACTCAATATAATGTGAAAACGGTGGATATCTTTTGGCTGAACCCTTGCAGCCTCTCTTCCAAACACAAAGTTCTAAAGTGCAAAAAGGCAATCAATAAGGTTCCACCAGAAAGGGGGCCTTCCCTTCCGCTCGAATTTCTCTGGTTTTTCAATGTTTCAATGTCACATTAATATACTGCAAAATCTCAAGAGGGAATGACCCTTCCCTTGAATTTCCTCCAGTTACATAGTTCAATAATTCCAGGTATACGGTCTTTCAACCTCTATTGAATTATGCCATTTCACAATCAGAAGGGGTATGATCCTTCCCTTCAAGTTTTTCACAATTCCACATTTCAAGGAGGGGGTCTCTGCCCCAGAGCTTTCGAAGCTTTTCAGCAGTTTACCTCTGATTCAACAATTCACATGCTCAAGGGATGCTCATCTGCCCTTGAGCTTTCTCAGCCTTTCGCACAGTTCCAAGGGGTATGGACCTTCCCTTGAATTTCCAAAATATTAGATCACGTGTCAGTCCTTCCTTTGTTAACTTGACACACTTCTCTTAACACTTCACTGTTTAAAAGTAACAGAATAGGGTGTGAGGCCCAGACTTCCCTACCTGGTATACTTTGTCAGAACTTTTTGCTGCTTGGCTTCCCAAGTTTTCCCCAAAGTACGGGCACTATGCAGATCATGATGCAAATCACCTTCTCCCACTTCTGTTCATCTTTATCACCAGTGCTGGGTTCACTATCCTATCAGGTTACTTTAAAGTTTCTTCTCGGAAGTCCCAGCCTTTTAATAGTTTACAATATAATTTCCAATATTTAATGCAATTCCTATTTCCGGCTGCAGCGGGTACGGCTTTTATTAAGGCACAGTCACCTTCTTATACAGTGGGTTTCTCCCAAGTCCCACACTTGCCACGCACCCTCTTTCCATTTCTCCCAAACAGTGTCCCACCCCTTCACCTTGGGTTCACCGGACTGGGGTTTCTCTTCCTTCTTCACCCGATCTCGGTCGGGTCTCTCTGGCTTCGTGTTGTGCCGGCAGCTCTCTCCAGCAACAGTAATGTGTTTCCTTAGCGCTACGCCTCCCCACGCCAATACGAAGCACCTGCTTTCTATTTCGCTGCACCCACCCCGGAGCTCTCGCAAACACGCCTCCAGCCCGAACACCTTCTCCTCTCCGTTTTCTTCTTTTGCCTTGTTCTGCAAGCCAGCGGCTGAACTCCCAGTCGGCACATTGAGGAAACCTCCTTTCTTCTTTCCATCTTGCATTTTAAACAAGCTTGAATGAAATTGGGGGTGGTGCAGGGGGGTGGGGGGAGAGTGGGGCGGGGGGCTGGGGGAGAAAAACAAACCGGGCACTTTGGTTCTCAAAAGTGCTCTTTGTTACTCAGGGTTACTTCCTCATCGCCATACTTTCGTTCGCCCAGGATGTAATAGGGCTCTTTCCCGTCTCAGTACTATCCAATACTTTCAACTAAGAGTAAACTAAAGTTTTGGTATTAGTCATCAGTAGATGTTCTGGGGTAACATAATATGCAATGGAAGATTGGGGCATTACAGGAGTGTTGACAGCTCCTAAGGGAAAAGGGTGATACCATGTCTCATCGAGTGAGTCCTTTCTACTCCGATGAGAGTAGTCTCTCCCCAGTAAAGGAGTGATGACATTGCCAGAGTCATCACGGGTGCCAACGTTTCTCCCACATTTTCGTTTACAGTTCAGGCGCCATGGAAATAAGTTCAAGTATCACTTGCCGCAGATTTATCCCGTCATTTGTGCTCAGACATTAAACAACGCTAGAGACTAGTAGAGGAGAGAAATCGCAGCCGGCAAGAATAATCGCATCAAGGTAGGGATGGAAATTAAGATTAGGTGAGCAGGAGCTACAACCAGCTCCAAGGTGTGGGCATCACCCAATAGGCAGGAGCTACCGCTGGGGAATCGGGAGCGAGTGCATGGCGAATTAAAATTTTAAATGAGATGCAAACTTTAACATTTTGCCCATTGTGTATTATCCATTATGGTTAAATGGGTCCTAATTCTTCTTTAATAACTTTCTCAAACATTCAGTTAATGCCACACATGCATGTTTGTAAGGTATCAGTTGGCCTAGGGATCCAAAAACAGCTCCTAGTAGTTCGTTTCAAGCTAACCATGCTCTCCTGAAGTAGGAGCAGGAGCTAAATAGCCCTCAGAAATTTCAAACCCTGTCAAGGACATCCTAATGCCTATGTGCAGGCACTTAACATACTCACTTAGTGTACTAAGAACTGGGTTGGATGGTCAATAGAGACGCCAAGCAATGAATCCTTCATCAATCTTACGTTTTAAGTTCCTATTAGTAGACATGTCAGCTTTGGCACTACTACTGGACAGAATGTGCAGAGTGAATATCAACGCCACAAACCTTCATAAATTCAAAATGAAATGGTGAAGATACTGGCATGGATAAGTTGGCTACTTTGCCCCTTCACAACCTACTGTACTGAGGGACAATTCAAAAGGTAGACTGCTCTACATCGCAAGCAGGGCTCAGGTTAGGCCGGATTATGTGATCTGCCCATCACCAAAGGTACTGGCAGAGCTACAGTGGACCTGAGAAAACATGCATGCTTGGAATGAGGGGGTCATTTTTGGTCAGACCCTCGACATGGCTATGGGGGGTCAGGGGGAATCTTTCCAGAGCGAGGCAATGACAATAGGATGGTAAAGGAAAAAAGTGATGCCTATAAACAGCCAGGCAAATGCATGGGGACATCTTTATCCTTAATAGCCTGTAAGGAAACCTACACTCCAATATAAAGCCAATTATTAGTCCACTAAGCAAACCGACCCCCTCGTTCTCCTCAGAGCCCACTTCAACTCCTCAATTGTCAGTGGCCAACAGTAAGATGTAGTCAAGGACACAAATCATGAGAGTAGGCCACCAGTCTCTGCTTAACCCTTGTATGTCAGAAATTAGAGTTGCATACAAATTCTAGTACCGCAAGCACAGCTTGAATAGGACAAGACCTCACTGAATTGCAATCTCTCCTCCCCTTGTTCTTCTCCAACACACTAAACGGTTCTACTAAACTGGTCTACAACTCAGACATTGCCTTGCCCTACGAGCACCGCTAGGAGGGTCGCTCTTTCCCCACATCTTATCAATGTGGAGTCAATATTTTCGTCTGCCTAGCTCATCTGTGCTAAATATATTTCTACTGGGATTCCAAGATGGCAGCCATAAGTACAGCGCCGTGAGCGATGCTCTCCCGAGCCCCGGAGTTAAATAGGCATACACCAGGGGCAGTTTTACCCTCCCCAGGCGAAGTTGCAAGCGGAAGGACTGTTGGTTAAGGTGGCGGCTCACAACTATCCCCAATTGCAAACGGGGAGAGTAATTAAAGCAGCTTCTGCTCAACGGGGATGGCAACCCCCAGATGGTACAAACCCAGCAAGAGTGCTAGGTGTTTAAATGAAGGGCAATCGCTGGAGCAAACTGTCCGCCCCCTGCCCATCCTCACCCCGACATGGAAGCAATAGCTGATGCTATACTGAGGAGTGCAAGACATGCTACTGTCGTGGAGCGCAGGGAAAGGAGCAAGGTAGAGACGTTATCGCCGGTTCGCGAGCCAGGCATTTGAGAGAGAGGAGATGGTACTTCACTGAAGTGGTAGATGTTCAATGACTACTTGCGATACATCCAGTGAGTACTGAAGACGGAGGGGTCTCGGCCTGGTGTTGTTTGGGAAGCGGTAGCTCAAGAGGTGTTGCTGCGGTGAGGGAGGAGAGAGCAGGCGGCTCGCCTTCTCACAGACCTCGTGAACAGGGGCCCCCATCGGTGTATGAGAAAAGGACAAATGACAAGATTTGGAGTCACCTGCTGGCTATTCATTTAATTTGATGGCAATAAATGCTCATTTTGAGCTTGCACCTTAAGATATAAATGCGCACAGGAAATGGGGGGGGGGGGGGGGGGAGTAGCGCTAATCCTCCGTGACAACCCCAGTAAACACTTGTCACACAATCTGAACAGAGACTTGCGGAAGGATTTGAAGAATACGAGAAAGGCCATCAGCAACATTTTAATGCCTGCGCTGGCCCTTGAAGCCATAGAGATCCTCGATACACCCTGCTTAAGGGAGGTATCGGAAAACTTCTGACAATCCTCCTTTGGACATCACAGCAATGCTATACAGTGTAGATTTATCAAAAGGGGCGCGGTGGCCTGTAAAACTCGCAATGTCCAAAACGAGGGGTAAAGAATCAATCCCACCTGCAATAGGCCCCAAGAAATCTCAGGACAGTAATTTGCAGAAGATGTGGGGTCGGGACTTGGGCTCCACGAAAGTGGCAGAAGGAGTCTCGGAACAAGCTGAGAAGGGAGACGCTCGACAGCAAGAGGGCCTGGACCAGACTAACTACTGTGTTACCAAAACCGGTCAAGCGGCAGATGGACAAAATGAGGCAGGATTTAGCAGAAGCCCTGCAGCACATAAAAAGGGATGTCAACAAAATGGAGGAGAGGGTCGACACCAAAGCGAGGGCCATCCAAGACTTAGCAGAGGAATCTAGAAAATCTGATATGCTCCAGGAACAGCTAGCAACGGCAACTCACAACTTGGAAATCCAGGCAGAGGATCTTGAAAACAGATCCAGAAGATCAAACATTCATATAAAGGCCCTGCCTGAGGAACTACTGGATAAAGATTTTAGGACGGCGGTTGGCAACATTTTTGCAGACCTCTTGGATCCAGAGAATCCAGAAGACATTTCACTTGGACAGAGTGCATAGGGTGGGTCCACGGAAGATAGAATCAGGGTCCAGACCAAGGGATATCCTGGTGGCACTTCATGATTATTCCACGAAGGAGTAGATTTTACTAGCAGCGAGGAAAGCGACTCAAGTTACCTATAATGGAGCGGACATTACCTTGTTTCAGGATTTGGCTAATATCACATGCATCAAGATACAGCAAATGGCCCCAATCCTCAAGGTCCTTCGAGAAAAAGATATAAGATAAACATGGACATTTCCGTTTGAGGTAATCTTTGAGTGACAAGGCAAGCAGAGAAGGATTCGCACTTGTGAAGGAGCAAAAATACTGGGCATTGAGGAAGACGATCAGGGTGCAGCAGAGTCATCAACGGGGGGCCCAGCATAAGCCTCGAAGCTTGGAATGATCTACAAAAAGAGCTTAGGGGAGTACCAACCCCAGCGGAAACGGGCCGATAGGTGGCGATCACTGGAAAGAATGTATCCTTTTGGGAGACTGATGAGAAAGGGGAAATACTCAATGATGAAAAGGGAGGCGCATTGTATATCAGGCCTGGGGAGAGGGTAATCTGCGATCTGGAATCATTTTGGCAAGCCCCGGGGGGAGTGGAGGGCAGGCACCTCTTGGAATGGGCAAGGACATTCCTGCTTTGGTGTGCGCTGGGATTGGGAATATGATCAATTCCCAAATGGAGCGATTCGAGGAGAGTAGAGGCTGGTTGAGCATTCGAGCATTCCTGGTGCAAGGGTGACCGGGGGTGGAGGGGGTAGTTGGGAGGGGGCGGTTGTTGGGAGGTCCAAACATGATTAAGGAAAGAGGGGTAGGAGCAGATAGCAATTAGATGACAAAGGGAAAATGTACAGGTTTGGTCATTATTTCTATGAATATTAATGGTCTAAATTCCCTGTTGAAGAGGATAAAACTGGATAGATTCCTACAGAGAGAGGGGCTGGATATAATCAATCACTCTACAAGAGACTCATGTGCAGCTCCGGGGTAGAGACAGTAAAATTGAGGTGTTTCCAAAAAATGTATCAAGTCAACGATCAGACCAAAAAGGGGTGAGGGGGTAATGGTAGCTTTCAGGGTTAATATCGATCTCAAGGTAGAAGGTATGGAGAGGGACGTCACCGGGAGGTATCTAGCTTTAAATGTTAAAGGGAGAGGGAAAGGGTACACAAAGGCTACGGTATATGCCCCCATCTCTGTTTCTCCAGAGATCATTGTTTAAGTGAGAGAGGTTTGCAAACAGCCCGGTGGTACTCACAGGCGACTAACATTGCGTGGGAACCAGGAAAGGACAGGAGTGGGAAAAGTACAAGAACACAGGTTGGGAAGATGGAGCCTGGGGGTAGTAGAATGATGGAGTGTGAGAGAAGGGTGGCAGCTATTTAGAGCTACAGAGTCCTATTTTTAGGGGCTGTGTGGGTGAGGTCGGATAAATGCAAAAGGGAGCACACTAGAGCTGTTTTTCAGAATGACAGCGTTTTTCGAATTAGGTAGAGTTGAGTTCCGATACAGGACAATTGTTGATTCTTGTTGCCGCATTTACAAGTGGTTTGGCTCCGCTGATCAGGTCGCTCCGAGAGTGCACGTTAAGAGAATATAGCCCTCCTTGTTTACACGAAAATAAAGAAGGGTAACTATCAATGAGATAAGCACTAACCTTGATGAGTGCATAAGTGTAAGATAATCAGCATTCAGTGGATTACAAATTGAAAGAATAAGGGTACTTTTGATCCTCATTTGTGATTTATAAAATAAGGCACATTAGAACACCAGGGATAATCGGTTTCCATGGGTCACGCTGAGATGTAGAAATGTAATCCTTCTGTTTAAAATTACGTAAAGGTTAAGGTGTACAGGGTGCCCGACGACACTTGACATGACAAAAATTAAAACAACCATGGTACTAAGGTTTCATCTTTTTGTTTGTATTGTAGAAATGTTGAGAACATAACAAGGTCCTGTGATGTTATACGTTGAGTATGAACACGTGAAGAAAGAATAAGTGCCCTGAAGACAGCACCAATAAGGGATGCAATCTGTATTCATTTGAATGCATTGTTTACAATTAGTATTGGTCCTAGAAACACATACCAAGTGCTGGCACATTTTCTGTCCTCCTGAATTAGGGAGGTTCCACTGCTCAGGGTATCAGAGACTTTCAGTTGTTCACCGAGTAGGCAGAGAAGAGGCCAACTGATGTTCGCTTCTCCTCTGTCATTTTTGTTTCATGTATTTATGTATATGTTCTGAATATTAGCATGTGTAAGAACGAATTGTGACAATGTCACTGTTTTTAAGTAAGATGTATTGTTTAAAGAAGAGTTTTGATTAATATTAAAATAGGTATATTTATGGATAATCCATGGTGATCTGCCCTTATTGATGGTAAAGTGGTGGACATAATGTCAAGAGGCACCTTATAACCAACCTAGAACAGAAAGGAAGGAAGCTGTTTTGTGGGATTTTGTATGTTTTGGGTGAGAGAAGGGGACAGAGGGTTGCACGTTCCCCCTCCCCCCCGCAACCACCTCACATGTTCATCGCTCCTCAACTAGGATAGACTGTCTGGACATGCTATGTCTTGGTGGGTCAGGTAATGGATATG
The DNA here is from genome assembly GCF_040938575.1 of Ambystoma mexicanum. NCBI lineage: Eukaryota > Metazoa > Chordata > Amphibia > Caudata > Ambystomatidae > Ambystoma > Ambystoma mexicanum. Next base: position 273,377,197 of record NC_090931.1, on the reverse strand, counting down.
ACGATGGGTACTATGGTGTTGTCGGATCATGCCCCGATAACGCTGAGGATGGAAAGGGGGAGGGGGGGGTTCCCTGGGAATGTCTGCAATGTGGAAATGGAGGTACCCCGCTAGAGTGTTTAAAGGTGAGACTCTGAGGGAGATTAGGGAAGGGATTGGGACCTATTTTGGGGATAATAAGGAGGTAGATAAATTGTTACAGACACAGTGGGATGCCTTCAAGGCAATTCTAAGGGGAAGTATCATTGCTATTAAAGCACAAGGGGAAAGTGAATTAAGGAAGGTGGAAGAGGATCTTGAGGCGAGGTTGAAACAGGCAATGACCCGAATGGGAGTCTGAGCAAGTGGGGAGGCCAGAAGAGAATTTAGGGCATTAAAGGGTCAGTTGAAAATAATACAGGCAAGAGCAGCGGAACGTGCCCCATTGTTCCTTAAACAGAAGTATTATAATCAAGGCAAATAAATCTGATAGGCTATTAGCGAGAATGCCGAGACAGGAGGAAAAAGCTAAAACCATCATGAAAATAGCTAAGCGGGGGGGGGGGGCATGTACATGCAAGCGGAAGATATCTCCCGGGAATTTTGCAGATTTTACTCCTGTTTATATAGTTCCGAAGGGGCTCCGGAAGAGGAGCAGATGAAATACTTAGATAGTGTGAAACTAACTGTTATTTCAGATGAGGAGAGAGGAGTACTGGAGCGAGATATAACTAGTGAGGAAATATGACAGACTATTTCTTCTCTTCCTCTTAATAAGTCCCCGGGGCCCGATGGGTTTACCTCAGAATTCTACAGAACCTTTAGGGAGACCAATATCATATTTGACTCCCCTCTTCAACGTCTTTGGGAGAGAGGGAAAAATCACCTCGACAATGGAAGAATCAAAGGTGGTCTTGCTTCCGAAGGCAGCTAAGGATCCTTCAGTGTGCGGGTCGTACAGACCAATTGCGCCAATTAATGTGGATGCAAAGATTTATACAAACATTTTTACAAATTGTCTAGATCAGATACTCCCTTATTTAGTGAGCACAGACCAGTCAGGTTTCATCAAAAGGAAAGCAAACAAGTTACAACATCAGAAGGATAACTCATCTTATTGAAAAAGCGAATAAGGAAGATATTCCCTCCCCACCTTCTTGACCTGGAAGCCGAAAAGAGTTGACATGGTGGATTGGAACTTCTCGTTTCTGTAAATGGGCTTTGGAGAGAACTGCATTTCTAAGCTCAGAGCAAAGTATCACTCCCCTTTTTAATGCTTAGCAATAAAGGCCAAGTATTAGCCCCTATTAATATTCAGAGGGGCAGGAAGCAGGATTGCCCCCTCTCACTATTGTACGCGATCCATCTAGAGTCGTTCCTGGAGGCTGTCAGAGCAAACACTGCAATAGAAAGGATTTCGTTCGGAGGAGTACATAAAATTGCTGCTTATGCAGATGATATCTGTTAACAGTACAATCCCCGGAAATATCTATGAAGGCATTGGGAGGGGAACTGCAGAGATTTGGTGCAGTGGCTGGACTAAAAATAAACACTCATAAATCTGAAGTATTAAATTTGACAACCCCCATTGCCACTGAAGGAGATGGGCTCAGGGGTCCATAAAATATTTGGCGGTATCTCTTACGAAAACAATAGATTTGTTACATGCTGCCAATTCTCCACCCCTCCTAGAGAGCATAAAATCCAAACTTGTGGATTGGGGCCCATTGACTATTACATGGACGGGTAGAATTATTTTTTTAAAACATGGTGACCCTTCCACAACTATTATATTTGACTGCCCTCCCGATTCAGGTCCCCCCTACGTTTCTAAGTACTCTTCAGAACTATACTGGGAGGTTTCTCTGGAATAAAAAAAAAGAAAAAACTAAAAGAAAAAAAAAGAAAAAGACAACTGGCGAGACAGGTGATGAGGATGCCTAGAAACAAAGGGGGAATGGGGAAACAGGATTTTAAAGTGTACTTTCACACAGCTGCGGGTGATTAGGGATTGGTTGAGGGAGGATCAGGGCAAGGTATGGAGGGACAGGGCAGTGATGGGGGGAGCTTAGCAGAGGTATTGTTGAAACCCAAAGCAGATGGACCCAAGAACATGTATAGTAGTCGGTTAATCGAGGTGGTGCAAAACTCCTGGGATAACTCAGTAAAGAGGGAACCAATTACTACCTACCGATCACCTTTCACCCCTATTTTTGGCAACTCACAGTTCCCGCCAGGGGAACGGGGTAAGGAATTTTGAAAATGCAGGAAGGGGGATGCCAGAAAATGTGAGATATGTTCGAGGGTCCAGAGATAAAAACCTTCATACAATGTAAGGAGGACTTTGGCCTTCTTTAGATATAACCAAGACAGACATTGGGTGATGCAGGTCTCAAAAAGGGAAGGGGCGGCCCAGTCTCCATTTGAAAGATACCTAGCTATGGATCCAGGAAATGATCATCTGGTAGGTGTAATTTATAGGTTGGCAAAGCAGGAGGAGGACCTGGGGACGAGAAGGTATATGCAAAGTTCGGAAACTTCAGTAGGTCAGCCGATAGATGAGGAAGAATCGGAGAAACTGTGGGGTTGTATACCTAAGCTTACAAGGTCCCTCCAAACTCAAGCAATCTGGGTAAAACTAATGATCCAATTGCACCTAACCCCGGTTAGGATAAATAAAATCTATGGCTCAGTCTCTAGGATGTATTGGAAAGAGTGTGGAAAAGAGGTATCTTGGAGTCATATTTGGTGGTAATGCCCACGGATTCACGTGTATTGGGGAGCTATCTCAGAAGCGTTAGTGGCTGCACTGGGGTACAGCAGTAATAAAGGCCTTGCACTTCTGGGACTGGGGTCCGGTCGGAGCGATTCCCTTACATAAGCGGAAAGTAAAGTTTACATGATATTGATGATGGCCGGAACATTGGCTTTGGCACAAAAGTGGAAGTCGAAAGATCCTCCAGTGGACATGAATGGGTGGGCAAGGTTTGCAATTTTGTGGCCCTAGAATAGGTGTCGTACTTGTTACAAGGACACCAGCAGGGTTTTTTGGCAGACTGGGCATTAGTATTGGACTACCTTCAGGAAGGGGAAAGAGGAGCATGGTGCGCAAGACATGAGATTTTTGGGACTAAGATAATAGGCGCCAATTATGGCATCGGGTCACCCGACAAGCAAGACTAGGGGAAAGAAAAGCCTTTAACAATTTGTGGGTTTTGGTAACAGGATGGTAGATAATGGGAACTGGAACTATACAGTATGTGTAAACCAAAGGTTCATGCTCGGACTCGAGGGTGGGGAGGAATCTTGATTGTTTGCGACAAAAATTACTAACCCCCCTGTTAGGGAGAATTCTCTCTTTAGGCTGAATGTCCTAACCTAGTGAGTCCCCCAGCAGCTTTGCTGGATTTCTGGAGTTGTTCTTTTCTCCTGCCAAGAGTGAGACTCTTTCTCCCACTCTTGGACATGATTTATGGTGTTCCTTTGACTGTTGATGTGTTTTATCGGCTATGGGGTCCTTTACTCCATAGGGTCTCATGTGTTTTTACTATGTGTGTTACACAGCACCCTCCGTGCAGTGACACAGGGGTGTCATAGTGACACCCCATCATAGACTCCATACCATGGGACAGACTACTGTCTCCCAGGGCATGTAAAGTCACCATTGGCTTTATTAGTCCCAAATTATTAACAGAAACCAGTACAAACCATCATATTGTGGACGTACTGGTCGGGGCATTTCGATTGCCCCGGGGTCTGTTAGTCGAGGGGGCACGTCTCCGTCCTCACTGATCGAGTTTTGGCTGGTGGCAGTGGATACTACTTTTTATATTCGACCGCGAATATATCGCTATGGGATTTTCCCATTGTTCGAGGCTACCAACTTTAATTATTTAATTCTCATAGCCTCAAACATACCGCCGGTTTATTTAATTAATATTAATTCGCCGGTTGGTATTTTTTTCCAGGACTCGATTCTAAAATGGCGTTTGTGTTCTCTTCTGTGACTCCAACCCAAGTCGAGCCCTTTGTTCCACTTTTTGGCGGGCTTCTCCACAGAAGCCTCCAAAAGTGGTGCCACTCTGTCTGGGTACCACACGGGGTGTGGGAGGGGGTTTAGGCACCCTGGACTGAGTTACCTTGGTAACTCAAGTCGCACTCTGGTGTGATTGGCCCAAGTGGTGAGCCGGCTGGCTCACCACTTAGCATGTTTGATTGACAGCTAGGCTGAGTGAATGGGGGTATGCTGCATAAAAGCAGGGCTTTGGGGACTGGAACTTCAGAAGTCGCCACAGGACCTGAGAATCCGACGAGGGAGAAGCTGAGCCGACCTACCACGACGACACCACTGGTGGAGCCCTGCGGAACCGACTCGCCACTTCCCGACGACAGAAGATCTCCCGGCTGGAGAGGCTTCTTCCCCTGACTGGTGGGCACAACCAGTTTACCTTCTTCTCTTCGCACCCCAGACCGGCTTGTGGTCGAATTGCCCGTGCCAAGCACCCCGGCAACCGGATAGCCACTTACCACTGGACCGCGAATCAACGACCGCTCCTTTTACCTGAGCAACTCCGCGGCTGGTTTCTTCCCTGGCAGTGCAACAGACTCCTGTCTTCCTCCCCGACGAGATCTTTACTTCCCCCGGACGAAGCACCGACTTGCATCCGCCGCCAGAATCAACTGCCCCCGCTGGAGTATTCTCACCACTTTAAGGTACCGTGTCCGCCAGGCCTCCCCTTCTAAAGATTGCTACAAGGTAATAATAACCCCTTAACCTTCTGGACTGGGCTGGCCGCCTTGACCCTCTAACTGGTCCCTTTCTTTGGTCCAACTCCTTTTTGAACCGTTACAAGACTTTTGTGCACTGCAACCTTGTGACCTTGGACACATTTCGTTTTGATCCTCTTAAAGCGGATCCGGCCTACTGACTCTAAACTCACGGTGTTACTTTGCCTTCCTCTCTTGTTGTGTTCGTGAAAAAGTGTTGGGATCTGTTTCAATTTATTCTCTGCTTCTCTCCCTTTTAAAAACGAATTATTAGAGTGTCATCTACGTTAAGCGCTCATCGCTGTCTGAAAATAAGTGGGGCTTTACTTAAGACTTGTCTAATATTCTTCTAAGGGAGTGTATATCTTTTAGTGACCGTGTTTTTGAATTGCTTACTATTAGTGCCTGTGTGTTTTTCTAGATGTGGTTTTAAATAAATAATTTTATCTCTTTTACACCAAACCCTGGTCAGTGTTTACTTGTTCTATTGTGTTCTTTTGACCTATTGTGAATACTCTGTATACTGCCTAACTCTTCTTGAGGGAAGTCCGACTGCTCAGCCAGAGCTACCAAGTGAATCTGTGTGGTACAGACTGCTACCAAGTGGGTTTACTGCCAAAAATCTGTAGTCCTAAATCTTTTGCAGTGGTCCCAGAGGGAACTGCACAGGTTTCTGCCTAACACCCCCCCAAAAAAAAAAACATTCAAAAACAAAATCAAACCAATACCCTGCCACCATTGACCCGTCTCCTAAAACGTTAGAGCGTGTAGTTTAGGGACTCTGCCCCCCGCCCTCCCCCCCGGCTTCGATTTTGAATTCTTCCGTTGGTACTCAACAGAAATGCACTCATGTCTCCAACTTCCTTGCAAGTGCTTACCACTCCCAACTCAACAATCCTCAATCTATTGTTCCCTCTGCTGCTCTGCTGCCTCCAACACCGTCAAACACCCCTCTGTAATGGAACAATCCTCCTCAATCTAATGAAACACTAATGCCTCTTCTTCCATACCTCCCCCCTCACTCAGTGTGGACTCCAAAATTAGCTTCTTCCTGATATCTTTACGGTCTACACCTCTCTGCAAACTAATACCCTACTTTGGATTTTCTGATCACCTTTTTACCAACAATACCAAAAATTAATATCAGTTTCATAATGCTATTTCGACAAAGTTGTCGTTAGCATATATACATAGCTCAGTCGAATGTTATATAACCAAAAATGCAACCATTAAAAAAGGTCCAACAAATCCTAATATACAAACTCAATTTGCTGCTAAAAATGCTCATAAAATGGTACAATATACAGTAAAAAAAAAGATGTCTGATAAATTATAGACAAAAACAGGGCTAAAAAGAATCGGCTCTCGATTGATTGCCCAATGAAATAGCTCCTACGAGACAAAGCCCGGTAAATAAACCTTGCCACAAAATGTACGTTGGATATTTTCAGTCAACTGACACAGATTCACAGCTTCCGTTACAAAAGGTGTACGATCCTTCTTAAGTGAGGGTATTGGATCCAATCAAATAATTGCCGGTCTTCAAACCACTGGTAAATTTTGCGACCTTCATGGTACCACACCTGAACTCCAGGGTTTGCGCATCTGATGGAGATGTGCGATCAAGATATTCCTCGGCTCTGGGGGGGGGCGCTGTTGAGCAGCCAAGAGGAATGGCTGCTTAGCTCGAGAGCTCTGCATCACAGCGTGGATATCCTAGTGAAGAGGCGGCAAAATCAAGCTTTGCATCGCACTACGACTGCATAATATGGTTAATAATCCCTAGGAGCGGGTCCGGTCCAATATACGAGCCTCTGGCAGACCGGGTTGCTGAGATCTGATAAAGTGCGAGCCGTGGCCGGCATGTGTGGGGAGCTTATGTAATACGCAGGCTGCCTGTATAATGCTGGAACCCACGCTGCATGGGCAGCGGAGACTGACTCTGGCTGCCTGCTCACATTGCTGCCGACAAGGTCTGAGCGCTGGCTCCCTGCTGTGCCATATCCCAGCTCCAACTCCTGGCTGGATCTCATCCTTCCTCCGGCTCTGGGCCCTCGCTCGAGGAGATCGCCGAGGACTGGCTGGCTCCCCCACTCCGCACAAAGAGAGGCCCTGTGGTAGGGACGCTTGGCTGTGCTCCAGCTACACCCTCGAGGTGAGGGAGTTCAGATCTCCTGTGGTCAGCCTAGGATCCAGGCACTGACGGGATTGAGGAAGTGGGGGACTCCTTACCTGCTGTGATTAGCCTGGGCCGCGATCGTGTTGGTCGCAGTGAGTTGAGGCAAGACCCGCATATCTATAACGGAGGTGAGGAGTACCCCCCCTCCACCATCCCACGCCATACTACGTTGATCTCGGAGCTGCCGGACGGCCATAGCTAGGCCCCTAGCCGGGCCCTACATTGGCTGACATCCATAGAGCAGAGTGGGCCCCTGAAGCAGGCGAACCTCGCTCCGATCCTTCCTCCCTGGAACACTTGTGACTATTAAATCACGATAGCGATCAGTACATGAGGGGTGCCCAGAGACTAATAAACTCTCCTTGCTTTGCAAATGGTGATGTGACCCTGGCATTGTAACCCCTGCATAAAGGGGAACATCGGCCCATCTCCCCTCCTGGGTTTTGGTCCTTGGGGTAGAGTCCACAATCCTTCCATACCAAGCTCCAGCGACCTGGTGGCCGGTGTGCGATACATGTTGGCTATCCTCCGGTGCATCATATCCCCCTGGGAGCATATGCCTATACCATATTACGAGAAGTCAGAAGTCACTACCGTGGGGTGCCACGTAGCTTATGGTACTCTACCTCAGGCCCCCGGGGACGGCCCACTTGCCCCTTGCTTCACCCGTTTCCACCTATCTGAGTGAGCGCGGTACTGGTTAACTGCAGCCTACGTACTGACCTTGGACCCGTCCATACTGTCAGCCGGATTCCCGGAGCAAGGCCTGGTTACTCATCATAAACAAAGGCGCAGGTGGGGGGTGGTGCGGGGCGGGGGGGGGGTGGGGTGGGGTGGGGATACGGGGGGGGGGAGGGGTAGTGTCGCAATGGATGCATTCGCGAGATCAATACCCAGGGGCAAACAGGGGCCCCCCAAGCCAGGCTCAGTCGGAACCACCTATATTAGGCCCTGGCCCTTCTCCCGATTTGGCCAGCATGATGGAGGCTATGGCGAAACGATTTGCTGCCGTCCATGAGAAGCTCGTTGATATTAACGTGAATGCGGCACCCATGAGATCAAAACTTGCCCATGAGGGAGCCTGGTTTACTGAGGCGGAGACCAGAATAATAGGGGCCACCGAGGACAACTTGCATGTGCTTCAAAATATTGTTGCTACTCTTAACAGAAACCCAAAATACATCAAAAACAAGTGTGATGACCTCTAGTCCCACTCCCGAAGGAACAATATTCGTATAGTCAGGGTCCCAGTGGACGCCCTTACCAGAAGCATGGAACTGGCTGTCAAGAACCTACTCAAAGATCTCCTAGCGAGCCCAGAACTATCCCCCTTCTTTGCCGGGGAGCAGGCCCACCATACTCTTGCCCCCTCGGCCCAAACAGAAGAGCCAAATATGTTATGCTGTTCCCAGCGCGAGTAAAGCTCCAGTTCCAAGGGAAAACTTTACTTTTTCACAGTCCTGAGTGAGGCTTATCGAAGCACAAATACCCTTGGATAATCCAGTTGCAGATCCGGCTGAAGAGGACCGATAGTGCACGGTTTGTACAACTTAATCTATGATCAGGGATAACAGACTCTGCACGAGTTGATAGTAGTGCATAGTATGTAGTAGCCGCCACTTTACGCTATACATGATTGATGCTACATCCCCAATTACAATGTTTAATGCCGAGCGGCAACAGCGTACCCCATTTCAGTTGCTTTGTGTGAATTAAGGGTTAAATCCCCCCCCACACACCCGAGAGAAACTGGGGGTGGAGTGACACATGTTAGTTTAGGAAGGATATACTGTGACAGAGGTTTGAGTTTATTGGGGGCACTCTGGGGTGGTCAGCACAGGGTTACACAAGCAGTAATTTTCCAACAGCGAGGGTGAGGGAGCAGGTTTGTGGAGATGGACGAGCTGCAAGTCATGGTTCAGGCTGGTTCACACTCAGGACAGTGATCTCAGAGGAAGAATGATATGATACATAATGTTAATTGTTGCAGTTAGCTTCAGTGCATCCGTGAGAAAGGGACTTGGGCCGTGCAGAAAAGGTGGGGGCAGCTGGTTCTCGCTGTGCACGGCGCTGCAGAGGGGAGAGGAGAGACTTCGTAGTGCCGAATCGCGGTCTAGTCCAAAGATTGAGTCGAGGGTACACAAAATGGAGTCCAAGTGTGTCTTGCAATAGTCCCACCTCTGCTCCAGCTGAGGCCTTATTCCTCATGGCAGCAGAAGGGCAATGGAGGCGTCGCCCACTAGTGCAAGCGGTTCATCTCATGTAGACTGTATGGGGGGGCCAATTCACCCCTTCCTTCATTCCATTTCCCCCTTTTGTTACATCTAAATTAACTAATTACTTTTTATCATTGTTTGCATTCCAGTAGTACTTCGCCTCCATTACCGCCTCGTCCCAAGCCGGTGTCCCTTTTATTGCCATCCAGGCCCTGCATACCCCTCCTAAACTTTGGCCCCTTCGAGCATACTCAGGGATACAGATCATGTATATTTCCCCCATCCAGATCTACCCACACCTCCTTGTACCATTGTAACTCCCTTGGTTCCTTTATTGTGATGTGATACAAATTATCCACCCCGTCCCCGGAATAACGATATACTGCGGTCATCCTGTATTGGGGGGGGGGAGGAGGGGGCGGATTAGACTCTCCTGTCTGTTTTTGGGCGTCCTTCATTGTTTGTACACTTGTCGGTTGCCACAGCGTCACCATCATCATAGCGGAACTAGGCATTGATTTTGCGCAACAACGAACACTACCTGACACAAAAAAATTAGTAACAGGAAAACGATGTGTGACAAAAATGTTCACCATCACGCTGAATCAGAAAAGTATCCAGTTGAACATGTCATTGAACCAGTTGCTTGGGGCGATTCTCCCTTTCTCATCATTTCACCCAAGTTATGCACCGACGAGATCACATGGGACAGGGTCCCATTGTCCGCATCTGCAGAAGGGACTGCTGTCCATTGCAATGAGGAGGTCCAGGACGTACCGGTTTTGCATGGTCATCAACTGCAAGGCACGAAGTTCCACTTTAATGACGTTGAAGCCTTCTTCTGTGTCGCTGGCCAGCTGGATCAATTCCCAGCGCACAATCTGCAGCCATTTTGCATTTGTTCGCGCCTGGAGTCCTGGCATGAGCAGTGAGGCAAAAATAATAATAATAATTCGGCTAAATTGAAAGGTTTATACTGATGTAATAAGTTTAAAGCACTTGAAACCAAATATGTCTCTCGGCAGTTGTAAATAACACTTACCTCTGTGATGATCAACAGTCTCGTAATAGATGAAAGAATTACCTAAAAACCCCTCTTAAACCCAGCCAAAAGGCTAGGTAGAAGTGGAATCTCCAGGGAAAACCCCAATAGAGGAAAAAACCCTGTGATGCGCTGCTGGGGTGCGTGGGTTCCTGCAAGCAGCTGGTGAAGACTCACGCTAGTTTTAATGTGGTCTGGATTCTTGTCAGGAAGGATTCTAATTCAAAAGAGTAGAAATGCAGGTAAGTAAGAATATGGTTTCCAAAGTCTAGTGAAATAGTAAAGGGTATAGGAAGGAGCTTACCCTGACAAGCCTATTCCCTACTAGGTCTTTATATCTCAGTCTGATGGTAAATGTTGGCAAAGCGCCTAATAGAACATATAAGGAGTAAGAATATGTCCAATGTGCGAAAAGAGAAATGCAAGAAGAGATTTGGATCTTACCCATAAACAGTAGACCCTGGGATGAATAGCATAGAACAGATTACGGGTCTTGAACTCAAAGGAATAGAAGGCTGAAAAGGATGTCTAAGGCTGGTTCTTAATGCAGATTGTAAATAACAACAAGATTAGGTGTGAGGAAAAACCCTGTGAGAATCACAACTCTATCTAGCTAAACAGATGTCAGCTACAAACCAATGGCGGCAGGAGCGGTTGTAGAAACTAGGAGATGACTTCCTGATGATCCACAGAGCGTAGAAAAGGATCGATAATTCTAATGTTCAGGACGAGAAATGGGAAGAGAATGAATGACTGAAGTGGAGAGAGCAACTCTAGATAGCAATTGTTGGATAGAAAAAGTAACGAATTTACGGTGCGCAGCGCGACTCTGAATAGAGAAGCAACGCGTAGTACCGAAGTTCCAGTAGCCGGATATACAATTCCGGAAGTCGAGGGCGGGGCTACTTGCTCGGTCTGAGGAGCGAGAAACACTAGTGTACTGCTTACGGATTCGGGCTCCTCCATGTTGCGAGTCCCGATTCTGGGCAAAACCGCGGGCATTGGCACACGGGAAAGTGAAGTAGCGAGACCCCAATGGACAGCCGTAACAACTGATCGGGAATCTCTGCCATTCTCTTGACGATTCACTGGACATGTAATTTGATGATCTTCGCTTGAAGGATACTCATCTTCAGACAGGATTCGTATGTGATGGGCTCTCTGGTCGCTGGCAGAGGTGCCGGGGATGTGTCGACTGGCACCTTCCCCCCCGCCCTCCCCCTTAGACATGACTTTTCGGAATCACCATTAAGGCGGAGTGTAGCGTTGCCATGGCACTGGTACCTCTCCATGATGGCGGGAGGTGTAGGTACGCTTGTTTGCCACACACCTAGTAAGTGTCCATTAAGGCTACTGTTCCTTTTTTCATGTCTGGAAGGATGATTGTTTTGTTGCATTTTTTTATTGGAGCCCATTCGTACCTTCCCCGCACCGTGAAAGCAAAGTTTGTGCTGGATTTCTTTTTGTATCTTGATCAGTTTTTCAAGTGCGGTCAACCACGTTAGTTTGGCAATGTGCTGGGACCATGTCGCAGTGCAAGTTCGTTTCACCCATTGAAAGTTTTCGTCCAAGTCCTCGCAGTGCTTCAGCTTTACATGTGATTGTTTCATCTTGCCATTTGTTTTCTGTGAACATGTCCCTTTAATGATTAAAAAAATGGTTCTTTCAAACATATCACTGCTTGTGCACATTTTTTCATTCTGCAGCATTTGTACTGTTACCGTGTGTGCCTCGACGGTACTTCATATTCTACATAAAGCTAAATGGATTAGACACTGGGCATCCGACATGGGCATCTCTTGGGGTATTTGTCAAACACTCACAATAATGGAGGAGAGAAATCGACACTCTCCCCTGAACCACAGAAGCCGAATGAATTCGACCCTCCCACAGTGGTTGGCACAGATGCTTGAAATAGTTCACAGGACACCATGTGGCAGCCAGTGGGGGGGGGGGGGGAAGAGGAGTTAGGGAGAGGTTGTGGATGGGATGGGGGGGACGTTAGGGACACCAGGAAGAGGGTTAGGGCAAACCTAAGTTGGATAGGTGAAGGGGAAGCACCAGGGAAAAACCCTACCTGTCTAATACCCGTCTCCTGATAGGATACCCGTCTCCTGATACCTGACTCATATACTGCACAGACCTAGACAGTACATAAACACACCTTAATACGTGTGAACATGTCTCATGAACAAACACAGAGGATCATAACACACATGTAGTAGCAAGCGGAACGAACACAGGACAATGGGTTATTCCCCATGTATGAAGTACAAAACACATGGCCCATGTGGCGAGCTTTCAGCAATACATAGACACATAAATTCCTTTCTCTGTAGTTCTGTACCAGGCAAGGTAACAGGCTTTGATTCTCATGAAGACCAGACTCAGTGGTCTTAGAAATAGGAGTTAACAGCACTCATCCTTAGCAATACTGCCAACACAACCATGCTGTGGTTTCCTCCCAACGGATTATGAAAACCAACTGTAGCACCCAGACACAGTAAATTGCAGTCCCCAGTGTTCAATGCAAGGGAACGTATTTATATCAATGCAGGGAAACGTATTCATAAATGAGCCCCCACCCCGCAAGGTAGCCAGCACTTATCTGAGCTCCGAGGGCCCCGTGGGACTCCTCGGAGGAACAGTAGCAAGCAGTAATCAGCCGCACACTTGGAACTATGAGAGCGAACGCCTGCGGCTTCTGTGGTCACAATGGCAGAGCCTCGCCGTCCATAAACTCCTGCAGCGTTCCGCCATCCTGCTCAAATTTCAACCGCACCCCCGAATAATAAGCCAAACCTGTTCACGCGCCATTGCTTCTTTATGCTGCTCGCAATCACTGCAGCTGGCAACGTGCACGTGACCATTCGCCCGTGTCCAGGACTACATACTCCCATGGCTTGCTGGGAACTGTAGTCTTGCCTCCATAAGTGCCGTATGACTTTCAGAAGGCAAAACTTGTCAATCCCTTGCGCTTCCTGCCCTTATTCCTCACAGGACTTTGGGTGTGCCAGAGGCATGGGGTATGAGAGAGCAAACGTAACAGCTCTCATTTGTTGTTTGCTTAGCTGTGGAACTCATGTCCGAGTACCATTTGTTGGACTGATCCGGGTGGCGGGGGTCTTCAATTTAATCTAATCCCAGACGATGGTATGCCTCATAACCTTTCCCTCCCGCCCCCCTTTTTCGTCTTTTACCCCCTCTTGACCATTGTGTAACTTTCATCTTCTGATGTCTTATAGGAAAAATGTTTGTCCATATCTCAACATTTTGATCGCTCCCACTTTGCAAAAATTGTGACACTGGGTACGTTAGGGTAACTGGGACATAGGGTGTAAAGTGCATTTTATCGCCATCAGAGGTAGGTTCTTCAGTTGTGTGCATATTTACATATAGCGATTCCGACGTACCGAACATAGGATAATCAACATCATACTCATTTGACACGTTATCATAACCCATAGCAGCGTATGTAAAAATGGGGGTTTTGACAGTTCGGTTTTTGTGCAAAGTGGTGAAGTTAGCATTCACTGAAGCATTGTGGCTCCATATAACTTTAAAGCCATCCCAAATGAAACTTGACCATTCTTGTATTAGATGTACCCCACTCCCCCCTCCTTTATATCTCCTGATATAAAGGACACTCCAATACAGGCCAAGGCAGAACAACATTACTGAAAAAACGATAGCCACAGAGTAGAGCCCACAGTCATAATTGTAATTTCTATTACTGCTAAATTCTACTCTATCGCTATCTACATCTGTGGCGTTGTTAGTGAGGGCCCTCCTTTCCGCCATATTTCCACTTGAAGGGGCAATATAAATGGGTTAAGTACACAAATAAGCAACCTTTTTCTTCTTTATTTCAATGACACATTATCTTCATTTACATATTTAATATACAATTTTTAAAGCAAGAATATGAAATGTCAGACATGAGAGAAGAGGGCGAGCCATCTTAAAAGAAAAATGTGGTGAAAGTGGCAGATGTAAAGACACTGCGAGGGAGAAAGGGAGAGAGGGAGAGAGAGAATACATATATGTTTATATTTAATTCCAATCATTCTTCATCATTGCTCATACTTTATTTTTCTAGCTCATTTTTCTCTGTTGTCTTTTACACTTTGTGATCTGTGTTTCATCTCTAAGGGGTTGCAACTTCCTGACTCTGGTGTTGCTCACTCTGGGGTGTTATGCTTTCATGTGCCTTTCTGACAGATGTACCCAGTACTTTAAACCCCAAGCTTTTACTGTAGAGGGGGTGCAATAAATTACTTCATAAGGGCCATGAAATCGTGGGGAGATTCACCTCCGCACGAAACTGCGAACATATACATTTTCACCAGGCATTAACTGTCCTGTGGGGCTGTTTTGGGCGGGGGTGGTTGTATCCGTTTCATTCTCTCGAGTGAATGCAGGTGCTATTTGCCTTGCTATACTCTGCACAGCCGTGTCAGTTGGGTGAGATATTCCTTTAATTCATCCCCTAGCACTGTGGCAGCTCTATGAGCGTCTGATGCTCTTCTTACTGGGGATAGTGGCGTATGAAGGCGCCTTCCCGTCACTATTTCGTGCGGGCTCAAATGCTGGTCTTTACTTGGTTGTGTCCGGATTTGGAACAGTGCTAGGGGCAAGCAATAAACCCAATTTTTGTGTGCGACAGTTTTGATAATTTACTTTTGAGGAGGCCGTTGTTTTTTCTACCACTCCGTTAGCTTGCAGGTGATAAATCGAACAAAGCTTGTATGTCACTCCCAACAATGTTGTCACTTCCTAAAAGAGGTCATTTACAAAGTGTGTGCCGTTATCCCAGCGGATCACGTCACATATTTCCCACCTGGAGAATACCTCCGACCAAAAACGTGGCCGCGCATTTGGCATCAGGGTGTGCGCATTATCCTGCTTCCACCCATCTTGAGAAGGGGCACACTATTACTATGAGGTATCTTTCCCCGTTAAATCTTTCTCCCATGTCCGCATAGTCTATGTGTAGTTCTCGAAATGGCCCTAACAGGCGTGGTAGCATTCCTCGCAGTGTTCTTTGTGTCATACCTGAATTGTATGTGACATGTTGTGCATTCTATTGTTAATTTTGTTAAGTGTTCTTGCAAATTGGGGACGAACCACTCTTCTTGGATGTCGGCAGCAATATGTTGCTTTGTAACTTGTGTTGGAAAACGCAGATCTTGAAATGCTATTTGTAACAATTCTATGGGCATTACAACTTTGCCTGTCATCTCTTGTTGCCATATCAAATCCGTATGGGACTGTTTGCAGCCTCTTTTTTCCTCATAGCTCCTACTCTTCAGGCAGTGTGCGCCTTTGCAATTGTATTATTTGCAGTACGGGTGTAGAGTTATACCCTTCTACCTTGTCATCTATTTACGGGTGTTTTTACTATGCATTCCGTTGCTGAGGGATGCTAAAATAAAATAGGCTGCTTCTTTTGCAGCAGCTTCTGCTGCCACGTTTCCAAGCAAGATCGCGTCTGTGTTGTTTGTATGGCATTTTACCAAAGCTACTACTGACAGTTCTGCTAGTGCCTCAATTAAGTCATTCAGTAGTGCTGCATGTTACATGGGGGAACCGTCTGCTCTCCTGCATCCTCTGCATCGCAATCGTGAAAAGCCCGAGTGTACCGTGTTCACGTATGCCGAGTCAGAGGATATTGCCACTGCATACCCCTTAGCTGTACGCAATGCTTCAATTAATGCAATGAGTTCTGTTGCCTGTGTTGAAAAATGTGAGGGGAGGCGCTTCTGCACTATCACTTCGTACTCTTCCCCTTTGAGCCTTACCACAGCTGCTCCTACATGCTTTTCTCCCGTTTCACAATCAATAGATGCTGACCCATCTACAAAGTATATTTCTCCCCCTTCTAGGGCATTTTCACTTGCTTCTGGGATGTCATCATCTTCCCCCTGTGCCTGCATGTCCTCTACTGTGCAGGGTTCTGTGATGAATATGGCAGGGTTAACATCTAACTAAGTGTACATTTGGGCTTGATATTATTTCATATGCAGTTGCTCTTTGTGTGGTGAGAGTGGACTTTGATCTCTCGAGTATGGCAAACAGTGGGTGCTCAGTCTAAAGTGTTACAGAGCAGCCCATCACTATGGTGGCGCTTTCGTCTATAGCGAAGGCTGCAGCTGCGAGGGCTTGTTCACATGCGAAATGGCCTTGCATCACTGAATCTAAGGTGCTATTGTAGTAGGCCAACGGCTTGTGGCCTAGTGATGTTTTTTGTGTGAGCACTGCGGTCATTAGTGTTTCATTGCAGTGTGAAAAGAGATAGAACTCTCGATCATAATCAGGGTTCGCTAAAATAAGTGCTTGCGTGAGGGGGTCATGCAATTTGAAATATTGCGTCATCATTTCTTGTGTCCATTTGATAGGGGCACTGTTCTTTTGGGCATCTTTTAGTGCTTGAAGGAGGGGACGTGTGTAGGTGGCATAATCTAATATCAAGGCACAACAGTAATTTTGTATGCCGAGAAATTTCTGAATGTCCTTCACTGTTTTGGGTATCAATGTGTGACGTATTGCTGCTGCCCTATGTGGTATAATCTTTTTACCATCTTTCGAAATCAGTTGTCCAAGATACAAAACTTCTGCTAGGCAGTATTGCAGTTTTCCCTGGTCTACTTTGTAGCCTTTTGTTGCCAACAGGTTCAGTAATATTATTGAATCTGCTCGACATTGCTCTTCACTTTCGCTGTAAATAAGAGTCATCTACGTATTGAATTATTGTGCTTTTTACATCAACATTGCCGAGGTCTTTGTGCAAAATTCTGTTAAATATGCTGGGACTTTCCCCAGTAAGCCTGAGCTAGTCTGTAATGTTCCTATCGGTTCTCACCCCCCACCCCCAAGGTAGATGCTGTTAAGTACCGACAACTGGGGTCAAGTGGTATTGAGAAGAAGGCATTCTTAAAATCCACAACTGTGAAACGCATGGCATTTTTTGGGATGCTGCATAAAATGGATGCAGGGTTTGGCACTAGAGGGAACTCTTTGTATGATGTCATTAAGTGGGCGGAGACCTGGATCATCCTCCAAGCCCCGCCCCTTGCTTTTTTTTTTATCGGAAAATTCGCACTATTGCATGGTGAATTTGATGGCACAATTATGCCTTGTTGCAGTAGCGCACTTATTGTTTTTTATTCCCTCTTCCGCTTCCCTGGAAAATGGATATTGCTTCAATCTGGGAGGTATTGCACCTTGCTTTAGTTTAATTTTTATGGGCATTACTCCATGCAAGAGTCTTACATCATGTGGCCCTGTTATACATGATTCTGGTGGTAACTTTTCCATATCTTGATATATGGAAGGTGGTGTACTGACGCTGGCCACGACGGGGTTATGTACATCTCTTTGTGGTATCATGTCACACTGCTAACCTATTTCCATTATTATTATTTCCCCGTCAGTGTCACAGTCAGTAAATCGTTCTTCATCAGTTAAATCTCTTAGCGCTATGTTTGGGTCTATGCATAACACTGTTCTGCACTCACATCCATGCGTGTCCAGTCCTATTGCCACAATATGTCTGCCCGATACTTGCACTCCCTGCAGGTCAATTGAGAGAATGGTGCCAGGCACTATCTCATGGTTTATATTACAGGGCGGAAAACGAAATCAGATGGCACCCTCCATTCCTTTCGGGCGATTTCGGGTATCGCTCTGGCCAGAACTTGTATCTCGTAGATTAACATGTCAACATCCGTGGGCACCCCTCCTACTACAACATTGTTTACCATGGTGCTGATCATTAGCATCGCTCGCACAGGACATACTCCTGGAGTGGAGCACACTATTCCCCTTCCTGTAAAGGAGATGGTCATGTTAAGCTTACTAAGGAGGTCCCTCCCCAGCAAATTTATGGGTGAATCTTCGTGATACAGCAGGGGCGCGCAAACTGTTTTTCCCCCCCTCTGTTATATCCACATTTTTTGTCTAAGGAACTTTCAAGATAGCCCCATAAAACCACTGTGTTTCCAAATTTTTCCCCGAGAGAGGAAACCAGCCTTCCATGAGGCACGATTATTCCGCTCCCGAGCCCACCATGAAGATGAACTGTTTGTAGCCCATCTCCATCCCCACCAGTGGTTCCTCTTCTGCAAGTAGTGTAGTTGATAGGACTGGATACTCAAGTGCTTTCTGTGGGCTGTCCTAACTGGGGTATGCGTTTGTTCCTGGGATGGAGAAAATGCTGTCCACCACTACCGCAGTACCGCGGAATGGTGCCAGTGCGCCATTAGCTTTGGTAGCAAAAATGTTAGTGTGCGTTTCCCCATCGTGTTCTGGCGTGCTACTTGTGATTGCATGCCCTGGTGTTGTGTTTGTTGTGGTCCTTGAGGGCAATCATAATACTGCTCTTGTCGTCCGCCACCACCCATTGGTAACCCGTAGGGACTACCCGGATGTGGGTGGCCAAATTGCTGTTGGTTTCCAATGGGAGGGGGTCGTTGGTAGTACCCCATAGGTCTCATTCTACATTCTCTGGAAAAATGTCCCCACCTTCTGCAGTTCCAGCAAGACCCTTGGTTCCCTCCCCGCATGCCCGGCCCTCCAAACCCTCTGTTTCCCGGGCCTCCAAATCCTGCTCTTTGTCCACGGTACCCACCTCGTCCTCTTGCGAGTCTGCCCTGCCATTGGGGACCTTTGTACTGCTCTTCTCCTGCCTATTGCTCCTGTCCATCTGCAGACCAGGTTGCTGCCATCCTTTCTGGTGTACTTCCTATTTTTCCGCAGGTAGGGCTGCGTTAATCGCACCGATCTTCACCAATTTATTCTGAACAAGCTTTGCTTCGTCTGCCGAACTCTTCTGTGCCATTTCTTTTTCTCTCTTTGATCCTCCTAAAATGATGTACTACGATGCTCTGAATCTCAGGCCAGCCTTTGGCTTCTATCCAAGGCCTTCTGCATCTCCTTTGGAAGCCCTCTTTTGATAATAAAATTAAGCAGGGTGGTGGATTGGTCCCAAGCTTTGCCCGTTTCTGATCTCCAAAGGTGGTGGTGGTGGTGGTCCTCCTCCTCCTCCTCCTCCTCCTCCTCCTCCTCCTCCTCCTCCCCCCATCCCCCCCCCCCCTGGGGTATCTGGAATGTTTTCTGCAGTGCATCTCACACTTGGGCCCTTACATTGTTAAACGATGACCCATCATGGCAGTCACAATTTATTGTTATTCCTGGGAAACCTGCTCTCACCCACACTCCATCTGCCTGATCTCCCACTGTAGATACTAGCAAACTCTTCACATCTCCTATGGCCAGGGGCACTCCTGCTGTATTCTTTTCAAATGCGTGTATCCACTTTCCCCAACCCATCTGAAAGTGGAGGGAGGAGCTTCAACAGGTTTTTGTCCATCTGTGCCCATGGTATATAGTGGGGTCGTCCTGCTCCTTTGTGTATAAGGGGCATTTGCAGTTTTGATTTTCCTCCCTTTTTACTTACCGTTCCTTTCTTTGCCTTACTTACATGTTTCCCACTCCACTTCTCAGCCCCCCCTGCCACCTTTCCAGCCCTCCCCATCATCCTCCGGTTGCTCAAGTAATGGGAGCGATAGTCCTGCTGCTGCCGCCCCTTCTTCATACTCCTCTAGATCGCTCCATACTTCATCGATCTGAATCTTCACGTCCTTGTCCCTCCCCTCCCTGGCTTTCTGCAGTTTCCGCCCTCACGATTCTTATTGGTTTGTCATTTAAGTGGAAACAGAACTCTCCTGATTGCCATTCATTTTCTGACCCCTTTGGCATATTGCCTGGTGGCGGTGACGAAGGTGTGGACCTACCCACTACGCTGAGTGGGGGTGTCAGCTCACTGGCTGCATTGGGTGATACTCCATCCCCCCCCCCACCCTCCTCCCCCATGCAACATTTGTCCCCTGTCACACAAGGCTCTTAAATCGTGTCAATTACATTTGTGTGCTGGCGAGTTGTCGTTCTAGATCTCCCCTGAGGCGTGCAAAGTGTACTGGGCACTAGTGGTCCATATAAACCTCTGGGATCATAGGGCGGTGGAGTTGTGGCTGCAGGGGTGGTTGGAGCACTTGACGCAGGCACATACATGGGATCACTGTACCCTGCAGCGGGCCTAGTTAACAGAGGATAGAGCCTTGAGGTAATTTTCCCCTGCTTTTGTTGTTGGGGGGAGGGGGTATACAGTTATTCCCTGGTCTCCTGCTGGGCCGGTCATCGCTTCTGCAGATCTCTCTGGTTGTGTCATTACTGGGGGAGGCATCTTTAACGCTTTAAGTGCCCTGGGTTTTTCCCCCCCAGTGCCAAGGCCTTTTTTGGCGATTTCGATATGTGGCCATTCAATGCCTTGTAACTTTGTTACATGAGCTATCTCGGCCAAATTTGTTGCCCCGGAGCTAGCCTCCCGAGTCTATCCTCTTGTGTGCCAATTTTCGCCAATGGGTGCCATTCGGCACCAAAACATTGTTGGCTGAGACTGGCTCGGAGCCCACAGTCCCTGCTACCAAGGATGGCTAGAAGAAGCAGCCTATGTGTCTTCCACGTGGAATAAGAGGAGCTCGCTTAAAATGTACACTTAGACAAAGTGGAGATAATTAATCATTGGCGTGAACTGTTTCTTATGAGCCCAGCCTGTCCTGACGCATCCATTATAGCCTTGAATCTATCTGCCATTCCTAAGGGGTGGGAGCTGTGGACATTGTGGTCAGCTTGAAGACGGGGAAGGAATTTGGCCGGGACAAGATGGGGCTGCGCTCCATCAACAATTGTCTTATGGGGAGCACCGTTCATTGTAGACCCGAGGCCCAAACCCCACAACCCCCAAACGAGGAAGCTCTCTATGCCTGACTGCCGCAATTCTCAAACACTGTGCGTGTGGAGACGCCATGCGAGTGGCAATATGTAACTGACTTCACAAACTATATCTGAAAGTCGTCCTTTACTCACCAGGACAGCCCAAACTCAAACAATGAAAACTTCCAAAGCTGTATTATATGCAGGGCTTGAATCCCCCAGGGTATTTTAGAGGCCATGTATAAAACAAGACACTTTGACTGTCTTTTTAGAAATTATGAGGTTAAGCGCGGACTGTGGTCACCGGGTTCATAGGTTGGGCACTTCACCACTACACCATATAACCTGGTGAAAAACAACGAGTGATTAAGGGTTAGAGGTCACATGCACTCCCCAGGGAAAACTTTGGCAAGGATTCCTGGTCTTTGAAACGTGAATACTGAACATTTTCAAATCCTATTGGAAGAAAATAGCCTCAATTGTTTTTTTGTGTATGTTGATTTTTTATAAAAGGCAAATGCCCACTTGTCCTGTGAAATTTGTGTGATTACGCAAACCCAAGTGAATGAAATTTGCATATTTTGCCGACATATGCTAATTTCTGGTGACGTCACATCCCATCTGGTATGTTAAGGATTCCCACACTTCTTTTTTTTGGACTTGACCCCAGTTATATGCCTCATGCTTTGCACACATTTTACTGTCATGGTGACTATTCTGACAGACGAAATCAGCATCTTACAAAGTGTGCATTGCATGCTAAGAAGGAATTCACATTTGAATTACTGTCACAGCCATATTTTGATTGGTGTGATTTTTATGTTCCCAAAAGGCACTTTGGTTTTATGTAAAGCAGCCAGAATCCTATATTCAGAGCACCCACATTTCACACCCAGCTCTGCCCCTCAATCCTGCCCACACTGTTCATAATCCACCTGACGCCTTCCCTCCCCTACACTTCACACAGGACGGGTGGGAGGGACTGGAGTTCTCCTAGTACATTTTCTCCATTTCCACCACTCCCTAAAGAGGACTGAATTGTGGTTTATCTTGTCTGAGGGGCCTTTACACATTAGTGGGATGCATAGTATGAAAGTCTGCCTATGCAACAATCGGTGAGAGTATGCTTTTCTGCACTTGGTGTGGGAGTCGCTCAGTTTGGGAATGATCCAATGTCAAAGTATGATGTTTACTTTAGGAGGGGGGAGTGGGGTTGTAGTCGCATGAAGTATCCTGTTCACTGTGTGTGTCTGTCTGGTTTTGTAGCCTCATGTGGAGTCTCCCAGCAGTTTGGACTTGCCTGCCCTTTTTGGGGTGGGCGCCATTCTACCAGGTGCTGCACAGTTGAGTGAGGCCCTGCACAAGACCCTCCTGGGACCCGAATTATTATGATTAAGAGGCCCGGTGTGCCTCCTGGTACCGGTGCCCACGTGGTTCTCTGTCCCCGTTCCCCTTTCCATTCCTCTCCTCCCGCTCCCAGACTGCCCCCAGCCCTTGATTGGCGTAGAGGCCGTGTGTTGAACAGCCTAGAGACCTCACATGCCGTGCAGCTGCCATTCCACCAGGCGCTGCACAGGTGAGTGAGGCCCTGCACAAGACCCTCCTGGGTCACGAATTTTTATGATTAAGAGGCCGATGTGCCTCCTGGTCCAGCGCCCACGTGGTTCTCTGTCCCCATTCCTCCCCTCCCTCCTCCCTCCTCCTCCCAGACCACCCCCTCACCCGATTGGCTCACTCTATACTACTAAAGCCATCTCCCCAGGGCAGCCCTCGGCCCGGCAGCACCCTGTGGCTAAGGGCCCCAAGGCCAAGGGCGGCTCCAACATTGGCGGCTCCAATATTGGCAGCTCCAAGATGTGTCTGCAGGTGTCCGCAGGGGAAGCCAGTGAAGCCAGCAGTCAACAGACACCAACAAAAACTGAGTGTGGCATGGGTGGGGAGTGGAGCAATCACTCTACTCCAGAACACCCCTGCCACTCGATCTTACCTCCCATTAACATAAACAGCCATAAACTCACACCAGGTACACTCAAAGATTTGTGACCACCAGACTGAACTTAGTCATGACAGGAATGTCAAAGTTGCCTTGCATTACATACTAACTTACTTGTCAAGGTCAACAAGTGTCGCACTTAGATGAAATTTCAATATTAGCATGTCCACACAATTAGAATTGTGAATATTAGCAGGTCCAGACTTGGATAGAATTGTGAATATTAGCATGTCCACACTTCGATAGAATTGTGAATGTTGGCCTGTGTCGCATCTGTATAGGACTTTGAATACTAGCATGTTCGGACTTAGATAAAATTGTGAATATTAGCATCCAAGTCCACACTTGGATAGAATTGTGAACATTGGCCTGCGGACTTTGAATGTTAGCATGCCTGCACTCATGTGAAACATGAATGTTAGCATGTCCACACTTAGATAGAATCGTGAATACTAGCATGTCCAGACTTGGATAGAACTGTGAATATTAGCATGCTAAAGGTCAGGTAACCCAGTAACCAATATAAGCTCAAACTCTCCATACTTATCTCACTCAAAAAACTCACACAACCATCTCTCGCACAACAAGCCGCACACACTTCACAACACTGCAACAACACATAAGCCGGAGCGACAGCACACACGGACTGACACTGATCCAAAACCCGCACCAAAGCTCAGTATCTGGTGTATACCAAGCCGAAGCTGCCAACAGAACACCACTCCTCTCACTATCCTACTCCCTCTTCACCTTACTAACCCATCCCACCATATCATTTACAGATCCGCCAGGGCACCTGGGGACCATTTCCGTTGGTGAAGGTGCGCGGTACAAATACCTTTAACATTTAGGCCGTCGTAACGCCACCCAGGAATCCTAGGTTGCTGTAGGGGGGTGAGAGAAAATAACCAAAAAGGGCGAACATTTTGTGTTTTATCAAAAAATGCTAATAAAATGATGTACAAAGAAGCCAGTGGTTTTTTTCCTTGTAAGAGCTAGGAACAAATGGTTTGCTGTGCTGAATTCCCCAATTTCCTGGCTTTCAAGAACAGGTTGAGCAGAAACGAAAATGAAATATGTTGATGTGGTTATAAACCGTTTTGAGAGAGGTAGGGGATTTTGGCCATTTTTGCCAATTGGACATGCATGGACGGAATGGAAGAAAAGGATAGGAAAGCCGAATTGGAGGACAGAAAGGCATACATTTCTGAAAAGTAGACAAAATTCCAAGTTTTGGAAGGGGTGATTTGCATAGGTCGGGCAACAACTAGGTAGGGGAAAATGCCATAGATTGGGGAAAAGTGGGAAAATGACAGAAAAAAAAAAAAAGCTATGTGGTGGACATGGTTGGCTTGTTACGGCAATGGCTTCTATGAATTTTGAGAAAAGCAATGCTCCGCTAAATTCCCCCGTGACTCTTGCAGTTAGGAAAGCACACATTTTTTGTAGTGTTTTACAAAACAAGCAATACCACAAGCCAAACACTGAGCCATGGTACACAGGAGTTTTATGCTTACGGCCTGAACAGACGCACCTAGCATGTGTAAATCAGGAAAACCAATGTGGTGAGGCACGGCAAGCATACATTTTTTTGAAAGAGCACAGGCAGAACTTTTCAAGGGTAGGTGACTTGTGCAGGTTACAAAAGTGTATGCTGCCTAAAGCAGCGACTAAATGTAGTGCACATTTGGGAAATGAAAGGGTTGTGTGACAAAGGGCACCAGCAAAAGGGTCAAAATGTTATGAAAACCACACAAACACAAAAATGTTATACCTTCCCGTGTTCCCACACGTGTACCGATGAAAACAGTACCTCACATGTGTGTGTGGGTGCACCTACTTGGGCGCCAAGGGGAAAGCTGAACACACCCCTAATTTCACGATTTTTCAGAAGGGCACACCATACAGATATGGGCCTAGGGTGTCCAAGCCACCAAGGAAAACAGGGAACCCCATGTGTTTCCAAAAAGAGGACACCCGTGGGAATCCGCAGAGGTATGATTTGTGCAAATCGGCCCAGAATTTATTACCCAGAGACCCCCGCAAAGTCCGAAATGTGGGGGAAAAAACGCATTTTCCGCACATTTCACTCGGCTCACCCATCGAAACACGCTGCCAACACCACATGGCCTACCATCCCGCGTTCCCACAGGTGTGCCGATGAAAACGGTACCTCACATGTGTGGGTGCACCTACTTGGGTGCCAAGGGGAAAGCCTAAAACACAGGTAACCCCAAGTCTGTTCTGACAGCTGAATTTCACACTTTGTCCAGACGGGCACACCATACAGATATGGGCCTCGGGTGTCCAAGCCACCAAGGAAAAACGGGAACCCCATGCATTTCCGAAAAGAGGACATCTGTGGAAATGCAGAGGTCTGACTTGCGCGAAGAAGGCCAGAATTTATTACCCCAGACAAAGTGAACATTACGTTTTTCCCCCACCAGATATCACACTTGGTCAGGGATTGTGGCTAATACAAACTGGGGCAATTTGCTCAAGGCAGACCTCTGGATTCCTACGGGTGTCCTCTTTTGGGAAATGCATGGGGTTCCCCGTTTTCCTTGCTGGCTTCGACACCCTAGGCCCAAATCTGTAGGTTGCCCACATGAACAAAATGTGCTGTGCTGAAAGGCTTGGGGTTACCAGTGGGTTACCCTTTTCCTTTTGCGCCACTGGTAGGTGCACCCACATATGTAAGGTACTGTTTTCATCGAGACATGTGGGGACGCAGGAAGGTAGGCCATGTGTTGTGGCGGGGTGTGTTTCGGTGGGTGGTCAGAGCGAAATATCTGAGAATGGTCTTCATTTCCAGCCAATGTCAGAGACATTTCCCTCTGTCCACTCACCGAAACACATCGCCAACAACAGATGTCATACCTTACCGCGTTCCTACAGGTGTCCCGATGAAAACAGGTGGTGAGGCACCTCATGCAGGCCTCCCTGGGCCTCCTACAAACGGCTGCATGAGGAACACCTACCCTTCATTCGGGGTAGGGGGGAGAAGAGGGCCCCCAACAATTGTGGGACAGGCCCCCCCAGTGGGTGAGGCAGTAAGGTTTGGGCACCCCGGGGCCAGATTGGCACACCAATGTGCCCCTCTGCGCCAAGGCAAGTTTCGTAAACAAAGAAAAAATGGAAAATGGTACACTACACTTTAGGGCGGGCTGAGGGGCACCCTAAACTGCCAGATAATTTTCTAATGTAATGGGGGGGGGGGTGACCCTCTCTCCCCCGCCACACCAAATGCAAGGGGGGCATCTCATTCAGCCCTCCCTGGGGGCAGATAAGAGGGGAATCTCATGCAGCCCTCCCTGGGGTCAGATGCGCCTTCCTAGGAACAGATATCTGCCCCCAGGGAGGGCTACAAGGGGTGCCCCCCATTTCCCCTTGGGGAGTGGGCCACCCCCCTTTTCTGTAAAATAAATCCCTGGTGGCTAGTAGCCCCCCCCCCTCCCACCAAAAATTCCCTTTTTATTATTATTGCCCCCTTCCCTGGGGGCAGATCATCAGCCATCTGCCCCCAGGGGGGGCTGAAACCTGCAGGCCCCATCCTTTGGGGGGCTGAAACCTGCAGGCCCCATCCTTTGGGGGCCTGCACACTTATTCATGGTGGCCCCCCACCCCCCAATTGGATAGGGGGGGGGGTGGAACACCTCATGTACTCCTGCCTGGGGGCATAAATCTGCCCCCAGGGAGGGCTACAAGGGGTGCCCCCCCTTTCCACATGGTGTGGGGAGGGCAACCACCATTTCAAGGGGGCAAAAAAATCCCGGGCCCCACCACCCCTCATCCCCATTGATTTCCTTTGTTTTTTATTTTTTTGCCCCCTTCCCTAGGGGAAGATGATCAGCCATCTGCCCCCAGGATTGTACACATATGTGCCCTCATGCTTTGGGGGGCGGGTGGGCTGCTTACTATAAGCAGCCCCCCACCTCCCCCCCGCATTCAAAGACATCCCTGGTGTTTAGTGGGCATTTCTGCCTGGAAATCGAGCGCCCTGCGCCTGATCCGCGGGCAGCAATGCTGTCACAAAGGGTGTCGTTGGAAAGAGGAGAATCTCCCCTTTCCAACAACACCTCCCTCTATCTCAGACTTGAAATACAGCTGGAGATCGAGGGGAGAAAAAGTTGAATCGAAATGGCTGCTGCAGTGAAAATTACTTTCATGTCTGCGTGCTTTACGAACGCCGACGTGAAACTGAAGGTAATCCAGCCCCCTGGCAGTGAGGGGGGACCTCCCCCTCACATAGCCCGGGGGTTAGATTACAGTTGTGTGATCTCTGCTTTGCAGGGATCACACAAAACGAAGTGCCGAAAAGGACAAGGTATCTCGTCCTTGGCAACAGGGAAGTAATCCCCAAGGACGAGATACCACGTCCTTGGCACTAAAGAGGTTACACATCCTCCACAAATCTAACATTTCACGTCTGTTCTAGAGTTGTTTACCTCTATATTTCGCTAACAAGTGGGTTGTTACCAGATCTAGCACTCTTATCAAAGGACCCTACTTCTGACCATATTTGGGACGATCCCTCTCCCTTTATTTCCGTAATCCACTGTTCGTGGTACTTTTGTATTTTTCCGTTGTATAGGGGAAGATGTCGACAAATGTGAGCTAATGGTGCGTCTCCTCCCATGGCTCTCTGCACCCTGCCTTCGTCGTAATCTGGGTACCACACAGTGCAGTTGGAAAAACACTTGTACTTTCTCCATTACCACCTTCTGTCCCACACTGGGGTAAACCACAAAAACTTTTTTACTTGCACCTCTTCAGAAACAACAAAAATATCTGTTCACTCAATACTCTTTACCTGGACGATATAGTTACATACATGTTTTTAGACAGAACAATACATTTGACAACATTTAACATATAACATTTATTTCTCTGATACTCCCTACACCGTTACCGTATTTTATTTAAATTCACCCTTGATCTATTCTTTCATTCACTCCCCTCACCCGAGCCCCCTTGGGCTATCTCCTACACATGTTCTATTCACACAGATACAGAAAATTCTAAATTACTACTCCGAGTCTACTTCATATGTGAGACTCCTACTTTTATCTCCACTTATTCCCAGCACTGGTCAAGACCATGCTACGCGGCGGCGCCTTCTACCCCACCCTTCAGAGCTAGGATCCCGTATTCCTTTACCTCTGTATCCACAACCTAATGGCCATATAAAAGAAAGAAAAGAAAAAAGCCTATCAGGTCCACTCACAGAGTCCCTAGGCCCAAAACCTGACTCCCCCCTGGTTATTTTATCCTTACATCACACCAGCTACTACATAATTTTCCCCTCTTTAAGAATCTCGCAATCGGTACTCAGGTGTCCGGGGTGGTCCGAGAGCCTCCGTTCACCGTTTATCTACAACCAGGGCCACACCCCAACCAAGCCGTGACCCGCCTTCGCGAGCAGTCAGTATTTGCAAAGACGACGGGACCCTTGGAACCTTTCATTTTGTGCGCACACTGGTCAACCACGGAGGCAATGGTTTTGCTGCTGGGGGCATCCCGGATCTCGCTGCACGGCATGGGGCCTCTCTCGGCGCAACCTTCTCGATCACGTCGCGGGGGTCACCAAGTGAAAGGGCTCACTACCCACTTTACCAATATAAACTCAAAATAAACGACACATCCCAGTAGGTAATGAGACCAGGAGAACAGATTGCGAGGTTTCCAAATGTTTATAAAAGATTCGGCATCCAGAGAACTCTGCTGCCCTATGAGCACTCTAGCAAACATTACATTTACAATGGATAAGGCCAAAAAACATCAGTGATGTCAACTATAAGGGTTACAAAGTACATTATGATTGGTTACGAGGCGACGATGCATAGGTGCCCGTAGGTGCTGCTTTGTCAGGATTGGCTGCTCCTTTAGTGGGAGGGTGAGCCTCACGTGGTTCAGCTAGACTTGTCCAGGAGGGGTGAATGTCGGGTCAAGTTGGAGATGCGCTTAAAACTAGCTAAACTGGCATGAACACTTATTCTTAGCACCAATATACCTTTGAATAAATCTTGGAGGCTTACAAGTTGTACATACAAAACAACATCATTTTACACTGGGTCATTCATAAGGTGAAAGGTGCGCGGGTCTTACTTTCTGTGATGACCTGGGGACGGGGCTGGTCTGGCACGTCTGAGAGAAACTGGGGGTGGACTGACACATGTTAGTTTAGGACAGGATATACCGTGACAGAGGTCCGAGTTTATTGGGGCACACTGGGGTGGTCAGCAGAGTGGGGGCACACTCCTCTTTCATCAAGAGAATACCTTAGGAGGGCACAGGGTTACACAAGCAGTAATTTTCCAACAGCAAGGGTGAGGGGTGAGGGAGCAGGTTTGGACGAGCTACAAGTCATGGTTCAGGCTGGTTCACACACAGGACAGTGATCTCAGAGGAAGAATGATATGATACATAATGTTAATTGTTGCAGTTGGCTTCAGTGCATCCGTGAGAAAAGGACTTGGCCCGTGCAGAAAAGGTGGGAGTGGCTGGTGCCCGCTGTGCGCGGCGCTGCAGAGGGGAGAGGAGACTTTGTAGTGCCAAATCGCGGCCTAGTCCAAAGATGGAGTAGAGGGTACACAAAATGGAGTCCAAGTGTGTCTTGCAATAGTCCCACCTCTGCTCCAGCTGAGGCCTTATTCCTCATGGCAGCAGAAAGGCAATGGAGGTGTCCCCCACTAGTGCAAGAGCAAGCGGTTCATCTCGTGTAGAATGTATGGGGGGCTAATTCGCCCCTTCCTTCCTTACACTGGCCAGAGTGTTAACGCCTGCATGTCTGAGCAATTTCAGTTGGGTAGAGACACCAGACACGGTTGCTCCCTCTCCCCCATCTTGTTCGATCTAGCCATCAAGCCCATGGCAGACTTCAGAGAGCGCCACAGTCAACGAGGCATTCGCTTGGCTGGACTGCCAGAGATAATATCCCTATATGCGGATGATGTGTTGTACATCAGGGACCCACACATCAATTTCATTCTACTGAACAATAAACAAATCTGTGAATTTTCCAGTTTTACAATGAATTTTTCCAAATCTGAAATATTTCCACTTAAAGATAGCACCCACGATTAATCGTGGTACTTTCCCTTTGCGGTGGTCCCCTGACATCAAATATCTGGGGGTGATGGTATCTAGAACAAGCACTGCATTACAGCGAGACAACTACAAAGCAGTCATATCTCACACGGAAAACAGAATACATAGGTGGAAATCTCTTCCGCTCTCCAATGTCGCCAAACTTACCCTGATTAAAATGTCACTATTACCCAAGTTGCTAGACATTTTTATTAATGTCCCGATATGGCCCGGGAAATCCTACTGCGTCAAGGTGTATGCACTCCTCCCACAGTTCTTGTGGCACTCCGAGGCGGTGCGCAAACAATGGGTGGACCGGACTTTCCCATACGAGAGAGGATGGTTCTCAGCGCCTCACCTGGAACTATACTGGGTGGCTTCTCAAGCACAATAAGCCTCATTCTGGTACATTACGGAGCAACCCCCTTCACACGTCAAGTTAGAAATACTAGCAGCAGGATGCAAGGACCTCAAGACACTATTGTTCGACTGACAATATAAAGATTATTCCCCATTTGACCCAGTCTCCATGGTAAATGCGTGGAGCGTAATATTCACCCTTACAAGGGCCGATCACCCATACTACCGATGGCGTCCATTGTGGAATTTCCCAAGGCTAAAACCACTGCGGGATGGAGCAGTTCAAGTAAGATGGGAGGGTTTGAGCTATAGGGCACTAGCGGACCTATTTCAGGATGGGAAATTCATCACACCCGAGACCTGGAGCCCCAGACATGGCGCTACGGGAAGGGAACGGTTCCAATACTATAGAATCCGTTCAGCGGTGTCGACCAGATGGCCGGAGTATCCTGGTCAACCCTATGCGACACCTATACTGGCGTACATAGCCAACTCCTGGGGCTGCAGACACCTCCTTTCTACCCTCTGCAAAATGATACTGGACAAAAAGACTCCCCCATATCCCCCCAATCTTGCGAGTGCGTCCGTGCTCGCTGATTCGAAGAAATGGCCATTTTATTTTTATTTATAAGCGCACAGCGGCCCTGAGGCATTGTGGCGCTGGTACAGAATATTCACTTGGGTACAGTTTGAACAGGTTGGTAAGAGTGACATAAGAAAGTTAACAGTAACAAATGCAATAGGCAGGTTCCCTGGTTACACTGGATCAAACAAAGAGGTAACAGTCTTAGTTGAATAGCTTAGTTTTTAGAACTTTTCTGAATGCCATGAGAGAGTTTTCCTTTCTGAGACTGGGTGGTAGGGTTTTCCAAGATTTTGGTGCTAACACTTGGAAGCTGGTACCGCCGGCTTTGTTGAAGGTAGGGACTGAGTTGGTGTGTGTATTGGTCTCTTTTTGGTCTGTGTGAGGGCCTCTGATGAATAAGTTCGGCTAGATAGGTGGGGGCAGATTGAGACAGGCACCCGTGTGTGATGGTTAGCGCTTTGAACAGTATGCGTTCTTTAATTGGGAGCCAGTGGGCGTCTCGTCTAGCCCAAGAGATATGCTCTCTCCTAGGGGTGCATAGGGCAGCTCTGGGCGCATTATTTTGCGTGATTTGCAATTTAAGGTTTTTGGCTGCTGTACCTAGGAGGACGACGTTGCATTAATCCAGCTTTACGCCGATAGTGGCTTTCACAATGTTGAGGCAGTTTTTTGATAAGTGTGGTTTTACTGCATTGATCATTTTTGTTGAGCGCAGCTGAGGATGAGATTGCACAGACCTGTCTTTCTATTGACAAGGTGGAATTTATTGTAAAGTTATTATTATTTTTTTTTTTAAAAAAAAAGGGACTCTTTAGGGCCTACCAATAAGATTTCAACACAAAAGTGTTACCCTTATGTGTTGCTCATGCGCCCAAGTTGTTTTTACTCCATACAGATGGAGAAGGAAATAAGGTACCACACAAGATTTGTATTGTGATTCACCAGTATTTATATAGAAATATGTTGCCCTTTAGTGATGACACGTGTTTCAACGTAACCAACGTCTTTCTCAAATCAGGGCCAATGTAACCGTCCTCTTAAATGTTCTCAAAGGCTTGAATCCAGTCATGGGTTAAATCCCGTGTCTCTCTGTTTCCTCAAAGGGACGACTTTGAGGAAACAGAGAGACACGGGATTTAACCCATGACTGGATTCAAGCCTTTGAGAACATTTAAGAGGACGGTTACATTGGCCCTGATTTGAGAAAGACGTTGGTTACGTTGAAACACGTGTCATCACTAAAGGGCAACAGATTTCTATATAAATACTGGTGAATCACAATACAAATCTTGTGTGGTACCTTATTTCCTTCTCCATCTGTATGGAGTAAAAACAACTTGGGCGCATGAGCAACACATAAGGGTAACACTTTTGTGTTACGGTCTTTTCCTAGTGGAGCAGAGGAATCATAGGACTCCACGGTTACCCTAATTACACATGCGACCTTAACTGTATGAACACAAAAGATAAAAAGGGCGCAGAGTTCTCCGATATCAGTACCAAAAAATAGATTCCTCACCTTTTTTGCAATAAGATTTCAATTTTCTCCCCATTGAGGCAGAGGCCATTAGCCGCCATCCAAGCCTGGATCAGTGCATATGTCTTCGAGGGAGTCGAGATCTTACTCATAGTCCCCAGTTAGTGGAAGCAGGATGTGTGTGTCGACGGCGCATAGTTATTAAATGCTATGCCGAACTCTAGGTCATTGAACAAGGGTAGCGTGAAGTGATTATACAGGGTGGGGGATGTGCAAGACCCTTGTGTGACCCCACAGTCGATGGGGGGGACGGAGTAGCTGATGCATGGTCTGAGAAGACCCTCATGTTTCGACCAGGTCGAAGGCAGCCAAGAGGTCGAGGAGTAGGAGGAGAAGTGAGGATTTGCCCTGATCCACGATTTCGAGAAGCTAATTCTTGAGGTCTAGCGGAGCCGACTCCGTGCCGTGGCGAGGCCGAAAGCCAGATTGCCTTTTCCCGAGAATGTGTGTGCTTCAAGGTAGGACTGGATCTGCTGATGTGCTGACTTATGCAGAATTTTCAGCAGAAATGGAACAGTGGCGATTGGTCTATAGTTATTGGGAGAGTCTGGATCAAGGGTCGGTTTCTTCTGGAACGGCCGAACCCAGGCTTCCTTGAGGGAAGTTGCGACGATCCCTGAGGCGAAGGAGGCATTAACGAGCGATGTGACGAAAGAGGCAAGTGCTTCTGCACAGTCTTTGACTAGACTAGCTGGGCAGATGTCTCCTTTACATAACAATGGTTTGATGTGCTCCATGATATGAAGGACTTCTGGTACGGTTACTTCCTTGAAGGCTAATGGTTTAGGATCTTTTTTGCCCTGTGGGTCAGTTGAGGGTGGGCCGTTGGCAGTGGGCTTTGAGAGAGATGACGCAACCTTCAGTAGGTTGTTAAATTGGGTCTTACGTTTTTCCTGAAGGGTTTGGATTTTGTATAGCATGGCATGCTGGATGTTGTTACACCATGTTTCATCTTTCACAGTTTGATTTGTTGTAATAGGGGGGACAACCAGTTCATTAAAGATAGCAAATAACTCTTTGGATTGGGAGTCTGCTTTCTCAATTCTAAGGTTGTATGCAGATGCTCTAGCTGTAGAGATAGCCTTTTTGTATTGTTTGGCAATAGTCAAATTGGCAATCCTGCCCTCCTCTCGAGAAACCTATCGGTCAGTGCTGCCCGTTTCGCTATGGATCCCAGGGACGCCAAATGGCTGCACATATGCACTCACACCAGGAGGGTATCCCTTAATTTTAGGTTTAAGTGCATGGAATTGAAGGTGGGCTAATATTCAGAGTAATGGACACCAAGCATTCGTGAATATGGGTTGCATGATTGCCAAAAATATCATAAAGTTGAAATGGAACAATAAGAACTTCCCCAAAAGAGAAAGAATGGTTGCTTGCATTGACCTGGGCCCAAGAAAATGAGGAACAGTATGTGAGCCACCCTCCCCGTTACAACTAGACCCAGTGACATCTGGGCGGAATACCGCTCCTATTTGGCTCGAATTACATCTAGCGATTAAGTCAAGAACAGCTGTAACATAGGACTGACGCTATAAGATTGAAGCTGGTTAACTGTTATGGGGGAGACAAACTGGAGGAAGATGTTACTGTGATTGGCTAGGTTTGTACACTGTATGTATGATCTCAAACTCTGCTGTACTCGTTAAATTGGCAATTAAAATAAAGGTTAAAAAAAAGTTATTCCTCGGCTCCCTAGTCAGTCTTCAAAGACAAATAGCCCAATCCTACTTTTAGTGTAGTATGAGAAACCAGACGTTGTTCCTCCACTTACTCCCCTCGGGATCCTCCATTCAGGTGGCCAGGGAAGGGCCATCACTTTAGGATCCAGACCCTGGGGGTGGACAAGCGAGGGAGGATCACCCGAGTGGAGGGACATAAGGGACAGGGAGGAGAATACCCGAGGACGAGACATGGTATTCGCCCTCTCCCCATTTTCTATCAGAAACCCCTTCCTCAGCCTTCATGGGATATTTTCAATCCCATTCCATCTCCCCCTCCCCATTTCCGACTAATACTGAGAAGAAGAGGCAAACTAGAGTAGTGAGGATTACCTGCAAAAAACACCTTGCGAAACAGAAGGAAGACTGCCACCTACTACCAGTAGCTTGTCCCATTAATACAGTCAGGCAGCGTCAGGCATTTAACACCGACTACTCACACCCGACTCCACTTGACTTCTGTTTCAAATATAAAAAGGTGCGGTTTTGTACACTACAACGAGCGAGCCATGAATCCAGATCTGAGCCGAAGCCTGGAGGAGAAGCAAGGAGAGAAGCCAGTAGGATCCAAAGGAGAGCAGCATGCCGAGACACTGGCCCAGTGTTTGTGAGGGGCTACAGCGTGGCTAGGGAGCCGTGTCTCCAGGGAGCTGGAGCGATGCAGCCTGTGTCCTGCTGGCGGTGTGTGGAAAAGTGCTTGTTCCCTTGGGACGTGTGCCAGTCCCAAAGGGGTCTGAGGGGCAGGTGGCGAGACCCTGACGTCGATCCTTTATGCCCGGAGAGATCGCTCACCAGCACAACGCTATCCGGTGAGTTTCAAGTCTGTAAAGGGGAGCGTTCAGCTAGATGGAGAAGGAAGGGAGAAAGGCAAATTTAAGCGGCACAAAGCAGAAAGCGAGAGAAAAAGTGAATGCAAAGCGAGAGAAAGGCGCTAAGGGAGCAGAAAGAAAGCAAAATGTTTGAAGTGAATAGGAAGGTTGCGAGTGACCCAAAAGTAAAGGAAAGGTGCAAGTGAGAAGCAAAGAGCGAAATGAGAGCAAGGGGCACGTTAGGGAAAATGACAGGTTCAAGGGTGCACGAAAGTAAAGAAGTAAATGTGCAAGAGGCACAGTGAAAAGAAAGTGAATCAAAGGAAGGTGCCAGAGGCACGACAAGGTGAAGGAGAAAGACAAAGAAGGTGCAAGTGTGCACAGCAAAATGGAAAATAACAAGGGGGTGCAGGAAGCACCTGAAGATGAAATGATAGAAGCAAAGCAAGTACAGGAAATAAATATGAGGGGCCCCAAGATCAGAGTGGTCGCACTTAGGAGGTGCAAAGAACCTAGTGTTTTCGAAAGTCTCTGATTTTACCCCATGAGAAGGTTATGTGTGAAAGGAATTGTTAATAAGTAAAAGGCACATCCGGACCAGTGCGGCAGGATTGGCCAGTTCCATGCAGATTTTAAACTGTTCAGCCGAGTTATTAGATGCCGCAGAGACGCGGGCTTGGATATGCGTTCTCTTCTTGGTGAGGACAGAGAGCTGGTATTGCCTTTGGAGCAGGTGGCAGGCCAGTTGCTTAGAATCAAAAGCTGCTCATGTTTATTAGGTTTATATAGCGCTTTAATCCAAAGCACTTTACAATATAACAAGGTACAATAATGAAAGAAGCATATATACAATTATGAAACAAATCAGTGAGACAATATATAGAACAATTTACATAGATGGAGTGGAGGAGGGAAGGGTGAGGAGGCAGGGGTCTGGGGGGAGGTGCTCAGGGAGGAAGGAATGATTTCCAGAAATCTGATTCAAAATCAAGTGGGTGAGAGAAGGAAGGTGAAGGGGGGGGGAGAAAGGGAATGGAAGGGGACAGGGGATCTGGGGAGGAGAGATGGTAGGGAAGGAAAATCAGGGTGGTGAGTGGAGAAGGGCTTTCAAGCAGGAGCGGAAGGAGGAGTAGGCATGGATGGAGCGGATAGAGAGAGGTAAGGAGTTCCAATGTAAGGGGGCTAAGAGCTGAAAGGAACGGAAGCGTGAGGGGGCACATGGGGACGGGGGTACAGTCAGGAGGAAGAGGTCAGCCGAGTGGAGAGAACGCGAGGGAGTGTAAAATGAGGAGTGAAGAGAGATTGGGGGGGAGCGAGGTCATGGAGATTTGAAAACCAGACAGAGGAAATGAAATTTAAGTTGGGATTGAAAGGGAAGCCAGCCAAGGTGAGAGAGTAAGGAGGAAATAAGAGTCGCGAGGAGACAGAGTACGGACAGAGTGGTAGATAGATTTGAGGGGGGCCAGGTGAGAGACAGGGAGTCCAAAGAGGAGAGAAGAGCATTAGAAGAGACGGGAGAAGATGAGGGAGGACATTAGGAGTTTAGAAACCTGGAAGGTGAGGGAGGAGCGGATCTTCCGGATGTTGAAGAGATGGTGTCGACAGGCACAAGAGTTAAGAGAGATATGGTTGGAAAAGGAGAGGGAAGAGTCAAGGTGGAGGCCTAGATTGCGAGCATGGTTGGAGATGGGGAGGTTGGAAGCGGGGAAGTGAATGAAGTAAGAGGGGGTAGAGGAAAGTGTGAGAAGGAAAGAGGACTTCCATCTTGTCAGCGTTGAGGGAAAGAAAGTGTGATGACATCCAGTTTTTGATGGCTGTGAGGCAGGAAGATAGAGTGAGATAGAGGTCAGGAGTGAGAGAAGAGAAGGAGAGAAAGAGTTGGGTGTCATCAGCATAGAAATGGTGAGAGATGGCGAAAGAAGATATGACGGGGGCGAGAAAGGAGGTATAGAGAGAAAAGAAAAGGACAGAGTACAGAGCCCTAGGGGACGCCGTAGTCCAAGGGGAAGTTGGAGGAGGTACATCCGCCCCAGGAGACAGCAAAGGAACGGTTGGAGAGGTAAGAGGAGAGCCAAGTGAGGACTGAGTCTTTGAAGCCAAAGGAGGACAGTACTGAGAAGTAAGGGGTGATCTACGGTATCAAAGGCAGCAGCAGACAGGTCAAGGAGGATGAAAATTGAGGATTGCTTTGCGTAACGAGGAGGGAATGGAGCACATAAGTGAGAGCAGTCTCAGTGTAGTGTTTAGGGCGGAAGCCAGATTGAGTGGGGGCGGAGGAGAGTGAGCTGATACAAAAGCTGAGAATTGAGAGTAGACTAGGCGCTCAAGGAGCTCAGAGATGAAGGGGAGAAGTGAGATTGGTCGAAAGAATCACATGCTTAGAATCACCAGCTGTGCATAGACTAGCGAGCAGTACCCAGGGATGGTGGTGGGATGGGTGAAGGGAAAGTAGCAAAGAGATGTCTTATCACCACTTGTCCCCTGGATACCACAGATAAGCAGACCGGACTACCTAGGGGGGCAGTTTCTGTGGTACATGAGAATAGTGGGGGTGGCTAAAGGAAAATGGTCCGGGTGGCCCACAGACCCGGAGGCAACTGAACTGCTAGCTTTAATGTACTCCTTGGAAGATGGCTGGCGACTTGTGTCCAGACTGTATGGTAGTCTAATGGGTAGGCCCAACCCCCGGGGCTCTAAGTTGAAATTGTGCTGGGAATCCAACCTGGGAGTTGCCATTAGAGAGAGGGAGTGGGAACAGATACTCAGTTTCCCTAGAAATGTGACCCGGAATGCCTGCTTCAAACTTATCCAAATGAATGTGCTCCACTGCACCTATATGGCACCCAGTAAGGTGGCCAAGTTCAATAAAAATAAACATCCGATCTGCCCCTGGTGTCGCTGTGACGGTGCAGACCGGGCGCACATGTTTTGGTGTTGCACAAAGGTACAAGGTTTCTGGTCCCGTATTAAGCAAGCGTGTAGAAAGGCTGGGGTCACCAGGTATTCCTGGAGCCCAATGGAGTGTCTTCTTGGTGCATTACCGAGGAATAGCAAGCACAAACACATTAAGTTTATGGACCCAGCATGTATTCTTGCTAACGGTGCACCGCCATGTCCTGGAAGTCAAATGGGGGCCCACAGTATCTACGCTCGTAAAGAGATCTTGAGGCTTGGATTGAGGCAGAGACCAGAGTGTGGGCCAGGTCAACACACTGCCTAGATGTGACCTCTGGTGGAGCCTACAACTCATGGAAACTACTGGTCTGGGATAGGTTTCACCCCTCAGACGATAAACCTCCATGAGCTCCTTGACATTACCTAAAGTGTTTCCATAAGGACATATGAATCCCTGTTGCCTCTACTCCCCTTCGCCCCCCGTTCCAACGCCATTTACCCAGTTTAGATTATGTTTCGCCACCGTCTAGATGCACTTGGCGAAAACATTGTTGGTCTTTCCCAGTCACCGGCTTGACCACGGAACTAATTGATGCTAAAACCTAGTTTACATGCAGAGAGAATCGTTAAGTTTTTTTTACATGGTTTCTGTTTTTTTTATGCTGGCAAAGCTGCTTTTAATCACATGCTTAAGACGTATGTTTTTTTAATCAATGTGCAATGGATTGCTACACCCCTGTATGTTTGCAAATGCCAATAAACAAATTAAAAAATAAAATTAGCACCGCTTGTCCCACCTGAGAATCAGACCTAGAGTGTGCATCCAGGCAGTAGTGTTTTGTAAAGGTGTGTACCGAACTCCAGGTTGCTGCTTTACAAATGGACTCAAGAGGAACATTTGCAATGAATGCTATGGAAGACCCTGTGCCCCGAGTAGAGTGTGCTCTAGGCTTGAATGGCAGATCTCTCTTGGCAAGAGTGTAACAGTGTGATGCAGTTTACAATCCACTTTGAAATAGCCGATTTAGAGACAAGATCCCCTTCTCTACCAGCTGCCACAAACGAAAAACTGGTTTGTGTTTTAGTGGTCCTGTCTTTTCCAGATAATAGATCACTGCTATCCTCACATCAAGTGTGTGGAGACTTCTTTCTGCCACATTAGTGGGGTTCTGGGAAAAAGGTGGGTAGTTCTATTGATTGGTTCACATGGAACTTTGAAATAAATTTTTAGGCGCAAATCGTGGGTGAGCGCGTAGGACCACTTTATCCTTGTGAATCGTGACCAATGGGTCTTGAACTGAAAGGGCCTGCAGTTCACCAACTCTCCTTATTGATTTGACTGCCACCAGGAAGGCATTCTTGTAGGCGAGTGCTTTAAGGCTAGCCTTATGCATTGGTTCAAAGGGAGGTCCCATTTGTCTAATCAGAACAACTTTCAAGTCCAATCCGGGAGCTGGGTGGGTTGGAGATGGGGGAGATGTCTTAACTCCCTCCATAAAAGCCTCGATTACTGTAATTTACCACGAAAATGTTTCTGGGACATGGTGTAAGCTGAAAGTGCAGCCAAGTGGACTTTTAAGGAATTGAAATCCAGGTCTAAATCTAATAGGCGAGTCAGGTACAGGACAATATGCGTTGGTGAGCATTCAATAGGATTGATGTTCTTGGCATTGCACCAGATGACAAAGCGTTTCCATTTGCTGGAGTAGCAATGTCTGGTGTTAGGTTTTCGTGCTTCTCCAAGTATGTCCATACATCTTTGAGGGAGTTGGAGGGGTCATAACTCTAAGACCTAAGGAGCAAGGCTGTGAAGCTTAGAGTTTGTGGGCATGGATTAAGTGTTTCTTCCCCCTCCTGTCTTGTGACTGCATGTTGCACGGGCATGGCAGATTCCTCGCAGGTGAGACTGACGTTGCCATAAGATGAGAGAACCAAGGTTGGCGGGCCAACATAGGGGCCACCAGAATCATGGTGACTGGTTCCTGGTGCATCTTATGCACTATCTTGTTGAGTAGGGGAGTCGGGGTTGGGGGGAGGGCGTAGACAAATTTCCCTGACCACATTAGCCAGAGTCAGTTCTCCTTGGAGCGGTTCTGCTGGTACCTGAACCCGTAATCTGGGCATTATGCGTTCTCCAGAGTTGCAAACAAGTCAATCTCTGGGAAGCCCCAGTCTGCGCAGACGTTGAGAACAAGGTCTTCGGGCAATCGTCACTGGCACTCTACAGGTAGTGGGAAGTCTCTGCTGAGCACGTCCGCAAAAAGATTGAGTTCCCCTGGAATGCGTTGGGACAGGAGGAACATCTTGTGTTTGAGAGCCCATTTCTATATGTTCTGTGACAGTTTGGATAGCCCTGGAGAGTGAGTGCCCCCTTGCTTGTTCAGGCAATACATGGTAGTGGTACTCTTTCCGTGAGGACTAGGACTGTCTTTCCCTGGAGGTGTGTTTGAAAGGCCTTCAGGGTCTTGAACACTGCTAGCAGCTCCAACAGGTTTATGTGGTTGGATGCTACTGCTGGGGACCAAGCGCTGTGCGCCGTCCGATAAAGGAGGTGAAGGGCCCCCCGCCCACCCGCCCGTCTGAGATGCGGCTGTGGTTACTGGCTTCTACTGCGGGGGTGGTGAAGGTTTTGAAGTGCAAGAGGTTTTCCCTTGACCACCACTGCAGAGAGAATGAGGGCTGCTGAGACAGTCACTAGATTGTCCCATTGTCCGCTGGTCTGACACCATTGGCTTGAGAGACACCCTTGCAGGTGGCGCATGCGCAGACGTGCATGTGGCACTAGATTAATGCAGGAGGCCATCATCCCTAACAGTCGCATGGCTTTGAATATAGTCACCTCACAATTGGCTACATAGTGAGGGATCTGGAACAGCATGTTTGCAACCCTCTCG
This sequence comes from Ambystoma mexicanum, assembly GCF_040938575.1. Taxonomy (NCBI): domain Eukaryota; kingdom Metazoa; phylum Chordata; class Amphibia; order Caudata; family Ambystomatidae; genus Ambystoma; species Ambystoma mexicanum. Next base: position 273,336,354 of record NC_090931.1, on the reverse strand, counting down.
TTGGAGGGAAAGACAAGCCCGTCTTTGGTCCGAATTAGAGCCCCCAGAAATTACTTGACTTGGCGCGGGTCTCGGCTGGACTTTCTCGTTCATTGAAAATCCCAGACGGAAGAGGAGATTGATCGTCTTCTGGGTATTTGATAGGCATGTACCGTACGAATCCCCTGTTATTGCCCATACGTTGAGGTAAGGATAGACTGGAATGGACTGCCTGCGCAGGTGAGCAGAAATTACCGCCAGTACCTTCGTAAACACGCTTGGGGCTCAGGCAATGCCGAAGGGAAGGATCTTGAACTGATACTGCTTGTTCTTCTTCATGAACCTTAGGTACTCTGTGCGCTGGCAATATTGAAATATGAAAGTATGCATCTTTCAAGTCCAATGTTGATGCAGGGGGATTACATGGCAACAGGGTGATTACTTGATCCGATCATTTATAACTTGCTTAATACCCAGAGGTTTCGAAGCGCGGACCCGGGAATCCAACCTGTGGTGCTCCAGGTAATCTTGCTTCCAAGGCGAGCACATTGCCCTTGAGATATCCTTCATGCAATGTCATTCTGAACTTTTGCAGCTTGACAAATTTGTTCACTGGGCGCAAGTCTAACACAGGGCACATGGTGAGACCCTTTTTGGGTACAAGGAAGTACACTGAATAAATACCCCTGTTTAACTGATGAATGGGGACGACTGCTATGGCGCCCTTTTCCTGAAGGTTCTACACCTCTTCCAGCACAATCTGCAGGTGTGCTGGCGATAGGCGTCTGCTTCTTGGTGGATGGTATTGAGGTGGCTGGTGGAACTCGATACAATAACTGTGGGTGACGGTCTTGAGCACCCACTGGTCTGAAGTGATCCCTTCCCATGCGTGAAGAAAAGATATTAAATGTCCCCTGAATGGGGAGGCATGGGAGGGGACAAAGACTGGAGAGTCATTTCAAAGCCGAGGCCGAGGACCCTCTTGGGGTGGAGTTTCTGCCTCTGCCCATGCCTCTGTTGTCCCATCTGCTGTTATTGGTTGTTGCCAGCTGAGCCTTGTCGCAGGACCATGGTATACCTCCTGCACCATACTGGCTGTGTGGAGATCAGGGATAAAGACGGGACCCGAAAGGAACGGCGAGAGTTTGACCCTCCCTGTTGTTGAAAAGGTCTGGCAGTGATCTGGTTAAGAGACTTAAGAGTCTCATGCTCTCTTTTCGCTGTCTCCAAGGCGTTGTCCACAGCCTGGCCAAACAAATACATTTCTTCCACAGGTTTGTTTATTAAGGAGGCCTGAATCTCTGGCTTAAACCCCAGGTTCTTTGGCCATGCATGCCTTTTAAGAAGAGTACCCTGGGCCAGAGTACGCCCTGCCATACCAGCTGCGTCTAATGTATTTTTTAGGATGTTGTGGGACACCCGTTTTCCCACAGAGACGACCGCCAGCAGGCGTGATCGCACAGATTCAGGGACTTCTTAGAGGCCTTCCTGAAGCAAGTTCCACTGCGCATCATCATAACTCGCAATCCTTGTTGAAAATGCCACCGAAGTCGTGATACGTTTGCCACGGGCGTATCATTTTTGCAGTCTTTGTCAAGGAGCGCTTCTTCAGTAGACTATGGCACTCCAGCCTTCTTCCTAGTGGTAGTAACAACCAGGGAGTCTGGAATGGCATGCCCTCGAACGTAGAAAGGGTCAGACGGAGAGGGGCGAAACTGTTTCTCAACCCGAGGGTTGACAGCCCTTGTAAGGGAAGGGGACAGCAAAGAAGGTGTGAGGTGCTTTTTAATGGAATTTAACAGTAAGATTGCTCGACTTGTGGGGTATTTTTTCCTTCAGAATGTCCTCAAAATCATTGTTTTGAACAGCTTCCTGCGTGGAAATTTGAAAGTGGTCTTCAGTCCTTTTCAGGATTGCATTAAAATCCACCTGACCGTCAAAGGCGATGCCTGCCTCTGTTGAGGCGAGGAGGGGAGGATCCAGACAAAAAAGCATCCGGATCAGGAGTTGGGACAGCCATGGTGCTTCCTCTGCTAGCTGATCTTGACCCCAATCTGGGCACTGCTCAGTTGAGTCCTGCCCAAACTAATTGTCCTCATGACCATAGGGATCCTTGTATGCCTCGTCTGGTTCCAAGAACTCAAAAGAGTCTTTTTGGCAAGTTAGAGTTTGGCTTGTAAGCAGGAATCGTGCTTTTCGGACAGTTCACACCAAAACAATAGCTGTGAGACTCTTGCATAGCTCTGGTGGTTGAGAGAGGAATTTCCGCCAACATTTTTAGAAGAGACGCCCTTGTGGGTGGAATGCCCGGACGCATGCCAAGACGACGGATGAGGGGAGCCCGGGCGATCGTGTGGATCGGCAGGCACCGTCGAAATTTTCGGCAGGCCTGTTGGTATCTGATGCTTCTTTGACGCAGCCATCGAGGGAGCTTGTGGGGTTGTATGTTTATCCTTAGGTGGTGCGGGTGTGCCCCTGTTGCCAGGGTGTGATCTCCCCATAGCAGTACCGGTGGCCTGCCTGTCGGGCCGGGGACGGCCAACTGGGTACCGGGAGGTTCCGCGGAAAGGTCTATGGCCTCCACATCGGAGCCATGGCTGCCGCTAGAGTCCTTGTCACTTGAGGCGACAGCGCAGACAGTGAACAACTCTCAGCCTGCATCGCGTAGGCCGCCCACCATTTTGTCAGCCTATCCTTTAACGTTTTAGGACAAAAAGTTTGCAGGATTTACAGGCTCGCTCGTCATGGTCATGAAGTAAGCACCTATTGCATTTGTGATGGGTGTCCTTCCAAGGGTATTGTCTGTTGAAAGGCGTACAAAACTTAAATGGAGTCGTCTTCATAGCAGAGGTAAAAGGTGGCAGTCAGACCTGAAAGGGAAAGAGGGGGGAGATGCATTCTCAGAGAATCAAACCCCAGGGCCCCACTCTCCCTATTGTATAGGCCAGGGCCTAGGTCATGCAGCCGACAGCGTCGACCGATGCACAAGTTGCCGAAAGCAGTGTGGCGTAGGGGTCCACAAAGAAGCCGAAGATTAAAGACTAGAAGACCATCGATCGTGGAACAAAGTAGTGACTAAATTTGCAATATATCTCTTTCGAGCTCCTCATAAGGCGACCAACTAGTTGGGTGAAAAAAACAATGTGCGGGACCTCGATGCACAAGGGATTGTGGGTACACTACACGTCACATTAGGGATAGTGTTACAGGCACACCCATGTCGACGTCCCCTTTCGATCCTCGAAAGAACAATGCAATACTCTGCGATTACCACTAGATGTCGGACTATATGCATAGCATGTGATTCTAAGCAGATTAACAAGCATCAGAAATCTATATTTCTCGCTCTGGTTTTATTTATTTCTTAAACCATGCAATAATTTCTCCTCTTTCCAGGATGTTTAAACCTGAAAGAGAAGATATGAACAACTGGGCACATTAGTCTCTTGATTACATTAACACAGTTCCACTTAAATGGCTTTATATTTAGCATTTCGTCAATTTCACTGGGACGCGTGTCACCTTCTCCATAATGATGCCCTGGCAGGCTCCAAAACTCCCATTCTCCCAGTTAACTATCTGCAGGGAAATGCTCTCAGGCTCTGCGCTCGCTCAGGTTATTTTCTGCTACGGATCTTGTGCTTCTCCTTGTTGTTGGTTTCCAACACTCAGTCCTCTCTTGTTGCAACCGGGTCTGGATTTGGGTTGCATGGCGTCTCATTGACTCTACTGGGGGGTGGTTTCGGCACTGTTCGGCAGGCGCATGGCCCACGAAAAAGATGGCATAAGGATGTCCTTCTCCTCATGTTCCCTCTGCTAGAGAAACACTGGCCCTCCAGCGTTTCCCTCTGATGCTCAAGACTCCTCAAAGTTGCTAGCTACGCGGCTCTCCTCGGCTCCACCCAGCCCTCTAGATAAGGTGCATATTGTGCCTATTTACACATGTAATTAAAGGAAATACGGATGATTTTTGTTTCTACTACGTACCATGTACGCTGTGTTTATTAATGACAGTTAAAGGGAGCAAGTTGCATATCAAGGTATTAAACTTTCAAAGGGTGCTTTATTGTGTTGCTCGGAGCAACACAATAAAGCACCCTTTGAACGTTTAATAGCTTGATATGTTAAAAAGTAAAGTTTACTTAGATGTCCTTAATTGAATGTTGTAAACCATACATAACAGGCTGCAGGTTTGTGACAATGAGACACAGGCTGCGTCCCTGATGAACTCCACAACAGTGTTGTCGACGTATTCTGTGTGTTTCAGGGGGACTGTGACTCTGGGAAACATATTAATGCCATCAGCAGCATAGCCCGTCCCCACGCCTCCCGTGACTGTCTGATGCCCCAATGCCCCGTTACTGTGTCATGCCTCCCCTACCACCCCCCGCCACCATGACTGTCTGCTGCCCCATGCCCCCAGTTACCGTGTCATGCCCCCGTTACAATGTTATGCCCTTCCTCCCCCCGTGACTGTCTTTGTTGCCCCCATGCCCCCTGTTACTGTCATGCCTCCCCTCCCTCCCCCGCCCCGTGACTGTCTGCTGCCCCATGCCCCCAGTTACCGTGTCATGCCCCCGTTACCATGTCATGCCCTTCCTCCCCCCGCGACTGTCTTTGTTGCCCCCATGCCCCCTGTTACTGTCATGCCTCCCCTTCCTCCCCCCTGTGACTGTCTGTTGCCCCCATGCCCCTGTTACCATGTCAAATGTCCCCTCCCTCCGCCCCCATGACTGTTGCCCCCCCCATGCCCCCTGTTACCATTGTGGCATGCCTCCCCTCCCTCCCCTGGCCCCTGTGACTGTTGACCCCATGCCCCCGTTACTGTCATGCCTCCCCCCTGTGTACCCCGCCCCTGTGACTGTTGCCCCATGCCCCCGTTACTGTCATGCCTCCCCTCCCCCCACCCCCGTGACCGTCTGTGCCCACTTGCCCCGTTACTGTGTCATGCTTCCCCTCCCCCACCCCGTGACTGTCTGTGCCCCCCTTGCCCCGTTACCGTGTCATGCTTCCCCTCCCCCACCCCGTGACTGTCTGTGCCCCCCCCCTTGCCCCGTTACCGTGTCATGCTTCCCCTCCCCCACCCCGTGACTGTCTGTGCCCCCCTTGCCCCGTTACCATGTCATGCCTCCCTTCCCTCCCCCCATGACTCTCTCTGCATCCCCTTGCCCCCCGTTACTGTGTCATACCTCCCCTCCTCCTGTGATGGTCTGTGCCCCCTTGCGCCCCGTTATTTTTTTTTGTGTTTTTAAAGCGCTGAAAATAAAGTGGTTAATCAGGATATTGATCTTTTGCATCTTATCGTTTTGCATTCAGGATGTGGAAAATAAAAAAAGGTACCATACAGTGATATTATATTGCCCCAACATGCTGCTATAAAGATTTAAATGTTGTCATGATGCTTTACTATGCAATTTGGGTATTTTGCAAGTAAACTCTATAGGACAGTATTTTTGTAGGTCTTGACAGCCAAAACTTAAATATTTGTAAGCATGGAAGAAAGTGGCCATGCCCAAATTGAAAGAGTGGGTTAAAATCCCTGCTTTGCTGTTAAGCCTAAATGTGTGATCCTGGGCAAATATTGTAATCTCACCCTAACTTCAACTGCAAAAATTGGAGTGCTTATGAATGATTACGTGTACACCCTTACAATCTGACCGTTTTAATAAGTGTAGGGCCACGTTGGTGTACGCTGGTGCTCCTCTGCTAGTAGCTCTAATACTGCCGCATGGAAATTCATTATTGCTGCACTGGTCCTCCTCCAACCTCGTAACACTGGATTTGACAGGCAGACACTCACCAGCCAGTCAGTGCACCAGAAATTCTAGTATAGCAGACTGTGGTAGAACCAACATTACATTTTCTCCCCTGTTGCTCCCAGCCACTGAAGTGGTTTGGGCCATCCAGAGTACTGCCCCACACTCTGCAATGTCCTGTTATGCTATGATATTGAGTCTTTCATTGCACATCTGCCATTTTGACACTTTCTAGGACCTTCAGGATCTGCAAGAAGTGGGTGTTTCAGACAAAGGAGTTATCTGATTGTAACATTGAAGCTGCACTAGAATAGTCTCATTACAAGTAATGTAGTTAAATGCCCCCTACACAAGTAAGTTTGCCACCCCTCCACCGTCTCTGAAGTTCGTGCTTCTCCCAAAATTTGAATGGTTAGCTCCGTCTAAATTGTAGCCTAGGTGCACCCCTGGATGTGTGCACTTGTACTTACAAGTGAATTTATGGCAAAATATTTTCCGCAAGTGTAATAAAATGGTAAAGACAAGCCAGACAACTTTGAGCGCCAACTCTTTTTGTCTCAGGTCCGATTGTACGCATATGTTGCATTTACTCTCCAATTTCAAAAATCATGCGTAAAATACTTATCTGGAGCACTGGCGCCACCTCACCCAGGAGTCAGCAAGTCAGTCAGTCTCTCCCCTCTCCCCATCTCCCCATCTCCACCTAACTCGTCTCGCTTAAATGTAGGTCTCTTCTCCACTTTGGGCATAATGGGGTATTTTAGTTTTGTCTTGAGCCAAGCCTGTGGATTTTAGAATATTCTTCACATCCAGTAGTCCCCCCATATGCTACTACGGTGGATGGTCTCAGGAGTTCCTCAAAGGAACGGGAGCAATTGTCCCCCAAGTGAGCGCCTCTCCCAGTGAGGTGCCACTGCCCCAGATCCCTAGGGAGGGTCTTGCGGAACGGACTCACCTCCTTAGCCTCAAAAGGGGGGGGGGCTCAATTATCACAATACCCTTATTAAATATTCAAGATCGCCTGTTCAACCCAATCAGAATAAACAAGCCGTTCTTTGCCATACTGGACTCATCCACTGCCTCTAGCACAACAGAGCATGCTAACATTCTAACACAGCATATGTCAATCATAAAAGACAAGAGTCACAATGTGAATCTGTGTAACATCTGGCTCACCTCAATCCAAATCTAAAATTCCATCCATTTCAATACTTTGGGTTGTCAAAAGCATTAGATGAAGCTACAGAAAGGTGTAATAATTTCAAATAAGTTATTAGCCAGACATTTTAAAAAAAAAAATCTTGTCACCTCAATTCTACAACAAATTATGTTCCCAGATGTATGCCAGTAACACTCATTTGGGGTTAAAATGAATAGCATAGACTGGAGAAAAATGAAACAAAAACAGCGCATCCACCGTTTTGGAGAAATTCAAGCTCTGATGTAGGCAAACCATTTTATAAGTCATTTATAACGTGCCTGTACACAAATGTTTCTAGGTGCGACAAGACAAGGAAGGGCAGACCAAGGGAGGAAAAAACAACCATCTTACTAGGCCTTGTGTCATTCAGATCGTGAAAGTGCGAGGGGGAGGGAAGTGGGTAAGTGCCAGGGGGAGCGTGGGGGGACGAGTGCAATGGCAAAAACGCTTTAAGTGCTGCCGGGGTGGTGGCTCAAGTAAGTGCAGGGAGACAGGGAACAGCAGAGTTGCAGATGCAGTCCCTTTTTGGGTGGGAGGTCTGGAGGCAGTGCAAGGAGCTACCTACCGATCGTGCATGAGTTTGGTGCCCATAAGGTTCAGTGGGTGGCCAGGTAACCAGTAAATGCAGTAGACAGGAGCATCAGCAGGTGAGAGTAAAGCGAATCTTAGAGGAGGGTCTCGAGTTGATTCCGGAACCTTTGGCGGTCCTGCTCAAGTTTGAGAGAGGCAAGGAGGCTGTTCCAGAAGAAGGCCCCAGCCGAGGATATTGATATTTTATTTCTATTGCGCTCCTACAAAGGTGTTTCAGAGCGTGACAAAGGCAAGAGAGGGGAGGGGGAAAAGGGGAGAACAAAACAACGATCTTACTAGGACCAGTGACATTCAGAATGCGCAAGTGCATGGGGGAGGGGAAAAGTGCGAGGAATGGGGAGAAATGGAAAGTGCAGAGCAAAGGGAGAACAGAATAAATAAACAAACAATAAAAGCAACAAAAATGGTAGTACAGCCAGCAACTGCTGAGTTTAAGGCAGCAGACAGGGTAGGTCAGATAAGTGCAGGAAGAAAAAGAAGGGGGGGCTGTATGGGTACAGATACAGACCCCAGTGCAAGGGGTGGCCCGGAGGTAGTGCCGGGAGGGGGAGGGGTGGTGGCAGGGTGAGCAGGAACCTGGGCCCAGAAGACAGAGGGTGGCCATGTGCATAGTGCCAGGAGAGAAACAGATCAGCAGGGGAGGGGGCGAAGGCAGAGGCAAAGAGTAATATCTTGGGGTGCTTCTGGAGGACAGAGATCTACTCCGTCTCTCTGCCTGGAGAAACGTCTGACCCTCAGAGTTGGAGGTGGATGAGCAGAGGGCTCGAGAAGGAAGATGCTTAGGGAGAGAGAGTTGGATGTAGTGTGGTCCCCGGCCCCAGAAAGCCTTGTGGATGATGCAGAGGGTCTTGAACTTGATCCTTGTAGCCACCAGGAGCCAGAGGGGAGATGTGTACAGGCAGGCGCATTATAAATGCCTTATATCATTTCAGGGCTGAAGAGATGCGATCCCTGGGCTTGAGGCCAGGATTAGTTTCAAAGAGTAGAGGCAGGCTGATTTAGAGAGGCTTTTGCAGTAGTCCAGCCTAGATGAACCAGGGCTCTGGAGACAGTGAGCTTCTGGGGCAAAGTGAGAAAAGGAAGAATACCTCTGAGGAGGTGCAGCTGGAAGTGTGACTTCTTAGAGATGTCAGATGTGAAGAGAGAAGGATGGTGGAGTAGAAGATGACCCCCCAAGGTTCTTCGACTCACAGGAAGATGCAGGTAGAGGGCCCAGGGTGGGCGGCCAAAGTAAAAGAGGGAAAGTGGGAGCAGGGGACCAATGAGAAGGATCTCAGTCTAACTGGCATTAAGGCAGAGATTGTTAGAGGTGCATCATTCCTGAATCACGGATAGACTGGTATGAGCAAGAGAGCAGAGGAGGCTGAGGGGAGCCTGAAGGAGAGCGGTGCGTCATCCACATAACACGGAAAGTTAGAATGTAGAGATGAGGCGGGCCAGAGGTGCCAAGTAATGGTTGAAGAGCCAGGGTGAGAAGTTAGAGCCCTGGGAACACCACATGTAAAGATAGAGGCGGTAGAGAGAAAGGACCCAAATTGGACCTGGAAGGGTCGATCAGAGAGAAGAGAGGTCAACCAGGCTCAGGCCTGACCCATGATGCCCAGGTTGTCACAGAGACGATTAATCAGGATGGCGTGGTTAACCGTATCGAAAGCACAGTATTGATCAAGGAAAAAAGGACAGAAGGAAGGTTAGCATTGAGATTAGAGAGCAAGTCTTCACAGGTGTTCAGGAGAGCTGTTTCCATGCTCCTGGCTGCGCTTAAGCCAGGCTGGTAGTCATGGAGGCAACCAACAGATTCAGAACGAAGAGTAAGCTAGGAGATGGCCAGCTTTTCCACGGGTTTGCCCAGAAAAGAAGTGATAGAGATCGGGCGATAGTTTACCAGAGAGGAAGATTCAGCAGAGGGCTTCTTGAGAAGGGGGTGCACAAGGAAGTGCTTGAGGGGGTGGGCATTGGGGGGGGACGTTCTAGTGACACAGTCTAAGGCTGGAGCGAGGGCGTCAATGTGATCCTTGATTGTTCTGGAGGAGCAGGGGCGCACCTGCTTTGGAGACATTCATAGATCAGACTTGTCTAGAAACATCGTCAGGAGTGAACACAGAAGGAGGCGAAAGGAGGTGGAGACACGGCCTGAGAGGGGCCGAGAGTGGAAGAGGGGGAGGAAGAGGAGCAAGTGGACAGAATGGTGAGAGTTTTAGTGGTGAAGTGAGATGCCAGTGCCGCCCAAAGGGCCTGGGAGGGAACAGGAGAGGAGGGGACTGAAAAGTTTGGTCGGGTGGTTAGAGGCTGCAGAGATGCAGGTTTGGATGTAGGCTCTCTTCTTGGACAGGCCAGAGCCTATATTGCCTTTGGAGAAGGCTACAGGCCAGTTTGTTGGAGATTAGCCTGATGCCCTCCACTTTCTCTCAGCCACCCTACACTTGCGTTTTAGGGTGGCAAGGTCAAAATCATATCAAGAGTTGCACTTGGATATAGACTTCAGACAGATCCTCATGACAGGAACAATGATTTCAAGAGTGTTGAGATCAAGAAAAGCAGGTTGGAGAGGGCTGTGTCATAGTGTGAGTCAGCCTAGGGAGGAGGAAAGAAAGTAGCGATGAAAGCCTCCACTGACACACGCTTCATGGGCCAGATTCCCGAGAAGATGGGTGGCAGTGCTGGGGTCAGCTTTGCACCATTTGCAAGTACCATTTGCAAGTAACATTTGGAAAGGATGTCATCAATGTTGTGAAGATATAGATCGGCAACAATCCATCTAAAGCATGCACAGTGCCCTTCCCATGTTCAGAGTGAAGTCCTCTGCCAGTGTCATTACATAAATTACAAAACCTCCTAGGAAGCATGATTTACTACAAGACACAAGAACAACAAGCATTCAGGTTGTTTAAAGAGAAACTCATCAGCCAACCTTAGCAAAGGTCTCACACAATCCATCGCTAAAAGCCTCAGAATACTGATCACAACACACACTTTGCTACTTCTTGATCACTGTAATGCTGTACATGGCAGACTAACAGTAAAACACTAAGCATTTGACCAATACTACACATGGCCTTTGCCAACCACCAAATGCACTGGCTCCTACTCAAGAGTAGAGTTCAAGCGAATTCAGTTGTTGTGCCTTCTGTCCACAAGTTATGAGGAAGAGAGGCTTCGAGTAGGTGTGGGGTGCTGTGGTAGACCTATGCAGTCTGTTAATCCTGTGGTTATCAGACTGACAGATGCCGTATCATTTGGAAAACATCAAGAACAAGTTACTAACCACTGGTAACGGTCTCCCGATTGAATGTTCCTCCCAGGTATTCCTCATCTTGTGATATTATATCTCGTCAGCTTTGCCGCTTCGGAAAAAAATATTCTCGGCAGAGGGCGCTGTATGCGATGCAGTTGCGTCGATGTCCCTTGAAGGCCTCCGTCTAGCATCGTTGTCAGTATAAATGGCGCATGCAGCGCCCGTTGGCTTCAGTCCTGTTTTTCTCTTCCCCTTTTTCGAGAAATTAACCATGCAAACCCAAGACCGCAAGCCCTCAGAAAGCGCAGAGTGTAATGCACGTAAATTGTACTGCGGGGTAGGCTGGGAGGGACTATGAGGAATACGTGGGAGGAACATCCAATCAAAAGAACATTACCAGGGGTAAGTAACTTGTTCTTCGAATGGATTGTGTCCTCCCATGTATTCCTCATCTTGTGATAATACTCCCATTGCAGTGACAACTTGGAGGTTGGAGTATCAATCAATTTAATCATGGATCGAATGGAGAACGGCCTTAGTAAAAAGTCCTCCTTGAGTGGAGGAAGAATCCAAACAATAGTGCTTGACAAATGTGTGAATGGATGGATGGCCAAGTGGTAGCTGAACAGATGTCATTTATTGGGACACCCCTTTGAAGAGCCGCAGAGGTTGCATGCCCCTTGTGGAATGAGCCCTTAGCCCTTCCGGCGGGTCCTTTCCAGCAAGTCTATAACATTCTCCAAATGGCCAGTATGATCCACCTGGATATGGTTTGTTTGGCGACTGCCAGACCCAATTTGGGGCCGGTATAACCAATAAAAAGTTGATAATTCTGGCGAATCTAGTCTCTCTTCCTCTTTGCCTGAATGAGGAGGAGGATAGAAAGTTGATAGCGTTATCTTCGACAACAAATTGAAGTTAAAGACTACCTTCAGTAGGAATGATGGTTTTACCCTGAGGATGACTATATCTTTCTATAAAGTAGTACAAGGAGGCTTGCAAGAAAGAGCCTGCAACTCACTTACCCTGCGGGCTGATGTTATTGTGTGAAGTAGGACTGTTTTCAATGTTAGGAGCCTTAAAGGATATGAATGTAAAGGCTTGAATGGAATACATATCAGGAATTTTAATACAAGGTTTAAGTTCCAAACAGGTACATTAAATGGGACTGGAGGGTATACATTAGTAAGTCACTTTTGAAATAGGAATCCTCTTTTGAGGAGCGCTTAAAAATGGAAAGCGCTGCCAGGTATCCTTTTATGGTTCCAATCTGGAGCCCCAGATTGGCTAAATGTAACCGGAAAGAAAGCACCATACGTGCGTCACATTGGAACGGATCCACATTCTTATCCTTGCACCAGTTACTGAATTTATTCCAAAGATCCCGGTACAAGGATTTGGTTGCTGGCCTTCTGGCCGAAAGCAAAATCTCCAGTAAGTCATCCGAGAGGTCCCAATCCTTGTATCTCAGCCTCTCAGAAACCATGCATGAAGGCTGAGTGTTTTGACCTCTGGATGGAGAACCCAACCTTCCTCCCTTTGTGCAAGACGTATTGGAGTGCATTATGGACATGTCCAGAAGGTCCGAGTACCACGTCCTCCTGGCCCAATCAGGAACAATTATGATCATGGATTCCCAAACTTTCTCAACCTCCTTATCACGGGAGCAATGACGTGGACTGGAGGAAAAGCGTGGACTGGAGGAAAAGCGTACAGGAGTGGAAATTCCCATTGCACTACAAACATGTTCCCTAGAGCTCCTCTTGGGGGAAATTCCCTGGAGTAATACAGTTTGCACTTCCGTTTGGTACAGATCACGTACAAATCCACTGGAAGGGTTCCCCAAAGGGTGAAGATCTCTTGAAGGACTTCCTGAGCTATTTCCCACTCGTGGGAGACTGTGCTCTGCCTGCTCAGAGCGTCCGCCGTGGTGTTCTGCTTTCCGGCTCAGCAACCTGCTGATAGAGATTCCTTCTTATGTTGCCCATAACCAGAGCTGCATTGCGTCGCTACACAGTGGTAGTGAACCTACACCACCTCTCTTTGTGAGGTAGTACATGGCCACTATGTTGACAGTCGTTTTTTTATTGCCTATAACTGAAACCATTTTTTTTTTTAGCAACACACCAAATAAGAAAAAGACAAAGGAAAAAAATCCATCCCAGGTTAAAGTCCCAACCAAGAGGGACAATAGTTCCATTATTCCTTGATCCAGTGAAATTCAAAAGTAAAGTAAAATCTTTTCTTTCATAATGTCTCATGAACCAACAGATGATCCGTGAAGTTAACCATTGCTACCCCAAGACCAGTCTTGTTCCCTTCCATCAAAGCAGACCACCATAATACGGTCTCTTGAGTATGGAAAACAGAAAGTGTCTAAAGTGCTTGGTACATCTCTCCTTAAGTGCAGGGCAAGATATAATTAGGCGCTTTAATGTTTCCACCATGGAATCGTTGTTACAGAAACATTTGTTGTTTTCGGACTGACCCTGTCTCGCTATGATCTCGTTTGTGGGATAGACATGGAGTCAAATTCGAAGGAATTGATCTCTAAATTTCCTATCCGGAAATTGTTTTAGATATCCACATACAATGTCCCATTTTTGTGACTGGGCGGCATGTGTGCAAACGATTGGTATTGAGCCTCTGCTTCCAAAGTTGTTATCCAGTCCTGATCCTTCAAATTGGTTTTGATCCACATAGGGTTGTCGAGTAACAACCTAAGTGAGCCCTCTATTTCTTCCAGTTTTCCACACATTTTTCATCTCAAAATTTTCATCGTAGAGTTTTGAGACACCATTATTTCTTTATGTAGCATTTCCAGGATTTCAGGACATGAGGGTGCAAAACACTTCCTGAAAAGGGCAAGGCTATTCCAATCAACCGTCAATTTCAGGGATGATACACCCAACTCTCGCCAAATGATTTGGATTGGAGTAGATTATGGGATTCCCAGAGCTTTTTTACAGAATAGCTCCACCAGCTGAGGCCATACTGTTTCAGGAATACTGGGCATTACTTCTGATCCGCAAGTTACTATTGACACCACCTTAGATTTGTAGAAGGTTAGCAAAGGCAAGATTGAAAAACGGCCATACCTCCAATTCAATGCACATGCTTGGCTAGCGAGGGCCTTAGTTTTAGCTCTTATGTGGGTAACCATTGGGGCCTCAGATTGCGCACCACTAAGCCAAACACCCAGGTACTTGAACAACTTAATTTGCTCGATAGACTGGCCGTCCAGGAACCATGAATAGCAGTGGTTTCCTCTATTAGAGTTCCCAAAACTTAATATCTTAGTTTTTGACTTGTTGATTTCTAAACCGTTGTCCTTGATAAAAGTCTGCAGGGTGTCCAATTGCCGTTGCAGTCCTACTGGAGTTTGGTCTATTAAAACCATGTCATCTGCATAGTGTATGCAGGATAAGTGGACACCCCCCCCCACCCTTGGCGGGAAAGCTCTTCGTCGGATCCGGTTCCTTCATGTCCACCAGGAATAAATTAAACAGTGCCGCAGCCATTGGACAGCCCTGCTTGACTCCCTTCAATGTTGGAATGTCTTTCGACATAAGACCGGATTTGTCCAATCGCACCCTCAAGGCAGTACCCAGATGCATGGCTTTTATTGGCACCAATCGAGACTCTGGCCATTTCTTCACCTTAAGTTTTTCCCCTAATTTTTGGCGGATGATCTGGTTAAAATGTTGGACCAGTTCAACGGAGGCCAGAAAAATCTTAGGCTTTCCGTCTTGGACATGACCCGCTAACATATTGAGCATGAAGATGTTTACAGAGGTCCCAATGACCTTTACAAAGCCTGTTTGCAAGGGGTCATTGCTGCCTGAATGCAAACACCAGTTAGCGAAGTGGTCCAAGATTATTGCACCATAAAGTTTCCAGATTACATCCAAGAGGGTGATAGTTCTTAGGAATGTCATGTTCCCCCTTTTTGAAGATAGGGACCACGATCGCCCTCCTCCAGGAACTTAGTATTGTACATGCAGTTGAGATCTGGGTCAACAAGGCATGTATAAAGATGGCCGAGTCTTCTGGGTGTTCCTTCAAAATCAGATTTGATCAACCATCCAGTCCAGGCACCAGTGAGTTGTTTAGCTGGCAGATGCACCTTTGAATGTCACTTATGTTAGATGAGAACACCCAAGGCTCAGTTCCGTTAACATGAGTAACTAATTATGGTATTATGGTCCTCCATGTATAAATCATTGTCCGTCATTATCAGGACTCTTTCCCCGTACAGATGGCAGAAATGCCTTCAGTGCTAGCCTGTTTGCCCTCAGATCCAACAAGTTGATATGTAGTTTGGACTCCGATGGAGAACAATGACCGCTGATTGTCAGTTCGTTGGTGCAGCTTCTCCACCGCGTGAGCGAGGGGTTCTTCACTACAGTTATCTCCGGCCATGGTTGCTAAAAAGATTCTCCCTTGAAAATGTTGTCTTTGCAAGCCCACCATAGAAGGTCCTGAGCAACTCTGCTTGGAACATGCAGTTGGTCTGACATATTCCCATGAGAATTGGGACCACCGAGTCCTGAGAGCCCATTGAAGGGATCTCATTCACAAATGGGGCCCTCTGGCACCAGAAAAATGCAGGATGCCACGAGACCGGGAAAACTCAGAAAATCGAAGGCCGGATGATGCTGGGCATTCTGAAATTTTGTTACCATCTGCTGAATGTGTTAAGCTCTCATCTCGGGTGGCGAGGCTTTGCCAGAGGAAGTATCCAGGACTGCTCCAATGAACTGGAGTCTTTGGAATGGTATCATATGAGACTTCTTGTAATTGAGGGAGAAGCCCAGTCGGAAGGGAGCGGCAGGTGATACTGATGTTTCTAGGCTTGTTTGGGTGAACAAGCCCTGATCAGTCAATCGTCCAGGTAGGGGTAGACGTAAATCCCCCCCTCTCCTGAAACTTGCTACCACTACCGCCATCAACTTGGTGAAAACCCTCGGGCAGAGGTCAGCTCGAATGGCAGAACTCGAAACTGATAGCGAGAACCACCAACTGCAAACCTCAGGTACTTTCTGTGCTTGAGATGGACTGGCACATGAAAGTAAGTATCCTGAAGGTCCACTGATACCAACCTCTCTTGGAGTTGGAGATCCTGAAGGATCTGAGTAAGGGTAACCATCTTGAACTTGTCCTTCCTGATGAACTTGTTCAAGCTTCTTAAATCCAAGATGGGTCTCAATCCTCCGTTCTTCTTGGAAATGAGAAAGTAGGGGGAATACAAACCCTTGTTCCTCTCCACTACAGGTACATGTTCAATTGCACCTTTCTCTAGCAGGATTGAAATTTCCTGCACAAGGAGCGGATCCGGAATTTTGACAGTTGTATCCTGGTGGATGATCTTGAGGCTTTTTTTTTTTTTAAAGGAAGGCAGTAACCTTGGACTACCGTTTCCAGGGCCCAAGCATTTGAAGTAATGCCCCGCCATTCGTTCAAATGCTGAGAAATTCTGCCTCCCACCGGTGTCTTGTGGATCAAGGCCTCAGAGTGGCTTAGTGGTGGCTGCAGTAGTAGCAGAGGGTAAAGTTGTCACTGGTGGGGCTGATTTAGCACCTCTTCCTTGTCCACCACGAGGGAATCTTCTTTGTCCGGCCTATCCTCTTCCTCTACCAATTGTGGAATAGAAACAAAAAGAATGAACCCTCCAGGAAGATGAGCCTGAATATGGTTGTAGGTTGTCGAATGGAAGCACTAAGGGATTTAGCTGCCACCTTGGAGGTCTGCAGCTTCTCCAGACTCTCATCCGCCTTGCTGCCGGACAACCTCGAGCCATCAAAGGGCATGTTGAGCAGTCTGGCCTGCACGTCCGGTGCAAACCCCGACTTCAACCACGCAAACCTGCGCAGTATGGTACTAGCAGCCATGGATCTGCTGATGCTGTCAGCAGTATCCAATCCTGACGAAGACATTCTACCATTGCCTCCTTTCCTTCCTTAAATATAGCCAGGAATCTGTCTCTTTCTTCGCCGACCTTGCCGAGTCAAGCACTCTCTTGACGTATTGCCGGCTTCATGCTCTGCTTCGAAGTAGTAGCCTTCGACTTCCCAGAATCGTCCAAAAGAGCAACCGGGGCATGGCTTTTGCATGATTCTTTCGAGGGGGTCGAGGCTGCATTCTCGAAAATCTGCATCATTTCAGATCTAAAAGCATCCCATTTTCTTGGGGAATCAGATTTTGTTAGGCATCCGATTACCTCAGTAGAGGAATCGGATGAAGGAGACCTATGGAATCTCTTCTTCGCCTTCTTTGAAGAAGAATGACTCGATCGAATCCTCAATTGGACCTCTTAGATTTCTTACGTCAGGAGGAGTCTCTGGACTCAGACTTTTTCTTTCTCCAAAGACGACTTCGAAGCCAGCCTCCCCACTGCCAATTTTCCTCTGCGTTCTCTGAGAGCTTTCTCAGTCATGGCCGGACAGGACCTGCAGTCATTGGTACGGTGCCCAGAGCCCAGGCAGCATAGGCAGACACAGTGAGGAAACGTAACAGACATCTTCGACCCGCAGTCGTTGCATTTTTTTTAAACCAGACTTTGGGGTTGAAGGAGTCGATGAAGGCATTTTCTATGAAGAAAACTGAAGCGCGCAGTTAATAACTCGAAGCGAAAGCTTTTGGAAAAATGAAACTAAAGCCAACGGGCCTGCATGTGCCATTTATACTGATGACGTTGACACTCGACAGAAGCCTTTGAGGGACATGGATGCAACAGCATCGCATACAGCGTCCTCTGCCGGAAAATTTGTTTTCTGAAGCAGCAAAGTTGACAAGATATAATATCACAAGATGAGGAATATGTGGGAGGACACAATCCATTCAAAATGCCCGTTACGTGAGTTGATGATCTAACACTCTGAACCCGTACAGCAACTACAAACATCAGATATCTGTACAGGAATCAATCTGATGCACCCTTTGAAAGGAGGCATTTAGTTTTCAAGCCAGGAATGGAATACCACAATAGTAGCCAGTTACGTCTGGTGGGCCGAGTGAGGTATATAACTGAAGATTACCAGTTGGAGAACATGGTTGCTGAAGTACACTAGTATTGGAAGATATGGACTATATTAAAAGTGCGTTGGTAATGAGCATAACTTCCAGGAAAAGTTGCAAAAGCATCTATACCAGTGAATCAGTCCAGAAAGAAAAGGATTTGAAAACACTTTCCATGCTAAATAAAACGGGAAGCACCCAAGGGCATCACATTCTGTTGCTGTAGTGAAGTAGCCTACACTTTGAGTGCCATGTCCACTCTGGCCCAAACTCAACGCTTATGCCAGAACAGGCAGGAGCCATTTGTTATGTTAAGGGTGCCTTATATTGAGCTAGTAATAATCACCTGCCTGGCCTTTAAAACACCTCTTCCCTTCCCAGTAAAGTACCAAACTGCGTTTGATTTTTCTTACAGGGCTTGTAACAAATCACCCTTATGGAGAGTATAAGAGCTCAAATGTGTAACAATAAGGAATTCTTGCTATATGGTGATCCAACTGCCTTCATCTGGAAACTAAATATGGCCACTGAGGTTTACATGACTTCACAAGCCCCTTAATGTGACGGAAGAACATCAGGGCGTGCAGGGAAAGAGGGCTGGGCTGAAAGCTACTAAAGCAATCATAGCTGGAGGAAAAAATAATCCAAGTATACCAATGGTGAACGGGCAGCAAAGAAAAGCATTATCAGCAATGCAAGTTAGTCAGCCCTTGGGAATTGGACCCTGAACCCAGCATCATTTACGACAGTGGGATGTTAAACAACCTGCTTGAGGGTAAAAAAAGAAAATACACCAGGACTTGAACCTAAAAGTGAAGAATGTCGTACCATGTTGCCTCACATGCCACTGGTGAAGTCTGAGCCATTCTATTGGGACAAAGAAAGCCAAGAGGCTGTTTGAGAGCCTCTAAAGAAAGTTTCCTGAAAAAGAAAAAAAAAAAAAAAACACAAGAGGTTGCAGAAAGCCTCTAAACACTAAGGGCCCGATTCGCAGAAGCGTTTTATAATGGCAAAACCCCAGTGGAAAACGTTCTGTGAATTAGGCACTGGATGTCTGACAACCTCTCTAAAGAAAAACTTAATGACTTACACAAGAGGCTAGAACGAAATAAGAACTGACAGAACATGGTTGTAAGACGAAATCGGGTCATGTAAAGACAGAAGCCAGGACAAGAATCTGAAGTGGAGAAACCTGCACAAAAGCAACACTTTTGAGTTCAGCTTCAGCTTGACAAAACTCAATGAAAAGGAGAGGGGAAATAATTTCCCTCATTTACATTCACTTTATTGATCATGATTTTCCACGAGGTTTAATACAGCAGTGTAACTATGTTCCATGAGATGAGAGTTCCAGATGGGAGAAAGGGGGTGGGGTGCCAATTCCTTTACCTATTCACCATCGCATATAAACTCAGAAAGCAGGTCCAAAACACTGCAGTTAGGCTCCTCCTGGCCCTTGGCCCCAGAGAGCACAACACCCGCCCTCCGTTTCCTCCACTGGCTCCCTATTGGGCGACAGTCCACCTTCAAAGCCATGTACATCACACACCGTGACCTCCACAAGACAGGCCCAGAATACCTCCAACAGAAACTCGCCCATTATCAACCCAACAGAAACCTCAGATAAGGCACAGCTTTCCTCCTTGTGACCCCTCCCTTCAAAATCGACAAGAATAGGGGATCTTCGTTCTCTGTCCAAGCCCCCTCAATCAGGAACTCAATTCCCCTTAGCGTCTGATGCACAGAGGATCACCTTGCCTTCTGGATGGCCCTCAAGACCTGGTTTGTTCCTCCTGCATCCCGACAAATCCATGCCATACATTGTGTTATTCAACTACCTATCAGTTAGGCCGGGGCAGCAATGAACATGCGAGTGAAATGTACTGAGCGACATGAAATTAAACTCTATCAGACAACAGGACAGAATCAACGCTACATCTTCGAAACCAAGAAACCAGCCGCACCATTCGGGTACTTATCACACTCCATTCTCACCGATCATCACAGAAAGCAAGACCACCCACTGCACACATCTGCCTCAACACACCACTTGCTGCACAACATCTCTGCCATAAAAATGCACCAATCCCCACAACAAAAATTCAGTCTAGCTGGACACAAGTCTCCTGCACTTGCATACTCTCCAGACAATCGTGCAGCATCCACAAGCCAGCTCGATATGGGTAGCTAGTAGGAACTTTGCCACTGCTACCTACCTTTGTATTGGCTAAAATGCACATGCATTCTAAACTCCTCTTACGTTTTCCTCATACCTTGGACTTCAGTCCCCCGAGAGCGTTCACCTTCCGTGCTTTGAGACGATACCAATGGCTATACAAATGACAAAATACATTACACATTTGTGACCAAGGAATAATAAATAGCTTCTCTCCAGATGGCTCGCAGGCGCCTTTGAAGGCTGTGCTGCATACATGGTTTACAAATTGACGTCAAGTCTAGTTAGAAAGGGCTTGTTCTATGCAGGGGGCCAAAATTTCAAGTAGCAGGCTACTAGTCGGGTATAAAATGTAACACTCCCACCTCCTTTCTACAAATGTACACAGTACACCATTTCTTACTAGCCAAGAGTCAACGATAACTGAGCAAAGGCTAGGGGTGGGTGCAAATGTGGAGGACTGATTGCATGTTTGCTTTAAAGTCAAACAGACTGACAGCTGGAAAACACACGGTGCACATAGTTGCATGGCACAATGTGTGATCATAATGGGGATATATACGAATAATATTTCATAGAACTAAACATTTGTAAAACTGTTCCAAACTGCAACAAGCGAGCCATGACTGCACCTAAGCTTATGCCATCTTGTAACGATTGATGCCATTATCCACTTTACCCTTGTTGCACAAGCCAAAGTGAGATGCATCTCACGTTTAACGATGGAGTTGCAAGCTGTGCTGATTGTCCCAAAAAGATTAGATTGTATGCCTTATATAGAACGCTTTATTTTTACAATTGTGACAATGGCTTTGTTGGACAAACTTAAGATGAAAACCGTTTCCTAATGAGATTAGGTTAGTGCATGTATTCATTGGGTCAACAAATAAAAAAAAGTTTTCTTTTGACAAATTTTTCTCCCTCAATATATTTCACTGAAGATGACAGATTCCTCGGGAGACATTATGGCGTTAAAACTTGTGTTGCAAAGTAGTGGAAATTTAAAGTTCCCCTGATTAAGCTTTGATGTCTTTGCAGAAACAAAATGATCCGGGGCGATGTAGCTGGGAAGGAACCAGTATTTCTAATTGCAGGAGAAATGTATGAAGATTTTATTCAAATAGAGTTGGCACCTGTACAACCACTATGAATTATGCTGATGCAATGACAAAGATTACTGGCACAGATCTACTGGAAAAGCCTAAAATGGGATTATCCAAACAAAACTTTCTCTTCACATGATGAAAATGTTCTGCTACGAACTGTATGAAAGTCAAGCAAAGATACAAGGGGACACCATGTTATCAGTTAAGGGCTTTTTAATAATAGTGCCTCAATGGCTAGGTTGCCAAAATGCCCACAAGACCTAGTGGAAACATTCTCAAAACAAGGGTACATTTGACAAAACAGTCAAGAATCAGCCAACACAAAGTGAGAAGTGAGGTTCTCTGGCTTCTTCCCAGCGTCTTTGGAGGCAAAGTCAATTAACGTAAAAGTCTAAAACATAGCCTTAATCAGTTTATCCCTCGGGCTATTACCTAGTCTTATCAAAACAAAGTTTGAAGGATGGTTACCAAAGTAAAAGTTGAAACCTATGCTGCTCTAGTTCACAATCTCCTGGCTAACCCAATACTTCAACAGAAATGTTCTACGGTTTGGTCAGCAGAAAGTCCTACAAACCTGTTCTATAACTATTCAGGCCTAGCCTATAAACGAATTCCCTCTAGGGAGTATTAAAAGGTTGCAACCTATGCACTGCCTCTTGGTGCTGCTAAAATCTCTGCATGCTCTTTTGACACCTTGAGAGCTTTATATGGACATTAGTTTCTCTACACTCCATGTTCAATGCCAGGGTACTGATGCTCCTTCCACTTCCTTCAGGCTTGAAATGGTGGTTCCTTTTCCATCAGACACATTTGTCTCCTGTATGTGCAATGAGATTCTCTCCCTTTCGTTGGAGTGCTCGTCAGACAGCCAATATTCTTACCCTCCTACCAGCAGTCTATTTTTATGGGTTCAGCCTTCTTTGGAAAGGACCCAACCTTCAAGCTGGTTTGATTCTTGCAGGATAGAAACTTACTAGATATTCCTCTACTTCTGCTGGATAATCCTCATCAGGTCGACTACATCAACCCAGGTAGTGGTCTTTTACCTCAGCGATTAGCAAGTTTGCTTCCTCCTGGCATACACGCGTCTGGCAGCTTATAGCCTTTACACCTGCTTGGGTGGCGTCAAGATGGATTTCTGAACTCTAACCTAGTGGGCAGAGGTTCAGAAGGCCAGTCTAGTTTCTTGGAACAGGGTAGCCTTCTGGACAAGCCAGACCAATCAAGGTAGCATTGGCGGCGGTCAAGACTAGGTCTCAGGCGGGGTGAGGATAATTGAAAGCCCACAATGAGCACACACAGTAAACACCACAAATTACTCTGTCAGGTGTGTATATATAATACATATATTTATTAAAGGCCATTTAAAATCAAAATGTAAATCTCAGCAGTATTAACAAAACTAACAGTGCTAACTATGAAACATATATACAGTAACCAGTGGCCTTAAGGAATATTACACAAGTAGAGATCCACAACCGGCAAAGAAAGGGGTCACACAGTGAGAATGTATCTTGGGTATTCCTTTAACAATTCAAATCGTAACTAATAGGCAGTCCAGTCCCTAAGAAGTGTGGAGCCCTGCGCTCAAAATTACATTCAGTGCCGGAGCACTCAATCGTGCGGTTAAGTTCAAAATGAGTCTTCTTCACGGGGCTGTACTGGCTCAGGAAGGTGGGTGAGGTGATGAATAACTTCCCACTATTTAAGGAGGGTCTCCCAAAGAGGGCAGAACAATTTCCAAGAATTGGGAATAGCTTGGTATCACAGGCTACCTAGACAAAAGGAGAGTGTCCCTCAGGGGACACTTCGGACACTTACTGACCCTCAGCACACCGGACCAAACGTCACCAGTCAAATCCAGTTTGTTCGCAGGTTCAAATCATGCAGTTGCGCGGCTCTGCAGCTTTCAAGGGCTGCATTACGGAATTGATTCTGTGGAGGGACAGTGGCGATTTCTCTGCTCTTGGTAAAGGGGTCAGGGCAGTTACACCGCAATGAGTCTTAGGACCAGTAGCAAGACACCCACGAAGTTAGTCACCACAGTTCGGTGACACAGTGACTGCGTATGCTTGGGTCTAGGTGTATTCTCCAAATTCCAGACCTAGGAATGCTAGGTGTACGAAACTCGCCGGGAGAGTGCTTTATAGCCAGCGCCTCTAGTCTGCAAAGGCTCAAGTCGAAACTCGAGACAGCAGCAATTCCAGGGCAAAGGTCGCATATGAGCTGGTCAGTTCACTGGGCAGTCCAGAACACTTCCGAGCAGGCTCGTTTCCAGGTAAAGCAGGGGGTGCCAAAAATAGTTAGTCCCACTATTCCAATGGTTAAAGCGCCATTGCAGTACTTCTAGCTATGATAAGAAACAGGGGCTCCGACGGGTCAACAGCAGGATCAGGGTGCCACACCTTCCTGCGGGTCACCAGCGGTTCCACAGATCTGCCTCTTCGTTTCAGGATACTTGGCTCCTTTACTAAGTTTGGTGTGAACTCAGAAGATCGACCTGGCATGGGTGCAAGGTGCCTTCTCAGCCAAAATCTCCTTCGTGCCAAAACAAAGAGAAACCAACAAGAGATCTGCTCACATTCAGCCATCCCAGACGTGGACCAATCACAGACCGTAGTGGTCCCAATCATCCCAGCACACCAGACAGCCTGGCACCCAGGATGTGTATTGGAACTAGACGGCTCCAGCCCACATCCTGGGCGCACACACAAGGCATGCAGAAGCCAGCGAAAGTTTCGGTTTGCGCGGGAGTCTGCTCGACCTGGGAAAGGCAAAGGGACAAGATGGCCTAAGGACAGAACAAAGGACCTTGTGGCATGGCCATTTTGGGCACTGGCCATTGTCCTGGGCCAAACGCGGTAAACGCGGTTTGGCCCATATAAAACAGTCAAAAAGGCTTTAAAGGTAACTGGTGTCACCAGCCCTGGACACCCTTGTACATTCACCAAAAATCCTTTGAGGTTGTCTAGGGCCTGAAAAATGAAAAAGGGACCCCAGCGCACTGTACTGTAAGTACTTTGTGCACTAATAAAATGTAAAAATATAAGAATAGCAACAAAGTGAAAGACTAAAGGAAACAAAGTCTACCAGTATTGACCGTTTTAAGGGCATGTCAGTTTCCCCATAACAAAATGAGCAAAAGCCCAGTGGAGTACAGCAGAAGGCTTGGCTCCACTGGTAAAAGTCAGGGTAGGATGGTCTGAAAAAATACAAATAGTTGGGGGTGCGGGGGGGCAGGGTTTCACAACTGGAGGGAAAATTACTCAAATGGAAATCTTTCCTAACAGGTGGGTGCGGGTGCTTCTGTAAGAAGGCCTGGGATGGGTCCTTCCCTGGGGACAGAAGGGGTGGGGGCGTATGACGCCCCCTGCTACAACTCTATTAAGAAGTTAATGGGGGCCTTATAAGATTAACATTTCATATCGTATAGGAGGAAATGTGCTTTATTGCACTCAATTACTTGCTATGCGGCTTTAAACGCGCACACAGTGCCATCTCGAAATTCCCTCCCTGTGCATTTGCTGGTCCAGAGTTTTCTGTGGCTGCTAGTGCTTTATGGGTGAACAAGTGCGGTAATTCTGCAAGGTCCGTGGTCAACTTGACATGACAGGGATGGGGGAGGGTGGGGTTGCACGATCCGTGGAATCTTGCTCCATTCACCAACTGAGTGGCACATTGGGCAGTGTAGTGGCTGGGACATCCCAGTCTCCTGTGGCCCCAAAGAAGAAAGTGCCTCTAACCACAAAGAGACTTACTTTAGTGTACAATGGTAAGTATCATGTTGTGTCAGTATTGGGCGCGAGGGCGCGAGGGCACACACACACACACACACACACACACATACACACACACGCACACGCACACGCTGTAGTTATGGTGCAGATATCCAGGATAATGATGCAGTCTAAATATTCTTTAAAAATTATTGGTTTGTAGAGATACTTGTAAAGATACACTGCCTCAAATGTATGAGCGTCCAGACACACGCGCCTTTCCATTGAAAGAATCTTTTTATAGGTGAATCAAAACATTATTTAAATCGTGCCCCCCAAATAGTTCAAAAAGCATGGATTTTAAAAAGTGGGTCATCCTCAGAAGTCGGTTGGATTGAAAAGATAGAAGTTATGATCATCTGCTCCAGCATAATTTTCACGGAGGCTCAAAAATGCAGTGCTTTGTTTTCACAGGAAGAAGGCTATTCTTCAGCCACAAACAATCTTAGGATCTTTTCAAAGACAAAAATTCCAGCATGCATTCATTAGAGCACTTTCAAAAAGACTGGACATGCCGTGAAAGGTGTAAACACGGCTAACAAATATTACACTAGTTATTACAGCACAAGATGCATTATGGATTTATGAACAAATGGCTCAGGCTTTAACTTACATTATGTATAAACAGGAAAGCAATCATGGTCTGCGTGAGTTTGATATCAGTGAAAATATTGAGCATTGACAAATTAGTCAAGACTCTAGACCATGCCCATCTACTTACAAGATAAACATCACTCTAAAAAACAACTTACAAATTAACAGAGCATTTGCAATGTTCACCCTTTCTTTGCTTTTGCATATACAAAGTGCATCTTCTAGGGCCACACCAAACCAACACTTAACTGATCAAACGATGATGAGCACTTGGTGCCACTATCCTGGGTACCAATACACAAATTAAACATGTGCCTGGCATGCAATGGCAGCCAAATCTCCTACAACCAGATTTCCTGGTTCCAGAGGATTATTTTATTAATACATACACTATTACCAGGCCAGGCTCACCAAAGCTAGTTCCATAGTCTTTCGCTACACAGCCAAGAGGGTGCAACAAACTATATGTCATGATTGAAATTATTTATACAGACTTCACAATACCATTCATTAGGAACAAATCAAAGTAAGATGCTATTGAACTGATGTAGTTTCCCTAAAGTTCGGGATGCGCATGGTCAATCACAACACATATTGGTGGCCACCTGAAACACTAAGACATATACTTAATGAAAAATTGACATCATTATTGAATGCTTAGGACAATAAAACAAACCATTAAACCACAATATAGATATCATCTTTGAGTTGTACATGGTTTCAGTGACAGAAATCACTTTGTTGCAGGTTACTTTGATTTGTTTTAATGGGGCCCCATTTACCATCTACTCCTCCATATAGCCAGTAGTCACCCTTTTTAATTTAAAGAAGGAGTATGTGGACACTTGAAAGACTACGAAGTGCCAAGACATGTATTTTTCTGCAGTTGCTTCTATACAAGTCACTCAGTTATGTGCATTATAAAATAAATTGCTAGCCTGGGCAATTATAGGTCCCCAATGCTATCTCAGAGCTCAATATATGACCACTTTGATGCTAGTACTTCCCTGTGTGTACTCTTTTCACAATAGGAGGTGCAACTGTTCTCATTTTCCATTAACACATGAAATGCAAAAGTGCAATATTCCATTTGAGCCAAAAGTCACATGCCACAACGACACCTAGTAAGCATCGCTGGAAGTACACCTCCAGTTCAAAGCTACATCAGCAAGGCATTGCGGATATGCAAATTAGCTCAAATGCAAGCCTATTTGCTCCAGGAAATTGCCTTTGTCTTTGAGGGCAGTGCTACTTTATACATAACTTAATAAGCCAAAGATAGACATTTCTCAAGACTGCAAACTACTTATTAGGGATCATCAGTGTAGTATAGTCAGATAGTCGTGTAGTTGGAGCAATGGGGCCCGTTTTATAAACACCAGCTTAATTATAGTGGGTTTAAGCATGCTTGAGAAACAACCCTTCCACCTGAAATGTGAAAGTGCAATATTCCGTTTGAGCCAAGGCGCACATGCCACAATGCCACCTAGTAACCATCACTAGAAGTACACCTCCAGACACATTTGCTTCAGACCATATACCCAATAGCTTATTCCCAACATAACTCTAGGAGCTAAGCTACTCTCTTTTTAGAACAATACACAGTTTGGGATTTGAGTGGCAATTGCAATATATATGACCCTTCCAATCAAAATGAGATCCTACGAGTCACCACAAAATGAATGCAAAGGTGCTACAAGCCACTCCGACTTGTTTATCATCTACACAGAGGACAGAATATAAATCTAGTCTATCCTCTAGAGGCACGTTAAGACTCATACGTTTCCATTTCTCAACATGTTTTATTAACCAATACGTTTGTTTTTTAATGTTAACTCTAAAATAGAAACAGGAATATGTTGGCGATTTTCACAAAAGCCAAGTTCTGTTAGAACAGATCCAAAAAAAGTAGACCTCAGACTAAAATCTACACACAAACAGTGCAATCTAAAGGAACATTTTGTCAGCCAATGTGCGTACAGGAGTTGCCATCAAATTATCAATAGTTATCTGTACAGCATATATAATCACATGCCAGCACTAGAAAATAGAGAGAAGCCATGTACAACTCCGAAAGGAACATTCTCATCCAAACTTCAAAGTTAAATTCACTTAATAGGACCACATTCTTCAAAGTCTTCTACAACACTTAATACTAAATAAGCTATTAGTCCTTGTTCTTGACGTAATAGTAACAATGACCAATGTAAAAAATGTAGAAAGGAAAAGCTTACCATATTGTTGACACTTTTTAATATTGTTGTTAGTCCACTTATGACCAGAGAGAATTTGTACTTGGAAATGTTTATAAGACATTCCTTGTTGTGCTCCATGCTGACTTTGGTGTGAGTGTTCTGCTGTCCTGATTTTATTGGAAGCTGGAAAAATGCAAGTTGGACAAACAGTTAACTTAATGAACACAAATCCACAGAGAAAAACACACACACAAAAATATGATGAATATTTTGCAAGTAGTTCCATGGCTCTTTCGTAAACTGGCGATTCCAAATCCCTAGAACCAGTTTTCCAGATTGGCTGGAGGAATTTGTAAAACAAACGGAAACATGGTTCCTGGAAAACTGGTTGTAAAACATCAAATGGAAAATCATGGCATACTGCTAATTTTAAGGACAATTAAACCAATTCACCGCCCGTTAATATCCTGACAGTATCCTGGTTGCAGAGCAGACAGATGGTTCAGAGGGACAGGTCCATGCAGCCGAAGATGGACTTCAATGGAATCTGTCCTTAGTTTCGCCCGGAGTGTAACGCACAGACTGACAGCAGTGGCCAGGAGAGGGCGATGCGGCATTAAGCTGGACTGCACCCAAGGGTGCTCAATGAGCCTGCCGAGATAGGCACTGCCGGTGAGGCAGACAGAGTTGCGACGCTGGGATAAGGTTGGCTATGAACCCAGCAACAGCAGATGCAACAAAACTGGCTGCCTAGTTGCGGAAACGGGACCCAGCGGGCTGTTAGCCCCAACACAAGAAAAACGCACAGACGGTGTGCCGGGACACCCGTCCTTGCTGAAGACTGCAACAGGGGGTGAGAAGAAACCAGGGTCGGATCGGCCCCTCAGCTTTTTTTTTTTTCCAAAAAGCCCTTCATCCTTCTTAGGTCAATAAATGAGTACCAACAGGGTTTGGGTGATATTGTATTCATATATATATATATATATATTTTATATATAGAACAAATAGTTTAAGCATAAGTGCTATAAAATAACATTATCATTTGGCCTTGGACATCTGCTTGGAGTTACAGTAATTGGACGATAGAGTTCTATACACAGATATTAATGATACATGTGGTGATCCATTCTTGTATGAAGTGTATATCACATTGGTGAAATCATAACTATATTTTTTGTAGTGTACTTAAAAACAATGCTATTTGATGCCACTTCCTGTTTTGTCAAGTTGTAAAAAGGTCCGTGTTTCATCACTTCCCGGGATATCACTTTGGGGTGGGGTGAAATGACATCACTTCCGATTATGTCATCGGGGGTCAAGGGTCGTGAGGCAAGGGACTGGCCACTTTTTTGAGGCAAAGGGTGTGCCACTTTTTTTTGGGTGACCGGGCCCATTTCTTGTCCTAGTCCGACCCTGGAAGCAACCCCTGCTACCTGTTGCTGAGAGGCCGCATCCTAGGGAGGGGCGGACTCCTCCTCCTTCATAGCCCTAAGCCCCCTCCCCCCGCCCCCCAAGCATTCTGCCACAGAGTGGGAGCTACCTGCCTCGTTGTGGGGGCGAACACAATTTCCCACTGCAGGGGGCCATGAAGAGGCTGGACAAGGCCTGGGGGCTCAGGAGGGGCTGGCCTCATCCCTTGGACATATCTGGACAGCAGAGAAGCTGCGGAGGAGAACAAGGGAGCTGTGCATTGAAGATAAGGTGGGCACCCATCACTGAAGCGTTGTGCTGGCAAGGAGTTGGGGGGGTGGGTTAGGGGTGGGGGGAGAAGACTGACAGCCCCAGCCACACTAGATGTCAGGAGCACCACCCTCCCCCCAAAAGTTCCTCCTAGCAGAGACACGCAGGTGGTTTTGAAGGGCCTGGACACTGGGAGAGAGTGGGGCATGGAAACAGGCGCCCAAAGTACCAGAGAGACACTGACAATGCCCTGTACAATAAGGGAACAGGGCGAAAGCACAAACACAGTGGAAAGGAAGCACTGGATAGGTCTAGCCCAAAACTTGAGAGGCGCAGGATAGGGCCCGGTAACAGGTGGAGCATGGAGCCGAGGAACTGGCGAACCCCTAAGGAGTAGCGCATACAGGCTACTGTGGTGACTGAGCCCTTGAGAGCCCTTGATAATGTATCCGCCCCGAGGAGCTACCAGCAGGAGGGCAGGCACATGAGCAGGCGAAGTAGACCCTACTGCACAGGTTCCTACAGACACTCAGAGGACTCTTAGGGGGACAGGCATCTAAAGAACCACCAAGACCAGCCTTGAGTGGACATTTAAACACACCCTCTGGGAGGTGAGGGCTGGGGCAGCTGTCCGGACAGGAGACCAGCATGCTCCAACAGGCTAGACGAGTTAGCAGACCATGATGGGAGGGAAGAGCAGGCAGCCTAAAACGGACAAGTATACGGCCCGATTCGGTAGCCGCACCCAACAAGGGTTTCACCCTCCCACCCCCTTCCCAACAGCAAGAGGCACAAACAACGTGCTTAGAGGGGAAAATAGCCCAAGTCCTAGAAGCGGTACAGAGCTCCAGGACCGCCTTGGGATTCAAGATTGGGACCCTAGGGGAAGAATTGACCCTTATCAGAGCTGACATGCAAAAGTCGACTGCGAGGCAGAAAGCAAACTAAGTGGAGGGTCACGACAGAGGTGGAGGTACAGACCCTCAAGAGGCAAGTAGCCACACTACTGGAGATGACTAAAAGGTCCTGGAGGCCCAGCAGAGGCCACTGAGGGCCGCTCGAAGAGAAACATCATAAGGATAGTGGGCCTCCCGAAAACCGCAAGGGGAACTCCATGGAACTATTTCTAGAAAAATGGCAGCCAAACAGTTGGTGAGAAGGGCTTCTTAAAGTGGTTCACAGTGGAACATGCTCAAGGGCCAGTGCCCACTGCCAAACCTAGGCTGCACGTGGCCAGGATATTCAATTACTGAGAATGCAATTTTCTTGTGCAGGCTGCCAGAAGGAGGGGCCCGATCAGATTCTCCAATTCAGCCGAAATAGTATTCCTGGACTATAGGCGGCGGGTCCAACAACAGCGAGAGAGCTTTGAGGAAGTAAAGAGGGTCCTTCAGAACAACGAAATCCACCATATGCTGTTGTACCCCCGCAAAGCTAAAAATCAAAAAGGAGACAGTCACTGGTCACAGGAGAACTTGGCCGAAACCCAAAAGCGGCACTGCTCAGTAGACCGAGAAATCCACACGGGCACCAGACCCTTAAGGTTAACTGGGGACCTAAGCCTAGAGGATGTTGCACTGCTACAATGAATTGGGGTGGTGGGGGCAAGGGGAAGCCTGTTATCATGGGCAATCTACCGGAGAACTGGATGCACCTTAGCAACCCACAGCCTGACGAACTGGCAGTTTACACATGCCCCCGGCATGAGCATGAGTCGGCCTTCTCACCGTTGGGGAGGTGGACCAATTCAGAGTGCCTACCATGCTGGTATTTTAACCTGAATGTTTACGAGTTGAGCAGGTTCCTTATTGGAGTTTGTGGGGTTGCTCAAGGGAGGGGGTGGGACAGCCCAGCTTGGGAAACCAGCCAAAGGGTACACATGACCACGAGGTATGCAGAGAAGGGAAGAGGATAAGGGTCTACAACAGGAACCATGGGCTCACTGACGATTCTTACCTGGAATGTGAGATGATTGGGGCGACCAAGCAAGCGCAGGGCAGTAATGGAGTTTCTGAAGAGATTGGCGGGGTACAGGTTGCGCTGCTCCATGAGACACTTCAACAGGGGAGAATTTGAGAAGGTGAAGACCAGCTGCGTGGTGGGGGATGAGGGGTGGGAGGGGGGGGGGGGGTGCAAGGCAACCAACTCTACCGGGGTGCTGACCTGGATAGCGAGAGGGGTCCTCTTTCAGGTCAGCAAGGTTCAGCACGACGAATAAGGTAGGTAGTACTCTTATTCTGCTGAGAAAACGAGACAGGAGGGAAACGTGTCTGACAAACTCATATGCAACCAACACCAATACTTTCCCGGGGTAGTTGGCATGATTGGGGGGGCATAGGAAGCAGATCTGGGGAGGGGATTTTAATTGCATAATTCAACCGCAATTAGATAGGTCGGACGCCAAGGAACGCAACAAGACGATTGCCTCCAAATCCCTCGAACGCATGCCATCGGATCTGGACATGGTTGATCTCTAGCGTGAGACACGAGGGGATGACAGGAGGAATTCCTTCTAGTCCCAACTGCATGGTATGTACTCGCTTATATATTTGTGGGGAGGGAGCAGTTTGCCCAGTTCCGGGAAGTGGGGTATATGGGAAGGACGATATCGGAACATGCCCCCTTAAAAGCCACAATTGTATGGGGGAGAAGGAGCGGGGCATTTCCCCACCTGGCGGTTACAAGCGGACGCATTGACAGATGGGGTATACACAGAAGAGCTCAGGAGCACCATAGTGGACGACTTTGAGGTCACTGAAAGCACAGTCCGACTACACAGTGGTATGGGAGGCATTTAAGGTGGTAATGAGGGGCAAATGTACAGCTGCCATGCATGGGGTTCACTCGCCATTATTGTCCTACTTAAAATGCCTGGAAGACCGCATTAGGGTACTTGAGGGAGATATGGCCGGTGGGTGGGGAGGGAGGGTCATCATCGAAGAGCTGCTCTGCGGAAGGGTGCATAGGCGGCAGGCACAAGAGCGGTTGGGAAAACAGGACTGTGTGTACCACCAGACTAGGATTCCCAGGGAGGGAGACAAGACAGGCTGGATTTTGGCGTGGCTACTCGGACGGGAACAACCCTAAAGCTTAATTTCTCAGGTGGAGAAGGAGAATGGGGCCCTAGCCACTACTACAGGTTCGTAGCGCTATATAAATGCCAAATTATTATTACACAGGAAGATATTAACGCAGTGTTCCGAGATACTGTGAGCAGCTCTACAAGGATAGGGAGGCAGGGGTGTAGCCGAGACATAAGGAGGTGCTGGACCAGGCCTCCCTTCCGCAGCCGAGCAAGGAAACAATAGCCCCACTAGAAGAACCTGCAACAGAAAATGAAATTAGATGATCAATAGAATCACTGGGGAGTGGCGGGAAATGCCGGGGACAACTGCCTCCTGGCCAAATTTTACAAGACATATGCAGTCTTACGAGTCCCTCTTCTTTGGCAACTCTGAGTGGGCCTTCCAGGAAGACAGACTTCCGGCAACGGCAACTCTAGGAGTGGGCCTTCCGGCAACCATGCGGGAAGCCATCATTGTCGTACTGCTTAAACCAGGGAGGGACTAGCATTGCAGCTGATCATACCGGCCCGTATCAATGCCATCGTCTCCAGGGAGCCCAGAATGCGGCCATCAGGTTAATTTACCTAACAGACCCCCCCCCATGTCTGTCCATCGAACAAGATTGCACTGTCTTCCAGTAGGGAGAAGGATCGAGTTTCGAACATTATGTCTGGTACATAAATGTATTCAAGGTTTAGCACCCAGGTACCCGGCATCAAAAATGCAACCATACCAGTCACCTTGAAACCTGCAATCACCTATTGCTTGTCCCCTTTATCCCACTATGTCACTCCAGGGGACAACTGTTTTTCCATCAGTGGCCCTAGTTTATGTAATTTACTTCCAGCTGATTCGTGAAAGATTACTTCCTTTGCCGCTTTTCGTTCGAAGCTGAAAACATACTAGTTTGATTGAATCTAGAACCGTTAAAGAGGACTACTTGAGCAAGCTCAGTTATCAGCGTCTAGATGCAGTGTCTGCTGCTTGGTTCCGTAAGGATATGCGTGTAATAAATAATCAATAGCGAAAGGTGCCATCGGCCAGACTCATCAAAAAGGTCGCTCCTCTGATTCACCAAGACAAGTGCGGCTTTGTATGGGGTAGAAATCCAACAATTAACCTCAGGAGAAAAAGTTCTGGTGTCGGCAGAGGAAATGGCAGTGGTCTCCCTAGACTCGGTTAAGGCCTTCGACTCTGTTAATTGGGAGTGCCTTTTCCGAGTTTTGGAAAGAAATGGGATGGGACCAAATTTTCTGAAATGGATCCGGCTGCTATACCAGGTACTCATGGCGCAAGTAAAAGGCAGGAATGGTGGTCTCGCATAGTTGGCAACTGGGGAGGGGAAATGCAGCAGGGCTGCCTGCTGTCGCCCATCCTATTTGTCCAAGCTCTGGAGCCTATGGCAAGGATATTCTGGGTGAAGTTCCACGACGCAGGAATCAGGGTAGGAGGTCAGCAACACATCTCCTTATTGGCGGATGTCAGTTTTATGTGCATAGTCCATGGGTACACATCACCTACATACTGGAGCTGTTGCAGAACATTGAGGTTCTCACAGGTTTTCAAGTGAATTTAGAAAAATCACTGTTCCCATTGGGCTCGCTGCAGGATAGGGCAATACAGGAGCAGCCGGAGGTTGGGCTGTGATAAGAGGACGAATCCTTCTGGTATCTTCGTGTCCACATTAATCATTCCATGGCGGATACCTTGCAGTATAATGTAAGGAGGGCACTCGCAGGGATAGATGGGATTGCTTTATGAAATAGACTACCCCTGTCCCTAATGGGCA
Organism: Ambystoma mexicanum; assembly: GCF_040938575.1. Taxonomy (NCBI): domain Eukaryota; kingdom Metazoa; phylum Chordata; class Amphibia; order Caudata; family Ambystomatidae; genus Ambystoma; species Ambystoma mexicanum. Next base: position 273,302,194 of record NC_090931.1, on the reverse strand, counting down.
AAATAGCAATCTGTAAGATGCTGCTTATCCCCCAGATTGCTTTACCCGTTTGCAAATCTCTCGCACATGGCAACGGCCCCTTCTTTAGGATACTAGACAGCAAAATTGCTTACCTACTGTGCGGAGGGAAATTGCACAGGGCGTTGCTGGACAACGCAGGCGATATCGGGGAAAGGGGCTGGCCCACCCAGACTTTGAGCTATATTTCTTGGCAGTCCAATTACAGCACGTCACCAGATGGGAAATGGGACATGGGTGGCTGGATCGGCAGCTGCTGGGGAAACCCAAGAGGCATTATACAGGGATGGAGCTGCTATGGCGGGAAACTAGGGGGGCAAAAGGCTCATGTCTGAGTAGGTGGTGAGGGAGGCATGGAAAAAACCTGCACTAAGCTACGAATGGGAGAAGGCTACAGTCCCAAGATACCTCTGAGGGTTGATGCAGAAGGGGCCTGGATAATATGGAACTTGAGGGGGGTTGACGCAAAATGTACACAAGAAGGGGGCCGGGTGCTGGGTGACCTCTGAGCCAAGAACGTTACTGCCATTCGATGCATGGGTTGGGAAGTTTCAAATGCTCAGGGGGCAGTTCTTAAACTACGCCAGCCAAACCAATGTGCTTGCAGGCAAATGGGGCAATACCCAATGAGCAACAGACTAACCAGATTCTACACTCTCTTCTCACAATCAGGGATGACAGGCAGGTTTTAGCAAAGTTATACATGGCATCACAGGATAGCAGGCCCCCTACCGCAGCTTACAACATGGAGATAACAGAGTGGGAGAAAATGTGCATGGACACTAGCAAGGTATACAGGAATGCGCGCTTTAAGTTGATCCAGTTTAACTTCCTGATCAGAGTTTATCCAACCCCTCAGAAACGGCATATGGTGCGCCCGGACCACCCACACCATTGCCCCAGATACAAACAAGACTCAGCTGGTTACTGGCACATGGTACAGGCATGCGCGATAATACAGGTCTATTGGAAGGAGGTAGTGGTGAGGATTAACGCCCTAATGGGAGGTCAGCTAGAGTGTTCCCCCAAGATGTGCCTACTGGGGATGATAACCAGGGGGAAACGGGGAACCCAGAAGGAAAAGGTCATAGCCTTTTTGCTGCTGCTGCTGGCGAACGTAGGTTGGCAATAGCTTGAAAGAGCATTCAGGGCCTGTGCTTGCACAGTGGTTGGCTGACGAGCGGCAATAGGCGTTATAGACCGATATGACTGACAAAAAATGGTCGCAATGACCAATAGTTCTGAAAATGCTACCATCAAAGGTTCAAACACCAAAAGTTCGAACCTTCGGTGGTAGCAATGTAACAAAACAAAACAAAAAAATAACGGGGATGCAGGGGTGTCCTCCGCATCGCCCTGCTCACTACGCTTCATGGTATAGTGAGCAGGGGTTGCAGGGGCTACCCCCGCAGCTTTCCTTTAAAAAAAACAAAAAAACAAAAAAACAAAAAAAACAAAAAAAAAAAAAAAAAGGGAAAAAGGACCCTGTGGCACCGGTTCCCAATCAGGGAAGTGAAAGGGAACTGGAGCTGCAAGAACCCAGCATGAAGATGAAGGTAGGTGGGGTGTGTTTATGTTGGGGGCGTGCTGAGGGTGTGGGGGTGTATGTGTGTTCGCATGAGAAGAACAAGTTACTCTCTTACCTGGTAACATTCTTTCGATGGGATGGTCCGACGACGTATTCCATATCTATGACAGTAATCACCACAGCAGTGCTGCTTCGGAAAATCTTTCTGCGTCCTGCGTCGATGACGTCGATACGCCGTCCTCGAGGACCTCCTCCGACGGCCGACTTCACCAGATGTTATAAGTAGGACGCACGACACCCGTAGCCTCAGTTGTAGTTTTCTTCCAGAACGTGTGGCACCAATCTTCTGCCAGTATGACCACAGAAAGCCTTGCGGAAATGTAAGCTGCAATCGCATAAGAAATTCTGTAGCGGGGTAGGCAGGGAGGGAGCGATATGGAATACATCGGCCCATCCCATCGAAAGAACGTTACCAGGTAAGAGTAACTTGTTCTTCGAGGGGATTGCGTCCTCCGATGTATTCCATATCTATTTGGTTAACAAATGGGGTCTGTTCTGACGTGTAACATTTAGGGGGGCTACTTATTAATTGTAGTAGGCCTAGGTAATTTCTATTGTGTCCAAGAAAATACAAAAACACATTAAATGTGAAGATGTACAATGAGGAGTTCAGACAAGAATAGATATCATTCAGACAGCTTTTAAATTTATTTTGCTGCTGGATGCATTTAGTAGTCATGCATCAATGGTATTCAAAAAGAGGTATTTGTAAAGATAAACAAAAATGCAAACAAATACTTCACAAATACTGGGTGTGCAGGGAGGTTAATTCTCAGTCTTAGCCTTGCCCTTACACAATTATTATGACAAGGTAAATTGCAAAAATGCAATGATAAAACAAGATAATGCTATAAAGAGCACTGTGTAACCACCACCTCTTGTGACAAGTGATTAATGTGTATTCAATACAAGACAATACAAACAGAAGCAAAAAATGCGTAAACACTTTGTTGTCTATAGCCAGGCTGGAGGGTGACCTAATACATGGTCGACGTCTAGAAGTGGATCAAAAAGATGTTGGGACCAGGAGAGATATATAAATGTTGGTCCTTAGGACGTTTCGGCTGAGTGCCTTCATCTTGGGCCTGGGGTAGGTCTCCCTAGGGTGGAGATATAAGGACACTATTAGTGTCTGAGTTGAGAGTTAAAAACTGTTTAAAAACACAATACAGAGTCTGTTCCAAGACTTTGGTACACCACAATCAAATCAGGCGGCAAGGGAGATAAAAGGACTGACCTTGGGGGCTGCAATGCTGCATGTATTTGGAGATTGCTTGTAGCACCAAAGTAGCGTGAGGTGCAGGAAAAAATGGGGCTTTAAAACGATAGCTGCAGGCTGTGAAGGACTACAGGAGTCAAAAACACATACAATTTTGGGTAAGTTAACAGTTATGGATGTTCAGAACTGGACCATGGTGGCTTGGGTGCGTTAAATAAGGCAGACGCTCACCTTGCTGGGTGGCTTCTGTGTGAAAATTCACATGAGGCATGGGATGCCGGTTAACCAGCTGGTGTCCGCAGGATTACGGACCCGTGTGGAATGGTGACTTTGTTGTGTCCAATTCGTTATTTAATCTTGGGCTGTTAAAAAAGAGCGAGATATAAGTGCCCGTTTCCTTCGATAATGCAAATAAGATCTGAAAATTGGTGCAGGGATAGGAGGTCTAGTTACCTGAAAACCAGAGTCACAAGCTCTCTGCACTTATATCTCGCTCTTTAACAGCCCAAGATTAAATAACGAATGGTCCAGTTCTGAACATCCATAACTTTTAATTTACCCAAAATTATATGTGTTTTTGACTCCTGTAGCCCTTCACAGCCTGCATCGTTTTAAAGCCCCATTTTTTCCTGCACCTCACGCTACTTTGGTGCTACAAGCAATCTCCAAATACATGCAGCATTGCAGCCCCCAAGGTCAGTCCTTTTAACTCCCTTGCCGCCCGATTTGATTGTGGTGTACCAAAGTCTTGGAACAGACTCTGTATTGTGTTTTTAAACAGTTTTTAACTCTCAACTCAGACACTAATAGTGTCCTTATAGCTCCACCCTAGGGAGACCTACCCCAGGCCCAAGATGAAGGCACTCAGCCGAAACGTCCTAAGGACCAACATTTATATATCTCTCCTGGTCCCAACATCTTTTTGATCCACTTCTAGACGTCGACCATGTATTAGGTCACCCTCCAGCCTGGCTATAGACAACAAAGAGTTTCCGCATTTTTTGCTTCTGTTTGTATTGTCTTGTATTGAATACACATTAATCACTTGTCACAAGAGGTGGTGGTTACACAGTGCTCGTTATAGCATTATCTTGTTTTATCATTGCATTTTTGCAATTTACCTTGTCATAATAATTGTGTAAGGGCAAGGCTGAGACTGAGACTTAGCCTCCCTGCACACCCAGTATTTGTGAAGAATTTGTTTGCATTTTTGTTTGTTATCTTTACAAATACCTCTTTTTGAATACCATTGATGCATGACTACTAAATGCATCCAGCAGCAAAATAAATTTAAAAGCTGTCTGAATGATATCTATTCTTGTGTGAACTCCTCATTGTACATCTTCACATTTAATGTGTTTTTGTATTTTCTTGGACACAATAGAAATTACCTAGGCCTACTACAATTAATAAGTAGCCCCCCTAAATGTTACACGTCAGAACAGACCACATTTGTTAACCAAGTACCTCTAGCCCGTTGTTCTGCCGTAGTTGGGCTATACCTCCAGTTACCAGTATTCCATATCTATGACAGACTCCCAAAGCAGTACCAACGTAAGGAGGAGGGAAAATAATTTATAATATACACATTTAGAATGCCCAATCAAATTGCAGAGTAAAGGACCGCCCTGCGAAAGGCCAGATCCTGCCCCCGGATAGAATCGAGGGAGTAGTGACGTACAAAAGTATGGACCGAAGCCCAGGTGGATGCATCACAGATGTTACGAATGGGAACACCCCTCTGCAGGGCAGTAGAGGCAGCCATACACCTGGTAGAATGGGCCCGTGAGCCTACCGGAGGATCCTTACCCACCAAGCGCTAACATTCGTAAATTGCCAAGATGATCCATCGAGACAAAGTCTGCTTAGTAACAGCTTGTCCCAAACGCCTTCCAGCGTAACCAATAAAGAGATGATCGTACACTCTGACCCGGGACATGCAGGAAATGTAGAAGCTTAAAGCTCTCCTAGGATCCAGCCTATGGAGCCTCTCCTCTTCCTTACCAAGATGTGGAGGAGGATAAAATGCCGGAAGAATAACCTTCTGGCTTAAATAAAATTCCGACACCACCTTCGGAAGAAAGAAAGGACGAACTCTAAGGACAACCCTGATGAAACACAGTGAAGGGTGGCTTAACTGAAAGTGCCTGTAACTCACTCACTATGCGAGCGGAAGTGACCGCAACGCAAAACACAGTTTTAAGTGTTAACAGTCTCAAAGGACAAGAATGCAAAGGCTCAAAGGGAGCACCCATTAGAAAGTTGAGAACAAGGTTCAGATCCCAACCGGGCACCTGGAAAGGTGACGGAGGGAACGCATTAGTGAGCCCTTTCAGAAACTGAGAAATCAAAGGGATTTTAAAATAAGAACACTCCTCAGACGAGCGCTTAAATATAGACAGCGCCGCCAAGCAACCTTTAATGGTACCCACTTGTAGGCCCTTGTGGGCCAAAGAAAGCAAAAAAAGACAGGACAACAGTAATGTCACATGAAAAAGGATCCACATTCTGAACCCTGCACCAGTCGCAGAACTTCCTCCAACGGCAACGGTACAGGGACTTCGTTGCCAGCCGTCTGGCTGAAAGCAACACCTCCATCACGTCTTCAGGGAGGTCCCAATCCTTATACCTCAACCTTTCAGAAGCCAAGCTTGAAGGTTGAGGGATCGGACCTCTGGATGGAGAACCTGACCCCCCTCCCGTGAGAGCAGATCGTCTTGGTAGGGAAGATGACGTGGAGGGCAGATGGACAAGGCCAGAAGGTCCGGGTACCACGTCCTCCGGGCCCATGGCGGAGCAATGAGGAGCATCCGGGAACCAAACCTCCGTAACCTCCTCAGCACTTGCGGAATGACGGGGACTGGAAGAAACGCGTACAGCAGCGCGAAGGACCACGAAGGCGTCTCCTAAGGCTCCGTTTGGAGGAAATTCCCACGAGCAGAACTTTTCGCACTTCCGGTTGACACTGGAGGCGAAGAGATCCACTTGAGGGGTCCCCCAAAGGGCAAAGATCTCCAGGAGAAACTCCTGAGCCAGCTCCCACTCGTGAGAGCTCGTGCTCTGCCCGCTCAGAGCGTCCGCCATCTCCTTTTCGTCTCCAGCCAGATGAACTGCCGAGATCGAAATTTCCTGCTGGATGGCCCAGACCCAGAGCTGCATCGTCTCCCTGCACAGAGGAAGTGACCTTGCCCCCCCCCCCCCACTTTTTGTTGAGGTAGTGCATGGCCACAGTGTTGTCCGTCAGAATCAGGACATTCTTTACTTGCACAGTCGGCAGAAAAGCCTTCAGGGCAAGCCTGACGGCCCTCAGCTCCAACAGATTGATATGGAGTCTGGACTCCGACGGAGACCAACGAACGCTGACTGTCAACTCGTTGGCATGTGCTCCCCATCCCGCGAGGGATGCATCCGTCATGATCGTCACCTCCAGCCAGGGTAGCCAAAAAGGAGCCCCCTTCATCAGATTGCCTTCGATGGCCCACCACAGAAGGTCCTCGGCAACTGAGGACGGCACCTGAACAGGGTCCGACATCCTGCTGGAGGACTGAGACCACTGGAGCTTGAATGCCAATTGCAAAGATCTCATCCGCAACCTGGCCTCTGGCACCAGAAGAATGCAGGATGCCATGAGGCCGAGCAATCTCATGAACTCTAACGCAGGGAGACTCTGGGCATGTTGGAACTTGTGCACCATCTGCTGAATGTGATGAGCCCTCACCTGGGGAGGAAAACACTGCCCCAGGGACGTGTCGAGCACTGCTCCGATGTACTGGAGCTGCTGAGTTGGCATCAAGTGGGACTTCTTTAAGTTGAGGGAGAAGCCCAGCCTGTGAAGGGAGTGGTAGGTGACGGACAGATGATCCAGGACTTGCTCGGGAGAGCTCCCCCTGATCAACCAATCGTCCAGGTAGGGGTAGAAGTGAATCCCCCCTTTCCTGAGATACGCTGCCACCACCACCATGAGCTTGGTGAAAACCCTCGGAGCGGAGGTCAATCCGAACGGCAGGACCCGAAACTGAAAATGCGAGTCGCCAACCGCGAACCTCGGGTACTTCTTGTACTTGGGATGGATAGGCACATGAAAATAAGCATCCTTGAGGTCGATACACACCAACCAGTCCTGAAGTTGAAGGGCCTGGAGGACTTGAGAGAGTGTAACCATCTTGAACTTGTCCTTCCTGAGGAGTTTGTTCAAACTGCGCAAGTCCATGATGGGTCTCAATCCCCAGTCTTTCTTCGAAATCAAAAAATAAGGGGATTACCAGCCCTTGTTCCTCTACGCTACAGGCACCAGTTCTATAGCGCCCTTCTCCAGCAGGGATTGAATTTCCTGCGCAAGGAGCGGATCCGGACACTTCAAAGAGAGATTCCCTGGTGGATTGTCTAAGGCTTCTTCCGGAAAGGAAGACAGTAGCTGTGGGCTATGATCTCCAGAACCAACACATCTGAAGTAATGGCATGCCATTCTGCAAGATGCTGCGCCAGCCTTCCCCCAACTGGCGAAGCATGGGCCTCATGACTGAGCAGAAGAGGCTGCGGCATCGCCTGAGGGCAAAGAGGCAACTGCTCGCACGGCCTTTGCACCTCGAGTACCTGGTTTTCCACCTCTGGCACTCCTACGGTTACCCCTTTGAATTGCAGCTCCTCTCGCTTTACTAAAGGATGAGTAATAACGAAAGGAACCTCCCCTCCACTGCTGTCCCCTAGGACGAAAAGGCAGAGGTTGGCAGACTGCAGCGCCCAACGACTTCGCTGCAGCTTTGGAGGTCTGCAACCTCTCAAGGCTCTCGTCAGCCTTGCTGCTAAAAAGATGTTCACCATCAAAGGGCATGTTGAGGAGCCTGGCTTGCACATCAGGAGCAAACCCTGACTTCCTCAACCACGCAAATCTGCGTATCACGGTGCTCGCCGCCATGAACCAGCTGACACAGTCTGCCATGTCCAAACCCGACTGAACGGACTCACACAGGGCATCCTTGCCATCCTGAATAATAGCAAGAAAACCATCCCGTTCGTCCCCTTCAGGAATATGTTCAGCCGCTAATGAAATACAGTTCCACAGAGTGTGGGTGAAACGTGACAAAGCACATACGGAGTTGGCCGCCTGAAGAGCCATACCCCCTGAAGAAAACACTTTCTTCGCCCAGCCATCAAAACGTTTGTCGTCCCTATCAGTAGGGATGGTAGGATACGACGCCTGCTTTGCTGGGGCCGTAGCCGCCTGCACCACCAAACTCTCCGTAGTGGGGTGCGTGGTCAAGTAGCAGGGGTCACTACTGGATGGGTGGTATTTTTGTGGCAAAGACTTGCCCACTGCCGGGAGACTCTCCGGAGCAGTCCAAGCCGCTGCCACCCTTCTTTGCAGAGCCATATGGAATGGCAGTACCAGGTCAGTGGGTGGACCTTGGTCGAGGATATCCGTCAGGTCATCCTGCACAAAATCGACTGGGGGCGCCGACCACCCCAAGTAGTCCATGACCCTCGACATAAGGCGCCGGTACGATGTCTCAGCATGGGGGCCAGGCTCAGGCCTACAGAACTCCACCTCCGGAGAGGTGTCCAGACCACTGGCGTCATGCAGTGACTGATGCAAGTCCTCAATCTGGCTATGACCAGAAAGAATCTCATCTGGCACCGTGTCCGGAACCAACCCATCTTCAGAACCCTCTTCCACCTCAGAAATATACTCCATAGGCTTTAAAGGGGGCAAAGAATATGGGAGAAAGACGTGTTTTGCCTTGGCCAAAGCCTTTCTAGTGGGTTCCCCCGTGCCACGGGGTACCTCCGACACCACAGCCTCGAAAGGCGTCGAGTGAAACGGCGTCGACATAGAGCGCGGCGCTGACATTGATGGCTTCGACACAGGCCTCGAGGCTGGAGCCCCAAGCGTGTCCTTCGACAGCCTGGGCGCCGATGGCGTCGACGACTTCCTCAGACGGAGCCTCGAGAGAGTCCGTCGATGACCTCGGCGCCACCAGCTTCGACGTTTACTTTGAAGATTACACAGGTGCACGCGGGATCGAGTGCGTAGAGGACCGGGACCTGGAACGGGCATGACTGGAACGATTCCCCTTGTCCGAGCGGGAACTCTCCTGCGAATCGTGCCGACCACCCGAGCCCGAAGGCATACGAGCAGTGTCTCCAGTACGGTCATGACTGACCCCTCTCGGAGTCGCGGACGGACTGGAGCCCTGCGATTCAAGAATCACCAACCTTTTCTTCCCGAAGGAAGCCCATTCCTCCGGAGAGGAACGCTTGGTGGGATAAGAAACCCGCCGACGGGTGGAGTCCTCGGACAAGGAAGGCGACCGATGACGGCGCTTCCGGGAGTGCCTCGAAGAGGCAGTACCCACTCCGGGACCGAGACCCCTAGACTTACAACTACGATGCAGAGAGTCGCCCCTCGAATCATCCATCGAAAGCCCAGTGGACCTCGCCTTCCGGGGCTTGGACACCTTACCGACCAACAGCTTCTTCTTACGTTCCTGCAAGGCCTTGGACGTAAGCGACTGGCAGTTGACACAATCATCCATGTCGTGGGCCTCCCCGAGGCACCAGAGGAAGGCGTCGTGCAAGTCCGTCACCGACATCTTGGACCCACAGTCCCCACACTTCTTGAAGCCCGGACACGGGGTGAAAGAAGAGGAAGACATCCCGACAATACTTCAAACAAACAGGTTCGAAGAACCGAAAGAACAGAGACTCCAAAGAGTTGAGGCGCGCCGAGATCTCCGAAGCGAACACGTTCACGGAAAAAACGGAACGGAGGCTACGGGCGTCGTGCGTCCTACTTATAACATCTGGTGACGTCAGCCGTCTGAGGAGGTCCTTGAGGACGGCGTATCGACGTCATCGATGCAGGACGCAGAAAGATCTTCTGAAGCAGCACAGCTGTGGTGATTACTGTCATAGATATGGAATACGTCGGAGGACCCAATCCCCTCGAAAGGTGCAAACTTTTGGTAGTTTGCACCTTTCTCATGCGAACGTTTCCGCAATAGGCAGCTACAGAACAGCGGATAGTTCAAGGCGTGGGGAGGAGAGATGGAAGCGTGGACAAGATACTGCCATGGAGATTGCTTCTGAACAATTTATAAACCTCTCCCCACAACCTGCCCCCCCCTGAAGCACGGTCGACTCAGTATACTAGGGAGGTGGAGGGAATAATTAGTAAAGTAGCTGTCCATAAGGAGGTGCAACCAGGAAGACAGTGCACAGGCATGAGCCAGGGGAAGGGACCCAGCAGACATCTGGCCAGGGCAAAGCAGGACTGGGATAGAGGGCGGGGCAAGAGGAGATGGCTTGGGTATGGTTTCTCCTGCTCCTCGTTCGCTAACGTGCAAGGTTGCTGTCCGGCAAGAGGCACAACCTGGAAAATAATGGACAAGCAAGAGCCAGAGGAACGGACACAGCGGATAATTGGCAAGGGGCAAGCTAGATTGGAGTGGGGGGCGGTTGTTCATGTTACTTATTTGGCGAAAATCAATAAAGAGATTTAACAAAACAAACAAAAAACACCCCACAAGAAATCAGCAAGGAAAAGGAAATGTTTTAAGAGCATTCTGAAAAGGTAGAAAATTGTCCAGTTCATGCAAGGACTGAAAGAGACCTTTAATTTGAGAGGAATAGAACTAGTTAAGGGAGCAGTGATCAGGAGGAGATCTAGAAAACAAGTTTAGACTGAAGAAAAAAAACAAGAAAAGAAAGGACCTTCTAATATAAGACCTATTTGACCAAACGGAGCACCGAAAATCTAAAGCTCGCCTGAAGAAGCAGCCTGTAGAGGATAGAAAAAAGGGGCTTTGAGGGAGTTTGAAACTGAAAACTCATGGCCAGTATTGCCACAGTGCTATGCATTATTTGAAGTTGGCGAATAAAATCGTTGGAAAGGGCTACAGAAAGAGTTTCCACAATCCACACATGCAAAGACCAATGCTGAGACAGGTGTGGGTCTAAGACAGGTTGAGAGAAAGGGAAGAACTTTCCTGAATGGTTTTAGTATAAAATAAATAACTACTTGACACCACACGCATCTGGCATTTGACAAAAGTTTGGATCCAGTTGACGAGTTAAACAAATGTAATTTCCATATGCGATGATATCTAACGCAACTCATTTGTTTTGTGCATCCCTTTCCAAGTCCCAATTCACCCTACCCGTCCGACGCCCTGTTTCCTTTTTGTTTTCTCCACTACAGACTACAGTATGATTTTACCTCAGGTAGGGAGAACAATGCATCTGTTCCGGTCAAGGCATAGGCACTGTAAGATCACTATTCTTGTGTTTGCTTAGTATAAAATGACAAGAATAGAAAATGTAACCAATTATGCAGGGGGAAAGTTGCAAAATACCAGCCAAGGATAAAGTCACTCATTTGATTAGTTCTCCACATGACGATATCACACAAAGACAATAACCATTAAGCAATGGCTAGTGAAGAGCACACATTTTGAGTTTTTGCATTATACTTAAAATATCTTTTAGGCATTCCGGAGTTCTTATCACAGAGATGTACTGGTTTAGAAATAACTGTAGTGGAATGATTAAAAAAAAAGAAAAAGGTAGTTCCTGAAATTTGAGTCAACTAGACAGGCACTCCTAGGCTAAAAGAAGTGCTAGGTAGGTCACAGAAATTTCAATTCCTGGAATTTCAGATATTTTAAACACTTAAGCATTGGTGGAAGTTCTTTTGACTGAAATATATACATTGAAGAGCATAAACTGATCATATGAAATGTAGGCATCGGCATATACTGTGAAATTAAACTGTTTGAGGAGAAACTGGGTCCCTATACCTTTGTATTAATTTTGCACACTGGTGAAACCGTGAAATGAGTATGAAAGTAGATTAACCATGAGTACACGGTTCAAAATTGAAATTTTGATGAGCAGGAGCTAACACAAGTTCCCGGGTGTCTGGCATCACCCTGTGGGCAGGAGCTACTGCATGGGAAAACCGTAGCTACCAGAAACGGTCCTTTAACTCTGTCAATTTTGTATGAACCATTGTGTTTAAATGCGTTTTAATTCTTCTTTATTAACATTCTCAAATACTCAAAGTTAATGCCACATTTATAAGTTTGGAAGGCACCAGATGGCTTAGGAGCCAAAAAGTAGCTCAGGGTAGCTGTTGGTTTCAAGCTAACCAGGCTCTAATATGCTAGAAGCAGGAGCTAAATAGCTTGCAGCTCCACTCAATTTAGAACCCTGGAGTTTCATAACTATTTTTTCAAAAGGGCATGGGAGGTTCAAGGTCCAATAACGGGGAGCGGGTTCATTCTTCAGAACATACAGACAATGGAGTAACATTCCAAGTTTCACACATAAATCAGGCCCCTTTCTACAACCTAGGAAAACACATTCACCAGACCGTGGTCACTGTTGCATTTTAATCATCTTTAGAAATGCCTGATTGGGGTCATTATTATTAGTCTCTCTAATTTTTATTAAATCAAGGCAAAGGATGAAGTGGCGGCTAGTGTTTGGTGACCTATGCAAACAAAACTGCGCTATTTATTTAAAAGCCTCTCTCAACTTAGCGCCAGTCACTCTGGTAGAAAGCAGATTTACAGGTATAGGATAGAAAAAAGGCCAAAATGAAAAATGGCAACCTCGAGAAGTCCACACGAGTTCCTCATAAGAAACTATGGATTGCTGAAATGATGCAACACTTACTTTAGTTTATGTTATATATTTACTAGGAAACATCAAAAAGGCAGCATTGGGTATGTATTTTAGTTAACATATTCATTATGTTGGCAACACTTGCAAAAAGTCTTCTACACAGCATTGCTCCCAAGAGCCTCCTGTGGGACCACAATACAACAAATAAATAGAGTGAGATGAACAACCCAATAAAAAATATTTTGTTTTCTCTTAAAGTTCAACGTGGTCAGGAAAGCAACGACTCAAAAATATTAATGACTTAACAATGAACAATTGTGCAATGGAGGGATTGGGGTGTATAAAGTTAAATATACGGCGGCAGTGTGGTCCAATATAAAACGGTGATTTACATTCTTTTAAAAACAGATCTCAAACCTTGATCTAGTCTAGTCAACTGTCTAGTCAAAGAAACTACCGGACACCAACCAAACGCTCTACCTCAAACAGCAGGGATTCTCAGGCTTGTATGCTGTACGTCTAAATTAAAAGGTAATAACGTACTATATGAGGTAAACTGATTGTACTCTCCTTTTTCTGAGGTTGGAAGTAAAACCATGTTTAGGGAGTTAATGCGTATTTCTCATTTCCAGCTGGCACATGTGTATGCAAGTAAAGTATTTTGATATTAAAAATAGGCATGTTCTGTGTAATTAAAAAAAATCTCTGTAGTCAGCAGTTCACATAAAAAGGAGAACAACAATATTTTAGGCTATCAGGCATCTTTGGGCATGCACCAATATTTGTATTTTTATTAGGTTTATATAGCGCTTTAATCCAAAGCGCTTTACAGTATAACAACTGGATACAAGAATAATGAATTAAGCATAATAACAATCATGAGACAAACCAACGAGACAATATATAGAACAATTTAACTAGTTAGGGAAGGTGAGGGAGGGGTAAAGGGAAGGAGGAGGAGTAGGGGAAGGAGGAGTAGGGGAAGGGGAAGGGAGAAGGGTGGGTAGGTAGAAGGGAGATCAAGGGGGGAGTGGAGAAGAGATTTCAGGGAGGTGCGGAAGGAGAGTAAGTGGGAATCGAGCGGATAGAAAGAGGTAAAGAGTTCCAGTGTAGGGGGGCCAAGAGCTGAAAGGAACGGAATTGTGAGGAGGCACAAGGAGATGGGGGAACAGTGAGTAAGAAGAGATAGACTGAGCACAGAGGACGGGCGGGAGTATAGAATGAGAGGAGGGAAGTGAGATGGGGGGGGTGAGATCGTGGAGAGATTTGAATACAAGACAGAGGAATTGGAATTTGAGTTGGGAGTGGAAGGGAAGCCATCCAAGGAAAGAGCGAAAAGGAGATGGAGTCACGGGGGGAGCAAGAAGACAAAGTGTATGGATGGAGGAGTGGTAGGTGGATTTGAGGGGGGCAAGATGAGAGGTAGGGAGACCAAAAAGAAGGGAAGAGCAGTAGAACAGACGAGAGAAAATGAGGGAGGAGATTAAGAGTTTAGAGGCGTGGAAGGTGAGGGAGGAGCGGATCTTACGAATGTTGAAAAGATGGTAGCGACAGGAACGAGAGGTGAGAGAAATATGGTGGGAAAAGGAGAGGGAAGAGTCAAAGTGGAGACCTAGACTGTGAGATATATCTATATCTATATAGATCTTTGTGGAAGGTGCTGCTCATACCACTGACTTGATCACATCCTGATAGATATATACCAATACCTCCCGATTTTTTTCTTTGTTGGGACTACAGGCCTGATCACAGGATGTAAAATAGGCAGGTGTGCAGTTATCTGTAGTCCCAACTACATGTTTTGTTCTGGTCATTGAGTTAAATTCGATTGGAAGAGCAATTAGCACATCTTTTTGATTACGCATTTGATGCCCCAGAAAGTCACCTATTGAGGCGGTTCAGTGAAACAACTATAGCAACGCAAACCAGGAGCTTATTACCTTTTAGAGCACAAGTAATTGCAAAGTATGCATTATTCACACCTAGTGAAGGGCATTCGCCAAGCAGGCGGAAAATGCTAGTGACCATCCATGTTCGCAGCCACTCTCGCACCACTTCCGCGGAAGATGCCTTTTTTTCCCACCTCTGGGATCCTCTCCACCCAGTCACCATGACATCCTGCAACCCCACACTCACCCTCCCAGGCCCACAGTCTTATCTGCTTGCTCAGAAATTCCTTCGCCACCTCTCATGATCCCTTGCCGTCTGTACCAGGCCGCCACAGAAAACGAATAAGGGACCTGGTTCCTTTTTCTATTTGGTAAAGTGTCCGCCATTATTTTTTGTACAAGAAATGGTGCTTGCGCAATACTTTTAGGCCTTCTCCCATCTCAGAAAAAACGTTGACACTATTCACATCCGTGGGAGCTTGGGTGACCAGATATAAACAGTAAAAAACCAGGACAGGGCACCTAACATAAAAGTAGGATTAACTCTTGAAAGTGGCTGCCAAGGCATTACACTTCAGTAGCGTTTGAGAAGGTGGTTTAAGTGTTACTGTTAAATGAATTATAAAGGAACAAGTTACTTACCTGTAACTGTTCTTCTCCAGCATGGATTCACATGCTCATGAATATTCCCCGTCGTCAGGCTGGGAATCCACGGTAAAGAAAAAAATCAGTTTGGTTTCTGAACTGTCTTTCTACTACTAACCAATCACTGGTCTCTGGGTCAGACTGCCCCCAGCCAATGAATGCCCTCTACCTAAGCCCCTCTGGCAGCCATCTTCAGATTTGGTAGCACGTAAAGTGGCAGTAGGACCAAGAGAAGAGCCGCAGAGGGGTAGGAGGGAGGGTTTGCATGTGAATCCATGCAAGACACATGCTGGAGAACAACAGTTACAGGTAAGTAACCTGTTCCTTCTCCAGCATGAGGTCTGGCATGGATTCACATGCTCATGAATACAAGAATACATAGCAGTATACACATGCACAACCACGGGAGGTGGCAAGGCTCAACATTAAGCATTTCAACAACTCAACATTAAGAATCTCTTACCTCCTCATCGGGCTCACCATCAAGCAAACAGGTTGCGCAGCACTGCCTGGCCGACTCTGGACTCCTCCCTGGAATCCCGGTCGACGCAGTAGAATCTCGTGAAGGTGTGTGTCGACCTCCACGTAGCAGCCCTGCACATGTCCAGCAGGAGCACACCAGACAGGAATGCCGTAGTAGCAGCAATCACTCTGGTCGAATGGGCTCTCGGGCTGCCAGGCAACGGTCGGTTTGCCAACCGGTGACAGTGCATGATGCAGCTGGAGAGCCATCTGGAAATGGAAGCCTTCGAGAATCCCTTCCCTTGGTTCACAGGTCCAAAGTTCACAAACAGCTGTGATGTCTTCCAAAAACTCTTCGTGCAGTCCACGTAGAACTTCAGGGCTCTAGCCACATCCAGCGAGTGCAAAGTCCACTCAGCCGGAGACGGGAAGAAAATAGGCAACACCAAGGGCTTGTTGAGATGGAAGTCCGACGGCACTTTGGGAATGAAGGAGGGGTGCGTCCTCAGCACTACCCTCGTGGAATGTCAGATATGGAGGTTTACAGGAGAGGACCTGGATCTCTCCCACTCGTCGTGCGGAGGGGATGGCCACGAGAAATGCAGTTTTGCACGATAGGAACTTCAACGGTGCCGAATGCAGAGGCTCGAATGGTGGGCCCATGAGCCTGGTCAGCACCACGTTGAGCTCCCACACCGGGGCCAGAGCCTTCACCAGGCGGTGAGTCCACCGCAACGACCGCCCCGGAGTTCTGGTGTAGTGGGAGATAGCCGCCAGATGGATCTTGATGGAGGCATGTGCCAGCCCCGCCTTGGCCAGCGAAAGCAAGTACGGCAGCACTTGAGGGGCCGTAATCCGTAGAGAGTTGATCTTCTGTGCACGGCACCAGAGCGAGAACCTCTTCCATTTATGCCCATAGCACTTAAGAGTCGAGGACGCTCTGGCCTTTGCAAGGACCTCCTTGCAGTCCGCCGGGATATTGTAGCCTCCAAACCCTAGTGCTGCAGGAGCCAGGTCTGCAGGTTCAGCGATCCTGGGTCGTGATGTAGGATGGCGCCTCCTTTCCTGGCGAGAAGATCCGCGTCCATCAACAGTTTGACTGGGGGGAGGGAGGAGAACGCTGACAAGTCCAGAAGGTCCGGGAACCATATCTGTCTAGGCCACGCCGGTGCGACGAGAATCATCCTGCACCCGAACCGTCTGAGTTGACTGAGGAGTCGCAGAAGCAACGGCAACGCATACAGGAACAGGCCGTCCCAGGGGAAGGAGAATGCATCCCCATGCTCCCCGGCTGGGGAAACCTGCTGGCGAACCTCCAGGACTTGATGTTTGACTCTGTCGCGGAGAGATAAATCTACGGAATGCCCCATTGTCGGAAAAGCAGATCCACTTGATCCTGAAGGAGTTCCCACTCATGGCACGAGCGCAGCTCCCTGCTGAGTGAGTCGGCGACGGTGTTCTTTACTCCTGCCAGGTGGAAGGGCACCAGGAGCATCCCGTGGGCAGCGGCCCAGTGCCACAGATCCTGTGCTTACTTGGACAGGGCTGGGGAATCTGGTGCCCCCTTGCTTCCGGATGTAGAACAACGTGGTGGTGTTGTCTGTGAAGACACTCACCACCTTGCTGCCTTTGAGGGACAAGAGGAACGACCCGAGGGCCCAGAACACGTCTCGGAGCTCTAGGACGTTGGTGTAGTGACCTCTCCTCCGGGAGCCAAAGGCCTCTTGCATGGATATCTCCGGTGTGCACTCCCCATCCTTCCAGGGAGTCATCCGTTGTCACCGTTTCCTGGTGTGTTGGGGTCTGGAAGTCCATACCCACCGCTAAATGCGCGCGGTTGCCTCACCACCGGATCTCTTGGCGGAGCGTCTCGTTGACGGAGATCTTGTTTTCGAAACTGCCCGCTGCTTGCATCCAACGGGCATCGAGGAACTCCTGCAGTGGTCGCATCCGCAACCTGCATAGGTGCACGAGGTAGATGCACAATGACATCATGCCGAGTAGGGACTTTATGGACCTCACTCTAGCCATGTCCATGGTCAACAACCGTTGTACTTTTGCCCAGGATGGCCTTCGTCCTTTCCTCCGACGGCGAAGCCAAATCGCGCCACTGTGTCGAGTCTGGCTCCCAGGAACAGGGCGTCTTGCAACGGTACCAAATTGGGATTTCGTGAAGTGTATCGAGAATCCCAGATCCGTCAGCAGTCGGTCTTCACCGTGAGATAGATGGCGAGTTCTCTTGACTTTGCTCGGATGAGCCAATCGTCCAGGTAGGGGTATACGTGCATCCCCTGCAGGCGCAGCCATGCTGCCACCGGTGCCAGGCACTTGACGACCCTCGGCGCCGACTTCAAACCGAAGGGTGGAGCCTTGAACTGGTAGTGTCGCCCTTGGACTAAGAACCATGTCCTTTGTGTATTGGGATGTGGAAGTAGGCATCCTCCAGGTCCAGAGACGATAGGAAGTCGCCCTCCTCCAGCTGTCCCAGCACGTGCTGAAGGGTGACCATCCGGAAGTTCAGAGACTTGATGTATTTGTTGAGGCGGCGAAAGGTCCAGGATGTATCGCCAACCGTCTTCTTTCGGACAAGGAAGTACCACAAGTATACTCTGGAGCCCCGGAGCCTCTTCGGGACGAGTTCTATCGCGCCCATTTTCAGCGTTGCTCGCACCTCCAGAAGTAGCTGTGGCACGCGGTTTTCCTTCCTGGCCACGGGTGGTAGACTGGGACACTTTCTTTGGAATTCCAGAGTGTGCCCGTGGGCCAGAGCCTCCAGCACCCAACGGTCGGTGGAGATGGACTCCCACACGCTGATGAAATTCGCCAGCCAGCCTCCCACCGAGGTGCTTCGGTGGGGGCCCGAAGTCACGGCCGGTTCAATCTTGCTTCGCTGAGGCATTGCTACCTTGGCCTCCTTGGCGACGACGCCGATGTCCTCCTGCCTTGCTGCGGCCTCTGTAGGCTTCCTGCGACGATGAGCGGGCTGCTTGGCGGTACGATGCGGGAACCGCCACCAAATCCTTTGGAGGCACCTTGAGACTTGCCTCCGGGGGTCCGAAAGGACAGCCGTCGTTGATGGAGAAAACCGGGCCATCTCGGTGTCCGCCTTGATGGCCTGCAGTGACTCATCTACTGCCTTGCCGAACAGGTTGTTCCCGTCGAAGGGCATGTCCAGTACCCTGGTCTGAACGTCCGGACGGAAGTCGGTGGCCTTGAGCCACCGACAAATTAAGTTGCCAATCTGGCAAAAACTGGTGTCAGTGATGTCCGTGGCCACCGTGATGGCGTGGTCAGACACCACCTCGCCTTCCTGTAGGATTTCAAGGGCCTCCGCCCTCTTGTCTGGCAGGAAATCCAGGAGGGGAGCTATCTTGAACCATAGCTCCCTGTCGTAGCCTGTCACGACCACGAGGGCATTGGCCGCTTTGATGGTCATCGTCGCTGACGAGATGACTCGTCGTTCCATGGCATCCAGCTTCTTCCCCTCGCCGTCCGGTGGGGAAGTGGAAGTTGATGCCGTCGCCCCTGCCGATTTCTTCTTGGCCGCCGCGGAGACTACTGAATCCGGGGACGGCTGTGCTCTGAGGCACATCGGGCGGAATCTGGGACCCGGTACTTCTCATACCGGTCCATCTTTGCAGGAGCCGTGGAGGGGTTCTTGAGCAGCAATAGTCCCTCATCCCAGATGTCGTCCAGTAACGGGACTGAGAGGACCGTCTTCCTCTTGGCCTCCCGTCATTGGTAGAGGAAACCCTCCTTCTGCTCTTCGGGACAAAGCTGTGAAAGCTCTGATGCCCTGGCGATCATGGCGTGAAAGAAGCCAATTTCGTTGGGAGGGGAGGCCTGGGCAGGGGGTGATGGGAGATTGTTAGGCAGAAACCTGTGCAGTTCCCTTAGGGACCACTGCAAACGATTTAAGACTACAGGTGTTGGCAGTAAACCCACTTGGTAGCAGTCTGCACCATCCAGATTTACCTGGTAGCTGTGGCTGAGCAGTCAGACTTCCCTCAAGAAGACTTAGGCAGTATGCAAAGTATACACAATAGGTACCCAGATACAATAATACAAGCAAACACTGACCAGAGCTTTGGTATCAAAGTATATAATTATTTAAAAACACACACAGTTCGAAACACTCCAGCACTCTTATTGTAAAATATTCTAAACACAGTTACTATTATGATATATACACACCCCTTTTTCCCCTATTAGATAAATCACAGTAAAACACTTATTTTCATACAGAGGTGTGCGCTTAACTAGATTGCACTCGAATAAGTTTGTGAGGAAGGGGGGGGGAGACAGAATATGGAAAAGGTACACCACTCTAAGATATTCAGGAACACTGTTAGCAAGGCAGAAGAGCAAAGTCACTGGTGAGCCAAAGTCCAAAGGCTGGGCCCACTCTTAGAGAGAGCAGAGTACAAATGCGCCCAAGATCACACAGTTACACTATGCTTAGAAAGTCTTGCAGAGGATTCAAAAAAGGTTTAGAGAGGCTTTAAGAAAGTTTAGCCAGGATGTCCCAGACTAACCCAGGTTCGAAAGCCGGGGGCTAAATCTACCCCGTACAGTCGGTGGCAAGGGAAGCCAGGCAGGACACGGTACCTTAAGTGGGAAGGATCCTCCAGCGGTGGCAGTTGTTCCTGGTAGTGGGTGCAAGTTGCGTCGTCGTCCAGGGGAAGGGAAGATCTCGACTTGGAGGAAAGATGAAGGTCGTTGCACTACCAGAGAAGAAACCAGCCGCAGAGTCTTCCGGTTAAAGGTGGTACCTTAGATTCGCGGTCGTGGTAAAACGTGGTATCCCGTTTGCCGGGGTGCTTGGCACAGGCAAGGCGGCCACAAGGTACGTCAGGAAGGCAAAAAGACGGTGAAACTGGTTATCCCCACCAGTCAAAGGAAGAAGACTCTCCGGCGGGAGATCTCCTCTGTCGTTGGGAAAAGTGGTGAGACAGTCCAGCAGGGCTCCACCGGTGGTGGTGTCGTGGCAGGTCGGCTCAGCTTCTCCCTCGTCGGATTCTTAGGTCCTGTGGCGACTTCTGAAGTTCCAGTCCCCAAAGCCCTGCTGTTATGCAGCAAACCCCCATTCACTCAGCCTAGCTGTCACTCAAACATGCTAAGTGAGTTGCCTAGGCAACTCAGTCCAGGGTGCCTAAATTCCCCTCCACCCCTCCTAAGTACCCCAGACAGAGTGGCACCACTTTGGAGGGCTTCTGTGGAGAAGCCGCCAAAAAGTGGAACAAAGGGCTCGACTTGGGTTGGAGTCACAGAAGAGAACACAAACGCCATTTTAGAATCAAGTTTCGGCAAAAAATACCAACCGGAGAATTAATATTAATTAAATAAACCGGCGTTATGTTCGAGGCTACCGTAAATAATTAAATAAAAATAGTAGCCTAAAACAATGGGAAATCCCATAGGAAAATATTTGTGGTTGAATATAAAAAGTAGTATCCACTGCCACCAGCCAAAACTCGATCAGGGGGGACGGAGACGTGCCCCCTCGACTAACAGACCCCGGGGCAATTGAATTGCCCCAGCCAGTACGTCCACAATATGATGGTTTGTACTGGTTCTGTTCAGAATTTAAGACTAGTAAAGTCAATGGTGACTTTACATGCCCTGGGAGACAGTAGTCAATCCCAGGGTATGGAGTCTATACTGGGGGTCACTATGACACCCCTGTGTCACTGCACTGAGGGTGCTGTGCAACACATCACAAAAACACATAAAGCCCTATGGAGTAAAAGACCGCATAGCCCATTAAACACATCTAGATTCAAAGAAATACACTCAGATTATGCCCAAGAGTGAGGGTAAAAGAGTCTCACTCTTGGCAGGAGAAAAAAATAAACCCCAAAAATCCAGCAAAGCTGCTGGGGGACTCACTAGGTTAGGAAATTCAGCCTAAACAGAGAATTCTCCCTAACAGAGATCTGTCCCGTCGTCACCACCGTCGTTGTCCGTCCCCGTCGTCTCCGTTCCAGTCTCATCCCTCGGTGGAGGGGAAGGAGGTGAAGGCTGGAAAGGAGGGGGGGGGGGGCGGATTGCCTCCGGTGGGCTCCTAAGGTCCAGGCGCCGCTGGATCATCTACCGGCAGTAAAGTTCGCGCCTCACCCCCCCTTGGCTTTCTCCGTCGGGATCGACCGGGGCTTCTCCCGAACCTTACCCAGGTTCTCGGACTTCCTTTTCCCCCCGAACCAGAGTGTTGGCTCGTGGTTGATGGCGTCGGGACATTGCGCCCTGCCTGGCAGCCGAGGAGCCCGAACCAACGGCGCTCCCGGCGGACTCGTGGAGCTTTGCCTTATGTTATGCCCCCCATCACCGGAGCGCCCTCAAAGGTCTTAGAAGACCACTCGGACTTCTTCTCACCTGCTGGTGGGCTCTTCCCTTTCAGCCAGTTAGTGAGTCTGACGGTTCTTCAATGTCCGGGCAGACATGTTCTTACGGAACGCACAGTCCTCATCCACGTGAGACTTGTTGTAAAGGCAGTAGAGGCACCGGGAGTGCTCATCCTCCAAAACATTCTGCAATCCACACCCAGGGCAGTTCCTAAACAGCTTGGATCCAGTAGGCGTCGTGTCGCCTTTGTCCTGGGCCATATCCATGCGGAGTAGGCCTAAAAGATCTTCCGGAATCCTCCAAGAAGAGAAACTCGACAAAAATTCCCCCTTGTGGCGCGTAGAAAAATACCAAAACGAGTCCCCGTTGATCCGAAGAAGAATCAGTGGAGCTTGAGGCTCGAATTGACCGAAAAATAAGAGAAAACTCTTAGGAAAAAGGCAAAACACAGTAGAAGCTCGAGAGCTATAGCACGAGGACTACCAAAACTTGAACGTGCGGTACAAATCTGAAAATGGCTGCCAGAGGAGGGGCTTAGGTAGAGGGCAGTCATTGGCTGGGGGCAGTGTGACCCAGAGACAAGTGATTGGTTAGTAGGAGAAAGACAGTTCAGAAACAAAACTGAAACCAATGTTTTCTTTACCGAGGATTCCCAGCATTACGACGGGAGATATTCATGAGCATGTGAATCCATGCCAGACCACATGCTGGAGAATATGTGTTTATTTGATCACAAACTAACACCATCTTAAGTTGTAACATGCAGAATTTCTTCTGTGTAAGATTGTGCATTCCTGCCTGCCAGCTATTAAGACCTACCACAAAAAAAAAAAAACAGGACCACTGCAGTTTCCAATGGAAACAATCTTGAGAAAGGGGGGCAGGGCACTACATTACGGGACTGTCCTGGCAAAACCGGGATGTCTGGTCACCCTAGTGGGAGCCCACCTGGGTGCTTAAAGCCATCAAACCAGGGTTCACAAAGTCTATTTGCGCCTGGCAAGTAGATTTGATATAACCAGTACTTGACACGTTGCGGACGAGTGCAATGAAATTCAGGGATGTTTGAAACTTTCTTTTGTGGACATTACTGTACTGTTTGTGACTGACCTCTGGATGGCAGCAGTGCACCAAACATGAAGTGTGCTTTTGGTGACATGCAACATTTTACAGAAAGTACTTAACATTGGCAACCATAACCATGTGTCAAATGTATTTCTTACATGGCAGGTAGGTAAAAACGAAATTACTCGACCTGTAGGTCTAGCAGAATTTGCAAGGCCTGCACCCACTTCTTCGGGGAGTAACAGCCAGAGGCTCTTGCGTCCCCCCCCCCCCGCCTACCAAGCCTTTGGCTGGCAGACAGACCGTTAACCGTCCCGGCATGCCCCCAACACAGGGGTGATGGCCACACTTAAAACATGGAAAGAAGCCTTCTGTGCAGGAGGGCTAAAAATTAAATGCAAAGTCGGGGGGCAAGTTTTGCAAAATAGTTAAGAATACATTTGTTTGCGTAAAAACTAAGTCATGTTTGTTCTTAATGATTAACAGGAGCTGATGCTTTCGTCATAATATATTCCTGCCAAATCTATGGTTTAGCTCCTACTTCTAGATACATCACTTCCGCAATCAGGCCTGGTCATCCTTTCCTTATTCGTGTATTTTAGTTAAAAAAAAAAAAAAAGAACAATACTGCAACAACGCAATACCAGAAGGCAAGAAGGCAGAATCTTTTAGCAGATGCCAAATATTTAGAATACAAAAACACAATTTAGGGTAGAATAACGATTATATTAAATGGAAAAAAATAGATCCAAAACTGAACCGTACAAATACCCTTGAGCGGATACTTAAAGGAATTGTTTTATGAGCTCATATGTCAAACACTGCATTATAAGACTCAAAAGACAGGGTGGTCTGCTGCTAGGACTGCCACTAACTTAATGGCAAATAAAGAACCTCAATAGTCTTGTTTGTGGGCAGCCCTATGGGCAATTTATTTTGCAATCAACTAAACTACGATCCAACGACAATTGCAGGAAAAGGAAAACAATTCTTACTTACAAACAATCTTTCAGTCAAGTGTAACTTATCTAGGTATTTGATGTGATAAGGCAGGACACAACACAGCTACCTGCATAGAACCTGCAGCGTTGCGTTCAGGATGTGTGATTGGGCCATCATACTTTATTTTGGGGCCCAGGCACAGGAAAAGGTGTCCCCCGCACGCTCTCCCGAAAACAAAAAGAAGCATGCAAACTCCCTTAAACTCTCCTGACCCACCTAATTAGTAGTGATGGAATCAGAACAAGTGGCTTTCAAGGCCAACATGAACAGTCCAAAAGGTGGGAACCTGTGTGCTAGCATAGCCACAGGGCACATTTTAACAACAGTAGCCATGTTGAAGGTATGCAGGCCATTGTATGGATGCAGAAACACAGATCAGTAGCCACTTCACAAAAATACATGTAACCCAGCATGGACATGGAATTTGGATTAAATATCACAAGGAAGTTACAAATACAAAAGCACATGCTTTGAGTAAACAGTTACGCTTTTATAATCCACAGGGACGATAAAGGCCCCCTAGCATGGCTAAATAACACAAATTGGGAGCCATGAGACACATGCCTAATCTAGCACAAATACATATTGGTCTATACAGATACAGATTAGCAGCCTCACAGAATGTACACGCGCTAAAGCATGGAATCAGGAGACAGAGTGGAAGCAGAGAGAAACATGTGCATGCCAGAGCCCAGATAGCGAATACGATTATTACTAGTAAGGTATACAAACGGATAGACATGAAGCAACACTAACAGGAAAACCAGGACCATGATATTGTTAACAACGTAGCTTGAGAACCAAATAATCTTTTGGGACTGACAATTGTGAATTAGGTCAGGATTGGCACTTTTGAAAGGTTAGGCACTTTGAGATTTAATGAGTTACACAGAATTAAGTGGTGAAGCTGGGATTTGAAATAGAAGAAGAATCAGAACTGAATCTGATCGTAGGTGTGCTCACTCCCAGCTCTCCTGTTGGAGTTTCTTATATCGTAAATGGCTAAAGTAGTATTCACTTTAAAATAAACGCTTGACTGCCAATTTGTGTAAAATTATGAAGATTTTTGTCTTCCACTTTCTTAGTGAGGCTTAGGCGTTCCTTGTTCACATAGTGCCAACAAGTTTGTCTGCCAATGCATTTCGGACTCTGTCCGTCTTCAGGGCTCTTAAGCACTGCTGTCATTACATTATCAATCCAACCATTCACATTGTAACCATTAGTACAAAAAGGAATCATGCCATAAAAGAATAACATTCCCACATGTTTGTAAATCACAATTACATTTCAAACAAATCCATACCAACATTCAATAAATGTAAACACATACCGTTAGTCGGTATCCAGTTTGTTCAGAATCAACGAAATGGACCAACATATGTAAATAAATATAAATACCCGTGAGCTCAATGCTAAAACAAAATGCAATAGTATTCAAATATTCATAATAAGTATGTTGTGTACCCGTCTCCCCAGAGGGGACTATTTATGTCCTGTTTGATATCACACCGCTAAACCTCCTTCTGCTTTTCTAGTTTGTTCTCTGTCTGATGCTGCTAGGCAACCCGCGGGTGCGCAGGACATACTTAAGAAAGTCACTTTCACTTTCTAGCGACCGCCGTGTAAAGGCAGTGTGCTGATCTATGATCTAACGTAATTCCGCTCATGTAACCACATGGGTGTGCATTACCTTTATAAATTAATCGGTGTTGCTGACGTGTGTGTCAATCTATTCAACTCAGGCAGCTGCATTTGAATGCACTACCGACAGTATTTCAAGATCAAGTAAATACACTGCAATCTCGTGCATGCCTATTTATTAAGCAGTGAAGTTAAATCGAACCTTTCACCTAGAATACACAAAGTGGACTATAGCTCCCACTGAGTGTTTAAACAGACACTGTACCATATTGTATACTTCACTCCACTACGTTACTGATGTTAAAACCTGTGGACATTTGTATATTTCGGAGACAATTGTACTGAAAGATAATTTATATAGAATATAGATTCCACTAAGTATTATAATTAAATTATTGCTAAGCATTCAATTGCTCCATATTGCTGCTATTACAAATATGAACATTTCTATGTTGAAAGACACTTATACTGTGAGGTGTGTGGTGGCAGGGGCTACACCACTGCCTTGTGTCCCGCTTGGACCAAAGTCCCCAACGGGAAAATCACCCCACAGTGATATCAAAACTCAAATGCAAAATAAACAAGTTTGTACAGAAATGATACAAAAATGGTCAATCTCTGCAAGAAACATTAAGTCTCCATCTCTTCACTTCTCTCCGTATGTTCATACTAAAAGAAAGCATACATAATTTGTTTCTTCACTGATCCCACCTGGTTTCAACTAGTCCAGTCTATCTATCCAATAGGTTTCTCGTTGATTCAGTCTCCTAGTGAAATCCTCATACTCATCTCTCAGCTTGATTACTTCCAGCACCTGAATCCTCATTTGGTTGATGTTATGTTTTTTCATTTCCCAATGTCTCGCTACTGCAGAGTTCTTATTATTTGTGCATATACATGATCTATGCTCATTCCATCGGACCCTCCCTGACCTTGTGGATTGTCCAACATGTAAAATGCCACGGGGCATTTGATGGCGTATATTATATTAATGGTGTCACACGTTGCATAGCTCCTTAATTGAATCTTCGCTCCTATTCGGGGATGATTGATAGTATTTTCCTTAATGATGAAGCTGCAATAGCTGCAGTGTAGACACAGGTAAGTGCCCGTCCTCTTAGTTACCAGAGGTTGGGGTGTAGGTCTTTTTTTTACTAGTCTATCTCTAAGATTTCTGCTCCTTTTGTACGCAAAAATGGGGTTATCTTTGAATAAATGTTCCATTTGTGTCATTCCTTAATATCTGCCAATTTTTCAATAAGGCTGCTTTCATCCGACTACTTTGTAGTCGGAAACACGATACAAACACCATTGGGGTATCTGATTTCTGTGGTTTAACATTCATTCACGTTTCAATCGCCTGTGTTGAAAGGCGTTCTTTTGCTGCTGTGATCTCTTCTTTTTTATATCCTTTAGCTTTAAACTTCCTCCACATAATCTCAATTTCCTTGTCACACATCGCCGGGTCATTCACAATTAGTTTTACTTGTCTCATTTGGCTGTATGGTAGATTCTTAAGTAGGCTGGGCTGGTGGAAGCTGAGACGATGTAACACATTTTTCCGATCTGTTTCTTTGCGATAGATATTTGTTTCATATCTCCCTTCTTTGACATGTATGGCCACATCTAGAAAATTAATGTCCGTTGAGGAACTTTCGTAGGTAAATTGTATCCTTGAGTCTATCGTGTTCAAGTATATGAAAAACTGCTGTAATGTGTCAAATGATCTAATCCATATTGCAAATTATCATCGATATACCTTGTCCATAGTGCTATGTTGTCCTTCCAATTGGCTTGTGAAAACATGTTCTGTCTTGAATTTATACATAAAAGCAATTTGCATAAGTAAGGGCCATGGTGGCCCCCATTGACGTTCGTGATGTTTGAAGATAGGTGTTTTTGTATTGGAAGTAAGAGTTCTCTGCGATGAATTCAAGTAGCACCATAATAAATGATTTTATTGTTTTCATCTCACGTTCATTCATAAGGAACCATTCAATGGCTTCTTGCCCCATGTCATGAGGTATCGACGTATTAAGACTCTTGACGTCAATCGTGAACATGATCGAATTCTCTCTGTAGCCAATGTCCTTCAGGCGGTTCTACAAATGTGTAGTCTCTTTTGTATATGTGCACATTTCCTGTAGTAAGGGTTGGAGAAAGAAATCTATATATTGACCTAGTGGCTGTAATAAACTTTCTATACCCGACACTATAGGTCTGCCAGGTGGTAGCGTAGGGTGTTTGTGTACCTTCGGGAATGTGTAAAAATTTGGTACTGAAGGATGTTTATCCACTCAAGTTCTTCCGCTTTATCCAATAGTTTCTCCAACTGTCGCATAATCTCTAACGTTGGATCACCATCCAATTTGGCGTAGGTATCGGTGTCATTAAGTTGCCTGTTGCACTCATTGTCATAATCCGTACTGTCCATAATGACTAAAGCGCTCCCTTTGTCTGCTGGTCTTATGGTAATCTTGTCGTCTCCGAATAGGTTCCTTAATATGTCAAACTTGTGCGTTTCAAATTACTGTATTTTGGACGTTTGTAAGAAATTTAAGGTCATTAAAGTTTGTCTGAAAAATGACAGGTACACAACATACTTATGAATATTTGAATAATATCGCATTTTGTTTTAGCATTGAACTCACAGGTATTTATCTTTATTTATCTTTCTTTACATATTTTGGTCCATTTCCTTGATTCTGAACAAACTGGATACAGACTAACAACAGTATGTGTTTACATTCATTGAATGTTGGTATGGATTATTTTAAAATGTAATTGTGATTTACAAACATGTGGGAATGTTATTCTTTTATGGCATGATTCCTCTTTGTACTAATGGTTACAATGTGAATGGTTGGATTGATAACATAACGTAATGACAGCAGTGCCTAAGAGCCCTGAAGACAGACAGAGTCCAAAATGCATTGGCAGACAAACTTGTTGGCACTATGTGAACAAGGAATGCCTAAGCCTCACTAATAAAGTGGAAGAAAAAAATCTTCATAATTTTACACAAATTGGTAGTCAAGCGTTTATTTTAAAGTGAATACTACTTTAGCCATTTACAATTTAAGCCACTCCAACAGGAGAGCTGTCGGTGAGCACACCTAGGATCAGATTCAGTTCCGATTCTTCTTCTATTCCGAATAACCTTGTGCCAAGGCCTCAAGGTGTGCCCCAATAATATGAAATCAGATTGGACGAGAAACTGAAGTATATAAAGCGTTGCCCACCCCTCACTTATAAGAAGCTGGGATTTGAAACAGTCAGCAATGTCAGCACTTGACCACTGTTTCCAGGTCTTGCAAGGTGTGTATATTTTTTTAACTGTAAAATACTGCACTTGTAGAAATGGTTTAGAATGTATTCACATTCTATGATAACCAACGTTTAAAAAAAAATAAAGATCCTTTGTAATAAAAGGAGAAGGATTGCAGCTTTATTTTTCGACAATAAAGGTAAATCTACAAATCCCACAGTACCAATTGTTGTAAACCAACATCTCATATTTTAAAGAAGTAAAGAAGTAAATGCATCCATGAAAAGAAAGTGAGCGATAGGCAACCTGCCTACAGTTTTTGTTCGATAAACTTGCAGAATAGAATTCATGTTGTGAAGAGGAACATTTGAAATTGGAGAAATAAAAAAAAAAAAATAAATAAAATAAAAAAAAAAAAAAAGAAATACGTTTTTTGTGTCAAACACGCAAACCTGAAAATGAGCTTGCCAGAGGCTGCTGCCATTTTGCAGTCTCCCTCAGATCTGGGAGGCCTTCCACTCAGATGGCATACTTAAAAAGAAAAAGCGGGCAATGGTTGAAACCATGCCAGCAGAATGTGAGAAGGCAAATCGTTCTGTCAAACCCATAACTGTATTATAAGGGGTAAATCCTAGTAAGTCCAGTTTCCACTTTTCCTGGTAAAACAACCAGTTTATCTCACTTTCTCTGTTCTTTGTATGTTTGTCTTGTGAGCATCCCGAGGCCCATGGACAAGGGGCACAATAAAAGAAAGATGGATAAAATTAGAACAAACTTGGTCCAGGACCACCTTTGGCAAAACCGGATATGAGCCTCACTTTATGTATTTTATCTATTTACTGTGCATTTGAGGTGAAAAGGAAGGTCTTGAGGAGCTTCTGGAATTTGAGGAGATCCGGCTCAAGACGAAGAGTAAGGGAGGCGGGGGGGGGTGGGGGGCGGGGGGCTGTTCCATAGGAGGGAGCCAGCCGAGGAAAGACCAGCCACCAGCTAGATGTTTAGCGAAGCACTTGACACACAGTTGGTGCCAGAGGAACGTAAAGATCTGGATGGAGAGTATTTAGTGAGAGCCAGTTGTAGATAGCGGGGTCCCTGGCCACAGACAGCATTATGGATGATGCAGAGGGATTTGAATTTGGTCCTTGCAGCAACCAAAAGCCAGTGGAGGCATTTTAGGGCTGGAAAGATGGTTCCATATAATAATGTCCCTGTGAAAAAGTCGTCGGGTTCTGGCGACTTTTTCCTGGCTATCAAAATTGTTTCCTCAAATATTCTAAGAGGGGTAGAATTATATATTACCACCTCCAGTCCTAGAATATTTGGGGAAAGTGTTTGATAGCCTGGAGGGTGCATCATTAATGCATTTTTTTAAATGTCGCCAACCTGACTACTTTTTTCATGGGGACATTACTGGATACCGGAGAGATGCAGTCCCTGGGTTTGAGGCGAAGGATAAGTCTTGCAGCCCTATTCTGGATTATCTGGAGGGTTCGTAGAGAGGCAAAGGGTAGATGAGGCAAAGGCCATTGCAGTCGTCTAGCCTGGAAACAAAATACAGCTCTATAAACCTTGAGCTTCTGGGGAAAGTGAGGACAGGAAGGATTCCTTTGAGGAGGTGGAGTTGAACGTGGGCCTCCTTGGCAAGGTCCAGGGTGTGAGGGAGGAAGACAAGATGAGCCAAAGAGGACTGGCTTCAGGAAAAGGGGGAAGAGCCCATGGAAGGTGGCCAGAGTGAGGTGAAGAAAGAGGGAGCAGGTGTCCCAATAGGAAGGATCTCTGTCTTGCTGGAATTAAGGGAGATATCAGTGGAGGCACATGAAGGTACCCAACTAGCACGTGTCCCAATAATATGCAACAATAAAGTAAACTCCCCGTCAGGGGAATGAGACCAGGAGAGGAGTTGCAATGATAAAGTTTAAATAACAATAAAAATTTCCAGCAAAGAACTCCGCTGCCCGAGAGCGCTGTGCTGAAACATTACACGGCCAGCACATTAGAAGGGCACACAGCATCACTGATGACGACATGCATAGTGTACACATTCTTGCATTGGATTGGAGAGGGGCCTATAGAACAGTTAATACTATAAGGGATACAAGATACTAATTGGCTGCCGTCTCAGATGCTCTTGGCACACGTGGGTCAGATGTGCTCATCTCTGCGGTGTGAAGGTCATGTTGAGGGCACAACATAACTAAACAGGAAGTGATAATGCAGAAATAATAGCATACATAAAATCTTGCATGAATAGGGGTACTTGGATCAGATGAGCTAATACATGGGCATTCTAACCTATACACTTTGGATTCTCTTCGATACTGCAATTCTCGCACCCAGGTGCCTACCCCAAAGGTTTTGTCTGCCATCTGTCCTTCTTGGATCGTAATGATATAGGTAGACGTGTTGCTTTTGGGAGAATATACCGCTACACAGGATTAGGACTACGGTGGGGGTTCTGGAATGGTCAGATGGGTATTAGCATGAAAGGGACTAGGGGGTGGGGGTGGAGGTGGGGGTTGGAGCTGGTGGGCTCTGGTCTAGCAGTGTGAGGGTTGAGAGGGCACAGGCAGTTTAGGGGAGATGAATGGGCACTATGACTTGTCACTGTCTCACGCTCTCCACAGAGCAACTTCTTTCGCACATGATACTATGGGATTATAGCAAGTGATGGCTGGGCTGGGCTTCCGTGATAACAGGCGTCGCGGGAGGTTCGGGAGGGAGGCGATGGTGTGGGCTGGCTATGCAAGGCACTGGGGATAGGAGAGCTGCACGTCTACAGAGATGGATTTTCAGACCTAGTAAACAATATGGCGTTGGGCCTAGTTCAAAAATGGCTTCCCCACACACACCAGGACTGGATGGCAGATAGGCAGCCAGGAATTATGGAAGTAAGGAGAGGATCAGGAGGGAGTTTGTAGAAGAGTTGCTCGTCATCTGCATAGGTTTGAGCCCTGGGGGACGCCGCTTGTGGAGATAGAGGGGGAGAATGAGCCAAGGATAACCTGGGAGGGACATTCATTGAGGAAGGAAGTCAGCCAGTCCAGTGCCCACTCCGAGATACCTAGGGTATTGTGGTGCCGTTTTATGAGGAGTGGTTGACCGTGTCAAATGAAGAGGACAGATCAAGTAGAATGAGAACAGTTGGAGAGTTAGAATCAAGCGATGCAAGCAGTTCTTCACAGGTGTTCAGAAGAGCTGTTTCCGTGCCTCTGGATCCTTGGAATCCAGATTGATGGTCGTGCAGGTAACCAACAAGCTAAGTGTGCTGGGTCAGTTGGGGAAAGACCAGCTTCTCCAAGAGTTAACCAAGGAAGGGGGTTATAGGCATGGGGTGGTAGTTCGCCGGACAAGACGGTTCTGCAGAAGGTTTTTTCAGAAGGGGACGCACAAGAGAGTGCCTGAAGGAAGAGGGGAAAGATCCAGTGGCAAAAGAGTGATTGCAGAAATCAGCAAGTGCAGGGACAAAAGAGCAAATATTGTCCTTAATGGTTCTGGAAGAACAGAGTGAGACCTGTTTTGAGGAGACCTTCATAGAGCGGGCAACTCTAGTGACCTCATCGGGTGCGATAGGAGAGCAGGGAGAGCACAGAGAGCGAGAGAACAAGAGAGCGAGAGAACAAGAGAGCGAGAGAACAAGAGAGCGAGAGAACAAGAGAGCGAGAGAACAAGAGAGCGAGAGAACAAGAGCGAGAGAACAAGAGCGAGAGAACGAGAGAGCGAGAGAACGAGAGAGCGAGAGAACGAGAGAGCGAGAGAACGAGAGAGCGAGAGAACGAGAGAGCGAGAGAACGAGAGAGCGAGAGAACAAGAGAGCGAGAGAACAAGAGAGCGAGAGAA
This sequence comes from Ambystoma mexicanum, assembly GCF_040938575.1. Taxonomy (NCBI): domain Eukaryota; kingdom Metazoa; phylum Chordata; class Amphibia; order Caudata; family Ambystomatidae; genus Ambystoma; species Ambystoma mexicanum. The sequence continues at coordinate 273,269,594 of NC_090931.1, read as the reverse complement.
CAAGAGAGCGAGAGAACAAGAGAGCGAGAGAACAAGAGAGCGAGAGAACAAGAGAGCGAGAGAACAAGAGAGCGAGAGAACGAGAGAGCAAGAGAACGAGAGAGCGAGAGAACGAGACCATAGGAGGCAGGAGGGTGGGACAAGGGGAGGGGGAAAGGGAAGAGCGGGTGCTCAGGATGTTCGAGTAGTGAAATTCGAGAGAGTGACATACTGGTGCCATTTTAGTTTTTATAGTTAACACTTCCTTGTACAGTTACATTTTGAAGCGCAGTAGGTGCTACTATCATTGAAGTGTATATGCTCAAGCGTATCCACCTCAAAGAGGAAAAGCAGAGTCTGCCTTTCCTGGATTGAATACTGGGATTGTACATGTGAACACAAGTGTTTAACCATCCCCATCCATGCCATTACCTAGATCACTATTGGTGGGGGGCAGGAGGGCAGGGTGGACGGGGAAGAGTCCTGTATGCGTCATCTTTGGAACTTGGATGGATCCATTTGTTGTTCTTGCCTTGTAGAGATGAAGCACACCTGACCAGCTACGATGTTCCTGGCCCACATGCTGTCAGTGGCAACACCTTGATCCACATGAGCCAGGGGTGGTCTCCTCTCTCCAGTCATTTTTACAGACCTGGTGTAGCTCCTCATCGCTGTTGCTGCTCCAGAATGGAAACCCTTCTTCACTCAGACTACAATCCTCTGCTCTCCAAACCTGCTCTCCCATCTTCCTTGGGTTGCCCTGCATTGCGGATTAATGTATCAAGAAAGAAGCGAGGGGTGAGGGGGCCCATACCACAACCCCCAACACAATCTGGTACTGTTGAAATACTTTCATCTTGGCCTTCTCACATCCAAACTAGGTTTTGTTTGTGTTGTCATTTTTAAACCGGAAATCTAGTCTACATATTGAACCAGCGAGTTAAAAAAACAAAAATTCACAACTAAGACATTAGCAACACAATGTATTGCTACAGTAATGTGTAGCACGACTACTCCCCTCATCACCAAAAATGAAATAAATGCAACAGTAGGAGCTGAAGACCTCATAGCACCGCCACTAGCTTTGCAGACATTTGACAGGAAAGGATAAAACTTACCATTGTAACCCTTTCCTGCCCCCATTAACATACCATGGTTATTTTCTAAGACTTCTACCATGCATGCCCTCTATACAGATTTTCCAAGGGACTGCAATCAAACTACAATCAAGGCTGTCTGGTGTATGACCTTTCAATCATTTACTCTGGAATTAATAACAAAGGCTCCAGTGTTCATGGGGAGGAGGATTCTTATTTGGAGTCTGAAGGGCTTTTGTCCATTTTAGACCAGTCACATGCTTCTTCCTCCCGTGTTGAAGGCTGATCGGAAGCCAGATACGCGCAAGTGGCTTTCACGCAGAATTTAGAGTGTCTTGCCACCCATAGAAATTACAAGTTAGTGCTGGTAGAAGGAAGGGTGCATGCCAGCGAAAACAGTGGCTTGACAATAGTCCCACGCATTGAAATGCATGAAAGGCAGGTTTAATCGATGCAGTTCACAAGCTCCATACGATGATCAGAAGACGACTGGCGGTGGAACAGAGCCTTGAAAGCAAGCAATCATGTATAATGAGAAACTAAAAAACTGTTTGCACACTTGGAAAGAGGCTTTAAAAACTAAGGCAGTTTAAGTTGTTTTGAAGTTTGGGATGCAAGTACATTAGCATAGGAATTTGTAATTTAGTTCTCGATGCTTTACAGTTTACTCATACAAGGTTGAAATAGCATTGCACTTGCAGAACCAAACAAAGTGAACCGAGACCACAGAACATCTAAATAAGAATGCAAAAATAGCTAGAAAAATGAGAAATGAGAAACACGAATAGAGGGGAAATAAAAAAGGAGGCCAGTATATTTGTCAAGCAGGCCTCAAAACGTGCATTCATCAATAGCCATTGGCTAAGGATAATTGGCAAGTTAGAATGGTGTTCTGTGTGCATCTGGAGAACTGAGGGCAGGGGATGAGCGACTTTTTATGCCAAACTTCTAACTTCCAACTTGAAAATGTTTCCCCAGCTTCAAACATTATCAGTCAGTCAATATGTTTATTCGGATCCATGGTCCCTCAAACACACACAAAATACCAAAACAGAGTATTGATAAAATCCCATTCTCTCCTAAAATTCTAAATAGAATTATCAATCAAAACAATGCATAACAATATACAATAGAATAATGCAGACATTGCATACAATCCCATACCAAGAGAATGAAACAGTGTACAAAGTAGACAGTTCCTAGGATATAAACATTCAAAGTAACAACAGAAAGCGATGTCCCCAATTCGTTGGGGGGGGGGGGGATGCTACATCAAGTTGAGTGATAGTTTAATATACATCTAGATCCATTAAGTTAACAGCCCCTTCCTGTAATGCATGGCTCTTTTTAGAAAAGACAATAACGCCCACGATGTTAGTCAAAAGAAACAAAACTGTAGGCCTATAGGAGCAGATGTTAGCTTCCCTTAAGACCGGCAGTAAGGTCGACCATCTGATGCTGCTATATCCAGGGCAGAAGAACAGTAACAAATGGACCAAAATCCTCTTTTTCGCCACCACACACTGGAGCACCCTGCTAAATCGGGGCACCCTCGCCATTTAGTTGTATTACCCCTAAACTGGAGGCAGTCAAATCTCGCATGGGTGATTAACCAACAATCTTTCTTAATAGAGCCCCATATTAAATGGGGCTGTATCGCACCTGCCTAATCGCTGCATGCTCTTTGTCGGAGTTGGTTGCAAACTCCATAAAGTTACTTTTCATTATGAACACCTCACCCACAAAACATTTATAACACCTTATCTGGCCTGGGAGTTGGGGGGTGGAGGGGACCCTGATGTTACCCTGGGACAGAGCTTTGTCAATATAATCAAGTCACAGGATTTTTCTCCAGCCATCCCTTGACATTAATGACCGGATTATAAAGTGGCAAAGGGATGCACGCCAATTTGCCCAGAATCAAATCCAGAATATTATTGGGGCCACAGTCCACCGGTCCTCCCAGAATTCTATTCCCAATTCCCTATGAATAGAAATACATGGAGGAGCCTGTGAGTCCCAGTAGCCTTCTGAAGAAAAGGTTTTGCTTCACTTGAACTTCATGTGCTGTCTGGAAACCCCATAACGATGCTCCATACAACCTAACAGCTTTCATCTTGGCAAAATAGATTTTAAGGACAGCATCCAACGGTTGTCCCTGGCAGCGGGACAAAAAGCGAGATCCCCCCCCCACCCCCCGACACTTGTTGGGTTAGCTTGGCCGACTGTTTTTTTATTTCTGCAATCACCATAAGTGATTCTGAGAAACGAATCCCCAGATAGTCAAACTCCTTGACCCTAGGGGATAGTTTCCCCGTTACAAAGCATTGTGCACATTTTCACCGGCCCCTTTCTGCCCACACAGCCCATTACAGCAGATTTATTTGTATTAATCGTAAGCCCCAGGATTTCCATAAAGGCCGAATATGCAGAAATCAGAGTCTGGATTGCTCTTGGGGTCCTGGCCAGCAGCACGGTTTCATCTGCTTAAGCCAGCACAGGAAAAGCCCTGCCACCCCAGAACCGGATAGTCCACTTTCGTGTTTACCAAGGCCTTTAGGAGCTGATTAATATACAATGTAAAGCAGATTGGTTCCAAAACGCACCCCTGCCGGACACCACACCAGACCTTAAAACATCCTGTGCAGTGGGAACCCCCCCCCGGGCCACTACGCACACATGCCTCATTTTCCCCATGTAGTTCCTCTAGCGCTGTCAGAATGTCCCCCGGGAGCCCCATGGAGCCCCATGGAGCCCCATGGAGCCCCATGGAGCCGAGCACGGCACACAGCTTTGATCCATCTACTTTATCAAAGGCTGTGCCCAGATCCATAATTGCAAGTTATAACCCCCCCCCCACTCTTCCCTACAGAAAACTGAATTGGACACAAGTAGATACAGGTTGAGACTCTGTTCCATAGTGCCCACTCCGGGGCAAAATCCCAACTGTACATCAGTGAAAACCACCCCTTCACACAGATGGGCCTCTATTAACCCCAGCAAAAAACCCTACCCAAGATCTTAAAAGTCATATCTAATAGCGAGATCGGTCTGTACGACATAAGGCTTGCTGGGTCCCCCTTCTTAAAAATTGTAAAAAATGATAGCCCTTTTCCACGAGGGTGGATAAAGGCCCATCTCGAAACAAGCATTAAACACTTCTGTGAACAGCGGGACCCACAAATCCAAGGAATTCTGAAAAAGGTCAGAAGCGATCGCATCTGGCGCGCAAATACAGGCTTTCTGGGTAATAACCCGGGACACATCTTCCAACTTAAATGTCAAACATGAGTGACTCCTCCCAGTTCTTAATGCTTGGGTCCCTCCACCAAACAAGTTACCAAAATACTCCATCCATGCCGTTTCTTCCACATATGTCCTGCAAGTTCTTTCCATTACGAACAGGGTTGCACTGCCCTTTTTTTTTGACTCATCATTAATTACATTTTTCAAGAGACTTCAATTAGGAGTTGTCGCATTGGAGGGACATTTTCTCATATCGGAAAATGTGTGTAATTTGCTTGTGTAGTAGCCACACAAATTTATGGGAACCACTCATGCTGACAACACCGCATCCTTCTTCCTATAGAAACAGGAAGCAACAACCGATTCATTAATAACTATTTGAGTTGTCGCCAAGGTTGAGCTTAGGTTGGTTACAAATATATTTTCCTAGGGTTGCACCCCCCATCGCACATCGCAAAAGGCTTTGTGGTCATTATGCCTCGAGGCGTCCAGAAAGCCCTCCCAAGCTTCCCCTTCAATTTCCAGTTTCCTTCGCTTTAGCTCGCCCCCAATAATTAGCTCTAGCCTGAGCAATCTCTCCCCTGGTGCAAAGCAGAGTTTTAAGGTCATTCAAAAGTGATTTCTAAGCACCACTGCAGGCCTCATCAAACCACACTCTTTTTGGTGGCTTCCTGTTCCTCTTACTACGGACCATAACACTTTTAATCATGGCCCCCAGTAACTTTATGAACTGTTCCACAACCGTCCCAGAGGTTGCGAAACTATCCAGAATATCATAGATGAAGGATAAATTCCTCTGTCGGAGTGCGTATGTGCAGATTAAGAGTCCCAAATGTTCTCCCATTTAATTCTTCTATTAAAAAAGAGTATTCACATTTGCCAGACACACCGAAGCATCTCGGGGGCCAAACACCCTAACATGCCCTTCACTTTCAGGAGAATTGGGTAATGATCGCCATTAACATCTGGCAATACTTCAAAACCCACAACCCTTTCCCACAGTTCTAAAGAGATACAAAACAATTGTTGACGAACCTTGGTGGTTGTTAAAGGTGAGATGGCCCTGTATGTCTGGTGCTAAATGTACATTAACCATTCGTAACCCCGATTCTGTAAGCCATAAACACATCTGGAGGCCTTTAGCACAGACCCGCTCATCTTTCATCAGAGGCTGGGGGATACTTAACAATTGATACTCCAATGGGTCTAGTAAATCCTTGGCCAAACGTTCACCCATTTTAAGGTTAAAATCACCTCCCCATACACAACACTCATTATAATTCTTCCCATTTAACAGTAGTTCATCCATGAACACCTTAACCCTCGATAGCCTGTCCACCTGAGCTTTATGGGGACTATTGTACAGGTTTAGAACGGGTCTCCCTTAACAGGAAAAATACGGACCACCAGTAGGGAGTCCATATTAGTCTCCACTGCCCTGACCCTGCAATTAAGATATGTCTTGATCAGTGTTGCCCCCATAACAGCTTCCTCTTGTTTTTTTTTCTTTTCTTTTAAGGAATCCCATATGATAAGAAGCCGTCTAGCAGCATGGTCTCCAAGGCCAAAGTCTCCTGCATGAGAATGACACTGGGCTTCTAAAAACTCAACAATATCCACCCTGTCAAACTTCCCCCTAGACCTGGCTATTTCCCAAAATAATATACGGACTCCATAGGTGCCATGTTGAGAACCCTCAATTCCCCACTAAGCTCTGGATCCCGGGACTCCACCCCCCCCCCCCTCAGGGCTCTCCTGTGCAAATAAACAGGCTTGAATACCCATGTGTCAATCCAGATCTTCACAAGAGGTAAGGATGTCATACCCATTAACTAGCTCAGGCCCAGTAGTAGCCACCCCTCCCCCTCAAAGGGTTCAACATTTCTGGATTTGGATTAATCCTCCAGCCCCTAGAAAGTCTGCGACCAAAAAGTGGGTACATATGACCCTGTATATGTACTTCACTCTGGCCTTCGACTCCCGGTGGCTTCAAACGGACTCTTCCACGGATCAGCCACCCTCTCTAAACAGGAGTAGAAAAAGTCCTGAGAGACCAGCCTACTGCAGAGTCTATATCCATGTGGTTTTAAACCTCTGGAGAGGTTAGAATTAACCAAATAGCTAGTGACAGTGGAGTCTAAAAAAAAAACAAAAAAAAAAAAAAGACACCACTTCACAGTCCCCCTCCAAACGTTTGGGCTTTGGGCCGACCCAGCCTACCCTTCTTGCCATTAAGATAAGGCTTGGATCAATATTCAGCCCAATTAAATTGGTCTTTATCCAATGGGACTATCTGTTAATTAAAGAGATGGTACATTCAAATCCACCCTTCTGAAGACTGGCACACCCATAATGATCCCACAAAGGGGGCTGCTGCAGGCGGGAAGTTCATAATAGTTTTATCCAACACACCTGTGGACATGTCGGGCCCCATAAGCCCCCGGATGAGACCTAGAGCTTAACTCGCTCCATCCATTCCTCATAGTTTTCGATCTAGCCATTGTTATATTTATCTTAGGGATAATTTCCTTATCGCTTGCAGGCACTACCAACCCACCAACTTCCATGCCCGGACAACCTTCCCAATGGACTCAACGCCTACCCTTACAACTGCCCCAGCCAAGCACAGGGCCACCAATTTAGTTCATGCTCTAATCAAATCTTTCGGGATAGCCAATTTGCTCATGACCCTCGACTTAAATGCCTGTAATGAGCCAAGAACAGTCTGAAGGAGCCTAAGCTTTGCATCCAGCAGGGATTCCAGCCAGAGATCATCATTCCCCCTCAACCCCCCAGGAAGAATTGAGATCATGGCTTGGTTCTCTTACAAAACTCACTCCCATGGGGTTGCTCACCAGAGGCATACTAGCATCCACTCCCTGATACCGACCCCTCCCTTTCCCCTTCCAGATCCAAAGCCTCAACTCCCGTTCTTCCAGGCAAAGAGACCTGCGGTAGGCAGACCCCCCCCACATACGTTCCTGAGGAAAAATTACGTTGGACGCCCTGCATTCTGAGGTCCCCAACCCCACCGAAGAGCCCATCTGAACACTAATGACAGCTATGGGGTATCCACATCCTCGCGGGTCTCTTTTTTTCAGCAGTGTTGATAGAGTTCACTATTTTGTTAGCCATAACATCCAAATAAGAGTCCAGCGACTGTTGCAAAAGGCTAGACTTGCATTTTTACGGGCTCTCAACCCAATTTCACTTGTTTAGGGTTTTTTCGCAAATTTTGCAAACCGCTCCCCCCTTTGCCCCCGGTCTACCCTCATCCTGTGCTTTCCTTTTCCCCATATGGGTAATGGGTAGTGGGCAAAATAGGTTAAAATATGTTAGAGTGAATTAGAATGGGATAAAACCAATATAGCACTCAATACTAAAACAATGCCTAAATATTAACCTAAAAGACATTTTTCAAAGTTAAAAGAAAATCTTGCAAAATCATATTGTGTCGAAAAACAATTTTTATCAAAAAGTATTTTCTAGAGAAGGTACACTTAACCACTGAATCCAAACGATGGGTCAAATATTAAAAAAATATTAAATCCTTGCACACACAACAAGTCTAAGTTATCTAAAATGGTAAACCACAGCACTTTATGGCACACAACTGAAACCAAAGTCCAGAGTCCAAAGTGCCGCCACAATCTGCCCCTAAAAACTACACAGTGGCAACCTGGAGCCACAAACTTTCCGTTAGGCCCATGCACCAGATTAGCCACCAAATAGCTAAAGGGTTATACCTTATTTAGACACAAGGTCTACTGCTAGTTACTAAGACACATTAGAAACGTAAGAATATAAAAAGTATTTTAAAAAAAACACATAAAAAGGGCATTTTAAAAAGAATGTGATAAACATATAAATAAGAAAAAAAGCAGTGATAATATCCTGCACTGATCAACTTTAGTCAGTAAGAGTCATCCAAGCACTATCAATTTGCACAGAATCTCTGAACAGGCGCTCCGAGTCAAAGTTGCACCCCCTGTACCGTTTCACTACACCAAGTTCATCAGATCTAGAATCTGCGATCGATTTTCCAATGGCGTGAGTTTTCACATTAGGCGAGGAATGCCTGACTGGCTTATGGGGCCACCTTAGTCCGTCTCCCTCCCTCTCCCCCATATGCGTATGTGCAAGTTATCCTTCAATTCCAGTCTCTACGACCCTATAATAGCACAGGACATGCTTGTTTTGTGTGGAGCTTGCAGGGGGATAGCGATGTCCTGTCCTGACCGGTTTTCTTTCTCCGGTCTCAGATCGCAGACCCAGGGTTTACTCCTGGTGCATATGCATTCGGCCAGAACAAGTAGCAAAGGGACCAGAGCAAGCGATAGTCGTGAAGCCGTGCAACTGTATCCAATGGCTTTCCCACAGTCAACACTTCAATGAAATCTCCGGCAATTAAGCACAGTGCAAGAGTCTTATGAGCTCAAATGCCTTACAAACTCAGCCCCGAGATATCTGGCAGACAAAATCTGCTTGCACAAACCTGCTCTTACCACCAGATCTGCTCTCTACCACAATCTGTTAACACCAATGTTCAATCTCAAAACCGCTGGAGGAGCTAGCTTAACTCCATCCCCATCCCTCATAGACAGGAACCGTCCTTCCTCTCCTTCAAAGCCAGCATAAAAAACTGGCTTTCCAATCACCACTAAGATACTGATACCTAGTTGTTACTAATTTTATTGTATTCCGTTGACTCACTGTATGCCACGCTTTCCTCGGATCCATATGTAACCAGGGTCCAATTTATTTATTGTTCTCATGCCTGTTTGCATCTGCCTTCCATCGCATGTATGTAACCACAAGCTTTCAAGCGCCCAGCTACCGCTGGGTTTGGTGCGCAATATAAATATTAAAATAAATACAAAAATACTGCTCGTTACTTACAAGTCCACGTTATTCATCATGCTGCTGTTAAGTGTAGATGTTGGACAAAGACTCGCCTCCAGCTCCAGTCCACGGAACACGCAACCTCACTTCGCTACAGACTTATTTTAAGAAGGCAGGCAGTGAGGGAGGCAGGGACCAGAACAGTTGCCAGTGATGACAGACTCGGGTTTCCCCACAGAACACATCCTCACTCCACTACAGAATGATGTTGAGAAGGCAAGCGGGCAGGCAGTGAGGGAAGCAGTGCCCAGAACAGTGGCCAGTGATGACAGAGTAAGGTTTCCCCAAAGGATACTCACTCACTCCCAAACATTAGGTCACCCAGAGTCGTCTTTAGAGCTCGGTCGACAGGTGTTGTCATGTGTACCTCCGACAAAGACCTTAAAGTTCTAAAAGCATCACTTCGAGAGTTACCCAGCTCAATCTGCTTAACATTTAGAAGGGTGTTCACTTAAAACATTCTAAAAGCAATCTGAAAGCCCCATCATCCACAGAACAGACCCAATGGTCTATCAAACACCACCAGCCAAAACACTGCCACAGCCCAATGTCCCACCATTAACTTCCCAATTATTGCGGTGTGTAGAATCATGCACCAGTGCGCACACAGTCATCGATCCCTTCAGCAACCATCTACACAATAGAGTACAAAATGCAGCCCAAAGAATATTCTTGATATGATATGGCATTTATAATGCACCTGTACAAAAGTGTTTCTAGGCGCGAGATACCTATATTGAGTGACTTTAGAAGGAAACTGATGCCACATGAGCTTCAGAATACAGACATCCTCTCTTGACTGATGCCACCTAACCTCCAGTCCCACATTCAAAAGGACCCTTCCTGGGCAGTGGCCACTTCAGAAACATAATAGAAAAGAACTGTGGACCTCCAGTCCCCATTACAATGATAAGCAAGGGTGCACATGAAACAAAAACCAGTTCTGACCACAACCCAGTTCTCCAATCACTGCGGCCCCATCTCCAACACACAGCCATAGTCTAAGTCATACACACATGCAATCTTGTACCCTTCCTGCTTAAATGGATGGGATTAAAGTACTTGGAAACGGTCAGCAACCCAAAATGGCTCTACTCTGGCACACACAAACTGCGTGTGATTTTGCAGTAATAACCAAGGACAAACCCCAGTAGATGTCGGCACCCAAGAAGAAAGCTGGACCACACTCAGCTCGACCACAATGCAGTGTTAAAGAGGATGCAGGATAGCACCTTACACAGTAGGTGAATGGCCAAGTGGAAGACAGTCCAGATGCACGGCTAGCAGAGGGCATGGGCTGTTTTACATGGTGTCCAAATGGCTGCAGGCGGGCTCCCAGAGACACGGCCAGGTAAACTGAGTAAAATGACACAGGCAGCTTTTGCACACAGCTGGTTTTCTAAGCCGTTGGCTCAAAAACTCCAGGCACATGCTCAGAGGACACGCACTGATAAAAAAAGAAAAATCAGTGAACATTATTCCCCAAAAATTGCCATTAACGTCCCAATGATAGGGGTGGGGCAGCAAGGGATTATATCAGTGTTGCGCTCAATCTGCTTTCGTTACAATCAATATATCTTTTTTTTAAAGTACGTTTTTGAAATTTGCATTTCAGGTCACTCGAAAAAGGTAAGCTTTACTGGGAAATACCTTGCTGATGAAAAGAAATTGTGAATAATAAAATAAACAAAATTAAAATGCAGTCGTTCAAAAAAATGGATGAAATTAGTTTTGTTTGAACAAAAGTGCTTGTGAAACAGATCAACAAGTGTAATAAACCCATGTGGATTAGGGCTTCAGTCACGGTCAGCCAGCACAGCATGGTCTCAAAAGCACTAACAAAGCCTCAGAATGTGAATGAAAAATCATGTGTATGCATTTGCAAACCGTTTACCATTTCCTGCTGTTACATCATTTGCTCTGGTATTAATAAGACACTTTTTATGATCATACATAAACTATTGCCATTAAAAGCCTAGGCAGACACATTGCCAGAGACTATCATTACATGCTCAGCTATGCCCAGGTAATCACATCAGTGCCTTGATGACTGCAGGACATCTCTACTCCTTACATTTGAAGGGCACACGTGTGTTTTTCCAAATTGGACCAGATATTATTTGGTCTTTTTTTGTTCGAATGTGCAGGGGGGAGGGGAGACCCCCGCTCCCCACACCCCTCCTCCCCCACCTTAACCTATTCACTTACAAACTATCAAAAAAATTAGGCCAAATTGAAAAAGTCAATCTGGCCTGCGATCAAGTACTCCAAAGCCCCAGAAGGATGCACTTCAGATCATTCCATGCGCTGCATTCTCCTACATTGTATTAATTTGCAAGCAGAAGGATACACAGCATGGGTCATTTTGAATATCAACGCTAACAATAAGGTGAAAAACAATGTGGCCATTTCAGATAACCCTGCCCCAGAACTGGCCCACTGTAAAATTAATGGAGATGAGGCGAAAACTGGTTCCCAGTCAGATTTACCAGCTAAAGCAATCTCCTCCAAACGTTTTCTTAACTATCAATCATCAGGGAGGCTGTTTTCCTTTTCAGGTGTGCCTGGTTAATTCTCATTAAATTCTCTAAGGATTCTCGTACATGTAGTTGAAGTGTCAAGTGCCTGGGCTATACCATGGCCTGAGACACCCTAGATTTAGTTGAGGTTAGATCATATATTTGGCTCGCATATCCCTTGATGTTTTACCAAACATACAGAGGGAACCGCACCAGGTTGGAGGAAGAAACCCAGTACTGCCGTCCATAGACATCACCAGCTCATGTCAGAACTAGATTGGCCAATTTCTCAAATTTTCTTGTAAAAATCACCCCCTTGGAGTGGTGCAGGTCATTGCCCCCTGGAGATGAACAAACAGGTAAGGCAACAGGGCAAAGTTCCATTACTACGATGACAGTGTGGACTCCGGACGTCATGTTTGCCGGTCATTACAAAGAAGAGGGGTGATGGCCCAGAAAATAGAGGGAACATAAAGAGTAATTTTCTTCGCACAAAGCTTGCTGTAGAGAAGATCGATAGGACTGACTAATTACCAGGCAATATCAAAATGTATGGAAAGCTTGGGGCTTTACTTATCTCAAATAACCTTCGTGCAGGATGTTGTTTATCTTTTTAAAGGAGCTCTTTGATAGCTAGCACCTTAATAACCGCATTCAAGGGGGGGGGGGGTGCATTAGCCACCTAGATGCGCCACTCTGGAAGGCACAGAATGCGATCAAGTTGCAATCATAACCATGGCAGCCCCGGAAAGTGTGAGACATAAGGGATAGGGGCCCTTAAGAGCAACATGGGAGGTATGGTATCAGGTACTCACTGTGATGGTCCGTGAGATACCCACATTGCCCATATTGGGCCTGAAACAGGGGCTCTGATGACATCCGTACACCACCTGGATCATAAGGCGAGGAAAGGGAGACATATCTAGCAGGTCGATGACATTTATAATTGATGCTAAACATCCCTCAAGGCAGTCTCCCCTACCCAGCTCCCTGGACCCTCCTCCTGAGGCCATTCCCCTCGTCGAAATTGCTTGGAGCTGTTTAGAAACATGTATAGGTCACCCGAGTACTTCTATAATAGATGACTTGTTAATAATCATTCACCATTGACATAGGAGGATCCATGCGATCACTGCGTCCCCCAAAACACAGCATACGGAAATGACAAATACAAAAATGCAGGCGCGTAGTCATCACATAGATGTCTTATCTATGGCACAATCCTGGCTTTGCGACTGCAGGGGACATCCTCATCGATGTAAGGGGAGCGGGGAACACACCTGCAACCCACAACCTCCTGGTGCGTTGTAATGGGATTCGTCTTTTTCATTTACTGCGAATGCGTCGCAAATGCACCTTCGTTATTTATTTTCTTAAGTATTTTGGTATGAAAACCGCAAATAATAGCTAACGTACAAGTTCTAGATTGGCAAGAGAGCGATGATAGACCTCCAAGGGCGGAATGGCACGCAGAAATCAAAGACAATTTAGCGTTTAGAAGGATCTCTCCCGTCAAATCATAGAAGGGTTAGCTGGGAAAAGTTAAACAAAATCTTTCTGAGAGTATGGACAGAGGATAGCTGTATGTCTCATTTTAGATTGCCTAAATAAGGAAAGACTAATTTCGGCTTTGCCTAAATAAGGAAAGACTAATTTCGGCTTTTGAAGAATGCGAGCTGACCAAAAAGATGCCCCAGAAACAGGTTCAAAGAGGAAAAGGTTAGTTTCATAATAATTGCAAAAAAAGATAGGAAACAGCTTTGCGATTCACTCAGAGCCCAACCTAGAAACAACCTGCTTGCTTTAGAAAGAAAGGGAAAAAAAAAAAAAAAGAATACACATAGGGCAAGTTTTCTTGGTAAGCAAGAATTAGTATCAAAGGCTTCAGAGGATTTCTTGGAGTTCGAGCAAAGAGAAACTCCTCTAAGGGTTTAGGATGATGGTGGTGGTGAAAGCAGTCAGGACCAATGTAGAAGCCTTGCAATGGGTTTAGCATTTTTTTTTACACTTTCAAAGATAAGGACTTTTTTTTAAAAAATTATAATTGTATATTAATCATTAAGATGTTTACAATCAGAAGAAGTAGCTTAATTCCGTAAGAAGACTAAAATTTCAAAACAAGATGAAATTTGAACAGAGTGCTATCAACATGCCAGTAGAGTCAAGTGCTCAGTCTCTCAGTCTGTTAGTAGCGGGAAGGTTTTTATGATATCTCGTAGAATGTTATAAGTTGCCAATGTCCAAGCGTTTTTTCTCCCGTCATCAATCTTGACCAACAAAGATCTTCGTCTTGTAGCATAAAGTCTGAAAATAAGTGCTTCAGGTGGAGTGATCTGATTTTTGAGGTACCAGGGCAAGACAGAAGTAAGTGTCGAAGAGACTCGACGACATCAATCAATCCACAAATTCTACAACCATTAGCTGTTGTAAGGCCTCGTATGAAGAGGATTTCGTTAGTAGGCAGAAGATTCAGTCTTGCTCGCAGAAACAGGCCTCATACTTTAGTTGATGGAAGTAGTTTGACAAATGGTTGAATCTCGTTCAGTTTTTTGGGGTTCCAAGGTAGACGAGACGTCAGTTTATTTGTCATAGCTTTCTCCCCAGTCCTGATAGAGTCAAGCTCTGAGCTTTTTCCAAGACCTTCGCTGGGTGGTTCCCGAGGATCTCCTCGTCCAAGACCACATCGTGGAGAATTTCTTGGTTTCTCTGGGCCCATCTAGTTAGCATCTTACAGCTGCCATCTTTTGTTTCTTGTGCGATCAAGTTGTAAACAGAAGGTTTATCCGCAAGCAAACATTTACGGTAGAGCATCAGAGAGTTACAGCTCACTACTGCCGACAACGAACGTAACTGAGTTCCTTTCTAATACAGGCCATCGAAACACATTTTGGCATGCCCAACATTTTTCTCCAGAAGCTTCCCTCCAAGACAAGCCAAAAAGTTGATGGAAGATTTGCCATACCGCACGAGCTGCACACATACCCGGTGCTCACACGCACCTTTTGACCCTCTCTACTCCCTCTACTGATATGAACTTCGGTTCCCAAGGGCGTTCAACCTACCAGCGCCTTCAGACCATACCAATGGTATATAAGGCGCTATATAAATGCAAAATAACATAACATAACATAACATTGCCTCGGCTCTGTAGATTAAAAGTAGAGACTACCATAGCGCTTTATAAAAATTGATCACAGGAATCAAGGAGAAACGGCCAAATTTCTTATCTATTGCGCGCCCTTGCGCCATCAATTTTCCTGTTTTGGCCTTCAAGATGTTCTGCATGCCCGTCTCATTTTTTGTATTGTCCAGGATCACCCCCACGTATTTGAACTCAACCACTTTCTCGATCGTTTTTCCTTCCAGGACTAAGTTTTTTTTCCTTGGTCTTCCTGCCTTTCGACACGATCATCAGTTTGGTTTTGGCTTCGTTAATCTCTAGACTATTTCTTTTCATATATGCTTGGAAGTTGCTCAGTTGGCGTTGGAGCCCTATCGGCGTGTGATCAAGAAGTGTCACGTCATCTGCGTACAGAAGTCTGGTTGTTTGCGTTTTGCCCATTTTAGGAGGAAAACTTCGAAAGACAGTTTCTGGATCACGGATATCTCCCAGAAACGCCAAAAACAGTGCTGGTGCCAGCGGGCATCCCCGTTTGACCCCCTCCCCCTTTCCATCTGAATTTGTGCAGAAAGGAGACCCTGCTGGTCGAGATGTACTCCCATATTGGTACCCGAGTACAAGGCTTTGATTGGGTCTAGTAGGGAGGGTGGGCATTACCAAGTTGATAGTTTACTCCGTAAGAGCGACCGGTCCACCCGATCAAATGCCTGGGTAAGGTCCACAAAGACAATAAGTATTCGTGGGCCACCCTCTAGGACCTTGTGCTTCATGGAGTTAAATGCCAAAATGTTGGCTGAAGTACCTCCATTTTTTTTAAACCTGGTTTGTAAGAAGTCTTCGCATGGGGATGTTTTTGCCCGAGTTTTGAATTTAGTTAGAAGAAAGGACCCATATACCTTTCCAATACAATCCAATAGCGCCATCGGCCGGATCCCTTTTGTTGCCTTTCTTGTATACAGGTACTACCGTAGCAGATTTCCATGATGGCAGGACGGATTTACGTTCAGCGCATCTTTGGTAAATTTTGCTTAAAAGCGACGCCCACTCTTCAGGGTAAGCCTTAAGGTCCAGGTTTGTGATCACGTCTGGGCCAGGAGCGCGAGAATTCTTTAAAAGTCTTGATTTGCCAGACTATGTCCTCGCGGTCATCCAAAGGAACCCACTCCACCTGGGCAGTTTTTGTTTTCCGATTGGCAGACTGGGTTGTTGTTTGAGCTGAAAACAAGGTTTTAAAGAAGTGCGTCCATACTGTTTCACCTATATTGTTCAAGATGGTAAGTTCTTCTTTCTGCCTGGTTGAATTAATGAGCGACCAAAATTCTCGACTCTTATTGCCCTGGATCGCTCTTTGAATAGCCTCCGCATCTTGCTGGTATAGTGACCACCGGTAATGGTTCAGCCATGATTTGTAGTTCTGGGTGGCTTCGATTACTAGCTGATTTGCTTTTGTTGATCCAAGAAATTTGGCCTTTCTCCTCACTTTTCTTAATTCTCTTCGCTTATCAACCAGAATTTTGTCAAACACATGTTTCCTGCTCTCCACAACTTTCTTTGGGCCCATTTTCTTTTTGTAGATCTCAAGTAGGGGTAAATAGTTAATCTGGCTGTCGATAGTAGGGTAGTCTTGGGTCCGATATTTAGCTTTTAGATCTTCTATCGCTGCAGCCGATATTTTTATCCTTGTACCTTGAGTGTTAACTTCCAGGTGGTTGGTAGTTTTTGTTATCAGGGTTTTGTTGAAAGGCCAAGAGACACATAGCAAGTTGTGGTCACTGGCCTTAGTTTGTTTCACTTCGAATGCTGTAATTAGTTGTGCTAGGTCACTTGAAACAAAGATATAATCAATCGTAGTTTGAAATGCCCCGCGCTCCCATGTTGGCAGAACACTTTCGCTGAGAAGCACCTCACTGATATTATGGAGCTCACGTGATGTCATTAATTTTAACCAGGCTTTTCGTCGCCGATCAGACTGCGAAGAGTTTCCAGCACGCTCATCAAGATTGTTCGTAGCACATGAGCTGTTTAGGTCGCCACAAATCAGTAAGTGAGATGCTAGATGGACTGACGTTACCTCGTCAATAGCTTGTTCAATAGCTGGAAGAAAGATGTTGGAATCCATAGACACAGGGTTCCAGTAGACGTTCTTGATCACTATAGATTTTTTTCCTACCCTCGTATTCTTAACCACTGGTTTTGGCAGCTCAGCTTTAATCATTAACAGGAATTGGTTGCTTATCAGTACTTCTGGAGCCACCATGCCACAACTATAACGTATGGCCGTCCAAATTCCTGAGGTGGGTCGACTGAACAATCCCTTTTTTGCTGGAGAAAGGAAAACTTCGTAACCGTAGAGCGAGGGAAGGGCAGTCAACCAGGTCTCTTGTAGGCAAAGGATGTCATACTCCGTTAGTTTTATGTCGCCAGGTGTTGTAGGATGACCGTGTCCCCTAGTGTTCCAAGAGCATAGATTTATTTTGTCTGTCTGCTTCTGGTTGTTGTTGGAATTGCCATGCATAATTTCCCCCATGCACAAGCTTTGTGGCCGGGGAATGCATTTAGTTTTTAATATTGCCTATTTAGTGGTCATCTAGGCTAAAAAAGAAACTAGTCTCTTCAGCCCAATTTCCTCCCCTATGACCTTTATAGGTCTCATCTAGCACTGTGGGCTCCATTCTTTGCAACCTCTTGGGTAAGCCCGGATTAGTGGCATATGGAGCTAATCATACCCATATATAAAAAAGGGAGACCAATTCACCCCAAAATCCTATTGGCCAATCTCACATTTGGACGCCTCCTAAAATTTGGGGGAGTCTTCTATGAGGGTACCAATAGATTGGGTGGCCTCTAACAATATTTTGAGGGGCACCCAACTGGGGTTCAGGGAAGGATTGGGGACAATAAATCAGAAGCTACATTGTATGCTGTTTATCTCGAAATATACAATCCTAAAAGAAGGTAGCATTTGCTTGGCTTTTATCCACCGCTTTTGATCTAGTAGACGGACCATTATGGTCAATTCTTTTCTATATGGGCATTTCAGAAGGGCTGTTAGCGCATGTGCTCTTATTACATACAGTTACAGGATTTGAAATTGAGGGGTGCTGGGAGGTAGTCAGCTCCCGCTTGTAGACTAGAAGAGCCTGGTCATCTTGACACCAACAGCTACCAGGAGCTATTTTTGTCCAGCTGATGCCAAATAAACACGTGAATTTGAATATACATTTGGGACAATGTAGAAATAAACAAACATTCAGACACATCTATACAAGGTTTATAGCATAATGGATCATAAATAACGAACAAAATGATATGCTTACATCTGAAATGGAACCTAGATTTGCAGAATGCAACGTACTAGCTCCTCATTACCCAGTGGTTGCTCCTGGTTATTGGTTAAAGCTGGTCACGGGGGGGGGGTGGTAGTTGGAGGGAGGGGGTTTGGGTCAGTACACATCCCCATTTGGACATTTGGAACATTTTGGAAAGTTGCATTAGGGGTGCGTCATAGCCCCCCTCTGATTGAATTCATATTACAAATGCACTCCAAATCATTTTTTTTTTTTATCACAAGGCCTTAAGAGGTATTCTACCTTTGACTCCAGCAACCAAGGGGCCAGGCAGTGTTGTGGAGTTTGATTTATAATACCATATTTTGATAAAGATGGCTCAGAGCCAACGTATGAAAGATACCAGATCAAAACAAATCATATACAATCTTCCCAGAGAAGATTGACTTGGCAACTAAGGTTAACCGTATCCAGTTTCTTGAATGTGACGGCCAACACACTCGCCTAACTCTCAATATGTACACATTTCCTAACAATTTGTGATTACATGAAGATACAATTTAATATTGCTGAAACACTGGAAATGATGGAGCCAGGATGGGGATAACTAGATTGGCAAGAACATGTACATTATGTGGAGGAGAGGAACTGGAAACCATTAAGCTCTTGTTGCTGCAGTGTGGAAGCCTGTCACATCTTCGACAAAAACTGTTGGCTAGTATATGGCAACATGAATCTTGTAAGCCATAGCAAACAAGTAATTTGGAATTGTTACATGCTGGGTAATGATGACAATCTCATATCACTTGACAAAATTTGAAAAGATATGCATTCCTGAATTGTGTAATTTTTAGGTGTTTTCTTGAGAAGATTTTTACTTTGTGGTTTTGTTTTATGGGAGTACCATTAAGTTGGCAAACAATAAAGATCCGTCATCTGTCAATAGAACCAGAATGCCCCTCAGGGGGTTAATGTGCCGTCTACAAAGTCACCTGTTATGTTACGAGTCTGTATAAAAAGTATTGACTGTATTATACATCATTTTTAAGTGTTCCATAACCTAGCGTGTTCATGCTTTATATATCAGTAGCATCAATGACCCAGCCCCCCCAAAAAATTATCCATAACTCCTCTCTCTATACCCAATTAGCATTATCACAGACTATTCAACTGGGCATCACGTTTCCATTATAAAAAGGTTACAAAAAAAAAAAAAAGCACAAACTGATCTGGCTGGGTGCTTAAATAAGGTGTTAATCCCCACCTTAACAGTACTCATTTCACCCCCTTCCGACCCCACCTTGCACCAGAAACAGGCAATGCGCATCCAAGGTACCATCCAGACACCTCCGATTGTGACAGAGGTAGAGTAGTCACTGCAATATTCAAAGTCGCAAACATCAGTTTACGCATTTTTCATCTACTTACTGGTGTTGAATTCCTCCAATCACACCTTCTTACAATCCTACTTTCATTCTTTCCACGTCGTCGCATCATCCGAATTACTTAAACACACACTATGATGAAATTTTAAAATAAACAAACACGTGGAACACAAAGTGACCCATCAAAACCACTTCATACCTTGCACCAAAAAAAAAAAAAATTAAAATAAAAATCACACTTTAATGTAGTTTTAAATTAATGTCGAAAATGACTTCAATTTAGTACACTCTTCTTTAAAGCGCACTGGGTGAATTAAAAAAAATAAAGTAAAGGTTAATGGACTTCACTGAAAATAGCAAATATATAAAGCTTCAAGCCTATCTTAGCAGTCATAGATGCTTAAATAAAAATTAAAAAAAATATGGCATTTCAAGAATTGTCATTTCATGGATAGTCAAACAATAAAAAAATAAGATAAGTTGGAATTCCACTCATTTTAGGGATTCTTCCATAAAGCACACCAAAATAAGCGATTTCCAAGAGCAGAGTAAAGTGCTCCATTGACAACATCTGCATAGAAACAGTCTGATAAACCAATAACACACGCAATTGAAAAGAAATGTGATCAATTATTCTTTCAGATTAAACAAATCCATGTTAAATTCTGTACATTCACTATCAAACTTTTGGTAAATTTGCATGCGGGTAGAATCACCCCAAAGATTGTGTATGGCATGGAAATTGACCCAACAGCGTATGGAATCCAGTGGGACATTTTGAAGGGCAGGCTGTGGAAGAGGCTACTAGGTCTGCATCCCTCTCTGCCCATGGCGTCATTGCACTTTGGATTGGGTATATTTTCGCTAAAATATTGGTTCAATTGGCAGTACTATTGATAATGGAAAAAATCCTGTTGCCTAAATCAAATACTTTGGTCGTGAACTTGTATAAAATGTATGATGGGAAAAGCATCTCCATTTTTGAATGCGATGGTGTCATACTCCAATACTTTGTTATATGATACAGATAAGGCACGATCAGACCTAGTGGAAAATTCTCTTAGTGTTAAGAAAAGGCTAAAACAGATGGTGCTAGATTAATACCATTACCCAAACACGACGATATAAACTTCACTCGACATATCAAATCATTCATAAACCGTTAGGGACTTTACCAAACTACTTGCACCAATATCCTCGTTTTTTAACAAGGTAACGCTTCTTACGATTTTGACTCAATCTTCTACCCACGGGGGAAAATAGAGCATGCGCATGCTAAGCAAGAAGGGACTGTGTAGTTACGGCAGCGGTTTTACATATTTGGAATGAGGCACTGCGATTGATTTCAACGAAGTAAACTGAACATGTATTAATGTACGATTTTTTGTCTGTATCCTGTACTTTTACTGTTTTTAGTAAATGTATTTATGAATGATGCATTATAGATTTGTGATTTAATGTGTATCTATAATAAATGATGTATTTATTCAAGTGCTTGAGGTTTTATTGTGTAACTACTGCACAATACAAAATAAATAAAAGAATAAGCCACTTCGAAGGACTGTTCTCCTTTCATTAAGAGTGGAGTATTCCAAGAACTATTCTAATTTTGTATGAACCCTTCAAAAAGGAATGCTGGCTAAGGATTCCCAAGTGCAGCTCTGCATGCACAAACATCTGTTACGGAAGGAAAAAAAAGGCAAACGTCTAATGGGGCCACTTTATATCCTTGGTACACAAACAGGGTTTCAAAGGCAAGTTCTTAAAAGGGTTGCCATGTACAGAGTCTGAATAGAAGCATAGAAGAAGAAGAAAAAAAATAGGGGTTGCATCTACAAGTACAAATAAGTCGCACGTGTTTATGTCAATGAAAACCACCTGCAGTCAAACATTGCATTTTTTTTATTTTATGCAAGAAAGATGTGAAAGTTAACCTTTTAAAAAGAGGAAAAGTACTAAACCAAAGAAAAAAGGGGACTGCATGATAAACCATTCCACATCTAGCCGAGTTACTTGTTTGCAGTCAGATTAACACTGTTGCTCCTTCAGAAACGCTGCATTATACAATCATAACCGACCGCCTATTACCCATCCTTACAGCTGTGCTTTTTGTTCCGTCGGCTATGAAGCAACTAGACCTGCAAGCCATCACTCTAACAGTGGTATTCAAAGGTTTTTGCCCAGCCACGAAATAGCAGAGGGAAATTAAGTGTTAAGTGGGAAACTATATAGCGGATGTCATTGGAGGGAGTATAAAGGGAGGGGCATGATGAATCTGTTGGTAATGATCTGCTATCTAAGTTTGCATGTAGCAGACTTTAAACAAAACATAATTCACGTGTTATCAAGAATGCCCAGAAAACATTTGTAGGGCATCCAGTATACCTCGCCCACCTCCCGAATTTGCTAATTTAACACCGAGTCGCCTCTGGAAAGGTTGGGCACAGGCCTCGAAACATTACAACTCCCCCACCCCACACCAACACTTAAAAAATTACCAAAGGCAAAAACGCAAAGCCTATTCCTAACAAAAGAGCAATTCCGAGTTGTACGGCCTGCTTTAATGAAAGTGAGGCATGCTCGATTCCACCCTCCCTTCAAACCGTTCAGTGTTCGCTTAAGAAAAGAAAAACACTGCTCCGTCATGTTACAAAAATAGGGGGTGCTAAAAAAGTCAATATTAGAGCCACCGAAAGAAGAATTATGGATTAAGCATGGAGGACGCAAGTGGGTGTATTTTGGTTTACATCTTAGTGCAACCTAATTTTTTATTTTGAGCAGAGAAAGAGGCAGTACGCTTGTATGAACCCACAATTAACAGGATCACATACGAAAAAGGCAGTAATGCAAAGAAAATTAGCAAAATTGCACGAAGTCGTCGACCCGCAGGTAAGGCGGCTCTGCCCTGACCAAAACAACAGTGGATGTAAAAGCATGGAAGACTGGTTCTTGCCACCACAAACTTAATTTGGCTGATGGGAGAACTGTTCACACAAAAACCTGACTAAAACACACACAAATGCGGCAGCATAGTTTAACCGAAGTTACAGATGTCTCTAGCCAAGCCAAAAGAGGGGATTAAAGACACATTGCTACGGATAGATTAAAAAACAACAGAAAGTATAAAAGGAACGCAATAGGACAAGTAGGACAAGCCACATAACAAGGAGGGGAAACGGTAAAAGTATTAAACTAGAGGCAAATCATGACCAATTTTGGACTGGCTCCAGAAAGATACATATCCAAGATGAACGAAGTCAAAAGACAAACACAGGGAGTCTGCTGCAGAGTCTTTTGGATACTGATACTGCAGTACTCTATTTTGCTTTGCTCCAGGAACACAGAAGACTTTTCCAGTCCTCCTTCTACCTCTGGCAATTTTACTTATAATCCCCAGGAAGCCGCGGAGCGGCCGCAGAGTCTTTTGTTTTTTAGGCTCTGCAGGCTCCGTGGCGCCGCTCCGCTCTACCTCCAACAAAGAACAACAGACTTTCACCAAGAGATTTCCCTGAGACTGGCCTAAAATAACTGACAAAACCTCTACCCGCCCGCCACTCACCCAGAACTACACCTACGGTACCCAAAAGTCTGTCCTGTCTGCTCCCCTGCTGCTTCCCTTCGGCTAAGCACACTCCCGTCCTCACAAGTCCTTGCCTTTCTACGTTACATCCCTCCCGCCCACATATCAAACAAGAAAACCGACCCCGCCCGCCAACCTTCACCCGCGTGCTCTCGGAGCCTGGCCTGCCTGCCACGCAACGAGCCGCGAGCCTGTCCGCCGGCCCGTGTGACCGCTCCTGTCTGATCTGTGCCGCCACCCTTCCCCCCCCCCCCCCTTCACATCCAGAAATACATCCACCGCTTCATAAAGCCTGTCCTGTCTGCCCACCCCCCCCCTCCCTCAAACCCGACACTCCCACCCTTGCAAGTTTTTGCCTCCCGACGCTGCAACTCTCCTGCCCGCATAGCAAACAACCAAGACAATCAAGCCCGCCTGCCAACCCTTACCCGCGTGCTCTCGGAGCCTGACCTTCCTCTTCGTGCACACCGGCTCCGTTGATCCAGCTACACGCAGACAAGACGCGAGCCTGCCCCCGCGCTGCTGCACGGCACGCGCCGGCAAGCCCTGCACAACAGTGGTGGTGGTCCGACTGGAGACAGATTAGCCGCGGGCCTCTGTGCTTGCCCTTGCGCGACTGACATCGGGTGACCCCGCGCACCCGTCTTCCCCCTTCCCCTTCCCCCCCCCATACGGCTTGCGGTTCCTGATCTCCCGTGACCTACAGCTTTTCATCGAGGCACCCCATGAGCTGCATCCTTCCATCCTGCAGCCACGAGCACGCCGGCTCCATCTAGTGGCAACCCTTTACCACTGAAGGCAATTCATTATCGTGACCTCCAGCTCTTCATCGAGGCACCCCCTGAGCTGCACCCTTCCATCCTGCAGCCATGAGCACGCCGGCTCCATCTAGTGGCAACCTTTTACCACTGAAGCAAATTCATTACTAGCTGAAGGACCGGAATCTGCCAAACTGCTCAATGCCCATCCAAGCAGTGCTGCTTCCCGACACAAGATAATCTCACACAACCAAGGAAAAACCAGAATTTTGCACAATAAAGAACCTACCAGGACATCTCTTCCAAACATCCACCTCCTTGAAATCTGAAAGTGCCGCACAAAGAGCCTTGCTTAACAGCAAAAGAAGCAGTGATCCTTCAACACAAGTAAGCTAGTGTCTGGTTCTTTCTCACTTTCCTGTGCCACAATAAGAAGATCTAAAACATTTCACAAGACAGGAGAACACAGAGAGCAACTCCCTCTCTCCTCTACATCAAGCGCCTACCTCGCTGCAAGACCATCAAAAACACTAACAGCAAAACTAACTATCAAACTTCTGACCGAAAATCGACCAACCCATAACTCCTCAGAACTACAAATTCAAGATAATGAAACAAAAATAGTTGGAAAACATAGAACAGACCTTCTCAGAAAGTACAAGCGAACCCTCACTGCACCCAGATTGTGGACAAACAAAAGAGCCGATTCAAACAAACCAAGGAGACCAAACTGCTCAAGATCTACAAATCCCAACCACTTGGGACCAAACGGAAAACCAGTTAACAGAAAAAAATGATCAAACCAACCAATTAACCTGTCGAACCCACACGGAGGATAATGAGATCGTCCAAGCTAACAAACAATCAGATATGCAATCTGAAATAAAAGAAACAAACAAACGGAGCGAGATAACTGCAGATCCAACTGCAGATCCAACCCTCGTAAAAACTCAACCTAATCCACCAACAGCCGCTGTCAACGACCCAACTAGAGACACACGACCAACAGAAACGCCAAGTCTCCCCCCAGCTGAAACACCAGCGGCTACTCAGAACCAAACTAACAACGAAGAACCATCCAAAACAATCAAGCCAAACGAATACCCAGAGACTGCCGACGACAGCGATGACAAAAAAAGAAAAAGCAAAACAGGCCAAACTACAGTGGTTACAAGCCCACACTGCTCAAAAGCTATTCAATGAACCTCTCAAACACCCTCTGAACACAGCGACAGGGAAAGCAGCCCGTCTTATCTTTAGACATCACTGCAATAGAGTCCATCATGAACAGTGCAGAAAGAAGGAAAGAAATCTTCGGTGAACCAACACATTTGGCAACTCCATCCTGCACTTCCGACGCCTCTACCAAAAAATTCCAACCAACAGAACTGCGAATCCCATGAAAAACAAAAGTCCACACAGAGAAGCACAACCCTTACATCTCAAAATTAAAAAAAGAACAAAAAACTACCCAATTTGACTACGATGCCAAAGAATCCTTCCATATGCCGGCGCAAGGAAATACCACAAACTACCCTACCCCAACATCTGGAGTCACAGGAAAACACTTTTCTCCAAATGACAATCAAAATCAGAGACTTCCGACATCAATGTTAGAACTACAAAACATGCTGCTAGCAGTGGTGTCCCAATCCACGATACCCTTCCTTAAACTTCACGAAACAATAAAAGAAAATATACGAGACCAAGCCACTCTCTTGGCAATGATCCACACCAAGCAAATACACACAGAAGATTTCATAAACACAATTGGGAAAAGTCTAGACTCTGAAGCAGAACAATCTCGCACCTGGCAACAAAGACTTTGAGATAGCACGAGGCGATAAGAAAGAAAAGATTCAACTCACAAAAGAACTTATGACCTTATTCAGAAACCAACAACAACAAGTGCCCTTACCGCAGAACACATCAAAAGAAAACACACTACATTGCATGATACCGGAAAAATTAAACCTTGATCAACCTAGACCTACACCAAACAAACCTTCAACATCTTCGTAGACCCAAGTAACAAAGCCATCAAAACCGTGCGTAGAGAAAATAAAACTGACAAACGGCTCACAGACCATGATCGGCAACCACACTTTCGGGATCTTCGGTCCAGTAAAGAAAACCGACAAAGAACCAGCAAAGAAACCCACCAAACACACTCAAAAGCAAACGGGGTCACGAGCATTTCTCCGAAACCTGTCAATACCAAAGCCGGTTCCAGAAACAACCACAGAAAAAACACCTAAAAATCAACCTAAAAAGTCCGTAATGAAACACCGGGACCCACCGGCACAAAAGCCAAACAAAAAACCAGCAGCTGTGACAGCGCTAACTCACAAGGACCAAAGCGCGGAATCAGACGATCTACTCAACCTAACGACGCATGAGGACCCATCAACACAAGAAAAAATAAAAAGTCAACTAAATGGCTCAAGTCTAATAGTCATCGACGAATACCAACCAAATCACTGTCAGCTACACAATTTTGTGTGAAGAAATTTCAGACAGATCAATGACCAATTCAATTGATGCTCCAAGTAAACAGTCAACCTATGACGAAATCTCAACATCGTTTCTCAATGAAACAAGCAGTAGCACCGGCACCAGGCACTCCCCCAACTCATCCAATACAAGAAAACCCTGCATCAGAACACCCGAGAGAATGCACAGATCTATCTGAACCAATATTCCTGAACCCATTTCAGACAACAGAGTGCCATATGGTACAAATAGAAAACATTATCACAAGGCCTACCAAATTAGTCCTAAACAGAGCGAACATTCTAATCCTTTTCCAAGCAATTCCAAACCTCACTCAAGTACATTCCAGAGACATCGACTTAGTCATCTTTGTAGACGAAAAATCCAATGACAAAATATTAAAACTGCACAACAAATTAACTATGGAGCAAATCTTAACATCAAAAGCCGCGCTACACAAGTTGGGTTTTAGCTGTATGCCCGACATTAAAGCGAAATATGAAGATATCATCAGAAAGGAAAACCCCAGAAACGCTTTCACATCAAATCTTAACCAAGAACATCCGAGAAAACAGTCAAACGAGAGACATAACCACTCAAATAACCTTCCAACCGTGTCTGATCACCTTAAGGAGACCGCGAGCCATAACTTCAAAACTGAACATAATAATGCCACCAGAAACAACGGTGATCGCCAAATCAGACGACAGCATACCCTAGAAGACAGTATACACAACCAAGACGAATGAAGGATGAGCAACAACATAGATCGTCCAATCAGACGACAGTATGCATCAGAAGGCAGCCTAAATGTCTCAGACTCTACAGAGCTGAGCAACATCTCATAACCATCAATCAACATATTAAACAGCTGGACCCTGTGCTCATGGAAAACACAGGGAAACTCCCACTTGTTTAACGACCCATCACCCGAATTCAACTCATATCAGATCATCTGTTTTCAAGAAACATGGCTTTCCAACACTCCATGCTGTGACGGCTTTCTAGCCTTCCTAAACCCAGCTCCGACAAGAACCAAAGGAAGACCCTCATCAGGTCTACTAACATTAATCAAGATTGACCCTACTTGGTCAATACTGCACACAACAAACATCAACCCGTGGATACAAAATACAGTCATAAAAATAGTGACAAAGGAAGGTCTAGATTCCACTACAGCGACACTCAAACATGAAAGAAAAGTTGCAACCATGAACCTGTACTGGAATCCAGTGGCAATCAACAATGAAGCGTTCTTGGACGGTGTCTTTCTAACAGTCGACAACCTCATTCTTAAAACATACAAGAATTGATTTCATATTATGTGGCGACCTAAACCTACACCTATGGCAACAAGACAGACAACCAACTCCTAACGAAAAACTAACAATGTGTGCAAAAAAATGGATCAAAGAAACCAGCATCCGTAATCTACTATCCATTGATTATCCCAAAGATGAAACAGGCAAGCCTTTTTCCACCTGGTCCCGAGGTAAATCATCTGGCATAATTGATTACATCTATCTCTCCAAAGAGCTAAGAGCTGCAGTACAAACTACAAGCATAATTGCAACAACAAAGAGCGACCATAACCAACTTGTCGTACACTGACAAGACATGCCGCGCCAACCACAGCCTAATCGTCCTACTCCGCTAGAAGTCTGCACAGCTGGGAAAAAACTTCGCATAACCCAAAAAGTAACAAGTTCACTGACAAGACAATTTATCCAAACAACCTTAATGGACGCCCAGAAATTAAATTATGGATGGTTACTTCAACCTTACTACAAACCAACCAAACAGCATACCGTACAGACTCACCAACATTCATACAGCAAGGAGTTAGTTGAAAGGAAAAGAGCACTGAGAAACACAGTGCGGCAATTGACGAAAAAAAAGACGCAGAATCTTTCGCCAAAATAAAAGCGGCCAAACAAACCTACAGAAACTGGATCAAAACGCACAACATGATGCTGTTACAAGCAGACGCAGAAGCAATCCTAGAAGCTTACAAAACACACAACCTTCGAGACCTATGGAATCTTCTAAACAACAACGCAGCGCACCAGCAAAAACAAACAGGAAATGTGACTGAACATCAATGGATTGAACATTACACAAAAATATATAAAGCCCGACCATCAGAAACTGGAAAAAACCCACAAAAACACAAAGTGGACAGTAAATTGCACCTATCAAGACATTTTCGAGATGATCCAAAAACTCAATATATCTCATGCTCCAGGCCCTGACGGAACATCGAACGCAATGATAAAGAAAGATCCGCACTCATGGGCCAATCTCATGAGGAATATCATCATGCTCATTAACGAGCTTAATCAGATACCGCCATCATGGAAAACTGACCATCGTTCCTATTCATAAACAAGGTCCGAGGGACGATCCGACAAATTTCCGCCCAATTGCGTTATTGGATCCGTTAGGAAAGCTGTTTGCATCGATTCTTCTGAAAAAATTTAATCAGTGGGCAATTGACACAAAACGCTTCGCAATAAGAAACTGGCTTCACCTCAAATGTTGGGACAAACATCAACTTACTACTGCTAAATCTGATAAAACACGAAGCAACCCACATCAAAACAAAAATCTATGCGGCTTTCATAGACCTCCCTATGACCTTCGACGGGATATCCCGGCAAAAACTCTGGAATAAACTTGAAAAATGGGAATGCCCCAATGACATACTAGCCCCAATTAAACCACTTTATTCAAACACCACCATTGCAATAAGACTTACAAGAGAAGGCCATACAACACCAAAAATAAAAGCCGAAAATGGTCTAAAACAAGGATGCCCTCTTGCAGCCACATTGTACAATCTCTTTACTGCAGACATCGACACCCATCTACAGTCCGATGCGCTCAACCCCCCAAAGATCAACTCAACTCCGGTAACAATCATGACATATGCGGACGACATTCTCCTGGACAAGACACCATCAGGTCTACAAAACAGCCTCAGCCAACTAAGCCTTTATATGAATCTTAACGAACTCACCATCAATACAAAAAAGACAAAAATCATGCAACCGACCAGACCGACCAATAACAACCGGAAACAACTGAAAATCCATTTAAATGACAATTGGCTCGAAGAAGTAACAACATTCAAATACTTGGGCATCCACATAAACCAATCCAAATCCGAAAAAGAGTGGACTCTGAAACAACGGACTCAATCTCTAGCAAGACAAGGTTGTATGATCCAGCGCAAATTCGGCAAATACTCTTTCAAACCAATAACCACATATTACAAGCAAAAGGTGATTCCGACAATAGTCTATGGAACAGAAGCCATGATACATGCAACGGACTATAGCTGGAC
The DNA here is from genome assembly GCF_040938575.1 of Ambystoma mexicanum. Lineage (NCBI taxonomy): Eukaryota > Metazoa > Chordata > Amphibia > Caudata > Ambystomatidae > Ambystoma > Ambystoma mexicanum. The sequence continues at coordinate 273,239,881 of NC_090931.1, read as the reverse complement.
AAAGCTAGAAGCCCTCTTTTGGCGTAAGATCTTACAGTTGCCACCTTCTTTTCCAATGCCTAGAATCAGACACGAAATAGCACTACAGTCCATCAGTTCAATTGTCTTATGGAAACAACTAGACCTATACCGCAAGTTCCTCACTGATGAGAAAACAACAGCAATTCAAATCTTGAAAATCCACGACGAAGCAATGAACACCACAATCCTTGCTAAGTGGAAAAGCAATCTGGATCAATTCATGCAAACAGAAGAAATCTCACATGAAATGCTTACGATGCGACCTCAACATGCAAAAATAAAAATAATCGAAAACGACTGGATAAAGACCCTTGAGGAAAAAACTAAATACTCCCTCAACCTACAATGTGACACAGACATTCGATCCATTAATGAATTACGAGCCTACCTGACCATCTTTCCTAATGCCAAAATCCGTGCAATATATCTGAAAGTCCGAACGAACACCATACCAACACGCTTCTATCTAGCCAAAACCAGACAAATCGCTCCAGCAGAACATTTTTGCCGCTTCTGTTCAGACTCTCAAAAATCTGAAACACTGTTCCACCTACTAATGGAATGCAACGATCTCTCAGAACAAAGATCTAGATTCGGCAGCTACTATAAGATCAGAGAGCAATTAATGGCGACAGGAGAAAGATGGATGGAGATGCTCAACGGCAAATGGCAAAAACTGATCTTGACAATATGCCAATTTTTAGAAGAAATTCTAAGTCTTGGCAAACCTGTAATAAGTTAAAAACAAACATTGGAAAACTGGAGACAAATGAAATAGTTAAAAAAAAAAACATATGCCAACAGTCCAACTGTTCACATCAATGAGCAAACGAAGTTGCAATATAAAAGGAGGTGTAATTGGGTAATCAGCAACAAACCAAGAGAGGCCGCTGTGGATAAACCAACAAAATAGATCAAGCTACAGGATTAGGCAGCAGAGAAAAACTATGAGAATGGCGTGTTTTGGCGGCTATGGGAAATACCTTAACCCTAAGGGCAGCTAAAGACCTAGCCCAGCAATGAATGTACACAAATCAATAAAACGACGACACGTATAGCTTAACACAGTTAACAAGGTAAAAGAGAACAAGAAACACAGCCCGAAGTGTAGGCAACACCAGCAAGGCACGAGTGGAAATTGGGGGTGGCTGAAAATGCCAAATACGCTCCAAGAGCAGCAACAAACCCGCAACACAGTGACGAAGCAAGGGGAAATGCAACGTGAACGTACACACAACCCGTGTACAGGTAGTACTCGCGCACAATCAAGGATCACGAGACAAGTTGGGTAATTACAATAAACTACGGAAATCCCAATAGGCGGTACACCACAGGAAGATAGGATTAGGGAACATTCGTGCGCAGCACCAGGATAGCTTAACAGTTATGGGAGTATATAATACTGGAGTGCATTTAAGGGTCATAGTTAACAAGCCACATATAGAAGGGGAAAGAAAAAGGGGGCATAAACACATGGCTGTAGACAAGGATGTGTGGACGTAGCACACAGATGACATGAATATACGTTAAGGGGAATAATGCGAACAGAGAGCATGTAAAAGCGGTTAGAGGCAGGACTACAACTGGAAACATAATGGGAAACTTACGATTGTGGGGGAGAGCCGAGAAAACATACAGAAGAGGATATGAAACTCGGGTACTACTGCTGGATGTGGGGGGGGGGCATCGAAAAGAGGCAAACACACATGGAGCACACGGAAGGCTAACGTAATTATGTATATAGCTGTATGTTCTGAATACTTTGCATTGTACTTATAGTTTGAATTTTATGTATGTTTGCTATGTAACCTGTCTAAGTTGCGCCCCGATGCCTCTGGGCCTGAGGGAGCACGCTACAAATAAAAACAATACAATACAATGTAGAGGGGAATACAAGGAGTGAGCGTGCAGATGTTAAATGGATGGGGGCAAAAGAGGAAACAGACTTTATAGAACAGGACAGAGCAGACTGTTAAACAGGCCACACAGAAATGGGATCCAGATGTAAATACATGAGATGAAGCATCCGGACAGGGGCTGCAGATGTGTACATAGAAGTGGATATCGTCATGAAAGTATACACACAGGAAACCTAACCAGGTTCCAGATACGTGAACAGTAATCATAAAGGAGGGCACACAAGGGGATAACGAGGGCGGGTCTAAGGGGGGTGCAAAAGGCAGAGATGCGTTGGACTATACAGATGTGAATGCAAAGAGGGTACACAGAGAGGATAAACATGCAATGGGGAAATTAACAGAGAGCATATACAGAAGAGGAGAGTGATGACATATGTAAAGAGGGATAACTGGGGAGTCCAATGAAAAGGGAGAATGTGCTTTGGAAGATGCAGAGTGATAGAGGCGAGGGTAACTCGGGCGGCTCACAGAGTGCAAACAAGGAACAGTGTGGGGGAGATAGGGCACCAACAAATAGATACAAGGAATGTCATGTCTGGAGTACCAATTCTGCAGGCCGTCAGCCCCCGACCCTTCCTTACCTGCTCATCGAACCTGCTCATCACGGCCTGTACCCACTCCACCGGCTTGTGAGCCGCCATATCCGGGCGCCCGCCCACCCGGCGGGCTCCAGCTGCAGCGCTCCCTTTCTGCACTCAGCGCTGCTCCGGGGGTCGGGGCTCTTAAACCGCCTCCTCCTCCTCCTCCCTGCAACGGGCTCTCCCCTCAGCGGCCATCACAGCGGAGCCGCCATGACACCCGACCGGAAGCCTCAGCCTGTTCCACTCCACATCCACTGCGCACGCGCGAGACGGTGACAGAAGGAGGGAGGCTTTCATTAATGAAAAGGCGAGAGCAGGGCTTAGTGATGTCATAGCCTGGGACCGGGTGCAGGGGAGTTGACAGCACCCTGCTTGTATACCTTGAATCATGCACAGAGGAAGGCGCAGCACCTTGGACCGAGCCTGAAATATACATACAATATAAAACCGATATCATATGCACAGCCCCCTACTGCACATGAGTCACATACACAGAACGTGAATCATGCACACAGTATACCAGATCACACACACCCTGTATCAGGTATGTTCTCAGCACCCTGGACAGAACCTGTATAATGAGAATGCCGGCGTAGACCCTACTTCATATACCGCACATCACACATGAGATATATTACACACAGCACCCTGGGCAGAACGTGAATCATGCACACAGCCACCGACTTGCACAAGCAGCTCCTTACCGGCACATATCCGGTATCAGATAGCCACCCAGCACCCTGGACAGAACCTGCATCACACGCGCATAAAATTACAGACGTATACACGGAACCCTACTGCGCCCTTGGTCATGCACACACTGTAACATGTACAAAACGAAAATCCTGCACACATCACCATAGACACTACGAAGGACATGCACAGTTCGCTGCACAGAGTGTGACTCTTGCTCATAACAACCTGACCCAAAGCAAAGCGCTCAAACTACCCCCATTGTAGATAGTGCGATCAGCATTTCACACAATTTTTTGTTCATTTTCCTACTGTGGCTCCGTCAAAGGGCTATACAAATATATATTACAAAGCCTACAGTAGTGGCTGTGTAGTTATGGTTAAATTGCTCCGCGGACAGGACACCGATTGGCTGAGCGGCTTGCGTCATGTCCGCGGACACGCAACGTGTTCGCCGATTGGCTAGGATGAGGCGTGAGGTGCATAAGATTGTTTCGATGCACCCGTCATCTTGGATCTGCCGACAGCGCGGCGGCGAACAGAGGCAAAATGCAATTTTGGGGAGTCGGTTGCGATGCAGAAGTGCTTGGGGAGGGTTGGGGAGTAAGAGATGGGTCAAATACTGTATTTGTTTAGGTGGCAGGTGCCCCTGATGTGTTGCGGTTTTCGCGGCTGTCCGCAGACATAATAAATGCACTACTAGCTATTTTTCTTTAGTATGATGTTGGTTTGGGTTGTTAGTAGAGGATTGATTGTAATTAATATCACCTATAAGCAGCTCACATACCACAGTCAAAATGTTTGGTAGCATAGGTGTGTTATGCTGCAGTGGTCGTGGCCAGGGCCTAGAGTCTTGGGTGCATGGCCGAAGGCCGTAGGCCGTAGGCCATGCACCCAAGAGTCTAGGCCCTGGCCACAACCACCGCAGCATAACACACCCATAGAATCAAACACCCATCAAATATCCAGAACCCAAAAGTTTGTGTACTGTTTCATTTGTAGAGTTTGTATGTGAAGTTCTGGCTAGGCTATGTAGTTAAGATTATAGAGTTTGTAATAGGACTGCATTATAAGATATCTTTGAAGTAAATATTTTGGATTGGGGGCGTGGCTTGGTAGCTATGCTGTAAGGACGTCTTCTGGTGGAGCCCCCGACGATCCGTTATTATCCTGCCCTGAAACTATAGACCCAGCTGGCACGGGTCCATGTATAACATAGAATTGGATGTCTGATGAAGGCTGGCACAATCGTGTGCAGACACATTGCAGGTGGCTTATACTGCGGCCAAGAACAAGTCAGTGAATTTTTGAGACCCCGCAGGAGACAAGGAAAACAAAATGCAGCCGTAGCAGAACACAAAGGCGAGTAAACAGTGTCGGAGCACTAGGGACGGAGCGAGATCATCTCAAATCATATTGCAGAGGGCACTGAGCCTGGCTCTAACGGTGGTCCGGCACAAACAGAGCGGCACAAACAGAGAGGACAAGGAGCGTCAGGGAAAAATCGCTGCAGAACAATTGCAGAGCTGGATAAGTGCAATAGCAAAGCGGAGCTGATCGTCTCCACCACGGGTCCGCCCGCATCACAGAGCCCCATAGGCAAGGTCAGCCACTGCAGTACTGCAGTCTCGGGTCTGAGCAAAACTAATTGCACCAGAGTTGGTTCCCTCTAGGGTCCGCCCTCAGCACATCTACAGAGAAGGAAGAAGCGACTACGGGATGCAGGCTGTATTATTCTGAACTGACAAGCCGATATCCAGTTCCCAGTGTGGTCCGCCTATTGTAACAAAGGCGGTTATAAAGTTGCAAGCTCTAGGCCTCCACGGATAAAGCTGAGCGAAATGCTAGTTCACTCTAGGGTCAGCCCTCGGCACACTAACAGTGTGGAAAGCAGAGGCTCAGAGACGCAAGTCACTTTATCCAGTATTCATATGCAGTTTCCCAGTTCCAATGGAGGTCCACCTATACGGACAAAGTCCTGTGTGTAGGAGAGGATCACTTACCAATTCACAGCGGTAATAAAGGACTTCATACCAAAGCTAGGGGCTGGTTTTTATAATAGTGCGGCCCAACAAAGGAACATCAAAAGCACAGGCAGCGTTGCTGCAAAGAAACACGAAAAATCTGGCCCCTGAGAGAACCGGCACAATTGGTTGCGAATACATTACAGGCAACCAGTGTTGTGGAGAACGAGGCGGCAGAGTTTCGGGACCCCGTCAGACAAGAGGTACAAAATGGCGAATGCCGTAGACCACAAAGAACAATAAATGCAGCCGGAGATAAGAAGCGAGACGCCTGAAAATAGCAGTAGGGCGAGCACAGGACCAGTGACGTGCCACAGTATACAGGAGCTGAACGGGTCCATCCCGGGCCTGCCCGCACACAGGGGACTCCATCCACAGAGACGGCAGCTATGGTGCTGCAAGTACAGAACTGAAATATAATGGACTGGACCGGAAGGGGGAGCTTCCTCCACGGTCCGTCCAGGACACAGTGGATGCGCAAGATGACAAAACAAATGAAGCAGGCTCGGTTCCCAGGTGTGGCCCACCACCCAAGATGTAAACAGTCAAGCGGTTACAAGGCCGCAAGCCACGTACAGGCGTACACAAGGACTACTGTAATGCTGGCTTTCTCTAGGTTCCAACCCGGGGCAATCAGCCGATCCTGACAAAGTGGAACACGGGGAACAGCAATTCAGCCTGCATAAGACCCCACGGTGCGCCGCCAGATTGATTGAAGACTGCGTGGTGGAGCGGGCCACTCACTATCGCACGACAGTCAATAGTCCGTGCATTGGGACGACGCTGTATGCAGGAACCAAAGATCATGAATGCAGGTATCACCGCAACGTGGAACATAACCCAGTGAGCAGACTGCTGAAGGTACGGTGGGCCAGCCCACCTCAGGCACATTCAGCCAGTGCGGGCCCAGCTAGCACAGAGGTCTGGGGCCATGCAGGGAAGACAAGCAGAGTGGTGAAAAGCATATGAAGTGGGGGAAAAAAGGAAAACACAACTGCCTAACTGCACTACAGAACGCCCGTGAAGAGTGTACACCACACAAAAGAACCTGCAACAGCGGAAGGGGCCCCTTGCCTGCGAAGATTGGGCAGCGCCGGAGACGGTTCCCCCAAGGGTCCGCCCTCCATATATTTCCTCCCCCATGAAACACTGCTAACTAAACAACAGACTTGAGGTGCCCGGGGAGTAATCATTTGGGTGGCGCCACACGTGCCCTTTCAGATGCTAAAGGCCACGTTGGAACCGGACGGGAGGATGGTAGTGATTCAGGGGCTGCTAGAGAACAGAGAACTGTGCATCATAAACACATATGCCCCTAACCATGATACAGTGGCCTATTTTAGGACACTATATAGCAAAATTAGTCCCCACATAGGAGACACAGTTATATGGGGAGGGGACTTCAACTGTACGCTGAATCCCAAAATGGACAGGTCAGACACAAAACTAGATAATCCTACCCCCGCAGCGAAGGTGCTACAAGTCCTGTTGAGAGACTTTGGGCTGGAAGACATATGGTGGCAACAACACCCGAAAGATAGGCACTATTCACATTATGCGGCCCCACACAACCTGTACACGAGATTGGATTACATAGTTGCCACTCCGGAACTTGCTGGGGAGATGACGGTTTCAGAATATAAGGCAAGAATATTATCGGATCACTCCCCTCTGGTACTCATGTGGCGACACCAGCCCCCTAGAGCTAGGATCCCAACATGGAGGCTTAGAGCCGAGGCATTGAAGGATACTGCATTCCGAGAGGACTTAGGTAGGAGATAATTGGGTATTTTGAGAATAACACAGGAAGTGTGGAGTCAGAGGGCACCCTGTGGGAGGCCTTTAAGGTGGTGGTGAGGGGGCGGCCAAAACCAAATCTAGAGGGCTCCAAGGGGGTATAGTGAGAGAGTTACAAGAGACAGAAAAGAAACTTGAAGTAAATATGAAAAAAGAAGGCACAACACAGGAAGACGCCGAACAGGTGAGCCAATTACAACAGGCTTGTGGTGGGCTCTGGGAGAGGTTATGCAACCTGAATTATAAAAAATACATTGAAAGACAACACACAGGGGGAGATAAACCAGGGAGGTTGCTCGCATGGCTACATAAAAACAAGACACCAAGAGCAGCAATCAGAGAGATAACGGGAGAAGCGGGCCAAGTCTGGAATACCCAAGAGAGTGTTGAGGGATTCCTTAGATTCTACAAACGCCTTTATGAAGACGCAGGAGAGATTGCAGAGCAGGAGACTCAGGACACGCTAGAAGACATAAGATTACTTAAACTGAAGGAGGAAGCCATGGAGAACCTGGATGCCCCAATCACATTAGAGGAATTAGAGACAGTGGTAATACATCTGGCCACGAGCAAAGCTCCTGGAACAGACGGGCTCCCTAGCGAATTCTATAAAAAGTACAGACAAGAAGTGCTCCCCCCACTACTGGCAATGCTCAACGAGGCCTTTGAGAAAGGGAGACTGCCGAATCGCTGAGGGAGGCAGTAATTATTCCACTCCTCAAGCCTGACAATCCAGGCACAGACTGTGGTTCGTACAGACCACTGTCCATGTTAAACCAGGACAGCAAAATGTTCACGTCCATGCTGGCAAACCGGCTGAAGAGGGTAATAAACAAACTCATACACCCCGATCAAACCGGATATGTCCTGGGTAGAAGCATATCCGATAACCACAGGAGGCTCCACCATATCATAGAACAAGTGGAGGGTGACCCCAGTGAAATAGCAGTAGTCTCACTAGACGCAGTGAAAGCCTTCGACTCCGTAAGGTGGCCTTGGATGATGGCGGCCTTGAAAGAGTACGGGATGGGACCAGGGTACCTGCGGTGGGTGAACATGGTGTATAGCTCCCCAACAGCCTGTGTCAAAATGGAAGCGATAATTTCGGATAAATGGCAACTCAGCAGAGGCACGAGACAGGGCTGTCCATGGTCCCCGATGTTGTACATCCTTGCACTAGAATCATTAGCAATCTATTTGAGACAGCAGAACGAAGAAATAGGGGTCTACACTAAGGGGGTACCACACTTGATATCATTGTATGAGGCTGATATGCTGCTATACCTGCGGTACTCAGAGGAAAACTTGCAATACATCTTGGAGTTGATGGAGCGCTACGCAACTCTTTCGGGCATAGCGGTGAACCCCAAAGTATCGTGCATGTTCCCCCTGGGGAGATACAGAGGAGTCCTACAGGAAAACCTACCCATTTTGCAGATAGCCTGGCAGACCAGAACATTCAGATACCTGGGGATTAACATATATCATACGATCGCAGATGAGCACAAATATAATACGGAGAGGGCAGTAGAAGGAATCAAGAATAGAATGGGTTTCTGGGTAAAGCTCCCCCTAGCCACCATGGGAAGGGCGGCCTTGCTCAAGATGGAGGTCCTACCTAGGCTACTACACTTTTTCACAAACATCCTACACATGCTGCCCAAACGCTTTTTTACTAAACTTCAGAGTTTATGCAGAGGGTTCCTGTGGCACAACTTCAGAAACAGAGTGGCCTTATGGAAATTACAGAATACGTATGACAGAGGGGGCATAAACCTGCTGAATTTTGAGATATACCACTTGGCAGGGCATCTACAATATGTCGCAAGGTGGCTATCGGAAGATGGGACAGCAGAATCTAGATTGTTGAGAGGTGAATGTGACCCCTATTTCCTAAAAGAACTGATATAGCTACCCAAACCAAAGCTGCATGGGCGATCGAGATTGCTAGAACTGGGCTGGAAGACATGGCACAAAGCATGTCGAGCTATGGGAAATCCGACCCCATGCTCACCGCAGGTGCCGCTTGTGGCGTTATGCAGGGAGGATGAGCAACTGAGAAAAGGGATCTGCAAGTACTGGGAGCCGGTAGGCCTAGCGACCTTGGGAGATATATGGCAAGAGGGGAAGGCATTGGAATTCCAAACAATAGTGGACGAAACTGGGGTACATACGGGGCAATATATCACATATACCAGAATAATTAAATGGGTGGAGGAAACGTGGTCCGAAACAGCACTAGCAGAACAACCTGATACCGCCATAGAAACGATGTACGATATTTCGGAGGGAGGGCATGAAATATCCCAGACCTATGAACTTGTCATGTCCAGAGTGGGCAGGGAGTTACTCCAACTGAGATGAGACTGGGAGGAGGAAGCGGGTGAACTTATGCAAGACGGGCAGTGGGAAAGAGTCCAGAGATAACACAAAAAGGTGTCTAGGAACGCCAGACTGCAGCAGATACAGTTATGCGTCACCCACAGAGCATACATGACCCCCCAAAAGATTGCTAGATTCGGAAGTAAAGAAGTACAAAAATGCCCCAAGTGCGGGGAGGTGGATGCTGGGATGATTCATATGTTTTGGGCGTGCCTGGAGGTGGGAAAATTCTGGGAGGAAGTTAAGCTATGACTATCAGAAAAGGGAATGAAGTTGGATGTGGAATCTATATGGGCATGTATGTTGGGGGGATTTACCAGACCACGTAATCTAAAACACGTTTGCAAACTCAAAGACCTAGCCTACATCCTGGCCAAAAGGAGAATAGCCATGAGTTGGAAAGCAGCCCACAGACCCAGTCTATAGGTATGATGGGACGATCTCCTGAAATGGCAGATGCCGAGACCATAGTATGGTACGAGGCAGCCAGCAGAGGGGAGGATAATGAAGTGGGACCTCTGATAGCTTGGAGACAATTGATAACCACATTGTCGGGATCCTCCTGGGTCAACTCCAGTGAATATGACACGTCCGAGAACGACGAAGGGGATTAACCCCAGGAGAAAGGAATCCAAAGAACCGAGGTGGAATCTCAAGTTAAAGGGGGGAAGGGGGAAAGCAGTGATAAATAATATGCAAATGTATGCAAAGAAGCTTGTAACCGAAAATGTCGTGCGTCATGGTTCTGTTTTGTTTGTTGTCAAAATGAATAGAAAAACAAAATATATATATATATATTTTGGATTGTGGTGTATGAGTGTGTACATTTTCTTTGAGATCTAATGCTAAATAAACTACTTTGCCACGAATGCCTTTCACTAATTCAGAGGGAGGTAATTTTGCTGTTTTTGGTTGAAGGCGTATTATTGCTTGAAATGGGTACACTGTTTGAATTATGATGCTCTCATATAAATGTAGTTGTTGCAGGGGTTTTGGTAGTGGGAATAATTCCAAGTTATTTGTGATAGCACGTGAAGGTGTTTGGTTGTTGTCAAGTTTTGCAGTGGAGTAATTGCAAAGTATTAAGGGGTCAGTAATTTCGTATTTCTTTTCTGCTATAAGGTAGAGAGCTAATTGGAACCATTTGGTATCTTCATTGTCTTCTATTTTGTACGTTATGGCTACAGTTTTTGTGCTACTTTTATAAAAAGTCCTGCGGCAACACACACATACATGGTTTGGTACTTCAGCAGAGGTACTTTTAAACTTTAGTATTTCTTTTTTTGTATGTGTTCAATAGAAGGTTGCTATTTGTACAGTAGTTGCTAGTTTGTTGTAAAGCTAATGCATTTTGTAAGTGGCTTTTACTTCCAAAATATATTCTCTGGATATGCTCTATTTCTTTGAGTAGTTGTCTGACTGTACCATGTAGAAGATTGTTATTTAAATTGACTAGTACTAAAGCAGGACTTTTAGCATAGTAGAGTTTATGGACCAGACTTTTATAGTTGAATGATGTGTTCATATAATTTTGATATGATGTAAGGTGCTTTTGTAAATAGGTCCTGAAATGCAGGCTAATGAATGTCCTTGTAGTCCTGTGTATTTGCGCACTGGACAGGCATCCATATTTTGTAGTAGTTTCATTTTGATTTTGTCTTTGCTTTTTACATACTGATTGAGGAAGTGGCGTAAAGATTTTTTGGCAATGTTACACATTGATGGCACGGCCATTTGTAGACTGGACTTTTTGGTTTAGTAGAATAGAGAGGTGATACTGAGTTTTCTGGGGGTATTTTTATATTTTTGTGAACAGAGTTTCTTGTTCCATAATGGTGTTATTAAGTTTTTCATACCCTCGTCCACTGCCATGTATGGCAATTGGATTTGTTTGCTTTTGTTTATATGCTTCTTCATTAAAATATGGTTTTGTGCTCGTGGTGTGACTCCATTCACCTCCACAGATGTTTAAGAAGCTATTTTTGTTGATATTCTGTTTATTGAGAAGTCTTTTTTGTAATTTAGTAGTTAGTTTTGTTAGTAGTTTCATTCTGTTTCAAAATAAAATAAATAACTTCCTTTTGAGAAGGATTGCAATGTCTATGAGAGCTTTTAGGATTACTTTTCTACGGTAAGTTTTAAGGGTTGTCCATGATTTTGCTCCTGATTTTATAAGGTTCTGAAGGACTCTGTGGTGGAAACATTTTAGTAAAAAAAAATTTGGTATGGATAGTTGGTACTATATCAAGATTTATAGGTGCAGCGTTAGCAGTAGTGGTAGCTGAAGTCTTGTTAATCACTTTTTGTTTCATTTTACATTTTGATAGAGGAGGGAAAGTTTCTGTACTGGAAGCTTGTTTTGTTTCGCTTAATGACTGTATTAGCTGTTTTGTTTGAACTTTTTGAACAAAATGTGCTAGAGATGGATGATTATTTTGGACACTTTTATTTTGATTTACTTTACTTCTGCGTTGCTTTCTAAAGAGCTGCTTTTTGGTAAGCATTCTTTGGGGTTTGTTGGAGAAAAAAAGAAAGTGTGGGTTGGGTTGTTGTGCAGTGTATGCGTGCTTTGTGCATGAGTGTCTGAGTATGATGGTAAGGATGATTGTGGAGGTGTGTGATTGTGCAATGTGCAGCTATATCAAGTTGGGAAGGTTATCCTTGTATTTGTTACTATACTGGGCTTGTGATGACAATATAAAGTATGCAACTGGTATGGGGAAGCACTAATACTACATCTAACGGGAAAGGGATAATACACTTCTTTGTTCTACAATACTAAAATGCTAGTGTGTTTTAGTAACAATTAGAACATTATGTTAGTATTGTGCTTACTTTTTTGTATGGAAAGAGTAGGTTTCTTCTAAGTCGCTGTTCGTACTTCAGACGCTGCTGCTTTTCAGGAGAGTGGTCTTCACTGCAATTGTAAAAGAAAGAAGTTAGTGAATATGTGTGATTATAGCACTTTTGTTAATGTAGACATTGGGCCTCATTACAAGTTCTCCGGTCCGGAATGCAGTGATTCCGTGATGACGGTGATACAGATTCCGCGTATTCAAGGTTGTGGAAAGAGCGGACGATTAATGCCTGTCAGTTGCGCGCACCACACGGACGCGGAAACGGTATCATCGTCGCCACGTAAACACCCACGGAAATGGATATGCCGGCCCCACAAGCATTGTAAAAACCGTGTCCACCACCGTCCTCACGGACACGGAAGCGGAAATAGCATGTCCGTGAAAACCGGAAAGAGAGAGGTGGCCATTATGTAAACCACAATCCACTGCCATCCAGAGTCAGCACAGGATAAATCTCCACACCGAGAAGCCAAAAAGGACCACCACCATGGCAGCCAGGATCCCTGCCCAGAGACAGCGCAAACAGTGCTTCAGCGAGGCAGAGCTCACTGTATTAGTGGATCACATAGTGCAGCATGCCGAAATGCTGTTTAGCGCTGACCAACGGCGTGCAACACAGCAGTGCAGAAAGGATGTGTGGGCCGAAGCCGCACGCAAGTGCACAGCTGTGGGCGTCACAACAAGGAGCGTGAAGGACTGTCACAAGAGGTGGGACGACCTCAGACTGAGGGTGCGAAACCTGATTGCAACACACCGGCAGCGCAGCAGTGGCACAGGTGGAGGGCCTGCTTCACCACTAAGGCTGCAGACATGGGAGGAGCGCTGCAGCAGTGTCCTCCACCTGGAGGCAAACCATGGACATGGCGATGCTGAGGCAATGCTGGGTGCACACATTTCAATGCCATATGAATACTTGTTGAGGCCAGGAGTGTCCCAAAGGACCCATTAACAACCCCCCCAGTCAGTGCAGGAGTGCCCCAAAGGACCCTATCATGACCCAGATGATAAGCAACACCCCTACAATACATGGCCGTCAACAGTCATATGCGTGTAAATGCAAATGGTCACTGATCAACCTGTCTGATGCATGTGATGCACCCATCAGGTACCACCACACAACTAATTGCATACCCTCTGTGTCTCCACAGCCATTTCAAGTGATAGTGACAATGCCCAACAGGCGAGGCAATGTGCACCTGCACGTGGGCGACCCAGCACCCCTGCCCAGGAGGAAGACGCAAGCTGCACAGCAACTCTGCCACCAGCTGCATCTGGTACGCATGTACCAGCTAACACCACCATCTCCACGCTGCCTGCTGCCACACAGGTGCCATGCCCACCGATCATGCCCACAGAACCGACCCCTGAAAACATCTGCACTGCGGAGGAGGCTGCAGGCAGTGACAACAGTGCCCCAGCACTGCAGTCTGATGTAGGGCCACAGGGGGAGGTACCGAACCTGGGTGACCTGTCATCCCTCCAAGATCTCCAGTTCACCCCACAATCACTACATAGTCCAATGAGGTTGCCAGCCCCCTCCATGGCTGAGCTGAATACCCGCATGCAGTGGATGGAGGACCAGCAGGCCACCTTTATCCAGCTAGTAGAAAGGCAGCTGGAGGAGTCCAGGCTGCAGAGGGAGAGTTACAGTGCATCTGTGCGTCAGCTCTCCAGGTCAATTGGACGCTTTGCCACCACCATAGTGACCCTGGCACGCCATGTCCGGGAGGTCAACAACAACACGTCCACCATTGCGGAGTCCATGTTGCTTGCCCAGCAGGCATATCTGGGACGTTTGCCAACTATGCCAGCAACGGTGCCATCCACAAGCACCACCCCATCCAGCTCCACCTCTGCCAGCCCACGGAGGCGCTCAAGTTTCCTAACAGGGTCCTCAGGCAAGGATGCCCATGTGCAGAAGCGCACACGCAAATAATGCCATGTGAGTTTGGCGGTGCAGGACACATCCATGGACAAGAATGGTGTAAGGGGGTGGGTATGTTTGGGTGGTGGGGGAGGTCCATTAGGGGGTTAGTAAAGTGGGGCCTGGTTGGGGGTGGGTACATTTGGGTGGTGGGGAGGTCCATTAGGGGGTTAGTAAATTGGGGCCTGGTTGGGGGTGGGTACGTTTGGGTGGTGGGGGAGGCCCATTAGGGGGTTAGGAAATTGGGGCCTGGTTGGGGGCGGGTACGTTTGGGTGGTGGGTGGGCACAGGTGTACAACTTCCCTACCCAATGCACCTTCTTCCCTGTTGTTATGTTTAAAATATATTATCATAGTGAAAATCATTCATGAGTGGACATCCATCATTTCATTTGTAGTCCATCAATTTATTAACTGGCATCGTCATATCCATACAATGCTGTCAATGTGCAGTCTCTCAAAAGTAGATGCGAATTAGTGTATCCCGTGCTCGTTGTCCATCTTGTGCACCCCCAGGAGGAGGTGGAGCCATCCCATCCTCATCCTCATCCCCATCCGCATCTTCATCACCATCATCATCCTCTGCGTCTGGGGGCAGCGGAATGTTCCTGCGCAAGCACAGATTGTGCAGCATGGCACAAACGAGCGTAATTTTACCCGTCTTCACTGGGATGTAGAGCAGTGATCCGCCAGATCTGCTCCAGCCGCGGAACCGGGCCTTCAGTAGTCCAAATGTCCTCTCAATCATGCCACGTGAGCGGACGTGTGCCCTGTTGTACGCCTCCTCATGCCTGTTCCTTGCCCTCTGTACAGGCGTCATCAGCCATGGCGTGAGTGCACATCCAGCATCACCTACATAGGATGTAGATGTGGGGGACTTGTCAGTGTTTGTTGTATCATGTCTTCATCAGATATACTGCAATCTTGTGTCATTGATCATTTATCCATATGTGCCAAGCAGTGGTTGGACCGGTGGGTGATTACCATTCCTGGGTCATTGTCGTCGACGTTGGCATCTGGACATTGACCAACGATTTGATGTGCATACGTAGTTGCCCCTGCGGGCAATAGTGGTTGGTAAATATGGCATTGTGCAGTGATGTACACACATGGCGGAGTCAATCAATTGACTGTGATGATGTTGTCGATGCAGGATGTCTCATGTGCAGGCATCATGTGCATTGGGGGGCAGTGGTGCATAGTGTGGGTGGATGTATTGAGTGGCTCCAGTTGTATGGGCCAGTGGTAGTATCGTTTGTGTGTCTCATGTGGCAGGGTGTACGGGCACACTCTGCCAACCTTTCATGTGTAGCTTTGTGATGTGTGGGTTGTGCTGAGTGTTCACTAAATGGGCGGGGGGGTGATGCATGTGCAGTCGTAGCAGCCCACTCACATAGGTCATTGCCCTGGACACACACACCCCTTCCACAGGGCCTGTGCATTGGCAGTTGTACTCACCCAATCGTCATGTGCTTTGTCCAGCGTAGCGTTCCATGTACCGTGGCAATGTCGAATTCTGCAGAACCATTGAGTCATGTGTTGAGCCCGAGAAACGTGTGCAGCAATGTGTTATCACTTGTCC
The DNA here is from genome assembly GCF_040938575.1 of Ambystoma mexicanum. Classification (NCBI taxonomy): domain Eukaryota; kingdom Metazoa; phylum Chordata; class Amphibia; order Caudata; family Ambystomatidae; genus Ambystoma; species Ambystoma mexicanum. Next base: position 273,224,101 of record NC_090931.1, on the reverse strand, counting down.
GGCATCACATACCATCTGTACATTCAGTGAGTGGTACTGTTTCCTATTGCGGTACACCATCTCGATAGCACGTAGTACTGTCAGCTCTATGTGGGTGTAGTCTACTGCACCTATGCAATTTGGCATGCCTGCAATGGCATGGCAGGCCAACTTGGTGGCAATGACCTGGGCAAGGGTACGGGGTAGAGAGATGTGTTCCGACACATGGCGCAACAGGGCATCCAGTACCTGTACCAATATTTTGGAGAAAAAGGGTTGTGATAGCCCGTGCAGCACAGCAACTGTGTGCTGATAAGTTCTGGTGCCAAGAAAATGCAGTACCGACACCACCTTCAGGAGGGGGGGTGGCGGCGGTGATGTCAATGTGGCTGCTGATGTCGTCCTCTATCATGGTGGTGATGTACATGATTGTTGGACAGTCCAGTCGGTATAATGTGTGGGTCTGTCCTGGGGTCAGGTTCCAGGGTGAGGCCCTGATGCATGGTATTGCAGGCTGCCTGCGGGGTCGTGCCGGCTGAGCAATAGGGTTTGGCATGGGTACTGGGTTTGCTAAGGGCCGCCTGCACCTCCTCCACCTCCGCCTCTTCCTCCTCTGCGCCATTACTGCCATCATGTGCAGTGCTGCCTGTTGGTTCAATAGCCCCAGTCCCAATGCTACTAGAGCTGCTGCCTGCATAGTTCTGTCTGGAGTTAGCCTGGGTGTGGCCCTTTTGTAGGCTCCCTGCTGGGTCCAGCTGGGCTCATTTGGTGCACCTGTGGCCTGATTCAGCTCACCAGGCACTGTTTAACGTCATGTTCACGGTGGCGGCGATACCGCCACTGTGTTCACGGTTTTTGTGCTATTTTTGTGGCGGTGTTTCCATGGTACTCGTAATGCTTGCAGTGTTTCGTATTGCCGGTAACGGGGAGGGGGGGGTTTCCGTGCATGCGAAGTTTATGGGTGCCTTGACTCTGTGGTGGCGGTTATAGTGGTGGTATTTCCTGGTTTGTAGGTCATAATTTGGCGATTGCAGAAACGGTGCCGGTATGGTTATACCGGCAGCGTTAAGTCCGGACTGGAGAACTTGTAATGAGGCCCATTGTTTTTTTTCTTTTTGTAGTAGTAGTGTTTGCTTACAACTGAGCATAGTATGCATATGCACTTTCCATTGCCTATGTGCATCCTGTATATTTTATTTAGAATCTGTTAGTTGAATATGTTTTATAAATTAGTATAATAGTAAACATATAGAGCAGACTTGTTTTTTTAAATGTTATGTTATTGGATGGTAAGAGGTAGAAGAAATAATCATATGCATTTTTTGCTATTTTTGCAGGGTAAATGGCAGAGATTGTACAGAAAAGCATTCAATGTATGCATTTGTGAAGGTGTGGGAAATAAAGGAGTAGGATTTCATATAGAGGCAGTGGTGTTGTTTGAGCTAGGAGCCTTTGTAATGATATTGTCTGTGTGTGTGCTTGAATGAAGATGCATGTACTCATCCTGGCTCCGTCCGATTTTATAACACACTGGACAGTCTTTTTCATAATTATACTGTTATTTCTCCCATCTTTTAATATAAAATAAAACATTTTTAGATAGCTGTGTGAGTAAACAAAAATTTGGAGAGCAGACAGGTTTGCAATTGACACTTCATCATAGCAGATGGATAAATGACAGTAAGTTAATTTTACAGTTTATACAGGGTAAGTGGCAGTTACTCTGTTTATATGTATTCCTAGAAGAGCTGTACATGTACTGTGTAGAAAAAATCCATACCTGCAGTCTGTGTTCATGCATGTGGATGTGCATGAATCTGCAAGTAGAATATTCGGGAGTTTTATAGTAGTTGTTGCTGTAGGTCTGTTGCAGTGAAAGCCGAATTGTACTGAGAGTGATCAATAGTACATCTAAAGTGCTGATCTGTGATGATAGAGTTAGATGTAGAGTTCTTGGATGTGATTGGTGGATGATTGTGTGACTGTTTAACAGTAACCAATGAGGAAATGGTTCAGAGAGTGAAGTGGAAAGGGTAGAAGGGCTGCCCCAGTGTCACGCACTCCGGGGACACAGCGGATGTCTGCGGGCATGGCGTGCCACATCCAGGGATTCTCAGCAAATGAAGAATGGAAAGGGGGCTGTAGGGATCAGCCAATCAGATGTTGAGGTTGTGGTTTGTGTTGAAAGAGGCGGTGTGTAGTGAAGATGGTAGAGGTGGAAAAAATCAGGGTGTTGATGGTTGGAGATATGTTTGTGCGTGGTTTGGAGTAGTATGCTAAATGTAGGAATGTGGCAAACAATTTTGATGTTAAAGGAGTGGAGGCGGTGTGGAGCAATGTGCCTGGTTTTGATGTGCATGGAATTGTACAAGTTTGTGGAGATATGGGCAGGGTAAAAAGTCCATATGTAGTTGTTTTGCACTGTGGTGCTTTGTATTTGGGGTATGTCAGTGCCCCTGCTTTGTTGGCAGATTTGGAACATTTGGTTCAGGCAGTAATGAAAATACTTCCAAATGTCAAGGTTATTTTTTCTGGTTTAGTAACTAGGGCAATATGGGACTATAGTTTTGTTTTTTGTCCTCAGCAGGTGGAAAGAGGAAGATGTAGGGTGCGGTTTATTGAGGTAGGTTGCAGACCTTCTCATTCTCTGTTTTACAGTAATGTTGGTATCTTTATATTTGACTCATCCACACTTCTTTTCTATATATGCAGTGTAGTGACCTGCATTGGTTGTGGCTACTGCGTGGTAGATTATACCTACTGTTGTGAAGGTTTTCTTACCAAGTGATAGTTTACCATGTGTAAATCCAGTTAGCTTGCAGTTGTTTTTGGTACCATCTCCAGTCTAACGTGAAAGCATTACTATTACGTATTTACTGTGTGTCTGTATTTGGAAGGTGGCAAGACACCCACACCGTTCATCTCGCTAGTGACCGAATGTGGGATAGTACAAACACAGTTGTGCAAATTATAGGCCTCTAATACATAACTGTGGTCATTGGGGTCAGGGTCCGCGGCGTGGACGGAGGGGGTTGCAGCAGGGTTTGCTCGGACATTCGCATATGAGCACATTTTGCCAGGGCTCGAGACTTGCTCCTTTGAAAAATGTTTACGTAATTTGCCGTGTGAAGAGGAGATGGGATAAGGTGACAGGTGGTGTGGCCTGACTGTGAGAGTCGCTGGGAGAGTGCGAAGTTCTCCAGAGGAAGAAAATAAATCCATAGACATGTCGCCCGCATTGGTGAATGGAAGCAAACAATTCATATGTTTTTCACAAATATTTGTAATACCACTGTGGTCTGAAGGGCTATCGGCTCCCATTCTGAGTGAAGGTCAGCACCGTTGAATTTTTGTTTCCTAGCTGAGCAAACTCACACATGGTACACAGTATAAGATTCAATTGTTTTTTGACCTTGAAACAAAGGGAGGATTCCGAAAGGGATGCACAAAGGGAGGGATGTAACACTTTCAAATATGATAATGTTCACCATTCAAAAATTAGACAAAGGAACATGTAATTTCATTTTATGAAAATTCGTTGACCTGAACTGAGTGTCTGCGTTACGCCGATAGGATGGAAATGCAATTACAACTTGTGTGTGTACTTGGTTTTGTCCTGGGCGCATGGGCAGTCCAGCATCGAAATGTGTGTAGACAACTAGCGGGTTCCCCCATGTTCCACAAACGCGTAATTCAACGCTAATATTGAATTAAAATTCCGTCTATGTGTTCTTCTTGGCTTTATCTTGTTCCCTGATTGCAGCGTCAGCCTCCGCATCCCATTTCGAGCTGACCATACTCTATAGCAGTAATTTCTGAAGCAAATTGAAGAGTACTTTGCACGTTGTTTTGTCTGAGTTCCCATTGTTTCACGTCCGTGTTTATCAATAGTTGTAACATGGGGCCAAATTAATGGTTAAAATGATAAACTGTAATAAAGATCGGCTACTGAGACACATTTCTGTTATCTTTTTTTAAACAGCTACATCTTGGCTTTCTGCGATTGTCATGGATTCCAGATACCAACTGATGGTTTTTTCAACCGTCAGCTACAGATACACGTGAATGGGTGGATCACGGTGACGCTTTTTTGGGACGATTGCCAGAGGCCGGTATGCCCTTATGCGGTCCCAGCGATAAGGAGCAACTTGACATCATTTACAGTGGCCTAGCACCAAGTTCATGCCAAAGCCTTGCGATTCACAGTGCGTCCAATGCGCTTCTTATACCCAAAACGAACACCGCGTGACTCACGATAAACATTTGTGGATCGAGAACAAAGAAAAATATTACCTATTTGCTTGAATATGGCAATCGCCGGATGTTCTCTGAGCGTTTATTGTGAAATAAAAGTACTTTACAAATTGTAGAGTTTTGCTATTTCCTTTAAAAGTATGGTTTTATATTCAAAATTGGGACACGCTGTGTTGTGAGATGATGTGTGTTGATATTCCAGATTCTGCGTCAAGTTACGTTATCACGTAGGTGATGATTGGGTGCGTTTTACTACGCTGTATAGTAATGTCCTGGAGATAGGTGGAGAATATCACTAGGTTTGGTGATGTCAGCCTCAGGGGCAGGGTATATGAATTAGTGCCACCAGGCCAGTCCACCTTGGGCGATGCAGCAACGGATATGATTATCACAAGATGGTCGCGTGTCACGATCCATGCACCTGACCCCCTCAGGTATAACAGCCCCCTGGCAGCAGTGGGGCTAAAGCCGTTCACACCAGCCCCAAGGGCCTTACAACTCCATCAGAAACATACATGGAGTCAGTCCTGGTGCCTTTGGTGCCAGGCTCATTATCAGGAATAAATCAATACCAGTTTTGGGCCTTAATCCAACATGGAGGCCTATTACACAGCTTAGTTCTTTAGAACCAAGCCCTGCGGTCTAGTGTTTTGGGTCTAGCTGGGCCTGGAACTACTTGGCCTGGAACTACTTTACCTAGGCTATTTAAACCACACCCAAACAGCAGAAAACGCTTCACGTTATTCTGTACTCCTGCAGCGTAACGCTCACCGTGTCCAGCTCCTGCTCATCTGCTTCTCCGGTGGCCCTAGATCAGGATTCCATTAATCACCTGGAAGAACAAGAACCGCATTCGCGAGCAAGAACACTTACCTATGAAGTAACTGGCCTTGAATCCATCCTGTGCTTCCTTTACCTCGCCCATCTCCGGGTTTCACCGCAACCTGCAAGGGAGAAGGAACAAGGTCAGCATTAACAGAGCACTTACCTGGGAAAGCAGTGCTTCGATCGCTCCTCACTCCAGAACATCAGCGCAACCTGTACAAAGAAGAGAAGAGAACACAGGTTAGCAATTAACACCAATAAACAGCGCAGTGCTCCGTGCATCAATAACTCACTGTGGTCTTCGCCATCGGCGCAGCAACTCAGAGATCACAACCATCCCTGTGAAAACAAAAAGAGACATTGTTAGGGAACAGTGTAGTGGAGCAAGATGCAGAGAAGACCGAGAAAACGGAGGGAAAGAAAGAGACAGAATAAAGACCGAAAAGACATTATAACTCACCTGGAAGACAGCAAGTAGAGTCGGAGTCACAGCCGGTCTGGACCCGACATAAGGGCACACGGACCAGTGAAGCAACTAGGTCCACGGAACACCCACACCAACCACACGCCCCTGAACAGAGACGCAGGACGGAGAGTTCAACGCACAAAAACCTGAGGTGAGCAATAACCCCAAGGGTGGGGATTTCGACCAGAGGGTGGTGGGAGTCCACCCATCACAGAACCAGTATCTTAACCCTCCATTCTCCTGTTATAGGTGCTACCCAATATCTGGCACATAACCAAGCAGAGAGGAGTCCGGGATAGCGCTTAGACCTCCATCCAGTATCGTGTGGCGCCCACGTGGATACCAGGTGAGCGTAACAGAACGCAAAGCCTCAATTAAAACATCCACCTGGGTGTCATGGAAACATCAGAGACTGACCAACTAGCCCAGCTACTGGTAGAATTACGGGCCGAGGTGCATTCCGCCCGGCAAGAAACCAACGCCCTTATGAGGGAGTTGATTAACACCAAGGGCCACACCGATGAATTAGCCAGACAATTGCTCCAAACACAGGCTGGGTAGGCTCCGTTGCCAGGAAGTATCCCATTGGTTCCAGCCACATGCGTCAATCCAGTGCAGGTGGTCCTCCCTGGGGCAGTTCCTTTGGCCCCACCAAAACGTTTTACGGGGGACCCAAGAAAATATACAGTATGCATGAGCCAGTGCCGCCTCCATTTTCTTTGTAGACCCAGAGCCTTTCCTAACGATCAGTCGCGGGTTGCCTTCATTCTGTCATATGTGAATGGCAGTGCCGCGGATTGGACCATACCGTTAGCAAGGCAGTATGACCCACTCCTGCAGGATTTCAGGGGGTTTCAACAGGAGATGGAGAAGCTGTTGGCCTGACATACCCAGGGCCAAGCTCTAGATAACGAACCTCTGTCCCTCCGCCAAGGTAGCCAAGATTTGTTAACATAAATAGCCACTTTTAACAGACTTGTCGTTGAAACTGGGTGGCCTGAGGAGAAACGAACAACATTATTCCATCGTGTTTTACGGGGCGAATTGAAAGACGTCCTAGCTCAGGTGGTAAACCCGCCAAAAGACTGTGCAGATTTCATCAACCTAATGGTGCAGCTGGACCACGGGCTGCAAGATCGAAGGACAGATCGAGCCAGAACGGAGAATTGGACTGTGTTTGTACGCTCAAAGGAGAACAGTCCACATTCATCAGAAAACAGTTCGGAACCCATGCAAATTGGTGGGGTATAGAGCCCATTAACCAAGGCCGAAAGAGACAAAAGGAGACAACAGCAATTATGCCTGTACTGCGGGAAATCAGGTCACTTCCTCAGAGAATGTCCCGTAAAACCCCCAAAGAGAACAGTTGGAGCTACAGAGAAAGAAGAGTCGGAAAACTTCCAGGCCTGGCAAGCGTAGGGGTCCCTTTGCCGAGCAAAGGAAAAGAGCCACAGACCTCACACCTTGCCCTGACTGTGATTTTGATCAGTCACCAACAACCATAGACCAAGGCCTGGCAACAAGGATGGGGCTTCCCCTCTGTCAGAAAACGACAACTGAGAAGGTCACCACTGTTGACGGCACGGAGATAGCTTCTGGTCCTGTAACTCAACGTACAGCAGAATTGACCCTTCTGTGCCAAGGCTGTCACGATCCATGCCCATGACCCCCTCAGGTATAACAGCCCCCTGGCAGCAGTGGGGCCAAAGCCCTTCACACTGGCCCCAAGGGCCTTAAAACTCCATCAGTAACATACATGGAGTCAGTCCGGGCGACTTTGGCGCCAGGCTCATTATGAGGAATAAAGTAATACCAGTTTTGGACCTTCATCCAACATGGAGCCTAGTACACAGCTCAGTTCTTTAGAACCAAGCCATGTGGTCAAGGGTTTTGGGTGTGGCTGGGCCTGGAACTACTTGGCCTGGAACTACTTTACTTAGGCTATTTAAACCACACCCAAACAACAGAACACGCTTCGCGTTATTCTGTACTCCTGCAGCGTAATGCTCACCGTGTCCAGCTCCTGCTCATCTGCTTCTCTGGCGGCCCGTTCCTGAAGCCCTAGATCCGGATTCCATTAATAACCTGGAAGAACAAGAACAGCATTAGCGAGCAAGAAGACTAACCTGTGAAGTAACCGGCCTTGAATTCATCCTGCGCTTCGCTTACCTCGCCCATCTCTGGGTTTCACCGCAACCTGCAAGGGAAAAGGAACAAGGTCAGCATTAACAAAGCACTTACCTGGGCAAACAGCGCTTCGATCGCTCATCACTCCGGAACATCACCGCAACCTGTACAAAGAAGAGAAGAGAACACAGATTAGCAATTAACACCAATAAACAGCGCAGTTCTTCGCGCATCAATAACTCACTGTGGTCTTTGCCATCGGCGCGGCAACTCCGAGATCACAACCATCCCTGTGAAAACAAAAAGAGACATTGTTAGGGAACAGTGTAGTGGAGCAACACGCCGAGAAGACAGAGAAAATGGAGTTAAAGAAAGAGACAGAATAAACAAGGAAAAGACATTATAGCTCACCTGGAAGACAGCAAGCAGAGTCAGAGTCACAGCCGGTCTGGACCCGACATAAGGACACACGGACCAGTAACGCAACTAGGTCCACGGAACGCCCGCACCAACCACGCGCCCCTGCACAGAGACGCAGGACGGAGAGTTCAACGCACAAAAATGTAAGGTGAGCAATAACCCCAAGGGAGGGGACCAGAGGGAGGTGGGAGTCCATCCATCACAGAACCAGTATCTTAACCCTCCATTCTCCTGTTATAGGCGCTACCCAATGTCTGGCACATAACCAAGCAGAGAGGGGTCCAGGTTAGCGCTTAGACCTCCATCCAGTATTGTGTGGCGCCCCCATGGATACCATGTGAGCATAACACCGTGCCCTGGTGCCTGATTTTGCATGTGTAAAAAAGAGGAAAAGTACTGTAAGGTGTGTAGGAAATGTTTGTACGATCCATCAACGTATGCTTAGGAGCACATGCCCGAACACTTGGGAAAATAATATTTCTGAGTGCACTATTCTTTTAATATATCCTTTTTTTGCTGCATTCACTGCAGATGATTTTCTAAGATCTGTTTCTGTATTATTTTTTATGTCTGTATCGTGTGTTTAAAAAATAAAATGTGCCAAGTAAGTAATGGGTAATAATTGGTTTATATAGAGCAGTGTAGTGTCTACCATTAGTATCAATGTTTTCACTTATTTCCTCACGAGGAAAATTTTATTCCAGCCATTCCAAAATAGTAGACATTTCTGTGTAAAAAGAAATATATATATTATTTTTACTGTACCTAATACAGAAAGTTTATAAATATATAAAATAAATGTAGCCTAGTGTACTCACTAGTTTGTTGCTAAGTTTTGGTGTTACTGCTGCGTAGGTGTGCTGCTGATTTTTGCTGTGCGGTCTGTGTGAGGTAATTCTGTTGGAGGCATAATTATTTTGTTTTGGTATATTGCATTATGTTGCATATGTTATGTAATTGGAAGGTTGGTGTGTTACATATACTGTTTCCACTTCTTATTTATTATTGAATGTAATGTATTTATGTACTGCTTTTTTAACATGTTCAGTGTTTTTATTGCATGACACAACAATGTAAGATAGTCCCTGAGTTTTTGGATAGTGTTGCTGTTGACCGAGTCTGTCCGCGTACATATGCATGGTCAGCAAACATCAGACCTACTAGCGCAGGTAGGGGGTTAGTATGTTCTATGTTATATGTATATAAAGTAAGGGAATCCTAAGAAACATTTATCCAATTTATATTGTCTATATTTATATTCAGTGAAAAGAACTTTGTTAAAGGGATGTTATGGTTAAGTTGTGCTACTAAAAACCTATGAAATTCAGTGAAAAAATCTTTATTACAGGAACGTTATGGTTCCAAGTGAAACCGAAAACCCCCTGAAATTCGCCAGTTATGGTAAGCTAAGCAACCATAACTCATGCCACCACCGTGTACTACTAAGACTAACACCCAGGACATCAAAGATGACATCACAAATGTCATTGATGACATCACTGATGACATCACATGTCTGGCTCCCTCTTTTCTCCGTTACTGACATATCTAGGCCAGTAACAGTCAGGAATTTACACAATTAGGCTAGGTGTCAGATATGGCTGACTAACACAAATGTACTGAAAGCAAGCTGAGGATGACCCACAAAATTAGGCTAAATGCAAAATATGGATACCTTAGACGAATAGACTATAATTATAATGGTGGTTAGAATGGATTTCTAAACTCTGCTCTGGTGAACAGAAGCTTAGTAGGCCACCCTTGTTTGTGAAACAGGGGACAACTCTGTGTTAATAAAGAGGAATACAATTCTGTGTGGGTCTTTTAAGTTAAAGATCCACTTCAAAGAGTGATCATGTGTACCTTAATCTGTTTCTATTTTGAAGATTAATCCTTGTAACATCCAGAACAAGTCTTCTATAAATGTTGAAGCTGTTGAACTGATGAGAAGAACAAGCATTGCCCAAGCCAGTAGGTGAATCTGTTCTACAATGAAACCAGCCCTATTAGGATCTATTCACCTGCATTCTGAGGTTGTAAAAGTTGTTGAAGGTCCAGTGTCCTCTGATACAAGTGCGACATTGCTATCCAAAGATGGAGGTATGTGTGGCAATACAGCTTTAGGATAACTACTGGAACCATGAATGTGCGAATGAAGATCGGGAAGGGAGCTGGGTGCCTGTAAGAAAATTAAGTCAACAATGTGTTCTACAGAGACTTTTGAAGTTGAAAGAGGAGCATTCTAGAAGCAGAGGCAGATTATATTGGTGGCAATAAGCAATACGGAAGAGGCAAAAAGCCTGTATTTTTCTTATGGCCTAGGAAAGAAGAGTGCCTTGCCTACCTGTGGAGGTGAAGGAGTATTGTCTTTAAAAACACCTTACAATTCTAAAGTATTAAGTTGAAGTAGAGTTACCAGAACCATGGTTGTGTATAATATAGTCAGAGCATCTTGCCCTGAAGGTGGTTGAAGTAGTAGGAATACTGTGGAACAAAGGAGCCTGTTCCTACCACAACAGTAGTAGAAGCGGGTTGTCAAGAGGAAAGCAACACCCCGAGAAGAAGCATTCCTGTCAAAACTATACCAAAGACACTGCAGAGGTCAAAAATGCAAAAGAAGTTTTTGAAGCAGAAGTTGTTTCTTTATTCTTTGAACTAAAGCAAGCCAATCTTGGAAGGAGGTTATCCACGATTACTAGTGGTGCTGTTTTCTTGGCTGGAATTGTAAGGGAAACCTTTTGACAGAAGGCTGAAGAACTGTTACCAGAGGACTTTTGTTTAGTGAACTTTTATTTCATTTGGAACTTACAAGAACTGGTTCAAGACTACTTTTCTTTTTGAACATTTGGGAGAAATTGACTTTGACCAATCCTGGATCTACCCAGGACAGGTGAAGGTCATCCAAATCACTGATTTTTGGCTATTCTCTTATTTATATTTTGTATGTATTACTTTGAATGTTTTGTTGTTTAGTGTGAGGGCCAGCTTTGTTGATGCTAGGAGAAACCTCCTTAGACCTTAGACTAGGTAGGGAACCCCCTGTTAGAATAAGCTTATTGAGGATTCATTTGCACTTTTACTCTTAATAAAATGTTTAATTTGGATACAAACACAAGCAGTTGTCCACCTCACATTACTGACTCCTCATATATGGTGCCATATTGGGTTTGGAATCAATTGATACAAACTAGGGAACCCTTAAATTCAATCAATTCGAATCCAACTATAGCCACTGAACATTCTATTGGATTTGATATTTATAGTAATAGGGGAGAATTAATACAACCCAGGAAAATAGCCTTGATCCCCACTGATTGTTTTTTTAAACCTTTATTTATAAAGTTGCTGATTAACCGGTACACAGTTGGGAAGTATCATCACAAAAGAAAAAGAACATGGTCAACAGCATCATTCATATCATCACACTGAGATGAGTTAGGCCAGCCTGTGCAGACTCAGGTCATAGGCAGTGTCACTCATTCGGATCATCTCAAGCCATATAGGATCGGAAGTCAACCCAAATGTCTTGGGGCCTGGAAGTGGGGGTAAAGGTTTGAGCATAACCTACTTCGTTCTCCTGTGCCCAGGTCATTGGCCGTAGCCATTCACTCTCTGTGGGAGGATTTTTGTCTCTCCAGTGGAGCAGCATAGTCCTTTTAGAAATCAGGCACCCGACATTGGCGAGGGCCCGGCCCATCCTACCCAGAGCACAGGCCAAACAGGGCACCCAGCTGGTGCTTCTCCAACACCGTGCTTGTTATTTCTGACAACACCTCAATGATTTCTCGACCAGAAGGACTCCAGCCGCAGGCAACCCAAAAACATGTGAAGGTTGTCCGCCGCTGTGTTGTGACACCTGGGGCAGCAATGCTCAGGGGAGGGGGGCATTTTTGATAGTCTGGCAAGGGTAGTACAGGCGATGCAGTATCTTAAATTGCATGAATTTAAAGCAGATGTTGAGGGAGACCCTTCTAGTGTGGACAAACATGTGTTTCCATTGGGAATCTGTGATTATAGTTGCCAGTTCCTCAGACCATCAATCATGTGCCTTCTGAGCAGGTAGGGTAATCTTGTCTATCAACATTTTATAAAGGGAAGAGAGAACATGACTACTATCACCCAAGTTAGCAATGTAAGCAAGGATCAGGGTTTCGGGAGGTTCGTTGGGGTATGTAGGCCAAGCGGCGGCCACTGCAGAGCGGATCCGACAGTAGTGGAACAGGTCCCCCCCGACTTCTCTATGGCCCGGTCTCCAAGTTTCCGGCATGATGAACTCCACGTCCGGGAAGAGATCAGCTAGAACTCTGTATCCCTGTGCCTCCCACCTGGCTTGGGTCGCCCCATTGCGGAGTGGTAACAGCCTCGGGAAGTTCCAGATAGGGAGCCATTTGTAAAATGGGTGTTCGGCCCCAATAGTAGAAAAGATCAGTTGCCAAGCCTTGAGTGTGGAGGTGTTACGCTCACCTGACTCCCACAGAGGCGCCGGTCTGATCTGGGCTCCTGCGGCCTCCTCCAGCGTAATGCGTAAGGCCGAGATGTGTGGTTTGTCTGGCCGGTAGGAGTACTCTTCTGTGAATGGAGAAAGGGGAATTAACCACCCGTGGAGTTGAGCGTAAATTCCCCCCACCCCCCGTTGTTCTCCCCACTGACCACCTCCGATGTCCCCTCTAAAGTCTAACCTTATGGTTTAAAAGGGTGAGCTCTCCATCCTGCTTCGAGCGCAGGGGTGCATGATGGGCCAGTTGCTCCACTGGTCGAAGGAATTGGTGAGTTCCAGGGCTGTTTTGACTCTACCGGCAAGACGCCGTAAGTATGCAGTTCGTAAGAGTTCAAATGCCTGACCATCACTCCTATCCAATCTTGTAATCTGTGGTCTTCTCCTTTATTCAGGTGCTGAGAGAAAACCAGAGTCGAGGAGTTATATCTCCGGCGGTAAAATTAGGTAAGTCTGTGGCGGGAGGTGGCTCCCCTTGATTGTCCTTTTGATTCACCCTGTTGTGCTTTTGTTTCCCCTTAGGGGCCAGGGTACGGCGATGGTGCAGTGGGAGCTGCGCCGACCCGAGGAGAGGAATGGTTCCCCCGGTGGTAAATCAGGTAGGTCTTAGGGTGGTAACCAGTATTCCTCTATATGTTCCCTTGGCTCACCTTATTGTCTTTATCTCCCTCTAGGTGCCGGAATGCGGCGGGAACATGCAGGAGGCTGTGGTGAAACGTGAAGATGCTGCGAGGAACGGTGAGTGCAGCGCGGCGCTGCTACTGGCGATGCGACATGTTTAAAATAAAGCCTTTCCTTTGGTTCGCCGATGCGATGACTCTGGAATCAGGTAAGAAGCTTGTAAATGTTCTGGTTCTAACCTTTCTCCTTCTTTCCCTTGTTTCTAGGTGCTCCAGGTCCGAGGCGGGCGTGGCTGAAGTCTGGATGCTGCTGCAGGCACGGTGAGCGTTACGCTGCTGGATGCAGAATAACGCGAAGCGTGTGCTGCTCTTCGGGCGTGGTTTAAATAGCCTCTAAAGTAGTTCCAGGTAAGTATTCCTCCACCGCCACACCCGAGTGGCAAAAGAGTCCCTAGGTAAAGTAGTCCCTTCTAGGCCTCTTGAGGGCTTGGATCCCTTACAGCATGGTCTGCATCAGGTAAGTCCTGGTAAGTTTTCCCCTTATGAGCCTGGCGCCTATGGCGCCAGGACTGAAGTCTCATATGAGCCTGGCGCCAAGGGCGCCAGGACTGTGTCCAGATGGCCCCTAACAGGGGTCGCTGGGCCTTTCCCCGGGAATGTGATGCCTGCTCCCGGGGCTGCTGGACCTGGTCTGGTTCCCCGGGGGTAGGCATCATGACAGCACTCCCCCCCAAGGCCCCTCGTAAAGTCGTTCTTCCCGGTGGTTTAGGTTTGTCCGGGAAATTTTGGTGGAATCTTTTCACCAACCGAGGTGCATGTACGTGGTCACTAGGTTCCCAAGACCTTTCCTGTGGTCCATAACCTTTCCAGTCAATCAAATAAAAAAGTTTTGATTTCACCATCTTGGAGTCCAGGATGTTTTTAACCTCAAATTCGGGTTCCCCGTCTATAAGGATGGGGTCGGGTGGCTTGGTTAGTCTTGTCCCTGGTTGCACTGGCTTCAACAGTGACACATGCAAGACGGGGTGAATCCGCATATTAGCCGGTAAGTCCAACTTGACGGCCACCGGGTTGATAATGGCCTTAATAGAGTAAGGTCCCAAATATCTCGGGTTAAAGGTCCGTGTTCCCTTGAGCGGTATGTGTTTTGTGGCCAACCATACTTGGTCTCCTATCTGGTATTGTGGAGCATCACTTCTATGCCGATCCGCATCCTTCTTGTATTTCCCCTTCGCTTGCTTCAAATGTGCTGTTGCTTCCTTAAAGGCTTGTGTAATCGTGGAGTGTAAATAGTCCACTGCAGGCATTTCTAGGTGTTGGGGTGAGTCAAGGTCCGAGGTTCGAGGGTGGTGCCCGTGTAGGGTATAAAAAGGGCTTTGCCCAGTTCCAGAATGAACTGAATTATTGTATGCATATTCAGCGATCCAAAGAATGTCCTTCCAATTACTCTCAGTCTGATGCAACATGCAGCACAGGTATTGTTCAAGAGTCTGGTTAGTCCTCTCCGTTTGACCATCGGTCTGGGGGTGGTGACTGGTTGATAACCTCACGTCGATTTGCGCCAGTTGACAACATTTTCTCCAAAAATGAGAAATGAATTGACTGCCCCGGTCAGAGACCAGTACGGATGGAACTCCATGTATACGAACAATGTTTTCAAGAAATTCCTTGGCTAGGATTGAAGCTGAAGGTAGCCCCTTTAAAGGAATAAAGTGGGCCATTTTGGAAAAAAGATCCACAATAACAAGAATGGTGTTAAACCCATTGCAAGGAGGTAGGTCAGTATTAAAGCCCAATGATAAGGTATGCCATGGTGTAGGCGGAATGTCTAATGGTTGTAAGAGTCCAGCTGGCTTTTTCTTCTGACTTTTGTTTTGGGTGCAAACGCCGCAAGACATCACAAATGACTTAGGGCCTCATTACACGGATGGAGGTAAGGGTTTACCGGTACCGGTAAATCCTTACTGCCTTACTATGGGCCTCATTACGACCCTGGCGCTAATCGCCCGTCATTACCGCCATGGCGTAATGAGCGTTTACGCCGTGAGTCGATGGCGTAAAGAGCGCCACATTACGACCCATCGCGCACGAGCATTACGCCATGGCGGTAATGCAATTAACGCCATGGCGTAAAAGGCCCCTACCGCCATCGTTGAGTGAGCAAGGTGCCCTTCCGCCAGCGTAAGTAGCGTCCACCGTAGTTTGCGGCCACCGTAATTAGCGGCGGCCGTAAATTACGTTGGCCGTAAAAGGCCAAACCGGAAATAGCGTCATCGCGCCGGAACGGGAAGCATCCCGTCGGCCATCTTTAAAAACACAATCCATTGCCATCCTACCAAACAACACCAGACCCAACCCTGACACCTGTCCCAACCAAACAACCACCCATCCAACTCCCTGAAAATGCCGAAATGCGTCAAAAAAGCATGTGACCGCCAGCGCCAGGAGCGATTCAGCCGGGAGGAACTCTGCATGCTTGCAGAGACCCTGCAGGACAACGCAGGTGTTGTGTTCTCCCCTGAAATGACCAGGACAGCAATCGGGAAGAAGAAGGCCATCTGGGCCCTGGTGGCTGAGCGCGTCAGCGCGGTGGGGACCGTACCCCGCACCCCACAGCAGTGCCGGAAGCGCTGGGATGACCTGCGCATACGGGTCAGAGCGGTCATCTCAGCAAACCGCAACCTTGCCCAGGGAACCGGTGGAGGGTCGGAATCCCCCCTGAAACTCCAACCGTGGGAGGAGATCTGTGCTACCACCATCGGCATGGAGTCCATCGAAGGTGTTGGAGGGATGGAAAGGGGAGCCCCGACATCAGGCGATGAAGGTAGGTGCCTCTGACAAGACATGCCACAGTCACAGCAGTCCAATCATGTGTAGCACAAGGTTGCCCTAGAGTGTAAATGCAACACATATCAATACTGGCCATAGCCACATGCGAGCACCACCCTGCATACACTGCTGGCACCCGCATACCTGCGTCCACACACCACACTAGAAGGAGACACCCTGCATGGCACTGCCTGTAATCTGCCTCATCCACTGGCCAAAATAATGTCAACCATTGTCATTCCAAAGTCCGTAGACCCATCAATAACGGCCTCCCACCTTTGCTCCACCACAGGCACTGAATCACACCCAGAGGACCAGGACACCCCTGCGCCGAAGAGGGCGAAGTCCAACATCAACGTCCCTGCACCCTCAACCTCAGCTGCAGTGAGGCAGACCCCACGACAAGCAGGTCCCACTGCAGGCATACTGGAGGTCCCACCGGCAAGCACCCCTGTCGGCAGCAGGCCAGCAGCAGCTGCTCCACCTCCATCGACATTGCCTGCCACAGAAGGCAGGGGGTCAGCGGCCAGCAGCAACATCGGGGAGACAGCTGCAACAGCTGCATGTTCTGACTCGGACATGGAGCAGGAGGTCAGAAGCCCCACTGACCAACTACATTCCCCCTGTTTCTCTGACGCCAGCCCCCATGAGGGTGACACACAGGGGCACACTGAGGCAGAGGAGTGGCCTTCCACCCCATGCCCTGTCCACACTCCACAGGAGGGGAGCAGCCCCTCCATCACTCCACCTGCACTGGCCATGGGCCAGCACGGCCAGCACTCCCTAGAGGAGATCACTCAACGGCAGCATCAGCTGTCGGCAAAGCTGGATGAGCATGCCGCAGAATGTGTGGGGGCTGGGCCCAGCATTGAACAGGCCACGGAGACCCTAAGGGCCGAAGTGGCGCAGAGCACTGCCACCCTGAGAGATGCCATGCAGGCCATGTCAAGGGACATCTGTGCCGAACTTGCGGGCTTGCGTCGTGCGGTCACTGACCTCAACCACACACTACAGGAGCAGCATGCACAGGGGCAGCCAGGGACATCCTCCACTGCCAGTTCTGTGCAGAGCAGCCCCGTGCGACGGTCCGGACGCAACCTGCGCTCCACAGCCAGGGGTGCCCCGGGGGCCGGGAGAGGGGCCTTGTGAGGGACTGTGGACACTGTCACAGGCATCTGTGGACACCTACATGGGGTGTGTTGGGGTGTGCAGGGGGGAGGGGGGAGGGGGTGTGTTGGGGTGTGCAGGGGGGAGGTGGGAGGGGGTGTGTTGGGGTGTGCAGGGGGGAGGTGGGAGGGGGTGTGTTGGGGTGTGCAGGGGGGAGGTGGGAGGGGGTGTGTTGGGGTGTGCAGGGGGGAGGTGGGAGGGGGTGTGTTGGGGTGTGCAGGGGGGAGGTGGGAGGGGTAGTGACACGACAGTTTGTTTTACCAATACACTTTTTTCTTTCCTAAAAAGTAATGTGTGGACATTTTCATTGCGTATGTGTGCTTTATTGGTGTACAGTCCACAGTGTCCATGTACCAGAGTGCCCCAAGTGCAGTCTCCATGCGATGAACACCAGCCGTGTGTGCTAGAAGCAGTGGTCGATGCTACTTCGGCGCATGGCAGGCCCCTCCTGTGCATCGCCTCCTCCATGTGGTGGCGCCCCATCTGCACCCTCCTCATCCTCATCGTCAGGTGGTTGCAGTTCTGCGTCAGGGGGCAGGGGCACATTCCGTCTGACGCACATGTTGTGCAGCATGACACATGCCATGACGATCTTTGCCACCTTCTCATGGCCATACAGGAGTGGCCCACCAGACCTGCTGAGGCTTCGGAACCGTGCCTTCAGGAGGCCGAATGTCTGCTCTATGGCCACACGAGTACGTGTATGTGCATGTTTGGAGTCCTCCTCGTGCTGGTTCTGCGGGTTCCGGACTGGTGTGAGGAGCCACCTCTTCAGGGGATAGGCTGCATCACCTGTATGTAGGCGAGAATGATTGTGTCAGTCATGTTGTCTGATCAGGAACATGGTGTTCAACCCTGGCTGGCATCGAACTGTTACCTTGGCTAACTTCTACATGCACTAATTGATTCACACAATGCAACCAGTATATGCTCATTGCTGCCATGGCCTGTTTTGCATGCCATCACCCTATGCATGCAGTGGGGTTGTGTGCATTGTGGGTGCCCTTCCTCTGTCTCCGTTCTCTGTGTTACTCACAGCCAGGTGGAGTATGCATCATCCCCCCCCCTTTCTGCCAGGTGGAGTATGCATTGGTACGTCATTCCCATGCCCACTTCCATGACATTGCACTCACCGAGTAGCCAGGATTTTGGGCCTGCATGTCGCTCCATGTAGCGTGGTATTGTGGAGTTCCTCAGGACCATAGAATCATGGGTTGATCCGGGGAATCTGGCACAACAATGTGTGATGATCATGTTGGAGTCACAGACCATTTGCACGTTGATTGAGTGGAACTGTTTCCGGTTGCGGTACGGTACCTCCATGGCACGTGGAACCACCAATTCCACATGGGTGCAGTCGATGGCACCAATGCATCCAGGTATGCCGGCTAGTGCATGGATACCCACTTTGGTGTTTGCTATCTCCTGGCCAGTCCGTTGTATTGAGATGTGGTCGTCTGTGTGCTTGAGGAGGGCATCGAGCGCTTGGATGAGTGTTCGTGAGAATAATGGTTGTGAAATGCCATGCAGGTGCCCCACTGTGTGCTGGTAGGTGCCTGTGGCCAGGAAGTGGAGTACAGCCACTACCTTCAGTAGGGGGGGGATGGCGGTTGGACTTGCTATCATGCTGACGATGTCGTCGTGCGTCATGTCTACGATGGCAGTGATGGTGTCCCGGTCCAAACGGTACAGGGTGTGGATCTGCTCAGCAGTGAGGTTGTTTGGATTGGCTCTGATGCGTGGGATTGGGGGCTGCCTGCGTGGTGGCACTGGCTGTGCTGGTGGGGCTTGCTGGCCCTGCCTTGCCCTCCTTCTCCTCCTGCGTCTCCTCTGTGCTGCCTGTTGTTGTTGTTGCTGTTGTAGTAGCACATGCATTGCTACCAGGTCCTCCAGCCCCAACATTGCTAGTCGTATTGGCATCATTGTGGAGTGTGACTGGGTGTGGTTAGGGGTGGGGTGTGCTCTTTTTGTACTCCCCTGAGTCTGTATTGCCTTCACCTGTGCTGTTTCTGTGCACCTGTGGCAGCTGCATACACTTGACATGGCCCTTTACGGTTGGTTCGCGATGGCGTTATTTGCACCATGGCGGTAAGGTACTTAGCGGCCTCGGTGATGGCGCTAGGTGCATGTCCGCTTGGGTCGGCATTCGCGTACCTTTCCGCCATGGCGCTAAGTACGGTGTGGGCGGTCGCGTGCGCGCACCCTTGGCGCAGTTAGCGGCAGCGTTAACTACGATGCCGCTATTGGCATCGTAGTTTACGGTCACGAGTCATGATCGGACCTGGCGGAAAACGATGGCGGTAACCAGTTACCGCCATCGTTTTTCACTTAGCGCCAGGGTCGTAATGAGGCCCTATGAGGTCCCTTTGCGGGTTGGGGAATTTAACGCCTGCTTTTTGCAGGCGTTAAAAACCAACCCGCAAAGGGACCATGGAGCTAATTACGGTACCACAATTTGCGGTACCGTAATTAGCGCCTTCCCCATTCCCATAGAGCCCTATGGGGCAAAAATGGGAATGGGGAAGGACAATGGTGGAAGGGGGAATTACCACCCCGCCAACCTTGGAATAGGGCGTTAATTCCCCTTTCCACCAAGGCGGTGCCGGTATTTTACCGGCATGAACCATGGCGCTAATAGCGCCATGGTTCACCGCCATCCATGTAATGAGGCCCTTAATGTCCTTTCGCCTGGTGGGCCACCAGAATTGTCTTTTGATTTTTGCTTCGGTTTTTGCAATACCTGGGTGCCCCTCCATCAGGGTATCATGATAACGGGAAATGACTAGCTCTTGTAGTTCCTTGCGTGGCAGAAACAGGCGCCCTTGGTAATAAGGTAGGTCATTGCTGACTGAAAAGTTCGGGCCCCTCTTTACCCAGTCCTGCAAGGCTGTAGGATCAAAGAGTTGCTGGATTTTACTCTGAATGTCCTCTAGGGTTTGTAGAGTGCTCATGCCAAGAATCCTTTGTTCGGAAATTATAGGTACTGGTTCTGAGTTCACTTCAGTGTCTCCCATCCCTATTCGGGATAGAGCGTCAGCTTTACCGTTCTTACAACCTGGGCGGTAGGTGATTACGAAATCGAACTCGGCAAAGAACAATGCCCATCGGAGTTGGCGTGATGATTGAGCCTTGGCTGTTTTTAAATATTGTAAGTTCCGGTGTTCGGTGATTACAGTGATGGTATGCCTGGCACCGAGAAGCCTTGAAGGCAGACTTAATGGCTAATAGCTCCTTTTCGGTAACTGCATAATTTAACTCAGGTGCCGAGAATTTTCTGGACCAAAACGCTACTGGGTGAAGCTGGCCAATTTCAGGGTCCCTTTGATACAGGACAGCTCCCATGGCTAGACTGGATACATCAGTTTCCACTATGTATGGAAGTTCAGGGCGCAGATTCTTTAATACAGGTGCAGACGTGAATTTCGCTTTCAGTTCTTGGAAGGCCTTTTCGGCTTCTTCAGTCCACATAAAGCGTTTATTTTTCCGCAAGAGTGCTGTGATAGGATGTACAACATGTGAAATATCCGGGATGAATCTGCGGTAGAAATTGGCAAAGCCGAGCATGCTTTGAACTCCTTTAACTGAACTTGGTGATGGCCACCTAAGGATTGTGTCTACTTTTCGTGAGTCCATTCGGACTCCCTTCGGACTCCCTTCGGTGTTAGGATAAACCCAACGAATTCGACTTCTGTGGCATGGAAAATGCATTTTTCTAGTTTGGCATATAGTTTGTGCTGGCGCAATTTCTCAAGGACTGCTCGGACGTGTCTCACATGATCAGATTCCGAAGAGGAGTATACCAGAATGTCATCGATATATACGACAACACAAACGTCAATGAGTTCATGAAGGACATCATCCATGAAGTATTGGAAGGCTGCTGGTGCGTTGCACAACCCGAAAGGCATCACCTGGTATTCGAATAATCCATATTTGGTGCGGAAGGCAGTCTTCCATTCGTCGCCTTCTTTTACTCGTACCAGATGGTATGTGTTAAGGTCAGGTTCAAACTCCCCCTTCTCCTCACCTGAATCCTCGGAGGTGCTATCCTTAAGTGCAGCTTCAGGCTTCTTTTTATCCTTCTTCTTTTCCTTGGGTTGGTTGTCCTTTAGTTTCCAACCTTTTATTTTGTGTAAATAAGGTCTGGCCCCTCCAGAGGCCACCGTGACAGAGATGAGAACCTGCCCAGGGAGACCCCCAGGGGGGCCAGCCTCGCCCCAGGGAAAAAGCCGGAAGGCAGAAAAAACCCTGGTTCTGGTGTGTTGCAGAGGTAATGAAAAGTAGTTTCCAAAGACCAATGTCCAGCAATGATAATAGTCCAGCAAGATGAGAAGGGCTCAATAATGATGAAGGAACTGGGAAGGATAGAATGAACAGAAATTCAGGAGAAAGAGCACTAGATCAGACAGGAAATGCAATAGAAAAAACCTGTGGTTATGAAACACAAACACCGTAGGAAATGGAAGCTAAAGTCAAGTAGGAACGGACAGGCGCCGGGTGCTAAAGTATAGTATGGAAATGGAAGTTGCGAGAGCTGCTCGCGTACAAGACAAAACAAACACCGCAGCTCGCGTGTGAAAATGAAAGCTGCAGGGTTTATCCGGCAAGGCGCCGTGAATGCAAGCAAGGAGGACGAAAGCGTGGATAGCGAGAGTACAAGCAAACCGAAACAGGGCAGCGGTATAACGGCAGGATACCATATAAGTATTAAAGGACAGAAAACACAAGACACCATAGAGAGGAATCCCGGAAGCCCGGGATGCAGAGAACGGTAGTACACACAAGAATATACGCAAGAGTAGGCACAGGAGTGCGAGCGAAGTAACAAGAGGTAACAGATACAACGCACTGGCAGAAGGGGAGGAGCCGGAAGTTATAGTGCAGGCCGCCATGTTAGATGAGGACTAGAGCGCTACCCGAAATTGGTTAATGCCTCCAGCAATTCCATAGCCTCCACCCGCCGGTCCTGACAGTATACCCCCTTCTCCTCGGGGGTCCCCCAGGTTTGCTCGGGTGAAAGTGGTGAAATCTCCTTATCAATTGGGGTGCATGAATATGGCTCACTGGTTCCCAGGACCTCTCATCCAACGGATAACCCTTCCAATGTACCAGGTATTGTAACCTTCCCCGGCGGTACTGGGAATCAACCAAATAGGCCACTTCATAATCTTCAGGTGCTGGGTTAACTTGAGCACGTACCCTGTGGACAGGTCTTTGGAAAGGATCATCCTTGTATTCCTTGAGTAAGGAGACATGGAAGACCGGATGCACCCTTTTGAGGTAGTCCGGGAGTCTGAGCTTAAAAGCTACTGGGTTGATCCGTTGCACAATGGGGAAAGGCCTGAGGAACCGTGAGGAGAACTTGCCAGAATGGACCCACCTAGGCAGGAAACGGGTAGAAAACCAGACCAATTGTCCAACCTGCCACGTAGGGTTGGGGCTTCTACCCTTGTCTGCCCATCTCTTTTGTGCTTGTTGGCTGACCAGGTGCACTTTCTGAGCTAGTTCATGTACCTCATGTAAGTCCTTCAGAACACCATCCACAGCAGGAATCTTGGTGGAAGGGGCACTGAGCCAGGGCAAATGTTGGGGATTATACCCATAAGTACAAAAAAAAGGACTCATCTGGATAGATGTATGAAGAGCATTGTTGTAGGCGAACTCTGCTTGCGGAAGGAAGCAATACCAATTCCCCTGCTGTGGGCTACAAAAACACCTTAGATACTGTTCCAGACTGGCATTCAATCTCTCGGTTTGTCCATTACTCTGAGGATGGTAACCCGAAGAAAGAGCCCTGTGAATTCCCAGTGACTGGCAAAGAGAAGCCCAGAATTTTGAAGTAAATTGAGGTCCTCGATCCGAAACCACTGTCCGAGGCAAACCATGTAAGCGGACTACATCTCGGAGGAATACTGCCGCTGTCTCTGAGGCTGAAGGAACATGCTTGAAAGCGGAGAAGTGAGCTAACTTACTGAAAGAATCGATGGTCACCATGATCACGGTCATGTCATCAGAAGGAGGAAGATCCACAATAAAATTGGTGGAAATATGTTCCCAGGGGCGTTCAGGCAAGGAGTGTTGCTGTAGTAGTCCTAGCGGTCTTCCAGTTTGATGTTTGTTGGAGGCACAAACCGAACAGGTAGATACATACCGGCAAACATCGTTCCGAAGGGCAGGCCACCAAAAGCCCCTGCGTAGCAGGTTGTAAATCTTTCTAACTCCTGGGTGTCCTGTTAAAGGGGAGTCGTGGCACCAGGATAGGACTAGAGTCTGAAGTATTTTGGTGGGAATGAACAATGCTTCTCCATGATAATATGACCCATCCTTACCTTGGATGATAGAGGAAGGGAGATCTAAGCCTGTTTGATATTGGGGTATCAAATCTCGAAGAAAGGAGAGAGTGGATGCAACAATCCTGAGTCCTGGGAAGACCAATTCGTGTCCCATGTAGGTTCCGGAGCTTTCCCCTAGACTGCGAGACAAGGCATCCGCCTTCATATTTTCTGTACCCGGAATGTAGGTGATGTTAAAGTCATATTGCAGGAAAAAATAGGCCCACCTGGCGTGGCGTGCATTTGTGCATTCCATTAGTTGTGAGACCCGAAGGTTACGATGGTCTGTTCTGATGTCAAAGCTGTGAGCAGCCCCTTGCAATAGATGACGCCACTCTTGACATGCCAACTTGATTGCCAAAAGTTCCCTTTCAAGTACTGAATAGTTGCGCTCACTAGTAGTCAGGGTCTTGGAGTAATAGGCCACAGGATGTTCCACCTCATCCTCTGACTTCTGTAGTAGGATGGCCCAGACTGCACCTAAGAAAGCATCCATTTCCAAAATGTACGGTTTAGTCTGATCCGGCTGGACCAGTATGGGTGCCTTAGAAAAGCATTCCTTGAGGGTTATAAAGGCTCTTCTGGGTTCCTCATCAAAGATGAACCTTACGCCTTTCTTCAACAGGGAAGTGAGTGGAAGCACAGTGTTAGAGACATTGGGTATGAATCTTCGATAAAAGTTTGCTAAACCCAGGAAACTCTGCAGCTCCTTTATATTGGTAGGTTCCTTCCACTCTCTAATAACCTTGATCTTGATCGGATCCATCTCTATACCCTCCTTGGACAGGATGAATCCTAAGTAGGATACTGATGTAGCTTCAAATTGACACTTTTCCGGTTTGATCAGTAGCTGATGGGACTTAAGACGCTGCAACACCTGCATGACGAGTCTTCTGTGCTCTGCAAGTGTCTTGGAAAATATCAGAATGTCATCAAGGTATACCACCACCGGTATGAACAACATATCAGCAAACACCTTATCCATGTATCTTTGGAATACTGCTGGAGCGTTTACAAGGCCAAATGGCATCACTCTATATTCATATAGGCCAAATGGGGTGCGGAATGCCGTCTTCCACTCGTCTCCCTGTCTTATACGCAATAGGTGATAGGCACCTCTTAGGTCGAGCTTCGTGAAGTAGACCGCTTCTTGTACGGCTTCTAATATATCCCGTATCAATGGCATGGGATATCTGTCACGGATGGTAACTTTATTCAAGCCTCGATAGTTTATACAAGGACGTAACTCTGCTGAATCCTTTTTGGGGATAAAAAATAAAGAAGCTCCACAGGAAGACTTTGATTCTCGCATAAGACCATTCTGTAGATTTGCATTCAAGTAGTCCCGAAGGGCATTCCGTTGCGGAAGCGATAAAGGAAACATGCGTCCTAAGGGAACTACGGCTTCTGGTATCAAGTCGATGCTGAAGTCCTCTGCCCTATGCGGAGGCAGCATCTTGGGTATCGTATCCATGAATACTTCAGAAAACGCCTGATATTGAAGAGGGACAGAAGAAACGATCATGGGATTGTAGACTGGTCTTCCTTCTTCCGATCTACCATTGGTAGTTTGGGCAGTGGAAAGGTCCATACGGTTGGTCTTACAAAACTGTGAATCAAAACTCACCTTGTTGTCTGTCCAGTTGATGTGCGGGTTATGTTTTCTTAACCACAGGATCCCTATAACCAAAGGAAAATGAGCTGCTCTGATCTGATCAAATACCATAATCTCTTCATGGTGGCCCATCTCCATCTTAAGCGGGAAAGTCTCTGAGGTGATGGGTCCAGATGATAAAGGCCTGCCGTCTACACCCTCTACTGGTATAGGAGCTGACTTGAGTCTGGTAGCCACCTGGTGTTCCGTTGCCCATCTTAGGTCCATGAAATTGCCCCCTGCTCCGCAGTCCAACATGGCTAATACCTCGGTGGGTGCAGATTCAGACAACCAAAGTTTAACCTTGAACACCATCAGACTGTTTTCTTCCGTGTTGTCTAAGGTTCTTGAGTTGTTGCAAGGGTATTTGTCAAGTCCCCCGACACTTCCCTTGCAGCAGAGCGGGGGCTGAAGTTTTCCTTCCGTTGAGGGGGAACCTCCGGGCAGTCTCTCAGTAAGTGTTTGGAAGAACCACAGTACATACACAATCCGGTGTTCCGTCGTCTTCTTCGCTCTTCTGGAGTCAGAGGGCCTCGGGTGGCTCCGATCTGCATGGGTTCTTCTGCTAAGGCTGAGGGTCTTGCTTGAGGAGAAGGGGAAGGGAGACTTATAGCCTGAGGGGTTCCTCTGGGTCGTCTTCATTCTTGTCGCCTTTCCTGTAGACGGAATTCTATCTGGAGAGACAAAGTTACCAAATCTCGGAAGGAAGCTGGTCTGGCTACTCTAGCCAGCTCATCCTTAATTTCGTCATGGAGGCCTCGTCTGAAAATGGTCTGTTGGGCCGAATCTGGCCAGTCCGCCTTGGCTGCTAGTCTCTGGAAGCGGGAAACGTAGGTTTGAAGATCAGTGTTTCCCTGACAAACGTCCAGAATGGCTTCCAAGGAGGAGTAGAACACCTCAGATCTGTCAAACCTTTCCTTGAACAGCTCAACAAAACGGTCATAATCATTAACGGACGGGTCATTATTAGTAACTAACGGCGTGACCCAGGATAATGCGTTTCCGGAAAGGTTAGCGATGATGAAACCGACCCTTGATCTGGCCGTATCATAAGCATGGGTCCTGAAGGCAAAGTACACCTTGCATGCATCTAGAAAGTCCTTAAGGCCTCCAGGGTACCCGTTGTACTTTCTGAAGGAGAGTGGCATAGTTGGCAAGTCACCATAATCATCCCGGCGTAGAACTACCTGTTGTCGGAGTGCAATATTCTCTGTTCTCAGGGCTTGAACCTCCACGGTTAAATTCTGCATCGCAGCAACCAGTTCTTGGTATTGCTCCAAAGAAGCCATTGTGTGAGTTGGGCGTTGTATGCTGTTAAGGTCAGGTTCAAACTCCCCCTTCTCCTCACCTGAATCCTCGGAGGTGCTATCCTTAAGTGCAGCTTCAGCCTTCTTTTTATCCTTCTTCTTTTCCTTGGGTTGGTTGTCCCTTAGTTTCCGACCTTTTCTTTCGTGTAAATGAGGTCTGGCCCCTCCAGAGGCCACCATGACAGAGATGAGAACCTGCCCAGGGAGACCCCCAGGGGGGCCAGCCTCGCCCCAGGGAAAAAGCCGGAAGGCAGAAAAAACCCTGGTTCTGGTGTGTTGCAGAGGTAATGAAAAGTAGTTTCCAAAGACCAATGTCCAGCAATGATAATAGTCCAGCAAGATGAGAAGGGCTCAATAATGATAAAGGAACCGGGAAGGATAGAATGAACAGAAATTCAGGAGAAAGAGCACTAGAGCAGACAGGAAATACAATAGAAAAAACCTGTGGTTATGAAACACAAACACCGTAAGAAATGGAAGCTAAAATCAAGTAGGAACGGACAGGCGCCGGGTGCTAAAGTATAGTATGGAAATGGAAGTCGCGAGAGCTGCTCGCGTACAAGACAAAAGAAACACTGCAGCTCGCGTTTGAAAATGAAAGCTGCAGGGTTTATCCGGCAAGGCGCCGTGAATGCAAGCAAGGAGGACGAAAGCGTGGATAGCGAGAGTACAAGCAAACCGAAACAGGGCAGCGGTATAACGGCAGGATACCGTATAAGTATGAAAGGACAGAAAACACAAGACACCGTAGAGAGGAATCCCGGAAGCCCGGGATGCAGAGAACGGTAGTACACACAAGAATATACGCAAGAGTAGGCACAGGAGTGCGAGCGAAGTAACTAGAGGTGACAGATACAACGCACTGGCAGAAGGGGAGGAGCCGGAAGTTATAGTGCAGGCCGCCATGTTAGATGAGGACTAGAGCGCTACCCTGAATTGGTTAATGCCTCCAGCAATTCCATAGCCTCCACCCGCCGGTCCTAACAGTATGCCCCCCGGAGATCTAGTTTGGTATATATGCAAGCGTCCTTCACCTGGTCTAGTAGTTCAGGGATCAGAGGCAATGGGTATCGGTTTTTTACCGTTATCTGGTTCAATGCGCGGTTGTCTATGCACGTTCTAAGGTCACCTTCCTTTTTGTGCACGAAGAACAAAGCTGAAGATGCAGGGGACTTGGATGGGCGAATAAAACCATTGGCAAGGTACTGGTCTAAATATTGTCGTAGGTGGAGGTTCTCAGGTTCCGTAAGGGCATAGATTCTGCTACAAGGGGGTTGTGCACCAGGTATGAGATCGATTTGACAATCGTACGATCTGTGAGGAGGTAAGGTGTTAGCCTGTTCCTTTTGGAAGACGTCCTGGAATTCTTGGTACTCTGGTGGTAGTGTCATGACCGCAGCCTCCAAGGAGTCAGGTTTAGCCCAACTGCCTCGGAAGCTGGGTCACAACTTCATTTCCAGGCACCCATCGGCTCCCATAGGGGCCTTATGGACCTTGTCCTGGCGCCAGTGGCGCCAGGCTCATAAGGGGACCCAGTACCGGCACAGGACGTGCCGGGCTCATGATGTAAGGAATGGTGCTTGGGTGGACCTACCTGCTGCAGACCATGCTGCTCACTCACCTGCAGGATGAAATCCTCATCCATCCATGGCTGGAACTACTTTACCTTCTGGGTGTGGCCAGCACCACTCCCTGGGACTGGATACTGGAACTATTCTGGAAGCTGGGACTTCTTACCTGGGCGAGGCTGCTGTGGAAGGAGACACCTAAGCACTCCAGTAAGCTATTTAAACCACGCCCGATCAGAGCAACGTGCTTCGCGTTATTCTGCAATAGCAGCAGGACGCTCACCGTGTCAGCTCCAGAGAATCTTCAACTTCTGCATCTGGGGAAGAGAAATCCGCAATCTTACCTTCCGAAATACCATCTTCATCTTCAGCAGCATCTGAAAAGGGAAAAGAACACCAGGTTAGCACGAGATAAAAACCATCGGTGCATCTCAAGCCACCGACTGCAGCTTTCCATTTTTCCGGCACCCTGTGGAAGCAAAGACATTGGTTAGTAAACCTCCGTGAAACTTTCCTTACCTGCGCTGCATTTTTCTCGCCTCCGCCGACGCTGCTACTCGCATCTGCAAAACAAAAGGACATCATTAAGAAATACAAAACTCCATCTATACGCACGTGTTTTGGGCAGCGCTCATCTTTCTCACTCCTCGGTGCATTCCTTGACATCCATTTTTCTACCCAGCTGCTTCTGCGACCTGAAAAAGGAAAAGAGACATTAAGAAGTGCTTTTAACTTCGAATTGACATTTTCTACTTACTTGCCTGCAATACCTTCGCCATTCCATCGCTCTCCGGACCTCCATATTCAAGCAACCGCCGTTCATGCTGCTAACAACGGCCTAGCTCCAAATCTTCATCCTCTGCAACCAAGAGGCTGGACAATTAACTAGTGAAGTAACTGGCTTCGGCGCCCCTGCACAGACGCAGGATGGAGAGCTCCGCTTTCACCTACATAAGGTGAGCACATTTAGCCTACGAACTACTTGGGAGTACCAGGAAGGGGAGGCAGCTTACCCAGTCAGGCTTATATATCCATATTAACCCCTTGCTCTCATAATTGCAGACACCTCACCCTTCAGATCAAGATCTCAGTGAGGAAAGGGCCTTTCCAGGGTGGCATTCGAGGCCTGCGCGTGACCCTAGAAGACTCCGAGAACCCCCAGCCCAGACCTGCGCCTCCGAGGGATTCAGGTGAGCATTACAGAACGCGAAGCCTACTGCAATTTTCCCACCCAGGCGCAATGGAAACCTCGGACACAGATCAACTGGCTCAATTGCTTGGGGAACTAAGGGCAGAAGTACACGCATCTCGCCAAGAAACAAACACTTTACGAAGGGAGTTGATCATTGCCAAGGAACGGACGGATGATCTGGCCAGACAGTTGCTACAGGCTCAAGCGGGACAGACGCCACTGCCTCCCTATGGAGGGGGCGGCATTCCTACAACCTCAAGTAATCCGGTGCAAATTAATCTGCCAGGGAATGTGCCTTTGGCCCTGCCCCAACGTTTTTCCGGTGATCCAAAGCGATATGCAGTATTCATCAATCAATGCCGCTTGCACTTTCTGTGTAGACCCGCCGCATTCCCAACGGACCAAGCCAAGGTAGCGTTTGCACTTTCCTATCTTAGCGGTAGTGCTGCAGATTGGTCCATTCCTCTCGTGACACAGGATGACCTGCTCCTCTATAACTTTCAAGACTTTCAGACCAGTATGGAAAAGTTGTTCGCAAGACATTCACAGGGGCAGGCCTTGGACAATGAACTCCTGTCACTCAGACAAGGTAATCAGGATCTCCTGGCTTACATAGCGTCCTTTAATAGACTGGTGGTTGAGACCAGGTGGCCTGAAGATAAGAGAATCACGCTCTTCTACAGAGGTCTACATGGGGAACTTAAAGACGTTTTAGCACAGGTGGTTAATCCGCTGCAAGAGTGTTCAGATTATATCGACCTAGTAGTCCAATTAGATCATCGGCTAAGGAACAGGAAGACCGATCGATCCAGATTTGAAACCCGGGTACTTTCAAGACCTCAGAGCTCCGCTAAAGGGAATGACTCCGTGGAACCAATGCAAATAGGAGTAGTAAAAGGACCATTAACTCAGAAAGAACGGGAAAGAAGAAGGCAATTACAGCTGTGCCTATACTGTGGGAATTCTGGACATTTCCTTCGTGATTGCTCAGTGAAACCGGTCAAGAAGACCGTAGGAGTTTCTGATAAAAATGCTGAGAAACTGGAATCGGGAAACGACCTCGCCCGACAAGCGTAGAGGTCCGCTTGCCGAGCGTTAAAACCAGTTCCTTGACCTCACATTTTGTAATGCCTATGGTCCTCATAAGTAACAATAGACCAGATCGCATGCATGCTATCAAAGTATACATTGATAGCGGAGCAATCGGTAATTATGTGGACCAAGACTTGGCTATCAGGATGGATCTTCCCCTACGTCCCAAGATGGTAAAGGACGTAATCACTACAGTGGATGGTACTGAAATAGCTTCCGGACCAGTTTCTCATACCACCATGGAGGTAACGTTGTTATGTCTAGACGGACATCGGGAGAAGATTGTGTTTGATGTAATCAAGGCCCCGCAGTTTCAGGTGATTCTGGGAATGCCTTGGTTGGAAAAGCACAATCCTCAGATAGACTGGCGAGCCAAGGTAATTCGGTTTCCAGAATGCGCTTCAACCTGTTATCCTCAGCCCGAAATCAAGCTAGCAGCCATCACTTCCGAGGACCCCCGATTACCTCTGGAATACCAAGAGTTCAGCGACGTCTTTCAGAAAGATCAAGCCAACACCCTGCCTCCGCATCGGTCATACGACTGCCAGACAGACCTAATACCTGGGTCCACCCCTCCGTGCAGTAGAATACATTCCCTCACTGAACCAGAAAACCTCCATCTCAGGCAATACTTGGACCAGTACTTGGCTAACGGATTCATCCGCCCCTCGAAATCCCCGGCTTCCTCAGCTTTGTTCTTCGTCCTGAAAAAGGAAGGTGACCTAAGAACTTGTATCGATTATCGCGCCCTGAACCAGATTACAGTCAAAAACCGATACCCGTTGCCCTTGATTCCTGAAT
The DNA here is from genome assembly GCF_040938575.1 of Ambystoma mexicanum. Taxonomy (NCBI): domain Eukaryota; kingdom Metazoa; phylum Chordata; class Amphibia; order Caudata; family Ambystomatidae; genus Ambystoma; species Ambystoma mexicanum. The sequence continues at coordinate 273,192,973 of NC_090931.1, read as the reverse complement.
TATTGGACCAGGTAAAAGGCGCCTGCATATACACAAAGTTAGACCTCAGAGGAGCTTACCATTTGGTACGCATTAAGGAGGGCGACGAATGGAAGACGGCCTTTCGCACTAAATATGGATTATTTGAGTATCAAGTAATGCCCTTCGGACTATGTAACGCACCGGCCGCTTTCCAGTTTTTCATGAATGATGTCCTCAGAGAACTTATTGATGTGTGCGTAGTCGTTTATATTGACGACATCCTGGTATACTCAGCCTCAGAAACTGATCATCGTAGACACGTCACAGCGGTTTTACAGAGACTTCGCCAACACCGCTTGTTTGCTAAACTGGAGAAGTGCACCTTTCACGCAAAGGAAGTGGAATTTTTAGGGTTCATCTTGTCACCCAACGGAGTTCACATGGACTCAAGAAAAGTGGATGCTATCACCAAATGGCCTTCCCCAACTTCCGTGAAAGGTGTACAGAGCATGCTGGGCTTCGCTAATTTTTACCGAAGGTTCATTCCTGAATTCTCTCGGGTAGTCCAACCTATCACGGCTCTTCTGAAAAAGAATAAAAAATTCGAGTGGACTCCAGAAGCCGAACAAGCCTTCCAAGAATTAAAAGCCAAATTTATCTCTGCTCCAGTCTTAAGGCATCCCCGTCCAGAACTTCCCTACATCGTCGAGACAGACGCTTCCAGTCTTGCAATGGGGGCGGTGCTGTCACAAAGAGACCCCGAAATGCACCAGTTACACCCTGTAGCCTTTTGGTCTCGCAAATTTTCGGCTCCTGAGATCAACTACACAATTACGGACAAAGAACTCTTGGCAATTAAGTCTGCCTTTAAGGCCTGGCAGCATTATCTTTTGGGAGCCCGGCACACAGTAACTGTAATCACGGATCACCGTAACCTCCAGTACCTGAAGTCAGCTAAAGCTCAATCTTCGAGGCAACTACGCTGGGCTTTATTCTTCGCAGAATTCGATTTTGTAATCACATATCGACGAGGCGTTAGGAACGGAAAAGCAGACGCCCTTTTCCGGATAGGGGTAGACGAACTTACAGCTAATCCGGAGCCGGTGCCAATAATTCCTGAACAAAAGATACTAGGAGCAATCAACACACTATCCCTCGAAGAGATTAAAGCAAGGGTCAATCAACTCATAACTCCCGAAGATTCATCGAATTGGCAATTGAAAGGAAAGGATTTTACAATAGATCAGAACCTATTGTATTTCCAAGGAAGACTATTCTTACCCTGCGTTGACTTACAAAAACAGGTCATCACCTGCTACCATGATTCTCTAATGGAAGGACATCCTGGAGTTGCCAAAACCTCAGAGAAAATTAAAAGGCATTTTTGGTGGCCATCTTGGAGGAAAGATGTTAAAGAGTTTGTGGCTTCTTGTGGTATCTGCGCACAAAACAAGAGTCAGAAGGAAAAACCAGCAGGATTACTACGTCCAATAGACATTCCACCAGGCCCTTGGCACACGCTCTCGATGGATTTTATCACGGATTTACCCCCTTGCTCCGGATACAACACAATTCTAGTGATCGTGGACCTTTTTTCAAAAATGGCTCATTTTATCCCACTGAAGGGTTTACCTACAGCTTCCATTCTAGCCCGAGAATTTCTTGAAAACATTGTCCAGTTGCACGGTTTCCCTTCAGTACTAATCTCTGACCGAGGGAGCCAATTTATTTCCCATTTTTGGCGGAGTTGTTGTCGTTTAGCACAAATTGATGTACGACTTTCCACCAGCCATCACCCTCAAACCGACGGGCAGACTGAGAGAACTAACCAAACTTTAGAACAATATCTGCGCTGCATGTTGCATCAATCCGAGGGTACTTGGAAGGATGTCCTTTGGATTGCTGAATACGCTTACAATAATTCAATCCATTCTGGGACGGGAAAAACCCCTTTTTTCCTGCTGTATGGAAGTCATCCTCGAACCTCAAATCTGGACCCACCTCAAGCTCTCGGAACACCTGCTGTTGACCATCTGCATTCGACGATAACTCAAGCATTTAAAGAAGCCACAGCTCATCTTCAACAAGCTAAAGAATCATACAAAAAAGGAGCAGACCAACATCGAAAAGAGGCACCTCAATATCAAAAAGGAGATCAAGTAGGGCTGTCCACTAAACATTTATCTTTAAAAGGGCCACGCACCTTCAACCCAAGATATTTAGGACCCTACTCGATCACGGCCGTGATTAACCCAGTGGCTGTCAAACTAGAATTACCTACTCGAATGAAGATACATCCTGTCTTCCATGTTTCTCTCCTGAAACCTGTGCAACCCGGAACCCGTTTGACTAAACCTCCTGAGCCAATCCAAGTTGACGGAGAATCCGAATTTGAAATTGAGACATCTTGGACTCCAAAATTTCCAAATCAAAACTATACTACCTGATTGATTGGAAGGGATATGGACCCCAGGAGAGATCTTGGGAACCCTCAGAATATGTACATGCACCTCGTCTAGTCCGAAAATTTCATCGGGCTTTTCCCAACAAGCCAAAACCTCCGGAAAAGACAAGCTTGGGAGGGGCCTTGAGGGGGGGTGCTGTCATGACCGCAGCCTCCAAGGAGTCAGGTTTAGCCCAACTGCCTCGGAAGCTGGGTCACAACTTTATTTCCAGGCACCCATCGGCTCCCATAGGGGCCTTATGGACCTTGTCCTGGTGCCAGTGGCGCCAGGCTCATAAGGGGACCCAGTACCGGCACAGGACGTGCCGGGCTCATGATGTAAGGAATGGTGCTTGGGTGGACCTAGCTGCTGCAGACCATGCTGCTCACTCACCTGCAGGATGAAATCCTCATCCATCCATGGCTGGAACTACTTTACCTTCTGGGTGTGGCCAGCACCACTCCCTGGGACTGGATACTGGAACTATTCTGGAAGCTGGGACTTCTTACCTGGGCGAGGCTGCTGTGGAAGGAGACACCTAAGCACTCCAGTAAGCTATTTAAACCACGCCCGATCAGAGCAACGTGCTTCGCGTTATTCTGCAATAGCAGCAGGACGCTCACCGTGTCAGCTCCAGAGAATCTTCAACTTCTGCATCTGGGGAAGAGAAATCCGCAATCTTACCTTCCGAAATACCATCTTCATCTTCAGCAGCATCTGAAAAGGGAAAAGAACACCAGGTTAGCACGAGATAAAAACCAGCGCAGCACTGACCCAGTCCATCGGTGCATCTCAAGCCACGGGCTGCAGCTTTCCATTTTTCCGGCACCCTGTGGAAGCAAAGACATTGGTTAGTAAACCTCTGTGAAACTTTCCTTACCTGCGCTGCATTCTTCTCGCCTCCGCCGACGCTGCTACTCGCATCTGCAAAACAAAAGGACATCATTAAGAAATACAAAACTCCATCTATACGCACGTGTTTTGGGCAGCGCTCATCTTTCTCACTCCTCGGTGCATTCCTCGACATCCATTTTTCTACCCAGCTGCTTCTGCGACCTGAAAAAGGAAAAGAGACATTAAGAAGTGCTTTTAACTTCGAATTGACATTTTCTACTTACTTGCCTGCAATACCTTCGCCATTCCATCGCTCTCCGGATCTCCATATTCAAGCAACCGCCGTTCATGCTGCTAACAACGGCCTAGCTCCAAATCTTCATCATCTGCAACCAAGAGGCTGGACAATTAACCAGTGAAGTAACTGGCTTTGGCGCCCCTGCACAGACGCAGGATGGAGAGCTCCGCTTTCACCTACATAAGTTGAGCACATTTAGCCTACGAACTACTTGGGAGTACCAGGAAGGGGAGGCAGCTTACCCAGTCAGGCTTATATATCCATATTAACCACTTGCTCTCATAATTGCAGACACCTCACCCTTCAGATCAAGATCTCAGTGAGGAAAGGGCCTTTCCAAGGTGGCATTCGAAGCCTGCGCGTGACCCTAGAAGACTCCAAGAACCCCCAGCCCAGACCTGCGCCTCCGAGGGATTCAGGTGAGCGTTACAGGTAGTTGCATGACTGCTGTGGTTACTGTAGCCAGGCCTGCGTTCAGGTTTTCCTTTGGATAACAGGTTTGTGCACAACCCGGGAAGGTTATTCTCTTTTCTCGCCAATCAATACTAGGATTATGTGTTTCCAACCAAGGTATCCCCAGTATTATCTGGAACTGTGGGGCTCTGATTACATCAAACACAATAGTCTCTCGATGCCCATCCTGACCCACTAGTGCCATCTCTGCGGTGGAATGAATTACAGGCCCAGAGGCGATTACGGTTCCATCGACTGTGGTGATGACATCTGAGGTGGTTTTACGGCAGAGAGGCAGATTCATCCTGGAAGCAATTCGTAGTCCACATAGTTTCCCATGGCCCCGCTATCGATGCATGCTTTTACGGCATGCATACGTGATGGTTGCTCAGGATCTACGAGGACCATTGGCATGATGAAATGCGGGGTCTGAGTGTCCTTCTTCAAGCTCGGCAAGCGGACCTCTACGCTTGTCGGGTGTGGTCGTTTCCCGAGTCTGACTCTATATGGCTTGTATCAGTGGCTCCTACCGCCTTCTTGGGCGGTTTTACAGGGCAATCCCGTAGAAAATGCCTGGAGGTCGCACAATAAAGGCCAATTGCATGTGCCATCTCCTTTCTCTTTCCTTCTGGGTTAAGGGTCCTTTAACTCCTCCGATTTGCATGGGTTCTGAAGCATCGGCTCCTTTGGGGTTAGCAGGGGTTTTGACTAACACTCGGTTCTCAAACCTGGTTCGATCTGCTTTTCTGTTCTGAAGTCTATGATCTAACTGGACCACTAAGTCTATATATTCAGTGCAGTCTTGAGGTGGATTCACGACTTGAGCCAAGACATCTTTTAGTTCTCCTCGAAGTCCTCGATGAAATAACGTAATCCGTTTTTCCTCAGGCCACCTAGTTTCTACAATCAACCTATTAAAGGTTGCGATGTAGGATAGGAGATCCTGGTTACCCTGCCATAGGGACAAAAGTTCGTTATTCAGGGCCTGTCCTTGAGAGTGCCGGGCAAATAGTCTTTCCATGCTAGTTTGAAAGTCCTGAGAATCCCGGAGCATTGGGTCATCCTGAGTAACCAGTGGGATAGACCAATCGGCTGCACTGCCGCTGAGATATGACAATACAAAAGCTGCCTTGGATTGATCATTTAGGAAGGCTCCAGGACTGCATAAAAAGTGCAAGCGGCATTGGTTCATAAATACGGCAAACCTCTTGTGATCTCCGGCAAAGCGTTCGGGTGGAGCTAACAGAATATTTCCAGGTAGGTTTATTTGCACAGGGTTACTTGATACCTCAGGGGCTGGATTTCCCCCGGAACCAGGTAGGGGTGCTTGTCCAGCCTGACTTTGCAATAGTTGCCTAGCAAGGTCATCAGTTCGCTCCTTTGACACGATCAGTTCTCTCCTAAGAGTATTGGTCTCTTGACGGGCGGAATACACTTCGCCCTTAGTTCCCCTAGTAATTGGGCCAGGTGGTCAGTTTCTGAGGTCTCCATAACGCCCGGGTGGGAAATTGTAGGTAGGCTTCGCGTTCTGTTATGCTCACCTGACTCCCACAGAGGCGCCGGTCTGATCTGGGCTGCTGCAGCCTCCTCCAGCGTAATGCGTAAGGCCGAGATGTGTGGTTTGTCTGGCCGGTAGCAGTACTCTTCTGTGAATGGAGAAAGGGGAATTAACCACCCGTGGAGTTGAGCGTAAATTTCCCCCACCCCCCGTTGTTCTCCCCACTGACCACCTCCGATGTCCCCTCTAAAGTCTCACCTTATGGTTTGAAAGGGTGAGCTCTCCATCCTGCTTCGAGCGCATGGGGCGCGTGATGGACCAGTTGCTCCACTGGTCGAAGGAATTGGTGAGTTCCAGAGCTGTTTTGACTCTCCCGGCAAGACGCCGTAAGTATGCAGTTCGTAAGAGTTCAAATGCCTGACCATCACTCCTATCCAATCCTGTAATCTGTGGTCTTCTCCTTTATTCAGGTGCTGAGAGAAAACCAGAGTCGAGGAGTTATACCTCCGGCGGTAAAATTAGGTAAGTCTATGGCGGGAGGTGGCTCCCCTTGATTGTCCTTTTGATTCACCCTGTTGTTCTTTTGTTTCCCCTTAGGGGCCGGGATATGGCGATGGTGCAGTGGGAGCTGTGCCGACCCGAGGAGAGGAATGGTTCCCCCGGTGGTAAATCAGGTAGGTCTTAGGGTGGTAACCAGTATTCCTCTATATGTTCCCTTGGCTCACCTTATTGTCTTTATCTCCCCCTAGGCGCCGGAATGCTGCGGGAACATGCAGGAGGCTGCGCTGAAACGTGAAGATGCTCCGAGGAACGGTGAGTGCAGCGCGGCGCTGCTGCTGGCGATGCGACGTGTTTAAAATAAAGTCTTTCCTTTGGTTCGACAATGCGATGGCTCTGGAATCAGGTAAGAAGCTGGTAAATGTTCTGGTTCTAACCTTTCTCCTTCTTTCCCTTGTTTCTAGGTGCTCCGGGTTCGAGGCGGGCGTGGCTGAAGTCTGGATGCTGCTGCAGGCACGGTGAGCGTTACACTGCTGGATGCAGAATAACGCGAAGCGTGTGCTGCTCTTCGGGCGTGGTTTAAATAGCCTCTAAAGTAGTTCCAGGTAAGTATTCCTCCACCGCCACACCCAAGTGGCAAAAGAGTCCCTAGGTAAAGTAGTCCCTTCTAGGCCTCTTGAGGGCTTGGATCCCTTGCAGCATGGTCTGCATCAGGTAAGTCCAGGTAAGTTTTCCCCTTATGAGCCTGGCGCCTATGGCGCCAGGACGGAAGTCTCATATGAGACTGGCGCCAAAGGCGCCAGGACTGTGTCTAGATGGCCCCTAACAGGGGTCGCTGGGCCTTTCCCCGGGAACGTGATGCCTGCTCCCGGGGCTGCTGGACCTGGTCTGGTTCCCCAGGGGTAGGCATCATGACAGGAGGCGACTGGGTCTAACGGGGAGTCGTCTCTGTGTCGGTGTTCTAATTAAGGTCGGTATGGCTGGTGGCCAAATATTCAAGTTTTTTACGTGTGTGGCGGGGGCTCTCACCACAACGTACCAGTATGAGGCATATTGTGCTTGGGAGGACATCCAATATAGTTTGACGTGTGGGACCAAGAAGCCCCCTTTAGCGTAAGGAGGGGTTAGTTCGATCCATTTCTTACGGACCGCCCCGGAGTGCCACAAGAACTGAGAGAATAGTGTGTGCAATTTGGCAAAATAAGATTTTCCAGGCCAGACTGGGATATTGGTGAAAACATAGAGTAGTTTTGGTAGCAGGGTCATTTTTATAAGCGAGAGCTTGGCTGAGGTGGACAATGGGAGCTTTCGCCACTTTTGCATCTTGTTCACGACCACGGATGCAGTCGAATCATAATTGTTTTTCAACAAGGAGGGGCGAGCTCTGGGTACCGTAACCCCCAAACATTTAATATGGTCAGCTGCCCAACGAAGGGGGAAGAGACCCCGGTATTCGGGGGTGTTATCTGTGAGCGGAAATATCTCCAATTTAGAGAGATTAATAATAAACCCAGAGAATTGGCCTATGTGAACTAAGTCCTGCAGTTTGAGGTCAAGGTTAGTATATGGATCACAGACGTACAATAATACATCATCGGCGTAGAGATACACTATCTCAAGGTGGCCGAGCAGGTGAAGGCCACACTATCTGTGCCATTCTCTAATAAAATCTGCCATAGGCTAGATAGCCAGGGTGAATGGGATGGGTGAGAACAAGCCAACCTGAGTAGCTGATCCCTGTCCCGGAAACTCAGGAATTTCACAATGATGGGTCTGGGGAAGTCGCCCGGCTTGGGGCACGGGGCCAAGGCTCGATGGGCACGCTCTACTGTGAAGAAGGTCTTTCAGTAGGATCTCGGTGGACAATTCCATTTTCCCTTTGAATGCGTCTTTAGGGACCCCGGGGACCCCGACAATACAGATGTTGTTCCTCCTCGAGCGGGATTCGAGGTCATCACACTTGTGCTTAACCAGCTTCATGTCCGCCAGGGATGCCACCGTATCCTGTAGGGCGTGCAGGCCATCTTCATTGGTCCCAATTCTGGTTTCGGCCTCGGTGATGCGAGCGCCCTCTTGGGCCAGTTCAGACCGTATTGATGCCACATTGGCATTGATATCGTCAAGTTTTTCATGGAAAGAATCAAAGTTCTTAGCCATAGATTCCATCATGCTGGATAGGTCTGTTGATGAACTGGAAGTCAGCAAGGAAGGTACGACTTGGGTAGGTGTCAAAAGGCCTTGTTCAGACCTTGGTGTGGACATGGTGAACTTGTCCATAGCGCCTGTTTTTCTCACCCTTTGGAGCCCCTAAGCATGACTTTGGGTCCGAGTACCCAGGCAGTTCCACTCAGCAGGGAAGGGCATAGCCAGGCACGAATTGTCTAACACCACACGTTGTAAGGGGGTCCAGACCCTGGGGGCCAGAGACCGTAATAGTGTCGAAGGTCGAGCTGTATGTGAACCCAGTCCCTCTGCAGGCGCCGGCCTAGGTGCGGTAAACCAGGAGATGGTACAAAGTCGTGGTGGCGCACAGTGTGACTCTTCCCAGGTACCCAGGGTGGGACTGACCGAGGCAGCGGCGACTGTATGCACCCCACCCCTACATCGCAAGGTGGCTCCCTTCAGAGGAGGGCTAGGTCCAGCGGCCCGCTGGTGAGAGGTGCCCCGGGGGGGCAGGCAAGTGCAGGAAACATGATCAGTCGACAGGTGGGCAGTGCTGGGGACCACCACATGCAATCAGGGCCCCGGGGACCTGTCCGTGCCCACCACCTGCCTTGTTGGTCATCCAGAAGTCCTAGGTGGAGACTGCCCTGAGCTGTGTTAGGATAGGTAACAGTAACTGGCGGCATGTAGTGTACTGAGCCAGGTGGGATGAAGTGTGAGAGAAGGAAGAAGAGTAGTCCGGCTCACCTGGTGTTCTGGTAGTATAGTGGGGGCCAGGGAATCGGAGCCCTGAGGAGTGTTGAGGGGTGCAGGCAGCCGCCGCCACCGCAGGGCCCAGCTCCAGTGGAGTCGCCTCGCTGTGGGCACCAGGGTCGGTATTGGGGCCCTCCGGGGACAGGCGAAGACCGGCGGCACCAGGAGGGTGTTGCTGCATCCCGGCCACCTGTGCAGCGCAGTCCTAGACCGTGTCCCCCCATACCTGGAGGAGAGCAGGTTAAGTGCAGCCGCCGGCCGGGGGAATGGATGGCTGGTCCCAGGATGCAGCGGGAAAGTAAGTCCAAGCAGAGATGGGGGCGGACTTCCCCAGGATCACTGGCAGTGCTCCGGGCGCCAAGATAGTGCCAAGAGGTGGATTGGTGGGTTGGGGTCACGGCCCTGACCAGCAGTGTTGGAGGTAGAGCACCACCCACGTCCTCTATATATGGGGCCTAGTTCGTAGATTCAGATCTCCCTGGGTCTCAGCAGTGAGCAGGGTGCTGTGGGGCAGAGGCACAGGAGCCCGTGTCCATAAGTGCCCAGGGGGAGGACAGAGGGGTCCAGCGAGTGTCGTGGGACGCTCCGGGGGGTCTACCACCAAAGTGCGGGTCTCCAGGCCCGAAGTCCTCCATCCCCACACAGTCAGCCACGGCCGGCACCACGCCGGCAGGGGTGGGGGTGGCAAGGAGGCCGAGACAGGATGCACATGCTTGATGGGGCCAGCCTCAGCGGTGCGCAAATGGAGTTCTGTCTGATGGCGACGGCAGGCCGCAGTGTTCCCAGTAGTAGAGCCGGCGGCCATCGTGTGTGACCCTGGAGTAGCCTCGGAGGGTCTATACAGCGGCCCAGGACGTAGCACCGCAGCCCTCAGGCTGGGGATCCTTCAGCTGGCCGAAAGTCTAGGTTCCCATGCAGCATGGCCCCAGGAACACAATGCAGGGTTTTGAGGGCAGGATTCAGGAGAAAACCACTGTCTTCACCCGAGAGAGTGTGCTTGTGGAGCGGTGCTGACAAGCTAAGCAGCCTTTTTCCAGCAGCTCAACAGCACCCCCCGCTCACCACTGATTTAATTCTCACTCCCCCCAAAGGTACATATATTTACCTTGCCTCTAAGTCTGGCCTAGCCTGGTGGTATGGCCTAGATGTATTGGCAGGGGTGATTGACCCAGACTATAGAGGTGGCATAAAAGTCCTAATGAAAAATAATGGGAAAATAGCATGTCAAGTCAAGGCTGGGGAAAGAATAGCACAAGGCTGTAGAGGAGGAACCAAGTACCTCTACTGAAAGACCCGCCCCCATTCTGCCTATATGTTGGCAGCTGGAAATTGTGACATGCGCAAAGCCAGTAATGGTACGTATATCACGAAGAGTCCTCGAAACAAGGTATCCATTGAGAAAACCCTATATGATGTATCCCCGAAGAAATGACGGTCTTCAGAAGGAAGTTCCGGAAGTAGTGTGAAGATGAGTGAAAGAAGAGACTGGTGATGTCACATGAAGCAGAAATGACACACTCCGAAAAGAGGCAAATGAAGAAAGTATATAGACCTTATAGAATCTGATGGCAAAAAAGCAAATTAAGCAACATTTTGGGAGCACAATGAAGATTGCATGTGTGGAGAAGCACTGAAGAAAATACAAAGCCGTTTCAGAAATGTACAGATGCAGTAACGCAAGTAAACTAAGTAATCGTAAGGCTGGCTATACATAGTGAATAGACTACATGCGGTACTGCCAATATATATATATGTGTGTATAGAATTTGGATGCTTCAGGACGCATTTTGGCAAACTTTGACCCCGTGAATGAAAAGGCTGAAAGTGTGGCACAGCAGAATAGAACAGCTGACGGCGAATGAAGATTCGAGAAGGCTTGCCTGGCCAAGATCAAGGGTCAGGACCGCCAAGAGCCTGGATATCTACTCGAGAAGAAACAATGAACGTGAGAAGTGAGCTGAGCTCCTGTTTCAGGTGTAATGAAAAAACACTATAAGTGCCAGGTTTTCTTCATTTAATATTATTAAATACAACAAAGGAGCTCAAAACGTGGTCTCCAGTCAAATGTTCAGATGAAAATAGACTTAGGGGTGAGCTACACCGAGACCAGAAGATAAGGCCATGCCTTCACTCCCTTTTATTCTGAGGCAGTGAGCCCTTGCAAGGCCGAGTTCAAAGATAATTAGTTGAATGGCAGACTGCAGGAGTGATGATGAATGTTGGGCTAATTGGGTGGTGAGGCATGACCAGGCCAACCCCCTAGCACCTAGGGTACCAGGTTACGTGCTGCTAGCAAGTGAAATATTCCAGAAGGGTACAAGTATGCCAACCAATTATAGAGGGGCCTCGTAGCAAGGAGCCTTATAGTTTGAGAAGCCAATAGAATGTTGTGTATTAGGCTGACACGGAAGATGACTTGCACTTGGGGTGGGCTTAGTTGCCCACCGGACCTTAAGGATCCAATCACGATCCCCGCCATTATAGAAAGTATACTTAGATGTTCTCTTTAAGCCTATCTCAAACCCCGTAGGTTTTCATATTTTGCCGCGTAGTATGATGTCACTCATGATGAATTTTTAGTATAAAGTTGTTTTTTTTAATGAAATGTTTGAGAACTCTTGAGAGAGAATGCTGTGCAGCGTCCATTGATGTCCGTTGTACTCCCTGTTTTCACAAATGTAATTAAAACAGTCGTGTTTTTGCCAAACTTCCTGATTCGGTCTGATTATTGATGTATCAGCAAGATCTGCATCCCCATCCATCTCAGATATTACCTCGTCTTATAGGACCTCCGGGTTCACTCGGTAGCAGAAAGAGGATGGTTACAGACCCATCGACCAGTAGGCTTTTAGAATTTTCAGAAAATCGTGCGTCCTCTGCCATTTAGCGGGAGGATCGCAAGGCTTCCTGTGGAGAGCGGCTGATATAGAACTCTTGCAAGAAAAGAGGAGACAGGTGGGACAGGTCCCTCTTTCACAAAATCCCTCCTGATTTCCACAGGTGCTGAGCGGACCGAAGGCGATGGTGGCTGATTGGAGGAGTAGACAATCCCGAGGGTCAGGAGCTAAAAGGCGAATGGTGAGTAGATTGAGAGGACTGGCTAATAAGGGAATGAGGAGTGTGGTAAAAAATAAAGTTACAGAGGGTTGATTAATATATGACGAAGAGCGTCATAGATATATGACGAGGAGCATCAAAGAGAGCACTGGGTCCTAGCTCAAGGAGCTTTTAGAAGGAGTAATTTCAAAAACCAAGTGGGTACTTAGGCGGCACATAAACAAGGTTTATGATAGGGAATGATTCAAACTCCAGTCAGAGTATTTTAGGGGCTAAGAGAAAAGGAGTGTCATGACAAGTTATATGTAAAGTCAACCAGTCTGTTTGTGTATTTTGAAGTTTAAGAGAGGTGTCAAGGAGCGACAAAAGTAAAATTTTGAGGTTAAATGAGAGGAAAAAGTTGTTATCTATCTTTTTAGTTATTGTTAAGATGTATATCTGAACTCTGACCTGATGGGCAGAGGTTCAGGAGGCCAGCCTCGTTTCTTGGAACAGGGTAGCCTTAGCCAGACCAATCAAGGTAGCTTGGCGGCGGTCAAGACTAGGGGCCTCATTACGACCTCTGCGGTAGCCATGCCGCTATTGGCGGCATGGCTGCCGCCGAAATCGCGTCCGGGTCCTCAGAATGAGGAATTACCGGGCCATTCCGAGTTCGGAAGTTCCGGTAATTCCTCCCTCCAAGGACCCGGACCCGGTCCTTCCCCATTCCCATTCAGCCCCTATAGGGCTCAATGGGAATGGGAGAGGGAGCAAACAACGGGCCATTACGAGTTGGCCCGTTATTTACTCCCTCTTCCCCTCGCGGGATCCGGAATGCTTGCCTGGTTGACAAGGCGTTGCTTCCTGGGTCCCGCGAGGGGACCTCGTAATGAGGTGGTACGGGACAAACGGCGCCGGCACCTTTTACGGAGCCGTTTACCCCGTAGCGCCAGGGTCGTAATGAGGCCCAAGGTGTCAGGAGGGGTGAGGGTGACTGAAAGACCTCAATGAGCACACAGTTTAAAGGACACTTACAAATCACTCCCAGTCAGGTCTGTATATATATTAAAAATGCAAATACATTTATTTCAAGGCCTTTGAGTTTCAACACACAAATCAAATCACTATTAAGCCAACACAATCCTATCTAAATACATATATGCATACACATATACAAGACCAATGGGGTCTAAAGGGTTAATGCACGAAATGGGCCCACAACCTAAAAGGGCAAGAAAACAGGCAGTGCAAGTAGTCTTTAGTCCCTTCTGCATCCAACACACTCCTAACTAAGAGGCAGTCCAATCCCTAAGAAGAGTGGAGCCTATTGCTCAAATGTACATGCAATGCTGGCGCACGCAGTAGTTCAAATGGGCAAAACGGGGTCTCTTCAGCGGTCTGTAGCAGCTCAGGAAGGTGGGTGAGGTGATGAAGAATAGGTTCCCACTATTCGAGGAGGGCCTCCACTTGAGCGCACCGTCGATTCCAAGAGTTGGGAATAGTTTGCACTAGCAGTAGAAAGGAGAGGGCCCCTCAGGGGCTACTTGTGCGTAAAAATGGATGGAGGCGCTAGGGGCCACCGGTTAGGGTTGACATTACTCACTGACCCCTGGCGCACTCTGGACCAAACTTCAGCAGTCAAGTCCACTTCGGTTGCAGGTTCAAGTGCGGCAAATTGGCGGCTCTGCGGCTTTCAGCGACGAAGATACAGCGATGATTCTCAAACGGGACAGTGGCGACTTCTCTACTCCTGGTGGATGGATCAGGCCAGTTTTACTGCAGCAATCTTCGGGGGCAAGAAGAGCACAAATGCACCGCCCTGCAAAGTTCGTCACCACGGCTGGGCGACACAGTAACCGCGTTTACTCTGATTCGGGCACACTCACTTTACTCCAGACTTGGGAATGCCAAGTGTACGGAATTCGGTGTGAGAGTGCTGTGAACACAGAGCTAGTGACATACCAAGTTTCGAGGGCCTCCTCAAAACGGCAGCGGTATCAGGGCAAAGAATCTGCGTAAACTGGTTAACCCACTGGTTGGCCCAGGGACACTTCTGAGAGAGTTTACTTGCGGGTTTGGTGAAGGTGCCGAGAATAGTTGGTCCCACTATTCCAATGGGTCGAAGCGCCTTCGCAGACCTTCTAGGACGACCAGATACAGAGGGGTTCCACTGTACGACAGTGGGCTCAGGGTGCCAAACCTTCCAGCGGGTCACCAGTGGCTTCTCAACTCGGCTTCTTAGTTTCAGGATACTTGGATCCTATCCTTCGTTCAGTGAGAACTCCAGAGATCGGCATGGTATGGGTGTATGGGGCCTTCTCTTATCCAGAATCTCTTTCACGCCAAAACGAAGAGGACCCAATGGGAGATCTGCTCACAAACAGGTATACCATACGTGGACCAATCACAGCCCACAGTGGTACCAGGCATTCACAGCACTCCAGACTCTCTGGCACCCAGGATGTGTATTGGGAACAGACATGCCCAAATAAGGACTGACCCGGGTCGACTCGACCTGGAGGAGGTGAAGGGGCAAGATGGCCAAAGGACAGGACAAAAAAACCTTGTGGCATGGCCATTTTGGAGCCAGGCCACCTGTTCGTGCCAAACACGGTAATCGCAGTTTACCTGGCAGGAAAGGGTTAAAAATATACAAAATGATGAGCTGCCACCAGGCACATCTGCACTTCTCCTAAAAAATCCTTTGAGAGTACCTAGGGCCTTTGGAGATGACTAGTAGACCCAAGTGCACTGTACTGGAAGGTACATTGTACAATTGGTACATGTTGCAGATAAGTTGCAACATTGGAAAGGACTAAGGGAAAGAAAGTCTCCCAGTACTGACTGTCTTAAGGGCATGTCAGTTTCCCCATATAAAATGAGGGAAAAGCCCAGAGCACTGCAGTAGAAGGCTGGGCTCCTCTGATAAAGTCAGACTATGGTGTTAAACATCAGCAAAAGGTGGGGGGTACACAACTGGAGGGAAAATTACACATGAAATGGAAATCTTTCCTAACACTCGCCCCTCGCAGAACAAGGACAGGGGGAATTAATCCACCCCTGGACGAGTCTCATGTTCAGATTGGTTAAACATTCTGGACAACCCATCAACATTGTTATGTTGTACACCTGGCCTATGCTCAATAGTGAAGTCAAAGCCTTGCAGACTTATGGACCACCTGAGCAACTTTGGATTCTCTCCCTTCATGTTCATTAGCCACTTTAAGGGCTTTTTTGTCAGTTTGCACAGTGAAGTGGGTCCCATAGAGGTAGGGCCTCAGCTTCCTTAGGGCCCACACAAGAGCGAAACATTCTTTCTCTACTGTGGACCATCTGAGCTCTCTGTCCTTAAGCTGGCGACTAATGGAGCCAATATGGTGTTCCTTACCCTTCTCATCTACTTGTGATAGTACAGCTCCTATCCCAGTGTCAGAGGCATCTGTCTGCACAATAAAAAGTCTTTGGTAATCAGGGGCCCTGAGAACAGGGGCTTGGCACAAGGAGTCTTTTAAGCCATTGAAGGCCTTCCCACACTCTTCAGACCAAGTTACCTTCTTGGGTTTCTTAGGAGTTGTGAGAGCAGTCAGAGAGGCAGCTATGGTGCCATAGCCTGCCCTGAATGTCTGTAGTACCCAGTGAGTCCTAAAAAGGCTCACACTTGGGTCTGAATAGTAGGGGTAGGCCAGTCATGTACTGCTTGTACCTTACTGGGTAGAGGCTGTAACCTCCCTCCACCTACTTCATGTCCAAGGTAGACCACTGATCCTTGTCCAATCTGGCACTTACTGGCCTTGATGGTCAAGTGGGCCGTCTGAAGCACCTGCAACACAATCTTGAGGTTCTTCACATGATCCTCCCAGGTGGCACTGAAAACTGATATATCATCCAGATATGCTAGACAGAATTAATCCAACCCATTAAGGGCATGGTTAACAAGCCTCTGGCAAGTGGCAGGGGCATTCTTCAACCCAAAAGGCATTACCCTGAACTGGTAAAGACCCTCTGGTGGAAAGCTGTCTTCCCCTTGGCATGTTCTGAAAGAGCTATTTAAGAGCTATTTGCCAATAGCCTGCAGTGAGGTAAAATGTGCTGAGGTATTTGGAGGTACCCAAAGTATCCACCAGCTCATCTGTTCTAGGCAAGGGATGTGCATCTGTCTTGGTGTCAGCATTCAGAGCCCTGTAATCCACACAGAACCTCAACTCAGAGGTACCTGCCTTTGGAACCAAAACCACAGGGCTGGACCAAGGACTACTAGAGGGTTCAATCACCCCAAGATCCAACATTTTGTTGACCTCTGTCTTAATGTAAGACCTTACTTTGTCTGACACCCTGTACCTCCTACCTTTGGTAGGTACACTGTCTCCTGTGTTAATGTCATGTTTGCAGCAAGGTGGCAAACCAGGAGACTGTGAGAACAAGGGAGAAAATTGCCTCAGCAAACCTTTTACTTCTGCTTGTTGATCAGCAATCAGGTGAGGGACCACTTGGACACCCTCAATAGAGCTGTCTGAAGGACTGCCCTGGAACAGGCTAGGGAGATGTTCGGATTCCTCTTCCTCAACATCTGAAGCCAGCAGCAGTGCAGTGATTTCAACTCTTGGGATGAAAGCCTTCAGCCTATTTACATGGTACACTTTTGGAGCCTGTATAGCCCTTCCAAGGTTCACTAAATAGTTGACCTCACCCAGTGACTCCACCGCTGTGTAAGGGCCTGACCATTTGTCCTGTAAAGCTCTAGGTCTTGTAGGATTCAGGACTTGCTGACCAGGTGTGAAATTGATGAGGGAAGCCTTCTGGTCATGCGAATGTTTCACTAGTGCTTGCCCTGCCTTCAGCTTCTCACTAGCCAGACCCATCAGGAGTACCACCCTTTTTCTGAGCCCTAGCAAATAGTCTGCTACGTTGGTATTAATGGGGAGAGTGGGCATCTCCCATCCCACATTGACTATGTTCAAGGGTTCTCTCACAGGGTGACCAAACAGAAGCTCGAAGGGGCTGAAGCCAACACCCTCCTGTGGTACCTCTCTGTAGGCTAACAGTAAGCATGGTAACAGAAGATCCAATTTTCTTCTCTGATGTTCTTACAGAGCCACAATCATGCTTCTTAAGGTTCTGTTAAAACTTTCAAATAGATCATTGGTTTGTGGGTGATATGCGGATGAAAACTTATAGGTGACACCACATTCCTTCCACATGGCCTGCATATACTTTGACATAAAGTTGCTGCCCCTATCAGATACAACTTCTTTAGGGAAGCCAACCCTAGTAAATATGCCAAGTAAAGCTTTTGCAACTGACTTGGCAGTCACAGTCTTCAATGGGATGGCCTCAGGATACCTGGTAGCATGGTCGACCAGTACCAGGATAAACCTATTATCTGAGGATGTTTGGGGGTCAAGGGGACCAACAATGTCAATTCCTACCCTCTCAAATGGAACCCCACAACTGGGAGTGGTACCAGTGGAGCTTGGATTGTTGTGCCACTCTTACCATATAACTGGCAGGTGGCACAACTCCTGCAGTGACTTCCTACTTGCACCCCCACCTTGGACCAGTAGAAATGCAGGGATAACCTTTGCTTGGTTCTCTTGATACCAAGGTGACCAGCAAGGGGCACATCATGCGCCAGCTGCAGGAGGAAGGGTTTTACAGCAAGGGGAACCACCAACCTCCTAGGGTCTCCTTCTGTAGACTCTGTAGGCTCACTGTAGAGGAGCCCACCTTCCCAATAAATCCTATGCTTCCCAGGAGGTTCACCCTCAAGCTGAGAGCAGGCCTGTCTCCTTAGCCCTTCTAGAGATGGGCACTCATGTTGGCCCTTACTGAATTCATCCCTGTCAGGATCACCTTCTACTAACAAGTCTTTTAGTTCAAGATGGTCATTTGGATCAAATACTTCAGGTAACACCTCTACCTTGTCAGGTCCAGGTGCTTGACCAACAACCTCCACCTCAGTGGTAGGTGAGCTAGGGGGAATGTTTTATTTCCCTCTTTTGTCTTTCTTGACTCCTTTAGCCTTGGGTTGCCCTTTGGCTTGGGCATGGCAGTGGTCTTGGCCAGGGCTGCCCTTGTTTGAGACCTTGTGCAGGGTCTTTCTGCTGTATCTCCCACAAGCCCTAAAGCTCTGAGATCATTTCCCAGCAAGACCTTTCCTGGGACATCTCTCTGAATGCTCACTGGAATCCTGACTACTGTACCATGTATAGTAAGATTTATAGGTATTGCTGGGAACTTGGCCATCAGCCAACTTAGTGGGTATCAGAGGAGCTCTGGCAACTTCCTCTGGGTCTACCAAGGTAGAATCCACTACAGTTCTGCTGCACCCACTATCGCTAAGAGCAGGAGTATCTACTCCATTGATCAACACACTGTCCTTAAAGTAGTGCATGGTATTATCCGGAATCCTAGAATAAGCCTCTGAGACTTTAGGCTCCCAGGAACCCAGGGAAACTAAAACTACCTCAGAGTCTTTCCCCAATGGGGAAAGAATCTGAGAAGGATGCCCCTGTAATCTCTTCTTCATCATCGGAGGAGAAGGCCAGATTAGCAGAGTGAATCCCAAGGTTTTGACCTTACATCTGGGGTCCACAAGCCACACAAGATCCACTGGGTCTGTTGACATAGGGAGGCTTACTGTAACCAGAGTTCTGTTTTGGAGGATAACCTCCACTAGCCTGTGTGTTCTCTTGTGACTCTTGTGACTTACCCTTATTTTTCTTTTTGTAGCTCTTCTGGGAGGAAGTTTTATCAGATCCCCCACCCTCCTTATCTTTGGACTTTTTCCCCTACTCCTGCTTACCAGGATGAGTTTTTTCCTTATGGGACACTCTATGTGACACCCACAAATCTGCTGCAATGACCAGCTTCTTAAGATCTATATCCTTTGAATCTGCCAAATGCTGCTTAAGCTCAGGGGAACAAGATGCAAAAATAATTTCAAGCATGACAAGAAATATCATACCATCAAATCCCTCAAATAATAATAATAATTTAGCATTTATATAGCACTATGAACCCTCCGGATTTTATTAGCGCTGCTTATTATTACCCACAGTGTGTGGTGCTCATTTATCGACCTCAGAAGGATGAAAGGATGAGGTTGGCCCTGCTAGGATTCGAACCTGCGTCAGCAGGCTCTGCACAGATGTCAAAGCGAGTGCTCTACTCACTGTGCTATCGGACCGGTTAAAGGTGGAGCCCTTATAGCCTTCAACCCAGCCAGTCAAGTTTTTTAAAGAATCAGTCACATATGACACCCAAGTACTTCCTTCTTTCTTTTTGTACTCTCTAAACCTCTTCAAGTATTGGACAGGAGTCTTCCCAAACTTTAAGATGAGCGTTTGCTTCAACATTGCAAAATCTACTCTTTCAGCTTTTGACATCTCCATAATAGCACTGCAGCCAGAATGGGGTAATCTGCTGAGCAATCATGCAATCATATCAGCATTTACAACCTCTTGAACTTCACATGCATATTCAAATGCATTCAACCAGTCCATAATGTCATTCTTCTCATCATACACATTGAGCAAATCTTTAGGAAATCTTGGATGAGAGGAGGACCCAGACCCATGTTCAGATCTGTTGGATCCATTTGAAACTTGAAGCTTGGCCAGTTCCAACTGGTGATCCCTGTCTTTCTGTTTTTCTGCCTGCTCCACTTTCAGCTTAGCCATGTGAAATTCAAGCTCCTTCTGCCTAAACAGCAGCTCTTGTTTCTTGAATTTTCTTGAATTCCAGAATGGCCTCAGCATCAGAGCTTGCAGAGGAAACATTAGACATTACATCATCCACATCCTCATGGGCACCATGAATGAAGGCAGTGACAGAACTGTCAGTTCTGCCAGTGGGAGCAGCCCCACCTCCAGGGGTGTTGCTGGGGGGGGTAAGGGGGCTATAGCCCCTGATCTTTTGATTGTAGCCCCGGATAGAATCTCAGGAGCTGCAGCCAAAAGACTAGCTAGCCCCCACTCCCAATAGTTCTGACATCGGCTTAGCCCCGGGTCTTTTCCAGACCTAGTAACTCCCCTGCCCATCTCCTTCTGCACCTTCATCAGAAGCTATGGCACCGAGTTGCAACTCTTGCCATTCCATCACTCTCTGGATCATTTCCAATGTTGTACCTTGAGCAGGTAAACCCCTCTCAGTACACATCTTTCTCAATGTTTCTGATCTAGAAGCATTTAAAGTTATAAAGGTACTTGTTTCCATTATATTAGATAGGTCTATGGCCTTTACAGTTATCACTACAAAGTCACTATGTGTCCTGGGTAGAAATAACTTGAAATGCCTTCACTAGTGTGCAACACTGGACACCTTCAGTCTTATCCCACCGCTGCCACCAATTTGTTAAGATGGATTTCTGAACTCTGACCTGGTGGGCAGAGGTTCAGGAGGCCAGCCTAGTTTCTTGGAACATGGTAACCTTCTGGACAAGCCAGACCAATCAAGGTAGCTTGGCGGCAGTCAAGACTAGGTCTCAGGAGGGGTGAGGGTGACTGAAAGACCTCAATGAGCACACAGAGTAAAGGACACTTACAAATCACTCCCAGTCAGTTGTATGTATATATATTAAAAATGCAAATACATTTACATTTATTTCAAGGCCTTTGAGTTTCAACACACAAATCAAATCACAGTAATACTATTAGGCCAACACAATCCTATCTAAATAAATATATACAAGACCAATGGGGTCTAAAGGGTTCATGCACGAAATGGGTCCACAACCTAAAAGGGGCAGGAAACAGGAAGTGCAAGTAGTCTTTAGTCCTTTCTGCATCCAACACACTACTAACTAAGAGGCAGTCCAATCCCTAAGAAGAGTGGAACCTATTGCTCAAATGTACATGCAATGCTAGCGCACAGTAGTTCAAATGGGCGAAATGGGGTCTCTTCTGGGGTCTGTGGAAAACAAAAGGGGGGCTCCAACCACATATCAATGGGTTGACACTACTAACCAATTTGAGTGTCTACTGCGTTGTATCAGTTATCACTGTGTATTAATGCTTCGAAAGTAAGCTAAGTACCTCGTAGTAGGGTCGTTTTACTCTGGATTTTGGTCCATGCCCATATCTTGAGACAACAGTTTTATGCTCAGAAAAATCTGCTTCTATTTAGCAGGTCCAGTCCTCTGACTGGGCTTACATCTATCACATTCACGTTTCAGCAAATGAACAGAGTATAGATAGTGTAATGATTTAAACAGTACTTAATCACAGGGCCAACGTTTGCATCAATGGTGTGTTAGTACTGTTTGTGTGGTAAATATTACATCATATTTAAACCATTTTATAAAAAAGAAAAGGCAAAATAACAGTGTTGACACAAATAAAGTAGTACGCACAACGCACACATTAGTTCTATACATATTCCCTCATATTGATTCAAAGCAGGGATATGTTTTTAAACTTTGTCTGAAGGAGGATAGATGCTAGTCTAATGGGTCTAAGCTAGCTGCAGAGCTGGGGTGGGTTAACTATTCCCACAGAGGACCAAACCGTTGGAGTCTGTAGCAGCTCAGGAAGCTGGGTGAGGTGATGAAGAATAGATTCCCACTATTCAAGGAGGGCCTCCACTTGAGGGCACAGTCGATTCCAAGAGTTGGGAATAGTTAGCTACTTCGCTAGTTCGCACTAGCATTAGAAAGGAGAGGGGCCTTCAGGGGCCATTTGTGCATAAAAATGGATGGAGGCGCTAGGGGCCGCCGGTTAAGGTTGCGATTGCTCACCGACCCTGGTGCACTCCGGACCAAACTTCGGCAGTCAAGTCCACTTCGGTTGCAGGTTCAAGTGCGGCAATTTGGCAGCTCTGCGGCTTTCAGTGACAAAGATGCAGTGATGATTCCAAAACGGGACAGTGGCGATTTCTCCGCTCCTGGTGGATGGATCAGGCCAGTTTCACGGTAGCAGACTTCAGGGGTAAGTGGGGCACAAATGAAGTGCACCAGCAAAGTTTGTCACCACAACTGGGCAACACAGTAACCGTGTATACTCTGGTTCGGGCAGACTCTCTTTACGCCAGACCTGGGAATGCCAAGTGTACAAAATTGTCATGGTGCGTGCTCCAAAACCCCTGGAGCTGTTGGGCCCATCCCAGTCCCCACCAACCAGAAGGACTTGGCAGGCCCCAAGGAAGTGCCCCAGAGTCTCATGACTCAGTCCTAGCGCCGTTGGCGCCAGGTTCATGAAATGGGCTGAACTTATGGAACTACTTAATCTGCCTGTGAGGCTGAGTCTTCTGTTGAATCCAGGGTGTGGCAGAGGGACTATTTTTCCTGAGAGACAGGGTGTGGTAAAGGGACTACTTTACTTGGAACTACTTACAAGGCTATATAAGCCACACCCTGCAAGCAGAACACGCTTCGCGTTATTCTGCACTCCTGCAGCGTAACGCTCACCGTGTCTGCTCGGCCCTCGAGCTTCTTCAGCCACGCCCGTTGGTGCTTTTTATCCATCGGTGCCTGGAACAAGATAAGGAGAAGAACAGGTGTTACTACAGCGACAAGCCCTTACCTGCAATTCCGGACATCGGTCTCATCTCCGGCTGGTTCTCTGATCGTCGCCCCTGTTGGGAAAGGATTCCCACGAAGATTCCCGTTACTCACCTGGGATTCTGCACTCTCCGGGTTTCTTCGGAGCTGTTCTTCCATTCTTCATCTTGGGGCCGCACCGCGCCTGCAAAAGGGAACAGAAAACAGCAGGGTAGTCGCGCACCATACAAACAAACATTTACTCTGTCATCCGGCGCCACTTATTCGCACCTATACTCACCTGGAGGCAATCAGCTCAGCATCCGAGGAGGGCCGAATCTTCTCCCGGATGATGTGCAAAACTGCATCTGCAAGAAAGACAAACACATTTAAAGCCTTGGGACAATATGAGCATCTATACCAAGCTGTTATTGAGATAGAGACTCATCTGATTATCCAAGCATTCCGAAAAAGCAGCAACAGCACTCTGGAACAGTGAAGTAACTGCGCCCAGAGAAACACTGAGCCTACGACGCCCCTGCTGAAGGTCAAGCAGGACAGAGCGCCAACCTCACCAAACTCATAGGCTAACGCCTTCTGGGGAGATAACAAGGGAGAGGACACTGCTATACCATCAAAACTACACCAGAGCAGTTCCCCATCATAAAACTACGTGCTACGCCCCCGTGGAGACCAGGTGAGCATGACAGAACGCAAAGCATTCTACAAATTCTCTACCTGGGCGTCATGGAAACCTCAGAGACTGACCAACTGGCCCAACTTTTGGGGGAACTCAGGGCTGAGGTACATTCGGGCCGGCAGGAGACCAATGCTTTAAGGAGGGAATTGATTGTGGCTAAAGACTGTACCGATGAGCTTGCTAAACAATTGCTTCAATCCCAGGAGGGGCAAACACCATTGCCTGTATTGGGGTCAACGGTTCTGACTACACCCAGCAATCCAGTTCAAGTGATCCTTCCAGGGGCCGTACCTTTGGCACCTCCAGAACGCTTTGCAGGAGACCCATAAAGGTATGCGGTTTTTATGAACCAGTGCCGACTTCATTTTCTATGTAGGCCAGGGGCCTTTCCAAATGACCAATCAAGGGTAGACTTTGCATTGTCTTACCTCAGTGGCAGTGCTGCGGACTGGTCGGTTCCTCTAGTTAATCGGGACGATCCCATCTAGCGAGACTTCCAGGGGTTCCAAAGGAGCATGGAGAAGTTGTTTGCCCACCACTCTCAGGGTCAGGCATTGGATAATGAACTCTTGTCCCTGCGCCAAGGCAACCAGGATCTGTTGTCGTACATCGCAACCTTTCATAGACTGATAGTAGAAACCGATTGGCCAGACGATAAGAGAACAACTCTGTTTCACCAGGGTTTAAGAGGGGAGCTGAAGTACGTTTTAGCCCAAGTGGTCAACCCCCCTAGTTATTGTGCGGAATACATTTATCTGGTGGTTCAGCTTGATCATAGACTACAGAACCGTAAGGCGGATCGAGCTAGGATGGACACTCGGGTGTTTGTGCGCCCTAAGGAGAATGCATCCAAGACTTCCGACGTGGCCGAACCCATGCAAATTGGGGGGGTGCGAGGGCCATTAACCAAAGCTGAAAGAGACAGAAGAAGACAACAACAGCTATGTTTGTACTGCGGCCCTGCTGGCCACTTTCTTCGAGACTGTCCTGTAAAGCCACCCAAGAAGGCAGTTGGAGTTGCCGGCAAAGTGGAAACGGAGCCAGAGTCGGAAAACTTCCTCGCCCGACAAGCGTAGAGGTCCGCTTCCATCCTAATTTCGGATCGTGGCAGCCAATTTATCTCGCGCTTTTGGAAAAGTGCTGCGAATTAGCGCAAATCGATGTAAGACTTTCCACCAGCCACCATCCCCAGACTGATGGTCAGACTGAGAGGACCAACCAGACTCTAGAACAATACCTCAGATGTTTGTTACACCAGTCTGAAAATGGTTGGAAAGACATTTTATGGATAACCGAGTACGCCTACAACAACTCTCTGCACTCCAGCAACGGACAGACCCCCTTCTACACGATTTACGGTTTTTATCCAGGAGCTTCCAATCTTGACTCACCTCAACCTTTGGAAATGCCAGCAGTAAAAAGTTTGCACTCTACCTTCACCCAAGCTTTCAAACAAGCACCAGATCAGCTGAAAAAAGCCAAGGAAAGGTACAAGAAGTCAGCAGACATCTATAGGAGTGAAGCTCCAAAGTATCAAGTTGGAGATGAAGTCTGGCTGGCATTTAAGCACATACCCACGAAAGGAACCCGCACCTTCAACCCCGGATACATAGGTCCATACACCATTAAGGCTATCATCAATCCGGTAGCAGTGAAGTTGAATTTACCCTCACACATGAAAATTCATCCCGTGTTTCATGTCTCACTTCTAAAACCAGTACAACCAGGAACCCGAGTTCTGAAACCACCAAAACCGAACATGGTCGACGGAGAACCCGAATTCGAAATCAAGGATATTCTGGACTCGAAAATCATCAAATCAAAACTGTTTTATCTAATAGACTGCAAAGGATATGGACCACACGAAAGATCATGGGAACCCAGTGAACACATTCATGCACCACGATTGTTGAAAAGGTTTCATCATAGTCACCCGAACAAACCAGGACCAAGGGGAGACCCCGCCTTTAGAGGGGTCTTGGGGGGAGTGCTGTCATGGTGCGTGCTCCAAAACCCCTGAAGCTGTTGGGCCCATCCCAGTCCCCGCCAACCAGAAGGACTTGGCAGGCCCCAAGGAAGTGCCCCAGAGTCTCAGGGACTCAGTCCTAGCGCCGATGGTGCCAGGCTCATGAAATGGGCTGAATTTATGGAACTACTTAATCTGCCTGTGAGGCTGAGTCTTCTGTTGAATCCAGGGTGTGGCAAAGGGACTATTTTTCCTGAGAGACAAGGTGTGGTAAAGGGACTACTTTACCTGGAACTACTTACAAGGCTATATAAGCCACACCCTGCAAGCAGAACACGCTTCGCGTTATTCTGCACTCCTGCAGCGTAACGCTCACCGTGTCTGCTCGGCCCTCAAGCTTCTTCAGCCATGCCCGTTGGTGCTTTCCATCCATCAGTGCCTGGAACAAGATTAGGAGAAGAACAGGAGTTACTACAGCGACAAGCCCTTACCTGCAATTCCGGCCATCGGTTTCATCTCCGGCTGGTTCTCTGATCGCCGCCCCTGTTGGAAAAGGACTCCCACGCAGATTCCCGTTACTCACCTGGGATTCTGCACCCTCCGGGTTTCTTCGGAGCGGTTCTTCCATTCTTCATCTTCGGGCCACGACTGCAAAAGGGAGCAGAAAACAGCAGGGTAGTCGCGCACCATACAAACGAACATTTACTCTGTCATCCGGCACCATTAATTCGCACCTATACTCACCTGGAGGCAACCAGCTCATTATCCGAGGAGGGCCGAATCGTCTCCCGGACGACGCACAAAACTGCATCTGCAAGAAAGACAAACACGTTTAAAGCCTTGGGACAATATGAGCATCTATACCATGCTGTTATTGAGATAGAGACTGACCTGATTATCCAAGCATTCCGAAAAAGCAGCAACAGCACTCTGGAACAGTGAAGTAACTGCGCCCAGAGAAAGACTGAGCCTACCGCGACCCTGATGAAGGTCAAGCAGGACGGAGCGCCAACCTCACCAAACTCATAGGCTAACGCTTTCTGGGGAGATAACAAGGGAAGGGAGAGGACACCGCTATACCATCAAAACTACACCAGAGCAGTTCCCGGTCAGACAACTACGTGCTACCCCCCCGTGGAGACGAGGTGAGCGTGACAGAACGCAAAGCCTTCTACAAATTCTCTACCTGGGCGTCATGGAAACCTCAGAGACTGAACAACTGGCCCAACTTTTGGGGGAACTCAGGGCTGAGGTACATTCGGCCCGGCAGGAGACCAATGCTTTAGGAGGGAATTAATCGTGGCTAAAGACCGTACCAATGAGCTTGCTAAACAATTGCTTCCATCCCAGGTGGGGCAAACACCGTTGCCTGGATTGGGGTCAATGGTTCCGACTACACCCAGCAATCCAGTTCAAGGGATCCTTCCAGGGGCCGTACCTTTGGCACCTCCAGAACGCTTTGCAAGAGACCCAAAAATGCAGTTTTTATGAACCAGTGCCGACTTCATTTTCTATGTAGGCCAGGGGCCTTTCCAAATGACCAATCAAGGTAGCCTTTGTATTGTCTTACCTCAGTGGCAGTGCTGAGGACTGGTTGGTTCCTCTAGTTAATCGGGACGATCCCATCTAGCGAGACCTCCAGGGGTTCCAAAGGAGCATGGAAAAGTTGTTTGCCCGCCACTCTCAGGGTCAGGCATTGGATAATGAACTCTTGTCCCTGCGCCAAGGCAACCAGTATCTGTTGTCGTACATCGCAACCTTTAGTAGACTGATAGTAGAAACCGATTGGCCAGACGATAAGAGAACAACTCTGTTTCACAGGGACTTAAGAGGGGAGCTGAAGGACGTTTTAGCCCAAGTGGTCAACCCCCCTAGTGATTGTGCGGAATACATAGATCTGGTGGTTCAGCTTGATCATAGACTACATAACCGTAAGGCGGATCGAGCTAGGATGGACACTCGGGTGTTTGTGCGCCCAAAGAAGAATGCATCCAAGACCTCCGACGTTGCTGAACCCATGCAAATTGGGGGGGGTGCCAGGACAATTAACCAAAGCTGAAAGAGACAGAAGAAGATAACAACAGCTATGTTTGTACTGTGGCTCTGCTGGCCACTTTCTTCGAGACTGTCCTGTAAAGCCACCCAAGAAGGCAGTCGGAGTTGCCGGCAAAGTGGAAACGGATGTCATGATCTCTGCTTCCAAAAGATCAGGACTTGCCCGACTCCCTTGGAAGCAGACCCATAACCCCGGTTCCGAGTGCCAGCCAGTCCCAATTGGGACATTTTGGACCCTGTCCTGGCGCCAGTGGCACCAGGCTCATAAAGATGCCCAGTCCCAGCGCTGGAAGCGCCGGGCTCATAATGCTTGGGTGGACTTACCTGCAGCAGACCATGCTGCTTACTTACCTGCCAGTTGAACCCCTGATCCTCTTCTGTTTGGGACTACTTTTCCTGTTGGGTGGGGCAGGAGCCACTCCCTAGGTTCAGAACACTGGAACTCTTCTGGAAAGCAGGAACTCTTTTCTTACCTAGGCGTGGCTGTGGAAGGAGACATCTAAGCACTACAGGAGGCTATTTAAACCACACCCGATGGATGAATCTTGCTTTGCGTTATTCTGCATTCTCTGCAGCAGAACGCTCATCGTGTCTTCTGCTTCTGATCCTGGGCCTAAGGGAACAAAGGCTTACCATCCTGGAATCCAGTCTTCAGCAGCACCTGTAAAGACAAAGAAAGAACAGGTTAGCACTACGGTCTTCAGTGGCAGCGCATCTCTTACCTGGTCCATTGGCTGTCACCAACGGCTCGCGCTGCATTCCGGCATCTGAAAGACAAAGGCTTACCTACTCTTCGCATGCTCCGGAGGTCTTCGCACTGCATTCCGGCATCTGAAAGACAAAAGCTTACCAGCTCTTCGCACGCTCCGGAGGCCTTCGGCGCTGCATCCCGCATCTGAAAGACAAAAGAAGGTGCGTTTAAAGACATTGGGCAACTTTATTACTCACGTGCCATTACTCCTTCCCACGCCGAATCCAGTGGTTATTCCAGCACCCTTCAGCTTCTCTAAAGCTCCGAACTTGTACCTGCAAGATAAAAGGGACAGTTAGTGCGCATCGTGAAGCAGGCTACAAGCGCTTACTTACGTGCTTCCAGGCGCTTCTATTCCTCACGCGGGTTCGATCCTCAACTCTCATCAGCCCGCCATCCGCCATCGCCGGAAGCCTGCAAAACAAGAGATATCATTACAAAAGACTTTTAAGACATTTGAAGTGCCCAGAACTTACCGTTCGTGCAGTTAACGACGGACAGCAGTCCTCTGAGGTCAAGAGCCCTGCACCCTTATCCAGTGAAGAAACTGGTTACGGCACCCTGCCCCGAGGCAGATGGAGAGCTCGGCATTCACTTACCTAAGGTGAGGGCGTTAACCTTTGGGGTTCTACAGGAGAAGAGAAAGGGAAGAGGAGAGAGGCACCCAATAACCCCAGTTCATTAATCCCATATTTTCTATCTGCAGACATCTTACTCTTCGAGTCAGACATAAAGTGCACAGAGGTCCAGCCCAAAGAGCCAACCGTGTGTTACACATCACCTTTGAAGATACGGCATTCACCCAGTCAAGACCGGCGCCTCTGCGGGAATCAGGTGAGCGTTACAGAACGCAAAGCCTACCGCAAAACTCCCACCCAGGCGCTATGGAAACCTCGGATACCGACCAGCTAGCCCAGTTACTTGGGGAACTAAGAGCAGAAGTGCATGCAGCCCGTCAGGAAACGAATGCTCTAAGAAGGGAACTGATTATTTCCAAGGAGCGAACAGACTATCTCGCTAGACAATTGCTACAGTCACAAGCCGGACAAACTCCGTTACCCGCATCAGGGGCAAATCTTCCTTCAACATCCTCTACGAACCCAGGGCAGATCAACCTACCTGGGAATGTACCTCTGGCTCCGCCCGAACGATTTTCTGGTGACCCAAAGAGGTTTGCAGTATTTATTAATCAGTGCCGGTTGCACTTCTTATGCCGGCCAGCAGCCTTTCCAACTGATCAAGCTAAGGTAGCTTTCGTGCTTTCGTACCTTAGTGGCAATGCGGCAGACTGGTCGATCCCTCTAGTTAATCAAGATGATCCGGTTCTCCATGATTTTCAAGCTTTTCAGCTCAGTATGGAAAAACCGTTTGCAAGACATTCACAGGGGCAGGCCTTGGACAATGAGCTCCTTTCATTGCGACAGGGTAATCAAGACCTTTTGGCTTATATTGCGTCTTTCAACAGACTGATAGTGGAAACTCGATGGCCTGAGGACAAAAGGATTACGCTGTTTTATAGAGGTCTACGTGGAGAGCTCAAAGATGTGTTAACCCAAGTAGTGAATCCCCCGCAAGACTGTTCGGACTATATTGACTTAGCCGTTCAAATTGACCACAGACTGCAGAACAGGAAGGCCGATCGTTCCAAGTTTGATGCTCGAGTATTTTCCAAACCACCAACTCCTACCAAAGGAGTAGACTCCGGGGAACCCATGCAAATAGGGGGCCTGAAAGGACCACTAACACAAAAGGAGCGGGAAAGGAGAAAACAGCTGCAATTATGCCTCTATTGTGGAAACTCGGGGCACTTTCTTCGAGACTGTCCGGTGAAACCAGCCAAGAAGGCAGTAGGAGCTGGAGTTACCAGGGTCACAAACTCTGAGCAGGGAAACAACCTCGCCCGGCAAGAATAGAGGTCCTCTTGCCGAGCGTTAAAACCAGTTCTGTGACCTCGCATTTCGTGATACCTATGGTCCTCATTAGCCCTGAACATCCGGATCGTTTACATGCGATTGAAGCTTACGTCGACAGCGGTGCCATCGGCAATTATGTGGATCATGAAATGGTTTTGAGGATGAATCTGACTCTTTGTCCAAAGGCTGTAAAGGACGTCATTACTACGGTGGATGGTACAGAGATAGCCTCCGGACCAGTAACGCATACCACCCAAGAAGTGACGCTAGTAAGTCAAGATGGACACCATGAGAAGATCGTGTTCCATGTGATCAAGGCCCCTCAGTTCCAGATTATTCTAGGAATTCCTTGGTTAGAGAAGCACAATCCTCAGATCGATTGGCGAGCAAGAACGGTTCAGTTTCCACAATGTGTCTCTACTTGTCACCCTCGACCTGGTGTTGCACTGGCAGCAATTTCCTCGGAGGCTCCCCAGTTACCTCCTGAATACCTAGAATTCCAAGATGTTTTCTGGAAGGATCAGGCTAACTCTCTACCTCCTCATAGGTCTTATGACTGCCAGATAGACCTGATACCTGGATCTACTCCTCCTTGTAGTGGAATTTATGCCCTCACCGAGCCTGAGCATCTTCACCTCCGACAATACCTGGATCAATACCTAGCGAATGGGTTTATTCGTCCTTCCAAGTCCCCTGCTTCTTCAGCTTTGTTCTTCATTCCAAAAAAAGAAGGGGACCTTAGAACTTGTATAGATTATCGCGCCCTGAACCAGATCACCGTTAAGAATAGATATCCGTTACCTTTGATCCCTGAACTCCTGGACCAAGTCAGAAAAGCATGCATATATACAAAGCTGGATCTTAGAGGAGCCTACCACTTGGTACGAGTAAAAGAGGGCGATGAATGGAAGACGGCCTTCCGCACCAAGTATGGGCTATTTGAATATCAGGCCATCGCCATCCTCCGTAAAAGGTGTTCAAAGCATGTTAGGCTTCGCTAACTTTTACCGCAGGTTTATCCCCGAATTCTCTCGAATAGTCCAGCCCATCAACGCCTTGTTAAAGAAAAACAAACATTTTGAATGGTCTACCGAGGCGGAACAAGCTTTCCAGAATTTAAAGACTAGATTTATCTCTGCACCGATCTTAAAACATCCTCGCCCAGAACTCCCCTACATCGTTGAAACTGATGCTTCGAGCCTTGCCATGGGGGCAGTTCTATCACAAAAGGACCCAGTAACCAATCAGTTGCATCCCGTGGCATTTTGGTCCCGCAAATTCTCGCCTCCTGAAATCAATTACACTATTACTGATAAGGAACTTCTAGCTATCAAGTCCGCCTTTAAGGCTTGGCGGCATTATCTTCTGGGGGCCCGACACACCGTTACTGTGATTACAGATCACCGAAACCTGCAATATTTGAAAACCGCAAAAGCTCAATCCTCTAGGCAACTCCGTTGGGCACTATTCTTTGCCGAGTTTGACTTCATAATTACCTATCGACCTGGTACAAAAAACAGTAAAGCTGATGCCCTTTCTCGGATGGGAGTGGAAGAACATTTGATCAATCCTAAACCTGTACCTATCATTCCCGAACAAAGAATTCTAGGTGTAATCGCCACACAATCCATAGAGGAAGTTAAGGATAAAGCCAGGCTACTGGTAACTTCAGCAGACATACAGAATTGGCATCTGCAGGGAAAGGACTTTACGGTGAAGGACAACCTATTATATTTCCAAGAACGGTTATACCTGCCCAGCACAGATTTACAGAAAAAGGTAATCTCTTGTTATCACGATTCTTTAATGGAAGGACATCCCGGTATGACCAAGACCTCGGAAAAGATCAAGCGCTACTTCTGGTGGCCGTCTTGGAAAAAAGATATCAGAGACTTTATAATGTCCTGTGGAGTATGCGCCCAAAACAAGAGTCAAAAGGAAAAACCAGCCGGCCTCTTACGCCCTATTGACATCCCGCCTCGCCCTTGGCATACGCTTTCTATGGACTTCATCACCGATCTACCTCCATGCTACGGATACAATACGATCCTAGTAATCGTGGACCTATTCTCCAAGATGGCGCATTTCATTCCACTCAAAGGCTTACCAACAGCAGCAACTCTGGCCCGAGAATTTCTCGAAAACATCGTCCGACTGCACGGTTTTCCTTCAGTTTTAATTTCGGATCGAGGTAGTCAATTTATTTCTCATTTTTGGCGAAGTTGCTGTCGGTCGGCTCAAATTGATGTGAGACTTTTGACCAGCCACCACCCTCAAACCTACGGACAAACCGAGAGGACCAATCAAACTCTGGAACAGTATTTGCGCTGCATGCTACAACAAACTGAAAAAACTTGGAAAGATATCCTTTGGATAGCCGAATATGCCTACAATAACTCTGTCCACTTGGGAACTGGGAAGACCCCGTTTTTTCTTTTATACGGTAGTCACCCTCGAACCTCGGAGTTGGATCCACTCCAAGATCTTGGAACACCAGCAGTAGACCACCTGCATTCTACAATCACCCAAGCCTTTAAGGAAGCCGTTTCTCACCTTCAAAGGGCTAAAGAACAATACAAGAAAGGAGCAGACCAACATCGGAAGGAAGCCCCCCAATATCAAGTAGGAGATCAAGTCTGGTTATCCACCAAATATCTACCTCTAAAAGGACCACGCACATTCAACCCAAGATACCTTGGTCCCTATTCCATCACTACCATAGTAAATCCAGTAGCGGTCAAGTTGGACTTGCCCCCTCACATGAAGATACATCCGGTCTTCCACGTCTCTCTATTAAAACCCGTGCAACCTCAAACCCGACTAACTACATCTCCAAAACCTATTCTGGTTGATGGAGAACTCGAGTTTGAAGTCAAAAGCATCCTGGATTCCAAGATCTCCAAATCTAAACTATTTAACCTGATTGACTGGAAAGGCTACGGTCCCCAAGAAATATCCAGGGAAACTGCAGAATAAGTCCTCGTGGCCTCATCTAATCAAAAGATTTCATGGAACATTTCCTAACAAGCCCAAACCCCCGGAGAAGCCCGGTTTGGGAGGGGCCTTGAGGGGGGGTGCTGTCATGATCTCTGCTTCCAAAAGATCAGGACTTGCCCGACTCCCTTGGAAGCAGACCCATAACCCCGGTTCCGAGTGCCAGCCAGTCCCAATTGGGACCTTTTGGACCCTGTCCTGGCGCCAGTGGCACCAGGCTCATAAAGATGCCCAGTCCCAGCGCTGGAAGCGCCGGGCTCATAATGCTTGGGTGGACTTACCTGCAGCAGACCATGCTGCTTACTTACCTGCCAGTTGAACCCCTGATCCTCTTCTGTTTGGGACTACTTTTCCTGTTGGGTGGGGCAGGAGCCACTCCCTAGGTTCAGAACACTGGAACTCTTCTGGAAAGCAGGAACTCTTTTCTTACCTAGGCGTGGCTGTGGAAGGAGACACCTAAGCACTACAGGAGGCTATTTAAACCACACCCGATGGATGAATCTTGCTTTGCGTTATTCTGCATTCTCTGCAGCAGAACGCTCATCGTGTCTTCTGCTTCTGATCCTGGGCCTAAGGGAACAAAGGCTTACCATCCTGGAATCCAGTCTTCAGCAGCACCTGTAAAGACAAAGAAAGAACAGGTTAGCACTACGGTCTTCAGTGGCAGCGCATCTCTTACCTGGTCCATTGGCTGTCACCAACGGCTTGCGCTGCATTCCGGCATCTGAAAGACAAAGGCTTACCTACTCTTCGCATGCTCCGGAGGTCTTCGCACTGCATTCCGGCATCTGAAAGACAAAAGCTTACCAGCTCTTCGCACGCTCCGGAGGCCTTCGGCGCTGCATCCCGCATCTGAAAGACAAAAGAAGGTGCGTTTAAAGACATTGGGCAACTTTATTACTCACGTGCCATTACTCCTTCCCACGCCGAATCCAGTGGTTATTCCAGCACCCTTCAGCTTCTCTAAAGCTCCGAACTTGTACCTGCAAGATAAAAGGGACAGTTAGTGCGCATCGTGAAGCAGGCTACAAGCGCTTACTTACGTGCTTCCAGGCGCTTCTATTCCTCACGCGGGTTCGATCCTCAACTCTCATCAGCCCGCCATCCGCCATCGCCGGAACCCTGCAAAACAAGAGATATCATTACAAAAGACTTTTAAGACATTTGAAGTGCCCAGAACTTACCGTTTGTGCAGTTAACGACGGACAGCAGTCCTCTCAGGTCAAGAGGCCTGCACCCTTATCCAGTGAAGAAACTGGTTACGGCACCCTGCCCCGAGGCAGATGGAGAGCTCGGCGTTCACTTACCTAAGGTGAGGGCGTTAACCTTTGGGGTTCTACAGGAGAAGAGAAAGGGAAGAGGAGAGAGGCATCCAATAACCCCAGTTCATTAATCCCATATTTTCTATCTGCAGACATCTTACTCTTCGAGTCAGACATACAGTGCACAGAGGTCCAGCCCAAAGAGTTAACCGTGTGTTACACATCACCTTTGAAGATACGGCATTCACCCAGTCAAGACCGGCGCCTCTGCGGGAATCAGGTGAGCGTTACAACGGAGCCGGAGTCGGAAAACCTCCTCGCCCGACAAGTGTAGAGGTCCGCTTCCATCCTAATTTCGGATCGTGGCAGCCAATTTATCTTGCGCTTTTGTAAAAAGTGTTGCGAATTAGCGCAAATCGATGTAAGACTTTCCACCAGCCACCATCCCCAGACTGATGGTCAGACTGAGAGGACCAACCAGACTCTAGAACAATACCACAGATGTATGTTACACCAGTCTGAAAACGGTTGGAAAGGCATTTTATGGATAACCGAGTACGCCTACAACAATTCTCTGCACTCCAGCATCGGACAGACCCCCTTCTACACCATTTACGGTTTGCATCCATGAACTTCCAATCTTGGCTCACCTCAACCTTTGGAAATGCCAGCAGTAAAACGTTTGCATTGTACCATCTCCCAAGCTTTCAAACAAGCAACAGATCAGCTGAAACAAGCCAAGGAAAGGTACAAGAAGTCAGCAGACATCCATAGGAGTGAAGCTCCAAAGTATCAAGTTGGAGATGAAGTCTGGCTGGCATCTAAGCACATACCCATGAAAGGAACCCGAACCTTCAACCCCAGATACATAGGACCATACACCATTAAGGCTATCATCAATCCGGTAGCAGTGAAGTTGAATTTACCCTCACACATGAAAATTCATCCCGTGTTTCATGTCTCACTTCTAAAACCAGTGCAACCAGGAACCCGAGTTCTGAAACCACCAAAACCGATCATGGTCGACGGAGAACCCGAATTTGAAATCAAGGATATTCTGGACTTGGAAATCGTCAAATCAAAACTGTTTTATCTAATAGACTGCATAGGATATGGACCACACGAAAGATCATGGGAACCCAGTGAACACATTCATGCACCACGATTGTTGAAAAGGTTTCATCATAGTCACCCGAACAAACCAGGACCAAGGGGAGACCCTGCCTTTAGGGGGGTCTTGGGGCGGAGTGCTGTCATGGTGCGTGCTCCAAAACCCCTGAAGCTGTTGGGCCCATCCCAGTTCCCGCCAACCAGAAGGACTTGGCAGGCCCCAAGGAAGTCCCCCTGACTCTCATGGACTCAGTCCTGACGCCAACGAAATGGGCTGAATTTATGGAACTACTTAATCTGCCTGTGAGGCTGAGTCTTCTGTTGAATACAGGGTGTGGCAGAGGGACTATTTATCCTGAGAGACAGTGTGTGGTAAAGGGACTACTTTACCTGGAACTACTTACAAGGCTATATAAGCCACACCCTGCAAGCAAAACACGCTTCGCGTTATTCTGCACTCCTGCAGTGTAACGCTCACTGTGTCTGCTCGGCCCTCAAGCTTCTTCAGCCACACCCGTTGGTGCTTTCCATCCATCGGTGCCTGGAACAAGATAAGGAGAAGAACAGGAGTTACTACAGCGACAAGCCCTTACCTGCAATTCCGGCAATCTGTCTCATCTCGGCTGGATCTCTGATTGCCGCCCCTGTTGGAAAAGGACTCCCACGCAGATTCCTGTTACTCACCTGGGATTCTGCACCCTCCGGGTTTCTTCGGAGCGGTTCCTCCATTCTTCATCTTGGGGCCGCGCCTGCAAAAGGGAACAGAAAACAGCAGGGTAGTCGCGCACCATACAAACAAACATTTACTCTGTCATCCGGCACAACTCATTCGCACCTATACTCACCTGGAGGCAACCCGCTCATTATCCAAGGAGGGCCGAATCTTCTCCCGGACGATGCACAAAACTGCATCTGCAAGAAAGACAAACACGTTTAAAGCCTTGGGACAATATGAGCATCTATACCAATCTGTTATTGAGAGAGAGACTCACCTGATTATCCAAGCATTCCAAAAAAGCAGCAACAGCAATCTGGAACAGTGAATTAACTGCGCCCAGAGAAAGACTGAGCCTACCGCGCCCCTGCTGAAGGTCAAGCAGGACGGAGTGCCAACCTCACCAAACTCATAGGCTAATGCCTTTTGGGGAGATAACAAGGGAGAGGGCACCGCTATACCATCAAAACTACACCAGAGCAGTTCTCGGTCATACAACTACGTGCTCCCCCCCCCCCTGTGGAGACCAGGTGAGCATGACAGAACGCAAAGCCTTCTACAAATTCTCTACCTGGGCGTCATGGAAACCTCAGAGACTGACCAACTGGCCCAACTTTTGGTGGAACTCAGGGCTGAGGTACATTCGGCCCGGCAGGAGACCAATGCTTTAAGAGGGAATTGATCGTGGCTAAAGACCGTACCAATGAGCTTGCTAAACAATTGCTTCAATCCCAGTTGGGGCAAACACCGTTGCCTGGTTTCATGGTAGCAGACTTCAGGGGTAAGAGGGGCACAAATGAAGTGCACCAGCAAAGTTTGTCACCACGGCTGGGCAACACAGTAACCGTGTATACTCCGGTTCGGGCAGACTCTCTTTACGCCAGACCTGGGAATGCCAAGTGTACGAAATTGTCATGGTGCGTGCTCCAAAACCCCTGGAGCTGTTGGGCCCATCCCAGTCCCCACCAACCAGAAGGACTTGGCAGGCCCCAAGGAAGTGCCCCAGAGTCTCATGACTCAGTCCTAGAGCCGTTGGCGCCAGGCTCATGAAATGGGCTGAACTTATGGAACTACTTAATCTGCCTGTGAGGCTGAGTCTTCTGTTGAATCCAGGGTGTGGCAGAGGGACTATTTTTCCTGAGAGACAGGGTATGGTAAAGGGACTACTTTACCTGGAACTACTTACAGGGTTATATAAGCCACACCCTGCAAGCAGAACACGCTTCGCGTTATTCTGCACTCCTGCAGCGTAACGCTCACCGTGTCTGCTCGGCCCTCGAGCTTCTTCAGCACACGCCCGTTGGTGCTTTCCATCCATCGGTGCCTGGAACAAGATCAGGAAAAGAACAGGAGTTACTACAGTGACAAGCCCTTACCTGCAATTCCGGCCATCGGTCTCATCTCCGGCTGGTTCTCTGATCGCCGCCCCTGTTGGAAAAGGACTCCCACGCAGAATCCCGTTACTCACCTGGGATTCTGCACCCTCTGGGTTTCTTCGGAGCGGTTCTTCCATTCTTCACCTTAGGGCCGCGCCACGCCTGCAAAAGGGAGCAGAAAACAGCAAGGTAATCGCGCACCATACAAACGAACATTTACTCTGTCATCCGGCACCACTCATTCGCACCTATACTCACCTGGAGGCAACCAGCTCAGCATCCGAGGAGGGCCGAATCTTCTCCCGGACGACGCACGAAACTGCATCTGCAAGAAAGACAAACAAGTTTAAAGTCTTGGGACAATATGAGCATCCATACCAAGCTGTTATTGAGATAGAGACTCACCTGATTATCCAAGCATTTTGAAAAAGCAGCAACAGCACTCTGGAACAGTGAAGTAACTGCGCCCAGAGAAAGACTGAGCCTACCGCGCCCCTGCTGAAGGTCAAGCAGGACGGAGCGCCTACCTCACCAAACTCATAGGCTAATGCCTTCTGGGGAGATAACAAGGGAGAGGACACCGCTATACCATCAAAACTACACCAGAGCAGTTCCCGGTCATACGACTACATGCTACGCCCCCGTGGAGACCAGGTGAGCATGACAGAACGTGAAGCCTTCTACAAATTCTCTACCTGGGCGTCATGGAAACCTCAGAGACTGACCACCTGGCCCAACTTTTGCGTGACAGAAATTCGGTGTGACAGTGCCGTGAACACAGAGCTAGCGACGTACCAAGTTTCGAGGCCTCCTCGAAACGGCGGCGGTATCAGGGCAAAGAGTCTGTGTAAACTGGTCAGCCCACTGGTTGGCCCAGGGACACCTCCGAGAGAGCTTACTTGGAGGGTTTAATGAAGGTGCCGAGAATAGTTGGTCCCACTATTCCAATGGGTTGAAGCGTCTTTGCAGACCTTCTAGGACGACCAGATATAGAGGGATCCCACAGGACAACAGCGGGATCAGGGTGCCAAACCTTCCAGCGGGTTACCAGTGGTTCCTCAACTCGGCTTCTTAGTTTCAGGATACTTGGATCCTATCCTTTGTTCAGTGAGAACTCCAGAGATTGACATGGTATAGGTGTTTGGGGCCTTCTCTTATCCAGAGTCACCTTTGCGCCAAAACAAAGAGGACCCAATGGGAGATCTGCTCACATACAGGCATACCATACGTGGACCAATCACAGACCATGGTGGTCCTAGGCACTCACAGCACTCCAGACTCTCTGGCCCCCAGGATGTGTATTGGGAACCGACATCCCAGCCCACATCTTGGAGGCACACACACAAGGCATGCAGAAGCCCGCGAAAGCTTGTCGCTTTGCAGGAAAATGCATGCCCAAATAAGGACTGACCCGGGTCAACTTGACCTGTGGAAGGTGAAGGGGAAAGATGGCCAAAGGACAGGACAAAGAACCTCGTGGCATGACCATTTTGGAGACAGGCCACCTGTTTGTGCCAAATTCAGTAATCACAGTTTACCTGGCAGGACAGGGTTAAAAATATGCGAAATGATAAGCTGCCAACAGCCCTGTCCAAGGCACATCTGTACTTCTCCTAGTCTCCGAGACTATCTAGGGCCTTTGGAAATTACTAATAGACCCAAGTGCACTGTACTGGAAGGTACATTGTACACTTGTTACATGTTGCAGGAAAGTTACAACATTGGAAAGGACAAAATCTCCCAGTACTGACTGTCTTAAGGGCATGTCAGTTTCCCCATAAAAGTGAGCGAAAAGCCCTGAGGAGTGCAGCAGAAGGCTGGGCTCCTCTGGTAAAGTCAGACTATGGTGTTAAACATCAGCAAAAAGTTGGAGGTTACACAACTGGAGGGAAAAATACACATGAAATGGAAATATTTCCTAACAGTTATTGTCGGTGCCTGCCGAACAGGTAGATTAAGGTAATTGAGAAAGTAGAGGCTTTGAGCGGCGAGGATGGTACGCTTTCCTATTTGTTATTTTTCTGAAACTTTTTTGTGTAAATCAACGGTAAGTATCAACAGTCAATTAAGACTTGTCACAATGGGGGATGTTACTACAGTAATGCACTTGTGCAAAACACTGCCAAAACCTGCGCCCAAGCTCAAACAGTATAGTGCGGAATGGGTAAGGGGTACAGCAGATAAAATGTTCATGTCATGGCCACAAGGGAGATCACTGTCAAAAGCGATTTTGCAAAATATGACCACATAGGTGCATGCTGCGTACACAGGGAAGACATTGGAGAAAGGGCTAGCTAGTTTAGAGCTTTGGAAAATGTACCAGGAGGAATAGGAAGATCTGCCTCCTGAGGACCAGATGCGTAATCAGTGTAGGGTGGAACGTGTTGAGCCTTCTGATCCTCTTACGTCGCCCGAAGTAAATGACGATAGTTCAAAAGATGAAGGATTGTATCCATTAAGGGAATTAAAGGTGGTGACAGGGTATAGTAATCTGATGCATGAAGTGCCTGCTTACAACAATGATATTAGTTCAGAAAAGACTAAAGGAAAAGAGGAGACCTTTAAGGTCTTACAAGACAAAAAGGAGAAAAGTGAACAACCAAATGTGACCCTAGATATAGAACGGGAGAATAAGAGATGGAAAGGAGAAAATGATAAAGCTGACAAGATTACGCTTGTGCAGAACAAATGGATGGGTGGACAGATATTGCTTAAACTCAATGGGAAAAGTATTGAAGAAGTAAGGCAAAGGGAAGATCAAGATGAACCGGATAGAAAAGTCAGGGAACAAGAGAAAAGATTGAAAGAGGACGAGCACAAGAGAAAGGATAGACAAAGGTGAGAAGAAATATACCAAGAGGTGCAGCAAAAGAAAGAAGAAAGGACAGAGAAGCAAAGGAAATATGACAACAGGCAGAGAGCAATTGAAGAACGAGATAGGCCAGAAAAGAAGAGAGAAGAGGAATAAGCTCAGACATTACGGGATAAAAGAATGCAAAGACGAAGGTAAGAGGAAGTGCGTAGAGCAAATGAAAGAAGGGAAGAGAAAAGACAAGAAGAGGAAACAGTTAGACTGGAAGCGAGGAAGCGAAGGGAATTAGACAAAGAGATAGAGCGAAAAAGGAGACAGAGAGAACGCAATATCAATCGCATTGAAAAAGAGTTAATGGAACCAAGTCCAGTAATATCGTGGAGCCACATAGAGAAGATCCTCCTGTTGTAGGGAGCAGGGTCAGGGCCATCTAGGATAACCTTAGAGGAGAATTTTGACATAGGGAGTATTGGAGATAGGATCGATAGAGCCTATCAAATTATGAGAACAAAGGGTGAATCAGGAAGCAGAGGGAAAGATTGATCTATAATTGCCCAATCATAAGGCGAAGAAGGAAGCCTGTTGTTTCGAGCATACAGCCTTGTCTTTGGACAGACTGACCTTAAATAGGGGTAAAAGAGATGTGAGTAACACTTGTTGGGGACTAGATATATCAGACGACGAAAGGGTGACCTTCCCTGGGGAGGAGGGAGAAAGTGCATGCGGTCCCGAGGGATGTCTGCACACAGACAAGGAAGTGAGATGGTCTCATCTAGAGCAACCTAAAGATAGGGTGCCAGATCCTATGGTGTACCTGGACCGACGTAAAAGACGGTTGCATAGAGAGAAGGGAGAGCCGACACCATATGTGAACAGGCTGAGGTCATTGCCAGGTAGAAAGCAATCAGGAACCATTGTCCCTACTATGGATAGGCAGACAATGGGAGCCAATTGTGGATTTGGGTTCACACAGTTCCCGTTATTGGAGAAAGGAGGGGCCAGACCACAGTATATACGCTGGCCCCAAATGGATAAGGATAATTTGGGATGTAAACTCTCTAGTTTAACAGCTGGTGCGGGGAAATTGATTTATGAGCTAGAAAAGATGACAGGAGCAATACTCTAGCCATAAGGGACATTAAAGTTCTCCTAGCAGCCATTCTTGGGGAAAGGGCTGATGATATTTGGATGAGAGCGGGTTATTCAAGTGTCACGGCACAGACCACAGCTCATGATAGAGCGCCATTTACTAATTGTAGAGCAGATGTTTTGAGAGCACCCAGGGTACAATATCCTGATACGTCAGATATGGGTGCAATTATGGCATGTAAAATGAAAGATGACTAAGATCTGCTTACTTACATTCAATGTATTCAGGATTGGTGGACTTTAGAAATGAGGGAGCCATGGGGGAAATCAGTGCCAGCATTTCATCTCATTTTGTGGCAGGGATTACCAGAGCAGGTACAGAGATAGATCAAGAAGTTAGTGGGAATGGAAGCAAAGCCATGGGCAAAAATACAGGTTACTATCGTGGATCACTGCCGACTGCTACAAGAGAAAAATAAAAAGAAGGAAGATGCTAGGAAACTTGAGGAGGATAAGTTAGTTCAGAAGAAATTGTCAAAATACGCCATAGAAGGGGTGGCCAACTCGCTCATGTATACGGGTGGGAAAATATCTGTTATCAAGAAATGCCATGAATGCTCAAGGATTCTCTGGAACTACGAACAGAGTTCCTTTTACAAATGAACTACCAGTCTCTATAGGAGAGTGCGACATGTCTGTTCCATTCTTGTATTCAAGGCAGACACCAGTTAATATTTTGGGCCAAGCTATAACAAAGCTAAATATGATTTCCTTTACTGATGAAGGCATAGTGTGTTCCACTTCAGGGATACATTATCTAAATGTGGGCAAATTTATAATGGCGTTTACAGGGCAAATGGCTCTGTGCAGAATACCATTAGAGTCAGAAGTCTTTCTTTATGGGGTATGCCTTTTGTTGACATGGCTACCCGGCCTAGTGGGAAAGATTATGAGGATACCTGATGAGTTCTTGTTCAGGTCACAGATACCTATGGACGTAGAGGGGGGACAGACAATTCCCCATGAGTTACATGCAGCCATAGTGCGAGGGGAATTGCCCATGCTTGAAGGAACCGATGATGAGGTCAGGCCATGGGGAACGGTAATTGCCATTGGGGAAGGGTATAGATTGACTGACGTCACAGACAAAGTTATGTTTAGAGATGATCCATCAGATAATGAAGTAGTATTCGAGATGAGCATTACATATTGGATCAGAATAGAGAGAAGGGAAATTCCAAAGCGATTGGTGATAGTGCGGCAGCGCCCAGCCTTTCTTTATGAGGATTTAGAAAAAGTGCCGATTACAGGCCCCTATGATGTTGTCACGACCCTCGCCCAAAACTCCTTCTGGCAAACCCATTGGCCAGGTGGAGTCAGGACTCGGGCCTCTAGAGCATGGCATCCTCTTCAAAAGCCATCATGGGGCCAGTCCTGGCGCCTATGGCACCAGGCTCATACACCATGAAAAACAATGTGCTTGGGAACTACTCTATTGTATTGTCAGCCAACATGGAGGCATCCACATAGCTTGGTTCCTAAGAACCAAGCTATGTGGTCTAGTGTTTTGGGTGTGGTAGCCTAGGGACTACTTTACCTGGACTATTTTGTTGGGGCTATTTAAACCACACTCGAGCAAGACAACATGCTTCGCATTACTTTGCAGCTTGCAACGTGACACTCACCATGTCCAGCTATTCCCTCGAACCTCGAAGAAGCAGAACCTGCAAGGAGACAAAAGGAACATCATTAGCAGCAGCATCTTACCTGCAGTCTTCATCTTTAAACACTCGCAGCTACTGAGAGCAGCTTCCTCGAATCTGCACGCCTCCCGGACAGAACGACCTGAAAGAGGAAGATAGAGGCAACATTACCTGGCTGGTCGCTTCTCGGCTGGCACCACTCCGGACATTCCACTTGCGCTGAAGTACACCGCGACCTACAAGGAAGGTAAACACAGGTTAGCAAAGGCAAGACTTTGCAGGGCTGCGCATATCGCTTACTTACCGCATCATAGCGCTCTTAATGCGCCATCATCTACCAGCGGGGCTCAACCAAGCCAGTTCGCCACGCTGAAGCTCCGCATACCTAAGGGAGAAAAAAGAGACATTTTAAACAAAGAAATGCATTCAGGATAGCAACAAAACTAAAGAACAGCAATAAGACCTACCTGAACAATATCATAGGGCCAGCGTCAGTGAAGTACCTGGACCGCACTCACCCATGAAAGACAACGCGCCCCTGCAAAGAAGGCAGGATGGAGGGCACGCCTAATTCTACCACAAGGTGAGGAGAGGGCGCCAGAGGGACTGAAATCATACGGGGGTGGAGGGAGGATATTTACCCCAGTCGGTCAGTCTTGAACACAGTCCTTCTGTATTTTCAGGCAGAATCTTCCCCGCGGACCACATCAGGGCAAAGCTGAGAAGCATACCAGCGAGTAACCCGGCTGGGTGGCATCCCTGTGGATACCAGGTGAGCGTAACAGAATGCCAAGCCCACCATAACAAATCCACCTGGGCGCCATGGAGACATCAGAAATGGACCAGTTGGCCTAATTACTAGGAGAGCTTCGTGCTGAGGTTCATGCTGCCCGACAAGAGACTAATGCTTTCCGGAGAGACCTAATAGTGACCAAAGAATGCACTGTAGTGATTAGCAGGCAATACTTGCAATCACTGGCAGGACAGACGCCTCTACCTGGAAGCAATCCAACGATGCAAAACCCCACCATACCACCCACTCCGGTACAGATCACGTTACCTGGAGCAGTGCCCCTGGCACCACCAGAAAGGTTCTCAGGCGATCCACGGAAGTATGCAGCATTCATCAATCAGTGCAGCCTTCAATTTCTTTGTAGGTCTGGAGCATTTCCAAACGACCAAGCTCGGGTAGCTTTTGTCTTATCATACCTGAGTGGAAGTGCAGCAGATTGGTCGGTGCCATTGGTAACCCATAACAATCCTCTATTACATGACTTTGGGGGGTTCCAGAGAGAAATGGAAATACTTTTTGCTCGCCATACCCAGGAACAAGCAGTAGACAATGAACTCTTGTCCCTCCGACAGGGTAATCAGGACTTGTTAACATACATTACTACCTTCAACAGACTGGTTGCTGAAGCTAGGTGGCCAGAAAACAAAATAACCACGTTATTCCATCGAGGCTTACTAAGCGAATTAAAGGACGTCTTAGCCCAGGTGGTTGATCCACCCAGAGACTGCGCAGAA
The DNA here is from genome assembly GCF_040938575.1 of Ambystoma mexicanum. Taxonomy (NCBI): domain Eukaryota; kingdom Metazoa; phylum Chordata; class Amphibia; order Caudata; family Ambystomatidae; genus Ambystoma; species Ambystoma mexicanum. The sequence goes on along the minus strand of NC_090931.1, from coordinate 273,148,588 downwards.
TTCATAAATCTGGTCGTGCAGCTGGACCATCGGTTGCAGGACCGAAAGGCAGACCGGTCTAAGACAGACTCTCGGACTTTGTATGTTCGACCAAGGGAAAACACACCCCGTGTACCTGAAAATGCTGTAGAACCCATGCAGATTAGAGGGATACGGCCTCCATTAACAAAACAAGAGCAGGACAAAAGAAGACAAGAGCTTTGTTTGTATTGTGGGAAACCAGGACATTTCCTGAAGGACTGTCCAGTAAAACCCCCATGAAGAACAATCGGGGCCACAGAGAAGGATGAAGCTAAGGAATTGGAAAACTACCAAGCTCGACAAACGTAGAGGTCAGTTTGTCGAGTGAGAAGAAAGAGTTGCTGACCTCGCACTTTGCAATAGCAGTGATCTTAATTAACCACCAACAGTTGTCAAGAATGCATGCCGTTGAAGCATACATCGATAGCGGAGCAGTTAGAAATTATATTGATCAAGAACTGGCCGCAGAGATGGGGCTTCCTTTGTGTTCTAAGCCAACTATGGGCAAGGTAACCACCGTGGATGGGACAGAAATCGCTTCCGGACCAGTAACCCAGTGCACAGCCAGGGTAACCTTGCTGTGTCAGGACGGACATCGGGAGTCTATTTCATTCGATCTCATCAAGGCACCTAAGTTCAGGCTAATACTAGGGATGCCATGGTTGGTTGCTCACAACCCTTTGATAGACTGGCGGGCACGAAAATTAACCTTCCCCAGTGACTGCTCCCCTGCCTGCTATTACCATGAGGAGAAACCTGACGTCTGTATCCCCATGACTCCCGGAGCAACAGTATCAACCCTGGGAGCAACTAATACCTTGCCAAGTGAATACCATGATTTCCAGGATGTTTTCCGAAAGGACCAAGCCAATACATTGCCACCGCACAGGCCCTATGACTGTCAGATCGACCTTGTTCCTGGTGCACAAATCCCTTGCGGCAGGATCTACGCTCTCACAGAACCAGAAAACCTTCATTTGAAATACTATTTAGACCAGTACCTTGCAAATGGATTTATCCATCCTTCGAAGTCCCCCGCAGCCAGTCCTTTGTTCTTCGTACCGAAAAAGGAAGGAGACTTGAGAATCTGTGTTGACTACCGTGCATTAGACCAGATCACCGTGAAGAACCGCTACCCCTTGCCACTTATCCCTGAGATGCTAGACCAAGTTAAAGTACGGCTTGTTTGAATATCGAGTCATGCCCTTCGGGTTATGCAACGCTCCTGCGGCATTCCAATATTTCATGAATGATGTCTTAAGGGAGTTAATTGATGTGTGCGCCTTAGTGTACATAGACGACATCTTAGTATACTCAGCCTCGGAACAAGATCATGTCAGGCACGTTCGATCAGTCCTCACCAAGCTCCGTCAACATCTCTTGTTTGCAAAGCTTGAAAAATGCTTTTCTCACGTCACTGAAGTAGAATTTCTTGGTTTTATCCTTACTCCAGGAGGCATCAGAATGCACGAGGTAGATGCCGTTCTGAAATAGCCTTCACTGATGTCTCTGAAAGGGGTACAAAGCATGGTGGGCTTTGCGAACTTCTACCACCGGTTCATCCCAGACTTCTCTCAGGTTGTGCACCCAATCACAGTACTATTACGGAAAAACAATAAAAAGTTTGCTTGGACCGAAGAAGCAGAAGAAGCCTTTCAGGAACTTAAACAAAGGTTTACCTCTGCTCCAATCCTGTGACATCCTCGTCCAGCCCTCCCTTATGTCGTTGAAACTGATGCGTCCAGTCTCGCAATGGAGGCTGTCCTTTCACAGAGAGACGCGGAAACCTACCAGCTACATTCTGTGGCCTTCTGGTCGAAAAAGTTCTCACCTCCAGAGATTAATTATGCCATCACGGACAAGGAACTCCTGGCTATCAAATCCGCCTTTAAAGCCTCGAGGCACTACCTTCTACACAAGCAGAACTATGAAAAGAAATCCAACGGACAATGAATACTGATGCCTACCTCGCATGGCAAACTCAAGGAGAACAATATACCATCAAGGACCATCTACCCTTTTTTAGGGATCGCCTATATGTACCCAAGAAGGAATTACAACAGCATATTATTTCAAATAATCACGATTCACTGATCGAAGGGCATCCTGGGATCGCCAAAACCCTAGCTAAGGTGAAAGAGAACTTTTGGTAGCCTACCTGGCGTAAGGACATCATTCAGTATATTCAGTCCTGCGGTGTCTGCGCACAAAATAAATCACAGGAACAAAAACCATCTGGTCTCCTACAACCATTGGACATTCCTCCAGTTCCATGGCCCACACTTTCCCTTGACTTCATCACTGATCTACCTCCAAGCCAAGGGTTCAACACCATCCTTGTAGTTGTGGACTTATTCTCGAAGATGGCCCATTTTATTCCTCTCAAAGGCCTCCCAGACGCAGCCACTTTAGCAAAAGTGTTCCTGGAGGGCGTGGTTAAGCTACATGGCTTCCCTTCGGTTCTGGTCTCTGATCGAGGCAGCCAGTTTGTTTCAAATTTCTGGAAAAATGTTATGCAATGGCGCAGATCGACGTTCAGCTATCTACCAGTCCCCATCCCCAAACGGACAGCCAAACCGAGAGAACCAATCAGACACTTGAGCAATATGTACAGTGCATGCTGCACCACGAACAAAGGAATTGGAAAGACCTACTATGGATAGCCAAATATGCATATAACAATTCTTTCCATTCAAGCATGGGACAAACACCCTTCTATACCCTTTATGGCAGACATCCACGTACCTCTGAACTAGACCTTCCAACCAGCTTGGAAATGCCAGCGGTAAAGACTCCACACACAACCATTACTCAGGCTTTCAAAAGGGCAAAGGAACACCTTATTCATGCCAAAGGAAAACAAAAGAGATTTGCCGACCAACACCGGAAAAAGGCCCCTGATTATCAAGTAGGAGACAAAGTTTGGTTAGCCGCTAAATTCGTACCCATCAAGGGAACCCACACCTTTCATCCCAGATTCTTAGGACCCTATACCATTAAGGCAATTATCAACCCAGCAGCTGTGAAACTGGATTTACCACCTAATCTACACATCCACCCGGTATTCCATGTATCCCTCCTGAAACCAATGCAACCCGGCACACTGATTGGGACACCACCTAAGCCCATACTTGTTGACGGAGAACAAGAATTCGAAGTCAAAGATATCTTGGACTCTAAATACCCTAGGATCAAGCTATATTATCTCATCGATTGGAAAGGATTTGGACCACAAGATAGATCCTGGGAGCCCAGTGAGAATATCCACGCACCATGTCTAATCAGGAAATTCCATCGGAACTTCCCAACCAAACCTGGGCCAGACAGAAGGAACACCATGGGAGGGGCCATAGGGGGCAGTGCTGTCATGACCCTCACCCAAAACTCCTTGTGGCAAACCCATTGGCCCATTGGTTTTGACCACATCAGGGCAAAGCTGAGAAGCATACCAGCGAGTAACCCGGCTGGGTGGCATCCCTGTGGATACCAGGTGAGGGTAACAGATGTAGGCCTATTGAGAGGGGTGGGAGAAGTTAAGATTAAGCTGAAACCAGGAGCAATTTTACCTCGAGCAAGACAGTACCCATGTCTCGAGAGTGGCAGATGAGGGTATTTTTAAGACTATGGGCCTCATTAAACGGATGGCGAAGAACCATGGCGCTATTAGCTCCATGGTTCATGCCGGTAAAATACCGGCACCGCCTTGGCGGAAAGGGGAATTACCGCCCCATTCCAAGGTTGGCGGGGCGGTAATTCCCCCTTCCACCATTGTCCTTCCCCATTCCCATTTTTGCCCCATAGGGCATAATGGGAATGGGGAAGGTGCTAATTACGGTACCGCAAATTGTGGTACCGTAATTAGCTCCCTGGGTCCCTTTGCGGGTTGGTTTTTAACGCCTGCAAAAAGCAGGCGTTAAATCCGCCAACCCGCAAAGGGACCTCGTAGTAAGGCGGTAAGAATTTACCGGTACCGGTATTTTACCGGTACCGGTAAATCCTTACCGCCATCCGTGTAATGAGGCCCTATATCAGCCATGATGGAACAGGGTATCTTAGTGACGTCAGAGTCACTGTTTAATACTGCTGTGTACCCTGTGAAGAAATCGAAGGGAAGGTCATGGAGACTAATTCAGGACATGAGGCCAATTAACCAGATTGTAGAGGCAGAGTGTGCTTTTGTTCCGAATCCTTCAACATTTTTATGTAGTATCACCACAGAGGCACGTTATTTCATGGTGATTGACTTGAAAAATGCGTTATTCTCAATCCCGTCAAAACTAAGCTGAAGAGCACTCCATCGATGTAGACTCACAATACCCCAAGGATATTGTGAGTCTCCATCGATCTTTAATAGGGTCCTACAGATGGACAGAGGCAATGTTAAATTGGAAAATAGTGTTGTGCTGAAATACGTAGATGTAATTTTAGTTTGTAGCAAGACAGAAGAGGAGTGTAGGCGAGATTCAATTCAGTTAATGACTATCCGAGCAGATACGGGATGTAAAGTAGACAAGGAGAAGTTGTAATATTGCCAGGAGGAGGTGTTGTACACAGGCCAGTTAATCTCACATGAAGGAAAGAAAGTCACACCTGAAAGAGCTGAGGCGATTATGAAAACACCAAAACCGCATACGATAAAGTAAATGCAGCAGTTTCTGGGATTGTGCAAATATGTTACAGCATGAGAATTTGATTACAGTTCATACACGAGACCCCTTAAGCAGGCTTTGAAGAAAGCCCAAGTGAATAAGGAAGAAATAGAATGGACTGAGGAAATGGAGGGAGGGTTTGAGGAATTGAAAAAAGCAATTTGTACATACAGCTCCAGTTTTAGGAATTACCAATTATTCAGAGGAATTCTTCCTGTTTTCGCACACGAATGGAACAGTTATGACAGTGGTGCTTACACAGAGGACTACACTAGGGTATAAACATCTGGCATATTAAAGTGGGATTCTAGATCCAGTCATTAGAGGACACTTTCCTTGGGAACAATTGCTGGCAGCAGCCGCGTTCGTCATTGAGAACTCTACAAGCATTGTGATGGGGTGTTCCATGACTTTATTTGTTGAGCATGCTTTGCTGTTTTGGAGAAACCTAAGGGTACACTTACATCTCAGAGGGCTTCTGCATATGAGCTAGTTATATCAAATCCAGCAATCAAAATAGTCAGGTTTAAAATAGTTCTCCCTGCCACGTTTGTAGCCAATCCTGTGACATAGGATGAGCAAGTGCATGATTGCTCCAACTACGAGGAGTTCTACAATGAGATTCCAAGGGCAAAGGAGAATGCTCTAGCCTGGGGGAGGTTCTCTTTATTGACGGGTCTTTGAAAATTGATCAAACTAATGAGGAAAGGCATTCAGGTTCAGCTGTGGTAAGGCACAGAGCTAATGGGGAATTTGAAGTGGTAGCAAGTGCAAGACTACCTTCTCAATTTTCGGCACAAGCTGCATAATTGGTGGTGCTTATTGTCGCGTTCGGGAAACACGCACGGCAGGAAGTAAGAGTGTACAGTGACTCTGCTTACCTGACGTCAACCGTGTACACAGGGCTAGCACATTGGAAAAGGAGGGGCTACCTCCGAGAGCAGACAGCACTTCAGTGCAAGCATTATTGGGCAGGCTTAAGGCACAACAACTCCCAGTAGCCATCACAATAGTTAAATGAGCAGCACATACTAAGAGAACTGACTTTATTTCACGCAGGAACAAAGCCGCAGGCAAAAAGGCCAAAAGGGTTGCATATTCCCCAGCTATCTCTAGTTTTAATACTCGAGATGTAAAAGAAAAGGTGGTCACGATTATGATTGTAAATGAAGGGTTTAATCATTTGTCCAGAACACAGTTGATGGAAGTTCAAGGCAATGCCCCACAGGAAGAGCAAGAATTGTGGAAACAGAGGGGGTGTTCTTTATCCCCCTCTGAAGCATTGTGGCGACAGGACAGCACTGGAAAACCAGTGATGCCTGCAGCTTTATTAAGGGTAGCGATTGAACAGCTGCACTACCCTGCGCATTTAACTAGGGAAAGCCTCGCAATTGCATGATTGCTCCAACTACGAGGAGTTCTACAATGAGATTCCAAGGGTAAAGGAGAATGATCTAGCTGGGAGGAAGTTCTCTTAATTGACGGGTCTTCAAAAATTGATCAAATTGATGGGGAAAGGCATTCAGGTTCAGCTGTGGTAAGGTAAAGAGCTAATGGGGAATTTGAAGTGGTAGCAAGTGCAAGACTACCGTCTCACTTTTCGGCACAAGCTGCATAATTGGTGGCGCTTATTGTCACGCTCGAGAAACACGCAAGACAGGAAGTAAGAGTGTACAGTACACCGCCTATGTGACATCAACCGTGCACACAGGGCTACCACGTTGGAAAAGGAGGGACTACCTCCGAGAGCAGACAGCACTTCAGTGCAACATGCAGCATTATTGGACAGGGTTATTAAGGCACTACAACTCCCAGTAGCCATCGCAATAGTTAGATATCTCTAGTTTTAATACTCCAGATGTAAAAGAAAAAGTGGTCACGATTATGATTGTAAATGAAGGGTTTAATCATTTGTCCAGAACACAGTTCATGGAAGTTCAAGGCAGTGCCCCCACAGGAAGAGCAAGAATTGTGGAAAAAGATGGGGCGTTCTTTATCCCCCTCTGGAGCATTATGGTGACAGGACAGCACTGGTAAACCGGTAATGCCTGTGGCCTTATTAAGGGTAGCGCTTGAATAGCTCCACTACCCTGCGCATGTAACTAGGGAAAGCCTTGCAGCAGCTATTGCGGAGAACTGGTTTGTACCAAACCTGTTAGAACACGTTGCCTTTTATGTAGTAAATTGCATTGTATGTCAAAAGTTTAGCACTGGGCACACACTGTGAACAATAAGAAGAGTGATTCCTCGACCAAAAGGTCATTTTGGTGGTCCAGCCGTATGTTGGTGAGACTGATACACCCCCACCCTTTGATTCAGAAGCGAGACAAGAAGAAGCAGTTCCCTGATTCATTCCTCGCTGAGTTTCTCTCTGGGTAGATTCATGGTTCTATCTGATGTCGAAGTCCATAGGCTCCTTCTTGCTGTCTTCATTTTTATACTCAGAGCTTATCCTTCTCTTGTTGGGTGTAGCACTGGCATATGTACATTGGTGCAGGATCTTAAGGATGGCCCTGCGATTAGAAGATTGCTTGCAGCGATAATTGAGTAAATATGGCAGCTGCCTGAGCATCTAACAAGGCTGCCTGATTAAAAAGGTTTTTTCCTTCCTTAAAAGTAGTACACAGACACAATGTGAAGAAAAAATGCTCCACACTCAAAGAACTGCGCCACAACGTATATTTGTGGAAACTGAAATTTATTGATTATAATGCCCTTTTGGATGGCACAATGTGGACCGTTAAGAATAATGCAGATCCAGAAAATGAGCAGACTCGATGATGTGTGGAGAGACACCAGTGGTGGTTTCTCATGCATTGGTGCCTGATATATGCGTGCTCAGAATCTATTATTGTTTTTCTGTTTTTGCTGATCTGTGCTGCTTACTTTGATGGTCTCAGAAAGGTAGGAGTCCCCTTGATTCTGCCCACTCCAGTGACCTATGCAGAATTAGATGTTGGAAAGAGACCAAGGCCATATGTGATTATCCCTATGCCAGTAACACATGTAAGGTCACCCATTTCTCTGACAAGTGTTCCTATGATTGCCCCTGGAGGAAGGATGATTACTGATATGTTCCATGAACATTATGCACGCATTCTATTTGCAAGAAAGAGACTTAAGAGAAATGCAAGGGAAGATGATGAGTTAAATTACTATCTAGATAGTATAGCACATTTGGGAAAAACATGTGTTATCAACACATGAAAGAGGTGGGAAAAAGAACCTCTGAGGAGGATTTCTATGTTTGTGCTCTCCTACCTTATATATGGGGAAGTCCAAGATATTAATAGCTATAGAAATAGACGCCCAGACAGCTTATTGCCTGACTCACCTTCCACTATGGCATACAAGAGGTCAATTCAAGGGTCGAACAGCATCCTTGGTATGGGTGACGGAATGGTCAGCTCCAGAAGAAAATGATTATATTGAAGATTTAAAGAGCACACCAGAGATCATGTGATAAGATATAAGCAGCCTGGAATGAAGGGAGCGGGAATCAGATGGGAAATAAATAAGAAGCTCAATTACCAAGGAAAAACTGATGAAGAAATACAAAGATGCAAGGAGAGAGGACAAATACAGATCTGGGGAACAGTACTTTCTCCAGATGGCTGGGGAGAAGGCATAGTCGTATGCAGAGCTGTGGCAGTAACAGGACACCTCAAACCAGTTTTAGATTGTGTGGAAAAAGGATGCAAACCTCTATGGCCGAAGACTGCAAAACTGCTGACATGGGATGGGGATAAAGGAGGCCCGTTGCAGATAGTGCCTCTGGCTAGTGCAGAGCTATGCTTCAGAAACAGTGGCACAAGAGAAGTTGGAGAGAATCGGCAGTGCGGTCGAATCTTCGATGTACCAGGAATAAAGGATGGAACAGTAGTGATAATGGATCACTACTGGGCCTGTGGATCCAGAGCATACATGAAGCTGCCCAGGGACTAGGGAGGACTATGTTCTATAATGATTGTTCATGTTCCAGCATTGGTGATACCGAATAGTGACCTGAACATTGGAGAATTTCCAAAAGCAGATGCTCACCTGAGAAAAGGGGGTAAGTTGGATTCCTCAATCAAATAAAAAGGGAGAACTATTTCTCAGCTAAATCAATAGAAGGTTTCAATGACATTCCGTATGAACACAGGTTGTTCAGCCAGTCTTCGGCGATATTAACGGCAATCTTCATGCCAGGGATTCAGATGATGGCAAATGCCAGATGGTTACAGATAACCAGATGGGACCTCCTGCAGACGATCAACACTACCATAAAGGGATTTAATGCTATCAAGGAAGAGCTGAGAGTCATAAGACGGATGACACTTCAGAATAGATATGTCTGGGATATGATTACAGCTATGGATGGAGGTGTTTGTGCCAAAATCGAGAATCATGTTGCACATTCATAACTTCTCACAATGACGAAAATGGGACCTTGACAGAGGCCATAATGATGCTTACGAGCTTACTTGTCAAGATGGAAGATGAAGTAGAAGACATTGCTGATAACAGCTGGTTTGCATCAATCTTCTCATGGGTTTCACAGTGTATTTTGAATATCTTCAAGTTTCTTGGAGCCTTGTTGGTGATGATCATGTTTGGATTCTGTGTGATCAGACTAATAAGCACACAGTGCAAGAAGACCACAAAGAAAGCAACAGGAATGAAGATCATGATTGATGTCGAGCCAGGGTTTGAACCCAAAGAGCTGACAGATGAAAAAATCAGAGACTATGTAAAGGCCAGTATTCATGCACCTGAGGGAACTAAATTGCTGTATCCGAGAAACCATACGAGGTATGTGGGAAGATGGACCTACTGCAGCCCGAATGGAGAGTGTAGTCTTATGACCTGGAGTGTTGATGAACATGTGAGATCAGCAGGATGTCTGAAAGGAGTAATAAAGCACCCCACCTCATCACAGGAGCCTCCTGCGCCTCCAGAGCCCCCAGATCCGCTCGCGCCGACATTTTTCCTAAAACAAAATGTCGGGCACGATGCGGCCCGAAAGCGAGGCTGGGCGTTGTACGTTGCCTGGCAACGCTGTGTAGGCAGCTCTTAAGGCCACACATCCGCCGGCAGGCGGAATCCGGCGGCCACCCAAGGCCAACATAAGGCCGACTGCCCTGTTTGCCCCCTCAGACCCCCTTCGCCGTGGAGAGGGCAGGAGCCCCCCACCACCGTCTTGGACCTCAGCAGAGACCCCGACTCGACGGAGGCGGCGTGGATCCCCACTAAGATCAGCAGCAGATCGCAACTGCATGTGGCCATCTGCCCCCCTGGGCACCCCACCTCATCACAGGAGCCTCCTGCACCTCCAGAGCCCCCAGATCCGCTCGCGCCGACATTTTTCCTAAAACAAAATGTCGGGCGCGATGCGGCCCGAAAGCGAGGCTGGGAGTTGTACATTGCCTAGCAACGCTGTGTAGGCAGCTCTTAAGGCCACACATCCGCCGGCAGGCGGAAGCCGGCGGCCACCCAAGGCCAACATAAGGCCGACTGCCCTGTTTGCCCCTGTTCACACCGGGAAGCTACCGTTACCGTTGGACCCCCAAGATCACACACATTCTCCTCATTAAGGTATCATTCGTTCAGGGATGGACGCGGATGAACAATCTCTTCCTAGGACATAAACAACGTGAGTACTGTCACTAGCTGTTCAATTGGTATTATATACTAGTTACAATAGTGCTCTCCTGTTACCCATACCACTTGCTATGCCCTTTGGCCAAGCTCAGCCTCCCATTGTCCGATGCTGTGCTTTTCGATCGTTATACGGGTCTGGCTCATGCTGTGCCTGGTGTTGTGCCCTATGGTCGCCCACAGACCACCTTTGAAATTGTGTTGTGCCCTATGGTCGCATACAGACCACCTTTGTAATTGTGTTGTGCCCTATGGTCGCCTACACACCACCTTTGAACTTGTATTGTGCCCTATGGTCGCCTACAGACCACCTTTGAAGTTGTGTTGTGCCCTATGGTCGCCTACACACCACCTTTGAACTTGTATTGTGCCCTATGGTTGCCCACAGACCACCTTTGAAGTTGTGTTGTGCCCTATGGTCGCCCACAGACCACCTTTGAAATTGTGTTGTGCCCTATGGTCGCCTACACACCACCTTTGAACTTGTATTGTGCCCTATGGTCGCCCACAGACCACCTTTGAAGTTGTGTTGTGCCCTATGGTCGCCCACAGACCACCTTTGAAATTGTGTTGTGCCCTATGGTCGCATACAGACCACCTTTGTAATTGTGTTGTGCCCTATGGTCGCCTACACACCACCTTTGAACTTGTGTTGTGCCCTATGGTCGCCTACAGACCACCTTTGAAGTTGTGTTGTGCCCTATGGTCGCCCACAGACCACCTTTGAAATTGTGTTGTGCCCTATGGTCGCATACAGACCACCTTTGTAATTGTGTTGTGCCCTATGGTCGCCTACACACCACCTTTGAACTTGTGTTGTGCCCTATGGTCGCCCACAGACCACCTTTGAAGTTGTGTGTTGAGTCCCCCCACTTACAGCACCACCAAGTACACAATCATGCCCATAGCGTCCTGCAAGCTCACCACTGCCGCCACCACGCTGCTCACCCTCCTCTCCACACTCACTACTCTCAAACTCTACCCTCCCATCCATCCCCTCACCCACACACCACCCAGCCCACTCTTCTGCCACAAGCATCTCGCTATTAAGGATATCACACCTACCATGACAGATCGTACACCCTGTGTAGTAACTCTGCACAGACTAGAAAGACTTAGAGCGCGCACACAGACCCCAGAACTTAGCACACTAGCCCTTCCAACTGAATTCAGAAACTATAGACTAAGTTCCCGCACCACCTCCACACGTTGCCCCCGCACGGAATACCCACACACCCACAGTCCACCACCCACTAACCTAGCCACACCCTGCAATACCACCTCACAGAACATACCAGACACGACCATCACTCACACCTCCACAAGCAAACATCACACACCTCACATCAAATGTGCCCTCCTCAATGTCCGATCACTCCCAGCTCATGCCTCTGATATTCATGACATTATAACTAGTAATAACATTGACCTGTTAGCCATCACCGAAACATGGTTACATGAAGCATCAGGCCCTGCCGTCACACTTGCACTACCACCGGGCTTCTCCATACTCAGACAAGATAGGCCAGATCGAATAGGAGGCGGAGTAGCCCTCATCTACAAAGAGAACCTACAGCTCCGACCTGTCAGTCACCCCTCGACCAACAACTCTGACCTCTTATCGGCCAAACTCACATTGTCACCCAACAGGACCATTAACATTCACCTACTATACCACCCCCCAGGCAACTCCCCAGACTCACAGGACAACATCTTACACATCCTTAGCAACAATATCAAAAGCTCCACCAAAACCATTCTACTAGGGGACCTCAACCTCGGATTTAATGATCCCAAGGACAAATCTGCAGCCACTCTCACCAAGGAACTCAATGACCTGGGCTTCATCCAAAAAGTAGAAAGTCCTACTCACATCAAAGGCCGCATACTTGACTGGATCGCAGACCATAACTGCCTCTCCTCCATCACCTCCAACTCCTCACTGCCCTGGACTGACCACAACTGCATAGAGTTCTCTATTCCTATCACCAAAAACCTTAAGACTCCGACCCCTGCCAGCGCTGCACAAGTCAGAAGCTCTAAAAAACACACAGAGGAGAACCTACGCCCATACCTCAATACCACAGTGTTATCCCCCCCATTCGCTAGCGACCCCAATATCCTAGCAGACATCTACAAAGACGTCCTCACCAAAGCTATCAATGCAATAGCGCCACTTGAATGGAAAAAAGAGAAGAATTCCTAACACTCCAACTCCTGGTTTACCGAAGAACTACACTCTATGCGATCCCACAAAAGGGCAGCACTAAAAAACTGGCAATCTGACCCCTGCACCAATACCAAAAACATATTCAATTTAATCTCCCACCAATACAAGAGAGCTATCTCCAATGCCAAAGCCAACGCCTTCAACACTCGTATCGCCAATGCCAAGTCACAATCCAAAGAGATTTTCGCAATCTTTAATGAGCTCATCTCCCCCCCTAATACTCCAGATGAAATAATCAAAGATGAAGCGTGGTGTACCAGCATTCAAGCTGCCATGCTTCACAAAATTGACCTTCTCCAAAGGAATATCAAAGACCACTGCAAAGCACTTCCTCACCAGACAGGAACCAAACCGACCAACACCCCACCCACTGCCTCCAAGCCCACCATACCTGACTTCTCCTTCAGAGATGTCACGGAAACAGAAGTTGTCAACCTTCTAATAAACCTCAAACCCTCCCCATGCAAAGGCGACATTTGCCCACCTAAACTAGTCAAAGACTGCGCAGACTGCCTTGCGCCGCTCCTCACGGCATTCATCAATGCGTCCTTTAAAACAGGCATCATCCCAGCCAACCTCAAAGAGGCTTGGGTCCGGCCTCTCCTAAAAAAAAACGACTCTTGACCCCTCACAACCCAACAACTATAGACCAATAACCACTGTGCCATTCTTGCTGAAACTACTGGACAAAGCCGCACACTGCCAAATCCAACACTTTCTGGAAACCCACTCCATCCTCGGGACGAGGCAATCGGGCTTCCGGAAAGGACATGGCACAGAAACAGCCCTGGTAGATCTGAAGAGCCAGATCACCCAAATCATGGACAAAGGCAAGCCGGCTCTTCTGCTTCTTCTAGATCTCTCAGCCGCGTTTGATCTGGTTGATCACAAGATTCTCACTTCCCACCTCACGCACTCAGCTAACTTCTCCAAAGAAGCAGCCGCCTGGATCACTTCCTTCCTCGAAGGTAGGGCCATGAAAGTCTTCTCGGGCATCGCCAAGGCCACTCCCACGACAATCCACTGCGGGGCCCACAAGGTTCCTGCACTGCACCTACACTCTACAACTTGTTCACCAAGCCACTCTTTGACAAACTTGACTCATACGGCATCACCTACACGAACTACGCGGACGACACACAAGTACTTCTACCCCTCTCAGGCTCGTACAACGAAGACGCAAAGGCACTCCACTCTATCTACTCCATCATCAAGGCATGGATGGCAATTAATGGCCTCTGCCTCAATGGTGACAAGACTGAAATCTTGATACTAGGTCAACAAAACACCTTAGACAAACTGGACAAACTGTACTTTAACTTCTCCATTGACAACTCCATCATCCCCGTGTCCACAGCCGTCAAGACACTGGGAGTATACCTTGACTCTTCGCTATCAATGACTAGACAAGTCAGCGCAATCGCTTCCGCATCCGCACACACCACCAAACTTATAAACGCCATCAAGCCCTACCTCTCTAAACCTAACTGCCTCTCCATAGCGAGGGCAACCATTGGAGCCAAACTGGACTACTGCAATGCATAGCAGGCACATCAGCCAAAAACATAAATAGACTACAAATCACACAGAACAACGCTCTCCGGGCCGCTCTTAGTATCCCAAGAAGAGAGCATATCACCCAGGCCAGGCTCTCAGCCCAATGGCTCCCAGTCAAAGAACGGATCACCCTCAAAATCCTCACCCTCACTCACAAATGCCTCTCCTTCTCCGCCCCGTCCTATCTTTCAGATACCATCCTCAAACCTTCCTCCACACGTCCCACTAGGACGCAATACGCCAACCTACTCTGCACCCCACGCATCAAAAAAGCCAAAGCCGGAGGTCTAGGTTTTCCCTACATTGCAGCACAGACATGGAACGCTCTCCCTTCAGACATCCGAACGGAAAACTCACTTCCCATCTTTCGCAGGAAACTGAAAGCCTCGTTCCTTGCAAATAATTAGCAAACTCTCAGGAAGCCATGTAAATATACTGCCTTGGTATTGTATATATCTCCTCTGTAACTTATGTACTGCTTGTAACTACGGTTTCCTTTGCAACTAAGATGTCTGTAACAAGCGCCACGATGCTTCTGGGCTGATGTGTGCTCAACAAATTTGAATAAATAAATAAATAAATAAAGATATGGAGTCCAAAGAAGCACTTCTTCAGACGAGGATGTCTAGATGTGAAGACTGATGGGAAAGCTGTCGATAAATCAACCATAGGGGGGAGTGTAGAGGAGGAGCCAATTACCTCTACCGGAAGTCCAACCCCCATTCTGCCTATATGTTGGCAGCTGGAAATTGTGACATGCGCAAATCCAATAATGGTACCTATACCGAAAATAGTCCTCGAAAACAAGGTATCCATTGAGAAAACCCTACATGATGTATGCCCGAAGAAATTACGGTCTTCTGAAGGAAGTGCCGAAATAAGTGTGAAGATGAGTGAAAGAGGAGACTGGTGACATCACATGAAGCAGAAATTACGCACCCAGAAGAGATGCTAATGAAGAAAGTATATAGACCTTATAGAATCTGATGGCGAAATAGCGAATTAAGCAACATTTTGGGAGCAAAATGAAGATTGCATGTACGGAGAAGCACTGAAGAAAATGCAAAGCCGTTTCATAAATGTACAGATGTAGTAACGCAAGTAATCATAAGGCTGACTAAACGTAGTGAATAGACTGCAGGCGGTGGCATCAATATATATATATATATATATATATAATATATATATATATATATATATATATATATATATATATATATATACATATATATGTGTAGTGAGACAAGGAGGAGAAAAACCCCACTCCAAGCATGAGGTCTGAGAGTCCCAGGAAAAAAGTGACAAACTCGAAGCAAATAAGCAAAAACGAGTTTAATAAGTGGTAAAAAAAGTAAGGAAAAACACACAGCAAAACAACACAGGACACCAGGGCAGTGTCCTGAACGACGCGTTTTGCGCTTCCCCGAGCGCTTGTTCACGTTAGGGAGACATGAAAACAATCACAGTAGATATTGCAGATTAGTCCTTTACCCATGTTGCCTGACTCCACAAGCTAACAGCTTTCTTACAAAACCCTGGCGGCCAAATTAGAGTGTAGCAGAATCCTGCAATAGCCATTGTAGAAACAGGTTAAAAATAACTGTGTTATGCAAAAGCACATTGGAATACATCAAGAAACAAGTAAAATGATAATACTAATTAATAAAAAGGGACGCTTAATGAGATAGGTGTCAACAGATCTCAATCAGTAAAAATAATTTAGTAATCCACAGCTGTAGCATAAAGTGCAAGTGCATTCCTATGCGCACAAGTGAACATAGTACATGAAAAATGAAGCATAATGGCTATATGATAAAGTGCAAATGCATATCTAGCTCAACATGGCAACATAGTAACAATATACAGTAAAAGAACAGCAGGGACAGGATAATATTGTCAAATGTGGAATCTCTATTGATAATTACAGGCAGTCAATATATGCAACCCTTAGAATAAAAGCATGTTTCAGGGAACAACCATAAAGTGCAAAATGTAGATCTTCAAAAAGGCGTAAATCCAAGGCTACAGTATAAAGTGCAAGTGCATTAGATCGTAAACATGTCGTTTTAGCAGCGATAGACAGGCAGACAAATAGTCATCATAAAATATGTGTATATGGAATCTGGATGTTCCACAACACATTTTGACAAATTGGACCCCGTGAATGAAAGGGCTGAAAGTGTGGCGCAGCAGAATAGAACAGCTGACTGCGAAGAAAGATTCAAGAAGGCTTGCCTGGCCCAGTGTCAAGAGTCAGGCCCGCCAAGAGCCTGGTTATCTACTCGAGAAGATTCAATGAACGTGAGAAGCAAGCCGAGATCCTGTTTAAGGTCTAATAGAAAAACACAAGAAGTGCCATGTATTCTTCATTTAATAGTATTAAATACAACAAAGGAGCTCAAAATGTGGTCTCCAGTCACATGGTCAGATGAAAATAGACTTTGGGGCGAGCTACAACGAGACCAGAAGGTAAGGCCATGCCTTCACTCCCTTTTATTCTCAGGCAGTGAGTCCTTGCAAGGCCGAGTTCAAAGACAATGAGCCTCATTACGAGTCCGGAGGTAACCGTGCCTGAAATTCCGGCAGGTTACCGCCGGACTTGTATTACCATTCCGCCTCCGTGATTCCCAGAATTACCAGGGCATTACGACCCCGGTGACCCGGGAATTCCGGAGGCAGAATTCGGTAAATCCACATTCCCATTGTGTCCCGTAGGACTCAATGGGAATGGGGAAGTGGAAACACCGGCACCATCTCGTGATGGTGCTGGGGTTTCCACGTCCGCCTGCGGGCGGGTGGTGTTAAACCCACCAGGTCAGACCTGGCGGGAATGACACCTCCCGTCTGCAGAACTCGAGATCACACAGTCCGGAAACAATGGTGGCAGCGGGTTTACCGCCACCGTTATTTCCAGACCGGGTGACTCGTAATGAGGCCCAATTAATTGAATTGCTTACCACAGGAGTGATGATGAATGTTGGGCTAATTAGGTGGGAGGTATGACCAGGCCATCCCCCTAGCACCTGGGGTACCAGCTTACGTGTTGCTAGCAAGTGGAATATTCCAGAAGGGTACAAGTGTGCCAACCAATTATAGAGGGACTCGTAGAAAGGAGCCCTACCATTTGAGAAACAAATAGAACGTTGTGTAGTAGTCTGACATGGAAGATGACTTGCACTTGGGGTGGACTTAGTTGTCCACCTGACCTTAGAGATCCAATCATAATCCCCGCCCTTCTAGAAAGTACAATTAGATGTTCCCTTTAAGCCTATCACAAACCCCCATAGGTTTTCCTATTTTGCCACATAGTATGATGTCACTAATGATGAATCTTTGGTATAAAGTTATGTTTTTTTAAGGAAATGTTTGAGAACTCTTGAGAGAGAATGATGTGCGGCGTCCGTTGATGACTGTTGTACTCCCTGTTTTAACAAATGTAATTAAAACAGTCGTGTTTTTGCCAAACCTCCTGAGTCGGTCTGAATATTGATGTATGAGTAAGATCTGCATCCTTATCCATCTCAGATACTGTTACCTCATCTTAAAGGACATCCGGGTTCAAGGCATTCTGGAATGTGCCCTGTTGCCAAATCTTAATGAAATGAAGAATTAAGGGACAACAGGAGAGGAACTCAAGGGTTTGGGGAAGCGGATCAAAACCAAAAACCACCCATGAATGTAGATAAAGAAGAAATTGTGCCTGACTTAGCTTTCGCTCAGCATAATGACCCTCTGCTAGCAGAAGCCATTAAACACATAACCAGTGAAAAAGAAGGCAGATCAAAAGGGGGCCCATTTATTTTCCAACAGAATAGGTTACTGTATCAGGGAGATGCAGATCCATCTGGTAAACCTAGAACACAGATTGTAGTACCAAGAAGTCATAAAGATATTGTACTGAGATGGCTCATACTCATCTGACAGGCAGACATTTAGGGATCCACAAAACCCAAGTTCAACTTGTGAATAGGTTCTATTGGCCTAGTATCTACGCTGACATTAAAAGGTGTATAAACACCTGTGAACTTTGTCAAAAGACCAGTACAAACATACCTCCTCCTGCCCCTTTACAGCCTTTGCCTACTATTGATATTCCTTTTTCACAAATTGGAATGGACATAGCAGGGCCTTTGAAAACCTCAAAATTAGGTAATAAATATATTCTAGTGATTTTATATTATGCTACCAAATATCCTGAGGCTTTTCCTTTAAGGAATAATACATGTCAACAAATCTTGAAGCATCTATTACCATTCTTTTTGCAAACAGGTTTCCCAAAAGAGATTCTAACTGTTCAAGGTTCCACCTTCATGAGTAAACTTATGTCTAAGGTAAAATACATTCTGCAGATTCAAATGCTTAGATCCTCAATTTATCATCCCCAGACAGATGGGTTAGTTGAAAGATTCAAGCAAACTCTGAGACATATTCTGAAAAAGTTGGTTGATGTACATGGGAAAACTGGGATGTTGTGATACCCTGGGCCTTGTTTACCATCCGGAAAACTCCTCATCTACAAGAGTTTCCCCCATTGAGTTGTTGTATGGAAGGGAACCTCAAGACATACTAGACATGTTAAGAGAGACATGGGAAGAGAAGGAGAGAGTGACCATTCCCTTATCACAAACTGCTCAGAAATTAAAAGAACAAATGGCAGCAGTTAGGAAAATAGTTCCCTTAAATATGGTAAAAACACGAGAACACCAAAAGGAGTGTTATGATCAGAAAGTAGTGATGCAATCTTTTTCCATTGGGCAAAAAATACTAGTCGTTCTTCCTTCATCTGACAATACGATGTTGTCTAGATGGCATGGACCTTGTGAAGTACTTGAACAGATGGGACCTTATAATTATAAAATCTTATAGCCTGATAGGAAAATCAAAACACATATAAATCATATTAATCTTCTCAAAAAATGGAAAGAACCTATATGTACAGACATTTCCATCATGATCACTAGTCTGTTATCAGAAGAACATCAGGAGAATCAGTTAATACCCCCTGACTTGCCTTAAAATCAATAACAAGATCTACTGGATTTATTAATACAATTTCCTGATGTGTTTAGACCAGAACCAGGGAGAGTAAAAGGAGTGTACCATTGCATACTGTAAGGAACTAATGGTGGCAACAGTAAAGACACAAGTTATCACAGTTCAAGGATGTTTATTAAACTGTATATGGAGGTTGGAAAAACACCTAACCTAAGCCTATATCTAAAATGGGAGCAGGCTACGACCATCAAATAATAATAAGGCAGTCCAAGTGGTGTCTTGTCAAATAAAAGGGCCTATAGTAAGAATAACCTATTGCCAATCCTTACACTAAATACAAACAAAGAGAGTGAGATAGAATTGACAGGAAAGAAAGAAGTGTTCACAAAAAATTAGTCAGGATGTGTTAGCCGGGGTTCTCCCTTCCCCACGTTTTGAGCACAGGACAAGGTGGGATTCCGGAGCACAGCACATGCTTGAGTTTTCCCAGCACAAGACCACAGTTCCGCTCTCAACAATCAGGTCCTTAGGTGGTTAAGTCTCTTTTCTACAAAACATCTCTTGCCTCCGAGGACCTGATGTGTTTCAAACAATCAACAAAAGTTCCTTTCTGCCTGTACGTTGGGTGATACCTTTTCACCGCTGGATACTGCTCTTCCGGGCTCAGATCCTCAAACAGTTCCTTTTTACAAAAACAGAGACAAAAGTTCTGGTTCTTTTCGGTTTTGGATGATGCCTTCTCACCCCTGGGTCCCCCTCTTCCGGGCTCAGACCCCTCTGGAATATCAGCCGCCCTCCGTCGGGTTCACTCTAGCTCATATTCACAAGATTTCTCTGTTGCATTCATATGTCGGTAGGGTTGATAATTTTCCACCCTTGGATCCCCTCTTCTGGGCTCAGACCCTTATCGATTGTTAGCCTCCCTCAGTTGGGTTCACTACGGCTTTCAACACAATCTCCTCTGTGACATTCACAAATCTTAATGTCTTTTTAAACAGTTCGGTTTGGACAACCCTCTGCCGGGTTTGTGCTTTCCAACACACTATTTATCGAGACTTCAGGCTTCGCCCCCTCTTTAATTGCATCCCTCCGTCGGGTTCATTCTTGTCAATTTTGTCAATCACAATTGCTTGAACAGTTCTTAACGATGCAGGATTCACTTTCCTTAGCTTCATGATTATCTGCCGGTCAAAGACTTTCGACTGTACAGAGGATTTTACTAGACCCCCATATAAACACTTTGACCCTATTCTCGCCTTTCCCAAGGCCTTCTGGTAACAGCAGTTTGAGCAATAGGGTAATTGCCTAGAGTTTCCTGAGTGAGCACCCACCTGGTGCCTGACTATTCTGTAGCTGGTTTTCCCCTTTCATAGTAACAGTTCTTTGTACTTTCTGCAAATAGTCATTTTGTTCAACACAGTTTGTTTTCTTATCAGCTTTCCCCTAGACTCACCGGCTGTGATGAACCGTTTGGCTTTTCTTGTCTCTGAAGTCAAGGCTGGTACCATGGTGGCAATTGTCACTCCCCAGTTTGTTTATCAGCAAAGGAGGGCCCTGTCTACCGTTGACATCTGCTGCAACACACACTGGCTATTGTTCACGGTTTTACGATTCCTTTCGTGGGGGTTTCATGGGTGTGGGTCAGAAAAGGGGAAGGTTGCTTCTCTCCTTGTTACTGTAACGCTCACCTGGTTCCCACGGAGGCGCGGCGTCGAAGGCGCAGAACTCTGAAGATGGACAGGAAGGGCCCCTCTATTCTGGCCTCCCTGGCTCGTTGGATACCCTCCTTAGGGTTTGGAAGGATGAGCTCTCCATCCTGCTTCTGATGCAGGGGCGCGTTGAAACCCAGTTACTTCACTGGATTGAGGATTGATGGGAGTTCAGGTAAGCTTGACTGTTCAGGTAAGGCGCTGTAAAAGTTCCGTTCAAAAGTTCAAGCTTAATAATAATGTTCGTTGTCTAATTGCAGCAAGCGCTAATGCTTATGTCTTTTTCCCCTTAGGGGCCGGGGTTCGGAGTGCCGGAGATATGGCGCCGACCCAAAGTGAAACAGTTCTGGATGAGCACTCAGGTAATGTCTTTGCATTCGCTCATTCAATGTCTTTGTCCTTTTTCCCCATAGGGGCCGGGGTCCGGAGATGCCAGGAAGCGGCAGGACCCGAAATGCAGTGGGAATAATCCAACAGGTAAGACTTAAAAGGAAACTGAGCTTTCCTTATTCCTTTTCTCCCTCTCACCTTTGTTCTTGTCTTTTTTCCTCTTCTCCCTCTCACCTTTGTTCTTGTCTTTTTTCCTCTAGGCGCCGGGGCGTAGCTGAATCCGGAAGATCGCTGCTGAAGATGGAAGCGCCTTGCAAAGGTGAGTAAAATGCAGCGCTGCAGCGATCGAAACGAAATGCCTTTAAAATGATGTCTTCCTTTTCAGGGCCGTTGGAGAAATGACTCCGGGATGCAGATTTAGCAGGTAAGGGCTTTTCTTCTCCTATTCTCTTCCTTTCTCCCCTTGCAGGTGTTCCAGGATGCTGGCAGGCGTGGCTGAAGTCAGGATGCAGGAGCTGACACGGTGAGCGTCCAGCTGCTAGGTGCAGAACAACGCGAAGCATGTGTGGCTGTTCGGGTGGGGTTTAAATAGCCTTGGAAGAAGTTCCTGGTATGTATCCTTCCACCAATCAGGTATGTATCCTTTCCCCACCACACCCGGGTGGTGAAGTAGTCCTACAGGTTAAGTAGTCCCATTCAGGCCTCAAGAGGGCCTGGATGAAGCAGCAAGGTCTGCATCAGGTAAGTGTGCACCCAAGCACTTAAACACATATCCTCTTCTATGAGCCTGGCGCCTAAGGCGCCAGGACTGGGGTCCGCTATGAGCCTGGCGCCTAAGGCGCCAGGACTGAGTCCAAAGGGCCCCGACTTGGGCCCGCTGAGACTTCCCTGGGGAAAATGATGTCTGCCTCTGGGGTTGCTGGGCCCGGCCTGGCTCCTTAGAGGTAGGCATCATGACAGTACCCCCCCTCAAGGCCCCTCCCAAGGTCTTTTCCTCCGGGGGTTTTGGTTTGTGCGGGAATCTTCGATGGAATCTTTGAATTAATCGTGGTGCGTGAACATAGTTACTGGGTTCCCAAGATCTTTCCTGAGGTCCATATCCTTTCCAATCAACAAGATAGAAGAGTTTCGACTTAACTATCTTGGAATCTAAAATGTCTTTCACTTCGAATTCTAATTCTCCATCAATTTGGACAGGGCCTGGGGGCTCAGACAGTCTGGTTCCAGGTTGTACTGGTTTTAGAAGAGATGCGTGAAAAACGGGATGAATCCGCATGTTGGATGGTAAATCGAGTTTAAAGGCCACTGGGTTGATAATAGCTTTGATGGGGTAAGGCCCAATGAATCTGGGATTAAAAGTTTGCTGACCCTTGAGGGGTAGATGTTTAGTTGCTAGCCATACCTGATCTCCTACTTGGTAAGGAGGAGTTTTACTTCGGTGCAAATCAGCATTTTCTTTATACTTTTTCTTGGCTTGCTGTAAGTGGGTTGTAGCTTCTTTGAAGGCTTGTGTTATTGTGGAATGTAGGTGATTTACTGCAGGCATCTCCAGGGTCAGAGGTGGCTCTAGGTCAGAGGTCAGAGGATGGTGACCATACAGGGTATAAAAAGGAGTTTGTCCGGTTCCAGAATGCACTGAATTGTTGTATACATATTCTGCAATCCAAAGGATGTCCTTCCAATTCAACTCGGATTGGTGTAACATGCGCCGCAGATATTGCTCGAGAGTCGGTTTGTCCGTCGGTCTGGGGGTGGTGGCTGGTGGATAACCGCACGTCTATTTGTGCTAGTTGGCAACATTTCTTCCAAAAGTGGGAGATAAATTGACTTCCACGGTCTGAGACTAATATGGAAGGGAAACCATGTAACCGCACTATAATTTCCATAAATTCCTTGGCCAAGGTGGAAGCTGACGGCAATCCTTTTAAAGGGATAAAATGGGCCATTTTGGAGAATAGATCCACTATTACGAGAATCGTGTTGTAACCACCACAAGGAGGCAGGTCAGTTATAAAGTCCATTGACAAGGTGTGCCAAGGTGCTGGTGGAATGTCCAAAGGTTGAAGTAGGCCGGCTGGCCTTTTCTTTTGACTCTTATTTTGGGCACAGATTCCGCAAGACAACACAAATGACTTTATGTCATTTCTCCAAGAAGGCCACCATAAGTGGTGTTTGATCTTTTCTTCTGTTTTCGCGATACCGGGGTGTCCTTCCATTAATGATTCATGATGACGGGTAATGACAAGTTCCTGCAATTCTTTACTTGGCAGAAATAATCGCTCTTGGAAGTAGGGTAAATCATCCTTAACGGTGTAGTGAGGACCCTTTTGACTCCATTCCAGTAAGGCAGAAGAGTCAAAAAGCTGTTTTACGTGAGCTTGGATGTCCTCAATGGTTTGCAATGAAGTCAAGCCCAGAATTCTTTGTTCTGGTATGATTGGCACAGGTTCTAAACTCGAATTGGGTTCTTCCATGCCTATCCGGGATAAGGCATCTGCCTTACCATTCTTGCAGCCAGGGCGATAGGTAATTAAAAAATCAAATTCCGCAAAGAATAAAGCCCATCGGAGTTGTCGCGAAGATTGAGCTTTGGCCGTCTTTAAATACTGCAAATTTCTGTGGTCCGTAATTACGGTGATGGTGTGTCTTGCACCGAGAAGATAGTGACGCCAAGCCTTGAAAGCTGATTTAATAGCCAGTAGTTCTTTGTCGGTAATTGCGTAATTGAGTTCAGGTGGAGAGAATTTTCTGGACCAAAAGGCTACAGGGTGTAGTTGGTTAGTTTCTGGGTCTCTTTGCGACAGGACAGCTCCCATGGCCGAACTGGATGCATCGGTTTCCACGATGTAAGGGAGATCTGGGCGCGGGTGCTTCAATACAGGTGCAGAGGTGAATTTGGTTTTCAGGTCCTGAAAGGCTTGTTCAGCCTCAAGAGTCCATTCAAAGCGTTTGTTTTTCTTTAGGAGAGCTGTGATGGGTTGAACAGTTCGAGAAAATTCCGGGATGAACTTTCGATAGAAATTGGAAAAGCCAAGCATGCTTTGCACTCCCTTCACAGAGCTAGGAGATGGCCATTTGAGAATGGCGTCCACTTTCCGCGAGTCCATTCGGATTCCTTGAGGTGTCAGGATGAATCCGAGAAACTCCACTTCTGTGGTATGAAAAACGCATTTTTCGAGCTTGGCAAATAATTTGTGCTGGCGCAATTTCTCAAGAACTGCCCTAACATGGTTTCTGTGATCAGATTCTGAGGAGGAATACACCAGGATGTCGTCAATATAAACGATGACACAAACATCGATAAGTTCCCGAAGAACATCATTCATGAAGTACTGAAAGGCGGCAGGTGCGTTGCACAAACCGAAGGGCATTACTTGATATTCGAAGAGCCCAAATTTGGTGCGGAATGCAGTCTTCCACTCGTCGCCCTCTTTTATACGTACCAGGTGGTAAGCTCCTCGGAGATCTAGCTTGGTGTACACACGAGCATCTTTTACTTGGTCGATAAGCTCAGGTATCAGGGGCAAAGGGTAACGATTCTTAATCGTTATCTGATTTAGGGCGCGGTAGTCAATACAGGCCCTAAGGTCTCCTTCCTTTTTAGGTACGAAGAACAAAGCGGAAGAGACTGGTGACTTTGATGGGCGAATGAAACCATTGGCCAGGTATTGATCCAAATACTGGCGCAAATGCAGGTTCTCAGGTTCAGTAAGAGCATAAATCCTACTACAAGGTAGTTGTGCATTGGGTACCAAGTCGATTTGGCAATCGTAAGATCGATGGGGAGGTAAGGTGTTAGCCTGCTCTTTCTGAAAAACGTCTTGGAATTCTTGGTATTCAGATGGTAGCTGTACAGGGGTGGAAGTTACAGAGGCTAGACCCATAGCTGGATTCCTTGGGTAACAGGTTGGTTCACAATCAGGAAAAGTTATTTTCTTTGCTCGCCAGTCTATTCTCGGATTATGTGTTTCTAACCAAGGGATTCCAAGAAGTACTTGAAATTGTGGGGCCTTGATCACATCAAACACGATTGCTTCCCGATGTCCGTCCTGACCCAGCAGAGTGATTTCAACTGTGGAATGCGTTACAGGCCCTGAGGCTATTTCGGTTCCATCAACTGTAGTAATTACATCTTGGGTTACTTTCGGGCGGAGAGGAAGCATAATCCTGGAAGCCAATTCACGGTCTATGTAAATTCCAATAGCTCCACTGTCTATGTATGCTTTTATAGCATGCAACTGCTGAGGCTGTTTTGAGTTCACAAGCACCATTGGCATGACAAAATGCGAGGTCAAAGAGTTTGTTTTCAAGCTCGGCAAGCGGACCCCTACGCTTGTCGGGCTAGGTCGTTTCCCGAACCAGGTGTCAATAACTCGTTATCAGTGGCTCCAACCACCTTCTTGGGTGGTTTAACTGGACAACTTTGAAGAAATTGACCGGAAGTTCTGCAATATAGACAAAGTTGCATTTGTCGCCTTCTCTCTCGTTCCTTCTGCGTTAATGGTCCTTTAACACTGCCAATTTGCATAGGTTCGGAAACGTCAGTACTCTTGGAGTTAACGTGGGTCTTGATAGGTACTCTGGTTTCATACTTGAGCCGATCTGCTTTTCTATTTTGAAGTCTGTGATCAAGTTGAACCACTAAGTCTATGTAGTCTGCGCAGGCCTGGGGTGGATCTACTATCTGAGCTATAACATCTTTAAGCTCTCCGTGCAGGCCTCGATAAAACAATGTGATCCTTTTATTTTCAGGCCATCCGGTTTCCACAACTAGTCTATTAAAGGTGGCGATATAGGACAAAAGATCCTGATTACCTTGTCGTAAGGATAGCAGTTCGTTGTCAAGGGCCTGTCCCTGCGAGTGTCGAGCGAACAATCTTTCCATGCTGGCCTGGAAGCCCTGGAAATCCCGGAGAATGGGATCATCCTGATTTACCAATGGAATAGACCAATCGGCAGCACAGCCACTGAGGTAAGATAGTACAAAGGCTACTTTGGTCTGGTTGTTGGGGAAGGCCCCGGGCCTGCATAAAAAGTGTAAACGGCATTGGTTCATAAAAACGGCATATTTCTTGGGATCCCCCGCAAAACGTTCCGGCGGGGCCAAAGGCATGTGTCCAGGTAGATTGATTTGTACCGGGTTATTCGAACCCATTGTTGTAGAAATATCTCCGGAAACAGGTAAAGGAGTGTGCTATGCCTGGCCCTGCAATAACCTTTTGGCCAGATCATCAGTTCTTTCCTTGGATAGGATTAGTTCCCTTCTGAAAGCATTAGTCTCCTGGCGGGCTGAGTGCACTTCTGCCCGTAATTCCCCTAAAAGATGGGCCAGCTGATCTGTCTCGGAAGTCTCCATAGCTTCCAGGTGGGAAATTGTGGTAAGGCTTCGCGTTCTGTAACGCTCACCTGGTTCCCACGGAGGCGCGGCGTCGAAGGCGCAGAACTCTGAAGATGGACAGGAAGGGCCCCTCTATTCTGGCCTCCCTGGCTCGTTGGATACCCTCCTTAGGGTTTGGAAGGATGAGCTCTCCATCCTGCTTCTGATGCAGGGGCGCGTTGAAACCCAGTTACTTCACTGGATTGAGGATTGATGGGAGTTCAGGTAAGCTTGACTGTTCAGGTAAGGCGCTGTAAAAGTTCTGTTCAAAAGTTCAAGCTTAATAATAATGTTCGTTGTCTAATTGCAGCAAGCGCTAATGCTTATGTCTTTTTCCCCTTAGGGGCCGGGGTTCGGAGTGCCGGAGATATGGCGCCGACCCAAAGTGAAACAGTTCTGGATGAGCACTCAGGTAATGTCTTTGCATTCGCTCATTCAATGTCTTTGTCTTTTTTCCCCATAGGGGCCGGGGTCCGGAGATGCCAGGAAGGGGCAGGACCCGAAATGCAGTGGGAATAATCCAACAGGTAAGACTTAAAAGGAAACTGAGCTTTCCTTATTCCTTTTCTCCCTCTCACCTTTGTTCTTGTCTTTTTTCCTCTTCTCCCTCTCACCTTTGTTCTTGTCTTTTTTCCTCTAGGCGCCGGGGCGTAGCTGAATCCGGAAGATCGCTGCTGAAGATGGAATCGCCTTGCAAAGGTGAGTAAAATGCAGCGCTGCAGCGATCGAAACGAAATGCCTTTAAAATGATGTCTTCCTTTTCAGGGCCGTTGGAGAAATGACTCCGGGATGCAGATTTAGCAGGTAAGGGCTTTTCTTCTCCTATTCTCTTCCTTTCTCCCCTTGCAGGTGTTCCAGGATGCTGGCAGGCGTGGCTGAAGTCAGGATGCAGGAGCTGACACGGTGAGCGTCCAGCTGCTAGGTGCAGAACAACGCGAAGCATGTGTGGCTGTTCGGGTGGGGTTTAAATAGCCTTGGAAGAAGTTCCTGGTATGTATCCTTCCACCAATCAGGTATGTATCCTTCCCCGACCACACCCGGGTGGTGAAGTAGTCCTACAGGTTAAGTAGTCCCATTCAGGCCTCAAGAGGGCCTGGATGAAGCAGCAAGGTCTGCATCAGGTAAGTGTGCACCCAAGCACTTAAACACATATCCTCTTCTATGAGCCTGGCGCCTAAGGCGCCAGGACTGGGGTCCGCTATGAGCCTGGCGCCTAAGGCGCCAGGACTGAGTCCAAAGGGCCCCGACTTGGGCCCGCTGAGACTTCCCTGGGGAAAATGATGTCTGCCTCTGGGGTTGCTGGGCCCGGCCTGGCTCCTTAGAGGTAGGCATCATGACAGTTACCCTCTTAGTTTGTGCTGTCTTTCTCCTCCTCTTGAACTTCTGTGCTGAGTTAGCTCTCTCGTTGTGCAGTCTGCCATGCTCGTATTGTGCTCTCGTGCTCCAACTTTTATCCCTTGTGGCCGTCAGGTGTGTGTGATTCTGGTTAATTGCCTGCCTTTGCCTGACTTTTCTGTTGGGACATGTCAGGTAAACGGCTCTGGTGTTTGTCTGTCGTCTTTCGTGGTGTGCGAAAGTGTTTGTGTCAGAAAAGGAGGGTTTGGGGGGCAGAATGTTTGAGTGTCCTATGTGGTAGGTTGGGGAAAAGGTGTAAGAATGGGGATACCACATCTCACCCCTCAGTGTCCCACTTCCACTCCCGGAGGATCCTCCATCCAGGTGATCCTCCCTCACTGGCCCACGCCCAAGAACTGGTTCCAATAGTGATGGCTGTGTCCTGGCCAACTGGATGACAGATCTCCAGGGACTAGTCAGGGAGACACCTTCAGGTTTCTCACCTACCCTTCCCCTATGCGAGGTGGATATGCCTGTTCTTTGCCTAGGTCCTATGTTGTTAATACCTGGAAGAGAACAGGGATGAGAGATTTCCATGAATTCTCAAATATTCCACTGATGGGTTTTGGTTGTTGTAGGTAGAGAAGGAGTGGTTTTACTGGTCCCTCTAAAATGACCTATGTAGTGGGATTTAAGATCCACGTTGGGATTTATGGGTTCTGAATTTTCCAAATCACATATTGGAGAGTTTTGGGAGTGATAGTTTGCCTGCCAAGAACTCTGGGGTAGAAAATCCGCATAAGGAGGTGGAGTTTCCTGTAAAAGAATAATTTCTTCGCGGATTCCCGGAATGATGGCAGATGGCACCTAACATGATTCACCTCGGATTTCAATGCCTAGAGGTATCTTAGGGTACACTTCATTGTCTCAGGATACACATGTGACTCTGACTAGGGCAGCATTATCTAGGTCTTTTATAAATCAGCTCGAATAGCCGTGTGTTTACTCCCGGAGTCAATTAAGGCCCGTACTTGCCTCACGTTTATCCTTTTCATAGGAAAAATCATAGGAGTCTGACATAAACAGATGCTAAAGGTCTCTAGTTCCTCCCCAGGTTCTTCCCACTCTTCTCCCTTTTAACACCCTATTTCCATAAGTTCATCCTTTATATTCTTCAGACAGTGTCTAGCTATGTGTCCTGTTTCTCTACAGGAGAAGCAGACTGGAGGAGGTGGTTTGCCCCCTTTTATATCCTCTCTTCTACCTTCATCTTTAGTTTTTGAGTCAGTCTTCCTGATCTCTACTCTCTCTTGTATCAAGCCTTCTTTACTCATGAATGACCGCCCTGGTTTATCTACTCCCTGAGTTGGAGGTCGGTGGACATGTTTATGATCCTTCCATTCCTCCCATTGATGGAGCGAGTAGAAATGTTCATCTGAATCCGAATGGTTTTGTGTAGTTTCTACAGCTATGGCTAGGGTAGGTCGATTTAACTGCAGAAGGGTTTTTTGCAAAAAAGGAGGTAAGGAGTTAGTGAACTGTTTCAGGGTGATCATTCCTGTCAGTTCTTTTAAGGATTTGTCACTAGTTCAGAGGGCCACTGTGTTTTTGACACATTCACCCATTTCTAAGGGGGTTTCTCCTGGGTTCAATCTAATGGCTCTCAATAAAAATTGCAGGTTTGTCCCACTCTTTAAAGCAGCCGGTCTTTGATGGATCAAAAGGTGGCTCCCTGTGTAAAATTAGGGAGCTGATAGGAGGTTTTTAATTCACCTTTCAGTAGCAGGGCTAAATAGCATCTTTTAAGGTTCTCTTCCCATCTTAGATGTTCAGTTAGGCGTTCGAAGTATGGAAACATTTTTCCCAAATCTTCACCTTCAAGATAGGGATGAAGCATCCCCTGTGGTAGCAAAGGCCTGGCTTGCAGTTCAATTAGTTTAGCTACATTTTCTTGAAGTCTAATGTCGACCTGCATCTGATGGGTTGCTAACTGGGTGATGACATTGGCTAAATTGGTCATTTCTTCTGGTGGTGTAAGGGTCCCTTCTGTAGATGGTTCTGACTCAGAAAGTGCACAACTTTCAATTCCATCGGATAAGGTCTTGAAATTGTCTGACTCTCAGACTGTCGAAGTAGGGGGCTGCAGTAGAGTTTACTCCTCTGTGGCTGGGTTTCTACTTTCACATTTACAATTCTTTGTACTTTCTGCAATTAGCCGTTTGCTACTTTTATTCAACACAGTTCAGTTTCTTATTTGCTCTCTCCTCGACTCACCGGCTGTGATAAACTTTCTGGCTATTCTGTCTCTGGAGTCAAGGCTGCTCCCACAGTGGTAAGCGTCTCTCCCCAGATTGGTTATCAGCGGAGGAGGACCCTGTGCACTGTTGACATCTGCTGCAACTCATGTTGGCTATTGTTCACAGTTTTACGATTCCCTTCATGGAGTTTTCACAGTCCCGGGTCGGACAGGGCAAGGGCCCTTCTCCCCTTGTAACCTCTCGGTTCACGCTGTCTTTCTCCTCCTCTTGAACTGCCATGCTGAGTTAGCTTTCTCGTCGTGTGGTATGCCTTGCTCGTATTGTGCTCTTGCACTCCACCTTTCATCCATGTGGGGAAGGGAAAGGGCCATCAGGTGTGTGTGGTTCTGTTTAATTGGCTGACTTTGCCTGACCCTTGCATTGAGACATGTCAGGTAAACAGCTCTGGTGTTTGTCTGTTGTCTTTCGTGGTGTGCGAAAGTGTTTGTGCCAGAAAAGCGAGGTAGAGTGTTTGAGTGTCCTACGTGGTAGGTTGGGGAAAAGGTGTTGTAAGAACGGGGATACAGCATCTCACCCGTCGGTGTCCCACTTAAACTCCCTGAGGATCCCCCATCTAGGTGACCCTCTCTCGCTGGCCCACCCCCAGGAACTAGATCCGATAGCAATGGCCGTGTCCTGGGCACCAGGATGACAGATCCCCAGGCACTAGTCAGGGAGATACCTTCAGGTTTCTCACAAAACACACTCCTCCCAGACAGGTTGTACATCAAAAACCTTATTGAATTCCCGAAAGTAGAAAACAAACCATGCAAGAAGAATGAGAAGCAATGTTAAAGGCTGATGTAATTAAATCCTCACAAAGCCCATGGTCTTCCCCGATTGTCTTAGTAGCCAAACCAGATAATTCTTGGAGGTTTTGCATAGATTTTCGCAAAGTGAATGAAGTATCTCAGTTTGATAGTGCCAAATTCCCAGAATAGATGACCTAATTGATAACCCGGTAGATGACAAAGTTCTTTCTATTCTTGATCTCACAAAAGGGTATTGGCAGGTACCTGTTAGTCCAGCTAATAGCCCAAAGCCTGCTTTTTGAACACTTTTTGAATCATTCTAGTTTAAAGTATTGCCTTTTGGGTTACATGGGGCTCCTGCTATTTTCATTGGTGGATGAATTAATTTTTTTAAAAGATTTTTATTAGTTTAAATCAAACCAAACAACAATACAACCAAACACGCAGTGCATTTTACAACAATACAATTGTTCAATACTCAATCTTGGTCACTGCTCCCCCCTGCCACCCCCTTCATGAGCCTGTTTGTTCTTCGTACTCTGTATCTGCCGCACGTGGCGGGGTCTCGCTTCCCGTAGATTCTGTCCGATCTTGTATTGCTCCAAACAATTCCGCTATTAATGATTTCCATGCCATCAGGGTACCTGTCTCTTCTTCCCCCTGCAGCGCTTGCCTCTTGCCATACCATTGTTTCTGCCTCTGCCCATTTCTGTAACTCTTTCCACCACACCTCCACCCGTGGCCTTTGACAAGTCTTCCATCCCATGGCAATCCTTCGTTTAGCAAGCACATATGCTGAACCTTTCAGTTTGCCAACATGTTTAAGTTTTGACGATCTGGGGAACCCTCCCAGCAGGCAGGCCCAAGCTGTATCCATGATTATTGTGACCCCCTTTTCCACTAGTTTTTGTGCCACTTCTCCCCAGAAACGCTCAATTACTGGGCACGTCCAAAACATGTGTGTCATGTCAGCTTTTTCCTCGTCATATTTGGGACACGCTTGTCGTCCAGCGTTTTCAAACCTGGATATCCTCATAGGTGTCATATATGCTCTGTGCGTTATATAAAGTTATATATAGTTGTATTTGTTTAAGTCTCGCATTTCTTGACACCTTCTTGTGGTATCCCAGGGCACGTTCCCACACCCCATCCTCTATCGGGGATCATACAGTCTAGAAATCTCATGCCCCCCATCCG
Organism: Ambystoma mexicanum; assembly: GCF_040938575.1. Lineage (NCBI taxonomy): Eukaryota > Metazoa > Chordata > Amphibia > Caudata > Ambystomatidae > Ambystoma > Ambystoma mexicanum. The sequence goes on along the minus strand of NC_090931.1, from coordinate 273,116,499 downwards.
ATATATCATATATTACCTCTATGATAGCATCTGGTTCTTCTTCCAATACTGTTTCAGGCCATGTTTTCCGAATTCTCTGCACCATTCTGTGATATGTGATGTACTGGCCCGTATGCAATCCCGTTTCCTCCCCAACTCTTCAAAATCTAAAATGGTTCCCCCTTGCCAGACGTCTCCTAACGTTACCAGCCCCACCGATTCCCAGTGGGTCCTGATTATCGCCCTTAACTGCGTATCTTCCCCTGCCAATGCGACAAGCGGTACCTGCGGGGAGCATGGGAATGGGTTCTCCATCATCCGGCATGCCCGACGCCACATCTGCCACCCAAGCACCATCATCCTAGGGCGCTCTCTCATTTCGGACTTGGGCAGCCAGATCATCTCTCTTAAGTGAAATGGGGCACAATTGGTTCCAAATAGCCTAAATTCAGGGGTCGCTTCATCTGAGAGCCACTTAGCCACATATTGCAGCTGGATTGCTACATAATAAACCTCAAAATTGGGCAGTTTTAATCCTCCTTTTTCATAAAAGTTCTGCAGCTTCCATAGCGCCACTCTGTTTCGGGTACCATGCCACAAGAAATCCCTGCACATACTGTTCAGTTTAGCAAAGAACTTCTTAGGTATCATGTATGGAATATTACTAAAATAATGCAGGAGCCTAGGCAGAACCACTAATTTTAGCATTGCACCCGTCCCATCATTGCCACTTAGGGTAACTTCACACAGAATTTTCACAATTGCCACTTCGGTGCCTATGCTCCTCCTCCACCGTGTGGTACACGTCTATCCCAAGGTACCGGAAAGAACTAACCGCCCATGGTATTTGTAACACCGGTAGCCGTCTCTCAGGGGTTCCCTTGTAGCTGCCCAGCGGAAACATACTAGATTTTTGGGGATTGACCGCTATCCCGGACAACCCTGCATACCTCGGCATCACCTCCAGTGTGTACTGGAGATTTTCCTCTGGATACCTTAAGTATAGCAACAAATCATCTGCATATAAGGAGATCAGGTGTCGTTCCCCCCCACCTCAATACCTATTGTATCATATTGTTGTCTGAGGTATATTGCTTGGGGCTCAGGGCTAATATATAAAGCATCGGGGACCAAGAGCACCCCTGCCTAGTGCCGCTACTAAGTTGCCACCTCTCAGATATTACTGATCCCGTTCTAACTCTGGCCAGTGGTTCACTATATAGCATCTTCGCCCACCTCATGTAACCGGGCCCTATACCATACCTCTCCAAGGCCGCCAGCAGCCATGGCCACTTGACCGAGTCGAAAGCTTTGACCGCATCTAAGGACACAATCACCATTTCGCCTTCAGTCTTACTACCCCATTCAACAACCCGTCGGAGTCGCTTGTGATTATGAGTTATATTCCTATTTGGGACATAGCCCGTCTGGTCGTGGTGGATTAGTTTGATAATCACTCTTCGCAATCTGTTTGCCAGGACAGCCGTCAATATCTTGCTGTCCTGGTTCAACATCGAGAGGGGTCTGTAAGAGCCACAGCTGTGCTCAGGTTTATTAGGCTTGGGAAGCGGTATTATAATCGCCTCTCTGAGTTATTCCGGCAACCGTCCCACCTCAAATGCTTCATTGAGCATTTCTAACATTGGGGGGAGCACTTCCTCCCTATATATTTTATAAAATTCACTCGGGAGCCCGTCCGCCCCGGGCTCTTGCAGGTGGGTAGCTGCCTCACCACTTCTTCTAACTCCTCCAGGGTGATTGGTGCATTTATATCCTCCCTTTCCTCCTCGCTTATCATGGGTAGTCCTATGTCTTCTAGCGTTTCTATTATGTCCTCTTGGCTGCCTCCCTTCTCGTCTGTATATAGCACCTTGTAATATTCTGCAAATTCCTTGTTGACTCCTTCTTGGGTGTCCACTACACTGCCATCTTCTCTCATTATCGTTCTAATCGTGGGTCTAGGAGCCTCGCTCTTGCATAGCCATGCTAAAAGCCGTCCTGTTTTATCCCCTCCCGCATGCTGTCTCTCAATGTACTTTTTGTAGTTGAGGTTGCAGAGCCTTTCCCAGTGTTATGCACATTTCTGCTGCAGCCTAAGTACCCGCTCCATGTCTTCGCATCCACCCTTTAATGCTCCCTCTAGTTCCTCTTCTGTTCTTTGTAGATCAGCCAGAACCCCGCCCTGCAGGCCTTTTGATTTTGCTATGGCAACCCCTCACATTACTACCTTAAAGGCTTCACATAATGTACTTGCCGAGTCAACGCTACCCATATTCTCCTCAAAGTAATTAGCAATCTCCTCCCTTATAACTTCTCTAAAAACTGGGTCCTTGAGCGCCTCTGCTCGGAGGCACCATGTTGGAATCCGTGCTCTCGGGGGCGGTACTGCCACCCGAGAACCAGTGGAGTGTGATCCGAGAAGACCCACACCTTATATCCTACCTGAGTGATCTCTGCTATCACATCTGACGTGCAGAAGACATAGTCCAGCCTCGTATGTAGCTGCTGCGGGGCAGAGTAGTGCGAATATTGCCTCTCTTGGGGGTATTTCGTTCTCCACACATCCGCCAGACGAAAGTCATCTAGCAGTGTCTGTAATGCTTTCGCCACTGGGGTAGGTCTATCAATCTTGCCATTTGGTCTATCCACGTTGGGGTTCAGTACACAATTAAAATCTCCACCCCAGATCACCGCGCTACCCACACATATGCTGAGGTTGGCACACAGAGTCCTGAAATATGCTGCCGTGTTCTGATTGGGGGCATATGTATTTACAATGCTTATCTCCTTATTCTCCAACAGCCCTCTCAACATCCTCCCATCCGTCTCTGCCACCTCCTGTAATAGTTGAAACGGGATGTGCGGCACCACCCAGATTAGTACTTCTCTGGCATAGGCAGAGTATGTCGAGCCTACCACCACCCCTTTCCATTTCTTAACAACCAACTCCATCTTTTCCCGTGTCAGATGCGTTTCCTGCAATAGCGCAATATCTATCTTTTGCCTTCTTAGATACAGCATGACCTTATTCCTTTTAAAATAGTTGTTAAGTCCCCTGAAATTCCACGTGATTATTTTAAGATCCCCCATGGCTCATTACTGTTCTTCTTATGCACCACTAACAGATCCCACCCTCCCGCGCGATACAGATTCAACCATCCGATTCTTCTATATAGGCTCATGTTCAAACTTAAACTCCCCACAACTATATACACCCCAAACTCTCCCTCCTCCCTCCCGCCCCCTCCCAACCCTTCCCCAACAACTCTTCCCCCAACTGTTGCCCAGCTCCATCCCTGGATCTCAGGCCCCCCCACATCTGGCCCTGTCCGACACAAGCCTATGCTCAGGGCTCAGTAGGGTGAAGTCGCCCTAGTGGCCACTCAACTACTAGTTCTCAGGGGTGGGTTGCTTCCATCCCTTTGCTCCTACTTCCCATTCTGTTACGCTTCATGTAAATACTATGCAGCTCCCATATGCATTTTATCCACTATATTCCAGTCTGTTCAGGGGCACGGGGCCTGAAGGCCACACCATGTCTATCCGATCTCGCTTGTTCCCACATGACAATGCCCCCCTCCCACTTACCCCCTCAATGTCTATGGCTCAGGCTCCTCGGTTATCACGTTCCTGGCGATATCGGTCCGCCTCCTGTTCCGGGCAGCCCTGCAAGTCTAACCATGACACTACCTCCTCTGGTGTGTCAAAGAAAGCGCTCTGCTCTTGTGCAGCACCTTTATTTTGTATCATTATCTTGTATAGTAAGTGTATAATTGTATATAATTGTATATTTTTCAAATATTGCATTCTTTATCATTATAATTGCCTTTATTCCCTCCACTTGTTATATTGCTGTATATACCGTGTGACGTACCTGTAACCTAAATCATGCGCCGGGATGCCCTTGGGCCTGGTGCGCTTTACAAATAAACAAAATACAAATACAAATACCTTTAGTTTCGCCGGGTACAGAAGCATGTACTTGATGCCAGCCGCACGCAGCCTCCTTTTGACGGCCACGTAGCTATACCTTTGCCACTGCACCAGCATCGTATAATCCGGGTATGCCGTGATGTTGGTAGATGCTCTTTCTATTGTTCCGCCCTTGCGAAAATATTCCAGGATCTTTTTTCTGTCACTATAATTCAAGATCCTCGCAATTATGTGTCTCGGTGGAGCCCCGGGTCATGGTTTTCTCATTAGGGCACGATGCGCACGTTCCACAGTGAACCCGTGTGAGAGCTTATCCGCTCCTATCCACTGGAGGATCATGTTCTCCACATAGTTTGTGGGGTCCTAGCCTTCCTCCCCCTCCGGCAGTCCGACCACCCGTATATTGTTTCTTATCGCTCTTCCTTCTGCTTCTTCCACCCGATTCTCAAGATTGACAACCTGCTGTTTTAGCACATGGACCTCTTTTGCGTTGTTCATGCTGACATCTGTATTGGTCTTCACTGCACTTTCCAGACCACTTGTTCTCTCTGCCAGTGCCCTAACGTCTTGTCGTAGCAGGGTAAGTTCAATTCCCACCGCATCAATTTTGCTCTCTAAGGCAATCCGCAGGTCTGCCATTGCTGCGCCCCAATTGGTGCTTAATTCCATTATGGCCGCCAGGATCTGATGCTTACCTCCTTCTAGGGCTTCTGCTGCGGGAGTCGCGACTATGCCCTGTGTCGCTGTTGTAGGGGTCTTCTGTACTTTTGCAAAGACCTCCATCGTGGATTGTTTGGTTTTAGCTCTTAGCACTTTCACTGACATTGCGCTACCTTCTTACGTGTCCGGTTCTGACTTTGCGGTGTTATTGTGGCACTCCCAAATCTTCCAGTCATTGGGGTTGCTTTCCCTGCAACTTGCTTGTGCCATGGCGCGTGAGTTTTCATTTCAGGTGGCTTGTATCCTCACACGTTTATTCTCCATGTACATTTTGTTGGCACACGGTTCCACTGTCACCTTCTCATATGATTGACCTGCTTGGGCACATACAGTGTACGCGAAGTTTGGGTGCACTTTTTCTTAAAAATGTATTGTTACTCACATGCACTTAGTAGCTATTGGATCATCCCTCTGGCCACACCGTGCATCCCCAATGAACCCAGCTACGTTTCACTTCGCAGGCCATGTCCAGCTTACTAGGTGTTTTCCTGCAATTATTCCATTATGTTCATATCGAATTGTCTGTGGTCCCTGTCTCATTGCACACGCACTGCGCTTCCTCTGGCCTGCTCATATGTGTATGAACGCTTGCGTGTTGGTTCCCAGTCTTTACATGCGACAGCAGCCCCTCAGTGTCAAGGCGGCCCTGCCGTGCTGGATGACACAGTGTTCTCGGCGAGTAATGCCCGCCCCAAGCACCTCCGTTCCGCTTCGCGGGTCACCAGGGATATTCGTCTCCGCAGCAGTTTACGTTCTACAGGGCCCAACACTTGTTTTATCCTCCAGCGCTGCATAAAGCCCTCTCAATCCACTTGTTTCACCTTTGTGTGTTTCGTACCAATGGACATGACATTGTCCATTCTTTAGGGGCACTCTTATCCCACAGGGGGGTTCCAGTAGACAGACACCCGCAGTGCACCCTCACTGAGTGTCTGCCAAAGTCTCACGCCCTCTGCAGCCTCCCGAACGTGCGGCTATTTATTCTGTGGTCTGCTCGCAGGTCCTCAACTGTATCTGTCTGCTGGAGACAGCCGCGCCATCCAAGGGATACACTCCTCTGGATCCCCTTATTCTCGGGCGCCTTCATTTTACTTTTCCCCTTGCGGCTGGCTCCGAGACACAATGTATCGCTCCGTCAGTTTCACAGCTCCGATCGTGCAGGCAACCTGCGCGCCTTCTATTCAATGTCCTTCCACACCTTTTCATATGTTTTAGCTTCCAATTATCGGCCTCGCTGTGCTGGATGGCACTGTGTTCTCGGCGAGCAACGTCCGCCCCAAGCGCCTCCGATCCGCTCCGCGGGTCACCAGGGACATTCGCCTACGCAACAGCTACAGGGCCCGACCCTTATTTTATCCTCCGGCGCTGCGTAAAGCCCTCTCAATCCTCTTGTTTCGCTTCTGTGCGTTCCGTGCCAATGGGCATGACTTTGTCTAGTCTTAGTGGGCTCTTCGTATCCCGCAAGGGGATTCCGGCAGACAGTCACTCTCGGTGCACCCCCTCCGAGTATCTGCCACAGTCTCTCGCTCTCTGCAGCCTCCCAAACGTACAGCTGTTTATTCCATAGTTTGCCCGCAGGTCCGCAACTGCATCTGTCTGCCGGGGACAGCCGCTCCATTAAAGGGATGCACTCCTCTGGATCCCTTTGTTCTCGGGCACCGCCATTTTAGTTTCTTCACTCGCGGCTGACTCCGAGATACAATGTGTCGCTCCGTCAGTTTCACGGCTCCGATCGTGTAGGCAGCCTGCCCACTTTTTGCTCGATATTCTCCCACGCCTTCTCATATGTTTTGCGGTCACAATTGATATAAAAATGCTCGTTTCTTCGTCGGATTAGTTCGCCAAATCACAGAGCTCACGGGACGCATAGCCTATTCCATGGCTGCCTAGCGTCGCCCCCTTCATTGGTGGATGAATCATGTCATAAAACCTTTATCATCCTTTTCTGGGGCCTATATTGATGACATCATTATATATGGTAAAACCTGGCATGAACATATTTTCCATTTATACCAAGTCGTCCAGGCCCTGAGAAAAGCAGGATTAACAGCAAACCCAAGAAAATGTCACTTGACGGATCTGCAGTTCAGAATCTAGGTTTCTTTGTCGGGAATGAATTAGTGCAACCCCAACAAGATGAAGTGGAAGCTGTTATGGGAACCTCCCCTCAAAAAGCAAAAAGGAGTTACTGGCTTTTTTGGTCCTAATAGGCTACTATCGAAGATTTTTCCCAAATGTTTCTTCCATAGCAGACCCGTCACGGATAACCTTAAAAATGTAGCCCCTCAAAGACTACAGTGGTTACCCGAAGATCAAAAATGCTTCAACAAACTGAAGCAGATATTATGTAGCAAACCTGCTTTGAAAAAAGCTGACTTTAATCGGCCACTTGTTTTTCAAACAGATGCTTCCTATATTGGCTTAGGAGCAGTTTTATCTCAATTGCACAATGGGACAGAACATCCAGTCCTGTATATAAGTCGGAAACTATTTCATCAGGAGAAGAACTATGCCACTCTAGCGTTAGAATCTCTTCCCATCAAATGGGCCATAAACCATTAAAAATACTACCTAACAAGAAGAAAATTCAAGTTGGCCACTCATCATGCCCCAATGAAATTGTTAAGTTTGAGAAAAGACTCTAACGCTAGAGTTATGTGATTGTTTCTATATTTGCAGCCCTTATTGTTTTCTCGTGGAACAATGGAAAGGTAAAGAACAAGGGGATGTTGATTTCCTTTCCCGGTTCCCCTTGGGGGCTGAGGAAACCAGCGGCATTAGGGGAAGGGTATGTGAAGAATCTGATGGGATTCTCCCCAGAAACCTGGTCTGGGATCCTGCTCATGTGGCCATGGAAAGGTAGGCGCTCTGTGATCCCAAACCCTATGGGTGGTGTACTGTGGGAGGATCACATGGGGGGGGGGGGTCGGACCAGGAAGACTGGGAGGATTCCCTTTTTAACTTTCCCCATAAACCCTGCCTTTTGATGGCTTCTTGCCAACTAAAAGAACAATAAAAACCTAATTTTACTAAAGTAAACTACATGTCCCAGAATCCCATAGGGACTGAGACGAAGAAGAGGGTTGAAAAGGCATATAGAAAGTAAGGAAAGGCAACTACACCTAACAGTCTTTGCCAGGTTCAGCCAATTAACAGTAAGAGTAGGAGCAAGTAGACGTTGTTCATCACTGTGAAGAGTCCTGCAAACAATGAAAATGTATCCCAGAAGATGGGGGGGCTGCTGAGCAGCAACAGTGATGGCTGCCTGAGCTGAGAGCTTCAAGATCAGAAATATCCATCACAGAAAATATCCTACAACTTTGGCATGAACAAAAGATGTAACAATAAAATCCTGCTCCTGATAGTGGCGTGTATAAAATGACCGAGCCCCATACTGATTGGGAATGAAGCAGCTGTGCACGGGGTGCGAGCGCTGCCTCTGATCTCCCTGCACCATAACATTGGAGTCGGCAGAGTGGTGCAAATCTCTGAACACAGACCAATGGGAAGCTAATACTACAGGCGTAAGGCAGTGGGGGCAGAAACGTATCAGCGCCCCTTCGGGATAGCAGAGTTCTACGTGCCGAGATCCGAAGACTGGAACCCCAGCTGCACTGGTGGCTGTGGGCTAGTGCAATGTCCTCTGGCAGGGTGGTGCTACGATACAGGTGGCCATCGCAACACTTTAGGAGTTGAAGAAACTGAAACCGGACTGCTCTCCCCACTATCGGCAGCTATGGGAGCCGGGTCTGGTGATTCTTTTGCTTTACATTCCGTTGGGAACGCAGAGTGCCTCCCTGGTACGGTAGTCATGGAGCTGTGCCCCCATCAAGCCACTGATGGCCTACAGCATACATTTGGGGCCCTGATATGTAGATGGGTGAACCTGGGTGTGCCCCGGCGAGGAGCTAGCACGAGAGTCTGGGTCGGTGCTGGAGGATGTGAGAAACCTGAAGGTGTCTCCCTAGCTAGTCCCCGGGGATCTGTCATCCAGGTGGCCAGGACAGGGCCATCGTTATTGGATCCAGTTCCTGGGGGTGGACCAGTGAGGGAGGATCACCTGGATGGGGGGTCCTTGGGGAGTGTGAGTAGGAAATTGACAGGCGAGATGCAATATGCCCTCCTTTCAACACCCTTTCCGCATCCTACCTCATAGGATATTCCAGAACACTGCCACCCCCCTTTTCCGACAAGAACACTTTCACACAACAAGGAAGACAATGGAATAACACCTAAGCCGTTTACCTGACATGTCCCAATACAAGGGTCAGGCAAAGTCAGGCAATTGACCAGAATCATACACACCTGACAGCCCTTTCCCTTCCCCACAGGGATACAAGGTGGAGCACCAGAGCACAAAAGGAGCAAGGCAGACCGCACGATGTGAGAGCTTACTCAGCACAGCAGTACAAGAGGAGGTGAAGAACGCCGAACACGGAGCAGGTGACAAGACGTAACCTTGCCCTTTCCGATCAAGGCCCGTGAAACCTCTGCAGGTGAAAACTTAAGACTGCGAACAATAGCCAGCGTGTGTTGTAGCAGATGTCTACAGTATGTGAGACCCTCCTCCGCTGATTACCAAGCCGGGGAAGGACGCTGGTCTCTGTGGTACCAACCTTGACTTCAAGGATAAAGAAAGGCAAGCAGTTCATCACAGCCGGTGAGTCGAGGGGAGAATCGATAAGAAACCAAACTGTGTTGAACAAAAAGTAGCCAACGGCTAATTTGAACTTTGAAAGACTTAAAGATACGATTGAGGAAAGAGAGGGAAAACCAGCAACAGAGAAGTCCGGCACCACGTGGGTGCTCAGGCAGGAAACTCTAGGCGATTACCCGGTGGTAGAAACTACCGGAACCAGAAGCCCTTGGGAAGAAGCGAAAAGAGGTAAAAGTGGTCATACAGGGGTCCTGTCGGACTTCCTTCTTCTCAACGCAGAGGCAGCACAAACGCGGCTAGAACACCTCCCTCCCCGTCGGGTCTTGGTACCTGGGAGCAATTAACACAGGCCACCTTGACCCTAGGGGGAAAGAGGGTTAGGGCCCGATGATTGGATGGGTAGAGGTTGTTTAGGAACACCGGGAAGAGGGAAAGGGAGAGATTATGGATGGGGATGGGGAAGAACAGGGTAACATATGCTCCTCAGCTCCGGCTCCTGTATCTGGAGTTCTCCACCCTGGCACTTTCTTGCATTCACTTGCAATCTTTACTTATGCTAGATGAAATGGGCCTTTGTACTGGAGCCCCAGACCAGTTACTGTGTTCAGTTTACATTCAACCATGCACACTGTTATGCCAGAGAAGTTAGGCCTTTGTACTGGAGCCCTCAACCAGTTACTGTACTTGTTATTCAATCACTATCCCCACATTACTTCATGGAGGAAAGTACTGTCTGCATTAACATCATACAGAATGGAAGCACTGTCTGCATTAACATCATACAGAATGGAATACACTATACCCAGTTTCTAAACGTGCCCTAAAATAAACAATGTAGGTTGCACTTAGCTTCGGCACTGCTGTGTAGTCTTCTGGTCTCTTCGTGCTGCTAGACCCCTATGGCGTTCTGTACCTCACATGCGCTGCAAGAGGCAAGAATAAAGTCAGAATGGAAGCGCACACATAAGCGGAGTCGCTGTTTTAGGGTTAATAGTTCTGTGTTAGCAATTCTGCTCTACGGTCTTTTCAAGTCTAAACACATGCAGGACTCATGCTTCGTCTAAGAGCACAATCGGGTGTTAATGGTGTCTCATGCTGGGTTATTGGACGGAGCGCCATGCATTCCTAAACCACTTCGGGCGCGGTTCCAGTTCGGAAATCCAAACGCGACTTCCTCTAACAAAACCGTCACAAGAATACTGCCGGAACGTGCGCGCTTGGTTCAGCACTTATCTTTTCTGTCAAGCGTGGCCTTGGATGGGCTAACAGGTGGCGGGGTGCCCCGCGTAGGCTTGCCGTCAGGAGCTCTGGCTCTACACGTCCTTCCTATCTGCTGGCCGGAATCGCAAGCGTGGGGCTTTGGACGCGGTTCGCGCATGCTGTAACGCTCACCTGATTCCCGTAGAGGCGCCGGTCTTGACTGGGCGTATACCGTATCTTCAAAGGTGATGTGTAACACACGGCTGGCTCTTTGGGCTGGACCTCTGTGCACTGTATGTCTGACTCGAAGGGTAAGATGTCTGCAGATAGAAAATATGGGATTAAGGAACTGGGTTATTGAATGTCTCTCTCTTCTTCCCTTTCTCTTCTCCTGTAGAACCCCAAAGGTTAACGCTCTCACCTTAGGTAAGTGAACGCCGTGCTCTCCATCTGCCTCGGGCAGGGTGCTGTAACCAGTTTCTTCACTGGATAAGGGGAGCAGGCCTCTTGACTTCAGAGGACTGCTGTCCGTCGTTTACTGCACGAACGGTAAGTTTCGAGTAATTCTAATGTCTTTAAAGTCTTTAGTAATGATGTTTCTTGTTTTACAGGGTTCCGGCGATGGCGGATGACGGGCTGAAGTGAGTTGAAGATGGAGCCCGTGTGATGAATAGAAGCGCCTGGAAGCACGTAAGTAAGCGCTTGTTGCCTGCTTCACGATGTGCTCTAACTGTCTTTTTATTTTGCAGGTACAAGTTCGGAGCGGCTGCAGGGTGCCGGAATACCCACTGGGTTAGATGTGGAAAGGAGTAATGGCACGTGAGTATTAAAGTTCCCCAATGTCTTTAAACACACCTTGTTTTGTCTTTCAGATGCGGGATGCAGCGCCGAAGGCCTCCGGAGCGTGCGAAGAGTTGGTAAGCTTTTGTCTTTCAGATGCCAGAATGCAGTGTGAAGACCTCCGGAGCGCACGAAGAGTAGGTAAGCCTTTGTCTTTCAGATGCCGGAATGCAGCGCGAGGCGTTGGTGACAGCCGATGGACCAGGTAAGTGAAGAGCTGTCACTGAAGACCGTAATGCTAACCTGTTCTTTCTTGTCTTTATAGGTGTTGCTGAAGACTGGATTCAGGATGGTAAGCCTTTTTCCTTAGGCCCAGGATCAGATGCAGAAGACACGATGAGCGTTCTGCTGCAGAGGATGCAGAATAACGCAAAGCAAGATTCATCCATCGGGTGTGGTTTAAATAGCCTCCTGTAGTGCTTAGGTGTCTCCTTCCACAGCCACGCCTAGGTAAGAAAAGATTTCCTGCTTTCCAGAAGAGTTCCAGTGTTCTGAATCTAGGGAGTGGCTCCTGCCCCACCCAACAGGAAAAGTAGTTCCAAACAGAAGAGGATCAGAGGCTCAACTGGCAGGCAAGTAAGCAGCATGGTCTGCTGCAGGTAAGTCCACCCAAGCATTATGAGCCCGGCGCTTCCAGCGCTGGGACTGGGCATATTTATGAGCCTGGTGCCACTGGCGCCAGGACTGGGTCCAAAAGGTCCCAATTGGGACTGGTTGGCACTCGGAACCTGGGTTATGGATCTGCTTCCAAGGGAGTTGGGAAAACCCTGACCTTTTGGAAGCAGAGATCATGACAGTACCCCCCCTCAAGGCCCCTCCCAAACCGGGCTTCTCCGGGGGTTTTGGCTTGTCAGGAAATGTTCGGTGAAATCTTTTGATTAGGCGAGGAGCGTGGACATATTCAGCAGGTTCCCAGGTTCTCTCTTGGGGGCCGTAGCCTTTCCAGTCAATTAGGTAAAATAGTTTAGATTTGGAGATCTTGGAGTCCAGAATGCTTTTGACTTCAAACTCGAGTTCTCCATCAACTAGGATAGGTTTTGGAGATTTAGTTAGTCGGGTTTGAGGTTGCACGGGTTTTAATAGAGAGACGTGGAAGACCGGATGTATCTTCATGTGCGGGGGCAAGTCCAACTTGACCGCTACTGGGTTTACTATGGTAGTGATGGAATAGGGACCAAGGTATCTTGGGTTGAATGTGCGTGGCCCTTTTAGAGGTAGATATTTGGTGGATAACCAGACTTGATCCCCTACTTGATATTGAGGGGCTTCCTTCCGATGTTGATCTGCTCCTTTCTTGTATTGTTCTTTAGCCCTTTGAAGGGGAGAAACAGCTTCCTTAAAGGCTTGGGTGATTGTAGAATGCAGGTAGTCTACTGCTGGTGTTTCAAGATCTTGGAGGGGATCCAACTCCGAGGTTCGAGGGTGACTGCCGTACAAAAGAAAAAACGGGGTTTTCCCCGTTCCCGAATGGACAGAGTTATTGTAGGCATATTCGGCTATCCAAAGGATGTCTTTCCAAGTTTTTTCAGTTTGTTGCAGCATGCAGCGTAAATACTGTTCCAGAGTTTCATTGGTCCTCTCGGTTTGTCCGTTGGTCTGAGGGTGGTGACTGGTCGATAGTCTCACATCAATTTGAGCCGACCGACAGCAACTTCGCCAAAAATGAGAAATAAATTGACTACCTCGATCCGAAATTAGAACCGAAGGAAAACCGTGCAGTCGGACGATGTTTTCGAGAAATTCTCGGGCCAGAGTTGCTGCTGTTGGCAAGCCTTTGAGCGGAATGAAATGCGCCATCTTGGAGAATAAGTCCACGATTACTAGAATCGTATTGTATCCGGAGCATGGAGGTAGATCGTTATGTTATGTTATGTTATGTTACCTGAACTTGTAGAGCGCACGGTCGCCCGGGGGCATCATGGCGCTGGTGAGGAGGCTATCAAACAAGAGGAACAGTAATAGTCAGAGAGTTAGAATAGAGTAGTTTTGAGGGCTTTCCTGAAAGCCAAGTGGTTGGAGATAGACTTGAGTGGCAGTGGGAGGGTGTTCCACAGCCTTGCCGCAGCAATGGAAAAGGCTCTGCCACCGAGTCTTTCCCGGTTATATTTAGGAACCACCAAAAGATTGGTGTTCAGGGAACGAAGGTTGCGTTCTGGGATATACCGAACAAATTTGGTCTGAAGAAACTCAGCACCTAGGCCTTGGATAGCTCGATGGACAATACACAGTGACTTGAACTTGACTCGCTGGGCCACTGGGAGCCAGTGGAGTTGGCGAAGCACTGGCGAGATATGAGCTCCATAGGGAGAACCTGTGGCCAGTCTAGCTGCCAGGTTCTGTATACGTTGAAGGCGTTGGAGAAGGCCCGTCGGCTGAGCGAGGTATAAGGAGTTGCAATAGTCCAGCCGTGAGAGGACTAATGCAGCTACCACAGGGGGGCGCATAGCCTCTGGGATCATAGGGAGGACCTTCTTAAGTACCCTAATCTGGTGATGGGCGGATTGACAGACCGTAGAGACCTGATTAGTCATGGACAGGGAGGTAGAAAGAATGACTCCTAAATTCTTTACTTTGCCCACTGGACAAGGCAGAGGGCCCAGTGAAGTAGGCCAAAAAGCAGGGGTCCATAGTGACGGGCAGGGAGGACAACCCACCAACATCACTTCAGTTTTATCGCCGTTAAGCTTGAGCCAGTTTTGGTCCATCCAGACACCAACTGATGTCAAACAGTCATGAAGAGAAGCTGAGACCTTGATATGATCCTGATCCAAACGGATCAGGATTTGAGTATCATCCGCGTAGGAATAACAGTTAAGTCCATACGAGCGGATAAGGCAGACCAGCGCCCATATGTAAATATTAAATAGGATAGGGGAAAGAGAGGATCCCTGGGGAACACCGCAGGTGAGGGCACAAGGGGCAGAAAGGAAAGGGGGCATAGCAAGGGTCTGAGTGCGGTCTGCGAGAAAAGAGGTGAACCAGGCCAGGACTGATCCAGGGATCCCGATTTGTGCTAGACGTGAGAGGAGAATAGGATGGTCCACTGTATCAAATGCGGCGGACAGATCCAACAGAATCAAGGCTCCAGCTCCACCTGCGTCCGCAAGTCTAGACATGTCATCTTGCACTGAGACAAGCACACTCTCCGTTCCCCTTCCTGGCCTGAAACCTGCCTGGGCAGGATTAAAGATCTTAGAGGATTCCAGAAAGGAGGAGAGAAGGGGCGTGACCAGAGATTCCAGGAGTTTAGACAAGAACGGGAGCAGGGATATGGGGCGAAAATTAGAGGGAATAGTTGGGTCAAGGGACGGCTTCTTAAGCAGGGGAATGACCCTAGCAGATTTGAGTTCCGGCGGAACCAGGCCAGACTGGCATGAGTGATTTATAGCCGCTGTGACGTCAAACAGAATGTCTGGGGCAATAGACTTCATCATACTTGCTGGAATGGCATCCTCTGGAGAAGAGGACTTAATTTTAAGAATCGCTGCTAGAACCTCTGCCTCAGTGAATAGAGGAAAGGTGGACCAGCTGGCAGGGGGGTCGGTGAGGGTGAGTGGCACAAAGCTAGTAGTGCCGGAAGGTTGCATAGCGAGAGATTTGGCAATGTTAGATCGTATCACATCGATTTTCGTGATAAAAAACGATGCCAGGTCATTGCATAGCTTTTGCGATGGTTTAACCATCGAG
This sequence comes from Ambystoma mexicanum, assembly GCF_040938575.1. NCBI lineage: Eukaryota > Metazoa > Chordata > Amphibia > Caudata > Ambystomatidae > Ambystoma > Ambystoma mexicanum. The sequence goes on along the minus strand of NC_090931.1, from coordinate 273,101,483 downwards.
GTGAGGGGTTCAGAAGAGGAGAGTGATTGAACAATAGAGAATAGTGTTTTAGGTTTACATAGAGCACTTTCAATTTGCTGAGCGAAATAAGTGGCTTTAGCCAGCTTGACCTTGGCTAGGTAGGTGGAAAGACTGAGCTTGTCTTTAAGCAGAGGGTCATATCTAGCCCGCCATTTGCGTTCGGCTTGTCTGAGTAGCAGGCGGGCGCTTTTTAGCTGATCAGTAAACCAAGGCTGGGAGAGTAATCTCCGACTCTGGGTAAGTTTAGATGGGGCGAAAACATTTGCGGCGAGTAGCAACGATGTTGAGAGCGTGGATAAAGATACCGGTCCCAAGGAGGCGCACTCAGCAACGATACAGGCACCAAGTGCCTTAGGGTCAGCTGATCGCCAAGAGCGGAGTAATGTCTTGGGAGGGAGAGCTTTACAGACAGGGGTGGCTAGAATAAACGGGCATGAAATCAAATGATGATCAGACCAAGTCACTGGCTCAATAAGGCCAGGGCCAAGTAAAGCATCATTGGCAAATACCATATCTAGAGTATTTCCATGCAGATGGGTGGGTGCTTGAATCAGTGGACAGAGATGAAGATCAGAGAGGCTATCCAAAAACAAGTTTAATTCATCTGATCTCGGAGGATTGAAATGCAAATTAAAATCACCTAATACCACAAGATTGGTATACTGCAGGTTGAGGGTGGCAATGAGGTCAGCTAAGTCCTTCCCAAAAGTTCCCATAGAGCCTGGGGGGCGGTAAATAAGCAGGAGGTGGGTGGTACATGCTGTCGATAACTCACATCGACAAAGGAGGGCTTCCATATTCAGTGTATGCGGACAAGGTATCTGGCTAACCATGTACTTGTCTCTGAAAATAACTGCAATGCCTCCACCGCGCTTGGGGGGCGGGCGATCATAGTGAGTGATGCGGTAGTTGGGGGGGAGGGCTTGCACTACCGTGGGTGCCGAGCTCGGTGTCAGCCAAGTTTCAGTTAGGCATAAAAAAGCTGGTTGCCTATTTGTTAGCAGGTCCCAGATTTCACCCGAATGAGCAGGGAGGGACCTTGTGTTAAGCAGGCACAGAGTAGGGGTATCCAGCGTGGGCTCACTACTATGAGTACTTCTGGTAGGGGAGGGAGTGGGTGGGACTGTGTTGTGGTTCCAGCCGATAGGCCACCTGGTGTTGGGGTGGGCCAGAGAAATTAGAAAGTTTCTATCTAGGTATCCCTTCCGGCACGTCCCCGCACGGACGGGCACAGACGGGCTTGCCTTAAGCGCGCCTTAGGCGCGCTGGCGGCGCGCCCGCTGCGCCCGCCCGCTGCGCGGGCGTCCGATCCAGCACATAAGTGCCTGGAGCGGGATGATAACGAGGCGGGAGGCGGAGGCAGAGCCCAGGGCAAAGAAAGAGGACTGGTGGGTCGTCTAAGCCCGAAGGATTCCCTCAGCACTGCCGGAAAGAAAATGCAGTCATTCGAAGCCTTCAGTCATTCAATATCTTCATCCAACCAAGCACGTTAAAATACACTGCTGCACATTAGTTATGCCAGAACACCAATAATGAAGTCACATAGCACTATACTTTAAACAAGTAGTTAAAATAATTAAAGATGGTTAAAAACCGATTTTAGGAACTGTCCTCGAGTGGAGTAGCTTCCTCAATGTGCGCGGGCGTCCGATCCAGCACATAAGTGCCTGGAGCGGGATGATAACGAGGCGGGAGGCGGAGGCAGAGCCCAGGGCAAAGAAAGAGGACTGGTGGGTCGTCTAAGCCCGAAGGATTCCCTCAGCACTGCCGGAAAGAAAATGCAGTCATTCGAAGCCTTCAGTCATTCAATATCTTCATCCAACCAAGCACGTTAAAATACACTGCTGCACAGTAGTTATGCCAGAACACCAATAATGAAGTCACATAGCACTATACTTTAAACAAGTAGTTAAAATAATTAAAGATGGTTAAAAAACGATTTTAGGAACTGTCCTCGAGTGGAGTAGCTTCCTCAAATCGGTGATGAAGTCCATAGAAAGCGTATGCCAAGGGCGAGGTGGGATGTCAATAGGGCGTAAGAGGCCTGCTGGTCTTTCCTTTTGACTCTTGTTTTGGGCGCATACTCCACAGGACATTATAAAGTCTCTGATATCTTTTTTCCAAGACGGCCACCAGAAGTAGCGCTTGATCTTTTCTGAGGTCTTGGCCATACCGGGATGTCCTTCCATTAAAGAATCGTGATAACAAGAGATTACTTTTTTCTGTAAATCTGTGCTGGGTAGGTATAATCGTTCCTGGAAATACAATAAGTTGTCCTTTATTGCAAAGTCCTTTCCCTGCAGATGCCAATTCTGTATGTCTGCTGGAGTTACAAGTTGCCTGGCTTTATCCTTAACTTCCTCTATGGATTCTGTGGCGATTACACCCAGAATTCTTTGTTCGGGAATGATTGGTACAGGTTTAGGGTTGATCAAGTGTTCTTCCACTCCCATCCGAGAAAGGGCATCAGCTTTACCGTTCTTTGTACCAGGCCGATAGGTAATTATGAAGTCAAACTCGGCAAAGAATAATGCCCAACGGAGTTGTCTAGAGGATTGGGCTTTTGCGGTTTTCAAATATTGCAGGTTTTGGTGATCCGTAATCACAGTAACGGTGTGTCGGGCCCCCAGCAGATAATGCCGCCAAGCCTTAAAGGCAGACTTGATAGCCAGAAGTTCCTTGTCAGTAATCGTGTAATTGATTTCAGGAGGCGAGAATTTGCGGGACCAAAATGCCACGGGATGCAACTGATTGGTTACCGGGTCCTTTTGTGATAGAACTTCCCCCATGGCAAGGCTTGAAGCATCAGTTTCCACGATGTAGGGGAGTTCGGGGCGAGGGTGTTTTAAGATTGGTGCAGAGATAAATTTAGTCTTCAAATCCTGGAAAGCTTGTTCCGCCTCGGTAGACCATTCAAAACGTTTGTTTTTCTTTAACAAGGCAGTGATGGGCTGGACTATTCGAGAGTATTCGGGGATAAACCTGCGGTAAAAGTTAGTGAAGCCTAACATGCTTTGCACACCTTTTACGGAGGATGGTGATGGCCATTTGAGAACTGCATCGACCTTCTTTGAATCCATACGCACTCTGCTAGGTGATAATATGAATCCCAAGAATTCAACTTCAGTCACGTTGAAAACACATTTTTCCAACTTAGCGAAAAGTTTGTGTTGACGCAATCTTTCGAGGACCATTTTCACGTGTTTCCGATGTTCAGATTCTGATGAAGAATAAACGAGGATGTCGTCAATGTAAACAACAACACACACATCTATGAGCTCTCTGAGGACATCGTTCATAAAATATTGAAAGGCGGCCGGGGCATTGCAAAGTCCGAAGGGCATGACCTGATATTCAAATAGCCCATACTTGGTGCGGAAGGCCGTCTTCCATTCATCGCCCTCTTTTACTCGTACCAAGTGGAAAGCTCCTCTAAGATCCAGCTTTGTATATATGCATGCTTTTCTGACTTGGTCCAGGAGTTCAGGGATCAAAGGTAACGGATATCTATTCTTAACGGTGATCTGGTTCAGGGAGCGATAATCTATACAAGTTCTAAGGTCTCCTTCCTTTTTTGGAACGAAGAACAAAGCTGAAGAAGCAGGGGACTTGGAAGGACGAATAAACCCATTTGCCAGGTATTGATCCAGGTATTGTCGAAGGTGAAGGTTCTCAGGCTCGGTGAGGACATAAATTCTACTACAAGGAGGAGTAGATCCAGGTATCAGGTCTATCTGGCAGTCATAAGACCTATGAGGAGGTTGAGAGTTAGCCTGATCCTTCTGGAAAACATCTTGGTATTCTAGGTATTCGGGAGGAAACTGGGGAGTCTCTGAAGAAATTGCTGCCAGTGCAACACCAGGTGGAGGGTGACAAGTAGAGACACATTCTGGAAACTGGACCGTTCTTGCTCGCCAATCAATCAGAGGATTGTGTTTCTCTAACCAAGGTATTCCTAGAATAATCTGAAACTGAGGGGCCTTGATCACATCGAACACGATCTTCTCATGGTGTCCATCTTGACTTACTTGCGTCACCTCTTGAGTGGTATGCGTTACTGGCCCGGAGGCTATCTCCGTACCATCCACCGTAGTAATGACGTCCTTTACAGCCTTGGGACAAAGAGTTAGATTCATCCTCAAAACCATTTCATGATCCACATAATTGCCGATGGCACCGCTGTCGACGTAAGCTTCAATTGCATGTAATCGATCCGGATTATCAGGGCTAATGAGGACCATAGGTATCACGAAATGCGAGGTCACGGAACTGGTTTTCACGCTCGGCAAGAGGACCTCTATTCTTGTCGGGCGAGGTCGTTTCCCTGCTCAGAGTTTGTAACTTTGGTAACTGCAGCTCCTACTGCCTTCTTGGCAGGTTTCACCGGACAGTCTCGAAGAAAGTGCCCTGAGTTTCCGCAATAGAGGCATAATTGCAACTGTTTTCTCCTTTCCCGCTCCTTTTGTGTTAGAGGACCTTTCAGACCCCCTATTTGCATGGGTTCCCAGGAGTCTACTCCTTTGGAAGGAGTTGGCGGTTTGTAAAATACTCGAGCATCAAACTTGGAACGATCGGCCTTCCTGTTCTTCAGTCTGTGATCTATTTGAACAACTAAGTCTATATAGTCCGAACAATCTTGTGGGGGATTCACTACTTGGGCTAACACATCTTTGAGCTCTCCACGTAGACCTCTAGAAAACAGCGTAATCCTTTTGTCCTCAGGCCATTGAGTTTCCACTATCAGTATGTTGAAAGACGCAATATAAGCCAAAAGGTCTTGATTACTTTGTCGCAACGAAAGAAGCTCATTGTCCAAGGCCTGCCCCTGTGAATGTCTTGCAAACAGTTTTTCCATACTGAGCTGAAAAGCTTGAAAATCATGGAGGACCGGATCATCTTGATTTACTAGAGGGATTGACCAGTCTGCCGCATTGCCACTAAGGTACGAAAGCACGAAAGCTACTTTAGTTTGATCAGTTGGAAAGGCTGCTGGCCGGCATAAGAAATGCAACCGGCACTGATTGATAAATACTGCAAACCTCTTTGGGTCACCAGAAAATCGTTTGGGCGGAGCCAGAGGTACATTCCCAGGTAGGTTGATCTGCACTGGATTCATAGAGGATGTAGAAGGAAGATTTCCCCCAGATGCGGGTAACGGGGTCTGTCCGGCTTGTGACTGTAGCAATTGTCTAGCGAGATCATCTGTTCGCTCCTTGGAAATAATCAGTTCCCTTCTTAGAGCGTTCGTTTCCTGACGGGCTGCATGCACTTCTGCCCTTAGTTCCCCAAGTAACTGGGCTAGCTGGTCGGTATCCGAGGTTTCCATAGCGCCTGGACGGGAGTTTTGTGGTAGGCTTTGTGTTCTGTAACGCTCACCTGATTCCCGTAGAGGCGCCGGTCTTGACTGGGCGTATACCGTATCTTCAAAGGTGATGTGTAACACACGGCTGGCTCTTTGGGCTGGACCTCTGTGCACTGTATGTCTGACTCGAAGGGTAAGATGTCTGCAGATAGAAAATATGGGATTAAGGAACTGGGTTATTGAATGTCTCTCTCTTCTTCCCTTTCTCTTCTCCTGTAGAACCCCAAAGGTTAACGCTCTCACCTTAGGTAAGTGAACGCCGTGCTGTCCATCTGCCTCGGGGCAGGGTGCTGTAACCAGTTTCTTCACTGGATAAGGGGAGCAGGCCTCTTGACTTCAGAGGACTGCTGTCCGTCGTTTACTGCACGAACGGTAAGTTTCGAGTAATTCTAATGTCTTTAAAGTCTTTAGTAATGATGTTTCTTGTTTTGCAGGGTTCCGGCGATGGCGGATGACGGGCTGAAGTGAGTTGAAGATGGAGCCCGTGTGATGAATAGAAGCGCCTGGAAGCACGTAAGTAAGCGCTTGTTGCCTGCTTCACGATGCGCTCTAACTGTCTTTTTATTTTGCAGGTACAAGTTCGGAGCGGCTGCAGGGTGCCGGAATACCCACTGGGTTAGATGTGGAAAGGAGTAATGGCACGTGAGTATTAAAGTTCCCCAATGTCTTTAAACGCACCTTGTTTTGTCTTTCAGATGCGGGATTCAGCGCCGAAGGCCTCCGGAGCGTGCGAAGAGTTGGTAAGCTTTTGTCTTTCAGATGCCGGAATGCAGTGTGAAGACCTCCCGAGCGCACGAAGAGTAGGTAAGCCTTTGTCTTTCAGATGCCGGAATGCAGCGCGAGGCGTTGGTGACAGCCGATGGACCAGGTAAGTGAAGAGCTGTCACTGAAGACCGTAATGCTAACCTGTTCTTTCTTGTCTTTATAGGTGTTGCTGAAGACTGGATTCAGGATGGTAGGCCTTTTTCCTTAGGCCCAGGATCAGATGCAGAAGACACGATGAGCGTTCTGCTGCAGAGGATGCAGAATAACGCAAAGCAAGATTCATCCATCGGGTGTGGTTTAAATAGCCTCCTGTAGTGCTTAGGTCCCTCCTTCCACAGCCACGCCTAGGTAAGAAAAGAGTTCCTGCTTTCCAGAAGAGTTCCAGTGTTCTGAATCTAGGGAGTGGCTCCTGCCCCACCCAACAGGAAAAGTAGTTGCAAACAGAAGAGGATCAGAGGCTCAACAGGCAGGCAAGTAAGCAGCATGGTCTGCTGCAGGTAAGTCCACCCAAGCATTATGAGCCCGGCGCTTCCAGCGCTGGGACTGGGCATATTTATGAGCCTGGTGCCACTGGCGCCAGGACTGGGTCCAAAAGCTCCCAATTGGGACTGGTTGGCACTCGGAACCTGGGTTATGGATCTGCTTCCAAGGGAGTTGGGAAAACCCTGACCTTTTGGAAGCAGAGATCATGACACATGCGCACTCGCGCAGGCTTGGCTGACTCCATCCCAGCAAGCCTGTTGCACGCACGGCCTGCTGGGAAATGTAGTTCTTGGGCTGTCCATCATCCCTGAGGCTGTTTCCTGAAAAAGGGATGAAGGACACGCCTGGAGAATAATGTGGGACGAATCCTACGCACCATTAGGGCACCCACCACATTGCCAGAGCCCCCACCAGCCTCAATCCTGACAGTACTCCCCCTCCCACCGGCAGGCCCAGGCTTGGATGGATTTGACAAATGAAAAAGGCGAAGGAGCCGAGGAGCATGGATGTTTTCAGCGGGCTCCCAGGACCTATCCTCCGGGCCATACCCCTTCCAATCTACTAAGTAAAAGAGTCTAATCCGGGTATAACGGGAATCAAGAATTTTGTGGACCTCAAACTCGGGGTGCCCATCAACTAGAATAGGAGGAGGTTTCTTGGTCCTGGAAGTAGCCGGGGCTGGTTTGAGTAGAGCAATGTGGAACACTGGATGTACTTTCATGTGTGCTGGTAAAGTCAATCTTACAGACACTGGTCCCACCAATGCTTGTATAGGGAACGGGCCGATAAACTGGGGCATGAACTTTAGTGATCCCTGTAGCTGGAGGTGACGAGTGGACAGCCACACCCTGTCCCCTACTTGGTATTGTGGACCTGGCTGCCGTCCTTTATCTGCTTGGTGTTTATAAGCTTTTTTCGCTGCTCTCAAGTTATCCTGTACCGAATGCCATATTTCCTCAAGATGTTTTTTCTTCTCGGCTGCCGCTGGTACTTCTGGTATGTGTCCTAAAAGGGCTGGCTGAAAACGGGGATGATACCCATAGTTACTGTAGAAGGGAGTTCTCTTGGTTGATGTATGTATCGCGTTATTATATGCTATTTCAGCTAACCAAATAACGTCCTCCCAATTATCTTCTTTACCAAGAGTAAGGCACCAGAGGTATTGTTCGAGAGTTTGATTCAACCTCTCCGTTTTCCCGTCTGTTTCTGGGTGGTAAGCGGTGGAGAGTCGTATGTCCATACCTACAGATCTACAGAAGGCCTGCCAAAATCTTGACGTGAACTGTGGTCCACGATCAGAGACGACAATGTGCAGTAGGCCATGCAGGCGTATGACATGCTGCAAAAACAAGTCTGCCAGAGTACTGGCTGATGGGGTTCCGGTGCATGGAATAAAGTGAGCCATTTTGGTTAGATAATCCACTACTACATAAATAGTGTTAAACCCTCGGCTTAGCGGTAGATCCACAATTAGGTCCATAGACACGGAGTGCCAAGGAGCAGGAGGCGTTGGTAAGGGTTGTAGAGTTCCTGATGGCCATTGATGATCTGCTTTGTTTCTGAGGCAAGTTTCGCACTGGGTCACATATATATGAACATCTTTTTGTATGGATGGCCACCAAAAGTGGCGTTTTATTAACTCAATTGTTTTTGCTTTCCCGGGGTGAGGGAAAGCAAAAACATTCTACGAATGAAGAGTCATGACACCATTTTATGGCTTGTTGACGCAGGGGCGTCGTGGGTAAATACAAGGCTGATTTAAAAAAGGGCAATCCTTCCTTAATAGTCTGGTTTTTATTCTGGCTAGCCCATTGGACTAATTGTTGTGCAAACATCGCCTCTCTTACAGTATCGAAGACTGCATCCGCAGCTACACTCCCGATTACACGACTGGGATCAACCATTGGCTTAGGCTCTTCTACTCTCGTGGTGGATTGATCGGGATCTGGTTCCGGATACCTTGATAGAATGTCTGCTTTTCGATGTTCTACTCCTGTGCGATAGGTCACTACAAAATCATATTCGGAGAACTGTGTGGCCCATCTTAGCTGCCTGGGACTGAGAGCCTTTGCTGATTTTAAGAACTGCAAGTTTCGATGGTCAGTAAAAATAGTTATAGTATGTCGAGCCCCCATAAGGTAATGTCGCCATTCGTCGAATGCTGTCTTTATGGCCAACAGTTCCTTGTCAGCTATGGTGTAGTTTTGTTCTGCGGGTAATAACATCCGGGAGTAGTAGGCAACTGGGTGTAATTGTCCATTTTCTGTTTGTTGCAAAAGAATGGCCCCCACAGCATAACTGGAGGCGTCCGTCTCGACAATGTACGGTTTGGTTGGATCAGGATGCATTAGCACCGGGGCGGTAACGAAAGCCTTTTTTAGAGCCTGAAAGCCTGCCTCAGCTGCTTCGTCCCCTTCTGTAACAGTCTAGTCATGGGCTGTACCTTCTTAGCAAATCCGTCTATGAAGCAACAATAAAAATTGGCAAAGCCAAGGACAGTTTGAATGTCTTTTACCGATTTTGGTGAGGGCCAATCCAGGATGGATTGTACTTTTTTCCTGTCCATGGTGACTCCTAGAGGTGACAAAATGAACCCTAGAAACTCCACAGTGGATTGATGGAACTCACACTTCTCGAGTTTGGCAAATAGTTGATGCTCCCGAAGCCTCTGTAGAACTGCCCGGACGTGTTTTTGGTGGTCCTCCAAGTTTTGGGAATAAATCAAGATGTCATCGATGTAGACCACCGCGAACACGTCCAGGTACCCGCGGAGTACTTCATCCAGAAAGTGCTGGAAAGCTGCTGGGGCATTGCATAGGCGGAACGGCATAACCTGATACTCATATAGGCCAAATTTCATCCGGAATGCCGTTTTCCACTCACGAAGGTCCAATTTGGTGTATATTGTCGACCCGCGCACCTGGTCCAACAACACCGGTATCAAGGGCAAGGGATAGCGGTTCTTGATGGTAATTTTGTTGATCCCCCTGTAGTCTATACATGTTCTGAGGTCTCCGGTCTTTTTGGGCACGAAGAATAAGGGGGAGGAGACTGGTGACGTAGAGTGTCGGATAAACCCGTTTGCCAGATTTGTTTCTATGTAATCTTTCAGGTATTGGTTTTCTGCTTCAGTGAGGGCATATATCCTACTACAAGGAAGTACTGCCCCTGCTTCCAAATCAATCCGGCAGTCAAACGGCCGATGTGGTGGTAGGATTTCGGCGGCGGCCTTGCTAAAAACATCCCGAAAATCTTGATATACCTGAGGTAGTTCTGGAAGTGCACTTCCTGCGACGTACTGCGAGACGGACACTGAACAATGTTCTTGACAGAAGATGGAATTAAAAGTAACTGAACCGGCCTTCCAGTCCACCTGTGGATTGTGAAATCGCAGCCAGGTCAATCCCAGGATGAACCCGAATTGAGGGGCCGCTATGACATCGAAGCTAATTATTTCCTGGTGTGTGGTACCTATTTTCAGATGCAACGGTTCCGTTTGCTGAGTCACTGGCCCTGAGACTAATGGAGACCCGTCCACGGACTTCACTTCCTCTGGTAGAGTCTTAGCACGTAACGGAAGACCCATTTTCCGTGCTAATTGGACATCCACGAAGTTACCTGTGGCGCCCGAATCCACCATCAGAGTAACGGGTACACGTTCTTCTTGCCATTGCAAATATCCGATTACTGTGATATGGGCTTCTTGGGTAGTGTGCACATTTGCCAAAATCAGTGGGGTGTTTTCTGCTCTGCTCGCTCCTACCACCCTCATGGGCGAGCTTTCTCGTTTCCCGAAGGCCCTCCTTTAACTGGCTTGGTAGGACATTCCCGCACGAAGTGCCCTGCTTTTCCACAATATAGACATAATTTGTCTTGACGTCTCTTGTCTTTCTCCTCCTTGCTCAGTGGACCTCACACCGAATCGATTTGCATGGGTTCCTCTGTTCCCTTCTGTGGTGTTCGAGCTAAAAAACATGGCGCTGGTGCGCAGTGCATTCTGGGGGAACCCAGAGCCATAATGGATATTTATCCATGCCTCAGTGGAAAGCTGCACTTGCTTTGCGAAACAACATGTTTTCAACGTTATTCGCTGATGGGTTTGGAATGCAGGCCTTCTCAGCCAAGGACACGGCGCTGGGAAAGCTAAGATCCGCAGGTGCCGGCTGGTACCTGATAACGAAGTTTGTTTTGGTTTGCTATGCCTGCGCCAAGGTCTTGAGATGAGTTATGGAATTGTTTTCCGGGGCGCTTAGGAGAGGGAAGCGCTGTGCTCCTTGAGGTTACTGTCGGTTGACCCAGCTGGCAACCAACGGTCACCCATCAATGCGCAAGCGCATTTGCCAGAAGGTTCGAGAAGTTGCCACCCCTTGTTGAGGAGGGCATATATGCGGAAGCCCTCAACGGTCAGACGGGATATGCACAAAGACCTCAGTCGGAGGGGGGACGCCCTGGTCCGATATACCTGTGGGCTGTTGTGCTCTTGGTCTGGCTGTTATCGGGGTCTTTCAGCCGCTTTTGGCGAGATGAGGTTTTGTCAAGTTACGCCCATGGTGATGTATTCCTGCTAATTTCCTATGATTTATCTGATTTATGCTTGTATTGTATATATGCCTAACTACGAATAAATAGCCGTATAAGTGCTACTTACTCTTTAAGCGTGCGTGTGGTTGTAAGTCATTGCGTTGTCTACCTGCGTTCAAAGTATTGGCTCTGCGGCTGCACTGGTGATGAATTACTGTCCGTGCACTATTGGCGAGCAATACATGTTTTGGCTCTGCGGCTGTACTGGTGATAAATTACTGTCCGTGCATTTGGCGAGCAATACATCTTTGGCGACGAGGATGGGATATTTGTGATGAATTTCTCCAAATATTAAAGAATCCGCCTGAACGCAGAGATATTTGTGATGAAGTGTTCCAAATAATCTGTTTGAAGCCAAGTTATTTGTGTTTGGGTTGAAGTATTTGCTCTATAATTGCACTGGTGATTTATGGTAGTTCCGTGCACTTTTCAGAGGCGAGCGAAAGGTTGTTTTCATTTGGCAGAGAGTGCTGGACGGTGTTAATCTGTTCTGTGTGTGTGTGCGTGTCTGCGCAAGTGACTGCGGTGTGGAAAGAAATATTTATATATATATATATACAGAGGCTTTGTACATTACTGCAGTGATGAATAGTTTGTTCAAGAAAAAGGGAGTTCTCGCTGGCGGTGAATGTCCCGATGTGATGATTCCAGGGTGGGTGAAAAGCCCATATGATAAGCTGGCTCATTTATGGGCATGCGGTGCAGGGCTGTGTGAAACATGGGATGGTGAAGTGGGAGACGCTGATCCGTCAGAAGTAATGTCTTGTTTACAACAGATTTCAGTAGAGAGGGGAAAGGAATGCGCCGCGCTAGGCAGGTGGGGTTGGGTTCTCCTGCATGCCTACCGAAAGATGCATCAGAAAAATGTGGAAATGAAGGATAATATTTTGCGATTGGAAAAAGAGTTAGCTGCTGAGAAACAGATTGCGTTAATGCAGCAGATTCAGATGAAACTTTTCAAAGACAAAGCTGACAAATATCAGGCTGTGGCTGAAAGGGCAGCAGTCAGAGTAGCCCGATATAAATATAGAAAAAGACGGGGAGGGGTCAGCCAAAGAAAAGTGGCAGCGGTAATCGCTACCGCAGATGTAAATTGGGATCCCGATAAATGGGATGGAGACATCTATGACTCAACAAGCCCAGAGAGTAGCTCGGCAAATGAGTCAGATTCCAAAGCAGAAATTAATCAAAAGGCAGTGGCAGCCAAGCCGGTTAGAAGACGCCGTGCTGGGCCCCACCCGCAGGACCCTGGAGGCGGGGTTGTGGATTTAACCACGCTGGAAGATTACACTCAGCAGGAGGTTGGAGAAATCATTACTCGTTTGAGGCAAAAGTCAGGGGAACCTTTTTTGACATGGATGGTGAGACTGCTAGACGGGGGAGCTGCAGGGTTGTTCGTAGATGCTGCAGACTCACCGCGCTTTTTGCCTTTGTCCAATGACACTAATGTACAGGAGGTCTTAAGGGCAAGGCCGCCCCCTGATGAGAATGGCCAACTTTCACAAATGTCTTTGTTGAACTTAGCAGCCCAAGCATGTAACCGCAAGTACCCCATTACCACAGATTGGCCTAGTGAGGAAACAAAGTGGTATACTTTGAAAGAGGCGATTCAAAAGGTCAGAGAGCATGCTATGAAAGAGGCAATTCATATAGATGCTCCAGGACACATGGGGGCCGTGTCACTCTCAGTTTCAACTAGAAACATGGTGATCAGAACTGCACCGCCCGCATACAAAAGTGTCATTCTGACTTTGCTCGTAGGTATGACGGGCAAACCCACAGATGAAGTAGTGGATGTCATTCGGCAACTGGCAGATTTAGGGGAGTGGGATAAGAGTGACACCAGGCCACGGGAGAGAGAGGGGCGCAGTGAGAGAAGAACTGAAGGCAGGAGGCAAGATAGTAGAGACTCCCGAGTGTCCAGAAAAGACATGTTTTTGGCCCTGTTAAAAGATGGTGTGCCATGGGAAGAAATTGATGGCATTGAAACCAGGGTCATGTACGAACTATACAGAAAGAGATGGCTTGCAGCCAAGGAGCGCTACAAACAGGTTAAGAAACAGGTAGTGACTAAACCACAGGGGGACACCACACCTTCTGCCCCTCCTGAGGAAGAACAGGAGGAGGGGTCTATGGGGACACCTTCCCCGTACCAACCGACATATGCTGATTTGAGGAAGGTGGTGAGTGCGATGCTAAAGGCAGAGTCAGGTTACACTCATTCAAAATTTGACTAGGGTTATGGCCAAGCTCCGGCAGCGTCTGCTCGCATAAAGGTGGATAGGCGGCTCCATGTTAATGTTAAGATTTTTTGGGGATCAGGAAATACGCAAGGGGTGCGAGCATTGATAGACACCGGGGCGGAGGCCTCTCTGATTCACGGAAATCCGACACAATTCAAAGGCAGACACTTTACTATTACAGGTCTAGGGGGGAAGGAGACCCCCGCAGTACAAACTGAAGTGGAAATGAAAATAGGCAGTTTGGCTAGGCAGAAATACCAAGTGTTGATTGTCCCGATACCTGAGTACATAATTGGCTTTGACATTCTGGAAGGGTTGACTTTAGGACTTGGAGGTAAAACATACCAGTTTGGGGTGAGTGCATTAATTTGTACACCCATTACAGTAGGCAAATTGAAGATGCCCCCAGTACATGTGCCTGTGGCGACCAAGCGAGTAGCAATGAAGCAATACCGCATTCCTGGGGGGCAAAAGGAAATTTCAGACACCATCAAAGAGTATGTAGAGGCGGGTGTGTTACGACCTATCACTACCGCCTGGAATAACCCCCTCTGGCCCGTCAAAAAAGGGGATGGGTCTTGGAGGATGACGGTGGATTACCGCGAGTTAAATAAACACACTCCTCCCTTGGTGCCCGCAGTCCCAGATGCCATTACCTTGATTGAAAATGTCCAAAAGTTTGAGGGGACTTGGTATGCAGTGGTAGATTTAGCCAATGCATTTTTCTCTGTGCCAATTGCTGAAGAGTGTCAAGAGCAGTTTGCATTTTCTTGGAGCGGGCGTCAGTACACCTTTACAAGGTTACCTATGGGGTACATACATAGCCCGACTATCTGTCACCGGCTGGTGGCAGAGCACTTAGACAAGATACCGTGTAAACCGGACATACAAATCTCTCACTACATTGATGATATTTTGATTCAGGGCAAGGATGAGCGCAGTGTGCAAAATCAGTTATAAGTCATTATGGAGGGATTGAAGAAGGAAGGGTGGGAGATTAAGCCGAACAAGATTCAAGGCCCAGCTGAGACAGTGATATTCCTAGGGATTCAGTGGCATAATGGGCATCGAGAAATGGTGCCGAAGGCCCGACAGAAAATACTTGAGTTTACCACTCCAATGAACAAAAAGCAAGCTCAGCAGTTCATAGGGCTGTTTGGGTTCTGGAGACAGCACATTCCCCATTTAGGGCAGATACTGGCCCCCCTTTACAAAGTGACACGAAAGAAATATGAGTTCCAGTGGGGGGAAGAGCAGCAGAAAGCATTTGAGTTGGCAAAAGACACCGTGCAGCAGGTGCTCGATCTATGGCCATTGAAGGAAGGCGAAGTGGAATTGAATGTGTCTGTACAAGACAATTATGCTAACTGGAGTGTGTGGCAGAAACAGGACAGGAAACGTGTGCCATTGGGGTTTTGGAGTCGTAAGTTGCCCGATGCTGGTAACTCATACACTCCATTTGAAAAGCAGTTGCTGGCATGTTACTGGGCCCTGGTTGATACTGAGCAAATGACGGTGGGCCATGATGTATTGATGAGGCCAGAAATACGGATTATGCAATGGGTGTTGAGTTCTCCTAAAACACACAGAATAGGACATGCCCAGGAAGCCAGCATAATTAAATGGAAATGGTACATTCAAGACAGAGCCAAATCAGGAAAGGGTGGGGTTGCAAAGTTACACGAGCAAGTAGCCAACATACCGCCCTCGGATTACATACCACCAGAAGTGTCTGAGAAACGTGAAATGGGGAGTACCATATGGCGATTTGACCGTAGAGCAGACAGAGCATGCCTGGTTTACTGATGGCTCAGCCCGATATGTGGGAACAGAGCGATACTGGAAAGCAGTGTCATATAATCCCAAGACAAAAAAGATTTTGACGACGTCAGGGAAAGGGAAGAGCAGTCAGTTTGCAGAGCTTTACGCAGTTTTACGCAGTTTACCAAGCATTGAAACAAGAGACCCCTGGTCGATGTCATTTGTACACAGATTCATGGTCAGTGGCGAATGGGTTGGCGGTGTGGCTGCCAACCTGGCAAAAGAATGGGTGGAAGATTCATTCGAAAGAGTTGTGGGGAAAAGAATTGTGGCAAGATATTGCAGAAATGTTATCACAAAGTGAAGTCACGGTGTATCATGTGGATGCGCATTGTGCGACAGATTCATTGGAACGTTGGTTTAATTCTGTTGCAGATGAACACACCAAGATTTCATCTGTGGATGCGGAGGCTCAGGAAGACGATTTGGAGGGTTTGGCCAAGTGGGCTCACCAGAAATGTAGGCACCTTGGAGAAAAGGCTACTATCAGGTGGGCACAAGCTCGAGGAATTAGTATTCCTTTAGAGGTAGTGAAAACAGTTATCTTGCAATGTCCGGTGTGCCAACACCAACAGCATAGGCCTATCCCTCAGATTGTTCACGGCACGTTGCGAAGAGGAAAGTTACCAGGTCAAATTTGGCAGATCGATTATATCGGTCCTCTGCCAATCAGCAAAGGTTGTCAGTATGCATGCACTATTGTGGATACCTACTCGGGATACATGATGGTTTTGCCATGCAAGCGTGCCACACAACTGAATACCATTAAGTTGCTAGATCAGATCACGTTGCATTACGGAGTGCCTTTGCAAATTCAAAGTGACAACGGGTCACACTTCAAAGGCAAATTAATTCAGGATTATTGTCAGGAGAAGAGTATAGAGTGGCTTTACCACGTGCCCTATCACCCGGAAGCGTCAGGGTTAATTAAAAGAATGAATGGGTTGTTGAAGGAACAGCTGAGTAAGTCTGGAGATGGCAGTTTGGCAGGTTGGCGTGATTGCGTGTTTGATGCGGTGCAAGTGTTGAATAAAAGACCGGTGAACAATCATGAGACTCCATTGTTGCGACTAATGACTCCTGCTTTACAGATTCAACCTAACCTAGTTAGAGAGACTCTGTTGTACTGGGAGATTACCCCGGGCTCGTTAGCTCCCTATCGGGCGACTCCCGAGTCAGCAGGGGTAGACTTGCATTCTCATGAAGAAATCAGATTAGACCCGAGAGGGATTGTTGTGATTGAAACAGGGATTGGGGTACAAATTCCTCCAGAGCATATGGGATGGATTGCCCCCAGATCTGGACTAGCATTGAAGGGAGTTCAAGTGCTTGGAGAGGTCATTGATGCTGATTACCAAGGCGAGATCAAAGTCATCTTGATGAATAGTGGGGACCAAGTGTTACCGATTCATAAGGGTGATAGAGTGGCTCAGTTAATTATTATTCCTGTTAAGTTGTCCATGATTAAAAAGGGGGAGCCTCCCACAGTGTTAACTACCCGTGGGGATCGTGGTTTTGGCTCTTCAGACAGCATGATACCGGGTGCAAAGGTGTGGTTCGAAAGGCCAAGTGGTCCACCAGTGCCCGCAGATGTTATTGCATCAGGCAAAGACCAGATAGTCTTAGTAATGGAACCTGGTAAAGACAAATGGCAGTATGTGCCCGCAGACAAATGTTACCTAAGGGAGTGATTTTCAACATTGATATCTCTTTTCTGGGTTTGCCTTGTAGATCCTGTGTCTGGCTGGTGTGATTGTGGAACTAAATGGACTCCATTTGGGAGAGTCAAACGGCATGATGCTCCAGATAAAAAATGTCATATCTGTGCCAACGATCCATGGGAGACCGATGATGAGGAGCAATGATGTCCGAAAGCAGCTCAATACTGATGCCGAAATGCCAGCCAGACCAACGACATGGATTCATGGAAGGCGACGAACACGTCAGGTGCAAGTGCAAACATCGATGCCAGCTATGCAAGAGGCGTCTTTAGGACGGTGAAAATATTCCCCGATGATTACCCAAACGGAGAATATGTGGACATACCTGGCACAACAAGTACTCAACATCACGCACTTTTGCTTAACCGATGTGCCCAATGCTGAAGCTTTACTAACTACGTGTTTAGTTGCAGTGCCGACGCCAGTCCCGGTTCTAAAGCACATTTTTGGCGTCACACACAATGATTCGTTAGTTCAAGATTCCGATATCAGACAATCTTTTTCCGTCTATGAGTACTGCAGGTTTTGCAAGGAAACGGATCGCAAATGGAGAAATTTGACACGTATTATAACCTACAATATAACTCAAGGTGATGTGTGCTACTTTATGACCTGCAATATTAAAGAAATTGGCAAATGCCAACAGTTAAATTTAATCAAACAGAAAAATCAAACTGTGTTCGAAAAACGATTGTGTTCACGAGTTCCAAGCACATGTACCAGTGTAAATAATACTATGTCTTGCAATCATACCGTGATAGCTGCCAGTCATCTGAATCATGTGAAACTTCCAACAGGATGGCTCTTTTCATGTGGTAACATCACATACACTTACATTCCAGCTAACATTTCTGGAGGTCCATGTGCCTTAACTCGATTAGGACTAATGATGTTTCCTTTACACCCAGCAATATCTCGAAACAAAAGATCAACTTTTGAATCTGTGGGTCTATCCCCCGATTGTGATTCACATGTGCATTTACTATCAGAGGCTGAAGTTCTAGCATTAGCCCTTTCATTAGTAGGAGTTTGGGGTTTATCTGCTGGGGGGTACAAGTCTTTGATCAAATTAGCATGTTTAGTAGTAAAAGGACTCAATCATACTTCTCAAGCTTTAGAAGAGTTACTCCTTGACAGCAAAGTTATTAGAAAAGCTACTTTGCAAAACAGAGCTGCTGTTGATTACTTATTGCTGAAGCATAATTTAGGCTGTAACGCAGTTGAAGGTATGTGTTGTTTCAATCTAAGTGACCATTCACGATCCATTGAAAGTCATATTCAAGGTTTGAGGGATCTCATTTCTCAAGTGTCCCAAGAGCAAACTGGGAATTGGTGGGATTGGTTATTTTCATGGATTCCTGATATTGGAGGTACACTGCGTTATGCCTTTGCTTGCATTTGTATTATATTAGCTATCATAATAGCTTGTTGTTGTTGTATTCAATGTATTCCCAACTTGGTTTTAATATTTCGGCGGTTTCAAAGACCGCCTCCTTTGCCACTGGGCTATGGAAGGTAAATATCCAAGGGTGGATTGTGGTGTTCGAGCTAAAAAACATGGCGCTGGTGCGCAGTGCATTCTGGGGGAACCCAGAGCCATAATGGATATTTATCCATGCCTCAGTGGAAAGCTGCACTTGCTTTGCGAAACAACATGTTTTCAACGTTATTCGCTGATGGGTTTGGAATGCAGGCCTTCTCAGCCAAGGACACGGCGCTGGGAAAGCTAAGATCCGCAGGTGCCGGCTGGTACCTGATAACGAAGTTTGTTTTGGTTTGCTATGCCTGCGCCAAGGTTTTGAGATGAGTTATGGAATTGTTTTCCGGGGCGCTTAGGAGAGGGAAGCGCTGTGCTCCTTGAGGTTACTGTCGGTTGACCCAGCTGGCAACCAACGGTCACCCATCAATGCGCAAGCGCATTTGCCAGAAGGTTCGAGAAGTTGCCACCCCTTGTTGAGGAGGGCATATATGCGGAAGCCCTCAACGGTCAGACGGGATATGCACAAAGACCTCAGTCGGAGGGGGGACGTCCTGGTCCGATATACCTGTGGGCTGTTGTGCTCTTGGCCTGGCTGTTATCGGGGTCTTTCAGCCGCTTCTGGCGAGATGAGGTTTTGTCAAGTTACGCCCATGGTGATGTATTCCTGCTAATTTCCTATGATTTATCTGATTTATGCTTGTATTGTATATATGCCTAACTACGAATAAATAGCCGTATAAGTGCTACTTACTCTTTAAGCGTGCGTGTGGTTGTAAGACATTGCGTTGTCTACCTGCGTTCAAAGTATTGGCTCTGCGGCTGGTGATGAATTACTGTCCGTGCACTATTGGCGAGCAATACATGTTTTGGCTCTGCGGCTGTACTGGTGATAAATTACTGTCCGTGCATTTGGCGAGCAATACACCTTCTCCATTGCTCTGGTTAGTTTTTGCTGGTCCAACCTCACAATTGGCTTATTGTCCCATTTTCGCCTGTCCTGCCGCCGCTCACTCTGTCTTTGATCCAGCCTGAGTGCTAGGTCGATCATAGTGGAACATCCATCTGGTTGGGGATCTACTTGAGCCACGAGGTCCTTTAAGTCCTCACGTAGACCATGATAGAACAGAGCCATTCTTTTTTCCTGTGGCCAGTCGGTTTCCATGGCCAACCGGTTAAACGCTGTTACATAAGAAACCAAGTCTCTGCTCCCTTGTCTTAGAGTCAATAGTTCCCTGTCCTTAATTAAGGTTGCAGCTCGCCTATTGAAGATTTTGCCGAACTCCTCTAGGAAAGTGTCCCAACTATAAAGCAGAGCATCATCCTTTCGAACTAGGGGTGTGGCCCAGGAAGCTGCATCCCCACTCAGATATGAGATCACGAAGGCTGTACGGGACTGTGCTGTACGAAACACTGCCGGCTTGGTTAGGAAATGCAATTGACATTGCATAATGAATTGGTTAAAGGTTTGAGGGTCACCATGATACCTTTCGGGCGCTGCTAGAGGCAGTTGAGGTTCTGTAGCTACCTGTACCTGAACCGGGGTTGGCGGAGGTGCCCTCGGTAGTGGAGTGGCTTGGGCTTGTTGTTGGATAGTAATGGTATGCACCTGACCCGCCAGATTCTGATAATCCTGCCTAGTTGCTATCAACTCGGCCTTGAGTTCTTGGAGTGGGGCTACTGCGTCTGCCATGGTTGTGCTGCCTAGGCGTCTGACGAATACTTGGGCTTGCGATTCTGTCGGACTTCCTTCTTCTCAACGCAGAGGCAGCACAAACGCGGCTAGAACACCTCCCTCCCCGTCGGGTCTTGGTACCTGGGAGCAATTAACACAGGCCACCTTGACCCTATGGGGAAAGAGGGTTAGGGTCCGATGATTGGATGGGTAGAGGTTGTTTAGGAACACCGGGAAGAGGGAAAGGGAGAGATTATGGATGGGGATGGGGAAGAACAGGGTAACATGCTCCTCAGCTCCGGCTCCTGTATCTGGAGTTCTCCGCCCTGGCGCTTTCTTGCATTCACTTGCAACCTTTACTTATGCCAGATGAAATGGGCCTTTATACTGGAGCCCCAGACCAGTTACTGTGTTCAGTTTACATTCAACCATGCACACTGTTATGCCAGAGAAGTTAGGCCTTTGTACTGGAGCCCTCAACCAGTTACTGTACTTGTTATTCAATCACTATCCCCACATTACTTCATGGAGGAAAGTACTGTCTGCATTAACATCATACAGAATGGAAGCACTGTCTGCATTAACATCATACAGAATGGAATACACTATACCCAGTTTCTAAACGTGCCCTAAAATAAACAATGTAGGTTGCACTTAGCTTCGGCACTGCTGTGTAGTCTTCTGGTCTCTTCGTGCTGCTAGACCCCTATGGCGTTCTGTTCCTAACATGCGCTGCAAGAGGCAAGAATAAAGTCAGAATGGAAGCGCACACATAAGCGGAGTCGCTGTTTTAGGGTTAATAGTTCTGAGTTAGCAATTCTGCTCTACGGTCTTTTCAAGTCTAAACGCTTCGGGCGCGGTTCCAGTTCGGAAATCCAAACGCGACTTCCTCTAACAAAATCGTCACAAGAATACTGCCGAAACGTGCGCGCTTGGTTCAGCACTTATCTTTTCTGTCACGTGGGGCCTGGGGTGGGCTAACAGGTGGCGAGGTGCCCCGCGTAGGCTTGCCGTCAGGAGCTCTGGCTCTACACGTCCTTCCTCTCTGCTGGCCGGAATCGCAAGCGTGGGGCTTTGGGCGCGGTTCGCGCATGCGCACTTGTGCGGGCGTGGCTGACTCCATCCCAGCAAGCCTGTGCCACGCACGGCCTGCTGGGAAATGTAGTTCTTGGGCTGTCCTTCGTCCCGGAGGCTGTTTCCTGAAAAAGGGATGAAGGACACGCCTGGAGAATAATGTGGGACAACTCCTATGCACCATTAGGGCACCCACCACATTGCCAGAGCCCCCACCAGCCTCAATCCGGACAGGTCCTGTAAAATCCTCTGTACCGACAAAAGTCTTTCACCTACAGATGATTGAGATGCAAAGGGAAATGACTCCTGCTTGGTGAAATAAACGCATGGACAGTGTTTTGTAAAAGTTGGTGAGCATAAACCCGGAAAAGGGAAGCCAACAATCAGGAACAAAGCCTGACGTACTATTTAAAAAGACATTGGGGGTCATTATGAGTTTGGAGGCAGCCATGGCGCTATAAGCGCCATGGCTGCCTCCAAACTCGTGTTCGGGTGCGGGTTCTCTGAATGGGGACTTACCGGGTCATTCCAACCTTGGAGGACCCGGTAAGCCTCCATTCAGAAAACCATTCCCCATTCCCATTCGAGCCCCGATAGGGCTCAATGGGAATGGGGAGGGAGCTAATAACGGGCCCGTTATTAGCTCATTGGTCCCTTTGCGGTTCCCGCTAAGGAGGGCTGGTTTTACCAGCTGGCCTTAGTGGGACCCGCTAAGGGACCTCGGAATGCGGCGGTAAGGGATTAACGGCACCGGCATCCTTACCAGGGCCGTTAACCCCTTACCGCCACACTCGTAATGACCCTCATTGAGACTTGAGAATGTAACAGGTATTGGAAGATCAGGGGAAGTGAACTGTCCTCCTTGTCAAGTGGGTCCGAGCCCAGTCGAGGGAGATCCACGGTGAAAAGCTATCACCCAAAGTTCATTGAGAAAGGAACTGTTCAATTGATTGGTTGAATACGATACGTGAGGGGTCGGTGCCCGGAAGAGGGGGACCCATCGGTGAAGCCATCACCCAACGTAAACTGTGGAAAATAACTTTTTGTTTGTTTGTTTGTTTGTTGTGGAATACATCAGGCCCTCGAGGGCAAGAGACTTTTTAATGAAAAGAGACTTTACCATCGAAGAACCTGATAGCTGGAACGGAACTGTCGGCTCATGCTGAGAAAGCTTGAGCGTGTGCTGTGCTTGTCAGACCCATCTTGTCCGGTGCTGAAAACGTGGGGAAGGGAGACCCCTGGCAATCCCATCCTGACTTATTATATGGAACACTGCTTTTCTTTATTGAAACCTTATTCCACACTTTTTCGATATCTAGTTGTAAGGAATTGGAAATAGGTTTTTCTTAGTATAGACCCTTTTATTTTGCCATGGCGCCACTAGGACGCCACTAGGACTGCCTTATTTTTCATTTCATGGTCTATGCTTGCTCCCATCTTAGATTTTAGTTTAGGTGTTTTGTTTCCACACTGCATTCATTGTTCAATAAACACCCTTGAACTGTGATCACTTGTGTCTGTCTTTACTGTTGTCACCATGAGTTCCTTACAGTGAGTGTGATCGGGAGCTGAGGGTGATACCGGAAGGCCAGCTGAGGGCAGGGGAGGATACCACATAACTCGATACTGGTGCCCTGTTGAACTGTAAGGAAGGGGGCCCTGGGACTGTGACTGTACTCCTCTGTGCAATACCAGATCCTTGCCACGATGACCAAGGGCAGTGGCAAAAACCATAGGGGCCCGATGGACTCTTTCAAAGGCACCCCTCAAAGGGAAGAGGGGATGAGTTATGCAGCCTCTGCTGCACTAAATGGGGCCCTATCCAATGTTCCTAATATGGACCTATACATGACGGGTATGCAAGCTGGAATTGCTATGGTGAACACTAAACTGGACAATATTGTTTCAGCTGTTAACTCCTTATGCACAAAGTTGGAAGAGGAAAGCGGTCAAATAATCTAGGTGGAAACAAGAGTAGGGGACCTAAAGGATACGACAGTGGAACAAGGGCGGGAGCTGCAACTCATCAAGATGGAATTTAGAGCGGTACAGCTGCAATGTGATGACCTAGAATCCCGTTCCCGCTAGAAATAACATTAGGGTTGTCAGGATTCCAGAGATGTCAGTTCATGGCCCCATGGAATCTTTCGTCCAGGATCTGTTGTGCTCCATTTTTGGGCAGACTCAATTTTCCTCCCAGTTCCTGGTCGAGAGGGCACACTGGTTGCTTGCCCTGGTCCCAAAACCTGGGGCCCCATCCTGCACTATCGTCACCAGGCTCCTGAATTATTGTGACCGAGACCTTGTGCTCAAACTAGAATGAGAAAGGGGGACGCTACAGTATGAGGCAGCAATGGTGCATTTCTATCTGGACTTTTCAGAAGGAGTGCAAGCGTCCATATGGACATTTGATCACATCAAGCAGCTTCTTCCTGAACGGCAAGTGCGATATGCCATGATGTTTCAAGCAAAGCTACATGTCCAACATGGAGTGCAGGTACATTCTTTTGAAACCCTGGAAGAAACCCCGGGGTAGAGTTCTATCCTGTTGACAATGGGATGTGGCCTGGGTGCAGACTCAGGTGGAAGTACATTGGAACAGGCTGCATCAGGAGACTGATTTCTTTCCTAACACTGAGGCCTGTGACGACGCTGACGCTGTTTCAGGAGTGCTGTTAAGTTGTGCTTCACGGACGCTTAGCTGTTTGTTTCTCATGATCTGAAGGGAAAGTTGTTCGCAGTGTGCTCCCAGATGTTACATGAGAAGGAGGTCGGGGAATATGCTGTCATGTGTGGGTGGATGGTGTGGGTGGTGGATCGGGCGGGGGTTATAAAGTTAAAATGTTGAACGGTAAAGCGGAAGGCTGCAAAATTTGGGACAATATGTGAGATTTCATGTTTGATAAGATTGGAAACCTGATATGGCGGGTGTGGTGCGGCCTTTGATGCAGCTCTTGACATGGAATGTGCGAGGCTTGATTAACCCTATTAAGGCCAGGAAGATCCTCTCATACACAGAACGGCATAGATCCGGAGTCCTAATGATACAAGAAACACACACTGTGGGGAAAGTGAATGAGGCATTTGTGCGCAATTGGGGCCCATTACGGTGTTATACCGATTACTCACCACGATTGCGGGGTGTCCTTACACTAATACACCACTCCCTGGGGTTTCAGGTATCCGGATCCGGGAGCACTCTGTACCCGACGGGCCATTATGTTATAGTGTGAGGGACTTTCGGGGGTAACTCATTCGTACCGGTGAATACAATATAGACGACGCTGAGTTTTATCAACAGGTGTCAAATGATATCGGGGATGTCAACGGGGCATATAGAATATGAGGAGGTGATTTTAATAGAATCCTGGACCATCACCTGGACAGAACCACCACCAACCCCCACGCATGGACTAGAACAGCCCAGACCTTGCACCAATTGTTGGCATATTTACCACTTGTAGATGTTTGGCGAGTCCTGCATCTGCAGTAGAAGGAATTCACCTTCTACTTTTCGGTCCATGACTCAGGGTTGCATATTGATTTTTGGTTGATCGCCCCGGAATTACTCACAATGGTCCAGAAGTGTGAAATTCACCCCGAACGCTCTTGGATCACTCACAAGTGACCCTATCCATAGAGCTTGGAAAATGCCCTAGATCTTGCCCAATTTGGAGGATGCCCGTTGCAGTATTGAGGAATACAGGGTTAGTTGAAGGGCTGCATAGAAATATTGCAGTTTTTTTAAGCTAAATGAGGGATCAGTGACATTGTGTTCCACTCTTTGGGAGCCATTTAAAGTGTGGGTGCGGGGTATTTTACTGTCAGTCGCTGATGGGGCCCTTAGAGCTATTAGACAGGATTTAAATATAGTGGAGGGTAGGTTGAGGAGCCTGGAGAATGAACATGGCAGAACTCAGGATGTAGCAGTACTGGGTTGGATCCGGGGACTATTAGCGCACTATCATGAACTGGCTGACCGAGAAGTCCTGCATATATCCTCCCCTGTTAGGGACAAGAGGTATGGTGAGGGAAACAAGGCGGGCATGTTACTCACCAAGATGTCTAGAGCCGAAAGCAATCGGCAACGTGTCACCAATATAATGGGTCCAGGAGGTTCAGTACTTGTGAAGGAGGAAGACATTGATGACACATTTGTGGAATTTTACACGAAAACTAGACTCTAGATTCCGAGATGGCCACCGACACTAGGTAGACGTGAAGCACACAGTGGTTCCACCACTCAAGTGCAGCGGAGTGAGGGGGAAGTGGAGTAGGGCCCCTGGGAGAGGATCAGCAAGCCTGGAAGCTCAGGGAATGAAAGGGCTCAGGCACCGCTAGGCTACGGATAATGAGGGTACTGAGGCCAGGAGACCTGGCGAGGCCAGGAAGAGACACGCAAGAGGCGGCCCAGTGGGTGGTAATGAGCCAGAGCTGTGAGGTCCTGACAGCCAAGGAAGTGCGGAGCGAGGCCGGCGTTAGCAGGCGGACCAAAGGGGAAGCTGAGAGGCGCACATCGGCCGCCCCCACACATAGCAGGACCGACGGTGGTGCACCGGCGGAGAAGTGCCGCACTGGAAGGCGGGTCCCTGTTGGGCAACCACCGGAGAGAGGGAGGCCGTGGAGGACCAGAAGCAGTGGCGCGGGCCAGGGGGCGCAGGACTGGCCCGGAGGAGGAGGCCCCCAGAGAAGGACACTAAGGAGGTAAGTCCAGGGGGAGCGGCTCGTGGCTCGCAGAACTGCAGAGAAGCACGGAGCCCTGCAGAAGGGCGAACAAGTACGCGGGAATCCAGAATCCAACCCCCCAATTAGCCTTGGGACAGGGGAGAGGCTCAGTGAAGGAGAGGTGAAGGCTTTAGTGATCTGGGTCGGAGTCAGGCCCGGATCCCAACCATGAAGGGCCTGGCTGGTGGTGTGGACTGAGGGCGGTCCTTGTCATCCGAGACTAGGGCACAGCATCCAGACAAGAAGCGGGAGGTGCACCAGAGCCTTTGGCCTGCCTCTGAATTTTAAGTGGAAGCAGAAGGTGGATTCACTAGGCCCCCTGGGATCAGCAGAGGCCTGAGCACAATACCCTCAAGGCAGGGACAACAAGGACCAGCACCAGAGGAGGTCCGGTAAATGGGTGGAAGGCAGGGGCCTGTCATAGGGTGGGGAGGAGACCCTCACATTCCTGGACAGCATTATAATTGCCAAGGCCCACTGTCTGACTCAAAAGGAAATGAAGGAAGGGGCTCAGCCCAAGGGCACACATGTCATCTAAACCCAAGGGCAGGGCCCCAAAAGCGTCTCCCTCAATGGGGGAAACACTGGGTACTATCCCCACTATGTGGCCAGCCCTGGAGACAAGAGACTCTGGAAAGAACAATCCAGACCGTGTGCTGGAGTGAAAGAACCCAGCAGCAGGGTGGTCAACGGCAGCAAGGAATAAATGGGGCTTGCATGGTGAAATGCAGTCCCTCCAGGCAACATTGGCTAAGAGGTTTCAGGAGCAGTTTCAGCTACTTTGATCAGACCATAATTTAGCGTTGGCAGACATGCAGCAAGAAGTAGGACAGTTAGGGGAAAGAACAGATCTGCTCGAAGGGCTGCAGGATGTAGACAAAGAGGTCATGGCAAACAGCGAGGCCATAGAACGCCTAAACGATGCAATGCAGAATCTCAAAATACAAATGGAGGACATGGAAAATAGGTTGAGGATAATCAACATCAGACTGAAACTGCACCCTGAATCAACACAAGACAGAGAAATGAAAGAGGAAGTTCAGAGGCTCTTTGCAGACCTGTTTGGAGAATCAGACCCAGGGATAGTGGAGCTGGACCGGGTCCACAGGGTGGGTTGACAAAATAAGGCCCAGAATGCAAGACCACGGGATGTCCTGGCGGCATTCACAAGGTACGACCAGAAAGAAGCAGTCTTGAGGGCAGCTACACTGCAGGAGCCGGTGCTTTACAAGCGCTACCAGGTTTCGCTCTTCCAAGGCCTGGTGAACAACACGCTAATCAAGTGCCGCAAAATGTGCCCAATTGTCATGGAGCTGAGCAAAAGAGGAATAAGGTACAAGTGGACATTCCCCTTTGGACTAGTGTTTGAATGGGAAGGGGTCCAAATGCATGCAGTCTCCCCTCAAGAGGCAGCAGACCTAATGCACCTGGATATGGGACAGGACAGATGGGAGAAGGGCCCTCCCCAAAGGAGAGTAGAATCAGGCCCAGACCGTGGGAGTGGACGATGGCGGGGAAAGACGCAGGAGGAGAGCGACACTAAGAGGCCCGCGCCCGAAAGTGGGAGAGGAGTCTAAAGGCGATGGAGGAAACGATGGATGATGGAGGTGGCGCTGGGCCAGGAACATTAAAAGTAAGGGGGTGGTGGATAATCAGGGTTGAACAAGG
The DNA here is from genome assembly GCF_040938575.1 of Ambystoma mexicanum. NCBI lineage: Eukaryota > Metazoa > Chordata > Amphibia > Caudata > Ambystomatidae > Ambystoma > Ambystoma mexicanum. Next base: position 273,073,867 of record NC_090931.1, on the reverse strand, counting down.
GCAAATTGGCACAGGGAGCACAAGCATGTTGGAATCAGTAAGGGTGGACAAGCCCGGATGGGGAAGAGGGAAGGCAGAGGGGAGAAGGGGGAGCTGGGTACATCCCGAAGTTGGGGACTGGGATGGAGTGGGAAAAGGGGCGGGGGGAGGGTGGGGGGAAGGGGTTAGGCAGCTGGGGGGTGAACCAGAGGATAGACCAAGGGGGACAGACAACTGTGCACCATAAGGGATTAAATTGGGGGCACCACAGGGCAAGGACTACTGAAGAGGGGAGAAAACAGGGGCATAGACAGAGGGTGTGGGAGAAAGGGGAGGGGAATAGGAGCAAGACCCGACTACCTGAATATTCAAATGGCTAACCCATAATGTGAGGGGGCTCAATTCCTCCCTCAAGAGGAAGAAGTTAGAGAGATTAATTAGGAAGGCAGACCCGGAATGTTGTGACCCTACAGGAAACCCACCTTCTAAAAAAGGACCAAGCCCCACTTAAATTGAGAGGCTTCTCACAGGTATTTTTTGCATCAGGTCCAATGTAAACGGAGGGAGTCACGTTAGCAATAAAGACAAGCGTGGACTTTAGCATCTTGGAAATTAGAAGCGACAAGGACGGGAGATATATATTAATACTGGCGAATGTAAGGGGTTTGCATATACCCTCATATCAGTGTATTCCCCCAATATGGAGCAGGAGGCTTTCCTTAGGGGTCTAATTAAGGTACTGGAGGTATTTGCAAAGGGCAACAAGAATTGACTATATATGCGTTTCAGCGAATATATTGGGGAGAGTGAAGGAAGTGGAGGTAAGCCCACTCGGGATAGCGGACCACAAGATAGCGTCCATGAAAATGGATCTGCAGGGTAGAACCTCGGGCGTATGGACTTTGAAGATTCCAGGGGAACTGCTCAGGGACCCAGATGATCCGGGAGGGACTTGGGGGGAAAGATGAGGACCTTTTTTGAGCTCATCAAAAGGCCTGAAACTGGTGAGAGCATTAGGTGGGGTGCGTTTAAAGCAACTATGAGCAGAGAATTCATAGCGGCAAAGGCACAAAGGGTGAAACAGATGTAGGTGCTAGAGACCCATTTGGAGAGGGAAGTGGAAGAGGCGAGGAAAAGGGCGGGCGATACCCCCACTGGAAATGCACTCAAGGCATATAGGCGAGCGGTAGGACAACTATGAGTACTCAGAAAGGAGAAAGTGGAGGGGGCTCTGCTATTTGTTAAGCAAAAATATTACGCTAAGGCTATTAAGGCCGACGTGCTGTTGGCAGGCCTATTAAGGGGGGGCTAGGGTTCAGAGCACAATCATAGCGATAAACGATGAACAGAGGATCCGCCACTCTCAGACAGAGGAGATACAGGACTGCCTGGCCAGGTACTATGACTCCTTATACACATCCCAAAATCCACAGCCCGAGATGCAGGAAGACTTCTTGAGCAAGATCCAACTTTCCAAAATCGAACCGGGCATAGAGGATTTATTGGGCCAGGAGGTGAGGAAAACGATAGAAAAATTGCCCGCGTATAAGGCACCGGGCCTGGACGGCTACACAGCCGCCTTTTATAAAACATACACGCCCATTCTGGTTCCCCAAATGACACAGCTATTTAACACTTTTAAGAGAACAGGACGTATAGCGCCATCCATGGAAGAAGCTAAGATCACTCTCATACCAAAACTTAACAAGGACCTCACGGAATGCACCTCATACAGGCCCATTGCCCTTATAAATCTAGATGCTAAGATTTATACAAAAATGGTGGCGAATAGCCTAAAGGGCTATCTCACGTCTCTGATCCACTAAGACCAATCAGGGTTTGTCCTGGGAAGACAGACAGCAAACAATATTAGTAGGGTGGTGCATCTAGTGGAGAAAGTTCACAGGACGGCCACTCCATCGGTCCTGTTATCATTAGATGCGGAAAAGGCATTTCACCTGGTGGAGTGTTCCTTCCTGTTCAAGCTTATGGAGAAAATGGGTCTTCGGAGAGACTATCTGAAAATGGTCCAGGAAAATTACAACACCCCGGTAACGAGACTTATGGTGAATGGCTCCATGTCATGTCCCATCACCTTGGGAAGGGGGACTAAGCAGGGATGTCCGCTCTCCCCATTACTGTACCAGTCTATAAGGGAGGCAAAGGAGATCCAGGGGATACCCTTTGGGGGGAAGCAACAGAAGGTGGCAGAATTTGCTGATGATATGCTCCTGACACTTACCAGACCTAGGGGCTCGCTACAGGCCTGTATGGCACTACCAAAGAGATTTGGGGAGGTGTCAGACTTATGGGTTAACCTCAACAATTCCAAACTCCTAAATTTGACGGTGGGGAGGGAGGACATAGCAGAGTTAAAGGCATCGTCACCCTTCTTGTGGAGCCCAGGAGGGATCAGATACCTGGGGTCAAAATGATTCCTGTGCTATCTGGGTGGTACGCAGCTAACTATCCCCCTATACTGAAGGTGATTAGGACGGACTTCAAAAGATGGAGGAACCTTAGGGTCTCATGGATGGGTAGGATGGCAGCGATGAAAATAGTTACACTCCAGCGGCTTCTATACCTGTTTCAGGCGATCCCTTTAGCAATACCTTCTAACTTCTTCAGGGAATCGGGGAAAGTGACAAGGGAATTCTTATGGGAGGCGAAGAAGCCGCAAATCACCTGCCATTTACTGATGGTCCCTAGGAAGGAAGATGGATTGGCTCTCCCCAACTTCCAACAGTACTACGAGGAGGTCCAACTCTGGGTCGTAAGAGAATGGTTCACAGGGACTGAAGAGAAGCAATGGGTCATGATGGACAGAGCCGTAGCGCATCACAAATTGAGGGAGGTGCACTCCTGCCCGACTGAATAGCATGTATCCGGACATCCCCAGGGATTGTTGGAGGGGTGCAGGGAAGAGGACACAGCCTCCCATATATGGTGGAATTGCCCCCAAATTAAGCCTTTCTGGAGGGAGGTGACACAGGCGCAAGCCCAAGTTTTCGGAGAAGCAGCAGAGAGGAGAGAAGCACGCAAGAGGAAGCAGATGCCGTTCTCCAGAGGGAGAGTGGGGGAAGGGAAAGGGACAGGGGGCGGAGAGGGGGGAGTGTAACCTGTTGTAAACCAATAAAGATATGTTTTAAAAAAAATAGTGATAGTATGTCGGTGGCGTACATCGCTAATTACCTATGTGACATACCCCTGCCAGTACCAGCAGCTCAGGGGCTGCAAATAAATGGCTAGTTAGCCCCGAATCCCAGCAACCCCAACATTAGCATAGCCCTGGATCTTTTCCAGACCTAGCAACACCCCTGGTATCGCTTGGGCCATCTCACCATCACAGACCTGCTCACCCCTGTTGCCCCTGAGCTTCTCTCCGGGGCTACAAAAAAAAAGACCCGAGGCTATAGCCCCCTTAGCCCCTGACTAGCAACGCCTCTGGTGGACACTTGGTATGGGAGCCTGCAACAGCACATGTCTCCTGCGCCTTTGTGGTACCTGTCTCATTCCCTGCTGAGATCTTGCAGGCTGCTGTAGCTGGGTGAATAGTAGCAGGTTGTGGATACTGTAAGGGAGGTATGGTATCACACATATGACACTGAAAACTCCTACTTTGCCTTATAGCTATGATACGAGTAGTTTTGACCAACAAATAATAAGGAAACACTCTCCTAGTCAGTCTATGTCAAATCAAAATGGCCTATACTAACAAATCCTAATGCCTGCCCTATCTCTTATACAAAAAGTGTGTAAGGGGAATGTGTATGCAAGGGAACATCAGTGTTATAACATAAAGGATCAAGGTGGCTGAGTCAGCTCTCCTGCCCACATTGGACAGCACAGAGTAAGGCGGTCACCGTAAATAGATGACACACTCTGGCTCAGGTTATCAAAAACAAGGCAGTTCAAAACGCAATTTGAGGTCCGTCTGGCCTTCCACGTTAAAGCCACTTATTCTGGCTTATCACAAGTTCTTTCAGAGTTCAACAAAAGTTCACGTAGGTCTCCCTCTGTCGGGCTCAGACCCCTCAAGGCATCAAAAGGTCACATAGATCTCCCTCAGTCGGGCTCGGACCTTTGCACCAAAAAGTACCTGATTAAACATAGAGCTCCTTCATCCGGGTTCAGACCTCGCAATCACAGCACTTGCAAGGGTTCCCTTCCCCAAGCTTTGTTCACATTCAGTAGGGGTTCTCTTCCACTAACTTATTTCACATTCCAGGTCTCCCTCAGTCAAGCTTCAACCTTTCACTGACGTCAAAGACTTTCAAATATGCAAGGCTTTTACTATAAGACCTCGGTAGGACCACTTAGACTTTCACTGCCTTCATGTTATTTGCCCCAGTGTCTCTTGGTCTCAGTAGTTCCATACCACAAGCACAAAAGTTAAAAGAAATCTTTCGCTTGAAGCATTCACCTTTTCACTTCCCCTTTCGCCGGGGTTAATCTTGACCATTGCATATTTCAGAGTTTGTTCACTTTGCCGCTCTATAACAAGACATCAAAACATTTTGCAGAGACTTTCGAGTGGGCTACTTCCTTTCACCGGACCACTCCGCTACTCTTTATCACTGGCTTCACAATTATAGGCAAGTTAAAAGTTAATTACTGGTTTACTTTCTTTCGCGTTTCATCAGCATTTGCGCAACCTTCAATTGTGAGAACTATTGCGGCTTCAATCTTTCCTTGACACAAACCGGCCTTTCATGTCTTTCACTGACTCATCGGTTGTGTGCATTTCCTTCTTGTTTCTGCAACTTTGATTCACGATTCAAGGTTAATACCATAGGCTTGGCCTTGACCCCCCAATTCTGCCGCTCACCCGGGAGGGTCACTGGCGTCTTTGAAACACAATACAGGCTTCTTCTTCTCTCCGATGTGACTTTCCCAGAGTCTCCTTCATGGCTTCCCGGTGGCAACGACCTCCTTCAGGAAACTTCAGGATTTCTGTACCCTTTGCTCTAGTCCCTCGATCGGTCACCCTGCTCCAGTGGGTTCACGTTTGCACCAGAAGATCTGCCCTTCTTGTGTTCCACCTTGCTCAGAGTGTGTCTCTGTGTTCTGCCTTTTATCCGTGTGGGGAGAATTTATGGGTATCAGATGTAGGTGATTAAAGTCAAGTGCCTGACTTTGCCTAACCTGATTAGCGGGATGTGTACAATGAGATATGTAAGTGTTAGCCTTTTTACCCTCAGTCGCCCCCAGTGTTTGTGTGGAAAAAGAGGGTGGGGAGTTGGGACGTTGGAGAATCATACAAAATAGGATGGGGTATGAGTACGGGAAAGGGGAGTATACCGCGTCTCACCATTGGTTGCCTCACTCCACTCCCCGAAGACCCCCCACCCAGGTGATGCTCCTGCACTGGTCCACCGCCAGTGTGTTGATCCAAAGGCGAGTCCCGCCAGCCTCAACATTAGCGTAGTCCTGGATCTTTTCCAGACCTAGCAACACCCCTGGTATCGCTTGGATCAACTCACCATCACAGCTCTGCTCACCCTTGTAGCCCCTGACCTTCTATCCAGGGCTACAAAAAAAGACATGGGGCTATAGCCCCATCAGCCCTCACTAGCAACGCCTCTGGCGGACATGTGGTATGGGTTCTGTAAGAAGGCATGGTATCAACAGTAAGACAGACACAAGTGACCACAGTTCAACAGTGTTTTGAACTTTAAAAAGGGTTTGAAAAATCTAAAGATGGGAGCAAGCTACGACCATCAAATAATAATAACGGTAGTCCTAGTGGTGTCTTGTCAAAACAAAAAGGCCTATACTAAAAATGAAATATTGCCAATCCTTACCTCTGAATACAAATAGTGTGGGAAACAATTTTATGTAAAAGAAAGAGGTGTTCATGAAATGATATGTCAGTATATTCAGGCCGTTGGCCTCCCTTCGCCACGTTCTCAGCACGGGACAAGGCAGTACACTCAAGTTTATCACAGTCTCTGGCTTCTCTAGCATGAGGATAGAGTTCAAACATTAGCATCAGGGCCTTTCCATGTCCAAGTCTCTTTGCCTTTCAAAGACTCTTCTTTCAGAGAGCCTGATGCAACAAACAAACAATAAGTAATTTTCCTCTTAGGATTTCACAAGTACTCAATTTCTCAGGTGATTCACTATTCACCTTGGTTCCCTCTCAGCTGGGTTCAGATCCTTTTTAGCACAATACACTTAGGATTTTCATGCATCCAATTTCTCGGGTGATTCACGGTTCACTTTGCATCCCCCTCAGCCAGGCTCAGATCCATTTTAATGTTCCTTAATCTTCTTTCGTCCACCATGCGACCCCCCCAGCTAAGCCAGAATAGGGCAGCAATACTTATCCTTGGCCTCAAGCCCAGGGGACGCATCACTTCTGCCCAACAAAGCCTTCACTGGCTCCCAGTCTCAGCAACGCTTCCTGACCAAATACTCCCCTTCTAGACTCCTGCGTTCCTCTGGCACCAGCTCCTTGTGTGTGAAGCGGTTTGCTAAACAGAGAGCTGGTGGTTGATTGATTTTCTCGGCAGGATCCCTTCTGTGGGATAGCTTCCCTCTCCCTCTGCGTCTTGAGCAGGACCTCCTTAAATTCCAAAAAAGCCTCCAGACCTTTATCTTGACCTCCTTGTTCTCCTTTTCTTTTCTCTTTTAATCATTCACTAGCGTGACTGATGTGCAGGACCCTTATGTATTATCGGGGCATTGACCCCCCCACATCTCTTCATCCCAGCCGCTGTCTATTTACTGCACTTGCTTAGGCTCACCCTCCCCACTGAGGTTGCACTTACGTTTTCTCTTCTTAGCACTTCACCCGGAGCACTTGTCCATGAGCACCACAGCACCTATTACTTACCCCCTCCCCTCTGCACTTGCACGTTCTGAGCACTCACAAGGCATAGTAGATTTGTCTTCCCATCTCTTTATTTTTCTGATTTGTTATACTATTAATTCAATTATTTATTTATCTATGTTCTAATGCATTGTCTACCACCCCTGCCCCCATCCTGTTTCCCTGCGGGCGATTTGAAACAGTTTTTGCTAATTGTATAAGTGCCTAACAAGTGACCAACAAAATAAAATAAAATAAACACAATGTCAGTCTGCCTCTGCTGGGCTCAGACCAATTTAATTTACTGTAACACAAACTTGCTTCAACCCAGAAAATCTTTCAATTGATCTCCCTCGTTCGAACTCGGACCAATTTATCTACTTTGTCATCAACTTTTTTGGCAGTATCAATATCGTAGACTTTCGATTGTGCACAGGATTTTGCTTGACCCACTGCAGGACCACTTTGATGCACAGTTCTTTGCTGCCACTCTTTCACCTTTGCGAACTCTCAATTGGATACCTTACAGAGAGCTTCAAATGAGCATGCACGCAGTGCCGGACCTCTCTGTCAAAGGTATTGTATCTTGGTTTCAAAGTTCAATCACTCATCTGTTGTTCAATTTTACTCAAGTAGGTTATCACATGCGTTTCAGACACTGTCCGCATCAGCGCTGTGAGAAACCTGAAGGTGTCTCACCCACTAGTTCCCCGGGATCTGTCATCCAGGTGGCCAGGACACGGCCATCCCTTTTGGATCCAGTTCCTGGGGGTGGACCAGTGTGGGAGGATCACCTGGATGAAGGGTCCTCGGGGAGTGGAAATGGGACACCGGAAGGTGAGATGCGGTATTCCCTTCCCAATAACACCCTTTCCCAATCCTACCAGGTAGGATACCTAGGAACTCAACCCCTCCCCCTTTCCTGACACAAACACTTTTTCACAGACAGTTTACCATGAGCGACAACGGACTAACACCAGAGCCGTACACCTGACATGTTCCAAAACCATGGACAGGCAAGATCAGGCAATTACGGATTATTACACACACCTGACTACCATTACATTTCTCCACATGGATAAAAGGTGGAGCACGAAAGCACAGTCTGAGCGCGGCAAACCACACAAGGAAACTGCAGTTACAAGATGGCAGTTTCACAAGGAAAAAGACGGCAAGACCAGAGAGAGCCGCAAGGAGGGAAATATCTGTGACCTCTAAAGACTGTTATTTTCGTGAGCCTTGGAAAGTAAGAAATCGAAGACCAGGAACTAAGGCTGATCAAATCTGCACATTGTGTCGGAGGTACCCGGGGCTCTCCTGCATCGATAACCAAGGCGGGGAGGAGCGATTGCAGCTGTGGTACTGTCCTTGGCTCCTACAACAGAGCCGCGTCGGAAAAGACAACACAGTCAGTGAGTCTGAGAGACGGATACCAGACAGACGTGTGTTTTGAACCAAGGTTGCAAGCAGCAACATTGCAGAAAGAAAACAGTATTTGAGGCGTTATCGATGAGTGACGCAAGTATAATTGGAACCAAAGAAGTAATTGGACTCTGTGATTGAACTTTGGGAGGCAACCAAGATACCATACGCAGAGTGGTCCGGTGCCACGAGGGCGCTCATTCGAAGGTCTCTGTTAGTTATCCATATGATGTTGTCAAGCCCTGGGGATCTCTCCTGTGCTTCCTCCTCACCTGTATCTTCTATGGAGCTGTCCTGGGCTTCAGATTCCTTCTTCCGACGTGGTTTCTGGGGTTCCTTGGGCTTCTTCTCCTTCTTCTGATGAAGGTAGGGGTGAGCTCCCTCGGAGACCACCTTGGTCTGAAGACTCCCCCATGTCTAGGGGAACTCAGAGGAGCAAGCTCCCAATTGCAGGGAAAAAGCCTCTGTGGCAGAAAAAAAAACCTGGATGTTAAGTTGTTCAGAGACTCCTTTATGTAGGATGATTCTTGAATGAAATCAGAAACAGAGCATGGGCCTTATTACGAGTATGGAGGCAGCCATGCCCTTAATAAGGGCATGGCTGCCTCCATACCGGGCTCCAATACCGGGTTCTGTGAATGAGGAATTACCGGGTCATTCCGACCTTGGAGGACCCGGCAATTCCTCATGCACAAAACCATCCCTATTTCCATTTGAGCCCCCATAGGGCTCAATGGGAATGGGGATGGAGCTAATAACGGGCCCGTTATTAGCTCCTTGGTCCCCTCGTGGGACTGGGAAAGGACGCCTGGTTTTACCAGACGTCTGTTCCGGGTCCCGCTAGGGGACCTCGTAATCAGGCATCCCGTAATGAACGTTGCCGGTCCAGTTCTTGCACCATTCATTACGGGACCGCCACGGTCGTAATGGCGCCCCATGTCTTTATCTTGCAGTAAAGAGGAGTCCAAATTGTACTGAAGAGCCTGTCATGACAAGCTGTCTGTTTCAGGAACTTAAGGTGAGTGAACAGTCTCTCCCCAAGTATGGTTAGGATCTCTTGGAATGAGACCCCTGTATTTCCAAGAGGAGGAGCAAGCAAATCCACCCCAATACAAGGCAATGCAACACTTACTAGTATTGCCAAAAGATTCTGCCAAGAAGTATATGTAAAGCAATAAAGGTTCTGTGTGGACAGAATGAAGTAGCAAGGCTTGAGCAGCGGAAAGAGGACCAAAAGGAAAAAACACCTGGTGTTGAAGGCAACACAGACTCATACGTAGCGAGAAACAACACACGGCAGGAGCACCGTAGCAAGAAACAGCAGACGGCAGGAGCACCGTCGAAAAACTACAGAGTGAGACTGAACAGAGTGCGGTAAGGAAAGGAAGCTGTAACACAAGAGGGAATGTGTACAGCAACAAGGATATTCAGACACCGTACCGGAGTATGGAAGCTAGGAAAATGATGAAGAGTTACTGAAAATGAGGTAAAGGAAAGAGCAAGCCGCGAGGGTGCGGATGAAACAAAGGGAACCGTGAGGTTAAAAATGTAAACAAACCAAAAAAAGGGAAACAAAGAGGAAGAAAAACAAAGAAGGACACAGTAGGACTCTGGCAGAACCCCAGAGCGAAAGGAGAAATCTTAAGCAGGCACAAGAAGGCTAGAACTCCTGGCAGCAGAGGTCTAACTAGCGTATTCCCAGAACATGGATACAATGCAATGAAGCCTAGTCCAGCCCACAGTTATAGTAGCAGTGGCCATGTTGGTGGAAGTCTAGACCGTTAAAATGGTTCTAGCCAGAACACCCTATACAGGTACTTCCATTGATGTCAGCACTTCCACGGGCGGCACATGACAGATGCTGAGTGTGAGAAAAAGGAATACAGAGATTGAGGTGGTCGTGCAACAGGTCTTCAATAGTTTAAAATGTTTCGCAATTGGTCTGAGCCCAGCTGAGGGAGACTAATTGACCAATAGAAAGGGATCTGAGCCCGGCAGAGGGGGATCCGGGGTGACCCGCGAGTCACCCGTAAAAGAACTCTCGGACATTGGTGTGAAAGGGATTTTGAGCCCAGTGGAGGGGGATCCAACATGGAACTTTTTTGTTAAATAGGATCTGTGCCCGGCAAAGGGGGATCCAGGGTGAACACCCTACTTGAATACAGACAGATAGAAAGGAATGTTTTTCTTATTATTTTTGTACAGCAGGCCCTCTGAGTCAAGAGACTTACAAGGAGTAAAGAGGCTTGGACACAGGAGGTCCCGAACTGTGGAGATTGAACTATATCCTCGTACCGCAGTGTGTGCTTTGCTCGAATGACCCGCCTTGCCCCGTGTTGAAAACATCGGGAAGGAAATCCAACGGACCAATCCTCCTGACTTATCATTTTGTGAACACTTCTTTCTTTTTCATGAACTTCACCCTACACTATTTGTAAATTAGTAGTAAGAATTGGCAATATGTTTTTTAGTATAAGCCCTTTTATGTTGATACGACTCCACTAGGACTGCCTTCTTTATTTTTTGATGGTCATAGCTTGCTCCCATCTTAGATTTAGGTTTAGATAGGCGTTTATCATACCCCTGCAAAAGTTCAATAAACGCGCTTGAACTGTGGTCACTTGTGTCTTTATTACTGTTGATACCATGCCTTCCTTACAGCGCTCACCATACAATGTTGCTGCTTGCAACCTTGGCTTCAACACAGAGCGGTCTGGTATTGGTCTCCCAAAATCACTGGCTTTGTGTATTTCAATGGGGCTGCTTTATTGTAGGAGCCAAGGACAGTAACACGGCAGCAGGCGATTTTCCTCGCCTTGATTATCCATGAGGGAGGACCCTGGGTACCTCCGACGCACAATGCAGGATTCTTCAGCCTGGCTTCCTGGTCTTTCGCTTTCTATTCTCGAGGTTTCAGGAAAGTAAGGTTAAGGGCACTTCCCTCCTTGCGATCCCCTTCTGTTTTGCTGTCTTTCTCTTCGTGTTACACTGCCATCTTGGAACTGCTTTTCCTCATGTGCTTTGCCTCACTCATACAACACCTTCTTCCTCCTCCTTCACAGCCCCCTATCTTTATAACCTGGGTCATGAGCTGCAGGTGTGTGTGATGGTCAGTAATTGCCTTATGATATGATATTATATGGCATTTATAACACACCTATACACAAGTGTTATTTACCCTTACCGTGCCTGACCATTGTATTGGGACATGCCAGGTATGTGGCTCGGGTGTTAGTCTGTTTTCTGTGATAGCAGGCTGTCTGTGTGAAAGTGTTTGTGTTGTGGAATGGGAGGGGGTTCAGTTCCTAAGTATCCTACCTGGTAGGATGTGGTAAAGGTGTTACAGGAAAGGGGATACTGCGTATCGCCATCTGGCGTCCCACTCCCTGAGGACCCCTCACCCAGGTGATCCTCCTGCACTGGTCCACCCCCAGGAACTGGATCTAAAAGCGATGGCCATGCCCTGGCCACCTGGATGACAGATCCTCAGGGATTAGCGGCTGAGACACCTTCAGGTTGCTCACTGTGCCCACCACAGTACATGTGTCCTGCGCCTTTGTGGTGCCTGTCTTCTTCCCTGCTGGGATCGTGCATGCTGCTTTAGCTGGGTTACTGGTAGCAGGTTGTGGATACAATCATCGACATCTGCTTGTGGCTACATGTTGCTTGGATGTTTGTTTGGGAAGGTGTGGGACTTATATACTCCTCCTGAGTGGATTGGGTGCACCTGTGACTTGATTTCCATCACCTGTGTACATTTACCACCAACTTTTCAGTGGGGGTAACTGCACCATTTTATTGACTGAGTTACTGCTGATTTTCAGTGGTAATTCAGCTGTTTTTCAACTTGTAATCCAACCTGCAGGAGTTGCTCGCCATTGGAAAATGTAGTCTCATTATACTAAAAAGACCTTTGAGATAAAGAGGGGGAGGCGGGCGAGAGGGCAGGGAGTGTGAGGTAGGCAGCACTGCCTGGGAGGGTGATCTGCACACTTTAGCCTTTTTCTTGGGGAACGCAGAAGAGCAGATCAAGCAGCGTGGAAAAACGTTAATCTCATGGGCAGAAAACTAAGAAAATAGAATATTAAATTTCACCGGGAATCCAACCCTTGCTGCCCCATCACTTTTGGCACTTTGAGAAACATGAAGGTGTCTCCCTAGCTAATCCCTGTGGATCTGACATACAGGTGGCAAGGACACAGCCATCGCTATTGAATCCAGTTCCTTGCGGTGGACCAGGGAGGGAGGATCACCTGGATGTGGGGTCCTTGAGGAGTGGGAGTGGGACAACGACGGGTGAGACGCAGTATTCCCCTTCTTTCAACACCTTTTCCCCATCCTACCATGCAGGATATTCCAGAACACTGCCTCCCACCTTTTCCCACACAAACACTTTTGCACAATATGAAAAACAACAGACTAAAACCAGAGCCGTTTACCTGACATGTCCCAATATAAAGTCAGGAATTGACCAGAATCACACAACACGATGGTCCTTTCCCTTCCCCACAGGGATAAAAGGTGGAGCACAAGAGCACAAGAAACGTGAGGCAGACCGCACGACGTGAGCGCTAACTCAGCACAGCAGGTCAAGAGGAGGAGAAAGACAGCGCCGACCGAGAGGGTGACAAGGAGAAAAGCAACCTTGCCCTTTCCAACCAAGGCCTGTCAAACCTCTGCAGAAGAAATCATAAGATTGAGAACAATAGCCAGCGTGTATTGCAGCAGATGTCAACGGTACACAACACCCTCCTTTGCTGATTACCAAGCCGGGGAGAGACACTTGTCTCTGTGATACCAACCGTGACTCCAAGGAGAAAGAAAGCCAAAGAGTTCATCACAGCCAGTGAGTCGAGGGGAGTGTCAATAAGAAACCGAACTGTGTTTAACAAAAAGTAGCAAGTGGCTATTTTGAACTTTGAAAAGTATAAAGTTACTATTAATCAAGTAAGCGAATCATCTTGGCATGCCCACTATTAAGGTCTATTTGCAAATCTGGGCAGTCCAGTGAGGGATAGGGAGAAAGCGAGCATTTACAAGTGGGAGATTGAGATCGACCAAGTTAATTTGGAAGCGAGGATAAAGGACCACAGCCGCAGGACCCAATGACATATCCAATTAACTCCTCAAAGACAATGCTGAAGCGTGGAACCAGATGTTAATCCTAGTCTTCGAACAAATTCTCCATACCAACCATTTGCCATCAAAGTGACGAGAGGAGATAATTATCCTCATTCATAAAAAAGACTATTGAGCGAACACTAAGAACTAACGCCCAATCGAACTCCGGGATTCCATGGGGAAACATTTCGCCTCAGTTCTGTTACGAGACCTGACCAAATGGGCCATGTTGACGGGAAGGCTGGATCCCAGCCAGACGGGCTTCGTGCAAGGTGTGGGCACCTCCTTGAATCTTTTCATACTTGGGATCATGAGACAATGAGCACTGAAGTCGGGGTCCTGTGTTCACATGGCATTCATGGACTTACAACAGGGAATTCTTATTGATAGTGACCTTGATAAAGAAGAACAGATCCTAAATCCAATGAAAATTAAAAAGAGATTTCAAGAACAAGACTGGGTAGGAACCATCCCACATAGAAATTTAGACACTTTAAGACCGTGCCTGGAAATGGAAAGAAAGGGATTAAACCACCTACCACGTTATCTCCTAAATTTCCCTCGCCTCACTATACGAACTTACTACTTAGAGTGTGACTGAACAGTCTAATGACTAGAGAGCTTGAGCTAAGCAGAACATTAATAACTGGGGATCCTTCACACTGCAGATTATGTAAATCCCGAGGGGTGGTTGAAACTATTTTCGATCTAGTGACTTCATGTCCTTCATGTCCTGCTCCGCCAGTACTTTCTGTCTGATAAAGAATGATCTTAAGTTCACCATTTTGTCGCAAGTGGTTTTTTGTTGGCTCTGGGCCTTTTCCATATGAGTATAGAGTAAGGACCTGATTCATGGAACGTTTTCCTATGGGATTGCACCATTATAAAACTCTTCCATGAATCAGGCCCTAAATCTCAAACCAATTTAATATGTTCTAGCATCATTTTTTATCCTGGAACTGCGGAGGATTTACACACTTGCTCCAGCCGAGCAGTGTGGAATTGTTAAATTATGATTTCTTTACTCTCAAAGAGTGTTGGATGTCAGAAGCCCTCCTCATCAATGGGTACTCAGTTTCTTAACCCCAGCCATTAGAGGTGAAAAGGCGCACCCCGCGGTAGGGCTGTTGATTGGTGCCTCTAAGAAGATTTGGTCAGAGATTTAGTATCTGTCTAGCCCCAACCCTTATTTGCAGGGAGCAAAACTTGTGTGGAATAATAGCATGTGCATGGGCTGAACGAATACCCTTTTGATAAACACATAATGGAACAACTTAAACATTGGTCAACAGGAGATGCTGGAGGCAGCTGACAAGCTTATGTTCGGCCAGTTTTGCAGATGTATAAATTCCACTATCATCTGTGGTGATATAAATTGCAGATGTATGGATTGGCCAGCAGGTAAAATACTATTGGGTACCTATAGGACAAGCAGGGCTAGGGGCAGGTTATGGGGTGAATTCATGGAAGAATGGGGCTAATGATCCTTGATGATAACATTAAGGGAGATGAAGTACCACAAAACACATGGAAGAGGGGTCTCCAAGGCAATATCTTAGATTATCTGTATGTTTCTGGGGACATCTACTCTATGGTGGAAACCTTGACAAGTGATCACCTGCCACTTAGTATCAAATGGTTAGTACCCGCACTGAAACAGGCCGAGGAAGAGGGCGACTGAGAGTAACAACATTAACTTTCACACATTGTACTGGACATGTCCAGCTAATTGGGTCAAGCAAAGTCAGGCACTTGATTCTAAGTGCATACACCTGATACCAATTAGCTCTCCTCACACAAATAAAAGGCAGAACCCAAAGACACACTCTGAGCAAGCAGAACACGAGTACAAGCAGGGCTTCCAGGAAGAAGACAAACCTACTGGAGCAGAGTGACAGACAATAGGGATGAGAGCAGTGGGTCAAAAACCCCAAGAGTTCCCTACTGGAGGTCGTTCCTTCCAACAGGCCGCAGAAGACAGATGGAGAAGACCAAATCCCACAAGTAAAGACTGCATTGTGTTTGAAGGACGCCAGCAACCCTCCCGGGTGTACAGCAGAGTTGGGGAGGGGATGCCAAGCCTGTGGGACTAACCCTGACTCGTAAATTGGGAATCGCAAAACCAAGAAACAGACGCACACAGCTGGTGAGTTGGCAAGCACACTGAAAGACTGGTGTGTGTTAAAGTTTGAATTAGCAACATTGTATCATAACTGAAGAATGCATGTGTCTGAATGAGATGCGAGGAAAGGCAGACCTGTTAATGAACTTTGAAGTAAAAGACAGCTGCGACATCAGCGATACTAAGTATCGGAGTAGTCTGGCGAAAGGAATTAGCCCACTCGAAAGTCTCCAAGAAAAGTACATTGTTTGAAGCGATAAAGCGAATGAACGGCAAAAGTGAAATAAAGATGTTTAACTCCTAGAGAAGGGGAGAGTGAAAGTTGAGCTGTAAACTTTGAGTCGAAGTGGTCCTGCAGTGGTCTGTAAAGAAAGCCACACACATTTGAAAGTCTTCGACATCCGAAAGTGGTCTGAGCCCGACAGAGGGAGACTCGAAGTGAAATAGGCTTGGGGAAGGGAGACCCTTACAAGTTTGTGTTGAACTTTATAGTGAGAGGTCTAAGCCCAGCAGAGGGCCACCTATGAGAATTGTATGGTGAAAGCTCTGAGGCCGACAGAGGGGACCTTTGTGAACCAAGGTTGAAACATTATTTTGGAAGTCAAGAAAAGAGACTTAAATGTGTAAGGCAAGATCTACGTCTTGGAACTGTTTATTGTGTTGGAAGCCGAGCCAGAGTGTGTCATCCTGCCTACAGGGACAGCTTTACTCCATGAGGTCTAATGTGGGGAGGAGAGCTGGTTCAAACACATTTATTCATTTGAACACTGATTTTTCCTGTTGCATACATTTCTCCTTTTTACACTTTTTTTGTACAAGAGATAGGGCAGACATTAGGTTTTCTAAGCATAGGTCATTTTGATTTGACAGACTCCACTAGGACTGCGTTATTTATTATTTGATGGTCGAGATTACCCCCATCTTAGTTATGGGGTAAAATAGGACTTTCTCCAACCCCAACAATTTCAATAAAGTTTTTACAAATTGTACCCATTGTGTCAGTGTCATACTTGTGATACCATGCCTCCCCTACACTATGAAACTAAAACTAAAGCAAATTGACCTTTTGTCCAAATGGTACCTGATATTTTACCCTAAGTGGGTGAAGGATCACACATTCCATAACCAAATGTTTTAAAGACTCCTCCTTGGCCAGGCAAACCTGCATCTAGCCAGATCCACGGGGAAAACCCCCTTCTGACCAAGATGTCTCTAGTGGGAAGGACATTCCATCTAGCTCTAAGGACAATACCATGATATAGTCTATCTGGAAATTGTAGAATAACCTTCGTGGCAGATCCACGGGCTCTATGTTCGTGATTCAAATGCACCAGTGAAGGATAAGAATGGAATGTATCTACAGTTTCACACCAATCAAAATTGAATAAGGCACGTTTTACAGACACAGGATTGCAAATCAAAGACTTGGTTGTCATTCCAATCTTTTCTAAAATGGCCTCTGATCGGTCCCTTAAGGAAGTCAATGTACTCGAGTGATCTAGGTTTCTATCTAGTAGGTGATAAAATGTGTTTGGCACTCCAGTTTTAATTTTTGAGTACAGAGATATACAAGCCAACTGTACCCGAGCCCACATTGATACAACACCCAATTCAAATCTAATTGCAGAGATTGGGATTGCATTTGGCACACCTAGCAATCTTCTCCAAATACGGCCCTCAATGAGATTCAGTGACTCACTCACTCTCTCTGGAGCCAGTTCCAGGCCATAGATCAGTTTAGGTATAATGTTCCTCTCATAAAATATCAGAGCAGGCTTTAAAGAAAATGTACCAAACTTTCGGTCAATCCTGACCACCTGTGCTTCTAACAATTTTGCCTTATCTAAGATATATTCAATTAAAGGCTTAGAGCAAGGGTAGGCTCAGATGTTAAAACCCAAATATCGCACAGACTCAACCAATTTCAAAGGAGTCTCCCCCAACTCACCAATAAAGCCTGATGTCTTGCCCCTCGCTTTTCTAAAGGACAGAATTCGAGTTTTGGAGGGATTAATTAATAAACCATTGGTTTTAGCATATGCTTCAAAATTTCTTAAAGACCGTTGCAGCCCCACCTTGGTATTATCAAAGATCAACAGATCATCAGCATATGCTAACCAGATAATTTTGTCCTTGCCGATTTTAGGGGCCAGTAGTCCTTCTTTGGCAAGTGAGATGGCTACATCTGAAAAATATTGGTTGAACAGCCAGGGTGCTAGAGTGCAACCCTGTCTGACCCCCTGATAAGATCTAATTCTCTTTGATAAATCCCCTTCTTGGTTCAAACGGACCCGGACCCCACAATTCTCATAGACCCCACTAATTAATCTCAAGAGCCCTACAGGTAGGCCCCAACCAGCCAGTTTTAACCACAACTTGCCCCAGTCAGCCCAGTCAAACGCAGCAGTCAAGTCAATTGAAGCCATATACGTGCAACCACCCGCTATTGACCATGCCACCTCTTGTACGCTCTTCAGGGCCAGGCCATTGACATTGGTCGAGTGACCCCTTCTGAAACCAGTCTGAAATTGGTCCAACGGGTGGCTCCTAAGAGCCCACTCCTCCAAGTGTGACAACAGGAAAGAGGAGAAGATCTTACAATACGCATCAATTAAAGAAATTGGACGATAATTCACCGGATCAGTCCTGCTGCTGTACTTGAAGAGTGGTACAATGTGAGCTGTGTGCCACGATGCAGGGGTCGTCCCAGAGGACAAAATGTCACTGAACTCCAGGCACAACAACTGGGCCCACAAATTAAGATTATCCTTAAATGTGTTATTTGGTAGACCATTTGGGCCTGGAGCCCTAGAGCGCTTACATCTGGCGATTAGTTTTGAGATGCATTCTAACTCAACTTTTGGGTCCCATCTATCCTCTCTAGTCAAGTCGATAATTTCCCAGATCTACTCTCCAAAAATTCGACCCAATCTTTTTCAGAAATTGAGTTTGACTGGCAAGTTGTATAGTTTGGGTCCTGCACATTGACCAAATACCAAAATGCACTTGCATTTGCAGAGATTAGGGTTCCAAGCATCTTTTCTGAATCATTCTGAAGCATTACAGATTTAATAAGCTTACAATAATTCTTGTATGATTGCTTAACCTTACCTATAAGCTTTCTGCACACTTCCTCGTCCTGATTAGTACTCAGAATCTGCTTCACTGTTCTTCTTAACATCTTTTTTGCAGATGCTACATCAGTATTGTAACAGTGGGCATGCCTAACTTGGCGAAAACCGTTTGTTCTCATTCCCAAAGCCATTTTGTCAGTCATTTGACCCACAAACGACTGGAACTCGACTGCATTCAAATTTTGGAGCTTCCAATCATAAGTTGAACGACTCAATGCGTGATGTATTTCAGAGTTTAAGGCACACATTTTTGGGCCAGTCCACTTAACAGCATTCCGCCCTACCTTGGCTACTAACTTTAATTTTTGCCCATGTTTTCTAATATTCAGCGCTCAATCAAATTGTGCTGTAAGCACGCAATGGTCGCTCCTGTCATTTTTAAGTAGTTCAAATGACAGGCATGAGTTCATAAGGGAAAAGTCTACAAAAATATAGTCAATCAGAGAGGAACTATCCCCTCTGTGCCAAGTATGCCATTTACTAGAATTGCTTGATTCAGTCCTATTCCCAACCAGTGGAAAGAGACCCCTACCTCCCAAGTTTGTTATCCATTTCTGACCAGCTGCTTCCTTCGCTGAATTACCCCGACCAGTCTCTTCCAATTCCCCCAGTCTGTGAGAATATACACAATTTGCCTTTAGATCTCCCATAACTATGACCCTGCCATCTGGGCGGATTTCCATCCACTCGTCTAGCACCCCACAAAGGCCATCTATAAATGGGCCAACCAGTTCAATACCTTTATGCCAATAGATATTGAGTAATAGTAAATTAAGCGAACCATCTATTGACCTACAATCAACCCCCAATACACCAAAGGGCAAGTTCACAATTGCCACCCCACTGGAGATATCTACAGCAATAAAAAGCCCCCCCCCCGATGGTCTACCGCCCGGTCCCATCTCTAGCCGATTGGATAAAAACACTATAGACGTCTAGAATGGGTGCTGCGGTTAGCCATGTCTCTTGCAGACTAATACATTTAGCCTTTCTCAGGGTTTTCATACATACAAGATTTGTAAAAAGATGGATATTGCCTCGAGTATTCCAAGATTTCAAACATAGCGTTATGCTCTTCCAGTTATCTCCCACAGATGGGTTCTTTTCATAGGACCAATTTTTGCCATAGAGAGGAGATAATGGATGCCCAATCCATATCATCAACACTCCACCCTTGGCCAACCTATCAGTAATGGCGACAGCCTTGGGAAAACTAGCAATAGATTGGCTCATTCCATTCTTAACAATTCCCTTCTTTAAATCCTGAATCAGAGAGATTTCAAAACCAATCTCTGCTAATTATTCTTTTTGGGTGAAAATGAGTTTGCTTACTAGCGGAGAGGAAAGAGACATAATACTGGTACTCATATCCTCTCTAAATGGGAAGGAAACTCTCCCAACATCAGCCGATGATACCAAAGCCAAGCTTGGGATAGATGCAAAAATGGTTAAAATATTTGGCCGATTCAAACAGATCTGATAGTCTGAACCTAGAGTGCAATGGATCTTAACTTATATGTTGTGTGGCCCCCACCCTTTGAGTACAACAGAGTAAGAATGTTTTATTGGAGGGGCGCCCGATGGACCATAACACGGCTCTGCATTCCCTACAGGAGCACCAGTGAGCCCTCGAGCAGTAGCACCTGAGGGGTAATGAAAGCGCTGCAACAGATTTTTCATACTGGCTGGCACTCTAGGGTAGTTAGATTCCGAAGGGAGGTCTGCCACCTCTTTGAGGAATGTTGATTTTCCCATACCAGATCCTCCACCACCCTGTCTATGGGAATAGTAGGGTTAGGACATGGGAGGGGCAATTGTGTAATAGGAATGTCCCCTGTATCCAACGTGGGTCTGGCAAGGTCGTTTGTAACACCCCGACACACCACCGACACCTCATTTGGGACTACAGGGGACTTTACTGTCGAGCTTGCATGTACCATATTTCCATCCACTTTTCCCCCAACATAAAAAGAGGTAGTTGCCCCCTCTGATGGGCCCCAGATAGATGGAAATGGACTAGAGAATGGGTTGAATCTAACATGACCTCCTCCCTGCTCACCCCAAAACCCAGTTAAATATGGGAATGGAGTCATGGGGGAATCATTCAGTCTCACGTCCGTATTCTTTACTAGTGACTCTATGATAGGATTCTGGGGGGCTGGAACACCGGCCACCCTATCTGGTATAGTTGAGATATTCTCAGGTGTGTTCAGAGCTTCCAACACTGGTTCATGTTTTGGAATTACCTGTTCCAGGACAGGGTTTAGTCTAGCCTGAAACAGAGTCCGGTGGGACTTTCTTAAAGATAATAATCTGTTTTACTGCGACGGTGGCATTGGAGGCAATTTTAATGTTCCTGTGTTGTCACGTGATACTGTCACGTGAGCGAGTGTAGCTCCGCCTCCCTACCAGCAAGAGCGGCTGCTCGCAGTGCTGTGTAGGGGCCAAGGAGCTTCCTTACACGCGCAGATGCCCCACAAGTAGCTAAAATACACCAGGAGCGAGACAATTTCAAGGTCATTTCAACAAGAGTAAAAGCGCGCCACGCGGGCAGCGATGGAGGCAATTTGAATATTCCTGTGTTGTCACGTGATACTGTCACATGAGCGAGTGTAGCTCTGCCTCCCTACCAGCAAGTGCCGGCTGCTTGCAGTGCTGTGTAGGGGCCAAGGAGCTTCCTTACACACGCAGATGCCCCACAAGTACCTAAAATACACCAGGAGCGAGACAATTCCAAGGTGCTTTCAACAAGAGTAAAAGCAGCGCCACTCGGGCGGCGATGGAGGCAATTTGAATGATCCTGTGTTGTCATATGATATTGTCACGTGAGCAAGTGTAGCTCCGCCTCCCTACCAGCAAGAGTCGGCTGCTCGCAGTGCTGTGTAGGGGCCAAGGAGCGTCCTTACACGTGCAGATGCCTCACAAGTAGCTAAAATACACCAGAAGCAAGACAATTCCAAGGTCCATTCAACAAGAGTAAAAGCAGCGCCACTCGGGCGACGTTGGAGGCAATTTGAATATTCCTGTGTTGTGACGTGATACTGTCACGTGAGTGAGTATAGCTCCGCCTCCTTACCAACAAGAACCGGCTGCTTGCAGTGCTTGTAGGGGCCAAGGAGCTTCCTTACACGCTCCGATGCCCCACAAGTAGCTAAAATACACCAGGAGCGAGACAATTCCAAGGCCCTTTCACCAAGAGTAAAAGCAGCCTTCTTTCCACTTTAGATATTACAGAATCATACTTCTTCAATAAATCAAGTTGTTAAATTCAGTAGGTCCTTGTACCAATTTCCCCCATGCAGACATTTCATATATGAGGGGTTGTTCAAGCTCTGTCTGGCAACCTTCCTTTCAATCTCTCTTGGCTCTTGGCAATGCTTGTCCCAGCTTTCCCCCAACTGTCATCTCATGTCAGGTGAACTGCACAACTCTTGCCTTCTTACTTCTATTAGAATATCTCTTGGCTTATGGCAATGTGGTTTCCAGGTTCCCCCCCACTGACATACCATGTCAGGAGGATTGCACCATGTGTGCCTCTTTGTTTTACTCCTAAAGTCTTTTGGCGTATGGCAATGTGGTTTCCAACTTCCACCCAACTAACATCTCAGGCCAGGAGAATTGTACCATATTTGCCTTCTCTTTATAACTCATTCAATTTATATTCAAAAGCAGTTTTCAAATGTTCTTTAATGTCTCTGCATGTCCCGGCCTTCCTTTTCACTCAGGCTGATTCACCGGTAAACTGTGCCGTTACTGCTAGCATCCTTCACAGGACAGGGCTGCCTTCCCCCTCTGGGCAGAGGTCAGTTTGGTTCTCGTGCCGTCGTTGACTGCCTTCTTTGCCTGAACCATCGCAGCTCTCAGAGCCTCTTCTCCTCTGATCCTGCTGTGCGTGGTTCTCTCTTCCCTTGCTCCTTCTCTCCAGCTCAGAATGTTTCTGCCTTGCCATAGGCAGCCGTTCACCACTCTTCTCGCGGCTCTTCTCCTGGGAGCTGCCTCTGTCACCGGTCTCGCTTCCGGCTCTGCATACTCTGCAGCGACTCACCATTTCCCTTCCTCGATCACACAGCTGCAGGTTACGTTTGGGTTTAAATGTCCCATGCAGCTGATTCCACCTTGAACAACTAGAATGTACTTCATACTTAACATCATATTTCCTCCCCATGGACTCCTTGCTCTTCTTCATTGTCCCAGTACCTCAGGCCTTATGGGAATTGGAGTCCCTATAGATTTGAGACTTTTCAAGGTGATATTGTTTTAGATATTTGTGAAAAAAGAGAGTGGCAGAACAAGGAGAGGTTATGTGAATATTATGTGTGGTGCTGTTTTGCCCATAACCCCTACCCAGGTCGAAATCAGTATAATCAAAAGATGGAGAATGTACATCATGCATTCCTGAAGAGGTAAATGTTATTCTGTTGTGGAGGGTTTTCATGCATAGTGGTTTGGGTTTTAATAATAATAATAATAATGATAATTTATTAATTTGATATAGTTTAGTACAAACGTACAAACTTTACACATAATACATCATAAAAGAAAATGAAAAAAAGTAAGAGAAAATAGCCATCATAAAAGAAAACCATCATAAAAAATATATACAAATATGCAGAACGAATGTACAGCTGTATAAAACCATTACATATACAAATGAACACATTCATTCAGCTCAGGTCCTTAAATGCAAATTAAAAGTATGGCTATACATATTACATACTACATGACTCCAGGGGCCACTCTAGTACTTAGTTGCATACAAACGAGAGCTTCACACCACACCTGGAAAAGTGCTATGTGTAATTTAGAGTTGAGAGTGTTAACACACTGTACCCAGAAATCTATCTGCTCTATGAATTCAGGGTTATGAACAAATCCTCCTAGATGTTTAATACGATTAACTCTCATCCTAAGGCAGAGTGTTAAGACATGTCGAGCAGTTTCGATCTCGTTGGAAAGTTCACATATTCTGCAATGCCTCTCAGTTTTGGCTAAGCCCAGCTCCTGACCCCTGGCCGCCAAAGTTGGCAAGTGATTGATGCGTAAGAGTAAAATAAAACGCCTCTATTGATCTGACGGACAGAGGTTTAAGTAGTGTTGCGCCTTCATAAAAGTGTAGAGAACATGCAAAACAAAGCTATAGCTTTTCAGGCCTTCAAGGTGAATAAAATTACATTGCCAATCCCACAGATTTAGGCGGTTGCGCAACTTGTTAAACAAGCATTCATTTTCTCGGCCCCATTCAGGTACCCAGCTGATTTCTTCACATAGGTTATTCATCTGAGTTTCAAATCTTTTCAGCCAGCCTGCCTCCATATCCCTACTAATACACATGAGAAGGCTGTTAGTAGGATTATTCTTAAGCCAGATGTAAAATTCCATCCGCTTTTTCAGGACCATAGCCCTGAGAGATCTAATTCCTAGTTCCAGTCTGATCATGGCCATAGGGATACATTGAGGGAGGCTGAGGATTTTCTTCCAGAATCTACCTTCTACAAGCTGTAACCATCCCAGATTCATATTAAAGAGAGGGTCAAGGCATAGGTAACCAGAGGGGCCAAACACTGAATATACAATTGGCGTGCCGCCCATATTGAGAAGCCACTCTGTTCACGTGTGAATTTGTATATAAGCGCTGTGAGTTGCGCCGCTTTTGCTCTGCGCACCTGAATGCATGTGAGATAGTTCCCCTTATGGTCGAATTCTACGCCAAGATATTTATACGTAAGGGTCTATTTGATTTCGATCACTCCAACCATCATGCGAGGTCTAGCTACTCTTCCTGCCGAGAACAGTAACAGATTTGTTTTACTGGTGTTTATCACAAATTCCTTAGCCTCAGCATAACGCCATAGCTGCTCCGCAGATCTTAGGATCCCACTAAAGGTGTGATCTAGGATCACTAAGTCATCCGCGTATGCCAGTATGGGGCAGTGGCTGGAGCCAATCTTTGGTGGACAGTTGTTGATCCCCTGTAAACATTCTGGCACGTCAGATACGACCAAGTTGTACAGGGTAGGTGCTGTTACACACCCCTGCTTTACCCCTCTAGTCTGGGGAACGGGTTTAGTCACTGCACCTAGATTATCCAACCGCACTTGTGTCGTATTGTTCGCATGCAGGAGTTCTAAATAATAGAGTAGAGATTCCGGGCAGCCCAGTTTCCTTAATTTCTTCCATAATAGGGATCGATTTACTGAATCAAAGGCTGCCCTGAAGTCTATAAAGAGTTCATATAACGGAGGATTGGCGTGAGTCAGGGCTTTACTTCTCAGTGCATTCATCACAAACAAATTGTGGGTTTTTGAATAGCCTGCTCTGAAACCACTTTGGAAGTTATCCAAAATGCCCGCACTCTCCACCCATTTTTGTAGTTCATTGAGTATAAGCGCTGCAAACAACTTACCAGTACAATCCAACATAGACAATAGCCGATAGTTCTCAGGTTCGGTTCTATTGCCTTTCTTGAACACTGGTATGAGGATTGCTGCCTGCCAAGATGATGGTATTTGGCCTACATCCATGATCTTCCTAAATAGTATTTTGAGGAAACAGGCCCAGAAAAGGGAATTATTCTTCAACACCACATCGGAGAGGCCATTCGGCCCCAGGGCTCGGGAAGAATTTAGCTTTTCAATTGTGCATTGTAGTTCTTCAGTTGAAACCACAAAAGGCGGGAATTTGGGTTTCTTAGAGACAGGATTATCGATATTATTGCTAATCCCACCATTACGCTTTTCCAGATAGGTAGTCCATTCAATATTACCTATAGGGTTTACCATATATGAGGACTTCTTCCCTTTCACTTCCCCTAAAATGGACCAGATTTTCCGAGTGTTTCTGCTACAAAGAGTACTGACCGTATGTTGCCAATTAGCCAGTTTCCTCAACCTTTTATGTATTTTTAGCCACATTCGATAGCCATTTTTCAATTCCCTCATTTTTGTTGCTGTGGCAACTCTGGTGAGGGGGCTATTTCTAACCCATTGAATATCGCTTCTAAGCTTTCGCTTCCTATCTCTAATGGCCCCGTCATAAGTAACCTCTTTCGTAGCCTTTCCCACCATCATACGCACTTTACAAGAACCATGTCGACCCGAGAAATCACTGATCCACTTCTCAATTTGCTCAGGTGACATTTGATTGAATTGATCGGTCAATTTTGGCCCCCATTCACCAGTTGCCATGGTGGCCTTTGATATATTCTTCTCCGACCAAGAAATGCGATTTAGGGAGTGGTTACTTATCAGGTGACCCAGGTTAGCCTCCCCCATCAGTGGTGCAGAAACTCCCATGCTTATGATCAGGGGATCGTGATCATTCCATTCAATTTCTTTTAACACCATATCAGAAACGATCGAAGCCACCTCCCCGCTAGTAAAGATATAATCAAGGGTACTTCCAGATCTTCCATTACTCCAGGTATTCTTACCGGGCCTGTCACTACAGGTCCGCCCATTGATTATTTCAAGTTCCCAACACCCAAAGAAACCCAGCCAACAATCTCCCTCCTTATCAGCAATTGAATGTTCCCATAAACTGTTCTTGGATAAAAGCGGGTTATTACCAGTGCCACCCCCACTGTTAATCCGACAGTTTAAATCCCCAGCCACAATAACAAAAAAACTTCTCGTTGTTTGATTTACAATCAGCAAGCAGATCGTGTAAGGCTTCTTGAATATATTCTCTTGACTTTGCACCTGGAGGATTGTAAATGTTAATTAACAGCATTTTTTCCCATAAACCTTTTATACTAAGGGACACTTCTACCGCACATACATGAGTACTGTTAACCACTGGAATCTTTTTACTTAAGATCTTATTCGTAACTCCAATGGATAGGCCCCCATATGGGCGCCCACAATCTCCTTTCTTTGCCAAAGTGTGATGTGTTTTATAACCATCAAAATCCGTAGGGGTCATCAACCAAGTTTCTTGCAGCAGTATAAAAGGATATTTGTTAATAAATGCCAGGGAGCCCTTATCCGAAAGAAAGTGTTGGTGGCCGTGAGTGTTCCAACTCAATATAGAGTAATCTCTTGGCTGCTGAAGTACCATAGGTAACGAATCAGCCAGCCATTTCAGGGTGTTCTGAATGTCTACCAGCTGAACCTTCTCTGTGGGTGGTTGAGGGGGTCTGCCAACCTTATTCTTGGACACCACATAGTCTTTGCTGGGAAGGGAGAGATCTTCCTTCTCTTTACTAGCATCGACTTCCATACCAATCTGCCTTAGGGATTCCTTGTAAGTCCGGATCAGTTGCGCCGATGCTAGGACACAGCAATGAAGGGCTGAGACATTAGGGTTACACACCTCCAGTGGTTCGACAAAAAAAAAGTCTTCCGAGCGTATTACATGCAGCTGAGGAATCATGTGTAACTTAGCCAAAACTTCAGTTCTTGTCAACCACATGTCCCTTTTCTTCTGATTTAGATTTTTAATTATGCAGATTTTGCTTGCCTTAGTGTCCTCAACTTTGTTTGTGAAGGGAGATTCATAAGTCTCCTCTTCCACAGCTTCCCCATTTCTGCATGGTGTAGAGCATTTAGTAGATTCTCCGATTAGGCTAGCTGAAAGCTCAGATTCCGCATCTTCCTGGGCCGTACTTATAGAATTTTGCGTTATTTCTGGAATAATCCAGTCATTTAGGGACCCCGCCCCTTTTCTCGCACGTTTCTTATATTTCCGGCCCCTTTTTTTGCTTTTTTTGGATCGAGCAGCTGGAGGAATGGTAGCCGGTAAAGGAGAGGCAATTTCCACCACCGCATTTTTAGCGGCTTCCCGTTTCTGTTGTCTACGCTGCTTTTTAGTCAGTGGCACTCTCGTGCCCACCTCATCTAGTTCCTCCAAATTAGCTTTATCAACCGGGGCCTCAGGTACTGGAGCTCCCTCCGTGGCAGACGGTGTTGACGGCGCTGGTTCCATGTTCCCGGTCGGGTAAGGCAGCCCAAGCTGAATGATACAGTTTGTGTGGATCCTCCCACACAACTTTAATAGAATTTTGAGCTTAAATTGGACAGACGCCATAGAAGCCTGCAATTCTGCTATGGCTGTGCCATTTAAACCTTCAATCTTCCCACTGCCCCCCTCACCCGTGTGTTCCAGTTCTTCAGAGTCAATGAAGAGATTGGGGGAGGTGGATAATCGCCCCATCGTTGGCACAACTGGCGAAATAGGTGTAGGGTGAATGGGGAGTATGCCTGATAAATTGGAGGACGAGTTGCCTGTTTGTTTGTGGCTGGGAATCAGCCTATCCCTTTGGTAATCCTTATGAGCAGGGTTCAAGACCTGCGTTTCAACCACTATTGGACTTTTCCCAGCTGACGTTGAGAGTCCATTTAAAGTTGCCATTGATTTTTGGATGGACAAACACAAGTCCAGTAGCGAGTTATTGTCGATGTCGTTGTAGTTGGTAGAATCCAAAACACTGCTACCATTATGAGGGGGAGAAAGAATCTCTTTTTTGGGTGCAGCATTGTCCCCGGCCGGTGTAACTTTGGGGATATTTTTCCCAAACATGGCTGGGATAGTACCTTTTTCTGGTAAGCCACTCTCCCCATTTTCACGTGCATTTTTGCTTGCTTGGGGGGTTGCTTTACCGCTTTTTCCATGTTACCTTTTTGCAGGCTATACCTAGATTTCACTGATTTAGCTTTAGTCATTTTGTTTAAAACCGCACCAAAGTACACTGGCCCCAAAAACACGCCGTATGTTGCAGCAATAACGTATAAAGTGTTTACCAAGTGTATGTCAGCACCCGGTACACGTCGAAGCCCACAGTGAAAGAAAAACCACCGGTAGGGATCAAAGAGGAATATCACCCTCCACAGTCTCCCTTTGTGAATTCAGCCACTACAAGCGTTGCAAATACGTTCCTTACCGCTCTTTGATGCGCTTTGTGTGTGTCCTGGTGGGAATATGATCTCCTGCCCTCCGTGGCCCACAAGTGACCACAAAGGACCACTTGTCCTCCCACTTCTCCGCGCGAGAAATGATATTTTGTAGAGTAGGTTGCTGCTCGCTGCTACAAAGCTCCGCCTCCAAATTCAGTCTCCAGTGAAGAAATACTCGCAAGCACCACAAAGGGCCACTTGTCCTCCCACTTCTCCGCGCGCGCTCCGCGCGAGAAATTATATTTTGTAGAGTAGGTTGCTGCTCGCTGCTAGAAAGCACCGCCTCCAAATTCAGTCTCCAATGAAGAAATACTCACAAGCACCACAAAGGACCACTTGTCCTCCCACTTCTCCGCGTGAGAAATGATATTTTGTAGAGTAGGTTGCTGCTCGCTGCTACAAAGCTCCGCCTCCAAATTCAGTCTCCAGTGAAGAAATACTCGCAAGCACCACAAAGGACCACTTGTCCTCCCACTTTGGGTTTTAACATGGAAAGGATTTGTCAAATTACAACATGCGTTCAGGTATTCAGGGATTATGGACTCTTCCTCTTCATATAGAGAAGAATACCACATCTCCCTGACAGCCATCTCCTCCCATGTGATCCTCCCTCATAATGCCACACCCAGGGCCAGATCAGGATGAGATATCAGCTACTTCCCCCTGGTCACACGGGAGGAGGCTTTAGGCTGGGGTTCACTGATGACTCTGCAGGATTCATCACATAATGCTGGTTTCAGGTTTCCCCCAACTGACATCTCGTTTCAAGAGAATTGCACCATATTTGCCCTCTTGTTCTCTCTGCGAGATCTTATGGCTTATGGCAATGCTGGATCCAAGTTTCCCCCAACTGACATCTTTTATTCTGAGACGTGTACCTTGTTCCCCTCTTGTTTGCTCTGTAAATCTATTTGTTTGCTATCAAAATTGTCATTTAATTGTCCATGTGCCTGTCGAAACGCCCTGGGGTCAACACTACCGAAAGGCCAACTCACCAGTATCTCCTGGCATCTCCAACATGTGGTTCGCTGTAGCGTCAGAGCCTTGCCTCAGGTATGACATCTGCAGCTTGTCAAACCTCCTTTCAGGTCCCTTGCCGATTTTGCGGCCCTCGCGGATACAGTTGCTGCTTTCAGGTTTGACAGTGTTGTGGGCAACCTGTCTGCGGTTGCCGGTTCATTTGCTGCACTTCGCTGGAGCCCGTCAGTCTCTGTTGGGTCTCTCGCCACTCCCGTATGTTGGGTGGACCAGTGGCAGTCCGGGAGCATCCCTCCCCTTCAGCTGGGTTCTCTCCCGCACGTCTGCCTCTCTCTGTGGCTCTGCTTTCTGCTCCACGTACTCTGCAGTCCGATCTGACTTATCCTTCTTTCACCTGCAACTGATCTTTGGGTTTAAATGTCCCTCTTAATGGATTAAATGCATAACAACTAGACTGCACGTTACTCTTGGTATTTCTGTTAATACTCATTGACTCTTTACTCCTCTTCTTTGTCCCAGTACTAAAAGCTTTCTAGGATTTGAAGTCCAAAGTATTTTCATAGGGATTTAAGTTCTTTTGTTGAACACTTTTGTCTACAGAACAACCACCATCAACATCAGATATCAAATGAGGTTTAGAGAGTTTATGCACATATGAAAATCAAATACATTTTTGTTTAAGATGTTTAACAGAAGTAGGTTTCAAGTCTCTACAATCAGAGTTTTCTGAATAATGACACTAAGCGATTAGAAACTTTGGGATTAGGGTTTCTTCAGAATACCACCCCCAGGTTCAGTGTCAGGTAGCGGCTGCCTTCCCCTGGCCAAGAGATATTACTTGAATCTCAAGCCGAGACCAGACATCTGGAGCAGCATCTTTAGATACGCCCAGTCCAGCTGATCACAAGCCTTATGGACATCTAGTGCAATGATCCTTTCCTCAAGTCCTGTGTTTCCCGCTATTTCCACTAAATTGAGGATTCTTCTGGCATTGTCATGCGTACTTCTCTGAACATTGAAGCATGATTGATCTAGCTAGATCAGGGGGGCATTACCACCATTAGGGTGTTTGCTAGAATTTTAGAGTATATTTTTGCATCATTGTTCGTAAGAGTGATCGGGCGATTTGAATCAAGTAATTTGTGGTCTTTATTCAGTTTGAGGATTAGGATGGTGCAAGTCTCTTTCATCGAGACTGTTGTTGCCACTATGTCTGGGAAAGTGTTCAATAGTTTTGTTAGGTGTGGGACTAGAAGGTAGCAATATGTTTGAAAAACTAAGAGGTAAAGCCACCTGGGCCTGGCATAGTGTTCTTCGAGCGATTTAATGGCCTCTGTAACTTCCTTTCCTTGAATCGGCTGCTCGAGTTGTGCTACGGCCTCATTGAGAGGGGTAGGGAAAGCTATTGATCGTAGGTACTCTCTGAGCTATCTGGCTCAGGGCAAGTTGGGCATCGCTGCGGCATAGTATTGGTGTACCAGGTCAAGCTTGTTGTCCTCGTCTAGACATAATGAACTGGCTTTGTCCCTCAGGGCTAGAACATTTTTGAGGGATTTGCATTTAGTTCATTTGAAGCTAAGATTTTGTTTGCCTTATAACCCCTAGTGCAATAATACTGTTTAATTTTTAAAAGTGTCTGAGATGTTCTTTCCGCTAAATGGACTGCTAGTTTAGCCTTGGCAATTCTTAGCTGGTACATCACTTTTATAGAGCCTGTTAGCCTGTTGTTCATTGCATTTTCTCCTTTTTTCTGTACCTCCTCTTCCAATTCCTTTTGGAATATTTTCCTTCTTTTTAAGTAAACGGAAGTCAGATTCAATAGTTCACCTCTGATGACCACCTTCATTGCATTCAAGATTTCCCCCATGGTGGCATGCTGTCTTCAAGGTTAATTTCAAAGTATGTGGAGATGGCGTTTCTAATCTTCTGACAAATCAGTCGGTCTTTTAGTATGGGATCAAACAGTTTCCAGGGTTTATGGCTTGTAGGGATCAGCCCAGTCACTGAGAGTGCAAGAGAGTCTGGAGCATGGTCAGAGAGCACTGTCATTTCTATTGTGGCGTTAGGGATAGAGGGAACCGGGAGCGAAGAAACCAAGAGTGTGGCAATTTGGGAGAAGCCTCTGTGAACATGGGAGTAGTGTGTGTATTGTCTCTGGGTGCCATTTCTAACTCTCCAGATGTCCACTAGGACCATTTCCAGAGGATTTTAGTAAAAGCCAGTGAGTTTCTAAAATCTCCTTGTGTGGCAGGTAATGTTTCATCCACCGTAGGGTCTGGGGCAGGATTGAAGTCGCCCTGTATCACAATGATTCCTTCAGCAAAGACCTGGATCTGCCTCAATAATTCCTCTGGGAAGAAGTCCTATCTGTCATTGGGAGCATATAGCAATATAAATGTGAAGATGTGGCTCATATATCTGCCCTTGACACAAATTAACCTTCCATTCAAGTCATGTAGAATCCCTGATTTTACAAATGAGGTTGCCCTTGCAAATAATATTGCCACCCCACAAACTTGGCACCCTACCTAGCATATGATGATCTCCTTTTCACCTTCAGGGTCCTTGACCCTCTTTTTCTCAACTTCTTATGTGGCTGCGGGTCTCGGACTCCCAAGGATCTGAAGGCTTGTTTTACTCTCCTTCCAAGCCGTTGTCCTCCCATGGGTTTACTCTCCTCCTCTTGCAGGGTCCCAGAACCTCTTGTTCCCTGTTACTTTAGGCGTTTGCCTTTCACATGGGTGCTGGTCCCAGACTCGCAGCATAGGATTGTATCTGCTTGTTTTACTCTCCTGTCAAGCATACAACTTTCCGTCTCCTTTCAGTCAGTATGTTCACATTACAGTTCTGCAATGTGAGCATGCTAACTGACAGGGGAGGACTTCTCTCCTGTCAGGCAGCATGTCTACAATGCTAGCACAGAATAATGGGAGACGGCAGGGCCAGTCTTCTGACAACCCTCTGGCTCCCAATATTCTGAGGCTATGTTTGTAGCAGGGCTCAAAGGGACTGGGTTGCATGCCACCCAAGCCCGGGGGCGGTCTGCCACTCTGGAGGGGGGCAGCAACTCCTGCCCGTAGTGGTGGGCCACCACTTGGACCAGAGAGCTGGAATAATAGTCATACTACTTCTCTTCAGTTGTGGGCCAGACGCTGTCAGAAACACAATTTGTGCAACAGTGACTGTGGCATTGTAGGTCTTGCTAGGGGAACTGGAGCATTTCTGGAGTCTCGAGAGACCCTACAGCAAGTAGTGCACATGCTCAGACGTTGACTCGCACATGATGATGATGAAGAAACTTGGAGTGAGTGCAGACAAGCTTTCCCATGTGTGGGAGCAGTTGGAATGTTGTCTTTAATATACCATCATGTTACAGCATCTGAGTAAGATTTCTTGAAAAGAAAGATTAATAAGTGCAGAGTGCATTACTGCTTAGCAGTGAGTCAGGATTTATATCAAATCTAGAAGGAGGCAGCCTGCGACATGCAACAATCACCATGCAAGGAGCAACGCCCCCTCCACCATTCCTGCCAGCACCAGGTAGGCTGGTAATCCAACGGATACATTAGTTAACTTTGTTTACAATATATTGGAAGCTGTATGTCATAAAGCGTGCCCAAAAGCAAGGTTGGCCTAAGATAGTGGCAGGTATGGGGGGCTGTCTCATGTAGCAGATGTCATCCCTGCCCTTACTGCAGGTGTGTTTGGTGTGGCAGGATGACATCTGCAGGAAGATGGCATAAGGGACCCACTGGGAGCGGACCACACATCCCAGCAGTCACTGTCCCCCAGAAACTACAGCCCCGGTAGCCCGGGAACTGCCTGAAGGAACTACCAGGCACAAGGGGCCTGCAAACTCGGACGCCGATGCCTAAGCCAACGCCCGTGCCAGCGCGCATGCGTGGAGACACAACTGCGCATGCGCGAGCCCCAGATCTCTTTTCGCGCTCGCTGAATCTCCCAAGCGGATGCACAGCAAAGGAGCTCTGTTCCCTAAGCCTCCTGCGGGGCCCGCCCTCACCAGGAGTGATTCCTTCTGCCCCGGGAAATGAAAAAATAAGTGAATGTATGTTTTGGGAGTGCAGCAAAACTCCAAACGCATGATACTAAACCAGGGAGGGGCCCCGGTTTTTCCTGCAGTGACAACGGAGAGCATTGGGAAACCATGCATGGGGATATAACAATCCCTGAGACAGATTGAAACTTGGATACTAATTGCATGCGGCTCAGCAGCGACTCATTCCGCAAGCATGCTCTTAACCCCATAATGAAATAATGCTACATTCTAGTGACTAAAGCAGCGCTAACAGACTGAAGAGCGCACACTAATTGTTTTCCCTTTTGGTAGGAAAACGCTGTTCTGTGCCCCGCAACGCTGGGCATTGAACTCCACGAGCGTCCACGGAGCTGCACCACACAAACACAGGAAGCCAGAGCTAAGTGCTTCTTTATTTGTTTATGTTAAAATGCACTGCTATGCAAGTATGTTGTAGCATAGCGAATGGAAATGTTTCTTTATGATTTGTTTTAAACACCACAGGTGCAGAGACAGGAGTTTTATCAAAAATAGGTTTAAGAGTTGGGTTAGTAAATCAGCCTCACAACCCAGCTGTATGGAGCACAACTCAGTGCTGGGGTATACTGAGTGCATCGCCTCAGCAGCAGAAGCGGGTGCAAGCACGTGTGTAGTGTGAAGTAGCGTGTGAGTGAGAGTGGGTGGTGCTGAAGCTGATGCATCACAACAGCACAACAAAATAGCAACAAGGCTCACAGGACAAGAGCCAAGGAGCATGCCTTCCCTTTGTTCCCATTCCCTACCCATTACCCCTCCCTAACCCTCTACCCCGTTTCCCTAATACTCCCTACCCATCCAATCCATGGACCCTAACCCTCTTTCCCCGTGGGGGCCGCGGTTGCCTGTGATCTTCACAATGCAGGCGCCAAGACCACCAAGGGGAGGCAGGAGTTTGTGCTGTTTCTGTGCTGGAACAGTTGGCGGTGACAGAAGCGCGAACCCACGTATTATTTGGTGCCCAGGCAGCATGAACTCACCATGAAGGAGATAGCTCGAGCCCTACATGAGCTGAAGACCGAGTTGGCCGCCACCAGGCAGGACTACGCCACGTTGGCCACTAGAGTCCAGGTGTTAACAGCCCAAGGGAGTCCGCTTCCTGACGGGGGGCCCCCCTCCAAGTCCCGTCCAAGTTCAGGTAACCACTGAGCCGCCCACGCCCTTAGCAGCACCAGAAAGGTACGGGGGTATCTGCAGACATTCTTTGTGTTCATTACACAGTGTCAGTTGCATTTCTTAACGAAACCCACCATATTCCGCTCAGACCAGTCCCGCACTGCGTTCGTCATCTCTTACCTAACGGAGACGCCGCTGCCTGGGTCACCCCTCTAGTACAGAAGGACAAGGCGGTTTTGTACGATTGGAGTGGTTTTCAAGAGGAGTTTGGAAAAAATATTCAATGGGAGGGCAGCCTCTCTGATAAGAGATTGTGAACTCCTCGCTCTCCGCCAATGCAGCAAGGATCTAATTACCTATGTGACTACCTTCAACCGCCTGGTAGTGGAAGCAGATTGGCCTCACAAGAAGAGGTTGGCTCTCCTTTATCAAGGACTAAGGGATGACCTGAAGGACCTCATAGTGCAGATCGATCCACAGCCGGATACCTTCACGGGAATGATCAATTTGGCCCGGCGTATACATCACCGCCAAGGCGAGAGAAGACAGGACAGGAGGCGTAGGAGAGCAAACCAGGTCCAGTAAGACTGGAATATCAAAAACCCACGACAAGCATCTGGAAGAGTGAAAAGGCCCCCGAGGCGGGGCTTATGCAAATTGGAACAGTCCGGGGACCGATAATTAAGGAAGAGAGAGAAAAGAGGAGACAAGATAAACTATGTATGTATTGTGGCAAGTCTGGCCACTTCATGAAGGAGTGTGGGGCCAAGCCCAAAGGGATGCCGTCGTCGGGAAATTCCAGCGCTCGCCAGTAAGTGGGGCAGATCTGCTGAGCCAAAGCCACCATGACGTCCCTACGCATATGTTAGCCAATGTGACCCATGCACACAAGACCCACATCACTGTGACCGGTGTCCTACGAACACGTCAATGCAATCATCCTGTTACCCTGATGGTTGATTCAGGGGCAATGAGTAACTTTGTGGACATGCATTACGCACAAAGGTTGGGCTTACCCATGAGCCCCAAAGGAGGTCAAGAGGCGGTGTGTTCGGTGGATGGATCCCCGTTAAAGTCGGGACCAGTAAGCCAACATACAGGGGAAATGGTGTTGGATATCCCAGGACACTGAGAACTCATTCAGTTCGACATCATAGCAGCCACACAGTTTGGGCTCATCCTTGGTCTCCCGTGGCTCGCATTGCACAATCCCGCTATTAACTGGACATGTGGCATGGTAAGTTTCTCTTCTGACTACTGCAGCAGTCATTGCACTAAAGAGGTTGGGCGCATAGTACAGGTCCTAGGAGCAACACAAAAAACAGAGGCATAGAAAGGGCTTCCTCCCGAATACAAGAGGTACCATGACGTCTTCAGCCAATCAGCGGCGGAAACATTGTCTCCTCTTTCGACTGCAGGATAGACCTGGAACCTGGTGCTAAACTGCCTTGCAGCAGGATTCACGCATTGACGGAGGCCGAGAATCAGCATTTAAAGGAGTATATAGATGCCAACCTGAAGAACGGTTTTATTCACCACTCAACCTTGCCAGTCTCCTCGCTGTTGTTTTTTGTCCTGAAGAAAACCAGGGACCTTAGAACCTGCATAGATTACCGCACAATAAACTGCATTACTATCAAAAACCGCTACCCACTTCCTCTCATACCAGTGTTACTGGATCAGGTCTGCGGAGCCACCATCTACACCAAGCTGGATCTGAGAGGGGCTTACCATCTGGTGCCGGTGTGCAAAGGAGACAAATGGAAGACTGCCTTCAGGACAAAATTTGGACTGTACAAATACCAAGTCATGCCATTCGGTCTCTGCAACGCACCCGCCGCCTTCCAACACTTCCTGGATGAGGTACTGCAAAGGCCCCTAGACATCTTCGTCATGGTTTATATTGATTACATCCTGATTTACTCTCGGAACAAAGAAGAACACGTGTAACACGTTAAGGCGGTCCTGCAGCGCTTGCGAGAACATCATCTATATGCCAAGCCAGAAAAGTGTACGTACCATTGCACGACGGTGGAGTTACTCAGGGTCATTCTGTCACCGGAAGGGGTCAAGATGGACACCCATAAGATACAAGATATTCTGGACTGACCTGCCCCAAGGAACATCAAAGAAGTGCAATCCATGCTAGGGTTTGCAAACTTTTACCAGAGGTTCATCCAAGGATTCGATCCGAAATCTCTAGCAATAACGCGCCTTCTCAGAAAAGGGGCCCCCTTTGTATGGGGTTTGGAAGCGGAATGGAGCTTTAAGCAGTTGAAGAAGGCTTTTACCTCAGCACCAGTACTCCTGCTCCTGGACCCGACGCAACCATTTCTGGTGGAAACGGATGCCTCCAACTATGTGCTAGGCACTACTCTGTCACAGCGAGATCAGTCAGGCCAACTCCACACAGTGGTGTTCTACTCACACTCACGGAAACTGAACCCTGCAGAACAAAACTATACCATAGCTGATCGGGAGTTGCTCGCCATCAAGGCTGCCTTTGCCGAGTGGAGGCACTATCTCTTAAGGGCATGACACACCATCACAGTCCTAACGGATCACCGCAACCTCCAGTTCTTGAAGTCAGCACGGGCCCTCACCCGCGTCAGCTATGATGGGCCATGTATTTTGCGGATTTCGACTTCGTTGAGACATACTGCCCCGGACAAGACAACAAGAAGGCAGACATACTATCAAGGTACCCAGAGTCGCCCATAATATCCCCAGCTATGATCATAGGCAGTATGACCAATACACTATTCGAGCAAATCAGAGATGCAATGACAGTGCAAGACCTACTCCGATGGGAGGATCCCATGAAGGGGTGGCAGCTACTCGATGGGCTGCCATATCAGGGAACCTCTGTGTTTCTACCCACCACGGATCTGAGAACAAAAGCACTCAAATGGCGCCATGACTCACTGTTAGCCGGCCACCTGGGAATAAACAAGACCCAAGAACTAATCCAACGGCACTTCTGGTGGCCTAACTTGTATAAAGAAATCCAAGAGTATGTGAAAAACTGCAAGGTATGTGCCAGGAATAAAGTGGACCACAGAAGGCCTATAGGTCTACTCAGGCCTCTGACAAGGCAAACATAGCCCTGGCACACTATCTCGTTGGATTTCATTGTGGAGCTACCTCCGAATTAAGGCTACACCACAATATTGATGGTCATAGACTCGCTCTCCAAACTGTCTCACTTCGTACCCAGTAAGGGCCTACCCACGGCTAGTGAATTTGCAGACATCTTCCTACAGCACGTAGTCCGTCTACACAGAGTACCGCAGCACATCATCTCAGATCGGGGATCCCATCACCCCGAATCGGGGATCCCAGTTTACGTCCAGGTTTTGGCATCTGTTCTGCAAGAAAATTGGCATCAAGTTACAACTGTCCAGCAACTATCACCCCGAAACTGATGGGCAGACAGAATGATTGAACCAAACTCTTGAACAGTACCTACGCTGTTTCACTCATGGTGCCAAAGGTAACTGGGTGGAGACCCTTTGGCTGGCAGAACTAGCATATAATAACTCCAAACATGCCTCCACAGGGTTTTCCCCTTTCTACACGACCTTTGGATACAATCCACACATCCAACATACTGTCACCCACATCCCGGATATGTTACCTTTGTCCAAGCCAGAGTGGAGCTATTGACACAGGCATGGAAAAAAGCACATCTGAATCTAAACGCGGCCAAAGATGCTAGCAAAACATATACCAACAAGAAAAGTCGGGCTAGCACCAACTACAAAGTGGGCGACAAAGCTTGGCTCTCAACGCGACACCTACAGTTACCCGGGTCTCAAAAGTTAAAACCTTGTTTCCTGGGGCCATTCCGCATTACGCAGGTCATCAATCCCATGGCCATGAAACTCCAGTTACCCCCACATATGAAAATACACCCAGTTTCTCATGTGGCCCTCCTAAAACCAGCTGCACCACACACGAGAATGGAAAGACCACCGCCTGTCTTAGTAGAGGGATATCCCGAGTATGAAGTGCAGGCTATATTTAATTCACAAATGGGGGGAGGCCAGAGTTATAATATCTGATCGACTGAGTGGCTTTTGGCCCCGAGGAACATTCATGGGAACCTGCCACCAATAGTCATGCTCCTCGGCTCTTACGCCTATGCCACCGTAGCCATCCCATTAAACCAGGCACTTCAGCGTGGAGGGGATGTACTGTCATAAAGCGTGCCCAAAAGCAAGGTCGGTGCAAGATAGTGGCAGGTGTGGTGGGGACTGTCTCATGTAGCAGATGTCATCTCTGCCCTTACTGCAGGTTTGTTTGATGTGGCAGGATGACATCTGCAGGAAGAAGGCATAAGGGACCCACTGAGAGCGGACCACACATCCCAGCAGTCACTCTCCCCCAGAAACTACACCGCCAGCAGCCCGGGCACTGCCTGAAGGAACAACCAGGCACACAGGGCTTGCAAACTCGGAGGCCGACGCCCAAGCCAACGCCCGTGCCATCGCGCATGCATAGAAACACAACTGCGCATGAGCGAGCCCCAGATCTTTGTTCGTGCTTGTTGAATCTTCCGAGTGGACGCACAACAGAGGAGTTCCGTTCCCTAAGCCTCCCGCAGGGCCTGCCCTCGCCAGAAGTGATTCCTTCGGCCCCGCGGAATGAAAAGATAAGTGAATGCATGTTTTGGAAGCGCAGCAAAACTCTGAACGCATGATACTAAACCAGGGAGGGGCCCCAGTTTTTCCCGCAGTGACAATGGGAGAGCATTGGGAAAACATGCATGGGGAAATAACAAACCCTGAGACTGATTGAAACTTGGATACTAATTGCATGCGGCTCAGCAGCGACTCATTCCGCAAGCATGCTCTTAACCCCAAAACAAACTAATGCTACGTTCTAGTGACTAAAGCAGCGCTAACAGACTGAAGAGCGCACACTAATTGTTTCCCTTTTGGTAGGAAAAACGCTGTTCTGGCGCCCCGCGATGCTGGGCATTGAACTCCATGAGCCTCCACGGAGCCGCACCGCATGAACACAGTAAGCCAGAGCTAAGTGCTTCTTTATTTGTTTATGTTAAAAGGCGCTGCCATGCAAGTATGTTGTAGCACAGCAAAAGGAAATGTTTCTTTATGATTTTTTTAAGCACCACATGTGCAGGGACAGGAGTGTTATCAGAAATAGGTTTAAGAGTTGAGTTAGTAAACCAGCCTCACAACCCAGCTGTATGGAGCACAACTCAGTGCTGGGGTATACTGAGTGCATCGTGAAGAGGGAAAATGGGACGATGGCTTCCCCGGATTCCCGTCCAGACCATGGCCTATGACGTCACGACCTAATCACCCACTGTGGGATGAGGTCAGCCCTATGACTGCTGCCCCAGACGTCAAGATCCAGCGTGGCTACACCTCGCACACCCAGGCCAGCTGCATGTCATCCAAAGCACATGGTGGGACCTCGGGTGGAGCTGAGACCGACCATATGGACCAACTCGATTAGATGTCATCCACCAATATCACCATTGTTAGAGATGATATGACGACATAGCCAACGGACAAGAACACACGTGCCATCAAGTACCTGGATCAGACACACACCAGCCCAAACAAAGAACATACTCAGTGCTATGACGTAGAGGACCGCTCATGCTCACAGACATGCATCGTTGTTATTTTTCACATAGGCTAACTACTGCACTGCAGAAACGCAAGATGCCAGAAGAGCTTATGTATATGCTTGCAGATGTTTCTTTGCTACTAAAACCATGAATATGTCACCCTGTAGATGGACTAATGTATGAGGACCCAAGTCGCCCCTCGCGACCCCAGTGTTATGGACTGTATGCCGCCACCCATAGACTAGGCCAAGGTAGGCCGCAAACCGGAGTCCCCAGGCCCGGAGCAGCTCAGACCGAGCTGCAAGGTGCTGATCATGCAGAACACACCATGACGGGAGCCCCACAGCCAAGACCACGAAGTTGCAATTACACGCCGCGCTCCCAGCGCCAAGGTTACACCTGCCACTGCTAAACACTCCTCGGAGCAGAAATACAAATCAAATCCCCGTAATTCTGCTTCAGCCATGGTCTCTCAACACGTGACCAGGCCGACCTGATACGATGGCAAGCTCCAAGGACCAGAGAAGCTCTGGGGTCTCACGTCTGGGACCCAGACTGCAACAACGAAGTTACAAGTTGGACACCGGCAGCAATGGGAAAGGGACACTCAACAGCCAGTAGTAAGACCTGTCCATTGTCCGCCACTGACACATAGTCATACATTGTTGCCAAAACCAGGTACACCGCGAGCTGGCAACGGCGATGGTGCCAGGCTTGGGGGCTCGAGGATGAATCAATCAGAACACTGACAACACTAAAATTCAACCAATCACTAACTTTCCCCATGTAACTATTTTCATGTAGCAATTCTTAGGGACGACCCAAGCGTACCACCTGACCCCTTCTCTACCAATAACATTTACTTCTATACGGGTCTATACTGACCCTACCACTCGGGGAGCCAACCAGAGAGCGTTAGGTTTAGGGGCTAGTTTTCTCATGTGACGCACGCAGTTGCATCATCCGGTTAGAAAAAGGGCCTGCGTGCCCATCATCGCTGATATGTTCCTTGGGTACCTATGCTCCAAGAACCTGTCCCTGTCTGTTTTGTGCAATAAACAGCAGTAACTCTTTGCTCTTGTGTGTGCCTCATACTCCTTTGGGACGCGGGAGGAGTTGGAGCTTCCCCAACCCCAGAGGTCCGCGGACGGCCCTGCAGACCCCCGGGAAATTACCCCGACAAGTTGGAGGCACTGCTGAGATGGTGAGATAGACCACAGTGAGACCGTTTGCATCAAGGTGGCCCGGCAACGCGGCCCCCTCTGCCGTTGCCCCCTTTGGAGGACTGCAGGACCATCGCGGGAACTGCGAGACAACTGGACAGCGCAATCTGGAGATTGCCCGTCGGGAGCCGACTTCAGAAATTTCCCGCCCATAGTTGGCGAGTGTCCAGATATGGTCCAGACTAGGGGAGGCGGCGAGCTGATTGGGAGGGGTGCCTGCAGCCGAGCGACACCGGCAGGCGAGAGCCCGATGTGAGTATGGCACACGCAACGAGCAGTGTAATGTTGTGAGGGGGGCGGGAGGAATTGTAAACAGGGTGACGGGTGGTTTTACAGTGTGTTAAGAAAAGATTTTGGTCATTGAGGGGCGATCGATGTATAAGCTGTAGGGGGGAACGGAGCGAACCGTCCCTTCGGGTGTTACGGAGACTGCTGGGTGGGACGTTAAGCTCTTACGTGTTGACTGGCGGATCGCCCTGATTGGTCCAGATCGCTGACACCTGTACAGGGGGTGTGGCATTCCTATGAGTTGGCGTTGTAGGTCAATGAACAGATGAGGATTCCTATTAATTGAGTGTTTTAGCTCAGTGAATAGATGACGTATTCCCACAAGAGATGGCTAGATTGTTTCTCAGTGCGGAAGATAGTTGGCTGATTAAGCCCCCCTAGGGAGGGGGCGTATCACACGCGAGGCGACGCAGCGGGTGCAGCACAATTATAATAACGAAAGTGATTAATGAATACTCCACTCCGGGTGCAGTGGGAAGACAGCTGTGGGGATTGTGGGAAAATAACATTGTCAAA
Source organism: Ambystoma mexicanum (assembly GCF_040938575.1). Classification (NCBI taxonomy): domain Eukaryota; kingdom Metazoa; phylum Chordata; class Amphibia; order Caudata; family Ambystomatidae; genus Ambystoma; species Ambystoma mexicanum. Next base: position 273,031,590 of record NC_090931.1, on the reverse strand, counting down.
ATTGGCGCGCATTTCATGTTCTAACTGTACATACCGGTAACACATTGTACTAGATGGTGGCATCACCCTTAGGGCTTCCATAGGACACCGCAGTCTTCTTCAGCGTAGTTGGAGCAATGGCGCGCAGTTAAGGAGGGGTGAAGGGGGACAGGCAGCAGCGCACGGCTGCGCACGGAGATCACAGGCACGTCCTCGAATAAAGGGGTCGCGCTGAGCAGCGGTGTGATCAGTGAGAGGGGGAAGAGACGGCAGGCAGTGGGGGCAGAGAGAAAGGAGGAGGGGTTAGAAGAATACCACATGCGCGCCGAGTAGCGGCAATGCTGAGAAGGCGGGATGGCTGAAAAGCAGGACGCAGGGGGCTTTGCGCGCCACAGGTCGAAGGGGCCCTAGCTCCGAAAGGAGGGGTGTCAAGGGGGAGTTAGCGTTGTGAAGAACAGGAGAGTGGTGGTGGCCAACATGAAAGTACTGTAATAACAATATTGCTTTTCATTACAGCAGAAAGTCGGAAGTCCCCAAATTACAGGGCCCTGGTAACGGTGGTATATACATCTGCATATTTGGAAATGTCCTCGTATTATGGGTTAGCAGCAGACAATGGGTTACACACATTAACAACACCACTCCAGCACATCTGCGCAACTCTACCACCGCACAGAGACAAAATAGTAAAATACAGTATTGAATGGACCAAAGGGAATGACGAGAAGATAAGGATGCCGTGGTCACCCAACAGTAGTTTTAGAATGGAAGCACAACATTCACTGTTAGTGTATCTACCCAACACATACATGGGGAAGAAATTGGCAAGCCACTTAGAGGTTTTCGACCTCTGGAGGATGTTTCAGGGGTATAGCCTGGGGATGAAGAGCATACAGGAGGTAAAGAAAGAGGATGTGTGTGAAGGGGAAGGGTGTAGTGCGCCCACGGCTCCTCTTCCTCCTCCCAGCGACGCAGCACAGAGCGCAGAGGAGAGCGAGGAGGAGGCAGAGGGGTTATACTCAATAAAGGAGGTAAAGAAAGAGACCGAGGGGTTGTACCCAATGAGAGAATTGAGAGAAGCAGCACAACCACAGTTAACAGCCGCTGAGGGATACTCAAACCCTGCATACAGCCCACCACCATACACGCCAGAAGACCACTACCAAAAGGGACTGGGTATAGGGAGTACAGTAGACACCAAACAGACACAGGTAAACTCTGGTAGCATAAAAAAGACCCATATAGATTTGGCTAGTATAGGACCAGCATAGGTGTTATTGAAGCTTTGGGGGACAGTAACAGGAGAAGAGGAGGAGGTGATAGAAAGGTAGATAAGGAAGAGGTAGGACACACTCAGAAAGGGAGCGAGGTAAGTACCAGGGAAGAGGTAAACATGATGAAGGAAGAGGAGGCGGTTTTGGAGGTGAAACTAGCAGAGCTGAGGTAGGCGCGAAGCATATTGATTAGACATCTCAAGTAAAAAGAGTGGGAGAGGAAGGTGAAGACGCAAGAAGGAAAGGGGGTGCGAGTGGGATTATACCAGCAAGAGGAAGAGAGATGGAAAAGGGAAGGGGACCGGATAAGGGGGGATTGCACAAGGAATAGCACATATGGAGCAACGGGAGATCAGGAGGAAAGAAGAGGAACGGGAAGTGAACGACAAGGAGATGACACTATGGAAGAAGAAGATTATATCAAAGAGCGCACGGAGTACGAGGAAGGGAGAAAAATAGAGAGTATACTGGCAAAAGAGGGCGGGACGTGTAACGACAAGGACAGAGACGCAAGGGTGCTAGGACAAGTAAGTGACGCCATACGGGGAGATGTGAGGGTGCTCGGACAGGTAAGTGGCGCGATAATGACCAAACTTCGCAGGGCGAGAATGGTTTTAGAGAATGAAGGAGACCAATGAAGTAATCAAGGGCTAAGAAGAACAAGCCAAGCACTCAGGAGTAAGATCAATGCATGTAGTAGTAAAAAGGTACCGATACCGCAATTACTCGTAGACACGGAGGAGTCAGGTGAGTACACAGATATAGATTTGGAAATTGTAACAGTGGGAGGAGCACACCCACGCACAAAATTGACATTCTCAGACGGCTTTTGTAGTGAGGAGGAGGAGGGATCCTGTGGAGGTCAGAGTGACAGGAGTGGAGAAGGGCTAAGTAAACTATATATCACACACACAGGCTGCGGGTCGCCATGGGAATGTAGGACACAAGAAGGAGAAACAACAGGATGGGAGGGCAAAAACTCACAAAGCGAGGGGACACTACGAACAATGACGCCACCAGCACAGCACACGCCATATGTCAACAGGCTTAGAGACCTCCCAGGACGCAGAATGGAGGGATCAGCAACCACACACAACAAGGACCAAGCAGGTCCACGGAGATTCCATAAGGGCGTAGGGGACACACGGCTTGCACAACACCTTACTGAATTTATAGAAGAATTTTCTGACATGGAAGAAGAGAGTGAACACACAAACATATCACCACACAGACGCACGCCAGAGGAAATAACTGAACACACACAGATGCCATTATTAGAGAGAGGGGGGGCAAGACCACAATACGTCCCATGGAAGCATGCAGACTAGAAGAATATTAAATGCAGACTACCATCTTTAAGCGGAGGGATGGGAAAATGGATTTATGAAATGGAGAAGCTGACTGCAGAACACAAGTTAGCAGTTGGAGATGTCAAGGGGTTATTAATTTCCATATTGGGTGACGCAGCAGATGACATTTGGAAGACAGCGGGATTCCCAGGGGTGAGCATCAGTGACACTTCACATGACAGGGCACCATTTGCAAATTGCAGACACGCACTATGGCAAGCGCTGAGGGTACAATATCCAGACACCTCAGACATAGGGTCAATAACGTCACGCAAAATGCGTGAGAATGAGGACCGTGTTAATTACATCCAGGAAATTCAGGAGAAGTGGCGCCTGGAAATGCGGGAGCCATGGGACAAAACATGTGCAATTTTTTACCACATACTGATACAGTGGCTCCCAGAACCAGTACAGATGCAGTTAAAAAAAATTGGTAGGGATGGTGGCAAGAGCATGGCCAGAAATACAATTAAAAATAGTACACCATTGTAGGGTTTGGCAAGAAAAGATGAAACAGAAAGAGGTAGATAGAAAGGCAGATGAGGCAAAACCAAGAAACTGTCAAAATATGCCATGGAAGCCCCACCGACACTAGCCCCACCGACACCAGCCGCTGCACAGCAGTCTTAACGACCAGCAACACTGTCACAGCAAGTACCAATTGCAACACAGCAATTGCCAACACCATCCCCATACATAGCACAACACATATACACACCACCGATGGGGGGTGGATACACACCAATGGGCAACGGCTACACCACCAACTACAGAGGGAGGGGTGGGTTATCAAGAGGGAGGGTATTAGGCCCAACGGGACACATGCCAGAGGGAGGGTTCCGAGGGTATAACCAATACAGACAGCAGGGGTATTTAGACAACACTGGAGGATACCCGTGGCAAGCATGAGAGCCGCCAACGTGCTGGACTTGTGGACTAGTAGGACACGTATTACACACATGCAGGGCAAGGCCGACACAAGCAGGATGGGGAGAGCAAGGGCAACAGGGTTACAACGGGGGACAAAATTACTACCAACAACCACAGCTACAACAAATGGGTGAAACACACATGCAACAGCAAGAGGGACTGGCACAACAAGTGCCACCACAACCAGAGCAGCAAACATACGTGACACCCACCAGACAACAAATACAGCACCAACCAGCCCAGGACCAAAAACAACAGCATATGACGACGGCACAACAATAACACATCCAAAAGGTACAACAGCTCACACAAATACAAGACAATACACAACTACCTACGGACACGCCAATACCACAGATGTAAATGGGGAAAGTGACGATACTGGGTCACAACCCATACACAGGGAACGAGCAATCACTATACCCCAATAGGACAGCCCACAGAAATCCTTGTTGTGTCCCATTCTGTCTGTAATACCTAACCCTTCGGAGGAACCGCACATAAAGGTGGCGATAGGTGACAAAACATTTTCTTTCCTAGTTGACACAGGGGCCGCTAGATCCTGTATTAGGGAAGGTAAGTTCAACTTGTCAGGTGATGCCATGCACACTCAAGGATTCTCTGGGGCTCGAGGGCTGGTTCCTTTTACTGATAACATCTCCTTATCTGTCAGAGATCACAACCTATCTCTGCCACTGCTATACTCAAAACAAATCACCAGTAAATATACTAGTGAGAGACATCATGAGCAGATTGAACATGACTATATCCTTCACTGACAAGGGAATAGTATGCTCAACGCCAGGTATACACATGTTCACCGCACGACACATACTTCAGGCTTACTGTGGCAAGACAGTGGCAAGGGCAGAAACAGTGGACGGGGACATCTTCCAATATGGAACAGACATGGCAATAGCATGGCTACCGTGGATTGAGGGCAAGGTGTGGAGGAGGCCGGCAGCATACCTTTTCAGACTGGAAACGCCCACTAGTGAGAAAGAAGGGGCAATAACATCAGTGGACATCGAGAGTATTGTGGCAACCAAAGACTACATTGCAGTTCACGCTCAGGATGGGGAAGGGAAAGCATGGAGGGCGGTAATAGCATTGGCTGAAGGATGCAGGCTGACGCTGGTGCCAGATGAGGAACTGTTCTCAGACGATGTAGGAGATGGGGAGATGGAGTTCCAGATGAACGTCTACGTTTGGTTGAGAGTGACGTACAAGGAGGTAGCACAGAAAATGGCAATGGCACTAGAAACACCCGTCCCCACGCAATCAGACTTGTACGAGGAACACTTAGCAGCTGTACCCGCCTCACGATGGACGACTAGTCCCTATGATGTGGGATGCATAAAAAGCATTGGAGGAGTAAAAATAAAGCTAGAAAATGGAGCAATGCTGCCCACGGTGAAGCAGCACCCACTTTCCAAAGAAGCTGATGAAGGGATTTATGAAACAATAAGTGCCCTAGTGGAAAGAGGAATATTGGTACCATCAGAATCCCCGTGCAACACTGCGGTATACCGAGTGCGCAAGGCAAAGGGAGGGTCTTGGCATTTCATACAAGATTTGAGACCTCTTAACCACATTGTGGAGGCAGAGTCCCCGATAGCAGCTAACACAGCCACAACACTGTGTGGAATACCAGCAGAGGCATCACGGTTCACCGTGATCGACCTGAAAAAATGCGTTCTTCTCAATACCACTGCACCCTGACTGACAAGATTTAACACAAAGTGTTAAATCGCAACACAAAGTGGAAACACACTAGACTACCCCAAGGGTACTGCGAGTCACCATCCATCTTTAACAGAGATATACAAATGGACCTATAGAACATCGACCTGGAAAGCATGGTGCTACAGTATGTGGATGAGGGAAAGTGCAGGAGGGACTCTGTAAAAAGGCTCACAGTGCTGACTGAGAAAGGATACAAGGTTGACAAGGAGAAACTGCAGTACTGTCATGAGCAGGTACTATACATTGAACAGATCATTTCACAAAAGGGAAGGTACATTGCACCACAAAGGGCACAAGCAATAAAGAACACACCACAGCCACAAACTATAAGGGAACTGAAACAATTTCTCAGCCTATGCAACTATTGCAGAGCATGGGTTTTCGACTACAGCACATACATAGGACCCCTATTAGAGGCTCTCAAAGAGGCACAGAGGGAGGCGAGAAAGTTGGGATGGACAAGAGTGATGACTGATATATTTAATGAACTAAAAGAGGCAATTTCAACGGCACCAGTTCTGGATACCCCTAACTATGGTAATGAGTTCTACATATTCTCACATTGAGATGGTGCAGTAAGGAAAACAGTGCTAACACAAAAAACAAGCATGTTACACAAACCAGTAGCATTTTACAGCGGCCATTTGGATCCAGTAATGATGGAACACTTTCTGTGTGAACAGCACTTGGCTGCAGCAGCTTTCGCAGTAGAAAAATCATCATCCATTACTATGGGGTGCTCCACCACACTACTTGTGGAACACGCCCTCTTTGCGATATTAAACAAACGAAATCCACACTGACTACTCAGAGAGCAACAGGGTATGAGATCATTCTCTCTAGACCTGAATTGAAAATAGTAAGGTGTAGCAATGTCAACCCAGCGCAGTTCATAGCATAGGATATTGGCCGAACGAGAATATGTACATGACTGCACACATGCAATTGAAGTTTTCTCATCCACTATAAAAGGTAGAAGAAAATGCCCTAGAGGAGGTGAGGTGTTATACATTGATGGGCCAACAACAATTGACCAAAGTGATGGTGTGAGGAGAACTGGAGCTGCTATAGTACGATTGAGGGAGGATTGGACATACGTTCTGATCAAATGTGCTAGATTACCCCAACAATACTCAGCACAAGCAGCAGAATTGGTGGCACTGATCATAGCTTTAGAAGAAAGCAACAGGAAAAGAGTAACAACATACTCTGATGGCGCATATGTTACCTCAACAGTACATTCAGGATTAATAAAATGGCAAAGAAGAGGATTCAGGAGAGCAGATGGTACTCCAGTGCAACATGCTCTACTCCTGGGTGAACTAATAGAAGTAATAACATACCCAGAAGAGGTAGCCCTGGTGAAGTGTCAGGCACACACGAATGGAGAAGATCTAATGTCAAGAGGTAATGAAACAGCAGACGCACATGCAAAATATGCTGCGTACTTTGGCGAGACATGGGACCTCCAAGAAAAACAAAAAGATAAGGGCAGGGTAAGACAGGTGATAATGAAGGATGGGTACACACACATCCCAGAGATACAGATTATGGAACCACAGGCCGCAGCCCCAATGGCAGAAAAGGAACTGTGGGTTAAAAGAGGATGCAACATGTCCCCCACAGATGCACTATGGCAACAGAATAATACAGGGAAAGTTGTGAAGCCCCTGGCCCTACTTAAAACAGCTCTGGCCCAGCTACACCACCTCACTCATACAGGGAAAGAAGTAATTGCAGCACGAATAAAAGAATTCTGGTTCTGCCCCGAGCTAAATTCCCACATTGCAAATTTCATTAGCAATTGCCTTGCATGTCAACAATTCACGGCCGGTCACACGCTGCAAGTGATCAAAGGTACAATAACCCGGCCTGAAGGACCCTTTTTGCACCTACATATTGACTACGTCGACATGATCAACGTATGTCAAGGATACAGATAAATGATTGTAGTAGTATGCCCATTTTCAAGATGGATTGAGGCCAGCCCGTGCTCTCATGCAGATGCATTTAGAGCAGCTACATTTTTAGTAAGGGAGGTCTTCCCGAGGTGGGGAGTTTGCGAAGTATTGAGGTCAGACAACGGTTCCCACTTTTCCAATTAATTATTTCAGCACGTAACTGCCCTTCTGGGGATCAAGCATAAATTTGCCTGTGCATATCACCCACAAGCCAATGGCGTCTGTGAACGCCTCAACTGCCCCCTGAAAGAAGCAATAGCAAAAACCCAACAAACAACCAAAAAGAGCTGGCTCTATTGCCTTCCTCTGGCTTTGTTTGAATTGAGGAATAAACCAGGTTCGGGCCACCACCTCACACTATATGAGGTGGTGACCGGATGCCAGATGCACCTTCCCCTCACACCACCATCAAGGGAAATGAGTGACTGTTATGGAGCAAGTACTGTTTTTGGTGAAGAAATGCATGAGTATGTCTCTTCCCTGGTTACTAGTGCCACTTTTATCTCTCAACAGATTCAACAGACGCAGGGTGGGTCAGAGAACAACCAACAGGAAACAGCAACCAACCAGGAACAGAAGCCGACTGGACAGTGGACAGTGAAAGAAGGAGACAAAGTACTCCTTAAAAATATCTTAGAAAGTGGAATGTCCCTAGGTTTATGGGGCCCCACACAGTCCAGAAAGTGGTCCCTAGGGCCGTCAAATTGTCTGATAAGGACGTTTGGAAACACATTCACGACATCAAGCCCTACAAAGCACAGACCTGCCCCATCTCTACAGCCACAGGGCCAATGCTTCAGCAATGACGACTAACAACAACACAGCACAAGCGCCAGATACCCCAAAAGACACAAACAATCAACCACCCATAAACCACCCCATGGTCACGAGGTCACAGATCAAATACGCCCCCACGCCAGAACAATTAAATTATTTTAATTAGGAAACTGCCAATAGAATTGGAAAATAAGTTTAACTAAAAAGCACCCACCAACAGCAAAAAAGAACAACATTGTCAAAGAGATCTGTAATATACACCACATTGTGCAAACACATGCATGCTCTCTTCTCTTTTTTGTCTCGCACATGCAGGTATTGCGCATTGTTATTACTGTATGCAAATATCTCATAACGAACATACGCCACTACCCAGGGGCAAATGCTACCCACAGACGATATCCCAGAAGCACTATCACACCAATTTGTAAACATTATAAAATGGCCAAAGTACTTTAGGCCCAGGAGAATACGCATCTATTATTATGCGTTTCTCATGCTAATAGTACGATCATTTCCACACCTCCACGCAGAATTACCTGCCTTGAGAGATACGACGGTGAGAAAGGCGTGGGAGGAGCTTTTCGCCTGGGCATTGAAAGACCACTTGATACGCAGGGCTTGAATAACAAACACTAACAGTAATAACACAACTTTTTAGAGATTTTCAGGTGGGCACCTATATCATCTAAACTAAAGTAGCTGCAGGACGGCAGCACAGGTAAGATAAAAATGCCAGTGGTAATAGCAACTGTAATAAAGGTGTTGGGGATATTTTTCACCACTGGTCTGATAACTGCCGCTATCTGGCAGGCATACTATGCTTTTCATGTGACCGGAACTCCCACTACTAACATTTCCCCTTCCACGGCTGCAAGGAGAACTGTGTCAGGTGGTACAAGTAACACAGGACCCAACATAAAAAGAGGTAAACGTAGTGTTTCTATAGATGTACATGGGGTGGACACATATCTTACAGAATCCGCACATGTCTCCAACAACATGTGGTATAAACACATGTTGAAAATTGGTAAGGACACGACAAAGGACAACTGCTATGTGTGCTCGTTGATCCCATACGCCATGAGCGCCTCAAGAACATTCATGGCTACTGAAGTACCAGCAGCAACAGCAGAATGCCTTTTATATTTAGCATTATTTCAAACACGAGGGCGATTTCAAGGTAAACAGGCAACACTAAGATGGAAGTCAATGTCAACATACCCCTACGAACACAACTTCATCAAGACACTACCAATGTATGACAATTCTTGGAAGCAGACTGAAGGACTTCAATACATAACTGACGGACCCGACAAAGGAGACACAAAAGAGGTCACATTGAACTACCTGCATTGCAAATGGAATGAAGGAGAGGTTGGAGATGAACCAGGGTGCTGGGAGAGACCACTAATACTAGTGTATGGCAAAGTATATACGAAGAACGGATGGGTGGATGGAGTAGTAGGAAGCAACGTAATGACATTTGCAAAATCATCAGTGATTAGTACAAGAGGAAAATGACAAATGCTACAAGGAGTGGACAAAGAGTGCAGCGCTGCTAACTTGGTTGGACAAAGAAGAGGAACCCATAACGATAATACCCGTTGCAGCAGCACCTACACTATATTACCAGCACGATGGTGAGGTTGATGCTGGAGTAAACGAAGGATGTAAAAGAAAAATAAAGATTCCTGAGGGGACAGCAGGAACAGCAGTACTGATGGACCACTATTGGGCCTGCAGAACAAAAGCTTATAAGAGCTTACCACAGTCATGGAATGGGGTATGTACCATGGTACATGTCAACGTACCATCCCTGGTAGTACCGCAAAAACACATCAACCTGGAGAAGTTCCCTAAAATGGACGAAGGAAACAAAAGGAAGAGAAGGTCCCTGGAAAAAGCAGAAAGTGCCTCAAGGAGTGACATTACTACAGAGAATAAAATATTCAGAGTAAAAAGACAAGGAGAACCACTGACTGGAAATTACCTGTGGGGAAGGTCAGAAACAGCACTAAGTTAGATTCCACCAACACACAGACTATTTAGCAGAGCGGCAATCTTCTTTTCCTCTGTGATAAATCCAGGAGTGCAGGCGTATGCGAATACAAAATGGCGACAGATAACATGATGGGCGCTAATGATGACGATTAACTCCACCGTTAATGGATTCAACGCAATCAAGGAGGAGCTGAGGCAATAAGGATGGTGGCCCTACAGAATAGGTATGTGCTAGACCTTGTAACAGCAATAGAAGGAGGGGTTTGCGCAAAAATTGGAAGTTCATGCTGCACGTTCATTCCTGCAAACGACAAGGACAACGGCACCCTATCTGCCGCAGTATCCCAGCTGGCCAAGATGCATGCCAAGATGGAAGAAGAAGCAAAGGGAGTAAAGAAGGATGGTAGCTGGTTTTCGTATATATATGGTCCTGGATGCCATCATGGCTGTCGGATGGCCTCAAGGTTGTGGCAGGATGCATGATCCTCGGAATGGCTTCACTGATGGGGATAAAGTTATGGATGGCAAGGTCAAAGCATGCTGCTGAGGAAATGATAGGCATGCAAGTGCCAATGTCCGCTGAAGACGACAAACACGTAGATATAATAATCAAGGAACGCGAGAGACTGCGGCAACAGATAGTGGAAGCAGACTTGTACCCGCCATCAATAAAAGTTGAGAATCCACGAAACCCGAAGAGCTATGTTGGAAAATGGGTTTATTGCAAGCCCGGTGGTGGATGCGTATATATGTACTGATCCTTTGAAGATCACGTGGACCGAAACGGACACCTGGCAGGAATAACAAAGGTATGGCGAGTAAGGGGAGATAAAAGAGTAGCTAATTTTGTGATCAACAAGTCGACCAGAGGGGGGACTGAAGAGGGAAAATGGGACAATCCCTTCGCCCGATTATCGTACAGACCATGGCCAATGATGTCATGACCTAAGCACCCACCGAGGGATGAGTTCAGCCCTCTGACTGCTGCGCCGGACGTCAAGATCCACCGTGGCCATGCCCCGCACACCCAGGCCAGCTGCGCATCATCCAAAGCACGTGGTGGGACCTCGGGTGGAGCTGAGATGACCATATGGACCAACTCGATTAGATGTCATCCACCAATATCGCCATCATTAGAGATGACATGACGACATAGCCAACGGACAAGAACACACGTGCCAGCAAGCACCTGGATCAGACACACACCAGCCCACACAAACAACATACTCAGTGTTATGACATAGAGGACCGCTCACGCTCACAGACATGCATCGTTGTTATTTTTCACTTAGGGCTAACTACTGCATCGCAGCAATGCAAGACGCCAGAAGAGCTTGTGTATATGCTTGCAGATGCTTCTTTGCTACTAAAACCATGAAGATGCCACCCTGTAAATGGACTAATGTATAAGGACCCAAGTCACCCCTCGCGACCCAAGTGTTATGGACTGTATGTCGCCACCTATAGGCTATGCCAAGGTAGGCCGCAAACCAGAGTGCCCAGGCCCGGAGCAGCTCAGACGGAGCTGCAAGGTGCTGACTATGCAGAACAAACCCTGACGGGAGCCCCACAGCCAAGGCCACGAAGTTTCAATCTACACACCGCGCTCCCAGCGCCAAGGTTACACCTGCCACTGCTTAACACTCCCCGGAGCAGAAATACAAATTAAATCCCTGTAATTCTGCTTCACCCACGGTCTCTCAACACGTGACCAGGCCGACCTGATACGATGTCAAGCTCCAGGGACCAGAGAAGCTCTGGGGTCTCAAGTCTGGGACCCAGACTGCAACAACGAAGTTACAATTTGGACACTGACAGCGAAGGGAAAGGGACACTCAACAGCCAGTAGTAAGACCTGTACATTGTCTGCCACTGACACATAGTCATACATTGTTGCCAACACCAGGTACATCACGAGCTGGGAATGGGGATGGTCCCAGGCTTGGGGGCTCGCGGATGAACCAATCAGAATACGAGGGTCTTACCACTGATGACACTATAATTCAACCAATCACTATCTTTCCCCGTGTAACTATTTTCATGTAGCAATTCTTAGGGACGACTCAAGCGTACCACCTGACCCCCTCTCTACCAGTAACATTTCCTCCTATACGGGTCTATACTGACCCTACCACTCGAGGAGCCAACCCGAGATAGCGTTAGGTTTAGGGGCTAGTTTTTCCAGGTGACACACGTAGTTGCGTCATCCGGTTAGAAAAAGGGCCTGCGAGTCCATTACCGCTGAGATGTTCCTTGGGTACCTATGTTCCGAGAACCTGACCCTGTCTGTTTTGTGCAATAAACAACAGTAACTCTTTGTTCTTGTGTCTGCCTTATACTCCTTTGGGACGCGGGAGGAGTTGGGGTCTCCCCAACCCGAGAGGTCCACGGACGGCCCTGCTGACCCCTGTGTAATTACCCCGACAATCGCCTCAGCAGCAGAAGCGGGTGCAAGCACATGTGTAGTCTGAAGTAGCGTGTGAGTGAGAGTGGTGTGGTGCTGAAGCTGAAGCATCACAACAGCACAACAAAATAGCAACAAGGCTCACAGGACAAGAGCCAAGGAGCATGCCTTACCTTTGTCCCAATTCCCTACCCATTACCTCTCCCTAACCCTGTACCCAGTTTCCCTACTACCCCCTACCCATCCAATCCGTGAACCCTAACCCTCTTTCCCGTGGGGGTCACGGTTGCCTGTGTTCTACATAATCCAGGCGCCAAGACCACCAAGGGGAGGCAGGAGTTTGTACTGCTTCTGTGCTGGAACAGTTGTCCGTGACACTGTAGGAATATCCAATTATGATCCAGCAAGGCAATATTATTCAATGCTCTCGGAGCTGGGGGACAAAGTGTCTTCGCAGGATTAAACCCTGACCCACCTCCTGAAGATGATGAAAATGAACATGTGTATGCTGAAATAATTAGAAAATTAGCCAAAAAGATTTACCAACAAAGAAAATATAGTGTTGCATCGTCTTCGCTTCCATACAAGGAAACAAGAGATGAATTAACCTGCTGATGATTTTGTAATGAGGCTAATAGGAATGGCGCAATGTAGAAAGTATGACACGTGACATGATCACAATGCCTATTGTGATGAATTTTCAAATGACGTTACTTCTCCCCAAGGGGTAGCCCTTCCCCGTAATGGTAATGGTAATGGTAATGGTGCAGCTGCTAACCAATATTCCCCCTAGGTTTGGTTACATGTGGGAGGACCTTCCAGGGGATGACTCCCCTCTTGGGGATGAGGACGTACATTTTGGGCCACAACCACTTTATACCCTTAATGACGCCATAGTTTAGAACACCATTACACCACCAGACATGCCTTCACATGCTCAGATGCTACATTGTAATTTGTTGAGTTTCAAAAGTACCGGGACGAGGAGGCCACACAACCCTGATTCTCTTCCCAACCACATACCTATACCACAGAACACTCCTTCTCATACCCATATGTTCCATGGTAACCTTGTTTTCTTTTTGTTTTTTGTTTTAAATAATTTTATTAGTTTCCATAAAGAACAAACAATAAACAAAACTTGCAGTACATGTCACAATATTTCAACATTTTACTTATGCCAATCAACGACTACTGCCTACCCCCTTCCCACCCTCCCACTCGAGCCTACTCCATCCCGTCCATCTTGTGAAGTTCCATTTGAGCTCCCTTCCGCTGAGTCCTGGTCTGTGGACCAGTCCGAGATGGGCTCATACAGGGTCAGGTGTTTCCAGGCCATCAAGGATTCTGCTTCCTCTTCCCCTCCTTTGTCACCCGCCTCCTGCCATACTACTGTTTCTGCCTCAGTCCATTTCTGCAGATCTCCCCACCAGACTTCTACGCTTGGTCTATTGCATGCCTTCCATCCCATAGCTACTCTGCGCTTGGCAAGTATGTATGCCAGGTCCTTCAATTTGCTTACATGCTTCATTTGGCGAGGTCTGGGGAACCCTCCTATCATGCATGCCCACACTGATTCCACATTTAACTTGACCCCTTTCTCATCTAGCCGTTGTGCTATTTCTGCCCAGAACTTCCCAATTTCCGGGCATGCCCAGAACATGTGCGACATCCCAGTGTTTTCCTCTCCACATTTGGGGCATTTTTGTTGTTCCGCATTCTTAAATTTGGCTATTCTTTGGGGCGTCATATATGCTCTGTGGGTGACATATAGTTGTATTTGTTGTCGCCTCGCATTCCTGGACACTTTCTTATGGTAGCCCTGCGCTCGGTCCCACATCCCGTCATTCATGGGTCCCCCTACTTCTTCTTCCCAATATTGTCTTAATTGGATCATTTCCTTCCCCACCCTGGACATCAGGAGCTCATATAATCTGGAGATCTCATGCCCTCCCTCCGCTATGTCATATATTGTTTCAATGGCACTATCAGGTTCCTCCCCAAGTCTTATTTCGGACCATGTCTCTTTGATCCGTCGTGTAATTCGATTATATGTGATATATTGTCCTGCCTGTAGCCCAGTTTCCTCCACCAGGGTCCCTAATCCCTTTATTTCTCCTTCTTGCCACATATCTCCCATTGTCGCTATGCCCACTGGCTCCCAGTACTTAAGGATTGTCTGTATTAGTTGCTCGTCTCCTCCCATCAGCGCCACTAACGGGACCTGTGTGGAACACGGGGCTGGGTTCTCCATAACCTGACATGCTTTCTTCCTTATTTTCCAACCCAATGTCATCATATCTGAGCGCCTTTTCAATTGTAATTTAGGGAGCCATATTATTTCCTTCAGGGAGTACGGGGTGCTTTCTTCTCTCAGCAGATTGGATTCTGAGGTCTGGTCTTCCGATAGCCACCTCGCTACATATTGCAGTTGGCTAGCCAGGTAGTAGACCTCATAGTTAGGTAATTTAATGCCCCCTCTATCATACATGTTTTGCAACTTCCTGTCATGATCTCTGCTTCCAAAAGGTCAGGGTTTTCCCAACTCCCTTGGAAGCAGATCCATAACCCAGGTTCCGAGTGCCAACCAGTCCCAATTGGGACCTTTTGGACCCAGTCCTGGCGCCAGTGGCACCAGGCTCATAAATATGCCCAGTCCCAGCGCTGGAAGCGCCGGGCTCATAATGCTTGGGTGGACTTACCTGCAGCAGACCATGCTGCTTACTTGCCTGCCAGTTGAGCCTCTGATTCTCTTCTGTTTGGAACTACTTTTCCTGTTGGGTGGGGCAGGAGCCACTCCCTAGATTCAGAACACTGGAACTCTTCTGGAAAGCAGGAACTCTTTTCTTACCTAGGCGTGGCTGTGGAAGGAGACACCTAAGCACTACAGGAGGCTATTTAAACCACACCCGATGGATGAATCTTGCTTTGCGTTATTCTGCATCCTCTGCAGCAGAACGCTCATCGTGTCTTCTGCATCTGATCCTGGGCCTAAGGAAAAAGGCTTACCATCCTGAATCCAGTCTTCAGCAACACCTATAAAGACAAGAAAGAACAGGTTAGCATTACGGTCTTCAGTGACAGCTCTTCACTTACCTGGTCCATCGGCTGTCACCAACGCCTCGCGCTGCATTCCGGCATCTGAAAGACAAAGGCTTACCTACTCTTCGTGCGCTCCGGAGGTCTTCACACTGCATTCTGGCATCTGAAAGACAAAAGCTTACCAACTCTTCGCACGCTCCGGAGGCCTTCGGCGCTGCATCCCGCATCTGAAAGACAAAACAAGGTGCGTTTAAAGACATTGGGGAACTTTAATACTCACGTGCCATTACTCCTTTCCACATCTAACCCAGTGGGTATTCCGGCACCCTGCAGCCGCTCCGAACTTGTACCTGCAAAATAAAAAGACAGTTAGAGCGCATCGTGAAGCAGGCAACAAGCGCTTACTTACGTGCTTCCAGGCGCTTCTATTCATCACACGGGCTCCATCTTCAACTCACTTCAGCCTGTCATCCGCCATCGCCAGGAACCCTGCAAAACAAGAAACATCATTACTAAAGACTTTAAAGACATTAGAATTACTCGAAACTTACCGTTCGTGCAGTAAACGACGGACAGCAGTTCTCTGAAGTCAAGAGGCCTGCTCCCCTTATCCAGTGAAGAAACTGGTTACAGCACCCTGCCCCGAGGCAGATGGAGAGCACGGCGTTCACTTACCTAAGACATCTTACCCTTCGAGTCAGTCATACAGTGCCCAGAGGTCCAGCCCAAAGAGCCAGCCGTGTGTTACACATCACCTTTGAAGATACGGTATACGCCCAGTCAAGACTGGCGCCTCTACGGGAATCAGGTGAGTGTTACAGAACGCAAAGCCTACCACAAAACTCCCGTCCAGGCGCTATGGAAACCTCGGATACCGACCAGCTAGCCCAGTTACTTGGGGAACTAAGGGCAGAAGTGCATGCAGCCCGTCAGGAAACGAACGCTCTAAGAAGGGAACTGATTATTTCCAAGGAGCGAACAGATGATCTCGCTAGACAATTGCTACAGTCACAAGCCGGACAGACCCCGTTACCCGCATCTGGGGGAAATCTTCCTTCTACATCCTCTATGAATCCAGTGCAGATCAACCTACCTGGGAATGTACCTCTGGCTCCGCCCGAACGATTTTCTGGTGACCCAAAGAGGTTTGCAGTATTTATCAATCAGTGCCGGTTGCATTTCTTATGCCGGCCAGCAGCCTTTCCAACTGATCAAGCTAAAGTAGCTTTCGTGCTTTCGTACCTTAGTGGCAATGCGGCAGACTGGTCGATCCCTCTAGTAAATCAAGATGATCCGGTCCTCCATGATTTTCAAGCTTTTCAGCTCAGTATGGAAAAACTGTTCGCAAGACATTCACAGGGGCAGGCCTTGGACAATAAGCTTCTTTCGTTGCGACAAGGTAATCAAGACCTTTTGGCTTATATTGCGTCTTTCAACAGACTGATAGTGGAAACTCAATGGCCTGAGGACAAAAGGATTACGCTGTTTTATAGAGGTCTACGTGGAGAGCTCAAAGATGTGTTAGCCCAAGTAGTGAATCCCCCACAAGATTGTTCGGACTATATAGACTTAGTCGTTCAAATAGATCACAGACTGCAGAACAGGAAGGCCGATCGTTCCAAGTTTGATGCTCGAGTATTTTCCAAACCGCCAACTCCTTCCAAAGGAGTAGACTCCGGGGAACCCATGCAAATAGGGGGTTTGAAAGGTCCTCTAACACAAAAGGAGCGGGAAAGGAGAAAACAGTTGCAATTATGCCTCTATTGCGGAAACTCAGGGCACTTTCTTCGAGACTGTCTGGTGAAACCTGCCAAGAAGGCAGTAGGAGCTGCAGTTACCAAAGTTACAAACTCTGAGCAGGGAAATGACCTCGCCCGACAAGAATAGAAGTCCTCTTGCCGAGCGTGAAAACCAGTTCCGTGACCTCGCATTTCGTGATACCTATGGTCCTCATTAGCCCTGATAATCCGGATCGATTACATGCAATTGAAGCTTACGTCGACAGCGGTGCCATCGGCAATTATGTGGATCATGAAATGGTTTTGAGGATGAATCTAACTCTTTGTCCCAAGGCTGTAAAGGACGTCATTACTACGGTGGATGGTACGGAGATAGCCTCCGGGCCAGTAACGCATACCACTCAAGAGGTGACGCTAGTAAGTAAAGATGGACACCATGAGAAGATCGTGTTCGATGTGATCAAGGCCCCTCAGTTTCAAATTATTCTAGGAATACCTTGGTTAGAGAAACACAATCCTCTGATCGATTGGCGAGCAAGAACGGTCCAGTTTCCAGAATGTGTCTCTACTTGTCACCCTCCACCTGGTGTTGCACTGGCAGCAATTTCTTCAGAGACTCCCCAGTTACCTCCCGAATACCTAGAATACCAAGATGTTTTCCGGAAGGATCAGGCTAACTCTCTACCTCCTCATAGGTCTTATGACTGCCAGATAGACCTGATACCTGGATCTACTCCTCCTTGTAGTAGAATTTATGCCCTCACCGAGCCTGAGAACCTTCACCTTCGACAATACCTGGATCAATACCTGGCAAATGGGTTTATTCGTCCTTCCAAGTCCCCTGCTTCTTCAGCTTTGTTCTTCGTTCCAAAAAAGGGAGACCTTAGAACTTGTATAGATTATCGCTCCCTGAACCAGATCACCGTTAAGAATAGATATCCGTTACCTTTGATCCCTGAACTCCTGGACCAAGTCAGAAAAGCATGCATATATACAAAGCTGGATCTTAGAGGAGCTTACCACTTGGTACGAGTAAAAGAGGGCGATGAATGGAAGACGGCCTTCCGCACCAAGTATGGGCTATTTGAATATCAGGTCATGCCCTTCGGACTTTGCAATGCCCCGGCCGCCTTTCAATATTTTATGAACGATGTCCTCAGAGAGCTCATAGATGTGTATGTTGTTGTTTACATTGACGACATCCTCGTTTCTTCTTCATCGGAATCTGAACATCGGAAACACGTGAAAATGGTCCTCGAAAGATTGCGTCAACACAAACTTTTCGCTAAGTTGGAAAAATGTGTTTTCAACGTGACTGAAGTTGAATTCTTGGGATTCATATTATCACCTGGCGGAGTGCGTATGGATTCAAAGAAGGTTGATGCAGTTCTCAAATGGCCATCACCATCCTCCGTAAAAGGTGTGCAAAGCATGTTAGGCTTCGCTAACCTTTACCGCAGGTTTATCCCCGAATTCTCTCGAATAGTCCAGCCCATCACTGCCTTGTTAAAGAAAAACAAACGTTTTGAATGGTCTACCGAGGCGGAACTAGCTTTCCAGGATTTGAAGACTAAATTTATCTCTGCACCAATCTTAAAACACCCTCGCCCCGAACTCCCCTACATCGTGGAAACTGATGCTTCAAGCCTTGCCATGGGGGCAGTTCTATCACAAAAGGACCCGGTAACCAATCAGTTGCATCCCGTGGCATTTTGGTCCCGCAAATTCTCGCCTCCTGAAATCAATTACACGATTACTGACAAGGAATTTCTGGCTATCAAGTCTGCCTTTAAGGCTTGGCGGCATTATCTGCTGGGGGCCCGACACACTGTTACTGTGATTACGGATCACCGAAACCTGCAATATTTGAAAACCGCAAAAGCCCAATCCTCTAGACAACTCCGTTGGGAATTATTCTTTGCCGAGTTTGACTTCATAATTACCTATCGACCTGGTACAAAGAACGGTAAAGCTGATGCCCTTTCTCGGATGGGAGTGGAAGAACACTTGATCAACCCTAAACCTGTACCAATCATTCCCGAACAAAGAATTCTGGGTGTAATCGCCACAGAATCCATAGAGGAAGTTAAGGATAAAGCCAGGCAACTTGTAACTCCAGCAGACATACAGAATTGGCATCTGCAGGGAAAGGACTTTGCAGTAAAGGACAACTTATTGTATTTCCAAGAACGATTATACCTACCCAGCACAGATTTACAGAAAAAAGTAATCTCTTGTTATCACGATTCTTTAATGGAAGGACATCCCGGTATGGCCAAGACCTCAGAAAAGATCAAGCGCTACTTCTGGTGGGCGTCTTGGAAAAAAGATATCAGAGACTTTATCATGTCCTGTGGAGTATGCGCCCAAAACAAGAGTCAAAAGGAAAGACCAGCAGGCCTCTTACGCCCTATTGACATCCCACCTCGCCCTTGGCATACGCTTTCTATGGACTTCATCACCGATCTACCTCCATGCTCCGGATACAATACGATTCTAGTAATCGTGGACTTATTCTCCAAGATGGCGCATTTCATTCCGCTCAAAGGCTTGCCAACAGCAGCAACTCTGGCCCGAGAATTTCTCGAAAACATCGTCCGAATGCACGGTTTTCCTTCGGTTCTAATTTCGGATCGAGGTAGTCAATTTATTTCTCATTTTTGGCGAAGTTGCTGTCGGTCGGCTCAAATTGATGTGAGACTATCGACCAGTCACCACCCTCAGACCGACGGACAAACCGAGAGGACCAATCAAACTCTGGAACAGTATTTACGCTGCATGCTGCAACAAACTGAAAAAACTTGGAAAGACATCCTTTGGATAGCCGAATATGCCTACAATAACTCTGTCCATTCGGGAACTGGGAAAACCCCATTTTTTCTTTTGTACGGCAGTCACCCTCGAACCTCGGAGTTGGATCCCCTCCAAGATCTTGAAACACCAGCAGTAGACTACCTGCATTCTACAATCACCCAAGCCTTTAAGGAAGCTGTTTCTCACCTTCAAAGGGCTAAAGAACAATACAAGAAAGGAGCAGATCAACATCGGAAGGAAGCCCCTCAATATCAAGTAGGGGATCAAGTCTGGTTATCCACCAAATAACTACCTCTAAAAGGGCCACGCACATTCAACCCAAGATACCTTGGTCCCTATTCCATCACTACCATAGTAAACCCAGTAGCGGTCAAGTTTGACTTGCCCCCGCACATGAAGATACATCCGGTCTTCCACGTCTCTCTATTAAAACCCGTGCAACATCAAACCCGACTAACTAAATCTCCAAAACCTATCCTAGTTGATGGAGAACTCGAGTTTGAAGTCAAAAGCATTCTGGACTCCAAGATCTCCAAATCTAAACTATTTTACCTAATTGACTGGAAAGGCTACGGCCCCCAAGAGAGATCCTGGGATCCTGCTGAATATGTCCACGCTCCTCGCCTAATCAAAAGATTTCACCGAACATTTCCTGACAAGCCAAAACCCCCGGAGAAGCCCGGTTTGGGAGGGGCCTTGAGGGGGGGTACTGTCATGATCTCTGCTTCCAAAAGGTCAGGGTTTTCCCAACTCCCTTGGAAGCAGATCCATAACCCAAGTTCCGAGTGCCAACCAGTCCCAATTGGGACCTTTTGGACCCAGTCCTGGCGCCAGTGGCACCAGGCTCATAAATATGCCCAGTCCCAGCGCTGGAAGCGCCGGGCTCATAATGCTTGGGTGGACTTACCTGCAGCAGACCATGCTGCTTACTTGCCTGCCAGTTGAGCCTCTGATCCTCTTCTGTTTGGAACTACTTTTCCTGTTGGGTGGGGCAGGAGCCACTCCCTAGATTCAGAACACTGGAACTCTTCTGGAAAGCAGGAACTCTTTTCTTACCTAGGCGTGGCTGTGGAAGGAGACACCTAAGCACTACAGGAGGCTATTTAAACCACACCCGACGGATGAATCTTGCTTTGCGTTATTCTGCATCCTCTGCAGCAGAACGCTCATCGTGTCTTCTGCATCTGATCCTGGGCCTAAGGAAAAAGGCTTACCATCCTGAATCCAGTCTTCAGCAACACCTATAAAGACAAGAAAGAACAGGTTAGCATTACGGTCTTCAGTGACAGCTCTTCACTTACCTGGTCCATCGGCTGTCACCAACGCCTCGCGCTGCATTCCGGCATCTGAAAGACAAAGGCTTACCTACTCTTCGTGCGCTCTGGAGGTCTTCACACTGCATTCTGGCATCTGAAAGACAAAAGCTTACCAACTCTTCGCACGCTCCGGAGGCCTTCGGCGCTGCATCCCGCATCTGAAAGACAAAACAAGGTGCGTTTAAAGACATTGGGGAACTTTAATACTCACATGCCATTACTCCTTTCCACATCTAACCCAGTGGGTATTCCGGCACCCTGCAGCCGCTCCGAACTTGTACCTGCAAAATAAAAAGACAGTTAGTGCGCATCGTGAAGCAGGCAACAAGCGCTTACTTACGTGCTTCCAGGCGCTTCTATTCATCACACGGGCTCCATCTTCAACTCACTTCAGCCCGTCATCCGCCATCGCCGGAACCCTGCAAAACAAGAAACATCATTACTAAAGACTTTAAAGACATTAGAATTACTCGAAACTTACCGTTCGTGCAGTAAACGACGGACAGCAGTTCTCTGAAGTCAAGAGGCCTGCTCCCCTTATCCAGTGAAGAAACTGGTTACAGCACCCTGCCCCGAGGCAGATGGAGAGCACGGCGTTCACTTACCTAAGACATCTTACCCTTCGAGTCAGTCATACAGTGCCCAGAGGTCCAGCCCAAAGAGCCAGCCGTGTGTTACACATCACCTTTGAAGATACGGTATACGCCCAGTCAAGACCGGCGCCTCTACGGGAATCAGGTGAGCGTTACACTTCCAAAGGGCAATTTTGTTCCTAGTTGCATGCCACAAGAATTCCCTGCATATACTCTGTATTTTAGTACGAACTGCTTTGTTATAAAGTATGGTATGTTCCCAAAGAAGTAAATGTAGTAGTCTCGGCAAAACCACCATCTTCAACAATGCCCCCCACCCCATCATTGCCAAGGGAAGCCTGGCCCAGAACCTCATGCTATTGCTAATGTGTACTACAGCCTTCTCCGTATTAAATTGATGTTCTGCTTCCACTGTGTGATAAATGCCTAGATATCTAAACGAGTCTATCTCCCATGGTATTGGCAGGACTGGCAGTCGCTCACTGGGGACTCCTATGTACCTACCCAAAGGGAATATACACCATTTTTTAGGGTTCACTGCAATGCCGGATAATGTCGCAAAGCGTTCCATCACCTCTAGTATATATTGGTGGTTTTCTTGGTGGTATAGAAGCATATCATCTGCATACAGTGAAATTAGATGTGGTTTCCCTCTCACCCTGATCCCTATTTCCTCATATTGCTGTCTTAGATATATCGCTAGTGGTTCAAGTGCTAATATGTATAGCATTGGTGACCAGGGGCATCCCTGTCTGATGCCCCTGCCTATTTGCCATTTCTCTGAAATAATCGCTCCTGTCTTGACTCTAGCTAGCGGTGCACTATACAATAATTTGACCCATTTATGGTACCCCGGTCCTATCCCATAACTCGTTAGGGCTGCACTTAGCCAAGGCCACTTGACCGAGTCAAATGCTTTAATGGCATCAAGTGATATAATTGCGAATTTGCTCGAGTCTCCCTTCGTGTGCTCTATAACCCTCTGTAATCTTCTGAGGTTGTCAGAGATGTTCCTGCACGGAACATACCCGGTCTGGTCCGGGTGTATCAATTTGCTTATGACCCGTTTCATTCTGTTTGCCAGCACCGCCGTGAGTATTTTGCTATCTAGGTTCAGCATCGATAGCGGTCTGTATGATCCACAGTCCACACCAGGCTTATTGGATTTGGGGAGTGGGATGATAATAGCTTCACTCAGGGATTCGGGAAGTCTCCCTATGTCATGGCGCGCGCGCCATGGAAGCTATGGAGACAATGGAAAAAGGGCTAATCCCACCGGCGGTCTAGTCTTCCACGCACCTTGCATGTCATGACACATTTAAAATAGGCGTCACACGCGGAAGTCGTCGCGTTGCAACCTTGCTTCCCGGCTAGGTCTGTACGCTAGTACTCTGCTCCTTTTCTACCTGTGTTTTCTCCACTTGCCTTTCCCCCTTGTCTGCCCGCTGTGGCTGCTCGTTCTGCTCCGCCTCCTCTCCTTTCATTCCGTTCGAGCAGTACGCCTTTTCCCCTGCTTGTCTCGTGTTTCTCCCTTGGTATCCTCCTGCTGTGTGTACAGCTGTCACTGTACGCTCCTTCCACCTCAGCGTCCTTCAGTCCTCTTCCTCATTTCTCGCCTGTAGTATCCATCCAAGCTGCTGCTCCGGAAACCCTCGCTGGAATCTCTTCCACCTGCCAACCATAGTGTCTTCTGGGAATTGGAGTCCATTCATCTCACTCCAACGGAAAGCCTTCCTGTCTTCGAATCCGTATTGCTATCACATCTCAGCACACCAGGGTTTTTCAGCCACGCTTTTCCCTGGTTTTGGGGGCAGGCTCCCTGAGGGCCCCCTTTGCTTTGCTCTCTACCGGCAGGCATGGTGGCCTCGTGTGGAGCTCGTCCTAAACTCACTAAGAAAGGACTGGACCTCTGGAGAGAAAGAAGAGCCATTTCCATGGACAGTTCTTCGGAAGAACCCAGTACAGGTGAGGAGGAGGAGGAGGGAACTAAAGAGGGTATTAGTCAAGCACACTATACTCCATCGCATGACAGTTTGCAACGCCAAAGGATGGCTAGCTTAGAGCAGTATCAAGAACTGGTTAACGCCATAAAAGGGATAACTGCCGAGCTCCAAACCCTTAAGGTAGAAAACTCTGCTCTTAAGGCTGACAATGCCGCCCTGAGACAACAAATGTTTCAGAGAGAAGAAGTCTGGGGTGATCTCCCACCTATGGAAAGAGGAGAATAGGACCCATAGGCACACCCTAGTAACAGGAATGGTAAATTTGAGAAGATGGGGTAGGTTTCAAGTTTGTTAGGAAACTAAGTAAAAAGAGGTAAGAGGTGCAGAGGAGAGAAAGGCAACCTTGACACCTAGGTTGCACAAATAATAGGACAAAAATAAGTTCCCAACATAGGAACTTACGTCCCCTGCACACTATCTAGTATCTGGATGACCAGACCAACATTTATAGAAAGAGTAGTAAAGTAACTCTATGAAATAAAGTCTTAATAAAGGACGTGTTGGTATGAAAAAAATACAAATTCTTAAAAAAGGACAACATTTAATCGTTTAAGGTCACAAGAAACAATCTTCATTATTTATTCTTGATAGTGCAGCTGTGGTAGGCCCAACGCGTTTCGAGTGAAACAGACACTCTTCATCAGGGGCAAAAACAATGATTCTAGGAAAAAATATGCACAATATTTAGTATAGAATAATGTATAAATCCAAGTGAAAACTTTTTACCAAATGTCTTTTCTGACTCGACAAAGCAAGTGGTCCCATGATTTTGTACAGTAATTAAAACCCTAGAACATTCAACATGTATGAGATTTGCTGGATACAGAAGAGTAACTGACAACAAGTAAATACTTATTCATATATTTTGGAAAAAACAGACATTAATTGTTTAGATAATAAATAATATAGTGTTAATGTGGATCACAAAACAGATAAGTCACAAAAGCATGAAGAAAAAAAAGGGGGAAAGAGAAAAATCTAACCTTGTATGTTTTATATAAAAAAGGGGGACTGGACGGGGACTGTGACAGGAAACCCAGTCATTCATGTATGCAAGGAACCCTTTATCTGAAAAAGTAGAGCATAACAGAACTCAGTTCAGTCAGAAGTGAGTTAGAGGTCTGAAACAAGTCAAAACATGGAGATACACTTACATGCTTAATTGTTCATCCGGATGGGGGAAACCATCAATTGAAAAAATAAGCGGATAAGAAAGCAGAGGGTCTTGTAGTAGTGCAAGGGCTTGAACACTATGGATAAAAGTCCAAAGACAGAAAGTCAGGGTGAGGAAAACTATATGGAAGGAAAAAAAGCGGGTTCAGCAGAACCCAAAGGTAATATAACTTACCTAACTTACTACAGCGTTGCAGACAGAGGGCAGGAGACCGGCAGGTAATCCGATTCCACCTACAACTCCGCCGCCATTTATGTACTATTCGTTAGTATGACGTCACCATGCGCATGCGCGTGATCCGTCATTATTAGAGCTGCTGTGAAAGCGCAATAAAATTATGCGAAAATCGATGGCATTGCCCCGTATACGGAACGGATAGTGCCTTTGTCTAGAAAAAGCGAAAAATAGGTATAGATGTGTGACTACCAGTTTGGGAGTGTTGATACTCTGACGTCATCACGCAGACGCGTGCATGACGCCACTTGTAAACAACCAGTTGGTATAGGAAAAAACAGTTTAGAGAAGAGGAGGTGCTATGTTCAACAAAACTAAAACTACTCGTGATCTGAGGAAAATTAAATACGACACATCTACCCAACACAATATTCGGCGACATCAACTAAAAATTATCAAGGAGCTTGCTGATGACGCCTCCCTGACGATTAAACAAGCTGACAAGGGGGGTGCACTTGTACTTATGGACACAATGTTTTACAACACTGGGTGTCTCAAACTTTTGGAAGACAGACAGACCTACTTACCATTGGACCATGACCCCACAAATGACATCAGCATTATTATCAAACAAGCAGTAGAGAAAGCTAGTACTATGGATTGGATTTCAGATAAAACCGAAGAATTCTTGATTAAAAGCAATCCAATAATTCCTGTGTTCTATGGATTACCCAAAATTCATAAAAACTCCAAAGACCCCCCATTTAGACCGATTGTTGCTGGCACTGACAGCATATTCCAACCCTTGGCTGTCTACCTTGATACGGCTCTACAACCACTGGTACAAAAAATACCTACATATTTGAAAGACACTACACATTTCCTTCAAAGTATCAAGAACCTTCAGATCAATTTTGATGATCCATTAATATTCTCCATGGATGTTAGTAGTCTTTACACTTCAATCCCCCACGATGAGGGCATAGCAGCCCTGGAATGGTTCATTCTAAGACATGACGAAATCCAGATCCAAAAAAACTTCGCCATTGAACTTATTAATCTGATACTCTATAACAACTACTTCAGATTTAATGAACAGTACTACCTTCAAATCGCAGGCACCTCTATGGGCTCAGCAGTAGCCCCCTCATATGCGAACATTTTTATGTTCCATTTCGAGATGACGCATGTCCTAGACCACCCACATTGGAAAGATAAAATACACTGTTGGCTAAGATACATTGATGATGTCTTCGGGATTTGGAAAGGCACAAAACAAGAGCTGACCGATTTTTGGCAATATCTCAACCAGTGTAACCCCCGGATCAAATTCACTATGGAAATCGGTTCACCATGTGTGAATTTTTTGGATGTAACTATAGAATGGCAAGACACGGTCTTGATTACATCTATGTTTAGAAAACCGACTGATGTTAATAGCTCCCTACACTTCAATAGCTTCCATCCGAGACACTTAAAAGAAAATTTACCATTCAGTCAACTGCTACGTGCGAAAAGGATTACTTCCAACACACAGAGACTTCAGACAGAATTTGACACTATGAGATCAAGATTCCTGGAAAGAGGCTTCCCGGAGGAAGTGTTGACACAAGCAATTACGAGGACTGAATCATATCCTCGTGATCAACTTCTTAACAAACAACCCACACAGAAGAAATCGAATTTGATCTATACATTGAAATACTCTGCACAGAGTTATCAAGTCAAAAGAATCATTATGAAGAATTGGGATCTGATCAAATCAGATCCCAATCTCAACCGCCTTTTTCCAAATCCTCCAATGTTAGCGTATAAAAGGGGAAGAAACTTCAGAGATACGTTAATCAGAGCAGAAAGACCTAAAAAATCCACCCAAAGGGTATTGACAAAATTAAAAAATGGCACTTTTCCATGCTTAAATTGTCAGCATTGCTCAAACATCATTAAAGGCAATTATATTAGGCACCCGAATAATGGCAACAAGATCCCTTTAAAAAGCTTTGCTACTTGCGATTCCAAAAATGTCATCTACACCATCAGATGCCCTTGTGGGAAATATTATGTTGGGAAAACCAGTAGAAAAGCGAAGGAAAGGTGGACTGAACATAAATCCCAAATCAGAACTAAAAATGTCAAATCACCGGTTTTCAGGCATTTTAGAGACCATAAACACAACATCTCACAGTTGAGATTTGCAGTACTAGAAGTGGTACATCCCCTCCAACGAGGTGGTGACTTACCAAAACTACTGGCACAAAGGGAACTGTATTGGATACATAGGCTAGATGCAATGGCCCCTCTTGGGCTCAATGAGGACTACTACCTAGGCCCATTTATCTGAGCATATATTATTCCTTACTCTTCCTTTTACCTGGATTATTCCATGTGAATATTAGGCAAATTCTTCCACAACTAATGATAGTTGAGAAGACCAGATCCTAACCTAAAGACTGTGAACCATTCCAAGGGGCAGCTTGTTGGCAGTCATCTGTAGGGTACACTTGTCCAAAATGTCTATCAGTTTAAAGATTTCATGTAGACACATCTGACATTTCCATATATGTGGTTTCTCTGTTAAATAGATTATAACTTAATCATAAGTATGTGAACCACATTTGTGGGCAGTGTTTTTTTCTATGTTTTGACTACATAGAAAGTTAGACAATAGCGCTGGTGGTGCATTCAGATTGCCTTTTTGGGCTTGAGACACTCTTTTTTAAAAAGTGACCTAATGTAAGATGTTAACATGTTGAGACATGTTGTTAAGATGTTACCTAATGGAACATGTATTTAGGCACCTTATAACAATTGTATTTTTTGATTAATACTTCTATTGTCATCATTTCCATGCTTCTTTGAATTAATGTCCTTCTGCAGTTCTGGACTTTGTCAATCCTGTGAAACACCTTTATTATACCATCTAATATTAACTGTCTCTACTAAGTCATCAGATTGCAGTGAGCTCCTCTTTAATTCCCCGACGTACACTTTTACGCCTCCTTCGGCTTTTGCCCTTCCTTAGGTAATGCTCTATTCATACCTTATCTTTAGCGATTCCTTGAACTTAGTATTTTGACATTTGATCGTTTCATGCTACTTCCTGGACAACTTCTAGGCCTTGTTGAACATAGCACCTCCTCTTCTCTAAACTGTTTTTTCCTATACCAACTGGTTGTTTACAAGTGGCGTCATGCACGCGTCTGCGTGATGACGTCAGAGTATCAACACTCCCAAACTGGTAGTCACACATCTATACCTATTTTTCGCTTTTTCTAGACAAAGGCACTATCCGTTCCGTATACGGGGCAATGCCATCGATTTTCGCATAATTTTATTGCGCTTTCACAGCAGCTCTAATAATGACGGATCACGCGCATGCGCATGGTGACGTCATACTAACGAATAGTACATAAATGGCGGCGGAGTTGTAGGTGGAATCGGATTACCTGCCGGTCTCCTGCCCTCTGTCTGCAACACTGTAGTAAGTTAGGTAAGTTATATTACCTTTGGGTTCTGCTGAACCCGCTTTTTTTCCTTCCATATAGTTTTCCTCACCCTGACTTTCTGTCTTTGGACTTTTATCCATAGTGTTCAAGCCCTTGCACTACTACAAGACCCTCTGCTTTCTTATCCGCTTATTTTTTCAATTGATGGTTTCCCCCATCCGGATGAACAATTAAGCATGTAAGTGTATCTCCATGTTTTGACTTGTTTCAGACCTCTAACTCACTTCTGACTGAACTGAGTTCTGTTATGCTCTACTTTTTCAGATAAAGGGTTCCTTGCATACATGAATGACTGGGTTTCCTGTCACAGTCCCCGTCCAGTCCCCCTTTTTTATATAAAACATACAAGGTTAGATTTTTCTCTTTCCCCCTTTTTTTTCTTCATGCTTTTGTGACTTATCTGTTTTGTGATCCACATTAACACTATATTATTTATTATCTAAACAATTAATGTCTGTTTTTTCCAAAATATATGAATAAGTATTTACTTGTTGTCAGTTACTCTTCTGTATCCAGCAAATCTCATACATGTTGAATGTTCTAGGGTTTTAATTACTGTACAAAATCATGGGACCACTTGCTTTGTCGAGTCAGAAAAGACATTTGGTAAAAAGTTTTCACTTGGATTTATACATTATTCTATACTAAATATTGTGCATATTTTTTCCTAGAATCATTGTTTTTGCCCCTGATGAAGAGTGTCTGTTTCACTCGAAACGCGTTGGGCCTACCACAGCTGCACTATCAAGAATAAATAATGAAGATTGTTTCTTGTGACCTTAAACGATTGAATGTTGTCCTTTTTTAAGAATTTGTATTTTTTTCATACCAACACGTCCTTTATTAAGACTTTATTTCATAGAGTTACTTTACTACTCTTTCTATAAATGTTGGTCTGGTCATCCAGATACTAGATAGTGTGCAGGGGACGTAAGTTCCTATGTTGGGAACTTATTTTTGTCCTGTGATCTCCCACCTATGCCATTACCCTGTGAGAAGTATGAAGGGAACCCCAAGAGGATCAAGGAATTCCTCGGCGCTTGTAGAGTATACTTCACCTTTCGCCCTAAGATGTATGAATTCGACCAGGCAAAGGTTGGCTTCCTCGTCTCAAACCTTGGGGGTAACGCCCTAGCATGGGCCACCCCATTGGTCACAGAAGCTGATCCAGTGCTAAATGATTACAATGCCTTTGTACTACGATTCAGAGAACGCTTCGAAAGGACCGAAGCCTTATACGCATCGTATGAAAACATACTTGATCTCAAACAGGGCCTTTCTGATGTACAAACTTATGCCTCAAACTTCCAGAGGATAGCTTTGGAGACAGGATGGCCCGATTCAGCTAAACAAACACTTTTTAGGAGAGGGTTACATGAAGACTTGAAGGATGAACTTTCTCGGGTAGCCAGACCTCCTTCATTCCAAGAACTGGTCGCCCTAGCCCTCCAGATGGAATTTCGGATATCCGAAAGATGAGCAGAAAGAAGGAAGTCCAGACCCAACCCACACTCTACTCCCTCCTCCTACTCGCCTACCGTTCCGGAGAAGTCTCATCTCCAGACTGAAGAACCCATGCAAATAGGTGCAGCAAGGGGTCCCCTTAGTGCTGCAGAAAGAAAGAGACGAAAAGACCTAAGCTTGTGCATGTACTGTGGTTCTGAGAAGCACCTTCTTAGAGACTGTCCAGAAGTTCCTCCCAGAAGATCGGGAAATGAAGGACCCCGACCCTGAGCAGGGACACGGAAGGGGCTTCGCTTGCTAATCCCTGTGTTACAAGTTCACCCATAACCTGTAACCCCTCTAACCAACTTATGGTCCTGAAGATCGTCCTGGAATGGACAACAACTCATGCAGTAGAGTGTCTCGCTATGCAAGACTGCGGTGCAGCTGGAAACTTTATGGACGACCTATGGGCTAGTAAATACACCATTCCCAGAAGAGAAAAACCACAACCTATACCCGTAGAAGGAGTAGACGGTACCCCTCTGTCTTCTGGTCTCATCCGACAAGAAACCACAGAAGTCGTGGTTAAGATGAAGACTCATCAGGAAACCCTGGTGTTTGATTTGATAAAGGCAGCTCACTTTCCAGTGATACTCGGAATACCCTGGTTAAGAAAGCACAATCCAGGGATTGACTGGGTAACAAACATAGTGGAGTTCAGGTCAGACCTTTGTGTGCAGTCCTGCTTGAAAGAAGAAGGACAACATTCACATCAGGGAGATGCACTGCCTGCAAGAAGTATCAACTCCATTCCTGTGACCTATCAAGAATTCACCGACATCTTTACAGATACTCAACCAGACCCCTTCCTCCACATCGAGCCGAGGATTGTAGGATCGATCTTGTACCCAATGCTGTGGTTCCTTTTGGGAGAATGTATCCCTTATTACTTCCTGAGAAGGAAGCATTAAGGGACTACCTAGCAAGTAATTTACAGAATGGCCTGATACAAGAATCCACTTCATCGGCTGGAGCCTCCCTGTTCTTTATTCCAAAGAGAGGAATCAAGGAGCTAAGACCGTGTATTGACTTTAGGGGTCTGAATAGTCAAACCATACGAGACAGATACCCAATGCCTCTGATAAAGGAGATCATGGAAGCAGTACAAGGGGCTAGATGGTTTACCAAATTAGACCTCAGAGGGGCCTATCATCTCCTACGAATCAAACAAGGGGACGAATGGAAGACCGCCTTTCGTACTCCTTTAGGTCATTTTGAGTACAAGGTGATGCCCTTTGGGTTAGTCAATGCGCCAGCCCAGTTCCAAAGATTCATGGACAAAGTCTTCAGTGATCTTCTGTTTAAATCCACAGTAGTCTACTTGGATGACATCTTGGTTTACTCGTACACGTTAGAACAACATCGTCTACATGTAAGGGAAGTACTCAAGAGACTACGAGACCATCACCTGTTAGCCAAACCTGAGAAATGTCTTTTCGAGGTTTCTACAGTTCCGTGCTTAGGCTTTATTCTGTCAGAAAACCGCATCGAGATGGATCCCAACAAGACAGCATCCATTAACAATTGGCCTGTTCCCAACTCTGTTAAAGACATCCAGAGGTTCTTGGGTCTGACTAATTTCTATCGGAAATTCATCACAGGCTTCTCCAACACAGTCTTACCTATTACGGCTTTGCTAAAGAAGGGGGTGAAATTCCATTGGACAACCGAAGCTGATTCCGCCTTTAACCAGCTCAAACAAGCGTTCACCTCTGCACCTATCCTCAGGCAGCCTGACCAGTCTCAGCCCTTTATCGTAGAAGCTGACGCCTCACAAGGGGCCATTGGGGCAGCTTTGCTACAATGGAAGGAGGACCAACTCGAACATCCCATCGCCTATTATTCCAGAACACTCACCTCTAGTGAAAGAAACTATTCAGTGATTGAAAAGGAACTGTTAGCAATTAAACAGGCTTGTGAGGAGTGGCGTCATCTGTTGCAAAGAGCAAGGTACCCATTTCAAGTTCGGACTGACCACAGGAACCTAAGTATTCTCCAACAAATGGAATGCAGAAACTCTCGTCATGCTTGTTGGGCTTATTTCTTCTCCCAATTCGATTTCCTACTTACATACTTACCTGGTAAAGAAAACCACTTAGCTGATGCACTCTCCCGCAGCTACGGAGAAGAATCTGGGAACTACACAGAACAGGAATGTCTACTCAACGGGAAGAGTTTTATTGGAACCGTCAATAGTTATTTACAACAAGTATTGAATGCCCAAAAGACTGTATCTCTTCCAAAGGATCCCTCTCTAGCCTATAAAGCGGAATACCTTTTCAAAGACGTCTTGCTTTACCTGCCCACCCAAGATCTCCAGAATCTAGCAATGTCTTGGTGCCATGATCTGCCTATGGCTGGACATAAAGGTCGTGCTTCCACACTGGATCTGCTGAAAAGGAGATTTTGGTGGCCGACAATGAACAAGGACGTAGTGAAGTATGTCTCCACCTGCCCCATATGTGCCCAAAGCAAGCACAGTACGACTAAACCATTGGGGCTTCTACAACAAGATGAACCATCTACCGGACCCTGGCAACGTATATCCATGGATTTTATTGTTGATTTACCCAAATCAGAAGGATGTTCAGCAATCATGGTTGTTGTTGACTCCTTCAGTAAACTAGCTCATTTCGTCCCACTCAAAGGTACTCCTTCGGCAACTACCACAGCGGACGTATTCCTGAAGGAGATAGTCCGTCTCCATGGCCTACCGTCCTCTATAGTGTCCGATAGAGGAACACAGTTCACCTCCAAGTTCTGGACAACCATGTGCAAACAGTTACATATTCAGAGGGCGTTATCTTCTGGTTTTCACCCCGAAACTAATGGACAGACCGAACGCCTCAACGCTACACTTGAACAGTTTCTAAGATGTTACTGTAACCAGAATCAGGACAACTGGTATCATCTCTTATCAGTGGCAGAATTCCCATACAACAACACCAATCATACTGCAATAGGAATGAGTCCTTTTAAATGTACCTATGGGTACGAACCCAAACATATCCCATTCTCTACAGTTCAACCCACCAATGTACCTACCATAGACCTACTGCTGAACACCCTTAAACAAACTCATAAGGCTGCTCAAGAAACCCTGTCAGTCAGTCGTCAGACTTATAAGAGATGGACTGATAAGAACAGAAGACCAAATCCCGATTGGAAAAAAGGAGACAAGGTATGGCTGTCCACTAGATATCTCCCCAGAAGAGACCATCCGGGTAAATTCACTCCTAGATATATCGGACCATTTTCCATAGAACAGAAGATCAATCCTGTAGCCTTCCGGTTAGCCCTCCCAAACTCTCTTCGAAGGGTACATCCGGTATTCCATACCTCGCTTCTTAAGGAGTATAAACCTGATCCTTTCTCCAGAACCATCAGAAGAAAGATACCCAGTGAGGAGGATGACACCCAAGAGTATGAGGTTTCACACATCTTGGACTCTCGATACAAACACGGTGTCCTGCAATACCTCATCCTATGGAAGGGTCACCCTTGGACGAAAAGATCGTGGGAACCAGCGAGAAATCTACATGCCTCCAGACTCCTACGCAAGTTTCACAGACTCCGTCCAGGTAAGCCTGGAGGAGGACCTTGGCAAAGGGGTTATACTGTCATGGCGCGCGCGCCATGCAAGCTATGGAGACAATGGAAAAAGGGCTAATCCCACCGGCGGTCTAGTCTTCCACGCACCTTGCACGTCATGACGCATTCAAAATAGGCGTCACACGCGGAAGTCGTCGCGTTGCAACCTTGCTTCCCGGCTAGGTCCGTACGCTAGTACTCTGCTCCTTTTCCGCCTGTGTTTTCTCCACTTGCCTTTCCCCCTTGTCCGCCCGCTGTGGCTGCTCGTTCTGCTCCCCCTCCTCTCCTTTCATTCCGTTCGAGCAGTCCGCCTTTTCCCCTGCTTGTCTCGTGTTTCTCCCTTGGTATCCTCCTGCTGTGTGTACAGCTGTCACTGTACGCTCCTTCCACCTCAGCGTCCTTCAGTCCTCTTCCTCATTTCTCGCCTGTAGTATCCATCCAAGCTGCTGCTCCGGAAACCCTCGCTGGAATCTCTTCCACCTGCCAACCATAGTGTCTTCTGGGAATTGGAGTCCATTCATCTCACTCCAACAGAAAGCCTTCCTGTCTTCAAATCCGTATTGCTATCACATCTCAGCACACCAGGGTTTTTCAGCCACGCTTTTCCCTGGTTTTGGGGGCAGGCTCCCTGAGAGCCCCCTTTGCCTTGCTGTCTACCGGCAGGCAAGGTGGCCTCCGGTGGAGCTCGTCCTAAACTCACTAAGAAAGGACTGGACCTCTGGAGAGAAAGAAGAGCCATTTCCACAGACAGTTCTTCGGAAGAACCAGTACAGGTGAGGAGGAGGAGGAGGGAACTAAAGAGGGTATTAGTCAAGCACACTATACTCCATCGCATGACACCCTATTTCAAATGCCTCATTCAGCATTGTTAACAATGGGGGGAGCACCTCGTTTTTGTACGTTTTATAAAATTCACTGGGAAGGCCATCTGCCCCCGGGGTCTTGCTAGTGGGAAGTTGTACTACCACTGCTTCTATCTCTTCTAGTCTGATTGGGGCCTCTAAATCTGCCTGCACCTCTGCACTTATTTTCAGCAGGCCTATATCCACCAGTGTATCAATCATCTCCTTGTTATCGCTCCCTCCCTTATCCTCGTACAAGTGTTTATAATATTCCTGGTATTCCAAGGTTACTCCCTCTTGAGTGTCCACTGTTTGCCCGTTCCTCCCTGTTATTGCTCTGATCGGTGATCTAGGAGTCTCACTCTTATACAGCCAGGCCAGCATTCTCCCCGGTTTGTCTCCTTCCGCGTGCTGTCTCTCTACATATTTTTTATAGTTTAGGTTGCATAGAGCCTCATTACACGGTAGGCGGTAAGGGATTACCGGCACCAGTAAGGTCACCGGTGCCGGTAGTCCCTTACC
Source organism: Ambystoma mexicanum (assembly GCF_040938575.1). Lineage (NCBI taxonomy): Eukaryota > Metazoa > Chordata > Amphibia > Caudata > Ambystomatidae > Ambystoma > Ambystoma mexicanum. The sequence continues at coordinate 272,996,344 of NC_090931.1, read as the reverse complement.
GCCCTACTACGAGGTCCCTCAGCGGGTCCCGTCCTTAACGTGTGGTCAGACCACACGTTAAGGACGGGACCCGGCGAGGGACTTCAGAGCTAAAAACGGTACCACTAATAGCAGTACCATTATTAGCTCCTTCCATATTCCCATTGAGCCCTATGGGGGCTCAAATGGGAATGGGGAATGGAAATTAGCATGGGGACTTACCGGGTCCTCCAGGGTCGGAATGTCCCGGTAAGTCCCCATACCGCCTACCCGGACCCAGAAGGCGGTAAAGGGTAGCCATGGCGCTAATAGCGCCATGGTTACCTCTTACCGTGTAATGAAGCCCATAGTCTTTCCCAGTGTTTCATGCATTCCTGCCGCAGTTGGCTCATGGCTTCTGCTTCTTCCCTGGTGCCACTTCCTTTACTCATCATTGTCTCCAACTCACTCTCTGCCTTTTGCAGTTCTCTAATTATCCCTTCCTGCAGCCCTTTTGATTTGGCAATAACAATTCCTCTCACCACCACCTTAAAGGCTTCCCATAATGTACCGGCCGAGTCCACGCTTCCTGGGTTATCTTCAAAGTAGTGTGTTATCTCTTCTCTTAGGTCCTCCCTAAACATTGTATCTTTTAGTGCTTCTGCTCTGAGTCGCCACGTTGGGATCCTAGCTCTTGGAGGCCGGTATTGCCATGTTACCACCAGGGGTGAGTGGTCCGACAGAACCCTTGCTTTATATTCTGTCCGTGTTATGTCTGCCACGATGTCTTGTGTGGCAAACATGTAGTCTATTCTAGTATATAAGTTCTGGGGGGCGGAATAGTGTGAGTACCGTCTGTCTTGTGGGTGTTGTACCCTCCATGCATCCTCTAGCCGGAGGTCTGTTAACAAAATCTTCAAGGCCCTGGCCGCAGGGGCGGGCTTATCTATTTTCTTATCCGACCTGTCTATCCTCGGGTCTAGCGTGCAGTTAAATTTGCCTCCCCAGATCATCACCTCCCCCAGGTACGGGCTCAGTTTGATGTATAGGGACTTGAAGTATGTCACTGTGTCCTGATTCGGGGCGTATGTGTTTACAATACATAGCTATTTATTTTCCACCATCCCCCGTACTGCCACCATCCTCCCATCCTCTTCCACTGTGGATTGCAGTAGCTAGAACGGGACATGCGGTGCCACCCAAGTAATCACCCCTCTAGCATAGGCCGAGTATGTTGCTCCATAAACCTTCCCCTTCCATTTCTGCTGTATTACCTTTAGCTTTTCCTTTGTAAGGTGGGTTTCTTTCATGAGGGCTATATCTATGTGCTGCCGCCTCAGGTACATCATTACCCTGTTTCTCTTTAAGTAACTATTGAGCCCTCAGACATTCCATGATATTACCTTAAGGTCCCCATAGCTCAGCTTGCCCGCCTCCCCACTTATGTTCCTTCTTTGTTGCTTAAGGTACCAGTTTCCAAATACGTAGGCTCGCCCCCCGCCCCTAACTACCCCAAACCCACAACACTGCAACTTCCCCAACTTGTTTCCCTCCCCCCTCCCTGCCCATCCCCAACTTCCCTTCCCCAACAATTGCCCAGCTCCATCCCTGGATCTCAGGCTATACCTCATTTAGTCCTGCCTCGGCTAGCCCGGTGCAAGGACACAGCAGGGGGGTTGCCACTCTAATGGCAATCTACCTAATCTATCTACTGGGGTATGAGGTGGGTACACTGCATCTCCTACATTAGTACTTGTATAAGCTTGCCTGCCTTTTACGCTGCCCTTATGCTGGCTGTCCAGCCCGAATCTATATTCCAGTCCCAGTGTCAATGTTTATACAGCACTTCAATCTTGATGTCCGCCTCCCTGTTTGCCCTTTCCGCCCTCTTGGTGGTCGCTCTGTTCCAGCGGGCCATTTTGTGCATCCAACCATTCCATGGCTTCCTCCGGGGTTTCAAAAAATAAGGCTTTGTTTTTGTGGAGTATTTTCAGTTTTGCCGGGTACATCAGCATGTACTTGTAGTTCGCCTCACGCAGCCTCCTCTTCACCACTCCAAAGTTCAGTCATCGTCTCTGCACCTGAAGCGTGTAGTCTGGGTATGCCGTCATGTTTGCTGATGTCCTCCGGATCGTGCCCCCTTTCTGAAAGTGCTCTAGAATCTTTTCCCGGTCCCAGTAATTTAGTATCTTGGCGATGATCGGCCTTGGGGGGCCTCCCGGTGACGGTTTCCGCATCAGTGCTCGGTGGGCTCTTTCCACTGCAAATCCTTGAGTCAATGCCCCCCGTCTATTTCTTGCAGCAGCATGTTCTCAATATAGTCTGTGGGGTTGAGGCCCTCCTCGCCTTCCTGGAGCCCTATTATGCGCAAGTTATTTCTTCGGGCCAATCCTTCGGCTTCCTCGGCCCTGTTCTCCAAGTTACTCACTTGCTGGCGCAATGTATGGATTTCGAAAGCGTTCGACTTGCTGGTAGTGGTGTTAGCTTGTACCTCTTTTTCCAGCACTTCTGTGCGCTCTGCTATCACTCTCACATCATGCCGCAGGAGGGTCATGTCTACCTGCACTGCGTCGATCTTGTGTTCTAGCGATATTTTGAGGCTGGCCATCGCTGCTTCAAGCTTGGTTTCCCAAGTTACCTTCAAGTCTGCTATTGCTTTCAAGATCTGCTGGTCACTGCTCATGGGTACAGGGTCTGCTTGTGAGCTGCTTTTTTTGTCTTTAGCTTTATCCGTCTGTGTTGGAGTTTTGGCATATTCATCCATAGAGGGCTGGTTTCCTTTCGGCCTGAGTGCTTTGGCCGCCATCCTCTCGTCGTCTGCTATGCCGCCCGCAACTTCCGGGGATCCAGTAACCTTGTCAAGTGCCTGTGGCAGCCCAGTGGATCTTGGTTTAGCTCGGGCACCAGACTGCTTCTTCGTGGGCCGAGGCGTGACACCCGTGGTGCTACAGGACGCGTCCTGCAGTGTATTCCATTTTCAGGCCACTGTCCTTTTGCTGTCTTCTCAATGTGGCAGTGGGCTACGTGTCTTCCTTAGGCTTGGCGTGGTCTCCATCTGATCCGCTTGCCGAGTGTACGTGTCCTTGCGCTCGTGCTGCAGTCCCCTGCACTGATCTTGTGGCACAGGGGCCCCTACACACATAGTCCGCTGCCTATGTATGTTGCAGTGTTTATTGTGGGGGGGGAGCTAGTGTAGTCTTCCAGCCACTTTCTCCACTCTTGGTGTAATGCTCACCTGGCTCCCACGGAGGCGCTGGTCTGGTCTGGGTTGCTGTGGCCTCTTCAAGCGTGATGCGCAGAATTCGGACCACCGATTGAACACGACCCCCAAATCTTGCTTGTCGGGCCATAGGATTATCCTTCTGCAGATGAGAAAGGGGATTAACTGTCTGCCGAATAGTGTGCTTGCTCCTCCCTTCCCCCCTTCGTTCTTCTCTGATTCCTCCAATACCCCCGGTTTAAGCTCACCTTATGGTTTGGAAGGATGAACTCTCCATCCTGCTTCTGGTGCAGGGGGACGCGTTCGTCCAGTTACTTCACTGGTTTTCAGAATGGCGCTGGCACATCCACTTGACTTTTCTGAGTAATACGCCGTAAGTACGAAGATGTAAAAGTTCAAGTGTGAGCCTCCTTTTATGTTGTCTTTCCTGACCTTTATTTCAGGTGCAGAACAAAGGCGATGCGTTGAGGGGTTAAATTGCCGGTGGTAAAATCAGGTGAGTAAGTGATGAGGGCGACCCCTCTAAATGTCTTTATAATTCCCCAGTAATGTCTTTTGTCCTTTCCCCTTAGGGGCCGGGGTGCGGTACCTGCCAAAGATGCAGCGCCGACCCGAGATGTGGAATGATTCACCAAGAAAAGCCGGTAAGTAAAATGGCTGAAAATGTCCTTTCCCCTTAGGGGCTGGGGTGCGGTACCTGCCAAAGATGCGGCGCCGACCCGAGATGTGGAATGGTTCACCAAGAAAAGCCGGTAAGTAATATGGCCGAAAATTCGGCTTTCCTCTTGTGTTCCCTTGCTCACCTTTTGTCTCTTCTTCTCTCCCCTAGGTGCAGAGATGTGGCGAGCAGTGCTGAGAGCCGCGATGGAGCCGGGCGGCGTCTCGGGAACAGGTGAGTGAAGCACGGCGCTACAGTGAGCAACGCAGTGCTTTTAAATGGAAGTCTTCCTTCAGGAATGCTGGCGTGAAGATTCTGGATGCAGGTAAGAAGGTTGAATAAGTTCTTGGTTTTCACCTTTCTCTTCTCTTATTCCCTTACAGGCGTTCCAGGTTCGAGGCGGGCGTGGCTGGAGTCCAGGTGCAGGAGCAGACACGGTGATCGTTCAGCTGCTGGGATGCAGAACAACGCGAAGCACGTGTGGCTGTCCGGGCGTGGCTTAAATAGCTTTGGAAAAAGTTCCAGGTGAGTATTCTTCCACAGCCCCACCCAAGTAACAAAATAGTTCCATCAGAAAAATAGTTCCTCCTAAGCCTCATTTGGCTTGGTTCTTCATGCAGCATGGTCTGCATCAGGTGAGTGTGCAGCATGGTCTGCTTCAGGTAAGTGCACCAAACACTTCCCCTTATGAGCCTGGCGCTTATGGCGCCAGGACTGATGTTCCACATAAGCCTGGCGCCAACGGCGCCAGGACAGAGTCCAAAGAGCCCCCATAAAGGGCCGCTGGGCTTTTACCCGGGGCGTGATGCCTGCTCCCGGGGGTGCTGGGCCTGGCCTGGTGCTCCGGGGGTAGGCATCATGACACTTGGCATGCCCTGAGAGCTCATTGCTTGTTTCTCCCAAATCCCCCTCTATCTGCTCAGGCTGCCCAGGGTCACCTGGTGCCTGCTTCTTGCGTTTCACACTTCAGGCGCAACCAACGTTCCCATCAGGGGCTCTTTGTTGGGCAACGCAAGGTCCTGCCCCCATTAGTTGGGATCCTCGCGGCTGGTATAATTCGTATTGGGTGTGCTTTCCAGCATCACACTGGTCCTGGGCTCTCACACGTCTTCCGCCGGTGTTACATACTTGGCCTCCAGTCTTATTACATGACCGGCAGACGAACACACCATTCAGTCCGCATTAGGTCTGCTCCCCCGCGGGCTCTCCTACCTCACCGCTCGCCGTGGGCTTATCCTTTGTGGGGAGCCGTGTGAGTGTTTTCCAAGCTGCTCCGTGCGGTGCCATCATCAGGATCGGCTGCCGTCCTGGGGACTCAGCTTCGCGCCACATTGCTGTCCCCTCCACAGCAAGGAGCGCTGGCGATGGTCCGTTCGGAGTCTGCTTGATCCGCTGCACTTACAGCTGGCACACCGGCGCACTCCGTGTGTCCATGAAACAATGTTCTGCTTTACAAATGTGCTCCAGCATATCGGGTCTCAGCTCACATCACCCGGCTTCCATCCGCAGTCAGTTACCTTTCATGCCCTCTGATGCGCCGCGCCGAGTTAGATACATAGTATCCGGATCCTTTGTTTCACGGGCGGCCATTTTAAATACGGGATCGCAGACAACAAGGCAGACTTAGATTGCCATTACATTTCCTCCAGATGGTCTGCAGCAAACCCAGCTTGGCTTATGTCATGCCCTGCAGTATTACGTGGCTGGGCCTTCGTCTGCAGAGTAATTTCTCGCAATCTGCCGGCAGGAAGCCTCAGGATCGTATCGGATCTGTAGGAGCACCAGGTTCCTCCAGCCTCTCACATGGCTGGCTAGCCACGCCTCCCATGGTAACCTTGTTAATCTTTGGAATTGTAATTATTTATTTGTAAAGCGCTTATTCACAAGGGAAGTGCTTCAAAGCGCTTCAAGGTTGGAAGGGAACAAGGGAATACACTCCTCATTCTTAGACTTTGAAGATTCTGAATGATGTAACAACAATAACGAGCATACTAGGCCAGAAGCATTTCTACTAGTGTAAGTGCGACAAAGAGAGGGTTTGAGGGGGAGAAGGAAAAGGACATACAGAGCAATAAACTACTGTACTAGGCCTGGTGACATTTCTGATTGATTGGAGGTTGGTCCTCTAATGCGCCTATGTATGAGTATTTCAGGCACAACCAAGCTAGTGAGGCGAGACAGAGGGAGGACAGGACATACAAAATTGCTAGGCCTAGTATATTCAAGGTTGTGCAAGTGCACAGACAGTGCGAGGGAGCTTGAGAGGGACAAGAGTGCTGAGTTCAGCGGGGGTTAAGTGCAGAGTGGTTGCCCCTTTCATGGAACGTATTCCGAGTGCAGTAGTGCCAAGCAGAGTGCAAAGGCCCAGAGGCAAGTGTAGGACTGGCGGGGAAGACCTTTGAGGCTTCCCCGCCAGTCCTACACTGGAGTTGCACCAGGTAACCAGTCAGCAAACTGAGCAGGTTGTGGAAGTGAAAGAAGGAGGGAAGCAGGAGAGAAGAGAAAGTAGGTTAGCATGGGAGAGGGAGAGAGAAAGAGGAAGAGAAGAGTAAGGTCTTGAGGAGTTTCCAGAACTTAAGGAAGTTCGGCTCAAGACAGAGAGGGACAGGGAGGGTGTTCCAGAGGAAGGCACTTGCAGAGGATAAGGATCTAGCCCCAAACCTCTGTTTGGAAAAACGGCTCACCCGCAGATAGTTAGAGGAGCCCGAGCGGAGGGCTCTAGAAGGAGAGTATTTAGGAAGAGAGCATTGTAGATAGTAAGGACCCCAGTCCCAGAAAGCCTTGTGGACTATGCAGAGGGACTTGAACTTGATCCTTTTACCCACAGGGAGCCAGTTGTGGGATTTCAGTGCTGGAGAGATGCGGTCCCTGGGCTTGAGGGTATGGATAAGTCTTGCGGTTCTGTTCTGGATAAGTTGAAGAGGTGGGAGAGTAGAAGTAGGAAGATTGAGAAAGAGACTGTTGCAGTAGTCCAGTCAGGAGAGAACCAGGGCTCTGGAGACGGTGAGCCTCTGGGGGAAGGTGAGAAAAGGTAGAATACCTCTGAGAAGGTGCAGCTGGTAGTCAGACTTTTTGGACATGTCCCAGGTGTTAGAAGAGAAGGAGAGAGTAGAGTCGAAGATGGCCCCCAGATAGTTTGCCTCACTGGTGGGTGAGGACGCAGGACCAAGGTAGGCTGGCCAGAGTGAAAGTGGGAAAGCGGGAGCAGGGGTCCCAATGAGGACGATCTCTGTCTTACTGGCATTAAGGCAGAGATCATTAGCAGCACACCAGGACTGAATTGCAGACAGACAGGAATGAGCGAGGAGGAGGAAGAGGCAGAGGGTAGCCTGAAAGAGAGATGTGTGTCATCCGCATAACACAGAAAGTTGGAGGTGAAGGCAGAGATCTTGTGGGCACACCACAAGTAGAACAAGTGATAGCGGAGAGAAAAGACCCCAGTTCTACCTGTGAAGGACCGTCACAGAGAAAGTATGCTAGCCAGGCCAGAGCCTGATCTGTGATGCCCTTAGTAGGACTGGTACAAGTAGGCCCAGAGAAAACATGACAATCACCTCATTGAAACTGAGGAAAGACATTGAAAGTCCACCGTGGAGGATACAAACTATAAAAAACTATCACATTGTGGTCAATCCGGCCCAGGAGCAACAGTGAGGGTGGAAGATGCCTGAACAGGAAGCTGGAAGTGGTGTAGACCAGAGGATGGAAGACACCAGCAAGCTGCAGATGGTGTCTCAATCGTGTCCTGCAGCAGAATGTCGCACCAGAGAAGTCTGAGCAGTGGCACGACCTCCAGGAGGGGGTGGATCATGTGGTCCAATAATGGTGCTGAGACTCTGCAGGCAAGGGAGACACGGAACCACTGAGGAGCGGGAAAGCTGAAGAAGCAAACGTGTGACTGAACCCCGTCCCTTGGAGAGCCAGCGCCATTCCAGAATTCCTTACAAGGTAACGCAAGGTACAAGCAGACCAGTGGGGATAGGGGGAAAGCAGAGGGGTCCCAGCTTAAGGCCTTGAGAAGTATTAAACCTGCGAACTGTGCAATAAGGGTCCCGGACGCAAACATAACTTAGTAGTGCAATCAAGGGAGACTTCCTCGACACAGTGGCAGTCATAAGACCACTGACCCAAGTAAAGTGTGTTTGTGCATCCGAAGAGAGCTTCCTTGTTGCAGTGGTAGTCAAAAGATCATTGACCTGAAAGAAACCAAGTTGTATATCAGAGGAGAGCGTCCTTATCGCAGTGGTAGCCAAAAGTCCACTGATCTGAAATAAACCAAGTTGTGCATCGGAAGAGAGCTTCCTTGTTTCAGTGGTAGTCAAAAGACCACTGACCTGAAACAAAACCAAGTGGTGCATCCATGGAGAGGTTCCTCGTCGCAGTGGCTGTCCCAGGCCCACTGACCTGAATAGAGTTGAGTTATGCATAAGAGGTGGGCTTCCTCATCGCAGGGCAGTCCAAATATTATTGGCTCAAAGAGCCTAAACCAGGAGAGGGGAGGCACTCTCCTGGTGACAGGAATAAGGAGAGGACCAATCCAACTGGGGAACAGAATACCACTAAATGAACTGTGTCAAAAGCTTTATTGTTTACAAGGAACCGTTCAAAGATGAACTGGACCAGGAGAAGAGAGGCAATCTTCGGGCCTGACACTGCTGACAAGGAACTGTTTTTCAGAACTGAACCAGGAGAAGGCAGGCATTTTCCTGGTCTTGGAGGAGATGATAACCTCAGGAGAACATTTAAGACTCATTCCTTTTGATACTAGGAGGAGGGAGTCATCCTCCTATGAACCCCTTTTGTTTTCCTTTTGTATCAGTGATAGGGTCAGCACAGCAGTTGGCGAGAGGGCTATTTTGCTTTGGACATTCTGACAACGTGCACCTGAGTTTTTTTCCTGCTTTGTAGGGCTATCACTACAGTGTTTGGGCAGAGGTCTTCAATCTGTGGGGAGCGCCCCCCCATTGGGGGCACTGCCACATCCTTGGGGGGAGGGGTGTTGGGCGCACAATGCCGGACGGCAAAAACAAGATTTTATTTTCTCCTACACCGAACTGAGCATGTGCAATGGGGAGCCACTGTCTCCCATGCACATGCTCAGCCAGTGCGACATGGTGGGGGCTTGGCCACGAAACAGGAAATAAACACAGCCTGGACACGCTGGGGTTGCTGTTGGTGCGAGCTGGATGCGAGAAGGCCCGTATTTGCAGAGGAGGGAGGACAGGTGGGCACAGGAAGAGGAGGGAGCACTTCGAGGAAGATGGGTGAGGTGCATGTGGGACGTGCTTTGTTGCTGGAGGGGGCTGTGTGTGGTCGGTGTTGGGGAGGTCGAAAGTGACACGCTAGTTGGTGGTGGGTACAGGTGTAGTGGGTGTCCCTGCCTGCTGTAATGAGTGGGCAGGGGAATACTCTGGAGGCATTGGCTGCGGGCGGTGCTGTGGGGGTGTAAGTTGGCATAAGGCCGGCGCCTGGGAGGGCTGATGCATTGGGTGGTAAGAGGACCCATGGGTCTGCAGGGTTTGGTGGTGGTGCATCTGACAAGGGGTCCCCTAGGCCTGCAGGGGGGAAAGGTGGGAAGAAGAATGGCAAGCGTGATGGTGGGAAATGGAAATTGGGTAAAGGTGGTGGTCACCAGTCTTTTGGGGAGGGTTTGGCAGGTGCTGGTGTTCATGGTGGGAGGAGTGTTGATGTTGGGAGGAGGAACGGGGGTCTCTTGGGGATGACAGTGGGGCACTGCTTCTTAGATCCCCTGTGGATCGCAGGGTGGAGGGCAGTGGGGGTTCTGGTGGTGGACAGCAGTATGTGGGTGGGTCTGAGGCTGCGGTTGAATCCATGGAGGCAGAGTCAGGTTGGCAGGTGGTCATAAAGTCGGCAAAGCCCGATCAAGATCTTAGTGGTGTTAGCCCTTTTGTGGTATCTCAGTGGGTCTGGAAACGGATTGGTGCTGTGCAGTCTGTCCAGGTAATTAGTGGGGGGCGTTTGTTGGTTAAAGGTGTTGGTGAGGTGACCAGGAACAAGGTATTGGATTTGGGATGTCTTGGGAGTCATCCTGTTTCCGTGTCAGAACAGGGTGGTGCTGTGTGTAAGGGAGTGATTTATGGGGCACCTCTTTTTGTGCATGACAGGGATATTGTGAGTTCCTTGCATGTTGTGGGGGTTTTGGAGGTTGGGTAGGAAAGATCCTGATGGCGGTGTCATTTCTACGACTGTGGCTATACGGTTTAGGGGGAGTGAAGTGCCGGAGCACGTATTTTTGGTGTTTCAGCAGTTTCGGGGGAAGCCTTATGTCCCAGTCCCCCTTAGGTATTATGAGTGTCAGGAGTATGGTCACATGGCCCGGTCTTGTAGGAGGGAGAGCAGGTGTGTTTAGTGTAATGGTGCCCATGATATTAAGGAATGTGTTTCTGTTTGTACACCAAAGTGCTGCAATTGTGGTGGGGATAATGTTGCTTCTTTTAGGGGGTGTGTTGCACAGGTGGAAGCCTGTAAGGTTGTGAGCACTAAGGTGAATGATAAAATTAGTTATGCAGCAGCAGTTCAGAAGGTGCGAGAGGAGCAGGTGGTTGTGGTGGGTAGTCCTGCTGCAGGGGTGAAGCAGGTGGAGGTGGCGGAGGTTCAGTCTTTGGGGGTGGAGGGGGTGATTGGAGGGGGTATTACTATCAGAATGGCGGATTTGTTGTGTTTTATTATCACAACTATTAATATGACGGCTGGTTGTCAGTTGAAATCGGACAGGTTACAGGCGGTGGTGAAGGCAGCAAAGATGTATTTAAGGATTGGAAATCTCACAGATAAGGATGTACATAAGATGATGAGTGGTGGTGATGTCCCCCGTGAGGGTTCAGGGGTCTGAGGTTGTGGCAATGGAATGCGAGGAGTTTGTTGGCGAATGAGCAGGAGTTGAAGAAAGAGTTGGTGAGGGTGGGTAATGTTGATGTTGTGTGTTCAGGAGACGTGGTTGAGAGGGGGTATTAATTTTCGATTTCCTGTCTATGTGTTGTTCAGGAAAGATAGAGTGGCAGGTCCTGGCGTTGGGGTTTGCATTCTGGTGAAGATTGGTATTCAATGTTCTGTGCTTGAGCTTGGAGGGGAGTTGGAGTTCATTGGTGTGAGGTTGTTTACGGGTTCTGATGTGCTGGTGGTTTTGAATTTCTACAATCCGTGTAGACCCCTTGATGTGGGGGCTTTGCAGCAGGCCTTGGGGCAGAGTGACAGATATATTTTTTGTGGGGATTTTAACTGTCACAATATGTTGTGGAATAGTGCTGTGACGGATGTTAATGGGGCTAGTCTGGAAGTGCTGGCTGATGAGTGTGTGCTTGTTTTATTGAACTTGCAAGGGCATACTAGGACTGATGTTCATACCATTATGGGGTCTTGTTTGGATTTGACCTGGGTCTCAGCATCTTTGGTTTCAAAGTGTGTTTGGAAACTGAGGACGGCTGGGGAGATGGGGAGTGATCATGGGTCTATATCCATAGAGGTAAATGTCAATGTGGTGAAGTCGGCAAGTCCTGCCCCGAGGGGGTGTAACTTCCGTAAATTGGATTGGGTGAAGTTTGGAGAGGGGTGTAGCAGGTTGATGGGTGTGATGGGGTTGGGTGATGCTCAGGGGGAGGAGGTGCCACCCACTGTGGATGCAATGGATTTAGCTCTGCAAGATATCTTTCAGAGTGTTGTGGCGGAACTGCCCCGGCTCGAGGTAAGATCTTCCGGAAATCTGAGGTCCCGTGGTGGTTCAGGATAGAAAAAGGAAGCGGCGGAAGGCCATGCGTGCTAAAGCAGTGGTGGACATTGTCACGTATAAAAAAGCTAGGGCTCTGGTGCAGAGAGCGGGTGTATTGGAGGAATTTTTGTAGTACTCTCTCTAGTGATACATATTTATCAAAGGTGTGGGCGAGGTTTCGGCGTATGTCCAGGCAGGGAAGAGGTGGAACTCCGATTTCAGTGATTACAGATGAAGGGTGTGATATGGTGGAGGATGGTGGTAAAGCGGAGGCACTTGGAAAGTATTTTGCGGGTGTGCACAGCACGGAAAATTATTCTCTGGTGTCCAGGCAGAAAATTGCAGAGTTCATGGCTTTTAATCAGGGTGTGCTGAATGTTGTGGACGAGTGGACACCTAGTATGGATATGCCCTTCACTTTGACTGAGTTGCTGGCTGTGCTAAGGGGGGCAACGGGATTCAAGTCCGGGTGAGGATGGGGTACGTTATATTTATTTGCAGCATTTGCCAGATGTTTGCTTGCTGAAGGTGTTGTGGCTGTTTAATGTTGTGTGTGGTCACAGTACACTGCCTAGTGGGTGAAAGAGGGCTGTCATCCTGCCGATTCTGAAATTGAGGAAGCCGGCTGGCTTGTGTGGGTCCTATCGGCCCATTGCTTTGACATTGTTTTGTGCAAGGTGATGGAAAAAATTGTGTGTGGCCGTCTGGTGCACTTTCTAGAGTCGGAGAAGCGACTGAGTGTGTTTCAGCATGGGTTCCATAAATCTAGATCCATGATGGATGCAGTTGTGGCATTGGCAACAGATGTGGAGGCATTGTCCTGTCGGGAAATGGTGGGTGCGATCTTTGTTGATATGGAGAAGGCATATGATATGGTGTGGAGGGATGGGTTGCTATTTGTGTTGCAAGAGAAAGGTGTTGAGAGGAAGATGTTTTCCTAGATTAAGGATTTTCGGATGAATAGGGTGTTTCGAGTACGTGTTGGGAAAATGTTATCCTGAGAGTTTTTGATGGAAAATGGGACGACCCAGGGTAGTGTTATCAGCTCTATTTTGTTTCTTGTAGAGGTGGATGGCATTATAGAGAGAGTTTGGGAGTGCGGTTGTCAGGTGGGTTTCTATGCAGATGATGGAGTGGTTTGGGTTAGGGGTAAGGTGGGTGGAGTGGGTCAAGGCAGGTTGCAGGAGGCTTTGGAGGAAATGGAAAGGTGGTGTCAGGATTGGGGTTTTAAGGTGTCCTCCTCTAAAACGGTGTGTATGTTGTTTAACAGGCGACATAGTGGTGTCAGTTTGGTTCACAAGTACAGCGGTGATGTGTTGGTCGGGGTGTCGGAATTCCGGTATCTTGGTGTTCTCTTGGATGTGCGCCTGTCATGGAACATGCAGGTGGAGAAGACCGTGGCAAAGTGTAAACGGCATCTTAATTTGTTGAAGGCGGTGTCGGGTCAGGAGTGGGGTGGAGGGCAGAGGAGTATGAGGATACTGTATGTTGGGTTGGTCAGGAGTGTGCTGGAGTTTGGAGTTCAGCTGCAGTGCAGTTATAGTAGGACTCAGCTTAATGTGTTGGATGATGTCCAGGCAAGGTTAATGAGAATTGTGACTGGGACTGTTCGGTCATCCCCCACAGTGGCTGTTCAAGTGTTGGCAGGGCTGTTGCCATTGGATTTGAGAAGGGAGGAGCTGAGTGCTAGGTATTGGATGCGTTGTAAGTCCCTCAATGTGTGGTATCCTGTGAAGAAGTGTCTGGCAGTTAATTGGATCCATGCTTATATGAGTGTGAGTTGGGAGAAGAAAGGGGGGACTTTTGAATTACATGCGGACAGGCTGGTGAAACGATTGGGGGTGGAGGGGTTCTGTACGGTGGAAGATGTGGATAGGGTTGTAGGGCCGGTTTGGATGCAGCATGATCCAATCATCTGTTTGGATTTGGCCAAGGGGGTGATCAAGAAGGGTGGTGATTGGGGGTGATTAAGAGATTGGCAGTGCAGTATCTGGAGGGGAAAGTTCGCACTCAAGCATATACAGATGCTTCCAGGGATCCGGAGAGGAACAGGGTTGGTATGGCCTGCTATTGTCAGGCGGATGAGGAGTTTTGGGTGGCTAGGCTGTCGGATGATGTAGCCGTCTGCATGGCAGAGTTGATGGCTGTTAATATGGCGGTGCTTCAAATTATGGGGAAACAGTTGGCTAGGGTGGTGGTGTTTGTGGATTCAATGAGTGCATTGTTGGCCATCAAGGAGGGGAATTGTGAGAGGAGGGATATAGTTGTGCTCATTAGACAGCGTTTAGAGGAGTGTGTTGCAAGGGGTACCGTGGTGGAGTTGGTTTGGGTTCCCAGTCATTGTGGGGTCTTAGGTAATGAGTTGGTGGATCGGGCTGCGTATGGGGCCACGTTGCGGAGGGAGGTGGATGTGAAAGTTCCATTGAGTGTGGCGGTGGGATATGAGTTCAAAGGGGCGGCAGTTGTATGCAGTGTGCAAGGAGGTGCGGGTTCAGGCATTTGAGGGGGAAAGGGTAGAGTTGACACGAAGGGAGGAAACTATTTTGAATCGCATTAGGGTGGGTCATGCGTGGTTGGCGGGATGGAAGTGTTTGATGGGTAGAGTTGCAGCGGCGGCATGTGTGGCCTACGGGTGCCCGGAGATGGTGTCTCATTATATGTTGGACTGTGTGAGGTTTGATGTGCAGCGGGAATCGCTCAGAGTCAGGTTGAGTGGCATTGGGGTGGTTGTACAGGGGTTATCTGATCTGTTCAGTTGGAAAAGAGGGGTGGTGGATGATCAGTGTAGGTTCCTGCTTCCGTTTGTGCCGAAGACGGGGAAGTGTGACGAGATCTACTGGAGGTGGATGGGTGATTGGTGCTTATTTTGGCGAACATCATCTCAATAGATGGAAATTGTTGGCTTCCGGTTTCTGCAGTCACCCTAACAAGAAGAAGAAGAAGAAGCTCCCTGCATTTGGATTGTGAATCCAGGATGCTTTGTGGTTTCCTGCGTTGCCTGCTGTTTCTACCCGCCTTTGCTGCAGTGAGGTGAGTGATCACCGGTTCCCCCTGTGCCCCTCTCCCTCTGCGCCCTCCACATTGGGGGGTACGGGGAGAGGAGGCGAGCAGGAACCAAAACCAAATTGTATGCTGGTGTTGTATTCCTAACAACGCTTGCCCATGGCAGAATACTGGGCTCCAGCAATCTGCTGTGGGGGAGCCGTGTTATGAATACAACACCGGTCCCACTGCGCCCCTCTCCCTCTGCGTCCCCAATTTTAGGGGGCAGGGCTGGTCTTTGTGTCAGGCAGCTCAGGCAGCTGCCTGATGTCAGTCAGCCTCTAGGGGTGCCGCACCAGCAGCCTGCAACATTAATTTTAATAATGTTATAATACGAATTGTGAAACGAAACAAACGTTTATTCTAGCAGTGCTAGAATACACGTTAGCACATGCTGCAGCCTCGGCCCTCAGGCAGGACAGGGCAATGGCAATTAGCAACATTTGCTGTTCTATTACTTCCCCCCTGATCCCGGGCCCCGGGTGGGGCTGGCGCACTGAGTAGGATTGATTGGGGGCTGCTGTTGTCGTGTCGGCCCAGACATTACAGAAAGCGAGTGGGTGTGCAGCAGCAGGTAAGTGTGTCGCCTCCTGTCCTGGGTGCAGGGTACTCCCTCACGTCTCCTGCCCTCGGTGCAGGGTGCTGTTCCCTCATGTCTCCTGCCCCCTGTGCTCTGCTCTGCCCCTTCCCAGTCTCAGCAGGGCACCTGTGCACTTATGGTATTCGATTCGCGATTTGGTATGGTATTCGATTCGCGATTTGGGACCCATGCAGGCCCATTTCCAGCCCCTGGGATCCTGAGACAAACCTAGCCATCAGGAACCCACGGCTAACCTGAAGTGCACTTCGCACCTACAATCCAACAACCATTGAGGATTGTCTAAACACAGCACCCAACTGCTATTGCAGCAGCAGATTTTACGGACAGCACCACATCTGGTGTCAATCCTGATGAAGGCCAACACCCAGACAGGCTCCAATCCAGCCCAACATGGCCGAAACACACCTGTGTCGATTTCCTGTGACACAACTGCAAAAACTCCCCTTTGTGTATGTTCTGTAGATTTCGTTGTGTATACCTTGTATTAATTATACCCCAGACTACTTTCCGTCCCGGGTACACCTTGCTTCAACTGTAGGTCCATCCTACTATCATATGTGACTGTGCCCTTATGTGGATGGATTTTTTACTTCTACACTATAGAGGTTGATATTCATTTTGTATTTCCACTGTATATAATCACAACCTGTCCGTTGTCAACTTACTTTCGTGCTTATCGAAAGTTCTGTAAAATAATTGAGAATTCATTCAAAAAAATTCTGTGTGTTTGAAATAAATTTATATATTCAGAATCACACAACCGCTTGTAGGATCTCTCTAACAACTGAATTACTTCCAAATGTCCTGCACTTCTTGTTCTTTCTCTGAAAACCTGTGCAGCACCCACACAACACCTCCCCCTCAGCCGTACCCTCAGCAACCACTGGAATTATCTAATTGTAATGCCAAAACGCTCATTGGGTTACAGACCACTCTATTCCCCCCCTCCCTGATCTTTGCCAAGACACTGCCTCTCCCACACTGTCCAGGCAGGGAGTCCTGTAGAGGAGTGGGCGCATGAGCCCACCGAGTTTGCTTTCACCACACTCTGAGCATCTGCCTTATGGAGAGGTTTGCACATACAACTCCCACTGACAGTAAACCCCAGAGCTAAAACCTAATGAGACGGTTAACTGTCTGTCATAGATAACAAGCCCGAGTTACGCCACCAGCTCAACGTTTCCAGATATTGCTTAAGTGCAGGCCGTTGATTGCAAGTGGTGCTCACTCAAGCTTTGATCCTGGTCTTCAGGGCAGACCTTCACCCAGAAAATGCTGGGGATCGGGCTGGTTGTGTAGCCATGTGGAAAAGTCCAGTGGCGTTTCCTGGGAATCCAGTCTGGTGTACTAAACATCAACAAATCGCAGATTCAGTTTCGGAACCAATAGCATATGTATTATAAACAATACCTGAGTTTATTATACAAGTTCTTTTATTACAGGTCTTCAATCACTGAAAGTACAGTGGGTTAACTAGATTTTTCAGATTGGCATTAACTTGCATTCTGGGATTTATAGTTTACCATTTAGGAAGTGAAAATTAAAGCCACAATCTTCCCAGGTATGCAACTTCATATCAGTATTTTAAAGGTTTGGTAATTGAAAGGGTATATTATTATTTGGCTAGCAATGCCTTGACAAGTACAAAAATCACATGATAAATGAACCTGACAATATATACACATTATAGAAACGGGTCAAGCAAAAGAATGTGAATAAACATTTTTTTTCCCCATCCTGGGCGCCAGGTTTTTCTGTGCAAACCAAGATAATTTTGTGGTGTGCAATATTTGAATGGACACTATTATTAATATCTAATAATTGTAGTCTCAGGAGGAGAGCTAAGAGGCAACATGCTCGGCTTGGAAGCAAGATGACGTAGAACAACACAGGTACGATCCCGGGTCTGCACTTTGAAACCTCTTGGTATTAAGCGCATTATAAATAACCAATTATAACACCTCGATAGTTTGGGCATACTCCTTTAATTGCATCTGTGATGTTTAATGATATTTCAAGTGTGTGGGTTAAGTACACCGGCGACATGCACAAAATGGATCTGCATGATATAGGAATTATCCCATGATATCACCTCCTGTAATGTCCTCTCCCATTGCCCATTGCCTTGAACCCTATCATTTCCAAATTTAGCTTCAGGCTTGATCATTCAATATTACTACCATTGACAGCAAAACCTGGCAAGGATACCCAGCTGTCTCTAGCTAGAGTCAGACCCCCAAACACAGAAAACTGTAAAAAAAAAACTTCTTTGAAAAAATGAATCAATCATCTATCCCCAAAGTTAAACATTGTGCAACTCTGCCCACTAGGCTCTGCCTCCATGCCCTGCCCACTTGGGGCCCTCTGTCATTTTTGCCCATATGGCCCTTTGCCTTAAATCTGCCACTGGTGCAGGGTGCTGTTCCCTCACGTCTCAGTCTGCCCCAGCCCTGTCGAATTTGCAGAGGCACTGAATGACACCCGACCAGACGAGTCATGGCGTATGTGGTAGGACCGATAGCTCAGCTCAGTAAATCGCTTGCAACCTGCAGTCACAGGCACCCGCCTGACGTGCACCTGGCTTCACACTAATATTTTAGGTTCCAGAGGTGTGACGGACTCCGTACCAGCTCAGCTGGCCTTTGAGGTCCCAGCCTGAGTCCTGTCTTGGGTGCAGGGGGCTCCCTCTCGTCTCCTGTCTTGGGTGCAGGGTGCCCCCTCGTGTCCCCTTTCTTGGGTGCAGGGTGTTCTGTGACTCCTGTCTTGGGTGCAGGGTGCTCTCTCACTCGTCCTGTCCCCAAGGGAAGGGTTCTTGCACACTGTACCCTAAGAGGGGTGGACTGGCCTACAGGTAAGTCTGGCAATTTCCCGTGGACAGTGGGTGGGGGGGTCTGTGAACCATGGGCCGTTTTTCTGAGGGCATGCAGAATGTGCTGCATTGCTGTGTGCAGCACAATCAAGATGTAATTTTGCTTTCAAAAAAAGGAATCTAGGGCCTCTTTTGGTTCTGAGTCCACTCCTGTGTACCCAGCACAGAGAGCCCGGTGCATGATTCCAGCCCTGCCTCCATACCGAGTTTTCCCTTAATTCCTGGTCGAAATCTCTGCCTATCAGTCTCACTTTAGCAGAAGGGAGGGGGCGATTGTGGGCTGGAACCATGGAAAGGTGGTGCGGGGTGAAAGTAAAACGAGCTGAAACAGGCAAAAGATGAGGGCAGTCAGGGAGGTTGGGGGCCAGCAGGTATTGGATAAAGGGGGCTTTCTCAAAAACATTGAGAAAGTGTAAAGTAGTAGACTGTAGTCGGAATGCAGAGTTCACAAGGTTTGATTTATTGCCGAGTTAAATTTTCACACAGCCTCTCGTTATAAACAACAAAACATGCTTAAAGGTGATTCAGCAGGCTTGCTCGAAACAAAAAAAAAATAAATGGATCAATTCAGAGTTCGCATGAATGTCCTCTTCAGCTTGCCTCCTCTTTGAGAGAAAAATTAATCAGGTCACATAAATTCCTTTCCCCGGACACTAGCTTTCCATTCCTTCGCCAGCTGTCCAACTTGGGTTTTGAAAAAAGGAAAACAAACAGAGAGGGTAAACCCAGGGAAACATTGTCCTTTGGAAATGGTTTACAGCCAGACTTTCCTTGTCAGTGAATCCGCTTCAGTAGTGCCCCGGCGCTGCCGCTCTTCGAGCCTCCCTGGCGGAGGCTCTGCCTCTTGATAAGGATCTCCGCGGTGCCAAGCCTTCAGCCTCCTAGTACGCCCAATGTACATCACCTGGGGATTCCTCCCACTCCTCTGTGTTCTCCGGCCAGGGCTGCTGCTGTAATGAGACACAGCTGATGAGTTTCTCGGGGCTTCTTTTAACTCATACTTTGCTCCTCCCCTCCTCTCATCTTCCACCCGCCTTTCCTGCCCACTTCCCACACCTGCAGCCAGTTTGCCTTCACTCCTCCACCCGGCTCCACGCACTGTTTGTCCCACACCTGCAGCCACTTGCCTTCATATCTCCCCCCTGCTCCATGCACTGTTTGTCCCTCCCAACCTGTACTGCTATGTGGGTATCTGTCACTGTACCGCATGACCGGGCTGTATCTATATCGCTTCCCTTTGTTCATTTTATCTTTTCCCCCACCGTGTCTCTATTTCCCATGGTGGTTTATGGGACATGTAGTTTTGTTCTGTCCTGCTGATGTAACATTTTGGGTGCTGGGTCTGAAAGTTAGAATGGAGCTGTCTTTTATCTCTATTGCCTCTTTGACCTCCTCACAGAAAGGTAAGTCTACCTAAAGAAATATTCAAGGAGCAGCTGTACCCCTTGAAGGGAGTAAAAGGGAAAAGCCCAAATTGTTTATAAAATAAAGGAGATTGGGTGTGGGGATTGGTTGGCATGTGGCAGGTGTGCGTGTGCTGGCCATGCCCTAAGCCCCAGCGTTTTGGTAAGGAATCAGTGACCCGGTGTAAGTGAGGACATCACTGCCATGAGCTCCCATCTGAGTCAATGATGACGCTATTGGGCGACACAGAAGCCAAAGATGTTTAAAGCTCAAGTGGTGCAAATTCTAGCCGTGTAGACTGGACGCCATCTTTTAAGTCTTTGCCGGACTTACCATGGCCCAAAATTAGAAATCTAAAGATGGTTCACTAATGCCCACCTGGTGAGGGAAATGTTGGAGTACTAGCCAGTCCATGTACTAAGTGGTCAGGGGTGGAGGGGGTGCCAACGATGCTTCCTGCCTGGGGTGCAATCTGGTGTAAAACCGGCCCTGTTGGGGGGCATGAGGGAGAGGAGGCCTGTCAGCGCTGCTGATATCCAATTCAAACGTGTCCAATGTTATTTACCCATGAGCAAGCGCTCTGAAGAAACAATCACAAGCGGGTGCAGAGTTGATGAAAATCCTTTGGTTAGACCTGTTGCACAGACAGATTTAATACACGTTAAGTTTCACTCTAAAGAAGCAGAGCACACAGTTGATGTAAATTCAGTGATTAAACCTGTTACACAGATTGAGTACGCCAAGGTTTCGAGTACTTCAAGAGTGGTCTTCCACAGTTGTCGAAATGATGGTGTTGTTTTATTAACGCGGCTCCCCCACCTCAGACTGCTAGGCTGCAGCAATCTGCCCAGGGGGAGCCGGGTATCATTCAACACCAGTCCCCCTGCTTTGACTGCCCCTCTACCTCCTCACCCCATGCATCTCGAGCCAATAAATGTACATTCTAAAACCCTTGCTACTCAGGTAGCAGGAGTTTGGAGGTGGTGGCGGAGTTCCGGGCAATAGAACTCCGCTCAAATGAAATGTCCAAAATAATATTTTTAAAATGGTGCAATTTCTTTCATGATGCTTCTTTCCAAAAGTGGGGGTATTTCTGCCCTTGTAGAACAAAAAGTTGTCACCAGTGTTTCATTTCCTAATTGCTGTCAGCAAAACAGGAGCATTTATATGGTGATTAAGCAGTTTGACAAGCATATACCATCTTTATAAATATAATCTGTGATAAAACACAAAGAATGGGCACAAAAATTACAGGATATTTGTGTGGTAGCCTGACAAAAAAAGATTCACGTTTCAAGGCAAACTAGTGAATGCAAGTTTAAGCAGCACTTTCGAGTTTGGAAATTACTTTTTTTTCTGCGAGAATGTAGGATGCCCATTTGGGGAACAACAGTGCGCTCAGCACGTAGAAAGCCTGCTTTTAACAGTGATGCCTCCCCACCTCTGCTCTAACGCCTTCTATCTCCCCCCCAGATTCCTCCACCCTGTTGCTGTAGAACGTGCGCCAGAAGACCTTTGCCTTCCCGTACTTTAACGTGTCTTTCCAGCCCTTCATCCGATCATTGTAGTTCCCAGGTGGGTGCCAGTGCCGATGGAGAGTAGGTAGGAAGGGCATCTTGGAGACAGGGATGTAGGTGCCATTGGGGGGCAGAGGTGTGAATCAGGGATTTCAAACCTATTTCTGGGGCTGTGCCTTTCTCTGATGCCTCCTTTTCTAGATGATTGTTTCCTAGTGCCCAAAGATGGTAGGGATCTCAAACTCCTGTATTAGGGTCACCATTCTACACCAGCGCGCGATAACCCTTGGCAACCGAGTACAATTTTGGAGGCCATGTGTATAGGGGGACCCGAGCCGGAGAAATCTTTCTTGGGGCCGCTCGGGGTCAAAAAGTTTGAAGAACACTGTGTTAGGGAAAGATAGGCACTTTTACACTCTTTAATAAACACTGGTTAAACATGTCACCTCTGTGTCTCTTCTCCTGCTTCTGATGCCGTGTCACACTATCTACAATATGAAGGTGCAGGACAAATGTATTCAAGAGAAAAGAATATGCTTAGTAAAGGCAATACAGATTGCCTAAGTGCAAGAAGAGACTAGTAATCAGATGCAAAGAAATGTAAGAAATGTCAGGACTTTATGAAGTGCAAACAGTGCAGATTCAGAGGGGAGTAGAAAAAAAAACATACAAAGGAGCACAAAACCTTCACCAGGACTGTTAAATTTAAAGTGTCACTGGTGTGGGAGCATGAATCGCTTAACGAATTATCCTCTCTGCCAGCACGAGCAAAAGACTGCAGCAGTTGTGGGAAGATGTTTTTTTTTGCCAAAGTGTACAGACAAAAGGACCCAAAAATAACTAAGTACTGAAAATTGTGCAATGGGGAGATCCTCATTTGACAATGAAGATCATACAGTATTACCAGTGCCACTGAAGGGTGTTAAGCAAAAAAAAAACACACACGGTGACATCAAAATAGACGGAAAAGGGACCGGAGTAATGGGTGACTCTGGTTCAGACCTGGCAATTATTCCCATCAGCACATATAAGGAAATTGGATGTTGAAAATATTGTGGTAGCGAAAACAAATAAAACCACAAAGGTCTTTAGTACAGCTACCATAGCACTACTAGCAGGGGTGTCACTAGGTCTGGAAAAGATCTGGGGCTACGATAATGTCGTGACTAGCGGGACTCGGGCTAGCTCGCCGTTTGGTTGTAGACCCTGAGCATCTATCCGGGGCCACAACCAAAAAGACCCGGGACTATAACCCCCTCAGCCTCCCCTAGCAACGCCTCTGATACTAGGCTACCCTAAATACCACACGGGACAGTACATACCAAAGTTTACTTTGCAAAAAGAAGCAATGTTTGGGTTAAATGACCAGGCAGAATTAGACTTGAAACTCTACCCTACCAGTGAGGAGCAAGTGATATTGGTGTGTGTCATCGATTCTAATAGCTTAAAGAAGTAACAGGCCATATTTTTCTCCCAACACGCTTGCATGTGTTAAAGGACATGTTCATCAAATAGGATTAATGACTCATGCCAGACCTGTGAAGCACAAAGTTCGTCTAGTGACAGTCACTGCCCAACAGGCCTTACAGGATCAACTATAGAAGTTGCTAAAGGAAGGAAGAATAGAACCTGTTGAATCCCTGTAGTGGTTGAGCCCTGTGGTTCTTATAAAAAAAACACAATCATCTGCCTTACGAATATGCATTGACCTGTGGGGCCAATCTAGAGAAATAATAATGGACAGCCACCCTTTGCCAAGCATTAATTAACTGATTGAGATGCTGAGAAATGCCAATGTGTTTTCGAAACGTGACGTGCGTAACATATGTCATCAAATGGGGCTACACACGGAATCAAAGCCTCTCGGAGCATTTAACATATTCTATGGTAAATGTACAGTTTACTCTCATGCTATTTCGCTTATGATCAGCGGCTTCAGTTTTTCAGCGAATGATGGGCTCTCTCATAAATAAAATAAATAAAGGGTGCTGTCCTTTCAAGATGACATTCTGATCCATGACAAAATGAAGAAACTTAGCACTATAGGGAGGGCTGCGAATAGTAGAAAAAGCGGGACTCTGACTGAAGTTTGAAAGGTGTGTTTTTCAAAACAAGTGTGGTTGATTGCCTGGCATAGGCAATAAAGGCAGACGGCATCAACCCTACATGAAACCTACTTGAAGTGATAGCTTAAGCTCCAGCCCCTCTGAATGAGGAGCAACTATTTGGGGCTGCAGAATACTATGCAAAATGTGTGCCCAGGTTTTCAGGGAGAATAACTCAGATGAAATTGTTGCTCTAAAAAGCATTGGAGTATGTCTGGTCAGTCAAGCTCCAGAACAAATTTAAGATGGTCAAACAGTTAATTATGGCTTCCCTGTGCTTACAACCATTTATTCCTGAGTCTGATACTCCCATCACTGCAGATGCCACTCCAAATGGCATGGGGTCAGGAAAATGTGGAGATGTTTGAATCAAAAACATTGACCCTATCCGAAAAAACGATACCACAATTGTTAAAGGAGTGGCTTGATTGTATGCCTGGCTGACTGAGTACTTTCATACATACGTAGGAGGGACCAGGGTTTTCTTAGTTACTGGTCACACACCCTTGATCCATTTTTGAGCCCGGGAGGCATGAAGACCACCACACCAAGATAAGTCTAGTTGTCAGCAAAGCTCTCAGAATATACCATCTCCATACTTGACATTGCTGGATAGAAAAATGTGTACGCCGATTGTATGGCCACAATAAAGTCAGAGGAAGATGTCAACTTATGGAAAGAGGTGTATATAGTAGTTTCAGTTGAAGCAGTGTGTGGGTAGATTCATTTCCTGTTCCTAGCAAAAGGCATTTAATTGAAGAAGTGAACCAGGCTACTGCTATGCCAAAAATTGGAAATATCCATTGAAACTGCGTAGGCAGATGTGACGTCTTTTCCTGAAGCAATGAATTAATATTGGAAGAATTCACCAGAACTCTTTCTGGAAGGACAAGTACTATTCGGACGAGACAAGGCAGTACACTCTCAAGGGAACCAGACAGAATATTATAGATAGAGCACATACTGGGCATTTAGGCTTATCACTGGCCAATTGTAGAGTAAGGGAAATGTATTGGTGGCCCAAGATGGACACAGAAATAACCTTGCCCATTTGAACTATCATGAATGTCTTATTTCTAATAAGCGGCTACAACCCAGGCAAGTACTTTTATTCACAATAGAAATACTGTATGAAGTATGGCAAAAGATAGGATTGGACTTTATTAGCCTGCTAGAACCTATGGGCCTAAAACATAGATATGTCATAGTCCTTGTTAACTATCTTTTCAAATGGACAGAGCTGCAGTTAATACCTGATATCACAACAACTGCCATTAAGATACCAAAGGCAATATTTGTGTGTGAAGGAAATCATGATCAATAATGGTGTTCAGCTGATTTCTCTGGAGATAGAAATCATGCAAACATTAAGCAGAAGAAAGCAGCATTGTATCATCCTCAAGTATATGGCCTTGTCGAGAGTGCCAACAGATTTATAAAAGGAAGCATTCACTGGCATCATCATTTGGAGTGCATTGTTTTGATACAGCTTTAGAAGTTGTAGCTGGACATCTATTAAACGTCAAAGCCACAACAGGAGTGTCATCATTTTAAATCATTTTAAATCATTTTAAATGATGGGAGGAGGGGTAGCTGCAAAAACACGTGTCACAGAATTGTTACCCAAAAGTAAGAGAAGCTGCAACTATCAACATGGAAGATGTAGTATGGAGAATAAAAAAAGGTAAAGGACAAATAGAAGAAATGGTATGATAACAGGAGAGCCCTAAAGGGAAACGCTGTGCCCGAAGGAGACCACATGAAGATTAGACTTATTCCTAAATATCTGGTTAGGGGGTCTAAATTCAGCACTCTGTTGAGAGTGACACATAGAGGGATCAACCACTTTCGCATGGCTGAATGTCGTAAATGGTATGTGGAAAAGTGGCACTTAATTCAAGAAACAATGATGGAACATTAGCCCTCAACAGATCAGAACAGCATGTATTCACAAGGGAACTGACTGCATCTGTTGGCGAATTGAGGGGCATTATCATTCATTCTGATGCAGAGGAACCTCATGATGAAAGGTCTATGAGACTGGGACTGGACTCGTACAGCAGTAGTGAGGAGCCTTGAAGGGGAGCTGCAGGAAGAAGTCCCTTCTAGCTCTACTGGTTTCTGTTCACAATTGAGAAGACCATGCTGCACCAGACGGAAGTCTGAGAGGTTCAAGGACTTTGTAATGGTCTATAGAATTCCTTTTTGTTTCAAAGGGCAAGAGGTATGTGGCATTGCAGGTTTCAAGAGAGAAACTGGACAATTGCTGGTGTCTACCTAGACCAAATGCAAGGATTGCGGGTGCGCATACAGAAAATTGGTGCCCATACAATGAAGAGACTAGGAGCGAGTAGGGGCGCACATGTTTCCATGTGCAAGAGCATGGAACAATGTCATAAAAACAACCTCTTGAGAAATCATGTTACAGCTTCAAGTATGGCATCTTGCATATAAGAATTAACAGCTGAAGAGTGCATCACTACACATGTTTCAAAATACAAAAAATATCACCCGACCTATGGACCCTTCATATGGTCGCTCTTCTATCTCCTTATTCCTCCTCACCCATTAATGGTGGCACACGATGGGAGGACCTCTTAGCCTCCTTCCAGTCCTCTAGAGTCATCATTAATGTCTATCTCAATGGTACCATCCTGGTACAGGGGCCTCAGCCCAACCTCCTACTATTTGATAGACGCCTCCCTTGCCTCATCAACTGCCTTCCTTCTGCTATTCCTGCTACTACTTTTCTACCTCCTCCTCCTTCTTCTACCACCTGGGCTCCTCTGCCTTCCACCTCCTTGGCTCCCATGCCAGTGGCCTCACTCCTGGTTCCCTTGCCACCCTTGGCTTCCACCTCTGGCTTCCTTGCCAGCTGCCTCTCTCCTGGCTACCTTGCCACCCTCGGCCTCCACCTTTCTGGCTCCCCTGCCATCCTCAACCTCTTGGGCTCCTCCGCCTCTTCCTCACATGACCTCTCAGGTGCCTGTGTCTCTTCTGTTGGATGCCTCTCTCCTCT
Organism: Ambystoma mexicanum; assembly: GCF_040938575.1. Classification (NCBI taxonomy): domain Eukaryota; kingdom Metazoa; phylum Chordata; class Amphibia; order Caudata; family Ambystomatidae; genus Ambystoma; species Ambystoma mexicanum. The sequence continues at coordinate 272,970,225 of NC_090931.1, read as the reverse complement.
TTACCCCTCCCCGGAAGTCTTTCAAAAGTGGCAACCTTCTCCACATCACTACTCTCAACCCTCGCTCTGCTGTCCAACCCTCCTCTGATATCTGCCACCTCCTTGTACTCCTGGATCTAGATGTACTCGCTCTCACTGAGACATGGTTTAAGGCCAGCTCTGTCGCAGGTTTTGACACACTCTGCTCTGATGGCTACAAGATCCTCTCCGAGCCCAGGCCCAACAGGCCCAGAGGCGGAAGTGGCCCTGATATTTCCTGAGTGGATTCCTGCCTCAATCATCCCCACTCAAACCTTCTCCTCTTTTGAATGCCTGGTCTGCAGGCTCTCTATCTCTCTTGGCTTCTCTATGACCTTGGTCACCTTCTACAAGCCACCTGGCCAGGCCATCCTCTTCCTTTCTGAATGAGCTGACCTCACTTCTTCCCTCCTTTCCTCTACCTCCCAGCTTCTCCTCCTTGGGGATCTCAACATCCACCTGGACTCGCTAGACTCCTCAGGGCTTTTCCGCAACCTCTGCCACTCTCTCTCCTTTTCAATTCTACCCTCTGGCACAACTCACTCTGCCAGCACACCTTGGATGCTCTCATCTCTTTAGACATCCCCCTCTCTAATCCTCTCACTCCTCCTCTCTCATAGATTGACTACTCTCTTCTTTCTTCTCACTTGAAGCTTCCTGTTCCCTTGTTAAAGGCCCTCTCAGCACTGCAACCTTCCTTTATGGTCATTCAACCCATGAAACAAATGTCAGTGGCTGCTTTTGCCTCCACTTTATCTCTGCCACCAACTCCTGCGGCTGACTCCCATCCTGACACAGCCCTTTCCAACCTTCACCTTTCTATCTCTAACACTCTGGACATCCTTGTCCCTGTCATGAGGATCCGCATGAAGCCTGACAAAAAGTGCAACTCTTGGTATGACTCCGATCTGCCCGCTTTGAAATGCAAGTGCAGAGCAGCTGAGTGAAAATGGGGAGCTTTGGGTGCACCCTCTGACAAACTAGCCTGCCGCCTACTTCAAAGGCAATACAGACTCTCCATCCTAACTAAAAAGAGGGTCTATATTCAAGCATGTATCTATGCAGCCTCTAGAAACACAGCCAAACCTTTCATAATCTGCAAGGAGCTGGCCAATCCTCTTGCAATATCTTTATCCTCTACACCTACCCAGTCCCTCTGCTCGACCCTGGCCTCTCATTTCACCACTATAACGCAGGACATCCTGTCCTCACTCTCCTCTTCTCCCCTCCCACTCTACCGCTCCACAGCCTTCCTTGGCTGCCCCCTCCTTTACTCTCCTCCCTCTCTCCCGTCACACCTGATGACGTTTCCGGACAGGTCCGGTCTATGAAAGTCTCATCCAAACAGGGGAGCCCCTGCCCCTCCAGAACAATTGAGGAGAACATTGGTTCACTTGTTCCAGCTTTGGCCGATCTCTGCAACCAATCTTTTGCCACTGGAGTTTTCCCATCTTCTCCCAAACACCCCCTTCTAAAAATTCCTTCTGCCGACTCCTCCATTCTGGCAAACTATCACCTGATCTCTCTCACTCATTTCCTGGGCAAACTCCTTGAGAAGTTGGCTATCTACCAGCTAACCCTTCAGACCAAAGATGTCGGTTGTCTCCATGACCACCAGTCTGGCTTCAGAGCAGCCAGAGGCAAGGAAACTGCTCTCCTGAACACCTGTGAAGATCTGCTCTCTAACCTTTACTCTAACTCTCCATTTGTCCTCATTTTCCTTGACCTTTCCTCTGCTTTTGACATGAAGAACCACAACATTCAGATCACTTGTCTGCGTGATACCTTGGGCATCACAGATCAGGCTCTGGCATGGCTGTCCTATTTCCTCTTGGACCAACCTTCCCAGGTTCAACTTGGGTCCTTCCTCGCCACCACCACGTCTCCACATTTGGTGTTCCCCAGAACTCTATCCTCTCTCCCTAGTTTTTCAATGTCTATCTGGCTCCCTTGGCCCTCCTGATCTCAACCTTTCCCTCTAACTTACAGTGTTATGCAGATGACAAGCAGCTCTCTTTCAGGCTACCCTCGGCCTTCTCCGCCTCCTCACTCATCCCTGACTGTCTATCCGCTATTCAGGCATGGTGCTCCTCTAATGATCTCTGCCTTAATGCCAGTAAGAAGGAGAACCTTCTCATTGGGACCCCTGCTTCTGCTTTTCCCGTCTCACTCTGGCCGGCCTCCCTGGGCCCTCTACCCTCACCCTCTTGTGAGGCAAAAAACCTTGGGGTCATCTTCGATTCCACTCTCTCCTTCTCTCCACACATCGTGGATGTTGAATTTCCAGTGCACCTCCTTCGAGGTATAGTTCATTTTCTCATCTTCCCCCGGAAGCTCACTGTCTCCAGAGCCCTGGTTCTTTCTTGGCTGGACTACTGCAACAGCCTCTTTCTCAATCTACCTAATTCTATCCTTCACCCTCTACAACTCATCCAGAACAGTGCTCTGTTCGTAGGGTTTCTTCTTTTTTGTATGTCAACCTCTTATGCTCAGCGACTCAGTTCTCAATATGTTATCGTTAGGTGTTGTGCTTTTGAGAGTAACTGGAGGAAGAAACCCCCCTCTGCTAAGTGAGAATACGTAGTCTCTCAAAAGAAACCTGTGCCACAGTTGGTTTCAAATTCACTTCAAAGATTTAATTATATGTTGGTCAAATCTGACAAAATCTCAATCCGCAACTATGGATACGCCCTTCTTGATTACAAGTGTTTCGGCATCTTGTGCCTTATTCAAATCAGGGCAAATGGATTTTGACTTATAATTCGAAATGTAGAATGAATTATCTCAGTTAGTGCATGCAAAGTGGTTGAACCTATTTTCAGTACCCTTTGCCAACTATATGTATGCTTTAACTTTTTTGAGTATATGACTGAGTTTGGAGATATCATAGTAGGGTGTTTTAACTGCTATGATATATCATCATTTATGAACTGTTAACTCATTTGGTGTTTTTTGGTTCTGTGTTCTATGTACCAAACCCTGAATCTCCTCCCTTTCACCACTCCTTGATCTCTGTCATGAACCTAATTTACATAGATATGGGAGTAAATTAATGCCCAGATTTGAGAAAGGCACACAATGCCAAAACATGTGTAATCAAGAAGGGCTTATCCACAGTTGTGGACTGAGATTTTGTCAGAATTGACCAACATATACTTAAAGCTTTAAAGTGAATTTGAAACCAACTCTAGCACAGGTTTCTTTTGAGAGACTACGCATTCTCAAACAGAGCAGGACTGCAAGATTTATCCTTGGCCTCAAGCCCAGGCACTGCATCCCTCTGGCTCTGAAATCCCTCCACTGGATCTTGGTGGCTACAAGGATCAAGTTCAAGACCCTCTGCATCGTCCACAAGGCTTTCTGGGGCTGGGGCCCTTATTATCTCCAATGCTCTCTTCCTAAGTACCTCCTTCTAGACCCCTCTGCTTGTCTACCTCCAATTCCCTACGGACGAGTCGCTTCTCCAAGCAGAGACTGGGTGGTAGATCTCTCTCTTTTCTGCAGGTGCCTGCCCCTGCACGGTCGGACTGGGACAAGAAATAGGCCCAGTCACTTGAAAAAAAGAGCCCCACCCCTTGCCTCAAAAAAGTGGCCCACCCCTCGCCTCACGACCCCTGACCTCTGCTGACATCACCGGAAGTACTGTCATTTGACCCCCCCCCCCAAAGTGACATCCCGGGAAGCGATGAAACACGACATTTCACCTTTGACATAACAGGAAGTGGCATCAAATAGCATTGTTCCTTAGTAGACTAAATTACTGTGAATCCAAGCAGACATCCAAGGCCAAACAATAATATTTTATTGTATACAACTTCCACTTAAGCTCTTTTTTTATAGAACAAATATGCACACAATGGGCCTCATTACAACCCAGGCGGTAACCATGGCGCTATTAGCGCCATGGTTGCCGCCAGAACCTTGCCGATTCCGCCATGGTGAATGGAGCAATTACCGCCCCATTCCAAGGTTGGCAGGGGCTGTAATTCCCCATTCATCATGGCCCTTCCCCATTCACATTTTTGCCCCCATAGGGCTCAATGGGAATGGGGAAGGCGGTAATAATGGTACCGCAAATTGAAAAAAAGACGAGGGACCAATCCGACCCTGTACCTCTGGAATGGCCTCCCTGCCTCTCTCCGCCTTCAGCTGGATCCCCTTAAGTTCCACAAGGTCCTCAAGACCTTTCTTTTCTCCTCTTCCTTCTCTCGGCCTCTCCTCTGCTGACCTTACCATCCTCCTGTATTGGTATGCTGACTGGCTGCTTGGTGTTCCTCTGAGTCATACAGGACAGCAGGCCTCCCCTGTCCAGTCCCACTGCACTGCCTGTTGGCCTTCCTGCGCTGCCGCATGGCCTACCTTGCACTGCCTGGGTGTGATTCCTTTGGGAGTTCCTGCCCTCCTTGCACTTAACTCAGGGCCTGCTGCTCTGGGTGCACTTCTCCCCGTAACCTTCGCCTGCACTTCTTGTTTGTGCACTTGCACAATCTAAATGATACCAGGCTGTTATGCTCACCTGGTATCCACGGGGACGCCACCCAGCCCTGGTTGGATGATTTGCACTCTCGAAACCTCTCCCGGTCCCTTGGTAAGGCCTCTGGTTAAAGATGGGTCTGCAATATAGGAGAGCTGGATTCAATACCAGATTGTCTTTATGTTTTCCCACCTCCCTTGGCCTCTTCTCCTTCCTCCCCCTTGGTCCTTCTCCTTACCTTAATATTGTAAGAGGTGGATTCTCCGTCCTGCTCCTCGTGGCAGAGGCGCGTAGATGTGGGGGCGAGCAGCGACCAAGTTACTTCACTGGTGCAAGCCCCCCAGTGGGAATCCAGGCCTGCTGCGACTCCGTAGGTTTGCTGCTTTACAGTCTTTTTATGCAGTTCTTATGTTCCTCTTAGTTCGAATAATAATGTCTTGCTTCTTTCCTTTTAGGTATGGAAAGGTATTTTGGTGTTGTCATGCAGTTTGAAGATGAGCATGGGCCGGTAGGCAAAAGCGCGGTGTGCGCAATGCTGTCCGGTGAGAGATGCGCGATGCGCGGCGCTGTTTCGCCTTTTATATTGCTAACCTGTGTCTTTTCTCTTCTTGCAGGTTGCAATGTTCCTGGCCGAATGCCGTAATGGATGTCTACACAGGTAAGAATTGTGTGGCTTTCTTCATTCGGGAGGAAACGTAAGTAAACGCTTACTAATGCTGCCTAATGCTGTCTTTCTTTCTCCTCTTTCCAGGTTATGGTATTCCAGGATGCATGCAGTGCCGGATGATGGAGTTTGTACCTTCAGGTGAGTGGAACTGAATTCAGCGATGGATTGAAGACAGGATACTGTTCCAGCCAAGTTTCGTAGTGTTCTTTCTCTCTCTGCAGGTCCTTGGTTTCAGGTAAACTTGCATCAAAGAACTAGACACGGTGAGCATTACGCTGCCCACAGAAGAATAACGCAAAGCATGTTCTGCTGTTTGGGTGTGGTTTAAATAGTCTCAGGTAAAGTAGTCCAGCTAAAAGAGTCCCAGGCCTGCCACACCCAAAGTAGTCCAGGTGAAGTAGTCCCAAGTCTGCCATAGCCAAAAGACTAGACCGCATAGCTCAGTTCCTTGTAACTGAGCTATGTGTGTGCTTCCATGTTGGCTGACCCCCCCCAAGTTAAATAGTCCCAAGTAAATAGTCCCATTCTAATGTTGGTCTTCATGATGGTTATGAGCCTGGCGCCAAAGGTGCTAGGACTGACTCCAAGAGAGTCTTGGATGAGGTTTTAAGGCCTTTGACATGACCCTAACTGGAAGTCTGACTTGCCAGTGAGGGCCAGGGGCAAGGGTCATGACAGCACTCCCCCCCAAGGCCCCTCTCACGGTGGCACTTCTGCCTGGTCCTGGTTTGGCTGGGTAATTCTGAGGAAATTTTTAATTAAGCGAGGTACATGGATGTATTCACTAGGTTCCCATGATCTGTCTTGAGGGCCGTATCCCTTCCAATCAACTAAGTAGTATAGTTTGGATCTGGTGTATTTTGAGTCTAGGATATCCTTTACTTCAAACTCTGGTTCTCCGTCAACTAATACTGGTTTTGGTGGTGTTGTAACCTGAGTACCGGGTTGTACCGGTTTCAGGAGTGATACGTGAAACACAGGATGAATCTGCATAGTGGGCTAATTTAACTGCCACTGGATTTATTATGGATTCAATAGAATAAGGTCCCAGATATCGGGGACAAAAGATCCAAGTCCCTTTTATGGGCACATATTTTGATGCTAAACAAACCTTGTCTCTAATTTGATAGTCGGGGGCTTTACTACGTTGTTGGTCAGCGAATTTCTTTTGTCTGTTCTTGGCTTGGAGTAAATGTTCTGCTGCTTCTTTGAAGGCCTGGGAAATAGTTGTATGTAGGGTTTTAACCGTTGGCATTTCCAAAGGGGTTGGGAGATCCAATTCCGAAGTACGTGGATGTCTATCATATATAGTGTAGAAAGGGGTTTGTCCAGTGCTGGTGTGTAATGAATTATTATAGGCATATTCAGCTATCCATAACAAGTCCTTCCAATTTCTTTCCACTTGATGTAACATGCAACATAAGCATTGCTCGAGGGTTTGGTTTGTTCTTTCTGTTTGGCCATCTGTTTGAGGATGGCGACTTGTGGATAGTCGAATGTCAATTTGGGCCATTGAAAAGCATTTCCTCCAGAAGTTGGATACGAACTGACTACCTCGATCTGAGATCAAGACCGATGGAAAGCCATGTAGCCGTACGATTTCCTCCAGGAATACATTTGCTAAATCGGATGCATTTGGAAGACCCTTAAAAGGAATAAAGTGTGCTATTTTAGAGAACAAGTCTACAACTACTAGGATGGTGTTGAATCCTTGACTGGGAGGTAGATCTGTAATGAAATCAAGGGACAGTTTGTGCCATCGTGCGGGAGGAATTTCAAATGGTTGGAGAAGACCAGCTGGTTTCTGCTTTTGGGACTTGTTTTGTGCACACACACCGCAAGATTGGATAAATTGTATGATGTCTGTACGCCATGTGGGCCACCAATAGTTTTGTTTTACTTTAGCTAGAGTTTTGGCAATTACAGGATGACCTCTGTTAAGCAACTTCAATTCAGCAATCCCACTAAGTCAGTGCCTCGTCTGGGAAGCCCAAGGGAAGACCTTATTTATATATTTTTATGACAAGTTATACTCTGGATGATAAACCCTTATATAACGCCCCTCTCTTAGAATCCCCCTGACCCCACTGAGCCAAGAAGTAGGTTTGTTTTGCAAATTAAAAAGGTTTATTTGAGAAATTAAACAATAGATATATATCACACTTTTATAATAAATTAATATTTGATATCACACTTAGACATATGACAGTGAGTGATCAACAATGGATGATGTTATACTAGCACACTGGTTTAATTACTTAGGAGTAGTATAGAGGATAAGGTAGCTGAGAATGCTTCATATGGTACAAGGAAATGCAAGGTGGAAAAGAAGCAACACAGGAATAAACTTGATATGATTTCAGCAAAACATATTATAATCACTTTTCCCCTTTTGGCAATTCACCCCCCCCCCCCCTCTATGCAATGTAAGGAGGTGGAAGTAACACACACAGTCTTCAGGAATACGATCACAGTACAATACAAATTCAGTTCCCCCCTAGCAAGCTTAGAGAAACAGGGATGATTTTAAACACAGGCAAAGTACTTTAAAGGTGGTATGCAAAGAAGGGAATAATATGCTAAAAATGATTGTAATTCCCTCTAGAGGTTCAGAGTGAGTGAGAGATACTTTAAATCAGTTCAGGCCAGCCCTGTCAATGATTCAGGGCTGGTTACCAGGTTGAAAACGGAATACCGTAATGGAAGCAAAAGACAAATATTTTTACACGTGGCTGAAATGAAACAAAATTTCAAATCGCTGCAATTTAGTCGCGTGCGTCGAGCGCAATTACGAAGGAATTATAAGGAGTCGGTTTAGAGCTTGTTGGAAAGCTTAGAATCTCAGCTTTATAATGAAAGTTAAATCTTGCTTCTAGCACAAACGGTTCAAGAGATACGGACGATTTTGTGGAGGTAGATTCTCAAATAAAAGTAAAGCTCAGAATGACAGATGACAGTTTTAAAGCTTTGAATCAACAGGAGGGACATGATTTCTATGATGCAGTTCTCAATAGGTTAAAATAGTTTGAATTAGATTATTTTAAACTAAGAGATTGGTTTTGCACAGTTCTGGCTGAGTACTCACACTATATTTTGGACAGGAATGCGACTTAGTCACGGATCGGGTCAGGATTGGCTGCGGTTCTCTCACCACTGGGTACTGGTTCTCTGGTTCCGGATCTCTGGTTCTGGTCTGGTCTGGTCGGGATCTCTGGTTCTGCTCACAGCGATCTGGTCTGGGTCCAGTCTGCGGTTCTGGATACAGCTCTGCTTTCTGGGTGTTTCTGGCACAGGGTTCTAGGCCAGAATCAGACAGCTCAGCCCGGCTGTTTGAATAATTTGCAAATGATTTTGAGGCCTGCTGAAAAAGGATTCAGCTTGTGGATTCAGGCCTCTCTGCTACAAGTTCTGGATTCCGGATTCAAAGTTCTGGTCTCTGGAGATTGATGGATTTGAAGTCTGGAGTCTCCCGGCAAAGCGTCCCGCAAGTAAGTGGAAAGTGAATGTCCCTACCTGGGTTCCAGTGGCTCTTTTTATGTCTTTTTAAAACGGGTGTGGATGCTAACTTTCTTTGCTATACCCACTCACGATTTGATAGGTCAAGGAGTTCTCTATGACCTGATTTGAGAAGGGAACAGTGAGTCAGAGTGATGAGGTAGGTTTATGGTCAGAGGATCCTCCCCTTGTCAAATTGCACACACATCTATTTCTGATCCAAATACCCATTTATCTATGTACCATTTTTCTAATATTATATGTCCAGTTAACATAATTTCTGTAGCACCAAACCATCCAATCCCTGTCTTTGTAAGATGTTGTGTCCACTTTTGACAGAATTCTGCCCTTTTCATCCAGATAACGACCTCTAAACTTTTCCAGATTTTACACAAATGTGCCCAAGGGATATGGGTTTCAGATGATAAAGTGTCAGATTTTTAACATGCATACATTTGGAGTAACAACCTTATTTTCCGCTACTACTCCCCAGAACATACCACAGAGTCCTGACACCTCTAAAAATGTGCACAAAAAAATCACAAGAATGATGATATTATTTATACACTTTTTACAAGTCTGCACTATGAATTATCCATCTTTTTAAAACTATGCTCTGGCCCCAAAGGGGTGTGGTTTTCCAAAGCACATGGTGGAATTTCTGGTTTGTCCACTTCCCCCAAGATCAGCTTGCTCACAGAGGCACTTCTCCTCCCACTTCTCCCAAGAGGAAGCTATTTTACGACCCCCCCAATATAACATTACCCAAATTCACTTAAGCTGCTGACATCCCCAGCTATTTCCAATACATACATTAGACAATTACTTCCTTCAAGTCATTTCAGAATATAGTTTTACATTGTATCCACCTCTTAGTAAGTCTTTCTTTGGCCTGGTTTGGTTCATTTGTTCAGTTTTACACAAGTGTCTGGTGGTTTTAATACGCCGGCTTTCTGGTAGTGGTGAGCACCAGTATTGCACCCATTTTTGACATTAATAACAACAGATTTTGAACAGCACCATATTCCTTAGCACTGATTTCGCTCATGGCGCTTCTGGCCCCTCACGCTCACACTGGTGGGTGGCAGGTCAGGAGACCATTTTGTTGTGTGCAAAGACTGCGCGGTTCTCCAAGATTCTGGCGCAAATGTGGGCTTTTCCGCCCTCTTGGATTTCCTAAGCCCACAGCACCAAGTGTTGCAGCATAATAGACCAAACATAGGTCAGGACACCCAACAAGCCCCCCCACCCGACTGCGCTTTGATTTCGAGTCGAGGGGGAGTCGGGTGCAAAGGATGTTTTGATCCACGCGCTGGTATGTCCGCATCATCTTCTTCCAATTCCGCAGATGGCACAGTTCAGCATCTTTTCCTCCATCCTTATTGGAATATTGGGCGGTAACCCGGGCCCCTCGGATCTTTGCTCCCGGTCTCCGGGTCGTTCTCCTTGGTCAGTCTCCATGGTTTCCTCTCTCCTAGGATGATAAAGCAAATCGGCAATACACATTCCTAGACATTTTTCCACCACTATTAACAGTGTGGCGAACATATACATTTTATACATCTGGATACATTTTGCAGTCTTCTTTTAAAAAACAAGATATAACAGGATACATTGGCATTTAAGAATCATAATATTTTAGAGACTGTATGTGGGATATTTTAGGGTTGGAACTGAATTACTCTGGAGCGGCCCCCTTTGGGATTGCAGAGGACTCCTCCAGTTGCTGCAGAGTGTGCCTGGGATGGCAACACTTTAGCTGATTGATGTGGACCCACTTGTCTTCCCCCTCTGCCAAACTGCCTTTGGGGGGGCGGATCTTGTATGCCACGGGGGAGATCTTGTCTATAATTTCAAAGGGTCCCTTCCATGTAGGCAAAAATGTTCGCTGTTTGGCCTGGTTCCTTTGGAAATTGTATAGATAGACCCGGTCTCCCACATTATATACTTTCCTGGAAGTTTTCAAATCGTAATGGGTCTTCATGCTATCAGCTGATCTTTCTAGATTTCGCTGAGCATAGGCAAAAGCATGTTGGAGGTGTTTCCTCAAATTCTCCACATACTCATGAGTTGTGGAGGCATTGATCAATGTCTGCTCTTGGGTCCTGTAGAGGAAATGCTGGGGAAGCACCATCTTGCGTCCAGTCATCAGCTCAAATGGTGACATTTTAGTTGCAAATGAAGGGGTAGATCTGATGGCCATTAGGACCAGAGGTAATCGGGTAGCCCAACTTGGCCCAAAATCTGCCACAAACTTTTTTAATATGCTCACAATGGTCCGGTTGTAGTGTTCTACTGCTCCAGAAGAAGCTGGCTGGTAAGCAATATGTAGCTTCCTTTTGACCCCCAGTATCTCCCACATCTTTGTCATCACTTCACTAGTGAAGTGTCTACCTCTGTCTGACTCAATCCTTTGAGGTAGACCAAAACGGGAAAAGATGTGGTTAATCATCAGGGCAGCTGCTGTTTCTGCCTTGCAGTTTGGGGCCGGGAGACATTCCACCCACTTGGTAAACAATCATGTGACCATCAACATGTACTTGCTTCCTCTAGACGAGCGAATCACAGGGCCTACGAAGTCGATTTGCAAATCTGACCATGGCAGTGTCATCCCCCTCTTTTGGAGAGGCGCACGGTGTATGAGGGATGATGGCTGAAATTGTGCACACACCAGACACCCCTTCAAGTATTGGTTCGAGGTCCTGCCCCATGTGTGGCCAGTTTGCAACCTCTCTTAAGATCTCAAGTGTTGTATGAAACCCCCTATGACCGGCGGTGGCCGCATCATGGGCGTGACTTAACATCAGGCTTCAGAATGAGGTAGGGACCACCCACTGATCATGGCCAGCTTGGGATTTCCTTACCAACAAACCGTCTTGGATTCGGAACATCTTTGGACATTTCATCAACACTCTAAGGTCCTCTTTCCCAATGTAATCGGTATCCGTCAGGGGAAAGTTCTCAGGGTCCTCAATGTGTTGGTAAAACTTACCAATTATTGGATCCCCTTTCGGAGCCGTAATTAAATCAGCATCAGGGGTCTCCTTACTCCATTGTGCAGTTGAAAGATTGTTGTGAGCATTTGTCTGGGACCTAGTGATAGCAGTGACCTGGATTTCCCCCAACAGGGACTCTATTTCTATTAGATCCCCTTGGATGGCCCCGGTTTTGGCCAGCTGATCAGCTAAGTCATTTCCAGTTTTGTCTGGTCCCTCTACTTTGGAATGACCCTTGATCTTCTTCCAATAAATGGTCATCCCATTCAAGGTGACCAGATCATCAATGTTTTGGATTAACTTCCCTTGTTTCAAGGGTTTGTTATTAGCACATAACATGCCTCTGGTTTTCCAATTAACCAGGTGCTCCACGAACCCGTTCCGTACATAATCCGAATCTGTGATTATGACCAGTTCGTGGAGTTGATGTTGGACAGCAGTGAGGATGGTTTGATGCACAGCCATCTACTCTGCTACTTGACTACTTCGGGGACCGATTTTGTACCCAGCGGAGGGTTCTGGAGACTCATTCACCCACGCATTCCCTACGCCGGCCACCAGTTCTTTTTCCCTGTTGTTTTCAACATGGTAAGAGCATCCATCCACATAGACAGTGGGCATTCCCTCACACTTGTCTTCTTCAAAGACTTCGTGTGGGGAATTAAGGTATGCCTCCATGTTGTCCTTGATTTTTAGACTTTCGTCCTCAAGACAGTTTTCTCTGGCACAATCATGTAAGTCAGCCAGACCTTGCACGAGGGGACTCTTCTTGTTTTGGCCATATCTGACCTCCATAGGAAAGCCTTGCATTGACAGAATCCAAGAAGTAATTTGGGAATTACTCACATTTCCGGGCCGGATTCTGTCACTTTGGAGGTATTGCAGAGGCTGGTGTGGAGTCTCCACTATGATGTGTTCCCCCTGGATGAACGGGGCGGTAATTCTTCAATGCCCACACCGTTGCCAGGAGTGCCTTCTCACAATCGTTGAATTTTTCCTCCACAGAGGATAAAGTTTTGCTCGCATAGGAGATAACTTTATTGACCTTGTCATTCTTTTGGTATAATACTGCCGTCAAGCACGTATTAGAGAACACTGTCTCCAGGAAGAACTCCTTGTTTCTGACAGGGTAAGCTAGGCAAGGCGCTTGTGAGAGGCTTCTTTTGAGTTGTCTTACTGCCTCGGATTGTTCTGGACCCCATTCCCACTTGACCCCCCCCTTCAAGAGATGAATCAGAGGTCTGGTGATCTCTGCGTACCCCTCAATTAACTTTCTGCTGTAATTAGTCAGTCCAAGGAGGCTCCTTAGTTACCGCAGAGTTGTGGGATCCTTCAGTTTCTGAAGTGCTTCCACTTTCTTTTCTTGGGGACAGAGACCCTGAGGAGTAATCTCATGCCCCAAGAAATTAACACGGGTTCTACACCACTGTGCTTTCTGAAAGGAAAGTTTTGCTCCGGCGGCCCTCAACTGTGTCAGAACATAACAGATCTCCACTATGTGTTCTTCCACAGATCAACTTTTGATGAGGACATCATCTACATAAGCCAGGTTACCCCTCGCACCCAGGTCGGGCATGGACTTATGTAGGAAAATGTTGAATTCATTGCCGGAGTTGAGGTATCTGAAGGGAGTCCGGGTCCATGTGTACTGCTGGCCCCCAAAGGTAAAATCCAGTTTGTATTGGTCCTCCCTGCTGACAGGCACAGTCCAGTATCCATTGGTCAGGTCTATTGCAGTGAATACTTGTGACCCCTGAATCTGGGCCAGCCCTTGGTCAATGTAGGGAGGGGCCATCGGGACGTATGGACCCGTTTGTTGAGCTCCCTAAGGCACAGAGTCTCCACTGGCCGTTTGGCTTCAATATTCCCAGCACCGGATTATTGAAGGTGCTGTGTACTGGACGGATTATTCCCCGGGACTCAAGGTTCTTAATTATTTCAGTAAGGGACGCCATTGATGCGAGAGGCAAGTGATATTGCTTCACAAACACTGGAGTCATGCCAGGGTCCGTGGGAATTGTTGTTGTGTGGATGTTGGTGCGACCACAGTCATATGAGTCTACCACAAAGAGATCTTGGAAATCCCAGAAAACTTGTTTCAACTTTTGCTTCTGTTCCAGAGTCACACAGGCATCAGCTAGGTTGACTCTCTCTTCCACCATCTGCCTGAAGCCTGGAAAGACTTCTGGTTTTGCTATCTCAGCGGCCTCCTCCGGCTGGATGGAGAAGTCCCTGGTCAGAGTGCTGATTTGGACCAGAGGCTTAAGCAGCCCTCATGGACCTGGAAAATCACCTCATCCCCTCTGAAGTCACAAGTCACATCTTCCTTACCATAAGGGCAAGAAGTGTACACCAGGAAGTTCCCCCCATGCCGGGTAAAGATCCTGTCTGGTGTTGTATTGTCATCACTGTCACTGTCAAAACAGTCCTTGGGGATTGGTCCTAACAGTTCATTTCCTAAATCAATGGAGAAATGTTGGTCATCAACCGCCATTCCAATAATGCTGCCTGCTGCTAGAGTAATACTCTTTAAGTCGCTGTTATCCACCTCTATTGGAATGGTGTCATGTTCTATGTTGACTAATGGTGTTGGGTTTACCCTTAACCCTTGCTGTTGGAGGAAAGCATTTAGATGAATATAAGCATCAGGGTTTTTCAATTTCTGTCCTCTTTTAACTTTCACTTCCAGGGAGAATTGTCGGGTCCTTTCTGGGATGGTGACTTCCTCTTTAACCTGGATTTCAACTGCATAAGGTAGCAATTGAGCTGACCTAAATGCTTTTTCTGGATCATCAAAGCCCATGGGATTATCTGCTAATCGGGACCAAGCTTTGAAGTTTATTAGGTCTAAACTAATGGCAAAGCGATTGAGAATGTCACTGCCTAAGTAAAAGGCGGCAGTGACGTCTCGCACGACCCAACAATTATGGACTATGCTCTTGTTGCCAATGGAGATTTTGAGCATACACCTGCTTGGCAGGAGCTGTTTCGAATTGGGTGTTTCCAGATCCATTTCCCATTTGTCTATCAGTTTGAATGTGGGAATGGCTGGATCTTTTGGGAGTTGGCTGAACATGGCTTCGCTGATGAAGCTCTTACCGTTGTTCACACACACACTCGAGCGAGAACAGAGTCCTTCCCATCATTTAACTGAACAGGGATGAACAACTGCTCTCCAATTTGCTGAATATCAGCCAGGCTCTGAGCTGATTTCACATCTTTCTGGACTATAGGAGTGGGAGTGTCTGATTGTGGATTGGTAAAGAATTTCAGTGTGTTTCCTTCCAGTGTGGAATACCACCTTAAACTGGAAGGAAGGTTGACTTTCAGAAATAGAGAGGACCCCCATCACCAGTCTGTTGTCCTACTGCTATTACTGTCACTTCTGGAATTTGGTTGTTCTGGAAGTGAAATTCTACTTGGTCAGATTTTTGTTCAACCATGTGGCACGTGCCGTTTAAACTAACATGGTTGACATTCTGCTTTAATTTTATTGGTCGGCTAGTCTGGGTCCAGAGGACCTTGTTTACGCAATCTATTAGGGGTGACAACCTTCTCAGGAGGTCATTCCCTAGTAAACAAGGGGTGCCCTCTGGAGTCACTACTATGACCGGGTGTTTCACCTTGTGTCGCCCAATTTTGATGTCCAAATCTGCAGTCCCCTCGACGGGAATTTCCTTCCCGTCAAAGTTCTGGAGTTGTCCAGGAAGAGAGGTGAGGGGAATTTGGTACTTCTCCCCCCTACCTGGATTCAGTTCATCAAAGGCCCTTCTGGACAGAAGCGTAGCTTGAGATCCAGTGTCCACCAGCGCCAAAATTGTACCCTGCCCCTGTACTTGTACCGGGGCATAGTATCTTCCCTCCTTCTCCTCAAGGGGGCACAGATAATGCACATTTTTGGACAACTGGTGGGCTAATTTTCTGGTTTTGGACATTGGGAGAGAAGAGATTTGGGCAGAATTCTGTGGAGAGTCGTGGGAATCTGCAAGAAAAAGTTGGCAACTTGAAATGGTTTCGGGTTCCCCTGGTTCCGGTTCTGGGCCGCCACCCCCCCCTTTTTGGAGGCAGTCATCAGGATGGGTTTGACCCATGGGATTTTGGTATTGTTGGTTCTGGGATAGAATGATGGGCGGCGACAGCTCAATCGCCACATCTACCCAGTCTAGGTTGGAATCCCTTGGGACCCATCTTTCCTTGGGGGATGTGCCTCCATCTCTGAAGGAGAAGATCCTTTTCCCAGGATCTTCTGAGGATCACTCTCCCTCAATTTGGAAGACCTGTACCTCCTCCACAAAAGGGGTCTGTTTGGGTCCTTTGTTTCTCCCACCTCCTCTCTGCTCCTTGGGTGGCAGACTTCCAGGGGTAGGAGATTTTATTTCTGGTTCCTGGGTTTCCAGGGGCTGTTTACAAGTGGGGAAGGAAGCTTCCTCCAAGGCTTTACACCCCCCTTCCACTTGTGCCTCCTCCCTGGGAACCGGTGGGTTATCGGGGTGCTGCCCCCTTCATTGTTCTGGAGCACCAGGCCCAGAGTTTGGGGCATTCTGTGGTGGCATGCTCATATGAGGCATGCTCATCTGAGGGTTCTGTTGAGGGTTCTGTTGAGCCCTCAGTATGTGACCCAGATCCCGGACCATATTTTGGACCTGGCGCTCAAGTTGGGAAACCCGCTCAGGCTGATACGGGGTTCTGTTTTCTCCCCTGGGCTGATCCCGGGAAGGGTAGCTATCCCTTCTCTGGTAATACCCTGGGTTGGGAAGATTTGGGTACCCCTCCATCCTTGCCCTCCCCTCTCCCAGATTAGGTTGTCTGGGCTCAGGGAATTGGGGAAAGAAGGATGGACGGTTTTGGGATTGGAAATTGGATGGATACCTGGGGAAAAAAGGTCTGCCCAGTGTTTGGGGAATTTCTGCCCTCCTGTGGGCAGTTAGGAGGGAAGTTCCCTGGGTCAGGTGCTTGGCTGGATCCCCCCCTTGGGCTGGAGGAGTCCACACATAACCCAGGATTGGTCTGTTTCCCTTGTAGCGGAGACTTACATAGTCAGGGGAGCGAGAGACACCATTTGGGGGATCACCTCCTTGACTCCTTGTCTGTGACTGGCCCGAGGGCCTACTGGGCTGTGAATTGTTCGGTGCAGGCAGGTTTTTAGGCCCCCCCATCTCCAAATCTAAAACGGGGGCAACCTTTACCTCTGCCACCTTGGCAGCAGCAGGGGTGCTATTGGTTTTGGGGTTTTTGGGCTGATTCTTATTTTCCACCGGTTTCTGCACCTCATAGATGCAGGTGGCTTGCTCAATGACTTAGTCTAAAGATCTTTTCTCGTGAAAATCTCTCTCGAGCTGGGTCATTATGTATTTGGGGAGAGCATGGAAAAATGTGTTGATGAATTCTCTGCTGTCCGTGCGCACCCTTTTTGTAGTCTGCGCAAAAGCACGCTTTAACTCCTGCACAAATTCTTGTGGGGCCTGATCCTCCCACATTGCAAATTGTAGGCTGCCTTGCGAGCCTCTTGAGGATTTCTATGAACAGAAAAATGTTTCAAGATGGCCGCCCTATAGGTGGACCATCTTGAATGATTTTGGTCCTCCAGCCCGCAAAGAAACTGGAGTATTCTGGGGAGAATGTCCATTTGACGTACTGGATGCAGCTACTGCTGTCCTTCAAATGGAAAGTCTCCATCATTTGCTCAAAGAGCTCCAAGTGTTCCCAAACAGAATACTTGGAGTTCTTGTGATAAGGGGCGATGACACTCCTTATTGCCTTGATCTGCTTTAAGGGGTCCTTAAGCAAGGCCCTTTTTGCCTTATTGGCCTTTTTGGTTCGGGTAACCCTAGTCCACTCATCCTCTGCCTCAGAGGCACTGCTCCCAGAGGTGCCCGTCTGATCTTCCAGGTTTTCCCAGATTCTGCGAGCCTGGGAATGGCTGGCAGAATGTGGGGACCTGGTCTCATCTGTCCTGGGCCGCTCAGAGGAGTCTTCAGATCTCTCCTTGCTGCCAGGATTTGATGGGTACCCCCCCACTGACCCAACTGGGCAGAGGTTTTCAGGATGCCCTTAGTGGGCCTACTCTCCAGGGGTTCCCCATTAAATTGCACTGTGCTTAGGTGCCCATACCCAGATGCCCGCCCCTCCATTCCTGGGTGGTACTGGCCTATGAGCCCCATACTTTTGGCTGGATAGTAATCTGCCATCTCTGTGGCCCTGTGCTCATGTGCGCCAGCGGACAAGGGGGTGGCAGAGTCCAGGGACTGGGAGAGGTGGAGGCCTCTGGTACTAGGGCTCCTGAGGTTATGCTCAGGGGTTTTCCTTTCCCAGCGAACTTCATCTCTATCAGCCCCTGCTCCCTGTTGCCATGCAAGAGCCTGTGCTTTCGTTCCTCGGTTAAGGCCTTAATAGACTCTTTCAGTCACTCCTGCGTGGCTACCTGTTGCTGGAGCCTATCATTGTGTTGACAGAGAGCCTCATTTTCCCTCTGTGCTTCCTGATTGGTCCTGGAGCACTGGGCCAGTCTTTGCTGCAGGGTGGTTACCTCCTGGGCACCGTCCCTACTGGCCTGCTCCTTTCATGTCAGAGCATCTTCCACCCTCCCGGTGTGCTCTAACAAGTTCTGATGCTCTTTTTGGAGGTCACCCAGTCCCTGGAGGGCCAAGTGATTTTCTTGAATTTTTCTTTTTAAGTGGCAGACTTCCTGGCCTAAGGTATCCCTTTCCTGAGTAAGAGCCTGCATCTGTGCCGCCAGGTCGTCCCTCTGCCATTGAAGGGCACCAGCTTTCTGGCGCTCGTGATCAAACTATGCCTGGGTATCCAGGTCTTTCAAAATCAATTTATTGCTTTCCTCTTTCTGTCTAGTCGGATTTGCAGGGTGGCTACCTGCTCTATGCATGCCCTGTCAAAGTCTAGTTGTTGCTCCAGCTTTTTCTGGCTCTGCAGTAGGGCGTCCAAACCTTCTTGGTACTCCATCTGCAAGGCCAGAAATCTGTTATCCTGGTCAGCCTTTTCCTGTTGCAGGATATCCATATCCTCCTTTATTTTAATAATGTACTGCCTACTATCATTTTCTAACTCCTGGCTCCTCTGCAGCCTCTGCTCAGAAGAGACCAGGTCAGATTGGGCCTTCTCTAATGCCATCAGTTGCCTATTTGCCAGATCTTGGCCTTCAGCACATTTGCCCTGTATGGCTCCCATATGTAAATATAAATATGCCGCTACCCTGGCAATCTTGTTGTGCTCATCCTTGGCCTTAGGGGCCATATATAGTTCACTCAGGGCCACATGTAAGGGACCCTGATCTCTCCATGTATCTGACCCTGTTTCAGTGATCTGGGGTGCGATTGCCTGCAACCAGACCGCCTGGTCCTGATGAGCCCACTCACCTCTCACAAATAGCTTATGTAAGAGGTGTTCTCTGGCTATTTTGATATCTACCAAGGTCGTCATTCTGGAACTTGATTTCCTTCCTGACTTACAGAAGTTTGTATTTTATTTTACAAAACAGACCGTTTCCTTAGAGCGTTCCTTTGAGGGGTGTTTTTACAGTGTAACACGGCGTGGTGATCCAACAGAATTTATATATTCTGTCAGTTAGCACACTGTATTAATCTGCACAAGTGATAGATCTAATCCAGAATCCCCGGCTACGAGCCCCCACTCTGTTAAGCGACTTCAATTCAGCAATCCCACTAAGTCAGTGCCTCATCCGGGACGCCCAAGGGAAGCCCTTATTTATATATTTTTATGACAAGTTCTACTCTGGATGATAAACCCTTATATAACGCCCCTCTCTTAGAATCCCCCTGACCCCACTGAGCCAAGAAGTAGGTTTGTTTTGCAAATTAAAAAGGTTTATTTGAAAAATTAAACAATAGACATATATCACACTTTTATAATAAATTAATATTTGATATCATACTTAGACATATGACAGTGAGTGATCAACAATGGATGATGTTATACTAGCACACTGGTTTAATTACTTAGGAGTAGTATAGAGGATAAGGTAGCTGAGAATGCTTTATATGGTACAAGGAAATGCAAGGTGGAAAAGAAGCAACACAGGAATAAACTTGGAATGATTTCAGCAAAACATAATATAATCACTTTTCCCCTTTTGGCAATTCACCCCCCCTCTATGCAATGTAAGGAGGTGGAAGTAACACACACAGTCTTCAGGAATACGATCACAGTACAATACAAATTCAGTTCCCCCCTAGCAAGCTTAGAGAAACAGGGATGATTTTAAACACAGGCAAAGTACTTTAAAGGTGGTATGCAAAGAAGGGAAAAATATGCTAAAAATGATTTTAATTCTCTCTAGAGGTTCAGGGTGAGTGAGAGATACTTTAAATCAGTTCAGGCCAGCCCTATCAATGATTCAGGGCTGGTTACCAGGTTGAAAACGGAATTTCGTAATGGAAGCAAAAGACAAATATTTTTACGTGTGGCTGAAATGAAACAAAATGTCAAATCGCTGCAATTTAGTCGCGTGCGTCAAGCGCAATTACGAAGGAACTATAAGGTTTATAATGAAAGTTAAATCTCGCTTCTAGCACAAACGGTTCAAGAGATACGGACGATTTTGTGGAGGTAGATTCTCAAATAAAAGTAAAGCTCAGAATGACAGATGACAGTTTTGCAGCTTTGAATCAACAGGAGGGACACGATTTCTATGATGCAGTTCTCAATAGGTTAAAATAGTTTAAATTAGATTATTTTAAACTAAGAGATTGGTTTTGCACAGTTCTGGCTGAGTACTCACACTATATTTTGGACAGGAATGCGACTTCGTCACGGATCGGGTCAGGATTGGCTGCGGTTCTCTCGCCACTGGGTACTGGTTCTCTGGTTCCGGATCTCTGGTTCTGATCTGGTCTGGTCGGGATCTCTGGTTCTGCTCACAGCGATCTGGTCTGGGTCCGGTCTGCGGTTCTGGATACAGCTCTGCTTTCTGGGTGTTTCTGGCACAGGGTTCTAGGCCAGAATCCGACAGCTCAGCCCGGCTGTTTGAATAATTTGCAAATGATTTTGAGGCCTGCTGAAAAAGGATTCAGCTTGTGGATTCAGGCCTCTCTGCTACAGGTTCTGGAGTCTGGATTCAAAGTTCTGCTCTCTAGAGATTGATGGATTTGAAGTCTGGAGTCTCCCGGCAAAGCGTCCCGCAAGAAAGTGGAAAGTGAATGTCCCTAACTGGGCTACAGTGGCTCTTTTTATGTCTTTTGAAAATGGGTGTGGATGCTAACTTTCTTTGCCCAACCCACTCACAATTTGATAGGTCAAGGATTTCTCTTTGACCTGATTTGAGAAGGGAACAGTGAGTCAGAGTGATGAGGTAGGTTTATAGTCAGAGGATCCTCCCCTTGTCAAATTGCACACAAATCTATTTCTGATCCAAATACCCATTTATCTATGTAACATTTTTCTAATATTATATGTCCAGTTAACATATTTTCTGTAGCACCAAACCATCCGATCCCTGTCTTTGTAAGACGTCGTGTCCACTTTTGACAGAATTCTGCCCTTTTCATCCAGATAATGACCTCTAAACTTTTCCAGATTTTATACAAATGTGCCCAAGGGATATGGGTTTCAGATGATAAAGTGTCAGATTTTTAACATGCATACTGTCAGGTTTCCTTCTCTTATTCAAGTTTCCTTTTCATTATTTATCCTTTTCAGATTAGCTTTGTGTGGGTGGGAAGTTTTCCATTATAGTTGGTTAGGCCTTAACTTGATGATTCAGAATCCTGGTTCTGACCCAAGGCAAGATGGAGCCTCACAGTGACAGCTCTGATTGGCTAGAAGACAATGCTGAACAACAATGAACATTCTAAACTGTCACTCTGTGCCTTTCATCATCAAAACCCCATCTGAGAGGACGTGTTCAGTGGCTGCTCCTGCTTTAGTATTAGGCCTGGTGGATTTTATCCTTCAGATCTCAGCAGTTGAGCGGCTACTTTCTTGGGGGTTCAGGAGAAGTCTTCAGCTGGCAGGAATTCGTTTTGGAAGATAGGAAAAGCAGGAAATCTTTGTGAATTCGCTAAGGAGATAAGTGACTTTATTTCTACTGTAAATCTGTTCATCTTAAATACAGTCTCCTTGAAAATTCGTTAAAAGTAGTGTTTCAACTAAAACAATTGAACTATCGGTGTGCGCTTGTGTTCCCAGTGCGGTGTTCCTTAGCGCGAGATTTTGACTGTAACGTGCGTATTCAAGTGAGCGCGTGCTTTCTAGCGTTTGTATTCCGAGCGCGAGCAGAGGTTGGTCTCGTGCCATTTTAAAAGCGCGTGTGTTTTATTGCGCGAGAGATCCTTTTCGCCAAAATCTATACGCAGCGTGAAAACTACAAAGCGCGTGTGAAATACAAAGCGCGTGTGAAATATAAAGCGCGTGTGAAATACAATGCGCGTGTGATTTTTAGCGCGAGTATACAAAGCGCGTGTGAAGTATAAAGCGCGTGTGAAATACAATGCGCGTGTGATTTTTAGCGCGAGTATACAAAGCGCGTGTGAAATACAATTCGCGTGTGAAATATAAAGCGCGTGTGATTTTTATCGCGTGTGTACAAAGCGCGTATGAAATACAAAGCGCGTGTGATTTTAAGCGCGAGAATCTGTTCGTCGCGTGCCTTGTGAGTGCGCGTGTGTTTTTTCCATCGCGAGTAATTTTGCGCGTGACAATCACTTCGTTGCTTTTGAACTCAATAGCGCGGGTGTTCTTATTTCGCGTGTCTCGCAGGAGAATATTATTGCGCGTGTGGACCATTGCGCGTGTGAATTGTTGCGCGTGTGGATTTTTGCGCGTGTGGATAACTTGGATCGCGCGTCTTCATCCGTTTGCGCGTGTTCTTCAACCAGGAAGATTTCTATGTGAAGTTCAACGATTAATGGAAATAACCTGCGTGTGCAGTTAGCACGTTTTTTCCTCTTTCTTCAAGGATTCAAAGACTCAAGATAATTATAAATAGTTTGAAAAGTTTTGATATTACAAGAAAGAACATTTTAAAGACAATCTAATTGAACTACCAGTGCAAGTTGGAAAAAAGACAAACAAAGAACTAAAACTTCCAGTTTTGCCTAATGTAAGAAGTTGCTGGGAATTTCTAGTATCGCAAGTAAGAGAGATTTTCAGCTTCTTATCCGCTTCTCTAAGAAATTTCAAGAGAAGAACCAGGTAGGATTCTCAATTATTAGTTAAGGATTAATTACTTCCCATTCATAAGGTTAAGTAAGTGAATTAAGAAAGTGTATATGTTATTCTTTATCCTCTGCAGGTTCAGCACTGATTAGCCTTGACGCAGTCTGCCTGGTGTTGTTTTGTTGTCCCATTCCCCCTTTCCCTTTGGGGTGTAGTTTACAGAGCTGTATTGAAAACTAGTTCTGGGAAATACATCTCAGGGGGATTGTCGGGGGTTCAGCAGCTTCCGCGGATACAGGACCTCTCAGCCTGACAGAATGAAAGGCCAATAATTTAGTCCGCCCGAGCTGTCATGAACCCCGACGAATCCATGGAGATGTTAGGATCTTTGATTAGGGAGTTACGGGAGGAGTTGAAAATTTCTCGGGATGAGAATGCTTTACTTAGTCAAAAGGTGGATGACTTAAGTGTTAAAGTTACACAAATTCAACAGAGGGGAGAAAGGAGAGAGGATGAGGTTTCAGGGGGCGCAGGTTCTCCACCAGAGTTAGAAAGAGAAGATCAGTTACCACACATACAACGGGCGCCTACAGTGGCAGAAGGGGTAAGGAGTATAATTATGCCAGTGCCTTTGGCGTCCCCAGAACGTTATCATGGGGATTCCAAGAGATTTAGGGTGTTTTTAACACAATGTGAATTACATTTTATGAGTAGACCAGAATTATTTCCATCGGATGCTTCTAAGATAACATTTATGTTGTCATATCTTTCTGGGGAAGCATCTGCTTGGGCTGGGTTGTTGGTGAGTCAAAAGAGTGCGGTTTTAGAAAATTATACCAACTTTTTAGAGATATTCCGAAAAATGTTTGATAGAAGACAGCTATCTCTGGAAGTGGATGGTGAACTTTTAGAATTAAAACAAGGTAATAGAGACTTGATTGCTTATATAACACAATTTAAGTCCCTTGTGTTAGAAAGCAAGTGGCCCGAGGCTAAACAAGCCTCGTTGTTTTATCGGGGCCTTAGAGATGAGTTAAAGGATGCCTTGTCTGGAGTAGTTGAACGCCCTCCTACTTGTGAAGGTCTGATTGATTTGGTTATTCAATTGGATTTCCGTTTGAGTGAAAGGAAGGCAGAGAGACGTCATGGTCAGAGTGATGTAAAGTCTATACTTAGAGTAGATAGACCCAAAATAGAGAGTAGACCCAAAGGGAATAATTCATCTCCAAGAATCAGAGGCCCGTTAACAGTGGAGGAAAAGACTAGGAGGAGAGATAATAATTTGTGTTTATACTGTGGAAGAGGTGGGCATTTTTTAGGAAACTGTCCTTACACTCCCAAGAAGACTTCTTCCTCAGCAGTCAAGGTACAACAGATCGCCAATACGGTGCAGACAGCGGTTCCTCATATAACCATAAATGTATCCTTATTTTTTGATTTGGAGTGTAAGGGAAATGGTCCTGTAATGATTGACTCTGGTGCGACTGGGAATTTCATGGATTGGGGTCTGGCCAAATCGTTGGGAATTCCAATTATTCTGAAGGAGGTTGTAGAGCAGGCTAGGGCTGTTGATGGTACATGTTTATCTTCTGGTCCTATTACTCATAGAACTGGTTCTTTAACTTTGGAGTTATCAGGAGGTCACAGAGAGATAATTTCATTTGAGTTAATTGATGCCCCTTTGTTGAAGATTATCTTAGGCATGCCTTGGCTTACTCTTCATAATCCCCTAATTGATTGGAGTGCTAGGACAATTGACATGCAATCCGATTTTTGTAAAGAGAATTGCTTTTCAGGAAGTCTCTTAGAGGAAGAGGTAAAACAAAGTAATTCTGTATCTAGTTTTCTGGCTGAGACTGGAATTGGAGGTCATGATGTGGGAGCTGTAGTGGGTCAACTTCCCCAGTGTTACAAAGATTTCTGGGACGTATTTGATGAGAAAGTGGCAGGAGAATTACCACCCCATAGATCCTTTGATTGTAAAATTGAACTGGAGCCAGGAACAATTTTGCCTAGTAGTAGGGTATATGCTCTTACTGAGAAAGAGAATGATTATTTAAAAGAATATTTGTCGGAAAATTTGGCCAAAGGATTTATTCGTCATTCTAAGTCACCTGCGGCCTCTCCTTTATTTTTTGTACCAAAACCGGATGGCTCGCTTAGAACTTGCATAGATTATCGAGCAGTTAATAAAGTCACTATTAAGAACCGGTATCCTCTTCCTCTCATCTCAGAAATGCTTAATCAAATACAAGGAGCAAATATTTTCTCTAAATTAGATCTGAGAGGAGCTTACCATCTTGTACGTGTGCAGGAAGGGGACGAATGGAAGACAGCGTTTAAGACCAGATTTGGGCTGTTTGAATATCAAGTTATGCCATTCGGTCTATGTAATGCTCCAGCGGCTTTCCAATTTTTCATTGATGAGGTTTTTAGAGAATTCTTGGATATTTTTGTTGTCGTTTATATCGATGATATTTTGATTTTCTCTTCTGACCTAGATCAACATCAGAAACATGTGCGCTTGGTGTTACAAAAATTGCGAGAAAATCATTTGTTTGCCAAATTGGAAAAAAGTCAATTCCATACCGATTCTGTGGAGTTTTTAGGTTTTATAATTTCACCTAAGGGTTTAGAAATGAATCCTAAAAAGGTGCAAGCCGTTCTTGAATGGCCCCCTCCTACTAAGGTTAAGGAAATACAAAGTTTCTTAGGGTTTGCCAATTTTTATAGGAGATTTATAGAAGGTTTTTCTCGACTGGTTGCTCCTATAACGAGACTTTTGAAAAAAGGAGTGAAATTTGACTGGGACCTTGAAGCAGAAAAGGCTTTTCAAGAGTTAAAACAAAGATTTACTTCTAGTCCAATTCTAATTCATCCAGATCTTTCTAAACCTTTTTTTGTGGAGGCGGATGCTTCAAATTTAGCGTTGGGGGCGGTGCTTTCTCAAAGGAATGAAACTACTGGTCAAATACATCCAGTTGCATTCTTTTCTAGAAAGTTTTCTGCTGCTGAAGTGAACTACACAATTGCTGATCGGGAACTGTTAGCAATAAAGTCCGCTTTTGAAGAATGGAGACATTTTCTTAAAGGAGCAAGACATACAGTAACGGTCCTTACTGATCACAGAAATGTATTGTTTTTAAAATCTGCAAGAACTTTGTCTCCACGACAACTTCGTTGGTCTTTGTTCTTTGCAGATTATGATTTCATTGTGACTTTTAAACCTGGAAGTCAGAACAAAAAAGCTGATGCGTTATCTCGCCAATTTCCTGGAAGTGAAGACAAAGAGATTATAGAACCAGAACCTATAATTGCTCCAGAACGTTTTTTGTTAGCTGGAGCCATTAAAGAAATGGATTTTTTGAATGAAGTTCGTCAAAATATGTCCTTGCAGAAGATGGAGGAGTGGGTGAGACTGGATCCAGCTAGAAAGTTGAAAGACAATCT
This sequence comes from Ambystoma mexicanum, assembly GCF_040938575.1. Lineage (NCBI taxonomy): Eukaryota > Metazoa > Chordata > Amphibia > Caudata > Ambystomatidae > Ambystoma > Ambystoma mexicanum. The sequence continues at coordinate 272,943,998 of NC_090931.1, read as the reverse complement.
TCCTTTTTTTGATAATAAGCTTTATGTACCTACTGATGAGTTGAGAGAAAAGGTTTTGAGAAATTGTCATGAATCCATTTTAGCAGGACATCCTGGGTTCAGAAAAACTCTGGAACTGGTTCGAAGAAATTTTTGGTGGGAAAAAATTCGCCAAGACACATTGAATTTTGTTAAAACTTGTGTAGTCTGTGCACAAGCGAAAAGTCAAGTTGGGAAGCCGCATGGTTTATTGGAGCCGTTACCTGTTCCTCCTCGTCCTTGGCACACAATTTCTATGGATTTCATAGTAGATCTCCCTCAAGATAAGGGTTGTACTACCATTCTTGTTGTGGTCGATCTTCTTACTAAAGAAGCACATTTTTTACCAATAGAGGGAGAGGTTACCGCGGAAAAACTGGCTCATAGTTTTTTGCAAGGTGTAGTTCGACTACATGGACTCCCAAGTCAAGTTATCTCTGACAGGGGATCTCAATTTATTTCAAAATTCTGGAGGGCCTTCTGTAAGAAACTTGGAGTGGAAGTTAGTTTGACTTCTGGGTATCATCCGGAAAGTAATGGACAAGTGGAGAGAGTAAATCAAGAATTGGAGAAGTTTTTAAGGTGTTATTTACAAGCTAGAGAGGAATGGGTGGATTTGGTGTGGTTGGCAGAATTCTCTTACAATAATTGTGGAAAAGATGCTACTTCTATGTCCCCTTTCTTGTTGGGTCGTGGGTTTCATCCTCGCTTTCTGAGTTTTGAGGTGTTGGAGGAGGATTCAGGGAATCCTAGAGTGGAAGATCGCTTGTTGATAATGAAAAATAACTTGGATAGAGCAAAAAAGGTTCTGGGAGAAAATAAGTTGAAATATAAGAGATATGCCGATTTGAGAAGAAAAACTGGTCCTGAATATAAGGTGGGAGACTTAGTTTGGCTTTCTACCCGATACCTGAAAATTAAGGGGAAGAATAAGTTCAGTCCAAGATTTGTAGGCCCTTTTGAGGTAGAGAAAATCATCAACCCTGTGGCAGTACGATTGAAATTACCCAAGCAGTTGAAGGTACATCCTACCTTTCATGTTAGTCTTTTAAAACCAGTTTGTTCAGGAGCTAGATTCAGAACACCACCTTCCCCTGTGATTTTGGAGGATTCATCTGAGGAATTTGTGGTTAAACAAATTTTGGATTCTAGGAAAGTGAGGGGAAGATTGCAGTATTTGATTGATTGGGAGGGATATGGACCGGAGGAACGATCTTGGGAAGATTCAGTTGATGTACATGCCCCCCGTTTAGTTGCTAAGTTTCACGCTAAATACCCACACAAGATAGGCCCAGAGACTGGGCATTAGGAGGGGGGTACTGTCAGGTTTCCTTCTCTTATTCAAGTTTCCTTTTCATTATTTATCCTTTTCAGATTAGCTTTGTGTGGGTGGGAAGTTTTCCATTATAGTTGGTTAGGCCTTAACTTGATGATTCAGAATCCTGGTTCTGACCCAAGGCAAGATGGAGCCTCACAGTGACAGCTCTGATTGGCTAGAAGACAATGCTGAACAACAATGAACATTCTAAACTGTCACTCTGTGCCTTTCATCATCAAAACCCCATCTGAGAGGACGTGTTCAGTGGCTGCTCCTGCTTTAGTATTAGGCCTGGTGGATTTTATCCTTCAGATCTCAGCAGTTGAGCGGCTACTTTCTTGGGGGTTCAGGAGAAGTCTTCAGCTGGCAGGAATTCGTTTTGGAAGATAGGAAAAGCAGGAAATCTTTGTGAATTCGCTAAGGAGATAAGTGACTTTATTTCTACTGTAAATCTGTTCATCTTAAATACAGTCTCCTTGAAAATTCGTTAAAAGTAGTGTTTCAACTAAAACAATTGAACTATCGGTGTGCGCTTGTGTTCCCAGTGCGGTGTTCCTTAGCGCGAGATTTTGACTGTAACGTGCGTATTCAAGTGAGCGCGTGCTTTCTAGCGTTTGTATTCCGAGCGCGAGCAGAGGTTGGTCTCGTGCCATTTTAAAAGCGCGTGTGTTTTATTGCGCGAGAGATCCTTTTCGCCAAAATCTATACGCAGCGTGAAAACTACAAAGCGCGTGTGAAATACAAAGCGCGTGTGAAATATAAAGCGCGTGTGAAATACAATGCGCGTGTGATTTTTAGCGCGAGTATACAAAGCGCGTGTGAAGTATAAAGCGCGTGTGAAATACAATGCGCGTGTGATTTTTAGCGCGAGTATACAAAGCGCGTGTGAAATACAATTCGCGTGTGAAATATAAAGCGCGTGTGATTTTTATCGCGTGTGTACAAAGCGCGTATGAAATACAAAGCGCGTGTGATTTTAAGCGCGAGAATCTGTTCGTCGCGTGCCTTGTGAGTGCGCGTGTGTTTTTTCCATCGCGAGTAATTTTGCGCGTGACAATCACTTCGTTGCTTTTGAACTCAATAGCGCGGGTGTTCTTATTTCGCGTGTCTCGCAGGAGAATATTATTGCGCGTGTGGACCATTGCGCGTGTGAATTGTTGCGCGTGTGGATTTTTGCGCGTGTGGATAACTTGGATCGCGCGTCTTCATCCGTTTGCGCGTGTTCTTCAACCAGGAAGATTTCTATGTGAAGTTCAACGATTAATGGAAATAACCTGCGTGTGCAGTTAGCACGTTTTTTCCTCTTTCTTCAAGGATTCAAAGACTCAAGATAATTATAAATAGTTTGAAAAGTTTTGATATTACAAGAAAGAACATTTTAAAGACAATCTAATTGAACTACCAGTGCAAGTTGGAAAAAAGACAAACAAAGAACTAAAACTTCCAGTTTTGCCTAATGTAAGAAGTTGCTGGGAATTTCTAGTATCGCAAGTAAGAGAGATTTTCAGCTTCTTATCCGCTTCTCTAAGAAATTTCAAGAGAAGAACCAGGTAGGATTCTCAATTATTAGTTAAGGATTAATTACTTCCCATTCATAAGGTTAAGTAAGTGAATTAAGAAAGTGTATATGTTATTCTTTATCCTCTGCAGGTTCAGCACTGATTAGCCTTGACGCAGTCTGCCTGGTGTTGTTTTGTTGTCCCATTCCCCCTTTCCCTTTGGGGTGTAGTTTACAGAGCTGTATTGAAAACTAGTTCTGGGAAATACATCTCAGGGGGATTGTCGGGGGTTCAGCAGCTTCCGCGGATACAGGACCTCTCAGCCTGACACATACATTTGGAGTAACAACCTTATTTTCCGCTACTACTCCCCAGAACATACCACAGAGTCCTGACACCTCTTAAAATGTGCACAGAAAAATCACAAGAATGATGATATTATTTATATACTTTTTACAAGTCTGCACTATGAATTATCCATCTTTTTAAAATTATGCTCTGGCCCCAAAGGGGTGTGGTTTTCCAAAGCACATGGTGGAATTTCTGGTTTGTCCACTTCCCCCAAGATCAGCTTGCTCACAGAGGCACTTCTCCTCCCACTTCTCCCAAGAGGAAGCTATTTTACGACCCCCCCAATATAACATTTGCCTGAGCCCAAGACAGTGCTTTGTTCAGTTTCCTGCAGTCCTCAGGTGCCACTCCCCTAATTCAATCAGAGAGGTGTCATCTCCTTTTGGCAGGGGCAGCAGAATGCAACCAGGCCTGGGAACACAGCTGCTGATCAAGTTTCAACTCCTGTCGGGGGTAGTTGTCAAGCAGAATTCAATCTCTTTAAGCCAGGCTTCAGCTAAATGTCACTTTGGTTCCCAGTTTTCTACATTCAAACCAAACTTGCAATTTTTACACATGCAGCTAGAACACTGATTCTAAGTTCAAAACTATGACATTTAAACAATTGCAACCTATGTGACACTCAAAAGTAGGTCACTCATTTATTCTAAACATTTCGATTTTAGTGGCTTTAAACCCAAATTCACCTAAGCTGCTGACATCCCCAGCTATTTTCAATACATACATTAGACAATGACTTCCTTCAAGTCATTTCAGAATATAGTTTTACATTGTATCCACCTCTTAGTAAGTCTTTCTTTGGCCTGGTTTGGTTAATTTGTTCAGTTTTACACAAGTGTCTGGTGGTTTTAAAACGCCGGCTTTCTGGTAGTGGTGAGCACCAGTATTGCACCCATTTTTGACATTAATAACAACATATTTTGAACAGCACCATATTCCTTAGCACTGATTTTGCTCATGGCGCTTCTGGCCCCTCACGCTCACACTGGTGGGTGGCAGGTCAGGCGACCATTTTGTTGTGCGCAAAGACTGCGCGGTTCTCCAGGATGCTGGTGCAAATGTGGGCTTTTCCGCCCTCTTGGATTTCCTAAGCCCACAGCACCAAGTGTTGCAGCATAATAGTCCAAACTTGGGTCAGGACACCCAACACCTTCAATCAGGGTACCATGATAACCCGAAATAACCTGCTCTTGTAAATCTTTACTTGGCAAGTATAGACGGTTCCTAACAAATGGTAACTGGTCTTTAATGGTGTAATGTTCTCCTTGAGTACACCACTCTTGTGAGAAAGTGAGATCCATTAAGAGTTGGATCTTGTTTTGGAGTTCACCCTGTGTCAATGTTGTCATAAAACCCAGGAGTTTGTCTTCTGGAATAATGGCTACTGGATCTGGAGTTATGTATACCTTTTCATCAACACCCATGCGGGACAAGGCGTCAGCCTTTCCGTTTCGGACTCCTGGCCGGTAGGTGATCACATAGTCATATTCAGCGAAGAAAAGAGCCCACCGCATTTGACGGGATGATTGAGCCTTTGCTGTTTTTAGGTATTGCAGGTTTTGATGATCAGTTATGACAGTGACAGTATGTCTAGCACCAAGGAGATTGTGTTGGCATGCCTTGAAAGCTGATTTTATAGCCAAGAGTTATTTGTCTGTGATAGCATAGTTGAGTTTGGGAGGTGAGAATTTTCGTGACCAGAAGGCCACAGGGTGTAGCTGGCCAGTTCCTGGGTCCTTTTGTGAGAGAACAGCTCCCATAGCCATGCTAGAGGCATCTGTTTGAACTATGTAAGGGAGGTCTGGGCGAGGATGCCGTAGAACTGGAGCAGAAGTGAATTTTGTCTTAAGTTCTTGAAAGGCCTTCTCTGCTTCTACGGTCCAATGGAACTTTTTATTGTTTTTTTCTCAATAGTGATGTAATTGGATGCACTATTTGGGAAAAATCTGGGATGAATCGGCGGTAAAAGTTTGCAAAGCCCAACATACTCTGGATTCCTTTAAATGAAGTTGGTGACGGCCAGTTAAGAATGGCATCTACCTTGTACCTATCTATTCTGATACCTTTTGGTGTGAGGATAAAACAGAGGAACTCCACTTCGGTGACATGAAAAGAGCATTTTTCGAGTTTAGCATACAGTTTATGTTGGCAGAGTTTAGTAAGGACGGAGCGGACATGCCTGACATGGTCTTCTTTTGTAGCAGAATACACTAAGATGTCATCAATGTAAACCAGGGCGCAAATGTCGATTAACTCCCGCAAAACATCATTCATAAAGTACTGGAATGCAGCAGGAGCATTGCAATGTCCAAAAGGCATTACCTGGTATTCATACAAGCCGTATTTGGTACGAAAGGCGGTTTTCCATTTGTCTCCTTTCTTTACTTGAACAAGAGGGTACGCCCCCCTAAGGTCCAGTTTGGTATAGATTTGGGCGTCTTTGACTTGATCCAATAATTTGGGAATAAGGGGCAGTGGATAACGTTTTTTTACTGTCATCTGGTTTGATGCGCGATAGTCGATGCAAGTCCTCAAATCTCCTTCCTTCTTTGGTACGAAGAATAAGGGACTGGCTGCCGGTGATTTAGATGGGCGGATAAACCCATTTGCCAGGTACTGATCAAGATAAGATTTCAAATGGAGGTTTTCTGATTCAGTAAGTGCATAGATTCGACCACAAGGAATCTGCACACCAGGTGTGAGGTCGATCTGACAATCGTAGGGCCTGTGCGGTGGTAGAGTATTGGCTTGTTGTTTCTGGAACACGTCTTGAAAATCTTGGTATTCATTTGCTGCCGTACTGGGAGTAGCAGATGTACATAAGTCTGTTTTCCCCTTTTCTTGGTAATAACAGGTGTGAGCACAATCATCGGAAAAGGCCAACTTCTTGGCACGCCAATCTAGTAGAGGGTTGTGAGCTACCAACCATGGCATCCCTAAGATTAGTCGAAACTGAGGAGCTTTGATGAGATCGAATGCAATAGATTCTCGGTGTCCATCCTGGCACAGTAGGGTTAGTGCTGCTGTACATTGGGTTACTGGTCTGGAAGCTATTTCTGTCCCATCAACAGTAGTAACTTTTTCAGTAGTTGACTTAGAGCATATTAGAGCATAAGGGAAGCCCCATCTCTGCTGCCAGATCTTGGTCTACACAATTCCCAACTGCTCCGCTGTCTATGTATGTTTCGACAGCATGCATCCGAGACGTTTGTTGGTGATTGATCAAAATTACTGGTAATGCAAAGTGCGAGGTCTGTGGCTCATCCTTCTCACTCGACAAGCAGACCTCTACGCTTGTCGGGCTTGGCAGTTTTCCGACTCCTTGTCATTATCTTCCTTCTCTGTGGCTCCAATAGTTGTCCTTGGTGGTTTCACTGGACATTCTTTGAGGAAGTGGCCTGATTTTCCACAATATAAGCATGATTGCTTTTGCCTTCTCTTGTCTCTTTCAGTTTTAGTTAAAGGGGGCTGTAACCCTCTGATTTGCATGGGTTCTACCGTGTTTTCCAATGAACGTGGAACCTTATCCTTTGATCGGACATCCCCAGCTCGAGTGTCTACCCTTATCCGGTCCGCTTTTCGGTCTTGTAATCTGTATTCTAATTGCACCACAAGGTTGATGAATTCTCCACAGTCTTTAGGTGGGTTAACCACTTGAGCAAGGATATCCTTTAGTTCCCCTCATAGACCCCGATGAAATAGTGTGGTCCTTTTTTCCTCAGGCCACCCAGCTTCAACGACTAGTCTGTTAAATGTTGCTATATTTGTAAGCAAGTCTTGACTTCCTTGACGGAGTGACAAAGGTTTGGTGTCTAATGTTTGGCCTTGGGTATGACGAGCAAAGAGTTTTTCCATTTCCATCTGGAAACCCCCAAAGTCATGTAACAATGGGTTATTCTGACTTACCAATGGTAATGACCAATGTGCAGCACTGCCACTCAGATATGACAAGACAAAAGCAACCCACGCCTGGTCGTTAGGAAAAGCCCCAGGTCTGCAAAGGAAATGAAGACGACACTGGTTCATGAACGTTGCATGCTTCTTGAGGTCCCCTGTAAATCGTTCAGGTGGAGCTAAAGGAACTGCCCAGGAAGGGTTATTTGTACTGGATTGGTGGAAGAAGTTGGTACAGGTGCTGGCGGAATGTTACCAGGCAATGGGGTCTGTCCTGCCTGTGATTGGAGCAATTGTCTACTTATTTCGTCGGTACGATCCTTAGTAACAATGTTGGTTGGTTTCTTGCCTGGCTGAATGTACTTCAGCGCGTAATTGTCCCAACAACTGAACTAACTGGTCAGTCTCGGAAGTCTCCATGACGCTCAGGTGGATAATATTATTGAGGCTTTGCGTTCTGTTATGCTAACCTGGTATCCACGGGGACACCACCCAGCCCTGCTTGGATGATTTGCACTCTGGAACCCTCTCCTGGTCCCTTGGTAAGGCCTCTGGTTAAAGATGGGTCTGCAATATAGGAGAGCTGGATTCAATACTAGATTGTCTTTATGTTTTCCCACCTCCCTTGGCCTCAACTCCTTCCTCCCCCTTGGGCCTTCTCCTCGCCTTAATATTGTAAGAGGTGGATTCTCCGTCCTGTTCCTCATGGCAGGGGCACGTAGATGTGGGGGGCGAGCAGCGACCAAGTTATTTCACTGGTGCAAGCCTCCCTGTGGGAATCCAGGCCTGCTGCGACTCCGTAGGTTTGCTGCTTTACAGTCTTTTTATGCAGTTCTTATGTTCCTCTTAGTTCGAATAATAATGTCTTGCTTCTTTCCTTTTTGGTATGGAAAGGTATTTTGGTGTTGTCATGCAGTTTGAAGATGAGCATGGGCCTTTAGGTGAAAGTGCGGTGTGCGCAATGCTGTCCGGTGAGTGATGCGCGATGTGCGGCGCTGTTTCGCCTTTTATATTGCTAACCTGTGCCTTTCCTCTCCTTGCAGGTTGCGATGTTCCTCGCCGAGCACCGTAATGTTGCAGCAATGGATGACTACCCAGGTAAGAATTGTGTGGCTTTCTTAATTCGGGAGGAAACGTGAGTAAACACTTACTAATGCTGTCTTTCTTTCTTCTCTTTCCAGGTTATGGTATTCCAGGATGCATGCGGTGCCGGATGATGGAGTTCGTACCTTCAGGTGAGTGGAACTGAAGTCACCGATGGATTGAAGATAGGATACTGTTCCAGGCAAGTTTCATAGTGTTCTTTCTCTCTCTGCAGGTCCTTGGTTTCTGGTAAACTGGCATCAAAGAACTGGACCCGGTGAGCATTACGCTGCCCACAGCAGAATAACGCAAAGCATGTTCTTCTGTTTGGGTGTGGTTTAAATAGTCTCAGGTAAAGTAGTCCAGGTAAAATAGTTCCAGGCCTGCCACACCCAAAGTAGTCCAGGTAAAGTAGTCCCAGGCCTGCCATAGCCAAAAGACTAGACCGCATAGCTCAGTTCCTTGTAACTGAGCTATGTGTGTGCCTCCATGTTGGCTGAACCCCCCCAAGTTAAATAGTCCCAAGTAAATAGTCCCATTCTAATGTTGGTCTTCATGATGGTTATAAGCCTGGCGCCAAAGGCGCCAGGACTGATTCCAAGAGAGTCTTGGATGACGTTTTAAGGCCTTTGACCTGGCCCAACTGGAAGACTGACTTGCCAGTGAAGGCCAGGGGCAAGGGTCATGACACAGGCCTAGTAAGATCGTTTGTCTTGTTCTCCCTTGCCCCCCCCCCCTTGTAACGTCCTCTGTCTATGTTCACAGACACACACACACCATTCTTGTCCTATTTCACTGTTGGTGAAGTTAAGAGGCGGGAAGTAAAAAGGCAGTCTTGCCATCAAATGGATGATGCTTTGTTAGTTAAATAAAGGAGATTGACCAAGGCACTTCGTCTCTGTGCTTCATTGTGTTTTATTACTTTCATGCCGCATTAACATCTAACAATGGCGACGAGGAAACACTGACACTCGCTCATGCTGAGCCCTGTTTTCTTTTATGTGATTTCTGGTCTTGTTCATCGAGACCTGCTGGGTGTCACACACTCATGTGGCACTCGCACTTAGCCACATACAGCGCTCCGGAGTAGCGGCTAATTAGTGCAGCTACCAGTTTCGTTGGATGCGCGCTGTGCTCCTATTCTTACTCCGCGATCCCGGTCCTGGCAGTGCCACACCCTGAACTCCACACCGGCTCGCCCCATTCAGGAGACAAGCAGTGCCTGTAAGGAGCCCTGCATCGCCGCTGCCTGCACACGTGTTTCATTCTGAAAGCCCAACAGACTTGCTGTCATACTGGAGGTGAGAGAATAAGCCCACCAACAACCAACACCCTCTCACAGTGCCCCTGTGCCAAATGTGATGTCACCATGTCTGAAAATGAAGCGGATAGCAGCTCCTCAGGCCGTGCCTCCGCGCCCCCTTCACCTAGTCACACTGCCAAGGAGGAAGGAAGCCATGAATCTTTACAATTACAGGCAGTTCTGCCTTTTGACATTTCCGACACCATCAGCCTGGCACCACTCTGGAATAGATGGTTTAAAGAGTTAAACATCTACATCGAAGCCACGGGGGTAAGGGAGGAACGCTGCCTTAGAGGCATATTTATGCATTACTTGGGGCCAATGGTATGAGACATCGTGTTTGAGATGTCAGAAAGCACAACACAATCCAGGGCATCATTGATTTACTAAATAACTACTTTGCACCTCAAAGGAACGTAGATTATGAACGCCACATATTTCACACATCTACTCAAGAAATGGGAGAAACACTTGACAATTTTGTCGTGGGATTGCGCAAAAGAGTGGAATATTGTGACTTTGAACATTATTCCACAGAAGAAGAACTGAAATCCCAAACAATTGCCAGCTGTGAATTGGCTGAATTTCGCAAGAAACAGTTACAGAAAACTAGATCTTTGAAGAAATTCTGCAGCTCGCAAGGGCAGACATGGCGCTCTCTATGCAAACAGAATTTCTGGGCAACATCAAAATTATACAGACAGCACCTGCACCCCTGTGCCAAATGCGGTCGGCTGAAAAGGTGCAGGTGCAGGACACGAAAAAGTGCTAATGCTGCGGATATAATTTCCCTCATGTCGGCCCATGCCCGGCTGTAGGACACACCTGTGACAAATGTGGAGGCGACAACCATCTTCTATCGGTATGCAAGAATGTCAAATACTTCCAGAAGCCTAGCACACACTGGGAACAAAGTAGGAGGTTGGAAAACTCCCATCCCAGACACTGGAGGTCTCCCACCAGCAGAAGACATCGATCTACCAGCAGGAGGCGAGAATCTCCCCACAGATATAAACAACACCGGGACAAGAAAGACGATACCCATCGAAGGTGCTCACCAGATGACTCAAGAAGAATGTCAACTCATCATAAACTTAGATCCATGGAAGCCTCACCTAGACGTTATAATGATTCAGATTCATCATCATCCATTGGTGTTCGAGAAAAGGGCCATGTCCATGTATTGGGCAACAAGATTGCAACCGAACACAGCTTGACGTTACAGCTCCAAATAAATAGAAGCCCACGTCAATTCCTAATCGACACAGGTGTCACAGTAAATGAAGAAACCTACCAGGGACTCAAAATCAAGAAGGCACTACAGCCATCTGACATTGATATCTATCCCTACGGCGCAAATACGCCACTGACTTGCAAGGGCATGTTCAAAGCCATGTGCACCTACAAAAACAACACAGCGAGGGTGACAATATCTGTAGTGGAAGGCGAAGTGCCTGGAGGCAGCATCCTCAGTTTCCAATCTGCCATACTGATGGGACTGGTGCACATCATGTACCAAATCATGACAGCTCACACAGTAAATCAACAGGACATGATGGTGAAGATGTTCCTGACGCTATTCAAAGGCCTAGGCAAGCTAAAGGGCAAACAGATCAAATTACACATCAACCTGGAGATCCAACCGGTGGCTCAACACTACCGAGGAATCCCATTGAACATACAAAAGCAGGTAGAAGATGGGACAACATCTCTCCTCAGCCAGGACATTATAGAACATGCAACGGGACCTACACCATGAGTATCACCTATTGTTCCTGTCCCCAAGAAAGAAAATGGCAACACCACTCGCATCTGTGTGGACATGAGGGCACAGAACATAGCTATTGAAAGGGAAAGACACGTGTCTCTGAGAATGACGGACATGATGCACTCGCTACATTGAGCGGAAATCTTCTCTAAATTAGACCTCAACAAGGGGTATCATCAACTTGAACTACATCCAGACTCCCACTACATAACTGCATGTTCCACCCACCCAGGACTCTTTCACTACAAGCGACTTAGCTTCAGAGTGTCTTCCGTGGCGGAAACTTTTCAAAATGAAATATACCAAGTCATCAAACATATCCCCCAATGTGTCAACTACAGCGACGACAGCCTAGTGTTCGTTACTTTTGAGTATGGATGGTGCTCAAGGAGGCCAACCTGACTCTAAGGGCCTGATTCACAGAGCATTTTCCTATGGGATTGTGCCATTATAAAACGCTTCCATGAATCAGGCCCTAAATGCATCCAAATGTGACCTAATTAAAACAACACTCAAATTCTTTGGGCACATTTTCTCGCAAGATGGGATGCAACCCAACCTAGATAAGGTTCAAGCTCTGGTTGAAGCACCCACGCCCATGTCTACATCGGTAGTCAGATCATTCCTAGGCATGGCCAGTTATTGTACCAGGTTCAATCAAGAGTTTGCTTCCGTAAGCACTCCACTACGTCTCCTCACAGAAAAAGGACACGACTTTGTGTGGTCCACGGACTGCGAAGATGCATTCCAGGAAATCAAAAAACGCATCTGCGCTGCCTCATTCATGGCCTACTATGATCCCAAATTGGAGGCAGAGTTGACTGTAGATGCAAGTCCTGTTGGCCTGGAGGCCATCCTCTCTCAAGTCAAACCGAATTCTTCTGCACGCCACATTGTGGTCTGTGCAAGCCACAGTTTGTCCCCTATGGAGACAGTGTACATACTTACAACCCGGAAAAGAAAGCATAGTGGTGGTATGGGCATGTGAACATTATCATTTATTCCTGTATGGGCGTAAATTCACCGTCATCATCGATCATCAGGCCCTCACAACTGCCAAATGGTTGCGCCTTGAAACAGTTTTTTATAGGCACATTAGACATAACTTATCAATCAATCCTGTTCTTACTCAGCGCTTCATGCTGGACAACTGTAGTTTCTAAGCTGTTTTAAAAATAGGTGTTATTATCCCATGGTACTTCATTTAACGTGGAAGGATTAAAGGCAAAGTCAGCCATTTCCCAGCGTTCTCACTTGTGAAGTGCAGGCTGCAGTTATACCCAGACCTGCGCTTTACCTGTTTTTGAAGTTCAGCACGGAAGTTCGGTAGGCCCACTAATCTCTTCAACTAAATTACATCTCGTTTCTTGTCAAATTACAGATATGACCACTAGAGGGCAGTAAAGATCAACGAATAACCTTCTTTGTTATTGTACAACTACGGAACGACGTAGCACAAATATTTGAGTAGTCGCAATTCACAGTTTCTGCCGTTTCTCTGTAATGTTAAAATTTGATTATGTAGTGTGCTTGTTTCGGAAGGGTCCAGGTGCTGTATCAGAAAAGCAGATTGGCATGGAAGCAGAGGTGCAGCCAGGAGTGTCTAACAAGTGGGGCCTGAACCTAATGTAGTTGGGCCCGCTGCAGTGACATTTACATCTGTATATGCCCACACAGCTCTGCAGAGTGGGCTATTAAAGATTTTGGGTGGGCCTTGCCGCTCAGGCCCTACCCTGTGTCTATGCCTCCATGGAAGGCTTGCCTGAACATCCGTGGGTGTGGTTTATTCTTGAAGGCTAAGAGTTCTGAGTGAGTTGAAGAAAGAGGTCATGGAGTTTGAGTCTTGGAGCTGTGAAATGAGGGTGGTGTCCTGGTGTTTCCAAATTGCAGCCTGGCAGAGAGTCTGCGTTGTGAAATGTAAGTGATTTATAACGCCGCTCCATTTTCCAGCACTGTAAAACCTACGATAAACGTAATGTATGCAAACATAGTTCAGGTAACTGCATTTAACACAGTGTATTATTGCCAAATACTTTCATGGAGTGCAAGAAATAGTTTTACTACTGCTCAACAAAAATGCCATTCAGATTATTGCACACACAGTTCTGCAATATCCACACAACCTACTGAGCTACCTTTAAAGTTATGTGTATCACGACCCATCATTGTGGGGACCTCGGATGGTAGGGCCTCCTGAAACGCAGGCAGGGACAGGTAGCTCTCTCCCCCAATCACCCAGGACCAGGGGTCCCTGGTCTCACACACTGACTGAGTCACGGCCCTCAATAACAGAGCCACACCACCAGAGAAGGTCTCAGTGCAACTGACTTCTCTGCGTCACCACGTTGATGTTTGCATGCGTGCAAATATATGCGTGGCACCCGGTAACTTCGCCGTGCTGCGCGGACAGCTAGTGGTCCACCAAGCACTCTCACAGTCCTGACCTTCATGTCCGTCTTCCTCGTCACAGTACTTACTTTGTGAAGACCCACCCCACCTCGATGGCAGGAACCATTTAAATATGTGTCTTCACATAACCCCAACCCCTTGCCATTGGGAGAATAAGGCTGCCTGACACTCATAATGTACAAGTAAAAAAAAAAGGTTCGGCCGTTGCGCCTTGTCCCTGGCGTGAGTCTTCACGTTACAAAGAGATTATTCTTGCTGCAGGACTTTGAGGGGCAACTTGGTGTCTCACGCAGCAACCCTTCAGTTACTGGGCAGCAGGAGATGATGCTGTGTGACCCCGGGTGAGGGTTGGCCGGTTGGAGAAGGAGCGTTGTATGGTGTTATAGTTGAGCAGGCGGGTGCCGGCTCACAATATAAATTCACTGCACAATTAATTAAATCAATCAGACACAGAGCTTGTGTCAAACGGACCTCTTTATTCAGACGTTGCACTTGCTCTGATTCACCCCCGCCCCCACACGTGGCATGCCTCGTTCGCTAGCCTGTAAGACATCGACATGGGACAGGAGAGGGGAAAGCATGAGGGACAAAGAAACAGGACACTACATCTCTCCCCTACATAAGACATTACGCGTCGCACTATTCCATTTCCTCGATCCATCTTGCCGGTCTTCGAATGACTCTCTTTGATAGACTTCGAGGTACCCTCGCTCCACCTTCTCCATCACTGCAGCTGTCAGCAGTGTCTACATCACCATCCATGTACTCAGAGCAGCTTTCTTGTGAACTCATTGCATCAACTGGTTCATTAAACTCACAAGTATCGACCGCAAGCTACTTGAAGAACAAGGAGTTTCTGGTGATGGCACGACCAGAACCTTCAGCCGACACCATTGATCCTTGAACTGCTATCACAGTCAATGATTTAGGGTCAAATGCAGACACCTCCTTCGGCCCTTGAGGTTGGCGGACTAATACTGAGTCACACACTTGCATGTTCAACTCCTTGGCCCTTGTTCTCCGGTCTGCATACCTCTTCGTTTTAGTTTTGCCTGCATCGTTGTTTATTCAAGCCTTCAGATTCAAGTCTGGGCACGTCACTGACTCTGCAGTCTGTGGCATCCTTGTTCGCACCACTCTGCCAAACATTAGCTCTGAAGGACAGATGCCTGTTGAACTGTGCAGTGTCTTCCATAATCTCATAGTAGTGTGCAGATAGCTTGCATGAATGACCCTCGGGTGATGGAGCAGTTGCAGAGTTCATTTTATGTTGGACATGAAGTGTTCGACAGTGCCGCTAGCTTGAGGCTACAGAGGAGTGATCTTTCGATGCTGAAATCCTAAGTGTTCTGCAAACATTGCAAACTCATGCCGTGGGCCATTATCGGATTTCATTATCGGATTTCATTGTTGAAGGAATGCTATAGTTGACAAATATTTTGTCAAGAGCTGGAATGACAGCTTGAGCAGCCGTTGAGGAGACCAGATGAATCTCTGGAAAACGAGACATCTCGTCCTTGATTACCAATACATATTTGCCGTTCGTTTGCAGCCCAAACATGTCAACCGCCACTTCATCTCACACCTTCAAAGGCAAAGGTGCCATCTTCAGGGGCTCGGGGAAAGTGCACAGGGCCACTGACTTGCAAATAGCAAGGATTCAAGAATGTTCTGTATCTTAGCATCCATTTGCGGGAACCACACTTTTGTCCTAAGCTGTCGTTTAGTAGAAAAAATCGCTCTATGTCCTACATGCACCAGATCAAACACTCGATCCTGCAGGGACTCGGGGATGATGATTCTGTTCTCCTTTAGTAATAGCCCTTGCAGAGAGATGGACAGCACGTCCTTTAATAGACTAAATGGGCCTCATTACAACTGTGCCAGTCTGGTAACAACGGTGCGGGTAAACCTACCGGCACCGTTGTTCCCGGACCGGCGCAATATGACTCTGCAGGAGGGTGCCGTCCCGCTGCCAGGGACAGACCTGGCGGGCAGAACGGCACCCCCCGCAGAGTTTAACAGAAGCACCGGCACCGTTATTAACGGTGCCAGTGCTTCCATGTTCCCCATTCCCATTGTGTGCTATGGGACGCAATGGGAATGGGGAATTACAAAATTACCAGCGCCTGACTTCCCGGCTGCCGGACTCGGAATAGCCCGGTGGCACCAGGAAGTCAGGCGCTAGTAATTCGTTACGGGTCCAGTGGCAACCTGCCGATTTTACTGGAACGGTTACCGCCAGAACTGTAATGAGGGGTTGTAGGTCAATTGTTCCAATCTAAATGGTCGACAGGACAAATGGTCGAAACCAAAAGGTCGACAGGTCAAATGATCGCATTTTTTTTTTCCACATTTTTTTTTTTTGGGGGGTCCCCCCAACGCCCTTTTTTTTGCTAAAAACCCCTTTTTTTCCCTAAACGAAAACCTAAAAAATATATATATAAATAAAACAAAAATTCGATCATTTGTCCTGTCAACCAAATTGTGTCGACCATTTGTCTGTCGACGATTTGACTAGACACCGTAATGAGGCCCAATATCTGTAACAGTTTTTGCTCTTTCTCAGAGAGAGTGGCATCACCTTTGCATGATTCATGCCATCTCCCTGAGATGACTTTGTCCTTGTTCTGAGTCAGCACTTTGTCCTGATGTAGCGCCTTTATGATTTCTGGAATGGTCAGAGCCAGGCTTTCTTTCTCGGGCTGCGAGTACGCCCATTCAGTGGCTGACACACTACGATTGGTATATGCAACAAAACGGTTGGGAGAGGAGGAGCCTGGCCTGAATTGGGCTAGTATGGCACCAAAGCTTACCGGGCTTGCATCCACAGTCAATTCTGTCTCAAGGTCGGGATCATAATAGGCCAAAAATGCATGACTTTATTTCTTTGAAGGCCTCCTCACACTTGGCTGACCATATAAATTCTTGCCCCTTGCCAGTAAGAAGTCGTAATGGTGTGCTCACTGACACAAAGTCCTGAATGTATCTGGTGCAGTAGCTGGCCATGCCCAGAAATGATCGGACTGCTGACATTGATGTGGGCGTTGGTGTGGTAATTAAAGCATGCAGTTTGGAAGGACCAAGCAGTAGACCTTCACTTGTGAAGATGTGACCAAATAATTTTAAGGTTGATTTGCTAAATGCACATTTAGCTGCATTTAGTGTCAAATTAGCGTCGTCCAGCGACATGCGCACTCGCAGAGTGTCATCATGCACATCCTGTGTAGCCCCAAAGACTAAAATGTCATCACTGTAATTGAGGCCCTGGGGTATGTGCTTGTTATTTTGTGAATTTCGTTTTGAAAAATGTCAGCCACCGATGAGACCCCGAAGCTGACTCTTCTATACCTAAATAATCCCAGATGAGTTGTGAAGGTGGTAATTTAGCAAGATTCAGTTTGTAACTCTAACTGGTGGTATCCTTTATTTAAGTTCTATTTGGAGAATACCTTCGACCCATACAGTAGATGCATCGTGTCCGTCATTCTTGGGGACAGGTGTCTCTCTCTTTGGAGAGCCAAATTGGGTGCTCGCATGTCCAATTTTGCCTCTTTTCTTTTTTGGGTACAGGTACGATGGGAGAGATCCATGGCATGGGCCCCGTTGCATGTTCAATGATATCTTGGATTAGCAATGCTTGTATTTCATCTTCCACTTGTTTTTGAATATTTAATGGAATTCCCCGATAATGCTGTGCAACATGTTTGATGTCGAGATTGATATGTAATTTGATTTGCTTTGCCTTTAGTTTTCCCAGCCCTGCAAATAGCGAAGAAAACATTTTGACAGTCATATCCTTGGGGTCTGGAGTGTACGCTGACATGATTCGATACATTATGTGGACCAACCCCATTTGCATGGCTGACTTGAAGCTGAGGATGTTTCTTCCTGATACTTCACCTTTCACGACGTATATGATCAGCTTTGCAGACTTGTCTTTTATGAGCAGGTAGTTTCAAACATGCCTTTGCATCCTAGCGGTCTATAGGATCCATAAGGATATATATCGATGTCGGGAGGTCTCAGTTTTCCAGTGTGTTTGAGTGCTTGGTATATGTCTTCACTTATCACGTTGACCGTGGCACCAGTGTCAATTAGGAATTCTTGTGCACTTCCATTCAATTGAAGCAATAATGTCGGGCTGTATTACACTGCCATCTTGTTTTCTACGGCATGGACATACCCTTGCTTGGGATCACTGCTCTACGATGAGTCAGAGTTGTCTTGGCGTCTAGTAGAAATTGCTATGTATCTTATTTTCTGGTGCGTCGACTTTCTCCTTGGTTCTTCTGGAGTGGATGCTCTGTGATATTCTTCCCTCTTTTCAGTCTGTCTCCTGGCTCTCCATGGCGACTCTTGACGTCTGCTTGGGGAACCCTTGCGCCTGGAGGTGAGAGATGTCCATTTTCTCGAGCGAGGACCATCAGCGGGTCTGCCAGACCCTCTGCGGTGCGTTGACTGCTGGAAATACTTGATGTTCTTGCACAAGGATTGAAAATGATTCTCACCTCCACAGCTGTCAAATGAGTGGCCAATCGCCAGACAAGGGCCACTCATTTGAGGGAAGTTGTATCTGTACCGGTAGCATTTGCGTTGGTCTTTGCTGGTTGATTTATTTGAAGATAGCACCTGGCATATAGGTGCTGCAGATGCTGTTTGTGTGATTTTTATGTTTCTCAGCGACTCTGTCTGCATGGAAAGCACCATGCCAGCCCTTGCAAGCATTAGAATCTCATCTCTTCTAAGGATCTGGTCTTTTGCAGCAGTTTTTGCAAAATTCAGCAGATTAATAGTCAGCAATTACTTGTGACTTTAATGCTTCTTCCATCGAATAATGGTCGAAGTCGCAATATTTGACTCTCTGTCGCAGTCTCATGACAAATGTGTCCAGAGTATCACCCTTCTCTTGAGTGGAGGTGTGAACAATATGTCTCTCATAATCAACATTCTTCACTGGAGCAAAGTAAGTGTTCAATGAGTCAATGATTCTCATGAATGTGACTGTGGCACTCTCGGGCATCTCAAAAAAATGAGATGGGCCTCATTACGATACTTTCGGTAGCCGTGCTAGTAAAACAGTCACGTCTGCCGCCGACATCATTTTTTTCCGGCACCCGCAAATGGGCAATTACCGGGTCATTACGGCCTTGCTGGACCCGGTAATTGCCCATTCGTGGGCGCTGGAAAAAAATGCCCCACATTCCCATTTGAGCCCCATAGGGCTCAATGGGAATGGGGAGGTCGGGTGCACCGGCACCATTCGTGAATGGTGCCGGTGCATCCGACATGCTCTGCGCACGGGTGCCGGTACACCCGCCAGGTCAGACCGGGCGGGCGAGAAGGCACCCGCGAGCAGAACTCGTAGTTTGCCGGTCTGGTAACAACGGTACCGGTAGCTTACTGGTACCGTTGTTTCCGGACCGGAAAGCTTAGAATGAGGCCCAATGTCTTGTACCACTGGCCCTAGCGAATGCATGAGTATTCCTCTCAAATGACGTTCTTCCCTTACTCCGGTGGCATCAATGTAAATGTAAAGCTCTTTTAGCCATCTGTTCAGTGTGGCACTAAGCTGCTGGTGTCTGAAATGTTGAATGGTGGGACAGCCTGTAGCTGTAGGAACTCATGTTCCCCCTTTTTCCTGCCTGGTGGGCCAGGGAAAAATGTGGACGGGGTGGCGTTGATGCTGAGGTCTTCATTCTCAGACATGTTTGCCATGCTTTCAAATGTACTCACAGTGGGGTGATAGTGGTAGTCCTTGCCGACGCTTTCAGATGTGTGTGTGGGTCACCGATGAGCCACTAGGCTTGGTGATGGTTGAAATGATATTGACTTAGGTTGCACTGTTCAGTAATTGTCTGGTGCATGGAGGAGCACTAGATCAGCACGGATGACCTGGGCTGCTGGCCTTAAGCATGTGCTGTTGTATGAGGCACTTGAACTGAAACGTGTGCCTGTCATGAGGTGCTTGGGCGAAGGGCGTGGGGAGCACTCCCTTTACCTTCCTTTTGATGCTTGAGAGAGCATTACCTCTCTCCACCGCTCCATTGCGGAGAAGGAGGCCCTGCTGAGGCGGCCTGTAGGGCCTAACTGGTGCAGTGGATGCTGGATCACAATATAAATTCAATGTGCAATCAATTAAATCAATCAGGCACGGAGCGTGTGTCAAACGCACCTCTTTATTCAGATGTTACACTTGCTCTGATTAACCCCGCCCCTACACGGACATGAAGGTGACGACAGAAAGAAGGACAAAATGGAGGAAGCACCCCTATAACTCCGGCAGGGTCCTCCTCTTCCCTCCCCCATGGGTAAGGGGGAGGGAAAAGGTAAAGCACGCCAAAGTGCCTGGAAAGCCTGCGAAGGGCAACAAAGGAAAGGGGCGGACCAAGCACCATATAAGCGGCAGGCGTCCGGCTGCAGGAAGCATCCAGCCCCCAGCAGAAGGACGTACGCTGCAGCAGGAAAGGGTTTTCATTTTGTCTTTGCTTTGGTTTTCCCGAGTTCCAGTGCCCAGCTGTTGTGTGTTTGGTGTAGAAGAATGAAGCTCCTGGAGTAGCTGTTCACTGGCCTTGGAGGGAGCCGCGGTGCGCTTCTGGAGGAGGACAGCACCACTAAGAAGCAGCGTTGGAGACATCTGATCGCGCAAAGGAGTGGAGCAGCCGCGAGGCAGGAGAGGCAGCAGCGGTGGACTCGGCAGGTGTGCAAACACCGGGAAGGTGAGCGAGTGTGCGAGGAGGAGCCGGAGAAGCACACCGATCGTGGCGCCGCAGCGGGGGAAAGAACTTTGAATCCAGGCTGCTGTGGGTGAAAAGCGGGGCTGAGATTTTAAAACAGACGTGCGATATCCGGCGCGGTCTGTTTAAAAAGTAACTTTTTTGTTTGATTCCACAACAAAACTAAGAAACGTACTGGGGAACCCGGGCCGTTAGGGGGTGAAAATGTAACGGGTGGACATTGTGTTGTTATAAATCGGAGGGTTGCGAAAAGTCCAGGCCGCTTAGAGCTGAAGCTAATACCTCAGAATTGCCGTCGAATTACAGTGAACTTTTCGGGGCGTATAATTGTTGCACGGCGAGGTCGACTCTCCACAGTAACAAGGACACAGAAGGCTGTCTGGGGACGGCTTGGCTAAGCATTAAGGTCACAGGAAACAACGGGAAGTGCAGCCATACAACGAGACAAGGAGCTGTGCCTCATCTGCTGGAAACTGTGGTTTGTTGTGCAGGAGTGCATTGGAGCATTTTCAGGGAATAACCTGGAAGGCTGCTGCAGGGACGTCATTTCACCAAAATGCCAGGGGTAGCGGAAGTGACATCACATGGCCCTTGACCTCTGATGACATCACAGGAAGTGATGTCATTTGACCCCACCCTAAAGTGACATCACAGGAAGTGATGGAACACGACCTTTCACCCCTTGACAAAACAGAAAGTGGCATCACATAGCATTGTTCCTAAGTACACTACAAAAAGTATGGTTACGATATCACTGTAATGTGATATACATTTCATACAAGAATTGATCACCATATGTATCGTTAATATCAGTGTGTATAGCCCCATATTACCAAATTACTGTGAATGCAAGCAGACGTCCAAGGCCAAATGATAATGATGTGTTATTATATAGCACTTACGCTTAAGCGCTTTATATAGAACAAACATACATACAATATCATCCAACCTGTGTTGGTACTCATTTATCAACTTCAGAAGGATGACTTGGCCTTGTCGGGAGTCAAACCTGCAACCTGCAGGTCACACACATATTGCAGCAGCGAGCAATCAACCCACTGAGCTATCTTACTGGCTATAGCTATCTTACAGGCTATGGTAAAATGAGCAATTACATGTTTTGAATGTTCTCAAAGTCAGAAAGCAAATTACACTCTGTAGCGGATATAATTAAACTGGTAACTGAGATTTAACAGCAGGCCAGTTCACCGGCAGGTTTGGTGCAAAGTTGGCCACATGTCAAACCTGCGTGGATCTACTTTTCAGGCATCAGAGGTCGGAAAAATACATACCATTGGGAGGGTTCATAGCTGTGTATTAAAGTTGGCAACTGTGCAGTGCTCATTCCAGCTCCTATGTCTTTTTCGCAATTCTGCTAATGCATTTCCACTCCTCTAGAGAACTACTCATCTCAGACGCTGCCCCCACCTCCACCTTCTAAAATCTCCTTAAAAGCTGAGCAGTTATGAGGCGGCATGCGAGCCGTACACTAATGAATGCAATAAGGCACAACTGTATGGCCTATTAACCCATTTGCAGGTATTGCTCAAATATGCTACCTGATGTGAGGTAACTTGAAGGTGTGTGATGGAATTTGCGTGCAGTGTCTAGCACTTGCGAAACATAGCCAATGTATGCACTTTGATGTCATAAGATCCTTAACGCTGAATGGGTGGTGTCTGGTGGTACAGGTCAGTGGGGGGGAAGTTAGCAGGCAAACTATGTTACCAGAAGTGATTTAATCCGTTAGTTTACCCATCATAATGAACTGACAGGGAGGGTCTGTCACAAAAAGGTGTTTTGAATGCAAACTACCTGCCATCCACTGAGCCATGGGACAACTGCATAACAATCAAACCAGCATTGACGATTATCTTTAAACAATGGTGATCAACTAGACTTCCTAAACTATCATTTAGAAACAGCAGACTAGAAAAGTCCTGTTGTGTGCATTGCAACCTTTTGCAAAACGTTTGCCATATGATTTTAGTGGGACAATGTTCATTAAATAAAAGGGCACCCTTGTGAAACTATAAGCTGTTTTGATGTTCTTTCTTCACCTACCTGTGAGTGGACCAGAGCAGCACAGGCACATGATCAGCAGCCAGCACTCCTCCATACAGGACACTGAGAATGAGCAGAGTGGAGAGGGCTGCACCTGGGGGAAACATGTCTGAGAAATGAGGAGAGGTCCGAGGCTCTACAGCAAATCCTGGGAATGAAGGAGGCACGCGGCAGAATGCCTTCCTGGTGGCCATGCTCTGAGCTGCTGACCCCCTTGCCCCACGTGCTTTCAAGAGCTCTGTAACTTTGTGTGGTTGCTATGCAACCACAAAATGTACATAACTCTTGAAATCAGATGCACTGGCGCCTGCTGAAGCATCACAGACCTGGCAGCAGCAAGCCCATATATTGATAAAGAAACGGACACAAAAAACAGAAGCTCTGAGCTTCCGTTTTCGTTTGTTTCTTTTTCTTAATATAGGGGTTGCAAAGCCAAAGCCAGGGGTTGCAAGGGAGCAACCAGAGGTCGCGACCCCTAAATGGTCCATGGCCACAGCCCAGGAGCTTGCAATACAAAAAAATAAAGTTTGCAAGGGAGACCACAGAGGTCGCAAGGGAGACCTCAGAGGTCGCAGTTGGGACCTCTGGCGACCCCTAAATGACGTCCCTCGGCTGCTGCAGAAGCAGTCCATGTGCCTAGGTTGGAGGATTTGGGTAAAGTTGGGAGCACTGCATAAAAGCATCAGGAGACAACACAGAGAAAGAAGACAACTGTAACAGTGATGGTTACATAGGGGCAGGGTGCTACAGGGTTTTCTTGCCCCCAGAAGGACCTCGAGGCCTACTTATCTATGGCCCAGTTGGCAGCAGCGAGGCATGGGCCAGGCTGGATGAATCTGGTAGCCTCACACATGGGGGGTGATGCAGCCGGCCCCAGCAAGAAGGCTGATTCCCTTCTGATGTTTACAAACACGTCCTGCGATGAGGCCTTGCGGGAGATCCAGGAAATGGAGGAAGGAGGGGAGGAAGAAGATGGACAGAGTGAGGAAGAAAAGCCGGCATCTAAGAGGAAGAGGAACATGACCGAGTGGGCCAAGGCCAGCAAGCAGCAAGCAGAGGCTGCCAAAAAGCACAGATCGGCTGGCGCAAAAGGAAGGGGGAGGGCGCAGGAGCCTGTAGCCTCAACAGCGCCTGCAGCTACTGAGGCTCCAATGAATCGTGGCAGTGCACCCAGTGCTCCTGCAGCCAATTTGGCAGTAGCAGCAGGAAGGAGACCCACATCCTTGGAGGTGGTAAAAGGTATGTTCATGCAGTGCATGCAAGCATGGATGGGGGAATGGTGGCAATGGTCAAATGTTATGTGGTAATGAAAATGCATTTAATCAGTTGGGTAGAGATGCTGAGGTGGTTCACCATCAAGGGGAGAACCTGGGGTCGAGGGGCTTGGGTGCAGGGGTTAATCAAGCCTTTGCCTTACCCAGCGCAGGCCCGGTAGTAGGGGTTGGGCACTTGCCACAGGTCAATTCATCACCAGCAGGCTCTCAGCGCCAAGAGCCAGCATGGTGGGGGCAAGGAGCGGCAGTTCCCGGGGTCACTCCTTTTGATGGGGAAAGCCAGGCGGCTCAGCCCATGCAGACTCCAACAGGCAACCAGGTGCAAGGGGTAGTATTGGGCAATGTCTCACAGTACGGGAGGCCGATGCCAGGCTTTGCCCCCGCAAGGGTGGCAGGGAACTCATTGGTTTGGCCCATACCCAGGGCCTATAAAGAGAGGGTATTGCAGAAAGAATTTCTGGAAATCCTGGATTTGGTGGGAATGGAACCTGATAGTGAAGGGTTAAGGGAGTTATCTGGAAAAGAGAGGGTAAAGTAGGACAGGGAGAGACCCAAGGTGGAGGTGACTATCCACAATTGGCTGAGGGCCTTTAGGATGTATACATCCATCATGATTGAGAAATTCCCGCAGGATGCAGCTGTAATGTTTGCAATGAGTAGTACATTCACAATCTGTATCTGAAGTATGGCGCAGATGCCTGGTCGAATTATGACAGGGGCTTTAGGCTTAAGATGCAGGTCTGGCCCACAATGTCCTGGGATGAGGTGGATGTCGGCGGGTACATAGATAAAATAGTACCGGCCAGGGAATCTGGGGACAAGCCACAAGGGGAGAAGCCTCAATACTTGAAAAGCAGGGGGTCTTACTCACACCTAGGTAGGGGGTCCTTTCGCAGAACTCCCTCTGGAACAGCCGTTCTAGCTACCAGGGGGAGCATGCTGATTGCTGGAAATTTGCAGAAGGGAATTGTACCTTCGGCAAGGTGTGTAGATTTAAGCACTCAAGGGGCAAAAGCTCTGGGTAACTCAGCTCTTCGTCAGGTGGAGGGAAGCAGCGAAGCAGTTCCAAACCTAAGGATAAAGCAAAGCGTGATTAACAGCCATTTACCCACACCAGTTCAACTGCATGCATTGATTCCTTTTCTAAATGTGTACCACAACTGTATGGATGCAAACATTCTCTGGGAAGGTTTTAGGTGGAGGTTCAGGATTCCCTTCACTGGGGCTAAGGTTGGCAGGGAGGCCAACAATTTGAAGTCAGGATTGGGGATGCCGGAAGTGTTGTCACAAAAGGTCGAAAAGGAAATCAAACTTGGGAGGGTTGCAGGCCCTTTCACCTCTCCGCCTCTGGACAATTTTGTAGTATCACCATTGGGGCTGGTTCCAAAGAAGGAGGAGGGGCAGTACCGGTTAATCCAGCACCTTTCCTTCCCTGTGGGGGAATCTGTAAATGATGGCATATCCGAAGAGTTGTGCAGGGTGCACTATGTATCATTTGAGGATGAAGTAGAGATGGTGAAGTCCGCAGGGAGAGGCGCTCTTATGGGGAAGGCTGACATAGAGTCCGCCTTCAGGTTATTTCCAATCCACAAGGAGAGTTACCATTTGCTGGGCTTCAAGGTGCAAGATGATGTCTTCTTTGGCACATTTTTGCCAATGGGTTGTGCTATTTCGTGTGCATACTTTGAAAAATTCAGCACCTTTCTGGAGTTTGCATTGAGGCAGAGGGCTCAAGGGGGAGGGGTCCTGCACTACCTCAAGGATTTCTTGTTTATTGGGAAAGAGTGAATGGGTGAGTGCCGATCGCTCATGAGCTAATTTCAGGGATTGATGGATAAAATGTGGGTCCCGCTAGCCAGGGGGAAGACAGTAGGCCCGGTCACGACACTGACCTTTCTGGGGATCGAGATTGATTCAGTCACAGGGGAGTGCAGGCTGCCAAGTGATAAAGTGCTGAAATTGAAGGAAACAATCAAGGTTTTGAGGGGCAGGAGCAAGGCCACCCTGAGGGAGCTTCAATCATTGGCAGGTAACCTCAGTTTTGCGGGTAAGGTCATCCCGGGTGGTAAGGTGTTAGCTAGGAGCATTGAACTTAAAACGATGGGTTTGCAGCATGCATCACAGCATGTCAGACTAGGGTCGGAGGTTAAAGAGGATGTCAGAATGTTGGATGGTTTTTTGGATGACTTTAATGGGGTGTTACTATGGAGAGAGGAGTTGGCCAGCGGCAAGTGGCTCAAACTGTTCACTGACTCCGCAGGTTCCCATGGATTCGCGGCCATTTTGGGGAGCGAGTGGTGTGGCCAGGCTTGGCCTGCAGCATGGCATCGTGAGGGGATTACTAGGGACATCATTCTGCTAGAGCTGTTCCCCATCGTGGTTACATTTAAGATGTGGGGCAGGCAGTTAAGGAACAAAAAGGTGTTGCTCTGGTCAGACAACTTGGCGGTGGTTCAGATCATCAATCAGGGGACGTCCAGCAATTCCAGGGTTCTGAAACTGATTAGAGAGCTCACAAAAAGCCTGCTGACATTGAATACCGAAGTGAGGGCACGGCATATTCCAAGGGTGAAAAACATGGCTGCTGACTCTCTCTCTCATTTACAGTGGCAGAAGTTTCGGGGGAGCTGTCCGGAAGCAAGCAGGACGATGACGAAGGCACAGTGGTGGGGCATGATTGGGGTGATCTGAGTGCCTTAATCCATACCGCTCTAGCACCTGGCACAGCGAGGCGATACAAAGTGTGCTGGGAGCGGTTCTTGGCCTTCCAGAACGAGGCGTTGATGGAAAGGCAGAGGGATTTGCCAGTACGGGCCTTTGTGGGATGGTGTTAGCGGTCTGGGAAAACCAGATCTTGGATGGCCTATCACTTGGCGGCAATAGCTCACTATTGCAAGTTGGGGGGCAAAGCAGACCCCACGAAAGAGCATTACACTGTGATAGCGATGAAAGGTTGGGCCAAGCAGGCTGAGAGGAAGCCAGATGCAAGGCGGCACATTGATGTGGTAAAATTGCACAGTCTGATTGAATGCCTAGGGGGGGTTTGCCACAATGAGTCTGAGAGGGTTTTATTCACGGCTGCCTTCACATTAGCTTTCTTTGGGGCATTCAGAGTGAGAGAGCTGGTTCTGGAGAATAGGGAAGGCAGGGGCTCTGGGTTTTTGAGGCTGGGAGACGTTCACTTAGCAGAGGGTCAGTTAAGCATTTTTCTGAGAAGATCCAAGACCGATCAGAAGGGGAAAGGTGGGACGTTTACACTCCTCAGCACTCGGGGGAGCACGGTATGCCCAGTAGCGAGCGTGGCTGCTTATGTCCAACAGAGACTGCCTACAAGTGAGCGGTCACCCCTTCTCCTGCACAGTGATAGGTCGGCCTTGATCTGTTTCCAATTCAAGTGGGTCATAGACATGGCGCTACAGAAGATTGGGGTGACGGAGGTGGTGTTCGGGACTCATTCCTTTAGGATAGGGGCAGCCACATCAGCAGCAGAAATGGGTCTGGATTCAGAGACAATCAAGCAAATAGGGGGATGGAAATCGTGGCATTTCAGGAGATACATCAGGCCTGAAAAATTGTAGAATAAATGGCTTCCTTCTCATCTCCTTCTCACTAGCAGCACTACAGAGCAGGAGGAGGTCCATCTGGGTGGTAGGGCATTCCTTTGTGTCAAGGGCCAGGGAAAGCTGGACAGCCGAGCAGGAGGAGCTGACCGCTGGCGAGTACCGGATATGGTGGCCCGGAGTGCCCGGGATGAGATGGGCACAGCTGCAGGGGTACATTTGCAAACTGCTGGGTAAGCAGCAAAAGCCGGATGTCTTGATCATACACCTTGGGGGCAACAATTTGACAAGTTTAGGGAGGGTGACCCTTATGAAGGAGATGATGTTTTCATTACAGGAGTTGTCATCACAGCTGGGGGAGACCGAGATTTTGTGGTCAGAAATCATTCCGAGGCAGGAATGGGGGGGGCACTGAGAATCACTCAGCGGCGGAGAAGTCGAGCAGGAAATTGAATTGTGCAATGGAAAAATTCTGCAGGTGCAGAGGTTTTCCCCAGATCAGGCACGGCTTGATCAATTTGAGATCTCCGTAGTATTACTAAAAGGATGGAGTGCATTTGTCGGCATCAGGGAAGGAGCTGTTTTATTGGAATGTGTGCACAAAGCTCCTGGAACTATGAAATAGGAGAGGGGGGAGCCGCGGTGGGTGGTAACCCACCTTCGGCGTGGCAGTGTTTTGGCGACCAGTGACAATAGACAGACACCGAATGAGCCACGGGAAAGCCGGAAGGGCCTTCGCTCTTCTTGGACCAGCTCCTCTTAGGAGCCTAAGCGGCGGGGTCGTCTGGTGGTAGCAATGAGGGCTCAGCTTCCCCTGAACAAATGGTGCTCTCTCAGCCCAGGAACACCTGCAGGGGCAGGTGGGTCTCAGGCATGAAGGGTTGGGGGAGTTGTGCCTACTGTGGACTTTGTTGGGAAAAGGGGGGAGCAGGTTTTGGACACGGAGCAGTCACTGCACCTTCTGAACTATTTTCACAATTGTTTGCTTTGTTTTTTTCTTATGTGTGTGAAAATAAATCTGCAGCCTTTTTATGCCATAAAGAAGACATGTCTCATTCTGCACCTTACTTATTGGGAATGGAAGGGCCCAAGAGGAATGAGCAAGAGAAATGTATGTTGGCATAGTAATGGGCAAATGCCCGGGTTATGCCTCGGTCGCGAGCCCTCAAGACATCGACATGGGACAGGGTAGAGGAAAGAATGAGGGACAAAGAAACAGGACACTACATGTGGTCTGACAAAGTCAGCAGGAGGACAACTGGGCCTTTAGGCCAAGTGGACGTGCTCCTACGATGAACAGAAATGATGCAGAGGAAGCATCCCAGTGTGCAGAGTCAAAGGAAAGAAGTTGGAGGGCACTGATGATGCTTCTCTCTTACCGGCATTTGGCCTGATTAAGTCATCACCTTTGGATTAACTCATGACGGGGGACCAGCGCTCTGATATGTCAAACACATTGGTGTGGAGCAACACCAACCCAGCTGCACATGTGCAAACCGGGCACAGCAGGGTAGGTAACTGTCCTAGGGAAAGTTACATTGTTATTCCTGGTGCAGCGTTGAGAGGCAGGATGAGCTGCAGGGAGGCAGCTCATAAGAGGAAGCATCTGGAGGAGACAACCTCTTTCATTTCTTCATCCTATTCCTAGAAAATAGGAAGATAGTGAAGAAGAAAGCTGTTTATGGGAAAACAGTGAGTTACTGCAGTTATTTAAGAAAGCCCTGAAGGAGGAATATATGAAAAGGAACACGAGGTGAGCTTCCCACACATCATCTTCCCCCTCTAGCAGGACTGATTCCTCATCTGACTCATCTCAAGATAAAAAGAAGGAGGTAAGAGGGAAGCATTTTGATAAAGAGTGCACAGGGAATGTGATATCCCAGGTTGCTCACTACATGAGATCCCAGGAAGTGGCATCAGTGTCAGGAGAGCAGGGATGTTGCTAGGTCCGGAAAGGATCAGGGGCTAAGCTAATATCGGGATGTGCGGGATTCGGGGCTAGCTATAGCCTTTTGGCTGTAGTCCCTGAGCTTCTATCCGGGGCTACAACCAAAAGACCCAGGGCTATAGCCCCATCAGCCCCCCCCCTAGCAACGCCTCTGCAGGAGAGTGAGGGAGCGCCCTCACCCAAAGCAATTGAAGCAATTAGTATAGTTGGGTCTTCCTTTGTTACTGGAGGTAAAGAAAGAAATCCTGAAAGAATGGAGAGAACTGAATAGGAATGGATCCCCAAGTTTATGGCTACCCTTCATGGCCCCACTCATTCCAAATAAAAGACATTCTTTCAAGCCTGGTGGGCCGCTCCTCCATGGCCTCACAGGAAGCAAAAACGTAGATTCGGAAATAAAGATGGCTTATTTAAGAGCACATTTGTCCCCCGAACAAGTACATATGGATCTTACACAGCAGAAGCAGTGTTAGGACTTTTTGTGTACCTATTTAAAGCAATTGAAGAGGGTGTAAAATCTGCAGGCAGCACAAGTGGAACTCCTGCCATATCTCGTATACGATGGGGTGCAAGCCTCAGCCTTTACCATGGGGTTTGCCTTTGAGGGTTATCTGTTGTTGTTAGACTCTTAAGAATGAGGAGTCCATGAAGGGTTTAAGGCTGATAAACCCGCAGACAAGTTCCCTAGACAATCAGAAAGTAGAGCAATAAACAGACAGTCCCAGAAAAAGCAAATCAGCTCTCGCTCCCGAGAGAGACCAGGAGGCTTTGTGGCGCAGGAGCACATTCCTTGGTGGTGAAGGGTAAATGGAGCACTTTCTAAAGCCAAGTCAGATGTTTCTGCAGTACAGTGAGGGAAACCTCTTGTATGTTTTCACTGAAGGACAGCAACCTCTAGCAATAGTCTAGGGCGTTGTACTTTCTGTTCCTATCCATGCTCAGCTGCTGAGGGCGTGTCTATGTAACCATGTATTTTGTTTGGAGCTTCTTGCATCCCATTCATCTTGTTTAACTGTTAGCAGTGTCTTGCAGACTAGAGATTTCTATTTACAGGAAAGGTCCCTCCATCTGTTACACCCCTGAGCACTGCTCCTATTAACTGATAAGGCAAACCTTTGTGATGCTTTTAAAGGTGCTTCCTAAGAAACTTTAGTGAGGCTTTTATTTTCTTTAATTTCTTTAGGCTAGGGTGTGGACCTGTGGGCAAAATAACTATGGACTAAATTCTGTGTTCTGTCATTTCACTTCCTATTACAAAGTTACAAGCAGGGCATTGACAAGATTTCACTCCCTATTTGAGGAAATGCTGACTCAAATTATTTTTCACTGAGAAAGAAAGTAATTTGATTGTCAATGGAGTTTCTTTTTAGGCAAGTGGAAATATATTTTAACCCTAGGAAAGATATCTTTTTGTAATTCAAACATGTGTCTACCTGGTAATTAATACTTAAGAAATGTTCCTCCCTTTCAAATTCCTCTTCAGCTCAGGCAGTTATATTGTTGGAGCTATTTCCTCTGCCACGGCTCTCTTGGTACCACTGATCTGAAACTATAAGAGAAACTTCATGGGTGAAAGCCGGGGATACGCTCCTACGTGTCCATTGTTTACTTTTTTTGGTGGCGTGTATTTGTATGCCTACTTTTTTGTTAGGAGTATTTGCCTGGTTTTATGGAGTACCTGTCACCTTTAGGGCTTGTTATGAGCAAGTGCCATCACTGGCCTATTTTCAGGGCAATGTAATGTTGATGGGAAGCAGTGGCACAGGAATTCTGCTTATCGGATTCTGTGGTACAACAGTGCTGATGCAGTTATTCTCCTGTTGCAAATTATGAAAGGCATGTTCTCTTTGCCACCGAAGTATTTATTCTGTCCAGCAAAATAACATATCTTGGGCTGAAGAATGGCTGTGGTGGGGGAGGGGCACATTCCCTTCCGTACGCCCTTTCGAGATGACAATTCACTAACAATGCATTCTCACAAAGCGGCTTTCTTCGTGAGACGGCTGCACATCTGGAGAGTAATGTGAACTTGAACGCAAACCAATGCCACGCTTAGAGAAAAATAATTAGAGGGGACATTGCTTCTCAGGGCTCTTCAGGTCCTGCAATTTGAGCTCCTTAAAGCAAACCATTTGAAATATTTGACCCTAAGAGCAGTTTTTCTAGTAGCAATGACATTGGCGTGTAGACTGGAAGAAATGGGCTTCCTTCTAAGAAAACCCCCAAACCTAGGATTCTCCCAGATGCCCTGATACAGAACCACGACCCAGGTTTCCTACCCAAGGTTCTTTCAAAATATCGCCATTGTCAGGAATAAAAGCTTCCGGTCTTCTTAGAAAACCATTCATCCACTGAAGAGCAACAGTGGCACATGGTAGATGCCAAATAGGCCAAACTCTATGATGCAGCAAATAAAGATGGTGGCGGAGGGTGCTGGCAGCATCCAGTAGGCTAAGTCATTATTGGACCCATCCATATTTAAGATTTGGCATTCGTCACAAAGTAAGTACTGGGATGAGGAAGAGGGATATGAGGGTAATGCGGGATTACTTACTGCTGTTCATCATTCCTCCTACTTCTGCTCTTCCTTGACACAGTACCCGAGACCCTCCGCTGCACCTGATAAAGGAGTTATGTGTCCATAACGGCTGAGAATACAACTAGTGTATCATGGGTATTAGCAAGTCTTATGCTCCCAGCGGGAAGGGTGCAGGGCAACATGAAGTAAAGAAAGATTCAAAGGGTTCCTGCCATGGAGGCAGGGGCCTCACAAAGTAAGCCCTGTGATGAGGAATAGTAGTACTAGAATTTATGAAAATTACTAGTCAGTAATCAGCACACTACAGGCTATACAGTGGGGGAAAAAATTGAAAACTGTAAACATTCTCTATGGGGTGTGACAAGGCCAGTACCCTGGCCTTGGAAAGAGGTGGAATATCCAGAGCCAGCCTTCCCCCTGAGGTGGACGTTTGGCAGTTGAGAGGGCCCCAGTTCCCTTCTCCACCCTTGTGCCAGCATGTTTCTGTGCAGTCCACCTTTGACTCAAGCAATGCCTACATTAAAAGATGCCTGCCAGTGTTTCTCTATTTCTTTTAGAGGCAAGACATGGAAACCAGAAAACAAAAAGCATCACAACGTGAAACTGGACCGTGTGCCCTGCATTCATGTTAAGAAGCCAGACAACCAACCACCATCAATCAACTCTGATCAGCTGCCCAAAAAGAGGACCCCAGAAAGAGGAAGGTTTGTGGTCTTATGCCGCTACCTTAGGCAAGCCGGGCAAAGTAAAATAGAACTGCAGAGAGAAGCTGTGTCCATATGCAGGCAGCACAAGGACCACGAAGGACTGCCAGGGGGATAACAGAGAGCTCTAGCAACAAGTCAAGAAGTCTCTAAAAAACGAGGGCGCTCCAAGAATCACTCCCAAGTGTATTTAACACAGGAGCACCCGGATTCAGTCGCCGGAACATGAACACAAACAATTGTCCTCCAGGGGCGACATTGTTGTTCCACAGCAGACCTGCACAGAAAGGTGGTGGGGCTTAGCCCACTTTTTGTCTTCTCACTTTTCTAACATGCTCCGGGTGGGGAATGTGATGAATTGAGAGTATTCATCCTTTCTTCACAGAGGGAGTTTTGCCCTGTGAGGCTAGGGAGGTGAGCCCGCTTAGAAAGACCCTTGTTAGGGATCTGGGCAAGTGGGACCTAACTGAGAGTGACTAACCCCTAGTTAGTTAGTTTGGTTAGATAGGGAGCATTCTCTTAGTGTTAGGGCGAGTTATGCTTTTTGTTATTATTTCAATAAAAAGCCCAAGAAATGTCCAACGTGTGTCCCACTACTACGTCTGATGCGCCGCACGAAGCAAGGCGAGATTGGCCATTGAAAGAAGGCTAATACCAGGAAAGAATTGGAGATAGAAGGAAGCGACAGGAAGCTGGAAGTGTGGGTTCTTCAGGTGGGGTCAGAGAAGAGTAGGTGGACAACCAAGAGACCAGCAGATGGGAGGAAGGACTGGAAGAGTGTGCAGGAGATTTCTGTAGAAGGTGAGGTATTGGCTAGAGGGTGAAAGAGGTACTGCTGTGTGAGTGCATGTTTGTGTGGCAAATATGGTTAGAGGAGTTAGTGTAACAAGTGTATGTGAAGTGTATGATAATGAATGAAGCAACGGTGTCTGAGTAGGGAGGAGGGTCTAGTAGTAATAGTGGGGAAGAAGGAGTACTAGTGTAGAAGAGCGAGTAGTAGTGTGAGCGAGGCAATGGTAGTGTGGAGGAGGAAGTGGTAGTGTGAAGGAGTAGTAAGGAAGAGTGAGGCGTAACATAGAATGGTAGCAGAAAGACCTAGTAAGTGTGAAAAATATTGGGAGAAGGGAGGAGTAGAGGTGGGTGGAGTGAAGAGGGAGTGTAACGAGAAAAATACCAGGGAGAGGAGAGAGTGAGTGTGAATGGAAATATCGAACCAAGGTGTCTGCAAGGAACAATTACCAAATTCCTTTAGACCACCAAGCAGTGGTTAGAATAGGGAAAGTTTGGAATAATGAGGGTGAAACAATCGCTAGAACTAACGTGGGGTTAAGGATGTCTGGGCTAAGGAGGAGATACATAGAGGTGAGAGAGAGAGAGAGGCACGGCCAAACAGACCATTGAATCATCAATAAAAACCCTTGAACTGCCTCCGGGAGTTGCACTGATTCTTGTGCAATCAGTGACATGGGACAACGTGAGGTTCCTCATGGACCTGTTGCAAAAGAACAGAGCTCAGGTAGGGCCCCTTTCGATTCCAATCAGAGGATTCAGTGTCCATGTACCTTCTGTGTAAGTTTGATGTGTGAATCTCTGCCTTGGCTAGCCCTGTGCAGGTGTGGCAGTGTGAGACCTAGAAGTTTGTGTTTGCTGCATGGGTGAGTGTCATCAAACCCTTGAGCCACTCACAAGGAATCCTCATCAACTCCGCCTCAGTCGACTTCCCCTAGTGAGACAACTTGCAAGTGGCGCAGGTGCAGCAAACAGGGCCTAGGAGATAAGGTATTTGAGGAAGGGAGGTGCACACCGGAATCTGGTAACCTCCAGATAAATCCAGATCTGTGGGATTGCCTGCCATACAGGGAATAACTTGGTGTCATTGTGTGACATCTCACTTGAGGTCAGTACTTCAATTTCATGTGTTTTGGAGGGGAAGGAAGTAATCAAAGTCCCTGATTGCTTACCACTATTCTTCATTATTCCTAGCCCTGCTCTTCCTCATCCAAGTATGTACTTCTAGGGTAACCACCCCAATAGCAGCAACCCATATTTTCTTTCAAATTTACATTCCCTGCCCTTTCCCACAGAGAGTATAACACTGCCACTGTATCATCATGTATAAAGTTAAAATTGTTCCTGACGTACAGACAGGAACATAGGTGTGGACCCGTGCTACATGATGCTATTGTGATCTTCTCACTGCTGTGCTTTGTGGGCCAATAGTGTGGGCCCTTTCATCGGCAAGCAGGTCTGGGACAATGGTGGAAATCTGCCCAAGACCCCTGCTGGACGATACGGCTTGGTTAAGAGGGCAGAAACTCATTGGCAGTCCCGTGTTACTGGTTCTGCTAAGGGGGTTGGCAGCAACAAGCCCTGACGCACTGGTAAAAAATATGGACTCACAAAGGGCATTATGGGGTTTAGTGTCTGGCTCCTTCATGATCCTATGGCCCACCCTTCCCTTTCTGAGTAGCATGACAGGGGCTTGGTACAGGTCCCCATCAAGGGGCCTCATCAGGAGTTGGGCGGTAATTGGGCGCTATTACCGCCGGGCGGAAATAGCGCTACCCCCATGAACCGTGAACGCCGGGCGGAAATAGCGCAGGCATCACAACAGTGCGAGCACGCGCATCTGGCTCCGGCGTAACGCTATTTGCACCCGGCGTAAATCATCCCCAAACAAGGGCTTCTGCCGAAAACCTTGCGCAAATATCACTATTGCCCGTTGCTGGCGTTATTAGTGCCGTAGGGTCACCTCCGGGACGGGTAGCACTGTGGTGGCCATTTTGAAAATCACAATCCATTAAATATCACAGCTTCCTGTAGCCATCCGGACCTGCAAACCAGACTGAATGTCACAGGAGAGGGTCAGGGGCAAGGCTGCCCAAGTTCAAGTCCGTAAAACCTAAATTCAGCGAGGAGCTGGTGGTGCTCGCTGAAGAGGTGGTAGCACATCACAATGAACTTTATGGCCCCAGGCAGCGCATAACAGCTATTTGGCCCAAGACCAGCCAGAAGGAGACAGCGGTGTCCAGTGTCCCTCGGGACGGGGAAGACTGTCATAAGCGATGGAACGACCTGCAGATCAGGGTCTGGGGACTGCTGTCCCAGCACCGGCAGGAGAGCATGGCCACCAGAGGAGGGACTGTGGAGCCACTCATACTCAATCATGGGAGGAAAAGTATAGCTCTGTGCTGGACATGGAGGGCATTGAGGGAGGTGGAGGTGTGGAAGCGGGTGCTGGCAGCCATGAGGCAGAAGGTGAGTCAACCCCCCCAACACATGTGCATGCATCAATGACAGCCTAGCACAAGATGCCACAGTGGATAGACCCATGAGCCGGGCATTGTGACAGGGTGTATCAAGTTGGTGCCACATTAGCCACCTACCACAGCATCCATGTGCCATTGCACCAATGCCACCCCTGTGAGTCAGAGCAGTGGTGAGGCAGCCAAGGGTCCCATCCAAGTGTCAAGCACCACACACCCATGGCGGGAGCACAGCAGTGCCCCACAGGGACCTGTCGGTGCCATGTACCCAGGCCCCCCCCAATCCATATGAAACCTGCTGAGGTGATGTTGGTGCATGCTGATCAGAAGCATGCATGCCAGACAACAGCTGCCCCAGCATGGACATCTTGCCATCCCCGCATACAGGCAAAATGCAAACAGCCCATGTTACACACACTCATATCCGCATCCATCCCCATCATTATGAATCCACTTGTAAATGCCCCTGGTCAACCATGTCCACCAGCCCAATTGCCCGGGGCCCTACTCAGCATCATGTAATGAATGCCATGCATGCTAAAAAACGTGGGGAAATGAAACCTGGTGACATCTCCTATGTCCCTTACAGGCACACAAGCAACGCCAGAGGCATCTGAGCATGAAGAGGTGGCAGGACCATCTATGAGTGTGACGTCCTGGTACTCTGACTCTGCCACTACCACCACCACTGCCCCACAAAGGGGCAGACAGGCCACACAACAGCAGATGTCACGGCAAGACACATTGCATCACAGCAAGCCCAGGTCACACCCCCCACCCAGCCCACCAGGAGCACGCCAATGGCATCCGCACCCACACGTGCAGCTGCGGACACCGCCATGGAGGACACGCCACATTGTCCAGTGACACTGGGAACACAGGGAGACAGCAGCCCTGACACTGCCCATATGGTAGTGCCACCAGTCCCTCGGTGCAGTCTCTGCCAGCAGCCCTCAACCACACCTGAGATCCCACCCCATAGGCAACAGTGTCGACAGAGCCCAGAAATCCCACCACGCTGCCAGCACATGCATACGCCTGAGCCAGACACCGACACACTGTTACTTGGCTCCCCTGTCGACAGCCCACGCCGACAGTGCACCTCCTCACCAACGCAGCCTATGGTGATAATCAGCGTGATAATGCAGAAGCTGGGAGTCATGGAACAAAGTCAGAGGGAGATGGAGGACATTGGACACACCCACTACTGGCACTTTCAGGCAATAAGCGACAGCATCCAGGGTGCCACACGTAGGATTGCATGGGACAATACAAGGGCTCGGAAAGTCACAACTGCCAGTACAGTTGCACTGATGGCATTTGGCCAAAAATTCTGTGAGATGATGACGGAAAGCATCTCTGCTTTGCAGAGACGATCCAGCAAAGTAATGAGCTGCTACGCCAACAGATCCTGGATGCCAGCTCGATCTATTCTAGGTCAACAACACCAACAGGGAATTCCCAGGAGAGCACGCCTCGGCGCCACTCTCTGCACCATCTGCGCTCCAGTTCACTGGCTACTGGGGGTCGTGGGAAGAGGCCACGTCCATAATCAGTGACGTGACAACATTTGCCATGCCGTGCAGTTGGTGATAGTGTGCAGGGGAGTTGGTGGTGGGTGAGTGGGGGGAAGGAGGATAGTGTGCAGGGGAGTTGGTAGTGGGAGGGTAGAGCAGGGATAGTGTGCAGGGGAGTTGGTGGTGGGCTGGGGAAGGGGGCTAATGTGCAGGGGATTTGGTAGTGGGCGGGGGGAGTTGGGATAGTTGGTGCACAAACATTAATTTAAACTGTTCAACTTCATGAATGCAAGGACATTCCTGATTGTGTTCATGTGCAATTTATTCAAAGTGGCGGAAGTGGCTTGAGTCAGGGTAGTGGTTTAGAAAATATTGGGCCTCATTATGAGTGTGGCGGTCGTTTCTGGACCACCAAAATCTGAGTCTGCCAGCCGGGGCCGCTGCGCCTAACAGGTCTGACCCTGGCGGGCACAGCGGCCCCGCTAGGCAGACTCCTTACGTAAGCACTGGCACCATTAATGTTGGTGACAGTGTTTCCGTGAACCCAGTCCCATGGAGTCATATTGGACTACATGGGAATGGAGACTAACATTTTCCGGCACTTCGTTTCCTTGTCCACGAGGACTTGTAATGTCCTGGTGGCACGGGAAGCTAGGCGCCGGAAACAGTGTTACGAGGTCGGTGTCAACCCGCCAGCCACACCGGCCGGTTACTGTCGACCTTGTAATGAGGCCCATTGTCTATTATTGCCTGCCGGGCAAGTCTACCATTCCTCACGTCATCCCTGGGAGTGGCTGGTCTGGATCCTGCCTCATGCATCTTCCTCTGGGTGTGGCATGTCTGCGTCTGGGGGTAGTGGCACATTCCTCCTCAGGCAGATGTTATGCAACATTGCGCACACTAGCACGATTGTCCCAACTTTGTCCAGGGCGTACATTAGGGCTCCGCCAGTATGATCTAGACACCGTAATCGTGCCTTGAGGAGTCCGAAGGTGCGCTCAATGCACACACGGGTCCGGCTGTGGGTATGGTTGTAGGCGGTCTTGTGTGGTGTACATGGGTCACGCATAGGGGCCATCAACCACGCCAGCTGTGGATATCCAAAGTCATCTGCATGGAGTGATGCGCAGACATTAGTCACTGTGTCATACTTGGGGTTGGTCACACACAGTATCGGGGCAATGTTCATCGTGTGCATGCATGTGTTCATGCCACCCATGTCATGTGTATGTGTGATGTCTGTGCACCCTTTAACAATGGTGTGATGAATTCCTTTGCCTGCACATGCACCTTTTGTCGTTGTGGCAGTTGTTCAGTGGTGTGTCCCTGGCGGCTGTCTTGCGGCTGTGTGCTGCTCTTGTGCATGGGGCATGTTGGGTTGTCTGGTGTCTTACCCTACTCTTCTAGGAGCAACATTTCCAGGTGGATGCACGTGGGCACATGACTGTGGCACTAGCTGGAGGCTGGAGGTAAATCTCGGCTGTATTGGTGCCGGTTTTCAGCGCTAATTCCACTGAAGATGCAATTGTGATACGGCTGTAATTGTGCTTTGTGTTGTCGGCGCTATTAACGCTGGCTGTAATAGCGCTGGATGTAATAGCTCTGGCTGTAATAGCACCAGCGGTATTTGCGCCGAGTCGTGATACGGCGGATCGGTATTGGTGGTGCTAATTCCGTTACTGCCGGATTTAAGGGCTATTGCCCAACTCCTGATGAGGCCCAATGTGTTTTGCCCCTTTAAGAAACATTAGGAAACATACATCCTGATTCATGGATTATTTGCGCCGAAAAAAACGGGATTTGTGCGCCATTCTGCCCGCAAATCCCTGTTTAACAAATGGGGGTTTGCGGGCATAATGGTGCACAAATCCCGTTTTTTTGGCGCAAATATTCTATGAATCAGGGCCATAGTTGTGTTTTATATTTGTGCTATAACATTCATCCCATGATTTTGACCCTTTCTGATTGCAACAAAGTTGCGAATAAACCATAAGAACTTGAGCCAAATGTGTTTGCTTAATGACTAATCTTTGTGCTCTTTCTGACATATGAGATGAGAAGTGGGGTCAATCAGCTTAGAATGTACGGCTACCGCACACTAGGAAGAACTATAGCCCACCGTGTATTAATCTGGGTTCCAGCCTAGGCAAAGAAGGAAGGTCCTTCCCCAAAGAGGTAAACCCTGGGTAAAATGTCTAGCAGTTAGCCGTAATGTAGGCCTTACCAAAAGCCGAGACTCCGGAGAGACAAGACCTCCCAGAAGGAAACTTGATACCAACGTTGGTAATGCCAATCCAGAGGTATAGGAATAACCAGCAAAAACTGTCTGATAGCTTGTAACCTCTTCTCTCAGGGTTCAAACCATGGGAGAAGAGAAATAGAATGTCAAAAGGGCATATGATAAAGTAAATAACCCTCAAGGTACCCTGGCCCAAACATTCAATCCTGCCTGGGCCTGCCTGACCGCTCAGTACGGTCTTAGTGTGGTCTTTCAATCTACATGTCTGGCAAAGCAATCCCAAAGGGTACTATCTGTTCCTTCCATTGTAGGTTAGGCTAAAATCCTCAGACACAACCTGGGCACAGTACAGTGAGACTGGTAGACCTGATGGCTGAATCTAATGGTGGAGAACAACTACCTCAGGGCTTGGACTCTCTCTCTCTCTCTCTCTCTCTCTCTCTCTCCCTCTCTTTCTCTCTCTCTCTCTCTCTAGAGTATTATGGACAAGCTAGTAACAGACCAGCTAGCGATCCTTAAACAGGTGAAGGCTGCAGTTGCCCAAGCCCACTCAAAACACATCACTCATAGCATTGCTGCAGAAGTACACATCAGGCAAGGACCCAAAGGCATTCTTACACAAATCTGAGCAGATAGCAGAAACAGTCAAATGGAAGAACGATAGCTGGGCTCAATGCATTGCTCTGCTTCTTACAGGATAACTGTGAAACACACTCCTGGTACTAGATGGATGCTGCAAGCACCCTATGAGACCTTATGAGAAGGTATATTTAGCGAAGAAGTGACAGTAATTACCAGATTACCTGAGGAGAATATCATGGGGACAGGTAGCCCCCACTTTGATGAGAGGTTTTCATGAGAGTTGACAACCTGAGGGACCCAGAAGAAGAGAATAACTTACCAGGAAGTCAGATGAAAGAACAGTCTGCTGGACTGGGAAAACCTGGATAACCTGGGAGTGGCCTTAGGACTTTGTTGAAGTAGACCCAGTAGCCCAAATATACACCTGTAAACTTCACAGGAGAACCTTGCCCAAGGGGGCTGGGGGGTGAAGGGAAATGGGGAAATATGTGACCAAGTATCCTACTTAGGCTACTTAGCCCCAAATGTATAGGGTGTCGTGATAGGTACTGACACCCTCTAAGTGATGCAGGGTCTGGGTGTAGTTTGGGGAGGAGTATGGTGGGGTCCTCTGTATAGCTCCAACACTAGGAAAAGCAACACAATTGCAGAGGGGAGACCAAAGCAATGGTACCTCAGAGCAATATACACGACAGAGGATACATGATTGAACTCTCAACCAATAGAAAACCTCTTTGCGAGTGTTGGGGCTCACAAACTCCAAAACGCTGTGAAGCAACTTACTCTATTCCATAGAACTGACAGCATACATATGCAGGAATCCGACAAATATGTCACCGGTCCCAGATATCTGGTTGGGCAGCAGAACCACGTAAGGGTGTGTAATGCAAAATTCCACCCGAACATTGCCCAAATATTTGAACAACCCAATTGCACCCCTTATCTAATTATCCCCCACACCTGAGAAGCATTGAGGAGGGAAATCTCTAGGAGGATGGTCCAAGTCCCTATAAAGAGAGAGGGAGCTTTCCAAGAAATGTAGTAGTTTGGAGATTGTGGAGCTGGAGAGAAGGAGAGTGCTGGAGGCGATAATGAATGGATGAGGACATTAAGGTTGGCAGTGGCTGGAGGAAACGAGAGGCGATAATTGGAAGTAGACAATGTAAGGGATCAAGAGTAAAACTCTGACACAGTGGCATGTTTAGTGTTGGTTATAGACTTTTATTTTCAAAATAATAAGCAGGTTGAGGGGAATCCCATCTATTCCTAGCTCTAAGAGTGGTTTCCCTGCCTAAACAAAAACTAAGGAACGTCTGTGTCAGGATGTTAACAAAAAGGTAATCCTCCATCCTGTGTCCAAACCCTTAACTAACCCTTACACTCTAAACTCAATATAATGTGCACAAGGGGATTTCTGTAATGTGAGGAGTCAGGAATGATACTCAGACACAAGTTACACATGATTTTGGCTAAAGACTTTCATTATAACATAAAAGGGGTTGGAAAAAGACCTCGCTCTCCCTGCACGAGTGGAGTTTCCCTACTTAAACAGAAAATTTAAGGATTTGTTAGTGTCAGAATGTCCAAAACAAAAACCGCCCTGTGTCCAAAGCACTATTCTGACCCTCAGACTCTAAAGAAATGAATTGTAAGGTGGAAAGGATAATGTCTTTGGCCTTAAGGGTTTTGTAAATGGTCAAAAGAAAAGGGAAAAATATATATATATGACTCCCACAAAATGAAGTCTATCAATGATGGGTATACTTGCTATAGAGGGTTCTTCCATTCCCCTGGATTCTTTGTCACTTTCTTGGGTTCCAAATAACAGTTATTTGACGTTCCCGTAGGTCAACAACAAATGTTATCTTCAAACTGGTTGCCTTCCTTTTTATATGTGGTTGGGATACCTGGTGCACTCTCTTGCCAGGGTTTCTGTTCCCAGGTCGCTTAAGCCAATACAGCAGGCTGTTCTTGTATCTCATTCACTTCCAACTTGCCTGGTGTATTTCCCTACCATTATTTCTTTTACACATTTGCCACTGTCTGGGATACTCTCCTGCCAGGCTTTCTGGACTCACACTTTTACAATTGCTGGTATACTCTCGTGCCAGGGCTTCCTGAAAAAAACACACACTTGTAATTGCCTAGTATAATCTCCTGCCCGGGCCTCTTTCAAATGCACAAAATTATAGCTGCCTGGTGTACTTTCCTGCCACGCCTTCTTTCAAAAATGCCCAAACTTACAGCTTCTCGGTATACTCCGCTGCTAGGGCTTTTCATATGTGAGTTCCTGCTCACTCTTCCACCTTTGGTGGTTCCTCTTTTTAGCCTCCTTGACTAATATACTTGGTTTCTTATATATGATCTCTTTAGTGTTTCTCTTATCAGCTTGCAACATGCATTGACAGACTTTAAAATCTCTCCACTCAAAAAACTGCTCTTTCAGTCTTTCTCTCTCCGGTTTTAGAAACTGTTCCTTTTCTCTCTCTCTCTCTTGGTTTCACTACAAGTAATTATTTCAGTATGCTGTGGCCATCAATACGCCCCTGTGTTCCCTCTGTCCCGTTGTGGACTAACTGGTTCTTGATGGCATCTCTGGTTTCTTCTGCAGTCCACATGTGATGGTCTCCCGCTGTTTTCTAGTTCGTGACCATTTCTCCACTGTTTTCCTGCTCCCTGAGGCTTCAGAAGTGATGGTCTGCTTTGCATGGGATTGCAGTGAGCAAATCGCTTCTTCTCTGACGCTGGCGAACTTGCTGTGTGTCATATGCTTTCAGCAGCCTTCTCCTTTTAGGTTCCAAGCTGGTTGACTCCACCAACTTCCTTCCAGATGTCCCCACGAATGGAGAGAAGCAACTCGCTCCTACCAGCTGCCTGGCTGCGTTCCTTTCTTCAGTGATTTAAATATCCTGGGCACAGGTGTGCACTCGCTGACACTGGAGTGCTGTCTGTGCTTGTGGATCCCTTTGCTCTGAATTACTCTGTTCCTCTTCCTCATCCCAGTGTTGTGGGGATTGTGGGAATAGTAGTACCTTCCTGAAAACACCGTATGAATGTTTGCAATGGGTTTTAAAGGCGAACTAGGTTTGGAAGAAGAGTATGTGGTATTGGGAAAAGTGTCTTTCATAATTTTACAAGGCCAGTTAGATTTTGAGAATTGGCCTTTGGCGTGTAACAAAAGATTTGTACTACTCTCCATGGGTGGAAGATGAAAGGTATTACAATAGGCTATTAGGACTTGTGGAATCGGATGTGTATCTTCAGGAAGGAAAGGGAGATACCATGTCTCATCTGACAAGACACCTTTACTTCCATGAGGATCATCTCCCACTCCGTGATCCTCCCTCAAATAACCGTCCCCAGGGTTCGGATCAGAGAGCGTCTGCCTCACCCTGGCCATATTAGGGGATGTTCCCCCATGGAAGCAGTGATGAAAATGCCAGATTCATCACAGTAAGCTATGTATTTGTAGCTTTCCTTCACAGTTCCAAAACATAAAGATCTAAAGTGTAGAAAAGAAAGAAAGAAAGTTCCACCAGGAAAAGGAGTCTCCCTTTCCCTAGATTTCTTTCGGTGATCAACAAGTCACTTGTTCACAGTTCACACATGTTCACATGGCATAACTCTTCCCTTGAGTATCCTTCCAATTGGACAATTCTTTCAAATGTTCAGTTGCTCATACTCTGTATTTCCATCAATTTTAAAGGGGCACCATTCTTCCCTTTTCCAATAGGTGCTCTATTTTTGTACATCCCTGGTGTACTCTCCTGCCAGGGTATTTGCAACTTTCTCCTCAGTCCACCAACAATGGGTATGATTCATCCCTTTTCTACTTGTTTCTCGCAGTTTCACAATTCCACATTCACTTTGCTTTTTACCCCTAGTTTACTCTCCTGCCAGAATGTTAAGTTACACTTTCATTCGGTTAAGTTTGTTCCTCTTCCACTCCTGGTTCACTTTCCTGCAAGGATGTTAAATTAGTATGTATCTTTGTCTTTCTCTCATGGGTGTGAGTGCCAGACTCACTGTGTGCCTGGTTCACTAACCTGCCAGGGCTTCTCCCTTCTCCAATCACCTTTTCTTTTATCCACAAG
Organism: Ambystoma mexicanum; assembly: GCF_040938575.1. Classification (NCBI taxonomy): domain Eukaryota; kingdom Metazoa; phylum Chordata; class Amphibia; order Caudata; family Ambystomatidae; genus Ambystoma; species Ambystoma mexicanum. The sequence goes on along the minus strand of NC_090931.1, from coordinate 272,899,831 downwards.
ATTATATTAGACCAATATTGGGTCACTGACCCTTGTTTTGCAAAGTTAGTCTCTGTTTCCACTCTTCCTTTCAAACATTGGGCTTCTGCCCCTTTTCCATTACTGTTCCTATTTACATGAACTTCTCCTTTGAATCATTATGTCACCAGCCAGTTTTCAATATTGTTAGCAAATATTCCAATTCCTTCAAATGTTCACTTTGCCTCTCTCATGCTCTTTTTGTGACACGGCATACACTTTCAGTCGTTCCGGTAGCCCACTCGCTTTCTCTGGATTTACCAGGTGGCTTCAGTGTCCCTCGCATCTCTCCTTCTTTGCTTTGGTTTGCTGACTCAGTGTGCATACCGTTAGTCGGCTGCCTCTCGTATTTCTTTCTACTTCTGCACAAAGCTCCTGTTCCCTCAGGCTCTCAAGCAGCGAGCTTCCTTTGATCTGGTTTCTCTATGCGTTGTTTGCAACAACCTTTGTGCTGCTTCGAAAGTTTGTTTGCCTCCAGCATTCTGACCAACGTCAGAACAAGTTACCATCTCGGTCTCTGCCTCTCTCTCATAAGTATGTCAGCTGTAGAAGTTTTAAACTTCCTGGCATGATTTAGCAATCCCCATAGACAAAACTTCAGTGTTGGTTTACCGCTTCAGGTCATCTTTATTGCTCCATCTCTCTTCCTTGTCTCAGTACTAAAAAGGAGGGTGGGGAGGTAGATAAGGCTGGGAATATTTGGATATTCTTCATCTACATCACAATAAGCCATATGGGTATGTTGTACGGGCCCATGGATGTCAGAAATTAGGGCTGCAAGTTTATTTCAGTCTAGTATTTTCTTGACCCTCGGGAGTATGTCTTCCCCTACGTGATCCTCCTGCAGATAGCCACCCCCAGGGTCACAGTCAGGTAAATTCTGCCTTTCCCTGGCCACGTAGGAGAAGCTTCCGTCCAGAGTGACAATTTTGCTAGATTCATCACAACAAGGAAATATGGTTAGGGGGAAAGGCTGAAGTGGAGGTGAGACCAACTGGATAAGGAGGAGGTGGAGACAAAGTCAGAAGAAGTTGCAAGAGAACTAGAGGAGGTGATGAAAGAACAGTAGGAGGTTGGAAAAAATAGAGGGAAGTGGTGAAACAAGAGAAGGTGGTGTGATAACAGGAGGAGGTGGTGAAATAACAGGAGGAGGTGCTGGTATGGGGACACGAGCAGTGAGAGAACAGGAGGAGGTGGGGTATGACTTAAAGAAGGAGGATATGAGACAAGAGAGATTCAACTAGTGTAAGATAACAAATATCAGGAGGAGGTGGTGTAGACCACCAGGAGAGAAGAATGAGAAGACTGAAGGAGCTGGTGAGAATCTAAAAGAAGACGAAAAGGAGAGCTACCGGACTACAGCAGCCAAAGGAAGGATATCCATATTCAGTTGCAGGAGAGGCACTCGGGGAGGAGGAGCGGGGAAGAGCTGTCAAAGCAGGTGGAGTCCTAGATGGAAGGTATTCCAGATGGACTGCACATTTAGGGAACCTGGAAGGAGGTGCAAGAATGTAATGGGGAGATCAAGATGAAAGTGGAGTGGAGTGACAGGAGAAATACCACAGTAAAGGCGAGAGAGGAATGCAAGCGGGGTCCCAAAGAATGAGAGCAGGACAGGGGTACAAGCAGAATAACCAGAAGGGGGAGGCACGTGTCACTCAGAACCCTCGAAGAATAGAAGTCCATCCCTCTCCCACCGAACCAGCCTATCAGCCAAAGACCAGTGTAAGGCAGTGGGGCGTATGCTCTGAGACCTGTACCCTCAATCCAGGGTCTGTCTGGACATAAGCATCGACATTGTATGAACTCTGGAAGTTAGTTTCTTTGAGAATAGGAAACAAAGACAGCTTCAACTGCCGGAAGTGTGAGTGATTCAAATCTCGCATGTATTGTGAGGAGTGGGACTTGGACCTTGAGACTATTGGATTTTCTTTTGAGTGATTTCTTTTGATTTGGACGACAAAGAGAAGAACCTTGCTATTGCTTACTTTTAGAGGACATAATAAGAGAACCACTACTGTATCGGAGGAGCTTTTCTGACTGTCTAAGTTTACAGTCTTCAGTGAGAGGATTATGTAGAACCTTTTTAATTGTAACAGAATTCGGCAAAAAACCTTAAGCACTAAATCAATCATGGCTGCATAATGATTGAGCCATGCCCTCCTCTTGACAGTTCATAAGTGCCTGTGAATGCAAAATGGTGGCATTCAGGCCTATTCCTTTTGTGACCTGTAGGACAACAGTGATGACTAGATAGAAAAGAAATGGCACGAAAGAGCTAATTAATTTGCAACACTTTGCTTTCTAGCAAGAACAGTTGACTTCTACCAACATGGCAGCTGCAGTAGTGCAGACAATGATGGAAATCCTTCTGCTACGCTCAAGAAATAATGGCCAAATCTGAAAATACCCACTACAAGATGTCCTCTCATGGTGGCATAGGCATATGAGGGGATGATATGCAATCTGGATTGGTTGCTCTAACTGGTCGTATCAATGCTCTTGAAACACATTATCAATGGGGAAGACAACATTGCAATGATCAGTAAGTTGTCCAGACGGCTGCAACAACATCTTAAAACGTTTAGGGCAAGAGGGAGGACTTGGAATTTGGATCACGCTGTACAATTGTGTGCCCGCTCGGACTGAGGGAAAGCGGCAAATATTGCATGCTGGAAGAATTGCTGTACATTTTGAGCACAAATTATTCCAGCAACTATCTTTGGAGCTGAGTTTTGGGGGTATTCTAACTGTACAAATAATGTATTCAATATATAAATATCCAAGTTAGAGAGATTAAGATCCTGAAGCATTTGATGGGTTTATCATGTAGCATCCTCTTGAAGCCACTCGGCTTAGAATTAGGTATTAAAGGAATCAAGATGAATATAATGCTCTAACCACTTCTCTATTGGCTAAAATTGTGGAATACTGATGAATATTTAGCTTATAGAGAGGTGTTATGCGATGTACTACAGTTGCAAGGAGGAAATTCTTTACCATGGTTTAAGTTTGTTAAAACATTTTATTGCGTTAGGTCTCCATTCATTTTGGGAGGAGCACTGTAAATATGGAGTTTGTCAAAAATAATATTAATTATGCCTTTTAATCGCTGGGTTTTAATGGAACAGCTAGGTCTATGCTATTCACAGATTCTATCTCCCCAATACATAGTAATGAAACACTCTGTGCGGCATTGAGAATCAAAAAATCCCTTTTGCAAGTTACAACTGGGTATCTTGCCTCTTGCCAAGTTTACTAGCCATGTTTGATGTTCGTCCAAAACATGCATTGAGGGATGGGAGGCATTGACGACATTGATGACACAACCATCCCGTCTCGAAGCACATCAAGACACTAGGGGTCCACTTGGAAGCTGACCTATCCATGACGAAGCATACCAATGCATTAGCATCCTCCACGACCTACACTGCAAGGCTCATCTCACTGAGTAGGCAATTCCTCTCACCAAGCAACTGTCTCACACTTGCATGAGCACTGATCCTCACAAGACTAGACCACTGCAATGTTCTGCTCATGGGCACCACAGCTGCCAACATGTCCAAACTACATCCATTACAAAACAAGGCACTGTGAGCAGCCCTGGGTCTAAAACGATCAGACCACATCACAGCAACAGACGTGAAACCCACTGGCTCCCAATCAAAGCACGGGTGGACTTCAAAACTCTATCTGTTGCCCACTGATGTTTCCATAAAGGGCCCCCCCCTCTACCTTAACACCTGCATTTCTCAAAAGATCCCCTCACGGGTGCTAAGATCCAGCTCCAGCACACTGCTAAGAACCCCCCGCTTCAAGAACTATAGAGCTGGAGGCATCAGCTTTTGCGTCACAGCCCCAGCGCTTTGGAACTCATTACCAGCTCAGAAATGAACAATCTTACACCTTGTGTAGTGTCTTCATCCTCTATTGTCTTTATTGTCTCACTGTATTCAATATTCTACCTACTATGTACCTAACGCTGTGATACTCTAGGCTCTGGGCATTGTCACAAATTTAAAAAATAATAAATAAAATAATATAAATGCAAATAAGACAAATGCACTTTTTATTTTCTTGCTCATGGTCTGACAACCTCAGGCACAGATGGCTTAAACCAGAATTGAACATCTAGGGAATTCGATCTGGGGGAATGATATTGATGCTGACACTACTTTATTTATTAAAATCATTTGTCTGTAGGAAGAAACTGGTTAAAGATTAATTAAATATATTTTCCTGTTTTAGATGGTTTTTGAAAAAACATCAACAATCAATTGTGAAGTACATTACCCTAAATGAGCTGACAGCTCTCCTTTTTGGATCTATCTTCTAACAAGTGCTCTCTGAATTTTGTATATGTATTTTTAAATGTTATGACATATAGCTAATCAATTTTTTTCTGAAAATGTTTTTTTTATTTTTTATTTTTTTATTTGTGTTTAATCGTGATTAACAATTTTTACAAACTTGGTGCATGTTTTATTTAGTTGTAACGTTTCCTTTCCTTGCTAAAAATGTGTCCTCAAGCTACGGTGTCCTCTTCGTACAGGTTTTGATCTGCAGCCTTTCCCTCTAAGTCCAACTCATTTGTTGTCTGATGTTTGAATCTATGTGATCGAAGATAGATTGTTCTTAATTTGTCTGTTCCTGGACAGAGAAGAAGTATGTGTCGCACTGTCTCAGTGTTTTGTGTGACTGAGCAGTAACGACATATGTTGTGTTCGGATTGCTTTGGGAAATATAAGACTTTACTCGTCCTTAGGACGTTCAGGCGTGCTCTTAAAAAGATTGTTCGCAGATGTTTATTTGGGGATTTCTTTAGGTAAGTTCTCACCTTGTCTATTTTTTGAGTGTTGAATGTCAGGTGTTACGAGGATGTGTATTCACTTGCTTTATCAAGTGTTTCGATCCAATCTTGAGTTTTCAGTCTGTCCTTGATTTTTCCAGGGATTCTTTCAATGTCCCATTGCAAACACCCGATTTTTTCTGCCAGGTCGAGTTGTTTTTTTGTACCAGGCGGTCAACATCTGGGTCTTTTCACTTGCCATTTCTCTGTAGATGATGTCTAAGATTTGCCCACGAGGTGTTCTCAGTATTTTTCCCAAGAATAAGAGACTGTTTCTTTCGACCACATATTTCACTGATGACAGACTTAGCTCTCGTCTGATTACTGCTATTGGTGTCGAATTAGGCAGCTTCAGTACTTTACACCAAAATAGGCCCTCGAGTCTGTCCCACAGTGTGGCAGGAAGTTGTAGCATCACCTCGGCTCCGCATGTTATCGCGGGCGTGGCTTTTGTTTTGAAAAAGTTTATCACTGGAAGAAGTGAAAATTTGCCGTATTTTCTGTCCAGAGTCGGAGCTTGGGCTGCAAGAGTTTTTGTCCTTGCAAAAAGGTATTCCTTATTTTCTTGCTCATGGTCTGACAACCTTAGACGCAGATGGCTTAAACCAGAATTAAAAATCTAGGGAATTCGATCTGGGGGAATGATATTGATGCTGACACTACTTTATTTATTAAAATCATTTGTCTGTAGGAAGACACTGGTAAAAGATTAATTAAATATATTTTCCTGTTTTAGATGGTTTTTGAAAAACATCGACAATCAATTATGAAGTACATTATCCTAAATGAGCTGATAGCTCTCCTTTTTGGATCTATCTTCTATCAAGTGCTTTCTGAATTTTGTAAATGTATTTTTAAATGTTATGACGTGTAACTAATCAATTGTTTTCTGAAAATGTTCTATAATTGGTATTGTATGCTTTTATGGCATCTCCCAAAATGAAGCTGCAAGTGATTGATGGATTGAATGAGTGCATACATCCCTTGGCCTGAGGCTGCATCCCCGAGCACCTACCCACCCAATTATCACCACAATACTCGACTATTGCAATTGCTATTGAATCCTGAATGCCACTACAGAAGTAAAGTTTGAGAACACAGACTTATAGTTCTTGCCTGAGTTTAGTCTTGGGGTTCAAAGAGCATGCAAACAATTGAAATGGCGAAAAGACTCCTGGGAGACACAAACATTGTTTACACCATGATTTATCCTGCAAGGCTGAGGATTGTCATCAATGGGAAAACATCCTTTTTCACAGAACCTAAACTTTAAATACAATATGTGGGAATGTTATAAAGCATCGCGGATGGCTCTGTGGTTCAGTGAGCGTTGACAAATCTGGGCCTCCTTAACATAGCGCTGCTACTGGACCGAACAGGTCAAAATTCACTGCTGTCATTATTTATGTCTTGCCCGTTAATGGTGTGTACTAACGTTTGTTCATACTTCGGGATGGAAGCTAATATCTTAAGACGTGTTTGCTTAATATTGTTCTACTGTCACAAATTCACATGCAAAACCTTTGCTTTCAGCAACATAGTAGCCCCGGAGGTGAGCAGACACATCACCCACCAGGTGTGACCGCTGAAGGTTTCTAAATTACATGTTGGGTTTTCTGTGATGGAGAGGATGGCACTGGTGGTTCCAACGTGGTTGGGGGATATGGTTTTAAAGTTGACAGGTTTCATTCAACTATCCCACATGTATGGTTTTTACGGAACAGTATTACAATGAACTTCATACTGAGAAAAATTATAGATTATTTAGCAACATAGCATCCAGGCCATGGTACACAGTACGTGATATTGCAACTAGAGATTACCATTCTAACATGGAATGTTCAGGGAGTAACACATTATGAAAGGGTGCAGAAGGTGCTCGCTTAAGCTAGCATGCTAGGTGGTAATGTATGGTGTCCCCGGGAAACACGTCTAACATTTTCTTCAGAGAACAATGCGGCTAAAATATGGGGCAAAAATAGGTCTTACACTTCATACACTAGAGGAATCGCTGTTTTGATCAATAAAATGCTTCATTTTACCGCAAAAGAAGATCTATCTGATAGACCCAGAAAGACGCCATGTGTGTGTTATGGGTGAAATTGCGGATGAGAATTTTTGCTGCTTAATACCTATGGCTCCACGACGAATACCTCAATGTTTTTCTGAATTCATTGCACAGGGGTTGAATACATGACTATGAATTCAACCCGAAGCAGGAGGGCTGATTTCATGATATGGTCTCTGTTAATGAAATTGAATCTGACCCTTCAGCCTCACCGGGAGGACCACTGGGCGGAGTTTTCTTCTTATAGCTGCTGCCTGCAAGGGGGTTGTACTTCTGAAGATGTACATGGAGGTTAATAATGTCCTTCATTGGGTCTTTGTAGACCCTGATTGTTCCATTCTAGGTACAGGGTGACTGTTTCTCTGGTTAGGGATGCTGATCTTTCATTGATGTATACCCAAGATGGCAGAGAATATGGAGATGGGAGGGTGTTTCCACTGCCATGTGGGTGGGCCATACATTAGTTGCGGAATTTTAAGCTGTGTAATGACAGGGTTCGACATTGAGGGGAGCTGGGAGTTATTTAGCCCCTACTTCTAGCCTACTAGAGCCAGGTCAGCTTGAAAACAATTACCAGGAGCTACTTTTGGCTCCACAGGCCAATTGGTGCCTTAGAAAGGTACATATGTGTCATTAAATTTGAGTATTTGAGAATGCTAATAAAGAAGAATTAGGAGACATCTAGTAAACACGTAAACACAATAATTCATAATAGGCAAAAAGTTAAAGTTTGCATCTCATGTGAAAGTTGGGTTTGCAGTGCACTGTTTACTCGCTCCTGGTTCCCCAGCGGTAGCTCCTGCCTGCTGGGTGACACCTGACACCCAGGAGCTGTTTTTAGCTCCTGCTCATGCAATCCTGTTTTGAACTCTGCATGATGTTGTATTGTTTTTCTTCTTATATTTTGCGTTGTGTTTAATAGTAAAAAATACTATTTTTTAAAATAAAGAATATACCACCTTATAAGTGTGGGAATCCCAGACAACCGAAGGAAATTATACAAATGTCCATGAAATAGTTAAAACTTCCTTTAAATGTCCCTAAAATAGATGCACACATGGGGAATGATAAATTAATTCCGGGGTGTAGCACTTTATGCACATTGGACAGCTCTGGCATCAACAGTGTCCTGACATTCCTTGCTATCTTTAATGTGCCGTCTCTTTCTCCGAGAACTCTCCAAAAAAGTAACCAGGACGTACTCAAAAATAAAATAAAACGGATATACACGTGACTGCTAAAAAAAAGGTCATTAATATATTTCTGTGCTTTGATTTGTTCAGTTGGTTGTGTTCCAGGTTTTTTGGTGTTGCCATTGTTCATTAAAGTACGCCTGCTACTGCTCTGTGCATCACTTGTGCAATCCTCATTTCATTCGTGCCATTGTACTGACAGCCATCCAATAAAGTTTTGGATTGACATAGGCCGTGCCCCTATTGCCATGGAAACATTGCGTAGTCCTCATCAGGCTCACTGCGAGCGCCGTTGTGATCTCCAGGAAAGGACCAGATTCGCGATTGTCTCTGGGAGATTTTGAGTTTTCTGGCCAGGGTGGAAACATGTCTCGGTAATCCGGGGGTTTGGGGACATGTATTTCTCCGAACCGACCAGTAAGCAGCAGCAATGCCAACCCAATATGTATGTGCATGGCAGCCAGTATTCCAATCGAACCCTACGAATCCCGGCCTGCCTTTTAAAAGTAGGCGAGGATCCATGGGGATTTAAGGCTCGCCACCTGCATCAAAATTTAATGTGGGAGAAGGTGCTCTTGGTTTCCCCTCACAGTGAAGGGGTTACGCCCATAGCATGTTTCTTGCTCCATGCCCTGCTCCATCAGGGCAAAACATTTTAAATGCACAAATAGTAAAACAGTTGGGAGAGCTTGGCTACGCCGCATTTTTTTTGCTAACCGTGTAACTTGACGACGCACTGATCATGATGAGGCTGTTATTATAAAGCTTGCACTCAGCTGCTGTGGAGGACTTTAATGGAGGGTAGGAGGTGGAACTAGGCATGGATTTTCACACAGAAGGATAAATGAGTGATCCCGATTGCAGATCTTCACTGTCAAGGTGTGAAGGATCCCACTAGATTCTCATGTGCACCCAGATTGCTTGCTTTCTGGGATCACGGATGGTACTTGTACGTGGCAGACCTCTGACCCTGTTTAACCACATCCTGTCTGGTTCTGTTCTATGGTAATGATACGTTTTCTTATGCACCTGACCTGAAATGTGGAGACCTATGAGAAGTTCTGACCTGGCGCGTATTAGGCATACATCTAGAGCCTAATGCCGCACACCAGAATACAACTGAATCAAGATTTTCAGCAGCAGCAAAGTAATATCACACCAGCTTGGTAACTTTTAGAACACTATCTCAAAGCAGAAATTAGGCGTTTCTCAAATGTTTTTAAAATCAAGTCCAATGGCTTGGATGCAAAGCGAGGAAGGCTTCTTCTAGTAGAGTTAACCGTGAAGGTCAGTCTTTGTCCTCATAGGAGACTGCAGTGTCCTTAAAGAATTTGTCAGTGACACCAGGACAACCCAAAATAAAGCACACACACCCTGTATCCAATGGTCAGAATTGAATTTGGCCACAGGTCTTTCATGTAAATAGCAACTAACCTTGTCTATGCTGAATGTGAAGATAGAAGGTACAAACCTATGTTTCACAAAATGCCAAGTGTCTCGCCAGGGAAGTTGAAGGACAACATCTCTAGGTTGTGGGTGCAGTTTTAGCATTCATTCATTTGGCCTCCCCTAAGTGCTCCTTGTTTTGGACCATTTTAGTGGCCTTTGTTTGAAGAAACTCCATGGAAGCAAGGTTACCACAGCCTGTTGTTGAACTCTTGTTTGAGACTTTGCATTTGGCGGCTTGTTGTGTTCGACAGCTGTGTAAGCAATGGTTCTGTGTTGCAGCCTCAGAAGCCACGAGGTGGATCTAGCAAATGCCCATGTCCTAGGGTCTTGGGGAAACTGAACCATGACATGGACAGCACAACCGTGCCCGACTGACTTTACACCAGCGACTGTTCCATGATTCTTCAAATTCTTCAGAAGAAGCACCGGAGAGTGACCACCATGTCCCTCCAGGGTCTTGTGTCCTGCAATGGTCTCTATCAGCATCGGCTCACAAGCTGACCATTTTCTTGAATATCAACACTTTGCACGAAATTCCGTTTGCCTGTCCAACCATAAGAGCTTCTATCCAGAATGACCCCTTCAGAAGGGTTTCAACATCCACGGAATGTCACGAGTTGCTCCCTTTACTATATTTCCTGCCACTTGGGGGGCCTGATTTGGGGTTTATTCTCTATTGGACATTCCTTTCAAACCTTAGGAGACAATACTTTGGTGATTTGGGAGTGCTACATCCTTATTTTCCATGTCACTTCCTTTCCAGACCCATTGCAGGATTTTGGCAGCTAGGATGCTGCTTTGATACAAAAGGCTATGCTTCCTGGAATGCCTGGCCCACTGCTTCATCTCCACCCTTGCAAGACAAGGTTGGCGGAGGATAAGCAGCACCTGTGGCTGGCAGGTGCTAGCAAGCAGCACACCTGAGGCATGTGCTCATCAGCCAGCTTTAAAAACCTCAGTTTGCTTCAGTGCAGCACTTGTCATTGATGCAGTGTTCCTGTTTGCAACCGCTTCCTTGTTCTTGGTTATTAGCTTAGTGTCTAGTTCTTAGTTTCTTATTTCTTGTTATCCTTTCCCTGGATTTCGAATTTAGTGTGCTTATTAGTAATCTCTTCTTCTCTGCTTCCAGGTTTCCCCTTCTGTCTTCTTCTGTTTTGCAGTCAACACTTCCGGGTGTTTTTCATTTTCTGTGCAGCCCAGTTTGTCTGTGTTCTTTATTCCTTTGACTTTGCCTTTTTCTGCAGTGCAACCTTGATCCTTAGACTCGCCTCATTTATAGATTTTCCATCTTGTCTCATTTCCCTTCCCTGGGTGGGGAGGGAGGAGATTTTGCACTTGTATTTCTGTTTTCCTTGCTCCGGCTCCTGTTCCTTTACTTTCTCTCGGAGTCTGGTTTTCCCTTGTTTTTCCATATTGATTGTTAGATGTGGTATGCTGTTGTATTCAGCTCCAGTGTGAATGCTTATGTTTTCCTCACAAGTTTGTAATCACCATTTCTACTTGTCCCTTGTCAGAAGTCTCATTTATTAAGTTCACCTCTCTTTGCTGTCATAGCCTTTCTGGGTCCCTGTTTGATCAACTGGGTTCGTGGGCTTCTTTGACATTTCAGGTGGTATTTCCTGTCCTTGTGAGTTTTGTCTTTAAATTACCTTATACAATACCATCAAGGGTGTTAACTCAAAGATCCTGGCATTGCTTGTCCTGTATGTGGGTTTAGCACGGACAAGACCTCTAACAGCAATTGTGGGTGAGGAGCTTGCTGACTTACTTTGTAATCATAAGGATCTTCTAAGTGTTTACCCCACCTCCCTTTTCATATTTGTTTTGTTATCATGCTCTTCTTGCACAACCTGGGTTTTAGTGTACACTTGTATTGGTTCCTGAGTGTATGTTGTTTGACTCAAAGCTATTCACTGTGTGATCTTGTGCACATTTCCCTTGTCATATTCACTGGCTTTGTCCTCTCATGACAGAATGACCAGCCCACTATTCCCACGGTGTGCCTAAATATTCATAGCATTCCGATACCTAGCATTCACTTGTGCTCTTTGATTTGTTTGTTTGAATATGGCAATTTTAAGAAAGAAAGGCAGTAAAGCTTCTAAAAAGTTTGTACAGAAAGTTTCCCCTACATTTACCTGTGACAATCAAATCACCAGTTCTGACACAAATGAACTCCTTGTCACGAATGGGCATCTACATGCAGAGTATTTTTCCCACTGCATGTCACATCCTACAATGCCAGAACCTATTGCAGTCTATTATTCTGATTCTCTGATTCTGATTTTATGTCTGCACAAGCCTTAGCAGCAGAATACAACACACTGTTCGGCTTACAGCACAAGAGTACTTCTGTTGGTGAACCCCATGTTTTAGTTACACTTCTCCTCAGAATAAAGGGTTTTATGATAGAAATAAAAGGAATGGAGGGGTTCCTTGAATAACTTCTGTTTTCTACCCCCAGTCTGTTGCATACTCCTCTGCACAAGTACATACTGCAGTCCATAATGTCAAGAAGTCTGATGTTAATGGTTTTCTTAAGGGAAAAACAGACAAAGTTGGTAAAAGAAAGAAGAAATCACAGAACCTACAAGCCGCAAGCGACAATGTGCAATCAGTGCACTTCCAGATTGCTGGTGCAGGACCCAGCCCTGACGTTACTGTGCCTCCCACTGTGCCTACTGCTAGTGATGTACAGTTAATGCAGGACATGCTGAAAGCTAAGCTTGAGGAGTTCAGACAAGAATTTGTTTCTTTACAAGAGCAGAATAAAACCTTGCAGTCTTTACTGAATACACCTCAGACCTTATCCCTTTTTGATGATGTGAACACTGTTCAGTCCCTGAGAGCAGAGACTTTAGTAGACCATGATATTAGTTAGTATGTACTATCAGCTGGGACGTTGAGTGTTTTTTCTAGTGCAGCTCTTAACCAGGGCATAGTTTCTGGCATGTGTCCTCATGTTTATCACAGATTCCAGTTAGCGGATGACACATTATGTGCTTCTTTACCTAAGTTTTCCTGTGTAATAGCTTGTCATAACCCTAAACTAGCACACACACAAACCTCTGATTTCCAAACACAATCCACATGAGTGGACTACATGCCCGCAGATCCTAGAGTAGACCTAGGCTCTGCTCTTGACCCAGCTGCTGAGATTGAAGTAATTGATCTAGCTGAATGGAACGCAATGCTAACTCTCTGTTCACTCTTCCTCCTACCAATGTGGGTCACAATGAACAGTCAGAGAAAGTACAGATTCCCTGCTCTGATTAACTCAATCCACAGTCTACAGAACCAGACATTTCCTGGCGATTCCTGAACTGTTGGTTGCTAATGTGCTACTTTCAGAGGCTAAGACAGATGAGTGGACAATTGATGAAATCTTGATTAACAGAGACGTTACTATGGTGATTACTCTGGTTGACTCTGGCTTGCACAAAGAAACTCTGTGTCATCCACCAAGGGAAGGGACTGCAGGTGTACATCACAGTCATTGGTTACTGATGCCAAGGAGTCTACTGCCCTAGAGGTGTCATCCGATCCTGTGCCACCAATGTGTCTATCGACTTCTGAGTCTTCAGTCTATCTTCCTACAGCCATTGACTCTTCTATGTTCCTGTACCCAGCTCTGCAGTCATCTTTGGCACACGTGTCTTCAAACAATGAACTTCTGCTATGTCTGCCATTTGCTCAAGAGCCTTCGCCATGCATGTGGTCAGCTCCAGAGACCTTTACATGCTTGTCTTCAGCTTCTGGGATAGCTCCAGGCTTCAGCCTTAAAGTCCCCTCTGGCATGCCTGTCTTCAGCTACAGTGACTCATCCAGCATATCACTCTTCAACCATGGAGCCTCCAGCAGTCCGTCCTAAGTACTTGTCTTCAGTCCCAGAGCCTACTACATGTCTGCCTTCAGTTCATGAGACACCTGTGGCATGCTTATCAGGCCTTGCAAATTCTTAAAAATCCCACTAGACCTTTTGGGCGAGTTCCTCATTTTACATGCTCGACCTAAGAGAAATGCACTTGCCCCAAGGCGACTGGTGATGGAATATTTACCAGTGCTTTTTGTAAAATGGTGCAAATACTCATAAGCACATTTCATATTTTCTGCAATGCTTTCAAGAATGCACAGTGAAACCTGTATTTGACATTTACTGCAAACACAGTGTTTTTACAGTAAATGAAAAATAAGTTTCTAACATCCCCATACTCACCAGTAAGGTCGAGTGTCATGCAAATGGTACTTGCCCTGTATAAAATCTACATGCCTATGCTAGTGGGCTAGTAGATTTTGCAAACCCTGCATATCCTCGGTGCCAATGACACAGGCATACCTGTCTGCACTACCAGATCCTTCTGCATTTCCATCAGCTCTAGAGATTCCACCTGAATTTCAAACATTTCCTACCGAAGCACCACCAGCCTACCCTTCTTATGCTTCTGGGGGACCATCAGAAAGCCTGCCTTCTACAAAAGATGATTTCCCCAAACTGCTTGACCTCAGCATCAGACCTTCCAGAGTATTCAGCAGTAGATATTGAGACCTTTGTCAGCCTGCCTCTAGCTTCTACACCTCCTGCCTGTCCGCTCTTGGCAAAAGGCTAACAGACTATCTGCCATTGTGTACTGCATTTTACACTAGCCTGCCATTATCCTCAAGGACTTACAAGTGTCCACTCCCAGTGAGTGAATTTCCAGTGGCTTCACAATTTGCTTCAGATCTTGCAATTCCTTCACGCCTTTCTTTGACTCATGAGTATCTTCATTACCAGAGGCCTGCCTATGATTCTTATATGCTGCAGCCTGACTATATGCACTCCAGCCCATCTGTCTTTGCCTACAGGCCTCCACTTCCATCAGTACTACTGCAGAAGAAAGATAAACCCTATTATGGAAACAAGAGGCCCGGTGTGGCTGGCGGGTGTCAGAAGACGGTCATGGAAGGGGGTATACTGCCACGATTCGCTCCTTTCGCTCTCTTTCCTGGCACTTGGGGGCCTGATTTGGGATTTTTCCCTACTGGACATAACTTTCAAACCATATGAGGCAATGCTGTGGTGATCTTGGAGCGCTAAATCCTTATTTTCCATACCACTTCCCTTCAGGATCCATTCCATGTTTTGTCAGCCAGTATGCTGCTTTAGTCAAAAGACTGTGCTTCCCAGAATGCTGGGCCCACTGTTTCATCTCCACCCTTGCAGGACAAGGTTGGCTGTAGGATAAGCAGTATATGTGACTGGCAGGTGCTAGCAAGCAGCACACCTGAGGCATGTGCTCGTCGTTAGCCAGCTTTAAAAACCTCAGTTTGCTTCAGTCCAACACTGGTCATTGATGCAGTGTTCCTGTTTGTGACCGGTCACTTGTTCCTGGTTCTAAGCTTAGTGTCTAGTTCCTAGTTTCTTATTTCTTGTCACCTTTCCCCTGGAATTCGAATTTAGTGTGCTTATTAGTAATGTCTGGTTCCTGCATTCCCCTTCTGTCTTCTTCTGTTTTGCGGTCACCACTTCTCAGTGCTTTCCTTTTTCTGTACAGCCAAGTTTATCTATGTTCTTTATTCCTTTGACTCTGCCTTTTTCTGCAGTGCACCCTTGATCCTTAGACTTCCCTCATATATAGATTTTCCATTTTGTCCCAATGTCTTTCCCTGGGTAGGGAGGGGGTGGATTTTGCACTTGTAATTTCATTACCCTGCTCCTGTTCCTTTACTTTCTCTTGGAGTCTGCTCCTGGTTTTCCCTTGCACTTCTTCCTTTGTTCCGTAGATGATTGTTAGATGTAGTGTGCTGTTGTATCCAACTCCTCTGTTATTATTATTTCTACTTGTCCCTTGTCAGGAGTCTTATGAATTAACGTATTCCTCCATTTGCTCTTATAGCCTTTCTGGGTCCCTGTTTCATTAACGGGGTTCGTGGGATTCAGTGACATTTCAGGTGGTATTTCTCATCCTCATTCGTTTTGTATTTAAATTACCTTATACAATACCATCAAGGGTGTTAGCTCACAGATCCTGTGGTTGCTTGTCCTGTATGTGGGCTTAGCGCGGACAGTAACTGTAACAGCAATTGTGGGTGAGGAGCTTGCCAACTTTCTTTGTAATCATACAGAGCTTGTACGTGCTTATCCCACATCCTTTTTCATATTTGCATTCCTTTCACACTCTCCTTGCACATTCTGGATTTTAGTGTGCACTTGTCTTGGTTCCTGAGAGCATGTTGTTTGACTCAAAGCTATTTACTGTGTGATATTGTGCACATTTACTTGCCATATCCGGACAAACAGACAGACAACATCCTCCCAGCATCCATCCTAAAGACTCTCCCCGTAGAAGCTCTCCTTCCCTACCTGGAGATCATCAACAGCTACCTAATTCAAGGCACCTTTCCATCGACCCTAAAACAGAACAAATCCTTCCTCTAGTAAAGAAACCACTCTGGATCCCGAACAACCTAGGTAACTATCAGCCCACTCTGGATCCCTACAATGTAGGTAACTATTGCCCCACCACCCATCTTCTATTCCTAGGTAAGATCATCGAGAAAGTGATAGCCATACAACTGCAGCAACACATCGACAACAATCTCCTCCAAACCTACAAATCTCACCCGGTTCAGACCTAGATGCAGCACGGAGACAGCAACCATACAGGTGGTCGACATCGCCCTCAACATCCTTGATGACAGCCAACCCTGTCTCTTGGTTCTACTTGACCTCTCGGCTGCTTTCAATACAGTAGATTGCCAGGCACTTACGACACCCTACATCGGCGCATGGGGATCAGCAACCTTGCCCTACTCTGGTTCAAGTCCTACCTCGCCAACCGCCAGCAGTTTGTTCAGATGCACCCCTCTACATCGCCAATGATACCCGTCACCTGTGGAGTCCTGCAGGGTTCTATCCTTTCCCCAAGGAGCTTCAATCTATACATGGAGCCACTGGGAGCCCTCCTAGCTACACACAAAATCAACATCCACCAATACCTCAACGACACACAACTATACCTCAATATTGACTCCATCAAGGAGATCCATAGGCTCAAAACCTGCCTCTCATTGATTCAGTTGTGGATGTCCAGGGCATACTTGAAGCTCAACCCCTCCAAAACCAAATTCCTACTCCTCACCAACAACACGAACACCCAGACATACAGACCTGGCTATGAACCATGAACTCTGAGGGCTTCACACCCAAGCTCACCCCCTGCGACTAGTCTCTCAGTTTCCACATTGACAAACCCCTCTCCTTCAAGACACACATAGTTAAGAAAACTCAGACAGCTTGGTCTCAGCTCGCCGTCCTGTGGAAAGTCAAGTCCTTCCTCCCTCCAGACAGCTTTATATCCACTGTTCAAGCACTGGTCCTATCCCACCTTTATGGGGGCAATGCACTCCTCAAAGGCCTCCCGTCATCCTTCCTTGTGCCCCTGAGAAGTGTCTTACACAGCTGCACACCTCATCAAGTGTCTATGCAGATATGAAAACATCACCCCGGCCCTCATCGACCTACACTGGCTCCCACTGCTGCACAAATCACCTTCAAGTCTTGCTGCATTATCTATAGTCACCAGGGGTCAGGACACGTGCAGAGTTGAAATGCGCTGCTGCAAAAAGGAAAGGAACGGAAAACAAGCCTTCTCTGCCTACACCTCAAGACAATGGAACCTCCTTTCCGTCAGCATCAGACTTGCTCCCTAGCTCCTACAATTCAGAAAATAACTCAAGACCCACCTTGTTAAGGAGTCTCTCCTCCTCAAGAACTAGGCCATCACGTGGCCCCTCGTCCCACAGGACTCGCTTAATGCTGGCAGACCCTCTCCTCCCCTCCACCCGGTACAGCTCTACCCCTCCTCTGTGCCCCTCTGTATCCTGCCCCTGCTGTATATCTGTTCTGTTGTTACCTCTGAAAAGTGCCATGTTATGCATCTGTACTCTTGTATACCTCTGTAAAGCGCTCTGTTATGTATCTGTATTGTTGTATACCTCTGTAAAGCACTCTGTTGCTCTTTGAGGCTAGGTCTGTGCTCAATAAATAACATAATAATAATAATAATAATAATAATAATAATAATAATAATAATAACATTCACTGCCTTTATCCTCTTATGACACAGATGCACTAAGTGTCAGAGATGGACCTTGCAACATGTTGTGGCCTGCAACACTAACATCTTCTGCTGGGAAAATGACCTTCCTCTGACATCTTACTTGCGAGCACCCGTGAGCCTGATCCCAGCAAAGTGTGTCTTATTTGTATAATATTAGCCGTAGGACAATACGTTTAATTGAAAAGCAACTAAATTGATTAGGTCAGAGAAACAGAGATTCAAGAACTGAATGAGAAACCACCGATACCAAGTGTTTCCAAAAGATTGAGATGTCATGTTATCTACACTACTAAGAAAACAAGATGCAAACTTTTGGGTATTGGTAGATAGTTTGGAGATGGGACAGGATAATGTTCAAACTATCCCTATCCTTGAAGATATATGGGTGACCCGCTTTTTGCAGCTATATGGCTCTAAGGAGGGCCTTCAATTTCCCAAGGTGGTGTTGAAGAATACATGTTATTTATTTATTTATTTATTGGACATTTGTACAGAGCTTATACACATGTGTTTCCAGGCACCACAAAACAAGATGGGTGGGCATGGGAATCAAAAATGTAGAACAACGGTTATATTGGCGGTGGTAAGGGCAAGTGGGAGGTAGTAGAGGGGGAGGTGCAAGAGTGGAGGGCCCCCTAGGGTGGTGGCAGGCAAGTGCTGGGTGTGCCAAGGCAGCAAGTGCAGGGGAACGGGGGGATGGGTGCAGTGGACAGGGAGGACCAACTTGGGCTAGTCCGGAGAAGGGAGACCGAGGGCAAGTGTTGGCAAAGGATGCTGGAGGGGACTGGTAGGGGGTGGTCTAGCACCTGTATGACTCTGAAGGGACCAGGCCCCAGTCAGAGTGGCAAACAGAGAGTTAGCAAGGGAGGGGGGAGAGGGAAGGAAAAGGAAAAAAGGAAAGTCTTGAGAAGTTTCCAGAATTTATGAAGATCCAGCTCAAGTCTGAGGGGGGAGGGAGGCCGTTCCAGAGGGAGGAGCCAGCCGAGGAAAGGGATCTACCTCCCACTCTCTGCTTGTAGAAGCGTTTGACCTGCAGAGAGTTGGAGCTAGAAGACCGAAGGACTCTGGCCAGGAGGTATTTAGGGAGGGAAACTGGATGTAAAGAATTCCCAAGCCCCAGACAGCTTTGTGGGTGAAGCAAAGAGTCTTGAATATGATCCTTATTGTTACCGGGAGCCAGTGGGGAGATTTGAGGGCTGGAGAGATGCGGTCCCTGGGCTTGAGACCAAGGATACAACTTGCAGTGATATTCTGGATTAGTTGAAGGGCGCAAAGGGAGGAAAGAGGCAGGTTTAGGAAGAGGCTGTTGCAATAGTCGAGCCTAGAGAGAACCAGGGCTCTGGAGACATTGAGATTCTGGGGGATGGTGAGGAAAGGTAGAATACCCTTGAGGAGGTGCAGCTGAAAATAGAACTTCTTGGCAAGGAACATGATGTGTGAAGAGAAAGAGAGAGAGGAGTCAAAGATGATCCCAAGGTTTTTTGCCTCACATGTGGGTGAGGAGAGGGGACCCAGGGAGTCTGGCCAGAGAGTGGGAGGGAAGCAATGAGCAGGTATCCCAATGAGAAGGATCTCTGTTTTTCTGGCATTAAGGCAGAGATCATGGTCATTAAACATTTCAGTATAGGATGTAGAAGATGCCATTAGGAGGGCTAGCGGGTTTGCAAGCTTTTGGTCTCAACCAACTGTCGAATACGTTTTTAAGGATTATCTTGCTATGCGAGCAAGTGTGCTTTTTTGCTGTTTAAGGATATAATGCAAAGGGAAACAACACCTCTAACCTGGAAGAATGTGTTCATAATTCCCACATATAAAAGGACAACCGATTATTACCAACTAACTGCATGCCAATAGCATTATTAGATGCAGACAGTACAATTTTTGCAGGCCCGGTACTAAAAGATCTTGAAGACCTTGAATAGACCGTAAGGGTCTATTGAATGCCAATCAGATTGGCTTCAGAAGGGGTATTGGTATGGATTGTAATCATCTATTCATGTTATGCATACAGAAATTAGCATGGAGAAAAAATGCCCCTGTAATTTATATGGCATCATTAAATCTGTCCATGACTTATGATGTGGTGAATAGGAACATGGGCTAAACTGGAGTATTGGGGCTTTGATCATGGCCTTTTGAATGTTCTAATTTACCTCCAGCACAACACCACTATCCAGATTAGACTTGATTGTGATGGCAACCTATCTCAAAAAAGATGCATATTACCTCCCTCTCTCTAACTTGAATGTGTCTGATATTGGGGCCCATCTCGATAAAGTATCCTTTATAGCACCCAACATTGTAGATCTGAGACTGAACTGGCTCGCATATGCGGATGACTTTGTCCTGTTCGACATGACCCTGATCGGCCTACAGCGCTCCTGTTGGCGATTGAAGTCTTTATGAATAGTTATACGCTGAAAGTCAACCCTAAGAAATATAAGATTATATGCTTCTGTGGGAAAAAGTTGAAACAGTGGTTTACATGGACTGTTAATAACACACATTGGAGTTGGTGAAGTCCTTGGTTTACCTAGGGTTCAAGGTAATGGCTCGACCAGCAAAACTTCCCATTCATGAACAATTGAAAGCCAAAGCGGTTAAACCTACTGCCCAAATGTTATATATTAATAACAAATTTGGTAAATTTACTCTACATCGAGTCATTGTGCCTAATTACAAGTGTGGTGGTCAAGAACCAAGGGTGGCGGTAAGCGTACCGGCACCCTTGTTTCCTGAATGGCACACAAAGAGTCTGCCAGCCAGGGCCGCTGTGTGTCCGGCAGGTGTGACCCTTCCGGGCGCAGCGCCCCCAGTGGGCAGATTCGTCACAGAAGCACCGGCACTGCTTCCGCCTCCCCACTCCCATAGAGTCCCGTGGGAATGGGGACTTATGAAATCCCGCGCCTGACTTGTAAAGTTCTGGTGGCAACGGGAAGTCCGGCGCCGGGTTTGGTGTTACGGGTTGTTACCGCTAACCTCGTAATGAGGCCCATTGAGTATTTTAATGGGAAGATGGTTCCTAAGCTATTGTATGGCTTGGAGGTCTTACCAAACTTTGAGCTCGAATATCTAGATAGTATTGAATCACAGATATGGAGATGTATTCTATATTGGCTGCTCAAATTTATACCGCTAACAGCTATTTGTTGGGAATTAGGCCTCCAGTCCCTGAAGAGACGAGGTATTTGGCGTCATTTGGCGCTCATTAGGAAACTGCTCTGCTCTAAAGAGGACCTGCTAGAGACCTATCTGGGTAAGGCAGGCTCTCGAGGGGGGAATCATCCTTTGGGAGAATTTGTGAGCTATTGCCAGAATGTATTAGATGTTATTGACTCATCCATAAAAGCGTTGCTGTTGGACCCAATAAGAGTGAAGGTGATGATTTGTATGACTGATTGGATAAGAATAGGTGACTGCGTAAACACTGTCTCTATGGGCATGTGATGAAAATGCTGAGGAAAGCTGAATTGGCAGAGCAATATGTGTATAGTTTCCCTGACGCTGGGTATTGAAATTACTTCATGAGGTTCTGACTTAGGGCCTCATCATGAGTTGGATCGTAGCGCTTAAATGCGGCAGTAAAGCTATTACCGCCACATTTAAGGGGTGGCCCAATCATGAGTTGGGCGGCAAATGGGAGTTTACAAGCAGCTTTTTGCTGGAAGTAAAAATGTCCCCTTACCGCCCGTTTTTGCCCATTTTCGGTGCTATTACCACTGGCGCAATTACCCCTGGTGGTAATAACGCCCCCCAAACCCATTAGGTCCAATGGACCCATTGGGGAATGGGAACGTACTGCGGTAACGCTACTCGTGATCTGGCGGTAATAGCTCCGGACCGAGAGGTGATAACGCTATTTATGCTGGCGGTATCCTGGTGGTTTTACCTCCGGGATACCGCCAGAATCCTGATGAAGCCCTTAATGTACTAAATACAGGAGAAATACTGAGTATTAGAAACACAGGGGCCTTGGCGTCATCAATGTGCTGTTTTTTTCAGAACTGTGGGAAAGTAGAACATTTGAAATACCTTTTAGTGAATGCCGCAGGCTCCTGGAACTTAGAATCACTACCTTTGGCCAATTTGTTCCAAATCTAGAAAGAGTTGATATTGAAAATCTATGGATGTCCATGTTGAACGGAGGCTCGAACCCCATGATTTTGTCAGTGGTGAGATAGCTAAAGTACTGTAAACTGTTGATACAGGGTTTCACAAGTAAAATGTAAAGATCAAAGAAAATCATAGATACTAATGCTGCATTTTTTTATGTTATGAAATTTCTTGTTGACCTCTTGACAACATATTTGAGAACTATAGCTTTTTCCTTTTAAAAATATGCGTTTTCTTTTTTCTCCTTTTGGCTCTTCTTTTTATGTTAGAAAATGTTTTTCAATGCTGTATTTGACCTGTTTACTTAAAAAAAAAAAGAATTTTGAGTGTTAAAAAATGTAAAGTATGAGGTTGTTAGATTTTTTTATTGCAAAAGGTTTGAATGGGTTTTGATTAACATTTCTTTAAAATCAAATAAAAATAATTTTAAAAAATGTGTATAACACCTGTTACCTACATCCCCTTAGAAGAACTTTGCTCCATTAGAAAGTCTAAGTCACAAGTTAACTTTATTCTGCAGGTCAACCCTTTGCCGCACTCAAGCTATGTGCCCTCCAATCCCTGCCTGGGCCTTTTACGCCCTCTTGCTGAAAAGACTGAAAGTGTGAAGCCGTCATTCTCTTTCCATTTTCTTCTCCTTACTATAATTTCTTAGAGCTTGGCTTTTCTCCCTCAATATTTAATCACTGATAAATTCTTATTATTTGGGGCTGCATTGCCTTTGGCATACTGTTCTTTATGGTATTGTTAGTCATAGAGTTTACATATTTTATCATTGAACTGCGTTACACTGTGTGTAAGAGAACCAAAGGTACCTTAAAGAGTCTTTGCCTCAGCTGTGCTTACTCTTTTTTGGTGGCTTGGCAATGACTTCCACATCCGCAAACAAAAGGGAGATACATTCTCCAGAAACATTTTGTAAAATATGAAGAAAAGCAGATGGGCCTCTGCATGAGGCCATGATCTGCAGTGGCCTCCAGTTACTTGTGGGCACTCAGGCAGTGTCTGGCACCGCAGGAACAAAGCCCCGTTTTCCAACTGGCATTGTGATAATGTTAGATAGCATGGCTATACATTCTCCAGATGACTCCATGTCACGAGGGAGACCTTACTCCACTCTAGGGCCTTGCTTTAGCTTAGCTTCAGAAAATGTTTTTCAATTGAAGTGATCCCGAAACTACAACTCCCAGGAGGTAATTACTGGAGAAGTGTAAGCCCAGTACTGGGACATGGCGTCCCTCCTGACATGGAGTCATCTAGGAACCCTACAAGGCTATTTCTGTGGGTTTTCGAGAAGCATGCAAGAAATCTTACTCAAACTAAAGGCAGACTCATACTTAATGCTGCACAGAGGTTATGTGTTGGAATAAAATCACTATACAAAACGCAAGGGACTGTTGTGGGTTTTCCTACTGTGGGTTGCCCAATACTCTAATCACACTAAGGAACACACAGTTTCTTTATTAAGGTAAATAGAAACAAGCACGTGTCTTTTCTTGGCTTACAAGTGCATCTGGGTGCACTATGCCATGCTAAAAACACATGTTAGGCCACTAGGGGCTGTCCATGTGTCTGCTGCTTTTCGGATGAAGACATTCTTAAGTCTTTATTGGGTTCTCTCCGTCAAGCAGGTGCAGCTATGTTTTAAAATACTGGAGAGTGAACAATATATTCTCCAGTGAGTTCCTCTTTTTCAAGTTTTTCAAGTTAAAGAATCTTGTTGGACACTTAATGTTTATTGATAAAGGATCCTCATTCGGAAAAACACTGCCTGTGCTTTTTACGTAGGCACTAGGTCAGGTCTCCCAACAACCAACAACCGATAAAGACTTAAAACCTGAAGTAACCAAGATGAGGTCATACCTTAAAGACACGACGGCAGTCATTGAATTGATACAAGATCGACCTTTCAATCCAGCTCACAATCTACTAGTTACACTGGACATTGAATCACTATATACCAGAATCCCACAGATGGCAACACTGAGAGTCGTAGAGAAAATCCTACAAGAAAGAGAACCACTGCTTCAAATCCTGGTAACTTTTGTGATGCAATTAGCAGAGATTGCATTGACCAAAAATGTCTTCATCTACAACAATACCTACTATGAACAAGTATCATGGACGGCGATGGGAGCTACCTTCGCCCCGAGCCTTGCCAATCTTTATGTTGCAAACTTCGAAGAAGAAAAGATCTATCATCCCAACAACCCCTGGCTGAACAAAATAGAACTTTGGTCGATATACATCGACGACGTCTTGCTGATCTTCACAGGCAACGAAACTGATCTTGTTTCCTTTATGGAATGGCTCAATATGCAAAATCCTTTTCTCAGATTCTCTGAAACCCATAGCACAAGCTCAGTACACTTCCTCGACCTGACATTAAAGATAAGCAATGAAACCATTAAAAGCACTGTTTTCAACAAGCCTACAGATAGGAATTCATTACTCACCTACAAGAGATACCATCCGCCGAGCCTGAAAAAGAACCTACCTTTCGGCCAGTTTCTTCAATACCGCCGGAACTGCACACAAGTGACAGACTACAATCATCAATCTCTGACCCTGGCCACTAAACTGAGAAACAGAGGCTATCCCAAACACCTAGTGAAACAAGCAAGAAGAAGGGCCAGAAACATCCCAAGAGAAGTAACTCTGGAACACCACACAAAGCGGAACGAACCTGCTGAGCAAATTACAGCCGTTTTAAGTTTCTCACCCCTGACCAATAAAATCAAGAAAGAGGTTCTTAAACTCTGGCCCATTTTGAATGTCGGCACCCAGGGCCTGGACGCCCCGAGATTTGCCATCAAAAGACGGAAAAACATGAGGGACTCCCTTGTACACACATACAAGGACATAGCACCTAGACCCAACACTCTATGGGGCACAACCCAAGCAACTGACACACACCTTGTGGATCCTGCAGCGCATGCTCCAGCACTACAAGATCAACCAGCATTGAGATCGGTTGGCATTTCCCTTGGCCGCAAAAGAACCTGACCAACTGCAATAGTTGCAATGTAATCTATATTATAACGTGCCCATGTACCACGCGCTATGTGGGGGTGACAATGCAACCCATCAGAACATGTCTTGCCGAACACAGGTCATGCATACGAACAAAAAAGACAACTGCACCAATGGTGGAACATTTCCTCGAACATCAACATAGTCCAGCGGACTTCACATGGTCCATTATCGAGAAGATGGCAGTACCCACAAGGGGTGGAAACATTCACAACCTCCTCTACAGAAGAGAACAACTCTGGATCTTCCGTCTGAAGAATGACAAGACTGGACTCAATGAACCAACTAATTGGCAAACACTAGCTATAATGTGAATAGCAGGAGAATCAGTTGTTCTACATCATGGCATGCCAGTTGTGAGATCTCAAATAATGTGGGGTGGAACAATCCTAGAACCATCCTGGACTAGATACCCACTTGTGCCAGAGAGTACAATCTTGAACACAGAGTAACTATTGACTGTATCTGGTGAACGTTTGCATAGTTATTTACTACAACCTAAGTCATCTGTATACCCTTGAATGCCATAGTTGCTATATTTGTTCAGAATTCGGCACATATACATATTCAGCCCACTGTTAACCTTACAAGCATTCATATCAACAATTTGCAATGTGCAACAGCGTTGTACCGGTCTTGAATCGGTTTTCCAAAGCTATAGTGTGCCATTACGCATACACTGTTACCATATGTTGGGATAATGGATGTGTGAAATGGGTCATCAATCGCACACAATGTGTACTTTCTGTTTTATTTGATCATCTTGTCATTGTGTCATGATTCAGGCAGGGGATCCCGCCACTGGTATTGCAGGCACAGTGAACCACAAACCAGCATACACAGGTGCTGGTGATCATAGCAGACACGGAGCCTGACTCCAAAATGGACTCCGAGCGGACAGCTCTGGACGGCCATTTTGTGCACAGCGTGTGTCACGCGCAACAGCGTAATGGAAACCATAAACAAAGAGGTCTGGCGAGCTGCAGCGTAGAGAATTCCTTGCACGCGGCCCGCCAGACCCCTTTGGACAGATCAGGAGGTAAGCCCCTGTTACATAGCTTTTGCTGGTGCTCGTAGTCCTCCTCCCGATCAGCGGGGCTATGGACATGCGCCCGGCCAGGATGCAGACACAGATGGGACTGAGCGATCGGATCCCGTCTGTCTTGGTACACTTGTAGAAGGAGATGGCACGCCAGAGCACGGCCATCCCCACAGAAAACTATGTGCAATCTTGGTTTATGAATTATCAAAATGATAGAACAATGCTAAAATCCATTTCGTTAATGCTTACAAGTTCTAGTGAGTATGCACCTAAACTCGTTATTGATAACTATGTTTGGCCCCTAGGTCCCAGGCTGCCTCACCCTCCTGTGCGCAGAATCACTAGCTAGATGGAAAGGGTAAGCCTCCCCTTCCTTTTATTCCATTTATTTTGTATTTTTCATGTGCAGTATGCTAATCAATAACCACATGCAAGATTAAAAAGGTGGGAATCATTTTAGTAATTAATACGCCCCCCCCTCTTTTCTTCCACACCCCTCCTGTCATCCCTACAGGGAGAGGCTATGGAATAATGCAGACCAAGCTGCCATTGTAACCTAGGAGGCACCCATACTGACGACTCCATAAAGCCCTGAGGAATGTGGTGTAACCATCTTGTACCACAGAAACCGGTCGGCTGTTGGGAGACCTGACCTAGTGCCTCCGTAAAAAGCACAGGCAGTGTTTTTCCGAATGAGGATCCTTTATCAATGAACATTATGGGTCCAACAAGATTCTTTAACTTGAAAAACTTGTAAAAGAGGAACTCACTGGAGAATATATTGTTCACTCTCCAGTATTTTACAATATAGCTGCACCTGCTTGACGGAGAAAACCCAATAAAGACTTAAGAATTTCTTCATCTGAAAAGCAGAAGACACATGGACAGCCCCTAGTTGCCTAACATGTGTTTTTAGCATGCCATAGTGCACCCACTTGCACTTGTAAGCCAAAAAAGACATGTGCTCGTTTCTATTTACCTTAATAAAGAAACTGTGTGTTCCTTAGTGTGATTGGAATAAAATCATTACCCAGCTATAAGCAAGTTAAGAAAGATTTACATGCAGTATAATTGACTCTATGTAACACATGCTTGCCATTTTTAGATGTGATGCCTTTAGAAAATGTGCTTTCAGTTAAACGTGCTTGTAGGCTACATTAGACTTATGTGATGTAGCCAAATATGTTGCTGCATCGTATATACGTAGGAAACTGTTTTGAACCAGGGCTGGTCCTTTGTGTTTTCCACACCAGCAGCTTTTAGGTCCTGATAATACACAATTGCTAGCACTAAACATTCAGTGCAGCATGGAGGACGCACTCACCAGATCTTCTGAATGTCTTACATTGTACTCTTCGGCCGAATCCTTTTTTTCGAACACTTTCATTTCCATACTGAGTGAAAGTAAATGGCCTCCACAACTTGGCATTTTAACTGTTTCAATTACCGAAACATGTCTTTCTGCAGGAGAGGGCACACCATCATAAAAAGGATAATTCAATTATAGAAAGCAGGTTGTTGGGTGAGGGGTTAACTAATGTGGCTGGGAAGAAAACTGGTAATCACTTTTCAATTTCTCCTTATTTATTTAATTATCCTTCTGTATTTAGTTTGAGTCTTTGTTTCAGCTATTTATTGTTCAGAAGATGTTTTCAGAAGGAAAGAGAGATGGTCATTCTCAATAATCATGTTAATGCAAATAGAAAAGAGATTGAGAGAATACATATACTCAGAGTTAAGCAGGCATACAAGAGAGACCATTAGTATAGGCACCTGACCATAGTTCATCACACCAAAGGATGTTGTGGTATAGTCATTAAACTCAAGGTACTTATCCCAGATCCTGAGGAGTGGTCTTCCCTTTTTCACATGGACCTTGTGAGCCACTCCTGACAAGCAGCGCTCAGCATGTCACACTGCAAGGTTTCCACTGTTGATCACTGTATGAACTTGCAAGAGCTCAGTATGGCTCCCGCCCATCACTAGGGCCTTCTTAATCCAATGGACCCCGTACCCCTCTTTTAAGACTATGTGTTTGGCCTGGAAACATTGTTCAAGAGGTCCATTTGCAAATTTGGTTTTAGGTCCAAGACCATGGCGAGGTTAATACGAGAGAATATTATCTTCCAAGGGTGTAAATCATATCCTTAAAGGGAAGTATCATCAAGCAAAAGAATACCTTGTGCCTGTATGATCCTTCAAATCAGGGGCTTCCAACATGTGGGTCTCTAAATGTTCTGGACTCTGACTTCCATGATTCCTCATGATTAATTAGGCTGGCCTGAGCTGATGGTGGTTGTAGTCTTAAACATCTGGAGAGCCAACGGTTGCAAACCCCTGCTTTACAGATTCCCATCATTACCATCTTCTCTGACATCCTTTTCTCATTCATTGTGAGGGAATCATCTCTGCTTAGACCAAATAAAGGACAACATAATGTCTATACTTGGATCAGATTTTACAATAAAACTGTAGAGCAACAGTTGTGGAAACACATAAGTGTGTTCATTGATAGACTTTGAACCAGCACACAGAATCCTGAGCATCTGCTCACCATGTAGGACACCTAGCATTGAGCTATGCACATGTTTTTTCTTTTTATCCCAAAGCGTCTGCATTAATCTCTGCTTCCAAAAGATCAGGACTTGCCCGACTCCCTTGGAAGCAGACCCATAACCCCGGTTCCGAGTGCCAGCCAGTCCCAATTGGGACCTTTTGGACCCTGTCCTGGCGCCAGTGGCACCAGGCTCATAAAGATGCCCAGTCCCAGCGCTGGAAGCGCCGGGCTCATAATGCTTGGGTGGACTTACCTGCAGCAGACCATGCTGCTTACTTACCTGCCAGTTGAACCCCTGATCCTCTTCTGTTTGGGACTACTTTTCCTGTTGGGTGGGGCAGGAGCCACTCCCTAGGTTCAGAACACTGGAACTCTTCTGGAAAGCAGGAACTCTTTTCTTAGGCGTGGCTGTGGAAGGAGACACCTAAGCACTACAGGAGGCTATTTAAACCACACCCGATGGATGAATCTTGCTTTGCGTTATTCTGCATTCTCTGCAGCAGAACGCTCATCGTGTCTTCTGCTTCTGATCCTGGGCCTAAGGGAACAAAGGCTTACCATCCTGGAATCCAGTCTTCAGCAGCACCTGTAAAGACAAAGAAAGAACAGGTTAGCACTACGGTCTTCAGTGGCAGCGCATCTCTTACCTGGTCCATCGGCTGTCACCAACGCCTCGCGCTGCATTCCGGCATCTGAAAGACAAAGGCTTACCTACTCTTCGCATGCTCCGGAGGTCTTCGCACTGCATTCCGGCATCTGAAAGACAAAAGCTTACCAGCTCTTCGCACGCTCCGGAGGCCTTCAGCGCTGCATCCCGCATCTGAAAGACAAAAGAAGGTGCGTTTAAAGACATTGGGCAACTTTATTACTCACGTGCCATTACTCCTTCCCACGCCGAATCCAGTGGGTATTCCAGCACCCTTCAGCTTCTCTAAAGCTCCGAACTTGTACCTGCAAGATAAAAGGGACAGTTAGTGCGCATCGTGAAGCAGGCTACAAGCGCTTACTTACGTGCTTCCAGGCGCTTCTATTCCTCACGCGGGTTCGATCCTCAACTCTCATCAGCCCGCCATCCGCCATCGCCGGAACCCTGCAAAACAAGAGATATCATTACAAAAGACTTTTAAGACATTTGAAGTGCCCAGAACTTACCGTTCGTGCAGTTAACGACGGACAGCAGTCCTCTGAGGTCAAGAGGCCTGCACCCTTATCCAGTGAAGAAACTGGTTACGGCACCCTGCCCCGAGGCAGATGGAGAGCTCGGCGTTCACTTACCTAAGGTGAGGGTGTTAACCTTTGGGGTTCTACAGGAGAAGAGAAAGGGAAGAGGAGAGAGGCACCCAATAACCCCAGTTCATTAATCCCATGTTTTCTATCTGCAGACATCTTACTCTTCGAGTCAGACATACAGTGCACAGAGGTCCAGCCCAAAGAGCCAACCGTGTGTTACACATCACCTTTGAAGATACGGCATTCACCCAGTCAAGACCGGCGCCTCTGCGGGAATCAGGTGAGCGTTACAGCGTCATACTTATTATCATGTGCCATACCGAATTATATCGGTCATGATCTTTTATCAACAGAAGATACATGTGAGATCACACCTATATGATGAGCTTAGTACCATCAAACTTATGGCAAAAGGACACCATTTTTATTCAATTTACTAACACCAATATACAAATAAATAACTCATATACATCAATATGGCCCAAGAGTTGCATATGTGCAGACTCCAGAACCTCAGTCCAACGGTGGCTAATGGTATGTATCCATATTTCTTATATTTAATTGTTATTGTGATCACATTTTGGTGAAATTGTCAATGCATAATAACATGGGTTCCTTTTTCAGCCTTGAGAAAGACATTGGGCCTCATTACAACTCAGGCGTTAAGAGTTAACGCCACCGTTAACCCTTAACGCCTGATTCTGATTTTAACGCCTGCTTTTAGCAGGCGTTAAAATCCATGGCGTTAACCTGCCATGGTGCTAATTACACCGCCGTAATTTACGGCGGCGTAATTAGCGCCTTCCCCACTCCCATTATGCCCTATGGGGCAAAAATGGGAATGGGGAAGGGAAAATGGGAAATGGGGATTTACCGCCCCACTCACCTTGGAATGGGGCGGTAAATCCACCATCCACCATGGTGTAAACAGAGTTTACACCATGGTGGTAAAGTTGGTGCACTTAGCACCAAGGTTGTAATGAGGCCCATTGTGTCGAAACATGTGTTGGCTGATATCGAAGAAAAATGTATAATAAATCTAATGTATGCACACATTCAATGTGGACAGAATCAATTGACAATTGCAATAGAGGACGGTCCAAAGATTTCAATTGGCGAAGTGCCTTTTACTAGTAAAAGGTTTTATCATTATTTTTAATAGAACTTCACTACAAGGAACAGATCCACAGAGACACTTATTGTTTAATAATTAAATGGCTGACGGTACACCTTGTAAATACATTTTTGTTAGACCAAGAGTTGATTTATTCTACAATTAAGCCAACTCAGCAGATTTCATAGAAATATAAATGGCAGCCCCATACAAGGACCTGATTTAATGCTACTGGAGCTGATAAAGCAAGCTCAAAGAGATCCCTGGGGGGTGTGTTTTGGCAGGGAGGGTGTTGTTGTCGGTGGCAATTGCCATAGCAAGTAACATGACCCTGGGATGTCAAGGAGTGGCCAAAACGCCAATTAATACCCTCTCACTTCCCACATCCCACCTCATTCTTATCTGTAGTCATATGCCAATAGTTTTGGCTTTATGCGTGGTAAACAGCAGCCAGTAGCCAAAACTAAAAAAAATAAGCGATTGAACTAAGGAGCGAAAGTCAGAGAAAAGAGCAAAAGGCTTAACTCATTTTGAAGACACAAAATGAAAGCTGGTAGACTTAAGATAAGGTGCTTTCCTAGCGTGGGATGGTCGTCCACGTGACATCCCACAAGGACAATTGCCATCAACCAAGGGACACCTTATTCTAGCCTTGCTTGGCCTTAGCCATGTAACCCTGGGGTTCTTATTTAAATACCCAGCATTCTTTTTGCCACCCTCAGACATTCACATAAAGCCCAGGCCTGAGGCACGCGCGCCAGGAAAGACGAGAATAGAGAGATGCCTTTAACATGAATCACTTCAAGTTTGTGAAATCCTCATACAGTGCAAATTTAGAAGAGCACTCCGTTTACGGTAATGTTATCGTGCTGAACGGTGGCCAGCAAGATATGGCTCTGTTGCTTATTTACCATTTGGAACTGTGAAATGAAAAGGAAATGGAACAACAACATGGGGATGTCATCAGATTCTCATGCTCGATTTGTCATGCAGTCAGATGATGGGTTGCTGTTTTTCCTGACTTCTGTTTACTGGCTGATTCCAAGGGGTGCATACAGGGCAGGATACAGCCAGACAGAGGAAGCACTGTTCTTATGGAAGCTGTGGAACACGGACAAAGTCCGAGCAGCTGCAAGGGCCGCTCAAAGGAAGGAATCTTTTTTTATTTTTTGGGCACAAATAGCTTGTGATTTTATAGCATGGCGGGAGAAACAGGGGCTCAACTTGTCCTGGTAACGGGGTCAGTGCCTAGTGGGGGGAGAAATGATGAGTAGGGTGCTCCCAAATGGTGCTAGTGTGACTGCAGATTAAGGCCTGGCTACATCAGGCAGGGCCACGAGACCCCACGGAAAAGGATTGGCTCTTTAAAACTACTACGGAGCAGTACAAAGGCCTACTAACAAAGCATAACATAATATACTGGTTATATGCCATTTAACCTTTCTTTTTTTTTCTTTCTTGGTTTTTAATCATTAAAAAGGTTTTTACAAGTGTCTTGTTGTCCTTGAGGTTTTGGTTTTCCTGTTAGTCACCTCATCACTTATGTGAAGAGAAGTCAAGGAGTAAGATATGGTTCGGGCGATTCGTGACTTAAGTAGGGTCTAAAACTGCTGCCGGGGTGTTGATTTTCTTTAGTGCTGCGTCTAGAAATTTCACGGCTGCCATGGTCCATCTTGAGGATTCTCCCGATATTAACCAACACCAAATCGTTGCTTCATCTATAACCAGTGGGTCGAATATAAGTGGTGAGATGTAGGCTTCTCTTTCTTTGGTCAGTTGTGGGCAGGTCGTAAGGAGATGCCTTATTGTTTCCGGATGTTCTTGATTGTTACACAGGCGGCAGAGGCTAGATGTTGCCAGTCGTCTAATGGTTTGAACTTCCCTGGTATGAAGTTGATTTAGCCTGGCTATCATGAAGAGTTTTCGCAGCATTTTGTTTGGGAATTTTTCACAGTACTTTATTGGTTGTTTTAGCTTGTTATAGACTGGCGGCAGGTGCTGCAGTAGTTTGTTTTCCAGAGCTTTGTCATTTGTAGTAATCCAGTCTTGGAGTTCGATCTTAGTTGACACTCTTACTGGATTGGAAATGAGCAATTCTTCTGTGCAGGCAAGCTCTTCTAGTTTTCCTTGAAGGCTTTTTACCCAATTATTCAGTGGTTTACAAGTTCCACTTTTAATTTCTGCCAAGATTACTCGATACACTGGAAGAGTGTCAGTTTGTAGAATCTTCCTGTACAGCTGCATAGCGCTCTTTTCCACCCCTGCCACTAGTGAAAGTAGACCCAGTTTGTGCCGGAGTGCAGCCATAGAGGTTGATTTTGGGAGACCAAGGACCGATTTCTACAAGTATCCTTCCAACTGTAGCCAGATCGAGGCAGGTATGGTTAGGGAGGTGTTCATTCCATATGTCATGGTCGGGATAACTTTTGACTTGTAAAATTGTATGGCCGGGGAGAGTGAGAATTTACCAAATTTTTTGTCTACCTCTCTTGTCTGTGCGGCGAGGTTTCTTATTTTGTCCCATAGACATTTTTGCATTGTTGTTTCTTTGAGCGTATTGTCGATCCAGATACCAAGGTACTTGTACTCTTTGACCACTTCGATCTTTACCATGTCTAAGTACCAGGTGTGACCATCCTTGTTTAACCCTTCTTTACTGTTGCCAGATTTGGAGAGAAGGAGGATCTTGGTTTTTATTTTGTTTATTTCAAGGTTGTTTTCTTTCATATATCCAGTCAAGTTGATTAGTTGTCGCTGGAGTCCAATTTTGGTCTGATCCAGTAAAATCAAGTCGTCAGTTTACCATAATCTGGAGACACCCATCTGACCAATTTTAGGAGAAAAGGATCGTATGTTGTTTTCTTTTTAAAAAAAAAATGTTTAAACATCTTTTTATTAAGGTCTCATCAGTTACAACATCACTCAGTCAATACATTCCGTGGTCAATTTACAGCAATAGCATCATCACATGGTAAGTAGTTCATCGTTCACATATTTGTTTCGCTGTCCGTAAGCATGTTACATAGATATGTCCTAAAGGGGCCCCAGATGTCCTTCGGTCGGCTCGTGCTGGGTTGGGTAAGCACATATTGTTCCTCACACTCATTGATATATGTTAGTTCTCGCAAGAAAGTGTTCATGGTAGGGGGCTTCGAGCTTTTCCATACTTGCAATATACATTTCTTAGCAATAATACAGGATACATTAAACAGTCTTCTGACTTTCTCCGAGCATTTACCGATGTCCCCGAACAGATATTTTTGGGGAGACAAATGCGGAGGAATCTGTGTGACATCGACCAACATGGCGGCCACGTGCTCCCAAAACCGCGCCACTTCCGGGCATTTCCAATACATGTGATAGGATCCCGCTTGCGGAATCCCACATTTGGGACAATTGCCTGAATCGTCTGGTGTGAATTTAGCAACCTTAGCAGGCGTGTAGTGTAACCTATTGAGAATCTTGAATTGTATCTGGTGTAGTCCCGCATTGAGGGATACCTTTTTCGTGAGTGCGCAATATCTGCCCCATTTGTCGTCAGGTATTTGCATTTCCATATCTGTTTCCCATTTCTCTTTCACCCGGTTGGCCGTGGGAGTGTGGATCTGTATTACCTTATACAATTTGGAGATACCCAGCCCGTCCTGTGTTGTAACCAGTTGTGTGCAAGGGTGAGAGGTGGGTTCGTCAGGGAATGACGGCCAGTATGCTTGATATGCAGACCTCATTCTATAGTACTGTAATATGCGGAGTGGGCTTCCTCCCATGCCTCTTGTGAATACATCAAGGGTTGTGAACTTCCCCTCTATATAGAAATCTCCCACTTTCATCTCTCTGTCAGGGTCCCAGGCCTCCTGTATACTAGTATCAAATGTAGGGGGGATGTTTGGATAATTCCAAAGGGGAGTCTCGGGGTTATATGGCACTTCTATATTCAGTCTTTTAAATATCGCCCCCCAGGCCCTGACGGTGGAGCTCATAGGGTCAAATTCACATGCATCTCTGTGTCTTGTATCATAGATGACTGATTTGATATCTGTGGGTGCAGTGGTGTACTCCTCTATCCAGGTGTGTGGTGAATTATCTACATCATCATACCAGTACCTTGCGAACTGAGCCTGTGCCACTATGCAGTAGAGCTTAAAATCTGGTGCCGCTATCCCCCCTGTTTCATATGGTTCTGTCATATTTTCCCAGCTGATCCTGGCCACCCCCCGTTCCAGAAAAACGACACCGCCAGGGACCTAAGCCTGGAGAAGAATTCCTTTCCCGGCCATATGGGGATATTTACAAACAGGTATAGCAGTTTCGGGAGCACTATCATTTTAAGGATTGCAATTCTGCCATGCAGTGAAATTGGAAGGTGTCTCCAGACCTGCAGTTTGGTATTGATTGTTTGCAGTGCCAGATCGTGATTATCCGTATAAAGGGTTTGCTTATTACCTGAAACCACCACCCCCAAGTATCTAATGTTTCGGTCCGCCCACTTGAGGCCGCATGTCAGAGCGGGGCTTTCTGTGGAAGGGGTGAGCGGAAATATTTCTGACTTGTAGTTGTTTATCGTGTAGCCGGAATACTGTGCAAATTCGTTAATGTCTGCCATGATGGGGTCAATGTTTTTTACCGGTTCGCGGACATAAAGCAGCGTGTCGTCCGCGTACAATGATATTATTTGGGTGGCTCCTTTCAGTGTTATACCCCTGTTGTTATGTCTCAACCGAACTGCAGCTGCCATGGGTTCTATTGTTAAAGCGAAAAGAATGGGGGAGAAGGGACACCCCTGTCTGGTTCCTCTGCCCAGTTCGAACAGCTCACATATGGTTCTATTTGTACATACTTTCGCCCCAGGGGCGGTATATAGTGGTTTGACATACTTGATAAAGTGGGGGCCCACTCCGAATGCCTCAAGCACCAAGAAGAGGTATTCCCAGGAGACTGAGTCAAACGCTTTTTCGGCATCAAGAGACACTGCTACAGCTTGTTTGTTTGGGTTAATTTGTGCCATTATGCCGAATAACCTACGCAGGTTTAAGGCAGTGGACCTTCGGGGAATAAACCCACTTTGGTCTGCATGTATCAGCGTGGGTCTAAAAGGTAGCATGCGGTTCGCTAGCACCTTCGCAAATATCTTAGCATCCACATTTATCAGGGATAAGGGTCTATACGATGCCATATCTTGTGGCGGGCGTTTCGGTTTAGGCAATACCGTAATTATAGCCTCTCGCATTGTGGGGGGCAGTATTAGCTTACCCAGGGCCTCCTCCCATAGTTCCAGCATCACCGGGACCAGCTACTCCCAAAACTCTTTATAGAATTCAGCGCTCTGTCCATCTGAGCCCGGGGCTTTGCCAGATGTAAGCTCCTTGATTGCCTCGGTAAGCTCTTTTGCTGTAACGGGCTGCTCTAATATCAATTTGCTCTCCTCTGGGAGCTTGGGGAGGTCTAGCGCCGCGAGGTAGTGCCTAATCTCAGAAGGGGATTTACTATCTCTGTTCGTATAGAGATTTTTGTAATATTTAACGAATTCGTCATTAATTCCTTGTTCGTTCGTGATTATTTCATTCTGGGCCGTTTGGATCGCGACAATCGGGATTGCTTGTTTCTCTTGCTTGACCAAGTTGGCCAAAATTTTCCCTGCTTTATTACCCTCACTATATCTGCGCGCCCGGGTCGGGGCTGCCATGTATTGTATTTCCCGCTTTGGTAACTTGTCTAAATCTCAAAGGAGTTTATGTATTTTGGCCAGTGTGTCTCCGCTGTGTGTGTGGCTATAAGTTTCTTCCAGTTCGTTCAATTCCCTCTCCACCCCCTCCAGTTCCGTGCGTATGCCCCTCAATAGACCAGTGGTTTTGGACATCAAGGACCCTCTCGCCCAGACTTTAAAGGCTTCCCATACTGTTGATATCTGGGCTACCGACCCAACATTGTCTGTAAAGAAGTTAGCGATTTCCTCATGCAGGGTTTCGACAACATTTGGGTCCCTAAGTATACCTCTAGGCATCCTCCATCTTCGCGCCGGTCTAGGGGCCTCTTTCAGTATAATCTCCAGTATGACCGGGGAGTGGTCCGATAGCGTACGGGGCAAGATATCACAATTTTGCAGCGCTGGTGCCATGTCTGAGGACACAAACCAATAATCTATACGTGACTCACTGTCATGCACAGAGGAGTAGAATGTATATCGTTTGCTGGTTGGATGGAGTACCCTCCAGGCATCAATCAGGGACAATTGCGAGAGGATCTGTTTCAAGGTCAATGCTTCTCTGGGAGGTGGCCTGTTCCCTTTGGAAGATCTATCCAGGGCCGGGTCTATCGCAACATTGAAGTCTCCCCCCCATATAACAGTGGTCGCATCATGATTAGCAAGGATCTGAAGCATTTGTAGGTAAAAATCAGGATCGTCTAAGTTGGGGCCATAGGTATTCACCAAGGTTATTTGTTTCCGCGCAATTTCCCCCCAGACCAGCACATATCTTCCCATTCGGTCCGCTAAGTGGCCCTTTGCAAGAAAGCCCAGTGACTGGTGTATGAGGGTGCACACGCCTCTGGACTGTGAGGAGTAATTAGTATAGTATCGCAGTTTACCCCATTTAGCTAGTAGGTTCTCATTAACCAATTTCTGTGCGTGCGTTTCTTGCACCATCAGAATGTGTGGCCCATGCCTGGTGACATAGTTGCCTACCTTCCTGGCTTTCATTGGATTGTTTAGGCCTCGGACATTCCATGACATTAGTCTTATTTTTAACCCATCACCCATTTTCCATGCGAACATATTGTAGCTTACTGTATCGACCATGATTATGCAATTTATTAACATCTGAGTGGCGTCGGTGCCCGCAAGACCATGTTTCAGTTAACATACAACTTTCAAACATACTTGCTATTCCCCGAGACTTAAACTCGTCTAGGTGGTTGCAATTGCACAAATCATCCCCACCCTCCCCACCCCTCCCTCCACCCACATCATCTGCCCCAACTTGACGATGAACCCTGACAACTGTTAGGAACATTCTTGAGGGTACTACGTTGCATCACAAGGCTACCTGACCGGCTCACGGCCCGCTTCTCAGTACTTGGAGCCCTCATGGGGGCCAAGCAGTTCCAAAACCAGAAGGATACTTGCATGTGTTGGGTTACGTAGCTGGGTTTCAGTCTGCATGTGCAGGAGGGTGTCTCCCGTTCTGGTCCGGTCCGCGACCTTTAGGAGGCAGCGGAATGGTGGCCTCCACATAGGCCTTGGCTCCAGCCGGCGTCTCGAAGAAGTGTGCCCTTCCTCCGTATTGGATCCGTAACTTGGCTGGGAATATTAGTGCATATGGGACTTGTCTTGCTCTTAGAAGTTTTTTAACTGGCTCATATGACCTACGACTCGCCTGGACTCCAGTGGCAAAATATGGGTAAATGTGTATACGGTTTTCCTCGTAGTGTAGTGTCCCATGCTCCCGTGCCAGTCGAAGGATCGTGTCTCTGTCCCTATAATTGAGCATTCTTGCAATTATCGTGCGGGGCAGCGCTCCAGGTTTCGGCACCGGGGCCAGTGTGCGGTGTGCACGCTCAACTAAGAAGTGATCGGAGAGGGAGTTTGCTCCAAAAAGGGTTTGGAGGAGTGCCTCAACTCGTGTTTCCATTTTGTCTTTGCCGAATGACTCCGGAACCCCAACTATGCGTACGTTGTTCCTTCTTGAGCGTGATTCCAAATCCTTGCATTTGTTCTGCAGCCTATTGAAGTTCTCCCTGAGCTGGGCAATATCTTGGTCATGTTGTGCGACTGTGTCTTCCGTTGTTCCAAGTCTATTCTCTGCCTCTGTTAATCTCAGGTCTTGTTTATCAACTCTGGTTTTCAGAGTCCCTATGGTCGTTACGATGTCGTCCAGTTTCACATTCAGGGACAAAAAGCCACTTTTGACTATATTGGTCAAGTATTCAACCCTGTCTCCATTCTCCGCACTCGTCACAGGATTAGTTGTTGGCGGCGGTTCCATCTCGCTGCCCTCCGCCTGGCCGCTAGTATATGAATCCATTGGCCCTTTCTTCTTAGCTACTACTCCATCGGCCATCTTGTCTTGCTTCCTCATGTTCCCCATGCCCCTGTAGTTGACAGTTCACTGACTTGTGGTTTCGGGTGTTCAGGGAGCCCCGGTACTTCGAGGTCCACACGTGTAGCTTCAAACGCAGCCAAATCGCAGCCAAGGCTCAATGACCCATACACTGGGGTCACTGGAGGAGTTAGTCAGGGATATATCTGCCTCACCTTATCCCCTCAATGTGTCCGCCTCACAGGCCAGCCCTCTGCGTAGAGTTCGTAGGGACCTCTGCACCCCTGCTACCTTGTCGCACTCCCGAAGGGAGTCAGGCCGTCTAGCCATCACTTGGCTTGCCGTACAGCTCCAACAGTCAAGCGGGGGCCTCAGGGGGCTGCGCGGGGTGGCCGCGCGAGGGGCCGGCCTTGCCTGAGTCATGTTTCGTGAGGGCAGGGTCTGCCTCGCCTCTAGCCGCAGGTTTCCAGCAGCGTGGTGTTGGAGCCACTACTCATCGAGTGATCGCGACGTCAGACTGTTTCTCCGTGGCTGGGTCTGGTGTAGGTATGAGAGGGAGAGGGGAGCTGGCCGCTCAAGTTGGGTTGCTCCGTCGCAGCTCCGGTCGCTTTTAGCGGGCTTTCGCTCTCTATGGCCCTTTGGCTCGAGTGTCAGCGGCTCCCAGTAGTATTCTTCTGGTTCCCGGGGTCGGCGCGTGCCACAGCTCCACCCCGCTGGAACCGCCGAGCCGTGTATCTCCGCAACCAAGGCCCGCTCGTTCCAGGATTTTCAGTGCAGATGCCGCTTCCCTTGACACACGTTCCGGTGTGCTCAGCTCCCCGTTGTGGGCTCCGAAACAGGATCAATTTAGTCAACGGATGATTCTCGGGCCGGAGCGTTCTAATCAGGCAGCCATT
Source organism: Ambystoma mexicanum (assembly GCF_040938575.1). Lineage (NCBI taxonomy): Eukaryota > Metazoa > Chordata > Amphibia > Caudata > Ambystomatidae > Ambystoma > Ambystoma mexicanum. The sequence goes on along the minus strand of NC_090931.1, from coordinate 272,860,131 downwards.
TCCGAACGTGCGCAACAGCGCCCCCCTGTATGTTGTTTTCTGAGTTTTGGAAATCTCCTAGGAATGCAATGAACAGGGCTGGTGCAAGGGGGCATCCCTGCTTAACTCCTCTTGCTGTATGGATGCTGTCTAACCTTTCTTAATCCCCCTTGGATTGACTCACATTTTTTTCTACAGATCTATTCCTTTATCCAAATAATATACACAAAGGATTCACCTGCGTTCATCAGAGAGTAACAAATACAGCTATGGGACCTTCTCTCCATGTTGCCCACATCGTTTTTTTTACAAATCCATTTTCAGTATTAAACAATTATTCTGCATGACTAGAGAAGAGAATTCTTCAATGTATACTAACAGGTTAGTTCTGAATTCATGCGTCTGTCAAGGTTTTTTAAAACATTTTTTATTTGTTGACTTGATTTTTGTATTATTAAGCAGTTTTCAATTACAGCATAGATAATTTGCATCACAACCACTCCAGTAAAAACAGAGTAGCCCTCCCACTCCACAAAACACAGGAAATGCTTGCCTCTTTAAACAGCAGTAATACAGGCATGTATACATAAGAACAATACACCCAATAATGCCAAATTAACCAGGTGTGAACCATCACGCCGTCTTTAGATCTATATCTTAACCTTAGTCAACTCTCCACCCCAGGTGTTGGGACCCCCCAAACGCTGACTTTCTCTCGGAGTCAAACAATGTCATTCTGTGAACCACTCCCCTTTCTTATTCCACCAAATCTCCCCCTAAAATCTCTTACCCCAGTTCCCACTTACTAATCAGTGGACCCCACTCCTCCTGAAACAGGCCCACCTGATCATTTACTATAGCTGTTAGCTTTTCCACCATGTAGATATCTCTAAGTTTTTGTTGCCAGACCGTCCTTTCTGGGGCACCTCTGGATTTCCACTTTTGCACTCTGCAATCCTACCCTCTCTTTACATCGCCTCTCATAATCTCGGGAACCGTTCCTAATCTCTATCTACCAGGGGAACTCCTAACAAATTCTGGAGGGGTTCTAGGTCAAGATGGACACCCGTAAAATCCTTCATCCAGCTCAAGACCTCTGACCAAAAGGTCTGTATCGCAGGACATTCCCACCACCTGCCGACCACAAGCACGGGAGCAGAAGAGGGAGGAGCCACTGAACATCCTAAAGAGCTTGACTGGATCCCTAGGCCAACCAAGCAGAACATTAAAGTTGTGCTCCATAGAAGATGTAAACAAATTACCCTGAAAGATAATCCTAAATATCCTGGTCAGGTCTCACCTTTGCTTAAAGTCTTTTCTTTTGCCAACCTCAGCTATAATCATGGCTCTATATAGCAGCAAGAGGATACCTTTCTGACCCTCAGCTGAAGCTAAGACCCCCTCAAATTGGGTTAATGATCTAGTCAGTTTACCCTTGCACCTCCTCTGAGCAACCCTCTTAATCTAAGATATTCAAAAATGGACAGCGATTCCTTCCCTAAGATCTTACACAGGGGTTCATATTCTAGGAACCCTCCAGAAATAACTTGCCTGATCTCTCAAAGCCATTATCCGATCAAATATGAGAGGGACGGAAACCCTGCTTAGCTAAATCTATCGGTGGCCCCCAAACAGAGTAAAAGCGGGGATGGCCAGGACGGCAAATAAGAGTTAGTCCTGGATTCTTTCCATATAGATCCCTAAAGTTAGATGTAAGCGCAATGTCTGGGGTATCATCCTCGGTGAAGACCACAGAAAATCTCTTAATTTTTTAGGATGGACCGCAACATCCTCGAGAAAGTAGTTGCCCGGGTCATCTCTAAGGTGTTCCATCAACACCCGCAGCTGTGCCGCCTTATAGTAAATCTGTAGGTCAGGCTAGGCTAGGCAAATCCCCCCCAATCCCTGGGCAGTGTAAGCAGCAAATGTTTAATACTAGAGACTTTGGTTTGCCATACGAACTGGCAAATGAGAGTCCTCAAATCCTGAAAGTATCCCTCCAGGGTCACTGTGGACAAGCTCGAAAAGAGATAAACTAAGCGAGCGAGAACATTCATCTTAACAGAGACCATCCTCCCATACCATCAATGCACCCGGGGATCCCATCTCACAAGATCCTTCGTCAGTGTCGGCCACATTGGGGTATAGTTGGATGTATTCAAGGCGGATAAATCTCTTGGAAGATGGATAACCGGGTACGCGATTGCCGCCTTCTCGACCCTCATCCACCTGAAAGAAACCTTATCCTCCAGACAGGAGCCCGCCAACTGGGGCAGCATGATACAGGATTTATTAACATTAATCTTAAGCCCTGAAAACTGTCCAAATCTGGGACATAAGCTCTTGGACCGATGATATATATCTGGTCAGATAGCACAACGAGTAGAGCGCTTGCTTTGACATCCGTCCAGAGCCTGCTGATGCAGGTTTGAATCCCGAGAGGGCCAAACTCAGCATTTCATCCCTCCGAGGTCGATACATGAGCACCACACACTGTGGGTAATAAGCAGCGCTCAGATGCCTGAGGGTTTGTAGCGCTATATAAATGCAAATTATTATTATTATTGTCTACAATTAATGACTGCTTGAAACATGTTTCACTGCACTGAATACCCCCTGATTGTTGGGTTGCTGTGAACAGCAATTGCTTGCTGTTCTAAGGACATAGTATAAAGTGAGGGCGAAAGCGGACAGCCTTGCCTACTCCCTCTGGTTAACAGGAAGGGTGCAGTCAGGATCCCATTAACTAGCACTGTTATACCGTAAATGAAATCGCATAGCCTGAATGAGATGAATAGTATGTTGCCCAGAAGCAAATTGCATCATGTGACAAACATTGCAAACCGTGAAACCTGAATGTGACCATTGGGAGTCCATTTGTAGATGCCGGCCATTTTCTTTTATGTAACGTTTTGCGAATATATTCTATGCTTCAGATCCACACACGGTGCAAGACCACAGCTTGAACTCCGAATGCTAACGTAGACAGGAATGTAGAGCCATGCATAAATACATTGTTTTCCTCTCACTGAGGCCTTGAAACTGTGCAAGAGCCGTGCCTAATCAGTAGCCCAGGTGCTGGTTTGTCTTGCAAGCGCTGTTGTAAAAGGCAGTTAAATATGAATTATATGCAACTAACGGTGCTCCTTAACGAAGGGTGGTATTTTCTCTGCCTCAGGACTGTCTGACCCTTAGCTCATGAGCCGCAGTGAACAGATAACGTCGGTTTGAATGTCTCCCTGCTGGAACATGATATCTTCCCCTGCGCCAGTGCTCCGTGTTCCCCATAACAGAAAACTGTCTCTGCAGCCTTTGCTAGAATACTAAGGTTTAGACTGACTGAAGTTACATGCATAGCTGTCAATTACTGAAGCCTAGCTTGTTAGTCATGTATAAGGGCGGGCCGAATGATATTGTAAAGGATGATGTATTATGTATATATATGACTGCTTTGGCGCTGCTCTCTCTCTCTCTCTCTCATCTCACGTTGTCTGGGAACACACATCGTGAGGCGTTGAGACCCGGTCGGTCGGCTGAGACACTTTACGAATAAACCAGACTTGTTTGGAATACGAACCTGACGACTGGCGTGTCATTTAGTATATGGTTATTGTGCCTTTATTCCATATATGGTCTAACAGCACTGCGCTGTCGCAGTGCCATACAGTGCTGCAATCCATTTAAGCATATGTCGTCCGAGTCTGAACTACTCCAGGACCTGCAACATGAAGGGCCACTTGACTCAGTCGAACGCCTTTTCTGAGTGCAACAAAATCACTGGGGCATCAACATCCACACCCTGCACCGCATGAATCAGGTCAATAGTTTTCCTCATATTATCAGATCCCTGTCTTCCCTGAATAAAACCAACCTGGTCGCTGTGGGTCAGTGTTGGGAGAAATCCCTCAAGCCTCTGTCCCAGGAGTTTAGCCAGTATCTTCACATCGGTATTGAGGAGTGATATAGGTCTTTATGAGGAACACTCCCCCGGTCTCTCCCTGGCTTGTGGATAACCACAATGGTATCAGTCAACATAGAATCTGGAAGGGTTTCCCCCTCTAGCATGTTGTTAAAGACCTTTGCTAGGTGAGTAGCCAGAGACCTACACTTTGTATTGAACCTAACTGAAAATCCATCCACTCCCGGGGTAGTTCATGACTTCAATCCCCTAATCGTCTGGGCCACCTCTTCTGAGGTAATAGGGCCATCAATACTGCCCGCTGTGAGGTCTGACAAACCCTGCATCTGAAGGGTGCTGAAGAACCGAGATATTTGCGTACCATCCCCAGTGTACTCCGATGTGTATCCTCATAGAATTTGCGAAATCTATCCCCTATCCTTTCTGGGTCAAATAGGAAATCCCCCTCTGGGCTTTTGATTTTATGAACCAGTTTAGACTTCCGTACTTCCCTCAATCTCAAGGCTAGAATTCTGTCTGCCCTGTCCCCCTTCTCATAATATTTCTGCTTCAAAAATGCTAGCTTCTTTTCAGTGCCCTGAATCAACACATTTTGCAGTCATGATTTGTAGACAAGCAATTACGCTGCCCGGTGGGGATTCTGACCTTCCCACCCCCGCACCAACTGGCCAAAGTTTTTCTATCTTTGAACAGAGGGATGCCTCTTCCCTCTGTCTTTCCCGCTTCCTCTGCCAACCCAACCCAATCAGAACCCCTCTAATGGTGGCCTTAAACCCCTCCCACACAAAACGTGCGCTGGTCTCTCCCTCATCATTAAACTCAAAATATTCCTTAATGTGGTTAAGAAGAGCTTAGGATATGTAGCAGGTCATTGCATGTCCATCTCCCCACTGGGCTCCGAGCCCATCCCTCACCAACTTCTACCCAGATAAGATTGTGGTCTGACTATGGAAATGGAGGAACGGTTACAGAGTTGACAAACCCTTTCAGTGATGTGTCGACAAGAACTATATCAATTCTAGAATAGAATTAACTTGCGACTGGAAGGTGAAGGGAGATGCCTCCTCCGCTATTAGTGTCAGGGCATTCTTGACCCCCAGATCTGTGTTAATTCTTTGAAACGCTCTGGACTGGGAACTCTCAACTCTAGATACCCCCACATCCCTTGGTCTTTTCCTATCTTTCTGCAGGTCCAGTACCATATTGAAATCACCCCCTATTATCAATTGTCTCTCTACAAACATTTTAATTTGCTCCTTGACCTTACCCCAGAATAAGATCTGACCCTTGTTGGGCCCATAAAACGACCCAAATGTGATCGGGCTACCCCTCAGCAGAACTTTGACTGCAATTTACTTCCTATCAGCATTCCAGAGGATTTTGTCAACCATCAGACCAAGTCCAGACGACACAACTATCGCCACCCTTCTCTTCTTGACCTGGGCAGAGGAATGGTATACCTCACCAATGCACCTGGACTTCAATCACGGGGGATTCCCTCCTAGCCAAGTGGGTCTCCTGCAACAAGAGCAAGACCAGCTTAGCTCATTTGAATTCCGTAAGTATGAGTGATTGCTTCCTAGGGGAGTTTAGACCTCAGGCCATGAGAGATCACACCACCAAGTCAACATCCGAATGACAAATCAGACCTTCAATAGTGGCCACACCTGCACATCAGTCTTTATGCAAAACAAACCTTGTCTGCTGACAAAATTGAACATCAAGCTTTCCCATCTCCCTAGTCCAACCTAAATAACACTACCCCAACTCCCTAATAACTTTCCCTCCCCACCCCAACTTAGCACTCCGCCCACCCCCCAGGTGTCCAGTCCAGCCAAGTTACCATCACTGTCTTTGGACTAAACCACCAGGGAAGCCAATACCACTGGGTCATATCCATTACAGTCAAACTCTGAAGAGCCCTCTGTCCCCCTCCAGCACATCTCTACCATAGCGCACATATGTTACCAACCTCCACCTTGGTGCACTATGTCATAGGGATGCTGGGTGCACCCACCTACCCTTTATCAAAGCTCCATCCCTCTACCTCACCCCACATTTAAAACACTCATTACAATTGTGTTATAATGCCTAGACAGAGCCAGTCACCCGAAGAAAAAGCAAGAAAATCGCAGACATCTCAGGAGTCCCCCCTCCAGGATGTATTTAATTTTTGGAACTTCCTGTAGCCTGGCATTCTATGCTGCCTGGACCATTTAACCTTTGGAAAACATTCAGCCATCGATCCTTCGTCCTCCCATGGCTTCTCATTCGGAGAACCCATACGCTGACCCATAACCCTCTGGATATCATCTTCCGTGATCAACTTAAACTTTTGACTCTCATACTCAAAGGAGATGGAGAAAGGAAAACCCCAGCAATATTGGACCTCCTTATCATTGAGCCTTCAGGCGAGAGGGGCACACATTTGTCGCCTTGCCAGGGTGAAGTCTGAAAGGTCTTGAAAAATAGTTACCTTGGAGTCACCCATGGAGACCGGGCCCTCTTTCCTGGCCTTGTCGAGAATCCTTTTTTTCTCATTATAATAGTGAAAACGGACCAACACCGATTTCGGGCCCCTGCCCCCTCCACCTGCATGGTGAGCCCTATCAATAGTAGGTTCAGCCGTTGAGTCAACCCCAAACAGCAGTTTAACCACATTGTGAATAATATGCTTAATATTTCTCTCTGTTTCCCCCTCCTTTTCCTGGATCCCAAAAACACAAATGTTGTTTTGTCTTTCACGGTTCTCAAAGTCATCCATTCGGTTCCATGTAATAATGTTGCCACAAAAATCTCGCCATGCAAAAATATCGCCGAAAAATGGCCGTTTTTTGTGGCAACATTATTGCATGGAACATGCGGGGTACACCCCGCAACCCCCAATTTTTGTTAATTTTTTTTTTAAATATTTTTTTTTGCCCCTGTCCCCATATATATGGTCACCCATATAATATCGCCACAACCTTTTCCCGACAATATTATTTAAGGCGACCATATATATGGGGATAATATTATCTGATACCATCCATTCTAAGTGTCATGTCTGATTCCCTCCTTTCCAGTTAAGAGAGCTGCCTATCGGTGTGTACCTCCATCGTATCAAGTGAAGATTGATTATTTTCCAGGTTCTGCAATCTATTGTTGATTTCATCAACTCGTTTGCCCAGGGTGTCCATACGGATCCCAATGTAGCACGGATTCCCTGCATCTCCTGCAGCAGTGCCGCAATGTCTTTTTTTGGTTGAAACTGGGTTGGTAACCGACTCCGCCTTTGTCACTGATTCTGTTCCTGTCCCCAAAGAAGTAGAATGGGAGCTACCAAATTGAAACCTCTGTATGGACGATTTCCAGTCCATTAGAGTGGCAGTGGCTGCGGACCCATTGTACAGCTACTACTGTCTTGGGCAATAACACAGCACAAGGGGATGCGTAGCATGCAGAGAACTGTGCAAATGCGGTGTACTATTGTAATTTGCTTCCATCTCACTTTCACGGTAGCTGGTATAAAGCAACAGGGTGATAACATAGAATGTCAAGGGGCCTCATTACGAGTATGGAGGTAGCCATGCCCTTAATAAGGGCATGGCTGCCTGCATACCTGGTTCCAGTACCGGGTTCCTCCAATGAGGACTTGCCCGGGCTACTCCAACCATGGAGGTCCCGGTAAGTCCTCATTGGAAAAACCCATCCCCATTCCCATTTGAGCCCCAATAGGGCTCAATGGGAATGGGGAGGGAGCTAATAACGGGCCCGTTATTAGCTCCCTGGTCCCCTCGCGGGACCCGCTAAGGGAACCTCGTAATAGGGCATCCCGTAATGAAGGGTGCCGGTACCGTACCGGCACCCTTCATTACGGGAGCGCCATGGCCATAATGAGGCCCAAAGAGTATGCGATCAGCTCATGAGTTGAGCGCCAGTTGCACAGATATATGCTACCAGCAGGTCACAGAACTAGGTTTGCCATCAAAAGCATTTGGATGTGTGATCATGTACATTGTCAAAGGTGTTCACTTATCAATATGATGTATCTTCCCCAACAAAATGAAATATAGTTTACACTATGAGATTTAGATACACTAACCTAAACTTTGCTGTAAAGCATGGAGACAATAGTGTTTTACAGTAGCAATACTGTAATTATGTATTATGTAACAACTTATTTTTTAGAAATGGAATTACAGGACAATCTTTTTTTTTTTAAAAACTAAAGTTAACACGTACTGGTCTTTGCCAGAGAGGAAATAGTTAGCTTAATAAACGTATCATCCAATTACCTCTGGTTTTCAATTATTTGAAAAATAAAATAAAATCTTGCCTTGCATCCCCCAGCCAGGCCATTGGCACTTAAGAGTGGAGGAGACAAGTAATGCTGCTCTCTCTCTCCATTAGCCCATTGGAACTTACAGTGAACAGAGAAAATAGGGTGGAGAGAGCACTGATAGCAAGAGAGGAATGCAGGGTGAGCTGTCCTTTCATTGAAAAGGGTAGCTTAAAAAGCTATCTTTGCTATAGAAGTATCCATTTTATTAGCAAACCTACAGAAATGGCTATGCGACACTGCTTATTTTATGCCTCGCTTTTGAACTGAATTACCTTGAAACCTGGGAATGGGAGATCACCCAGGTTGTCAAGACAGACTGTGAATGTAAATTGTTGTTGCCATACATTTCTTTATGTATTTTTAAGTGTGAGGGCCAGACACCCAGTGTTAGAGTCTTTCCCTTTAGTTTCGATGGCCCTAGGCAAACCATGCAGAACTTTAAAGTTGTGCTCCATAGAAGATGTAAAAGAATTACCATGAACGGTAATGCTAAATATCCTGGTCAGGTCTCACCTTTGCTTAAAGTCTTGTCTGTTGCCAACCTCAGCTACAATCATGGCTCTATATAGCCGCAAGAGGATACCTCTCTGACCCTTAGCTGAAGCTAAGACCCCCACACATTGGGTTATTTCTTTATGTATTTTTAAGTGTGAGGGCCAGACATCCTGTTTTAGAGTGTTTCCCTTTAGTTTCCATAGGCTGGGAAATCCTTGGCAGAGTAGGGATAGTTAGGCATTTCATAATATGTATGATTTAATAAAATAGCATATGTTGAAAAATCATCCAAGATTTGTCCAGCTCACATTTCTGACCCATGACCGGTAATTTGGCAAATTATTTATAAAATGTTGAACAATATAGAATATAGGGCGGGAACCCTCTTTTTGGTTAACGGGGGGCCTGACTCTATAGGGGTTAATTAGTAACAGACAAAAAAGAAACAAGAGTCGAGACTCCCCCTCCCTTCAACGCACAGGTAGTGCTAGAAAACCTACCGCAGGCTAGGTGTTAGTTTAAACTAGCCATTTATGATCAAACAAACAAAATGAAACAGTACTGTTAAAACAAAATGTATTCTAAATTGAGGTACAAAATAAAATCACGGGTACAAAAGTGAAGATCATTATCATTCACTATACATAAACCATGCAGTTCTATACACAGTGTGGTTAGTAACAGAAAAAGTGTTGTTTTATGTACTGTAAGACATTAGCAGCACATTTCTACTGTCGACACATATTGTGTGTTTCTGGTTCGGAAGCAATTTCACATCAAATTCTTTGAGTGGCGCAGTTTATACAATGCTCCGAACTTTCCTCAGGACACTGTGAGACGCTATTATTAAGAGACGTGTAGAAGTAGGTATTACTAGTCATCTAAAAATGAAAAAATCAAAAATAAAATATCTTTAAAAGCATGTGATGAAAACACCTGTTTAAAGAGGTGGACACTGGAGCTGTAGGTTGACACCTACCTATGAATAGTTAAAGGCGTCTTGGGATATGATTAGCGAAAGCTATCGCATGTACAGGCATATGTTCTCAGGTGCTCTGTTTGAGGCTGCAGAGGGTAGAGAGAGGGCTTAAAGTTAGGTCTGGTGGTTTCTCTGGTAGAGGATAAGTCACCTAATTTTGTAAGGGTCAGTGTCAAATATCTGAGGACAGAATTACCTGGTTATTGGTAATGGAAGACGTAATTTATCTCAGTGACGTCACAGAATTTTGGAGGCAAAACCAGCAGGGCACTTGAAGGCACTTGAAGGCAACAGTACTCCAGGTGGTGCTGAAAAAGACAGAGGATAGCTAGATTTGTAAGCTGGTGGTATAGGCCAGTGGATACACACAAACTGGTTGAGTGCATGTTGAAAACGGGGGTGCTGAGAGTGCCATGCAATGTAGGTTAGGTGGATAGGGTGGTTCGGCCTGAAGCGGGATAAAGCATGCAAGCTTATTCCTGGTTCCTAGTCCTCTGGACTACTCAGCCACCCCTCTCCTCGCTCGTTTCTTGTCGGCGTAGTAGGTGAGAGCAGCTTGAACTGCATTCCTGCCTTTTAGATCCCCCTTGCAGGTAGGAGATCAGCATTGGCCTCGGTGTCCCCATTTTTTTGTTCTGTTTCCTGGCGCTTCGAGTGCTTGTTCACCCCTTCCACCCCTTGCAGCCACTTCCTTATTCCCTCTCCCTCCCGCCTCCCAGCCAGCCTACCCCCCGTCCTGATTGGCTGCTGGTTCCTAGTCCTCTGGACTACTCGGCTGCCGCTCTCCCCGCTCACTTCTTGTCGGTGTAGCAGGTGAGAGCAGCTTGAACCGCGATGCCTACCTTTTAGATCCCCCTAGCAGGTAGGAGATCAGCATTGGCCTTGGGGCCCCCATTTGTTTTGTTCTGTTTCCTGGTGCTTCGAGTGCTTGTTCTCCCTCCCCCCACCCCTTACAGCCACTTCCTTGTTCCCTCTCCCTCCCGCCTCCCAGCCAGCCCACCCCCTGTCCTGATTGGTTGTCTTCCTGGTCATTAGCAGACCATCCCTGGGCAGCCCTCTGCCCGGCAGCCCCTCCGGCTAATGGCCCCTAGGCAAAGGGCGGCTCCCACTTGGCGGATTCTTCAAGTGTCTGCAGGTGTCAGAAGGGGAAGCCAGCAGCCAGCCGTCACCCTGCAGCTAGTTAGGAAGGTAGGAGCAGCCTGTGTAAAGCAGAGACCCTCCTCCACCCTGCAATCCTGCCTCTATAGTTAACTCTCAAACTTAGGACTTCGTTTATGTATGACCATCTTGAGACACTGACAAGCACCCCTTTTTACCTTAATTTGTATAGAGTAGAGTTTAGTATTACAGAGTTAGGGAAATATTAGCTCTTTTTGAATCAGAAAACGAAATAAACTCTTTGATATCATGCCTGCTTGCCCATCACCTGATTCTGACCTACCACACTGGTCTCTCCCCATCTGGTAAGGGTTAATCCCTTGACCTTTTCTGTGCTTACTCGCTCTACATCAGACATCCATTTGCTAGACTGTGGTTGCTCTTGCTCCTTTGATCTTTTTTGGTTATTCCTGCCACCAATCAACCTTCTTCTGATTCTCCCTCTTTCTGCCAAAAGTGTATCTCACACAGGTAGGCATCCTCCTGGATTTTGTCTGCAGAATTCAGTGCTGTCAATCATACATTCATCCTTCAGCCTCTCTATGATGAACTCATGTCTGGTTATGATCCTTACTTACCAGCAGATCCCAAGGAAGAAAACTTGGCCTTTCCTTCCCTGCCAGTCTTGCCATTGACTGCAGATTCACTCAAATCTCATTAATCCCCCTGTTCAACACTCATATGAGAACTCTAGAAAATATCAGGTTCTCCACACTGGTATTTCAGGTGCATGCCAATGATATCCAGTTGTAGTGAGAGCAATTGACATATTGTGCAATATACAAGTATCACTGTGTCCCTCCCCTGCTGTCCCAAAACTGGATGGACTTCAGAAACTCGCTTTCAATGGGCAAAATCTGAAATCTTCATCTTCAGAAGGCCACATCAATCCTCACTCTCCCTGCTCTGAACTCCAAATGTAGGGCCCTTATCCTCTTAGTTCATAACTAGGGTATTCTCTCTGATTCTTTGATAACAAACTCGCATTACCTTGAGAAATCAATGAGCACATCAAAACCTGAAACCTCCAGCTGAAGTTGGGTCACAAATCATGCCCTCCATTTGCACTTAGCAAACAGCATTTCTTCTTACAGCTATCGTCCTCTCCAGACCTGACTACGCCAATTTCTTAAATTCTGACCTTCCTCAGACTTCCATCACGAAATTTGTAATCACCCAAAACAAAGATGTAAGTCTGCTTTGAAACCTGAAAGCTCATTGCCACTTCTCACATAAGCTCATTCAAATTGACTGGCTCCCTCTATCTTCCTGGATCAAACTGAAGATTCTTTGCCCAGGCCAGAAAACAATCCATAGAAAAGGTACTTATTAAGGACACATTAAGAACAGCCAGCTGCCAATACCCCTCACTTTATTGGATTCTGCCTTCTTAACCATCCCAAAATACTTGAAACATGTCTTGGATGGTCAGCGGTGTGCTGCTTAAACTCATCTTTTGGAAAGCATTACCTTTTCAGACTTCACACAAAGGGAACTACTTCCTCTTCCAACAATCCCTCAAGTCTCATCTGTTCTGGAGAAACAATTTGTATTATTCTCCCAATCTCAGAAGTTCTATATTTTAAAATGATAATACTTAAATCAAAAGGTCTTCAGAAACCTTTGCTTACTCTTCTTGTAATATAATTAGATTTTCCAATTTCTGTAGCCATCGAGTCCATTTCTTCCAATTGGAAGCATATCAAGTTATCAAAGGTTCACTGTTGGTGGGAATTGATTTGTTTTATAAGGACAGCTTCTGCATTTTTGTTAAAGTACACATTTATTAAACCTAAGAAACAACTGGATTTCGTGTTCATATCAGAGTCCATCTTAGTACCCCTGATGTACCCAGTCTAATTGCATTTTGCTCAATTTACATATTTTAGGTATTGGTCACTAATTTACTACTGTTAATTAGGTATTGGGCTGATTGTTTGTCATTGTTATATTAATTCTTATAAGACATTTGGTACAGTATATTAACTGGTCATGGTGATTGATCATATGTTTTTCTATTTATCTATAGCCAAAGAATAATTTCATACTCTTGTTTTTTTGTATGCCCCTTTGTTTTATTATAATAGTCAATAAAAAATGTGTTGAACTTAAAAACGACTGATCTGTTCTGCCTTTAATTGTAAACAATCACCACTGCTCCCCCGCCTTCTGCTGCATGTTGGTTCTTACGCTCTTTGTTCATTAGTCTCTTCCCACCCCACCTTTCCTCCTTGACCTTGACTCATATTACTCCATCACTCTGAAGTGATTGCTGGGTTGCATGGGACAAACAAGCACAAAAGAAATAAATAGATAGGCAGAAAGACAAATAATTATGTAGGCATTGGGTTTTATACTGTGCACACCTGGCTGGGAAGCAGCAGACTACTGTACAATTAGGGGCTACAGTAATGGGATGCAATAATGGAGATACAATTTGAAGGCTAGAATAATATGGATATAGAGAGAGAGAGTGAGTGGGAGAGAGAAAGAGAGAAAGGGAGAGAGAGAGAGAGAGAGAGAGAGAGACAGAGAGTGCGCGCAGGGGATTCCAGAGAGGGAATGTAGATTAATGAGGAAAAGACAGGCACAGTTTGGGAGAGACCACAAATGATCGATCTGTGAAATGCATCTGGCACCATTTTTTACCTTGTGGCAGAAAAGGGGCCACTCTACTGTCAGTCGAAATGCTACTCTGTGTTTTTGATAGGTAGTTGGTGAAGGCTTATTTTCTGGTCTTTTCCAATTTTCAGTTTTTGGTTTGTAATGCGGCACTACATCAAGCACAGTTTCCTCAGAGTCACAATGATGTGGTTGTACTTCCTCAGTCCTTTGATGAGACGGGCTCCATATTGGTCTTCGGGGGGTGGAGGTGGCGAAAGGGGTTTTGGTCATAATTGCAAAATGGGTGTTATTACTAACAGATGAGAAATGACTTGTCCTTGGAAATTGATTGATAGATATATAAATAGAAATATAGGCAGGCATAGATAACAGCAGTAAAATTGTGGAAGATAGAGTCTTATAGAGAGGTTACACTGCCATACATTTCTTCATTAATTCAAAATATGTAGGCTTACCTCTAAATGCATAGAGAGGCAAGGGGATGGTTTAGTCTTATCTTAACTGGTATTATTTATAAAGCTTTTGCCTAATGTAATTTTTAGAAGTAATGGAATCGTCTTCTTCTCCATCTTCGCTGTACTTCTTCTGACTTCTCCTTCCAAAACGTCTTAAACCCCACTTCTTTTCCTTAGCTTTCTGCTATGCCCTCCCTATACCCAAGGCGGATACTAGCTCCCTGAAACTCTCTGATGTATGGGCTTCTTATTTAAAAAAGGTGTAACATAACATAAACCCACAACAGAAAAAATGAACACAGGAAACATTCTAATAGAATGAAATGGCCCCATCACAGTCCCAAGAATGGCCTAGGGCATTTCACTCTACAGAGGGGCTTCTTTGTTACTGCAAGTAATTCCTAAAATCCTTCTCGGGTGTACCTGGGCCTGTCAGTAGTTGCAACCGGGTTACATTTGCGCTAAATGATTGCAATAAACAAAGTCACAAAGCCATTGGTCAAGTGCTGGTGCAGTGGCTCTGTTCCAAGACTCTGAGATTAATCTTCCGGCTATTAGGGAAGTGAGGCATAAGAATTTTTCAGTGATTTTGTTTTTTAGTGGCCGTTTCAGGGGTATCAGAAAAATAGCCTTACAGTAATCCTTCGTAGCATGTCCCATACACCAGGGCTCCGACACTGCAGGGCAGTCCCAGGCTATAGGGAGGACCCCTGCATATGATATGATATGATATATGATATGATATGGCATTTATAACGCGCCTATACACAAGTGTTTCAAGGCGCGATACGGCAAGGGTGGGGGAAACAGAGGGAAGACAAAAGACAACGATCTTACTAGGCCAGGTGACATTGAGATTGCACAAGTGCAGGGGAAGGGAGAAGAGGAAAAGTGCGGGGGGTAGAGAGAGGGGGCAGTGCAGTACATGGGATCGACAGTAAAATAATAAATAAATAGAACAAATAAAGCAATGAGTAAAAAAGTGCAGCCAGCTGGTGGCAAGTGCAAGGGTAAGTACAGACGTCAGGTGTCATGTGCTGTTAGGACAATGTAGGGATACAGGAACAGTCCCAAAGTGTAGGGGTTGCCCGGGAGGCAGTGCAGGCGTGCGACTGGCTGGGGAGGGGACCTGGGACCAAGATCGGAGGGTAACCAGGTGACCAGTGTAGTTTCAGCTTCAACCAGGAGTTCAGCAGGGGACAGGAGGAGAGAAAGCAGAAGCAAAGAGGAAGGTTTTGAGGTGGTTCCGGAACCGTAGATGGTTCTCCTCAAGTTTCAGGGAGGCAGGGAAGCTGTTCCAGAGGGAGGCCCTAGCCGCGGAAAGAGATGTACCACCAACTTGTTGCTTGGAGAAATGACTGATCTTGAGAGAGTTGGAGGCAGATGAGCAAAGAGCTCAAGAAGGAAGATACTTAGGAAGAGAGATTTGAAGGTATTGAGGCCCCAGCCCACGGAAGGCCTTATGGACAATGCAGAGGGTTGTGAACTTAATCCTCACAGCCTCTGGGAACCAGTGCAGAGATTTCAGTCCTGGAGAGATTTGATTCCTGGGCTTGAGGCCAAGGACAAGTCTTGCAGTCCTGTTCTGGATGAGTTGCAGAGGGCAGAGAGTAGAAGCAGGTAGATTAAGAAAGAGGCTGTTGTAGTAGTCAGCCTAGAGAGAACCAGAGCTCTGCAGACAGTGGGCTTCTGGGGGAAGGAGAGGGAAGGAAGAATACCTCTGAGGAGGTGCAGCTGGAAGTGTGACTTCTTAGAGATGTCAGATATATGAGGAGAGAAGGAGAGTGTGGAGTCAAAGATGACCCAAAGGTTTTTAGCCTCACAGGTGGGAGCAGGAAGAGGGCCAAGAGAGGCTGGCCAGAGAGTGAGAGGAAAGGAAGGAGCAGGTATGGCGATGAGGAGAATCTCGTCTTACTGGCATTAAGGCAGAGACATTGTCGGCACACCACTCCTGTATAGCAGATAGACAGTCAGAGATGAGAGAAGAAGAAGAAGTAGCGGAAGGGAGCCTGATAATGAATTGAGTGTCACCTGCATAGCACTGAAAGTCGGGGCAGAGAGCGGCAATGCGGTGGGCAGGATGTGCCAGGTATTGGTTTAACAGCCAGTGAGAGAGGTTGGACCCCTTGGGGACACCACAGGTGGAGACAGAGAAAGAGGAGAGGAAGGACCCAAGTTGGCCCTGTCAGGGTCGATCGGAGAGGAAAGAGGTCAGCCAAGCCAGCGCCTGATCGGCGATACCCAGATTATCGCAGAGACGGTTGAGAAGGATGGCATCGTTGACTGTGTCAAAGACAGAAGAAAGATCAAGTAACATGAGGACACAGGGGGTGTTGGAATCAAGGTTAGAGAGCAGGTCTTCATGGATTTTCAGGAGATCAGTTTTTGTGCTTCTACCAGCTCTGTAGCCAGACTGATGGTCATGGAGACAACCAACAGATTCAGTATGAAGATTAAGCTGGGAGATGGCCAGCTTTTCCAGGAGTTTGCCCAGTAAAGGAGTGATGGAGATTGGGCAATACTTAGCCGTGCATGGCGGGTCAGCAGAGGGTTTCTTAACAAGAGGGTGCACATTGAAGTGCTTCAGGGGGGAAGGGAAGACTTCAGTGGCAAAGGAGTGGTTGCAGAAGTCAGCCAGAGCAGGAGCGAGGGTGTCAATGTGGTCCTTGATGGTTTTGGAGGAACAGGGGTGAACCTGTTTTGACAAGACTTTCATAGATCGGTCTTGTCTAGAAACCTCATCTGGGGAGAACAAGGGAAAGGTAGAGAAGGAGGGAGGAGAAGTGGCCAAAGAAGGGCCAGAGGGAGAGCTCCCTCCTTTCCTATCACACTCCGGCCGGCCTCTCTTGGCCCTCTTCCTGCTCCCACCTGTGAGGCTGAAAACCTCGAGGTCATCTTCGACTCCACACTCTCCTTCTCTCCTCACATCTCTGACGTCTGGAAGAAGTCACACTATCAGCTGCACCTCCTCAGAGGTATTCTTCCTTTCCTCTCCATCCCCCAGAAGCTCACTGTCTCCAGAGCTCTGGTTCTCTCTAGGCTGGATTACTCAATAGCCTCTTTCTAAATTTGCCTGCCTCTACTCTCTGCCCTCTCCAACTCATCCAAAACAGGACTGCAAGACTTGTACTTGGCATCAAGCCCAGGGACTGTATCTCTCCAGGACTTAAATCTGCACTGGCTCCCAGTGGCTGTGAGGATTAAGTTCAAAACCCTCTGCACAAGGCCTTCTGGGGCTGGGGCCTCAATACCTTCAATTCTCTCTTCCTAAATATCTTCCTTCTCAAGCTTTCTGCTCATCCACCTCCAACTCCCTCAGAGGTGAGTCGCTCCTCCAAGCAACAAATTGGTGGTAGATCTCTTTCTTCGGTGGGGGCCTCCCTCTGGAATAGCCTCCCTGCCTCTCTGAAAATTGAGGAGAACCATCTCCGGTTCCGGCAACACCTCAATACCTTCCTCTTTGTTTCTGCTTTCTCTCTTCCTCTCCTCTGCTGAACTCCTGGCTGAAATTGAAACTATACTGGTCACCTGGCTACCCTCTGTTCTTGGACACAGGTTCCCTCCCTGCCGTTGCACACCTGCACTGCCCCCCTGGCAACCCTTGCACTCTGGGGCTGTTTTTGTATCCCTACAGCCCCCTACCAGCACTTGACACCTGATGTTTGCACTTACCCTTGCACCAGCTGGCCGCACTTCTTTTTTATTGTTCTTATTTATTATTTTTATTTATTTTTATTTATTTACTGTTATCCTATACTGCACTTCCCCTCCCCCTTCCCCTCACACTTTTCCCCCTTACCCCTAACCCTGCACTTGCGCAATCTCAATGTCACCTGGCCTAGTAAGATGGTTGTCTCTGTCTTCCCTCTGTTCCCCCCTTGCCTCATCGCGCCTCGAAACGCTTGTGTATAGGTGTGTTATAATGCCACATCACATCATATCACATCTAACCACATGAATTTATTTCAGTGCTTATTATAATCAGTGTAACGTGTCCTTCCCGCACTCTTATGTTCAATGTTGTTTTGGAAAATGGCTGCCAGCCTGCGCTGGATTCATCATGGAAGTGCACATCATTCAATCTGATGTAAAAATTGGAAGTCTGCCTGGTAGGGCACTTGTCTTTGCAGGCAGAGTAACCGGTTTTGAATCCTGACCGCTCTGTAATGTTTGTTTTTGATTTGCATAGTTTATTGAGTGACTTTACCACTGGCATGTCCTAGATTTTCCAATTCAAACATATTTTGCAATGTATTAATGACAACAACCCGCTCCATCTCACACAATTATAAGACTAGCTCTCTAATTTGCTTGCCTCTGCTGCAGTGGCACAGATGTAGCCCCTCCCTCGGTGGCTGATTGACAGCATACGATTTTGGCATTAAGCATTTGGAGTTGTTTATTCACCGTTATGAAAGGTTCAGCAGCTGATAAATAGGTGTGCACATCGCCATTGCATAGGATGTGTGGGGGCCATTCCAGTAGTTACATGTGGTGGGGGGACACGTAAGTGGGGTACAGTTGAGGAGAGAGGAGTAGGGGCTATGCTGCCGGAGGAGGGATACTTCAGGGAGTCGCCATTGCAAGCAGGTCAGTGTGTTCAAGGCAGGGCTTCTATGTGTATTGGTTCCAGGTTGCGAGGACAATAAATATCAAAGATGGACTATTAAAGTGAAAGTATAAAAATAACTTTCTTTTTCTCAAAGCAGTTTATTTTTGTGGCACCGCTAGCTCTTAACTTTGGCTTGAGTTTGAACTTGTATTATTCAGGAAGTTTCACAATTTCTTCTCTGTCTTTTCAGACTCCCAGAATACAACGTTTTCAGCTGAATGACACTTCAGTGCATTGGCGGAGGCTCACTTTCCCAGAATGCAGTTAGGCAGAGCAATACGAGTTTAGACGCTCCTTCCCATCATGCAGTGCACTTGGGCAAGAACTGGTGCAATGCTTTAAGGCTTTGTTGTGAGGGGCTCACCATGGACATCCGGTGGCCCCCCTGGTTGAGTGCCATGGTTATTGACACTCCACAGGCCCATTGCCTGTGGGGGTTGGGGTCCTGCCCTGGACATCCGGCAGGCCCTAAGGTGCTCTGGGACACCAGCACTATTGGGGGTTGTGGGGGCACAGCCTGCTAGGCACCTGACCATGCGGACCTCTGCCACTATCCTGGCACGAGGATCCCACGGCATCGGGGCCTGCAGGCCTGTACCTCCATGTGTAGGCCTGCAGCCTACATTGCAAATGAGACACTACTCAGGATTTCCTCTTATGGAGTCTGCAGCCGTTCTAACGCACTTGCCTGCAGGGCTCCCTTTTATTAGCTTGGGCCATGATGAAGTCAGGGCCCATCTTCAAAGGGCAATGCAAGGGGGAGGGACACATCCCCTTAAAGGGGCAATACACACAGGAGGGTTCACCAACTCGCATCCCTCCTTTTTCATAAGAAACAAAACAAACTATATAACACT
Source organism: Ambystoma mexicanum (assembly GCF_040938575.1). NCBI lineage: Eukaryota > Metazoa > Chordata > Amphibia > Caudata > Ambystomatidae > Ambystoma > Ambystoma mexicanum. The sequence continues at coordinate 272,840,728 of NC_090931.1, read as the reverse complement.
GTAACTGATGTTCCCCTCTCCCGTTACAGAACAGTACTACTTCAAAGTCGTGGGACAAGCTACCCCCAGGATATGCTCATGACACACATATGGTCTCCCATTCTTATGTACCCATCACTTAACAGTCCCTCACCCTCAGGTGCCGGTCACAGGGGTATGTCTCCGGTAGATGGTTGGCATTTGGACCGCACGGTACAACCCTTTATTAACCTGGGGTACGGATCTGCCACCATTGCATGACACTCATGGATAGCCACTGGTACCATATAGAGCACCCCTACCGAATGCAGGAGCACAGCTTCACATCCCTGTCCTCTACTGAGACCACTTCAAACATGTAAATCCCATGCAGGCTCACAGCATTGAAACGCATGTCTACTGAGTCCTCTTAGAGCAATGGCAGGACTGCAGGAAACCAGTTCATCCTCCATCAGCTTGGGTACAGGAATCACCTCCCTGGGACCAGATCCATTGGTTGTACAGTTCAAAACCGGCAAAGCCACGCCTGGCGGGTGATGCCAGGGGCCACATCGCCATCGACCCTCGATGTTGTGGGCAGTGCGTGCAGGAATCACTCCCCCCACCACCCAGGCCCACGTCCCATGATGGTACAGTTCACAGCGGCAAAGCCGCATCTGGTGGGTACCAGGGGCCACATCGGCATAGTCCCCTGCTGCTCAGAGCAGGGTAGCGAGACGCAGGTCGCAGGGCATCCAGGCTGCTCCTGATGTTGTTGGCAAGGGACGTGCAGTCGGTCGGGCACGGGGTGACAGGACATCACTCACCTCTTTCTTCGTAATACTCCCCCCAGTCAGGAGTATTTCTTTCCTCCCAAGACGCAGGAAGGGGCACAAGCACTCATGATGAGCTGCAACCCATACCCTGCCCGTTGCACTGCTTCTGGGTGTTGGTCTGGACAGACCAAAGGTGTTTCGGAGCTCGGGGGGCCGGCAGGTACCTCCCCCACACCCATGTTTGCTTGATCTCACGACGGCATGGTATGCAGAGCGCCACCAGTGTCAGCAGTCCAGGAACTTTTTGTGGCTCTGTGTCGAGGCCACCTGTGGGCAGGCAGGGTGACTGTAGTGGTAGGGAGTCAGGGACACCCGTGGTTCCAACTAGGTGACGCTGGTATCAGAGTATTGGGCCACTGGCTGCTTGGTACTCTCCATGGCAATGGGAGGCCGTCCCAGGACTCCATGGCAGTGTAGGGTGCCTCCTGTCCATTGCCTGAGGGTCCTCGCATGCACTCTGCGTGCATAATCCTCGGCCTGATGATGCCGGCGAGATGGGTTGTGGCAGGCGGTCAGGGCCACCCGTGGGGCAGACTGGGAGTTCGTAGTGGCTCACAAGGTGTAGAGGCCACTCGTCGTGCTAACTGGGTGACTGTGGTGGTCTAGTGTTGGGGCCACTTTCACTGCGAACAGGTTGACTTCTGCGGCAGGGTGTCCTGTTTTCCTGATGGCACTGGGCTGGAAAACGTTTACTTATATTCTTGTTGGCCATCCTTCCCGACTGCTGGTACAATGCACAGGTTCTTGTACAGCTGGCCGTGCAGGAATTCCCTGGTGTTAGAGGTGCACAGTGGGACTCTGCCTCTCGGAACACCTGGCAACGCCAAGCACCTGTTCCCCAGTGCTGCGGGGTCCCCACCCTGTCGCCTCCTGCGCCTGCAGCCTTCCATGTTTGATAAAACTGGTGAGATGTACAGTACACCGAGCGCCGGATGCTTCAATACTCTTGGCCTGGAACCCTTAGGAGCAAAGGGGTGGTAGATCCCGTTTGGTGCTGTTGGGACAGCCTGTTGATATAGTGCTGCCTTCAGTGCTCAGAGTCTTTCCTTTCCCTTCTTCCGACTTGGCACCCAAATGTCCACTGCACTGCTGGTGGGGCTGTCAGGGGTCTGACTTCTCAGCTTTTAGGATCGGGCTCATTACTATTTTTGGGCTACCATGGAAGACCTTTCAGTGAGAGTGGCAGTGCTTCCTCTGCTCTGCCACGCAGGCCCGGGGAATGCAGGAGGGCTGCATGCCTCTGTGTCGATGTAGGGCCCCAGGTAAACAAGCTGCCTATGTTCTCTCTCCACCGCATGGCCCAAAGTCTTGCACGGGAGCCTCACTTTTCTTTGGTCCTGGCCAGAGCCCCTCTTTTGATGTCACCGTCGGCCCCGGGATTGCTGTGGGGGCCCCAGCTGCGGCCATTCATTAGTTGTGGCAGACTCTGTTGGGGCGTGGGTTGGATCCTCCACTTCACCGCCTGCGGGTCCAGGACTTTCACTTTCCTGGCTCTGACCCCGGAACCTTTCCATCCTCGATCCAGCATGGAGCTGCCAATTTCACCACCAGTCAGCACTGACGTTCTATGTGCATGTCATTTTGCATGCCCCCACTTGGAGCACTCCAGAAGGTCACCACCTGGTGCCTTCCTGCCTGCTGCTCTTTTTCACCACTTAGCAAGCCCCGCCCACCTGGTACCTTCCTGCTTGCCGCTCTTTTTCACCACTTAGCAACCCCCGCCCACCTGGTGCCTTCCTGCTTCCCGCTCTTTTTCACCACTTAGCAAGCCCCGCCCACCTGGTGCCTTCCTGCTTCCCGCTCTTTTTCACCACTTAGCAAGCCACGCACACTTGGTGCCTTTCTCCTTGCCGCTCTGTTTCACTACTTAAGGAGCCCTCAAGCTTCTTTTCCTTTGCAGATGGGGAGCAGGTGCAAGTGGATCTAGGTTACCTGGCCTAAGCCCCACCCACCTGGTGCCTTTCTGCCTGCCGCTCTTTTTCACCCCTTAGCAAGCCCACCCACCTGGTGCCTTCCTGCTTCCTGGTCTTTTTCACCACTTAGCAAGCCACGCCCACCTGGTGCCTTCCTGCTTGCCGCTCTGTTTCGCTACTTAAGGAGCCCTCCAGCTTCTTTTCCTTTGCAGATGGGGAGCAGGTGCAAGTGGATCTAGATCACCTGGCCTAAGCCCCGCCCACCTGGTACCTTCCTGCCTGATGCTCTTTTTCACCACTTAGCAAGCCCCGCCACCTGGTGCCTTCTTGTGGCCAATGCTGGATTTGACTTTCATGTACTTCATTCATTCACGGTGCGTCACTCTTTCTCAACTCTCATGCTGGACTTCCTTTGCATCTTGTACTCATGGTGACCCTGAATCATGCTGTTCCCATCTTCATCTTGTATCCTGGCTTGCAACATTATGTGTTACTACTGACTTCTGCAATTGTATTTGCTCTCCACGCTTGCTTCTCCACTCTTGTTGACTGCTTAATCTCTTTTCTCTCCTCCTTTCTATTCTCCCTTTTCCTATCTCCTCCCCTTACTTTCTTCTATGCACTTACTCTATCAGAATTGTCCCTGGACCTAATATGATAGCAACCTCGTCTGTTTCCTCGACCCTCCCATTACTGTTTTTTTCCTCCCCACCGCCCCTCCAGCACTATCTGTAATATCGTCAGGCCTAGTATGATAGTCGCTTGTTTTGTTCCTCCCCTCCCTTTCTGCACCCCTCTCCCTCACCTTTTGTTTTTCTCCGGCTCTACCAGAAATGTCATCAGGCCTAGTACGGTAGTCAACTGTCTGTTTCCATTTCCTTCCCACTCTCCCCCTTGTCTATGTCTTAGCTCTTGCACTATCTGAAATGTCGTCAGGCCGAGTACGATAGTTAACTTCACATCCTTACTGTTCATGGCCTTTAAGAATGTGGTTGTATTTTCCCTTGTTCCCTCCCTTGCCTTGAAGCGCTTTGAAACACATTGTGTATAGGCGCTATATAAATAAACGATCATATCACATATCATATCACCACTGGTGGGTCCAGAATAAACTGCAGGTGGGGCTTCTGGCCCATCGCTGCCGGGCTCTGCTTGTTGGTATTATCAGTCCCTGCATGCAGTGCTCCACCATATTCGTTCACCACCAGGTGGCCCGGTCCCATTCTGAGAGCCGCGGGTCTTCCTTTTCTACAGTTCTGTGCTGGAGCAGTGCAACATCACGCATCCCCTTCCCCACAACATGGGAGTCCACCTTCCCTTATCACCGGCCGTATGGATGAATGCCACTATGGGCCACACCACAGTTGGGCTGCTCCATGCACAGTCTCTCCACGCTCCGACAGCCTGCCTAGCCCAGGATCTTCATGAGGGCTTTGGCGGGCGGCCAGCCGGAGAATCCTCTAGAAATTCTGTTGGCGTGTGGAATTTGGAGGGGGGCAGACACTTACTTCACTCTACTGTTCATTTCCTCGGGCGGGAGAACCCTTTGTTGTTAGGGCTGCAGCCGCTCCATTTCTTCAGGCGGCTATGGCTGTTTGTGTTTGATGTTCTTTTTAAAAAAAAATTTTTTGGCTTCCGCAGGCTGCAGGCTGACCTTCCAGTTGGTTTCACCATCAGCAGTTAAGGACCGCACAGGGGCCATAACTTCACCCGCCTGGAGCACTGCATCATTTCTCTCACTGCCGGGCCCGGGATCATGCGCTGCAATGCAGCTGTTTTTTTTTGTCTTGGACAGCTCTGATCCCGGAGCCGTGGCTGATCCACAGTGTTTTCTTTGTGGGTCCCGGAGCCGTCACTCCGCCGCCGCTGTGCCTGCCATGTGAGCGGGGCCCTGGCAGCGACATGGCATCATGCAGGATGATGATGCCCGTGGCGGGGCACTAACTTCATCTTTACTGATGGCGGCGTATGCCGCAAGATTCTGCCAGCTGGTTCCCCCCATGGCCGCACAAGCACTTTCCACGCAGAGGGTCGCGGCCAGGGAGGATCCACCTGGCACAGGCTGTCCCCAGTCTTCCATTTTCCGCCCGGGGGCAGCACAGCTCCTCTTCCGGTGGAAGACGCTGAGGGGCAGATGATCCTCCCCCAACTTATCTTCTTGCCGCAGGGCTGTATCTCCCCCTGGCCGCATGCGCACCCTCCTCGCAGAGGGGCGCATCCAGGGGGAATCCACCATCAGGGCTCTCGCTCCAAGACACGGCACAGGCTGCCGTTTCTCCCCGGTGCAGACACTCCGTTTCTTCTCCCCTCCACGGCCATAGATGCCGCAGGAGCAGTGGGACAGGACTCCGCCACACTTCTCCATGACCTGCCGCTCCTCTTCCACCTTCCCCCAATCGGAGGAACAAAGGAAAAAGCGCATCCCTGGGAGAGCATAGGAATGGAACATGGCGGGGGCTCACCATGGACATCCGGTGGCCCCCCTGGTTGAGTGCCATGATTATTGACACTCCACTGACCCAGTGCCGTGGGGGTTAGGGGCCTGCCCTGGACATCCGGCAGGCCCCACGGTGCTCTGGGACACCAGCACCATTGGGGGTTGTGCGGGCACAGCCTGCCAGGCCCCTGACCATGCGGACCTCTGCCACCTTCCTGGCACGAGGGTCCCACGGCATTGGGGCCTGCAGGCCTGTACCTCCACGTGTAGGCCTGCAGCCGACATTGCAAATGAGACACGACTCAGGAGTTCCTCTTATGGAGTCTGCAGCCGTTCTAACGCACTTGCCTGCAGGGCTCCCTTTTATTAGCTTGGGCCATGATGAAGTCATGGCCCATCTTAAAAGGGCAATGCAAGGGGGAGGGACACATCCCCTTAAAGGGGCAATACACACAGGAGGGTTCACCACCTCACAGGCTTTATATGCTTGCAGCATTGTGAACAAAATGATGGTTCTGGGTTTTAAGATTATCTTTCTCAGTATACAATGTTTTTAGACAAATTACAGTTTTAGGGGTTAAGGCATTGTTTTCTAGTATGCAGTGAATCTGTGAAGTGACGCTTCAGCTCACCCTGGTTGTCAACACTCTCTAACCCATCATGCAATAGTTTAACACAAATGACATTTGAGGGGTTAAGGACTCTCTTTCCCAGCATGCAGCATTTTAATAGGAATGACAGTACAATCTACTCTGGGCTTTAATTCTCACTTTCCCATCAGGCAGTGGTTAGACAAATATTGTTTTATTATTATTTTTTTTTTTGTTGCATTTTTGTAGCGCCACAAACCCTCAGGCATCTGAGCACTGCTTACCCACAGTGTGGGGGGCTCATTTATCGACATCAGAAGGATGAAAAGCTGAGTTTGGTGTTGCCGGGATTTGAACCTGTGTCCCAGGCTCTAAACAGATGTCAAAGCGCTCGCTGTGCTATCTGACCGGCAAATCACATGTTTGGGTTTTTTTTACTCTCTCTTTCCACCAATGCAGTAATTTTTAGTAAATGATTGTTATGAGCTGGGAATAAATGGGGGATGTGGGCTGGGACGATAGCTCAGGGGCAACAAGTTTGCCTTGGAAACAAGCCAACGCAGAGCAACACAGGTTTGAAGCATGCGCCCCGCTTAGAGTATTTAGGGGGTAATTCATGGAACCAAGAGAAGAAGTGGCGCACTCGGCTGGCGCCAGCCGCGTGCGCCAAAACTCATTTTGATGCACTGCGTATTCATGGATTTAAACATCCATAACCAGCCGTGGCGCAGCGTGCCTGCAGCAGCGCCAGTTATGCCCCCAACCCCACCCCTTGCGCCAAAAACATCTGCACAAATCCCCTACATGGCGCAAAGGCCAGTGGACCAACATACAGCCCCCCAACAATGACAACTCACACCTCACGCAACAACCCAATCGCGTGTAAAACTCCTCGCACACCCCTACGAATACAAGTAACCCGCTCGCGCGAGCCCAATCGGGTGTAAAACTCCTTGCGCACCCCTATTGTATTGTATTGTATTTGTATTTTGTATTTGTATAGCGCCGGTAGCCCGAGGGCATCAGGGCGCTTGTACATAAAACACCGGTACTACAAGACGAACAGAACATATGAGACAGACGATGGGAACAGTACTAACCAAGATCTCATGTAAAAAGGTGTGTCTTCAACATCTTCCTAAAAGCAAAGTGATTAACTTCGGACCTAAGGATTTCGGGGACGCTGTTCCACAGTTTAGGAGCTAGCACAAGAAAGGATCTGCCCAGCCCTGTTTTTAGCTTGAACCTGGGCACATGCAGGAGGCATTTGCCGCCCGAGCGTAGGTTTCTGCTGGGGTTGTAGGGCACTATGTGTGTCTTCAAGTAAGCAGGCGCTGTGCCATAAAGGCACTTGTGTACCAGGGAGAGAGTTTTGAACTTGATACGTTCTTCTACTCTAAGCCAGTGCATAGCACGCCTCTCTTCGGTAACATGGTCATTTCCTTTCAAATTTTTTACTAATCTAACTGCATTGTTCTGGATCACCTGACAACTGGATAGATCCCTAGTTGCGGCCCCCAGCAACAGGGCGTTACCATAGTCGAGCCGTGAAAGGATGATGGCTCTGGCTATCGTTGCCCTGTTTACATCATTGAGTAGTGGTGTGATTGCTTTCATAAGCCTGAGATAGTAAGCTGAGTTTTTTTGGAGAAAGTTAGTCTGGGCGTGAGAGTCAACAACTGAATCGACCATCATACCCAGAGTCTTCACCTTAGGAACCACCTGGATAATGGCGTTTTTTATTTGAAAAGAGCTGTACTCTGCCCCTAGATTTTCCAACTGACGACTGGACCCAAACAACATCAATTCGGTTTTCGAGTCGTTCAGGCACATCCAATTTGCCTGCATCCAGTCGTCTATTAACTTGTAAACCTTGGAGAGCACTTCACTATCCGTGGCATGATCCCTACCCCCCAACTCCAATATGAGTTGGGTGTCATCTGCATAATTGGTAAATGACACTCCGGCTTTCACCAGAAGGCTGCACAAAGTGCGCATGTAAATACGTGTACCCCGCTGCCGCCAGCCAATCTTGCGTAATACTCCTCGCACACCCCTACAAATACGCGTATCCCACTCGCACCAGCCCAATCGCATGTAAAACTCCCCGTGCACCCCTCGGAATACACGTACCTCGCTCGCGCCAGCCCAATTGCATGGAAAACTCTCTGCGCACCGCTCGGAATATGCTTACCCCGGTCGTGCCAGGCAAATTGCGTGGAAAAAGTCCCACTTGTGGTGTGGGCTGGCTGCGGGGCATGGCCAGAGGTTGTAGGGGTGTCCCCTGTGGTGTGGGCTGCCTGCGGGGCATGGTCAGAGTGGATGGGCTGCCTGCGGGGCATGGCCAGCGGTTGTAGAGGTGTCCCCTGTGGTGTGGGCTGCCTGCGGAGCATGGGGAGGGTGGATGGCTGCCTGCGGGGCATGGTCAGGGTGTATGGGCTAACTGTGGGGCATGGCCAGGGGTTGTAGGGATGTCCCCTGTGGTTTGGGCTGCCTGCGGGGCATGGGGAGGGTGGATGGGCTGCTTGCAGGGCATGGTCAATGTGGATGGGCTGCCTGCGGGGCATGGCCAGGGGTTGTAGGGGTGTCCCCTGTGGTGTGGGCTGCCTGCAGGGGGTGCATGTGGCTCCTCACCACACTGGTGTGTGAATCTGGGGTTACACGAGTGAGCTTTACACATGATTCTGCTTTCACGAGCGGAGTACATGTATTCCGGGGTACGCGAGTGAGCATTACACGTGATTTTGCTGGCGCGAGCGGGGTACGTGTATTCCTGGGTACGCGAGTGAGCATTACACGTGAGTTCGCTAGTGCGAGCGGGGGACGTGTATTCCGGGGTACGTGAGTGAGCATTACATGCGATTTCTCTGGTGTGAGATGGGTACATGCATTCCGGGGTACGCGAGTGAGCATTACACGCGATTTCGCTGGCGCGAGCGGGGTACGTATATTCCGGGGTACGCGTGTGAGCATTACACTCGATTCCGCTGGCACGAGCGGGGTGTACGTGTATTCCGGGGTACGCGAGTGAGCATTACACGTGATTTGGCAGTGTGGGCCCTCCCGGGTGTGCCCTCCCCATGCCCCGCAGGCAGTCTACACCACAGGAGACACCCCTACAACCCCTGGCCATGGCCCGCAGGCAGCCCATCCACCCTGACCCTGCCCCGCAGGCAGCCCACACCACAGGGGACACCCCTAGAACCCCTGGACATGCCCCACAGGCAGCCCATCCACCCTGACCATGCCCCGCAGGCAGCCCACACCACAGGGGACACCCCTATGACCCCTGGTGATGCCCTGCAGGCAGCCCATCCACCCTGACCATGCCCCGCAGGTATCCCACACCACAGGAGACACCCCTAAAAACCCCTGGCCATGCCCCACAGGCATCCCATCCACCCTGACCATGCCCCACAGACAGCCCACAACACAGGGGAGACCCCTTCAAGCCCTGACCATGCCCCGCAGGCAGCCCACATGGCACCATGCACTTGTGAGCCCCAACACATGTCCCCCCCACCAATGACGGGCACCTGACAGCAGGCCCCGACTCATGTCGCCCCCACCAGTGACGGGCACCTGCCAGCAGGCCCCGACCCATGTCCCACCCACCAGTGACGGGCACCTTCCAGCAGGCCCGACACATGTCCCCCCACCAGTGACGGGCACCTGCCAGCAGGCCCGATTCATGTCCTCCCCACCAGTGATGGGCACCTGCCAGCATGCCCCAACACATGTCCCCCCACCACTGACGGGCACCTGCCAGCAGGCCCTGACTCATGTCCCCCCCAACAGTGACGGGCACCTGCCAGCAGGCCCTGACACATTTCCCCCCACCCAATGTGCTGCCAGAATAGAGGCCCATGTCAGAAATGCCAACCCAAATCCCACCCCACACCGCAGCACCCCAGTTCAAACACACAACCATTTATTGTACCCACTCCCCACTAAAACCACCACGCCTTGACATTGAAAACAGCACACGCATGCACCCAAAGACATGTCCAACAGAGCCACACAATGGTGACACATGACAGAGGCAATGGGCAGTGACACATGCACAAAACTAATGAGAGTAGACCACACCAATAATGAAGATTTGTGAAATGTATTAAAAAGAAAACAACATGGCAAATTCAAAACTACACATGCAAATGAACAAATTATCAAAGCAACACCAAAAAGAAAGGTAAATCCAAGGAAAAATAAAAATCCAAGACATGAAAACTGAAAAGTGGTCCATTGCCAAACTCCACAGAAATAAAAACAAAATTGAAATCAACAAAAAACCATTACTCCATGAGATTAAAAAAAAGAAGAATGTATGTACATGCCCGGAACTATTCACAATGTAAGTCACAACGGTCCATGATCCCAAAAATAAAGAAAAGCTATCAAAAATCTAATCAAAAAGAGAACTATATACAAAAAGGAGGAGCAAAGTCTGTGGACTCCAAGTCATAAATGAAACGAAAGGAAACCTATGCCTAAATAACTATGTACAAAGGCGGCGGGCTAGACCGACAGCTCACTTCTTGATGTTCTGGGCGAGGGTATCATCGAACTCCCATGCTGATGTCCCAGAGGTGGGCCTTTTCCCTGGCCTCGAGGGCTTGCAGGGATGTTGCCATGGACTCCTCAAAGTCCCTGTGAGTTGCCACGAGGCTCTCAGCCTGCCTCAACGCCCGGTGCATGGAGTTCTCCGCTCTGACCATCGTGAGCCATGCCCTCTCCACCCGCCGCTGCTCTGCATCGATTTGCTGGCCCAACCGCTGCCACACGGAAGACACCATTTCCAGTCCTGGGTCCTCTTGCCTGTCGGCCGATGCCTGCCCCCAGGATGTTGTTGGCCCGAGTGATGACACCTCCCACGCTGAGCCTGCTGCTGCCTTAATGCCAAATTCCTCTTCCACTATGACGGCCTGTGGGCCGATGGAATCCTCCGGAGCCGTCATGCACGTGCCCTACTTGATGATGCTTACACATCCTCCATTTGCTGGGGTCCAGTTGGTGGCATGACCACCCCTGCTGGACCCCGACTCCCGACTGTGGAAGGGATGTGCTCTCCACCAGCCTGGCTGCGGGCTCAGGGGCAGCTCCACAGGGGGCCCAGGTGATACATGGGTGGGAAGACAGCACGGAGGACGACTGCCGCATAGGGGGTGCAGTTGAGGAGGGGGTCGCAAGAGCGTCCAGCACACCGAGGAACCCTGCGCCAGTGACCTGTCCTAGCAAGTCGAGACAGCCAAGCAGGTATTCGAAATTACGTGAACTGTCCTGCCTAGAACCATGCACGTCATCCCGAATACCACGCGTGTGCAACGCCATACCGACTAGGACAGGCTGCACATGGTCACAGATTTCCACGTCCGCAGGGAGAGGATGGCCAGTTGTTGTAGACGCATCACCAACCTGCGTACGGGCCTGCACAGAGGCATCCCTGCTGGTGCGGGATGATGCAGTCACAGGATCAGGGACAGGATTACACACATGCACCTCCGCAGCAACCTGTGCTGCCTCCTGCCCTTGCCCTGGACTGCACCACTCTCACCAGTGGAACCACCCCCTCCAGGCACCATGCGTGGAGCTGATATGTCCTCCTCCTCAACCACATCCCCCACCAACCTGGATGACTCGGTGCCGTCTTCCTCAGTACGCCCCTGTGTGGGCTCAGCTGCCCCTTCTGCTGCTGAGGAGTCCACCTCCAACCTTGGCCTCTTGGACCTCCCCTCGGCAGCTGCGACCATGGACGCGGCACCAGACTCCTCACTCCCGGAAGATATTAGAACCTGGGAGGGGAGCTGGGCCTTGCCTCTCCGGCTGGTGGTGGCATCCCTGCCGCTGGTCTTCACAACACCATCTCTGCCCTCTTCATCAGTCGACGCTGCAGACAGGGAGAGTCAGAACACAGGCATCAGGTCACCGTACAATGGTCTGCTACACACATGACAGTTGCACATGAGTAGCAGTGTCAGACATCCCAGATGGCATTACACTCCCCAACCCTCATGACATTTGAACCCACATACATGCACAAATAAACTGGGATCGTGCAGCAGGCATCAGCATCCATACACACGTAACTGCATGAACATCCAAAGGTTGGCATGACGTCACAAGCAACATGGGGAGTGCCAATCACATGCACACATGCCACCAGACAGACATGCATCTGTACATCTCCGCCACCGGTCACAGTGCAATCATCGGCAACTTTGTCACATCTGCCAATCAGGTACCCAGATGTCCGGGTCACATGCATCCATGGCGTCTCACTGTCACACACATGCCAAACAGACACACGCACATGTATACCATGCACGTACATGAAGGTGGGACCAGCATCTATGTGTCACACCACACCCATGGCATAGTACATACACAGAAATGCAAACATGTGTGCATCTCCACATGCAGTTGGGCATCATCATCTGCAGCCCCAAGCAGCCGGGTGGTGGCAACTGCATGGGCAGATGCAGCCAACACCACCCCGGCTTTGAGTCTGCCAGCCAGGACAGTCTCGGTCACTGACCTTGCCACTGTGGCAGTTGATGCGCTGGGTCCTGGCAACAGCACCCAGCAGCCACTGACGCAAGTCAGGGCTTTCGTCCTGGTTCCACTAGCCACTCCCTTGGTCCGGTCCACCAGCACCACTGCCCCTACTGATCAGGGCGACATTTGCCAGTCAGGGTCCGTACCACTGCCGAAGAGGAGGAAGGTTGCTCCTGTGCAAGAGGCTGGGACCCCAGACACGGCTCCGGCCTCCAGCACGTCGAGGAAGAAGCCTTTCAGCAAGCACGAACTGGACTTCCTTGTGGGCTACGTGTCGGAACACGAACGCAGTATACTAGTGGGCCCAAATTGCCATACTACGCCTGCCCAGCGTTGAGCACACTGGCAGCATGTTGCGGATGGAGTTAATGCATTTGGATATCAAGTGCACACAGCTCAGGACTGCAAAAAGCATTGGGATGGCCTCCAAAGCTGTGCGAAGCAAAAGCGTGCCTCCAATTATGCCATGAATCAGGCGACTGGCAGTGGGCCACCACTGGAAGAACTCACTCCGCACGAGGTGATCCCTGCGGAGTTCATCCCGGCACAATTGATCCAAGGAGTGGGAGGGATGCAGGATTATGATGCTTTGTCCGGTGACTTTTGTTGCGTGTTTCTCCAGGCCATGTGTTGTTTGCTTGTGTGATGTGTTGTGCTTGACTGCCACGGCATGCTATGTGTACATGGTTCTCATGTGCGAGTCATGCAATGCTTCACTGATGCGCTTCTCTTGTGATGCATGCTGGACATGTGAAGCATGCAGGGACTGTCCTCATCACCGCACATGCACCCTACTCACATGCTAGTCACTCGGCTGCCCCTCTGGTCCATGTCCCAGTTCACTGTCCTGTCTGCATGTAGCCTGTGGTGTCGTTTCACTCAGCACTCGGACTATGTCATCACATGACTGACGTGCATGTGTGGTCAGCCTGCATGCGGGTACTCCACACGGGCATGCTTCCTTGCCACTCCACCCCCCTGCACCTCAATTTCACCATGGCACTAGTGGGAAACATATTGGACTACTGCAATGGCCTGTTCTATGCTCCTGTGTACATGCACACTTCCCCCTGCAAACCTGCCAAACTCATTCTGTGGGGTACATCCTTTGTCCTTGATGCAGGGTGTCGCACTCGGACTGTGCAGATGGCAGATGCATCCCAGGGACATGAGTGCACATTCATGCTCCATGTGTATTCCATGCACGCCCCTATGTGTCCTTGGCAGGATGATCATTGTAGTACATGTCCGGGATTAGATACGTATCATGGCATTTGGTCATCCATTCCATGCTCACTCTGGCTCAGTCCTGCATCACACACATTTTTAGGGTGTCATTGTCTGTGTGGGGCACAGGTCTGCCCCTGTTGCAGGCCCCCTGACTCTGTTCAACTGGTGTAGTGCCTTCTGCATGAATGGGCGTACTACTGAGGGTTCATCATGTGTCATGCTTACTGTTCCATTCTCATCAGCTGTGGTGTCAGTTGACTGAGATGATGTAATTGATGCTAGCCAATACTGTCTGCCAATACACAGTTCTCTGGTCAACCTTTCATTGCCATGCAATGCCCCCCAGCTACACTAAGGGGGGGGGGTTAACTGTAGCCATGCAACCCAGTGCATGCACATTGCATATGATGGCTGAACTTGCCCTTACACTGCTGTCATGTTAAGTGATTGACATCAAAAGGGATTGTTGATGTAGATTGTTAGTAACGCACACACGGACTGCACTGCACCCACCCACTTCTGAGCCATGTTACTTACACCGTTCTACATGGCTACTGACTGCTGCAATGTCAAAGTGACCTGGCACGTATGTCCAGATGTTCATCCCTTCACTGTTATGAAACGCACTAGCACAGGTGCATCCTGTGACACATGTACTCTGTATTGGAACACCCTAGCGGGGATTTAGCAAAGTTGATTGGTCAATCTGTGGGCTATACTAACTGGTATAGCCCGCAGATTGGTTACAGGCTGCAAATTGGATTGCAATTACTGTGGCGCTGCCTGCACGTATGTATGTGTACACTTTCACATACATCAAAGCAAGTAGAGTTGAAGTTGCTTGCTTTGCTGTATAGGAAGATGATGATATATGCCATACGGGTGTATATGTACACGGGTGTATATGTACACTTTCACATACACATATGCAAGCAGCTTCAACGTTGTGTTGTGCAACATTGCAGCTACTTACTTTGGTGTGTGTGAAAGTGTTTATTTAGACATGTGTTTTTAGCAGCATTTTAGTAGAATAACAAATATGTCGTTATTTTAAGAAAATGCTGCTGAGATTTCAGCATTGCACCCGTTATGTTAAATCGGCACAATCCTGCAGGTGCACTGTCGTGCACTACGAGTACGGCCAGGCCCACTTACCAATGCTGGTGGGGCCTGGGTGTGGTGATTTGACACACTGAATCATGTTTTTTGGCACATTCACTGCACAAAATGCTGATTCAGACCCTGAAGGGTGTTCTAGAAGCTCCATGGACCGGCAGCTTGGACCATACTGGGCGTTAGAGTTCATCATACCTCGTTGAAGGCCCTCGCTTAGCTCAGGACATTAACTATGTATTCAGGGCCCATGACGCCCAGTACAGGCCGAGCTGCACATCGATGGAGCTATATTGGTGATGATGATTTAATGATGCACGTCTGCATGCATATTACGTGTCATGGTGGGTTTTGATTCTGCAGCTGGGGCCATTTGGCTGTACAAACATGCTTATGCTACATGCCATCTCTTTGTTGACATCTGTCATTTCTGCCTGTGATCTGTGTCTGCCAGAGGTTGTGTGTGATGCCGGTGATCTACTACATTCTGTACATGTGTAGGCTTCGCATTTTACATGCATCCATTTCTGCTTTTGGGATGCCCTTGCATATCAATGCCACTAGTTGCATGCCGTAGTTTGAGTTTTGTGTGACATGTCTGCTTCATGTGTTGGCTGTCAATGTAGCAATGTCTATGTGTGTGTGTGTTATGTGCTGCTGACATGTGTACTCATGTTTGTTTTGTTCACGTTACAGGTCATGACGCAATGAAGCCAAAGGATGGTGATGTCATTCCAGACACAGGGTTGCTTTTACATCAACAACCCAGCACAAGTGGGGGTCTTGGGGTGGTAGACCACGAGAACCCATTTGTGCTCCAGACCGTTGTGTCCAGGGCTGGCAATCAGTCAAGCTCTGATGAACACTCTGAGCACAATGTTGAGTTGGATGCGCATCATGATGATTTGTCGCCATTGAGTGATCCTGATGTGGATGATCTTCTGTCCGCGACACCTGCAGTGAGGGGCCAGGCAGTGTTGGAACGTCCACCTGTGGCGGTTCTGGATGCATGTTCACATTCTACACCAGTTGCTGATGTGCCAGGGGCATCATGTCGATGGAGGGATGCAGTCCTGCAGCCGCGGGCGGTGCCAATACAGCAAGGACCACAGCTCCTTGGGTCCCACAGGTGTAATGTCCGGCAACGCGGTGCCCATGCGCCACCGGGGAATACTGATTGGGAGCATGCCATGTATGCCAGTTCAGAGCAACAGGGGGCAACTATTGACAAGATTGATCAAGGCATGGAAAGTGTGGGCCAATCCATGCTCCCCTCGATAGGCAGGTGGAGTTCCAACTGCAGGCAACGCAGTCCACGTGCCACTCACTCAGGCTGGGCATGGCGGCCTCAAACAAGGTACGCCGGGGTGAAATGGTGTCTCTGCGTGAAGCACTTGCTGCTCAGGCAGAGGCACACAGGAAGGCCCTGAGGGAAGAACACCAATCGCTCAGATCTACTCTGGGTGTGCTCAACATGTTCCAGAGGCAGCGGTCAGATGTGAGGATGGAGCCGCTTGAGAACACCATCTCGGCTGAGCTATGTGCATGCCAGGAGGTGCTCCAGGTGTCATGTGAGGCCATGCAGGCAGAACTCTGTGTTACACGTGCTACCTTGCAAGAGGAAGCACCTGTATCATGTGAGGTGCTGCATGCTGACCTACATGCCATTGCCATACAGGACCAGGCTTACCAGACCTGCATGCTTGCTGCTGTGGAGGGGCAAGCTGTAGATAGGCGTGGTCAGGCAACTGTGCCACGTCCACCTTCTGATTTACATCTAGAGGGTGAGTAGGATGACGACTTATCTTCCAGACAGGTCGGGCCGTGCAGGCTTTCAGCCCATGGAGGTTTTTTGTTTTGATTTCAACATCATCACATGTGGGTGTTGAGGTGCACCCTGTACCCCCCCTCCTGGGTGTCCCGCCACGGGTCGTATGTTGCCATTTTTAAAAAAATTATATTGTTTGTCTTTTGTGCATTCATGTGACAGTGTGGTGCACTGTGGCTTTTGAAAGCATCCACTGTGTGTTCCAGCTGGGCCCATACAAGCTTGTCTCGTGTATGTGTTTGTGGCTTGGGGTCCTGACACATATGCCACTCCTGCTTCCCCTTTCCATGGGCTTGCAAGGATGGTTTGGTGTGACAGCAAATTACACAGGGGCATTAGACTTTCGTCATATCTGTGGCCAGTCTGCAGCCCTACTTGTGTGTACACCCTTAGTAGGGATTAAGGATGTTTTCTCCACAGCATGTCTGCAATCAATTTTGTTGAGTATATTTTTGAACTGTGCTTTTTTTTAAAGTTGATAGTGATGTTTTTTCATTACTTGCCTGTATACGTGCTTGAGGCACTTCATGCTGTAGATGGTAGCCTGCACCCTTTAGCTGTCAAAGCCACACTGATCATGGGAGGGGGCCGTGTGGTGACAATGTCAAGTTGGTACACTTGGGCTACAGTGATTGGTCACTGTCTGACATAGTCAATGTGGGGTACTATGTACATGATGTGTTTTGCTGGTCAATGGATTTTCCTGTGTTGGGTTTACTTTTCAGGTGTCAGGGGATTGGTGTGTTCTATCACACTGGGGGGTCCACAAGGGCAATGGTCACATGTGATGTGTACAGGATACTGAGGGTAACTTCATTTCACATGCATGCATTGAGTGCATGTCCCTACTGACACACACACTTACACAATGCACCACCAAACATACAACCACACATCCATGCCCATACATGCACACAGATTGCCTTCTCCTCCATGCTGTGTCCCTGCAGCGCATGATCACTTAACATTTTCGGATTGTGTACATGCCTCACAGGGTAACTTTTGTTGCTTGTCCTTTTTCATATGATGCTCAAGGTGTATTCCCAACGCA
Organism: Ambystoma mexicanum; assembly: GCF_040938575.1. Taxonomy (NCBI): domain Eukaryota; kingdom Metazoa; phylum Chordata; class Amphibia; order Caudata; family Ambystomatidae; genus Ambystoma; species Ambystoma mexicanum. Next base: position 272,823,217 of record NC_090931.1, on the reverse strand, counting down.
TTGGACGCTCACTGTGCTGTGTGCTAAGCGGTGTGTTGCAGGGGACACACACACAGCACACGTTTTGGTATTTGTGGATTTGGATTGGCCAATGTCCATGCCAACAGGCATTCTTTCTTTTGTTGATGGTACCGCTGGTGACATGCATTTGTGTATGACTTTTGTGTGGGAGGTTGTTGGTCACTCATTTCATCTGATTCCTTGTCAGTTGTAATTGTCTCAGGCCTGTTTCCATTTATCAAGTGGCACTTTATGACGATTTTGTCATGTGTTGTGCATTTGGTTTGCTCTTTTGCTGTTGCATGCCATGTGATGGTGTGGCCGACGAGGGTCATGGGGGTTGGGAGGGTTTGGGTGACATACCAGTGATTTTCATGGCCTGTTTTGCAGGGGGGGGTGGGTTATGCACCTTGCATGTGTGCCTTTTGGTCACACCGGATTGGTTATTTTTCAGTAGCTAGGGATGCACACAATGTAGCACTTCCGTGGAAACATTCTCAGAGTGGTAAGGTTGTGACAGTTGACTGTCTCTTTGTCATCATCGATTGTAACCTGGTATGTACCAGGCCTGTGTGCACTCCGCAGGGGTGGGGGTTTAGGTGAAAAATGTGGCCACAAACTGGGTCCGGGCTGCCTCACCATGTGCACTTTGCCCTCCCATGTGCAGCACCTGTGCATGTGGTTGGGGATGTGGGGGACCACCATGTCCACCGGTACACCCCGTCATGTTGCAACATTGTGCCGGACACATGCTGCCACAATGATCCTGCACACTACTGGGGGTGCATATGGTAGCTGCCCGTAGAGTGGTCAGGGGAGCGGAAGCATGACTTGAGCACTCCGAATGTGTTCTCCACAATTCCCCTGGTTGCAATATGGGATGCGTTGTATTTTACCTGGTGTGGTATGGTGGGGTTCCGTATTGGTGTCATCATGTGGGTGCTCAGAGGGTAGGGACTGTCTCCTGGGGAGGTGATGATGGTTGTCATTAGTTGGGTTTGTGTATTTGTCTGTGTGTGACATGCATGCATGTGCACAGACATTTCTAAACACCAATGAACCATGTGTTGCCATGCTTCCCAGCTTCCGGGGCCCGGCTCAGGGCGGACATTCTGTATATGAAACTGTCATGGGTAGACCCAGGATAGTTTTCATAGACAGAGGTGATGATTCCATGGGCATTGCATGCGACCTGTACATTTATGGAATGCCAGTGCTTGTGGTTGCGGTAGATGTTCTCAGTCGCCCTAGGTGGACGTAGGGCCACATGTGTGCAATGTATGGCACCGAGAACTTTGGGGGAGTGTGCCACCCTGTAAAAGTCCAGGACCACGGCCTGCCTTTCTGCGGGTGTTCTGGGCATGTATATGTGCCTGCGGACTGAGGGGTGCGCAGTCATGATTGCCAACACCTGGTGTAGGCAGCTTGACTGAGTGGCCTGTGAGATGCCCCCAACTATGGCAGTTGTCTGCTGAAACAACCCAGTGGCCAAAAAATGCAGGACATTTTCCAAGGGGCTCAGTGCTTGGGAGCACAAGGTGGGTGATGTGAGGTCATCTTCCCACTCAGTAACCAGGTCTAGGACGATATGAGGTGGAAACTTATACCTGCCATAGACCTGGTCATCAGGCATCCCAAAAAGGCTGGCCCTGGGCAAAAAAATGTGGGGCCTGGCTATTCTCCTCCTCCAGCAGTGTCCCACGATCACTGCTGCGAGAAATGGGACATTCATCGTAGTTGTATATGTGTGTTTGTTGTTTGCACGCACTTTTATACTGCGTGGGGGGCGCTTCCGACTGCTTTCGTGTGGCGGACGTGTTTACGCCTGTGCGTGTCTTTTGGTGTGCGCGGGTTTTCCCTATTCGATTCCATGAATATGTGTTGTTTGCGAGCGTGTGGGCGTTCTGTGTATTTCCCAACAGTACTTCACCAGTTACGCCCTCATTTTCACGCGTTGTTTCCCATTCCGCGTGTTCCGTCCCCTTTTTGGTGTGTGCGCTACACGTTGTGCATTTTCGCCTTGTGCGTAGCGCACACCGTTCGGGATGTCGCAGTAACGTGTAAGGTAGGCGCAGATTTGGTGCAACTCCCAGGAAAAACAAGCGCACAGACTTCCATGAATCACTTGTGTGCGATTTGCATCTGTGCGCTGTATTTTTCACGCTTGCGCCACCGATTTCGGCGCACAATTGTTCCATGAATCTGCCCCAAAGCGTTGTGAGACAGGCACGGTATCAAGAGAGACGCATACTCAAAAGCATTCATTTTAAACCCTTTATTTACTAAGGTTTCTGGGTTGGTGGAATCTCTGTCTGGCCCTAACTCTAAAGGGATGGTTCCTTAACTGAGGTTTCTAATAGCTGTTGTTGTCTAATAGTTCAAAATAAAGGGAAAAATGGTGGTTCAACATAAATGTCAAAAACCAGAGTTGGCTTCAGGTGGTCTTTTCACCAGGTTTAATTTAGTCAATGCCAGAAAGGATGGTATCACTGAACAGGGCTATTAAAAAATCCTTCTACTCAGGGCCCTTACAGTGATTTCAAATACCTTCAATGTTCTTAGGTTTCTTGGCATTCCCTTCCCCAAGTTTCAGCTTGTTCACCTTACTTTTATCAATAGGCCTCTAGGGGTTCCCTTCCCCAATCTCAGGCCTCATCCAGCTTTCAAGCCAAAACACACAATCAGATTCCTCAGTAGGCCTCTTAACGTTCCTTTCCCCAAGCTTAGGCCTTTTCCAGTTTTTAACACAAACCACAAAATCAGATTCCTTGATAGGCCTCTCAGGATTCCCTTGCCCAAGCTCAGGCCTCTTCTGGCTTTCAAAGCAAAACATCATAAATCACAGTTCCTTTTGGTTTCACAGGGTGCCTCTCCTGCAACTTAGGCCCCTCTACTTGTAAACACCTATTCAGCTGGTCAGGATATGCTTTTACTTTACATATAGTCATTCTTACACATCATTATCTCATGGGTAGAATCAGAGGCTTTTGGAAACGCCAGGCTCTTTGCTTTTCCTCAGCGCGACGACTCTGACCCTTTGTCCTTCTCTTGGTTTCTTACCCTTTACACTTTTATCTTCTGGTGCTTCCTGCACCATTTCCTTTTTGTCGTGCACACTTGCACTGTCCTTTAGTCCTCTTTGTCATGCCTCTGCACACCTCTCCATGGGCTTCTGGTCCCTTTTCCACTTTCTGTTGCTTTCCCGCCTCTTGCACATTTTCCATGGGCTTCTTGTCCCTTTTTAGCTCTTTTCACACTTTCGTGCCTCTTGCACCTTTTCCATGGGCTTCTTGCCCCTTTTACAGTGAACACTTCACTGTCTGACTTAATTTCACTTATTACTTCACAAACACGCGTCTCCTTTGTTTTGCACTGGCACATACATACCAACCCTCCCAATTTAGGTGGGAGACTCCTGATTTTTCTGTGAAAAATACTGCTATTTTTCATGTTCTGTCTAAAATAATTATTTACCCAATGCACTCCTATGGGGAAATTGTTGTCTCCCGATTTCTCTGAAGAAATCTTGCTCCTATGTGTTTCAGAATGTTGGCATGCATGCTTACGCTATAACTTTCACATCATTAAAATCTTCCCTTTAACTTCCCTTGAATGCTTAACAAACGCAGTCCTCTTTCTTACGCGTTTCAAATGCCACTTTGTATCGCGCTCTTCACAACCCGGCTCTGCAATACTTTCAGACTCACCGGGCTGACTTTTGCACTTCAGTTTCCCAGCGGTTCTTCGTTCCAAGGTCAGGGTTTCACCGCCTGCCTCTCGGACACTACTGGGCTGTCTCACTGGCCAATGCAAATGAGCACTTGCATCCGCAATTGTTGAAGGAGACCAGCACGCCCCTCAACTCCCTTATGTTGACTCTCTCGGGCCCCCTGGAGACACGGCTCCCTCACCACGCTTCTGCTCTTGCGAACTGCAGCTTCACAGTATCTCAGCATCGCAGTCTCTGGCCTATGTTCCTGGGCAGCTCTGGTGTCTCGGCTCTCCTCCCAACTCGCTCTTCTGCTTGCTCTCCTACTTGCTCATCCATTTGTGAAAGACCACACCTTTTATAGCATAAAGACCAGTCAAGTGGAGTCAGGTGTGAATAGTTACTTGTGAATGCCTGACCCTGCCTGACTCTATTAAGGGGACAACCTGGATTCTTTCTAGTGTAGGTTGCCCTTACTTTCCCCATGTTATTCCTATGGGTAATCCTTACTGATCTTAGTTGCCTCTTCCTCATCACAGTATTAGTCAAGAATGGGGAGGGGAGATGGAATGGGATTGCAAATACCTCATGAAAGCTGACGAAGGGGTTTCAGAGAGAAAATTGGCAGGGGGGAGATGGGGTGTGTTTGGAAATACCCCATTACGGCTGAGGGAGAGTGGGTTGGTATACAATTGGAAAAGGGGGGAATACCATGCCTCACCCATGGGAATACTCCTCCCAATCCACTGTGACCCTCTACTCAGGTGATCCTCCCTCGCTTGTGCACCCCTAGGGTCAGAATCCAAAAGCGATGGCCTCCCCAGGCCACCTGAATAGAGTATTCTCGGGTACTAGGTGGGAGAACAGTGTCAGGTTTCTCACAGTGTGTTATAAATGATACATTAATAATGGCTTCCAGGACTCACTTTCTCATATATAGCATTCTGGGAAATTGAATATCAGGCTCCCTTTCCTAGAATACAACATTCCTCACACAAATGTCCACTGCCATAGTGGGTTGCATGTGGCCAAGGTGCTTTGGAAATCTCTCGGCTGTCCTACTCCTTCACCTACAAGAGATGCTTCACTTCATTATACCTATGAGAACTCTAATTTTACCAGTACACAATGTTCTATCTGCAGCTCCCTACCACCATACTAGGTTCCATGTGGTCAAGGGTCTTTGGGTAGTTCTGTTAGGCAGCTTTGAACCTCTACACTTGGAGGCTCTCTATCCCACCCCCTCTGTCTCAAGAGGACTTGTCACAATATTCTCCTCTGCCTTTACATTGAGGCACTGTGGAAGAGTAGCATTTCCTTGTCTCTCTTCACTTCTCTTTGGCGAGGATAGGTCTCTCATCTTCAGCTTGCTCATGCTTCCATGGGTACAGTGTGGTACAGCAGTCTGACACTGGTTGCAAAGGTTTTTAGTTGATGGCATACTTTGGGTCATTTTCCATGTGACAGGGGCTGCTGTCTCATCTTTCCTGGAGCTGATAGTCCCGTTGTCTGGCATGAAGCGTGTTCTCTGGTACAACCTTTCACTTCCTGGATCATTCCTGTGGCAGCAGCTAGTACGCTAACAGTTTCTGCGAGTCCCCGTTGCTGGCTGGTGCTGCTGCTGGTGCTTCCCTCCATCCTTGGCCAGCCTTCTCACAAGAGGTGGATGAAGGCAATGCCACCTTCTCCAGATTAGCTTTTTAAGTGATTGTGGTCTTGCTTCTGGCATCAGCTGATTACTTCCAAGAAAATAGACTTTACCGACTTCTTTATGCAGTGATTTATCACATGGTGAAGATAGGCATTTGTTGACATTGCTCATGGGGTGTGGTTTGGGTAGGTTTGCCATTTGTGCTTCTTAATCGGGTTTCTGCTCCAAAATGCAATATAACACATTTGAGCTCCCCTGATGGTAAGCTGTACCTGGTGAACTGAACTGTACTGATGTTATGTACAATTGCTCTATGTTCTCAACAAGTCACCCAAGTCCCTTTACAGCATGCCCCTTAAATGTCCCTATACATCTCCTTGCACCTTGACCTTCTACATATGCAAGGAGTGGTGCCTCCTGCCCCTCCCCACCCCCCGAGGCGGGCATGCTTTAGCCCAATAAACAAACTGGTACTCTTTTCTGGAGAAACATCCAAATGTGCTTCTTCCTTTGCCATAGGCTCCACATGATCATCCATTCATTGTGAATCCTTCCAAGTGATGGTGTTACCTAGAACCACACAAGGTAGATCTTTCCCAAAAATGTGCTCTGATTCCAGCTGAGCCATGTTATGAGGGGTTCAATGTGCGCTGCCAAAAGGTACATATTTATCAATGTACTGGACATACCATGTACAGTCATTTGCGGTAGAGTGCCTGTATAACCAAACGCCCTTGTTATAATAAATAGCGTACATCGTGACAAACACACAGGAAGGACAGACAGATCAGCAAAGCACTTCGGTAATGACACAGGTAATATCAGATCTCTATGCAGCATACCTTCTGAAGAAACTGTTGCAGAACATTGAGGCAATGTCCTTGCAGCCAACACTTGTTTCTCATGTAGGGATGCTGAAGACAATACAAAAAAGGTAGCAGGCGCCCCTCTCTCGGAAGAACAAGGCATGATAACCTGTTCAGTGGTTATTAACCACATTGAGAGTTCGCAGCCATTGCTTTTTGCTCACTGTCCCTTTCACAGATGGGAAATATCCATTTACATATCAGTCTTTGTCCCGCCCACAAGGGCAGTCCAGCACTGAAATGCTATGGCAATTCCTCTCTGAACAAGAGTACCATCAGCAACCCCATACACGTGTTTCAGCCTTCTTGGGCATCATCAGTGAGGTTAAGCTGAGCCTCTCTAAGCACTGAAGACAATGCACAGATTCAGTGTCCATCATTTAGTGGTTTAATTACACTGCTACTTGTACTCATCGACATCATAGGGAAATACAAGTGTTGGGGGGTGTTGGGTGTATGGAATGCCGCTGATGTTCAGCCATTGAATTGATATTCTCTGTCTGGACCCTCTCCCTTTTCATCGAAAATACTTGTCTGATAAGAGATTTGTCCACATGGCTGAGCTTCAGTTGTTTGTGCAGCATTGTTGGTGGCCCCCACTACTTCAAATCTGGCCCCCACTACTTCAAATGTGATTACCGCAATGTGCAATTCTTCTACCACAGCCATGCCACCCACTGATGTAAATACTACTTTATCCATGTCTAGGACCCTAGAAAATGTGCCCCCCACTACTTCAAATGTGATTACCGCAAAGTGCAATTCTTCTACCACAGCCATGCCACCCACTGATGTAAATACTACTTTATCCATGTCTAGGACCCTAGAAAATGTGCCCCCCCACTACTTCAAATGTGATTACCGCAATGTGCAATTCTTCTACCACAGCCATGCCACCCACTGATGTAAATGCTACTTTATCCATGTCTAGGACCCTAGAAAATGTGCCCCCCACTACTTCAAATGTGATTACCACAATGTGCAATTCTTCTACCACAGCTATGCCATCCACTAATGTAAATGTCTCCCCCGAACCCCACCTCAAATGTGCCCTTATGAACGCACGATCCATTAATGCTCATGCCCTAGACATCCACGACCTCATCACCACCCTAGATCTAGATCTTCTAATGGTCACTGAGACCTGGCTACACAAAGCCTCAGGCCCCGCTCTATCCCTCGCTCTCCCACCAGGCTATGCCATGCCATCACTAGACAAGATCGCCTGACCACAGGAGGCGGTGTCGCTCTCATAGCCAAAGATTCGATCACCATCAGAAATGTTGACAAAACTATAAACAACAACAGCGACTACCTTCAATTGAAACTCACTATCTCTCACCACTGCACCATCACCCTACACCTCATCTATCGACCACCAGGCCCCCTGAGAGACTTCCAGGCCTCACTCACTCACCTCCTGGCTGACAACCTAAAAAAGTCATCCAAAGCCATTCTCCTCGGGGACATCAACCTAGGCCTGAATGACACTAAAGACCCTGGTGCCAAATCACTTGACACAGCTTTAGCCACTCTAGGATTCGCCAACACCATCACAGACCCCACTCACGCACTAGGCAGATCATTAGACTGGATAGCCCATCACAACTGCCCCCTCACAGTCACAGGCAATACACCCACCCCATGGTCCGACCACCACACCATCACCTTCACCATCCCGACCTCCTCCCCATCCCCCCCAACCCTTACCACCAGCTCTCACAAGAAGTGCCCGCCAACTGACCAAAGAAAGACTCTTACCCTTCCTACAGGGACCTGCCTTTAGACCCCCCTTTTCCAATGACCCAGAAACCCTTGCCAAAAACTACGATTCTGCTATCACGGCAGCAATCAATGCTATCGCCCACTTAAACCGTGCAAAACCAAACCTACCAGCCACACCAATGCTTGGTTCACCCAAGGCCTTCTCAAACTGCGCACAGACAAGCGAGCAGCACTAGCTCAATGGCAAACATCTCGTGATGACAAAGACAAACTTAACTTCAAATCCCTCGCAAATGAATATAAGAAAGCCATCATGAAAGCCAAAGCCAAATAATTTGAAGATAGAATCTCCGAGGCCAAATCAAACACCAAGGAAATGTTTGCCATATTCAGGGAACTCGAGACCCCTACACCGACCCCCCAAAACTTCACCAAAGATAAAGCATGGTGTGACGACATCCAAACAGCCATGCGCAACAAAATCAGCTCACTCCAAGCCAAAATTCTGAACACCAAACTAGCGCTCCCTACCCCCCCTAACCCCTCCCCAAGCCCCCTCCTCCTCACCCACAGAGGCCGCCCCTACCTTCTCTTTCAAAACTATTCAGGAGGAAGACATGATCAACATCATGAAAAACATCAAACCCTCCAATTGCAAAGGGGACCCTTGCCCCGCTTCCATCATCAAAGACTGCACAGACAACCTTGCTCCTTTCCTAACAGCCTTCGTCAATTCCTCCTTCACCACAGGGAGAGTCCCCTCATGCCTCAAGGAAGCATGGGTCCGACCTCTCATAAAAAAACCTACACTTGACCCCACCTCCCCCAACAACTACCGCCCCATCACCACAGTCCCATTCTTCCTCATGATTCTAGACAAGGCAGCCTACCTTCAGGTCCAGCACTTCCTCGAAGAGCATAACCTCCTAGGACTGAGACAATCTGGCTTTCGGCCTAGGCACGGGACAGAGACCGCCCTACTCGACCCCAAAAACCAAATGGATGATGCAAGGGACCAAGGCAACCCTGTCCTGCTCCTTCTCCTCGATCTCTCTGCAGCTTTCGATCTTGTAGATCTGCTTTATATCCTCTGCCATCAGCTCACCTCCACAGCCAACTTCTCCCAAGAAGCTACCACTTGGATCACCTGCTTACCATGCAGGTCTTCTCTGACCTAGCCACTGCGTCACCCACCATCATGCTATGTGGTGTGCCCCAAGGCTCCTGCCTCTCCCCTACCCTATATAACATCTTTACCCGCCCCCTCTTCCTTATCCTTGACGCCATAGGTATCTCCTACACAAACTACGCTGATGACACTCAGATCCTCCTCACACTAACAGGTGACTATGACACTGACTGCGCAGCTCTCAACAACATATACAACACAATCCAAATGTGGATGGCTATCAACGGCCTTTGCCTTAACTCCGCCAAAACTGAGCTCTTCCTCGTAGGATCCCCTGTCACCCTCAAGAAACTTGACTCCCAGTTTAACCACTTTACCATTGACTCAATCAGAATTCCAGTACTCGACACGGTAAAAACGCTAGGCGTCTATCTAGACTCTAACCTATCTATGACCAGACAAGTAAACGCAATCGCCTCCTCTGCGGCTTACCATGCAAAACTCCTCAACGCAATCAGGCCTTTTCTGTCAGAAAGACCCTTGCACCAACATAGCCAGAGTCATAACTGGTTCCCGGCTAGACTACTGTAATGTTCTCTTCCTAGGGACCTCCAACAAAAACCTCGAGAAGCTGCAAGAAATTCAGAATAGAGCCCTGCGTGCTGCACAAGGCATTGCCAAGAGGGAGCACATCACTGCTGCCAGAAAAGCGTCCCATTGGCTCCCCATAAAGGAAAGGATTATATTCAAAGAGCTAAGCATCACCCACAAATGTGTCCATCTCTCAGCCCCAGCGTACCTATCCCAGAGAATCCACCCAGTCGCGCCCACAAGACCCACCAGGACACCCTATGCCAATATGCTCTCCGTGCCCAGGGTAAAAAGAGCTAGAGCAGGTGGCGCCAGCTTCCCCTACCTTGCTGCTTTACATTGGAACACCCTTCCCACCTCTCTGCGAGCTGAACCCTCACTGACTGCTTTCCGCAAAGCCATGAAAACTACCTTGTTCACCTAACCAACCTCTCATGTTTAAACTTTAATGACTACCATGTATGATGTACTATGGTGTATGATGTACCTTGTTGTATGATACTCCCTATCGCTTAACACAGGATCCTGCCTCACTGTAACCCAGGGCACAACCTGTACCGGTACCTGTAACTAAGTTCCCTTACAAGTAACAGTGCCACAATGCCCCTGGGCTGCCTGCGCGCTATATAAATGTAATAAATAAATAAAGAAACAAATAAATTGGTAGTTTACTCTAGAAGCTCCTTGGTTCCATACAGGGATCAACACTGCCAGCTGCACAGGACTCTGAAAAGGCTCACATACAAACCTCACGATCAGTTGTGATTGTTTCAAGTGGGGATCACTTTCTTTTTCTTTGCTTGCTGTTTGATGCCCATACTGTTTCTATTATGTTAATTTTGACTTTTTTGGTAGCCAACAGCAAATGGTGGTTGTCGTCGTTTTTTTTCAGAATAAGGCAGTCCACATATTGTACTATCTATACAACCTGTGAAATAATACCTTTGAGCCGTTCACTTCATGTCGGTATCTGGTAATTGCATCTAATGCCATTCCATCGAAATGTTTTCATCTAAAAAATGTCCGTTGAATGCATATTTTTTGGGGGTAAAGAGTTAATATTTGTTTAGGTGCATTATAAAGAGTAAAAAACAGTGGTTGGGGGCCCCCCCTAACCCTCCCCAAAAGTGCATTCGATGCTACTTGTTTAGATGGAAAAAATTTGATGCAAATGCATGTCGATGCAAGGAATTCGGTGCAATGACCATAAACCCTTCATGTCCATTTGGGATGTCGAACTTGACTGCAGAGTAGCTGTGATTATTAGAAGTGCTGCCTCCAGGGCTATCTTCAATGCTGTTCTCAAATTTCTTTGGAATGTTGCTTAGTGACGCAACTAGACGGCTAGACAACCCAGTGCCATCACAGTTTCCCCTCTTGTTTTCCGTTGGATGTCTTTACATTATGTTGTGTTGCACAAGACATGCACCTGTGTTGCCAATGTAATAGAAGTAAGGTCACGTGGGCAGAGTAGACCACCATATTGAGAACGGCATAGCACTAGCACAAGACATGCGCCCGCGTTGCTGTTACAATTGAAGTGAGTTCACGTGGGCAGAATAGCCCGCCATATTGGGAAAGGCAAATGAGCGGCACAAGACATGCGCCTACGTTGCCATTACAACTGAAGTAAGGTCATGTGTGCAGAGTAATAACATCCCACCATATTGAGAATGGATTATCAGTGATACGTATGAAAGGAGGTTCCATTTCCAGATTTGTCAAACGAGTTGAGATACACAGTGTTATTTTTCATTGGGTGCCATACCATGAGTGAGACCAAACATGTAATTAGTGTGCTGTTGAGATGTTTAAAAGATAGTAAAAAGACATTTCTGGAAGGTGGTGACCTGTCAGCAATGTGTTGGTTAATGGGTCAGTGGAGGGTGGACATTGCACAATGAGAAAAAATCATTGCATCCCTGTGAAATCCAGTACATATCCCACTAAATGAGAATACAAGTAATTTTCCAGCATGAGCTGTCCACCTTTGATCATAGTTCTTCCCCGTGTGGAGCATAGTCCAGGAAACGCGTGGTTCAGCAAAATAAAAAAGGACTACTGACATGGTTGGCATACGTAGAGGTGTAGGATGAAATCTCACAAAGTCACCATTTGGAAGAGGTTAAGTGAAACTAAAGCTTTAAGAAGGAAGGAGATCCTTTGAGGAATGGGTAACGGTTCTTAAACGGCAATGTCCCTGTGTGAGTAATTGCTTTGGTAAGGAACCTGTATGTAAAACTTGGATCAGTACTCCAGCGGCTTATACACCAGAGCCAGTGGCGTAACACAAAATGTGGGGGCCCACCTGCGAGCCACGCTGAGGCCCCACCCCAAATCTGTAACCAATCATGGGTCGCTGTTGTGGCTGTGCAAATGATCACATCAGGCAGGAGATTGATTTAGTGTGCTTTTATTCACACAACCCACGTAACGCTGTCTTTACACACACATCACCTCTCAGCATACAGTGCAGTAACTGGTGGCATCATTAATATAGTCCTGCTGGTGGTTCCTGTATTTAAGGTAAGTGGTAGGCCCTGGCAGGAGGTTGTAAGGGAAAGCGTGGGGCAGCCTGCCTTTCCGTTGCTTGCCTCGCTCTTAATGTCATGAGCGGGAACCTCTGCTCGTAATCTCGCGGGACTTTCTAAAGGTCCTTTACTCTACAGTCGCGCCACACTCTGGGCCGGCCTAGATTAACACGCCTGCACAATACGCACAAACGTGCTGCTGAAGGGGTATGCCGCCCACTGCACTAGGAGAAAGATAGAGTGTTTGCAATTGTTTTGTGGGGTAACACCAATCCAATACATGCAAGTCACCAACAGTGCACAGGAGCATTAATGCTTTGCTATTAAAAATGCCATGCCTCATTGACCAGTGTAGACACATAATAACATTACAGTAAAGCATGCCAGGCCACATTTACACATACCTAGACTGGTTGCACCAAAATGGCAGTTGAAGCAATAACACTCATCAAGAAAATACCACATATCGGAAACAAGAAGAAGACACAAATGGCTCTCGATCCAGGACAGAATATTCTTTAAACGTGTCTCCATTTCCCACAAATGTCTCTAGAATGCTGCCCTGAAATATTTGATCAACAGCATTTACCCTAAAACCTCCTCAAGACCGCTGAGATCAGCCAATTCCCACTGCATTATTTCCCCTCACTACAACCTAAAAAGAGCGGGAGGTACCAGCTTCCCGGTGCAAGTAGCCCTGGCTTGGCATGTTCTCCCACTGAACCTTCGCACTGACCAGAACCTCCAGAGCTTCAGGACCAAAACCAAAAAATTGCTCCTCACCAATGACACTGCACGTACTGTTTGAGACTATAATCTAGATTTCACCAGCCCTTCATTATATATAGCCCTCTCATTAACTAATGTATATATGTACACCTATCTTATGTTAGCAAATGTCGCCTTTTGACTGTTGCTTGTCGGATTTAGCGTTCTGTACCTTGTCCTACTTTGCAAGCATTCTGTATCACTACCTTTCTACACGTGTCTATGCATGTATACCAAGTTGTCTTGACTAAGCGCCCAGATACCTCAGGGTGTGGCGCGCTGTACAAATAATAAATAAACAAACAACATTAAAGCCTGCGTCTCCGCGGCCTCTACCAACGAGGCTGAACTCTTTAAAATCTGCAAGGAACTGGTCAATCCTGTTGCAGTCTTTACCTCTCCTGTTCCATCTAAGGCCCTCTGTATGGCTCTGGCCTCTCACTTCTCCGCTAAATCTCAGGACATCCTATCCTCTATCTCCTCTTCCTCTGCCTCTTCCTCTCTCAGACCCCCTTTGGCCATCTCTTCCTCTCCTCTTCCTTTCTCCTCTTTCTCTCTGACAACACCTGACAAGGTTTTCTAGACAAATCCGATCTATGAAAGTGTCGTTTAAACATGTGCTCTCCTGCTTCTCCAGGACCATCACGGACCATATTGACACCCTCGCTCCAGCCTTGGCCACTTTCTGTAATCACTATTTCGCCACTGGAACATTCCGCTCTCCCCTTAAGCACTCCCTTATGCACCCACTCATCAAGAAGCCGTCTGCCAATCCTACCTGCCTGGCAAACTATCACCCAATCTCCATCAGCCCTTTCCTGGGCAAACACTTGGAAAAGCAGGCCATCTCCCAGCTTACTTTCCATACTGAATCTGTTGGTTGTCTCCATGACCATCAGTCTGGCTTCAGAAAGTGCTCTCCTGAACACCCGTGAAGATCTGCTCTCTAACCTTCATTCCAGAATTCCTTCTGTCCTTATACTCCTTGATCTTTCCTCTGCTTTCGACATGGTCAACCACAACATCCTGATCAATCAACTACGTAAGAACCTGGGCTTCATGGATCAGGCCCTGGAGTGGCTGACCTCCTTCCTCTTGGGCAGCCCCTCCCAGGTCCAACTTGGTCCCTTTCTCTCTGCCACCTCTCTCTCTGCATGTGGCATTCCCCAGGGCTCTATACTCTCACCCTGGTTTTACAACCTTTACTTGGAGCCTTTGGCCCACCTGATCTCTACCTTCTCCTCTCACCTTCAGTGTTATGCGGATGACACTCAGCTTTCCTTCAGCCTCCTCTCCTCTCTCGCTCATTCCTGTCTATCTATCTGCGATTCAGGATTGGTGCGCATCCAATGATCTCTGCCTTAATTCCAGTAAGACGGAGATCCTTCTCATTGGGACCCCTGCCCTTGCCTTCCCTCCTTCACTCTGGCTGCCCGCCTTGGGGCCTCTTCTTTTGCCTTCCAGCGAGGCAAAAAACCTTGGTGTCATCTTCAACTCCACTCTCTCTTTCCCTCCTCACATCTCAGATGTCACCAAGAAGTCCCACTACCAGCTTCTCCTCAAAGCGACTCTTCCCTTTCTTGCTTTTCCCCAGAAGCTCACTCTCTCCAGAGCCCTGGTTCTCTCTAGGCTGGGCTACTGCAACAGCCTCTTTCTCAAGTTGCCTTCCTCTACTCTCCGCAACTACTCCAGAACAGTACTGCAAGATGTATCCTTGGCCTCAAGCCCAGGGATCATATCTCTCCAGCCCTGAAAAATCTCCAATGTCTCCCGGTGGCTGAAAGGATCAAGTTCAAGAACCTTTGCATTGTCCACAAGGCTTTCTGGGGCAGGGCCCGCACTACATCCAACGCCCTCTTCAAAAATACCTTCCTTCTCGAGGCCTTTGCTCAGCTACCTCCAACTCTCTAATAGTGAGGGGTAGATCTCTCGCCTCTGCAGGTGCCTCCCTCTGGAATGGCCTCCCTGCCTCTCTCAAACTTCAGCCGGACCACCTGAAGTTCCGGAAGCAGCTCAAAACTTTCCCCTTCTCCTCTGCTTTCTTTCTCTCCATCACCTGCTGACGTACCTGACCTACCTGCCTGCTGTACCGACTGGTTGCTTGGCTACCCTCAGATTCTCACTGAGTCAGGCTCTTTCTTGATCAGTCACACTTGCACTGCCTCCGGGCCTATCACACACTTAGGGGCTGCAACTGTAACCCTACAGACCCTTGTTCTCCTTGCACTACCCAGAGCCGCGCTGCCCTGGCTGCACTTACTCCGAGCATTACTGCCGTGTTTTCCTTTTCCCTCTCCCTTGTACTTACCTCCTCATTTTCCCTTTGCACTTCTCGTTCTCACACTTGCATGATTTGAATGACACAAGGCCTAGTAAGATCATTTGTCTTGTCCTCCCTCTATCTTCCCTCTCTTGTCTTGTCACGCCTAGAAACACTTGTGTACAGGCATGTTATAAATGACTTATATCATATCATACCATATCACATAATTTTATCACAGATGCCCAGAAAAATATACAATGCCGCAGTAAGAAACTGCTAGACTGGCAGCACCCAAATGCCAGTTTAACCAGGTAATTACACTTAGCAAGACTGCTTTATAAGAAATGCCCAGTTTCAAAAAAGTCATACCAAACTGAGGAATGACTAGACTGGCTGCACCAAAATGCCCCTCTAGCTACTAATACCACATATCATGACTGCTTAGCCTGGACATGGACAGCCATTATGATTTATCGCATAAATACCGTACCCCCCCCACCCACATCCCCTCTCCCTCCCACCCGCTACCTCAACCTCAAAAATCAGCTCCTTGGCCCATAATTACCTCCATGTCCCTCTTCCTTGTCCCAGAGCTTATGTATGAGGCTCCTTGCCTCATAGATTAGTACTGGGATGAGGGAGAGTGGGACTAGGAGTAATGAAGATTACAGATAGCTAAGTCAGGCATGACATCCATGTACCTCTAACTCATCCCAGTACTTGTGTATGAGGCAGAGTGTCTCATACACAAGTACTTCCTCATACACAAATACTGGGACAAGGAAGAATAGGGCTAGGAGTAATGAAGATTACCAATAAGTAATCCAGGCATTAAACACAAGTAGTTGCGCAACACCATTGAGTTGACTAGGCTTCAGCACTCCCCCACCTTGACATTGGCCCTCATTACGACCCTTGCGGAATACGAAAAACGATGGCGGAAATGTGATACCGCCATCGAATACCGCCCGTTGCGATCATGACCCGTCACCGTAAAGTACGATGCGATTAGCGACACCGTAGTGAATGCCAACGCTAACTGCACCAAGTACGCGCACGCGCGCCGTGCAAAACCGCAATATCCGCCATGGCGCAACGGTACGCGAATGCTGACCCCAGCGGACATTCACCTAACGCCATCAAGCATGGCGGAAAGTACCATTCCGCCATGGCGAGAACTACGGCATCGCGAACCAACCGTAATGGCCCTACTGAGTGCCTGTACTCCACTCCCTGGCCACATTGCACAACTCCTCGTAGGCGCAATGCAGTCACACCATGCAACCAGTGAAATGTACAAGTCACCCATGCATGCCAACGAACCAATGCATGCAGGGGCCCCAAGTGCCCTGTGAGTGGCCATCCACAATTGGCAACACACCATTGCCGTACTGATGCAGCACAGGCATCTGAAGGTGCAAGTACACCAAAATGAACTGAAAATGCCATGACACAAAACAACAACAGTCCCCCATCGCTTGCCACCAGTGTAAACCAACAGTCAAAGCAGTAACCTGAGGGAGACTGCACCAGCCCTGTACACATGCCAGTAGTCAAACCAACCATCAGCATAAGCACGTACCACACAACTGTACCCAGAAGCCGGAACCCAATGCAGAACACCTCACAACACATCGCGCCACAAATCGGAATATGCCACATTACTAGCAAAGAATAACGCTACACGGTTAATATCTGAATATAAATTTAATGCACATCAAAATCACCAAGCCCATACAGCCATTTGAGCATAAACTCACAAATGATCAGCATTACTGTGGGCTGCATCCGCAATAAATGACCAGCTTCCCCATGTGTGACGCCCTGTACCTTCATGGCACACAGGGGCTACATCCACGTCCAAAAAGGCAACATGGAAGCGCCTAGGACCGCAGGCCCGTCCCATGAAGTAGGCACTAGTCCAGCTGGAAGCTAGGTATGCTGCACCTAGCCACTAGTACTGCGTAAGGGCATGTGGGCCATTGGCGATCGTCCCATAAGATCGTAATGGTGCTCCACTGATTAACTCGAAGCTGCAGGTGTCGACTGTAGAAGCCATCTGCAGGAGTGGCGTACAGATGGCAGCGGCAGAAGGGGAGGAGATACCTGTCACCCAAATGAAAAAAAAGATAGTATGGGCATCCGAACTTCATATGTATTACTCACTACATTCAACACACCAAACCTACAACCATATGCATGCTAGCCCACTCATAAGGATCAATTGCACCCAAAAATCACTTGCGAATCATAACGACACAAATCGAGGTGAATACACTATTTCAAATGAGTGTCTGTGTGCATGCGCCTGTCAGAACAGGATCCATCAGATGGGATCATCAACGTGCATAGACACAAGTGATTGAAGGCGCGTCGAGACAGGGAGGGTTCAACAAGGGCAGACAGACGATGGTCCCACTATGGCAGCCCTGCATCACATAGCGCAGGGGAAGGGGATAGATTCCAAATAGCCATGTACATGGCAGACTCCCAATTAAATCATCTTTCCATGCATCCATTCATCATTCCCTCAACCCGTAATGAAAACGCCTGAATATTCACTCACATAACATTCGACATTTCCATTGAGTCTGTGCGTAATGCAGCCTTCAAAATCCACTGTGCTCCTGCCCGGATTCCTTGTGTAGTGAAGTCACATGTATTTGGGAACGTCCTGCCTTATCGTCCACTACGCTATAGCGCATCCCATTCAAATCACATCAATCATTGCATTCCCTTCATGGGCCCTGTCCCAAGGACATTCAACAATAGAACGTTACATTTCCAGTCAGACCTGTGGGCGTCTCCACGCCGCTAGTTGAAAAACGAAAGCGCTGTCCTTCGAATTCCTAATTTGCAACATCACGTTGAAAAGGCATCTGTGAACGCTTGTATTCACAAATACATCTATGCAGTGCGGCTGTGTGTGAAAATGGTAAGTGGCCTCAGTCACTGATGGGACTCCCCGCCCGTCGGTGAACGTCGGTACAGTGCTGCATGAGGGTCCACCGTTGATCGAGCACTACATTCCACTGACCCTTCACAAGTCTGCTCGCGAATGCAAATATCGTATGTGCAACAATGGGACCATAGCAGAATTAACATATAAACCAATATTCCACAGCCTTCGGGATTAAGAACATGAATGCAAATGCAAGATGCCATGCGTCGAATTGCAGCGTCGTGTGCGGGACGTGCTTGCACGAAAGGCATTGCAGCTGACACAGGTGGAATGAATCACCACAGGTGAAGGCTATACAGCCTGAAAACACATAAATTGCATACCCAAACCCCTCCCACAACCACACCCACTCCAGAATGCTACCGGCAGGACTAGCGATGTTGGCCCTGGGGGACCTGATAGCACTGCAAGTACTCCAACTTCAAGAAGAAGACGAACGCCAACTACTACAACAACCGGCCGCACAGAGGAGACGCAGGAGGAGGAGGAGGAGGGCAAGGCATGGCCAGCAAGCCCCACCAGCACAGCCACTACCACCACGCAGGCAGCCCGCAATCCCACACCTCCGAGCTAATCCGTTCAACCTCACAGCTGAGCAGATCCACACCCTCTACCGTTTGGACCGGGACACCATAACCTCCATTGTCGACATGACACACGCTGACCTTGTCAGCATGATAGATAGCCCAACCGCCATCCCACCCCTACTGAAGGTGGTGTCTGTACTCCACTTCCTGGCCACAGGCACCTACCAGCACACAGTCGGACAGTTGCATGGCATTTCACAGCCACTATTCTCACGGACACTATTCCAAGTGCTTGATGCCCTCCTGAAGCACTCAGACGACTACATCACTTTACCACGCTCGGAGCAGGAGCTTACAAACACAAAAGTGGGATTCCATGCACTTGGCGGCATACCGGGTTGCATTGGTGCCATCGACTGCACCCATGTGGAATTGGTTGTCCCACATGCCATGGAGGCCCAGTACCGCAACCGGAAACAATATCATTCTATCAATGTACAAATGGTGTGTGACTCCAACAGGATCTTTACACATTGTTCTGCCCGATTTCCAGGATCAACACATGATTCCATGGTCTTGCGGAACTCTAGAATACCACGCTACATGGAGCGACACGCAGGGCGCCGATCCTGGCTACTCGGTGAGTCTCATTTAATGCATGAGTATGTGGGGTAGGTGATGCGTGAATGACCTGGCAGGAAGGGGGGGTGCGTACGTAGCAATGACATTCCACAAACATCCTTTCTTGTCCACATACAGGTGATTGCGGGTATCCACTGAAGAGATGGCTCCTTACACCAATCCGGAACCCACAGGACCAGCATGAGGAGGACTACAACCATGCCCACTCACGTACCCGTGTGGTCATAGAACAGGCATTCGGCCTACTGAAGGCTCGTTTCCGCTGCCTCAGCAGGTCTGGCGGGGCACTCCTGTACCGCCATGAGAAGGTGGCAAAGATGGTCATGGCATGTGTCATGCTACACAACATGTGCGTACGTAGGAATGTGGCCATGCCCCCCGACACAGAACTGCTAGCACCTGAAGATGGTCATGATGAGGGTGGGGATGTGGAAGCACCTCAAGGGGTCCGCGAGGCACAGGAGGCCCGTGAATTATGTCAGAATCTCATAGATGCATGCTTCTAGCACTCACGCCTGGTGGCTGTTACATGGACACGGGACTTGTGGCACTGTGTGTGTCTGGAACATGCACAATGTGGACTGTACGCCAAGATAGGCCTCGTACACAGAGATCAATGTCCACACATCTCATTGGATGAATATGAAGAATTGTATTGCAGATGTGAAATGACATTACACACCCAATCGAACCGCCACCCAAAGAAGCACAACACACCCCCTCCACCCTCCTAACCCCCCCCAACACCAGTGTCCAATGACGCTCATTGTCAGTGGGCAGACGCTATTGCAAGCCCCCTCTCCGGGTATCAGGGGCACCCCTGCCTGTGGAGCGCCGGTTCCTCCCAGATCTACGTTGGGGGCTGCCCTGGACGGAACTTGCAACGGATGATGTCTCTGCCTGCTCACGTCCATGCATGTCCCTAAGGGTTTGTGAGAGCTCAGTGAGCACACGGCGCACAGCGGCAAGTTCACCACATACGTCTTTGGACGTCGCATGCAGTTCCCCCCTCAGGCTCTCGGTGCTTCTCTCCATTTGTCCCCTCAGGCTCTCAGTACTTCTCTCCATTTGTGCCCTTAGTGTCTCTGTACTACGCTCCATTTCTGCCCTAAGTGTCTCAGTAGATGTTTCAATGGCTGCCTTAGAACCCCCACATTCAGCAGCATGCTCCTTGAGGAGCGTGGAGATTTGCTGCTGTTGCACTATCATCTGCTCGAGGGACTGTTGCCTCTGCTGGGCCATGCCCATTTGCGGTGGTGTCACAGAGGGGCTGGATGCCTCATGTTGCCTTGCAACAGGCCTTGTGGGGGTTGGCCAGTCGTCGTCTTGTGGGTGCCCCTGCGTGGTTTCCTCATGGTGTACGGGATGATACAAACAGGGGGATTGAGACAGGTCATGGATGTGTCCTACTTCGGCAGCACCGTTTTCTGTGTCGGAGCATGCTGGCATGTATGCAGTGTCACCTGTGGTGCTGCTGCCACCAGAAGCAGTGCCTTCTGTGGCATCCATTGGGGGGACCTGTGGTGCTGCTGTTGTGGACATGCTGGCTGCTGGGGTGCCTGTTGATGTCCCCTCCAGTGTGCTGTCACTCGATTTGTGCTGCTGCCGTGTCTTGATCCGTGCAGCTGAGGTGGAGGGTCTTTGGCCGTTGGTCTTGGCCCTCTTTGCAGGTGTGCTGGTAGGGGTGTCCTGAAGCTCGTCGTTGGAATCGGACCCTGTGGTGGAGTAAAGGAGGGCGATCGTTATTCATGGGTCTGTGGTAATTGTAATGGCAATTGTATCACATGCATTGGGGTGGTACCTGGGGGTGATTTGGGTCAGGGCCTTGGAGGTGGTCTCATTTTTGTGTGCATTGGGGATGCAGTTATTTTGCAGTCTGCAGTTAGGGTGTGCATGCTGCACATGTAGAGTGTGTTTTTTGGATTTTTAAATATTTATTTATTTAATCTGACTTTTAAGGGGCGCTGTCATGGCAATGTATGTGGTCGTTCTCCTGGACATGTGTTTCTAGTGCACTATGGGGACACATGGTACTTCACATGGTTGGTAATTGTGGATTTGGCATAGTTTCATTTGTGCCACCTACCTGATTCTTCTGATGTCTGCACTCCTTTCTCCATCCCTCCGACTCCCTCTATGCTCTCCATTCCAATGGTGGAGGCACAGATTTCTTCCCAGGGGGTCAACTTGATGGGTGATTCCGATCCTCCCCCGGTAGCTGTGGCAATGTTCCGGTTGGCAGAGAGTATGCTCCGGACGCGTATCCGTAGGTCGTCTCATCGCTTTCTGCATTGCTGTGGGTTGCGGTCCCCACCGCACTTACCCGCTGTGCCACCAGCGCCCATATGGCCTTCTTGTTCGCAAGTGCCGTTCTGGTCATTTGCGTCGAGAAGACGACGGCAGCGTTCTCCTGGAGGGTCTCTGTGAGCACGGTGAGTTCCTCGTGGGAGAAGTGGACCTGCCGCTTGCGGTCGCACGCTTTTTTAGCAACTTTTCCCATATTGATTTTTTGGACTGGGGTGGCTAACGGGTTGGGATGTGTCTCAGGGTCGGATTTTTAATGGTTGTGTTGGGATTCTGATTTTATGGGTGTGCGGCGTGCTGTTTCCCGTTCCGGCCCCATGTTTTTACTTCCGTTTCCGTATATTTACGGTGACCGTATTTTGCGCTGACCGCTCATTACGGTGACCGCTAAGATGGGTGGCGGAATTGCACCTAGGGCGACGTACGACGGCGGTAAGGGGCGTTTTGGGGTCATTTCCGCCATCGCGAACTTTGCACTTCCGCCATGGCGTAATGCTCGTGCCCGATGGGTCAGAATTAGCCGCACTTTCCTCCATCGTGCAGTGGCGGAAACGCTATTTACGCTATGGCGGTCATGTCAGTTGATTTCCGCCAGGATCGTAATGAGGGCCATTGTGGGCTATGTTGACTTGACCTGCCTGACCTTCAGAGCAGTTGCCGGACAGAACAGGGCACAGATGTTAAACAGCACCTGGGTTACGCTGTTAACAAGGGACGAGCAATTACTAACGTAAAGCATTTAACTGTTAGTACCTGCATTCAAATCCCACATTTTTTAGGCAATTGAAATCGTGATGTGGGTTTAGTACTTGCATGCCAGCGGAGTGATTGTAAGGGTGGAGAGGGAACAGGAGACCGCTCGTTCTCACAGCAGTCCATAAGTGTGTGCTTTCAGACTTAAATGAGAGAGTTAACTGCTTGTAACATTGAAGCTGTGCTAGAATAGTCTCATTAAAATGCGTAAAGAAGTTAGATGCTCACACACAAATCAGTTTTACCCTACTCCACCGCCTGTGAATTTAGCGCCTCTCCCAACATTTGATGGGTTAGCCCCGGAAATGTAGGTTTTGTTGTGCCCCTGAACACAAGCACACACACCATTCACCATATACACACATGCCTACCTAGCCATCCATACATTTAAGTGTGCACTCTTTCACCATACAGGCACACACAGACAGCCACCCGTACATTTATGTGTGCACCCTTTCACCATACTCAGGCACCCACGCATACATTTAAGTGTGCACCCTTTCACCATACACTCACACAGGCAGCCACCTATACATTTAAGTGTGCAGCCTTTCACCATACTGGCACACCCAGACAGCCACCCATACATTTAAGTGTTCACCCTTTCACCGTACACGCACACATGAACACCCAGCCACCCATACATTTGTGTGCACCCTTTCACCATACACTCATACATGCACACGTCATGGGATTAAGGGGAGCCCTATTACTTCAAAAAGAAATTGTTTTAAGGACCGAAACATGATGGAAATAATGTCTTTATGAAGGCAGAGTGACTTCAAAAATAAACTATTTATTTTTGAAGTCATAGGGCTCCCCCACCCCATGAGATGGAGGCCTACAGCCTTGGGTCTTCCATGCCATGGGGTTGGGGGAGCCCTTAGACTTCAAAGAAAGTTTCTTTTTGTAGTCACTCTGCCTTCATAAAGACATTATTTCTTTTACAGAAATAATGTATTTATGAATGCAGACTAAATTCAAAAAGAAACATTTTGATTTTTTTTGTTGGGGAAATATTTGTTTTTCCCCAAGTGGGGAACCCTCCCAGGATATGTACTCGCGGGGCCCCCTGCACCGCAGGGGCTGCAGGGGCTACGTTACGCCAGTGACCAGGGCCTCCTTCAGCTTCAGGGTTGTGAAAGAAGGCAGACAGACCATGGCAATCTAGATGTCTTCTACCTTGCCTATATGCACTGGAGGGCTTCCCACAGAAGCTTGCCAGACCTCAGGGACATTTGTGCAAGCATCACCTATTGTTCCATTTTCAGAGATCTGTCCTGATTTACCCCTACGAGCTGTTTTCCCTCCAATGTTTTTATAAAATATCTTCCGGCTTGATTTTTTTATACAATAGAACTGTTTACTAGTATCATCTTTCCAGGGCATATTTATTTGACATTAACCTCAGGGAAGTTGGAATATAGGCTTCAAAAAGCTCTGTATCAGATTGTGTTTATCACCACTTTTAGTTTTTAGGACTTCCTATGGTTTGCAAATCGTGGATAAATGCTACAAATCTCACCAGCTATGAAATACAATATTGGGCTAATGCAATGTGCTGAGGCCTGGAAGAATTGGATGTGTGTGCCCGGTACATACATATAATGGAAGTGATGGCCATGCGAAGCATGAATGGTCTGTGTCTTGAGATCATCTCTTGCCATCCTAATGAATTCAGCAGGCGGCCCCAGACTTCTCATCCTTTATCCCGGAAATAGTATTACTTGATACCCATCACAGCCCTTGTTCTGCTGCTGCTGGCTGGACTCTACACCTTAAGCTTCTCCTTGTAGGAAGGTAGTCTGCTTTTGGCTGGCAGGCAGGCGATGTCGGTGGTGAGGTCTCCTTAAGACCAGTGGTACGTGTTGCACCACGTGGGTTGCTCCTATAAATGGGGTGTCACATCAGCACAGTCTCAGTGCAGGTGTGGAGCCCAAAGGTTAACCATGCATCCCGTGTGGCTTATTGAAGTGTGTGTCGGGTCCAGCATGAGTGAGCACATTGGTGACGAGACGGTCGCTGCTAGAGTGACCCCTTCACTCAACCCGCTCAACCCGACGGACCCGCTGGTGTGGCTCCGGCAACGCCGTTCGTCCTATTGGACGCACAGGAGACTGCACGTGTGGTCTGCTCACTCAGAGCAGCACAGGAGCTCCCAACGCTCACAGAGAGTGTGATCGCTGTGTGAGGAGCTCTGGAATCCACTGGGCACATCGTGGACTGCCCTCCTTGGTGATTTCTTCTCCCTGCGGTTTGTGGCTCCTCATTGGAGTGCTTGTGCCCCTCAAGGAGCTTAAAGAAAAAACAAAGAAGAGGGGAAAATGTTTTAGTTTTTTTGTTTTTCTCTCTCTTTCTCTGTTGGGGTGCTTTCCCACATCATAGCACATTTTTATTGCGCCCATGTAGCAGTGGTCCGCTCAGTGGTTGGTCTCCATGAGGCTACAGTGGTGCCATGTCTGGAGGTGCCTGCCTTACGCCTGAGTTGCGGCTCCCCCGGGAGTGCTTGTGTGCCAACATCATGAAGGGGGAAAGGCGTAGTGTACTTTACCAGACCATGCTTGCAGAAAAGCATCCGCCCCTTGAGCCTCCGGATCCACTCTCCAGCTGAAAAATCTCAATAACTGTATGTTCAACCTGGACGTAAATTGGTCAGTTTCCGGTGGCCCCTAAAGTGCTGCAATCTGCACAAACACTTCTCTGTGTAGTATCCAGTCGCTGGAATTGGCCAGTAGCGAGAGTTCCAATCTGCCACTACATTCTGCATGCCCAGGAGGTACTCCACTGTCACAGAGATCCTCTGATCGAGACAATAATGGTAGAAGTCCTTGGTCAGTTCCACTAGCATACGCGATCGGGTGCCCCCTAGGTGATTGATGTATTGGACAGCCGAGATGTTGTCCATCCTGAGCACAATACAACACTCGGCCTTGTCATTGGTAAAGGTGTTTATCGCAAAAGAGCCTGCAAGCAGTTCCAAGCAATTGATGTGGAGGGATAGCTCCTTCTTCGACCATCTTCCGCCTGTCTCCAGGTCGCTGCACCTCGCCCCCCACCTTCCTCTGCTGGCGATGGACTCTATCACAAGTTCCGGGACGCCTCCAAAGATGACTCGCCCATTCCAGGCTTCCATGTTCTGGAGCCACCATTCCAGCTCTGTCTTCCCTTCTTGATCTATGGGTACTAGCTGGTGGTATTCCACGCGCCGTGAAGAACTTGTTCTGTTGTCGGGATTCCCAGTAATGAGCTTTTTGGTTTTGAGGCCTTTTCTGCAAGTGGAAGCAACTGGACACACAACCTCTATTGCAACTGGTCCCAGGAAAAAATCTTAACAGGAATATCTTTTTAATGGAGTTTTGGGCTTTCTTGAGGGATGAATACGTGGCAACAAATCTCCCCATCTGTTTCGCAAATGCTTTTGGACAACAGGGCACAATTTGCATTCCCAATGAGGCACACAGCTATTTGCGCCAAGTTGACTAGGACGTCTGGGTCCACTGGCTCCCCAGTGTCTCTGGCCCTTTCTGCCAAGTCCATGATCTTAGCTATGGGGCCCCCTATGTCCATGTCCAAGACCTTCTGCGGGTAGCCCTTCAAGGCTCAGTCCATGTCCTTTCTCAGGTCCCTGGAGGCTTTGGAAATGAATGTTATCATTTTTGGGTCCAATTCCAGAGTTTCTGCTACTTTTCCAGGCATTCTGAGCGCATCCACATTCTCACTTCTATCTCGATAAGCTTGCATAGCATTTGTGTCATATATGGCATCACCCTTGGTGGCGGTAGCCTGTTGTTTGATCTCGGATGTACCATTGACTCTGGGTCAAACATATCCGTCAACTCTTCTTTGGGCTCCTCGAAATGCTTCTCATTGCATTTCCTCTTCCCAGTGTTTGACTTCTGGGAGGATATAGAGTCGGATTCTATGGACTCTTGTGCAGAGTCCCCATCCCCTATGTTTTGCATCCCTGGGGAAGTGGGTAGGAGGCTTGGCACGGCCCACTGCAGCATTAAAGCGTCTTTCAGTTTCTCTAATGCGCCGACTGCTTAAGGAGGCTTTCTATTTCCCTCCTTGACATGACCCGGGGGAGTCAATGCACTTTTTCATTTACAGGTCTGGTCTCTCCCCTTACCTGTTGCCTTGCTAGTAGGCTGCTCAGAGGATGTGCTGGTGATCACCTTGGGCCCTTTCTTCTCATGGCCGTCCCCAATCAAGTACTCCAGGCCTCCTGGAGTGGGCGCACCCCCTGCAACACTGCACTGACCAAGGAGTCTCTTAAGACTCTTTTAAAACTAAGTGTCAGGTCTGATTCCTCTACAGAAAACACTTGGTCCTGGCTCCCCACACTTCCTTCATCTGATTCCATCGTTCTTAACATGTCTGCGCTGGGGTGCCTAAACAGAGCAGGCTGAATGACACGTCCTCTGGGGAGGTGGGATGGGGTAGCAGTTGCTTACTGTACTCAGCCTTGTTGGCTGATTAAAGTCATTGGCCTATTCTGTTTAGGTATCGTTGTAAGATACCCCTTGCAGGTTATATTTGGAATTTTGAGGCACTTTCCTGTACTGCTGATGCTGCCTGCAAGCTGATTAGGCCTTTTTTGGCTGTAAAATCGTTGCTTGTATGATCTATTGCAATTATAGCAGTGCTTTCCTGTACTGCCGATGCTGCTTGCAAGCAGATCTCATGCCCGTCGCAGGATCCGGCAAAATAATGTGTCTCGAATGTTCCACTGCAGCTCAGTCACTTTTTCTTGTGCTCGGAGCGGTGAACACAGTGCGCTTTTAGCAGTCGTCAAACGAGAAGTGTTGCTGTATTAGATTAAGGCACCCTAAGGTGTAACGTGTCACTGCGTGCCGAGCTTCTGAGCTTGCACGCAGGGCTTGACTGCGCTTCGAGCGTCTGCGCAACTGAACAAGGATGAAACAGACCTTTCTCAGTCGCTGGGCTTCAGCGCAAAGATAAAGCTACACGGAGTGCAGCCGGGTAACCCACAATGAGTTTGATACTCACAAGTCTGGCTGTACATCCGTAGAATATACAGTATTGGGCTTGGTGGGGGCAAGCTACATACTGGCAAATGTCACGTTTTATGGAGCGCAACCGGGGGTCCGTTTAGTTAGTTACTCATGGGTTCGGCTGCGCATCCGGAGGATGTGTCGCACTGGCCTTGCAGAGGCAAAAACAAATACCCAGTGAAAAGAAAACCGGTAAATAATATAGTCCGATTAACGCTACGGACATATACATGACCATACACACTGACTAATGAAGAGCTCTGCTTCTTATAAACATGCTGTACATAATCACATTAATGCATTACATCACGTTATTCTGATTACACTCCATTTATTTGGAGCCACACAGACACACAACTGTCAGAAGAGCAGAAAAAGAAGTGGAAAGGACCTGGGCAAGGAGTAGCTCATGGGACAGGATATGGACACTGGGGGTCATAGGAGATGACGTTTTTGGATGTTGTCTGTTTTATTGAAATTTTGAAAATATATATTATATATATATACATATATATGTATTATTAAAGAAATATACTGATTTAAATCCACTGAAGAGTAGAAATAAAGGAAGACAAAGCTTACATCCGGATTGTCATAGAAGAACCGATTAGGTTGGTGGTGACCACTTTCTTTTCGTCAAGATGGTCAATAATGCAAATAATGCAGGAATTGCCCCTGTGCCTGAGGTGGCACCAAGGCAACAGAGCGCTCTTGCCCCGCTGGTGGAGTTTGCTGTCTCGGGTGTCCCATCTAGTCTGGGCCTGAGGTGGAGTCCATGGATGGAGAGATTGGAGATGTATTTTATGGCTGTGGGGGAACAAGACGATGAAGCCAAGAAAGCTACACTGTTGTATTTTGCTGGCCCTGCAGTACACAAGATTTTTTAGACACTGCGGCCTGTGGACATTTTGTGCCTGGCGGCCCGAGCTGTGTTTAGGGAATACTTCACCCCATTGGTGAATATGGACTATGAACGATTTGTGATGTGCTTGGTCAAGCAAAGGGATGATGAATTGCTGGAAGCGGTTGATGGCGGGTTGAGGCTTCTGGCAACGTTGTGTGGGTGGAACAATGATGAAGAGGTAGTTCGCCAGAAACAAATTCAAGGCTGTTCATCCAGCAAGATGAGAAGGCAGTGTAAGAGATCAAGAGTAAGACTTGGACACAGTGGCATGTTAAGTGTTGGTTATAGAATTTTATTTTCGAAATAATAAGAGGGTTGAGTGGAATTCTATCTATCACCAACTCCAAGAGGGTTTTGCCTGCCTCAACAAAACTAAGGAACGTCTGTGTCAGGATGTTAACAAAAAGATGTTCTCCATCCTGTGTCCAAACCCTAAACTGACCTTTACACGCTTAACTCAATATAATGTGCAACAAGGTATAACTTCTGGTCTAAGGTAAGGGATAGTATATCTCAATCTGTGTCTCTTATCATGAGGGTGTATTACTTTCTCTGGCAGAGGTTAGAGGGTACACAGAGGCTCAAGGTTCCCAAATTTCAATGTGTTCCATTTCCAGGGGAAAGGAACCGTCCAAAGAGTTTAGGGTACTGGGGAGGTTGTTTTTTTCATTACCTAAATCTTTATTAGAACTACATACAGATCCCTCCTCCAGACAAGATATCAACAAGGATGTGGAGCCATGTTTGCCATTATCTTCCCCATTGTAAATTATACTATGTGAATCCTTTCCATGTGGAGCGTGTTGGAATTTCTCTTTGGGTGTTTTAGATGTTTTCAACCTCTTACTACAGGGAAAGGTGTTACCCATGAGGCCATCCTTTTGGGGTAAAAAAATTAAGGCCGTACAGGAGAGAGATCTCACATGATCTTTGGGTATTTGGAGACTTATTTCCTTCCCATATGTCAGAGGTCTCTTCAATATGAACTCACAAATCTGTGATATCTCCCTCCTCCTTCTTCTCACCTGTTCTCTCGGAAGATGACACAGGTCTTCTGTCCTTCCTTCTTCTGCTGGTCTTCTTCTTTTGGAAGAGGTACGGCCTTCCTCGGATGGAAGCCACTCTGTCACCAGTTAGTGACGGCAGACGCAGGACCTCTGCTCGAGAACGCTTGTAAGAAGAGGAAAAAAGCCAAAAAGGCTAAAAAACCTCTTGGGAAGTAGTCCGGTGGATTGACTGAAGAATAGACGTTCCTTGGTCTTGGGCTCTTTAGCACGTACAAAGGAAGTCACAAGAATACAGTCCAAAGTGCAAGGAGCATTTGCCGGAATGAAAAGGGCGAATTGGTGAACCAGGAAAGGCAGGTCCATCAAACTTAGAAAGGAGGAGAAAACCAGGAAAGTGGCAGTCTCTGAACAGCAAACAGAAAAAGGAAGGAAGAGTCAAGGAAAGAATGAAAGAGCAATGGCTCAGAGGGAAAAGTACAAGAGGAGAAAAACCAAACGGAGAAGAGAAAGGAAAGAAAAGAGGACGCTACGGACAGAAAGAGGCAGCAAACGAGCGGGCAGAAGGCTGAACAGCAAACCAAGCGGAAACTGAAGCGGGACACAGAATAAGAGCAAAGATAAGAAAAAACAGAACAGCAGTGCAGCGGCAACTGCAAGCGGAAAACTCATTAGCGTCTTAACCAAAGCAAAAGTAACACAGGGGGTTGCAATGCAAAGCTGGAAGTGAAAGGCGGGGCTAATAAAGGAAACAAAAGATCGGTCCGGAAGACTAGACCGTAGAGGAACAGAACGTGAGTTACCTGCAGAGCCACTCAATGGCGGCGAAATCTCTATGTCTGCCACAAGCACCAGGTGGGCAGGGGCATTACACCATAGTAGTTTTGACTTGGACTGATTGTAACTGGAGTCAGAGTTTAACTCTGTCTCCAGCTTTGTCATAGAACATTTTTCCTGTGGTCCACCTCCCATCGGGTTGTTTCCTTGGGTTCTCTCCATCCCTTGTTTTCAACTTTGGCTGGGACAGAGGCCCCCACAGGGTTTCATATAGTCCTACCAGCTCACCTATTTTAACCTGCATCAGGTTGTAAGATAAATTTAGGAGGGCAATTAGAATTTCCTCTCTGCTGGAAAGGAGAGGCAGTACTCTTAACTTCCACCTCTGCCTAGTTTAATTAACAGGCATTAGATAGTTAACTGAGTTGGTAGTAATCTCTACACTAAGTACGAGGGAGATGATGATTTTGTCTCTACTGGAAATTCGATACTCATGAGGAAAGAAAGGTTTATAAGTATTCCCTTCCACCATTTCCCTAGTGGGTAAAATGGCTTGGGAAGTCAATTTGAGAAGTCCTGACTCCCACTCTCTGACCCAGATGGTAAACAGGCTCTTGAATTTTCTCTAAGGGACCCAGCCCACTGGAAGAAGCTTTTCTATCATGTACAGTTTGTGGGACTGAAACTAGTTTTGGTTCTTTTGGAAAATCTCAGGGTCCCCCAGTTTGTATCAGCTGAGCCGGATCCCACTTCTAGCACCATATGTAAGGGATCAAGTGTAAGACTCTGACGCAGTGGCATGTTAAGTGTTAGTTATAGACTTTTATTTTCAAAGTAATAAGATGGTTGGGGGAATTCTATCTACCCCCAACTCCAAGAGGGGGTTCCCTGGCTCAACAAAACTAAGGAATGTCTGTGTCAGGATGTTAACAAAATGTTTGTCCTCCGACCTGTGTCCAAACCCTAAACTGACCCTTACACTCTAACCTCAATATAATGTGCACCATGGGATTCACATAAGATATCACTCGTAGATTTTCTTCCAAGTTCCAAAACACAAAGAGGTTTAATGTGTAAAAAGGAAAGGAATAACAAAGTTCCACCAGGAAAGGGGTTTTCCCTTCACCTGGATTTCTTCTGGTAATCAAAATGTCACTCAATCGTGGTTCACATTCACCGTCTCAAACTCTGTATTTCCATTGGGTTAAAACGTTTCCTCTTGAAACTCCTGGTACACTCCCTTACCAGGATATTTATGACTTTCTCATTTATCCCCCAAAAAGGGGTATGCTTCCTCCCTTCAACATTTGTTTACAATTTTACATTTCCAAGTTTACTTTGCTTTCCACTCCTCGTGTACTTCCTGCCAGGATGTTGCTATTTCACACGGTTCAAGTCTGCTTTCTTTCTCACTCCTGGTTTACTGTCCTGCCAAGATATCACTGTTTCATGAAAGTACTTTCGTGTGTGTCAGTCCAGCCTCACCGTTTGCCTGGTTCATTAACCTACTAGGTAAGGCTTTAGTCCTCTCTAATGATTCTTTCTTTTATCCACAATATTATATTTGTCCAATATTGGGTCACTGACCCCCTTTTACCAAAGTTCATAACACTCTCTTACAAGTTTTGGGCTCTTGCCCCCTTTTCAACATTATTCACATTCGCTCTTTGTATGCAGTGGGTCATCAACCCTGTTAGGGTGAATTCTCAAAAATGTGCTAATTCCCTGCACCTTAGAGACCCCCAGCAACTTTGCTGGATTTTGAGGACTTGATTTTTTTACCTGGAGAGACTGTGAGCCTTTTTCCCGTGAATTTTGATATGTGTTTTATCATTGTGTTTTCTTTGGTTACGGAGTCTGACCAACTCCATAGGCATCATCTTTTACAATTGTGTCACAAAGCACCTTCAGTGCAGTGACACAGAGAAGTATTTCATATTTCCCAAGGTTTAAATACCTTCTCTAGGATCAACTGTTGTTTCCCAGAAAAATGGAGTGAAATTGACTTCACTTAGACCTGTACATTTCTGGACCCAGCACACCCTATCTTACAATAGAGTGCTGGAGGGGTTACTTAGTATGCCCTAGGTCTAGTTACTCATGTAACAGTCAAATGTTACCCTTTCTTCTGAGAATGGCTGGTGACAGTGGTTTTACAATGAACTACCATGATTTTTCTGAACTATTCGTAGCTCCGGTAACGTTAAATCGCGGAAGCCATGTTTTTCAAGATAGCCCCCAGCCATTGTTGTTAAAAACAGGTCCTGCTCTTCTTTTTCTGCCATTTCTTTGTGGAAAGGACCTTCTAGTGTTTTTCTCTGTGCGCCAAACCAGGTTTGGTCTCTTTGTTCATTCACCTTTGGCAGGCTTCAGGAGTGAAACACACCTCTGGCTCCAGAGCGTCTGGGGTAGGCAGGAAGTGTGGGAGGTGCCCGAAACTCCCTGTGCTTAGTCTCCTAGGAGACCCAAATGCACTCTGGGATGATTGGCTGGCTGACTGTCCGGCAGGGACAGCCACCCTGGAATGAATGAGAGAGAACTGAATAAAAGGCGAGACTCTTGGCTTGGAAGGCAGAGTCGACCAATGGAACGAAGGAACCGAAGAAGAGCTTGAAGAGGACGGCTGCTGCAACACGTGAACCGTTGGTTTGCCCGGTGAAGCCCTGCTGCAGGTACGAATCGCCAAGTTCACATCGACAGAGAAGCCCTGCTAAGGACGACTTATCCCTTTGAGTTGGTAGGACCAATCAACTCCCAAGTAAGCCACCTGGGCACCTATCTCAGAGCTGGTTGTTTTTCCTCAGCGTGCTGCAGGAAACCCTAGAGCCAGGGAGAGGGACACCAGATTGTGTGCGTTACTTGTAAGCTGTCCAAAAGTGTTTGGAAGATCCTCCCGACTCCAACAACATCGGACCAACCAAGCCTCACCCCTCCTCAGCTGAGTGCAGGACCTCTGAAGCCCAGATAGTCCACCTTGACAGCCAGGACCAGCGTTGTTACCAGTGCGGTAGCTGAAACACGAAACAGCCACTGAATTTGAAGTTTGCCAGTTGCGAGCTTTGACCAGTGCCATTGCAGTGCAGGAGTCCCCAACGTCCTCCCTCTTGTCCCCACGACTGAGGCCCAGGAACAGTGAGATCTGCAGGAACTGCCAGGAACAGAAGTCATCAGCTGCATCTTTTTCTTCATTGTAAGGTAGTGTAAAACAAGACAGAGAGAAATGACCTCTCACTGTGAAAGTGCTTGAAACTTTTGCAACTCACAGGCCTAATCAGCTTGTGACCCAACATATGATTCTTCTTTTTACAAACAACTTCTAAGAACTTGTGCAGAGACCTTTCCGTTTCTGCTTTATCCTATCCAAGACTTTAGCCCATTGACTTTAGCCTAGCCTATTGAATTTAATTGACTCTTCTGGTGAACTCAAAGTATTTGCACTGTCTAAGAATAATTGTAGTCTTTCATGTTCTGATAACCTTTGCCTTTTACTTACTTTTTAAAGAGTGTACAGTATTGAAGTATATTTGTGTGTTACTATATGATTGCCTCCTTCTAATGAGTGTTTTATAATTGAACTGATAAATACATTATTAATTGTTATAGAAGAAACCTTGAGTGTAATAGTCTATTTGAATATCTGTAACTGTGAATCTTTTTTCTTAAATCAAATTTTATTGGCATTTAATGATAACAAGAGGCTTTTACAGCGTGTCAACTTTTGGGCAAATGCCCATCATAACTTTACAATCCAACCATACATCCCTTGAAAAAATCCCCCCAACCCCCCCAAACCCCATAGTTCAAGGCACGGAACGGGTCGTCTGTAACTCTACTCCTAGGACAACTCCAACCGGGCTAATGGCCATCCGTGGTTAAACCGACTCCTCCAAAACCAAGGCATAGTGTTACATGCTACGGATGGTTTTGGGCCGGGTCATGGGACCCCGTGATTCTCAGGGCGTTTCCTCTGTGTGGCCAAAAGCCTCCATAAATTGTAGCCAGTCCATCTCTATCTGGGCGCTCGAGCCCTGAGTAGCCGCTGTGAGTCTTTCCATGAAGTAGATATCCTTAGCCACAGCTACCTACTCACTTTTCGTGGGAAGGCCGGTCCTTTTCCATGTTCTAGCCCGAGCTGCTCAAGCTGCCAGGAGTAACGAGTGCGTCAGGTCAGGAAGTTTCTCCCAACGTTCAACCCTTAGCTGAAGGCCAAACATTTTCAGGATTGGATCTTGTGGGTAAACCCCCTCTCCCGCCTCCCTTAACCAGCTCAGGACCTCAGACCAGAAGGCTTGAACCTTCGTGCACGACCACCACATATGCCAGTAGTCGGCTTTTTCCCCACATCCGTGCCAGCACTCTGGTTCAATGTCCGGGAACATCCTTGAGAGGGTGATCGGGTCGTACTGCCATCTATGAAGGAGTTTGACAGCATGTGTTTTATATTGGCAGGAGATGGATGTCTTAAACGCTCTGCTGCAAATACGTCCCCATAGCCCGTCCCCCACTCCACAACCCAGGTCCCTCTCCCATTTCCTTCTGAGGCTTTTGGTCGTTCCCTCCCGGGGGATCATAAGGGCTCCGTAGAGGAGGGAGATGAGTCCTTTCATTTCTACGTGAGAGTCTAGGATTTTTTCGACCGGGGTGAACTTTCTTTGTATGCAGGGCTTTAGTTTGGGTTTCATTAGGACACCCTTGAGACATAGATATAAGAGCGGGGAGAGGGTGCCAATTCCCAAGGCCTCCTCAAGTTCTGTATAGGAATGAAGGAGTCCTCCCGCACCAGCTGACCGACTCTGGCCAGACCAGCCTCGAACCAGGACTGGTAGTGTTTGTGGCCTGGGATTTGTTCTAGAACTGGTGTGGACCAGATGTGGCTCAGGGGCGAGGGCCAGGTGGTCACCTTTTCTCTAATTCCCTTTCCTGCCAGTGCTTTCCACATAGTTCCAAGGATGGGGTGGTCCCTGATTCTTTTGGGTAGTTTTTTCAGGGGGACCCATAACCATTCCCCCACGGTGACTGGGTGTAGGTAAGAATTTTCAAGAAACACCCATTGTTTATTGGGGTCCTCCCTAAGGCGTGGGGCCAGGGCCCGAAGTTGAGCTGCTCTATGGTATGTTCGCAGGTCTGGGAGGGCTAAGCCCCCTCTATCCTTGGGGAGTGTGAGGGTCTCGTATCCTATTCTGGGTCTCCGGCCCTGCCATATAAATTTAGTTATTCGTCTTTTGGCTTCGCTAAGGTAGGATTCTGGGGCCTCCAAGGGGAGCATCTGGAAGACGTATAACACCCTAGGTAGAAGGTTCATTTTTATAGCGTTAATTCTTCCCATCCATGAGATCTGTCCCTTCGCCCAGCCCTCCATGTCCCTGAAGAGTTTGTTGAACAGAGGGGGGTAGTTTGCCTGGCTCAAGTCTTCGTTTGGTCTTACTATATTGATCCCCAAATACTTTATACCATCGGGGCAGACCTGGAGGCCCAGTGCGATCAATTCGGCTAGGTTTCTCTCTGCATCAGGAGCAAAAGGGAAGACCATGGACTTGCTCACGTTTACCCTGAAGCCCGAGAAGCGGCCAAATTGTTCTATGACCTGCAGGGCGGCCGCGACCAATCTCGTAGTTTCCCTCAAGTGTAGCAAAATGCCATCTGCGTAAAAGCCCAGTTTGAATGTGCGGCCTCCTATTTCTATACCTCTCACCATCTGGGAGCCTCTGATGCTTTCCGCCAAGATCTCCATGGTCATTGCGAACAGGAGTGGGGAGAGGGGACAGCCCTGTCTTGTCCCTCTCTATAGGGCGAAAGTACGTGACAGGAGACCATTGACTGTGACTCTGGCAGAAGGGGCCATGTATATGGCTTTAATGGCCTGTCTAATCCCCACCCCGAAGTCTAGTTTCTCCAAAACCCCGTGCAGGAATCCCCAGTCCACCTGGTCGAAAGCCTTTTCGGCATCGATGGACACCAGAACCGGGTTGTCTCCCTTCCGTGCGGCCTCCCTCATGACGTGGAGGGTCTTGCGGAGGGTATCCGCCCCCTGCCTCCCCTGTATAAAGCCCACCTGATCCGAGTGGATCAGCTCCCGCATGTGGCGATCTATCCTTGTGGCAATAATCCTGGTAAATAGCTTTGCATCTACATTAAGGAGAGAGATCGGCTTGTACGACCGACAGTCTGCTGGGTCCTTCCCCTCCTTGGGGATCACAGTGATCAATGCTTTGCCAAATGATGGGGGTGCCCTCCCTGTGGCCATGATGTTGGAGAACAATCTTGCCAGGGATCCTGCTAGGTGGCCCAGGAATGCCTTGTAGAAGCCCGCCGTGTACCCATCCTCCCCGGGGCCCTTCCAAGCTTGAGGCCTGCTATTGCCTTGAGGACCTCCTCCTCTGTTATTGGGGCGTCCAGGGCCTCCGCCTCGGGGGCTCGCAGGGTGGGGAGGGTGACCCCACCGAGGTATGCGTCAAGCATTTCCTTTTCTGCCCCCCCCCGTCACTCCCATACAGGGTTTCATGGAAGCCGGCAAAGCTCTCAGCTATGCCTTCGGGCTCTGAAGTTTCCTCCTCTTCCCTACACACAACTCTGGACACCCACCTCTCTGCCTGTTGGCCACAGAGTTTAGCTGCTAACATAGCATCTGCCTTATCTCCTTTTTGGCAATATCTTTGGCGTAAGTTTTGGAGTCCTGCCACAATCCTGCCCATCTCTAGTTCCCTCAGGTCCTGCCTTTTCCCTCTTGCAATGCCCAAGTCTCTCGCCCTCTCCTCCTCCCCCTTCCCTTCGGACCTTTCCAGTATAAGGATCTCTGACCTAAGTCTATGAGCCACGAGCATCCTCTCCCTTTTTTTTGAGGCCCCCTCGCTAATCAGCCTGCCCCTTCAGGTTGCCTTCGCCGCCTCCCATACTAACCCTTGGTCAACTTCTCCAGTATCATTTAGTTCGAAGTATTCTCTAATCGCCTCTATCATCTCCTCTTTAAAGACCGCATCCCTTAGGAGGAAGTCATTACATCTCCACAGAGAGTTCCTAGGTTTTAGGCCCGAGATGCTAATGTCAGTCCAGACAAGGTCATGGTCTGACCAGCTGACTGGGCGGATCTCTGAGGCCTCTATTCTGCGCTCATGTACTGGTGTCACGTAAAGAGGTAATCAATCCGGGTTCTCGTACCGTGGGCGGCTCAGTAGAAGGTGTATCCCCTCTCCGTTGGGTGGAGCTCTCTCCATATATCCACCAGACCCTTCTCCCACATTAGGTCCCGAAGCCCTCCATAAGGTTGTGCCCCCACGCCACCCGGTGGGATGGCCTCACCACTATGGTCCAACTCACTGTCAGCCCACATGTTGAGATCCCCCCCCCAAGAGGAGGAGCCCTTCCGCTCTAGTCAACACCTCCGCAAGAGCTTCTTGGATAAATCCCAGCTGCCCTTCGTTGGGGCAATATAAGGCTGCTAGGGTGATTTTCGAGTTGTGCAAG
Source organism: Ambystoma mexicanum (assembly GCF_040938575.1). Taxonomy (NCBI): domain Eukaryota; kingdom Metazoa; phylum Chordata; class Amphibia; order Caudata; family Ambystomatidae; genus Ambystoma; species Ambystoma mexicanum. Next base: position 272,785,635 of record NC_090931.1, on the reverse strand, counting down.
TTGCCCGACACTACCATGGCTCTCCCGTCTTCCCGCTCCCATCCGGATACATCTGTCAGTTTATGATTCCTGTGCAGAATAATTCCGACACCCCCCTTCTTAACCTGGCCGGATGCCCAGAAGGTCTGGCCCACGTGGGATCCCGGGATTGCCCTCTCTTCCCCCCTCACCGTTCTAGTTTCCTGGACAAAAAGGATATCGGCTCTCGCATTTTTCATTTCCCTCCCCAGAAGTGAGCGCTTTGTCGGGGAGTTGAGCCCCTTGACGTTGAGGGAGCCTATTCTGAGGGACTCCACCCGGCCCTTCCTCTCATTCTGTGTCATTAGTTCTATGCCTTGAATTCATCTTTTCCCCGGTCATGAGGAGATTGTCCCGTTCCCTTGTTGAGCTTGGTTCGGTCTGGGCCTGCGGGCCTCTAACTACCTCACTCTCCCTTCCCCCCTCCCCCCTCCCTTCTCAGTTCAAGACGCCTGCCAACGGGCAAGCCACCAGGTTGAGAGAGTGTCCGTACCTCGCGGGATTCTCGATGAACTCTGTCTCCCTGGCCGGGATTGCAAAACGGGTGTCCCTGTGTTTTCCGATCAAAAGTCATTGTTCACCTGGTCTTCCCCAGCTTCCGACGTGGGGGTGTTGGGTTTTCTGAATTTTCTCCTGCCCTTTGTCTTCTTCTTCGTGGACCAAGGGCCCTCAGGTTGTCTCCGGGGATCAAGCTCCATTCGTGTACCTCCTTCGTTCCCTCCCTCCGGGGAGCCGCTCTTGAGCACTTGGAGGACTTGTGAGGCTTCTTTGCCGCTGATCACCCTGTAGTCTGCACCAGCTCGCTCAAAAGAGAGGGCGAACGGGAACGACCATCTATATCTTATGTCCTGGCTGGTGAGCCACTGAGTGAGCGGGCGACAATCCCTCCTGCGGGTGAGCGTGAGGGTCGAGAGATCTTGGTAGATCCTAATTGTGTCCCCTTCAAAGATGAAGCTCTCGAGCCTTTTTGCCTTCTGCAGGACCTCCATTTTTTGTTTGTACCGAAGGAAGCGCACCGCTATAGACCTCGGGGCCCCTCCTCCACCTCCTCCACCTCGATGCGCCCTCTCCAGCTGGACCTCCTTCCCCCCCTCCAAGGCAAAGAGTTGGTTGATCAGTCCTTGAACCTTCCTTCCCACATCGGCCGCTGTCTCCCCTCTTTGCTGGGTGATGCCCATTATACGCAGGTTATTTCGGTGTTCCCTATTTTCCAAATCATCCATCTTCAAGGTTATGTCCTCATCTCTCATTTCGAGGTCCGTTAATCTCGCCTCATATTTCATGTCCAACAGGTCTGTTTGGAGGTGGTTATTTTCCATTCCCTCCATTTTTTCTTCCAAGGTTTCCACTCTTCCCCTGAGGTCCACTATAGAGGCCTGTATGTCGGTGCGAATGGCCTTAATTTCCGGAAGGATGTCCTTGAGGTCCTCCTTCGTTAATGGTGTGGGGGGCGGGTCGCTGCCTGAAGGCATGGTGGCACTGCGGGCCTCTCTCGGGGCTGAAGCTGTTCGTGGACGGCGAAAGCGTTGGAGGGAAAGGATTGCCCGAGTGGTCGAGGGCCTCTCCAGGATGTCGCTCTTCGTTGGTGACCTATAGTGCGATGCCTCTACGAGGCCAGCCCCTGGTGCTCTCAGCGTGTGGTGGTCACGTTCTATGGAGACGGAGCGTCGAGTATATAGGCCTTGACTTGGTGCTGAGGAAGACCTACGGGGTCCTCAGGTATTAGGGCTTGGGCCCACTTCGTTTTGGGGGCCTCTGCTGTGGTGGCAGGGAGGAAGGCGGCGCGGCAGGTGGCGCCGCTGGCGGAACTTGAGCCGCCCTGCTCCGGTCCTTTTCTTTTCCGCCTGTTTTTGGGAGGGGGGTTGTGTCCCGGGAAGGGGCCACGGAAGGCCGAGGGGGGGGGAGCACAGTTTCCTCAAATGCCCCCTTCACCGCTCCGTCTCCTCACCTCTTTTCCGTGTACTTAGGGAGGCTGGGGCTCAGGGCCCGTATTCCTCCTCCCGCTGGGGTAGCCACGAAGCTGTGTCTCGTTGGGCCGCCTCGCCCCGGGTTAGGCTTGAGGGGACGGGTGTCCGCCTCGTGTCGTAGTCTCAAGTCCTTGGAGCGTAGGCATGGGGCCTGGGCTGGATCGCGGTCTCAGGAGGGGGAGGCGTTGGTGCGGCCGGATGGTGTGCGCATGGGGCCCCGCTCGTCGCTAGTCCACTGGTAGCTCGTCGCTTTTGGCGGTCTTCAGGGGGGCCGGCCCTTTGGCCTCGGGCAGTGCTGAATCCAGGCCCTTGATGGGGGGCTTCAGTGAGGGAGATCGCCCTGGGTGCTGGTCCTCCCTGGTTTCAATGCGAAAATCCCGGCCGGGGATTGAAAAGGCCCACTAGGCCCCGCGAGGCTGGAGGAGCGGGAGCCTCACACAACTTGCATGCTCTGCACCCCCTGGCGGTCTCCCGTAACTGTGAATCTTTGTGTAACTGCATTACTGCGCACATTTCCCCTCTTGGGATAAGCCTGGCTGCTCAACACGCTACCAAAACTGTGTAGTACAGACTTATACCATAGGTTGGTTTGCTTACTCCTGTAGTCTTAGTTGTGTGTAGTGTTCCCAAAGGGTACTGCATAGAAACTTTGCTTAACAAACCCTTTCTCAGTATTATTTGCAAAGATACCTATTTCCTCAAAGGCTTCACGTTGCCTTCTTAGCGCTTTTCTATAACACAGCATTGACTTGCAGGCACTCCAGTAATCCATTCAGCTTCCCTGGGTTTACCGGACATCTTTCGTGTCTCTCGTGTTTCCTTTTCTCTGTTTTCTCTGATTCGCTGACTTGGTGTATGTCCTGTCAGCCAAGATGCCCTCGCGTTGCCTCTTCCTGCAGCGTATGGCTTCCGCTGCTGTTGGCAACGGAGCAGTGGGCTTCCTTCACTCTGCTTTTCCCTCTCTAGTCAGCCACAATCGTTCTCCTTTTGTTTTGCTCATATTCAGGGTTCTCCTCAGCAGCAGCACCAGACACCAGCTCACTTGGTTTCTGCCTCTCTCTCCCTTCTGCTTCTCTTCCTCCGGTGTCCCAACCAACTCCGGGAGGCTTGAGTGTCTCTCTCGCTGATCTTTCAGCTGTGGCAGATTTCAACTTCCCAGCCTTGCCAGACAATTTCCATAGATTAGACCGCCCTTGCAGGTTTACCAGTCTTAGTCATCTTCATTGCTTCATCACTCTTCCTCGTCCCAGTAAAAAAGGGAGGGGAGTAGGTAGATACTGTGATTGACTGGGCATAAATATATATTCTTCATCTATATCACAAAAGGCCATATAGGTATGTTGTCTAGGTGCATGTATGTCATCAGAAATGATGGTTAGTAGGTTATTTCAAGCGAGTATTGTCTTATCCCTCTGGAATTTGACTTCTCCCACGTGGTCCTCCCACAGATAGCCACCCCCAGTGTCAGGGTCAAGTAGCTTCTGCCTTTCCTTGGCTATGCTATGGAGCTTCTCTCCAGAAGATTAGTGACAAAGTTGCTAGATTCGCCACAGCAGATTTTGAGGGATCCTGCCATCACGCTGGCTTGCATCCTTGAGGAGGTTCGGTCCTACGAGCTGGTGGACGTTCCTGCATCCCAAATGAATGCTGCAATGAAGACAATTAAGTTGGAAGATGCGGGTGCTGTGAGCAGAAAACAGCCAGCTAGGTTGATCAGGAAGAACTCATGGCCTAAGAAAGAGAAAGGGGCTATGTGACATCACTGTGCATGCAGTGTGGGTACGACTTGCTCCACTAGGCTGACTGTCCAGCTAAGGGGCACACGTGCGAAAGGCGCAGTATTTCCAACCATTTTGCAAGGGTGTGCCAGGCTCCTTTGCCCGTTGTTCTGTCCAAAGGCAGAGTCAGACCTTGGGCAGTGGCCCCAAGACAGCCGCAAAGGGCAGCACAAATAGAGCCAGTTGAGGAGCAGAAAGAGCCTTTTTGTGAGGAGGAGGAGGAAGAGGATGAAGACATAGCTCTCAACTCACACGCTTTTGGCGGGTGTCACCCGCCTTGTAAAGGGCTGACTCACCCGCCAAGCCTCCTGCACGCCCATTCATCCGAATGGGCGTCTCACCCGCCAAAAACAAAATCGGGTGATTTCACCCGCCCTTGCAACACAAATGGTTGCGAGCTATGTGAAGATGATGCATTCTTCATTTTGTAAGGAACTCATGGTGGCAACAGTAAAGACAGACACCATATAAATGGGTGAGAAAATGCCTAATCTAAACCTAAATCTAAGATGGGAGCAAGCTACAACCATCAAATAATAATAAGGCAGTCTTAGTGGTGTCTTGTCAAATAAAAAGGGCCTATACTAAAAAAACACTATTGCTAATCCTTACCGCTGAGTTACAAAATAGTGTGGGATAATGTTCACCAGAAAAGAAACAAGTGTTCACAAAATGATAAGTCAGGATGGTAATACTGGGGTCTCACTTCCCCATGTTTTTAGCACGGGACAAGGCGGGACTCTCGCCACAGCACACTCCTGGGCTTCTCCAGCATGAGCTTACAGTACGTTTCCAAAATAGCAGGGCCTTCAGACGCCAAAACTCTTTTACACAAAGTCTCTTGCCTCAGAGCGCTTGATGTGCTATAACGAACAAAAACAAAAGTTCCTTTCAGTAATCTTCCCATCCAGTGATTTCCAGGCTCCGATCCTTTTTGCAACGTCGGCCTCCCTCAGTCGGGTTCAATACGGCCTTTCATTCAAAATATCAGCAACTTGTAACATTCAAGAGTCTCAATGTCGGGGGTGTGCTGTTGCTCACAGAGAGGAATGGCTGCCTGATTCGGGCGCTCCTGCTCCACATGAATATCCTGCGCTAATAGATCCTTTTAAGGGCCGCCTGCAAAGCGGAAAAGTGGTTCATTTGACAGCCCAGATGCAGGTGTCACACTGTGAAAATCCTGTAGGTCTGGGATCTATGGTGACTGAGATACTGCCATGACAAAATCAGCCGGGGTGCGAGTCGGAAGCAATCCGGAGGATAGTACCACGAGAATTCACCCAGTGGTTGGGTACGCGAAAACAGCTAAGGGCTGCTGAGGGGCGGAGCCTATTACTAGGGCTTGCGGCTCGGCCAGCGACATCCTCCCTCGAGGGAACACCGAGCTGCGATGGGTGACAGACGCAGTGGAGACCGGTGAACCCTGAGGGAAACACGGACACAGCCTTTGGGAGGCAGACGGCGCCTGCGGCCCCCCTAGGACTCCACCTGCTCGGGGACCCTGTGGTGGCGGTGCTGCGCGGCATCAGGTACGAGTTGGCCCAGGTCGTGGATGAGCCGGGAATGAAATGTGGCCTGCAGAATCGCTAGCGGGCTGCCTGCTAGCTGCGGGAGAGGCGCGAGGACGTGCCTGGCGCGGCGCAGCCTCACTGGGCCAAGAGTTGGCGGCCGTCGCTGTGGCGGTTGCTTGGTGGCTGGGCTGCTGCAGCTGGCGCGTGTGCGGGGGTCCCTTACCGGGCGCTTGACACACGCGCGGGATCCAAGAACGAGGAGGCCATAACTTCTCGGCAAGTGCTGGGAGAAACATAGCTCAACGGGCTACAGGACACATGCTGTGATTACTTTGGCACACTGAGCCCTGATATATCTTTGGCGCTGATCCGCCATCAACTGGAAGACTGCGGGGCTCTAGCGCTCTGTTGAGGACACTAAAACCCAACCCAATGAGAACCTTCTGGCCCGGTTGCACACCGCTTTTGAGACACAGTCCTCTCGTGGCCGGTACGCCTGGATGGTGGCCTTGTTGGACTGCTCGGGGAGGTGGAGTGCGGTTCTGGCCTCTTCGCTGTTTTGTTGTGCGCTTGGACCTTGGAGGGCAATTGGGTGTGACGCTGTGCTGCTACTTCAGCCTGACCACGTAAACCACCCACTGGGTACCCGCAAGGCGCTGGTGCTGTCTCCAGCTACCCCCATGTGGGACAGTCGGCAGGCTGATGGCAGATTCACGCGTTTGCCGAGCTGAAACCTCTAAACAAGGTAACACGAACTGGGCATTGTTATATTTAATTATGTGGGAGGGCACAGTCCATTGTGGTGACCATGACCTGGCAACCTATACACGCGGGGGTGTTTGACTGCATAACCCCAACCTTGGAACCCTCTTATACCCCTCCAGAGACAGCATAGAGGGACTGAGTTGCAGTGCGCAGTGATTTCCCGGCTTACTCCATACAGCATTGAAACCAATAACACTGCACTGGGCACCATGGGGGAACCACACAAATCAGGCAAGGCAGCAAAAACCCCTGGTAAAAAAAGAAAGGGCCAATGGACACTTACACCAACAGCCAGAGCCAAACCACTACTGCGGAAATACACACAGAATCCATCGAGACTGGAGAAACTTAGGTGGTAGGTCCAGTAGATAGACTAACAACATAGGTACAAAATGGCTTCCTCGCAGTCAATGTAAAGCTGGATGAGATAGTGGCCACAATAGGCTCCTTGAGGGCCAGAATAGACAAAGAAAGCACACGAGTCACCGAAACTGAAAATAGAATAAGCACAAACGAAGATACCATTGCGCATCACAGCCGTGACATCACCCTGATGAAAGAAACAATACCAAACTACAAAATAAATGCGAGGACCTCGAATCGAGATCGAGAAGGAACAATATTCGAGTGGTGGGCATGGCAGAATCCTTTGGGAAAGCTCAGATGGAAAAGCAACTCGAAGCACTGCTCAAGTCCTTGTCTGGGCTGGATGCATTCTCTGAACAATTCCTGGTCGAAAGAGCGCACCACACACTGGCCCCAATGTCCAAGCCGGGTGCACCAGCACGCACGATAATTGCCCGGCTCCTCAACTACAGGGACAGAGACACAATCCTGAGGTTGGCAAGAGAGGCTGGGACGCTGCAATATGAGGAAAACCGAATTCATATTTACCCAGACTTCTCTGCTGGGGGCGAGGCAAGCAGAAGATCCTATAAACCAGTCAAGAAACTCCTGAAAGCGCGCACCATCTCATATGCATTGATGTTCCCGGCCAAGATGAGAATACAACACGCTGGCAGGGTGCACTTTTTTGAATCCCCTTCTGAAGCCATGTCTTACACAGAAACTTCCATAGCCCTCCCTCCCAGAGGGGACAGACCGGCGCAGAACAACAGGCCCAGTCCAGCAGACTAAAGACATGTCCCGGAAGAATGTATGTCTGGGCTGGCATATCCCCTATGTCTGAAAGAATTTTGAACTAGCGACTAAAGGCGGCCCCATGATTTATGGTTAAGTGGGGCTGGAGTACTGAAGTTGGCGGCCATGTGAAGCAACATGGCTACCCCTGGAATATTCCACAAGTTAATGTGGGAACATCATCTAGTTGGGGATGATGATGAGGGTGGGTGGGCAGGAAGAGGGCGTGGAGTTTGTTGTTATTTCAATACAGGCTTTACAGAATGTGAAACGGCGATGGTTCCCTGTTGGAAGTCGCGTAGCCCCGGTGGAAGAGTGAAGGGGGCAGAATTTTTGGTTATGTTTAAAATTGTGGTCTCGGAGATGCTGACGCTGCCCAAGATCTACAGGCTTCACAATCCCATGAGACGTGACAGCGTCATAACATTTTCCCATGGAAACTTGGTGATGGGTTGAGGGTGAGGTTGCTGTCCTAGAATGTCAGGATACTAAACAACCAGGTAAAAGCCAAGAAAGTTTATAATTACATTTCCAGACATGGCCCTCAAATCCTGATGTTGTAAGAAACGCACACTATGAGAGTTAGGAACTTGCAAATACTGCCCAAATGGGGCAAATTGAGATTCCATACTAATTATTCATCCCAGTCCAGAGGTGTCATTACCCTTATTCACCCAAGCCTGGGGTTCAGACAGGAGGGCCAAAAGGTTGATCAACTTGGCAGATTTGTCATGGTATGGGGCGAGCTGGCTGGCAAACAACTACTACTGGTCAATACGTATGGGCCTAATATTGATTTTTTTTAAATGTGTTTATTAGATTTTAGTCAACATTAACTGAAAAAGAACAACAATTCCATTGTAATTGCACTTGTAACTTCCCCCGTCCCACCCGTCCCTTCCACCAAGACCACTGTCTGTACTTCAGTTCTGTTCACACCAGACTGCCATCACGAGCCGTCCTCGTCATTAGAAGTATCTTCTTTCTGCCTAGGGCTCAGTAACGGGACCGTAAGCGCCACCCATTGGTGTAAGTCCTCACTGGTGTCCAGTTTCTGTTCACACAGCGCTCTCTCCCACGCTCCAGTCTCCGCCGTCACCCATCTGTGTAGGTCCTGCCACCATAGTGCGACGCTTGGACCCCTAGCACTCTTCTACTCCATAGAAATTCGTCTCTTCGCCAGGATGTACATCAAGTCTCTAAGTTTGTTAAGGGGTTTGTTCTTTTTGCCTTTTTTGTAACTTCCCAGGATGCATGCTGCAGCTGTTTGCACTTCCAGTTTAATGTCTGCTTCAGCTACTTTTGCAGCAACCTGTGCCCAAAATGTCTGTATCACCTGGCATCCCCAAAACATATGCGTCATTCCTGCACGGGGTTTGCGGTACTTAGGACATTCGATGGTTCTCGCCCCTTTGAATTTGGAGATCACCTCCGGCGTGAGGTACGCTCTATTAAGAATGTAGAATTGTATGAGTTTTAGTCAGGCGTTCCTGGAAACCTTCTTGTGGTAGTGAGCAATGCGTCCCCATTCTTTTTCGTTGAATTCCAAGCCCATTTCGTGTTCCCACTTCGCTTTGCTGTTGAGGTCTATACTAGTTATGCTGTTCAGTAATGTGTCGTAGAGCCTTGAGGTTTTGTGTCCCCCTGTGGCTGCAGCTAGCATATGTTCGGTGGTCTCGTTCCCAGTTTCTAAGCTCTCCTCCTCTGGCCATCGGCTCATGAGTCTGCGCACCATGGCTCCGTGGAGCAGGAACTGTCCCGATGGCAGCCCCGAGATAGCCTGTAGCTCTTCGAATGTTAGGATCCCTCGGTCATCCCCAGGTCCCCCAGGGTGGCCACTCCACAGGGCTCCCACCCCCGTCGCACCTCGCTCTGTCCCCAGGGCCTGCCCGCCATGATGGCCGCCATAGGGATCTGCAGGGAGTATGGGTCTTCCATCTTCGCGGCCTTGCAGGTCCGTTTCCAGATCAGTATTCCCAGCTTCACCAGGTAGGGGCTGTTTCGGGTCACGTCCGCTGAAACCCAGAATAAGTCTCTGAGTAGCGCCTGGGAGACTGCATGTTGTAGTACAGTTCAAAGTTGGGGATTTTTAGTCCACCCTTGTCATAGGGCCTTTGTAGGACTTCTAGCGCAACTCTGTGTCTGCCCCCTTGCCAAAGAAATCTCCTGCAGAGTTTGTTTAGATCCGCAAAGAAACGTGGGGGAATGTTGAAGGGGACGTTGGTAAAAAAATGCAGGTGTCGGGGAGCGCCACCATTTTTAAGAGTCCAGCTCTACCCGCCACAGAAAGTGGCAATTTTCCCTAAAAGGTCATTGATTTTTCTAAGTTTTCCTTGGCTCTGACTGTGTTTACAGTGTGTTCCATTTTGGGGTCCCGGTGGATAGTGATCCCCAGGTATTTGAAAGATGTAGTCCTCCACTGGAAGGCCATTGGAGCGAGTCTGTCTGGGGTGTCTATGCTTAGGGCGGCCAGGGGGTAGAGACATGATTTTTCGTTATTGATTTGGATCCCCGTGTATCTGTGAAACCCTTCTAACATCTCCAGGATATATACAGTAGTATGTGTTCTGAGTTGTTTAGGTACAGAAGTGTGTCGTCGGCGTACATCGACACCAGATGCGTCACTCCGTCAATCACTATACCCCAGTCACAATACTCCTGGCGCAGATATGCCGCTACAGGTTCGACTGCTAAGATGTACAGCATGTGGGAGAGTGGACAGCCCTGCCGCGTGCCCCTGTTGAGATGCCATTTGTGGGAGAATGTATTGTTCGTGCGCACCCTGGCCGTGGGGTCTGTATATATGAGTTTGGTCCACTTTAGGAATGCCGGGCCTATCTCCATTTTTGCCATGGTCGCATATAGCCATTCCCACCTGATCGAGTCAAAAGCTTTAGTGGCATCTAAAGACGCCACTGCGCATTTCTCGGGTCTGCCTTTGGTGTTGTAAATGACATGGTGTAATCTACATAGGTTCTCGGTGATGGATCGCTCAGGCACGTTGCCCGTTTGGTGCTGATGGATCAGGAGGGGGACTACCCTACGCAGTCTCCTTGCCAGTAATGCCGTTAGGATCTTATTATCTGAGTTCAACATGGACAGGGGCCTATATGAGCCACACTCTTTCTCATCTTTGCCAGGTTTCAATAGGGGGATGATAATGGCCTCCTTCATACTATCTTGGAGGGTGCCCACTTCATATGCTTCATTAAACACTCGGGCCAGAAGAGGTGCCAGAACTTCCTCATATGCTTTATAAAATTCCCCCGGGAGCTCGTCAGTGCATGGGGCTTTCCCGGATGGTAAGGACCTAATAGTGACCATCACCACTTCCGGGGTAATTGGTTCGTCCAGGGCTTCGGCCAGCTGTACATCCAATTTGGGTAGTTTGATGATGTCTAGGACGTCATCAATTTCAATGGCCGACGGAGATGGGGTGCTGGCGTACAGTTTCTGGTAAAAACCGGCAAACACAGAGTTTATGCCTAGTTGCGTGTGTACTGCAGTGCCATCCGGCCCGTGGACGTTGCAGATAGGGGTCCTGAGGATTTCTCGTTTGTAGAGCCAGGCTAATAGCTTCCCCGGTTTGTCACCAAGGGCATGGGTTCTCACAGTGTGTTTCGTGTAGCTGAGCTTCCCTAGCTTGTTCCAGTGCATTAGGCAGGTTTGTCTAAGCTCAACCATCTTTTGTATATGTTCTGGCTCTAAGGTGGCTCTCCATGCCAATTCGGCTAGTTCTTTTTCAGTGTTAGCAAGTGAGGTTGCTATGGATCTCTGGGTTCCCCCTATGTTTGCCAGCATTTCGCCCCCCATGACAACTTTGTACGCCTCCCATACCGTGCCAATTTGCCACAGGCTATTTTCGTTTACCTGCCAGAAGTCGAGTGTTCTGCTTCTGTTCTGTTCGCGAAAGGCTGCATCTAGCAATGCCTCACTTCTAAGCCTCCATGTGGGCAAAGGGAGTCTGGGTGGAAACACCACCCAGTTAGTCAACAGTGGGGAGTGGTCTGATAATACTCTGGCTAGGTAATGCGCGTCCTCGAACAGCGCTAGCCGTTCCTCACTAACTAGTATGTGGTCTAGCCTAGTATAGACTGCGTGGGGGGAGGAATAGAAGGAATACTCCCGTTTTTTAGGGTGTTGCTTACGCCAAAGTTCTGCCAGCCCTAGTTGTTGCATCAATGTGCGTAATATTTTTGCAGGAGGGGATGGGCAAGTGTGTTTGCTGTCCGACTTATCTAAACGGGGGTCTAGGGTGCAGTTGTGATCTCCCCCCCAGATGAGGGTGCTTCCTCTGTATGGGCTGAGCCGTCTTTGTAGTGAGCGGAAAAAGGTTGTGGCGTCGTGGTTGGGAGCATAAGTGTTGATTAAGCATATCTCTCTGCCTTCCACGGTGCCGTGAACCAGGGCCATTCTACACTCATCATCTGTTTTTGTGTTTAGTAGCTTAATAGGAATAGTGGGGGCAATCCAGATCAGGACCCCTCTGGCATAAGTGGAATAAGTGGAGCCTGCCAGGGTCCTTCTCCAGGACTTGGCCAGTGTTTCTAGCTTGCGCGCATCCAAGTGTGTCTCTTGTAGCAAGGCGATTCCGACCTTGTTCTTTTTAATTAGGGCATGAATACGGCGTTGTTTAACAAAACTGTTAATTCCCCTGACATTCCATTACATAATTCTGATCTTGTCAGCCATGGGTTTTGAGTGTCCTTGTGTACGCAGGGGAGACTCCTCCAGGGGCGTCTCTTCTGGCTCTGGTGATTTTTGACGTTCCAGGTGGTCTTGTCTGTCCTCAAAAAATAAATTCCCCAACTTTAACCCCAACTCCCATGTTCCCTCCCTCCTTCAACTGCATAGTCTCCTGTAACCAAAACTGTCCAGTGGGGTTCCACCCGCTGTGACTATCCCGTTTCCGCTCCATCCGATCAGGATGTGATCTAGTGGAGCCCTACGGGCGGGTTTAAACTAAACCAAGAAAAAGGAAAATAAATGAGAACTACTGGGGGCGTAAGGGTACCGCTATGGATGTCTACTCGTCAGGAGCCATCCCTCTTCCACTCAGCTCCTGAGGTTGATCAATCTTGCTGCTCTCGAGTGGTAGTGTTGCCTGTTTTTTTATGTTCAGCGCTGGATGTTAGCCTTTTGAGTGGTCGCTCTAGATGAGGTTCAGCGCTGCTTTGTTCGGTTTTGTCGAGGTCCGGAACCTATTCTCTATCCATCCAGTCTCTGGCCTCAGCCGGCGTGTCGAACAAGAGTGCTTTGTTGTTGTGTAGCACCTTCAGACGTGCAGGGTAAAGGAGCATGTAGCGCAGGCCGGCTTTCTTCAATCTTGCTTCCGAATAGATGAATTGGGCTCTTTTCATTTGGACCTGAAAGGTGTAGTCAGGGTAGATAGCGATTTTGACAGAGTCCCTTCGGATCTGGCCACCTGATCTTGAGAAGGCCAGGATTGTCTCTCTATCTTTGTAATTGAGCACTTTTGCTATTACCGGCCTGGGCGGGGCCCCCGGGGGAGGTTTCTTAGTGAGGGATCGGTGGGCTCGCTCGATGGTAAAGCCTTGTGAGAGTTCTCCGCACCCATTTCTTGTATTAGGAGATTTTGTATGTAGTTGATTGGGTCTGTTCTCTCGATGCCCTCTGTGTCAGGGGTACAGGGAGACAGAGACATGGACAGGCTATGCACAGGGGAGTTGTGGGCACTATTGTGGTAGAACAGGTTTTACATGGAAAGTTACAACCATATAAAAGGCTGCTTTGACCTATGTGCAGGAAACAGGGGCTAAAAACTACATTGCCCAGCAACCGGCGCCAAAAGACTACAATTCCCAGGATGCTTTGGGCCAATTCGGGCCAATCAGGGACCAGGAAGGGTGCGGCAGCCCCAACGCGCATACGAAGAGCCCCAAGCACGGGGCTTGCGCTTGAGACTCCACGATGAGAGGACGTGTGGACCGGAGCTCCAGCAAAATCACACGCGAAGGGCCCAGCCCCACCCGAGCAGCAGCCCGGCCCCTCGCCTTCACGTGATAAGTACCTCTTCATGCTTAAGCGTCAAGGGCATCGAGGGGAAAGTGCAGGGGGCCATCGTTAGCCCACCCAGAGGCCCTGCACCATTACTAAAAGATAAGTGGGCATAACTTCGGCGCCGTAGGCGCAGGCAACATATTTTGGGGAGAATTAACCCGTGCTGGGTTCGCATTGTTGCTGGGGTGTTTCTGCCTCCTGAAGACCACGAAAGGGCCGCGAGGCAAAAACACCAGAGACATCTTACCAAGTTTAAATGCAAAAGCATTTACGAAGGTCTGCAGGAAGACCGCTCGTGCAAATCTAGTGACAACTATAATCACGTTCGCAGGGGTCTGCAGGAAGACCGCTTGCTACTAGTTGTACGCTCAGCTGCACATAACTTGTTTTTGGTGGCTTTATCTTGCACAATCCGGGCCCAGAGAGGCAACACTGTGTGTGTGTGTGTGTGTGTGTGAGTGTATGTCGCATGGTGTGAATGCTGGCAAACTCAAAGGGCACACTCTAATGCTTGTAATATTTTCGTTTAGCTTGGACCATTGAAGACAATACTTAACAGACGTGCTGAAGGACTCGACCGCCCTTCATGGACAGGACTCTGAAGACCAGAGCTAAGTCTGCATGCTAATTCTATTGTTGGAACAGTGTACTGGTCTGTTGACATAGGGTTAGGTAGCGTAAGGGTGAGCTTATGTGCAAATTGGTGCTCATGTAAAGAATAGCTATAAGGGCTAAGGACACAGAACGAAAAGAGCGCAGCAATCAATCTTACCCTATATTCCCCCTGTCCTGTCCATAACCTCTACCTTACCCTCAACCCAGTTTACCTAACTTCCCCCTACCTATCCAATCATCGAGACCCTAACCCTCCTTCCCTGCTCTGGTAAAGGAAACCCGTGTAAGCTTTGACTTGCGGGCTCCGCGACCATAGTGGGGGTGGTTGGTACAACGTCGCGCCTGCGCCTTGGATCTGGGCATCATGACAGAAGCTCAAGCCCACGAACATTTCAGGTGCTCAAGCGGCGTGACCGGCCCCCATTGAAGCTATGGAAGAGATAGCCAAAGCTCTACAGAACTTACAAGGGGAGTTGGCGGCGTCTAGACAGGACTACGCCAGCCTGTCCGCACAAGTGCGTAGTTTAGCAGCCCAAGGGTCATCATTACCTGGTCATCAGGCTACCCCGGTGCAGGTGCGTCAGGAGGCCATTGTCCCCTTAGCGCCCCCAGAGAGATATGCAGGAGACCCTCAAAAGTTCTCCACTTTGATAACCCAGTGCCGTCTCCATTTCTTAACTAAGACTGCAGCCTTTAGGTCAGTTCAATCGCGAACAGCTTTTGTAATATCGTACCTCACAGGGGACGCGGCTGCATGGGCAGATCCTCTAGTCCAAAAGGATGATGCCGTCCTGTATGACTGGGATGAGTTCTTGGGAGAGTTTGGGAAAATATTTAACCGGCGAGCGGCCACTCTTTGCAAGGATCGGGAGTTGTTAAGTCTTAAGCAGGGGAACAAAGAACTGGTGACTTATGTCACACAATTCAATCGGCTGGTAGCCGAAGGCGATTGGCCCCATGACAAGAGAATGCCTCTGTTTTATCAGGGGTTGAGAGATGATATTAAGGATCTCATTGCCCAGGTCGACCCACAGCCAAGGGAGTGCTCGGACATGATTGATCTGGCCCTGCGGCTAGACCATCGCATGGCAGAAAGGCGGGGCGATAGGAGAAAGGGAGACACTCGGTCTGTACCTCGGCTAGATCAGTATAAGGGATCCCGGGGGTGGCGGACAAATCTGAGGGTGATGAACCAATGCAAATAGGTTCCACCCGAGGTCCCTTAACCAAGGAAGAAAAAGAAAGAAGGAGGAAGGACGGCGTTTGTACGTACTGTGGCAAGGCTGGGCATTTTGTCCAGGAATGCCCAAGTAAGCCTAAAACCCAGGGAAATGCTTCGGCTCGTCGGTAGTGGGGGTCATCCGGTCAAGCCTATTTAGTAGCAGGGCCCCAATGGCTGGCTATTCCAACTATGCCACGCATGTCACCTTGGATGGTTGTTTGGAGTCCCTAACACATAAAAAACAGGTTACTATGTTAATAGACTCGGGGGCAACTGGGAACTTTATTGATGCCCAGTATGCGGTTACCTTAGGTATCCCCGTACAGGAAAAATCTAAATCGGAACCAGTACGTGCCATGGACGGTACTCCCCTGTGCTCTGGGCCTATAACACATAACACCTGCCTGGTGGCCTTACAATGCGGAACTTGGCATAGGGAGAATATTGCCTTTGATATCATTGCTGCCCCGCAATTTGGGCTAATCCTGGGTTTGCCATGGCTAAAGAAGCATAATCCCCAAATAGACTGGGCCACAGGGTCAATCAGTCTGAACTCACGTCAATGTCAAGAACTTTGTCGGCAAGGAGTTTCGCCTACTTTGTGTGCTGCTATTAAGCAAAGGGAAGTACGTCCTGAATACCTACCCCAAGAGTATGTAGACTTTGTGGATGTTTTTAATAAACAAGCTGCAGAATCCTTACCCCCACATCGGCCCTTCGATTGCGGAATAGATCTGGAGCCAGGGGCAACCCTACCTTGTAGTACAATTTATGCCCTGACGGAGGCTGAAAATAATCACCTCCAAGATTACATTACAACTAATTTACAGAATGGCTTCATTCGACACTCGAATTCACCAGTGTCGTTGCCTTTGTTCTTCGTACCGAAGAAGTCCGGGCAGCTCCGGACTTGCATAGATTACCGCAGGGTGAACCGGATAACTTTTAAGAACCGTTATCCCCTTCCTCTTATCCCAGTCCTTCTCGATCAAGTCAGGGATGCGGCTATCTACACCAAGTTGGACCTTCGAGGCGCATACCATCTAGTAGGGGTGCGTGAGGGAGACGAATGGAAAACCGCCTTTCCGAACTAAGTTCGGATTGTACGAATATCAGGTTATGTCATTCGGTCTTTGTAACGCTCCTGCAGCCTTCCAACACTTCCTGGATGAGGTTCTTAGAGAATATCTGGATGTATGTGCAGTAGTGTATTTCGATGACGGATCCTCATTTATTCTCATAATCTCCAGGAACATGTCCACCATGTACGTGCGGCTTTGCAAAAGCTGCGGGAACACCATCTTTATGCAAAACTGGAAAAGTGCGAATTCCACCGTACCACTGTGGAATTTTTAGGCTACTACCTGACCCCGACTGGCGTACAAATGGATAGTAAGAAGGTGCAGGCAATCTTGGATTGGGCTCCCCCTACCAATGTAAAAGAATTTCAATCTTTCCTGGGGTTTGCGAACTTCTATGGACGCTTTGTTAAGAATTTTTCAGCATTGGTCACTCCAATCACGAAGCTTCTTCGTAAGGGCTGCCCGTTCGTGTGGGATACATCGGCCGAACAGGGGTTTCAACAGCTCAAAAAGGCCATCACTGATGCGCCGGTAATGAAACACCCAGATTTGTCTAGGCCATTTGTCGTAGAGACAGATGCGTCAAGCTACGCTCTGGGGGCCATCCCGTCCCAGCGAGATCCCCAAACTGGCCTATTACATCCCGTGGCCTATTATTCAAGGAAACTACTTCCGGCTGAACAAAATTACATCATTGCCGATCTGGAATTGTTGGTGATAAAAGCGGCTCTCGGTGAATGGAGGCATTATCTGATGGGGGCACGTCATACCATCACGGTAATAACGGACCACCGTAATCTCCAGTTCATAAAAACTGCCAAGACGCTAAGCCCGCACCAATTACGATGGGCGCAACATTTCGCTGAGTTCGACTTTATGATTACATATAGACCTGGAGCCAACAACCGAAGGCTGCCATATTGTCACAATACCCAGAGTCGGCAGGACAGGAGGTTGGGATTTCACCTCAACCTATCATTCCTTCAACCCAAATTGTTGGTGCCACTTCTGAGTTCTTTGAAACCGTTCTTGAAGGTTTCACCATACCAGAAATAAATCAATGGTGCAAACAAGATCCTCGGAATACACTCATTGATGGACTTCCTTACCATGGATCAGCCCTATACCTGCCCACCAAACAATTGCAGGAAAAAGCCATATCATGGTGCCACGATTCATCATTGGCGGAACACCCGGGAAGGTCAAAAACCCAGGAACTAGTAGCTAGACATTTTTGGTGGCCTAAGTTGCGACAAGACATTTTGCACTATGTCTCAAGCTGCGAGGTTTGTGCACGAAATAAGGCCAGTCACCAAAAACCAGCGGGGCTCCTGCGGTCCTTACCAACTCCCACAGTGCCTTGGCACACCATCACCATGGATCTTATAGTGGATCTCCCCGAGGTGCAGGGGTATACCTCTGTATTAGTAATAGTGGATACCTTCTCGAAAATGGCACATTTTGTCCCCTGCAAGGGAGTCCCATCTGCCAAGGCAATCACAGAATTAATTCTGCAGAATGTAGTCCGCTCCATGGCCTCCCTTTTTGTGTGGTTACAGATAGGGGCCCACAGTTCACTTCCCGCTTTTGGCGTGAATTCTGCAAAATGTTGGGAACAGAAGTCCGCTTGTCATCTGGATACCACCCCGAAACCGACGGCCAAACAGAGCGTGTCAATCAATGCCTTGAGCAATACTTACGATGTTTTACCACAAGCAGGGAGGCAACTTGGGTCCAACATGCTTGGTTAGCAGAGTTGGCATACAACAACGCCACACATGCTTCCATCCAGAAGACTCCTTTTTATTGCCTTTATGGGCGACACCCACAAATTCTCCCAATGGCTATTCCATCTTCCGAATCAGGACTACCTACGTTGGTTGGACAACTAATTGGTATCGAGCAAGTGTGGAAGGAGGTGCAAGGCAATCTCACAAAAGCTAAAGACACGTACAAACGCTACGCTGATAAGCGTCGCCGAGCTAGTCCACCTTATTGTGTGGGGGACAAGGTGTGGTTATCCACCCGCAATCTACACCTGGACGGGCCAAGAAAATTGCAACCCCGTTATTCAGGCCCATTTCCAGTAGCTAAGGTAATTAATCCAGTTGCTGTCAAATTGACTCTACCTTCCCAAATGAAAATTCACCCCACTTTCCATACTTCCCTCCTAAAACCTGCCCCACATGGCATAGCCACCAAGAAACCACCCCTCGTGTTAGTTCACGGGGAGCCAGAATACGAAGTCCAAGCTATATTGTATTCCAAGCAAGATAAAAAAGGCCAAGTGTTTTATCTTGTGGACTGGGTAGGATACGGCCCTGAAGAGCGCACTTGGGAACCCTCACAGCATATTCATCCCCCCAGATTGTTGCGCGCTTTTCAGAAGAACTACCCTAGCAAACCTGGAACAGCTACCTTCTGTGGGAGGGGGAGTGCTGTCAGGGGTACAGGCAGACAGAGACATGGACAGGCTATGCACAGGGGAGTTGTGGGCACTATTGTGGTAGAACAGGTTTTACATGGAAAGTTGCAACCATATAAAAGGCTGCTTTACCCTATGTGCAGGAAACAAGGGCTAAAAACTACATTGCCCAGCAGCCGGCGCCAGAAGACTACAATTCCCAGCATGCTTTGGGTCAATTCGGGCCAATCAGGGACCAGGAAGGGTGCAGCAGCCCCAACGTGCATGCGCAGAGCCCCAAGCATGGGGCTTGCGCTTGAGACTCCACGACGAGAGTACGTGTGGACCGGAGCTCCAGCAAAATCACACGCGAGGGGCCCAGCCCCACCCGAGCAGGAGCCTGGCCCCTCGCCTTCACGAGATAAGTAAGCCTCAAGGGGATCGAGGGGAAAGTGCAGGGGGCCATCGTTAGCCCATCCAGAGCCCCTGCACCATTACAAAAAGATAAGTGGGCATAACTTTGGTGCGTAGGCGCGGGCGCATATTTTGGGGAGAATTAACTCGTGCTGGGTTTGCATTGTTGCTGGGGTGTTTCCGCCTCCTGGAGACCACGAAAGGCCCGTGAGGCGAAAATACTGGAGACATCTTACCAAGTTTGAACGCACGAGCATTTACGAGGGTGTGCAGACCGCTCGTGCAAATCTAGTGACAACTATAATCATGTTCACAGGGGTCTGCAGGAAGACCGCTTGCTACTAGTTGTACGCTCAGCTGCACATAACTTGTTTTTGGTGCATTATCTTGCACAGTCCAGGCCCAGAGAGGCAACACTGTGTGTGTGTGTGTGTGTGTGAGTGTATGTCGCATGGTGTGAATGCTGGCAAACTCAAAGGGCACACTCTAATGCTTGTAATTTTTTCGTTTAGCTTGGACCATTGAAGACAACACTTCATAGACGTGCTCAAGGACTCGACCGCCCTTCATGGACAGGACTCTGAAGACCAGAGCCAAGTCTGCATGCTAATTCTATTGTTGGAACAGTGTACTGGTCTGTTGACATAGGGTTAGGTAGTGTAAGGGTGAGCTTATGTGCAAATTGGTGCTCATGTAAAGAATAGCTATAAGGGCTGAGGACACAGAACGAAAAGAGCGCAGCAATCAATCTTACCCTATATCCCCCTGTCCTGTCCATAACCTCTACCTTACCCTCAACCCTGTTTACCTAACTTCCCCCTACCTATCCAATCATCGAGACCCTAACCCTCCTTCCCTGCTCTGGTCAAGGAAACCCATGTAAGCTTTGACTTGCGGGCTCCGCGACCATAGTGGGGTGGTTGGTACAACGTCGCTCTTGTGCCTTGTATCTGGGCACTCGTGACACTCTGGTAGGCCCAGGATTCTAATGTTGTTCCGGCGCGCGCCCTTTAGCTTCTTCAGCTCTTTCTTCAAGGTGTTTTACCCTTTGCGCCAGTTCATCGACATCCTTTAGGAGTTGCGTTTTTGTCTGTGTGTTTTCCCGAATCTGGGTTTCGAGTGCTTAAGTCCTGCCAGATATGTTGCAGACGTCCTGTCGAAGTAGGACCAAGTCTATGGCCCCAGTGTCTATTTTGCTCTCCATTTTCATTTGGAGCACTTGTATGGCTTCTAGGATCTGCGAGTTGCCTGGTTCCGCCGCCTTTGCAGGGGGCTCTGGGGCCGGTGTCGGATTTAACGGGCCCTCCAGCTGTGTAAGTCTCCATAGTGGTCTGCTTCTGTTTGGCCTTTGCCCCCTTTGAGGACATTCTGCTGCGTGGCAAGGAGCACTTCAGTTCTTGGATTGGGCTATGAGTGCCTCACAGGTGGTGCTCGGCCCAGTGGCTGTGTGATGGTTTATGTTTGTTGCAGGCGCCAAGGTTAGGGGGCTCTCTGAGTCCGGGAACCCGGATTTTCTTAGTACATTCGTGCCAGGGCGAATTGGTGCGTTTTTTTTTTTTTGGGGGGGGGGACTTGCAGTGGACGTTGAGTTCCAGTTGGGCACTAGGCAGTCAGGCACCTAGGGGCAGTTAGCTGTCCTGCCAAGGCACAGTACCCCCTCTTTTTTACCCTTATGGCCTGCCAACCTCACCAGAATGTGAGGGAGCCTCTTGTACTCGCTGGCATGGGGTTTCTGGCTTGGGCTCGCCACTCGCTCCCGGGTTGCAGGGCTGGCCGCGCCTTGCTTGGGTTGGGTATGCGCTCTTGCCCACGCTAAGCACGTAACACCCTGGGCCTTTCTCGGGGCATTTTCAAAGCGTCGCTCACCTCCGCCGGGGGGGGCCTGGAGCAGCTGGGGGAAGGTAGCCCAGCCCCCGGTGCCCAAGGGCGTGTGGCCCTGTCTTGATGGTTTGCTCCCCTCGCCTGCTCCTCACCTTGCGTTGGGTGCTCCGGTCTGCGGCCCCCTGCGTGTTTCTATGTCTCGCTCCCCGCCCAGCGCCTCCAGTCACGCAGCGTTTGTGTCTCGCCTCTCCGCTCCCCTGCCTCGTTACCCTCAGGGCGGGCCCGTGTCCAGCCCCTGCCACACTTTTGTGGATGAGTTCACGTCTCCTGGGTGCAGCGCCTCATCCCCTCAACTCGGTCTCCAGCTGCTCAGGGGGCAGTCTGAATGTGGGGGCCCGGGGTCGCCGGGCAGCCAGGGTCTGCCGGCGTCAGGGGTCTCTTCGGTCTCCTTGGCCTTTGTGGGGCGGTCTCCTCTGTCCGATCTTCCCATGGGTTTTTCCCTCAGCTCCTCTGTCTCGCCCCCAGTCCTGCTGATCAGCTAGGCACTGGTCAGGAGCACATGCAGGTGGGCTCAGTGCAGGTCTGTTTACTTGGCAGGCGCCATTTCGCTGTAGTACGCAGGCTCCTCAGTCAACAGTGAATTCGGTCCAGACAGGGACCGACAGTCACCAAACTCCGGCTGAAGTCGCTCAGCAGCTGCACCGCAGATGCAGCGGTTCATTAGGGTGACAGGCGATCTCAAAAGTATATAATGCAGCGTATCTATGGACACATCAAGCAGAGCCAGCCGAGAGTGGGTCCGCTCTACATGGCGGTTGGCCATGCCCCGTCTGCCTAATATTGATGACCCAATCTTCTATACAGACATGTATCAGTTGATTTCCGCAATCAATGTGGCCACTGTAATATGGGGTGGAGATTTTAATGTTGCCCTGGACCCCAGGCTTGATAGATCCAAAACTATTATTAGAGCGCCGAATAAGACAGTCCAGACCCTGACCCATATACTATCACAGTTATCACTTGTAGATGCCTGGCGTGAATCACATCCTGATAGCAGAAGGTATACGTATTACTCCTCGGTTCATGACTCGGAGTCCAGAATCGACTATTGGTTTGTTTCCCCTACTGTAACGGCTGCACTGAAAACCTGTGAGATATTACCCCGTACTCTATCCGATCATTCCCCAATGTTGTTGGAGCTAGCACCTCGCGATGCCCCCAAACCGGCACAAAGATGGAGGATGCCAAAAAAAATACTGGGTGACCCTGGAGTGGTGGAGGCATTACATGTTGAAGTAACAGAGTTTTTTACTAATAACATGGGGACAGTAGATAGATATTCCACAGTCTGGGAGTCCTTCAAGGTTTGGATAAGGGGAGCCTTTATATCCAGGCCGCAGACCTCCTTAAAGGTGTGCAAACTGAGCTAACTGAAACTGAACGTAAGCTGGGAGAATTAGAGGAGACTTATACTCGCACACAGGACAAAGCAATATTGGCGGAAATACATGCACACTTACAAGAGTTTGGCAAGTTAGCCACCAGAGAAACCCGATATATGGCTGCTCCTGGGTGAGCTCGTAGATACGGAGATGGTAATAAAACGGGGAAAACACTGTCTAAACTAATTAAACAAGGTAGGCAACACAATCAGATTACCAATATACAAACGTCACAAGGGGATGTTCTCCTGAGTGAAGAGGGGATCAGTGGAGTATTTGCTAAATTCTACAAAGAACTATATGCGAATAAAGACACCAAAACAGATAGTGAAATAAGGGCATATCTTATGTCACTATCCCTTCCTAAGCTGTCAGAGGAGAACCGACTGGCAATGGAGAAACCTGTAACTACCGAGGATATCTCAGAAGCAATTAAAATGCTGTCTTCAGGCAAAGCTCCAGGGTCAGACGGGATAGGCGCTGAATTCTATAAGGAGTTTCGCGAAGAGTTGGCACCAATATTAATGCAGGTGTGGGAGGAAGCCCTTGAGACCAATTTACTGCCCCCGACAATGAGGGAGGCAGTGATAACCGTACTCCCTAAACCTCGTAGACCACCGCAGGAGGTATCATTTTACAGACCCCTTTCACTCATAAACACGGACGCCAAGATATTTGCAAAAGTCCTGGCCAATCGACTTCTACCAGCAGGCCCGACTTTGGTCCATCCAGACCAAAACGGGTTAATTCCCACGAGATCTATGGCCCTAAATCTCCATAAGCATAATGGCGCAGATAGACCCGGGTAGAAGCGCATCGGCTATATCACTCGACGCCGAAAAAGCCTTTGATTCGGTGTCGTGGGCTTATCTGCTAACGGTTCTGGAGTCATTCGGGATGGGCCCTGGTTTCATCAGATATGTGAAATTGCTATACACGGAACCCAGTGCTAGAGTGCTAACTAATCATACCATCTCTGAATTGTTCTCACTGGGAAGGGGCACCAGGCAGGGATGCCCATTCTCGCCTATATTATTTGCACTTACCATAGAGCCAATGGCAATCGCGGTTAGACTAAGTCATGCAGACAGGGGAATAAAGATGAAAGGCTCCACCCAATTGATCTCCCTATACACAGATGATACCCTGTTATATATCCGCGGACCAGATAAAAACATTGCACCCATTATGGCTGAGATACAAGAATCTGCACTGTACTCTGGGTATAGGGTCAACAATACCAAATCCGAAATATTTCCACTTACACCAGCAACCAAGTGCGCAGACATGACATATGGACTCAAGTGGTCAGAGCAAAATATTAGATATCTGGGGATTCTTGATTCCAGAGATAGGATTACACTGTACTCAGATAACCATGAAAGTGCACTACAATCACTAAACACTAAACTACAGCTGTGGGGACGCCTTGCAATCTCGCTATATGGCCGAGTTGCAGTACTTAAAATGATAATTTTACCCAAGTTATTGTATTTTTTTCTGAACATCACAATATGGCCGGGGCGGCCCTTCTTTGCCAGGCTCCGATCCATGGTGGTGATATTCTTGTGGAACGGGAAAACAGCAAGGATAGGGTGGGAAAAAATTACTGAACCATACTCTTCAGGTGGCCTGGCAGCCCCCGACTTTGAACTCTATTACTATGTCGCTCAATCACAAATTGCGAAGTATTGGTATGGGGACTCCGATGGCCCACCCCACACATGGATAGAAAAATACACAACACACCCCACAAACATACACTCTGTGATCTTCGACCCACAATACAAAGATTCATGCGAGTATAACCCTGTGAGCTGCATGGTAAGGGCATGGGAAGCAATATACAAAAGACTGGGATTGGAAGCTCCCTATAACCCAAAGGTGTCCATATAGAATTTTCCGGTATACCTCCGACGCATGATAGTAGCTTGCAGGAATCCTGCGACCCAAATAGCAAAATGAAACTGGGATACATGTTTATTAATGGAAAACTTGCGACTCTTAATGACCTGCTGAGGGCCCTGGGCGGGGGACCACTATAGACACTCCAATACTATCGTATGAGATCAGTTTTCGCAAAACGGTGGTCACTTTTCCCTGATGAACCCCCTATACACCCATGCACTCAGTTGATTACGGCTAGAGATGGCCTGGGGATTTCTAAACTTTATGCTGCAGTTCAGACCCATGCCCCCACGATAAACCAGGTGAAAGAAAAGTGGGAAAGAGTTTTACAAACCCCCATTGATGAAAAGATATGGGATAGGTATTGCTCGCTTACTAAAAATGTATCTATGAATGCTGGCCTGCGCCTAATTCAATTTAAGATTCTAAACAGACTACATCATACACCTGCTAAAATAGCTAAATTTACAGCGAACAGTTCGGGCGAATGCCCCAAATGCAGGGCTCCAAATGCCAGAGCATTGCACATGTACTGGGATTGTCCGTTGGTGGCGGGATTCTGGAGGGATGTGACAGTGATGCTGGAGGAGATTTCACAGATTCCTCCTGACTTGATCCCTCAAAAATACCTATTTGGGGACATTGGCAAGTGCTCTGAAAAAATCAGAAGATTGTTTAACATCTCATGCGCGGTGGCCAAGAAATGCATCTTATAGACTTGGAAAAGCGCTGGTCCGCCTAGCATGAATAACTTCCTTCAGGAATTGACATACGTTAATGAATCTGAAGAACAATTTGTCCTGACCCAGCCTACTGCAAGCAGGCCCAAAGATATTTGGGGCCCCTTAAGAATGTATTTGTGTGATATGGTTTCTGATGATGATGAGTCTCTGTGGTCTTTAATGTCTTAATGATGTATCATCCTATTGTGAATTATTGAGGTTTGATGTGGTAAGTGCTTGTATCTCTTGTGACCACCAATAAAAAGAATTAAAAAAAAAAAAAAGAGTCTCAATGTCTTTATAAACAACCGTTCACTGTGGACATCCCTCAGCCGGGTTCACACTTGCAAGTTTAACACAGCTCACTTTGTTGTAACACCTTGCAGGATTCACTTCCCTTAGCTTTTGCCAGCCCCCATTTAGACTTTCTCCGAAGCCCCAGTCAGGTTTTCTCTTAGCCCCCAGTCAGGCGTTTCCCTCAGCCGGGCGCAAACACCTGTTTGACAATGTCAAAACTTTGATAATGGGTTAAGGACTTTTGATTGTACAAGGGATTTGGCTTGGCCCTTATATGACCACTTTAATTCTCTATACCGGCCTTCCCTATGGCCTCTTGGTAATATAACGTTCACAAAAAAAGGGGACCAGCCAGAGTCTTTCGAATGTGCGCCCACATGGTGATGGACCACTCTGCAGCTGGTCTTTCCCTGGGCTTTTAAAGTTCAGTAACACACAAGTTCTTTGTTCATAAGTTATTTCAATTCATATCATGTTGCCGTTTGCAACCTTTGCTCAACACAGTCAGTTTACTATCGGTTCTCCCTCCGACTGACCGGCTGTGCTGAACTCTTTGGTGTTTCTTGTCTCTGGAGTAAGGGACGGTACCACGGTAGCAAGTGCGTCTCCCTGACTTGGTTATCAGTGCAAGTGGGCCCTGTGCACTCATTGACATCTGTTACACCACACACCAGCTGCAGTTCTTGGACTTATGATTCCTTTCACTGAGGCTTTGTGGGTCTGGGTCGAAAAGGGCAAGGGCATTTCCCTCCTTGTCATTGGGCTTTCTACGGTCTTGCCCCATTTCTCCTCCGTTTGCACTGCCATCCTGGAAAGCTGCTTCCTCGTGCATTTGACCTTGCTCAAAGTGTGCTCTCGTGATCCGCCTTTTATCCCTGTGGGGAAGGGAAAGTGCCGTCAGGTGTGTGTAGTTATTGTCAATTGCCTGACTCTGCCTGACCTTTGCATGCGACATGTCAGGCAAACGGCTCTGGTGTTAATCCATTGTTTGTTACAGTGTGAGAAAGAGTTTGTGTCGTTAAGGTGGGGGGGAACAGATTGTAAAAGGAATAATATGGCATTGTAGATCAATGTGAGAAGTTGGCAGTAAGGGATTCCAGGATGACAGATTGTGTAAACTGAACAGTGGATGACTATTGGGTCACTGTGCACACAGCGCCGAATATGCTTATTGCTGCATTGCACACATTTGGTAATGTGTTTTATTGGGATTGGGGGTTGTGCAAAGAGAGAATCATGTTACCATTGTGGGATTGTGGAAGCAAAATGGGTGGTATGAGCTTTGCTGAAGCATTTTAGAAATTGTGCAGTGGGCACTTTAATATGGTAGCGTCGTGGAAAGTGGGCAATGTTTTGCTAGTCTCTACCTTTATTCTCATCCCTCTGTCTTGTCTTGGGAGGATAGCTCAGGGGCAATGTGCTCGCCTTGGAAGCAACACAGGTTCGATCCCCGAGCCCGCGCTTAGAAACCTCTGGGTATTAAGCGCGTTATAAATAACCTATCATGTCATATCTTGCCAACAGCTGAACAGATTTTTCAAAGTTGCAAAGATATGTGGAGTGCTGTAGAGAGCCTCACTCACAAGCAAGGCCAGAGGTCTTTCAAACATGAATTGAAAAATGAAACTGGGGAGGTGGGACTCCCTTTGCGCACATACCTAAAGGCCCTAAACTCTGATACAGTTCTCTGTAAATTAATAAAATAAATATACATTTGGCACTCACACAGAGTTATTTTGCCTGATGGAAAAAACAGCAGTAAGTTAAGGAAATTGTTGCAAGGTAA
The DNA here is from genome assembly GCF_040938575.1 of Ambystoma mexicanum. Taxonomy (NCBI): domain Eukaryota; kingdom Metazoa; phylum Chordata; class Amphibia; order Caudata; family Ambystomatidae; genus Ambystoma; species Ambystoma mexicanum. The sequence continues at coordinate 272,758,719 of NC_090931.1, read as the reverse complement.
AATAAAGTTAAACTTCAAGACAGTGGACATTTATAATTTCAAAATGCAACAACTTTAGAGCAATCGTTATTGTTATGCCAAGTTGTAAACAGTTTAGGCATAAATTGCACAACCCTTACTTTGCAAGAGGCTTTTAGGAAGTTCTGTGGTTACAACGAGTGGGGGAAAGTTGAAAACATCCAGCTTTCGTTGCTGACCCAAGAACTATTTTGCAGTTCAAGGCTCTGGTTTCATTTATTATTTCATGAGTTATTTCCCCACATATCACCCACCCTCCTTTCCACATCAACAGATCTTCACGTCTTTTTCCATCTCCTCCTCCCACACACTGCAGAATGTGACTGTTAGCACTTATATAACACACTCCAAAAGGTCCAATTAATTTTAGATGTTGATGAGCAGCTACAGGCTAGGCAATTGTGTTCAAAGTCACTATACAGCCGCAGCCTACTCTGTAGGAAGAGGTTGTTGATGAAAGGGATGGCCGCAGGGTCGGCATCACAGATTAAAAAACAAAAGAGAGAGAGAGAGATGGGTGCAGAAAAATGAATGTTAGCATTGTGCCCGCCCCTTCCACTGAACACTTCCATAAAAAAACCTTCCACTTATTGTCCTGCTGCTTCCCCACCAGCGGTCACGTCTTAGGCTCCACCCCATTGTTAGAGCCCTCCCTAGATTTCTCATCCTGCTTAAAGCACTGTGCGCCCTACATATTTAAAAGGCTATGGATGTCCAAGCAATGCAGACTGCGCATGTGCAGAGAGAGAGAGAGAGAGAGAGATTTCGAAGCTGGCAGCTGAATCGGTTTAGTTTAGTTTAATTTCTTTATTTGTACCGTGCACGGAACTCTCGGGTAACTGGGCCTAAAGCTTATACAGTAGTTACAGAATTGACAAACAAGAAAAAGTACAATAGGTAATTGTGTGGTGCCAGTGTTACCGTTTCCGGCAGAACGACAACACAGAATTATTGACACATTACAGGTCCTCTGCACTCGCACAACCCCCTGCCAGAAACAGTAAGATCGGCACACAGAATTACCGACGACAACAGAAAAGCGCTGGTGTTTCAGGCATAAATGTCCCAGAAATAGCGATCCCAGCACCAAAACGGCTGTGTCTGAAATTGTCTCATCGCAGGAATGGGAAGCTTGCTGGCGGCCTGTTTTTTTTCTCAAATATATTTTATTGGTGAATTTGCACAATCAAAACAGATCAGAATAATATTTTCACGCCATGTGTCATTCAATGTTAGTTCCCCCCCAACTTTTATTTCTCTAGAAAGGCTGCCCATTCCATCTTCCTCGTTGGGGTCAGGTCGTGTATTTGCCTTGCCTTGCCAGCTGTTCCATTCTGTACATCTCCAAGGCTTCCAGGGCCCATTGTCGTCCACTCGGGAAGTTCACTATCTTCCATCTCCCTGCCAAGCAATTCCTGGCTGCCAGCAGTAGGTAGTGAGGCATGTGCAGGAGTTTCATGCATTTTCCGTCTCCATTCCAAACAGGACAAGAAAGGGGTCCAGACGTCTCTCCACCCCATCCAGGGCCTTTATCCATTCCAAGACCTCTTTCTAGTATTCCTGTACCTTCCCACACTCTCACCACATATGCGAGTTGACTGCTAATTGCCCACACTTCCTCCAGCAGTGGGGGTTGATCCACGGGTACATTTTAGATAGTTTTGCTGTGTCCCACTGTCACCTATATAAGAGTTTAATCCCGTGCAATTTGTACTGACAGGCCACTGTGGTGTGGTGTGCGTTCACGCATGGCTTTCTGCACTGGTCAGCTTCCATTTCTATCCCCATATCCCACTCCCATTTCCTCCTGAATGTTCCTGTCTCTCCTCCCTGCGCCTCCAGTAGAGTCTAGTACAGTTTGGGTTATAAGCCCCCTTGTTCCACTCGTTATGTTCAATACCATTTCGTTACCCGTCTGTTCCCTTTGCAATGCATCCTTCCATCTACCTGACATCAGCACCCCTGTGAGCTGCAGATATTTGAATACAGAGATCTTCCCTACACCAGGTTCTCTTCAAGTTCTGACACACTTATAAATTCATCCTTCTTGAGGATTTGTCCTATTCTTTCCAATCCTGCTTCGGACCAATCTTGGAATCTTGCATGGTCTGGGAAATGATCCCGTATCGGGGGCCCATATATGGCTCAGTGGGGACAGCCATGTTGTAACTCCCGCCATTTCCCTTTTAACCCTCCACAGCTTCCAGAGTGTGCCCATGATCTTGTGTATCCTTACCCTTCTTGGGACTGCTTTCTGCGGTACCCATAGCCATTTCTCCAGGGTGACCGGTCTCAGCTGGTAGTTTTCAATACCCACCCAGGGATTCTGCTTGTCTACTCGTATGTGGGGACCAGGACCCGGAACTGGGCTGCTCTATAGTAGGTCTGTATGCCTGGCAAGCCCACTCCCCCCTTTTCTTTGGGCTGTATCAGTATTTTGGATGCGACTCCCTGTTTCTTCCCTTGCCACAAGGACCACCCTATCCTTCTGTTCAACTCTGTGAAGTGTTGGTCCGGCAGCTCTATTGGCACGGCCTGATATAAGTACAGCACTCTAGGGAGAAGCTTCATTTTAACTGCATTTAGCCTGCCTACCCATGAGATGGTGAGCTTTTACCAAGTTTCCTGCTCACTGAAGAACCTGTGTGATAATTGGGGGAAATTTAGTTCATATATTTTCTCGAGCTCCGTGGGTATTTACACCCCCAGGTATTTTATACTCTCATCCTCCAATGATATCCCCAGCCCTCTCCATTCATCTTCTCTTTTTTCCTCAGTTATGACTCTCAAGGGGAGGAGTACTGACTTATTTATGTTTACTTTGAAGCCAAATACCCTTCCATAGTCTCCCAGTATCTTAATTACCCTTGGGACTGACGTTGTTATCTCTTAAAGTTATAATAGAACATCATCCGCGTACATACTTATTTTGTGGCTGTCATCTCCACCTCAATGCCTCTTATCTGGTCGTTCCCTCGTATTTTCTACCCCAGCAGTTCCATCATAAGGGCGACTAATATGGTCGACAAACGGCACCCCTGCCTTGTACCCCTGCTGAGTGCAAACTCCCTAGACTTTGTTCCGTTCACGACCACTCTTGCCGTGGGGCCTGATTAAATCGCCCAAATTGCCCAACACATTCTGTCGCCCACCCCTATCTTCCACAATACAGCAAATAGGAAGCCCCATTCGACCCTGTCGAAAAGCCGACAAGTATACGGACGAACACTTTGAATACAGGCACGTCATGTTACCTAAAGACCTGGCAAAACAAGTACCAAAAACCCATCTCATGACTGAAGAAGAATGGCAGAGACTTGGTGTCCAGCAGAGTCTTGGTTGGGTCCATTACATGATCCACGAGCAGCCAGACCCGCACATACTGTTTTTTCGAAGACCTCTTCCAAAAGACCAACAAGGAACTGCTTTCTAGAATCTTCACTTGAATATTTTGGGACTGTATCTTTGTATATATAGTAGTATTCAGTGAATACTTGATTACTGTACAAAAATTCCTCCATCCAGATCTGTGCATGAGCTGTATTCTTCACAGCAAAAAAGCTCAGTAACCTGTAGTTACAACTTGGCTGCTATTATAAAAAAAAGTTTGCTTTCTGTAGTCCAAGTACCTTGAATTATTCCAAATCTTTGTTAATAAAGTTTTCATGTTACATGTATGCCCTGATCCATTAGAGTGCAGTATGTTTTCAATTGACATTTTACAAAAGTTTAATTTATGGTTTAAGGATTTCAGATTGGATGTTTCATCTGCACAACTAGGTCTGACTTTTTTTTTTCTTCGATGGAAAGATTGGCCGCTTTTTAAAAATGCCCGTATTTTAATAAATGTTTGTCTTGACATCTAATGCACTTTGTTTTTGTTTTGGGCATACATCTTGTTTTGCATCTGACCCCCATAAAAGCTGTCTAATCTGAGCATGATGCATAAAAACCAAATTCCGATCTGCAAAAAAAAAAAAGAAAAGCCTTTTCTGCATCTAAGTTCAGCAGAACATAGCCCGCTGGGTCCCTCTTAACGTGCTTGATGGGATCTAGGATTTTACAGATCGCATCAGGGCCCTGTCTACCTGCTATAAATCCCATTTGGGTGGACAATACAGGGCATTTTCCCTTCAAAGCGTGTTGCAAGGATGAGTGTGAATATTTTTTCATCTACGTTTAGTAGTGAGATGGGACGATAAGATGAGCATTGGGCTGGGTCCCGTCCTTCCATTGGAATTACCGATATTAGTGCCCTAATAAACGTTGCCAGCGCCTCCCCTGTGTCCAGGATGTGATTGTACAGTTTCACCATATGGCGTATCGGGACGCCTGCTTACTTCTTATAAAACCCTATGGCATATCCATCCTCTCCCGGTGCCTTCCCATTCGGGAGATGAGATATCGCCTCCTGTACCTATTCGGCTGTTATCGGGCTCTCTAGGTGTTCCACCTCTGGGCTTGTGAGCCTGGCCATTTCCACTTCCCTCAGCTATTCCCCCACTGTAGTATCTTCCCCAGGGACCAATGATTTATAGAGCTTCTCATAATATTGGGCAAAACCTTCTGCTATATCCTTTGGTGATTCCCTGTGACCCTCTTCAAGGCCCCCCAACTTGGACACCCATTTTTCCTCTCTCTGCGCCCGGAGCCTTGCCACTAGTAGTGCGTCCTCCTTGTCTCCTTTTCGTAGTATTTCTGTCTAAGGTATCTCAATTTCCACAAGATTTCCCCCCCTAGCGCCTTCAACTCTGCCCTCTTTAATATCAGTTCTTCCCTCATCTCATCTGTGTTTCCCTCCGTAGCATGCATCCTTTCCTCTCCCTCCACTATCTATTTTCGCAATCTCTCTTCCTGTAGGCATCTCTCGCTTTTCCGGAGTGCATCCTCTCAGATCAAAAGTCCCTTCCAGGTAGCCTTACCTGCATCCCAGACCACCCCTTCTCCCACTTCTCCGGTGTCGTTTATTTCAAAGCATTCTGTTATTGCTTTCGCCAGTTGGTCTGCAAACAGCGGGTCTTTCCATAACAGCTTGTTACATTGCCAACTATTGTCTGTTTTGTGCAACCCTCCTACGTCTAAGGTCATTTGTACCATGTCATGGTCGGTCCACCCCACTGGGCTCATCACCCTTGCCCCCTGGTCCCTGTTTAGAATTAGATAATCAATTCTGGTGTACGTTTTGTATGGGGCTGAAAAAAAGGTGTAACCTTTCTCATGTGGGTGTTGTTACCTCCATAAGTCCACCAAACCCTCTGTCTCTACTGCCCGCCCTAGGTGTCCTAGTCTATCTTCTCCTTTCTCTGGCTCTTCCGCCCCTCCCCCTTGCATTTCTATCCCATGTTGCATTCACCGATGAGTTAAAGTCTCCCCCTATGATGTATAGGTCGGCTTCCAGCCTTTGTATTCTGTCGAGTGCTTTCTGCGTGAACTGTGCCGGCCCTGGTTTGGTGCATAGACTGCTGCTAGTATCACTCTTGCCCCTTCCAAGGCACCTTGCAGTATCAACAGCCTCCCCTCCAGCAGTTTGTTGGCTAAGCAGTCCTGTAGCATGCATTGTTTATGTATGATAATCCCCACACCGCCTTTCCTGGTTGTACCAGATGCCCAATGGACCTGTCCTATCCCTACCCCTCTTAGCACCCGCTCCTCCCCCTGCAGTTGTCTCTTTTCCTGCAGAAAAAGCACATCCAAGGAGGCTCTGCAGAATTCTCTCGCGACTAGTGACCTCTCCATTGGGGAGTTTAGACCTTTTACATTGAGTGTCCCCACAGCCAGACCCCTGCTTGCTTTACCTCTCCCCATTTTGCATGTTCCATCTTGCCCTCATTTTCCTCCTCTATATGGTTAGTTCCCTTGCCTCCTTATCTCTGTCATGGATTTTACTTTGACTCTGAGTGATACCCATCTCCATGGGGCCCTCCCCGTTACCCGTACCCCTTAACAACTTCTTAACAGTTTGTAAATTTAACTTGCTGTGTGCCTTAAAGGTCGTTGAGACGCCCTCCACACCATACAGGGCTACTCTGGGGTGAGGCTGTGGTCCTATCTCAGCATTCAGTTTTCATACCGTTACTGTCCACTTGCTGTTGCAAAGGTCTCTTCTGCCTTCATATAGCATTTTCTCAGGGGGTAACCTCCTGCGGCTGTTCTGGCGTCTTAGATGTCTTTTGGGGCGACGACCCATTTAGCTGCATGTATTTTCTGCCCGCATGTCCTCTCTTCCTCCTCTGCGGGCCCGGCGTTTGTCTTGGTTTTTCCCTGCTCGTGGTTGGCCCCTCGCGGCCCCTCGACTCCACCTCTATGTCTGCAGTGAGGTGACACAGGGCTTGCTCTGCTTCATTCCCCGAGGTTATCTGGTAGTCCACTTCCTCTACTTCGAACTGCTGTGAAAATGGATAGCCCCGTCTGTACCTGATCCCCTTTTCCTTTAGCCACTTTGTGAGGGGCCTGCAATCTCTGTGCCTGGATAGCAGGAGGTTGTACAGATCTTGGTAAATAATAACTTTAGCGCCTTCAAAGTCAATTTCCTGCCGTTGTTTCGCTCTGTTCAATATTTCAGTTTTGTCCTTGTAGCTAAGAAATGTTGGCACTATTGAGCGGGGGCCACTTCCGTATGGTCTCCCCCCTTTCTGCGCTCTTTCGAGTTGCACCGGTTTTCCTCCTTCTGCCTCAAAGAGGTGATGCGCTAGGGCCTGTACCCTCTCCTCCATTTGCCTTGGGGTCTCCCTTGCCGTCTCTTTCAGGCCCAGTATCCTTATGTTGTTCTTTCTCTGTTTTCTAAATAGTCCATTTTTACCATCACTTCCTCTTCTCAAAGCTCCAATTCCGTCATCCTGGCATCAAGTCTCATTTCCACCATATCAGCATTAAGCTGATTGTGTTCTAAGCCCTCCACCTTGCTCTCTAGAGTGGGCATCCTGCCAGTTAAGTCAGTGAGCGAGTCCTGTATGTCGCCCTTGAGGGCCTTTATTTCTGCCAAGATGTGTCATGTATCTTCTTTTGTGGAGAAGAAGGACATGTCCTATTCTGTCACGATTTTCCCCTCTAGGGCCTTTCTTGTTGACCCTCTCTGCTTCCCAAGTTGCTGGGTCGTGGCGTCCATCCTCCTCTTGCTGGCGGTCTTGGTGCCTCCTTCACTCCCTTATAGTTCTTTTCTTTTATTTCTTTTATTCTTTCCCTCCCCCTGTCTGTGTCTGTTCCTTTTTCTTCTCTCTGCCCAGCCTCCACTGTCGACTCAAGTCTCCTTGATTCCTTTTCACAGGCTCCCGGCCCCGGGTTCCACTTCTCTGTGTCTCCTCCGTAGCTTTCCTTCTAGTACCCTTGGTCCTATGACTGCTACCACTGTCTTGTCCGTGTTATATTCTCTGGACTTCTTGCTGCCCAGTTGGGAGGCTACCCAGAGGTTTCTAAACGCGGACCCGAAACTGTGTTGCTCCGTGTCATCTTGCTTCCAAGGCGAGCACGTTGCCCCTGAGCTATCCTCCTCTTTCTGTATGTCTTACGTCAGTTTTGTGTCTGTCTTAACCAGGCCCCAATTCCTTCTATATATCCTGCAGCATTTGCAGCCGAGTACTCAATGTTAGGTATCTTGCTTCTCCTCACTCCGATGTCCACACCCTTTTCAGTTCGTATGTAATGGTGCCCATGGGGTTCTTTCTATGTTGCTTCTGTTTACTGCCCCGGCAGTCTCCTCATGGCTACTTTTAAGTTTCTCTGTGGGCTCTGGCTCCCTCTCTCCTTGTTCCCTGATCACCAGTCACTTTCTACACCTATTGGGCACTTTTCCCAGCTTGCCAGGTGTCTTGCTGCGCTTCCCTTTATCAGACCCCTATTGTGGGGCAATAGGGGACCATCGGGGGGTCAGTTGCTTCCCTTTTCCCCTCCGGTATCTGTTTTCTGGGCCCCTGGCTTCTACGTTCCTCTCTTGGTCCCTCAACCTTGCCTCCTCCACTCCCCGCTCTTCTGCTGACTGCCCCCTGCTCCCCACGGGCTTCCTCGTAGTCTGTTTCAGCCTAGTTGGTCCACTTTAGGTTCATCCAGTTCCTGTGGCAGAAGCGCTTTCCAATCCACGTCTATCGGTGCCCCTGGGTGGATGCCCACTCCGCCGCTGTCCGTTGCTCAGAAACTGCCAACAAGGCTGTGTTTAGGACCTCTATTGTCACACCCCTGCTCCCTGCTGCCCAGGGGCCGGCCACTCACAACTCCTGTCTTCTAGCCCCTTGGGCTCCTCTTTCCTCCTGCCGCACTATCACTTGATCATCAACCCCTGTTCAGGACTGGGAGGCTGGTGGGGGCGGCTGAGGGCCACTTGCTCCTATGTTTTCCTCTGGTGCCTTCCTCCTGTCCTTTTGGCCACTCTGTTCCTCCCGCTGCACTCTCCTATGCTGCCACTCCTCCTCGCTCTTCCGGGGCCCGTATCTCTTTCACACGGCCGGGGTCCTCTCACCTCCGCTGTGGCCGCCATGTCCGCCTTCCTGGACTTCTCTCCCAATGCAGGTTCGTCGCCCCTCCCGTTTGCTGCATCCACGGGACTCCATCTTTCTCCACCTCAATGGGGTCGACCCACTCAAGTAACCTCTTCAGGCATATGTCTTCCGTTGTGTTCTGCGGTGCGCTCGCCTGTACTTCCCCGCTCTTTTGCTGGGGTGTCCATTCCTCCTACTCCCTCCAAATGCCCTCCCGGAGCACCTGGGTTGCTCCTCCGCACTTTTCTGCACTTCTGTCCACTCCAGGACGCAGGTCTTCTCATCCCGCCTGCAGTTGGGAGGCCTCATGGTAGCGTTCTGTCCTGCTAGCTGCCACCACTCACTGTTTCCTCTTCGGTGCTCAGCTTTCAGGGGGCCCCTCCGTCTTCCCCCACTTCTGCTTTTTGAGAGCACTTTCGGGGTGGAAATGCTCTATCTCATCTCACGAATGCTGGAGGGAGCGGGAGCAATACTCCTACGTGGCCATTTTCTCCTGTGCCCCCTGGTGGTCTCACTGCTTGCAGCCTTTTTTAAAAACGCGATCAACTTAAAATCTCCCACTTCCTGCTGGCATCCGGTCCAAATGAACGTGCAGACATGCCTGCGGGTGGCAAATTGAGAGTCAATGACGTCTGGCTTCGCAAGCCAAAGTTCGCAAAGGCAGAGCTGGATGCACTTGTGGACACTGTGGTCATGAATACCGAGGCCCTCTTCAGGGCTGGCAACCGCAGGACCAGCCAGAGAAGGAAGACGCCCATCTGACAGGAGGTGGCCATCAAGATCACAGCTGTGGGGACTGTCCCACGTACACCACAGGACTGCCACAAGTGGAACGTCTTGAGGTTGAGGGTCTGAAACATCCTGGGCACCGATAGGAGGGAAGCTGTTGCCACAGGAGGAGGGGCAGTGACATCCCTGACACTCATGCCCTGGGCAGAGACATGCAGCTCCATCTTGCATATGGAGGGCATTGAGGAAGTCGGGGCAGCAGAGCCCAGAGCAGGGACCCAAGGCGATGGTGGTTAGTACAACAAACCACATGGAAATGCAAATGTTGCAGCCAACCACATGCCTCCCCAGGCAGATAAACACCAAATGGGCAAGGGAACAGGTCTAACACAGCAAATGGCCCAATCACACACACATGCCAGGGGATATGGGCAGATGTAGCCATGCACAAGCACCAATGCCTAAACGCACAGCCCCACACATGGACACATGACGAGCACCCATCTGTGCCAAGGGAGAACAGAACAGGACTGATTATCCCACTGCACACACAACAACATGCCACCTTGGCAGACCAACAGTCAATGCGCACTCCCAGTACCCACATGTAGAAGCACATATCGGAGCAAACAGACCAAAGAAACAGCATGACAAGGGCAGGACACACACAATGTAGCATGAGTGTAATGCAAGCCTGCAGATGTTACTTCCAGAAGACTAACAGCATGCTCATCCCACTCCAACAGATACATCCTCTGACAGCAATGCGCCTGAGCCGTCATCAGGCCCAGCGCATGCAAGCAAATGTGGGAAGGCTACACCACCACCTCCTGCTTCGAAACTAGCCCCACCACCCCCTGCTGTGCCAGCTGTGCCACCACCACCGCCAGCTGTCACCAGCACCTCGTCTGTGGTCAGTGACCCCCACCACCACTCCTGTGCCCTCCACAACCCCATGGGCTCACCAGCCACTGCCCTATCATGGCAGGTACAGCAAGGAGGAGGATGACCACAACCCCTACCCAACCCCATCCTTCAGCCCGGCAGCATTGCACAGCCTCTCTCCTATACCCATCCCCAGCATGCGGGACATGGATGCATGACTACGTGCCATGGAGGACAGGCATGCACAATGACAACAATTTGCAGAGCAGCAGCTCAATGAGTTGAGGCTGCTGCGTGAGTGTATCCAAGCCAGCAGCTGCAGGAGTGCATGGGCACGAGGCTAAACCACTGCTGCACTACTCATCCTGGCCCAAAGGATCTGCAATAAAGTATCTGATTTCACCAAAGAACATATCCTACAGGCAGACGCCTCAAAGTTGGGTCTAGGAGCTGTTTTGCCCCAGGAATATGAAGGATTGGAACATCCGGTATTGCTCATCAGTCACAAGCTCTTCCCTAGGGGAATTACTCAACAATTGAATTAGAGGCTCTTGCCATAAAATGGGCTGTCAGACATTTGGGATACTATCTCAATGGTAGGACATTTTGGTTAATCACTTATCATCCACACCTTAAATGGATGAGCCTATATAAGGATACAATCCCCAGAATTATGTGCTGGTGTCTTGATGTCCAATCCTTTTGCTTTCCTATGCTACCCCGGAGGGGCAAGAAACACGGCAATGTTGACTTTTTGTTCCACTTCCCAGTTGGAAATGGAGAAACCAGTGGCATAAGGGGAAAGGTATGTGACGAATCTGAGGATATCGTGCCTTCTCCTTTAGGGGGAGAATTTTCCCAGGGGGCCAGGGCGGTGCATCCACAGTACAATAATACTCCTGGGGGCAGTGCGCAGTGGGAGGATCCCCTGTTGAGGGAAGCTCCTTATGGGACTGGGGATGATCATCTTCCAGAGATGCAGTATAATTCCGCTGAAAGTCCTTTAACCTTTTGTCAGGAATTAAATTCCCCTCCCATCTGCCCTGATGTGACTGATATGTTTTACTGTGAAACCACTCCAACTAATTCATTCATGCAGAGTAAAAAGCAAACCAGTATTGACTTATTATATCTTAGAACATGTACTGAGACGAGGAAGAGGATTGCGAGGATAAAGATCACTCTGGGAAAACTAAATAAGCAGTCTAGTTCTTTTGGGAATCTCATTGGTTCAAAAGAACTCCCTTTCCCAGCGTGGGATTTTAAATGTAGTACAGCTGAGAAGCAAAGAGAGATCCCTCTGGGTTGCTGTGTCCAAAGAAACTAAACTGCCATTTGCAGAACGGAACATGAAGACGCTAGACCATGGGTGCACAACATACGGCCCGCGGGCCAGTTGCGGCCCGCCATGCTGTTTTTTCCAGCCCGCGAGGCACAAAGACTTTCCTATAGGAGGGCGGCCCGCAAGCAGCATCGGCCACCCTCCATTAGGAAAGCACACACAGTGCGTGTGTGCTGAGCCAAAACACTGTCTGTCATTGGCTCAGCACACACACACCACGTCGCTTCTACGAGCCACGTAGTGCGTGTGTGCTGCACCAATGAAGGGCCAGCACTACGGCTGGCGTGGCCAGTAAGGCTTGATGCCGGAAGGCATTTCAGCCTTGCTGGCCATGCCAGCCGTAGTACCACTCACCGCGCCAGCGTTCCAGCTTACCTGCCTTCCAGCACGTCTCCGGTAAGTGGTCTGTGTGTTTGTGTGTCGGGTCTGTTCTGCTGTATGTTTGTGTTGTGTATGTTGAGTTGGGGGGTGGGGGGTGTGTCGGATGTTTATGAATGTTTGTTTTTGAGTGTTTGTGTTGTGTATGTTGAGATGGGGGGGCGTGTCGGATGTGTTTGAATGTTTGTTTTTGAGTGTTTGTGTTGTGTATGTTGAGATGGGGGATGGGGTGTGTGTCGGATGTGTATGAATGTTTGTTTTTGAGTGTTTGTGTTGTGTATGTTGAGATGGGGAGGTGGGGGCATGTCGGATGTGTATGAATGTTTATTTTTGAGTGTTTGTGTTGTGTATGTTAGGATGGGGGGTGCGTGTTGGATGTGTATGAATGTTTGTTTTTGAGTGTTTGTGTTGTGTATGTTGAGATGGTGGGGCGTGTTGGATGTGCATGAATGTTTGTTTTTGAATGTTCGTGTTGTGTATGTTGAGATGCATGTATGGGTGTATGCTTCAGAGTTTGCACGCTGAGTTGGGGGGTTTGGGTCTGTATGGGTGCATGCTTGAGAGTGTGTGTGCTGAGTTGGGGGTGGGGGGTTCGGGTCTGTATGGGTTCATGGTGTATGCTTGAGAGTGTGTGCTGATTTGGGGGTGTGGGGGGTTCGGGTCTGTATGGGTGCATGTTTGAGAGTGTGTGTGCTGAGTTGGGGTTGGGGGGTTCGGATCTGTATGGGTGCATGTTTGAGAGTGTGCTGATTTGGGGGGTGGGGGTTCGGGTCTATATGGGTGCATGTTTGAGAGTGTGTGTGCTGAGTTGGGGGGTGGGGGGTTCGGGTCTGTATGGGTGCATGGTGTATGCTTGAGAGTGTGTGCTGAGTTGGGGGGTGGGCGGTTCGGGTCTGTATGGGTTCATGGTGTATGCTTGAGAGTGTGTGCTGAGTTGGGGGGTGGGGGGTTCGGGTCTGTATGGGTGCATGGTGTATGCTTGAGAGTGTGTGCTGAGTTGGGGTGTGGGGGGTTCGGGTCTGTATGGGTGCATGTTTGAGAGTGTGTGTGCTGAATTGGGGGGTGGGGTGTTCGGGTCTGTATGGGTGCATGTTTGAGAGTGTGCTGATTTGGGGGGTGGGGGGTTCGGGTCTGTATGGGTGCATGTTTGAGTGTGTGTGTGCTGAGTTGGTGGGCGGGGGTTCGGGTCTGTATGGGTTCATGGTGTATGCTTGAGAGTGTGTGCTGAGTTGGGGGGGTGGGGGGTTCGGGTCTGTATGGGTGCATGTTTGAGAGTGTGTGTGCTGAGTTGGGGGGTGGGGGGTTCGGGTCTGTATGGGTGCATGTTTGAGAGTGTGCTGATTTGGGGGGTGGGGGGTTTGGGTCTGTATGGGTGCATGTTTGAGAGTGTGTGTGCTGAGTTGGGGGGTGGGGGGTTCGGGTCTGTATGGGTGCATGGTGTATGCTTGAGAGTGTGTGCTGAGTTGGGGGGTGGGAGGTTCGGGTCTGTATGGGTGCATGCTTGAGTGTGTTTGGGGCATAGTGTTTGGTTGGGGGTGAGGGGGCCATGGGGCATAGTGTTTGGTTGGGGGTGGGAGCCATGGGGCATAGTGTTTGGTTGGGGGTGAGGGGGCCAAGGGGCATAGTGTTTGGTTGGGGGTGAGGGTGCCATGGGGCATAGTGTTTGGTTGGGAGTGAGGGACAGGGGGCATAGTGTTTGCTTGAAGCGTGGGGGTCATGGGGCATGGTGTTTGGTTGGGGGTGGGAGCCATGGGGCATAGTGTTTGGTTGGGGTGAGGGGGCCATGGGGCATAGTGTTTGGTTGGGGGTGAGGGACAGGGGGCATAGTGTTTGCTTGAGGAGTGGGGGCCATGGGGCATAGTGTCTGGTTGGGGGTGGGAGCCATGGGGCATAGTGTTTGGTTAGGGGTGAGGGGGCCATGGGGCATAGTGTTTGGTTGGGGGTGAAGGACAGGGGGCATAGTGTTTGCTTGGGGGGTGAGGGACAGGGGGCTTAGTGTTTGGTTGGGGGTGGGAGCCATGGGGCATAGTGTTTGGTTGGGGGTGAGGGATAGGGGGCATAGTGTTTGCTTGGGGGGTGAGGGACAGGGGGCATAGTGTTTGGTTGGGGATGGGAGCCATGAGGCATAATGTTGCACTCCAAGAGTGAACTCAATAATAAAGCTAAAACAGGCACAGTTAGGAGATGTACATCCTTTGCTTTTTTGAGGAAACCTGACTCAACGAAGGCCATACTCCTCTTGGGCAACCCAAACAGCAAACTATAGCAGTCCAAAATAATGGAATGTCCAATCAAGGGTCAATAAAATATATATAATTTAATTAAACAGATGATATACAATAACTAAATCGAAATAAATGATAACAATGGAAAATGTGTAGTACAAAATGTAAGTTTGAAATGCAATAAAAATCGTTACCCCTCAAAAACATATTCTTTTTCCATGTGTTTAATACAAATTGGGGGTTGAAAAAGCCTCCTGACATGTCCCGCCTAACGCCCCGCCCACTTTTACTCTTCCGCCCACTATAGCCCTCATGTAAGGTACTTACGGCCCTCTGTCAAAATCAGTTGTGCACCCCTGCGCTAGACCAACACAGAGAGAAGATGCAGTCTGCCGCCAAAGGAGAGAGAAAGAAGGTAACCTGAAAGCTGGCTACTCTGAAGCTCACTTACCGGATAGGCAGGAGAGTGTCTTACTCGGCACACAATAATGCTGAGGCAAGGGCTGACCCTTGCGGAACTGAAGGATGCGGAACGCTGCAAACGAGAAACTAAAGCGAGAATAGGCTTAAGGGCTACCGGAGCCTCAGGTCGGAATTCCACAGCCCTGAGGAGGGCGAACCAAGAACGAAGGTATGCAGGCAGGAGGGAAGAAAGAGGAGTTCCGCAGAAGCCGAGAAAAGCACAGAAAGGACTGAGAGAATACACTGAGAGAAAAACAGAAAACCAGGGGAATGGTTACCCCAACCAATAATAGATATATGACAAATTAAGGCAGAACAAGTAAGTGCAAGTAAAATGAATGTTAACTTGGCAGGAGAGTGAACCAGGCTATTGTGGACAATAATTGTGAATCTGGGACCCGCACCCATGTGAAGTAAAGCACACAAGGGAATCAGGAAATAACAAGGTCTGGAGCCCTATACGAGAAGTAAGGAGAATATATGAAATAACTGGGACTTGGCAGGAGAGGATGCCAAGACCCCTCAAGTGCTGTGAGTCTGGGACCCGAAAGATAATCAGAAATAACAGTGGCTTGCCCCCTTTTGATGTCTAGGCAAAAGGAGCAACCTCCTTATATTGGAACACTATTTCTTGAACATTGTTTTTTAATCCTTTTGGAAGCCCGAATGGCTGGGAACAGAGTGAGATCACCCCTGCACCATTTTGTTAGTGTATAGAGTAAGGGACAGAAAAAGGTTTTGGGGACATGACCGGGACAGACTTTTCCTTTTGGACATCCTGACTGTTTTCATGAGTTCTTTCGAGGCACGGAAATCCCCATTAGATTAAGGGATAGGGAGACCCTTTTCCCAACCTTTTGTGATCAATAAAGGTCTATACCCAAAAACATGTCACCCTTGTTTCCGATTGTTACTTCTGGTACCTCACACTTCCCACAATGCTCAGTGTGGGCTTCTTGCAACAGTGTACCCCCAAGCTACAGAGTCATAGCAGCACTTAGGACACACTGCTTTGAGAACCCTACATGGTGGTCATTCATGATAATTAAGTTAAAACCAGAACCATCATGATTGTGTTGATTCTTTGAGGGAACCTATACCCTCATAGGGTAGCTGCAATTCCCCTGGAAAATCATTTGTGAGGCCTGGCATCCCCTGGGCTGTGGTGCTGTGATATGGGGGGGATGCACAAGATTTACCTGTGAGCAGTAAAAATGAAAAGAAAGGAATTTGCCATTAATTTATCTCCACCATGCAACCAGGTTAAAGGGCTCCTTGTTGGGGATCTCTGTAGTCAAACATGGATTCATCTTTATTTTATTTATTCTTTCCATTTGTAGAGCGCACTGCAGCCCATAGGCATTGAGGCGCTTTTCAAGGAAGTGTACGTAGGCAAGATTACATTACAGTCAGACGGTTGTTACTTGGTTACAGCAAAAGCAAGAGTTACACAGTACAGTTTAGGATGTTAGTATTTGGTTATAGTAGTGTACAGAGTAAGTAGCTGAGGAGTATGTAGAAGGAGTTAGGCAAATAGACTTGTTTTGATGGCTTTGCGGAATGCTGGGTGGGAGTCAATTCCCCTAATGTGCGAGGGTAGGGCGTTCCAATGGGTAGCCACAATGGTTGGGAAGCTCAAGCCCCCTGCATGCACTCTGCGAGTTATGGGCTTAGTGATCATGTTGGTATAGGCTAGTCTGGAGGGCCTAGCGGATGTGGGAATGGCTATGCGCTGAGCAAGGTAGGGGGGTGCCAGGTCATGGATGCATTTGTGGGTGAGGGACAGGATTTTGAATATGATTCTCTGTTTAACGGGAAGCCAATGGACCTGTCTTCTCAAGTCTGATATGTGTTCCTTTCTAGCGAATCCTATGGCAGCCCTGAGGGCGTTGTTCTGGACAAGTTGGAGTTTGGCGATGTTTTTGGATGAAGTCCCACCAAGGAGAGCATTGCAATAGTCCAGTCTTGAGCCGATGGTAGCCCTGGCAATGGTGAGGCAATTCTGTGTGGTTAGGAAGGGTCTTACTGCATTGAGCAGTTTAGCGTAATAGGCCGATGCAGAGGCAATGGCGTTGACCTGCCTGTTCATGGTGAGATTGGAGTCTAGGTATACTCCCAGGGTTTTGACTGTATGGGACACAGCTATAGGTATATTGTCGATGGTGAAGGAGCAGTAGTTCTTTTCAAGGTTACCCAGGATGGTTGGTGATCCGATCAGCAGAAGCTCAGTTTTGTCACTGTTGAGACACAGCCAGTTTTCTGACATCCATGCTTGGATGGTGCTATAGATGGAATTAAGGGTGGTCTTGTCTGTCTCATAGTCACACGAGAGGGGGATGAGCACCTGGGTGTCATCAGAATAGTTGGTGTATGAGATGCCCAGGGAGTCAAGAAGGTTGAAAAGGAGTCTGGTGAATAGGTTGTAGAGGGTGGGCACAATGCAGGAGCCCTGCGGCACTCCACATGTAATGCGACTGGGGGAGGCACAGGCAGAGTCTGAGAAAACTTTCATGGCCCTTTCCTGTAGAAATGAGGTGATCCATTCACATTCTTTGGGGGAGAAGTTGGCTGCAATTGAGAGGTGGTGGCAAAGGGTATTGTGGTCCAGAAGGTCAAATGCGGCCGATAGGTCAAGGAGCAGCAGGAGCACAGGTTTGCCAGCGTCTCTGATGTCATCCATTTGATTTTTTAAGTCAAGGAGGGCAGTTTCGGTCCCATGTCGCGGTCTGAAGCCAGACTGCCAAAGGCCAAGAAGGTGGTGGTCCACAAGGAATTTTTGGACTTGCAGGCTCTTCTGTGTGCAGGGACTGGTCAAAAATGGTCCGGGAAAAGCCCAATCAATGGCCGCCCGATCACTTGGACACTTTCTTGGGGACTTAACATCCCTATAGGAATGTGCCTGATAATGATAATAAAGACTTCCCGGTCATATAGACTTTTGTAGCCAATGTTTACATTCATATCCAATCCCCCACCCTTCCCTCCCCCGCAAATCAGCACCAATTTGGGTTTGAGTAGCTTTTCCAGTGCTGTTTATGTGGCCCCTGTACATGTGATCATAGGATTCCATTGTGTGACTTGATGAGTAAAGCTTAACATTATTTGTATTTAGGTTGCAATTGGGATACATATCTATAGGGACTTGGATTTGCCTACAAGAGAATGGGGACTCTTTACAAGGGATTGGCCTAAATAAAGTGTCAGAATGGGTCAAATCATAAAGTGTCAGTGTTCTCTCACGAGGATACTGGTCTGCCTCAGGTTCTCTACAAACAACACGCTCTCAGGGATATAGCACCATGTCAATGCTTGGCATGCAACTCACAGTCACAGCTATACAGCGCCCAGCTGCTTCTTGTGTCAGGTTACAGTTACAGGGATATAGTGCCATGTTTGCTATATGTAATCAACACCACAAGGAGAGTGCATGGATCACTCCTGCCTTCTCTCGGGTTGTAGGCCTCAATTCATTTTAAGGGGCCTAAGGCCATTCCCACTGTTAAGGGATATGGTGTCCTTCTCGCCCTATGGAGGCTTTAGTGCCCTTTCAAGTAGGCTCAAGGGGTTCAAAAATGATTTCCCTGGGTAGCCCTTTGCAGACCTTCTCAGGATTCTCAAGGATGTCTAACTTCTGGGAGCTTCCCTGAGCTTTCCCCACAGAGAATATGCCATGACTATAGCCACCTGAAGACCTTTCCTACGTCTCTTCTGGTGTTATTTTTAAGGTGCAAGACCTCTTCTTCTCCTTGGGTTTTCCATGGAATCTACTTGATGTCACTCCTCCCTGCCTTTCTCCACATCAGCACCATTCTCTAGTTCCTCTCTCGTGTTGCTCCTGCAACTCTCAAAATCACTATCCCACTCCTCCACTCTTAAACAGCCCTCTTTGCAGGTTCTTTTCTCTATTCCCTTCTTTCAGAGGTCTGATGTGATGTTGGTTTGTTTAGGATTCTCAGATTGGTGAGCCAAGTTCTCACTCTGGCTGTATGAGGGAATACAAGGCCCGGTGACCAACTTTGTCTCAGGTGAAGTCTTTCCAACTCTGGACCTATCTCTTGAGTCATGTATGCTTTTGCAGCTTTCTGGTACCGCTTGGCTTGCTTCCTAGTTCCACATTGGGTGGAAACTCCTTTGCTCTCGCTGAATTTTACCTGGAGGAAGGAGGATCTGGGTCTGTTTAATTCATTGGGGATTCGATCCAGCATAAGTAGTCCTTTGGTTTTGGTCTTCTAGCAGGAAATGCCCAAGAGATATTGCCGTTAGATCCTCAAACTTTAAAGGCGTGAGTAATAGATGAAGCCCAGGTTTGGCCGAGACCCTACCAGTGCCAAAGCCCATGGCTCTATTGTGGTGACCCTCATTGCCTGGATTCTATCTACACGCACCAGAGATTGTGTTTTTTCAAATAACATAAGCATAACTCTCTTTTAAAAATGGAGGCCTTGTCAATGCACGGCTCTGAAGAATGAGGAGGTCTCTGCAATACCTACTCATTTCCGATCTGGCTAGGTCATTGTTTTGTTGAGACTAACTTGGTGAGCCAACTTTCCTGGGCTACGGAGACCCTTCAGGTCATCGCAAAGAAGTTAGAGGTCTGACCTATCACAAAATTGGAAACATCAGAAACAGATGCACACAATGGGACAGCCTGAGACCCTTGTTTTTAAACGTTTCTACAGAATTACATATGGGTCAAATCACTACTTTTCCCGGAGAACCCTGGGGCTTCGGGTGGCCAACCATCCTTTGTTTTCCAGAATTGTCCTGATTTCATGATCTGCATCCTGAATCCCACACCCATCCTTCCAGCTTGGAGAAAAGCCCCAACGCTGATTGTGTGCCGCAGGATCATCTGTTAACTGGCTTCCCAGCAGGAGATCAGAAAGAGCGCTTTTTGTATTTTTTCATGTTGTATTTCAGGCACAGGGTAGCACAGCGGCTACCCCTGAAGTCTGTCAAATTGCTTCTTAATATGCCTTTTTGTTTCAGCAGATCAATGCAACAGGAGAGATCACTATTAGAAGCCCACAGATACAGCAGCGGGGGCCATCACTGGGGATGACTGTTGTCCTGTGAGAAATGAAAATGGTGGGTTATTCAAAATGGGAGGGTTGTAAAACACTGCGTGCTGTGTGAAATAATGACTACCAGAAGGTGACTCTATCATATATTTTCTTTCTATTGTCTCTTCAATACTAGCTACTTTTGTTTTGCAATCCAAATGACATTTGTTTAGGCTCGTAAAACCTGCTACTGTAATCTTCCTTTCAGGGTAGGGAAAATAAAGCTATAATCATACTCATCTTGCACACAACGTGTCCATGGTTTATATATCGTCAAGTTAGTTTATTATGCAATTTGTGTACTTTTCAGATGTAACAATTGACACCCACACCTAAAAATATATTTGTAAAAATTAATGTTGGGAAGTTATGTGGTTATGTGCCTAAAATGCAGATGGGCTCAAATCCCACTTTCATTATTTAACCAAAGTGGGTAATCGGTCATTTTAAAAATAAGTACCCATTTAATGCGGGCAACCGCCAGAGTTAGCATTTACATGATGTTGGGTCCCCACAGTGCAATTGTAAAGAGAAAAACAAGATGAAATCGCCTCCAATCTTCACTTTAATGCTGCGTTTTGTAAATAAACGCTTACTGTAAATCACGCTTCGCAGGCAGTGTTTTATAATGGATTCCTATGGAATCCTCCTGCCATTTAGCAGGTGCAAATGCAAGGTGAATTGCAAATAAATCCATTGATGTTATGCCTGCATGTGAATCACATACAGATGTAAAAACTGGTGTTTTACTAAGGCAGAGGGGGACATCAAGGCAGAGATGCAAACTCAGCTTTGTTACCCTGCTACGACTTGAAAGGGCACGCAAATGCAAGTACAAAAGGAAGGCGTACATGACTAATGCGTCTTACTTGTGTACTCTACTGCTTTTAAAATACCCTGTTACTGTGTCTTGTCTTCCAGAATTGGGAGTCCCATCCAGTAGTTAACTTTTCAGCTTATGCTATTAGAAAAAAGTCACACCCATGTTGTACTATGGTTTTTCTCTCTATATAATAATAATAATAATAATAATAATAATAATAATAATACTAATAATAATAACAATAATCATAATTCATATAATGAAGCGCTCAAGCGTATTTGTCTCGAAGTTTACTCACTGAAACACCTTGTAATGTCACTTTCCACGAGGATCTCCAGTATCAAAGACTGAGGGCACTCCTTGTAACATTCTTTTCTGTGTCATCACTTCTGATGATGTCAAAAGGTACACACATATGGATCCCAATATGTGACTTTTGTGGTGAGTGGTGTAGCCAGGCACTGGCTTAGGGGTGCTGAAGCTCCCTCCCCAGATTGAGGAAGTTAAATGCAGAAGGCAGCCGTCTGTAAAAGTGTGCAGTATAGGGAACACATACGAATGGGGCAATGCAGCAAGAGCCTGTCAAATTTCTCACCTGTGAGAACACAGAGTGCTTAAGCAATCACTATCAGGCAGCAGCAACAAACATACATTGGCAGAGGACAGAAGCCTTCCCTGCCTATATCAATCTATCCCCCAGGATGGAGCCACAGACTCAACTGCAAGGCTCAGCTTTTAGATGGCCCACACCCAGTGCTCTAGATAGGATTTTAAATTTTGAGTAGTTTACTCCCTATTTTTTAAAGTTGGGAGTAAAATGATTTTTTAGGGAGTACAAATGTAAGTCCCACTCCCCATGGCAGTATTTTATGTAAGCAAGCAAAAATATGTTTTAACTATAAAACAGAACTGTGTTTATAATCAATATTTCTTTGCACCCAGTTATTCATGCACAATAAAAGTTGCATTTCACCTGCTTTGTATCAGTCAGTAATAATAGAAGTTTGTTTCGGTGGCCCTACATGTACTACTGGTCCAAACATAACCATGGAGGTGTGTGGGTGAAAGCAGAGAGGCCAGCTCCTATGTGTCGGTTTCCTATTTGTTGTTTGGAGTTTTTTTTACTCCCTGTTTTTAGGGAGTAAAAGTGGCTAATACACCCCTTATCTGTAGGGTTGCTCATACCTCCCAATAATTAGCATTTCTTTGTGAAACTAAATGTCCTCAACATTAGGGTGGAAGTGTGATGTAAAGGGTCAATAAAAGGCATTATAAATGAAGGGAGGTAAGAAGAAAACAAGAAAATATTGAGCATCCTAGTATCAGAAGACGACAATTATTTCTTAGATGTGACCTTAAAGTTCCAGGTTTGAAACATGATGAGACCACTTTATGGGTTGTTAATGCACCTACTTCAGCGATCTATCTGTATTTTGCAGGACACACCTACACTTCCTAATGAGATACTGATACAGGTTTGCTTGCCATCCTGGAACCTGAAATCACATCACTTCAAGAAGGTGATCTGTTTGTTCCAAGCACAAGCAACTTATCAACACTGAACCCTATGCTTCACTTTGCTTCCTCAGTGTTTCTCGGGTCGCTTAGGAGCAGAGGGGCAGTTTATGTATGCTGAGTGCCAGAGTGCACAGAGCAAAGGCACAAATGATATTGGACATACAGGCACTTGGAGGGACACTGAGTGTTCGGTGACCACTCATTGCCCCACTCGGAACCTCCTTTTTAACATGATCCTCAAACACTCCCATAATTTTGAGGCTGTTTCTACCCCGTTAGCTGCAGATGTCCTTGGAAATTCAAAGACCAACCCTGGAGAGAAATGCAACACACTGATGCATTGTATGCATAAAAGCCCTGCAGTTTTGTTCTGTTTTATTGTTGTTTATGTGTTAAAATGCCATTTGGTACTAATGTTATTGAAGAAGTGGATTAGTGGGAAAAGACGAATCATACAGATTTGTGGGAGTTGGGAGTGTGCCCTTTCATAAGGCACCCACTCAGTGGCATGTTGCCCAGTGACACTGGCATCCGGTGTGGGTGCACAGATGCCAATAGAAGGAAGTTCCGCACACGGGCAGGGAATTCCCAGTTTGGATTTCGCAATGTACATGCGACAAACTATCAGCTTCTGAGAGTGGTGGACAAAAGTACACCCTGGTTCAATATGTACAAATGTACTGGAATCGTTGTCTTGGATGTGGCCAAAGCCTTTGATCGGGTATGGCATTAAGGACTGCTGCACCAGATGCTTTCCAAGCTATTTGGTGAACTTGAGCCCAAACTACTTGGATGATGACCACTCGTTCCAAGCGGCCATCTGGGCAGAGCTCCCAACAACATGCCCTATCCGAGCAGGTATGACACAAGGCTCAATCCTTGGACCGTTCCTGTTCAACGTCTTCACCAACGGCATTCCATGGGTCTCCACAAAACAGACCTGGCACTGTATGCAGATGACGTTGCAGATATCTCACAGTCTTTCTGGGAAAAGGAAGTGGCGAGAAACCTTCAAGCATCCTTGGACAAGTTGCTGACATGGTACAGTGACTGACAGATTGCACTGAAGACCAGCCAGAGCATTGCTGCAATGTTCACCAAAAAGAACATCAAGGAGCACACATACATAAACCTCAATGGAGATACCACAAAGTGGAATAGCAGCAGCCACTACCTTGGAGTGACCCTGAACAGCAAGCTCACCTGGAGAAGCCACATTGAAAATACTCAACAGAAAGCATCTTGCAAGCTGGAAGCACTGGACCCACGCCTGAATACAACGTCTATGCCTATTGTAAGGGTGCAGAAGCAAGACTCGGATACAATGATGGCATGTTTTTGGGTATTAACTTTTATG
Organism: Ambystoma mexicanum; assembly: GCF_040938575.1. Classification (NCBI taxonomy): domain Eukaryota; kingdom Metazoa; phylum Chordata; class Amphibia; order Caudata; family Ambystomatidae; genus Ambystoma; species Ambystoma mexicanum. The sequence continues at coordinate 272,735,451 of NC_090931.1, read as the reverse complement.
AACAGAAAAAGGGTTGGGAAAATGCCTCTATATTCCTAACGGTAAGAGGGGTTTCTCTGCTGCAAAGGCAACTGGTGAAATTGTCAGGAAGTCCAAAACTAAAAAGTCTGTCACTGTCGTGCCCCAAAATCAACTGTGCAAGGATGATCTCTTCTCAAAGTAAAATGTGTTCTTTTGAGATTTCAACCAACAGAAAAGTTCCCAGTCTCTCTGGTAATAAAACATGATGCAAAATAAGGTTCCAAAATACAAGGTTCAACTGCTAGGGTGGTGTTCCTTTCCCATAGGCTTCTCCTTATCTTATATATGTTCCTTGAGGGCTTCTGAGATTTTTGTATCCCTTTTTGGTAAAGTGCCACTAGGCAATTCATAGCGGATTTCATCTTGTCTTCATGCACCTTTAGACTGTCTCTCTTTCTCTTACAGTGTCCCAGACCCTTAGTCTTCATCACTTCAAACTTTGGTTTCTCATATGGGTGCAGGTCCGAGACTTGCAGTGTTGGGTTGTATCTGCTTGGTTCACTCTCCTGCCAAGTGGACAGCTCCTCCTTATTTGCCTTGCTTTCAATCGGGGTTGCAGACCCCCTTATTCTCGATATTTTATTTGGGTGCATGTCCCAGACTGGCACGGCTGCATGGTATCCACCTGGTTCACTAGTTTTCCTCACTTCAAACTTTTGTTTCTCATATGGGTGCGGGTCCGAGACTTGCAGTGTTGTGTTGTATCCGCTTGGTTAACTCCCCTGCCAAGTATACAAGTCTTTTTCATTGATCTCAGGGTCCCAGACCCTCTCTTTCCAGCTTCCGTGGGCACCCAATTGCTTCCCCAGACATCTAGCATATCCTGGCCAACCTGGGTACCTGTTTCCTTCCTTCTCGCAGGTATCAGCGGTTCCCCAGCAGCTGCGTCCCTTTGCGAGGCTCCGGTAGCATTCAGGTGTCCAGTGGGGTCTGCAGCAGCTTTGCAGTCTTCTGACACTTCCCAGTGGCATGTTCTCTCTTGCTCATGCTTCGCAGGGGCCTAGGGCGCCCAGGGGATTCATTTGGCAGCAACTCGAGTAGTCCTCTCCTGCGTAACCACCTGCGGGTTCGTTCTTTCCTCCGGTTCCTGCTACCGGGATGGTTCTTGTCAGCTGGTCCGTTGCACAGCTCCCACTGTTCCTCCTCAGACGACCGCTCTCCCCTTTCCATGTCCCAGCTGAGCCGCTTTCAAACTCCTGCATGGGATTGCTGTACTGCTTCGGACCAATCACTTGTGCTGAGAAGCAAGACCGCTCACTCTGCTTCTCCAGTGTGATCCTTGGACTCACAGTCATTTTTTTTAACAGTACCAGTTTTAAAAGCAAATGCATGATACTCAGTAGTTTCTGGTCTCTTCCTCTTGTTATGCAACAGAACACATTGCTTTTATCTAAAGAGGGTCAAGGAGAATGTAGGGTTGGAGAAGGGGTTGAGTGTATTGAAGCAGGGTCATAACACGTTCCCTGCTGATGGCTGTCCCCAATCCCATAAGGGATTTCCTCTCCCATGTGATCCTCCCCCTTTGTACTACCCCCAGGGGGACTGATGAAGTGTGACCGCACTGCCATGGCCAGATGGGAAAGGTCACCCTCTGGCGGAGAAGGGACGACATCCATGGATTCGTCACACTATCCAGAGTAAAATCAACAGCTACAAGGCGATCATCAGACCCACTCTAACACACACCACCCTGGCATGGAGCGGATGACTCTTTTAAAAGTGCAAAACAAAGCCCTGAGGATAGCAGCTGGATCCCCACTCTTCATAAGGACATCAGACCTGCAAAGGGAGCTGGGAATCGAGTTGTTGGATCAACATCTAGTGAAACTAAACAGGAATTTCTGTCAAAGACAGGATTAGGACGCAAACCAACTGATCAAGAAACTTGCTACGATTACTGCAACTTCTTTTGACCACTATCTGTACATCACAGTTCTGACCTTGTAAACCAACTCAACTGTGGCAAGATAAGACAGATCAAGAAGCAACCCAAACTACACTCCAACCAGAGAAATTGTGGTAATGACGCTCAGCCTGGTGGTATCCAACAACAGCACTGACAGATCAAACTGTCAGCAAGATAAAGAGCCAAGAAAAGGGTGGGGAGCTCCGCACCATAGCGTTATCTCTAGCCTATGTGATTGCTGAAGGGCTTCACAACTGGCACGTGTAGCGTGAGTGTGTGAGAATCATTGAATGCACTCATGCTGAATACATAACAGCATTCCTCTCAACGTTAGTGAGAGACCATTGAATTTTATGGGCGATGGAGGTGCTTCATACCTGCCAAAAATTGTGCAGCACATGGGAGGGAGATTTTCTCACGGAAAACGGGAGAATTAATTGTTCCCATTGGGTTGCATTGGGACTGGAATTATTTTAGGAGGAAGAAAGTACAAAATTGCAAAAAAAAATTGTTTTAAAAAAATCGGGTGTCTCTCACCTAAATCGGGAGGGTTGGCATGGTTTTGGCAGGTGATTGAACTATTGCCAATGTGACGACGCCCAAAGCGTGCACATGGAGAGGTATGTACAGGGAATCTGGGTGTGTGTAAAACCCGGAACGCGCCGGAACGGGCCGGAACGGTACCCTAACCTATAAAATGGCAGCAAAAATCACCTGAAAATGATGCAAACACACATGAAGAACATTTTGAAATGAGAAAGGTGCACCAATATGCTGTCATTAACCCATTACTGCCCAAAATCTACATTTTATCACGAAAAAGTACCCGCAACGGGCCGGAACGCTACCCTAATATATAAAACGGCAGCGAAACGCACCTGAAATGATGCAAGCACACATGAAGAACATTTTGAAATGAGAAAGGTGCACCAATATGCTGACATTAACCCATTACTGCCCAAAATCTACATTTTATCACGAAAAAGTACACGGAACGGGCCGGAACGCTACCCTAATATATAAAACGGCAGCGAAACGCACCTGAAAATGATGCAAGCACACATGAAGAACATTTGGAAATGAGAAAGGTGCACCAATATGCTGTCATTAACCCATTACTGCCCAAAATCTACATTTTATCACGAAAAAGTACCCGGAACGGGCCGGAACGGTACCCTAAAATATAAAATGGCAGCGAAACGCACCTGAAAATGATGCAAACACACATGAAGAACATTTTGAAATGAGAAAGGTGCACAAATATGCTGTCATTAACCCATTACTGCCCAAAATCTACATTTTATCACGAAAAAGTACCCGGAACGCTACCCTAAAATATAAAATGGCAGCGAAACTCACCTGAAAATGATGCAAACACACATGAAGAACATTTTGAAATGAGAAAGGTGCACCAATATGCTGTCATTAACCCATTACTGCCCAAAATCTACATTTTATCACGAAAAAGTACCCACAACGGGCCGGAACGCTACCCTAATATATAAAACGGCAGCGAAACTCACCTGAAAATGATGCAAGCACACATGAAGAACATTTTGAAATGAGAAAGGTGCACCAATATGCTGTCATTAACCCATCACTGCCCAAAATCTACATTTTATCACGAAAAAGTACCCGGAACGGGCCGGAACGCTACCCTAATATATAAAACGGCAGCGAAACTCACCTGAAAATGATGCAAGCACACATGAAGAACATTTGGAAATGAGAAAGGTGCACCAATATGCTGACATTAACCCATTACTGCCCAAAATCTACATTTTATCACGAAAAAGTACACGGAACGGGCCGGAACGCTACCCTAATATATAAAACGGCAGCGAAACTCACCTGAAAATAATGCAAGCACACATGAAGAACATTTGGAAATGAGAAAGGTGCACCAATATGCTGTCATTAACCCATTACTGCCCAAAATCTACATTTTATCACGAAAAAAAGTACCCGGAACGGGCCGGAACGCTACCCTAAAATATAAAATGGCAGCGAAACTCACCTGAAAATGATGCAAACACACATGAAGAACATTTTGAAATGAGAAAGGTGCACCAATATGCTGTCATTAACCCATTACTGCCCAAAATCTACATTTTATCACGAAAAAGTACCCGGAACGGGCCGGAACGCTACCCTAATATATAAAACGGCAGCGAAACTCACCTGAAAAGGATGCAAGCACACATGAAGAACATTTTGAAATGAGAAAGGTGCACCAATATGCTGTCATTAACCCAATACTGCCCAAAATCTACATTTTATCACAAAAAAGTACCCGGAACGGGCCGGAACGCTGCCCTAAAATATAAAATGGCAGCGAAACGCACCTGAAAATGATGCAAGCACACATGAAGAACATTTTGAAATGAGAAAGGTGCACCAATATGCTGACATTAACCCATTACTGCCCAAAATCTACATTTTATCACGAAAAAGTACACGGAACGGGCCGGAACGCTACCCTAAAATATAAAATGGCAGCGAAACTCACCTGAAAATGATGCAAACACACATGAAGAACATTTTGAAATGAGAAAGGTGCACCAATATGCTGTCATTAACCCATTACTGCCCAAAATCTACATTTTATCACGAAAAAGTACCCGGAACGGGCCGGAACGCTACCCTAATATATAAAACGGCAGCGAAACTCACCTGAAAATGATGCAAACACACATGAAGAACATTTTGAAATGAGAAAGGTGCACCAATATGCTGTCATTAACCCATTACTGCCCAAAATCTACATTTTATCACGAAAAAGTACCCGGAACGGGCCGGAACGCTACCCTAATATATGAAACGGCAGCGAAACTCACCTGAAAAGGATGCAAGCACACATGAAGAACATTTTGAAATGAGAAACGTGCACCAATATGCTGTCATTAACCCAATACTGCCCAAAATCTACATTTTATCACGAAAAAGTACCCGGAACGGGCCGGAACACTGCCCTAAAATATAAAATGGCAGCGAAACTCACCTGAAAATGATGCAAACACACATGAAGAACATTTTGAAATGAGAAAGGTGGACGAATATGCTGTCATTAACCCAATACTGCCCAAAATCTACATTTTATCACGAAAAAGTACCCGCAACGGGCCGGAACGCTACCCTAATATATAAAACGGCAGCGAAACGCACCTGAAAATGATGCAAGCACACATGAAGAACATTTTGAAATGAGAAAGGTGCACCAATATGCTGACATTAACCCATTACTGCCCAAAATCTACATTTTATCACGAAAAAGTACCCGGAACGCTACCCTAAAATATAAAATGGCAGCGAAACTCACCTGAAAATGATGCAAACACACATGAAGAACATTTTGAAATGAGAAAGGTGCACCAATATGCTGTCATTAACCCATTACTGCCCAAAATCTACATTTTATCACGAAAAAGTACCCACAACGGGCCGGAACGCTACCCTAATATATAAAACGGCAGCGAAACTCACCTGAAAATGATGCAAGCACACATGAAGAACATTTTGAAATGAGAAAGGTGCACCAATATGCTGTCATTAACCCATCACTGCCCAAAATCTACATTTTATCACGAAAAAGTACCCGGAACGGGCCGGAACGCTACCCTAATATATAAAACGGCAGCGAAACTCACCTGAAAATGATGCAAGCACACATGAAGAACATTTGGAAATGAGAAAGGTGCACCAATATGCTGACATTAACCCATTACTGCCCAAAATCTACATTTTATCACGAAAAAGTACACGGAACGGGCCGGAACGCTACCCTAATATATAAAACGGCAGCGAAACTCACCTGAAAATAATGCAAGCACACATGAAGAACATTTGGAAATGAGAAAGGTGCACCAATATGCTGTCATTAACCCATTACTGCCCAAAATCTACATTTTATCACGAAAAAAAGTACCCGGAACGGGCCGGAACGCTACCCTAAAATATAAAATGGCAGCGAAACTCACCTGAAAATGATGCAAACACACATGAAGAACATTTTGAAATGAGAAAGGTGCACCAATATGCTGTCATTAACCCATTACTGCCCAAAATCTACATTTTATCACGAAAAAGTACCCGGAACGGGCCGGAACGCTACCCTAATATATAAAACGGCAGCGAAACTCACCTGAAAAGGATGCAAGCACACATGAAGAACATTTTGAAATGAGAAAGGTGCACCAATATGCTGTCATTAACCCAATACTGCCCAAAATCTACATTTTATCACAAAAAAGTACCCGGAACGGGCCGGAACGCTGCCCTAAAATATAAAATGGCAGCGAAACGCACCTGAAAATGATGCAAGCACACATGAAGAACATTTTGAAATGAGAAAGGTGCACCAATATGCTGACATTAACCCATTACTGCCCAAAATCTACATTTTATCACGAAAAAGTACACGGAACGGGCCGGAACGCTACCCTAAAATATAAAATGGCAGCGAAACTCACCTGAAAATGATGCAAACACACATGAAGAACATTTTGAAATGAGAAAGGTGCACCAATATGCTGTCATTAACCCATTACTGCCCAAAATCTACATTTTATCACGAAAAAGTACCCGGAACGGGCCGGAACGCTACCCTAATATATAAAACGGCAGCGAAACTCACCTGAAAATGATGCAAACACACATGAAGAACATTTTGAAATGAGAAAGGTGCACCAATATGCTGTCATTAACCCATTACTGCCCAAAATCTACATTTTATCACGAAAAAGTACCCGGAACGGGCCGGAACGCTACCCTAATATATGAAACGGCAGCGAAACTCACCTGAAAAGGATGCAAGCACACATGAAGAACATTTTGAAATGAGAAACGTGCACCAATATGCTGTCATTAACCCAATACTGCCCAAAATCTACATTTTATCACGAAAAAGTACCCGGAACGGGCCGGAACACTGCCCTAAAATATAAAATGGCAGCGAAACTCACCTGAAAATGATGCAAACACACATGAAGAACATTTTGAAATGAGAAAGGTGGACGAATATGCTGTCATTAACCCAATACTGCCCAAAATCTACATTTTATCACGAAAAAGTACCCGCAACGGGCCGGAACGCTACCCTAATATATAAAACGGCAGCGAAACGCACCTGAAAATGATGCAAGCACACATGAAGAACATTTTGAAATGAGAAAGGTGCACCAATATGCTGACATTAACCCATTACTGCCCAAAATCTACATTTTATCACGAAAAAGTACACGGAACGGGCCGGAACGCTACCCTAATATATAAAACGGCAGCGAAACGCACCTGAAAATGATGCAAGCACACATGAAGAACATTTTGAAATGAGAAAGGTGCACCAATATGCTGACATTAACCCATTACTGCCCAAAATCTACATTTTATCACGAAAAGGTACCCGGAACGGGCCGGAACGCTACCCTAAAATATAAAATGGCAGCGAAACTCACCTGAAAATGATGCAAACACACATGAAGAACATTTTGAAATGAAAAAGGTGCACCAATATGCTGTCATTAACCCATTACTGCCCAAAATCTACATTTTATCACGAAAACGTACCCGGAACGGGCCGGAACGCTACCCTAAAATATAAAATGGCAGTGAAACTCACCTGAAAATGATGCAAACACACATGGAGAACATTTTGAAATGAGAAAGGTGCACCAATATGCTGTCATTAACCCATTACTCACAAACATGGTCTATAGTGATTTGTCTGCCAGTACCTGGATATATGGAGTAGAACTTGTCAGTTAAAGGTATGAGGGTATGCTGTATGGTAGAAGAGCACAGTCTTATCACAGAAGCATTAGCCGATGGCTGTTCAGGCAAGGCAGCCCTGGAGTTCTTCAGGATGAGGGACACATGATTTGCTCATGGCCCAATCCAGGAGTTGCAGGCGGACCAGGGTGTGCAGGGGTGAAGGTCAGGGAGGGACTGGGAAAGGACCAAACAAGCAAAAAAACACTAAGACGAAATGAAAGTGGAGGGATGGGGGACAGTAAGAGGAAACACAAGAGCAGGGGCACTCACCAGCAGTGTCTGGTAGGGCTGCGCAAGTGGAATCAAGTGGGTGAGGGGAGCACATGCAAAGGAGAAGACTCTCCGCTCTTCGCTACCTGTTGGGACAAGTGACTCGCTCAGTATAACTTGGCTAGTGCTGTGGATATGCTTATGTTTATATACATTCCACTGCACAAGTGGAAGGCACAGGCAGAGGAGTGCAACTTTATGTGACAAGTTTGTAAGATGGGGCATTGGGTATGACTCCAATGAATACCCAAATTCAGCAATGGCACTAAGTACAATTCACCAGTGTCACTTACCACCCTCAGTGTAATAAATCAGCAAAGGCGAGAGACATTAGTACTTGTATGTTAGCATAGATTTTATAACATTTAACCAAATGTAAATACATGAAATAACATTGTAAATGAGATACTATAACATGGTTTCAAGCTACCAATAAGACATGTATGGATGAGCTCTCTTTCACAATATATGCCATCCCTTTCTTCAAACTCTTGACCAGGCCACCTGAGAGCCTTGGGAGATCATCTCACTTGTAGGATGTCAGTAAAACCTGCCTTCTATTCCTGTTAATCTAGCACACGAGACAAGCAGATTGTGTTGCCTGAACCAGCTGCATCTGGCAAATGTTGTGCTAACAAGTCACATAAAACTTAACATAAAATGTCTTTCAAAGGTTGTCCATAAACTTTGATGAAGTGTGAGTGTCATATTTTATTGGTCTTTTGGTAGACATCTGTGTGTATTTGAAGAGATTTAGGGCCTCATTACACGGAAGGCGGTGATCCAGGGTGCTATTAGCACCCTGGACCATGCCGGTAAATTACCGGCACCGCCTTGGCGGAAAGGGGATTTACCGCCCCATTCCAAGGTTGGTGGGGCGGTAAATCCCCCTTCCGCCATTGCCCTTCCCCATTCCCATTTCTGCCCCATAGGGCTCTATGGGAATGGGGAAGGCGCTAATTACGGCACCGCAATTTTGCGGTGCCGTAATTAGCTCTGAGGTCCCTTAGCGGGTTGGTTTTTAACGCCTGCAAAAGGCAGGCGTTAAAGCACCAACCCACTAAGGGACCTCGTAGTACGGCGGTAAGGGTTAACGGTCACCGTTGCCATTAACGGTGACCGTTAACCCTTACCGCCGTCCGTGTAATGAGGCCCTTATTCTGTTTTTTCAAATACATAGTGCTTCCCTAAATGCACTTCGGACATTTGTACAGACCACTAGGGAAATGAGCTAGGTCAAGGCAAGACAAATGATACCAGTCCTGGCATAGTCCCTGGCAGAGTATCATTTTTGATTTTGTTGGTTTTTTACAGAGTTTACCCATGAAACAGAGGAACCAAGTTGCTGTGTAATAGTCATCTAATGCTGTAGATAAGAATTCAACAGTGGATGTTGCCTCTTTTGGAGGATTCCTTGAAAAAGGTGTATTAAAATCTTTCTTAATATTCTGCTTAATCTCTTTTTTTGCTCTGCAATATTTTTGTTTCTTCAACTGTGATTTTGGGAGAAAGGATTTTCCACTAATTAATTCCATAGCTATCCACTGCCGCACAGCAGTCATGTCTGCAGGGAATGGTACAAGTGACCCACTACACAATGTATGTGCAAATAAGCAGAGAAATAGTCCACAACTGGATGAATCATGCTGAGCTGGTACATCATGAGGAGCATGGATTGTCCACTAAGACCAGTCAATTGTGGATGCCACCTGCATGTCCATGAATGTTTGTAGTATGTTTATGTACTTTGTGTAGAGGGTTTTATTGGAGTCGAAATATAGAATAATCTTCCACTTCATGAACACCAGCATAAGTACCCAGTGAGTATTTTGCTCATTTGTGGGGATGATCCAGATGTCCTTTGCCATAATATCTGATTTGATGCCAAACTCGTGAACACTTGAAGAGTATCCACGTAAGTCAATGGAATGAATTATGAATGGACTGAAAACACTCACACGTACATCACATTCAGTGACATGTTTTAGAGAAGCTCTAGTAAGCAAGAAGCCTTCAATGACTGTGTCAACCAGCCAGTTATCACCTAAGAGAGATTTCATGTCTTCAGCATTGATGTAAATATTTTGAACTAGGACACTCTGCATGCGTGGATAATCTGGTATTAAGTCCCATGGAAGGGGCACTGTTTTATTTGTTTGTTTAGGTGAGCTTGACTGCTGCAGTACACCCAGATCATACTCGTCTACCAGAAAAGAGGTAAAATGTTCTTTCTTGGGAACATTCTCATATGGGTTCAATTGTTTAGTATGTTTATTTTTTGCTTTAATGTCTTCCTGAGTGTCATCAAATTTAGTTTCACTCATCAGAATAGAATCCATTGCGGCTACAGTCTGCAGCTCATCTTTCTGTCTAATTCTTTTCCTTCCAGATTTGCCTTTTCTGACATTCATCCTGAGCTTTTTCAGAGAATACACTATTCTTTTCTTACTTGAACTCTTACCAATTGACTTCTGTGCAGCCAGAATGTGGTAGCATGTTCGTGAACTGTTGCAAGAGCATGTTTCAACTGGGAATAACTTTACCACATACTTTTTGTCTCGTAATCCGGTAACTATGAAACATCCAGACTGTGCCTGAAGAAATACTCGGTTTTGCTTAACTATCAAGTCTGCTATGCCTTCCATTGCATTTGATTTGCGCTCATCACCTTTTGATATTGTTACACGTTCTTCATCATAGTGACCCTTCTTTATAAAGTCCACTATCTTTTCCACAGGTATGTAATCAAATGGGAATTCAATATCACCAGAATTAAGTTTTTTGCCAGCATGCCTGTTTGACAGGTGATAATTCCCCATACCACACTGTCCTCTCTACACTCCCTTTAGATAAAATGTTTGCAAAAAGTAGATTGCCAATACCATTTCATCCATGTGAACCTCTTTGTGCTTAGTCAGTCTTTTCATCACTGCATTCATGCTTTCTGACACATTAGTCGTAACTCCACTGGTTTTCCTATAAATGCCAACTGTTTCCAAGACCCATCTGCCTGCCTTTGTCAAGATGTCTTTGCTCAGTTTTTCCTCAAAATATTTCACAAAAGAAGCACTCCATGTGGCCCTTAGTTTTTCCAACAATGTTAGAAAGTCTTCTTCAGTTTTGCAGTCTAAGAGCTGTAGAATATTATTGGTGTATACTTTTCTGTCTGCTTTTCCTCCTTCATGACCTGAAACCCAGAATTCCACGTCTTTCAGTATGTGGTTCCAACAAACCACATGCTTGCATCTTGGAATAATATTCTCTACAGATTTCACAATAGCAGCTTCTCTGTCTGTTACTATAGTAATGGAACTCTGGTTAATTTGAGGCATACGCTTTGCTACAAAAGAAAAAAATGTTTCATGGACAATCGTTGTGCGTTTATCATGAATCAGTACAAAGGCAGGGATTGCAGGATTTTCCTCAAACAATGAACATTGAAATATTAGTGGAGAGAGGTAAAAATCACCTAATTGAAATGTTGTGTCATATGAAATTAGGGTTCTTGAATTCAACTTCATCACTTCCTCAAAAATATTGATAATGTCTGGAAGAGCCAAAGTTACAATAAGTTCAGGAACCAGAGAGTAATGGCATACAAACCCTTCCAGTGCATAGTGAAGCTCGAAGATGTTATATAAATCATCATGACTGATACTACATTTCTGTTTCCCATACTTAAGTTTATTTTTTATTTGCTCTGTATTTTTCGGCACTGTAACTCTCATGTGGGTTGGGGAAGCATCGCATTCTGCAATTATTTTCTGGTAAATTGAAGTTGGACCTAAATCTTTATTTTCAGCAATTTCTATCAGCACAGATGGCATTGTGCGAACATGAGCTCTTAAGGGGTATTTTCTCATATTTCCATGAGGCATGCATGGCTCAGGTGTTTTGTCTTCACCTAGATAATGGACAATCACTTTTTCAACACTTCCATCAAGAACTTCATAGCCATATCTGTAAAATGTAACTTCCTCTCTACCAATTAATCTTTGGAAGTAGGTCTTCCACACCAGAGGACTGGCCCTCGGCAGAGCATGCTTTCCTTTCTGAATCCATTTATACTGATCACATCTCCAATCATCTTTTCTATGCTTTTGTCCTTCATAACTGTATAGGAACACCTGACCATTTTCTGGATTAGTTGCCGGAAGTGTGGAAATATTGCCTTTTAGGTGATGCCTTAAAATGTTGAATACTTCTTGTGGTGAAAGCGGCGTTTGTTTGTTCATATAAACTATGCTGCACATTCTGGAGGATAAAGTAAAAATATGAATTAAATTAAAAATGAACACTGTTTCCCTCACACCCTAAGATCATTACAAATACGCAGGCAGTGGGTTTGTTACTCAAGAAGGGACACATTGATAAGGGGTGATGTCGGGACATAGTGATAAAGGAAGCATGTCTGGACTTAGTGGCTTATTCTGATGGAGGTGTAATTATGCTAGAGGTGTAATTCATGGGTGAATTCCCCATTCGGAATGTACACCTGTTTTTTATACCTGTTTCCTATCTTTATAATGGGCCTATTCTGCTAGAGGTGTAATATCCCCATGGGGTTGTTCCACCGCTAGCAGAATAGGTCCCATTATAAAGATAGAAAACTGGTGTAAAAAGCAAATGTACATTCCGAATCAGGAATTGACTCATGAATTACAACCCAGGCAGAATATGGCCCTAAGGGCCATGGATGTGTTACACCTCTAGCAGAATTGGGCCCTAAATTCCACACTATATCATAAAATGGGTCTCTATGTGCTGATAACCAGTAACCTGTGTGTATCAATGGGGCAAACACCATGGGCCTCATTACGACCTAGGCGGAGGACCATGGTGCTGTTAGCACCATGGTCCATGCCGTTGTCCGCCATGGCGGAATGGGGAATTACCACCCCATTCCGAGGTTGGTGGGGCGGTAATTCCCCATGCTGCCATGGCCCTTCCCCATTCCCATTTTTGACCCATAGGGCTCAATGGGAATGGGGAAGGCGCTAATTACAGTACCGCAAATTGCGGTACCGTAATTAGCACCAAGGTCCCTTTGCGGGTGCCTACTTTAACGGCTGGAAAAAACAGCCGTTAAGGTCGGGTCCCGCAAAGGGACCTCGTAATTAGGCGCTAAGTGTTTAACGGCGCCGCAGCCTTTTACAGCGCCGTTAAACACTTAGCGCCAGGGTCGTAATGAGGCCCCATATCTTCATCAGCCTCACTAGAAGCCCTTCACACTGATTCCTCTAACTTTCCCTACTCTTACTGATTATCCTAAAAGGATGGCAGAATGGGTAGCAGGATGGCAGGATGGGAGGTCTTATGATCAGTAAAGACACGCCATCCACTTCTCTCCCCAATTACTTAATCTCATTTTCTTTTGAGTATGTTTGTATTCAGCTCCTTGCTCCACCTCCTCTTGCATAATTCTCATCTATTGACCTCTTTGAGTCTTCAATCTCTCTTTTCCAATGACTTAGACCTCTTAATCAAATCTCTGACACTGAACACCTGTCAATTCAACCTGCCGTAAACATGACTACAGCCACTGTCTTCACCTTGACTCCTCATACTCTGACCATTTTCTGGTCACCCTCCACAATCAGTCGGCCCAATTTTTCTGAAACTCACTGGACTAAATAACTCCTCATCTGAATAAAGTCAGGCCCTTCCTTTAGGTGCTCTTTCCATCTGTTAGCAACTCCAGTGAGAAGGCCTTCCCAGATTTTAACCTAGCACTAGTGCTCTCGTTGAGTACCATTATCCCTCTTGCCTTTGCATTGAACCTTGGATTTCCCCAACCATCCAGCATCTCAGAACCTATTGTGAGGGGTAAGAAATGTGAGGCCGACAACTTTGTAAAGAGTTTTCAACTTTAGCATTTTATTAAATAAAAAGGTAGGATAAACGCCACTCTATCCCTACCCTGACAAGGATTTTCCTGCCTAGAATAAACTAAAGAAAATACTCTTACAAAAGGATATCTGTCCCTCACACTTGTATACTCAATAAATCAATAAGGAAATGTATGGCAGTTTAATCCAACAATTATATATAACATAAAACCACATCACAATGTGGCCACTGCCTCTTCTCATAACCTGGGTTAATTCCCCTTCCCCAGGTTTGAGCAAGGATTTGCTCCACAGTTCAAAAGAAATCAGGAAATTCTGTTTTGCCACAAAGTTCCAACACAATTCTTTCGGATTCAAAACTTGATAATAAAAAGTTCAGTTGTATCAACAATGTACGAAAAGAAGTGATAGGTTCCAACTTCTCCTGGAGTAAGAACAGGATTTAAATTCATCTCCTTCAAGTAAACAAACACTGTCTTTGTCAGGATGATATGCCATTGTGTCGGGAGGATAGCTCTGGGGCAACGTGCTCGCCTTGGTAGCAAGACGACGCGGAGCAACACAGGTTCGATGCCCGGGTCCGTGCTTAGAAATCTCTGGGTATTAAGCATGTTATAAATAAACAATTACAATTGTGGGTGACTTTAATCTTAAGGTCAATGAGGTGGAGAACTTTAAGATTCAAAGCTTTCTGTCCTCTATGAAAGAACTCTCCCTCCCCCAGCAGGTTCATGAACAGACCCATTCCTTAGCTAACACCTTGGACCTGATTTTCTCAGCAGATTCTGAGATCACTCTTTTTGTGGCCTTTCAAATCCTGTGGTCTGATCATTTCTTTGTTCCCTTCCCCTGGGGCATTAAGGGCCCGCCATCTGCTCCACCAGCCAAATTAGTCCAGCGGCGTAGATGGCGCTCAGTATCTAAATCTGATATGACCTCTTTGATACTTGCCCGACTTTCAGGGCTGTCCCCTGTGGACATGAATTCTTTAACTAGTACTCTGACCGCAGTTGCAGGCAGCCTTGCTCAGCTCAAGACATCTAGGCTATCTTCACGCCCCTCTCAGCAGTGGTTCATGGACAAGCTGCGTGCCCTTCGCCTACAATGCAGGCAGATGGAGCAAAAGTGGAGGCACTCTTATACCCCCAGGAAAAAGTTTGCCTTGTCTCTGGTCACCTCCCAGTATCACCTAGCCATTTCATGTGCCAAACGTGTCTACGTTGCATCTATTTTTGAAACTTCTGTGAATCACCCCAGGGAGTTGTTCAAAGTGGTTCGTAATCTCTCTACTAGCTTACCGGTTCCTCTTCCCTCCTCTCAGGCCTTCTGTAATTCCTTGTCCACATGTTTTATGGATGAAATCATTTCTATTCAATCGAATATTGCTGTTACTCACCTTCCTTCTGAGGCTGATATTTACATGATATGATATTTTATTTGTATTGCGCCAATACACAATTGTTTCAGAGTGCAACGAGGCAAGGGAGGGGAAACAAGGGAGGACAGAACAACGATCTTACTAGGCCCAGTGACATTAAGAACATGCGAGTGCAGGGGAGAGGGAAGGGGGAAGTGCGAGGGGCAGGGGAAGAGTGGAAAGTGCTGAACACGTGATAGAACAACAGGTAGTGTGCCCAGTAGGTGGTAAGTGCGAAAATAAGGTGTAAACAACGGGTGTATTATAAGTGCTCGAAGGGGACTGTAGGGTAGCAGATACAGACCCAAGTGCAAGGGTTGTCAGGAGGCAGTGCGGGTGTGTGGCTGGGAGGGCAGGGATCTGGGCCCGATATCAGAGGGTAACCAGGTGCCCGGTGCCAAAGCAGAGAGTTTAGCAGGGGAGAGGAAGAGCGAAGGTAGAAGCAAAGAGGAAGGTCTTGAGGTGCTTCCGGAACCGGAGATGGTTCTCCTCAAGTTTCAGAGAGGCAGGGAGGCTGTTCCAGATGTATGCCCCAGCAGAGGAAAGGGATCTACCCCCAACTTGTTGCTTGGAGAAGCGACTGATCCTGAGGGAGTTGGAGGTGAAGGAGCGAAGAGCTCAAGTAGGAAGGTATTTACAGAGGGAGAGTTCAAGGTATTGCGGAACCAGGCACCAGAAAGCCTTGTGGACAATGCAAAGGGTCTTGAATTTAATCCTTGCAGACGCTGGGAGCCAATGAAGGGATTTCAGGGCTGGAGAGATACGATCGCAGGGCTTGAGGCCAAGGACAAGTCTCACAGTCCTGTTTTGGATGAGCTGCAGAGGGCGGAGAGTGGTTGCAGGCAGATTGACAAAGAGGCTGTTGCAATAGTCCAGCCTAGAGAGAACCAGAGCTCTGGAAACAGTGAGCTAATGGGGGAAGGAGAGGCAAAGAAGAATACCTCTGAGGAGGTGCAGTTGGTAGTTAGACTTTTTTTGAGACGTCAGAGATGTGTGGAGAAAAGGAAAGCGTGGAGTCGAAGATGACCCAGAGGTTCTTAGCCTCGCAAGTGGGAGCAGGGAGAGGGCCAAGGGAGGCTGGCCAGAGAGTGACAGGAAAGGAAGGTGCAGGTGGGCCGATGAGGAGGATCTCTGTCTTACTGGCATTAAGGAAGAGGTTGTTGGCGGCGCACCACACCTGGATTGCAGACACACAGTCAGAGATGAGAGAGGGAGAAGAGGTGGCAGAGGGGAGCCTGAAAACAAGTTGGTTGTCATCCACATAGCACTGAAAGTTTCAGCAGAGAGCAGAAATGCAGTGGGCTAGCGGTGCCAGGTATTGGTTGAAAAGCCAAGGAGAGAGGTTAGACCCCTGGGGAGCGCCACAGGTAGAAAGTGAGATAGAGGAAAGGAAGGACCCAAGTTGGACCTAGGAGGGTCGGTTGAAGAGAAAGGGTGTCAGCCAGGCCAGGGCCTGATCAGTGATACCAAGCTTATCACGGAGGCGATTGAGCAGGATGACATGGTTGACCATGTGAAAGGCAGAAGAAAGATCGAGTAGGATGAGAACAGATGGGATATTAGAATGAAGGGTGGAGAGCAGGTCTTCACGGATGTTCAGGAGAGCACTTTCCATGCTTCTGGCAGCTCTGAAGCCAGACTGATGGTCATGGAGACAACTAACAGAATCGGAGTGAAGATTAAGCTGGGAGATGGCCAGCTTTTCCAGGAGTTTGCCCAGGAAAGGAGTGATAGAGATCGGGTGATAGTTAGCCGGGTAATAGGGGTCGGCTATGGGTTTCTTGAGAAGAGGGTGCACAAGAGAGTGCTTCAGAGGGGAGGGGAAGGCTACAGAGGCGAAGGAGTGGTTGCAGAAGTCGGCCAGAGCAGGAGCAAGGGTGTCGATGTGGTCCTTGATGGTTTTGGATGAACAGGAAATAACCTGTTTTGACGATACTTTCATAGATTGGACTTTCTGGAAATCTCTTCAAGGGAGTACAGAGGAAAAAATGAGAAAGAAGGAGGAGAGGCGGCTGCAGGGGGGCCAAAGGTAGCAGAGAGAGAAGCGGGAGGAGGAGGAGAGGACGAGAGGGTGGACAGGATGTCCTGGGTTTTGAGATGAAATGAAAGGCAAAGGCCATGCAGATGGCCTCGGAGGCGACAGGAGAGGTAAAGACTGCAGCAGGGTTAGCCAGCTCCTTGCAGATTTTAAAGAGTACGGCCAAGTTGTTAGATGCCACAAAGATGCAGGCTTGGATGTGGGCTCCCTTCTTAGTGCGGACAAGGAGCTGGTATTGCCTTTGTAGCAGGCGCAGGCCAGTTTGTCAGAGGATGCACAAGAAGCCCGCCATTTCCCCTCAGCCACCCTACACTTGCGTTTAAGGGTAACTAGGTCAGAGTCATACCAAGAGTTGCACTTGGTTTTGGCCTTCAAGCGGATGTTCATGACAGGGGCAAGAACATCAAGAGTATCAGAGATAGAAGAGTAGAGCATGGAAAGGGCTGTGTCAGGATGCGAGTCAGCCAGAGGAGGAGGAGGGGGAGAGAAAGTGGAAGTGAAAGCCTCAACTGACACGCTTCATGGGTCGGATGACCGAGAAGGTACATGGCAGAGTTGGAGTTGGCTTGGCCTGATGGGTAGAGAGGGAGAGATGGGAGGAAATGAGAGAGTGATCACTCCAGGAGAGAGGAGTGGTCAGAGGGATAGAGAGGGGGAGGTCTGAAGAGATCAGAGCATCCAGAGTGGGCCCAGCAGAGTGAGTTGGGCCAGAGGGGAGAATAGAAAGAGAGAGTCACAGAGGTCATGAAAGCATCCAGATGGATGTTGAAGTCTCCAAGAACGAGGAGTTGAGTAGTTGAGGCCAGGAGGGAGGAAGTGAGGTCCGCCCACTCAGAGAGGAAGGAGGTGATTTGACCAGGTGGCTGATAGATAGTAGCCATGGTAAGTGAGTGGCAAGGAGAGAGAGAAAGCCTCAGACAAGGCATTTGAAAGAGGAGTAGGCCTGCATAGGAATGACAGAGGCAGGAATCCACTCTGGGAAGATCAAGGCTACACCCCCTCCAGAACGGTTGGATCTGGGCACGGAGAGGATCTTACAGTCATCGGGAGGAGAGTGTCAAAGCTTGTGACAATTGACAATGTGACAATTGTGACAAACCTGTGGTGCTCCATGTCGTCTTGCTTGTAAGGCGAGCACGTTGCCCCTGAGCTATCCTCCCGAAATCTTGAGCAATGGTTGTTATATTGGTATTGCCGGGTTTTTAAATACTCTTTTGCTTGGTATTGTTTGTATGCTTTTGTTTGGACTAAAGCTTCACCACAGGGATTTTGGCCCTTCCACCAACTCACATGCTTGCTTGCACAGTCACTTTGGTTTAATAAGTAAAACATTTGTTGGTTTTGTACGGTTCAGTATTCAGAATTGTAATCACTGCTTCTCTCACTCACACGCGAGTGAAACTGCCTGCCGTGGATAGTGTCAGAGCGATCCGGAGTCACTTGCAAGCTGTGAACTCACAAGGTAAGTCGCTCAATCTAGCTCCGCTTGGTGTTCGCAGGTCTTCTGTCATTGTGGCTCCTCGCGGTCAGGCAAACAGCCTCGTCTGGTCCACCTCCGCTCACGCCACTCGAAATTGGAGCTTCCTCCACTCGGCAGAGGCTCAGGTGCAACCCAGCCACCTAAAGCCTTTAACAAGGGTACACTTCCCTTGCTACTTCCTCTTCCTGCTGCGCAACCTCTGCACAACAAGCCTTCAATGGGCAAGCGTCCCGTTGTTACGCTTCCCACTGCGCAACCTCTGCAACAGGAATAGCTTGAGGCAAAGACCCTCACAGGACTTGACACCGCTCTTGGCTGCACAATGGTCCCGGCGTCTTCTTTCGTGCCAGCTTCACTTTCCTCTGCAGCCTGCACTGCTGTCTCCTCTCCTGCTGCTCCTGCTGTTCATGTTCTCCCTCTTCCTGCACCTGAGGGGGCTTTTTATGCCTCTCAGTCTCCCTCAGGTGTAGGTCGTTTACACTAATTAGCTGATTGCCCCCACAGCAATATTCCTCTGCATCCCTTTTCCTGGTCCCAGTACTGAAGAATTATGGGCCTTGAAGTCCCTGCCAACCAAGTTAGTTTTCCTAACTTCTTCTACCTTACAATAAGCCATTCCAAGATTGGGGGTTCAGAGAAAATTAAACAAGGGAGTTTCTCCTTCTTCCTGGCCTGTTCCCACCCCATGTGATCCTCCCGCAGAACACCACCCCCAGGGTTGGGATCAGGAAGCATCTGCCTTCCCCTGGCCACACGAGAAGGGTCCCAGGTCAAGATTCTGGGGGGAATCACTACTGATTCATCATACTATATGGACATCCATCGCTGCTGTAAAATCCTTTCCCAGGTTCTTTTTGTCGCCTACAAGGAATCACTCCCCATACTCTGTTACATCCTGCACTCTGTCACATCACACTGCTACACCAACCTCATCAATTCTCTCCATTTTCACCGTCACAAACTATCCAGGACCATCAGTTTTTACCCTTCTTCCCCCGACCTCTCTTCATTCTTTCGTCTCTCACTGCAAAAGGCTTAAAAATCTGTGATCTCACTAGCCTCCTTTCCCTCCCACCCCTCAGTACCTTCTCTCCACTATCCCCCATTCACTCAGATTTTTTCTACACTTCCCATCCTCTGCTCTGCCAACCCTTCCTGTGCGCCCACAGACCCCTTCATACCCCAGACCTGGAGCCCCAATCAAGGCCTGCGGGCCTTCGCCACCATATTTAAATAAATAAATAAACTTTAAATACATAAAATCCCCTCAACCGTCCTACCAATGAAATGCTAGAAAAACATCACAACTGAAAACACGTCATCATCCACACCGTTGACCAAACAGCAGGAATTCACACAAGGGACCGGCCTCAAACCCCACGGAACGACTGCTGACTACCCATCTCAACCAAACAAAACCACTTTATCACCTAACCAAACCAACACTGAGGCTGCTCGACAGACAAGCAACACTACACCACCGCAAATAGATGGCGCATGAAAATGCACCACCAGTGCCCCAACAAGGAGCACCCCAACCACAACAACAACACATAGGTTGAGACCACCACATTCAAGGTGTGGGAGCGACACCCCCACAAAGGGTACTGGGGTCCCCCCAACACACAATGGCAAAGCACACTTGACCAAATGGCAACAAAACATGTGAGTGCGGGGTCCACCTCCACAGAAACAAACTAATGAGGTAAACTACACTCAACAACATTTCTCCAGCCACAACCATGAACGCAAATGGCACGGGCACATAATACCTCCCCAAAGTGCTGTGGTGTGCCATGTGCTGGCAGCTAGCAGCCCAGGTGGCTGGCACTACCCTGCCACACAAAACAAAAACAAAACTGTCCAACCCCACAAGGTGGTTTGCCAGGCCACCCAGTGAGCACAACACACACCACATACACAAGTAACCCCCAGTAAGTCCATGCCCTATTCTCACGTCCATATTCTGACAGACCTGTGGAGGCAAAAGTTAAATCAACATGCAAGAACAAACCAAATTTCAACTTCCTTCAACTAACAGAGGACATGTCTTTACCAAAATACACCAGACATGTCCCAGATCCACCACAATCCACAACGTACCAATGGACAACTTACACCCAAACAGGCTTCACTTCATATAACACTGTTGATCAATATTCACGGTTCAGCATGGACAGCTCCCTGAAAAATGACAAAGCCCTGATCTAGCTTGTGGAAAACTGCCATATATTGACTTCTTGAATCACCCAGGTCAGCCCCACAACCAAGGCAAAAACCCCAGAGCTCTTCCCAGCGAACAGTTAATTCCTGCTTCCCAGAGACGCAGTCAGGATACAGCATAGTTCCATCCACACCATACCCGGAGCAGCTGTCAAGCTGGTACCTGTGACCCCGACCCCAACACACGTTGGGCCCAACCTCCATCACTGCCAACTTGACTGTTTCAGGTACCAGCTGTTCACTGAGCTGATTGTGCCCACATGGGTCTCCAAACACAGCACCCAGCTGTTCACTATGCTGACAGCACACACACGGCTCTCCTGAAACAACTTCCAGCTCCGCCTCGGATAGCATTCCATGCTGGGCGCTGCACTAGATGTTACCTGCCGCTTTTTCTTTTCAGCAGCATTACCATCAGGACACATCTCCTCCTCTGAGACTCAGCTCAAACCCTTAGAGGCGTGCAGCGGCAAACCGTTGTACAGTGTGTGATGCTGTCCATCTCCTTCAATGGTACATCATTCGACATCCTCAGCCATTAGCCACGTCACAACATCCTCTCTGATTGGCCGCTGAAGCCTCAATGCCATCATTCAAGCCCCAGCCTCCAAACTGCAAGGAGCTCTCAAACACTCTCTCAACATTCCAGAGGCAGGCATTCTACAAGCATTCCACAGCACCCAGGCTCACAACACAGGAACAGGGGAGAAAGCAAGACATAACACATTACACAGAGAAAACAATGAAACAGCTTTCTTCATGATGCACATCTAGGTTTCTCCTAGGAAGAGATGATGTGTCTGATTTTTAAGGGCCCCTTCTTAGGGATTCAAGCTTCCTTGTTTGCATGAAATGTGTTTATAAGCTGCTGAGCCACCTTGAAGACCTTTTATGATCCTTGCTGTGTCACATACGAGGCTGGGCCCTGTCCACTTGAAGACCTCTTTCCAACCAAGTAGTGAAAAGGCAGGGTGGTCCTACATTTGTCAAAGTTGCTGCAGCAGAGCTTTTCTATAAGAAATGATCTGGTCAGCATGGCGCAATCCATTGTTGCACTCTTATGCTCAAGGCTTGCAAAGAGAAAAAAAATATAAATCTGACCTGTATCTAAACTCAAGGTGATCAGCACAGACAAGATGAAGCTGCAACATTTAAGTGAAGAAGAAACGTGAAATGTTACCACTTCCTGAAACAAGGATATGGAAGTGATAAAGGAAAACCTGACTATGAACACAACTAAACAGTTACTGCTCCCTCTAGTGTTCAGTAAGGTGTAGTCACCCTCCAGTAATATTTTGAAATATATAATTTCCCTTCATGTCAATCAAATCAAAAGTGTTACAATTCTACCTTTATGTGACTAGAGTATATTTAGGTAGATGAGGATTTTCTAGTACAATATAGATGTCATCACAAAGTCCCTCTTTGAGTTTACTTATTAGCTGCCTTTTTAATGAATTTTGGGCAGTAAAGGGTTAATGAAAGCACATTGTTCAACCTTCCCCATTTCCAAAATGTTCCTCACGTGTGTTTGCATAATTTTCAGGTGAGTTTTGCTGCCGTTTTATATATTAGGGTACCATTCCGGTCCGTTCCGGGTACTTTTTCATGTGAAAATGTAGATTTTGGGCTGTAATGGGTTAATGACAGCATATTGGTGCACCTTTCTCATTTCAAAATGTTCTTCATGTGTGTTTGCATAATTTTCAGGTGATTTTTGCTGCCTTTTTATATGTTAGGGTACCGTTCCGGCCCGTTCTGGGTACTTTTTCGTGTGAAAATGTAGATTTTGGGCAGTAATCGGTTAATGACAGCATATTGGAGCACCCTTCTCATTTCAAAATGTACTTCATGTGTGTTTGCATAATTTTCAGGTGATTTTTGCTGCCATTTTATATGTTAGGGTACCGTTCCGGCCCGTTCTGGGTACTTTTTCGTGATAAAATGTAAATTTTGGGCAATAATGGGTTAATGACAGCATATTGGTGCACCTTTCTCATTTCAACATGGTCTTCATGTGTGTTTGCATCATTTTCAGGTGAGTTTTGCTGCCGTTTTATATATTAGGGTAGTGTTCCGGGCCGTTCCGGGTACTTTTTCGTGATAAAATGTAGATTTTGGGCAGTAATGGGTTAATGACAGCACATTGTTCATCCTTTGCCATTTCAAAATGTTCTTCATGTGTGTTTGCATCATTTTCAGGTGAGTTTTGCTGCCGTTTTATATATTAGGGTACCGTTCCGGCCCGTTCCGGGTACTTTTCCGTGATAAAATGTAGATTTTGGGCAGTAATGGGTTGATGACAGCATATTGGTGCACCTTTCTCATTTCAAAATGTTCTTCATGTGTGTTTTCATCATTTTCAGGTGAGTTTTGCTGCCGTTTTATATATTAGGGTAGCGTTCCGGCCCGTTCCAGGTACTTTTTCGTGATAAAATGTAGATTTTGGGCTGTAATGGGTTAATGACAGCATATTGGTGCACCTTTCTCATTTCAAAATGTTCTTCATCTGTGTTTTCATCATTTTCAGGTGAGTTTTGCTGCCGTTTTATATATTAGGGTAGCGTTCCGGCCCGTTCCAGGTACTTTTTCGTGATAAAATGTAGATTTTGGGCTGTAATGGGTTAATGACAGCATATTGGTGCACCTTTCTCATTTCAAAATGTTCTTCATGTGTTTTTACATAATTTTCAGGTGATTTTTGCTGCCTTTTTATATGTTAGGGTACCGTTCCGGCCCGTACTGGGTACTTTTTCGTGTGAAAATGTAGATTTTGGGCAGTAATGGGTTAATGACAGCATATTGGAGCACCTTTCTCATTTCAAAATGTACTTCATGTGTGTTTGCATAATTTTCAGGTGATTTTTGCTGCCTTTTTATATGTTAGGGTACCGTACCGCCCGTTCCGGGTACTTTTTCGTGTGAAAATGTAGATTTTGGGCAGTAATGGGTTAATGACAGCATATTGGTGCACCTTTCTCATTTCAAAATGTTCTTCATGTGTGTTTTCATCATTTTCAGGTGAGTTTCGCTGCCGTTTTATATATTAGGGTAGCGTTCCGGGCCGTTCCAGGTACTTTTTCGAGATAAAATGTAGATTTTGGGCAGTAATGGGTTAATGACAACATATTGGTGCACCTTTCTCATTTCAAAATGTTCTTCATGTGTGTTTGCATCATTTTGAGGTGATTTTGGCTGCCTTTTTATATGTTAGGGTACCGTTCCGGCCGTTCCGGGTACTTTTTCGTGATAAAATGTAGATTTTGGGCAGTAATGGGTTAATGACCACATATTGGTGCACCTTTCTCATTTAAAAATGTTCTTCATGTGTGTTTGCATAATTTTCAGGTGATTTTTGCTGCCTTTTTATATGTTAGGGTACCGTTCCGGCCCGTTCCGGGTACTTTTTCGTGTAAAAATGTAGATTTTGGGCAGTAATGGGTTAATGACAGCATATTGGTGCACCTTTCTCATTTCAAAATGTACTTCATGTGTGTTTGCATAATTTTCAGGAGATTTTTGCTGCCATTTTATATGTTAGGGTACCGTTCCGGCCCGTTCCGGGTACTTTTTCGTGATAAAATGTAAATTTTGGGCAATAATGGGTTAATGACAGCATATTGGTGCACCTTTCTCATTTCAACATGTTCTTCATGTGTGTTTGCATCATTTTCAGGTGAGTTTTGCTGCCGTTTTATATATTAGGGTAGCGTTCCGGCCCGTTCCGGGTACTTTTTCGTGTTAAAATGTAGATTTTGGGCAGTAATGGGTTAATGACAGCACATTGTTCATCCTTTGCCATTTCAAAATGTTCTTCATGTGTGTTTGCATCATTTTCAGGTGCTTCTTGCTGTCATTTTATATGTTAGGGTACCGTTCCGGCCCATTCCGGGTTTTTTTTCGTGTGAAAATATAGATTTTGGGCAGTAATGGGTTAATGACAGCACATTGTTCAACCTATCCCATTTCCAAAATGTTCTTCATGTGTGTTTGCATCATTTTCAGGTGAGTTTTGCTGCCATTTTATATATTAGGGTACTGTTCCGGCCCGTTCCGGGTTTTACACCGTTCCCAGGAATCTTGGACACTGAAGGCTGCTTTTGTTGCGTTTCTGTGTGTGTCATACGTGTCAAATGTTTTGTAAAGTTGCAGAGCACCCTACAACTGCCACTTAGTAGGTTACACAATTTCATATGCAACCCGTTGTGCTATGAACACAAAACCTGCGCGGAGAACTATTCGCGGTTGCATTTATTTTCTTGGCTGCCATGAAGGATTACATTTCATCTGCCGCGGCGAAACAGAGAAGAGGAATGCTAGTGGGAAGAGTGTTAATATAACAAGGTTAACAGCGGAACTATGAAGTATTAGTGCGTTTGCAACAGGAGACAATGGGGCTTTTGTGATGCCTTCTCGCTCTCGCTTAGTGACTGTTATTTCTCGCCTCTTGGCTAACGTAGTTCGTTCCTCTGATGTTGAACTTCCGCCAAGACAGCATCTGTGCCACGTCTAAAGCTGTCCCCCTTCCAAGTAGATCGACCGAGCGTGAACTCTTGGCTGCAAACAATCCAGTAATGGAGGACGAACTCTCTCACAAAAGCCGCGTGTCAGGAGAACGGAATGCAACTGCTTTGCGGGCAAATGGAGGCAGCGTAGGCTTCACAAAGCTTAATTAAACTTCACTTTGAACAGCAGTGACCTTTCATCTTCTGCTGCTTAATCCGGACAGTGGTTCGAATACAACATGGGGGCACAGGATACGTACGCATCCAGTGCAAACTCGAGACAGGGCTTTTAGGGGGTCGTGGCCTGGCAGGGGGTCAGCACCGCAATTAAATGCCAAAGCAACACTTACCTGGCACTTACCTGACATGAACTTCACTCCTCTGTGCATTGCACCTTTCAAAATCTCCCCTTTGTGATTTAGTGAAAACACTGGGTGTACTGGATGCTAACAGAGCACTGCTTACACGTTTTTGTCCTCTGTGCGAGCTCATACAGAAGCGGGCAGCATGATGTAATGCAGATTAAACAATGTACTGTTAGAAAAAAAAGAAAAAAGTGAAGGGTTTTAGAATTATGCGGCTTTCCAACTTGATCTGTACTTCCATTTTGAAAAGAAGACAATACTTGTATAGTGCTGGTAAGAAAGCTGGCAAGAGAGGCGAAGGACTGAGGTTTTAAAATGACATGACCTGCTGTGAAGTAAATACTTAAGGAGACTAATTGAATCGGGCAGATGTGAAGTATCTATGGACTGCCAACCACAGCTGTCAGTAAGTCAGCTAATTTGTTTATTCGGATTCAAAGATCCATCAAACAACACGAACATACAAAACAATGCAAATAGATAACGCTAGAGAAAATGCAAAACATAATTAGTTCATATCGATAATCTGCATTAAAAATCTAAAAAAGTTAACTGAGCAGGGAAGAGTCAGTATTATATAAATAACAAACAATCATTTCATTTATGGGCAGCCCCATGACGAAGAGTAATTATGTCCCATGCAGCTTTCAGAAAACAAGCAAGGGCAAAAGCAGTTCCAACAGTGGGAAGGGAAAATAAAAACAGAAGAGCCACCAGTGTCGTAATCCACTGAGCCTAAACCCATTTGATACATATCTTTTACATAGGCCACTGCAAAGAGGGCAAAACAGCGCAATGTGCGACAATTTTTCCATCACCCCAAAGAGGCAGTGCCCGTCATCTGGATTAAGAGCACCCACAGATTTTCATCCTCCCACTATTATGAACAGATCAGAAATTAGATTTGAGAGTCTGAGTAGATAGACACTCAAGATGTTCAGGATTGTTAAGCCCCATGCCTCCCAACAATTTTTTAATGGAGGCTAGCCAACCAATTTTATGGAAATTCCCCATACTCAGGAGGTTCTATAGTAACAGGCTAGTCAGAGCGCCCTATTTGTTAACCCACACAAACCGCCACATCAGGACCATCCTTAGACTCAGTAGGTGTTGTGACTGATTGAGGGAATTCGGCCCTTCTCCTCAAGGAGGTGCCACCCCCCCCTATAAGGCTAGGGATGGGAGCCTGCTTCACAAAACCCTCCCTAGGGGTTGAGACAAGTGGGACCTCACCAGGAGAGACTCCCCCTTTGGGGACAACGACTGTGATGCCCTCCATGTGGTGACCTACATGGAATTATCTAACACTCTAAATCAGCACAAGTTCCATAACTGGGATAAAGAGAACATTGACTTATACCTTTACCAAACAGAAAGAGAGCCTATCTCTCTAAATCAAAAACTCTGAATAACTATGCCGCATACACTTAAAGAGGAGGACAAGGCAGAGAGAGACAGACACACGCAGGGAAAGGCTTGGTGGTGGCGTAACCGTGCAGGCAGCATGGTGGATAGGCTGTCCTCTCAACTACACCGATACCATGCACTGACTCACGGATTCACCGACTCACGAACCTAGTATCCGTAATGGCATCGAGATGCCGGCAAGGAAAATGAAAGCCGTCCAAAGCGGATGTCACAGAGAACAAACAAAGAAACAACAAGAAGGAAGAAGGTGGTCCCACTCAACTATGGGCACCAGAGACGTTCCACCTTAACACTGAAGATAAAAGGGAGAATGGGAATTCCGGGAAGCATAAAGGGACTTGTTATAGTATCAGAGATACTCGTCCCAGTACAAATGGCGAGACTGTGAAAATCCCATTGATGAAATGGAACTGTATTATTGTGATGAAGAGAAGCACATAATCTACACAGAGGGAGTGAAATAAAACTGGAGCATTGCTACCGTGGCAAAAGGGGCAAATAACCCAAAGTCTAAGAAGCACAGGTTGGAACACAATAGAGAGAGATAATTCTGTACTAAAGACTGCAGGGGTCCCTAGGATAGACTGCTTACAAAGAAGTCCTGTGAAGATAAAGTTGAATCACAACTGTATAGAAACCCAAACTCTCAGAGAAATAGACACTACATCAGAATCCTGAAGGACGAAGAAAAGGATCCCGAACAGAACTAAGCAACGATTAATAAAAGGAGAAAGAAAGACTATCAATCTCGTCATGGAGATGCAACAACTAACGCAAAGGATCACAAGAAACTATTTGAGAATTGCATACTAATCTGCTATTGGTATTATTTATTTGTAAAGCACCTATACTCAAAGCACTCAAGGAGGGAGGGAACAAGGGGAAAAAACAACAGTCATTCAGAGCCCTTGAATTTCTGAAAAATAAAAGTCTGCCCAGGCAGAGTGGGTGCATGGAACAAGTGCATATAATACAATTAACAGTGTAGATAACAGCAAATAGGTCTGACAACGATTCTGCAGTTTTTCCAAGTGCATTGAGGCAACACCCTGCAAGGAGGGGAGACAAGGGAAAAACAGACTTTCTTCAAGGCATGGACCATTCAGATTGTGCAAGTGCGCAGGCAGGTGCAGGAGGGGGGGGGGGGCAGGTGCAGGGGACCAAGTGCGCCCAGTCAGTCAGAAGCTGCGTTAGGTGCTGAGAGATGCCACTCTCGTGGGTCATTGACCAAGTGCAGTAGCGATGAGGCAAGTGCAAGACCTGGAGGCAAGTGCAAGAGGACTGGCGAGGGTGCCAGGGGCCTGTGAGACTCTGAGGTACACTAGGCGGCCAGTCAGCAGGCTGCGTGGAAAAGGAGGGAGAGAGGGATAGAGCGGAGAGAAAGTTTAGCAGGGAAGAGGGAGAGGGAAGGAAGAGGAGTTTCCGGAACTTATGGAGATCAGGCTCAAGATGGAGTGCGGCAGGGAGGCTATTCCGAAGGGAGCCTCTGAAAAGAGAAAAAAGAGAAGACAAGTGCAGAAGAAGTACAACCAATAGGAGAAGGGAGTCATTCTACTGACCTTAGTTGATTATAAAAGTGGTAGGGTCAGTTAGGTTCGTTCTGGACAGCTGAATGTTATTCTTTGGTCATGTATCCACAACCGACGAGCACCTTAGTTAGTAAAGTAGGTAGGGAAGCCTGATAGTGGTATGGAAAGATAGGCATTCTTTATTCTTTAATAAAAACATCTTACAAATGTCCTCAGAGTATCTGCATCCTTCTTCTGAAACGCCACAGTCGTTAAGAAAGGGGAGGCCAGTTTCCAGATGCGTTATGTATGCTGATGTATTCAGGGCCACACCAAGAAGACGAGCGAGAGAAAGGTTTCCCCCCTCTGCAGTGTTGCCAAGTTCCCATAACCCCACAGCTTGCACCCACAATACCCAGTGCCCATTGCTTTTCCCTTTTAGATTTCAATCATATGGCCTACAGAGTATTGTTTCAGGGACTTTGCAAGTCTAGACAAACCTCAAATGACTTGGTTCATTTTTAACCTCTGCTTAGAAATATTAATGTCCCAGTTGAGATGTTGGTTGAAGCTAATTCCTATATAGGCAAAATCTCCACAGACCTGAAGCCTTTGGCCATTCAATAGTATATGCAGTTTCTGTCGGCACCTTGAGCATTTCGGGAAATGCATGACCACGCATTTCCCAGCATTTGCAGTCCGGCCGCAGGTCTTCATATAGCAGCTGTAGGAGTCCACAGGTACCAGTAGCGACTTGGGAGTTCTGTTAAGTAAAACTACATCATCAGCGTAGCTTATGATGGGCAGCCGTCTACCTTTGCATTGGGGAACATCAGCATTTGTAGCGACCAGGTGGCTTCTAGGGAGTTGATGTATAACTGAAACAGGAGAGGTGCGAGAACGCACCTCTGCATCAGACTCTTCCCCACCTTTATTGACTTGCTTAGTTCCCCTCCCCTCCCATAACTAACCTGAACTCGCAAATCAGAGTGGAGAGACTCCATCAGCTGCACCAGGGGCCTGGATATACCCAGCTCGTCGAAGGGTTACCCAAGGCAGTCTCCTGTCCACATGGTGGAAAGCCGAACCCAGGTCCATAAAAGCCTCGTAGACAGGAGACCACTGGCCAAAACGCATATTTTGACAGAATCAGGTATAAATTAACACACTGCACTGACAGCTGTCAGCTTTCAGATCCGCCTGACCCTAGAAGCTGAGGGGACTATTGCCAGGAAGATGACAGGAGTGAAGCGGAAGGGTCAGAGACTGATGCTGGCAATGCAACAATATGAAATGTAATTTACATACGGAGCCACAATAACGAAGGAGATATTCCCAGGAAGTGTTCTAAGAAACAAAGAAACAGCTTATAATTATTGTGATGAAAAGGCCATAACCCTAGAAAATAAAACTGTCAGTTACCTTGAAAAAAGTGGTTAATTGATATTGTAATTTCAAGATGTATCAGTTCTACAGGGTGGCTTTTGTAAAGAGAAAACCCATGATGCCTGTCCCAGTTTATGTCACCTTATCTATCCTGTCTTGTGACAAGGGCCAGAAAGCAGACTATGATGGGAAAAAGATAAAAAGAGCAAAAACTCACAGAACCAATACAATACAATACAAGCAAAAAGGAAGAGATGCTCCCGACCAATGAACGTGCAATAGGGGTATTAGAAGAGAATGATTGCTGGAAGGCAGTAAAACATCTTCTGGCGCCAGAGGAGGAAGCTTCACACGCTTTACTGAGAAGCAAACAGAGAGAGACTCTGGCTCCCAGTACCTGGCTGCCATGTTCAGGGGCTGATGCAGGCCTGGCGAGGTCAAGCCTGCCCAAAGCATGCCTGTGCCCCCTGCGACACCAGACAGGAGGCCTCTCCAGAGGCTCTGACATGGTGGAGTCTATAGGTTTTCGTTTCTTTGCTGGCCATTTACAGTACTGCACCGTGAGATCTCTGGGTATTTATGTATGCCTAGCAGCAGACAAAGCATGACACTAGTTGGAGGATGGCAAATGTACAACTCTTTGTGAGGTTTCACACTGTTGCTTACAAATAACTATATGAGAGCCCTTGTTTGTTTTTTTACAGCAACAAGCTACATTGCTTTTCTTGGCTTACAATTACAAACTTTCTATAAAAAAAATAGTAGACTCTGTTTCAAAGAAAATCCTGTTTCTCAAACAGAAAAGCATTAGCTGATTTCTGTAACTTAAATTATGTTTAGTTTTGTTGGAATGGAAGTTGCATTCAAATCATGCATAATAAGATGCAGGTCTCTGTCAACAATGAATAACAGCAGGTGATGCTAACACAGATGTATAACCCATATTAGGACATGGATTCCTTTTTAGACCGCCTTTCAGCCAATCAGAATGCTTTGAATGAAGACCAAAATCTCTTCTATATTGTGTTCCAAGCATTCTGATTTAAACAGCAACCTAAAATCATTCACTTTCCCTTTTACTTGCATAACTCCATTTGCCATAGACACCAAAGGCGGCCATGATAGCAAGTTAATCACCTTTCCCTGACATGTAGCTTGTACTAGGGCAGGTCATTATTTCATGATCATGACCCCTCCATTGGTTTACAAGGCTTAATTAAAGATATCTTGAGTTGGCCCATGTCTTTGATATGCTCAGCTATGCCTTTCTTTTGGGCTTTCATTACATTGCTATTTGGTACTTGTATACCTGTTTTTGAAGTGGGAAAATTAAATTACAAGCACTATTCAAGAAAACAGAATGACGTGACCGAAACTATATGTATTTGCAAAAATTCAAAACCCTTACCCGGGACAACTTCAGAGCTTTGTTTCTGCAGATGTATGATCAAAATAGTCTGAATATGCAGCATATACGTGGAGTTAATCCATGGTTTCCATTCCTACACAGCATTTGGATACTTTGGACTGACAAGACAAAGAACCACAGAACATTGTTATTTCAAGTCTACAAAAGGAGCTAATTTGAAATCCATACGTGCATTTTCCCTGTAGGCTTTCCAATGATATTAATTCAAAGGTTGTGTTTTAGGACTGACCCCCTTGAACCAACACAGAAAATCTAGAAGTTGGCACCCTTGCAGAGTACTAGTAAAACTCTTGCCAGACTACTTTGTAGACACCATTGCATGTTGGAGAAAAACTAGAGCTCCAATGTGAAAATGTGTAGTGACCTGAAGCATATAAAATTGCAAAATCTGACATGTGTAGAGGACCAGAAGAAGGACTCGGACCAGAAGACATTGTGTTCAACAAGATTTATTAATATCAATTGAAAGAAATGCCTTTCTATCCCCATTGCTAAAGGGAGATTTCCTGCCTACAATACTATACTACGGTGCACGTAAAAAAAATAAGGTCTTACGTCCAAACCTATCTTCTACCTGACCCTACCACTAAAAGAAATGCAACTTAAAGTAAGCAGTGTAACCTGTTTCTAGAGATTGTGTAATATATACGTCTCCTTGGTCTGTGAGATATTTGTAGTTGCCTTTACTAATTATTGTCTTTGTCCAAAAAGAGTTCAAAATACAAAATAGGTTTTTCCAAACAACCACAAAGTTTCAAGTTCCTGAAATGGTTAACTTTTTTTATTTGGTGTAGATGAAGGGACAACTCCTTAATCCCTTTCCACCATCTGGTTTGGTATTTCTTCCTATGGTTCACTCTTAGCTTTTCACCAACATTCTTCTTGACTTGTTCTAATCGTATCTCTTTGTATTCTTCAGGCTTGACTGGTTCCCCCAATTTCACACCCTTATTTATCTCCAGGGGTTGTTGATAACCCCCTTTTATATAGACTTCTCGTGGTTTGATGTATTATCTGTACTCAGTTTGATTCATTTTTCTAACTGGGTCTTCTGCCCTTTCACAATTGTTCCCTTTAAGAAAACATTCCTTTTCCTTGGGGCCTGTGAGTTCATCACCTGGGCTTGGGGCAATCCTTTCCACTCCCCTTGCTCCCCTCTGGTCTCTCAACCTCCACCGTGCGCACCCTGTGTACCTTCTCTGAACGGGGCTTTCGCTCCAGTGCAACGGTTTTGACTTCTTGCCTTTTTTCCGGTCTCCGGAGTCCTGCAGGCTATTGTACAGCGTTGCCTTACTCACTGGCTCCTTCAGTGTTGCGAGCATATGATTAATTCCTCCGTCACGGACTGCGCTCAGCATCGTTGCTTAGTTATCCCCGCCCACCACATCCTTGGCGTTGTCGCTCCTCCAGCATGGACTGGGTATTCTCGGTCCTCATTTTGCCGCAGTATTGTGCTTCATCGTCTGCTCGGTGGCTTCTTTCTCCTTCGCCAACACTGTTCTCTGTAGCAGCTCGTTCCGCTGAGAAGTGTCCACACCTCTGCCTGACGTGCATACATCAGAGGCTCGCCGCAATGGATCTCTTCTCCTGCATTCAAGGAAGACTGCTTTCTTATCTGCATCCCGTGACCGAGAGGGGGTATGTTGGACAGGATCAGCTGCCTGGCATCAAGCATTGCCATAAGCCAAATGTCTTTACCTATGATTAAAGGAAACATCTTCTTGAATCACTCGTAACACTTTTCTGGTGCCTGATATCCCGGTGCCACTGGGACATTACAAGTCCTGGCGGATTGGGAAGTCAGGCGCCAGAAAATCTTGTCCCCCGTTTCCATGGAGTTGCATAGGACTCCATGGGAGTGGGGAGACAGAAGCACCGGCGCCATTGCTAACGGTGCTGGTTCTTCCGAGACAAGTCTGCCTAATGGGACCGTTGCACCCAGCAGGTCAGACCTGCCAGGTGCAATAGCCCCTGCAGGCAGGCTTGTAGTGTGGCGGTCCGGAAAGGGTGCCAGTACGTTGCTCCCGACAGCTTTATTTCCAGACCGCCACACTTGTATTGAGGCCCATTGTTTCGTTTCTAGGGAGTTCCACGTGGGAATGGGTGTCCTTGTTCCCTGGGGGATCGGAGGGGGAAATCACTCCCAGTGAGGTCCAGCTTTCCCAAACCCATAAGGAGGGTTTTGCTTAGCAGGATCACCTCCCTAGCCTCAAATGGTGTGGCTCCTCCTTGGGAATAAGAGAGGAATTTCCCAGATGCGTGGGCTCACAGCAAGACTTACCCACTTTACCAATTGCCACAAGTTGTAACAAATGATGCATCAAGTATATTCAGTTTTATGCCTTTTATTTAAGGTGTCAGGATGGTTGGGGGTTGTTATAGTGTTCCCAGACACTTCGCAAGAACAGTGTATGTTCTTCTTTCCTGGGTTAGACTCTAGGAAACCATTTTCTTGCTTCAGCTCCTCCTTCTTCTCACTGTCTCAGTCTTCTAGATAAGGATCTCTACCCTTTCATTATCTGCCGCCTCTGGGGGACTTCTTCCTCCATGTGCAGGGCCTCCACTCTTTCTTTCTCTTGTCAGGGCCACAACCTTTTTCCTGCTCTGCCTCCCCTTGGTCACAGCCTTTGTCTTCATATTTTTTGTCTTTCCTCCATCAAAGACCCCTGCCTTTGCGTCCACTGATCTTTTCTTGACTAGGGCTGTGGCCAGTCTCTAGTCACCTGCCATTTGGTCTTCACTTTCAGATCCTTCCTTTTCTGTATTTACGGTCTCTGGCTTTTAGCTTCCTCAGGTCTCCAGGATTTACAATCATTCTCTCCCATCTGGGTCTTACAATCAGCCTCTCTTCTCCAGAAGATACATGCACCACTCCACTCCCAAGTGTAATAATCAGCCCAGTAATCTTTCCTTTCTCTCTGCATTTTGCAATCTGTTCTTCCACTTCAGGTTTTGCAGTTAGCCAAGCAGAAAATTCACTGCTCCGTTCCATGTCTCACAATATGTCCAGCAATCTTCCGCTCCTTCGACCTTTACAACTTATCCACAACAGGACTGCAAGACTTGTCCTTAGCCTCAAGTCCAGGGATCACATATCTCCAGCTCTGAAATCTCTTCACTGGCTCCCTGTGGCTGCACGGATCAACTTCAAGACCCTCTGCATTGTCCACAAGGTTTTCTGGGGCCTGGGACCGCTCTACCTCCAACTTTCTCATCCAAAACATCTTCCTTCTCGAGCTCTCTTCTCATCCACCTCCAACTCTCTGAGAGTCAGGCGCTTTTCCAAGCAGACAGTTGGGTGCAGATCTATCTCCTCGGCTGGGGCCTCCCTCTGGAACAGATTCCCTACCTCTCTCAAACATGAGCAGAACCACCTTCGGTTCCGGAAGCAGCACAAGAGCTTCCTTTTCGCTTCCACTTTCTCTCTTACTCTCCCCTGCTGATGCACCTGACTGCTCTGCGCACTGGTCACCTGGTCCCCCTCTGAAATCGGGCCCAGGCTCCTGCATGTCCAGTTGCCCTTGCACTGTCTCCAGGCTCGCCAGCACTTAAGGGTCTGTATCTGCAACCCTACAGTCACTTCTCTCTGCACGTATGAGCCACCAACTGGCTGCACTTGTGAGTTAACTGCCCTTCCCCCTTCCTCTACCCCCTGGCACTTCTCCCCTTCCCTCTTCTCCGCACTTGCGTGATCTGAATGACACAAGGCCTAGAAAAATAGTTATTTTGTCCTCCCTTTTTTCCCCCTCCTTGTCTTGTCGCACCTAGAAACACTTGTGTACAAGCACGTTATAAATGCCATATCATATCATATCATATCATATCATATCATATCATATCATATCATATCCTTTCTCTGTCTTGGAATCTGTGTTTTGTGGTAAACAAGAAGGAGCCGGACCAGAACTTTACATTTCAAAGGTGTTTATTTAAAATAAAGAGAACATGCCTACCTGTCCCTATTGCTGTTAGTGATTTTCCCTGCCCAAAAACTAAATGAAGGGCACTCGTCAATTGTCCAAATAAAAAATATCGACCTCAGTTTAAAACCTAACCCCTATCAGGACCTTCCACTTTTAGAAAAAAACATAACATAAACATTTGCCAGAGCAGTAGCCTTTCCACTCAGGCTTCTTCTGGCCAAAGCTACTTGGGTTGCTCCCAAGTACTGTTCATCAGTATAATGTGGGTCTTCAATAGTTTATCAAAGTAAGGTTTTCAGGTTCCTTATAACATGTTCCTTATAACACGTTTTAGGTCTTTACACAAATCCAATGTTTCCAGTCCCTCAAAAGGGGAAATGATTCTACTAGTGCAATTCTGCCGACTTGGACATTGTCTTTCAAATTGTTCTTGATTTAGGTTTGAGTAATTGAACCTTCCATGTTCCGTTTTCCAAGTGTTGAAAAATTGTACTTGTTTTTCTAGGGCTCCCCAAAGCCTTCTGGCCCTCTGATTTGCTCAACTCAGCAGGGTCTCTATTGGGCGCCTGCCCGTGACCAGCAATCAGGTTTCTCAGGCTCCCGTAACCCTTTTGGCTTCTCCAGCTTCTTATCTTGCTCTCTTTAGTTAAGCCCCTTTTGCTTTTGGATTTACTTAACTCAGGGACATAACTGTCCGTTCTTCTCCCTGGCTTTACCTTCTCGGGAGCGCTCGCTTCCCTTTGCCTGCCCGGCTCGGCATTTGTTTAACTTTTTGTATGGAGATCAGGGATTTGGTTTTTCTGTTGCGGCCTGGTCTCGTTGTCGATTAACAGGGACATGGCCCACCACGGCTGCTGTGTGGTCACGGCACCAGGCAAGACCGTCTCGCTACTGTCCCCACCTGTGTCTCCGTTTTGCCATTGTCGCTCTTCACAATGCAGGCTTGTGGAATCTCTCTCTCTCTCAGTCTGCTCTCTCTTCGGACTTCTGGTAGTGCTGCAGTGTAGCATGGCTCAGCTC
The DNA here is from genome assembly GCF_040938575.1 of Ambystoma mexicanum. Taxonomy (NCBI): domain Eukaryota; kingdom Metazoa; phylum Chordata; class Amphibia; order Caudata; family Ambystomatidae; genus Ambystoma; species Ambystoma mexicanum. The sequence goes on along the minus strand of NC_090931.1, from coordinate 272,698,914 downwards.
CTCCAGGACGATCTCACATCAGAGGCTCGCCTCTGCTTGGGATTCTTCTTCCTCAATTCCTCCTTCCTCTTCTCTTTATTCTCTGAACAATATTTCCACAGAGTGTGTTGATCTCCATCAGCTGTTGACTTCACAAGGATCCCAGCATTAACATCAGCCAAATATTTGGGAGTAATGTTAGTATGTTGGGTATTCCAATCCACAGCAATAATATCAGCCTTTTCTACTCCCGTCTAGGAAGACACAGTGTTCTTTGTAGGGAGTTCCTGGTAGCAATAGGAGTCCTTGTCCCCTAGAGTCACTCCCAGTGAGGTTCCCAGACCTTTAGCGAGGGTCTTGCTTACCGGGCTCACCTCTGTAGCCTCAAAGGGGGATTCATCACAGTATAGTGTGAGGGGTCAGAAATGTGAGGGAGACAGATGACTTTGTGAATGTTTTTCAAAAGATGCCATTTTATTTAATTAAAGGTTGGATAAACTACTCACTATCCCTACCCTGACGAGGATTTTCCTTCCTAAAAAAACGAAAGGAAATCTGGGTGAATTCCCCTTCCGCAGATTCAAGCCAGATTCTGCTCCACAGTTCCAAAAAGAAACAAGAAAATCCTGTTTTGTAACAAGAATTCCAACACAGTTCTTTGTGACTCCAACTTGACAACAGAAAGTTCCAACACTCCAGTGGTTCAACAAAAAAAGGTTATTTCTCTTCCTCTTGCAATAGTAAGCTTCAAAATTATCTTCTTCACGAATAAAGAACAAAGAATATTTCCTTAGTTCGTCAGTAGAAAAATACATTGTCTTTGCCGGGATGTTTTGCTACAACTTACATATAACACATATGCAGCCGTTTTATACAGATCTTTCTTCAGCAATTAAGGTCTGTCAGAAACTTGTTAACACCACTTCACAGCACTTTATCAACTTCTACCTGGTCTACTCCCATGCCAGGCCTACTACTTCAAAGGTTTGCGAATCGGATATACTCCCCTCCCTGAAAAGTAATTCACAAACAATAAGTGTCTCTCTGGTTAAGATCAGGTTACAACAGCTTTGCCGTGTTCATTACTTTAAAATGTCAGGCTTTAAGCAATGCTTCAGGGAAAGCAAGATTAACATTCGTGTCTTTTTGTACTCTTTTTGACTTTCCAAAACTTCTGCAAGTTATGCTCCTCCCCTTCTGAATAGCCTTTTTTATAACACACCCAACTCAACTTACAGTGGTTATATATCTTGCTCATGAATGCACGTACATTGTTTCTTTTTCGCCTACTGTATTTCCCATCCCACCCCCCTCCCAAGCCTACTTTCTCCCATTGTCAGTCTCCACCTCTTGTGGTGGGGAGTCCTCTTCAGCCATGCTTATTGAATCATCGTCACTTGGTCCATCATACGAGGGCCCAAATAGCTCTGCTATTAATTGTCTCCAAACCGCTAGGGCTCCGGCTTCACCCTCTATGTCCCCTTTACACGCTTCCTGCCATGCCGCTGTTTCTGCCTCCGCCCACTTCTGCAAGTCCCTCCAACACGTCTCCACATTGGGCTTGTGACACGCTTTCCATCCCATTCCAATCCTTCTCTTCCCCAGTACATATGCCAGATCTTTCAATTTACTCACATGTTTAAGCTTCCGCGGTCTGGGGAACCCTCCCAACAGGCAAGCCCACACTGTATCCACCTTCATGCGGATTCCCTTGTCCTCCATTTTCTGTGCTATATCTCTCCAATATTTCGCTATCAGTGGACATGCCCAGAACATATGCACCATTCCTGCGTTTTCCTCATTGCATTTGGGACACACTTGGCTTCCGGCGTTCTTAAACTTGGCTATCTTAAGTGGCGGTTCAAATATGCTCTGTGAGTTATATACAACTGTATTTGTTGCAGCCTAGTATTTCTCGATACTTTTTTATGATACCCCTGAGCCCTTTCCCACATCCCATCACTCATCATATCTCCTACTTCCTCCTCCCAGTCCAGTCTAAGTTGCACCACTTCCTTGCCCACTTGAGTCATCATCATCTCGTACACTGTAGACGTTTCATGCCCTCCTTCTGCTATATCATATATCCAATCTAGTGTGGTGTCCGGTTCCTCTGCAAGTTCCACCTCGGACCAGGTATCTTTAATTCGTTGCACCATCCCATGATACGTAATATATTGCCCAGCACTCAACCCCGTTTGTTCCACCAGCTCCTCAAATTCCAATATTTTCCCCTCTTGCCACACATCTCCCAATGTTGCTATTCCTACCGGTTCCCAATACTTCCTAATCATTAACCTTAGTTGCTTTTCTGTCCCCTTCATTGTGACCAGTGGGATTTGCAGAGAGCACAGGGCCGGCTTGTCCATCAACCGGCACGCCCTCTGCCACATCTCCCACCCAAGGCCCAGCATCCCCGGACGACCTCTTAGCTCCCGCTTGGGTAACCATATCACTTCTCTCAAAAAGTATGGGGCGCAATCACCTTGATGCAGCCTATGCTCTAAGGTAGGCTCCGCAGAGAGCCATTTGGCTAAATGCTGCAACTGGCTCGCTACATAATATACTTCCCAGTTAGGTAATTTAATGCCTCCTTTCTCATGCGGGTTTTGGAGTTTCCACAGGGCTACCCTGTTCTTCATCCCGTACCATAGGAATTCCCTGCATATGCTTTCCAACTTGATAAAGAATTGCCGGGGTATGGAGTATGGGATGTTCACGAAGCAATGCAACAGTCTGGGCAATGCCACCATCTTGAGCATCGCCCCACGTCCCATCATTGCTAAGGGGAGTTTCGCCCAGAACTTCATGCTGTTCTCCAGTTTCTGAACCGTTCTTTCTGTATTATGCCTATGTTCGGCTTCTGCTGTATGATATATGTCTATCCCAAGATACCTAAAGGTTGTGGCCCCCCACGGTATCTGGAGTACTGGCAAATTCTCCGCCAAGAACCCTCTATATCTGCTCAGCGGGAACACACAGGATTTACTTGGGTTCACGGCTATACCTGAGAGTTCAGCAAACCTCCCCACCACTTCCAACACATACTGCAGATTCTCCTCTGGGTAGCGCAGATACAATAACATATCGTCTGCGTATAGTGAAATTAAATGTGATGTTTCCCCAACAACAATGCCTATTGCGTCATATTGCTGCCTTAAATAAATCGCCAGAGGCTCCAAGGCCAGAATATACAACATGGGGGACCATGGGCATCCCTGTCTGGTCCCTCTCCCAAGTTGCCACCTTTCAGAGATCACAGTTCCTGTCTTCACTCTCGCTAATGGCTCACTATATAGGAGTTCTACCCAGTGAAGATATCCTGGTCCCATACCATAGTTGGCTAGGGCCGCCTTCAGCCAGGGCCATCTGATCGAGTCAAATGCCTTGATCGCATCCAGCGACACTATCGCCATTTCGCTAGTGTCCCCTTCAGTATGTTCGATCACTCGATGGAGTCGCCTCAAATTATTCGAGATATTCCTATTTGGGACATATCCTGTTTGATCAGGATGAATTAGTTTGATCAGGGGCAGTACTCAGCGGGTGTATCTCGTGGGGACGGAAGCCCTCCATGGGACCAGTGCCGATAGTCTTGGGAGAACGTGGTATTCCCCCCCTCCATTTCTGTCCCCTCTCTCCTCTCACCACACTCAGTGCCCTGTGGTCCCCCACAGGTCTATGTATCTCTGTAGAGTAGAGGACTTCATCCGCAACAAAAGTGAAACAAGCTACAGAACAAGTCTGGGAGATCCCAAGACAACCCAGGGGGGCCTGGGCCCATGTATGAGAGAAAGAGAGGTGCAAGAATCCAAAACAAGGAGTCAAGGACCCACTGCCAAAAAAAGAGACATTTTCTGGAATTCTAAGTTCTACAGTCAAGTCTGGCAGGATAGTGAACCAGACTTGAGACTGCATTAGTGAACAAGAAAAAAGAACAGGGGAAGAGACTCCCCCCCTGATATTTGGGAACTGTGTTTTGTGTTTTGGGAAATCTACAGCCAAGTCTGGCAGGATAGGGAACCAGCCTTGGCGCTACATTTATAATTTGGAGAAAGAACAGGGGAAGAGAATCCCCCCTGATACTTGGGAACATTTATTTTTTGCACATTTATATGGCACCTATACAGCAGAAAGTGTTTTGTGTTTTTTAAGATCTACAGAAAAGTCTGGCAAGATTGTGAACCAGACTTGATGCAACATTTGTAAGCTAGAGAAAGCAGGGGAAGGGAATCCCCTCTTATATTTGAGAACTGTGTTTTGTATACACTTGGAAGAGCAGTTAAGATCAAGCATGTTTAAGTTAAAGATTCACTTCTTGAGTTTTCTCATCAAGAACTGAACAATCAAATCCATATCCAGAACGAGGGAAGCCCCCTTCTGGACCAAGAAGACGCACAGATTTTCCTTAGTTAGTCTAGAGTGTAAGGGGCGTAAATAGGTTTGGACATAGGATGGTGGACATTTTACTTTACTGGACATACTGAAAGAGTCCTTAGTATTTTCTGTTGAGGTAGGGCAACCCCTCATAGAAATATGTCAAGGTAGGTTTTTTCTTTTCTTTTACTTTTATAAATAAAAGTATTTTCCAACAAACATGTCACCACATTGTCACACTCGTACTTTCGGCACCCTTACAGTGCATATTTCCATTTCCTTTACCTAGTACGGATGTGGGATTCGTTAAAGAATTACTTTTTTATGGTTTATTCAAACCTTTAAAATAATTTCACAATAGTTTCATCAAACTTACATTTCAACTCAATTATCCATTACTCAGCCTTTACAACAGTTCAAAATTTCTAAATAACAATCGATTTTTCACTGAAATTCTTGGTTATGTCTTCCATGAGAAATGTTAGTGCAATTGTTAGTTTTCTTTTTGAATCCTCAAAACATAAACCCCAGAACTCATCTGCACTCAAGGTTTGATGTTCAGCTAGTATCTTGCCTAGCTGTTTAGTTCTTTCTTCTTGCAGTCTGGTGCAAAATAGAGTCAGATGTTTTAGGGATTCCACTTGACTGTTGCATAAGCAACATTTATTGTCTTTGATGATATTCTTGTCCCAATACGCTAGTACTTCCCTTGTTTTGAAAGCGTTCAAGCGGAATTTCAAGAACAAATCTCTCCGATGTTTGTTTGGAAATATTTCCAAATATTTCTGGATCTCATTGAGTTTTTTTGCTTCTGGAGGGACCAAGAGCATCCGTTTTTGTTTGCGTCTCAGCTCCCCTGTTTCATACCAGTCCTGTTGCCACGGTTTTTTCTTGGATTTGTTTGGATTCCAGTGGAGAATTTTGATGTCTAAATCATAGTGCTCCATCACTTGCTCACAACGTAACGACCACTGGGCCAACACGTTGGTTTTATTTTGACCACCCAAGTGCTGTAAAATCTCAAATTGAGGGGGTGTCGGCTTAATGGTTATCTTACGATAGAGCGTTAACATATTACAGGCAATGTGGCGATGTCAGGTTTAAGTCATGCCTTATGCACACTGTTGGTATCCCTTCGGTAGCCACACCACCTTCGACCAAAAGATGTTTTCCAGTGTATTCCAGATTGTATCAGGGCACCCCAAGGGACAGTCCGCACCATGCAGCAAAGCAGGAACTGCCTTTTGTTTGTAGAATCGAATCGTTGGCAACAGAGAAAATCTTCCATATTCTTTTTGCAAAATTGCTGCCTGTACTGCTAGTTGGCGACATTTGGTTTTAATGCTTATTACCCAGCACATATCGTTTCTGCTAGAGTATCTGGTGTTTAAGACAGACTTCACTTGTTCTTTGCCCAGATACCATTTGAATTTTATTTTGGCAAAGAAATTATGTTTAGATAAATCTTGCAGGGACAGGATTTCAGATTTCTTGGTGTTAATATTTAGCCCATTCTTGACTACGTATTGTTCAATCAGGTTTAACTTCCTCTGTAACCCTATTGGAGTGGTGTCTAACAGAACCAAATCATCGGCATATACAATCCAGTTTATTTCTTTGTCACCAATTTTTGGATTAAATGAAGCAAGGTTGCCAAAGTCGTCCCCTATATCAGATAAAAAAAGGTTGAACACAATGGCAGCCAATGGGCATCCTTGTTTTATTCCACAATGTGTGTTAATTGGGTTAGACAAGGTGTCAGTTCGATCCAATCTGATTTTTATGGTGGTGTTCATGTGGAGCTCTTTTATTGTTGATAGTAAACTGGCCGGGCAGTTCCACTTTCGCATTTTCTCCCAGAGTTTCTCGCGATTGATGCTGTCAAATGCATGCGAGAGATCAATAAATGCGAGATGGACACATTTCCCAGCCCTTATAGCTTCCATCTTCATGATGTTTAAGATGAGTAAGTTAAGGCCACAACCTACCCCTTTCAAAAAACCAGTTTGTCGCACATCAAACCGTTGGGTAGTTTTGATCCATTCCAACAATTTCTGTTTTAACAATGTTGCATAGACCTTCCCTGTAACATCCAGTAGAGCAATCCGTCTGTAGTCTTTAGGATTCGACCTATTGTCTTTTTTAAATATGGGCACGATAATTGCAGACTTCCATGAGGCTGGTGATGATTGTTCTTTTGCAATCCTTGCAAATATCATTGCGCAAAGTTCAGCCCATTTTTCCGGGTGCTGTTTGAGGGTAGAATTTGTAAGGCTGTCAGGCCCTGGTGCTGTGGAAGAGCTAGCTCGATTGATGATGCTTAAGATTTCATTTTCATCGAATTTTAGGTCCCATGCAGCAGCTATTGATTTACAAGGTTCATCATGGTCGCTTTTCTTGGCATATAGCTTGGTGAAGTGTTGTTCCCAAGAATTTGCAGTTACCATGTTGACCTGTGTTGCCGATTCAGGGCAGGATTCGTCTTTTATTAATCTCCAAAATTCACGTATATCTTTGTTATTGAGTTTCTTTAGCATGATCTCAGCGTCTTGCTGGTGTAGATAAGATTTATGAGCTATCAACCAATTCTTGTATTTTTGTTTTGCGGCTCGTGCATATGTGCATCTTTTAGTCGTCTCCAGGTGTGCACCTTGTCTAAGTTCTTGTCGAAGAGTTATTTTCCTTTGTGCGAGTACCGCATCATAATCATGTTTTGGTTTAAATGCACGATTTCACAATCCTTGCTTGCGCTGCGTATATTGTTTTAATGTGAATGAGTACACCACATTGTTAGCTTGAGACCTGTACTTGTCAATTAGGGAGATTACTTATGTGTTTTTAGTGTCAGGCGAATCCTGCTAGAGTCAACCACCAGCTCAGGTCCTCTGATGTTGTTTTGCATCTTTACTGAGCCTGTTAACTTTAACATGACAAGATTATGGTCGCTTTGGGGTGTGACCTTAGTTTGCATCTTCAGAGCTTGTTTAGCTAAGTTTGCAGACAAAAGGAAGTAGTCTAGGACAGAACGTTGTTGATCTCTTGTCCAAGTTGGTTGTGCGGGTATATCACCCGTGGTGTTCCCGTTCATCAGGTGTAGTTCTCTGACTTCCATCTCTTCACACCATCTAACAGCAACTTGATCCCTGCGGTCCCCTTGGTCAAGGCAATTGATGTTCAAGTCGCCACACAAGAGGATGTTAGGTATGTCAAAATTCTCGTTCAGGTCGTCTATCATCTGAGTTATATCATCTATAAATGACCAAGGGTCCATCACCTGATGTTGCCAGTATACGTTAATTAGATAAATTTGCTCCACATCGCACTTGTTGTCTCCCTGCCGCACAAGTTTATTTATTTGGATATAAGGAGACTTATTCCAGGATTCGGTTATGCAGAAACCGGATTCTCTCCATACCATGGTTAGAAGTCCTGTCATCGGTCTTCCCTTATTTTTTTTCATGGCTGGATTAATTGTCACTTCGAAGTGATCTACCATAGGACATACATCTAACCATGTTTCTTGAAGACAAATTATATCCAACTCATCAATCCAGGTCCAGGCTGTATTAAACAGGTGAGCAAAACCTCTGGTGTTCCAGGTGCCCACATTTAAACTTGAGGTTTGTAGAGCTTCCCGAAATTACCTCGAGTTGTTTCTGACCAAGGCTGCTGCCAACCAGCTCCAGTCTCTTGCCACGCTTTTGGGGCACTCATATTTTGTTGGTTTCGTGGTTGATTGAGTTGATTCATCTTTGCCGCCCGCTGTTATAGTGATCCCCGAGCCCATGGGAACAACTGTCCCAAAGGCAAGTGCCTTTGAGTTTGCAACTGCATATTTCCTTTTCGTGTCTTCATTTACCGATACTCCTGTTTCATACTTCTGAACTGGTAGTGATGACCTCTGATTTATTTTATGGGCAGTTTTTGGTTGCAATTCATCTTTTTTCAGTTCGCTGATGTCGAAGCTCAAGGATAGTAAACAAGAAAATGCATCCAATAAAATTGTGCAGATTATTTTGGAGTCGATGTGAGGTTTTACTGTGTCCTTCGGCTGATCTTTGAAAAATTTGACCGTTTGGATGTCGCTGGACTCAATCGACCTCAGAGAAGGCACATGGTGGAATAACCTCAGGATGTTAGGCCTATTCAAAATTAGTTCTGCCTTAGTTTCAAGGATCCGTTCTAAGACCATATGATACTTTGCCAGTTGTTTCGGGGCTACAGTGTTCAGATGTCATTTGTATTTCGTTTGATTTAAGACCTCAGGTATTTCCATCGCTTACACCTCATCAAGCGTCTGGTCATTGAGGTAACGAGTTTGCCAAGAATTCACGAGTCTTAACTCCGATGTAGGACAGAGCCTCTCATTATGTATTGTGGGACTTTTGACAATGCATTTGTTGACATTGGTGCCTTTAAGTTAAGGCAACGGCCCCATTTTTCCTCCAACATAGCCAAGGTGGCTCTTACAGGCCTGGCTACCTTTGCTGGTTCTAAATCTTGGCAAACTAAGTCACGTTTTTCACAGGATCTATTCAAAACACCACAATGATCTTCAAGTGTTAAGCTGTTTCGATTTTCTTTTAGTTGCAAGGGTTTTAACTCAGCAGAGGCCAATTGAGAAAGGTTAATAATTACCAATTGAGTGCCATTTACGTTTGGCATCTTATCTGTAGGCACTGTCATGTTTACACTCGTTAGAGTGTTTTCAGGGATTATGCAAATGTCATTAACAGCATGTATCTGACTGTCTGTGTCTTCTGCGTCACTCATATCTTGGTACAAAGACATGATCATGATTTAATTTAACACTTCTTTGTCCGTGGCCCTTTCGGCTAAAGGAGTGGTTATTTGCTTGGTCCCATTTATCTTTTCGTTAGCTTTCTCAGCACGGTCAGTACATCCGGTGTTAACAGTTCGGTTCACCAGTTTGAGGTTTCAGAGGAACCTTCTTGAGATGTTGTTGCCACAGTTTTTCTTTTTTACTTGATTTTTCATCTTCTTAATTTGTGGCAGTGGCACTTTTTTCTTTTCTATCGTCTGATTTCCTACTGTGAAGATAGGAAAAATAGCATCTGTTGTTCCTCCGGTCAGATCAATACGTTCCGACTGTGTGAGATGAAACCCAGCAATTCCATCTCCGTTTTTAGATGTCAACGGTTTTGGTGAGTTGACAGGCAAAGCTCCTTCTATATTGCTTACAATAGGTTGAATGGGCAAGTTATCAGTTGCCAAGAATTCTATTTGTGGGATAGCTCTGTTGATGCCCTGACCATTTTGGTCATTCAGGTAATCTGGTCCCTGAATAAGCGTCAGGTTTGTCTCTGCCACAGATGTACCTCAGTTGGATGTACCAATGTGTTCTCTACTTCTGACGACATAGCAAGTGTCTCTTCATTAACCGCTGCTCGTCTTTCCGGTGCTGGTATAGGTACTGAGCAGGATTTGTTGAGATGATAACTACAAGTGCCAGACTGCATGGGATCAGATTGTTCAATCGATAAAGCTTGCTTTAGTTTTAAAAAAAGTATGGCTTCTCAAGCAACTTCTGCAAGGAGTTTTTTGTCTTCGCTATTGTTACAGTTCTGATCTGCTAGCACTTTCATAGAGTGCTCCATATTTTTATGTGTTTCCAGGATTCTTAGTACAAACGAGCTGCTGCCGTTTTCTATTTTAGACATTTTAACATTCATGAGGGCATTCAAGGTACTTAGATCCTTTAAGTTTTCATTCAAGTGTTCATACATCTTCAAATGGGTGCTAAGCTGATGGTAATGGCCGACATTAAGATTGGTTGCAACCGTTTCAAGACCGTGTCACACACTGCCTCTGTCTCCTTTTTTCCCACCTTATTTCGATCATGGGCAGCCAAATACGACGCCTTACTTTAGGAAAAGCACGTTCTGTAAGTGAGGAGTTGGAGGAGGACTCACTTGAAGAGGTGTCTGGACAGTTGACACACGGAGGAGAAGAAGCAGTATTAGGATTGTTAGTCTGTGTCTGTTTCAGCATAGGGGGGCCTCGATTTTGTGACATCACCAGTTGATCTGTGTATCTTATTTGTGAGCAAGATAGAGGTGGTGAACAGCTTACTTCAATTCTCCTCCGTTTTAGTTTCCCGCTTGCCAATTTATTCATCAGGGGAGCACTTAATGGTAACTCGATTTTATTACCGGACGGCTGGTCTTTGCTCGGTGTAAGTTCTTCATTCTCTGCAATGCTCGTATTTTTAGTTAGGTTCTTTGTGTTAATCGCAGAGTTTAACTGAGTGAGGTCCATCAAAAGTTTATTTACCACATCTAGGGACTTCCTCAGTTCAATGAGTTCACCATCACGTTGACCATCTCTACCTGATGTATATTCTAAAGATGTGAATTTGGGTGACTGTCGAACACAAGGTCGAGTCACCAGCAATGTTAGAATGGGCAACGTTTGAAGCGAACGTGTCAATAGAGTCATAAAAAACAGAACTTAGTCTTTGATTATTTTTGCCATTGTTCACATCACCTTGACTTCTAGTCATCTCCATTAAGGACTGTTTCCTTACATTTCCATTTGGTTCCTCAGAAGTGTTAGATTGCCTGTAGATGCCACCAGTGTTGGCAGTGTTACCACATAGCACTTCAGCAGAGCCACTGGGGTTTTTGTGCTCGTATATCAGAACATCATAGTTGTCCAAAACTCGCTCCTTTGAGCAAGCACTCGTCGGAGATGCTCTGACCCACCCCTCGGGCGGGCACTCGCCGACATCGGAGAAATCTCCGCCCCTCGAGTGACCCCACCCACATAGAGAGGTGAGCGCGACTGGTGCGGAAGCACCACCGGGTCCGCGTCTGCTGCCTCGGATGGGGGCGTGGGGAGCCAACCCAGCAAACCCCACGCGCACCCCAATCCACTGGATGCCGGCACACACAGGCACAGCCCAGCACAAGCCCTCCGTGTGAGGGCCCGCAAGGATGGGACGACTCCCATCTCGCCGTAGCCAGCGGTCATCACATCACGTGGTAAGTTTGTTTTATCTGAGGGAGCTGAACTGCCGGACGGCAGGGCATGGCACTCTTGATACTCAAAGTCATCTGATGTAACTTTAAATAGATGATTTGAGCCTCGTTGGGAGCAAGTTTCAAGGGCTTGGGCTAAAGTTTACCGGACCAGGGTGGGCGGGGGGGGCGAAGGTCGTAGTTTGGCTTATTGAAAATGCGCATGCACATGCTTCACTTTAGTTGTTAGACAAGCTATTATTTGCGATACATGACCCATTTACACTTACTTGACTTTCCGAGCTCGATAGTTCAAGATTTTGTTGCAGTTGCATTTTCAGTAAGCGACGCGTCACAGGCTGTGTAGGTTTATTTTTCACTGCTGATTCCGAAACTGTAGGCGGGCTTGATGCTGTATCTCTCTTCTGATCTTCCGATCAAGCGCCGTCAATTACCTGCTCCCAAGGCTCCCAAAGACTCGGAGGACCTTGGGTTTTATCAAGAAGGCTTCACCTCCACTTTCCAGACACAGTGGACATGAAAAAGGTACTGCTCCACACTGCTCCACACTCCCCTCTAAGGCTCAGGTCCCACTCTGCTCCACGGAGGACCTTGGTTTTGTCAAGAAGGCTCCACCTCCACTTTCCAGGCACAGTGGAAATGAAAAAGGTACTGTTCCACACTGCTCCACACTCCTCTCTAAGACTCAGGTCCGAATGAATTATGGAATATGCAGGTTTTTTTTATTTGTTTTTCCAAAAGGGATTGGTCAATTCCCAGGGATAGGCTTTCACTGCACACAGTTGCTGTTCAGATCTCAGGTAACCATACTCAGTTCATTGTGGTAAAGTAATGTGGTCACTTTGCCACACAGTCTATGTGATCCTGTCCATATATCAAAATGGGTCTTATTTCTTTGGCTGCAAAAATTGGCAGCATTGACAAGAAATTCTGTTAAGTGTGCACTGCACAACATGCCTCACTCTTACATCGTTTAACAGACTACAGAAATGCACCTTAGTTTGTTAATTGCTTGTGGCACTGTTACCTGTGAGCCATGGAAAATATTCAACAGAAAAGTTAAATAAATAATGTGGTTACTGTGTTTTATTCCTCACTCCACTGCCGTTTGAATGGCCTCATGATGCGATGAGACGTAATAAAGATGAGGCGGATTTGGTGAGTGGTGAGTGGGAATATAGGGACAATGTAAGATAGTTGTAATGTTGTGTTGGTTTCTGCACGTTGGAATTCACCAAGTTCAACATGCAGGTTTATTTCGAGGTAGTTTGTGTTGAGAGAACTTGACATATCTTGTTCAGAGGGGAGCCTTGCTTGCCCACAGTGCCAGAGTGTGTTGGTACAAATTGTGTTGTACAGGTTGGTGGGAGAGGTATATTGCTAACCCAAATCACCTTCCCAGATACACTGAAAACAGGACAGATCCTTATCCTGCTGAAGAAACTGACACTCAACCTAGATGACCAAGGCATTAAATGCCACATCACTCATCTACCCTTCCTTGGCAAAATGTGTGAGAAGACCTTCGCCATCCAGTTTCACAGAAGGATCACTCACAATTTCATACAGGACTACAATCCAGTTTCCAACCATGAAGCAGCACAGAGACCATCAACTATGTTATCGATGACGCTCTATACATCCTGCTCGACCTTTCTGCTGCCTTTGATATCATTGGACATGAAGCATTCATCAACATCCTTACCACAAGCATGGACATTGACAGAAGAGTGCTGCATTGGTTTACTTCGTACGTTTCCAACAGAGACCAAGTCCTCGAGATGGGTCCAAACAGATCTCAGCACATATATTTGGGCCAATGCCAGAATTTCACAAGGCTCTGTTCTGTTCCCTTCATTGCTGAGGGAAATATCTTCAGGAAGTATTATTAATTCCAAAGAGGAAACTGATATACTGAATCGGCTAAAGAATAAAAAGCTGTAGACAGAATTACATGCCAAATTTATGCTTGAATATTTAAGGGACAAAATTATTCTGGAAAGCTTGCCATGGTTCTTTATTGAAGATGCAGTGTTCCTGACCCCGTTCAGCACTGTAGATAATTGCTGTTCAGTGAGATTGGATAATTTTTATAACAGAGGCTCCCAAACAGTAGGTTGTCAAACACTTTAGAGATCTTGACAAGCAGGCTAAAGCTTTTTAAAAAGTAAATAGAAGCCCTTGATAGAAAATGCCCATTCAGGTTACAGCCCTTATGAGAACATCACACCCGAACATACTTTAGCCTCTCCTTCCTCTGGTAACCTCTTTGAAAACATTAGATCTATGCACTGTTATAAGGCAGAGTAACTCAGGGTTCTTGAAAATACAGAGACGAAGAAGAACAACAGGAACCTAGGTAATCCAAGTACTTGGAAGAGTTAGCCTTGCAGAGTAATGAAGTTGAAACCTGTGAAAGAAATGAAGGACTTATACAATGGGTAAAAATCGACAATGGAGTAAGCACATCATCTCGAGCAGCAATAGAATACTGCAGGTGTGCTGGGCACTGAACGCAGGAGATACAAAGCGGTGTTAGTGATCCGGAGGAAGAGAGCTGCAAGGATACTGGCAGCCCGCTGTGTCTGATGATCGGGAGGTCTGTGGGAGCAGACCTGTGCACAGCAGTGTCAAGAGGAGGAAGGAAGCTGTGAATGTGGTCGCACAGCCACAGGGAAAGCAAGACGCTTGAGAAGCCAAACAGAACACCCACCATCCCAGCAAGCCCGGGCGACGTGCTGAAACCCCCGACAATGTAAAGGGTGGCACGGGAGACCCGGAGGGGATGGAGGGTGGCTTACCAAGAGGGGGCATGCACCACTCGGGAGTACATGGCTCCTTGTCCAGAATGGAATACTTTCTTCTCCCAAGTACCGACATACACAGGGCGACTGCTGCAGATTTGCTCTCCCGTGGCATCTCAGACCATTCACCCTTGATGAAGGTGTTGTGCAGGCGGGGCGTGGCTCCCCCCAAGTCATGGAGATTGAATAGTTATTATCTGGGCTTCCCGATCTTGTCGACCGACTCATGGAAGCAACTAATGAATATTTTGAAAATAATACTACCACGGTAGATAACCCTGTAACTATTTGGGTAAGCATAGAAAATGGTGCTGAGGGGGGAAATAATCTCCTGGATGGCAAACAAAAAGAAGGAACGACTTCGGGAACTAGCGAAGGCAGAAGCCGAAATGAGTGACTGGGAGGCTAAATACGTTCTTGACCCCAAGCTCTGAGATCCGCTAGAGAGAGGCTTCGGAACATTCAACTTGATAACGCTAAACATGACCATCGAGAGTCCAGAGCAAGAGTATATGAACATGGGGACAAAGCTGGGAAAATGCTGGCCTGGCTTGAGAGGAGAGACAAGGGTCAACGCCATGTCAGAGAAATTATAACCTCGCAAGACGGAGGATGCCACTCAGACCGTGAAATAGCAAAAGCTTTCACGGACTTCTATGCAACTCTGTACGGCACCCCGGTATCCCCACTGAACCCCTCCCTTCTAGATGACATTACTCTGCCCCAGCTGCCGGAACAGCAAAAAGCACAACTGGACTCAGCTCTTACCGAAGCAGAGATAGCTGAGGCTATAGCCTAATTACAATCCGGGAAAACAACGGGCCCAAATGGATTCCCGGTTGAGATCTGGAAGAAGCTGGGTGAGGAAAAGTTAGCACCGTACCTCCACAAAATGTTCCTCGGGGCTCGGGACCAGGGTGCTCTCCCGCCGGATTTGCGCAAAGCCATGATTGTTGTCATGCCCAAGCTGGGTAAACCACCTGAGCAGTGCACCTCCTATAGGCCCATCTCATTACTTAATACTGAAACTTAAGTCCTTGCCAAACTCCTAGCTAACCGGCTACAATTGGTCATTACCTCCTTGGTCCACCCGGACCAATGCGGGTTTATGCCACATAAATCAACACGCATGAACATACAACGCCTCCACCTATTATTAGAAAGCGCCTCAAATATAGACAAACCGCTTGCATTACTAGCCATAAATTTTGAGAAGGCGTTTGATTCAGTTCGCTAGGATAGCCTCTGGGAAACTATGCGGAGAATGGGCTTTGGAGACAATTTCCTGGGATGGGTACAACTCCTCTATACAGATCCACAGGCAGAGGTGAGGGTAAACGGGTGGCCCTCTGAGCCCTTTCCCCTTGGCAAAGGCACACGGCAGGGATGCCCCCTGTCCCCCCTCCTCTTCGCTCTTGCAATAGAGACACTCGCCTTATGGCTCCATCAGAGCAGGGATTTGACAGGATTTGGATGGCCGGAGAGACATGAGGATAGGGCGCTGACGACCTCCTGATCTATCTGGGCAACCCGATACGAACCTGCCCCATAGTGACGCAAATGCTTGTCCGCTTTGGTGAATTCAGTGGGCTGATAATCAACTGGAGCAAGTCCATCCTTTTTCCGGCAAAGGGCGGTACACAAGCCATCTCCCAGGAATGCCCATACAAAGTGGAACCGAGTGGATTCCGATATCTGGGGATTTGGGTGTCAGAGGACTTGACGCGCTACACAACCCACAATCTCCAACCAATCACGGACCGTTTTAGAGATGATGTCGGCCACTGGAAACTTCCCCCCCTGACACTTATGGGCAGAGCCACCCTCTTTAAGATGATTACCCTGCCCAGATTTCTCTATGTACTACAAAATGCCCCGCTTGAGATTCAAGATCCCGAATTCGACCACCTTGATAATCTCCTTAGAGAACTCATATGGGGAGGGGAGGTCAACCCCGCATTGCACTGGCCATGCTTCAGAGATCGATCTGGGAGGGAGGAATCAGCATGCCCTGCCTTCGGGCGTACTATTGGGCCTCACAGTTAGCGGTGGTCAACGACCTACTACAGGGGGACCGGGAGTTACCACACATAAGGGCCGAAATTGCAGCCATGCATGACACAGATCCACTACACCTGCTCTATCAGCCCCTCCGCAGACCCCCTCCACAAACAATGGCAGCACATGTTACTATGGTCTGGAAACGGCACACGCTTTTGTGGGTTGGAAAGATAAGATCATCACCGCACAGCTCTTGTGGCACAATGGTAACCTGACGGAGCTTGGGAAACTTAAAACATGGTCCAAATGGGAGGAGGCCGGTATCACTAAGATCGGGGACATTGTGGCGGGCGGGGAACTCACCTCATTCGAAGCACTAGAGCTAAAATTCCAGCAGCTCCCAACAACCGAACAATATCATTATACTCAGCTGTCTCACGCCCTACGAACACATATTCAGACATGCTCTGCCATTCCCGAGAACACACCCATAGAACGCAACATATTCCCAGCATACATTCCTGCTAAATGTACCTCTATATTATATAACGCCATGTCCTCCTTCGCCACTCCGGAACTCCCTCACCTTAAATCCAAAAGGGAGGAGGATGTGAGTACCATAGATCCGGAGGACTGGATCCAGATCCTAATGCACCCTAGGGAAATTGTTATCTCTTCCAGCCTCCGTCTGGTGCAACTGAAAATCCTGCATAGAATATATTATCCTAGAACTATGATACACAAATGGAAGCGTGCCCCAAACCCATATTGCCTCCGATGTGGGAGAGAAACTGGAACATTCATACATATCCTGTGGGAATGCCCTCGAATCCAGACCTTCTGGGGCGAATGCTGCAAGGAATTGTCTGGAATACTAGGTCGCAACATAGCACTAGACCTGAAAATAATGCTACTGGGTAAACCCGACGGAAACATTGCGAACAAATGGGAGGGGTTGCTACTGGCAAAAGCCGCAGGACTGATGAAGCGAAATATTGCACAGAAATGGGGCGCTCCGGAATCTCCGACACTGGATCAGTGGGCAGATGACATGGACACATGTGCAATGCTGGAACACGGAGTCTACAAGGCAAGGGGCTGTGCCACTAAAGCTTTCAAAATCTGGGGGAAATGGGAGGAACGTGACTCCCCATAATTTATTTTTATTTTGACACCTCAAAAGAACACGCTTTCTGAACATATGGAGGTGGCTATAGATGGAAATCATCAGACTTTAACCATGATTTACTATTGATTCACTCTTTGAATGCATATGTTTTTGTTTTGATTGTGTTTCTTTGTTTTCTTGTTTATTGTGATTATTGTTAAAATCAATAAAATATATTATTTAAAAAAAGAGGGGGCTTGCAGTTGTCCCTAGTCCCCTTTGCAACCATAATGCTTGGGTGGCACGGCAGGGGCAGAAAGCCTACAGACCTTCTACTCAATGCAGTGGTGGATCGAAGCCCGTTGACCACCAGGGAAGGGCCGATGACCCCAAAAACCATAAAGTAAGCTTGTGAGGGACAGCCCTTCAGGACAGTGGCAGAAGTAAGTCCACTGCAATCCAAAGGAAGGTCAGGCACCCTAAACAGAATACAAGTCATCTTCCTCATGGCAGCACTTGGTAGGGGAGGGAACACAGTGGGCCAGTTCAAAGAAGAAGAGAAACCAGGGTCTGTAACCCTAAGCAAGAAAGTGATACGAGTCATCTTCCTCGTGGCAGTACTTGGCAGGTAAATGAACCAAGTGGGCCAGTTCAAAGAAGAAGAGAAACCAGGGTCTGTAACCCTAAGCAAGAAAGTGATACGAGTCATCTTCCTCGTGGCCGTACCTGGTAGGGAAGTGAACCAAGTGGGTCAGATCAAAGAAGAAGAGAAGCCCGGGTTGTGGATTCTCTTAACACTTACGGCCTCATCATGAGTTGGGCGGTATCCCGGCGGTATTACTGCTGGGGCTAATAGCGTTACTGCCAAACCCCCCTGCGCTATTAGCACTGGATCACAGGTTTGGCAGAATGGGAAGTCTCCATTCCCCATTGGGCCCATTCAGGAATTCCCCATCCCCTATTGGGCCTAATGGGGAATTTTCGGGTGTGACCACCGTCGGCGGTATTACTGTGTGGTAATTGCACTGAAAATCGGCAAATTCACAGCTGATTTACCCCCAGCTCAGAGCTGGAGGTAGATCCTGCCAAACCCATGATTTGGCAGACCCTTAAATGTGGCAGTAACAGCATTAACGCTGCATTTAAGGGTTACCGCCAAACTCGTGATGACCCTGTTAGTATTGGGTTTTGTAAGTGTAAAGCCTAATGAAAACAAGACCACGGGAAGTGATTCCCCCTAGTTGTAAGGAACTGATAACAAAATAACAAGAGAAGGCAGTCATTGCCCTGTTAACATGGACCGGTATTAAGGTCCAAAAATGCATGGGCAAGGGAGTCATTCCACTGGGCTATCTGAGACTGGACTTCAGGAGAAGGGAGACATTCTTCTGGCCCCCCAAGAAAGTATTACTTGGAACTTTACCACCAGGGGAAGGCAGCCATGCCCCCTGACAACATGTGAGACACGAGACTGTTATAAGATTCTGGAACTGTTTCAACAAACCAGGAGTCCTAACCCAGTAGAAGGGAGTCATTCTCCTGGGACCAGAACAGTACTACATTAGTCTTTCGCTTCTAGTATAAGGGCCAGAAGGAAGACTTTCTTTGACACAGGACGGTGGACATTTTTGAAATGATAGACATCCTGACAGACACCTTAGAGCATGAGCAGGGCATCAAGAAATCTGAATAATGTATAGAACCTAAGAGTAGTGTTGCCAAGTTTTAGAAATTGCTTGGAGGCTGAAAGGGCCACTGAGGAGCCAGAACATTGCATGGGACCTGAGGGGGAATTGCAATGTTTGAGAAAGCATCCAGAGCCTGGGAGGGTGCTGAGTAGCTTGACAAACTGCCAAGAGACACAGAGTGGGGTGATGAAAAGCCTGGCAGTGTGCATCGCACCAGAAAGGGGACTTCAACATTTGGAAGACACCTCGAACCTAAAGGGGGTGTTAAGAAGTTTGGAAAGTCCCAAGTGCCAGAGCGATGCAGAGAAATTGAAGGACTGAGCATTGTGAAAAACATAAGACATTGAAAACCAACTAGAGACTAGCGACACTGAGAAAGGAACAAAGAGGTGGAAGATTAGACTGAGAGATTGAGCTAGAGAAGAACCCTAACAATATGCAAAAAGCTGTGCCATATAAAATAAGAAGCAACACTTTGAGACACAGTAACCTTGTTTAATTGATATATTCATATTAGATGATCTCAAAACCCCCAAAAGTGACAATATTCCCAACACACTTGTGGGTACATAATGAACGAGTAAAACACTAAGGCCCTCATTACGACCCTGGCGGAAATCGAAAAACGATGGCGGAAATGCAATACCGCCATCGAGTAGCGCTCGGTGCGATTATGACCCGTCACCGTAAAGTACGATGCCATTAGCGACACCGTAGTGAACGCCAACGCTAACTGCACCAAGTACGCGCACGCGCGCCATGCGAAACCGTAATTACCACCATGGCGCAACGGTACGCGAATTCTGACCCTAGCGGACATTTACCTAACGCCATCAAGCATGGCGGAAAGTACCATTCCGCCATGGTGAGAAGTACGGCATCGCGAACCAACCGTAAAAGGCCCTACTGAGTGCCTGTACACCACTCCCTGGCCACATTGCACAACTCCTCGTAGGTGCAATGAAGTCACACAATGCAACCAGTGAAATGTACAAGTCACCCATGCATGCCAACGAACAAATGAATGTAGGGGCTCCAAGTGCCTTGTGAGTGGCCATCCATATTTGCCATGGCACCATTGCCGTACTGATGCAGCACAGGCATGTGAAGGTTCAAGTACAGCAACATGAACTGAAATATGAGACAAACAAAAACAGGCCCCCCATCGCTTGACACCAGTGTAAGGCAACATTCAAAGCAGTATCCTGAGTGAGACTGCACCAGCCCTGTACTCCTGCCAGTAAACAAACCAACCATCAGCATAAGCATGTACCACACAAGTCGGCAGAGTGACTGAGCAGCCAGGCTCATCTCAAGAGGGGCCAATGGGAGCTGCAGGGCACAGATGGCACGAATACAGAAGCCATTCCAATGGACATGACCTCAGTCTCCCTCCAAGAAACGCACGCAAACACAGGCACCTGTGACCAGCCATATTCTGATAATCACATCATTCCACCAATCCACCTGGCTGACCGGTATTTGTTACACAAAAGCTAATCCCCCGCCCCTGAGCATGACATCATTAAAACAGTCATAATGGCAGCCCCTATCCCTGACCTCACTGGGCTTCGTAGGCAAACGCGCCCAGTACAGTACCACGCAACTATACTCAGAAGCCGGAACCCAATGCAGATCTTCTCACAATACATCCCTCCACAAATAGGAATATGCTACATTACTTGCAAAGAAGAACGCTACACGGTTAATATCAGAATAGAAATTTAATGCACAACAAAATCACCAAGCCCATACAGCTATTAGGTCATGAACTGCAAAATATATTTCATTATTGTGGGCTGCATCCGCAATAAATGACCAGCTTCTTCTTGTGTGACACCCTGTTCCTTCATGGTACACAGGGGCTACATTCACGTTCAAAAAGGCAACATGGAAGCGCCTAGAACCGTAGGGCCGTCCCATTAGGTAGGCACTAGTCCAGCTGAAAGGTCGATATGTTGCTCCTAGCCACTAGTACGGGCATGTGGCCCATTGGCGATCGTCCCATAAGATCGTAATGGTGCTCCACTGATTAACACGAAGCAGCAGGTGTCGGGAGTAAAAGCCATCTGCAGGAGTGGCATACAGATGGCAGCGGCAAAAGGGGAGGAGATACCTGTCACCCAAATGAAATGAAAAAGAATAGTATGGGCATCAGAACTTCATTTGAATTACTCACTTCAATGATCACACTAAATCCACAGCCATATTCATGCTAGCCCACTCAAAAGGATTATTCCCACCCAAAAATCACTTGCGAATCATAACTATATAAATCGAGGTGAAAACACTATTTACAAACGAGTGTTTGTGTGCATGCGTCTGTTAAAACAGAATCCATTAGATGGGATTAGTAACGTGCATAGACACAAGTGTTTGAATGCGCGTCGAGACAGGGAGGGTTCAACAAGGGCAGATAGACGATGGTCCCACTATGGCAGCCCTGCATCACATAGCGCAGGGGAAGTGGATAGATTCCAAAAAGCCATGTACATGGCAAACTCTCTATTAAATCATCTGTCCATGCATCCATACATCATTCCCTCATCCCGGTATGAAAACGCCTGATTATTTACTCACATAACATGTGAAATTTCCATTGAGTCTGTGCGTAATGCAGTCTGCAAAATCCACTGTGCTCCAGCCTGGAATTCCAGTGTTGTGAAGTAACATGTATTTGGGAACGTCCGGCCTTATCGTCCACTACGCTATTGCGCATCCCATACTATTCATATCAATCATTGCATTCTCGCCATGGCCCCTGTCCGAAGGACATTAAACAATAGAACTTTATATCTGCAGTCAGACCTGTGGGCGTCTCCTCGCCGCTAGCTGAAAACCGAAAGCGCTGTCCTTCGAATTCCTCATTTGCAACATCACGTCGAAAAGGCATCTGTGACCGCTTGAAATCACAAATCCATCCATGTAGTGCGGCAGTGTGTGAAAATGGCAACTGGCTTCACTCACAAATGGGACGCCCCGCCCGTCGGTGAACCTCGGTACAGTGCTGCATGAGGGTCCACCGTTAATCGAGTACTACATTCCACTGACCCTTCACAAGTTTGTTCGCGACTGCAAAGATAGTATGTGAAACAATGGGACCATAGCAGAATGAACATATGAACCAATATTTCACTGCCATCGGGATTAAATACATGATTGTAATAGCAAGATGCCATGCGTCAAATTGCAGCGTTGTGTGCGGGACGTGCTCGCCCAAAGGGGATTGCAGCTTGCACAGGTGGAATGAATCACCACAGGTGGAGGCTATACAGCCTGAAAACACATAAATTGCACACCCAACCCCCTCCCACAACCACACCCACTCCAAAATGCTACCGGCAGGACTAGCGATGTTGGCCCTGGGGGACCTGATAGCACTGCAAGTACTCCAACTTCAAGAAGAAGACGAACACCAACTACTACAACAACCGGCCGCACAGAGGAGACGCAGGAGGAGGAGGAGGGCAAGGCAGGGCCAGCAAGGCCCACCAGCACAGCCACTACCACCACGCAGGCAGCCCGCAATCCCACGCCTCCGAGCACATCCGTTCAACCTCACTGATGAGCAGATCCACACCCGGGACACCATAACCGCCATTGTGGACATGACACACGCTGACCTTGTCAGCATGATAGATAGCCCAACCGCCATCCCACCCCTACTGAAGGTGGTGTCTGTACTCCACTTCCTGGCCACAGGCACCTACCAGCACACAGTCGGACAGTTGCATGGCATTTCACAGCCACTGTTGTCACGGACACTATTGCAAGTGCTCGATGCCCTCCTGAAGCACGCAGACAACTACATCTCTCTACCACGCTCGGAGCAGGAAATTACGAACACAAAAGTGGGATTCCATGCACTTGCCGGCATACCGGGTTGCATTGGTGCCATCGACTGCACCCATGTGGAATTGGTTGTCCCACATGCCATGGAGGCCCAGTACCGCAACCGAAAACAATATCATTCTCTTAATGTACAAATGGTGTGTGACTCCAACAGGATCATTACACATTGTTGTGCCCGATTTCCTGGATCAACCCATGATTCTATGGTCTTGAGGAACTCTACAATACCACGCTACATGGAGCGACACGCAGGGAACAGATCCTGGCTACTCGGTGAGTCTCATTTCATGCATGATAATGTGGGGTATGTGATGCGGCAATGACCTGGCAGGAAGGGGAGGGGGATGCGTACGTAGCAATGTCATTCCACAAACATCCTTTATTGTCCACATACAGGTGATGCCGGGTATCCACTGAAGAGATGGCTCCTTACACCACTCCGGAACCCACAGAACCAGCATGAGGAGGACTACAACCATGCCCACCCACGTACCCGTGTAGTCATAGAACAGGCATTCGGCCTACTGAAGGGTCGTTTCCGCTGCCTCAGCAGGTCTGGCGGGGCACTCCTGTACCGCCATGAGAAGGTTGCAAAGATGGTCATGGCATGTGTCATGCTACACAACATGTGCGTACGTAGAAATGTGCCCATGCCCCCTGACGCAGAACTGCAAGCACCTGAAGATGGTCATGATGAGGGTGGGGATGTGGCAGCACCTCAAGGAGTCCGCGAGGCACAGGAGGGCCGTGAAATTCGTCAGATTATCATAGATTCATGCTTCTAGCACTCACGCCTGGTGGCTGATACATGGACACGGGACTTGTGGCACTGTGTGTGTCTGGAACATGCACAATATGGACTGTACGCCTATAAAGGCCTCGTACACAAAGATCAATGTCCACACATCTCATTGGATGATTGTGAAATGTTTATAGCATATGTGAAATTATGTTACACACCCCATCGACCCGCCACCCAAGTAAGCCCAACACACCCCCTCCACCCTCCTACCTCCCCCCCGAACACCAGTGTCCAAAGATGCTCATTGTCAGTGGGCAGACGCTATTGCAAGCCCCCTCTCCGGGTATCAGGGGCACCCCTGCCTGTGGAGCGCAGGTTCCTCCCAGATCTACGTTGGGGGCTGCCCTGGACGGAACTTGCAACGGATGATGTCTCTGCCTGCTCACGTCCATGCATGTCCCTAACGGTTTGTGAGAGCTCAGTGAGCACACGGCGCACAGCGGCAAGTTCAGCACATACGTCTTTGGACGTCGCATGCAGTTCCCCCCTCAGGCTCTCGGTGCTTCTCTCCATTTGTACTCTCAGGCTCTCGGTGCTTCTCTCCATTTGTACCCTCAGGCTCTCAGTGCTTCTCTCCATTTGTGCCCTTAGTGTCTCTGTACTTCTCTCCATTTCTGCCCTAAGTGTCTCAGTAGATGTTTCTATGGCTGCCTTAGTACCCCCACATTCATCAGCATGCTCCTTGAGGAGCGTGGCCAGTTGCTGCTGTTGCACGATCACCTGGTCGAGGGACTGTTGCCTCTGCTGGGCCATGCCCATTTGCGGTGGTGTCACAGAGGGGCTGATCACCTCATGTTGCCTTGCCACAGGGCTTGTGGGGGATGGCCAGTCGTCGTCTTGTGGGTGCCCCTGCGTGGTATCCTCATGGTGTACGGGATGAAACAAACAGGGGGATTGAGACAGGTCATGGATGGATCCTACATCGACATCACCGTTTTCTGTGTCGGAGCATGCTGCCATTAATGCAGTGTCACCTATGGTGCTGCTGCCACCAGAAGCAGTGCCTTCTGTGGCATCCATTGGGGGGACCTGTGGTGGTGCTGTTGTGGGCATGCTGGCTGCCGGGGTGCCTGTTGAAGTCCCCTCCTGTGTGCTGCCACTTGATTTGTGCTGCTGCCGTGTCTTGATCCGTGCAGCTGAGGTGGAGGGTCTTTGGCCGTTGGTCTTGGCCCTCTTTGCAGGTGTGCTGGTAGGGGTGTCCTGGAGCTCGTCGTTTGAATCGGACCCTGTGGTGGAGTAAAGGAGGGCGAGCGTTATTAATGGGTCTGTGGAAATTGGAATGGCAATGTATCACATGCATTGGGGTGGTACCTGAGGGTGATTTGGGTCAGGGCCTTGGAGGTGGTTTCATTTTTGTGTGGATTGAGGATGCAGTTGTTTTGCAGCCTGCAGTTAGGGTGTGCCTGCTGCACGTGTAGAGGGTGTTTTTAGGATTTTTAATTATTTATGTATTTATTGTGACTTTTAAAGTGCGCTATCAGGCCAATGTATGTGGACGTTGTCCTGGACATGTGTTTCTGTTGCACTATGTGGACACATGGTACTTCACATGATTGGACATTGTGGATTTAGCATTGTTTTATTTGGCCCACCTACCTGATTCTTCGGATGTCTGCACTCCTTTCTCCATCCCTCCGACTCCCTCTATACTCTCCATTCCAATGGTGGAGGCACAGATTTCTTCCCAGGGGGTCAACTTGATGGGTGATTCCGATCCTCCCCCGGTAGCTGTGGCAATGTTACGGTTGGCTGATAGTATGCTCCGTACGCGTATCCGCAAGTCGCCCCATTGCTTTCTGCATTGCTGTGGGTTGCGGGGTGCGGTCCCCACCGCACTTACCCGCTGTGCCACCAGGGCCCATATGGCCTTCTTGTTCGCAAGTGCCGTCCTGGTCATTTGCGTCGAGAAGACGATGGCAGCATTCTCCTGGAGGGTCTCTGTGAGCACGGTGAGTTCCTCACGGGAGAAGTGGACCTGCCGCTTGCGGTCGCACGCTTTTTTCGCTACTTTTCCCATTTTTTTTGTTTTCACTAGGGTGGATGACGGGTTGGGATGTGTCTCAGGGTAGTATTTTTAATGGTTGTGTGGGAATTCTGATTTTATATGTGTACGGCTTGCTGTTTCCCGTTCCGGGACCATGTTTTTACTTCCGTTTCCGTATATTTACGGTCACCGTATTTTCCGATTGCCGCTCATTACGGTGACCGCTATGATGGGTGGCGGAATTGCACCTAGGGCGCCGTACGACGGCGGTGAGGGGCGTTTTGGGGGCATTTCCGCCATCGCGGACTTTGCACTTCCGCCATGGCGTAGTGCTCGTGCCCGATGGGTCAGAATTAGCCGCACTTTACTCCGTCGTGCAATGGCGGAAACGCTATTTACGCTATGGCGGTCAGGTCAGTTACTTTCCGCCAGGGTCGTAATGAGGGCTAGAGTTTGAAAATGCAGCCATTTGGGTGCCCTTGACAGATTTGATTCTAACTCCAAGATCATTGCATTCCATTACAAAGGGCCACATCACGAGTTGGGCGCTAACCCTTAACTCCAGTGGTAACGGTATTAGCGTTGCCGATACCGCTCCGCCGAATCACGAATATAAATACCGCCGGCGCTATTACAGCCGGCGCAAGTACAACCGGCTGTAGTAGCGCCGGCTGCAACTGCGCCGGCACCCAGTTGCGCTATTACAGAGCCATCACAAGTCCAGCGTAGGTGCTATTAGTGCCAGAAAACCGACGGAAAATCAGCTGAAAATACCCCTAGCCAAATGCTGGAGGTAAAAGAACACAGGAAAAAAGCAAAACGTGCCCAGGTGAAACCAATGCAAATCAGAGGTCTACAAAGGACCCACCCATACCCAACACACACTTTCAAACACCATGCTGCCATTTGGAGCCGGGAGCCTTGATGAGGACATCTACCTGCTGTGCATGGAGCTACAGAGGTCAGCCAACCATGGCCAGGGCACTGGGAGCACAGGGGGTAGTGGGGATGTGGAGAAGGAGGAGGAGAGCAGCACCAGGAATGCAGCCAGCCATCCCGAGGGTCAGGCAAACATCCTGGGCGCTGACTGATGGGCAGTTGGTGACCGAGTATAGGCTGGAGAGGGCACCCATCACTCAGTTGCTGGACACAATCCATGCTGACTTAGGCAGCCGTATAGCTATCAGCACTGCAGTGCCCCTGCTCGTGAAGCTTGTGTCTGTGCTACAATATCTCGGGACTGGCAGCTACCAACCCACTGTTGCCATGATGCATGGTATGGCTCAATCCACATTTAGTGCCGTTCTGGGACAGGTGCTGGATTCACTGCTGCTCCATGTACATTGCATTGCCAGCCACACAGGCACAGGTGAACCACCAACTGAAGTGCCAGTTCCATGCCATTGCCCAAGTTCCAAACATCATAGCCGCCCTGGACTGCACACATGTAACACTACTACCACCCCGGCACATGAGGCAGCCTACAGAAACCGTATGAATTTCCATTCCATGAATGTGCAGATGACATGTAGCGCTGACCTAACCTTCAGCCACTGCTGTGCCCGCTCTGCAGGATTCACCCACGACTCCATGGTCCTGCGCAATAGTACCCTGCCAGCGTACATGGAAAGGCACTGAGGCCAAAACACATGGATGCTGGGTGAGTACAAATGTAGTCCGAAATGCATGTTAAATGACATCTGATGGGGTGGACATACACAGTAAAACCCCTGCATGCCAGCAGGAGACATAGGCAGCACTAGCACTGCAACATTCCCATGCATGTACCTCACACGAGAACCCTTGGACATGTGCAACACAGCAGAACACACCCAGTCTGAATGGCAAAGACATGTGGGAGGACAGTCACATACGGAAGCCCAACTACCACAAAGCCTCCTGTGTGTGTCGCAGTGTTGCTTCTCACCCTGACACAGCAGAGACATCCCACCCTGGCCACCCGTCAGTCATGCCAATGGAGCCTGAAAGTAGGCACAGCCACAAAAGCACTACACACGAGTAGTTTGATTCACAACAATGTACATCCCTGAAACACTGACCCCTGATTGGCCAATCACATGCCTGGAGAACTGTACATAATTGTGCCAATCAGCAAACGCTTCAGCAGCCAAAGGGAATGCCAATGACACATGGGCTAACAACATGTTGCATGCACTAGCAGATTGAAGGGTCCCCTCCTCCAGTGACAAGGGACTGAGTACTGTTACATTTAGAAACAGGGGTGGTGCTAGTAGTGATTAGTCCATTGAATCAATGCTGCCCCTAGCACAGCACACACCACAATGTAAGTGACCGTATGATAACTAGTCCACATGTAATACATGAGTGTGATGCACATTAGCACTCACATATACATTGATACACAGCTGTATGGCAACCTCAGACCATGCATGTCCCGGAAGGCGAAGGGTGTATGCCAACATTGCAATGAGATAGCATGACCTCTTCAACACAAACTTGATTCTGCTGCCAATGTCACTGATGACTGAGCCTTGTGCACCCACTGAACCAACCTTCTCCTCATAACTGCATTCTCTCCCCTGGAGGTGATTCTGGATATCCCCAGTACACATGGATCATGACCCCTGTGCGTCATCCACACACTCAAGCTGAGCGGGCATACAACGTTGCCCATGGACGTACACGCATCTGTGTGGAGAGGGCATTTGGACTGCTGAAGGCACACTTCCGGTGCCTAGACCGTACGGGAGGGGCATTGATGTATGCACCTGAAAAAGTAGGCAAAATCATACTTACATGTGCCATGCTGCACAACATTTGCTGTCTCAGGAATGTGCCACTGCACCGGAAACTGATGTGCAGCCACCTGGGGATGGGAGTGAAGATGATGATGTGCCAGAAGCTGGTGCACGTGTACACAGGGATGGGGTGAGGGAGAGGAGGTTGGCCAGACAGGGCTTGATTGAGAATTATTTTTCATATGGGTGATGGGTACATTTGACACATATCACTTGAACATTAAAGAGCACTTTATCACAATCATGACTGTCCATGCTTTGTATGATTTTGTAACATGATTTATTATATGTTCCACAATCACCCCTCCCCCCAGTGAACTCCCTAGCACACAATCCCCCAACCCCAGTGAACTCCCCAGCACACAATCCCCCCTCCCCAGTGAACTCCCCAGCACACAATCCCCCCTCCCCCAGTGAACTCCCCAGCACACAATCCCCCCTCCCCCAGTGAACTCCCCAGCACACAATCCCTCCTCCCCCAGTGAACTCCCTAGCACACAATCCCCCCTCCCCCAGTGAACTCCCCAGCACACAATCCCGCTCCCCCAGTACTCTCCCAAGCACACAATCCCCCTTTCCCCCTGAGAACTCCCCAGCACACAATCCCCCCTGAGAACTCCCCAGCACACAATACCCTCCGCCTGAGAACTCCCCAAAACAGTGCAGGCAGCGGCGTATAATAGTGCGCATGGAACAGCGCCTATGTGAAGGCTCCAGAGATACCTCCATGGGCGTAGTCGAGGTTGATGGAATGGCTCTGGTAACCTGCAGCTGCTGGCAGAGCAGATTGTTCGATTCCCTCAACTGCTCTGCATGCGCAGATAGGCCTTCACACAACTCCCGTACCCTCTGCCCGAAACCTGTCAGGACCGCTGAGCATCCCTCCACCACTTTACGGGTCTGTGCATTGTCACAGGCCATTCTCTTAGATGCGTTCCGTATGGCACGGCTGATGGCCTCGATGTGGGTGCTGTGCACTGTGGACATGGCCCCAATTCACATCTGTCTGGCGTCAATGACATCCAGACGCCCCATCACTGCAGCTCCAGTGATGAGTGGTACTTCGGGTGTGCCCGGGATCGGGCTGACAGCTCTGCGCTGCCTGGGAGGGGGGCTGTAGGGGGACATGTTGCCACCTTGCGTGGGGGTTGCTAAGGTTGGAGTGTCTATCCTCAGTGGTACCATAGGACGGTGTATCCACGTCTGGCTCAGGTTTGCAGACACGACGCACATGTGGAGTGCATGTATCCTTTTCCACTGGCTCCGGGCTTCCCTGGGGTGTGCCTATTTCATGTGTGACACTGCTGCTTAGGGAGGTCAACAGTGCAGTGTCACATGCAGCTGTTGATGTGTGTTCCACATCAGTCTCAGACCCACTGGTGGCTCCCTCAACATCCAGGGTTTCCATGGTGGCTGGTAGTGTATGAGGCGCTGGCCCCCTGTGGCCTTGTGGACCCTGCACCCGTGAGCTATGATGGGGTGATGTTGGATGCGTCCGGCGTTGTGTTGTTACTGCCGGCCCCTTTGTAGGGTGGTGGTGCTGGTAGATGCACGCCGGGTCGGGCGGCCGGATGTTGTAGCCTCCTCACCATCATCATCGGCCTGTGATGGGCGCTGTGTGCCTGTGGAGTACATAGGGTGTTGTGTTATCATGCATATCATGCCTTACAGTGGGATTGGACACAGTATCAATCATGCTTCGCCATTGCATTTTGTTGATTCCCAATGTTGTGATTGGTGTTACTGGGGAGGGACACTGCTTGGACGTGTTGGCGTGACATCTTCACAAGTCTGCTGGGGATGCACGGCGACCATATTGCTGGGGGGGGCATTAATGCATACTCACACATCACATTGCTGTGCCATGGCCATGGATGTCTATCCACTGGGCCTTGTGTTCATGCAGTGTACATAGTCAGGGGACTAGGAGGCGCTATGGTACGGTGGTACGAGAGATCGGTCATGGGTGGCTCCGGTGCCTCACGCACATTGCATGCGCATACATTCAGTCAGGGTCTGGAGGCGTGGCACTTACAGGTTCGTGCAATTTTAGGAGGGGGGGTCTCACCTGCAGTCTCCTGGGTACCAGCAACAGCCTATGCTCCTCCAACTCCCTCAGTGGTGCCCATATCGATGAGCGTTGTCATCTGCTCCTCCCAGGGGGTGAGCTCCGGTGGTGGTGGTGCTGGCCCTCCTCCAGTTGTAATGCTTGCACACCTGTGCTGGGAGAGTAGGCCACGTACTCAGTCCTGCAAGTCATTGAGGCGCTTGCGGCAGTCCTCACCGTCCCAGGGCACGCGGCCCACCGCAGACACCCTCTGGCTGATGTCCCTCCATATCTGCGCTCAATGCTCCCCGTTGTCTTGCACTGCAGTGCACCGTACAGCTCTTCCTGGTGGGCCACCTCCTGCTCCACCAGTATGGCTAGCTCCTGGTCATTGAACTTCGGTTTTCTAACCCTGTCCAGGTCTGATTTTTCCTTGGTGCATTCCTGAGACATTTTGCAATGTTCACAGGGGTGGATGGCTTGCAGGGGCAGTGATTTTCGGCAGATTGTGATTTCCAAAATGGCTGTCGCTTTATTTCCCGTTCTGGCGGTGATGCGTTTCCCACGCGCTATTAGCGCCGCGGCTCGGCGGTAGCGCAGAGTGCGATGGATTTACGGGTTCCTGGCCAATTTTCATGCCAAGCGCTATCTGCGTTAATGACGTGTCCCTGTGTGTGTGTGTGCATGCAAACTCGTGATCTGGCATACTTTCAGCCCGACAGCATGGCGTTAGCGCAAATACCGCATTACAGGAAATCCGCCGGAATACCGCCCAACTCGTGACGAGGCCCAAAGTCTAAGATGTGAGGAAACCATCCGACACACTTACACAGGGCAAGGGAAATGTTTAAACAGTATTAAGTGTGTATGACTTTTTGTGAAGGCCTCTCCCTTACATCCAGTAGAACATACTCAATTGCCTGTGACATGTTTTGGGAAATAGTTTTCGATTTTAGTCTGGTTCATCAGATCAGTGCTGGTAGCATTGCTGGGTAGCAGGGTCCAATCCAATAAGGAGAACTACTGGGCATTGTGTTTTTTTGTGTGTGGTTTAAGTCTATGTATTAAACAGGGTTGTATGGCACTGTACTGGGTTGCCATTTTGCAAGGGCGTAAAAGCCCTGTCTTTTTTTCATTTCTATTGATTAATAAAATGATGCAGGTAATTCCATCTCTGAAAGGATAATCTGCTCATCAGATTCCCCTTTCATAAACTCAACGCCAAAAGCATAGCGTGTATCTGTGCCTTGCTGCGTCAATATCCTAATCTGACGCCCCTGCTATACCAGTGGCAGGTTCATAGGTCACATGTGCCCATTTGGTAGCTGCAGTAACATCCAAGTCTCTGCAGCGCTGGGGCTGAATTTAAGATATGCACCAATGTACAAAAACAATGATGAGGCTGGTGGGAGGGTAAACTCTAAAGATGCCTAGGTTAAGGCATAGAATAACATGAGGGTAGGAATTCCCCTAATCCTTCAAACCCGGGGAAAAGACCAACAATGAAAACTACAAAATGTATGAAAGATAGATTCTATGTGAATCAACTTCAATTAATGGAATATGATGCGACAAATTGTAGCTGCCCACTTAGCTCAAAATCACATGTTACCAAAAACATCTGTATGATATAAATAATTCAGTTTATTTACCTCTGCCTTCCAAACAGTGCAAAGTGTGAGAATACAATATATAAATAACAACCAGACAAATACATGGTCATACATTGGCACAATAAAGTGCAAAGTGCTGGATGAATACGTACAAACAATTAATCGACAATTCACAATAATCAAAGTCATACACAGCATAGAAATACAAGACAATGAATCAATTCACAAAGGTGATATACAAGATCAAACATAACATGAAAATTCAAAACGGTCAGTCTACCAGTTGATATAACATATTTGATGGGTTGTTGTCTTCATCGTTGAGCTCGAGCGGTGGCGTTGAATGAGTCTTCTCCTCACTAGTTTCAACATATACATTCTCCCTCCTAGGGTAATATTTTCATTAGGACTGAATTACTCAACTTAGTCACCATTACTATTGTAAGTGAATCAGAAAATATCTTGGCTACTTCTGCTCAAGATGATTTGTGTGAACTCCTCCAAAGAGTAATGTTCCATGTTCAAAAAACCTCATTCTGACGAAATCACAGGCTGAATGGTCTTGGTAGGGCACCAGTGGCAACTTGGAACCCCTCATTTATATGGTTTCGGGTGCGGTCCCAAATGTGTGTGCTCTGGGCCCCAAAATCTCTTAAGACCCCCAGTCCATCACTATTAAAAATATTGGCATGGGCTGATGGGACTTTTAGGCCAAAAACACCTGAAGAGCCACAGGATGCTTGCCCAAGCAACATATATATGATGCAATGAAGCACATAAAGCACATGGGGTATTATATATATATATATATATATATATATATATACATATACACATATTCACTAACAAAAAACCTTGTAATGAGATTTTATGGTTAAGTTGCACTACTAAAAAACCTATGAAATTCAATGGAAAAACGTTGCTACAGGGACATTATGGTTACAGGTGAAACCCTAAAAACCCCACAAATCCGCAAGTTATGGTACAGTACCCAACCATAACTTGCGCTACCGTTGTGCCTTGCAAGGACTAACACCCATGGCATCAAAGATGACATCACAAATGTCATTGATGACATCACTGATGACATCACAGGTCTGGTTCCCTCTTTTTTTGTTTAGTGACACATGTACACTAGGTGCTTTTCTAAACTAACAATGAGGAACCTCTAAGTGAAAAGGTGCTAAATTTGTACATCTTACCCTTCTCATATGTTCTTACACTGCTTTCCTTAGGGTTCACTCACATCACATGGTACATATACATATGGGAAAAAGGCAAGCCTTAAATACAGCAATCATTTCTCTGCATGAAGATAATCAGTTCGGTTATTAACACTTTCTGGTTGTACTGCTGCTATTGGTATGCGTTGTGGTGTCTTTTAGTTTTGTGTGCAGTAGTACATTTATGTTGTAAGTGAGGGATTTGTAGGTACTTTTTATATGTTTAACAATCCACAAAAGTCTAAAAGGAAAGCATTCATAATTGGACTATGTAACATGGGAGGAATTTGGATATTGCACCTGCATTATGCATGCTGCATGCTGCACACAATGCCTACGTTTGTACATGACTTCAGTTATGTAATGGAAAGAAATGTGTAATGCAACACTGTTTATACCAATGCATTACCTAATCACCTATTCATGTAATGATAGTTCTCCCAATGATCTCTGATAGTTTTCTGCCAACATTACAATGACAATCCCTTCTGGAGACCTTTCATGACAACTAAATGCACATGTGATGTCATCAGTGATGTCATAAATGACATTTGTGATGTCATCTTTGATGTGAAGGGTGTTAGTCCTTGCGGGCACAGTGGTAGCGTGAGTTATGGTTGCGTACTGTACCATAACTTGCAAACTAGTGGGATTTTATATGATGATATGATAGGTTATTTATAACGCGCTTAATACCCAGGGGTTTCTAAGCGCGGACCCGGGGATCGAACCTGTGTTGCTCCGTGTCGTCTTGCTTCCTAGGCGAGCATGTTGCCACTGAGCTATTTACCATAAAGTCCCTGTCGAAACGTTTTTCCATTGAATTTCATAGGTTTTTTAGTAGTGCAACTTAACCATAACGTCCCTCTAACAAGGTTTTTAGTTAGCGAATTTCATAGGTTTTAAGTAGGGCACTTTAACCATAGCATTGTTTTAGGCTATTCTTTTGCAATAAAGGGGAAATGGTTTTAGTAGCGCAACTTAACCATAACGTCCCTTTGAATATGCTTTTTGTCACTGAATTTCATTGGTTTTTAGGAGGATACCCTTAGTTTGTAAGGAAGAACTGTGCAACATAGTGAAACTGCTGGCACCATGTTAATGTGTACAGCAGTTGCAGATTGTGCGTCTGTTTGCAGAGATTGTGTGGTATCCAACCTGCTGAGGAAGGCAGGTGCTCTCTTACATAGTGGCACCAATCACCAAAATCAAAGAACATATATAAACCGCACCATGTGCAAGAATTGCAAGTGAAAAAAGAGTAGGTTTGCAAATTGTGTACTTATGAAACAAACAGGACAAAGGCATAGGCAGTACACCATAACTGAATGCATGAACAACAGAAGTGACGTCCGCCTTCAACAATGTACTGCACTGCTACTGTAAATCGGCACAAAGAACGTAGTGCCACAGTAACGACTGGAAAGTGCTAAGACCTCAACGTCACTACAATGTAGTATGGACACTAAACTTTATGTAATAATTACACAGCTGCTGCAATATGCAGTAAAACATAACCATAACGTGTTTTTGTGTAACGCAGTAATAGCAAGCACCTTAGATTGGCAGGGTGAAAATATCCCTCATGATGCAAACAGTTTCTATATTAACCCCATTGGTACTCACAGTACAGTGAACCGTAAATGA
The DNA here is from genome assembly GCF_040938575.1 of Ambystoma mexicanum. NCBI lineage: Eukaryota > Metazoa > Chordata > Amphibia > Caudata > Ambystomatidae > Ambystoma > Ambystoma mexicanum. Next base: position 272,664,008 of record NC_090931.1, on the reverse strand, counting down.
TAATATATGTTGCTGCATGTACACCAAACACATTCTCTTTTCGGTAAGAGTACATATTGCAAAGGAAAGCAAGGCAGTAGAAGCGGCAATCCTTGCACAACAGCATATGGGCATAGGAAAGGAAAGAAACTCTGTGCATAGGGAAATGGACAGCCTGGAGATGAAAGTGGAAAAAGTGGTGAACAAATGTACCGCCATAAAGTTTGCATACAAGGATATATTTTGAACAAAATAAAACAGCAGTGGCACACCTGCACATGTACACCTTCCCCATGTCATAAGCCACCATCCCCTCCAAAACCATGTCATGGGAGATGTTACGGTAATACATCAAGCTCTTCCTCCCCTCACAACCAAGTTCTGCAAATCCCCATTTCGCCCCAATAAGTAGCCACTTCTGCTACCCTTTCCCTTTCCCAATAATGCATATTAATGTGTACAAGTAAACAGTAATATTGTAAAAGTTGCTGAGGGTTTGGGTGGTATTTTTTTCTTCCTGAAATGGGGTTCTGACTCAGCGGCACACAGTCCTTGTTACAAAGACCGCAATTAATAAAAAGGTAGGTGTCCTACGGACACCGCAGCTGTCTGGCCTATCCACAATCACAATGGAAGCATCCGTACGCAGCCAGCAAGGTCTGCATGTCTGCATGTTGTCCACCACCTATCAATGCGTGTGGGAGTGGACGTTTGTGCGTAGTGCAAGTCCAGGCATATGTATGTGTTCATGTGTGTCCTAGTAACTGTGCCACTCTGCTGCATATGTGAATGAACTTTAATGTGCTCGAGGCGCCCACCTACTTCCTACAAGTAGCTATACACATGAACATTCCACCTGCTATGCACTATAAACATCCAGCATCTCCCAAAATAGTTGGTGCATGTGTGTCACACTATTATTCAGTAGATAAGTGGCAGCAGTGTGCATAGAACACTTCTCCTCAAGCGCACAACGTATTCCGGCCAAAATGCGTCCTGCGGACATCCGTCCCAAAGGAAAACAGTGGTGACGGCAGCATACGACCGCACTAGTGCTGCACGTAGGCCCTTATTTCGGGAACACCATCGCGACCCTCGGACAGCAGAAAGGTGCAGTGTTTTGCAATGTTAAGATTGTTTTTCCGAAAGTACACGCTTACAAACACACCACAATGTGCCGTTGCACATATATGTATCTTTTTCAAAAATGCAGGCCTGTTTGCCGAGTGCAAGTTCTCCACATCATTCCTACAAAAGTGCACATCGCAAAGTTCCACCACACTTTCTTTGTAGCTTCCCAAAACAGAGTAGGAGGCCACAGTACTGTGCCCTGTAAGTGAGGTTGGACCAAGTTTGTTGAGCTGCATTTTCTTTGCAATTAATGCCTACCCAGGTCAGTACGTACAGTAATTATGAAAAGTATTAACTGCCCTTCTTGTAATCCACACCTTAAGCTGCAATAGCCCCCTGCAGTGACCTATAAATGATCAGACCAGACGTGAAGGTTAATTTCCTGTGCTTTTATTAACTCTTCACAAAAACCACTGCCGTCAAATTTTAGTCACCTTGCATCATACATTTGAGCATCTACTTATACGAAATGTATTGTCCTGCTGATGGTCCCTGTATTTAGGTGAGTCAGAGTCTGTGGCAGAAGGTTGTAGGGGAGACCGTATGACAGCCTACTGCTGCCTGGCTTCCCAGGCTGGCAATGTGCTCAGCGGGAGCTGGCACACATGATCTCACAGGTTCTCCCACGTAACCTCCGCCGGTACCTGCCTTATGCCCTTTACTGTGCAACCCCTTTATGCCATTCCATATGTAGCATGCTGCAAGCGGTTTTATGTGCCACATGCGTTTCTTCAACTACGGCAAAGGCCGTACCACAGTGAAGCACAAACATTCCTTCCTCCCTTTCCTCTTCCTTCTTTGTAACACGCCAGCAGCGGTTGCTGTTAGAATGTTCCACACACATCTACCAATCACAATGAAAAGGTCTCCATTGAACTATATTAGTTTTGTACACCAGTCCTCTGCATTCATACCACACCCAGAGGCGATATTGGGCAATTCCTCAGCCTGCACATCCCGCTTCCATGGCCATCCTCAAAATCCCCAGATGGGGATTTTGTGCTGCGTGCGGCTGTAACTTAATAAAGTACAACCAAAGTGGGGAAGGTCGTTTGTGCGGACAGCTCTGTCAACAGCACATTTTGCTTTAAGTTGTATTGTAGATGCTTCTACTAAAAACCCTTTCTTTCAGGTTTCAATTGCTTTTGTGTTTGCTTGTGCTCACATTGCCACATTAAAGTCTTCAACGCATCCCGTAGGTGGGCAAACAAAACAGCATTACTAATGGTGTACAAAAAAATACCTTCTGCTTGCAAAGACCCCGCATTTGCACAACAACTGGGTTAATTGTTGCTGACAAATATCCCACCAGCGGACAAAAAAATGTACATGCTTCTGTTCAAAAGACACCTTCCAACCTCTGGCTCGGTACAACTTACATGACCATTGTCCCACACTCTTATTACTATTATGCACCAGAAAAGCACCTTGGTAGTGCAACAAAGCATCTGCACGGCATTTAGCAACCTCTTCAGTGGACAGAGGATGCGTAAACAAAGCAGGTAACCCATATACCTGTCGCTGTACTTCATGACGATAACATCGCCAGTATTAAAAGGGGCCATGTCTCTCCAAAGGGCATGCATATCGGCAATACGGCCGTCATACACAGCACACCACAATGCGTGCACTCCTTCCAAATCTCAGTGGCCATCAAAGTGTCTTTCCTGGGCATACTTGTGCATATGTAGCACACATGCATCACCCAAAGGCTACTCAAGGCATTTCGCCATGTCAAACAGCCTCACTACTCAGAGCAATATACAACAGTATGACCGGGCCTTTGTGTGAACCACACCCACAGTACCTGATTTCATATTCCCCACAGTTCCATTTCCATTGGCCCGCATTGTGAGATGAGCAGATTGTAGCACAAGCGCATCCGAAAGTATGGCGAAGGCCGCGCCCCAGTGAAACAGGAGGAGTCCCTCTCCCTATGGCCGCCCTTGCCTGTGACGCACACCCTGCGCACCTCATTGGACAATGCCCACAGTCCCATTTCCATTGGACAGCATGGTGAGAAGAGCTGAATATGGCACATGCGCTTTCCCAAGTATCGCTACTGGCACGGCCCACTGAAGCATGAACAATTTCTTCTTCCCTTTCCACTTCTTTCCTTCTTGCACACCGTTGTTATGTTCTCTTACAATGTTGCACACGCATTCACCAACTACATTAAAGAGCTTTCCATGTAACAGTATGAATTTTCAACACCAGTCCTTTGCGTACACACCACACCCAAAAACAGCATTGCGCAATACTTCAGCCTGCACAGTCCCATTTCCATGGCCATCGTGAAAATCCCCAGATGAGGTTTTCATGCTGCGTTTTTAAGGGAGGCTGTCCAAAGGCTTTGTTTTTTCCTTTTTCCTTTTTTTTCAATGTCTCATTTTAGATGCTTGTAGCGAGACACCTTTTTTCAGTTTTTCATTATTTTCCTGTGTTCTTGCAGTCAAAATATTACCGTAAACTCTTCACCGCATACTGTAGACTGGCAAACAAAACTGCATTGCCAGTAGGCGACAAGGAAAGGCCATTTCCATAAAAAAAACTCTGCAATTCCACAACTAATGAGGTCATTGTTGCAGAAGAACATCCCACGCAAGTGCACACAATCTGACAGGCTTCTGTTGATGAGACACCTCCCAACGTCTGGCTCGGAACAACATTCATCAGCATTCACCCATACTCTTCTTGGTAGTATAGATGAAACAAGCACCTGGGCAGTGGGAAAAAGGCGCCTCACTGCATTCAGCAACTTTCTCATTCGATGGAACAAACCTAAACAAGGCACGTAACCCATATGCATACCGCCGTAGTGAAGGACAACGACATCCACAGTCTCAAAGGTGGCAAAGTCTCTGCAAAGTGCAATCATATCGGCAAAACTGCGCTCATAGACACCATTCCACCAAACGTGCACTCCTTCCAAACCAAAATTGCCATTAAAGTGTCTTTCCGAAGCATACTTGTGTAGATCGAGCACAAACGTATCACCCAAAATCCTCACAATGTGTTTCTCCATCTCAGCCACCCTCACTACGCACATTGATGCAACACTGTATGACCGCCCTTTCACTGAACCACACCCTGAATACCTCTCCACAATCCTATTTCTATTGGGGCGCTTGGTGAGAAGCACACAATGTGGCATGTGCGGTTCCCAAATTGTGCGGAGGGCCGCGCCCCAGTACAGTAGCAGTCTTCCCTCCCTTTCCACTATTTTTTTCTCCACCAGTACCTGATTGGCTACATGTAAACAGTCTCACATGCATCCACCAATGGCATCCAAGACCTTGGCATGTAACACTGTGGGATCTATACAACACTTCAAAAGTACTGTTACTAAATCAGCCTGCAAGTATTCAGTCATCGGAAAACACTTGTAGTAGAAAGTTATGCGACATAGTGCAAAGTTTTTGCATCCACGTTCACCCACATGAGCACCCAGCACGTCAAAATGTAGGTATGCTAACTTCTCCCACACTATGTGTACAACTCCGTTAAGGAACACCTCTGCGCACATTATCTGAGCGGCCATTATGTTCTTTACAAGCAAACTGGATGCTTTCCATCCACTACCATTAAGTAGCACTTCAGCGATATGTGCATACAACATTCTTATTTGCCCACATCATACATTGTAATATTGAAACAAGAACTCTTTGCTTTCCTTCCGACAATTCTATGAAATGTATTACCCACTAACCCACCTCCTGCATAAATCATAAAAAAATAGCACTAATAGCAGCATCGAATGTATCCCACTAGGCGAAAGGAGCTTTCCCAAACATCACTATGTGCACAGCTGCACTTATGTCTAGGCACCCCTATTGCCACAGTCTTCTTTTAAATCTGCCCCCTTCTACTGTCGGCCCTTTGGAACGCATCCAGAAGAGAAGTATGCGATTTAGAATGCTATATGGCCTGCACTGAAATATCACCAATAACTGTGGCTGCTAAACATAAAGTGAGAAGACTCTGCATTATGAAAAAGGCCTTCTGAGCCCTGGGACCTCAATACCTCCAACTGTGACTTCCTATATATTTGCATGTGCGAGCACTTCCCTCATCCGCCTCCAACTTCCTCAGGGCCACACACTTCTACAAATAACCAGTTCGTGGTAGGTATGCTTCTTCGTCTGTATCCTCCCTCTGTAAGAGCCTCCCTGGCTCCCTGACACTTGATGGCTATCATTGGCAGTTCAAAAGGCACCCCAAACCCTTTCTCTTAGCGTCTGCTGTTTATTCCACTCTCCCTGGCTAACTGCCTAACATACACTCATTCTGCACTAGTTATCGCGCAACTCTGTTATGTCGACTCCATATCACCTACCCCAACCACGCGAACCGCTGCACTGGCTTTCAATCACACCCCACACTTAAGGACTGTTTTCTGTATGCCTCCCAGTTCATCCACTACCTGTTCTGTACACTTATCTATTCACTTGTGACAATTGGGCCGTATTGTTAATTATAGTCCTTTGTTCTTCTTCCCATATACTGTACCTTCCCCTCCCTCCACCCATGCCCTTCGGCTACGTAAGTCACACCTGGCCTACTAGCGTAGTTGTCTCTATCTCCCCTCTGTTTCCCTTCCCTTGGATTTGGTCCGCTTTCCTAGATGTGTGTGTAGGGCATGACAAATACCAGAGCATACAATTGCACATCATGTGATGTCATACACAGAGTGCATGTACAACAGTACAATGCCTGCCACTTATGCCATACACTGCAAAGTTTTTGTTTGTTTTGCGCAATACCCCACTTACTGATCACTTTTGAAAAAATAACACGCACACGCGGCACAGCTTCCATGTTACTAACTTCAAACAAATGCATACATTGCACGCATACACCCAAATTGCCTGCCCCTCACCTTGCACACTTCCACCATACCTTCTGCATTTCTTTCTCCAATTAGACCTTCGGGCACAGTGTTTTTCCGACCCCCCCAGACTAATAGAGAAGTCTCTTTTGCTCCACGGTTTCATTTTCATACCTCCCATCGAAGAAAAGTCTGCATGTGGCACATGCAAGCGTGCAAGTACACCTTAATTCTCTGAGTTATTGTGCTAGGGAAGGAGGGGGGTGGGTAGGAGTGGAACTGTAAAACAGGGCAGGGGCTTGTGTGTGTGCAACTGTCTCAAAAAACAAAAGATTTTTTTGTGTCCTGGTTCTGTTATGTAAGTGTTTTCATACAATTTATTTTTTCGTCTCTTTCAATAACTTTCTGTTTTCTTATCCTCCTCACATTTGTATGTACTAAACGTCAAAGCGTCTCTTACAGTTCTACAAGATTGTCTGCAAATCTTAGTTCAGAATTGCAAACCAAACAGCTTTGCCAAGGGAGTTCCAAAAAATAACATTTCCTTGCGATCACCGACAATCTTGCTTGTAAAAGCTATCAAAGTCGGTGCAGAACATCCCAGCACTGCACATAAAGTCACACACGCCTCTGTTTATTAAACAGCTCACAAACTCTGGCTGTGGGCAACTTACACCAGCATGGTTCTAAGCACCTTTTGGTCGTATGGAGAAGAAAATCACCTTGGCAGTGGGAAAAATGTGCATCTCTGCTGACAGCCACTTCTTGAGGTGACGTAGCAAACGTGAACATGACATCTAGGCCAAATGTAGTGCTGCATAATGCACTACCACGACATCCACTGTACCGACATATGCCACACATGTACAAAGGAGAACCATAGCACTGAAACCCCACTCATAGATTTTGCCCCAAAAAGCCTCCACTCCTCCCAACTAAAATTTAGTATCAAAGCCTCTTCCCACAGCATACCTGTGCACATCTTGCACAAAGGTATCACCCACGATAACTCTGCGTCTCTCCTTCTCAGTCAATCACACTGCAGCAACATTTGGAGACATCTACCACCGCCCCTTCCTGTCACTCCCACCCTCCACACCTCATTTGATAATCCCCACAATTCCATTTGCAAAGGCATCATGGTCAGAAGGGCACATTGTACCACGTGCACCTTCCCACCTACAGCGAGGGCACACCCCATTAAAGCTGAGGCACTCCTTCTTCTGTTTCCACTATTATATATACAGCACCCCCGCATGACATACTATTTACTGGTCGATTCATGGAATTAATGTGCGCCGAAAATTCCCGCGCAGAGGTGCCAAAACGTGCGATTCGCAGTAAAAGTGCGAAAATCGCAGTGCAACTGCGAAAATCGCAGGGAAACCAGCGCACATCGATTCATGGAAGTCCGTGCGCGAGAAAAACATTGGATGTGCGCTGAAAAAGTGCACGGCGCACGCCGGCGCACAGGTCATCCAACGGTGTGCGCCACGGCCACTGCGAAATCGCACATAGCGCGGTGCACATCACAAAAGTAGGCGGAACACGGGCCGTAACACTCGGAATGGGGAACAACGCGTGAAAATATGGGCGTCACGGGGGAAGTACAGGAGGCAAGTGCGCGGAACGCCACACGATCACCTACAACCCGTATTCATGGAATCGAATAACGCAAACCAGCGCACGGTGAAAGACGCGCACAGGGCCAAACAAGTACGCCACAAGAAAGCAGGCGGTAGCGTCCCTGCGCCTGAAATAAATGTGGGCCAAAATGTGCGCTAACAAAAAGCACCCATATACAGCCAGGATGAATGGTCCATATAGTGGCCCTCTAGGACAAATGAGGTGCAAAGGGGTACCGACAAACACGGACACCCGCTGTGTGAAAAATAGCGTGTGCGTGTATTACGGGTTTCGCGGGAAGTTCCACACGTGATTGGCCTGGGCACGTGTATTCCGGGGTGCGCGGGAAGTTTCACACGCGAATTTGCAGGGTACGTGTATTACGGGGTTCGCGGGAAGTTCCACACGCGATTGCCCTGGGTCCGTGTATTTCGGGGTGCGCGGGAAGTTTCACACGCGAATTAGCAGGGTACGTGTATTTCGGTGTGCGGGGGAAGTTTCACATGCGAATTAGCAGGGTATGTGTATTTCGGTGTGCGCGTGAAGTTCCACACGCAATTTCAGCAGGGTACGCGTACTCCGGGTGCGCAGCAAATTCCACACGCGAATCCAGCAGCCTACGTGTATTTCTGGGGTGCGGGGGAGTCCAACACGTGAATTGGCCGTGTGGGTCCTCCCAGCTGTTAACTCTACACCCTCCATGGCCCCTGCAGGCGGCCCACACCACAGGGGACTACCCTGCACCCCTGCACATGTCCCACAGGCAGCCCATCCGCCATGGCCATGCCCCCCAGCCAACCCACAAGTCACCTTGCACTACTGCCCACCAACGCATGTCTCCCAGTACCTCCACCCCCCAGCATCCAGGGGCACTCTCCACCAGGCCCCCACTCATGTCTCCCTGCACCCCCACCCCCCATCCAGTCAGGGGCACCCTCCACCAGGCCCCCACTCATGTCAAACTCATGTCTCCTTGCACCCCCACCCCCCAGCATCCAGGGGCACCCTCCACCAGGCCCCCACTCATGTCTCCCTGCACCCCCACCCCCCCACCAGTCAGGGGCACCCTCCACCAGGCCCCCACTCATGTCCAACTCATGTCTCCTTGCACCCCCACACCCCAGCATCCAGGGGCACCCTCCACCAGGCCCCCACTCATGTCTCCCAGCACCCCCACCCTCCAGCATCCAGGGGCACTCTCCACCAGGCCCCCACTCATGTCCCCCTGCACCCCCACCCCCTGCATCCAGGGGCACCCTCCACCAGGCCCCCACTCATGTCTCCCAGCACCCCCACCCCCCACCAGTCAGGGGCACCCTCCACCAGGCCCCCACTCATGTCTCCCAGCAGCCCCACCCCCCTGCATCCAGGGGCACCCTCCACCAGGCCCCCACTCATGTCCCCCTGCACCCCCACCCCCCAGCACTGTGGGGCACCCTCCACCAGGCCCCCACTCATGTCTCCCTGCACCCCCACCCCCACCAGTCAGGGACACCCTCCACCAGGCCCCCACTCATGTCCAACTCATGTCTCCTTGCACCCCCACCCCCCAGCATCCAGGGGCACCCTCCACCAGGCCCCCACTCATGTCTCCCAGCACCCCCACCCCCCTGCATCGAGGGGCACCCTCCATCAGGCCCCCACTCATGTCTCCCAGCACCCCCACCCCCCACCAGTCAGGGGCACCCTCTACCAGGCCCCCACTCATGTCCATCTCATGTCCCCCTGCACCCCCACCCCCGAGCACTGTGGGGCACCCTCCACCAGGCCCCCACTCATGTCTCCCTGCACCCCCACCCCCCACCAGTCAGGGGCACCCTCCACCAGGCCCCCACTCATGTCCAACTCATGTCTCCTTACACACCCACCCCCCAGCATCCAGGGGCACCCTCCACCAGGCCCCCACTCATGTCCAACTCATGTCTCCTTGCACCCCCACCCCCTAGCATCCAGGGGCACCATCCACCAGGCCCCCACTCATGTCTCCCTGCACCCCCACCCCCCTGCATCCAGGGGCACCCTCCACCAGGCCCCCACTCATGTCTTCCTGCACCCCCACCCCCCAGCACTGTGGGGCACCCTCCACCAGGCCCCCACTCATGTCCAACTCATGTCCCCCTGCACCCCCAAACCCTGGCACTGTGGGGCACCCTCCACAAGGCCCCCACTCATGTCTCCCTGCACCCCCACCCCCCACCAGTCAGGGGCACCCTCCACCAGGCCCCCACTCATGTCCAACTCATGTCTCCTTGCACCCCCAACCCCCAGCATCCAGGGGCACCCTCCACCAGGCCCCCACTCATGTCTCCCTGCACCCCCACCCTCCACCAGTCAGGGGCACCCTCCACCAGGCCCCCACTCATATCCAACTCATGTCTCCTTGCACCCCCACCCCCCAGCATCCAGGGGCACCCTCCACCAGGCCCCCACTCATGTCTCCCAGCACCCCCACCCTCCAGCATCCAGGGGCACCCTCCACCAGGCCCCCACTCATGTTCCCCTGCACCCCCACCCCCCTGCATCCAGGGGCACCCTCCAACAGGCCCCCACTCATGTCTCCCAGCACCCCCACCCCCACCAGTCAGGGGCACCCTCCACCAGGCCCCCACTCATGTCCAACTCATGTCTCCTTGCACCCCCACCCCCCAGCATCCAGGGGCACCCTCCACCAGGCCCCCACTCATGTCTCCCAGCACCCCCACCCTCCAGCATCCAGGGGCACCCTCCACCAGGCCCCCACTCATGTCCCCATGTACCCCCACCCCCCTGCATCCAGGGGCAACCTCCACCAGGCCCCCACTCATGTCTCCCAGCACCCCCACCCCCCACCAGTCAGGGGCACCCTCCACCAGGCCCCCACTCATGTCTCCCAGCACCCCCACCCCCCAGCACTGTGGGGCACCCTCCACCAGGCCCCCACTCATGTCTCCCTGCACCCCCACCCCCCACCAGTCAGGGGCACCCTCCACCAGGCCCCCACTCATGTCCAACTCATGTCTCCTTGCACCCCCACCCCCCAGCATCCAGGGGCACCCTCCACCAGGCCCCCACTCATGTCACCCAGCACCCCCACCCCCCACCAGCCAGGGGCACCCTCCACCAGGCCCCCACTCATGTCCAACTCATGTCCCCCTGCACCCCCACCCCCCAGCACTGTGGGGCACCCTCCACCAGGCCCCCACTCATGTCTCCCTGCACCCCCACCCCCAAATAGTCAGGGGCACCCTCCACCAGGCCCCCACTCATGTTCAACTCATGTCTCCTTGCACCCCCACCCCCAGCATCCAGGGGAACCCTCCACCAGGCCCCCACTCATGTCCAACTCATGTCTCCTTGCACCCCCACCCCCCAGCATCCAGGGGCAACCTCCACCAGGCCCCCACTCATGTCTCCCTGCACCCCCACCTCCCTGCATCCAGGGGCACCCTCCACCAGGCCCCCACTCATGTCTCCCTGCACCCCCACACCCCACCAGTCAGGGGCACCCTCCACCAGGCCCCCACTCATGTCCAACTCATGTCTCCTTGCACCCCCACCCCCCAGCATCCAGGGGCACCCTCCACCAGGCCCCCACTCATGTCTCCCTGCACCCCCACCCCCCACCAGTCAAGGGCACCCTCCACCAGGCCCCCACTCATGTCCAACTCATGTCTCCTTGCACCCCCACCCCCCAGCATCCAGGGGCACCCTCCACCAGGCCCCCACTCATGTCTCCCAGCACCCTCACCCTCCAGCATCCAGGGGCACCCTCCACCAGGCCCCCATTCATGTCCCCCTGCACCCCCACCCCTCTGCATCCAGGGGCACCCTCCACCAGGCCCCCAGTCATGTCTCCCAGCACCCCCACCCCCCACCAGTCAGGGGCACCCTCCACCAGGCCCCCACTCATGTCTCCCAGCACCCCCACCCCCCTGCATCCAGGGGCACCCTCCACCAGGCCCCCACTCATGTCCCCCTGCACCCCCACCCCCCAGCACTGTGGGGCACCCTCCACCAGGCCCCCACTCATGTCTCCCTGCACCCCCACCCTCCACCAGTCAGGGGCACCCTCCACCAGGCCCCCACTCATGTCCAACTCATGTCTCCTTGCACCCCCACCCCCCAGCATCCAGGGGCACCCTCCACCAGGCCCCCACTCATGTCTCCCAGCACCCCCAGCCCCCTGCCTCCAGGGGCACACTCCACCAGGCCCCCACTCATGTCTCCCAGCACCCCCAGCCCCCACCAGCCAGGGGCACCCTCCACCAGGCCCCCACTCATGTCCAACTCATGTCCCCCTGCACCCCCACCCCCCAGCACTGTGGGGCACCCTCCACCAGGCCCCCACTCATGTCTCCCTGCACCCCTACCCCCCACCAGTCAGGGGCACCCTCCACCAGGCCCCCACTCATGTTCAACTCATGTCTCCTTGCACCCCCACCCCCAGCATCCAGGGGAACCCTCCACCAGGCCCCCACTAATGTCCAACTCATGTCTCCTTGCACCCCCACCCCCCAGCATCCAGGGGCAACCTCCACCAGGCCCCCACTCATGTCTCCCTGCACCCCCACCTCCCTGCATCCAGGGGCACCCTCCACCAGGCCCCCACTCATGTCTCCCTGCACCCCCACACCCCACCAGTCAGGGGCACCCTCCACCAGGCCCCCACTCATGTCCAACTCATGTCTCCTTGCACCCCCACCCCCCAGCATCCAGGGGCACCCTCCACCAGGCCCCCACTCATGTCTCCCTGCACCCCCACCCCCCACCAGTCAAGGGCACCCTCCACCAGGCCCCCACTCATGTCCAACTCATGTCTCCTTGCACCCCCACCCCCCAGCATCCAGGGGCACCCTCCACCAGGCCCCCACTCATGTCTCCCAGCACCCCCACCCTCCAGCCTCCAGGGGCACCCTCCACCAGGCCCCCATTCATGTCCCCCTGCACCCCCACCCCTCTGCATCCAGGGGCACCCTCCACCAGGCCCCCAGTCATGTCTCCCAGCACCCCCACCCCCCACCAGTCAGGGGCACCCTCCGCCAGGCCCCCACTCATGTCTCCCAGCACCCCCACCCCCCTGCATCCAGGGGCACCCTCCACCAGGCCTCCACTCATGTCCCCCTGCACCCCCACCCCCCAGCACTGTGGGGCACCCTCCACCAGGCCCCCACTCATGTCCAACACATGTCTCCTTGCACCCCCACCCCCCAGCATCCAGCGGCACCCTCCACCAGGCCCCCACTCATGTCCCCCTGAACCCCCACCCCCCAGCACTGTGGGGCACCCTCCACCAGGCCCCCACTCATGTCTCCCTGCACCCCCACCCCCCACCAGTCAGGGGCACCCTCCACCAGGCCCCCACTCATGTCCAACTCATGTCTCCTTGCACCCCCACCCCCCAGCATCCAGGGGCACCCTCTACCAGGCCCCCACTCATGTCCATCTCATGTCCCCCTGCACCCCCACCCCGAGCACTGTGGGGCACCCTCCACCAGGCCCCCACTCATGTCTCCCTGCACCCCCACCCCCCACCAGTCAGGGGCACCCTCCACCAGGCCCCCACTCATGTCCAACTCATGTCTCCTTACACACCCACCCCCCAGCATCCAGGGGCACCCTCCACCAGGCCCCCACTCATGTCCAACTCATGTCTCCTTGCACCCACACCCCCTAGCATCCAGGGGCACCATCCACCAGCCCCCCACTCATGTCTCCCTGCACCCCCACCCCCCTGCATCCAGGGGCACCCTCCACCAGGCCCCCACTCATGTCTTCCTGCACCCCCACCCCCCAGCACTGTGGGGCACCCTCCACCAGGCCCCCACTCATGTCCAACTCATGTCCCCCTGCACCCCCAAACCCTGGCACTGTGGGGCACCCTCCACAAGGCCCCCACTCATGTCTCCCTGCACCCCCACCCCCCACCAGTCAGGGGCACCCTCCACCAGGCGCCCACTCATGTCCAACTCATGTCTCCTTGCACCCCCAACCCCCAGCATCCAGGGGCACCCTCCACCAGGCCCCCACTCATGTCTCCCTGCACCCCCACCCTCCACCAGTCAGGGGCACCCTCCACCAGGCCCCCACTCATATCCAACTCATGTCTCCTTGCACCCCCACCCCCCAGCATCCAGGGGCACCCTCCACCAGGCCCCCACTCATGTCTCCCAGCACCCCCACCCTCCAGCATCCAGGGGCACCCTCCACCAGGCCCCCACTCATGTTCCCCTGCACCCCCACCCCCCTGCATCCAGGGGCACCCTCCAACAGGCCCCCACTCATGTCTCCCAGCACCCCCACCCCCACCAGTCAGGGGCACCCTCCACCAGGCCCCCACTCATGTCCAACTCATGTCTCCTTGCACCCCCACCCCCCAGCATCCAGGGGCACCCTCCACCAGGCCCCCACTCATGTCTCCCAGCACCCCCACCCTCTAGCATCCAGGGGCACCCTCCACCAGGCCCCCACTCATGTCCCCATGTACCCCCACCCCCCTGCATCCAGGGGCAACCTCCACCAGGCCCCCACTCATGTCTCCCAGCACCCCCACCCCCACCAGTCAGGGGCACCCTCCACCAGGCCCCCACTCATGTCTCCCAGCACCCCCACCCCCCAGCACTGTGGGGCACCCTCCACCAGGCCCCCACTCATGTCTCCCTGCACCCCCACCCCCCACCAGTCAGGGGCACCCTCCACCAGGCCCCCACTCATGTCCAACTCATGTCACCTTGCACCCCCACCCCCCAGCATCCAGGGGCACCCTCCACCAGGCCCCCACTCATGTCACCCAGCACCCCCACCCCCACCAGCCAGGGGCACCCTCCACTAGGCCCCCACTCATGTCCAACTCATGTCCCCCTGCACCCCCACCCCCCCAGCACTGTGGGGCACCCTCCACCAGGCCGCCACTCATGTCTCCCTGCACCCCCACCCCCCACCAGTCAGGGGCACCCTCCACCAGGCCCCCACTCATGTTCAACTCATGTCTCCTTGCACCCCCACCCCCAGCATCCAGGGGAACCCTCCACCAGGCCCCCACTCATGTCCAACTCATGTCTCCTTGCACCCCCACCCCCCAGCATCCAGGGGCAACCTCCACCAGGCCCCCACTCATGTCTCCCTGCACCCCCACCTCCCTGCATCCAGGGGCACCCTCCACCAGGCCCCCACTCATGTCTCCCTGCACCCCCACACCCCACCAGTCAGGGGCACCCTCCACCAGGCCCCCACTCATGTCCAGCTCATGTCTCCTTGCACCCCCACCCCCCAGCATCCAGGGGCACCCTCCACCAGGCCCCCACTCATGTCTCCCTGCACCCCCACCCCCCACCAGTCAAGGGCACCCTCCACCAGGCCCCCACTCATGTCCAACTCATGTCTCCTTGCACCCCCACCCCCCAGCATCCAGGGGCACCCTCCACCAGGCCCCCACTCATGTCTCCCAGCACCCCCACCCTCCAGCATCCAGGGGCACCCTCCACCAGGCCCCCATTCATGTCCCCCTGCACCCCCACCCCTCTGCATCCAGGGGCACCCTCCACCAGGCCCCCAGTCATGTCTCCCAGCACCCCCACCCCCCACCAGTCAGGGGCACCCTCCACCAGGCCCCCACTCATGTCTCCCAGCACCCCCACCCCCCTGCATCCAGGGGCACCCTCCACCAGGCCCCCACTCATGTCCCCCTGCACCCCCACCCCCCAGCACTGTGGGGCACCCTCCACCAGGCCCCCACTCATGTCTCCCTGCACCCCCACCCCCCACCAGTCAGGGGCACCCTCCACCAGGCCCCCACTCATGTCCAACTCATGTCTCCTTGCACCCCCACCCCCCAGCATCCAGGGGCACCCTCCACCAGGCCCCCACTCATGTCTCCCAGCACCCCCACCCCCCTGCCTCCAGGGGCACACTCCACCAGGCCCCCACTCATGTCTCCCAGCACCCCCAGCCCCCACCAGCCAGGGGCACCCTCCACCAGGCCCCCACTCATGTCCAACTCATGTCCCCCTGCACCCCCACCCCCAGCACTGTGGGGCACCCTCCCCCAGGCCCCCACTCATGTCTCCCAGCACCCCCAACCTCCAGCATCCAGGGGCACCCTCCACCAGGCCCCCACTCATGTCTCCCAGCACCCCCACCCCCCTCCATCCAGGGACACCCTCCACCAGGCCCCCCCTCCTTCCTACCACCCCCCCCGCCCCCCAGCAGTGCGATTCGCCTGTGTACGTGTATATCAGGGTTGCACGTGTAGTCTGACACACGATATCAGCAGGGTACATGTATTACGGGGTTCGCGGGAAGTTCCACACGCGATTTCAGCAGGGTATGTGTATTTCGGGGTGCGCGGGAAGTTTCACACGCGAATTTGCAGGGTTCGTGTATTTCGGTGTGTGCGCGTGAAGTTACACACGCGACTGTGCCTGTGAGAGTGGGGTACGTGTATTCCAGGGGTGGGCGGGATGATTTACTCGCGACTGGGCCTGGGAGAGCGTGTTACGTGTATTCCTGGGGTGGGCGGGAAGATTTACACGCTCGCCTACAACGCGCCAAAAAATAAAAGGACCAATCCTCAAACACGTACGCCAGCATGAAGCAGGCGCACGTCCCGCGCAGCATAAAAGAGTGCGCAAACAACAAACAAGCTCAGACGCCAGGATGAATATACCGTTCCTAGCAGCAGTGGCCGTGGGATACCGCAGGAGGAGGAGAAGGATAGTCAGGGCCAGAATCTTCACACCCAGAACCAGCCTATTTGGTATGCCAGATGACCAGGTGTATGGGAGGTACAGGTTTCCACCACACATAATACTCAACCTGGTCAGTGAGTGGGAGGATGACCTCACATCACCCACCCTGTGCTCCCAAGCACTCAGCCCCCTGGAGAAGGTCCTCAATGTACTGCACTTCTTGGCTACCGGATCATTTCAGCGGACAAGTGCCATAGTGGGGGGGGTGTCACAGGCCACGCAGTCACGGTGCCTACACCAGGTGTTGGCCATCATCACTGCACGCCCATCAGTCCGCAGGCACATATACCTGCCCAGAACACCTGCAGAAAGGCAGGCTGTCAGCCAGGATTTTTACAGGGTGGCACAATTCCCCAAAGTGCTAGGTGCCATTGATTGCACCCATGTGGCTCTACGTCCCCCCAGGGCATCTGAGCACATCTATAGAAACCGCAAGCACTGGCATTCCATCAACGTCCAGGTAGTATGTGATGCCAAGGGAATCATCACCTCAGTATATGCCAACTATCCAGGGTCCACCCACGACAGCTTCATTTACAGGATGTCAACCCTAAACCGGGACATGGAAGCTGGGCGGCATGGCGATGCATGGCTGCTTGGTGAGTAGAAATGCCACAGCACACGCATGCATGACAGATACAGAGTAATGCCAATACCCCACTAATGATCCCCATCACCACCTCCCCAGGGGACAGTGCTTACCCTCTGAGCACACACATGATGACACCAATTCGGAACCCCATCACGCCTCCCGAGGTAAGATACAACACAGCCCATATTGCAACACGGGGCATAGTGGAGCGCACATTCGGAGTGCTCAAGTCACGCTTTCGCTCCCTTGACCGTTCTGGCGGGCAGCTGTTATACGCTCCACCAGTAGTGTGCAGGATCATAGTGGCAGCATGTGTCCTGCACAATGTTGCAACACGCCGGGGCCTGGCTGTGGACATGGTGGTGCCCCCACATCCCCAACCACATGCACGCCCACTGCGCATGGGAGGGGAAAGGGCACGGGGTGAGGCAGCCCGTATGCAGCTGGTGGCTAATTACTTCACATAGAAAGCACACCCCTGTGGAGTGTACACAGCCCTGGCACATACCATCTGACAATCAATGATGACTCAATCTGACAATTATGATGAACAAAGGGACAGTCAACTGTCAGAACCATAGCAGCCTGAGATTGTTTCATCTGGAAGTGTCACAATGTGTGCATCCCTACCTACACAAACACCACCAATGCAGTGTCATCAAAAGACACACTTCCATGCAGCAAAAATGAATACCTACTTGCAAAATATAACATGAGAACAGTGCCATGTCACCCAACGCCTCCCCGGTACGGCCACACAACACACCATGGCATGTCATGCAATGTGAGAGCAAACAAATGAATCCCCACAACATGCCCCAAGTGTCACCAACTACAGTGCCCCTAATGGAAACTGCCCGCACATGAAATGCTCACAGTAATGCAGGACCAACAACACACATTACCAAATACTTACCAAGAATACCAATCACCTACACAACCTCCAACCCACCATAAACATGACAGCACAGACTTAAAAATTGGTAGCCTCACTACCTGATAATGGCAGCACTTCGAACACTTCCAAGTATACAGTGTTAGCGCCACGCAAGAGTGTAGGTGCACTGCTTACAACATGGACTCCAGTCCCAAAGTAGACCGCCTTGTGAAGACATAAGAAATGGACCTGCAAATTAGGAGGATGAGATGGATGCAGAGGCACATATCAATACACCATGCAGTGTACAATACAACAACAATATGCACTAGGAATGTATACACAGTATTGACTACAGACTGCCCACACATCAAATGGGAGTCCAACGTCACCGTGTTAGTCAATGTCACTCGGGCACACCCTTTGCAAGCCCATGGAAACGGGAAGCAGGAGGGGTGTGTGTCACACAAACCCAAGCATCTGACCCAAATTCAGGACAAGCCTGCATGTGCCCAGCCACAATACAGCGTATGCCCACGGGAGCCACACAAGGCAACACACTGTTCAAAAAATCCAAAATCAAAAATAAAAAAATAAAAAAATCAAAAATGGCCATTAATGGGCCCGGGGGGGGGAGGTGGGGGAGGCCACCCAGGAGGTCCGAGGACAGGGTGCACACCAAAACCCACCTGTGTGGATCTTGCGGAAAAAAACACCTCCATGGGCTCATGGCCTGCACGGCTACCCTATTGTGAGAGAATCGCTGCTGTCGCTCTCCTCACCCTCTGCAGCTGCATCAGTGTCATGGGCCACAATGATAAACATAGTATTCCGATGCTGGGAAGGGCTCAGAAACTAATGACAACCAGCACCAGGAAGACACATGCCTCTAAAAACAGAATACTGTTGTACAAAAGACTATTATGTCCTTTCTGCAGGAGAAACAGCTCACGGACTACATCTCCCAAGCACCCCAGGCCAAGAACTACATATTGAAGCCCACGTCGGGCAGGGCACGCGCGCGCATGCGCACGAGTTCATCGAGAGCACGGGGCTTGTGCTCAGGACAGCAACCAGAGAAGACGTGTTCTCCGGAGCTCCGAGCAAGGGGAAACTCATGAGGGGCCATGCCCCACT
Organism: Ambystoma mexicanum; assembly: GCF_040938575.1. Taxonomy (NCBI): domain Eukaryota; kingdom Metazoa; phylum Chordata; class Amphibia; order Caudata; family Ambystomatidae; genus Ambystoma; species Ambystoma mexicanum. The sequence continues at coordinate 272,645,115 of NC_090931.1, read as the reverse complement.
CAACCTCCACCTGGGCCCCTCAAGCCTTTCAGATAAGTACCGCAAGCCACAGGCAGCGTAAGCAGATCTGGGGGAAGGCGCGCAGCGCTGTGTTGAACCGTAGAGAGTCAGAGGATTCCACCAGCAACTGCGGTCAGGGGCACGCGCAGGGGGGCTCCGCCCAACTTCCTCATGTTCCCCCCTGCTCCAGCAAGCTAAGTGAAAGCCTTGAATACTAACGCGATAGTCTCTGCAATCTGACCTACGCGTAACTATAGGAAACACGCAGCGCGTAGTCAAGCATGTTTTAACCCACTAACAGCCGTTCTTGATTACGCGGCTACCTGAGAGGCTACAACTTAATTCAGTGTGACATACAACACGAGTTGTTGCTAGGCAGGAGCCTTTGGTGGCAATTACATTTTGGGCAATAACGGACGCGGAGCCACGCGCGGCTGTAATCCGCTCGTAGAGGGGGAAAGGTAACATTACATTTTGGGCAATAACGGATGCGGAGCCACGCGCGGCTGTAATCCGCTCGTAAAGGGGGAACGTTAACAGCTGCATGTACTTAACAACTCGAGCACGTTAGGGGGGAATTAACCTCTAGTGCAAGAGTGAGTGAATGTAACGTTTGGTGTGTGATGTAACACGCAGATGGTAATTCCCACTCTCTTTTCAGCAATAACACTGCTCCGGATTCTGGACCTGAGAGTGCGCAGGCAGGAGGCCAGCACTCACCCCCTGAGATAAGTCACTTTCTGGTTCTAGCCCTTGTTGTGGGGTGTGGGGGGGAATTGTGCATATTTTGAATGTGTGTGAATATGCAACTGTTGCATTGTGTTATCCTATGTCCCCTTCCCTAACCACTTCCCCTTTCCTAGTCCTCTCTCCGGTTATCCTTGCTACTGAACCTATCCAACCATCGAGATCCTAACCCTCTTTCCCCGCCCGGGTCACAGAAGCTTGTGTAAGTCTAACTTGCAGGCGCCAAGACCCTGGAGGGGTAGGTTGGTTCGTGCCACTCCTGAGCCTGGAAGCTGAAGCCGTGACAATCAGGAGGTGGTGGCACTATGGGAGGCAGCCCACACAAAGCCCTAGTCTGGTCCTTCATGGCAGCAAGCATGTGGGTGTGGAAGGTCTGGTTCTGGAGGATAATTGTGCGGAGGTCCCCATGCAACAACTCACGGGATGCCCGGACCTCCGCCCTAGTTGCCTGCATCTCAGCTGAGAGCGTACGTGTGAGCCTCTCCAGCTGCTGTTCTGTCCTCGTGTTAGCTGAAGCCTTAGGCTCAACCAGAGTTGCCCTGAGCTGACGGAGTTCCACCCTCAGGGCTTCCCTGTGGCCCTGCGACTCAATGGAAATGGCTTCCCGCAGAGTCTCCAGTGCTGCCCGCCTGTCCCTGTTGGATGCCAACATGTCCTTCCTGTGTGACTGGCTAATGGAGTCTGTTGCCTGCTGTAGTTGTTCAATTAGCCTTTCTTGGGGGACAATGGAAGTGGCCACCCTATCCATGGCCTGAGCCATCATCTCAGTTGATGCTGCCTGTTGGTTTGCCATACCGTATATGGATTGCTCCCATGCGGTATTGCCTGGTGGCGTACGGCCACCGCGTCGGCGGGCACCACACCTGTCTGGGGCAAGGCGAACTGCGCCTTGCTGTTCCGGCACTGCCCGAGGCTGCAGGACTGCATTCCCCCTCTGATCTGCTGGCCCAGGAACAGGATCAGATGTAGCGGAGTGTGACCCTGCATCCGTAACCACCAAAGGCTGACCTACCAACACTGACATCCCCTTTGAGGGTTCTACCCCTGGTGCAGGTGGGTTGGACAGTACAGAATCCCTCCCAGAGACACTTACCTGCAACGGCACATAGGTCTCATCATCCGAATCGACACCTGAATAGAGCTCGGGGGAGGTGCACCCAGAGACACCCCTTGAGATGACGGCCTGCAGCAAGTGTGGGTTCTCACCCACCACCACACCACGTCCCTCACTGGTGCCCGTCGGGCCTGAGACCCCTCCTGGGTCTGCACCATCTCCACAACCCCAGCAGTATCAAGTGCGTCATCCCCTGCAAAGACATGAAAGAAAAGAAATGGGAACAGGCATTAGCAACATGGAACACAATTAGGGCTGAGAAGCAACAGAAACAGTACTTCATTGACACATGTCCCACATGACTATAACCCTCCCATGCATGCACTGTCACTGTGTATGAAGGGGAGGCAAATGGCACACATTGATGACACCAAGATGGAAGACCAACAAATTTGCTGCATGCTGCCTAGCAGTGCCATCACACATTGGCCTGTGATTGGCATGTCCAATACACATACATGACACATGCATCACACAGATGGCATGTACCCTAGCCATGTCACACATGTGACAATAGGACTGAGAAATGCCTAGTGAAAGTGGTGGAATGCAGACAATCAGCCTGAATGAACACAGAATAACATGCAACTATGTTGTGGCAAGATGACAATTCAAGGGCAACTGGCGTGAGGTTGGGCTGAATGTCTACTGTTGCCAGAAGGGATACTGCAACACCCAAATCCTGGTGCGCAGAATGTTTTGGATGAAGCACATGGGTGACCCAAACCACTCAGGCACACACCCCCTCACCTGGCACTCAATCAGAAGCACTCACACACACGCCATGCACATGGATGACACACACATGCATGTGCACTCACCGGACAATGCCTCGTAATCTGGCAGGTCTCCCACGCCTTGGATCTGTTCCTCCGTGATGTAGGTCCCAGCAACATACTCATGTGGAGTGAGTTCTATGTCCTCTGCCGGAGACCCACCTCCAGTCACTAGAGTTGCGGCATGACTTGAGGCCAGCTTTTTCTTTGCCCTGCGCTTAAGGTCATTCCAGCGCTTGTAGCAATCATTAGCTGTGCGCCTCACAAATCCAAGGGCACTTATGAGTTCCGCAATGGTCTGCCAGTGTGCCTGACGTTGTGCAGGTGTGGTCTTGCATCCTGCAGTAATCACCATTTCGCTGTCATGTGCGGACACATACTCCACAAGTGCATCAAGTTCGACCCGATTGAAGCAGGGCTTCCTTGGTGGGCCGGACTGTGTAGCCGTGTCTGGGGCATCAGCCTGTACTGGACGAGCACTCTTCCTCTTCCGCTTGGAAGGTGGTGGTGATACTGAGTGTCCTAAGCCGCTCTGGACACTAGGGGCAGGAGCCCCGGTGGACTGTGTACTAGGAGTGTGGGAATGAACACTCACCATGGGAGTTGGTGCAGGCATTAGCTGAAGTGTGATGTGGTCAGGGGGAACGTCATCAGGATGGACTAGGACCGACACTGTCCTGGCTGGGACACTCAGAGCTGGGGTGGATGGAGCCGCAGCAGCCCCTGCAGCCTCCCCACCCTGCCTACTCGGGGCAGCAGATGACATAGCTGCCCCTGATCCACGTGGGCTGGTGACACCAATGTGCACCGCCACACGTGGCCTAGACCTGCTGACCTGGAAGTCAGCCATGGAGTCACCCAGTGCCAGGTCTGGTGCCACAATGGGCTGGTCCAACAAGCGCTGAGCAGGGATGGTGTCAGCCACGTTACCCTCAACGAGGCGGGGAGGGGCATGGGTGTCCCTGACTGGTCACCCACACATGGGGGGCTAGGGGCACCCTGCAAGTCCTGGCCACATCCCCTACCATATCCACCACGGCCACCTCTTGTGGCTCGCCCACCTTTGCCACCCTTACCGCGTGCTCGCCTCCCAACCATGGCACTGATGTTGTTGTGCGTATGGGAGTTGCAGTAAACTATTGTCCTGGGCAATTGGGGGTCAAAGGGGTAGGGTACTAGATGGAATTCGTACCCTAGTGCTCTAGCAAGGCTGTATGTGACCCCTGGGGGAAGATGATGGGTCACGCAACGCACAGGCACCCCGAAAAAGGTAGATAATGTGCACGCAACCCCTCCTAGACCACATGCGTGGAAAAAAAACCCCTGCACTACGCTGTGGCACCCAGAAACACAAAAATGAATTTATGCGTGTCACACGCAGCCTAGAATGACCTCTGAAGGGGTAGGCAACACACGGGGCAAGCACAGATGTCAAATACGTGCGCAACTCACCGTCTGCCAGGAAAAATTGCGTGTAAAATACGCACGTGTGCGCGTTGGCAACACCCCCGCAAAAAGAAGAATTGTACGCTGTCTGAGGAGACAGGACAACAGGAGAAGTGAACGCTGTTTGAGGAAACAGGCCCTGGAAAAAGACAAGAAGAGAAAAAGCTGTCAGAGGTAACAGGCACTGGCGTAACAGGGGCCCCCGCAGCCCCCGCGGTGCGGGGGGGCCCGTGGTGTGGGGGGCCCCACCAGCACATGGCTGGAAGGGGGCCCCAGTAAAAAAAAATAAAAAAAAAAAAAATATTTTTTTCTAAAAAAAAATAAGTTTCTTTTGAAATTCACTCTGCATTCATAAAGAACATTTCTGTAACAGAAATAATTTCTTTATGAAGGCAGAGTGACTACAAAAAGAAACTTTCTTTTTGAAGTCTGAGGGCCCCCGTACCCCATGACATGGAAGACCCTAGGCTGGAGGCCTCCATGTCATGGGGTGGGGGAGGAGCCCTATGCCTTCACAAAGAAATTGTTTGTTTTTGAAGCCACTCAGCCATCATAAAGAAATTATTTTGATTATGGTTCGGTCCTTAACTGAAATAATTTCTTAATGAAGTTATAGTGACTTAAAAAAGAAACAATGGGGCTCATTCTGACCATGCCGGTCCGGAAACAACGGTGCTGGTAAGCTTACAGGCACTGTTGTTTCCGGACCGGCATATTACAGGTCTGCCTGGTGGGGCTGCCGTGCCCGACAGGTCTGACCCTGCCAGGCACAGCAGCCACAGTAGGCAGACCTGTCACGGAAGCACCGGCACCGTTAACAATGGTGCAGGTGCCTCTGTGTCCCCATTCCCGTGGAGTCTGGGGTTTAACGAAATTACCAGCACCTGATTTCCCAGCCGCCGGACTTGAAATAGCACGGTGGCATCGGGAAGTCAGGCCATAGTCATTTTTATGGGTCCGGCGGCAACCCGCCGGTAGCACCGGCACGGTTACCGCTGGACCCGTAATGAGCCCCAATTTCTTTTTTAAGTAATAGGGCCCCCCTCAACTCCATCAGGTGTGCGTGTATTAGTCTATGGTGAAAGGGTGCACACTCAAATGTATAGCTTGCTGCCTGTGTGTGTATGGTGAAAGGGTGCACACTTAAATGTATAGGTGGCTACCTGTGTGAGTGTATGGTGAAAGGGTGCACACTTAAATGTGTGGATGACTGGGTGTGTATAAGGTGAATGGTGTGTGTGCTTGTGTACAGGGGCACAAGAAAACCTTCATTTCGGGGGGGCTAACTCTTCAAATGTTGGGAGAGGCGCTAACGTCACATGCGGTGGGGAGGGGGAAACTTATTTGTGTGGGCGCATCCAAATTATTTACGCATTTTAATGAGACTATTCTAGTGCAGATTCAATGTTACAAGCAGTTAACTCTCTCTTATAAGTCTCCTGTTCCCTCTCTACCCTTCCAATCACTCCCCTGGCATGCAAGTACTAAACCCTCATCACGATTTCAATTGCCTAAACAATGTGGCATTTGAATGCAGCTACTAACAGTGAAATGCTTTACGTTGGTAATTGCTGGGTTCTTGTTAACAGCAAAAACCATGTGCCGTTTAAAATCTGTGTCCTGCTCGGTCTGGCAACTGCTCTAAAGGTTAGCCAAGTTGAGTCAATATAGCCCAAAATGTCAGGGGGGGTAGTGCTGAAGCCCAGTTAACTCAATGGTGTTGCGCTACTACTTGTGTTTAATGCCTTGCTTACTTCTAGCCCTATTCTTCCTCGTCCCAGTACTTATATACAAGGCAGTACGTGTGTTTGAGGCACTCTGCCTCATACAAAAGTACTGGGAAGAGGTAGAGGTACATGGAGGTAATGCCTGATTTAGCTACCTGTAATCTTCATCACTCCTAGTCCCACTGTTCCTCATCCCAGTACTTACCTATGAGGCAAGGAGCCTCATACGTAAGCTCTGGGACAAGGAAGAGGGACGCAGAGGTAATTCTGGGCCAAGGAGCTGATTGTGGAGGTTGGGGTAGTGGGTGGGAGGGAGAGTGGATGTGTGGGGGGGCAGGATTGTGTGATAAATCATAATGGTTGTCCATGTCCAGGCTAAGCAGGCATGATATGTGGTATTAGTGGCTAGAGAGGCATTTTGATGCAGCCAGTCTAGTCATTCCTCAGTTTGGTATGACTTTCTTTTAACTGGACATTTCTGATAAAGTAGTCCTGCTAACTTTAATTACCTGGCTAGATTGGCATTTGGGTGCTGCCAGTCTAGCCATTTCTTACTGCGGCATTGTATATTTTTCTGGGCATCTGTGATAAAATGATATGATGTAATTCAAGTCATTTATAACGCGCCTGTACACAAGTGTACACAAGGGAGGGATGATAGAGGGAGGACAAGACAAACGATCTCACTAGGCCTTGTGTCATTGCGAGAACGAGAAGTGCAAGGGAAAAGGGAGCAGGGAAGTGCAAGTGAGAGGGGAGGGGAAAACAGGGCAGCAATGCTCTCAGTAAGTGCAGCCAGGGCAGAGCAGCTATTGGTTGTGCAAGGAGAACAATGGACTGCAGGGTTACAGTTACAGCCCCTAAGTGCATGGTAGGCCCGGAGGCAGTGCAAGGGTGACCAATCAAGAAAGAGCCTGAACTCAGAGACTCTGAGGGTAGCCAAGCAGCCAGTCAGTACAGCAGACAGGTAGGTCAGGTAGGTCAGCGGGGGGGGGAGAGAGAGCGAAAGCAGCAGAGAACAGGAAAGCTTTTAGCTGCTTCCAAAACTTCAGGTTGTCCGCCTCAAGTTTGAGAGGGGCAGGGAGGCCATTCCAGTTGGAGGCACCAGCAGAGGAGAGAGGTCTACCCCCACTCTCTGCCTGGAGAAATGTCTAAGCCTTAGAGAGTTGGAGGTAGCTGAGTGAAGGGTTAGAGAAAGAAGGTATTTTGGAAGAGAGCATTGGATTTAGTGTGGGCACTGGCCCCAGAAAGACTTGTGGGCAATGCAAAGGTTCTTGAACTTGATCCTTGCAGCCAGTGGAGAGATTTCAGGGCTGGAGAAATACAATCCCAGGGCTTGAGGCCAAGGCTAAGTCTTGCAGTCCTGTTCTGGATTATTTGCAGATGACAGAGACTAGAGGAAGACAGATTGAGAAAGTGGCTGTTGCAGTAGTCCAGCCTAGAGACATTGAGCTTCTGGTGGAGAGTGAGAAAGGGAAGAGTCCCTTTGAGGAGGAGCAGCTGGTAGTGGGACTTCTTGGTGATGTCCGAGATGTTAGGAGAGAAAGAGAGTGTGGCGTTGAAGATGACACCAAGGTTTTTTGCCTCGCAGGAAGGCAAAGGAAGAGGGCCCAAGGTGGTCTGCTATAGTGAGAGAGGAAACGCAGTGGCAAGGGTCCCAATGAGAAGGATCTCTGTCTTACTGGCATTAAGGCAGAGATCATTGGAGGCGCACCAATCCTGAATCGTGGATAGACAGTCAGGAATGAGCAAGAGAGGAGAGGAGGATGAGGGGAGCCTGAAGGAAAGCTGAGTCATCCGCACAACACTGAAAGTTAGAGGATAAGGTAGAGATCAGGGAGGCCAAAGTGGCCAAGTAGAGGTTGAAAAACCAGCGTGAGAGGATAGAGCCCTGGGGAATGCCACAGGTAGAGAGAGGTGGCGGAGAGAATGGGACCACGATCGACCTGGGAGCGGAGTGGCGGTCCAAGTGGAAGTAGGTCAGTCACTCTAGGGTCTGATCTGTGATGCCCAGGTTCTCACAGAGTCGATTGATCAGGATGGCGATGTTGACCCTGTCGAAAGCAGAGGAAAGATGAAGGATGAGAATAGAAGGAATGCTGGAATCAAGGTTAGAGAGCAGCACAGGTGTTAAGGAGAGCAGTTTCCATGCCTCTGGCAGCTCTGAAGCCAGACTGATGGGCATGGAGACAACCAACAGATTCAGTGTGGAGAGTAAGCTGGGAGATAGCAAGCTTTTCCAAGAGTTTGCTCAGGAAAGGTGGAGATTGAGCGATAGTTTTCCGGGCAGGTAGGATCAGCAGACTGCTTCTTGAGGAGTGGGTGCACAAGGGAGTGCTCAAAGGGAGAGGGGAACATTGCAGTGGCGAAAGAGTGATTACAGAAATCGGCCAAGGCTGGAGCGAGGGTGTCAATATGGGCTTTGATGGTTCTGGAGGAGCACCGGAGCACCTGTTTGGACGACACTTTCATAGATCGGACTTGTCTAGAAACCTCGTCAGGTGTTGTCAGAGAGAAAGAGGAAAAAGGAGGAGGAGAGAAGAGATGGCCAAAATGGGCTAAGAGAGGAAGAGGACATAGAGGACAGGATGTCCTGAGATTTAGCAGAGAAATGAGAGGCCAGAGCTGTACAGAGGGCATGGGAGGGAACAGAAGAGGTATAGACCACAACAGGATTGACCAGTTCCTTGCATATTTTAAAGAGTTTGGCCGTGTTGTTCGAGGCCATGGAGACACATGCTTTATTGTGTGCTCTCTTCTTGATGAGTGTTATTGCTTTGACTGGCATTTTTCTGAAAACAGTCTAGGTATGTCTAAATGTGGCCTGGCATTCTGTACTATAATGTTATTACGTGTTTACACTGGTCTACATTGTGCAGCCAGTTGGAAGCATTAATGTTCCTGTGCACTGTTGGTGACTTGCATGTATTGGATTGTGTTACCCTACAAAACAATTGCAAACACTCTGGCTTTATAGCCAATTTATCTCAGAAAGTGTGCTGTATATTGCATTAAAGCACATATTTATATCTTTTTCCTAGTGCAGTGTGCGGCATACCCCTTCAGCAGCACGTTCATGCGTATTGTGCAAGCGTGACAGTCTAGGCCGGCCCAGAGTGTGGCGCAACCTGTGATTTGTTGCCGAGTTGGGGGGCCCCCTCAGCATGGCTCGCAGGGGGGCCCCCACATTTTGTGTTACGCCACTGGTAACAGGGAGTACGAACTTGGAGCGCCGTGAAGTAAATCGCGTGTGAACCGACAAGAAGTACAGATTTCACCCACTCGCTCTCCACGAAAAGCACGTACAAGGAAATGGCGTTCTACACGTACCTTTTAAACATGCCCACACGTCCAGCGTCACTTCGCGTGTATGCGCTAAGGCCCCATCCTCCAATTGCACGCGCTGACACTCTGACGTGCAGTCATTGGACGTGTAACATGCACCCGAGTACAGGGAAATGCCCGCGCACGCACGTCACAGACGCGCATACGCGCTGTTGGCCTTTGGGCCAATGAATTCGCGTACGTGTGCTGACGCGCTTACGCGCTAAGGCCCTTTCCTCGAATTACACGCAGACGTGCTGGATTTTCACATGCCAAATCACTCCGTATCAAGCTGGCCACGCGTAAGCACACGGAAGACCACGCTCCTGCCCAGAAGGCCGAATTACTGCCCCCCAGAACCCCGAGCACGCTCCCTCCTGCCATCTGCTGCTGCCTGATTGCCTGCTGCCCACGTGCCCTGCCATTTGCTGCCTGCACATCAGCCAGGGGTGCTGTTGCTGTGACCACCCCTGCTGGAACCGAAGACTCCCGACTGGGATTCCATCACTCCACAGCCCAGCCCCAGGACCCAGTTTCCCACCCACTCCTGCCTCTGGGGTTGTCATGTCGGGCACTGCAACATCTGGCACCACTGACAACCCCCGGCCAGAGAGGCAGAGGGGCACCAGCTTCACTGCCACCAAAGTTGGTGTCCTGGTGGAGCAAGTCCTGGGGCAGTATGATGCCCTCTTCGGAAGTTTGCGCGCCGAAAAGGAAGGACGGACTCGGATCTGGACGGACATCGTGACTGCCATCAACGCGGAGGGGGTGGCAGTCCGCGACTTCCAACATGTCAAGAAGCGCTGGGAGGACTTCAGGTCCAGGACCCTCAACAAGGCCCGGCACCTCTTGAAGGCAGTGGATGCTAAGGGGCGCCGGGGCCACTTGTCGGAAGATCAGATGAGGGTCCTGGAACGCATATCCCCAGCGCTCCACGTCCAGGTCCTTGAGAGGCAGACCCGTCTGGAGTCGAGCGATAAGTGTACATGCATCATGATTGTAAACTGTGCGTGTGGTGATGTGCCAGTAGTGTGCAGGTTGCACATCTGTTTGTATGGGGCCGAGTATGGGTGGGGGTGTACAGGGCCGTGAGGCTAACACATGCGAGGGCTGTCATGTGTGAGACATGGATGGTGCTTGTGTGTGTAGGCTTGCATGCCAAATGCAGTTGTGTGGGCACACATGTTTGGATGAATGTGTATGTAAGTAGGCATGTTCGTGATTTCACACATGTATGTTGTTTTCAGCTGCATGTATCAGCACTGTGTACATGTGCATGTGTGTGTATTTGACAAGGGTGCAACAGTGATGCAACATGGATGCATGTGACAGCGGGATGTGGAAGCCTGATTGGCAGATGTGACATGGATGCCCATCTGAACACTGCGACAGTTGGCAGAGGTGTACACATGCATGCAAGTGTGGTGGTGTATGTGCATGTGTAGTGCACTTCCTGTGTTGCATGTGATGTCTGGCTCACCTTTGCCTGCTCATGCTGTTGTATGTGTATGGATGGTGCTGGCTGTTGCGATATGGCTGTGGTATGGCTCATGTGTGCAAGTTGAAATGACATGTGTGTTGGCGATTGTGATGCCATGTCTGAGGTTTGCCAATGCCACTCATGTACAACTGTCATGTGTGTATGTGTCCATTGTACAGTGCCCTGATGCCTGTGTTTTATTTCTCCCTGTCTGCAGCGTCAACTGATGAAGAGGGCGGAGAAGGTGCTGTGGAGCACAGCGGCGGGGATCGCACCGCCAGCCGGAGACGCAAGGCCCGGCTCCCCTCCCAGGTTGTGATCTCGTCGGGGAGTGAGGAGTCCGGTGCCACGTACAGGCCTCAGCAGCCGGGGGGAGGTCCAAGAGGCGGAGGTCGGAGTTTGACTTCTCTGCAGCAGAAGGGGCAGCTGGGACCCCACAGGGCCCAACGGGGGAAGATGGCACGGAGTCATCCAGGTTGGTGGGGGGTTTGGTGGAGGAGGAGGCCGTGCAAGCAACAGAGACGGGGTCTGGAGGTGGGGATTCCACTGGTGCTAGTGGTGCAGTGCAGGACCAGGGACAGGAGGCAGCACAGGCCGCCGCGGAGGTGCCTGTGTGCAATCCTGTCCCTGATCCTGTCACTGCATAATCTTGCACCAGCAGGGATGCCTACGTCCAGACCCGTTTTCAGGCAGGGGATGAGCTCACAACAACTGGCCTTCCTCTGCCTGCGGACGTGGCTATCCGGGTCCGGGTTGAGCCTGTCCTGATGAGGAGACTGCACGTCATCTCGAATGGCTCGTTGACTGCGTCGGCCTACTGGGACAGGTCACCCAGGCCGGATTCCTCCGTTTGATGGGGCTTGCTCAGACCCCCTCCTCAACTGAACCCCCTATGCGCCAGTCGTCCTCCGTGCCATCTTCCCACCCATTAGTCACCTGGGTGCCCTGTGGAGCTGCCCTGACGGTGTGGCCAGGCTGGTGGAGGAGGCATCCCTGCCACAGTCGGGAGTCGGACATCCAGCAGGGGTGGCCACATCAACGACTGCACCCCAGCCAGTGGAGGATGTGCCGGCAGCAGGAGGCAGTGCGCGGGCAGAGGCACAGCAGCAAGCAGCAACGAGGTGGGAGCCATGATGGCTCGGGGCCTTCAACATCGGAGGGGCAGGCATCGGCCGGAGGGCAGGAGGACCCAGGACGGGAAGTGTCTTCCATGTGGCAGCGATTGGGCCACGCCATAGATGCGGAGCGGCAGCGGGCGGAAGAGGCACGGCTCATGATGGTCAGGGCGGAGAACTCCATGTGGAGGGCCCTGGGGCGGGCCGAGTGCCTCGAGGCAATCCGCAGGGAGTTGGAGGTGAACATGTCGATGGCCCTGCGGACCCTTGGGGCCATGGAGGAGGACCGCCTCCGGGACATTGAGCAGGAGTTCGATGATGCCCTGGCCCGGAACATCCCGAAGTGAGCCGTGGGACTAGCCCGCTGCCCTTGTAAATAGTTCTCTAGTTAGTGTTAGGTTTCCTTTGGTTTTGCATTTTTTTTGGACCTTTTGGACAATGGGCCACATTTTTGTATATAGTTTTTTTTATTAGGTAGTGTTATTAGATAGGTTTCATTTCTTCTGTTGGGATCATGGACCCTGGATTGTTTTTCTGTATATAGTTGACTGTTGGATTTTAATTTTTTTTATGATTTACCCATGGAGCAATGGTTTTCGATTTTAATTTTCCATTGGATTTACTTTTGTGGACTGTGACTTTGGACACCTTTCCTTTGGATTATGATTTGTGGTTTTGCATTATTTCACGGACATGCTTTTTTTTTTTTAAAATTCCCATTTTTGTTTGTTTATTTTTGATTCAATTTATGTTGCTTTTAATACATATTTTTTCTCATCTCATTGGTTTCATGCATATCATGATGTGGGTTTTGACATTCACTGACACCCATTGGGTGTATGTGAGGGACATGTGTTCATTTCCAAACTTGCAATTGGGGTTCTATCATGTTATTGCCATTTCTAAGTGGGTGGATGCAATACTCGGGTGGGTGTTTGGCATTTGGAGGCTGACCATAAGGGCCAGGGATCTAGATTGTGATGACATGTTGGCTGGGGGACATGTGTGGGGGCCTGGTGGAGGGTGCCCCTGGATGCAGGAGGGTGGGGGTGCTGGGAGACATGAGTGAGGGCCTGGTGGAGGGCTGCCCCTGGATGCAGGGGGGTGGGGGTGCAGGGAGACATGAGTTGGACATGAGTGGGGGCCTGGTGGAGGGTGCCCCTGACTGATGGGGGGTGGGGGTGCAGGGAGGCATGAGTGGGGGCCTGGTGGAGGGTGCCCCTGGATGCAGGGGGGTGGGGGTGCAGGGAGACATGAGTGGGGGCCTGGTGGAGGGTGCCCCTGACTGGTGGGGGGTGGGGGTGCTGGGAGACATGAGTGGGGGCCTGGTGGAGGGTGCCCCTGGATGCTGAGGGGTGGGGATGCAGGGAGACATGAGTGGGGGCCTGGTGGAGGGTGCCCCTGACTGGTGGGGGGTGTGGGTGCTGGGAGACATGAGTGGGGGCCTGGTGGAGGGTGCCCCTGGATGCTGTGGTGTGGGGGTGCAGGGAGACATGAGTGGGGGCCTGGTGGAGGGTGCCCCTGGATGTTGGGGGTGGGGGTGCAAGGAGACATGAGTTGGACATGAGTGGGGGCCTGGTGGAGGGTGCCCCTGGATGCTGGGGGGTGGGGGTGCAGGGAGACATGGGTTGGACATGAGTGGGGGCCTGGTGGAGGGTGCCCCTGACTGGTGGGGGGGTGGGGGTGCAGGGAGACATGAGTGTGGGCCTGGTGGAGGGTGCCCCACACTGCTGGGGGGTGGGGGTGCAGGGGGACATGAGTTGGACATGTGTGGGGGCCTGCTGGCAGGTGCCCCACAGTGCTGGGGGGTGAGGGTGCTGGGAGACATGCATTGTTGATCAGTAGTGCAAGGTGACATGTGGCTTGGCTGGGGGGCATGGCCATGGTGGATGGGCTGCCTGCGGGACATGGGCAGGGGTGCAGGGTGGTCCCTGTGGTGTGGGCTGGCTGCAGGGGCCGTGGAGGGTGTAGAGGGAACACCTGGGAGGACCCACACGGCCAATTTACGTGTAGTGCTCCCCGCGCACCCCTGAAATACACGTGCCCTGATGGAATCGCGCGTGATACTTCCCGCGCACCCCTGGAATACACATACCCTGACGGAATCGCGTGTGATACTTCCCGCGCACCCCTGAATACACATACCCTGCTGATTTTGCGTGTGATACTTCCCGCGCACCCCTGGAATACACGTACCCTGATGGAATCGCGTGTGATACTTCCCGCGCACCCCTGAGATACACGTACCCTGCTGATTTTGCGTGTGATACTTCCCGCACACCCCTGGAATACACGTACCCTGATGGAATCGCGTGTGATACTTCCCGCGCACCACTGAAATACACGTACCCTGCTGATTTTGTGTGTGATACTTCCCGCGCACCCCTGGAATACACGTACCCTGATGGAATCGCGTGTGATACCTCCCGCGCACCCCTGAAATACACATACCCTGCTGATTTTGCGTGTGATACTTCCCCCGCACCCCTGGAATACACGTACCCTGATGGAGTCGCGTGTGATACTTCCCGCGCACCCCTGAAATACACGTACCCTGCTGATTTTGCATGTGATACTTCCCACGCACCCCTGGAATACACGTGCCCTGATGGAATCACGTGTGTTACTTCACGCGCACCCCTGATGTACACGTACCCAGGGCAATCGCGTGTGATACTTCCCACGAACCACTGAAATACACGTTACCCGCTTGGCGTTTGCTGTTTGGCAGCCCTGTGAACTGGTCCAGGGTTAGCGCAGCCCTTTGCGATGAATTGGGAATTTTGAAGGGTTTTCCTTGCGTGAGGGCGTTCTTGGGGGCGTAACTGGCGCTGCTGCAGGGTCGCTGCACCACTCTGCGCCACGGCTGGTTTTGGAGGCTGGAATCCATGAATACGCTGTGGGATGAAATGGATTTTATCGCACGCGGCTGGCGCAGTGTATCGCACGGGGACACTGTGCGCCAGCCGCGTGCGCCACTTTTGTGCGAAATTCTATGAATTACCCTGTAAATATGCACACACGCATTTAGCATTCACATCCAAGTCCTCTGCATCGAACACTCACAGTGCAGGTCTGGTGTCATGTGAAACCACCTCCACGTAACGGCTCTCCTAAGTGATCCACGATTTCATTGTTCACATTCAACCACACCAGTACCCAACACCACCAACTGCACGTACCAGTATTTTATTTTCCTCCCAACACTCCACCATCTGCAAAGATACAGTACCTCCAAGTGCAGTACTGTGTTTACTAATCTGCTCAATGCACACTACTCAAAAACATGCACTACACAGTTCAACCATATGCACGGCAACACATGCACTTTCTCAACACAGCACTCAGTAGACACACTGCATAACTGTACACTCCATAAGCTCCTGTCATGCACTGCTAAATGTACCATGTGTGAACAATGAACACACCCATGGAATCAACAATGCATGCACAACTCACAAACTGCACACAAAAGGCAACATTTTAAGGACTACTTACAGGCAAACCACACACGTCTTTGTGCAAGGCATTCAGCCATGCATCCAAGATGCTAATGCGTCACCACACACAGAACACCCTAGTAGACCTCACGTTGTACTCCTCATGTCATGTGTCATGGATTCCCCATCTGCAAATGCGCCTGCCACCTTTCACCCAGGGCACATCTTTGCATGCAGGCAACCATGACGTTGCGTTGGCTCTGCTAAACGGTGTGTCAGTAGCTCTGTACATTGTCCATTATGCAACTTTGTGATGGTAAGCACTTCCTTTCATAGTGTAATATGATAACACACTTCCTCAATCAATGGTCATGTAAAGGGAATCCCATATTAAAAGCACATACTGACATATGCCTCCCTAAAATACAACACGTGCAATTTCCTACACCATGTTCTTGTGAACACATAGCACCTCACTTCAGGTGCTCCACCAAGTGTCAAATGCTCTACGCACACATTATTTGAAGGTCACCATCCTTCGAGAGATAGCAAGGCAACTCGGCAGGGCTGCATTATGGTATGCTGGTTGCCGTCAAAGAATACGCTCTTGGGAGCATATCTTACGGTCTTTGGCCGTGTACCCAATAGTCTAGTCCTTACCCACCACGACAAAACTCTCTCATTAAGGGGAACATTTGCCACATACAACAATCCACAAATCTAACATACAGTGGGTGCTTGAAAAAGAAACTGATGACAAACTGTAATAGCGCCATGTGGATCCCTAATGTCAACGGTGGTGCAATAATGTACACCATATAGAATTGCACGCATTTGAGGTCACCGGTGCTGCCCTACCACATCTACAAGCTCCTGCACAACCATTTATTGAACATCACCCCATGTGACACATTCATACTTAAAACTAGATGTTTACATTGTGGTGGCGTACTATAGTGCATGCCTAGGCTCTTTGAGTCCTCACCTACACTCGGTGGCCTTTTGCCATACACCCAACAGTATACACTTGGCCCACACCCAATACTACATAACAGAGTCATGCAAGTGAACAAATGGCCAGGTACATGCAGGTCACCCCTAGCCACTTCTAATCATCCAGTACTTAACCACTGCACACACAGGACACACTACACAAGTTGTCACTCCATGAGGTCCAGGCATCCGGTATGCAGTGTAAACATTGCAACCAATCCCCATACCCAGGAATTCAACATGTTATGCAATAATCACAAATAGCACATCAAAGGTAACCATGTCAAACCTAATTCACCTCAGGGCACATATTTTGCGGTGCATTGTACCCACCCATTCATCAAAGGAGCTACGCGCGTAGCACACGCAACACGCCGTACTACAGTGTAAGTTTACATTTGCATGTTGTCTTCATTGTACTCCCCTTCTACCATTGCTGTACCGGCACTGACTACTTGGCCCTCACCACATACAACACACTCTACTACAACCCATCTTCTACTCCTCATGTCATGTGTAATGCACTCCCATCTCCAATAGCGCCTGCCAACTTCCACCCTGTCCACATCTTCACATGCATGCATCCATGACATTGTGTTGCCTGTGCTAAAGGGTATGTAAGTAGCTGTATACATTATCCATATTGCACATTTGTAATCCAGAAGCCTTCATTCCACAGCGCAATTTGTTACAACACTTCCTCACGCAAAGGTCGTGCTAGGGCCCAACCACAGCAAACTGAAAAGGTGACGTGTGCCTCCCTGTTGTGCAACAGGGCCACTAATAAACACCATATGCTAATGTACGCATAGCACCTCACTTCTGCTTCTCTATCAAGTGCACAATATCGTCCACAACCATTGTGTGCTACTCAACAACTTCGAACACGTGCAGAGTCACAACTGCATCACTGTATTATGTTCTGGTGGCTGTCATGCAGGCCTAGCCTGTTGGGTGCATGGCTTACGGCCTGCGGCCTTCGGCCTTGTACCCAACAGTCTAGGCCTATGCCACACCCACCACAATGCAACAGAGCCATACAGGCGACCATGTATGCATATACCAGAAATCAGAAAGACAAAATACGCACCAGCACTTCCACCCAACCGCCACACCATAAAGCAGGGATGCTGGCACAAATGTTCCACTCACCTAAATATGGACACAAATCACTGTGTTTGATACTGCTACCCACTTCCCATCACAAAGCATTATAAGCATACCAACCAAAGAATACAATCTTCACAACATTGGGCCTACTCCCAAGACTCTACTACGTGCACAACATAACACAGCCATGCAGGTGAACATGTAGCCATATACCATACATTTAAAAGGCAACATACACACCAGAACTTCCACTCAACCACCACACCATAAATCAGCAAGACACACACACGTATTGCACTTACCATAATGCAGAAACATATCACTATGTTTGCCACCGCGACCCACTTCCGATCGCAAAGCATTATAAACATACCAACTAAACAAGACACTCTTCATAACATTTACTCTGCTCCCAACACTCTACTACGTGCATACAAGCAATGCTGCGTAGAGCACTGCAACACTCACTAATCTGGGCAATACAGACTACATAAGCACATACAAGAACCATGTGCACCGTCACCTCTTACGGCTCTATGCCATTGTGTTGCCTGTAAAGAACGGTATGTGAGTGGCTGGGTAGATTCTCCATATAGCAAATTTCTGATGCTGAAGACTTCCTTGTATGGCACAATGTGTAAAAACACTTCCTACAGCAATGGTCTTACAAGGGCCTAACCAAAGGAAACACAAATGGTCACATTTCCCCGCTATTGAGCAACAAGTCCCATCATTAACACCATACGTTAAATGTACGCATACCAACTCACTTCTACTGTTCTGCCAATTGTACAATGTCCTCCTCAACCACTGTGTAATACCCACCAACTTGAAAGGCATGCAGAGTAACAACTGCATCACTGCATTATGTTCTGGTGGCTCACATGCAGGCCTAGCCTGTTGGGTAGATGGCCTATGGCCTGCGGCCTTCGGCCATGTACCCAACAGTCTAGGCCTAGGCCACACCCACCACAACGTAACAGAGCCATGCAGTCGAACATATAGTCATATACCAGACATCAGAAACGCAACATACGCACCATCACTTGCACCCATCCGCCACACCATAAAGCAGGGAGGCAGGCACACGTGTTCCACTTACCATAATGCAGATTCAGATCGCTGCGTTTGGCAGCGCTACCCACTTCCTATCACGAAGCACTATAAGCATCCCAACCAAAGAATACAATTGTCACTACATTTCACCTGCTCCCAACACTGTGCTACGTACTTACAACCAATGATTACTAGACCACTGCAACACTTGCTAATCTTGGCACTGCCCACTAGGCAAGCACATATAAGAACCAGCTCCACCCTGACCTCTTCCATAGGTACACCATTCCGTTACTACAGCCATTCAACACACTACACGACTCACCACTACTGCATGTCCACCCATACACCGACAACTGTAGACTGCTCTACCAATCACCAAACCCTTGCTACCAAAATGATGTGCATTGCAGCCAAAGCACACACACAAAGTCACAATGTAGCACCTACTTCCAACCAGTGGACACACTTTTCAGTGCTAGGGCTGCAGCCCTGCATCGAAAGGGCTACAGACATACCTCACGCAGCACACCATACTACGCACTATGTTTACATCCGCAAGTCTCCTGCAATGCATTGCCCTCTGCAAATGTGCCTGCCACCACTCATCACAGAAACACATTTACTCTGCATCTGCTATATCATTACGAACGCTGCCTGCAATGACCACACAACAGTGTTGTCTGCTCACGTAACCGCACAATGGCGGAGTATGAACTAATACCGCTGGCAAGGCAGCGTCATCTTCAAATGAGGTGTATCACATAAACCATTTCTCACTCCCGCACCTTTTCCATCCCTTTTTCGAACCACCAAATAACATCCATTATGTTTCTCTGTACCTTTCGCGCCACCTTGTCCTCCCATACAACATGCCGACGCCATTGAACACTTTTAACACACATCCTGTGACCGTACACTGCAGTGCACTCAAACTTTTTACTGCTCAGCGAAAAGGTAAATAGGATGCCGAAGCGGAACCTCATCAGACTACTTTGAGTGCGCACACCAATACTAACAACATTCCCAGCCATGCCCACAATGCCTTCCAGCCTTGCCACACACACCACAACACTATCCGCTGATACACCATGGCTGCGTTGCCCCAAAACCTTGATGCACAGCATGCTTCCCTCCAGCCAACCACTGGCCGTGACAAATTTTCACCGACATCACAGTGTGCCGCACGCCAATCAGACTGCGGTCCGCGGAGCGAACAGGGAAATGGGTCAGCAGAAACCTTTTGGGGACCCCCCGCTATAACTTTGCCCCCCCCCCCCAGCACGACACCTCATCCAACTTGGCGAACAAATTTAGAGCTGGCCATATACTTTTTTTGCAAAGTTTGGTGAGAATTGGTCCAGGGGGAACGAAGTTATAAGCTGCCGAAAAAGTGCTCTTCCTATGAGTTTAGCAATTTAAACATACCTACACGCCCGCTACCGCGGGCCATGTAATATATGACTATATATATATATATATATATACATAAAACATGGCCAAATGGTCCAACAGCAAGGCTGTCAGGATTATACTGCACTGATAAGGGTGAAACCATGTATGTGGGTATCCTGGCAGCCTTGCAAATGTCTGTCTTTGGTTGATTAAGCTATGTATAAAGTAGCATTGCCCTCTTAGACAAAGACAATTTCCTGGAGAAAAAGGTTTGCATGTGAGCTAATTTGCATACCCACAATGCCTTGCTGTTGTGGCTCAGAACTGGAGGTGAACTTCCAGTGATGGCTACTGGCTACTAGCTGGTGATGTGGAATGTGTGACGTGGCTCAAATTGTCTTTCCTATATATATATATATATTTGACAGAACGGGGGTGAGGGGCGCACTCTGGTTTCCATCTAGGTGTACCTTTCCATAGTCCAGTAGATATTCTCCTCCTAGCGCTTTCTTGCCTCTTGCAATCATCAGGGAGGCAGTCTGTTCAGGTGTACATGGTTGATACCAATGATGGCTTCAGGGAATTCTGGTTGCTGTAGTTAATTCAAGTAGCCAGGAACCAACTCACCTTCCAAATACACAGTGTAAATCCCCAATTGTTGGGAGGGAGGAAAACCAACAGTGTGGCTCTCCTTAGTAGGGCCATATGTCACCCCGGTGCTGCCACCTTTGGAGCCCGGGACTCCCAAAAACATTTGACAGAAAGGGGGTGAGGGGCGCACTCTGGTTCCCAGCTAGGTGTACCTTTCCACAGTGGAGTAGATCTTCTCCTCCTAGTGCTTTCTTGCCTCTTGCAATCATCAGGGAGGCAGTCAGTTCAGGTGTTAATGGATGATACCAATGATGGCCTCAGGGAATTCTGGTTGCTGTAGTTAATTCAAGTAGCCAGGAACCAACTCACCCTCCAATTACCAGTGTAAATCCCCAATTGGGGGGAGGGGGGAAAACCAACAGTGTGGCTCTCCTTAGTAGGGGCATGTGTCACCCCGGTGCTGCCACCTCTGACGCCCGGGACTCCCAAAAACATTTGACAGAACGGGGGTGAGGGGTGCACTCTGGTTCCCAGCTAGGTGCACCTTTCCATAGTCCAGTAAATCTTCTCCTCCTTGCGCTTTCTTGCCTCTTGCAATCATCAGGGAGGCAGTCTGTTCAGGTGTTAATAGTTGATACCAATGATGGCCTCAGGGAATTCTGGTTGCTGTAGTTAATTCAAGTAGCCAGAAAGCAACTCACCCTCCAATTACACAGTGTAAATCCCCAATTGGGGGCAGGGGGGAAAACCAACAGTGTGGCTCTCCTTAGTAGGGGCATGTGTCACCCGGGTGCCGCCACCTCTGGAGCCCGGGACTCCCAAAAAGATTTGACAGAAAGTGGGTGAGGGGCGCACTCTGGTTCCCAGCTAGATGTACCTTTCCACAGTCCAGTAGATCTTCTCCTCCTAGCGCTTTCTTGCCTCTTGCAATCATCAGGCAGGCAGTCTGTTCAGGTGTTAATGGATGATACCAATGATGGCCTCAGGGAATTCTGGTTGCTGTAGTTAATTCAAGTAGCCAGGAACCAACTCACCTTCCAATTACACAGTGTAAATACCCAATTGGGGGAGGGGGGAAAACCAACAGTGTGGCTCGCCTTAGTAGGGGCATATGTCACCCCGGTGCTGCCACCTCTGGAGCCCGGTACGCCCAAAAACATTTGACAGAAAGGGGGTGAGGGGCGCACTCTGGTTCCCAGCTAGGTGTACCTTTCCACAGTCCAGTAGATCTTCTCCTCCTAGCGCTTTCTTGCCTCTTGAAATCATCAGGGAGGCAGTCTGTTCAGGTGTTAATGGTTGATACCAATGATGGCCTCAGGGAATTCTGGTTGCTGTAGTTAATTCAAGTAGCCAGGAACCAACTCACCCTCCAATTACACAGTGTAAATCCCCAATTGGGGGGAGGGGGAAAAACAACAGTGTGGCTCTCCTTAGTAGGGGCATGTGTCACCCCGGTGCCGCCACCTCTGGAGCCCGGGACTCCCAAAAACATTTGACAGAATGGGGTTGAGAGGCGCACTCTGGTTCCCAGCTCGGTTTACCTTTCCACAGTCCAGTAGATCTTCTCCTCCTAGCGCTTTCTTGCCTCTTGCAATCATCAGGGAGGCAGTCTGTTCAGGTGTTTATTGTTGATACCAATAATGGCCTCAGGGAATTCTGGTTGCTGTAGTTAATTCAAGTAGCCAGGAACCAACTCACCCTCCAATTACACAGTGTAAATCCCCAATTGGGGGGAGTGGGGAAAACCAACAGTGTGGCTCTCCTTAGTAGGGGCATGTGTCACCCTGGTGCCGCCACCTCTGGCGCCCGGCACTCCCAAAAACATTCTTTATATTATATATTTATATATATATATATATATATATATATATATATATATATATATATATATATACACTAACAAAAAATGTTGTTAAGCGGACGTTATGGTTAAGTTGCACTACTAAAAAACTGTAAAATTCAATGGAAAAACGTTGTTACAGGAACGTTATGGTTACAGGTAAAACCGAAACCCCCCCGAAATTCGACAGTTATGGTAAACTAAGCAATCATAACTCGTGCCACCAGTGTGCACTGCAAGGACTAACACCCATGACATCAAAGATGTCATCACAAATCTCATTCATGACATCACTGATGACATCACATGTGTGGCTCCCTCTGTTTTCTTCACTACCATAAGTAGAGCAGGTGCTTTTCTTCACTAGCAGTCAGGATCAAACAATTCAAAAGGTTCTATATTTGTGTATCGCACCCTTCTGATATGTTCTTACACTACTTTCCTGACGGTGCACTCACATCTTATGATACATATACATACAGGGGAAGAGGAAAAGAGGAAAACATAAAACACAGCACTGGTTTCTGTGTATGAAGATAATCAGTTATGTTATGAACAGTTTCTGGTAATACTGCTCCTTTTTAGCTTACTTTAATTCCCTTGTATTTGGTCATGTTTGTATGCATTGTGGTGTCTTTATGGTTTCTGTGCAGTAGTGCAATTATGCAGTTATAAAGGCAATGGTAGCTACTTCTTACATGTGTCACAGTACCTGGCACTCTAAAACTAATGCATTCATGATTTCACTATGTAACATGGAAAGATTTTGAAGGTTACACTTCCATGAGGCATGGTGCAGACAATGGCTACGTTTGCACATGAGCTCCTTCATGTACAGTGAAGAAGAGTGTAATACAATGGTGTGTATAGCAATGCATTCCTCCATGACCTACTTCTCTCATGATAGTTCTTCCATTATTCTTTGATAGTTTTCTGCCACCATTACAATAACAATCCTTTGTGGAGGCTTCCTATTAAAACTAAATGCTCATGTGATGTCATCAGTGATGTCATGAATGAGATTTGTGATGGCATATTTGATGTCATGGGTGTTAGTCCTTGTAGTGCACACTGGTGGCACGAGTAATGATTGCTTAGCTTACCATAACTGTCGAATTTCATTTTCTTTTCGGGTTTTCCTGTAACCATAACGTTCCTGTACCAACGTATTTATTTATTTATTTTTTATTTGAATTTAATTGCACGAACTCCAACTCCACTTCAGAGAACTGATTTAGTCATGTTCAAACAGTTTCCAGCCTTAGAATGCTTCTGGCTTTCTTAATTTACATGTTGTTAGGGAGGGTAGCAATAGTCGGTGGGTATACTTTCCAAATAAATCGGACTACTGCGATCAGCCATGACGTAGAAAAGCCACTCATCAACGCGAGCCAGCGTTGATCATCGTCCAGTGTTTGCAGAGAATGGAAGAGAGGTGTTAAGAACTGCTGATGCTCTGAAATCAAACCAGGGCAATTCATCATCACATGATGGATTGATTCTTTCTCTGTCTCGATCTTATAAAATAGACAACCAAGTGATAGGTTCAAGCCTCTTATGGTCAGGATTTCATTGGTTTGAATTAGGTTGAGACGGGCTCTCATGAACGTGTCCCTGTAGCAGCGATCTGGAAATTTGAGGAGGTAAGGCTGCAAGTTGTTTAGCTGCAAGGCGTGATGTGGCGTTTGTTTAACCATTTTAGAAGCGTTTGCCTTCTCCAAAGCTCGAATCCAGTCCACGCGGAACAGTTTTTCCTTCACGCGCATTGGATTTGCGATGAGATCTTCTTCAGAGAATCATAGGTCTGCCAGGGTTGTCTTGAGATGGGTAACGCAGTGGGACAAACGAGTCGATGGTTTGTTCATGATTTCTCTGTTGATTAGGCCCAACACCTTTGGACCATTTGGTATGATTATTTTCCGAAACAGAGATAACCTTTTCCAGTCCACTACTACTTGGATCGATGATAGTGATAGTTCTCTACGCAGGATTTATCGATCTGAACTGAATCTGGAAGCTTTAATGTTTTTTTCCAGATGATTGATTCTAGGCATTCCCAGGTCTCTACAGGGATGCCCAGGATACCGTCAGTACCGTATGTTAGAGATGGAATGATCTTCCCCTTATAGAGCGTTATGGCAGCTGTCAGGGAAAATCGACCAAATCTAATAACGTTTTAAATGTAACAACGTTTTTCCATTGAATTTCACAGGTTTTTTAGTAGTGCAGCTTAACCATAACGTCCCTTTACCAACGTTTTTTGTTAGTGAATTTCATAGGTTTTTAGTTGGGCATTTTAAGCATAACGTTGCTGTAGGGTAGTTTTTTCAGTAATAGGAAAAGGTTTTTAGTAACATATGTAGAGTTCACCTGGTTGGCGTATGTGCAATTACACGGCAAGTATCCGTAGGACTCCATTAGTGGCCGCATGTCCGCATCTTCAAATGCACTATTAAGTAGTTGTGGAAGAGCATGTGTTTACGTTCCACACCTAGACCCATGCATAGGTCATGCACTGTATGCTGATAACACCACCCCTGTCGCCAGCCCTACATATTCATGCAGTAGGCTACCGCATTTAAAGTATTGCTGTCCACTTTATGGGTGGCTCTGCAAACTTAGCAATGTGTGGCTAAGGTACTCCTAACTGTATAACGGCCACTGGTAAACAAAGAACAGCAACCTGTACTGTGATGTGGGCGTGTTAAATGTGGCATTACTTTGATTTATCTGCTGCTTCCCTTTCCATGACCCGTGAAACAGATACATTGGCCCTCATTACGACCCTTGCGGAAAGTGACTGACCGGAGCGCCACAGCGTAAATAGCGTTTCCGCCATTGCACGAAGGAGCAAAGTGCGGCCCATTCCGACCCATCGGGCACGAGCACCACGCCACGGCGGAAGTGCAAAGTCCGCGATGGCGGAAATGGCCCAAAAACGGCCCACACCGCCGCCGTACGGCGCCCTAGGTGCAATACCGCCACCCCTCTTAGCGGTCACCGCAGTGTGCGCCTACCGGAAAGTACGGTGACCGGAAATATACGGAAACGGAAGTTAAAACATGGGCCCGGAACGGGAAACATCCCGGCGTACACCTATAAAAACACTAAAACCACACAACCACTAAAATCACTACCCTGAAACACACCCCAACCCGTCACCCACCCTAGCGAAACCAAGAAAAATGGGAAAAGTAGCGAAGAAAGCGTGCGACCGCAAGCGGCAGGTCCACTTCTCCCGTGAGGAACTCACCGTGCTAACAGAGACCCTCCAGGAGAATGCTGCCGTCGTCTTCTCCACGCAAATGACCAGAACGGCACTTGCAAACAAGAAGACCATATGGGCTCTGGTGGCACAGCGGGTAAGTGCGGTGGGGACCGCACCCCGCACCCCACAGCAATGCCGCAAGCGATGGGACGACCTGCGGATACGCGTCCGCAGCATACTCTCTGCCAACCGCAACATTGCCACAGCCACCGGGGGAGGTCCTGAATCACCCATCAAGTTGACCCCCTGGGAAGAAATCTGTGCCTCCACCATCGGAATGGAGAGCATAGAGGGAGTCGGAGGGATGGAGAAAGGAGTGCAGACATCCGAAGATTCAGGTAGGTGGGCCAGATAAAACAATGCCAAATCCACACAGTCCATCCATGTGAAGTACCATGCGTCCACATAGTGCAACAGAAACACATGTCCAGGAGAACGTCCACACACATCGGCCTGATAGCGCACGTTAAAACCCACAATAAATACATAAATAATTAAAAACCCCTAATACACGCACTACACGTGCAGCAGGCACACCCTAACTGCAGGCTGCCAAACAACTGCACCCTCACTCCACACACAAATCAAAGCACCTCCAAGGCCCCGACCCAAATCACCCTCAGGTACCACCCCAATGCATGTGATACAATGCCATTCCAATTCCCACAGACCCATCAATAACCCTCGCCCTCCTTTACTCCACCACAGGGTCCGATCCAAACGACGAGCTACAGGACACCCCTACCAGCACACCTGCAAAGAGGGCCAAGACCAACGGCCAGAGACCCTCCAACTCAGCTGCACGCATCAAGACACGGCAGCAGCACAAATCAGGTGGCAGCACAGAGGGGGGAACATCAACAGGCACCCCAGCAGCCAGCATGCCCACAACACCACCACCACCACAGGTCCCCCCAACGGATGCCACAGAAGGCACTGCCTCTGGTGGCAGCAGCACCATAGGTGACACCCCATTGATGGCAGCATGCTCCGACACAGAAGACGGGGATGTCGAAGTCAGATCCATCCATGACCTGTCCCATTCCCCCTGTCTGTCCCATCCCGTACAACATGAGGATACCACGCAGGGGCACCCACAAGACGACGACTGGCCATCCCCCCCAAGCCCTGTGGCAAGGCAACATGAGGTCAACAGCCCCTCTGTGACACCCCCGCAAATGGCCATGGCCCAGCAGAGGCAACAGTCCCTCGACCAGTTAATCGTGCAACAGCAGCAACTGGCCACGCTCCTCAAGGACCATGCCGATGAATGTGGGGGCACTAAGGCAGACATAGAAACATCAACTGAGACACTCAGGGCACAAATGGAGAGTAGCACCGAGAGCCTGAGAGTCCAAATGGAGAGTAGCACCGAGAGCCTGAGAGTCCAAATGGAGAGAAGCACCGAGAGCCTGAGAGGGGAACTGCATGCGACGTCCAAAGACGTATGTGCCGAACTTGCCGCAGTGCGCCGTGTGCTCACTGAGCTCTCACAAACCCTTAGGGACATGCATGGACGTGAGCAGGCAGAGACGTCATCCGTTGCAAGTTCCGTCCAGGGCAGCCCCCAACGTAGATCTGGGAGGAACCTGCGCTCCACAGGCAGGGGTGCCCCTGATACCCGCAGAGGGGGCTTGCAATAGCGACAGCCCACTGACAATGAGCTTCTTTGGACACTGGTGTTCGGGGGGGGAGGTAGGAGGGTGGAGGGGGTGTGTTGGGCTCACTTGGATGGCGGGTCGATAGGGTGTTCTACATGATATCACATATGCCATAAACAGTGCACGATCAACCAATGAGATGTGTGGACAATGATCTTTGTGTACTAGGCCATCATAGGCGTACAGTCCATATTGTGCATGTACCAGACACACACAGTGCCACGAGTCCCGTGTCCATGTATCAGCCACCAGGCGTGAGTGCTAGAAGCATGCATCAATGAGATGCTGACGAATGTCACGGCCCTCCGGTGCCTCGCAGACTCCTTGAGGTGCTGCCACATCCCCACCCTCATCATGACCATCATCAGGTGCTTGCAGTTCAGCGTCAGGGGGCATGGGCACATTTCTACGTACGCACATGTTGTGGAGCATGACACATGCCATGACCATCTTTGCAACCTTCTCATGGCGGTACAGGAGTGCCCCGCCAGACCTGCTGAGGCAGCGGAAACGAGTCTTCAGTAGGCCGAATGCCTGTTCAATGACTACACGGGTACGTGAGTGGGCATGGTTGTAGTCCTCCTCATGCTGGTCCCGTGGGTTCCGGACTGGTGTGAGGAGCCATCTCTTCAGTGGATACCCAGCATCACCTGTATGTGGACGAGAAACGTATGATGTGGAATGCTATTGCTACGTACGCACCCCCCCCCCCTTCCTGGCAGTTCATTGCCGCATCACATACCCCACATCATCATGCATGAAATGAGACTCACCGAGTAGCCAGGATCTGTTCCCTGCGTGTCGCTCCATGTAGCGTGGTATAGTAGAGTTCCTCAAGACCATAGAATCATGGGTTGATCCAGGGAATCTGGCACAACAATGTGTAATGATCCTGTTGGAGTCACACACCATTTGTACATTCAGGGAATGAAATTGTTTTCGGTTGCGGTACTGGGCCTCCATGGCATGTGGAACGACCAATTCCACATGGGTGCAGTCGATGGCACCAATGCAACCCGGTATGCCGGCAAGTGCATGGAATCCCACTTTTGTGTTGGTAATTTCCTGCTCCGAGCGTGGTAGAGAGATGTAGTCGTCTGCGTGCTGCAGGAGGGCATCGAGCACTTGCAATAGTGTCCGTGAGAACAGTGGCTGTGAAATGCCATGCAACTGTCCGACTGTGTGCTGGTAGGTGCCTGTGGCCAGGAAGTGGAGTACAGACACCACCTTCAGTAGGGGTGGGATGGCGGTTGGGCTATCTATCATGCTGACAAGGTCAGCCTGTGTCATGTCCACGATGGCGGCTATGGTGTCCCGGTCCAAACGGTAGAGGGTGTGGATCTGCTCATCAGTGAGGTTGAACGGATGTGCTCGGAGGCGTGGGATTGCGGGCTGCCTGCGTGGTGGTAGTGGCTGTGCTGGCAGCCCTTGCTGGCCCTGCCTTGCCCTCCTCCTCCTCCTGCGTCTCCTCTGTGCGGCCGGTTGTAGTTGGTGTTCGTCTTCTTCTTGAAGTTGGAGTACTTGCAGTGCTATCAGGTCCCCCAGGGCCAACATCGCGAGTCCTGCCGGTAGCATTTCGGAGTGGGTGTGGTTGTGGGAGGAGACTGGGTGTGCAATTTATGTGTTTTCAGGCTGTATGGCCTCCACCTGTGGTGATTCATTCCACCTGTGCAAGCTGCTCTCCCCTTTGGCCGAGCACGTCCCGCACACAACGCTGCAATTCGAGGAATGGCATCTTGCTCTTGCATTCATGTATTTGTACCCGATGGCCGTGTAACATTTGTTGATATGTACATTCGGCTATGGTCCCATTGTTTCACATACAATCTTTGCAGTCGCGAACAGACTTGTGATGGGTCAGTGGGACGTAGTACTCGAGTAACGGTGGGCCCTCATGCATCACTGTACCGAGTTGCAACGACGGGCGGGGCGTCCCATTCGTGGGTGAAGGCAGTTGCCATTTTCACACACAGCCGCACTCGATGGATTAATTAGTGATTTCAAACGGCCACAGATGCCTTTTCGACGTGATGTTGCAAATGAGGAATTCGAAGGCCGGCGCTTTCGGTTTTCAGCTAGCGGCGAGGAGATGCCCACAGGTCTGACTGAAAATATAACGTTCTTTTGTTCGATGTCCTTGAGACAGGGGCCATGGCGAGGAAGCAATGATTGATATGAATAGTTTTGGATGCGCAATAGTGACGTGGGCGATGAGGCCGGACGTTCCCAAATACATGTAACTTCACAACACTGGAATTACGGGCTGGGGCACTGTGGATTTTGCAGGCTGCATAACGCACAGACTCAATGGAAAGTTCGAATGTTTTGTGAGTAAATATTCAGGCGTTTTTATAACAGGATGAGGGAATGATGAATGGATGCATGGGCAGGTGATTTGATACAGGGTTTGCCATGTACAGGGCTTGTTGGAATCTATCCGCCTCCCCTGCGCTATGTGATGCAGGGCTGCCATAGTGGGACCATCGTCTATCTGGCCTTGTTGAGCCCTCCCTGTCTCGACGCGCCTTCAGACACTTGTGTCCATGCACGTTAACATTCCCATCTGATGGAATCTGTTCTGACAGACGCATGCACAGGTACACTCGTTTGTGATGGTGTTTACACCTCGATATAGATAGTTATGAGTCGCAAGTGGTTTCGGGGTGGTGATGATCCTTTGGAGTGGGCTAGCATGCATATGACTGTGGATTTAGTGTGATCATTGAAGTGAGTTGTTCGAATGTAGTTCTGATGGCCATTCTGTTCTTTTTCTTTTCTTTTGGTTGACAGGTATCTCCTCCCCTTTTGCCACTGCCATCTGTATGCCACTCCTGCAGATGGCGTTTACTCCCGACACCTGCTGCTTCGTGTTAATCAGTGGAGCAGCATTACGATCTTATGGGACGATCGCCAATGGGCCACATGCCCTTACGCAGTACTAGTGGCTCGGAGCAACATTTCGGCCTTTCAGCTGGACTAGCGCCTCCCCATTGGGACGGCCCTGCGGGTCTGTGCGCTTCCATGTTGCCTTTTCGTACGTGAATGTGGCTCTGTGTACCATGATGGAACAGGGCGTCACACAAGTAGTAGCTGGTCATTCCTTGCGGATGCAGCCCACAATGGTGATATGTGTTTTGGAGTTCATGGACTAATGGCTGTATGGGCTTGGTGATTTAGTTGTGCATTACATTTCTATTCTGATATGGGCCGTGTAGCGTTCTTCTTTGCGAGTGATGTGGCATATTCCTATTTGGGGAGCGATGTATTGT
The DNA here is from genome assembly GCF_040938575.1 of Ambystoma mexicanum. Taxonomy (NCBI): domain Eukaryota; kingdom Metazoa; phylum Chordata; class Amphibia; order Caudata; family Ambystomatidae; genus Ambystoma; species Ambystoma mexicanum. The sequence goes on along the minus strand of NC_090931.1, from coordinate 272,614,763 downwards.
GAGGAGATCTGCATTGGGTTCCAGCTTCGGAGTTTAGTCGCGTGGTACTGTGCTGGGCGCGTTTGCCTACGGAGCCCAGTGAGGCCAGGGATGGGGGCTGCCAATGTGACTGTTTGCATGTTGTCATGCTCAGGGGCGGGGGAATGGGTTTTGTGTAACAGATGCCGGTCAGCCAGGTGGACTGGTGGAATGTTGTGATTTTCGGAATATTGCTGGTCACAGGTGCCTGTGTTTGCGTGCGTTTCGGGGGGGGGACTGTGGTCATGTCCATTGGAATGGCTTCTGTATTCGTGCCATCTGTGCCCTGCAGCTCCCATTGGCCCCTCTTGTGTTTCTTTTGTTCGTTGGCATGCATGGGTGACTTGTACATTTCACTGGTTGCATTGTGACTTCATTGCACCTACGGAGAGTTGTACTTTGTGGGCAGGGAGCGGTGTACAGGCACTCAGTGGGGCCGTTTACGGTTGATTCGCGATGCCGTACTTCTCACCATGGCGGATTGGTGCTTTCCGCCATGCTTGATGGCGTTAGGTACATGTCCGCTAGGGTCGGAATTCGCGTACCCTTGCGCCATGGTGGTATTTACGGTTTGGCATGGCGCGCGCGCGCGTACTTGGTGCAGTTAGCGTTGGCGTTCACTACGGTGTCGCTAATGGCTTCGTACTTTGCGGTGACGGGTCATAGTCGCACCGAGCGGTATTCGATGGCGGTATTGCATTTCCGCCATCGTTTTTCGGATTCCGCCAGGGTCGTAATGAGTCCCATTGTGTAAAACAATCAAAAGTTGAATAACAACATAAACAACAAGTCAACACGACAGTGCTTTGGCCATTAAGAGCTTAAACTTGAGAAGCAGTAGTGTGGTAGGCCTTCATCAGGATGGAATATTCTTGTGAGTGAAATATCCTATGTAGTCGAATCCGGGAAAGCACAATGGCTTAAGGCATCTTAGTGTCTATGTACACTGACTTGTGCAGGAGCAGTCTACTTCTGCTGGACGATCAATCCTATTAGCAGCCTGTCAATGCGGTAGAATTCTAACAGCAGGCAGCGCAATTAATGCAGTTTGGAATCCGGGAGAAACAAATGTGGATTTCTCACTTCTGACACTGCAGTATTTGAAAAATGTTGCGCTCTAGCATCGCACAACATTTTGAAGCGTAGGTATACCAAGGGTGTCATTGAGAGTGCTTACACCAAAGCCCGATCGCTCCATCGAGACAATCGATTGTCCATGAATAAACTGGAGAAGCAGACCATCAGTGAGGATCCTCAGTTGATTGTCACCTTTGGCAGTTCATCATAGAGCGGCAGAAAAATTGTCCAACGTCACTGGCATGTGCGCAAGATGGATAAAGATCTATCATCACAATTGGCACCACATCCTGTACTCACATTCAGACGAGCTATGTCTTCAAAAGATAAATTGGTGAGGTGTTTTTTGCAACCCAACTCTAAGAATGCAGCCATGGCACCTGGCTGTCTTCGACACCCTCAGGGTTTCTCAAATGCCATAAATGCAAATTGTGTTCTCACGCTATTGCACAGAGATCTTTTATCCATCTGGTAACTGCCCTATCTTGTGACATTAAGCAATCCATCACTTGTGATACTGTGTTTGTTGTCTACGTGCTCTCTTGCCCTTGCAACAAGTGGTACGTAGGCAGCACTACCTGCAAGTTAAAGGTTAGGATCCTTCAGCATCTGAGAGCCATTAAGGCATCTGATCCCTCGTACCCCATGGCAAATCATTTTAAAGAAAAACATGAAAATAATGCTCAGCTATTACATTTTTTGGGGGTTTCCCATGCCATGATCAATCCCAGGGGAGGTGATCGAGTTCTCCAGCTATGTCAGCTGGAGACCAAATACATTCTGGATTTTGACACAAAGGTACTATTGGGTCACAATGTAGATGAGGAATTATACACCTTTATTGGTGTTTAGTCCACTGACCCCACTGGTGTTTCTCTTTGCTGAGCGGTTTTCCTGCTTGGCATTAGCAAGAGCAACCTCTCACACGTTGGCATTTGTTGTGCCTGCCCCTATTTATTAGAGTTCTCTTTTCCTGCTGTTTTTACTTTTTACTTGTTACCTCAACTCGTCAATGTATTCCATGTTTGAATATGAGTTGATACATTTTTGGGTTCCTTTTCCCATCCCACCCCCTTCTTTGTTTGCACTCTTATGCTACTTTTCCTGCCTTTTGGGTTATAGTGGGCTCCCTTCCATCCAGTGTACATTCCCGTTCTTTCAGCACGTTCTACCCTTGTCATACACTTTATACAGTGAGTGGCGGGCGTTTTATGTCCATTGCCAGTTCGTTTTTCAGACAGTATATTCCTTTATTTCTCTACGAGCACCTAGTACGGGTTTATTCTGGGCAGTCCAGTTTTCTGGCTCATGTCCTTCGGGCCTCCTGCACTTGTACATCTCGAGTGGGTTCATTTATCACACGGTAGGGTCTTTTATAGACCATTTGCATATTTTGCCCTTTTAATTGTTGATTGTTTGGTACAATTGCACTTTATTCAATCTTTGCTCTGCATCGTATTTTGCACAACTGATAGCATTGCATCATGCATTCCTTCCATAATTGGGGCAAGCTGTGGCGGCTTGTGCCCACTTATGGTTGTCTTCAGACTTTCAATGATCTGTATTATGCTGTTTTGCAGACGTAAGTGTTTACCATTTTGGCTCCCATGATGTCTGCATTCGCACTTTATGTTCATTGTCCATTAACAAGTCTAATTCAGCTGCCAGTATTTGCAATTTTACTTTATGTGTCCATCTAATGTTGACTCGTTGATTATCTCAGGGTTATTTATATTGCTGCAAGCACTTGCACTTTAATATTCCGTGACTATTATTTTACCCATTTTTATCATGTGGTATCTCAACCATGCCTCAGAATGTTTTTATGTATGTTAAAACATGTGCCTAGTCTCTCATATACAATTCTTAACTGTTGGACATTGTCGCATTCGCACAGACTTTGATTTGGTTCACCAATACCACTTTGTTCTTTATACATTACAAGATGTCCGACTGCATGTTTCACAATTTTTTGCTAACATAAACGGTTGCAATTGACATAGTGGAGGGACTTGGGAAGTTATTTAACTATGCACGTTCCACTGCTTCCTTTGTGTGATCAAGCACTCTGCAAGCGCGAACCGTGCTACCTCCCCCTTTTTTCCTTGTGCTCTGTTTTGGATGTGTTTAGCACTAATAAACTCCTCAAGTTACTACATCTTGGCTGTTTTCTTCAGTTTTTGTCAGCATCTCCTGACCCGGAGTGCGGTCCGTCTGCTCACTGCAGGTTTCTGTTTGCTCTTGATGTATATGTATACTATAGTGCAGCGATCACTGCACTATTATTGAGCATCAAGTTTCATAGGAAACTCAAAAATTGAATTGTGTGACAAATCGCTGGATTCAGTCACTTCGCCCAAGGGGGAGAACCTTTCCTTATGAGGCTAGGGAGGTGTGCCAACTACGCAATACCCTACCTAAGGGTAAATGCAAAAGTGGACACCCCTTGAGAGACTCCCCCTTGGGGACAAGAACTCCCGTTCCAATGAGGAACTCCCTGACCCAGCCATATATAACCCATTGCTAATCAAACCTACTGGAAGAAAAGTCACAGCACAGCATCATCAATATGGGAGGAGAAAACATGAAAGAGAGAGAAGCTCTGGAATTCCGAATCAGCTGTTGGCGTGAAGTGAAGGAAAAGGGGAAGCATGGCTTCGGAAGTCGGAGGGAACTGGCATGATAAATAGAATTGGTTAACCTTCAGGAGACCCGAGCTAAGAGGTGCCAAAGAACTGGAGCACTGTCCCTGGAGGGACCAAGCAGGAACTGTTGGTGTGACTGAGTATGCGAGGGAGTGCATCAAGAACATCAAGACCAGTTACCTGGTGGCACCATAGAGTGAATGTGAAATCGAGAAAGCATCCTGACAATACAGAAGAAGAAAGCCACATCCCTCCTACAGGCCCAGTGACGCGATACTTGAATTTAAAATGTAACGGGGAGAGCGTGAGAACCGGGGAGGGAAACAAAAATAACGATTGGTACACGCATACTTGTCCCAGTACAAAACCAGTGTTGAAGAAGAGTGAGAATCATTACTGGGGTGCTCATACTCGTTTGAGTACAAAACCAGTTTTGAAGAAGAGTGACTATGCTTACTGGAATACTCATATGCGTCACATTAAAAAATGAGTGTTGAAGAAGAGTGAGAATCGTTATTGGGGTCCTCCTACTCGTCCCAGAACAAAACAAGCATTGGAGGAGAGTGAAAATCATTATCGGGGTACTCATATGTGTCACAGATAACCAAGAAAAGGATTGGACATTAAATCAAGAGAAGGTCTCAAGTTTGTCTAATGAGAGAGGAGCAAAAGAGTATCAAGGGAGAAGAGAAAACACAAGAATCCAAGAAACCCAAACAAAAGAGAGAAGGAAGAGTGGAAACGCCCAATAGCTGAACTTTACAACTTGATAAAAAGGTACTCTATTAACAGAACTTTCTGAGAAACCAGCGCACAGGAGAAGGGAGTCATTCTCCTGTGCCTTAGTAGTGCTGATAGTGGTATTGTCAGGTTAGATTCGTTTTTGGACAGTAGACAGACTTTGTTTTGGACCCCCCCGAGGACTGTTGAGCACCCTAGTTAGATTTATTATATAAGAAAACCCATAGTTTAGGGAAAGTCAGGCCTTTTCCATTTTCTTTAGATAAAAACCATTTCACTATGGACGTTCTGAGTCTTTCTCCTTCTGACCGCCACAATTGCTAATAACTTTTGACTTGCATGACAGATTTGGCTAATATTTTGCAAACAGAAGGTTTGTCACGCAATAGCCCCCCGCAGACTGGAAATTGTGGGAAAGATTTGTCAAAAAATGAAAAAGTTATTAAGAAAGCAAACAAACCCACAGTTTTTGGCCTGATCCCATTCATTTCCTCATAGTGAAAAAGTCAAATTTTCTGTGCAGCACACAACAAAAACTGCTGGATGGAAATGGACCAGGTATAAAACAACTTTGGTATGAAGCATTGACTCGATTTCTGGGAGGCGTTCTGAGGTTATTCTGTCCAGTAGTTGTTAAATTATTTGACAGGGAACAGGGTGCCTCTGTCTCCCAAAATGATAGCTATATATGTGTTCCTCAATGCATCAGCAAGGTTTTTCAGAAATGAAAAAGCCACAATTTGTTTTTGCTCGATGCGAGAGATAACTGCGATTATGACAGGTATAAAAGTGGACAATGCCATTTGGAGGAGGAAAAGGGATGAAATTGTATCAGGCTAGAGGTGGGGTGGGGAAAGGGGACACCAGGTGACATTGAGGAGTGGGGGGGCGGGAACTGGGAACCAAGTTCAAAGCTCAAAGATGTTCTCATAACAGCGGTTATCGTGCTCAATAATCCCGACTATAATAGAAAATGGGATTGGGAATGTAAGTGCGACACACGAAACGACGACTGTTGGGGGGAATGGGAGAGGGCTAGGGAGGGAAAAGGGACTTGAGGTGAGTGGGGGAGCATGGCAAGAAGAGGATGCACTTTGGATTTGCATGCTTTTTACGGATAACCACAGCTATTTGCAGGAATTTACGGATAACAGGGGTTATTTGTAGTGCAATGCTATTATCAGGGTATGCTAACTTGGTTTATGGAAATACGTTTTTTTTTAAAGAGAGAGAGTTAAGAAATTAGCCTAATATGAAAATAAAAGCTACAGTGAGGTGGGGGTTAATGGGTGTAGCTGCAGGCTATGGCTACTGGATTGATTTAAGAAACCGATTATTGCAATATGTCAGATAAAAAGACAGAAGGAACTACAACAGCTGGTTTGGCTCACAGAACTGAAATGGTCATGAACCGAGGTCTTTTGGCAAAGACAACAACGAGGGAGGGTGGGTAGGGAGGGAGAGGGTCAGGGGAGGGCTGGTAAAGAAAATATGATAAGGGAAAGTTCAAGAAGACAATCACTGGAGATAATGCAAATGCTTCAAGCACAGTGAACAGAGGGTTAATGAGGGTAGTAATGTTTTATAATGCAAGTTGTAACTAATGACCAGTTATAAATAAAGTTGGTAAAAAAAAAAAGATATTGCAATATGGAAAGTGAAGGCCGTAGCCATTGGCCATGGCCAAAGGCCATGGCTTTTGGGCCACAACAAAACCTCTTTGTGGCAGCGTGTCAAGGGGCCTTGGCTAAAGAAGGTCATGGATAGTGTGTGGCATGTTTAGGCAACCTATAGAATCAATTTATATGTAATCTTTGATGTCCTGGGTGTTAGTCTTAGCAGTGCACGATGGTGGCGGGAGTTATGGTTGGTTAGCTTTCCATAACTGGCGAATTTCAGGGTTTTTTCGGTTTTACTTGGAACCATAACGTCCCTTTAACAAAGTTTTTTCACTGAATTTCATAGGTTTTTAGTAGCGCAACTTAACCATAACGTCCCTTTAACAAAGTTTTTTCATTGAATTTCATAGGTTTTTATTAGTGCAACTTAACCATAGCGTCCCCTTAACAAAGTTTTTTCATTGAATTTCATAGGTTTTTATGAGTTTAACTTAACCATAATGTCCCTTTAACAAAGTTTTTTCAGTGAATTTCACTGGTTTTATTAGTGCAACTTAACCATATTGTCTCCTTAACAAAGTTTTTTCATTGAATTTCATAGGTTTTTATTAGTGCAACTTAACCATTACGTCATCTTAACAAAGTTTTTTCATTGAATTGTATAGGTTTTTATTAGTGCAACTTAACCATAATGTCTACGAACATCTGACTTCATTGCAGAACCTCCGGTGAGTGCCACATGACCATATGCTGGCGCGTGGCATGATGACGTGTTCGAGAACCCGTATGCACTTCATGATAAGATCTGTGCTTTGCAGACAGTTCAGAACTGCATTTTCTACTGATCTAGGAACTTTCAGCTTCAAAATTTCCCTTGCACAGCTCCAACACCTATTCCTACTCATCCATTAACAATCTAGTACACAGTACATACTTTTAGCAAAACTGCTATTTTTCTTAAAATAGAATCATCAAATGCCATCCCTCTTCCCCAAGAGACACCACCACTGCTGTAAACAAGGAGCATGAGAAACACTGCCCCCTACCTTAGAAATAACACACGTGCAACATTTTCCCTTGTCCACCTGCCCCTCCATATTAGTGTTTGGTGCCTCTTCCTTAATTTCCCTCCCCACCTTTCGCTCTAAGCTCTCCTGCCAAAAAAAAATGCACCCAAAAACAAAATAATGTTCCTTTAGGACCCACCTTTCACAGTTAAAAAATAGAACTAAAAAAAACATATAGACTCCATCTACTTTAGATTTCTCAGTAAAGTACATAGACTCAATAAGATTTTCCAACATCTCCATTTGCATTTTGTGTTATGCTAATGGAAATATTGTGGCTTTCATCCTCTGTTCCAGGGACTGGAACGGTGGATACCGGTCCAGCAGCCAAATTTATCAGCCCAAGCGAAGTGAGGGTGAATAACGAGGTCTCTGGACCATTATCCCCCCATTCCAGCCCCTGAAATGGGGGATGAAGGCCATTAGCAGCCATTAGCAGCCTAGGTTGCTAAAGCGTGGCGTCCCGGTGTAGGAAGGAAAATCCTTTTCCAGGATGGCCACCATGGAAAGGGAAGGCGGGGGTTCCATACAAGGCCCCTCTTTGCTTTCCATGGCAGCCTGCAGAAGGTAAAAAGAGAACCCTATGACTATATGTTTTGTCCCTTGTGGTCATGGCCAGTAGCCAGATTGTCCGGATCATGACCGTATTCCATGACCCAGACAATCTGTCCACTGCCCATGGCCACAGGCTACCCCTCAGTCACTAAAGGTATTCCGCTATTTTTTGTAGCTACATTATGACACTTGTCAAAAAATAAAACACTGGCACATTTCCAAAACCATGCTTGTAGGTCCTTGCCAATGCTCCTTACGCAAGTTTGCTGGAAATCCACCCATGTTTTATTTTTTCAAAAGTGTCAAATGTATGCACATACAATCGTCATATAACCTAGCCCCCACTTGACAAAATCCATTCAGACTTTACGAAAACATTTATATCTAGATCTATGATCTTTTTGCAAACCTTTGTGTAGATTTGTCAAATGGCACCACATTTATAAGCCTTTACAATATTTTGGGACCCCCCCTCTAATTTTGCTCCCTCTTGACAGAATCAAACTTTGCAAAAACATTTATATCTAGATCTATTATCAGTTTGCCAAATGAAGTGTAGATTTGTCAAATGGCACCTCATTTATAAGCCATTACATTATTTTGGGACCCCCCTCTAATATTGCCCCCTCATGACAGAATCCCACCAAACTTTGGAAACTCATTCAGAATCAGGTCAGAAATATACATGCAAAGTTTCATGCAGTTCTATTAAGTGGCGCCAAAGTTATAAGCCATTCAAGAGCTGCATTTCACCAACTCTGTAATGCTGAGGTGTCCGCAAACTTTTCAGGACTGTTCACGAACATCCGAACTGTTCACGACTTTTGAGGCAAAAAACACCAGTTTTTTTGCTTCTTGCAGCCATATCCCATCCCATCCTCATCACCCCTCACCTCCCCAGAGATTATTTGATAAGTTTGACAAGTGCAATGTTGTGTTTTTTAAAATGTTTTTACCGCGATGTTCGCGGACACCGGCTGTTGTCCGCCAATCCAAGATGGTGGGCGTTTCCAAAAATATGACGCACTTCACGCTCTTCACCATCCAATCAGCGAACACGTTGCATGTCCGCGATCATGACGCAAGCCGATTAACCAATCGGTGTCCTGTCCGCGGAGCGAACAGGGAAGTGTGTCCACGGAGCGGACATAAATATCACTAATTTTTTGTGACCTACTTTTTGGTCATTTTTAAAAAAAAACTACTGGACAGATTTTCACCAAATTTACAAAAGCACAATTTTGGGACCAAGCCGTTGCTCCTGCCGCAAATTTGGTGAAAATCAGTCCAGCGGTTTGGGCTGTAGGTGTGAGCACATTTTTTTCACCATTCAGTATATGGGAAAAAAAATAAATTTTGGGACCCCCCCTATAACTTTGCCCCCCCTAGACCAAACCTCACCAAGTTTGGTGAGGATTCGTCCAGGGGAGCGAAGCTATAAGCCGCCCAAAAAGTGCTCTTCCTTTGGGATTAGCAACTTAACCATAACTACATATCCACTACCGTGGCTGTGTGATATATATATATATATATATATATATATATATATATATATATATATATATATATATATATATTTTTTTTTTTTTACCAAGATAAGGCAGAAAAGCCTTCACTGTATGGAGCTGCACTCCCAACACTCCGGAATAGTACCAATCCACGGCTACGATTTGCTGAAAGATGAGGCTTCGGGAACTTGAAAATAACTGCACTTGCAAAGATATGCAAAAATGGAAAAAGGTTTTATTTAATCATGGCAGTTAAAAACAAAAAGGCTTCCCAAGGTGTAAGAGGCTGACCGACGCGTTTCGCCACACTCCTGTGGCTTGTTCACGGTTACTCCTCCCAGTCATTGGAGCCCAGATTTTAAACACACTAAAACAGTTACTAAACAGTGAAAAGGTGACTTACTGGCTGCTTGCAAAAGCAGGCAGCCATTTTAGAATGGGTTCAGTTCACTTTGTAATGCATAACATGGGAATAGATGCAGAGATGGAATTTCATACATAAATAAATACACATTTTATCTGAAATTACAGATTATATCCATAGTGGAATCTCAGCAATGCGCATATCTGGACAAAGTACTGTTGTTTATGACAAAATAGAATAAAGTAAAATACCGCCACAGCCTAACTGAACATCATAAGAATTATTCATGCACAGTGCAACAATGAGAACAGACATTAGTTGTCAATAAAAATACATTCTTATAAAATGGATTGCAATAAAGTATTAGTGCCTCACTTTAAAATTATGATCCTATTCATGATCTTTATAATAAAGAATACGAATATTCCCTAAAATTTCCCATAAATCAGGGTATAATTAAATATCAAACATTATGGGGCCGATTCATGGAACAAACGTGCGCCGAAAATCTTCGCGCAAGCAGGCGCAAGCAGGCGCAAGCATGCGCAAGCGGAAAAAAACAAGCGCACGCGCACGCGTGTGATTCATGGAAGTCCCTGCGCGTGTTCACCGCGGGATGTGCGCCAAACCCGTGCATGGCGCACAAGTCACTGCAACATCGCGAAAGGCGCACAGTGAAAGCGCACAACCTCAGCGCACACACCAGAAAGTGGGCGGGACATGGGGCATAACGCGCGGAATGGGGAACAACACTCGAAAATAAGGGCGTAACTGGGGATGTACTGCAGGGAAGCAGACGGAACGCCCACACGCACTCGAACCACACGTATTCATGGAATCGAATAGGGCAAAGCCACGCACAGCCAAAGACACGCACAAGCTGAAACACGGCCACCACACGAAGGCAGGCGGTAGAGTCCCAGCGCATCAAAAAAGTGGCGCACGGGAAGTCAAATACGCGATTGAGCGGGGTACGTGGATTTCAGGGGTGCGTGAGAAATTCTACACGCGATTGGCCTGGGTACGTGTATTACAGGGGTGCGCGAGAAAATCTACACGCGATTGAGCGGGGTACGTGGATTTCAGGGGTGCGCGAGAAATGCTACACGCGATTGGCCTGGGTATGTGTATTACAGGGGTGCGCGAGAAAATCTACACGCGATTGGGCTGGGTACGTGGATTTCAGGGGTGCGCGAGAAATGCTACACGCGATTGGCCTGGGTACGTGTATTAGAGGGGTGCGCGAGAAAATCTACACGCGATTGGGCTGGGTACGTGGATTTCAGGGGTGCGCGAGAAATGCTACACGCGATTGGCCTAGGTACGTGTATTCCGGGGGTGCGCGAGAAATTCTACACGCGATTGGCCTGGGTACCTGTATTACAGGGGTGCGCGAGAAATCCTACACGCGATTGGGCCTGTGCGAGTGGGGCAGTGTATTACGTGGGTGTGCGGGAAGTTGAAGAGGTGAATTGCCAGTGTGGGTCCTCCCAGGTCTCCCCTCTACCCCCTCCACGACCTCTGCAGGCAGCCCACACCACAGGGGACTACCCTGCACCCTTGGTCATGTCCCGCAGGCAGCCCATCCACCATGGGCATGCCCCCCAGCCAAGCCACATGTTCCCTTGCACCCCCACCCCCCAGCACCGTGGGGCACCTGCCAGCAGGCCCCCAACCATGTCCCACTCATGTCCCCTTGCACCCCCACCCCCCAGCACTGTGGGGCACCTGCCAGCAGGCCCCCAACCATGTCCCCTTGCACCCCCACCCCCCAGCAGGCCCCCACTCATGTCCCCCTGCACCCCCACCCCCCAGCACTGTGGGGCACCTGCCAGCAGGCCCCCAACCATGTCCCCTTGCACCCCCACCCCCCAGCAGGCCCCCACTCATCTCCCCCTGCACCCCCACCCCCCAGCACTGTGGGGCACCTGCCAGCAGGCCCCCAACCATGTCCCACTCATGTCCCCTTGCACCCCCACCCCCCAGCACCGTGGGGCACCTGCCAGCAGGCCCCCAACCATGTCCCACTCATGTCCCCTTGCACCCCCACCCCCCAGCACTGTGGGGCACCTGCCAGCAGGCCCCCAACCATGTCCCACTCATGTCCCCTTGCACCCCCACCCCCCAGCACCGTGGGGCACCTGCCAGCAGGCCCCCAACCATGTCCCCTTGCACCCCCACCCCCCAGCAGGCCCCCACTCATGTCCCCTTGCACCCCCACCCCCCAGCACCGTGGGGCACCTGCCAGCAGGCCCCCAACCATGTCCCACTCATGTCCCCTTGCACCCCCACCCCCCAGCACCGTGGGGCACCTGCCAGCAGGCCCCCAACCATGTCCCACTCATGTCCCCTTGCACCCCCACCCCCCAGCACTGTGGGGCACCTGCCAGCAGGCCCCCACTCATGTCCCCTTGCACCCCCACCCCCCAGCACTGTGGGGCACCTGCCAGCAGGCCCCCACTCATGTCCCCCTGCACCCCCACCCCCCAGCACTGTGGGGCACCTGCCAGCAGGCCCCCAACCATGTCCCCTTGCACCCCCACCCCCCAGCAGGCCCCCACTCAAGTCCCCTTGCACCCCCACCCCCCAGCACCGTGGGGCACCTGCCAGCAGGCCCCCAACCATGTCCCACTCATGTCCCCTTGCACCCCCACCCCCAGCACCGTGGGGCACCTGCCAGCAGGCCCCCAACCATGTCCCCTTGCACCCCCACCCCCCAGCAGGCCCCCACTCATGTCCCCCTGCACCCCCACCCCCCAGCACTGTGGGGCACCTGCCAGCAGGCGCCCAACCATGTCCCCTTGCATCCCCACCCCCCAGCAGGCCCCCACTCATGTCCCCCTGCACCCCCACCCCCCAGCACTGTGGGGCACCTGCCAGCAGGCCCCCAACCATGTCCCACTCATGTCCCCTTGCACCCCCACCCCCCAGCACTGTGGGGCACCTGCCAGCAGGCCCCCACTCATGTCCCCCTGCACCCCCACCCCCCAGCACTGTGGGGCACCTGCCAGCAGGCCCCCACTCATGTCCCCTTGCACCCCCACCCCCCAGCACTGTGGGGCACCTGCCAGCAGGCCCCCACTCATGTCCCCCTGCACCCCCACCCCCCAGCACTGTGGGGCACCTGCCAGCAGGCCCCCAACCATGTCCCACTCATGTCCCCTTGCACCCCCACCCCCCAGCACTGTGGGGCACCTGCCAGCAGGCCCCCAACCATGTCCCACTCATGTCCCCTTGCACCCCCACCCCCCAGCACCGTGGGGCGCCTGCCAGCAGGCCCCCAACCATGTCCCACTCATGTCCCCTTGCACCCCCACCCCCCAGCACTGTGGGGCACCTGCCAGCAGGCCCCCAACCATGTCCCCTTGCACCCCCACCCCCCAGCAGGCCCCCACTCATGTCCCCTTGCACCCCCACCCCCCAGCAGGCCCCCACTCATGTCCCCCTGCACCCCCACCCCCCAGCACTGTGGGGCACCTGCCAGCAGGCCCCCAACCATGTCCCCTTGCACCCCCACCCCCCAGCAGGCCCCCACCCATGTCCCCTTGCACCCCCACCCCCCAGCACCGTGGGGCACCTGCCAGCAGGCCCCCAACCATGTCCCACTCATTTCCCCTTGCACCCCCACCCCCCAGCACCGTGGGGCACCTGCCAGCAGGCCCCCAACCATGTCCCACTCATGTCCCCTTGCACCCCCACCCCCCAGCACTGTGGGGCACCTGCCAGCAGGCCCCCACTCATGTCCCCTTGCACCCCCACCCCCCAGCACTGTGGGGCACCTGCCAGCAGGCCCCCACTCATGTCCCCCTGCACCCCCACCCCCCAGCACTGTGGGGCACCTGCCAGCAGGCCCCCAACCATGTCCCCTTGCACCCCCACCCCCCAGCAGGCCCCCACTCATGTCCCCCTGCACCCCCACCCCCCAGCACTGTGGGGCACCTGCTAGCAGGCCCCCAACCATGTCCCCTTGCACCCCCACCCCCCAGCACCGTGGGACACCTGCCAGCAGGCCCCCAACCATGTCCCACTCATGTCCCCTTGCACCCCCACCCCCCAGCACTGTGGGGCACCTGCCAGCAGGCCCCCAACCATGTCCCCTTGCACCCCCACCCCCCAGCACCGTGGGGCACCTGCCAGCAGGCCCCCAACCATGTCCCACTCATGTCCCCTTGCACCCCCACCCCCCAGCACTGTGGGGCACCTGCCAGCAGGCCCCCAACCATGTCCCCTTGCACCCCCACCCCCCAGCAGGCCCCCACTCATGTCCCCCTGCACCCCCACCCCCCAGCACTGTGGGGCACCTGCCAGCAGGCCCCCAACCATGTCCCCTTGCACCCCCACCCCCCAGCAGGCCCCCACTCATGTCCCCCTGCACCCCCACCCCCCAGCACTGTGGGGCACCTGCCAGCAGGCCCCCAACCATGTCCCCTTGCACCCCCACCCCCCAGCACCGTGGGGCACCTGCCAGCAGGCCCCCAACCATGTCCCACTCATGTCCCCTTGCACCCCCACCCCCCAGCACTGTGGGGCACCTGCCAGCAGGCCCCCAACCATGTCCCCTTGCACCCCCACCCCCCAGCACCATGGGGCACCTGCCAGCAGGCCCCCAACCATGTCCCACTCATGTCCCCTTGCACCCCCACCCCCCAGCACTGTGGGGCACCTGCCAGCAGGCCCCCAACCATGTCCCCTTGCACCCCCACCCCCCAGCAGGCCCCCACTCATGTCCCCCTGCACCCCCACCCCCCAGCACTGTGGGGCACCTGCCAGCAGGCCCCCAACCATGTCCCCTTGCACCCCCACCCCCCAGCAGGCCCCCACTCATGTCCCCCTGCACCCCCACCCCCCAGCACTGTGGGGCACCTGCCAGCAGGCCCCCAACCATGTCCCACTCATGTCCCCTTGCACCCCCACCCCCCAGCACTGTGGGGCACCTGCCAGCAGGCCCCCACTCATGTCCCCCTGCACCCCCACCCCCCAGCACTGTGGGGCACCTGCCAGCAGGCCCCCACTCATGTCCCCTTGCACCCCCACCCCCCAGCACTGTGGGGCACCTGCCAGCAGGCCCCCACTCATGTCCTCCTGCACCCCCACCCCCCAGCACTGTGGGGCACCTGCCAGCAGGCCCCCAACCATGTCCCACTCATGTCCCCTTGCACCCCCACCCCCCAGCACTGTGGGGCACCTGCCAGCAGGCCCCCAACCATGTCCCACTCATGTCCCCTTGCACCCCCACCCCCCAGCACCGTGGGGCACCTGCCAGCAGGCCCCCAACCATGTCCCACTCATGTCCCCTTGCACCCCCACCCCCCAGCACTGTGGGGCACCTGCCAGCAGGCCCCCAACCATGTCCCCTTGCACCCCCACCCCCCAGCAGGCCCCCACTCATGTCCCCTTGCACCCCCACCCCCCAGCAGGCCCCCACTCATGTCCCCCTGCACCCCCACCCCCCAGCACTGTGGGGCACCTGCCAGCAGGCCCCCAACCATGTCCCCTTGCACCCCCACCCCCCAGCAGGCCCCCACTCATGTCCCCTTGCACCCCCACCCCCCAGCACCGTGGGGCACCTGCCAGCAGGCCCCCAACCATGTCCCACTCATGTCCCCTTGCACCCCCACCCCCCAGCACCGTGGGGCACCTGCCAGCAGGCCCCCAACCATGTCCCACTCATGTCCCCTTGCACCCCCACCCCCCAGCACTGTGGGGCACCTGCCAGCAGGTCCCCACTCATGTCCCCTTGCACCCCCACCCCCCAGCAGGCCCCCACTCATGTCCCCCTGCACCCCCACCCCCCAGCACTGTGGGGCACCTGCCAGCAGGCCCCCAACCATGTCCCCTTGCACCCCCACCCCCCAGCAGGCCCCCACACATGTCCCCCTGCACCCCCACCCCCCAGCACTGTGGGGCACCTGCCAGCAGGCCCCCACTCATGTCCCCTTGCACCCCCACCCCCCAGCACTGTGGGGCACCTGCCAGCAGGCCCCCACTCATGTCCCCCTGCACCCCCACCCCCCAGCACTGTGGGGCACCTGCCAGCAGGCCCCCAACCATGTCCCACTCATGTCCCCTTGCACCCCCACCCCCCAGCACTGTGGGGCACCTGCCAGCAGGCTCCCACTCATGTCCCCCTGCACCCCCACCCCCCAGCAGGCCCCCACTCATGTCCCCCTGCACCCCCACCCCCCAGCACTGTGGGGCACCTGCCAGCAGGCCCCCAACCATGTCCCCTTGCACCCCCACCCCCCAGCAGGCCCCCACACATGTCCCCCTGCACCCCCACCCCCCAGCACTGTGGGGCACCTGCCAGCAGGCCCCCACTCATGTCCCCTTGCACCCCCACCCCCCAGCACTGTGGGGCACCTGCCAGCAGGCCCCCACTCATGTCCCCCTGCACCCCCACCCCCCAGCACTGTGGGGCACCTGCCAGCAGGCCCCCAACCATGTCCCACTCATGTCCCCTTGCACCCCCATCCCCCAGCACTGTGGGGCACCTGCCAGCAGGCTCCCACTCATGTCCCCCTGCACCCCCACCCCCCAGCACTGTGGGGCACCTGCCAGCAGGCCCCCACTCATGTCCCCTTGCACCCCCACCCCCCAGCACTGTGGGGCACCTGCCAGCAGGCCCCCACCCATGTCCCCCTGCACCCCCACCCCCCAGCACTGTGGGGCACCTGCCAGCAGGCCCCCAACCATGTCCCCTTGCACCCCCACCCCCCAGCAGGCCCCCACTCATGTCCCCTTGCACCCCCACCCCCCAGCACCGTGGGGCACCTGCCAGCAGGCCCCCAACCATGTCCCACTCATGTCCTCTTGCACCCCCACCCCCCAGCACTGTGGGGCACCTGCCAGCAGGCCCCCAACCATGTCCCCTTGCACCCCCACCCCCCAGCAGGCCCCCACTCATGTCCCCCTGCACCCCCACCCCCCAGCACTGTGGGGCACCTGCCAGCAGGCCCCCAACCATGTCCCCTTGCACCCCCACCCCCCAGCAGGCCCCCACTCATGTCCCCCTGCACCCCCACCCCCCAGCACTGTGGGGCACCTGCCAGCAGGCCCCCAACCATGTCCCCTTGCACCCCCACCCCCCAGCACCGTGGGGCACCTGCCAGCAGGCCCCCAACCATGTCCCACTCATGTCCCCTTGCACCCCCACCCCCCAGCACTGTGGGGCACCTGCCAGCAGGCCCCCAACCATGTCCCCTTGCACCCCCACCCCCCAGCACCATGGGGCACCTGCCAGCAGGCCCCCAACCATGTCCCACTCATGTCCCCTTGCACCCCCACCCCCCAGCACTGTGGGGCACCTGCCAGCAGGCCCCCAACCATGTCCCCTTGCACCCCCACCCCCCAGCAGGCCCCCACTCATGTCCCCCTGCACCCCCACCCCCCAGCACTGTGGGGCACCTGCCAGCAGGCCCCCAACCATGTCCCCTTGCACCCCCACCCCCCAGCAGGCCCCCACTCATGTCCCCCTGCACCCCCACCCCCCAGCACTGTGGGGCACCTGCCAGCAGGCCCCCAACCATGTCCCACTCATGTCCCCTTGCACCCCCACCCCCCAGCACTGTGGGGCACCTGCCAGCAGGCCCCCACTCATGTCCCCCTGCACCCCCACCCCCCAGCACTGTGGGGCACCTGCCAGCAGGCCCCCACTCATGTCCCCTTGCACCCCCACCCCCCAGCACTGTGGGGCACCTGCCAGCAGGCCCCCACTCATGTCCCCCTGCACCCCCACCCCCCAGCACTGTGGGGCACCTGCCAGCAGGCCCCCAACCATGTCCCACTCATGTCCCCTTGCACCCCCACCCCCCAGCACTGTGGGGCACCTGCCAGCAGGCCCCCAACCATGTCCCACTCATGTCCCCTTGCACCCCCACCCCCCAGCACCGTGGGGCACCTGCCAGCAGGCCCCCAACCATGTCCCACTCATGTCCCCTTGCACCCCCACCCCCCAGCACTGTGGGGCACCTGCCAGCAGGCCCCCAACCATGTCCCCTTGCACCCCCACCCCCCAGCAGGCCCCCACTCATGTCCCCTTGCACCCCCACCCCCCAGCAGGCCCCCACTCATGTCCCCCTGCACCCCCACCCCCCAGCACTGTGGGGCACCTGCCAGCAGGCCCCCAACCATGTCCCCTTGCACCCCCACCCCCCAGCAGGCCCCCACTCATGTCCCCTTGCACCCCCACCCCCCAGCACCGTGGGGCACCTGCCAGCAGGCCCCCAACCATGTCCCACTCATGTCCCCTTGCACCCCCACCCCCCAGCACCGTGGGGCACCTGCCAGCAGGCCCCCAACCATGTCCCACTCATGTCCCCTTGCACCCCCACCCCCCAGCACTGTGGGGCACCTGCCAGCAGGCCCCCACTCATGTCCCCTTGCACCCCCACCCCCCAGCAGGCCCCCACTCATGTCCCCCTGCACCCCCACCCCCCAGCACTGTGGGGCACCTGCCAGCAGGCCCCCAACCATGTCCCCTTGCACCCCCACCCCCCAGCAGGCCCCCACACATGTCCCCCTGCACCCCCACCCCCCAGCACTGTGGTGCACCTGCCAGCAGGCCCCCACTCATGTCCCCTTGCACCCCCACCCCCCAGCACTGTGGGGCACCTGCCAGCAGGCCCCCACTCATGTCCCCCTGCACCCCCACCCCCCAGCACTGTGGGGCACCTGCCAGCAGGCCCCCAACCATGTCCCACTCATGTCCCCTTGCACCCCCACCCCCCAGCACTGTGGGGCACCTGCCAGCAGGCTCCCACTCATGTCCCCCTGCACCCCCACCCCCCAGCAGGCCCCCACTCATGTCCCCCTGCACCCCCACCCCCCAGCACTGTGGGGCACCTGCCAGCAGGCCCCCAACCATGTCCCCTTGCACCCCCACCCCCCAGCAGGCCCCCACACATGTCCCCCTGCACCCCCACCCCCCAGCACTGTGGGGCACCTGCCAGCAGGCCCCCACTCATGTCCCCTTGCACCCCCACCCCCCAGCACTGTGGGGCACCTGCCAGCAGGCCCCCACTCATGTCCCCCTGCACCCCCACCCCCCAGCACTGTGGGGCACCTGCCAGCAGGCCCCCAACCATGTCCCACTCATGTCCCCTTGCACCCCCACCCCCCAGCACTGTGGGGCACCTGCCAGCAGGCTCCCACTCATGTCCCCCTGCACCCCCACCCCCCAGCACTGTGGGGCACCTGCCAGCAGGCCCCCACTCATGTCCCCTTGCACCCCCACCCCCCAGCACTGTGGGGCACCTGCCAGCAGGCCCCCACCCATGTCCCCCTGCACCCCCACCCCCCAGCACTGTGGGGCACCTGCCAGCAGGCCCCCAACCATGTCCCCTTGCACCCCCACCCCCCAGCAGGCCCCCACTCATGTCCCCTTGCACCCCCACCCCCCAGCACCGTGGGGCACCTGCCAGCAGGCCCCCAACCATGTCCCACTCATGTCCTCTTGCACCCCCACCCCCCAGCACTGTGGGGCACCTGCCAGCAGGCCCCCAACCATGTCCCCTTGCACCCCCACCCCCCAGCAGGCCCCCACTCATGTCCCCCTGCACCCCCACCCCCCAGCACTGTGGGGCACCTGCCAGCAGGCCCCCAACCATGTCCCCTTGCACCCCCACCCCCCAGCAGGCCCCCACTCATGTCCCCCTGCCCCCAGGTCCTGACGAAACGCAATCATGGCAGTAATGGGCAGCATACCCAGCACAAACACCCAGCCAAGGATTGCATCCACCCACATAGTAGATGCAATTACATGATACAACCCCAATGGCAAGTATGTAAATGAACACATGTCCGTCACACACACATACACAATGGGTGCAAGTGAATGTCAAAACCCATATCATGACATGCATGAAACCAATGAGAAAATACCACAAATGTAAGTAATAAATATATGTATTAAAGATGAAAATGAAGTAAAGAAATAAAACACACAACAATGGGGATGACAAAACAAATGGTCCATGTCCGAGAACTAATAGAAAAAATCAAAAAACAAAGGAATCCAAAAACTAATGTAGTCCAAAGCAAAATAATGGGGGGAAAAAATAAGGAAAAACCATTGCCTCATGGTGAACACAAATATAAATCCAACAAATGTTTTCCAAACATCAAACTATGTACAAGAATATCCCAGGGTCCATGAGCCCAACACCATAAATGAAACCTACTACTACTAACTAATAAAAAAAATATATACAGAAAAGTGGCCATTGTCCGAGCGGTCCAAAAAAAACTTAAAAAATAAAGGAAACCTAACACTAACTAACTAAAGAACTATATACAATGGCAGCGGGCAAGTCCTGCGGCTCACTCTGTGATGTTGCCGGCCAGGGCATCATCGAACTCCATGTCGATGTCCCGGAGGCGGGACTCTGTCCTGGCCCCGAGGTCTCGCAGGGACAACCCCGTGTCCACCTCAAACTCCCTGCGAGCTTCCTCGAGGCACTCAGCCCGCCTCAACGCCCGACGCATGGAGAACTCCGCCCTGACCATGGTGAGCCGCTCCTCTTCCGCCCGCTGCCGCTCCGCACCTATCCGCTGGACCAACTGCTCCCACACGGAAGACACTGCCATCCCAGGGTTCTCCTGCCCTCCGGCCGATGCCTGCCCCTCTGATCTTGATGGCCCCGAGCCATGATGCCTCCCACGTCGAGCCTGCTGCTGCCTCCGACGCCACTGCCTCTGCCAGCACGACGGCATCCAGGCTGATGGAATCCACCGATGCCGTCGTGCACGTGCCCTGCCAGATGATGCCGGCACATCCTCCATCTGCAGGGGGACAGTTGCTGGTGTGTCCACCCCTGCTGGACCTTCGACTCCCGACTGTGGCAGGGATGGGGTCCCCACCGAGCTGGCTGCGTTGGTCGGGGCAGGTCCACAGGGGGCCCTGGTGGCATCTGGGCCGGAAGACGGCATGGAGCACGACTGGCGCATAGCCTCCACAGAGGAGGAGAGGGTCGCCAGAAGGCCACACACATGTAGGAAACCCCCGACCATGGCGGCTCCCAAATGGTTCACGTACGCACGGTGCTCTTCGTGATGATGTGCATGCTCCTCCCGGGAAGCATGCACCTCATCACGAATGCCAGCCGTGCGCAACGCGACACCAATCAGGACCCTCTCCACACGGCCAGGGGTCCCCTCGTCCGCAGGTAGAGGAGTGTCAGATGACATGGACATCTCCCCTACCTGCGGACGGGCCTGGGATGGGGCATCCCTGCTGGTGCATGGTGGTGCAGTCACAGTGTCAGGGACAGTGACATGCACAGGCACCTCCACGGCGACCTGTGCTGCCTCCTGCCCCTGGCCCTGGACTGCACCACTTGCACCAGCGGGGATGCCCCCACCAGGCCCCATGTGTGGCTCAGTAGCGGCCTCCTCCCCCTCTGTGGAAACCACCAACCTGGATGTCTCCACGCCGTCTTCCGCCGGTGCAAGCCCCTGTGGGGGCTCACCCACCCCTTCCGCTGCAGCCGTGGCGGCATCCCCGCCGCTCTGCTCCACAGCGCCTTCTCCGCCCTCTTCTTCACTTGCCACTGTGTAGAGGGAGACATAGAACACAAGCATCAGGGTACTGTACAATGGTCCCCTAGACAGGAAGCAACAGCAGATGAGTGGCACTGTCATACATCACTTCCATCATGTCCCTCCACAACACATGGGTCAGTGCAGGCAAAACACACACAGCAACAGGCATGGCGCATGCCATGGACATTGGCATACATGACCAAGGGACTCATGATTCATACAATGTTGGTTTTAAACTCACATGCATCATGGGTCTTGCCATCACATGCACACACCTCACCGTAGTTCCATCCATCTGGCCTCGTACACCACAGACGCAGTGGATACAAGGATGACTAGGCTGCATCAGTGAATCTGAACATTGTCACAGACATGTGTCATGCATCCATGGCATTTACAAGTCACAGACACGCAGGTCAGACACACACACATGGACACCATACGTGTACATGGGACCAGCACCAATCCCTCACCCCCACCCATGTCCAGGAACAGAGACTGCCATGCTTCCATGTGTCCATTCCGCACAGAGCCCCCCATGTTGCAATAGAACACATGCACCAACCATGTGGTTCACACATCACTGTACTCACATGCCTGACCATGATGTCCCTGCACACACACATACGTACATGGCCTATGTCACACATACAGGCAGGTATCAGACAACCAGCACACTGCAACATGCCCTGTCTCACACAGCAATGCTTGGCCACTTACCGGCCAACTCCAGATGGGTCTGCCTCCGAAGGATCTGGGCGTGGAGCGCTGGGTCTACGCGTTCCAGGACCCTCATCTGGATGTCACTCAGGCGTGCCCGGCCCCCATCCGCAAGGCGCCGGGCCTTATTGAGGGTCCTGGACCTCAAGTCCTCCCAGCGCTTCTTGATGTGCTTGATGTCGCGGGTTGCCACCCCCTCCGCGTTGATGGCAACCACTACATCGTCCCAGATCCTCTCCCGTCCTTCCTTGTTGGCGCGTGGTATTCCGAAGAGGGCATCATAATGCCCCAGGACATGCTCCACCAGGACACCAACTTCCTTCTGACTGAAGCTGGTGGCCCTCTGCCTCTCTGGCTGGGGGTCGCCACTGGTCTCAGATGGTGCTTGCCCCGACATGGTGACCCCCGAGGCAGGCGTGGGTGGGCAACTGGGTCCTGGGGCTGGGCTGTGGAGCGATGGTATCCCAGTCGGGAGTCTACTGTTCCAGCAGGGGTGGACACAGCGACTGGACCCCTGCAGATGGCTGATGTGCAGGCACCAAATGGCAAGGCACGGTGGCAGCAGGCAGGCAGGCAGGCAGGCAGCAGAAGATGGCACATGGGAGGCTGCTCGGGGCACTGGGGGGCAGTGATTCGGCCTTCTGGGCAGGAGCGTGGTCTTCCGTGTGTATTCGCGTGGCCAGCTTGATACGGAGTGATTTGGCACGTGAAAAATCTGCACGTCAGCGTGTAATTCGAGGAAAGGCCCTTAGCGCGTAAGCGCGTCTGCACGCATACGCATTTTCATTGGACCAAAGGCCCTCAGCGCGTGAGCGCGTCTGTGACGTGACGTGCGAGGGTGTATCCCTCATTGCACGTGATGACAGAACACATGTGGATTTCAACCAATCGCGTGTGAAAGTTCACGGCACCCCGGAACACACGTACCCAGGCTAATCGCGTGTGGAACTACCCGCGCACCCGGAAACACACGTACCCAGCCCAATCGCGTGTAGATTTTCTCGCGCACCCCTGTAATACACGTACCCAGGCCAATTGCGTGTAGAATTTCTCGCGCACCCCTGAAATCCACGTACCCAGGCCAATCGCTTGTGGAACTACCCGCGCACCCGGAAACACACGTACCCAGGCTAATCGCGTGTGGAAAACTGCACGTCCGCGTGTAATGCGCGTAATCGCACGTGAAAAACTGCACGTCCGCGTGTAATGCGCGTAATCGCGCGTGAAAAACTGCACGTCTGCATGTGACGTGACGCGCGCGTGCGTTTCCCTCAGCACGGGTTAAAGGTGAGCGGGCCCAGCAGTTCGCTGTACGTGCCTTCCGTGGAGACCGACGTGTGTTGCTGCTTCCAGTTGTTTCGCGCGCCATCTACTTCACAGCTCTCAAGGACGTATCTCTTCTTTTGGCGGGGGTATTGGCTACGCGTGTTTTTCTGCATCGCGCTAGTCAGACGGTGAGTCGCAAACGCTCCTTTTCCCACTGCGGGTGCCCCTGTGTATTGCACCCATTTTCGATGTCATCGTAGCCTGCGTGTCCCACGCGTACGCGTTATTCGTGTTACTGGGTGCCACCGCGTACTGCGGGAGGTTAAATCCACGCACGTAGGCTGCAGGGTTGCGTGCACGGTTTTTACTGCAGTTTTGGGGTGCCTGAGCGTTTGCGTGACCCGTCACCACATCACCGGGGTCACATACAGCCTTGCAGGTGCAGGGGGGCTGTTAACATCTTGCTTCCCACCCCCTTCACCCCAATTGCCCAGGTCAATTGTGCTGTACACCTCCCATTGGCACCACTCCATCTGTGCCAGCACTATTACATCTGTGCCATGGTTGGGAGGCCACCAAAGGTGAGGGGCGCCTCAGCTGGGTGTACTCCTCGTGGCGGGCGTGGTCGGGGACGTGGCCGTGGTGACCAGGGAGTAGGGGGACTCCAGGGTGTCCAGGGCAGCCACAGAGGGGGAAGAGGCAGGGGTGCGCCACTTGAGCACAATGTTGTGCCATGTGTTGGTGCAGCCATGCCACCACCCCCTGTGGTTCCGGGGGATGCAGCTCCTGCATCTGGCACTGGCACCCGTATGACCCGGCAGTCCGTTCCATCGACTGCCACGGGCCCAAGGGTAGCGGTAGCTGCAGGTGCAGCTGTGGACACCGCCACCAAGGCTCAGGGTCTGCCAGCGCAGGCTGCGTTGGCACTTGAAGAGCCCTTGGTAGATCTCCAACAGGCCAGGGGGGAAACCATAGGGGCACGCCGGGCTGCTCAGACCAAGACACGTGTCCCTGGGGCAGTCATGTCATCTGCTGCCCCGAACAGCCCGGTGTTGGCAAGTGCAGGGGCAGATGCACCCAACAGCACCCCGGTTGTGAGTCTGCCAACCAGGACCGTTGCGGCCAACCACCCTGCCACAGCTGATGTTGCTGCGCAGGGTCCATTAGTGGGCACCCAGCTGCCACTGACACAAGTCAGGCCTTTGGTCATCCCTCCACCTGCCACTCCCTCGGCTCAATCCACCGAACCGACTGGCCATACTGGTCAGGGCAGCATTAGCCAGCCAGGGTCTGCGCCACAGTCCAAGAGGAGGAAGGTTGCACCTGCAGCACAGGCTGGGACCCCACACACAGCCATGACCTCCTGCACGTCGAGGAAGAAGCCTTTCTGTAAGCAGGAACTGGACTTCCTCGTGGACTACATGCGGGGACACAGCCGTGACATGCTAGTGGGTGCCAATAGTCAGACTACGGCTGCCCAACGTGACACCCACTGGAAGCATGTTGCGTAACATGTCAGTTCATTCGGCCATGAGGTGCGCACGGCGCAGGAGTGCACAAAGCGCTGGAATGACATCAAGCGCAGCACTAAGGCTAAGCGTGCCTCAAATTACAACTTGACTCTGGTGACTGGCGGTGGGCCTGCACCAGAGGAGGAAGAACTCACTCCGCATGAGGCTCTCGTTGCGGAGTTCATACCACCAGAATTGGTCGAAGGTGTGGGAGAGATGCTGGACTTTGATGCCCAGTCCAGTGAGTGTTGATGCGTAGTTGTTGAGGACGTGTGTGTTTCACTTGTGGGATGTGTTGTGCATGATTGCTGCTACATGTGACGTGTACATGGTTCTGATGTGTAAGTAATGCAATGCTACCGTCATGCATGTCTCCTCTGCCTGCATGCGGGACTCCATGTGGGCATGCTCCCTTGCCCCTCCTCCGCCACTCTGCACCCCAGTTCCACCTTTGCACTGGTCTGCTACATTCTTGCCAATGTGTAGTTTCTTGTTCATGTGTCCTGTGTAGATGCTAACTTCCAGCTTAGAAACTGCCAGACAGATGCCGTGTGGTACAGCCTTAGTACTCGATGCAGGGTATCCCACTTGTACTGTGCATGGGTCAGATGTCCCGCAGGGACATGAGTGCCCATTCATGCTCCATGTGCATTGCACGCATGCCCCTATGTGTCCTTGACTGGATGATCACTGTAATATGAGTCCTTGGTTACATACATTGCCTGCCATATTATCGGCCTCCCCATGTCAACTGTGGCTCAGTCCTGCGTTGCACACATGTTTAGGCTCTGACAATCTGTGTGGCTCACAGGCCTCAGCCTGTTCAATGGCCAATGACTCTGTCCAACTCTTGTCGTGTCTTCTTCACACGTGGCCGGCCTCCGGATCTTCCATCATGTGTCCTGCCCACTGTCCCAGCATCATTTGCAGTGTTGTAATTTGAATCACATTAAGCTGTTGATGCCAGTCAACACTGCTTGTCAATACACAGGTGTATGGGCAGCCTTTTGATACCATGCTAGGCATCCCTGCTTTGGTACTGGGGTGGAGGGGTGCTTGGCTGCTAGACATGGTACACATTGAATACACAATGCACGTGAAGGCTGAATTTGACATTGCACTGCCTTCACATTTCCTGGCACACACCATGGAGTGCTTGTACATGTAGGTAGTGTGTGGCGTACACATTTTCAGCACTGCATAGACCCACTTCCATGCAAACTGCCACCTTTCAACAGGTCTGATCACAGTAGCTATTCAAAGTAGACCCAGCATGCATGCCAGGTCATATGTTGTGTGTCACATGTCTGCCGGATGCCTTTGCTGTCGGTGTGTGTGTGTGTTGTGTGCTTCTGACATGTGTAGTGACCTTTTCCTCTCTATTTTTCAGGTGATGACGCAATGGATGCAGAGGATGGTGTTGTCATGCCAGACACAGGGTTGGTAAGACCACATCAACCCGGCACTAGTGGGGGTCGTGGGGTGGTAGGCCACGAAAACCCCCAAGTGCTGCAGTCCATCCTGTCTCTGGCTGCCTATGAGTCCAGCCTTGATGACGACTCTGACGTCCATGTTGAGTTGGATGAGCATCAAGTCCATGTGTCAGGGGTGAGTGATTCTGATGTGGACACTCCTCTGTCTGCGACACCTGCACTGAGGGATCAGACAGTCTTGGTTCCTCCGCCCGTGGTGGATCGGGACGCAGGGTCACCCTCCACACCAGTCACTGATGTGCCTGGGACATCACGTCGACGGGGGCATGTAGTCGTGCAGCCGCAGGCGGTGCCAACACAGCGAGGACCCCCGGTCCTTGGGTCCCGCAGGGGTCAAGCCCGGCAACGCGGTCGCCGCGCGCAACCGCTGTATACTGAGTGGGAGCAAGACATGACTGCCAATTCCGAACGGCAGGGGCAGCAATGGAGAACATCGCTGAGAGCATGGAGCGTGTGGCCCGATCTGTGCTCCCCCCTGCTAGGCAGGTGCTTCTCCAGCAGCAGGCGGCACGGTCCACGGCCCGCTCGCTCAGGCTGGGCATGGCGGCCTCAGACAGGGCACGCCAGGCTGAAATGTCGTCTCTGCGTCAAGCAATTGCTGCTCACGCAGAGGCGCACATGGATGCCCTGAGGGAGGAGTATGCCTCCCTCAGATCCACTCTGGGTGTCCTTATGATGTCCCAGAGGCAGCAGGCAGAGGAGAGGTTTGCACAGCTTGAGCGCACCATCTCGGCTGAGCTACAGGCTTGCCGGGAGGTGCAGCGGTTGTCCAGCCAGGCCTTGCAGGAGGAACTCCGTGTTACACGTGCTACCTTGCAAGAGGAAGCACGTGTATCACGTGAGGTTCTGCATGCAGACCTATGTAACATCGCCACACAGAACCAGGCTCACCTGTCCGGCAGACTTGCTGCCGACGAGGGGCAAGCTGCGGCTAGGCGTGGCCAGGCTACTGTGCCACGTCCTCCTTTACAGGATGAGCCAGACTCGGACGACCATCTATCTCCCACATAGGTCGTGCTGTGCAGGCGTTGAGCCCATGGAGGTATTTTTTTTTGGCTCAGCATCATCGCATGTGGATGTTGAGCAGCACCCTGTACCTCCCCCCTCCTGGGTGCCTCCCCTCCCCCCCGGGTCGTATGTGGCCATTTTTGATTTTTCTTTTAGTTTAGTTAGTTAAGTTTCTGTTTGATAGTTAGTTTAAATAGGTAATGTAGGTTTTCCATAGTTAGTGTAATTAGTTAATAGTTGAGTTAGTTTAAAATTTGTAGTCTATTGTGCTTTCATGTGACAGTGCGGTGCCTTGTGGTTTTTGAAGGCATCCACTGTCTGTTCCAGCTGGGCCCTTCATGGTTGTCTTGTGTATGTGTTTGCTGCTTGGGTTCCTTGACTCACATATGCCACTCCTGCCTCCCTTATCCATGGGCTCGCAAGGATGGTTCGGTGTTACAGAATTTTACACAAGGGCTTTGGACTGTCATATCTGTGGCATGTCTGGTGCTTTGTGACTTGTGTTGACACCCCTAGTGGGGATGATTTAGGTGTCATTGTCCACTGTTCAGCTTTTGCTAGATGGGGTGTGTCATGATTAATGTGGACATTGATTGCTATGCATTGTGTATTATGTCTCATATCTTTCCTGTACACGTGCCTGTTGCAATTCATGCTGTAGATAGTGTTCCACACTTTGGAAGTCAAAGACGGACTGATGGTGTGATTTGTGATGTGACTCTCTGACATGGTCAAGTAATGAGATGCCTGATGAGACACACACAGATCACTTTGATGCATTAATCATTTGTTTCATGCACTTTCTGCAGGGGGATGAGGCACCAGAGCACCTTTGCCAGCAGACATGGCCCATTGGACGACGGAATTCCTGACCCGTTTGTTGGTGCCCACATGCACATGTGTGCACGAGCAGAGCCACAGTGATTGCAGACCCACATCCTAGAACTGCTGACATGTTCCAAGGAACTCCAGGCAAGGTGAGCATCACAGGGGGGCCACGACACAGCAAAGCTTGCACCAGGCGAGTTGCACATGCAGGCTTAGTCACAGCACTGAGGGTGAGCTTAGACGAATATTGGTGTTGAAGCACACAATGCAGCTCAGATGTGTTTGTGGACTGATGGCTGTTGATAGTAGGGTTGTCTGGGACACATGCAGGGGCAGTGGCACATACCCTGCGGTACACCAAGGTTCATTGAGGCACTTGTATCAACCATGTAGCCTTCCGAGACATGGAAAGGGGCAGCTCACAGGGACATACAGCAAGGGACATACTTGGGTGCAGTGCATGTCTATTCCACGTACTTCATGATAAATGCACTGCCAACTTTGTTTTGGTCATGGTGGTACGCAACTTGCTCTGTAGTCATGGCTTGCCATATGGGTCTGTCTGCTTACCCAGGGAACATTGCATGTTGTGTGAATTGTGACACATTGGTGTTCCATTTGCCACGCACCCACCAGCGCCTGACTTACTGCATTGACTGTGTATGACCCGTCACAGGGGTGATGTTATATATGGGTACGAAGCATCGAGCACTGATTGTCTGTTTGTAGAGTAGTTTGTTGCTATGGGGCATGTTTTGTGTTGTGTTTTTGTGTAATTGGCACATACAGGTTGTTGACTGTGTCTCTCTTTGCAGCATTGCAGTGCTCCTGTAACCGGCCCTGAGAGTGTGCAGGCAGGAGGCCAGCACTCAAAACCAGAGCTAAGTGTCTTGTTGTTTTCCTTACAAACTGCCCTGCATAGGCTTGCTGTGGAGTGTACTGATGCATGGATGTATGTGTGGTCCTATTTGGTATGTTTTTTTCCCTAATCACCCGTGATCCTATGCAATTATGAAACCTGTGCCCTCTACCCGGTGTTCCTGCTTCCCGTGCCTATCCAAGCAACGTTCCCTGACCCTCTTTCCCCACTGGGGTTGCGGATGCCTGTGTAAGCCCCGAACTTGCAGGCGCCAAAACCCTAGAGGGGGTGGTTGGTTCGTACCACTCCTGAGCCTGGACTACAGAAGGCCATGACAATGATGTCCAAGTTTGTTTGGATTGTGTATGTGGTTATGCAGGTTGTACATTTTCGTGCATTCCCTAGTTTCATGTGTCATTCCTCCTCCCCTCACCTGCCACTCATTCCAGTCATCCAGTGTGTCTACACCTGTCCCGACTGCATATCCCTGAACCTCATTCCCCACCATGATCTCAGGGGCCTGTGTGAGTTTGACCTTGCAGGCACCCGGGACATGGTGTGGGTGGTTGTTTCATGAGACTCCCGCGCCTGTACAGGGGACCTGTAACAGTACACATCCATTCATGGTGCATCATCCTATGTCATGTACCACACATGTCTCACATCCTGTTGTGACATTGTTCTGCTGTGCTACCTTGGTTGGTGCATCATTGTGGTAGTACTTGGCGTTTGTGAGGTACTGCTACGTCAAGTCATCTACTGGAGGGTGTTTGGGTTCGTTTTCATGCCTTGGATTTTGTGATTTTGGAAATGAGTGTGGATTCTGAGGGTTCAGGCATCTTTTTACACACAAGGTGGGAGAGGGACACGAAGGGTAAAGGTGATCCTGTGGCCAGGTGGAAATGAGGGTTGGAGGCTCCATGACCCAGGTGCAGTTGTTCAGTGGGTCATGGTCATTTGCGCGGGAGGGGGGGTTGTTGTTGATAGTTGCATTGCCCTGCAATGTGATGGGAACTCTGACATTGTAATGTTGTTGTCCTATGTACATGTTGTGTTCTGCTGATCAATGCCTGTTCATGTGTTGTGTTTTCCTTTCAGGTGCGAGGGGATAGTTGTGGTTTGACATGCTGGGGTGTACACATGGTGGATGTTCACATGTGATGTGTAGGGAACACTGATGGTCACTTGAGTGCACATGCATATGTGGAGTGCATGTCCCTGCAGAACCACACACTTGCACTCGGATGCACTCCATGTACTCCCACCCTTGCATATTCACGTGTACACTGTTTGCCTTCTGATGCCCACTGTGTCCCGGCAGCACATGTTCTGTGACCGATTATGGTTCCAGTACATGCCTAATTTGATGTTTGATGTAGTCTGTCACTTAGATGTGATGCTCAGGGTGTGCATCACACGCAATGGCTGTTCACTGTGCTGTGCGCTGAGCAGTGTGATGCAGGAGTGGGACACTGCACACATGAGCTGCAGTGTTGATTTTGCAATGCATAATGTGCATATAGACAGGCATTCATTGTGATGTTACGTCTACGACTGTTGCAATGCATTTGGAAACGACTTATTTTGGGTGGGACATTTTGTTGGTCTGTCATTTCATCTGATTCCGGGTCAGGCATCATTGTCCGATGCCACTGTACATTTAGGACATGGCAATGTGTACCTTATCGTTACTGCGTCGGTGTATGGGTATTGCTTGCCATGTCATGTTGATGTTTGGGAGGGTTTGACTGACATGACAGTGATGGCCATGGCCTGTTTTGCAGGTGTGTGTGATGCACACCTTGCATGTCCAGGTCATCCGCTTCTCAGAGCAACTAGCCGGGGGTAGGTTTCTCTCCGCAGCAGGGCCCTCCCCCTGGAACAGACTTCCTGCCTGACTTGAACTTGAGGGGAACCATCTCCAGTTCTGGAAGCACCTCAAGACCTTCCTCTTTGCTTCTGCTTACTCTCTGCCTCTCCCTTGCAGAATTCTTCACTGGAACTGCACAGGAGCTGCTACTGGGACACTCTCACCAACCTCGGTCCCTGGCCCAGCCACTGTCCACTTGCACTGCCACCCTGGCAACCCCTGCACTGCAGTACTGTCTCTCTATCCCTACAGCCTTCCCTTCCCAGCACTTGTCTGCACTTACCTTTGCAGTTGCCACCAGGCGACCTATGTATTATTTTTGTTGGCCTACTTCCCCTGTACTGGACTCCCCCCCACCCTTCCCCTTGCACTTTTCCCTTCCCCCTGCCCCTGCACTTGCACAATCTCAATGACACCTGGCCTAGTAGTACCGTTCTCTGTGTTCCCTTGTCCCCCCCCCCCTGCCTCATTGCGCCTTGGAATACTTGTGTATGGCCCAGGTCATGTCACATGTCATATGTGTGCATTTTGGTTACACAGGATAGCTTGTGTTTAAGTAGCTAGGGATGCAGACGATGTGGCACTTCCATGGCAACTATCTCAGGGTGGTAGGGTTGTGACAGTTGACTGTCACTTTGTCATCATCGATTGTCACCTGGCATGTGCCAGGCCTGTGTGCACTCCGCAGGGGTGGGAGTTTAGGTGAAAAATGTGGCCACAAGCTGGGTCCGGGCTTCCTCGCCACGTGCCCTGTCCCCTCCCATGGGCAGCGCCTGTGCCTGTGGTTGTGGATGTGGGGGCACCACCATGTCCACCGGGACGCCCTGCCGTGTTGCAACATTGTGCAGGACACATGCTGCCACAATGATCCTGCACACTACTGGTGGTGCATAGAGTAGTTGCCCACCAGAGCGGTCAAGGGAGCGGAAACGTGACTTGAGCACTCCGAATGTGCGCTCCACTATGCCCCTGGTTGCAATATGGGCGGTGTTGTATCTTACCTGGGGTGGTGTGGTGGGGTTCCGGATTGGCGTCATCATGTGGTTGCTCAGAGGGTAGGCACTGTCCCCTGGGGAGGTGATAATAATTGAGATTATTAGGGTTGGGATATTTGTCTGTGTGTTACTTGCATGCATGTGCAAGGGCATTTGTACTGACCTAGGAGCCATGTGTCGCCATGCTGCCCAGCTTCCAGGGCCCGGCTCAGGGCGGACATTCTGTATATGAAACTGTCATGGGTGGAGCCAGGGTAGTTTGCATAGACAGAGGTGATGATTCCCTTTGCATCGCATACCACCTGTACATTGATGGAATGCCAGTGCTTGCGGTTTCGGTAGATGTGCTCAGTGGCCCTAGGTGGACGTAGGGCCACATGGGTGCAATCTATGGCAACGAGCACTTTGGGGAAGTGTGCCACCCTGAAAAAATCCAGGACAACGGCCTGCCTTTCTGCGGGTGTTCTGGGCATGTATATGTGCCTGCGGACTGAGGGGTGCGCTGTCATGATTGCCAGTACCTGGTGTAGGCAGCGTGACTGCGTGGCCTGTGAGACCCCCCCACTATGGCAGTGGTCTGCTGAAACGACCCAGTGGCCAAAAAATGCAAGACATTGAGCAGCTTCTCCAAGGGGCTCAATGCTTGGGAGCAAAGGGTGGGGGATGTGAGGCCATCTTCCCACTCCCTGACCAGGTCTAGGATGATATGGGGTGGAAACCTATACCTGCCGTAGACCTGGTCGTCAGGCATCCCAAAAAGGCTTGTCCGTGGTGCAAAAATGCGTGCCCTGGCTATTCTCCTCCTCCTGCGGTGTCCCACGATCAGTGCAGCAACAAATGGGGCATTCATCGTCGCTGTATATACGCGTTTGTTGTTTGCGCGCACTTTTATGCTGTCCGCGGGACGCCTCCGTGTGGGCGGACTCGTTGACGCCTGTGCACGTCTTTTGCCGTGCACGTGTTTCCCGTATTCGGGTGTCATCGCGTGTGATCGGAGGGGAGCGAGCGTACACGCGATTGGCCTGGGTACGTGTATTACAGGGGTGCGCGAGAAAATCTACACGTGATTGGGCTGGGTACGTGTGTTTCCGGGTGCGCGGGTAGTTCCACACGCGATTGGCCTGGGTACGTGGATTTCAGGGGTGCGCGAGAAATTCTACACGCGATTGGCCTGGGTACGTGTATTACAGGGGTGCGCGAGAAAATCTACACGCGATTGGGCTGGGTACGTGTGTTTCCGGGTGCGCGGGTAGTTCCACACGTGATTAGCCTGGGTACGTGTGTTCCGGGGTGCCGTGAACTTTCACACGCGATTGGTCGAAATCCACGTGTGTTCTGTCATCACGTGCAATGAGGGATACACCCTCGCACGTCACAGACGCGCTCACGCGCTGAGGGCCTTTGGTCCAATGAAAATGCGTATGCGTGCAGACGCGCTTACGCGCTAAGGGCCTTTCCTCGAATTACACGCTGACGTGCAGATTTTTCACGTGCCAAATCACTCCGTATCAAGCTGGCCACGCGAATACACACGGAAGACCACGCTCCTGCCCAGAAGGCCGAATCACTGCCCCCCAGTGCCCCGAGCAGCCTCCCACGTGCCATCTGCTGCTGCCTGCCTGCCTGCCTGCCTGCTGCCACCGTGCCCTGCCATTTGGTGCCTGCACATCAGCCATCTGCAGGGGTCCAGTTGCTGTGTCCACCCCTGCTGGAACAGTAGACTCCCGACTGGGATACCATCGCTCCACAGCCCAGCCCCAGGACCCAGTTGCCCACCCACGCCTGCCTCGGGGGTCGCCATGTCGGGGCAAGCACCATCTGAGACCAGTGGCGACCCCCAGCCAGAGAGGCAGAGGGCCACCAGCTTCAGTCAGAAGGAAGTTGGTGTCCTGGTGGAGCATGTCCTGGGGCATTATGATGCCCTCTTCGGAAGACCACGCGCCAACAAGGAAGGACGGGAGAGGATCTGGGACGATGTAGTGGTTGCCATCAACGCGGAGGGGGTGGCAACCCGCGACATCAAGCACATCAAGAAGCGCTGGGAGGACTTGAGGTCCAGGACCCTCAATAAGGCCCGGCGCCTCGCGGAGGGGGGCCGGGCACGCCTGAGTGACATCCAGATGAGGGTCCTGGAACGCGTAGACCCAGCGCTCCACGCCCAGATCCTTCGGAGGCAGACCCATCTGGAGTTGGCCGGTAAGTGGCCAAGCATTGCTGTGTGAGACAGGGCATGTTGCAGTGTGCTGGTTGTCTGATACCTGCCTGTATGTGTGACATAGGCCATGTACGTATGTGTGTGTGCAGGGACATCATGGTCAGGCATGTGAGTACAGTGATGTGTGAACCACATGGTTGGTGCATGTGTTCTATTGCAACATGGGGGGCTCTGTGCGGAATGGACACATGGAAGCATGGCAGTCTCTGTTCCTGGACATGGGTGGGGGTGAGGGATGGGTGCTGGTCCCATGTACACGTATGGTGTCCATGTGTGTGTGTCTGACCTGCGTGTCTGTGACTTGTAAATGCCATGGATGCATGACACATGTCTGTGACAATGTTCAGATTCACTGATGCAGCCTAGTCATCCTTGTATCCACTGCGTCTGTGGTGTACGAGGCCAGATGGATGGAACTACGGTGAGGTGTGTGCATGTGATGGCAAGACCCATGATGCATGTGAGTTTAAAACCAACATTGTATGAATCATGAGTCCCTTGGTCATGTATGCCAATGTCCATGGCATGCGCCATGCCTGTTGCTGTGTGTGTTTTGCCTGCACTGACCCATGTGTTGTGGAGGGACATGATGGAAGTGATGTATGACAGTGCCACTCATCTGCTGTTGCTTCCTGTCTAGGGGACCATTGTACAGTACCCTGATGCTTGTGTTCTATGTCTCCCTCTACACAGTGGCAAGTGAAGAAGAGGGCGGAGAAGGCGCTGTGGAGCAGAGCAGCGGGGATGCCGCCACGGCTGCAGCGGAAGGGGTGGGTGAGCCCCCACAGGGGCTTGCACCGGCGGAAGACGGCGTGGAGACATCCAGGTTGGTGGTTTCCACAGAGGGGGAGGAGGCCGCTACTGAGCCACACATGGGGCCTGATGGGGGCATCCCCGCTGGTGCAAGTGGTGCAGTCCAGGGCCAGGGGCAGGAGGCAGCACAGGTCGCCGTGGAGGTGCCTGTGCATGTCACTGTCCCTGACACTGTGACTGCACCACCATGCACCAGCAGGGATGCCCCATCCCAGGCCCGTCCGCAGGTAGGGGAGATGTCCATGTCATCTGACACTCTTCTACCTGCGGACGAGGGGACCCCTGGCCGTGTGGAGAGGGTCCTGATTGGTGTCGCGTTGCGCACGGCTGGCATTCGTGATGAGGTGCATGCTTCCCGGGAGGAGCATGCACATCATCACGAAGAGCACCGTGCGTACGTGAACCATTTGGGAGCCGCCATGGTCGGGGGTTTCCTACATGTGTGTGGCCTTCTGGCGACCCTCTCCTCCTCTGTGGAGGCTATGCGCCAGTCGTGCTCCATGCCGTCTTCCGGCCCAGATGCCACCAGGGCCCCCTGTGGACCTGCCCCGACCAACGCAGCCAGCTCGGTGGGGACCCCATCCCTGCCACAGTCGGGAGTCGAAGGTCCAGCAGGGGTGGACACACCAGCAACTGTCCCCCTGCAGATGGAGGATGTGCCGGCATCATCTGGCAGGGCACGTGCACGACGGCATCGGTGGATTCCATCAGCCTGGATGCCGTCGTGCTGGCAGAGGCAGTGGCGTCGGAGGCAGCAGCAGGCTCGACGTGGGAGGCATCATGGCTCGGGGCCATCAAGATCAGAGGGGCAGGCATCGGCCGGAGGGCAGGAGAACCCTGGGATGGCAGTGTCTTCCGTGTGGGAGCAGTTGGTCCAGCGGATAGGTGCGGAGCGGCAGCGGGCGGAAGAGGAGCGGCTCACCATGGTCAGGGCGGAGTTCTCCATGCGTCAGGCGTTGAGGCGGGCTGAGTGCCTCGAGGAAGCTCGCAGGGAGTTTGAGGTGGACACGGGGTTGTCCCTGCGAGACCTCGGGGCCAGGACAGAGTCCCGCCTCCGGGACATCGACATGGAGTTCGATGATGCCCTGGCCGGCAACATCACAGAGTGAGCCGCAGGACTTGCCCGCTGCCATTGTATATAGTTCTTTAGTTAGTTACTGTTAGGTTTCCTTTATTTTTTAAGTTTTTTTTGGACCGCTCGGACAATGGCCACTTTTCTGTATATATTTTTTTTATTAGTTAGTAGTAGTAGGTTTCATTTATGGTGTTGGGCTCATGGACCCTGGGATATTCTTGTACATAGTTTGATGTTTGGAAAACATTTGTTGGATTTATATTTGTGTTCACCATGAGGCAATGGTTTTTCCTTATTTTTTCCCCCCATTATTTTGCTTTGGACTACATTAGTTTTTGGATTCCTTTGTTTTTTGATTTTTTCTATTAGTTCTCGGACATGGACCATTTGTTTTGTTATCCACATTGTTGTGTGTTTTATTTCTTTACTTCATTTTCATCTTTAATACATATATTTATTACTTACATTTGTGGTATTTTCTCATTGGTTTCATGCATGTCATGATATGGGTTTTGACATTCACTTGCACCCATTGTGTATGTGTGTGTGACGGACATGTGTTCATTTACATACTTGCCATTGGGGTTGTATCATGTAATTGCATCTACTATGTGGGTGGATGCAATCCTTGGCTGGGTGTTTGTGCTGGGTATGCTGCCCATTACTGCCATGATTGCGTTTCGTCAGGACCTGGGGGCAGGGGGACATGAGTGGGGGCCTGCTGGGGGGTGGGGGTGCAAGGGGACATGGTTGGGGGCCTGCTGGCAGGTGCCCCACAGTGCTGGGGGGTGGGGGTGCAGGGGGACATGAGTGGGGGCCTGCTGGGGGGGTGGGGGTGCAAGGGGACATGGTTGGGGGCCTGCTGGCAGGTGTCCCACAGTGCTGGGGGGTGGGGGTGCAAGGGGACATGAGTGGGACATGGTTGGGGGCCTGCTGGCAGGTGCCCCACGGTGCTGGGGGGGTGGGGGTGCAAGGGGACATGAGTGGGGGCCTGCTGGGGGGGTGGGGGTGCAAGGGGACATGGTTGGGGGCCTGCTGGCAGGTGCCCCACAATGCTGGGGGATGGGGGTGCAGGGGGACATGAGTGG
Source organism: Ambystoma mexicanum (assembly GCF_040938575.1). Classification (NCBI taxonomy): domain Eukaryota; kingdom Metazoa; phylum Chordata; class Amphibia; order Caudata; family Ambystomatidae; genus Ambystoma; species Ambystoma mexicanum. The sequence goes on along the minus strand of NC_090931.1, from coordinate 272,577,890 downwards.
GGGCCTGCTGGCAGGTGCCCCACAGTGCTGGGGGGTGGGGGTGCAAGGGGACATGAGTGGGGGCCTGCTGGCAGGTGCCCCACAGTGCTGGGGGGTGGGGGTGCAGGGGGACATGAGTGGGGGCCTGCTGGCAGGTGCCCCACAGTGCTGGGGGGTGGGGGTGCAAGGGGACATGAGTGGGACATGGTTGGGGGCCTGCTGGCAGGTGCCCCACAGTGCTGGGGGGTGGGGGTGCAGGGGGACATGAGTGGGGGCCTGCTGGCAGGTGCCCCACAGTGCTGGGGGGTGGGGGTGCAAGGGGACATGAGTGGGGGCCTGCTGGCAGGTGCCCCACAGTGCTGGGGGGTGGGGGTGCAAGGGGACATGAGTGGGGGCCTGCTGGCAGGTGCCCCACAGTGCTGGGGGGTGGGGGTGCAGGGGGACATGAGTGGGGGCCTGCTGGGGGGTGGGGGTGCAAGGGGACATGGTTGGGGGCCTGCTGGCAGGTGCCCCACAGTGCTGGGGGGTGGGGGTGCAGGAGGACATGAGTGGGGGCCTGCTGAGGGGCGGGGGTGCAAGGGGACATGGTTGGGGGCCTGCTGGCAGGTGCCCCACAGTGCTGGGGGGTGGGGGTGCAGGGGGACATGAGTGGGGGCCTGCTGGCAGGTGCCCCACAGTGCTGGGGGTGGGGGTGCAAGGGGACATGAGTGGGGGCCTGCTGGCAGGTGCCCCACAGTGCTGGGGGGTGGGGGTGCAAGGGGACATGAGTGGGACATGGTTGGGGGCCTGCTGGCAGGTGCCCCACGGTGCTGGGGGGTGGGGGTGCAAGGGGACATGAGTGGGACATGGTTGGGGGCCTGCTGGCAGGTGCCCCACGGTGCTGGGGGGTGGGGGTGCAAGGGGACATGAGTGGGACATGGTTGGGGGCCTGCTGGCAGGTGCCCCACAGTGCTGGGGGGTGGGGGTGCAGGGGGACATGAGTGGGGGCCTGCTGGGGGGTGGGGGTGCAAGGGGACATGAGTGGGGGCCTGCTGGGGGGTGGGGGTGCAAGGGGACATGGTTGGGGGCCTGCTGGCAGGTGCCCCACAGTGCTGGGGGGTGGGGGTGCAGGGGGACATGAGTGGGGGCCTGCTGGGGGGTGGGGGTGCAAGGGGACATGGTTGGGGGCCTGCTGGCAGGTGCCCCACAGTGCTGGGGGGTGGGGGTGCAGGGGGACATGAGTGGGGGCCTGCTGGGGGGTGGGGTGCAAGGGGACATGAGTGGGGGCCTGCTGGGGGGTGGGGGTGCAAGGGGACATGGTTGGGGGCCTGCTGGCAGGTGCCCCACAGTGCTGGTGGGTGGGGGTGCAAGGGGACATGAGTGGGACATGGTTGGGGGCCTGCTGGCAGGTGCCCCACGGTGCTGGGGGGTGGGGGTGCAAGGGGACATGAGTGGGACATGGTTGGGGGCCTGCTGGCAGGTGCCCCACAGTGCTGGGGGGTGGGGGTGCAGGGGGACATGAGTGGGGGCCTGCTGGGGGGTGGGGGTGCAAGGGGACATGGTTGGGGCCTGCTGGCAGGTGCCCCACAGTGCTGGGGGGTGGGGGTGTAGGGGGACATGAGTGGGGGCCTGCTGGGGGGTGGGGGTGCAAGGGGACATGGTTGGGGGCCTGCTGGCAGGTGCCCCACAGTGCTGGGGGGTGGGGGTGCAGGGGGACATGAGTGGGGGCCTGCTGAGGGGGTGGGGGTGCAAGGGGACATGGTTGGGGGCCTGCTGGCAGGTGCCCCACAGTGCTGGGGGGTGGGGGTGCAAGGGGACATGAGTGGGACATGGTTGGGGGCCTGTTGGCAGGTGCCCCACGGTGCTGGGGGGTGGGGGTGAGAGGGGACATGAGTGGGGGCCTGCTGGGGGGGTGGGGGTCCAAGGGGACATGGTTGGGGGCCTGCTGGCAGGTGCCCCACAATGCTGGGGGATGGGGGTGCAGGGGGACATGAGTGGGGGCCTGCTGGCAGGTGCCCCACAGTGCTGGGGGGTGGGGGTGCAAGGGGACATGAGTGGGGGCCTGCTGGCAGGTGCCCCACAGTGCTGGGGGGTGGGGGTGCAGGGGGACATGAGTGGGGGCCTGCTGGCAGGTGCCCCACAGTGCTGGGGGGTGGGGGTGCAAGGGGACATGAGTGGGACATGGTTGGGGGCCTGCTGGCAGGTGCCCCACAGTGCTGGGGGGTGGGGGTGCAGGGGGACATGAGTGGGGGCCTGCTGGCAGGTGCCCCACAGTGCTGGGGGGTGGGGGTGCAAGGGGACATGAGTGGGGGCCTGCTGGCAGGTGCCCCACAGTGCTGGGGGGTGGGGGTGCAAGGGGACATGAGTGGGGGCCTGCTGGCAGGTGCCCCACAGTGCTGGGGGGTGGGGGTGCAGGGGGACATGAGTGGGGGCCTGCTGGGGGGTGGGGGTGCAAGGGGACATGGTTGGGGGCCTGCTGGCAGGTGCCCCACAGTGCTGGGGGGTGGGGGTGCAGGGGGACATGAGTGGGGGCCTGCTGAGGGGCGGGGGTGCAAGGGGACATGGTTGGGGGCCTGCTGGCAGGTGCCCCACAGTGCTGGGGGGTGGGGGTGCAGGGGGACATGAGTGGGGGCCTGCTGGCAGGTGCCCCACAGTGCTGGGGGTGGGGGTGCAAGGGGACATGAGTGGGGGCCTGCTGGCAGGTGCCCCACAGTGCTGGGGGGTGGGGGTGCAAGGGGACATGAGTGGGACATGGTTGGGGGCCTGCTGGCAGGTGCCCCACGGTGCTGGGGGGTGGGGGTGCAAGGGGACATGAGTGGGACATGGTTGGGGGCCTGCTGGCAGGTGCCCCACGGTGCTGGGGGGTGGGGGTGCAAGGGGACATGGTTGGGACATGGTTGGGGGCCTGCTGGCAGGTGCCCCACAGTGCTGGGGGGTGGGGGTGCAGGGGGACATGAGTGGGACATGGTTGGGGGCCTGCTGGCAGGTGCCCCACGGTGCTGGGGGGTGGGGGTGCAAGGGGACATGAGTGGGACATGGTTGGGGGCCTGCTGGCAGGTGCCCCACAGTGCTGGGGGGTGGGGGTGCAGGGGGACATGAGTGGGGGCCTGCTGGGGGGTGGGGGTGCAAGGGGACATGGTTGGGGGCCTGCTGGCAGGTGCCCCACAGTGCTGGGGGGTGGGGGTGTAGGGGGACATGAGTGGGGGCCTGCTGGGGGGTGGGGGTGCAAGGGGACATAGTTGGGGGCCTGCTGACAGGTGCCCCACAGTGCTGGGGGGTGGGGGTGCAAGGGGACATGAGTGGGACATGGTTGGGGGCCTGCTGGCAGGTGCCCCACGGTGCTGGGGGGTGGGGGTGCAAGGGGACATGAGTGGGACATGGTTGGGGGCCTGCTGGCAGGTGCCCCACGGTGCTGGGGGGTGGGGGTGCAAGGGGACATGGTTGGGACATGGTTGGGGGCCTGCTGGCAGGTGCCCCACAGTGCTGGGGGGTGGGGGTGCAGGGGGACATGAGTGGGACATGGTTGGGGGCCTGCTGGCAGGTGCCCCACGGTGCTGGGGGGTGGGGGTGCAAGGGGACATGAGTGGGACATGGTTGGGGGCCTGCTGGCAGGTGCCCCACAGTGCTGGGGGGTGGGGGTGCAGGGGGACATGAGTGGGGGCCTGCTGGGGGGTGGGGGTGCAAGGGGACATGGTTGGGGGCCTGCTGGCAGGTGCCCCACAGTGCTGGGCGGTGGGGGTGCAGGGGGACATGAGTGGGGGCCTGCTGGGGGGTGGGGGTGCAAGGGGACATAGTTGGGGGCCTGCTGACAGGTGCCCCACAGTGCTGGGGGGTGGGGGTGCAAGGGGACATGAGTGGGACATGGTTGGGGGCCTGCTGGCAGGTGCCCCACGGTGCTGGGGGGTGGGGGTGCAAGGGGACATGAGTGGGACATGGTTGGGGGCCTGCTGGCAGGTGCCCCACAGTGCTGGGGGGTGGGGGTGCAGGGGGACATGAGTGGGGGCCTGCTGGGGGGTCGGGGTGCAAGGGGACATGAGTGGGGGCCTGCTGGGGGGTGGGGGTGCAAGGGGACATGAGTGGGGGCCTGCTGGCAGGTGCCCCACAGTGCTGGGGGGTGGGGGTGCAAGGGGACATGAGTGGGGGCCTGCTGGCAGGTGCCCCACAGTGCTGGGGGGTGGGGGTGCAGGGGGACATGAGTGGGGGCCTGCTGGGGGGTGGGGGTGCAAGGGGACATGAGTGGGACATGGTTGGGGGCCTGCTGGCAGGTGCCCCACAGTGCTGGGGGGTGGGGGTGCAGGGGGACATGAGTGGGGGCCTGCTGGGGGGTCGGGGTGCAAGGGGACATGAGTGGGGGCCTGCTGGGGGGTGGGGGTGCAAGGGGACATGAGTGGGGGCCTGCTGGCAGGTGCCCCACAGTGCTGGGGGGTGGGGGTGCAAGGGGACATGAGTGGGGGCCTGCTGGCAGGTGCCCCACAGTGCTGGGGGGTGGGGGTGCAGGGGGACATGAGTGGGGGCCTGCTGGGGGGTGGGGGTGCAAGGGGACATGGTTGGGGGCCTGCTGGCAGGTGCCCCACAGTGCTGGGGGGTGGGGGTGCAGGGGGACATGAGTGGGGGCCTGCTGAGGGGCGGGGGTGCAAGGGGACATGGTTGGGGGCCTGCTGGCAGGTGCCCCACAGTGCTGGGGGGTGGGGGTGCAGGGGGACATGAGTGGGGGCCTGCTGGCAGGTGCCCCACAGTGCTGGGGGTGGGGGTGCAAGGGGACATGAGTGGGGGCCTGCTGGCAGGTGCCCCACAGTGCTGGGGGGTGGGGGTGCAAGGGGACATGAGTGGGACATGGTTGGGGGCCTGCTGGCAGGTGCCCCATGGTGCTGGGGGGTGGGGGTGCAAGGGGACATGAGTGGGACATGGTTGGGGGCCTGCTGGCAGGTGCCCCACGGTGCTGGGGGGTGGGGGTGCAAGGGGACATGGTTGGGACATGGTTGGGGGCCTGCTGGCAGGTGCCCCACAGTGCTGGGGGGTGGGGGTGCAGGGGGACATGAGTGGGACATGGTTGGGGGCCTGCTGGCAGGTGCCCCACGGTGCTGGGGGGTGGGGGTGCAAGGGGACATGAGTGGGACATGGTTGGGGGCCTGCTGGCAGGTGCCCCACAGTGCTGGGGGGTGGGGGTGCAGGGGGACATGAGTGGGGGCCTGCTGGGGGGTGGGGGTGCAAGGGGACATGGTTGGGGGCCTGCTGGCAGGTGCCCCACAGTGCTGGGGGGTGGGGGTGTAGGGGGACATGAGTGGGGGCCTGCTGGGGGGTGGGGGTGCAAGGGGACATGGTTGGGGGCCTGCTGGCAGGTGCCCCACAGTGCTGGGCGGTGGGGGTGCAGGGGGACATGAGTGGGGGCCTGCTGGGGGGTGGGGGTGCAAGGGGACATAGTTGGGGGCCTGCTGACAGGTGCCCCACAGTGCTGGGGGGTGGGGGTGCAAGGGGACATGAGTGGGACATGGTTGGGGGCCTGCTGGCAGGTGCCCCACGGTGCTGGGGGGTGGGGGTGCAAGGGGACATGAGTGGGACATGGTTGGGGGCCTGCTGGCAGGTGCCCCACAGTGCTGGGGGGTGGGGGTGCAGGGGGACATGAGTGGGGGCCTGCTGGGGGGTCGGGGTGCAAGGGGACATGAGTGGGGGCCTGCTGGGGGGTGGGGGTGCAAGGGGACATGGTTGGGGGCCTGCTGGCAGGTGCCCCACAGTGCTGGGGGGTGGGGGTGCAGGGGGACATGAGTGGGGGCCTGCTGGGGGGTGGGGGTGCAAGGGGACATGGTTGGGGGCCTGCTGGCAGGTGCCCCACAGTGCTGGGGGGTGGGGGTGCAGGGGGACATGAGTGGGGGCCTGCTGGGGGGTGGGGGTGCAAGGGGACATGAGTGGGGGCCTGCTGGGGGGTGGGGGTGCAAGGGGACATGGTTGGGGGCCTGCTGGCAGGTGCCCCACAGTGCTGGTGGGTGGGGGTGCAAGGGGACATGAGTGGGACATGGTTGGGGGCCTGCTGGCAGGTGCCCCACGGTGCTGGGGGGTGGGGGTGCAAGGGGACATGAGTGGGACATGGTTGGGGGCCTGCTGGCAGGTGCCCCACAGTGCTGGGGGGTGGGGGTGCAGGGGGACATGAGTGGGGGCCTGCTGGGGGGTGGGGGTGCAAGGGGACATGGTTGGGGGCCTGCTGGCAGGTGCCCCACAGTGCTGGGGGGTGGGGGTGCAGGGGGACATGAGTGGGGGCCTGCTGGGGGTGGGGGTGCAAGGGGACATGGTTGGGGGCCTGCTGGCAGGTGCCCCACAGTGCTGGGGGTGGGGGTGCAGGGGGACATGAGTGGGGGCCTGCTGGGGGGTGGGGGTGCAAGGGGACATGGTTGGGGGCCTGCTGGCAGGTGCCCCACAGTGCTGGTGGGTGGGGGTGCAAGGGGACATGAGTGGGACATGGTTGGGGGCCTGCTGGCAGGTGCCCCACGGTGCTGGGGGGTGGGGGTGCAAGGGGACATGAGTGGGACATGGTTGGGGGCCTGCTGGCAGGTGCCCCACAGTGCTGGGGGGTGGGGGTGCAGGAGGACATGAGTGGGGGCCTGCTGGGGGTGGGGGTGCAAGGGGACATGGTTGGGGGCCTGCTGGCAGGTGCCCCACAGTGCTGGGGGGTGGGGGTGCAGGGGGACATGAGTGGGGGCCTGCTGGGGGTGGGGGTGCAAGGGGACATGGTTGGGGGCCTGCTGGCAGGTGCCCCACAGTGCTGGGGGTGGGGGTGCAGGGGGACATGAGTGGGGGCCTGCTGGGGGGTGGGGGTGCAAGGGGACATGGTTGGGGGCCTGCTGGCAGGTGCCCCACAGTGCTGGGGGGTGGGGGTGCAGGGGGACATGAGTGGGGGCCTGCTGGGGGGTGGGGGTGCAAGGGGACATAGTTGGGGGCCTGCTGGCAGGTGCCCCACAGTGCTGGGGGGTGGGGGTGCAAGGGGACATGAGTGGGACATGGTTGGGGGCCTGCTGGCAGGTGCCCCACAGTGCTGGGGGGGTGGGGGTGCAGGGGGACATGAGTGGGGGCCTGCTGGGGGGTGGGGGTGCAAGGGGACATGAGTGGGGGCCTGCTGGGGGGTGGGGGTGCAAGGGGACATGGTTGGGGGCCTGCTGGCAGGTGCCCCACAGTGCTGGGGGGTGGGGGTGCAGGGGGACATGAGTGGGGGCCTGCTGGGGGGTGGGGGTGCAAGGGGACATGAGTGGGGGCCTGCTGGGGGGTGGGGGTGCAAGGGGACATGGTTGGGGGCCTGCTGGCAGGTGCCCCACAGTGCTGGGGGGTGGGGGTGCAAGGGGACATGTGGCTTGGCTGGGGGGCATGCCCATGGTGGATGGGCTGCCTGCGGGACATGACCAGGGGTGCAGGGTAGTCCCCTGTGGTGTGGGCTGCCTGAAGAGGTCGTGGAGGGGGTAGAGGGGAGACTTGGGAGGACCCACACTGGCAATTCACCTCTTCAACTTCCCGCACACCCACGTAATACACTGCCCCACTCGCACAGGCCCAATCGCGTGTAGGATTTCTCGCGCACCCCTGTAATACACGTGCCCAGGCCAATCGCGTGTAGAATTTCTCGCGCACCCCCGGAATACACGTACCCAGGCCAATCGCGTGTAGCATTTCTCGCGCACCCCTGAAATCCACGTACCCAGCCACCCAGCCAATCGCGTGTAGATGTTCTCGCGCACCCCTGTAATACACGTACCCAGGCCATTCGCGTGTAGAATTTCTCGCGCACCCCTGAAATCCACGTACCCAGGCTAATCGCGTGTGGAACTACCCGCGCACCCGGAAACACACGTACCCAGCCCAATCGCGTTTAGATTTTCTCGCGCACCCCTGTAATACACGTACCCAGGCCAATCGCGTGTGGAATTTCTCGCGCACCCCTGAAATCCACGTACCCAGGCCAATCGCGTGTAGGATTTCTCGCGCACCCCTGAAATCCACGTACCCAGGCCAATCGCGTGTAGCATTTCTCGCGCACCCCTGAAATCCACGTACCCAGCCTAATCGCGTGTAGATTTTCTCGCGCACCCCTGTAATACACGTACCCAGGCCAATCGCGTGTGGAACTTCTCGCGCACCCCTGAAATCCACGTACCCAGCCCAATCGCGTGTAGATTTTCTCGCGCACCCCTGTAATACACGTACCCAGGCCAATCGCGTGTAGAATTTCTCGCGCACCCCTAAAAACCACGTACCCAGGCCAATCGCGTGTAGCATTTCTCGCGCACCCCTGAAATCCACGTACCCAGGCCAATCGCGTGTAGCATTTCTCGCGCACCCCTGAAATCCACGTACCCAGGCCAATCGCGTGTAGGATTTCTCACGCACCCCTGAAATCCACGTACCCAGGCCAAAAGCGTGTAGCATTTCTCGCGCACCCCTGAAATCCACGTACCCAGCCCAATCACGTGTAGATTTTCTCGCGCACCCCTGTAATACACGTACCCAGGCCAATCGCGTGTGGAATTTCTCGCGCACCCCTGTAATACACGTACCCAGGCCTATCGCGGGTGGGAACACCCGCACACCCCTGAAATACACGCTCCCCGCTCTGCGTTTGCTGCTGCCCTTTGCGCTGGATTGGGGATTTTGATGGCTTTTCCCTGCGCAAGGGGCGTTCTTGGGGGCGTAACTGACGCTGCTGCAGGGTCGCTGCGCCACTCTGCGCCACGGCTGGTTGTGGATGTTGGAATCCATGAATACGCTGTGCGCCTGAATGTGTTTCGGCGCACGCGGCTGGCGCAGACTACCGCACGCGCACACTGTGCGCCAGCCGCGTGTGCCACTTGTGCGCCGAATTCTATGAATTGGCCCCAATGTCTGTGCAACCTAAAATTAAATTGTAGCTTGATTACCCAAGTGGGAATATGAATATCGTTAATTTAGGATAGTCAAACCTTTCCCAATACTCAGATAATGAGTATTAATTTGGGCAGTAAAAGATAAGGTGCTTATGCCCAGAGTTTTAACAATGTGACGTTTTAGGATGCGGCAAACCTCGTCTAGCTGTGTCCTGATATACATGATGGAAAAAACATTTGTCAAATTTCCTGGATAGTATGCTTTTTGCATTGATAAGTAAACAATAGAACTTAGATCCAAGGTCTTAGATTCTAATATTGATATAAGTCACGTAAAATAAGAAAATGAATATGGAACAAAGTGTTTATAGAACGATCTGAAGCCCTTGCCAAAAGGTTGTGTAGGAGTGAGGTAGATTCAAGAATATAAGAAAATAAGAATAATCAAATCAATTGAAAAAAGAAAAATAGTTTGGTAGTCAGAAAACAAAACTAGCGGTTATTATTCAACAAGCAAGCATGAGATGTCAAAAATGACAAAACAAAAATAAAATAGGAGGTAGAAAGATGCAGTCATAAAAAAGAGAGAGGAACTATCTAGACACCCAGAAACGTGTATAATTCCTCATCTATATTGTGCCCTTTCGGGTATTTGCTTTCAAAGTCAATGATATATTTCGTCTCTCCTTGTCTCAATTGTTTTTCACTGTCACCTCCTCTAGGGCCAGTATCATATATATATATATATATATATATATATATATATATATATATATATATATATATATATATATATATATATATATATACATGTATATATATATATTTGAAAAAAGAATGGGGAAAACTGTCGGACCTCCAGCACCCCAATAAAGGGGACCTGCACTCCAATCAATCTGCACGGTCCTCTGTGCTGCACCAAATCTCGAAAAACCAGCCTGACTCGGTCGATTTCCTCACAATGTCCAAAATGTATTAAATTATTAAACCATTTTCAAAATATATATATAAAAAATATATATATATTCTGCTAAGTACTATTTTTTAGAAATTCCTTAAGGTAACTTTATGCGTTTCGGAAAGGCTCCATAAGAAAGGTGAAAGGAAAGATTCACAAAATGTTTATGTTATTTAATATATTTAAAATGTTTTCTTATAAAGACTACACAACACAATTTTTTGTTCTTCTTAAAAACGTATCCTGAAACATATAACTGTGCGTGAGAATCACATGGAGATTCCTCGGAAGGATGATGGGTGACATGATGCTGACGGCTATGGACCTAAAGATGAATATTACCAAAGTACATGTTCATTGTAAGCTTGTTTAAAAACAACATTTCTTGTTTTTCCAGTTGGAGCAAATATATAGAAATGATTCGGGGAACCCACTCTAGAACACACAACAAATTATTAGCCGTGGGAGAAACATGGAGATTCCAAGTTGATACCAGTGCACTTGATTGACTGGCCCAAAACACATTTTGACTTGCTTGTCAGAATCAGGTCAGAAATATACATGCAAAGTTTCATGCAGTTCTATTAAGTGGCGCCAAATTTATAATCCATTCAAGAGCTGCATTTCACCAACTCTGTAATGCTGAGGTGTGCGCAAACTTTTCAGGACTGTTCACGAACATCCGAACTGTTCACGACTTTCAAGGCAAAAAACACCAGTTTTTTTGCTTCTTGCAGCGATATCCCATCCCATCCTCATCACCCCTCACCTCCCAGAGATTATTTGATAAGTTTGACAAGTGCAATGTTGTGTTTTTTAAAATGTTTTTACCGCGATGTTCGCAGACACCGGCTGTTGTCCGCCAATCCAAGATGGCGGGCGTTTCCAAAAATATGACGCACTTCACGCTCTTCACCATCCAATCAGCGAACACGTTGTATGTCCGCGATCATGACGCAAGCCGATTAACCAATCGGTGTCCTGTCCGTGGAGCGAACAGGGAAGTGTGTCCACGGAGCGGACATAAATATCACTAATTTTTTGTGACCTACTTTTCGGTCATTTTTAAAAAAAACTATTGGACGGATTTTCACCAAATTTACAAAAGCACACGTTCGGGACCAAGCCGTTGCTCCTGCCGCAAATTTGGTGAAAATCAGTCCAGCGGTTTGGGCTGTAGGTGTGAGCACATTTTTTTCACCATTCAGTATATGGGAAAAAAATAAATTTTGGGACCCCCCCTATAACTTTGCCCCCCCTAGACCAAACCTCACCAAACTTTGCAAAAAAATTCAGAGTGGGCCATATACTTATTTTTTGCAAAGTTTGGTGAGTATTCGTCCAGGGGGAGCGAAGCTATAAGCCGCCCAAAAAGTGCTCTTCCTATGGGATTAGCAACTTAACCATAACTACATATCCACTACCGTGGCTGTGTAATATATATATATATATATATATATATATATTTTTTTTTTTTTTTTTCCCAAGAGAAGGCAGAAAAGCCTTCACTGTATGGAGCTGCACTCCCAACACTCCGGAATAGTACCAATCCACGGCTACGATTTGCTGAAAGATGAGGCTTCGGGAACTTGAAAATAACTGCACTTGCAAAGATATGCAAAAATGGAAAAAGGTTTTATTTAATCATGGCAGTTAAAAACAAAAAGGCTTCCCAAGGTGTAAGAGGCTGACCGACGCGTTTCGCCACACTCCTGTGGCTTGTTCACGGTTACTCCTCCCAGTCATTGGAGCCCAGATTTTAAACACACTAAAACAGTTACTAAACAGTGAAAAGGTGACTTGCTGGCTGCTTGCAAAAGCAGGCAGCCATTTTAGAATGGGTTCAGTTCACTTTGTAATGCATAACATGGGAATAGATGCAGAGATGGAATTTCATACATAAATAAATACACATTTTATCTGAAATTACAGGTTATATCCATAGTGGAATCTCAGCAATGCGCATATCTGGACAAAGTACTGTTGTTTATGACAAAATAGAATAAAGTAAAATACCGCCACAGCCTAACTAAACATCATAAGAATTATTCATGCACAGTGCAACAATGAGAACAGACATATGTTATCAATAAAAATACATTCTTATAAAATGGATTGCAATAAAGTATTAGTGCCTCACTTTAAAATTATGATCCTATTCATGATCTTTATAATAAAGAATACGAATATTCCCTAAAATTTCCCATAAATCAGGGTATAATTAAATATCAAACATTATGTCTGTGCAACCTAAAATTAAATTGTAGCTTGATTACCCAAGTGGGAATATGAATATCATTAATTTAGGATAGTCAAACCTTTCCCAATACTCAGATAATGAGTATTAATTTGGCCAGTAAAAGATAAGGTGCTTATGCCCAGAGTTTTAACAATGTGACGTTTTAGGATGCGGCAAACCTCGTCTAGCTGTGTCCTGATATACATGATGGAAAAAACATTTGTCATATTTCCTGGATAGTATGCTTTTTGCATTGATAAGTAAACAATAGAACTTAGATCCAAGGTCTTAGATTCTAATATTGATATAAGTCACGTAAAATAAGAAAATGAATATGGAACAAAGTGTTTATAGAAGGATCTGTAGCCCTTGCCAAAAGGTTGTGTAGGAGTGAGGTAGATTCAAGAATATAAGAAAATAAGAATAATCAAATCAATTGAAAAAAGAAAAATAGTTTGGTAGTCAGAAAACAAAACTAGCGGTTATTATTCAACAAGCAAGCATGAGATGTCAAAAATGACAAAACAAAAATAAAATAGGAGGTAGAAAGATGCAGTCATAAAAAAGAGAGAGGAACTATCTAGACACCCAGAAACGTGTATAATTCCTCATCTATATTGTGCCCTTTCGGGTATTTGCTTTCAAAGTCAATGATATATTTCGTCTCTCCTTGTCTCAATTGTTTTTCACTGTCACCTCCTCTAGGGCCAGTATCATATATATATATATATATATATATATATATATATATATATATATATATGTATATATATATATTTGAAAAAAGAATGGGGAAAACTGTCGGACCTCCAGCACCCCAATAAAGGGGACCTGCACTCCAATCAATCTGCACGGTCCTCTGTGCTGCACCAAATCTCGAAAAACCAGCCTGACTCGGTCGATTTCCTCACAATGTCCAAAATGTATTAAATTATTAAACCATTTTCAAAATATATATATAAAAAATATATATATATTCTGCTAAGTACTATTTTTTTGAAATTCCTTAAGGTAACTTTATGCGTTTCGGAAAGGCTCCATAAGAAAGGTGAAAGGAAAGATTCACAAAATGTTTATGTTATTTAATATATTTAAAATGTTTTCTTATAAAGACTACACAACACAATTTTTTGTTCTTCTTAAAAACGTATCCTGAAACATATAACTGTGCGTGAGAATCACATGGAGATTCCTCGGAAGGATGATGGGTGACATGATGCCGACGGCTATGGACCTAAAGATGAATATTACCAAAGTACATGTTCATTGTAAGCTTGTTTAAAAACAACATTTCTTGTTTTTCCAGTTGGAGCAAATATATAGAAATGATTCGGGGAACCCACTCTAGAACACACAACAAATTATTAGCCGTGGGAGAAACATGGAGATTCCAAGTTGATACCAGTGCACTTGATTGACTGGCCCAAAACACATTTTGACTTGCTTGTCAGAATCAGGTCAGAAATATACATGCAAAGTTTCATGCAGTTCTATTAAGTGGCGCCAAATTTATAATCCATTCAAGAGCTGCATTTCACCAACTCTGTAATGCTGAGGTGTGCGCAAACTTTTCAGGACTGTTCACGAACATCCGAACTGTTCACGACTTTCAAGGCAAAAAACACCAGTTTTTTTGCTTCTTGCAGCGATATCCCATCCCATCCTCATCACCCCTCACCTCCCAGAGATTATTTGATAAGTTTGACAAGTGCAATGTTGTGTTTTTTAAAATGTTTTTACCGCGATGTTCGCAGACACCGGCTGTTGTCCGCCAATCCAAGATGGCGGGCGTTTCCAAAAATATGACGCACTTCACGCTCTTCACCATCCAATCAGCGAACACGTTGTATGTCCGCGATCATGACGCAAGCCGATTAACCAATCGGTGTCCTGTCCGTGGAGCGAACAGGGAAGTGTGTCCACGGAGCGGACATAAATATCACTAATTTTTTGTGACCTACTTTTCGGTCATTTTTAAAAAAAACTATTGGACGGATTTTCACCAAATTTACAAAAGCACACGTTCGGGACCAAGCCGTTGCTCCTGCCGCAAATTTGGTGAAAATCAGTCCAGCGGTTTGGGCTGTAGGTGTGAGCACATTTTTTTCACCATTCAGTATATGGGAAAAAAATAAATTTTGGGACCCCCCCTATAACTTTGCCCCCCCTAGACCAAACCTCACCAAACTTTGCAAAAAAATTCAGAGTGGGCCATATACTTATTTTTTGCAAAGTTTGGTGAGTATTCGTCCAGGGGGAGCGAAGCTATAAGCCGCCCAAAAAGTGCTCTTCCTATGGGATTAGCAACTTAACCATAACTACATATCCACTACCGTGGCTGTGTAATATATATATATATATATATATATATATATATATATATATATATATATATATATATATATATATATTTTTTTTTCCCAAGAGAAGGCAGAAAAGCCTTCACTGTATGGAGCTGCACTCCCAACACTCCGGAATAGTACCAATCCACGGCTACGATTTGCTGAAAGATGAGGCTTCGGGAACTTGAAAATAACTGCACTTGCAAAGATATGCAAAAATGGAAAAAGGTTTTATTTAATCATGGCAGTTAAAAACAAAAAGGCTTCCCAAGGTGTAAGAGGCTGACCGACGCGTTTCGCCACACTCCTGTGGCTTGTTCACGGTTACTCCTCCCAGTCATTGGAGCCCAGATTTTAAACACACTAAAACAGTTACTAAACAGTGAAAAGGTGACTTGCTGGCTGCTTGCAAAAGCAGGCAGCCATTTTAGAATGGGTTCAGTTCACTTTGTAATGCATAACATGGGAATAGATGCAGAGATGGAATTTCATACATAAATAAATACACATTTTATCTGAAATTACAGGTTATATCCATAGTGGAATCTCAGCAATGCGCATATCTGGACAAAGTACTGTTGTTTATGACAAAATAGAATAAAGTAAAATACCGCCACAGCCTAACTGAACATCATAAGAATTATTCATGCACAGTGCAACAATGAGAACAGACATTAGTTGTCAATAAAAATACATTCTTATAAAATGGATTGCAATAAAGTATTAGTGCCTCACTTTAAAATTATGATCCTATTCATGATCTTTATAATAAAGAATACGAATATTCCCTAAAATTTCCCATAAATCAGGGTATAATTAAATATCAAACATTATGTCTGTGCAACCTAAAATTAAATTGTAGCTTGATTACCCAAGTGGGAATATGAATATTGTTAATTTAGGATAGTCAAACCTTTCCCAATACTCAGATAATGAGTATTAATTTGGCCAGTAAAAGATAAGGTGCTTATGCCCAGAGTTTTAACAATGTGACGTTTTAGGATGCGGCAAACCTCGTCTAGCTGTGTCCTGATATACGTGATGGAAAAAACATTTGTCATATTTCCTGGATAGTATGCTTTTTGCATTGATAAGTAAACAATAGAACTTAGATCCAAGGTCTTAGATTGTAATATTGATATAAGTCACGTAAAATAAGAAAATGAATATGGAACAAAGTGTTTATAGAACGATCTGAAGCCCTTGCCAAAAGGTTGTGTAGGAGTGAGGTAGATTCAAGAATATAAGAAAATAAGAATAATCAAATCAATTGAAAAAAGAAAAATAGTTTGGTAGTCAGAAAACAAAACTAGCGGTTATTATTCAACAAGCAAGCATGAGATGTCAAAAATGACAAAACAAAAATAAAATAGGAGGTAGAAAGATGCAGTCATAAAAAAGAGAGAGGAACTATCTAGACACCCAGAAACGTGTATAATTCCTCATCTATATTGTGCCCTTTCGGGTATTTGCTTTCAAAGTCAATGATATATTTCGTCTCTTCTTGTCTCAATTGTTTTTCACTGTCACCTCCTCTAGGGCCAGTATCATATATATATATATATATATGTATATATATATATTTGAAAAAAGAATGGGGAAAACTGTCGGACCTCCAGCACCCCAATAAAGGGGACCTGCACTCCAATCAATCTGCACGGTCCTCTGTGCTGCACCAAATCTCGAAAAACCAGCCTGACTCGGTCGATTTCCTCACAATGTCCAAAATGTATTAAATTATTAAACCATTTTCAAAATATATATATAGAAAATATATATATATATTCTGCTAAGTACTATTTTTTAGAAATTCCTTAAGGTAACTTTATGCTTTTCGGAAAGGCTTCATAAGAAAGGTGAAAGGAAAGATTCACAAAATGTTTATGTTATTTAATATATTTAAAATGTTTTCTTATAAAGACTACACAACACAATTTTTTGTTCTTCTTAAAAACGTATCCTGAAACATATAACTGTGCGTGAGAATCACATGGAGATTCCTGGGGAGGATGATGGGTGACATGATGCCGACGGTGCCAACAACTATGGACCTAAAGATGAATATTACCAAAGTACATGTTCATTGTAAGCTTGTTTAAAAACAACATTTCTTGTTTTTCCAGTTGGAGCAAATATATAGAAATGATTCGGGGAACCCACTCTAGAACACACAACAAATTATTAGCCGTGGGAGAAACATGGAGATTCCAAGTTGATACCAGTGCACTTGATTGACTGGCCCAAAACACATTTTGACTTGCTTGTCAGAATCAGGTCAGAAATATACATGCAAAGTTTCATGCAGTTCTATTAAGTGGCGCCAAAGTTATAATCCATTCAAGAGCTGCATTTCACCAACTCTGTAATGCTGAGGTGTGCGCAAACTTTTCAGGACTGTTCACGAACATCCGAACTGTTCACGACTTTCGAGGCAAAAAACACCAGTTTTTTTGCTTCTTGCAGCCATATCCCATCCCATCCTCATCACCCCTCACCTCCCAGAGATTATTTGATAAGTTTGACAAGTGCAATGTTGTGTTTTTTAAAATGTTTTTACCGCGATGTTCGCGGACACCGGCTGTTGTCCGCCAATCCAAGATGGCGGGCGTTTCCAAAAATATGACGCACTTCACGCTCTTCACCATCCAATCAGCGAACACGTTGTATGTCCGCGATCATGACGCAAGCCGATTAACCAATCGGTGTCCTTTCCGTGGAGCGAACAGGGAAGTGTGTCCACGGAGCGGACATAAATATCACTAATTTTTTGTGACCTACTTTTCGGTCATTTTTAAAAAAAACGATTGGACGGATTTTCACCAAATTTACAAAAGCACACTTTCGGGACCAAGCCGTTGCTCCTGCCGCAAATTTGGTGAAAATCAGTCCAGCGGTTTGGGCTGTAGGTGTGAGCACATTTTTTTCACCATTCAGTATATGGGAAAAAAAGAAATTTTGGGACCCCCCTATAACTTTGCCCCCCCTAGACCAAACCTCACCAAACTTTGCAAAAAAATTCAGAGTGGGCCATATACTTATTTTTTGCAAAGTTTGGTGAGGATTCGTCCATGGGGAGCGAAGCTATAAGCCGCCCAAAAAGTGCTCTTCCTATGGGATTAGCAACTTAACCATAACTACATATCCACTACCGTGGCTGTGTAATATATATATATATATATATTTTTTTTTTCCCCAAGATAAGGCAGAAAAGCCTTCACTGTATGGAGTTGCACTCCCAACACTCCGGAATAGTACCAATCCACGGCTACGATTTGCTGAAAGATGAGGCTTCGGAAACTTGAAAATAACTGCACTTGCAAAGATATGCAAAAATGGAAAAAAGTTTTATTTAATCATGGCAGTTAAAGGAATGGTCTAGTAAAAAATGTTATTGTCCCTACGGGTCGGCCATGTTTTTTTAAGCCTAAGTGGCTCGATTTTAGAAAACTTTCCTATGGACCTTACCCGAGTTTTCATCCATTAAACGCACGCGAAACCAAGCACCAGGGAGCCGCCATTTTCTGATAATCCTATCTTTTCCCCCATCGCCCTGGCTGACCTGCTTTTGCGGCACTAAATCAAATCCCCCGCCCCAGAGCCTGTCATCAGCAGACTCGTACCGCCCATTTCCCAACGCCAAAGCACGTCTTGTGTCAACATTCGCTGCGCTTCAGCTAATGACGTGTCGCCATGGAAATGGCAGGACGCCTCTTTCCTCAATAAGTATAAACAGACCGTTTCACAACACACAGCAGCAGATTTTCGATTCCATTCCTCTCTCTGTGTACTTTGAGTATTCTGTGAAATTATTTTAGTTTGTTTGACACACAATGGCTACAATAATGCCCTACATGTACAAGCCCGAGTATACCGAGGAGGAACTACTGGAAAGGGAAGCACACAAAAACGATGGGGATTCGGACAGCAGTTGGCAGGACGAATCAACAGATGAAGAGCCTGGGCCTAGTCGAATGGACGGCGTCTCCACCTGGTGCACATGCAATCGGTGCAAGCTAATGCCAACTGAGGACGAGAACTGCTGCTGCCGAGAAAACTCGGGATGCCTGGCCTACATTTCGGAAGGCGAGCCACGACCGCAATGCATCACCGAGCTGCCAGACTTCAGGACAGCCTGCCTCACACGGGCCGTGTTGAGAATAATGATGGTGCTTATGCACGAACTTCGCGCAACAGTTTGTCCTCGTAATCCGAGTAACGAGTAAGTATACTCTGCTTGTCATGCCACTCCTATTTCATGTTCTTCTACTATATCCAAAATTACATCTACATTCATTGTAACGTATGTAAGTCGTTCAATAGTGTGCATTGTCTAGATCGCATTTGTCCATGCAGAATTCCATTAGTTACAAGAATTGTCATTGACAACAAACGTTTATTAAACTTATCTTGGTCATTTAAATACAGTTTGTTTCATTCCTTTTCACAGGTGCCACAGGCTGGTGGCCTATCGTTCCTTTACATGGTGGCTCTACGGGAGGCTTGGACACCGCGTTCGAAGTGTGATACCCACCTGTGCCGTTCGTGCCATTAGAGAAACGTTCCCGAGTGACAGCGATCAGTACAGGGGATTTTCTCTCGCTGTGCTGCAACCTGACCTGTATAATCTTTAAAGTCTTGTATTTTTGTGTCATGAAAATAAGATACAAAATAAAACACCACATATATTTTAACAGCGGTTGTTTCGATTTTTTAAATGAATCAAGTGTGTCTCCATTCAAGGATGGACGTCAGACATCTGTGCTCCGAATGGGTGAAGGTCTGGTCGCTGTGAAGCAGGGTGGTCACTATCTATCTAAGCTAACATAACATATTCTCGATAATGCATGCACTAAATAACACTTGTTCAAAGTCTTTCAGTAGGTTATGTCTCTATAAAAGTCACACATATATCTATACTAACAATTACCATTGGTTTATACAGGCCTTAGGGTCTTGACCACTATAATACACCGGTTGAAGTGTGGGTCTGTGCTCACAAGAATCTCCGGTATGTGGCATTTGTTATTGATAAGCAACGATATACTATCATTGATATAAAGGCGATATACTATATATTGATATAAAGGCGGTTCGCGCCAGTGGATGCGCGCTGGCATGGGGGGCTGTCAGGGGCACGAAAGGCCAAGGTGCCAAACTACATGTACACTTCAAAAGGTATCCCACGCCAAGGGGCCATCGGTCACATGGCCTCCTCAGACCCCGTGACTACAGCCAGGCCTCCCCTTCAAGCAGGCCGCCCCCCTGCAATCCACATAAGTGTGTCTCCATTCAGCAGTCTTCCTGTGCCTTATCTGCACGCCCCAGGCCCATCCATCCCACCCACCCTCTGTCAAAGGCGGTTCGCGCCAGTGTATGCGCGCTGGCATGGGGGGCTGTCAGGGGCGCGAAAGGCAAAGGTGCCAAACTACATGTACACTTCAAAAGGTATCCCACGGCAAGGGGCCATCGGTCACATGGCCTCCTCAGACCCCGTGTCTCCAGCCAGGCCTCCCCTTCAAGCAGGCCGCCCCCCCTGCAATCCACATAAGTGTGTCTCCATTCAGCAGTCTTCCTGTGCCTTATCTGCACGCCCCATGCCCATCCATCCCACCCCCCTCTATCAAAGGCGGTTCGCACCCGGGGATGAGCGCTGGCATGGGGGGCTGTGACGGGCGCAAGCGGCCAAGGTGCCAAACAGCATGTACACTTCAAAAGGTATCCCACGCCCAGGGGCCATCGCTCACATGGCCTCCTCAGACCCCGTGTCTCCAGCCAGGCCTCCCCTTCAAGCAGGCCGCCCCCGTGCAATCCACATAAGTGTGTCTCCATTCAGCAGTCTTCCTGTGCCTTATCTGCACGCCCCAGGCCCATCCATCCCACCCCCCTCTATCAAAGGCGGTTCGCACCCGGGGATGAGCGCTGGCATGGGGGGCTGTGACGGGCGCAAACGACCAAGGTGCCAAACAGCATGTACACTTCAAAAGGTATCCCACGCCCAGGGGCCATCGCTCACATGGCCTCCTCAGACCCCATGTCTCCAGCCAGGCCTCCCCTTCAAGCAGGCCGCCCGCTTGCAATCCACATAAGTGTGTCTCCATTCAGCAGTCTTCCTGTGCCTTATCTGCACGCCCCAGGCCCATCCATCCCACCCACCCTCTATCAAAGGCGGTTCGCGCCAGTGGATGCGCGCTGGCATGGGGGGCTGTCAGGGGCGCGAAAGGCCAAGGTGCCAAACTACATGTACACTTCAAAAGGTATCCCACGCCAAGGGGCCATCGGTCACATGGCCTCCTCAGACCCTGTGTCTCCAGCCAGGCCTCCCCTTCAAGCAGGCCGCCCCCCTAAGACCACGACATACATATGTCATTCATTCACAAACACACCCCTGTTTCTAAAACTTTATAAACCACTTGATCTGTCTCATGCGAACATCTTTGTGCTTTGCAAGTCAACTCCTGAACGTGTTACCTGGCAACCACTGAGATCTACGCTAATCTGCTCGTCGTCGTGCTATCCGCGAACTTCTGTGACCGCTTAGAGCAAACCCATCAGTGTGCTACCTGTGGCCACCCACCTATTCTCCTGCAACATACTGCTCTGCTTGCTGAATCCAACTGTTTGTTGGTCAAGGTAAGGCCATGTATCCTAGTCATATTTCGCAGATTTTTAAATTTCTATCTATTTGCGAGTAGAGTACACAATAGTGCTATGTTCATTAGTCTCATTGCTATTGACTTGAGTTTCCATTGCTATGCTATCAATAGATCTATTTATTTTCATCTGTGTCTATTGTCATCGAATTGCATCCTTCGGGGGTCCAGTCTATAATGTAAGCATGTTTCCTTCTCGTGCAAGACAGAACATCCAAGGGACGAGTCACATGTTCAGATTTTAGACACATCATTTATACATTTCTGAAACTTATGCAAATACTAAGCCGCACATAATGAACTGGTATAGTTCCTGCGACCAAAACAAACCTTGCATTGATCATTGTATGATTCATTTACTTTTGTATTAAATCTTTATTCTTGAAGATTGTATAATAATGTCGATATTTACTTTTCAGATTTATCAACAATGCCTGCCTGTTCGATTAGCGGTTGCCCTTCGAAGACCCATGCGAAATCTGAAGGCACTACAGTGCATGTATTCCCGAAAACTGTTGATCGAATAAGAGAATGGGTCAGACATTGCAGATATCCACTGGATGAGCTGGAAAGTAGAGTCCAACAAGTCTTACAGGACAAGAGGGGTGATCGATACCGCATCTGCAGCCGGCGCTTTTCCTTGGACATGTACACAACATCTTGGGTAACAAAGAAGAATAAACAGCGAACGACACGGAAATTGCTCGAAAACGCTATTCCCACTCTATTCGTCCACATTCCGCCACCAGTGAGTCAAGTGTCCAGATTTAGCTTTAGGCCTTGCGGTAGTGTGTAGGTAGCTGAACGGATTAATTGATATTGTAGGTGTTCTATCCCTTGTAATAATTTTGATATTGATATGAGTGTATAGTTTTTTGAATAATGACATTTATCAATATATTCTTTTTCGATTTCATAACCCACAAACGCAATGTATATATATGGGAACAGGGAACTGTGCTGTATTGAGCCTTTTTCAAGTATTCGGTCGCCTTACATGGCTATTTTTAATATTGGCATTTCATTATCAATCATTAATTTACCTTTACAACTTCTTGACTATCTCTTGAATATGAAGCAAGAACATTCTACATCCTTGACGTGGTCACAGTTATCAACCACTTCTAGCGCGTATCAGGTAATCTTACTAGGCTAATCCGCTACAGACTTGTTTTATGCATGTCAAGTAATAGTTTTATTTTATCGTGTAATTATTTTACTGAATGTTTGGTTAGTGCTTTCCAATTGATATACACCTTAGTTATCGTCCACTGGTGTTTGTTTTCAGTTATAATTAGTGTTATCCATACTAATGCAAGTACTGTCTTTCAGGGAGATGCTCAAGCGTCCGCCACATCTACAACATTTCTAGATTTTCTTCACCAGAAGGAGCTATGGATACTGACAGCTCCATCGAGCGTCATCATCAGAGCTGGAATTCTTGTCGTTTGATTGTTCTACACAATGTTTCATTCGTGGTTAGCCGTTGATATGTACCTGTGCTGTTGACCCCAGGTGTGTGTTATGTTTTCACTATTGTAATCCTCACTAATGCAAGTACGATGTTTCAGGCAGTTGATGGAGCGTCAACCCCTGCACTTGATGCAGAGCCTGACATTCAAGTAATTCCAGGGGAAGTGGAAGCGGGACCATGCGTATATGAATCGGCGCAACAGCTTTCGGAAGTGCGCACTACATTTGCAACATCCATAGATATTCTTCATCAGCACGAGGTATGGATAATGACAGCTCCATCATGCGTGATCATATAACGTGATTCCATTTGCTATACTTTCTTCCCTATTTACGCAAGTGCTGTGTTTCAGGGAGACGACGAAGCTTCCACTACAATCACAACATCCAATTTAGATGATGCAGATGTAAATAAATCAGAGAAATAAGTCGATGAAATGTGATCATATTTAGATTTTCCTTGATTCTTTTGGACAATGCATCATTTGCGGTTATCTCTTTATATGTACCTGTGCGTTAGACCCCAAGTGTGTGTTATGTTTCCAATATTGAAAACCATACTAATCCAAGTACTGTGTTTCAGGGAGACGACGGAGCTTCCACCACAATCACATCTCATTTAGATGATGCAGATGTAAAGGAATCAGAGAAATAAGTTGATGAAATGTGATCATATTTAGATTTTTCTTGATTCTTTTGGACAATGCATCATTTGTGGTTATCTCTTTATATGTACCTGTGCCATCGACCCCAAGTGTGTGTTGTGTTTCCAATATTGAAAAGCATACTAATGCAAGTACTGTGTTTCAGGGAGATGCGGATGCCTCCTCTCCAATGCAACCCTTCATGGCAGTCCATGCAGAGCCAGAGGTATGGATACTGACAGGTCCATCGAAATAGATCATCACTGGTTGAATACTTGTCGTTTGATTGTTGCACACAATGTTTAAATGGTGTTTGGCTATTGAGATGTACCTGTGTGTTCGTCCTCACGTGTGTTTTATGCTAACAATATTTTGCTACATAGTAATGAAAGTACTATGTTTCAGGGAGACGATGGAGCCACATTCCGTGCTGTCTCTGCGGATACAGGAAATATAGTCGTTGCAGCGCAAGAGGAAGGGAGGACATGCGGAAACGAATCGGAGCTACAGCGTGCAGATGTTGAAGGTCGAGTCAAAAAAGTTGCAAAGAAAAAAAAACAAAAAAAGGTTAGTTACAAATAGTTCATAACTTTAAAAAAATGTTTGTGCTGGGGACTATTTTATGTTTTTTTCCAGTCAATTCTACTACACTTCATCTTGTGTTTAAACTGAACATCCCTTTTCCAATCTCTCCTCTAGTTACCCGTGGGTGTCAGAACTATACATACACAGTGAAGCGAATGAGAGATGTGGCTTGCCAGACCGTGTACACTATGGAGGAACTATTAATTGAGGCGAGGCGTGTTCAGGCTCGAGATGCTCAAGTCCAATGGCCAGAACATGAATTAACTGTGTTTGGAGACTACAGCAAAGTTGCATTGGACCATAGCTACAGTGCGACCGCACCACCACAAGAAGATGTTATTGAATGTATTGAAGATAGCTCTGAAGTAGTTGCAGATCAATTCACACAATCTACACCCGCCAAACATTTGCCACCAAAAAACCTGTCGACATTGTTGTGTTCTCCCATCAATGTTGAAGTAATAGATGTCGAAATGACAGAGAATGAACCAGCCGCAGCATCCATAGACGCATCAGAACTTGATATCAGCGATATTACTTTCCAATGCGTTGAAATCTCCACAACGTCACAGGCCGAAACAACGTTGACGCAGGATGACAGTCTAATGAAAGAGAGCAAATACATTGTATTCGACAGTTGTTTGATGGAAATTATAAGTATGCTGAAATGTGTGCATTCCATTAGAGGGAAAGTATGTGGGAAGCCATTGATTAATGTGACTCGTCAAATAAAAGGCAGTAACGTCAAAATAAATGCCGCCTGTAGATTAAATCATAGGTTCTCATGGTCTGCACAACCGATGCTGGGGAAACTGCCAGCAGGCAATCTACTGTGTGCAGCTGCATCACTTTTTAGTGGCTCCAGTTTTAGAAAGTTAGAGGCTTTCTTTCAGTTTGTGGGACTCCATTTCATTTCTAAAGCGCTGTACTACATATACCAACGTGATTCTCTGTTTCCGGCCATTAGTGATGCTTGGAAAATTGAACAATTGTCTCTAGCAAGTACATTTGAAGGCAAACTATTCAGGCTAGCCGGCGATGGACAGTGCGACAGCCCTGGATTTTCTGCCAAGTACTGCACCTACCACTTTCAGGACATGGATAGTAAGAAAATTGTGAGTTTGGTGGTCGTGCAGGTAACACAATGTACATCGTCAGTGGCCATGGAGAAACTAGGATTTATAAAATCAGTGGAATATCTACAATCAAGGGGAATGCACATCGACCTCATAGCCACGGATAGACATGTTTCAATTGCCAAGACAATGAGAGAGCAGTTCCCACATATTAAACATCAATTTGACGTATGGCATCTTGCTAAATCAATCAATAAGAAAATCTCGGCTGCAGGGAAAAAAAAGGTTTTGAAAGTATTTTGCAGTGGTCACATTCTATCACCAACCATCTTTGGTGGAGCTCAAAAACTTGTGAAGGGTCAGTGGAAATACTACTTGAAAAATGGCGGTCACTGATGCACCACTGTACCAACGTTCACCGCTGGACAGCAAATCAACATTTCCACCAATGTGAACATGGCCCTTTGTCCCCAGAGGAGGCACGGAAGAAGAAGTGGTTGATTCCATCTTCACCGACACACAAAGCCATTGAGAAGATTGTTTTCGACAAAACTCTATCAAGAGATTTGAGAGGACTGACAGAATTCTGTCACACAGGAGATTTGGAGGTGTTCCACAATATGTGCCTAAAGTACAGGCCAAAGCGCTTGCATTTTAGCTTTCGGGGCATGAGACATCGCACTCTGTTAGCGGTCTTGGCCCATAACAGCAATGTCGGACGTGAACAATCTAGGACTAGGGGTAAAGTAAGGATTCCTCGCTACACTAAGGTGTTTTCAAAACGAAGTAAGCAATGGGTGATCAAACCAGTCTATGATGAAATGCAGTTCGACTTTGTGAAAGGCCTTATTGTTGCTGTGTTAGAGAAGCACAGATATGGAATTTTGGAGGTTTCTGTGCAGAGCAGTGATCCATTGCCACCGAACATTGCGACTGTGCCATGCCCACCCGGAGCACAGCTGATTGTGAAGTACAAATCCCGGTTTAAATAATTGCAATACGATTGTCTTTTTGTAAATAAATGTTATTGTACAGTGTACCTGTAAACCTAACCCCTACCTTCACCATCACGGGTGGCGAACAAGCTGGGTGTCAGCTTTGAATTCTCTCTATTCACCTCATATATGTGTATGTATATATTTTTCTCATGTCTCATCTCATGTAAATGTAAATGCTGCGCACTGTTAACGGTGGGGAGGCTTGCGTATTGCAAATAATAAAACAAACAAACAAACAAACAATAAATCTTACTTTTATCTCAATTCCTGTGGTACATTGTACTTTCCCTGACCTTCCGCTAAAAATTAAATGTCTCAATTTGGGCTGCAAAGCTCGCAGACAACGGGGACAAAATTGGGGCACTTAGAACGCGCCAGCCAAGCGGGTCGTGGCATTTGGGAGAGAAGCCAGTTCGCATTTGCACATTGAGGCGCACTACATAGACGGATTCTAAACTTCAAGTTCTCACAGATGCCTATACTACGTGATGTTGCAAATAAAGAATGCGAAGGACAGCGCCCAGATGAGGCCCACAAGTTGCACTGGAAGTATAAGGGTCTATTGTTTTTTGACCTTGAGACAGGGACCATGCCGAAAGAACTACATTTTAAGGGGGTGCGCAATAACGTAAGAGACGATAAGGCAGAAAATTCAGAAACTAGACCGAGTTTCATTTTAGTTCAGTATACGAAAAATCGTTGTCAAGAGCACGGTCCGTTTTACAGACTGCATTACGAAGAGACACAATGGAAATTTCAAATATAATGTAAGTAAATCTTTACACGCTTTTATACCGGAATGAAGATTTAATGAATGGATGCATGAATAAATGAATGAATGAAGAGCTAGGAAAAGCAAGTAAAACATGTTCGTAGTGGGCACATGGGCATGCAGGTCCACTGGTCTCACTGATCTCGGACTCCCACTTTTCCCTGCACTGCCTACCTGCACTACGGGACTGTCTCTGTAGCCTTCAGCCCCTTCTCCCTTCATTTACCTTGCACTTGCCACCAGCTGGCCCTATTATTTAATTTGTATTCAACTAACCATGTACAGCCCTTCCCCATGCGCGATCAGAAAGACACCTGGCCTAGTAGGATCGTTGTCTGTCTGCCCTTGTTCCCCACCTGCCTCGTCGCGCCTAGAAACACTTGAGTATAGGCGCGTTACAAATGCCATATCATATATCATATCATTCCTCACGCATGTAGACTAACTGTCGTTTATCATTGTGTGTTGGCCTCGATTTATTTCGTTACTTTTCGCATTGATTTTAGAGCCGAACATACTCCATTGAACTATCCTTGCAAGCAAATAGTTTCTGATCGGCTGTAATAAATAAAATAAGTAATATTAATGAAGATCGGCTGGCGAGACTAATTATAATTTTTTTGTTTTCATAACAGGTATTTGCTCCCCTTCTGCTACTGCTATCGGTTTGAGACACCAGCAGATGGCTTTTACAGTAGACACCTGCAGCTTTGTCTGAACAACTGGAGCACACTAACAATTTTATGGGATGATCGCCAAGGGCCCACATGCCCTTACGCTGTACTAGTGGCTAGAAGCAACATATCAACCTTTACGATGGACTAGTGCCTAGTTGATGGAACAGCCTTGCGGTTCACCGTGCTTCCAAAGTGCTTCTTTTAACGAAAAGCAACACCCTGTGTACCATGGCGGATACAGATAAAATAAAATAAATGGCTTTCGGAGTTCATATGGCAATTGCTGAATATTCTCTAAACATTTAATGTAAAATAAATGTACTTTACCAAATGTACCGTGTTGCTGTTTGATTTTAAAGTACAGTTTCATATTCCGAAATGTGGCGCGCTGTGTTGTGAGATGGTCTGTGTTGGTTTCCGGGTTCTGTGTGGAGTCGCGTGAAGACGACTGGGCGTGTTTGCCTACGCAGCACAGTAACGTCACGGAGAGAGGCGGGGAATATGAATGTTTTGATAATGTCAGGCTCAGGGGCGGGGGATTTGATTTAGTGCCGCAAAAGCAGGTCAGCCAGGGTGATGGGGGAAAAGATAGGATTAACAGAAAATGGCGGCTCCCTGGTGCTTGTTTTCGCGTGCGTTTAATCGACAAAAACTCGGGTAAGGTCCATAGGAAAGTTTTCTAAAATCGAGCCACTTAGGCTTAAAAAAACATGGCCGACCCATAGGGACAATAAAAAATGTTACTAGACCATGCCTTTAAAAACAAAAAGGCTTTCCAAGGTGTAAGAGGCTGACCGACGCGTTTCGCCACACTCCTGTGGCTTGTTCACGGTTACTCCTCCCAGTCATTGGAGCCCAGATTTTTTTAAACACACTAAAACAGTTACTAAACAGTGAAAAGGTGGCTTACTGGCTGCTTGCAAAAGCAGGCAGCCATTTTAGAAT
This sequence comes from Ambystoma mexicanum, assembly GCF_040938575.1. Taxonomy (NCBI): domain Eukaryota; kingdom Metazoa; phylum Chordata; class Amphibia; order Caudata; family Ambystomatidae; genus Ambystoma; species Ambystoma mexicanum. The sequence goes on along the minus strand of NC_090931.1, from coordinate 272,549,733 downwards.
GGGTTCAGTTCACTTTGTAATGCATAACATGGGAATAGATGCAGAGATGGAATTTCATACATAAATAAATACACATTTTATCTGAAATTACAGATTATATCCATAGTGGAATCCCAGCAATGCGCATATCTGGACAAAGTACTGTTGTTTATGACAAAATAGAATAAAGTAAAATACCGCCACAGCCTAACTAAACATCATAAGAATTATTCATGCACAGTGCAACAATGAGAACAGACATATGTTATCAATAAAAATACATTCTTATAAAATGGATTGCAATAAAGTATTAGTGCCTCACTTTAAAATTATGATCCTATTCATGATCTTTATAATAAAGAATACGAATATTCCCTAAAATTTCCCATAAATCAGGGTATAATTCAATATCAAACATTATGTCTGTGCAACCTAAAATTAAATTGTAGCTTGATTACCCAAGTGGGAATATGAATATCATTAATTTAGGATAGTCAAACCTTTCCCAATACTCAGATAATGAGTATTAATTTGGCCAGTAAAAGATAAGGTGCTTATGCCCAGAGTTTTAACAATGTGACGTTTTAGGATGCGGCAAACCTCGTCTAGCTGTGTCCTGATATACATGATGGAAAAAACATTTGTCATATTTCCTGGATAGTATGCTTTTTGCATTGATAAGTAAACAATAGAACTTAGATCCAAGGTCTTAGATTCTAATATTGATATAAGTCACGTAAAATAAGAAAATGAATATGGAACAAAGTGTTTATAGAAGGATCTGTAGCCCTTGCCAAAAGGTTGTGTAGGAGTGAGGTAGATTCAAGAATATAAGAAAATAAGAATAATCAAATCAATTGAAAAAAGAAAAATAGTTTGGTAGTCAGAAAACAAAACTAGCGGTTATTATTCAACAAGCAAGCATGAGATGTCAAAAATGACAAAACAAAAATAAAATAGGAGGTAGAAAGATAGAGGAACTATCTAGACACCCAGAAACGTGTATAATTCCTCATCTATATTGTGCCCTTTCGGGTATTTGCTTTCAAAGTCAATGATATATTTCGTCTCTTCTTGTCTCAATTGTTTTTCACTGTCACCTCCTCTAGGGCCAGTGTCACAGTGTCATATATGTATATTTGAAAAAAGAATGGGGAAAACAGTCGGACCTCCAGCACCCCAATAAAGGGGACCTGCACTCCAATCAATCTGCACGGTCCTCTGTGCTGCACCAAATCTCGAAAAACCAGCCTGACTCGGTCGATTTCCTCACAATGTCCAAAATGTATTAAATTATTAAACCATTTTCAAAATATATATAAAATATATATATATATATTCTGCTAGGTACTATTTTTTAGAAATTCCTTAAGGTAGCCTTATGCTTTTCGGAAGGCTCCATAAGAAAGGTGAAAGGAAAGATTCACAAAATGTTTAGGTTATTTAATATATTTAAAATGTTTTTTTATAAAGACTACACAACACAATTGTTTGTTCTTCTTAAAAACATATCCTGTTACATATAACTGTATGTGAGAATCACATGGAGATTCCTGGGGAGCATGATGGGTGAAATGATGCCGACGGTGCCAACAACTATGGACCTAAAGTTGAATATTACCAAAATACATGTTCATTGTAAGCTTGTTTAAAAACAACATTTCTTGTTTTTCCAGTTGGAGCAAATATATAGAACTGATTCGGGGAACCCACTGTAGAACACACAACAAATTATTAGCCGTGGGAGAAACATGGAGATTCCAAGTTGATACCAGTGCACTTGATTGACTGGCCCAAAACACATTTTGACTTGCTTGTTCATAACACATTAAAGTTGTCTCAGCAAACATTATGAAACATCCTTGTCCCTCTTTACTGTCGATCACATTCAAAGTGAAAGTAAAGGTATATGAAATGCAGGCAGCCATGTTGGAAAAAGCTATTCACCGTACTTATGAAACCTGAGTGGGCTTTTACTGGCTATGCACAACAGAAACTACAGATCATGGTGCAAGGTAATACACAATCCAAATGGCACATTCAAAATTACATACTAAGAATTCTAAAAATTCTAAATACGCAGAATTGCAATATTGAAATGCACATGCAATCTTAAAAGCTGTATATTTCAAAATGTGTATCAAAGTAGCACCAAACAGACGTTTTTGTACCCCTAAGTGGGAAAAATCAACGTAATGCACCATGAAAAAAACTGATATGAATCACTAATGTAGAAAAGAACACACAAATTGCAATATAAATTAATTATAAACTATACACATCCCTCCCATACTTAAATAAGATGTACATAAAATGTCAACCAAGTGTATAAAATACAATTATTAATTACAGCATTGGATATTATAGTTAAAGTGCAAATGCAAGGAAAAGTGCAAATGCTCATAGCAGCTTTCAAAAGGGCTTATCAAAGTGTAAATGCTTTAAAGTGCAAATGCAATTAAAGTGCAAGTGCCTATAGCAGCTCTTAAAAGACATACTCAAGTGCAAATACTTGAAGTACCTTACCCAGCTGAGACAAATAAGTCTGATGATAGAAGCAGCCTAGATAATTAAAAGTGAACATGGTTTGATAGCACTGAAACCAATCAATTGATAAAGAGGGTATGCAGATGACTAGAACCTCAAAAAATGACAGCCTTGTGGTTGTAGTATTTGGCTGTCAAGACTATACTGCACTGATGAACACTAATAAGGGTGAAACCAGGTATGTAGTTGTCCTGGCAGCCTTGCAAATGTCTGTCTTGGGTTGTTTAAGCTATGTATAAAGTCGCACTGCCCTCTTAGACAAAAACAATTTCCTGGAGAAAAAGGTTTGCATTTGAGCTAATGTGCATACCCACAATGCCTTGCTGTTGTGGCTCAGAACTGGAGGTGAACTTCCAGCGATGGCTACTAGGTGGCGTTGTGGGATGTGTGACTTGGCTCAAATGGACTTTCCTACTTTCACATTTCAGGTAAAAGTTTTTTTTCCAAACCTTTTTAACCCCACCATAACTTTCTTGGTGTTGTGAAAACATGGCCAAATGCTCCAACCACAAGGCTGTCAGGACTATACTGCACTGATGATCCCTCATAAGGCTGAAACCAGGTAAGTACTTGTCCTGGCAGCCTTGCAAATGTCTGCCTTGGGTTGATTAAGCTATGTATAAAGTAGCATTGCCTTCTTAGACAGAGACAATTTCCTGGAGAAAAAGGTTTGCGTTTGAACTAATTTGCATACCCACAATGCCTTGCTGTTGAGAGACACAGACTCAAAAGTAACAGTTTGAAAACCTTTATTATCAAACTTTGTGGGGTTGGTCTAATGCCAACCTGGCCCTAACTCTAAGAAGATTGTTCTCTCAACTAATGCTTCTTAGGGCCGTTGATGTCCCTAAGTCCAAAACCAAAGTTCGTCTGTGTCCAAACCTATGCTTCCTCTCACTCTTAAGTCAAATGTGTTAGGGATCTTCTTAAAGGAAAAATGGTGATTGAAAAGGAAATTTAAACCACAGCTCATTTCAGGTAGTCTTACCCAGAGGTGTAGTTCTGCCAGTTCAATTCAACAGGGTTGCCCTTGGAACTTTCCACGTAAGTCTCTTGCAGCAAGTCAATAGTTTGCAATGTCTCTGGGTCTCTTGGGGTTCCCTTCCCTAAGATCCTTCCAGTTCCAAACAAAAACAACACAGTTCCTATTAGGCCTCTCAGGGTTCCCTTCCACAAGTCTAGGCCTCTTTTCAGAAAGTTCATCATTGTCTTTAGTGAGCCTTTAGGGTTCCCTTCCCTAAGGCTAAGCCCCTCTTCACACTGTTCAACAAACAAATAAGAGGTTCCTCTTGTGGGTGGGACAAAGACTGATATGAAAATGGTTTGTCTTCCCTGTGAAGGGTGCAGTGAGCTACAACCTGTTTGTAGATCCTCCTGAGTGTAAGAAATTCCACAGGACAGGGTATATGACCCATGTTCGTTCTCAGTAGAGCGGCTCTCACACCTCGCACTCTTTTTCAGTTTCATAGAAAAACTATTGTTGTCCCAAAAACATCTTTTTCATTGACTCGGGCTAGAGCTGGCATGTTTTCAGTGTGCTAGCTTATGCGTGATGTTGCCACGTTTGCAGTGTGCGTTTGAGAGATATTTCTGTGTCTTACGTGTGAAATATTAAGCGCCACTTCATCTCTACCTGAGTGTTGGGGGTCTGTCCTTTGCCCCCCAGGCGTGCCCGTGAGCCCCCAACCCAACAGAGCTCACACGCACACGTCCGTCAGGTTCGGGCTCCCCGGTCGCTCTACCGCTTCCGGGAACGCCCCGTTTATTTAAGTCGCACGCGGCGACGTGCAACGTCACGCCGCCGCATGCGCAGCCCTTACGGGGCAACGCCACACTCCTCCTTTTTCAGGAGGACACACAATTACGTTATTAGTTAAACACAACATATCACACACCAAACAACCTGCCCAAACTGGACCCAGGCCCCTTTAATGTCAGCCACCCTCACCCCGGACGACTCTCCAACTGTCCCAACACATACTCACTGAGGTAAGCGGGTTCCCTCACCCAGTCCTCTGGGGGTACCTCCCGCTCACCTCCGGCACCGGCAGTCCATCACCAGTAGCCTCCCGACACGGAGAGGCCGGGACACCGAGAGGGGGCCCATCTTCCTCAGGGATCTCGGCGACACCAGGATCCAGAGGGGGTTCAGTTCTCGAGTCCCCCAGCTTCTTGAAGAAGCTGACGTTACGGGTGACAGCCGTTCGCCCATCGGAGGCCGTCACCATTGACCCCTTCACGGCGACCACATCCAGAGGCGCTGGTTCATAAGGTAGGGACAACTTCCTGTGAGGATGGCGGTTCCGGATGAGCACCTCATCCCCGGGTTCCAGCCGCTGGGGCCGCAGGCCCCGGCGCACGTTCTCTTGGCTGATCCTGGCCAGTCGGTCGGCCTCAACCTGCTGGTCGTTGATAATCCCGGGTTCTCTCTCCTGTACCTCCGGCAGTAGACCCCGGGGGCATCGCCGGAACAGCGCTTCCGCCGGGGCGACACCAGTGGACGCATGTGGGGTGGTGCGATACACTCTCAGGAATTGATACAATGCCCGTTGGAGGGGCTGGCCTTGTCCTTGCGCAATCCGAAATGTCTTGTTTAGTGTTCGCATCAGTCTTTCCGCATCGCTGTTGGCCCGAGGCCACAGAGGGGATATCTTTCGATGTTGAACTCCACAGCTGGCCAGGAACTCTGAGAAACGTTCGCTTTGAAATGGCGACCCATTGTCCGAGCACAGCGTCAAGGGAAATCCGTGGGTTGCAAAGATCTTTTCCACGCCGACTACCACATGCTCGAATGCCACCGATTCCACAAACTCCACTTCGGGGTACCGGGAGTACTCATCGACTATGGCCAGAAAATGGGTGCCCACGGACGTGGACCCAAAGTCCGCATGCACAACCTCCCAGGGCCTGGTCCCTCGAGGCATTGCTTCGATAGCCGGTTCCCTCTGCACCGGGGAGGCTGCCTGGCACCATACACAGGCTGCCACAAAGTCATCGACCCTTTTCTCCAACTGCGGGAACCAGACCTTCATCCGCAGCCTCGCCTTCGTCTTGGCAGAACCCTGATGTCCGTGATGGGCCAAAGCGATCACCTCACCCACTTTGGAGTGGGGGACCACTATGCGATCCCCCCGGAGCAGGAGCCCCGACTCCGAGAAGGACAGCTCATCTTTCACCTTCCACAGCTGTTCAAGGGCGGTCTTTGCCTCATGGGTCCGCCCTGCGAGAGCTTCCAAGACGAGCTTCCAGGAACCGCTCTGCATCGACTGCTTCAGTATCTGGAAGCACCCATCCTCGGCCGCCGCAGCCTCCAGCTCCGACAGGGGCAGTGCATTTGGTGTTGCTCCCTCCACCACCATCCGGACATGGTCGTCTGCTTCTTCTGCGCAGGTGTCTCCCGCCACTCCCCCACGCACTCCGGGATGACGGGAAAGGAAGTCCGCTGCATTGTTGGCACCTGGCCGGTATTCCAGCGTGACCCCGTACTCAAGCAATGCGAGCATCCATCTCTCAATTCTGGCCGGGGGCTTAGATGATGAGCCCGCCAGAATCGGGAGCAGGGGTTTATGATCAGTCACCACAGTCACCGGGCGCCCCAGCACATAGAGGCGAAAATGTCCGCATCCCCACAAGACCGCCAGGGCCTCCCTCTCGATCTGGGAGTACCGTTGCTCCGTTTCCGAGAGCGCCTTGCTGGCGTATGCTACGGGCCGGAGGTTTCCATCCCGGTCCACCTGGGTCAGGACCGCCCCCAGGCCGAACGGACTGGCGTCGACCACAATCTCCGAGGGTAGCGCCGGGTCGAAAAACGTTGTTAGGGCGCTCTTGATGTCCTCGAACGCCGACTGTTCCAGTGGACCCCAGTGCCAGGCGGTCTCTTTCTTGGTAAGAGCTCTGAGCGGCTCAGACCTCGAGGCCAGGTTTTGGATGAACCGACCACAGTAGGTCACCATGCCCAGAAAACTTCTCACTTCCGACACGGATTCCGGGGGCTGTGCACTCTTTATGTCCTGAACCTTCCGCGGGTCGGGTGACACCCCTCCCTCCTTGAACACAAACCCAAAGAATTCTATTGATGGGCGCAAGAATTCGCACTTGTCCCTATGGAGGGTGAGGCCCAATGACTGTAGTCTCTCGAAGGTCTTGGCCAGGCGTTTCAGGTGGATCACCTCCGTGTTGGCAAACACCAAAATGTCATCACTGATGTTGAGTACCCCTTCAAGATCAGCAAGTGCACCCCGGATAATGTTCTGAAACACTTCGGCAGCCGACGATACCCCAAAGCTCAACCTCTTGTACCTGTAGAGTCCCCGGTGGGTGGTGAATGTAGTAATGTACCGGGACTCCGGATGGAGGACACCTTGATGGTACCCTGCTCTGAGGTCGAGTTTGGAGAAGAATCTGGCCCCCTGTACCTCAGCAATTATGTCATCGATGGTCGGGGTCAGGTGTCGCTCCCTTTTTATGGCCTTGTTGGGTAGCCTCATATCCACACAGATGCGAACAGAGTCCGGCTGCTTTGGTTTCCTGGCCACGACAATGGGGGACACCCATGGTGTTGGGCCTTCCACTTTCTCGATGATGTCCAAGGCCACCAGGTTGTCCAGTTCTTTGTCGACTTGCTCCCTCAGATGAAAAGGCACCCTCCGGTGTTTCAGGGCAATTGGTTGTACTGAGTCGTCAATGTGTAGCCGGACTGGATCACCGGTCATTCTCCCAATGCCGTTGAACAGGGCTGCGTACTTGTCCAGTAGATCGTTGATATCTTCCAGGTATACTGAGTACGCAAAACTCACTATCCCGAGTGCCTCCGCAGCCGCACAGCTCAGCAGGGTGTTGTTGCTTATGGGGGTCACATAGAACCGGGCTCTGATCTTCGAGCCTTCATGCTCCACCTTCGCCACGAACGCTCCGTCCAGCGGTATGGGCTCGAGTCCACCGAAGGCGAAGATGCGAGCTCTTGGCACAGCCAGGTTCGGTAATGGGTCAAGAGCGTCATAATGTCCCCTCGCCATAACATTGACCGATGCCCCGGTGTCCACCAGCACGGGAACAGGCGAGCGGTTCACCTCCACCACGCACCTTGGCTGTCTCCTGCTTTTGCCTTTCAGGATCCCCATGCTTGAGACGAAGAAGATGTTTTCCTCCTCCTCTACTTCAGCCTCCTCTGCCTGAGCCTCCTCTTCCGCGTGATCCACCTGGGCCACGTTGGATGGCCGGGTTTGGCGCGGAGTCCAGATTTGGGCAGGACCTCTGGGTACCATGACAGGTAGAGCCGACTTACACACTCTCGAGAAGTGATCCGGCAGCCCACATCGGCCACATGTTCTTCCTGCGGCTGGGCACTCTGTGGGGTGGGGGAGGTCATAGCCACATTTCTGACATGACTCCCCCGATCTTCCTGCTTTGTCTCGGGGGGCTCCACCAGGCCTTCTTGTTCCTCTGCCGCCCCGCCACACAGCGCACACCTCTTCGGCCTTGATCGAGCGTGAACCCGCTTCCATCTTGTTTGCCCGTGCCTCAGCCACTTCGTGACATCGACCCAGTTCTAGTATACGGGACAGAGTGATTCCCGGCTCTCTGAGGACCTGTCTCTTCAGTTTGCCGGAGGAGCATGCTTGGATCAGCATTGTCCGTATCATGTCCTCCGCGTCCCCCCACGCGCACCCTTGGGAAAGGCGGCGCAGGCGGCCGTAAAACGTGTCCAGGGTCTCATCATCCTTCTGCTTGGCCGACAGCATCACGAATCTCTCAAAGTCCACGTTGGCAAGTGGAAGGAAGTGTGCGAGGAGAGCCGCTTTCGCCTCACCATAGGTCTGGTCCACCGTAGTCAGCGACTCGAAGATCTCCTGAACCGCGGCTCCCGCCGAGTACAGCATGGTGGCTACCATGCTGTCATCGTCATCCACTCGAGCAGCCCTGAAGTACATGTCCAGGCGGGCCACCCACCTCTTCCATCGGGGCCCCAGACTGGACGGGGGGCCCGTAGGATCGAATTCTGGTATCGGTTGCAGGGCCGCCTGGGCTCTAGCTTGAGCCATAATGGGGGGCCCTTGTGGAGCGACAGGCTGTGCCCCTAGTGGTGCCTGTGGTGCAGGCCCCTGATTCCCCGGTGGCAGCGGTTGCAGAGCTGCAGGCTGGGCCGCCTGACCTTCGTCCTGAGATTCTTCCCCAGGATCCGCGGTGTCACCGTCCTGGTCGCTGTCGGACATGGGACTGAGCGCACAGGCACCCCACTACCAGACCTGGGGCCGCAACTCAGATTCCCACCATCACCATGCGGAAGGATGCACCCCCATGCCACACACAGCCTGGTGCAAACACACGAAGAACTTCCCAGAACGGCCACCACCTCGTGATGATGAAGAGGATCAAAAAGAGTGTCCTGATGATGAAGGGGGCGAGGAAGTGCCTTGTTGCCACCTTGCAGCAAAGCACTGCCGTATAGAAGTCCCAAAAATTGAGCCACGTGTATGGACTGGACTAAGCAGGCCCTACCATATTAGTCCTTATCCTGGCTTACACTCGACGTAACAGTCCCAAAATCTGATGAAAACACACAAATTGGGTAAGGGCGTGCAGGTCATGCACTCAGCAACCACAAAATCCAAAAATTAGACCCGGATCACCTTCTCGGTCCGAACCGGAGCTCCGAGAAGTTCCGCGGCCTTGTATGCAAAATGGCTGCCAGCCGCGTGTGCGGTCCGCAGCCACGGCATGAAATGAAACGTCCGTGAACGTTCCGATCGTTTGAAAAATTCCGGACGCCTTTCACCGCCGGGCCCGGGTATCCGACATCACTCGTCGCCACTGTTGGGGGTCTGTCCTTTGACCCCCAGGCGTGCCCGTGAGCCCCCAACCCAACAGAGCTCACACGCACACGTCCGTCAGGTTCGGGCTCCCCGGTCGCTCTACCGCTTCCGGGAACGCCCCGTTTATTTAAGCCGCACGCGGCGACGTGCAACGTCACGCCGCCGCATGCGCAGCCCTTACGGGGCAACGCCACACTGAGCAAAGAACTTCAAAGTTTGATATATTGCCAATTCCGCAAATAAACACTTAATTTTTTGTGTTAGAGTGTTGCAGTGTACTGGCCTCGGGCTGTAGAGGAAGACTAAAGGCCTGCCCAGCGGGAGCCCAGCACAGTGAATGACTCACTCTGCAAGTCAATCTCACTCGCTGGCCCCTTTTCTCCTGAGCTTTTACCAAAAAGGTCAGCTGCACTTGATGTAATTAAAATCAAACCTTCATTGATGTGTGAACGCAACATAATCCGGCTCAATCAAAAATGAGATCCTGAAAATAAATAAAGCCTTTTCAATGGGGAAGGGCAATGCATCCTTGCAGTGAAACTCGACAGAGGGCATTATATATAGCTGCTCTTGTAAGCATCCCATGTCATGTGTGGCGACTTCATCCGTTATTGGCTTTCAGCTAACTGCACAATGCATTCTGGAAGATGTAGTTTCGACGATGCATGCGTCGACAAGTCCTGCCCTAAAAACTGCATTATGCTAGTCGGGAGCGATTGGGGGTGCCACGTGACATGAGGCCAGTTGGCAGCTATAAAATCACTCATGAGATCCTCGCTCAACAATGATTATGCGAGATATGCTTCTCAATGTTTTTCAAGTTGGTTTACCCAAGTCACTTTTGGTATAAAAACCTGTTTGTTATGATTAGCTCTGCCTGCAAGAGAGTAGCGGAACTCCGTTGATGACAACGTTGAACAGGGAAGTAAAGCGGCGAACATTAACATGCAGAAATATATGCTACGAACTAATGTAGAACTACTTTGTGATTACAAGTACTGAAAAATAATTTTCGTGGGTTGCTGTTGTTATGGCGACTATTTTGACCAATCTATGGGTGAATTGGAGGAACTGTATTTTAAACTCTAGTACTGAGAGTTATTTATGGGTGTCGCTTCAACAATTGTTATGTCAATCCATTAATTGATTAGTTGCCACTGCTGGTGGAGATGTTGTTTTTGGAAATGTTGGTAAATTTAATGATTCCATTCTTAGAACATCCCAAATGCACAATTGTGGTTAATGTTTTTTTTTTACAGGTAACATCACTAAGGACTTTGTAGCCAAATATGATGAACTCAATTGATGTTTGTACACTTGTTTTTCAAATATTTTGTGCGCAAATTGCCAAGTGTGTGATGTGACTCTGTGAGAGAGTGGAGGTGTGCAAATGGAAGGAGGGATGAGACTCCCGACACTTTTGGTGTCAAATCTTTGGGGGATTGTTATTCCCGACACTGGTGGTGTCAAACTTTTGGGGGGTGTAGAATCCCGACACTGGTGGTGTCAAATTCTTGGGGGATGGAGAATCCCGACACTGGTGGTGTCAAATTCTCGGGGGATGGAAAATCCCGACACTGGTGGTGTCAAATCTTTGGGGGATGGAGAATCCCGACACTGGTGGTGTCAAATCTATGGGGGATGTAGATTCCCGACACTAGTGGTGTCAAATCTTTGGGGGATGGAGAATCCCGACACTGTTGGTGTCAAATATTGTGGGGGATGGAGAATCCCGACACTAGAGGTGTCAAATGATGGTAGGGACTTAGATTCCTGGCATTAGCGGTGCAAAAGTTTGAGTAATGCTATCATAGCTTTAGGCTGCGTGGGGGGTTATGAACCCTGAATTGTGGTTTTTTTTGCACATTTGGTTGATGGTGGATGGAGGAAGATGGTTGTGAGTGCAGTATGTTTGTTTTGGATGATAGTTGGATTGGGGGCTGGTTCCCTGGTGTCGAATTTCATGGTAGGCCAGCTATGAAATAGTTGTTTTGTCCTGGTGGGAGTGTAGCTATGTGTTAGCTAGTATATGGTTCAGTGAAGGGAGAGCTTTTGCTCGGAGCGTTAGCTTGGTAGTAGTGGTTTTGGAAGGCCAGTTAATTATTTTATTATTTATGCTCTTTGAGCCTTCCCCTCTTCTGATATTTCCCTTTAGTTACATCTTGGTATTTAATGTGGTTGGTTGTCCCTATAGGGGGAAGATGTGTTATGATTAGCTCTGCCTGCAAGAGAGTGGAATGTTGAGATGGAAGGCAGAGCGCAGAATGTTTACCCATGAGTGAGTGTTCCAGGGTGGTCAGTTGAAAGATGTAAGCCCTGAGAGAGGATGCCGGTGGGTGTCCTATTTTCCCCATGACTTATCTGACATAAGAACTGTAACTAATAAGCCCAAACTAAGTAAAGAACTTACAGTTAACAAGAAGTTGTCAGAGTCATTTGTAACCGGACCCAGAACTTAACACTGTTCCCCAGAGCTAGTGCGCGCCACCTTTCTGTGCAGCTACAGCAGAGGCCTGTATGTTCCACTGGCAAATCAGCCTTTGCTAATGCCATATGAACATTAATCTCAGGTGATGACTGCTTGCATTCATATTACAAAGACCTTAGCGTGGCCCCAATTCATTACAACTTTTAAGGATCTCTAGGGCTCAGCAACCTGTGACCCTTCAGATGTTTTGTCCTTTTACTCCCATGATCCCTCACCATTGCCAATACTGGCTAGGGCTGATGCGAGTTGTAGGCCAAAACAACATTCTCCATAGCAGCTGGTTGCAACCCCCTGAACTGAGAAGCTGTCCAGTGTAGTAGCTTATCAATGAACTAGTAGTTCAATATCATCTGTATCAGTTGTACCCTCAAAATATGTTCTAGAATGAATAAGCTTCTTATGTTGAGTGAAGACTATGATTTTGCAAAGATAATTCTGGGTGACGACGAATTAGTGGAAGACCTCTTGTTCCCCCAAAGATGCTGGTTTTTCAGGGTAGCTAACTCTGCCCAAAAAATCATTCTAGGGAAGTGGAAAAATGAGGAAAGCCTGAATGTTTCGGAATGGTTGACTATTCTAAAGCAGGTGTCTAGATTGGAGACAATTATTCTTTTCAGAGACAAGAAAATGAATGTATATGATCAAATCTGGGGAAGGCTCTTGGAACTGTAAGAAAAACTTTAAGTTTTATCTCTGCGAAATCTGTGTATAATGCTTGACTGTTTCCTGGAATATGTAAATATTGTGGCTAAGGACTGTGTTGTGTATTCTAATGTAATGAATTTAGTTTTCGGCTTGTTATATTTAATATGATTGTTAATGTGTTTTTATTGAATCACGTCATTTTTTAAAAATCTCAATAAAAAACGTGAATACAAATATCTCTCTCTCTCTCTCTATATATATATATATATATATATATATATATATATATGTTCTATGCGCTTCACTCCTAACTGCAGGTATTGCCTAAATTGGCATACACATAGGCAGAGAGTTTTGCTTCTCAGACTGTTGCATCTCAGTTCAGGTTGACATTAGAAATATAATTGAAGGAGGGTGTTCTGTTGAAATCAATAGAGGTGAACACGTTTATGGAGGAGAATTTGCTGGTCCCAATGAAGACTTCTCTTCAGGTGGAAGGTCATCCCGACGAGGGTGACACACTCTCCAAAGGAGGGTGAGGCGAGCGCCCGCATCACTTTGACGTTCAATTCTTCCTCGAGACACAATTGGTCTGAGCATGATCTTGCTGATGACAGAGTCCCCTGAAATGGCTTCTTATCAAGCAGACACAAGAATACATATGACCTATGCCTCATCTGCAGCAACCTGCTCTGCGGGAGGGTCAGCAAAGTGATTACTGAAGGCTGATTGGCTGGTCGAAGGGCACGCAGATTCACACGCCCAACAGCCAAACATTGAAAAAAGAGACGTTGAGCATTTTCAGGTCATAAAGTGTACACGTTCTAAGCCCCCATTTTTTTTTAGCCACAGGGTTCTTTAGGAGGGACACAACTGACCAATATATGGAGAAAAAAAAACACATTTGGATACGGAAATTGGGACTAGCTCTCCTAACAGACACACACATGGTAGGTGTGTAGACCTGTAGTTCACAGGTTTCAACCACAGTTGCATCCCATGCTCAGTGGGTAAATGCTCCTTTCTAAAAAAGAACAGTATTTAACCTACAAGCCACAGGTGCGAATCCCATCCAAGAAACTCAGTAAGGTAATGTTGATGCTGTGGAAGAATATGTGTACAACAAGCAGGCATCAGACGCGCACTCATTAAAATAAACACAAATGGATTATTAGTACAAAGCTGGGGGTCGGGACCTCCCAGTCAATCAGGAGGCTCAGAACGGGTGTTTACCACATAGTAGAACCGCCGTTCCAAGTCTCCTCAGACCTGGAGGCCGCCATCTTCCCCCACTGGGACCGAGGTAAGTGCGCCTCTGCGTTCTCCCGTGTCCCCATGACCCACACCCCTTTTCCACATATTTATCACCCATCCCAGTACCGCCGCACTTACCTGGCGCTCCCTTGTCTCTTGCAAGCACCGGGAACACTAGTTTTCCTGGCGCATCCCTGATGCAGCAATGGTCACCAAGGAAAGGCAGAAGGGACAATGTGTAGTTCCCTTCTCCCTGAGCCATGACGGCTATCTTGGTTTGCAGTTTTTTTCAAATTGAGAACTGCAAACACGCAGTTTCTTGAAAAGTATCCCGGGACAAAATGCCGGGATGCTAATAGCAATTAGCTCCTCTGGTTGGGGGCATTACCTGGCCTGAAAATGACCCCATCCGTCAGGGTTTATTGCTTAAATATTACTGCCAGGGAGGTCTTTCTACCACCTTTAGTTCACAGTCTCTGACCACTGTGAGAAGGTTCCGTCACCTGCAACGGTCTAGGTATGCCTGCAGGCTATAGGTTGGAATCCCAATCGGAGAAGGTTAATTGGATAGATGCTCATCCTGAACACCCTACATGCACATGTTTGAATCCCAATTGAATGGATCATTGGACACATGCTCACGCTTAACACCTCTGTGGATGTCCTGCAGGCTACAGGTTGGAATCCCAGTGAGATGGCACATTGGACAAATGCCTGTGCTGAACACCTCTGTGGCTATAACATAGCATTCAGGCCACAGGTTTGAATCCCAGTAACTCAATAGCTCCTAGGTCTACCAGACGACCGTTGAAGGGTGAGGGACTTAGAACACTATTGACACATTGAGGGTTTTCTCACAAGTTTAATTCCAATTGTAAATCCAGTGATTTCCTTCCCTTGAAGGTTCTTGACTTATTTGGAATATTTCCTTTATCTTTGCAATAGTAGATTTGCTTTCCTAAATTAGTTGTTTGAACTGTAATGAATTTAGTGTTAAATTCATGAACAGGTCCCTGCTTCTCTTAAAGGAGGCTTTCCTTTTCTGCCAATTGCTGCCACCATAAGGGAAAGTAAGCCGCTTGAGGGACTTGCAGCTTTCCTTACACAGGTGAGAACATCTAAACCTCAACACAATGCTTGACCACTTGAACAGAATGCTTGACTCCATTCATGTCCTGCGTTCAGAATCAATGTAAGAGAAAGAAAATGTCACTCTTTATAAACACATAGTAAACCCCTGAGGAATTTGAGATGTGCTGGCGGAAGCAGGAGTAAGGTTGGTTTACATACTGCTCTTATGACCGATTGTGTATACTGTATGAACAGTAGGTGGAACAGTGTAATGGATATACAGTCACCATCTTGCTGCCTATGACTTGCGTAAAAGGCTTTAAACTATACCAGCACTTATCTTTGGCTTGTATATACATTTAGCATATGAAAGCCATTATTGGTCTCCTCTAAGCTAATTAGAATCCTCAGAATGTTTGTTTGTCTGTTTGTTTATTTTATTTATATAACACACCTGACCCAAGGGTATCTGGGCGCTTTTAGTAGACTGTTACAGACATAGACAATGCAGTTGAGAGTAGAGTTTATAATATCTGGTATTCAAGCAGGACACAAAGGTGCCCATCCCTTTTACATAGCAACTGTGGATCTTAGTCTGGCCTTCCACTTGGTTGATAGGAACATCTTGTGGTGGAAACTCTGCAGTTGGAAATTCCGTGAACATCTGTTGGACATTTTGGTCCATATCTACACAAACACAGCAATTCAACATGTAACAAAGCCAAGACCCACCGCAAGAGGCCCAAGACAGAGTGCCAATTGGCCCCCTGCCTATTTAACTTCTACATATCAGATTTGGGTGAGTTCTTGGCCAGGGCACCTCTCGTCTCTCCGAAATTAGATCACAAGAGATGCTACTGGCTAAGTTACGCCAAGGACATTCTTTTGCTAGACAGGGCGCAAACAGGCTTGCAAAGGCTATTGTCGAAACTTTCTGAATACATGTAAAAAAATGGGCTGAAAGTAAACCCCACGGGTCCTAGGAACAACCCCCCCAAATGTTCACTCAGTGGATGGGAGAGTAAGCCTTGGTTATTGAGCATACCTCGAAGTACTTAGGATTTAGGCTTGTTCGAACATCACTTAGGTCTGTAGGGTCTAATTTCCTATAGGAGAAAGTGATCCAGCTAAGGCACAGATGATATTTATTTATAGAAAATACTGTAGATTCACCTTACTACCACTGATTTGTTTTTACAAACAAAAAGTAACGCCTGCCTTACTAGATGGCAGTGAAGTATCTGTATTTGCACAGGCCTAGGACACCTTCTGAAACTGCATTCCTCTTTGTAATCTGCGTTATGAGCTTGACCTTGCCTCACTCTTATGTTTGATTAACTGGAGCATTATTTGTATGTTCATGAAGTTAAGGGTGGCAACACCAAATTGCTTGTTCTATTAAACATACAACCACTTGGTCAAATCCAAAATGAAGCATACCAATTATTTTCTAGATAGGTGTACAAGAATTTTAGAAGATCATGATTTGCACGAGGAAGGCAGTGGCTTTAATCACGATCTATTAAAAAGGAAACCTTTAGAGGATGATTGGATCCAAACGTGTGAAAAGAGAGGCACATACAAACTAATGAGGACTTTTGTACAGAGCAAAAAAAGAGAAGTAACTCTCCCAAATGACTTAACTCGCTGCCCAGACGGAAGATTTATGACAACCTTCCTGAGTATTAGACTAAACTTGATACACACTCAGGAGATTATGCATATTAGAGGACACGTCGCCAGTCCCCTATGCAGATATTGTCAGTTGGCAAATGAGTCATTAAAACATGTATGCATTGATTGCTGCTCACTACAGAGGTACGAATACAATTCTTTATTGAATACGCTTACTTTTTGGGAATGCATTTTACTAGGTCGACTGACATCGTTATTAATCAAAGCTGTGTTTTAAACAAACTGGCATTAATTGAGGTTTTTTCATTATATTTTAATGGAAATACTTATTGTACTTGCCAATTAACATTGTTTTGATGAAACTTGTATTTTAGCTGAATATGATTTGTGTCTGACTTTGTATGCACTGTGCGTAAGGTTTGAAATAAAACATTACATACAAATATATATATATATTTTTAGTTGGTTTCCATGTAATAATGTCCCTGCAAAAATGTCTCCTGACAAAAAAGTCACTGTTTTTTGCATTGACATTATTACATTGAACACCTGCAACACCCAAATTATTTATTTTTTTACAAGGGGACCAGGGGACATCCCCGCAACCCAACCCCATACATGATGTTACCATATATAATGTCGCCAATGGCTTTTCCCGGCGACATTATGTATGGGGACATTATTACATGATACTCTGCAGTTATGGTTAAGTTGCTCAACTCATAGGAAGAGCACTTTTTGGGCGGCTTATAACTTTGCTCCTGCTGAGCGAATCCTTACCAATCTGTGCAAAGAAAGTATATTGCTCCGTCTGATTATTATTGCTAAGTTTGGTGAAGTTTCTATTAGTGCAACTTAACCATAACGTCCCTTTAACAAAGTTTTTTCAGTGAATATATATATATATATATATATATATATATATATATATATATATATATATATATATTCACATATATATATTACACGCCACGGTAGTGGGCGTGTAGTTATGGTTAAGTTGCTGTTTCCATAAGAAGAGCACTTTTTGGGCGGCTTATAACTCTGCTCCCCCTGGATGAATCCTCACCAAACTGTGCAAAAAAAGTATATGGCCCACTCTGAATTTTTTTGCCAGGTTTGGTGATGTTTCATCCACGGGGGGAAAAGTTATAGCGGGGGTCCCAAAACATCTTTTTTCCCATAGACATAATGGGAAGAAACTTTGCTCACGCCTACAGCCCAAACCGCTGGACGGATTTTCACCAAATTTGCCGCAGGAGCGGCGGCTTGGTCCCAAATGCGTGCTTTTGTTAATTTGGTGTAAATCCGTCCAGTAGTTTTTCTTAAAATGACCAAAACATAAAGCACAAAAATGAGTGATATCTATGTCTGCTCCCCGGTCACACTTCCCTGTTCTCTCCGCGGACAAGATACCGATTGGCTAAGGGGCTGGCGTCATGACCGCGGACGCGCAACGTCTCTGCCGATTGGCTGCAGTGAGCCGTGTTGTGCGTCAGATTGTTTGGATGCGCCCGACATCTTGGATCCGCCGACAGCGCAGCGGCGACCAGCAGCAACATGCTATTTAGAAAACTATTTTGCTGTGTCAGAGTGCTTGGGGAGGTTCAGACAGTAAGAGATGGGTGAAAAACTGTATTTGTTCAGGCAGTAGGTGTTAATGATGTATTCCCTATGCCAGCCTTGTTCCGGGTGTTTGTAAGTACAGAAAATGAGGGGTCTCATAAGGGTAGTATTTCAGTCCGTGCTGTGCGCAGGCAACTTGAAACTGTTCTAAGGACACGCGTGGTGTTAGCGAAAATTGAAATTGAGTACATGCCGTAATTTAAAAAAAAAATTCTATGGGTGTGCTATTCATTTGTACGCCGCCATGGGTGTGACATGCTGCGGTGGTTGTGGCCAGGGCCTAGAGTCTTGGATGCATGGCCGTAGGCCGTAGGCCGAAGGCCATACGTCCAAGACTGTAGGCCCTGGCCACAACCACTGCAGCATGTCACAGCAATGGATACACCTGCAGTATTGCTTATCGATCAGACGGTTGTGGGGAGTGTGTAGAGTCTTGGGTGCATGGCCAAGGCTATGCACCCAAGAACAAAGTTATAAGCACTGGAGGTATAAGCCACTGCACACCCATACATTGCAATATCAATGGACATACAGCTAGGAGTCTAGCCTCTGGCCACAACCACTGAAGCATACAACACCTATAGATACACTCGTACTACCGCACATCACTCAGGTGGTTGTGGGGAGGGCCTGCCCTCTTGGGTGCATGGCCAAAGTCCATGCACCCAAGAACAAAGTTATAACCTCTTAACTTATAAGCCAGCATGGGTTTTATATAGTGCAGTGGTTGTGGTCAGGACGTTGACTTTTGGGTGCATGGCTGCAGGCTGTATGCCATACACTCAAGCGTTTACACCCTGCCCACAACCACTGCAGCCTATCACATTCATACATCACATCCATACAATCGATTATGTATCTGGTAAGTGTGGGCAGGGCCTAGAGTACTGGGTACAAATTGAGTAAATGCTACAGTTACAATGTTTCATTCTATGGGTGTGCTACTGATTTATAAGTGACCATGGGTGTAATATGCTGCGGTGGTTGTGGCCAGGGCCTAGAGTCTTGGGTGCATGGCCCACCCAAGAACAAAGTTATAAGCACAGGAGTTATAAGCCAGTTCACACCCTTACATTGAAATATGTATGGACATACACCTAAGACTTTAGGCCCTGGCCACAACCACTGCAGCATATCACAGCTATAGATACACCTGTAGTATTGAACATCACTCCGGTGGCTGTGGGGAGGGGCTGCAGTCATGGGTGCTTGGCCGAAGGCCATGCTCCCAACAGCACATTTATATGTAGTGTAGTTACTAGCCACAATGGGTGTGATATGGTGTGGTAGTTGTGGCCAGGACGTAGAGTCTTGGTGCATTGCCAAAGGCCATGCACCCAAGAACAAAGTTACAAGCACTGCAGTTATGAGCCACTATGGATTTTATATACTGCATACCCATACATTGAAATATCTATGGCCTTAGACCCAAGTCTGTAGCCTGTGGCCACTACTACTGCAGCATATCACAGGTATAGGTACGCTCGTACTATCAACCATCATTCAGGTGGTTGTGGGGCGGGCGTAGCGTTTTGGGTGCATGGGCGAAGGCCATGCTCCCAAAACCAACTTTATACGTAGTGAAATTAGAAGCCACAATGGGTGCGATATGCTGTGGTGGTTCTGGCCAGAACCCAGAGTCTTGGGTGCATGGCCAGAGGCCATGCACCAAAGACTGAAGTCATAAGCAGTGAGGTTATCAGTGAACATGGGTGTGCTGTGGTGCGGTGGTTGTGTGCACGACTTAGCGTCTTGGTTGCATGGCTGCAGACCATGCACCCAAGAGTAAACTTATAAGTAGTGAAATTACAAGCACAATGGTTTTGATATGCTGCGATGGCTGTGGGTAGGACCTATAGTCTTGGTTGCTTGGCCATAGGGTGTAGGTGGTAGGTTATACATCGAAGATGGTAGGCCCAGCCTACAGCCACTGCACCATATTACTGCCATAGATTAGATGTGTAGATTTGAATATGTATGGCATGACTGTAATTATACTTACTGTTTACTTTGTTCAGAATCCATATATGTCTTACATGACTTTAGTACTTGACAGAAATATCCTTTTTTAATTTCTGTGATGAAAGAAAAAAGCATGTTAGTGTTTGCATTTTATGAAGACTTATTACATTGTATAATAGACAGTTTAGCTTTTTTTTTAACCCTCATATTTAGTTTACAAACCAGTGTACTGTGCATTTTGCTCAGTTTCTGTGTTTGTTTTTCAAATCCTTGAGTCTGGGGGAAAAAAATCCTTGTCGGATAAAAAAAAACCTTTATTTGTTATGCTGCAAACTGTTTCTTTGTTTTCTTTGAGTGTTTCCTTGTTCTTTCTGATTAATGTTATGTTTGTTGCCTTGTTGCAGATTTTTAACAACAGTTAGATACCTGTTGGCGTATTCTAACTGTGTATTTGTTGTTACGGATCTGTGGTTATCATTTATCTGTGTCGTTGTTATACACTCTTGGGCAGTTAGATACCGGTTGGCGTATTCTAACTGTTTATAGTCTTTTACTTGATTGTTTGGTAATTTTTTTTTTTTTATTTATTTTTATTTTTTTATTTTTATTGTGTTACAGTTCAAAATAACTTTTCACAAATATACATATAAGAAAAATAAAACAAACATATTAATTTAACAGCACTTAAAATTGACTATTAGATACATAGGGAAAAAAAGAAAAAGGTTAGACAAATTGCACAGCAGATACAAATACAGAAGATTAGCCATCAACATTCTCTAAGCTCATAAGCAATTTGACATTATCTTCAAATTTACATAGACGTTCTTTGGCCACTTTCCATATCTGAGTGATGGCAATGATCAGATAATTACTCCTGCCAGAAAGACAGCGCAACCAAAAGTTTTCACTCTCAATATCATTAATTTCCCTATCTAATTTGGCAAAATATTTGTTATAGATAGAACTCATCGAATAGCAGCAGGTTAGGACATGTCTAATAGTTTCCACCCTATCATTCATAGCACAGAGTCTACAAATCCTTTGATCCTTCGGTAGGCCTCTCCACAATCCGCGAACCCCCAGGACATCAAGGCGATTAAGTCTAATGTCCATGAAGATTCTACGATTTAGCTGTGATGGCATGAGGAGGAGGTATCTTTGAGGTTCTTTGAAGCTGAAGGGCATCAGTGCGAAGGTATGCAGAGATCTCATAGCAGAGACCTTCTCATGGCTAGATACCCAGTCCCACTTCTCAATAACATCTTTTAGGGATTTTAACATCGCACCTTCACCGTGTTCCCATCTAGGTTTCCAACAAATTTTTTCAAACATTTTCAGATTAAGACCTTTGAATTTATTAAGAGCCTCCATCTTGCCCTCCTCCAAGCCTTCCTTTATGATATAGAGAAGAGTACCAGGCCGTGCAAATTTAATTTTTATATACAATTTGGCCCTATTATGTTCAATTTGAGTGGCCAAAGAAATGAGCCCTACTTCCAAACGAACTGCCTGTATAGGTGTATAGTTATTCAGATCCAGTAGTCTGCGCCATATGATTCCTTCAGTAGTATTAGCCCAATCTGACCAGTCCAAAGAAGAGGTCTCTAATGCATGTAAAAACATAGCCACAAGTTTTTGTTTATATATATTGATGATACCCAGCAAGCTGTATCCAGCTGTCTTTTTAGAAAAAGACATAACAGCAGTAAGAGTGGCCATAACTTTGGCTCTTTTATTCTGTTGAACCAGCTTATTAAGAGTCCCTCTATCCATACAGAGCTCATAGCCCAGATATTTGTAAGAGTTAACTTTCCTGATCACACCCAAAGAGCAGGGAATCATCTGCTTATTGCAGCTATTCCGACCTACAGCCATGAACTGTGTTTTACCCAGAGTAATAGTGATTAATAGTGATTAATAGTGATTAATATCGTCATCTTTGATAACACTATAAGTGTTATCAAAGATGACGATATCATCGGCATAGCATATCCAGCCAATTTTATGGGAGCCCATTCTGGGGAAGGCATTCATCTTGGCTTTAAATATTCTGCCAAAATCCGCCTTAAATAGATTATAGAGAGTGGGTGCTAAGGTGCAGCCCTGTCTGACCCCTTTTGTGATCAAAACTGGTTCAGACATAGAGCCTTCATTATCAATACGGATCCTGGCCTTACTATCATCATATATCATTTTACAGACATATAACAAATGAGATGGCATACCAAGCAACTCAAGTTTAGACCACAGTCTTGCCCTCTCAACAGAATCAAAAGCTGAATAAAAATCAACAAAAAGCATGTAGAGCGGTAGTCTATTTTTACCCTTAGCCTGTTCAATGAGTGTATTAACTATAAAAATATTGTCCCGAGTATAACAACCTTTGCGGAAGCCAGTTTGGGCCTTATCAAGAACACCGTCTCTGTCAATCCATTTCATTATTTCACGTAGAACTATAGCACAGAAAATCTTACTAGACACATCGGTAAGAGCAAGAAGTCTATAATTCTCAGGAGAACTCCGAGAGCCGGACTTGAACACAGGAATGATATGAGACAGCTTCCAAGAGATAGGCATAACACCAGTGTCAATAACTTTCTGAAAAATGATCCCCAAATATCGGCCCAGACCTCTGGGTTGTCCTTAATAATAACATTACAGAGGCCGTCAGGCCCAGGTGCTCTGGATGTTTTGAGTCCCTTAATTACCACAAGGATGTCTTCCCTTGCTATAGAGAGAGTATCAATGGGTCTTTTGGCCAAAGTAATTGCATCTCCCTTGAATTTGTTGGAAAGAAACTTAACCCATGTATAACTGTTAATGGGAATAGCCTGGTCAGAAGTCCCATTTTTACCCAGGGATCTGAAACTAGCCCAAAAGGTCCTAGTGTTTCCATTCAAAAGTAGACGGACCATATATTGCCAGTAAATGTTATTCATAGAGGACACGTATATTCTTAACTCATTCCGATATTTGTTTTTGATCTTTCTCTTCTCATTGCAGATGAGTATGGGATACTAATGTCAC
The DNA here is from genome assembly GCF_040938575.1 of Ambystoma mexicanum. NCBI lineage: Eukaryota > Metazoa > Chordata > Amphibia > Caudata > Ambystomatidae > Ambystoma > Ambystoma mexicanum. The sequence continues at coordinate 272,526,684 of NC_090931.1, read as the reverse complement.
ACAGACGGAGCTTTCTACGCTTCTCCCTTTTCATGTCTCTAATTACCCTATCATAGGCTCTAATTCGGTCAGGGTTATCTTTAAAAGGACCAAGCTTTTCACCAGTGGGCATAACATGGAGTAGATGTTCAGATAACCATGTACATATGTCATCCGCTGTGCGATAAAGAAGATGGTCAAGATTAATGACAAGGCACCATTTTTTTGCTTTAGCAAGATTAGTGTCTGACCAACATATCCTATTACCACGGTTAGAGATGTTAATCCCTTTAGTTTGATCAACTGCAACAATCCTATTCCCCCATCCAGCCGTACATTGTACAAGGGAATGATCACTAAATTCATTTGCCATAATATGAAAGCCGGTGATGTTGTCAAAAAGCTTATCACTCATGCATATAAAATTAAGCATGGAGGATTGACATCCATTAGACCAAGTCGAAATAGTGTTTTTTTGATCATAACAACTTCCATTCAGCACCACTAGCTCCATCTCCTCAATGAAAGTAGACCATTTTTCTGCCTTAGTCATATCTCCCAGGTTATAGCACAGGATGTTTGAGTTCAGATCACCACCAAGAACTATATTGGTCAGCCCATCGGGCGAGCATTTATCAAGAATACATTCATATATACTCTGTTGAATGGTGTCAGTAAATGCATTGCCCGGAGGGTCATAGATATTAATCAAAAGCATACGTACCCCATACTTCATGTACAGCTCTACAATCAATACATTGGGGTTAGCAGGGACCAATACACATTTGGAGGCAGACAGTTGATTAGATATTAGATACCAAAAGGCCTACCCTTATCTCCTTTTCTTGCAAGGTTATAATATGCCGTGAAGCCATCAAACACTGCTTCTTGCATTAACCAAGTTTCCTGCAATAAAACAATGTGCGAATTGGATATGAGATCAAAAGAGCCCAATTCTGAGAAAAGATGACTATGACCTCTCGTATTCCAAGAAATAAGAGAGGTATTGTCTCAATTTCTATTTTGACCCATAGGCAAAAAGGTACATAGCCATTCCCAATGTGATTTAAGCATATCATTATCAATCACTTGGCCATTGGATTGCTTAGGATTGTTCGTACATTTCTGACTTGGCTTAGTGGATATATTATCAGACCTCTCTTCACTAACATCCAACAAGTATCCACATTCTTTAAGCTCATTTTTATGTTCGCTCATAAGATTCACAACAGCTTCAGAGTAGCAGTGTACACGAGTCAGCAGCCCCTGACATTGCTCCACAAACTTAAAATCCCCACTTTTAAGTATTCTTAAGGGACGTTGTGTATGGATGATCTCAAGAAATTTACCTCTATTGATCGCTTTTTTTGTTTTCTTAGTGCTACCTATTATAGAAAATTGTTTATTAGGTAGGTATATCGACTTTGTGTGTGAGAAAGATGAAACAGATGGTAATTTCCTAGTTATATCAGATACTTCCTGAGGAAGTTTGTTAACCATCTCAGAAAATGTAACTTTGGATTTTTTATTAATCACATCGTACACAACAGATTCATCCAGACTTTCATCAGAGCTATCATCTGTAGAGTCAGTCATATCAGATGTGCTATCATCCGGTATGCTAACTGACCCCACTGTAGGCAGTTTATCAGGTAAATTAGGGGCAGTAGCTTTGGGCTTCTTGGAATCAATAAGCCAAGAGGTAAGATTCCCATTATTTATAGCACGTTTTTTGGCTTTCCTTGCAGCTCGCTTTCTGCCCCTTTTAGTCTTAGATTTTGTCCCTTCTGTGACTTGTTCATGGGCACTTGCAGATACTTTAATAGGCTTATCTGTTTTTTTTCCATATTAAGCCTCCTTCTCCTTTTCTCTCTTAGACAGATGGCACCCTTCCAAACTCTCACAGCCACTACCCGCAATAATTTCAACTAATGTGGATTCCAGATTTTCAATTACAGGTACAGGTATAACCTCATTCACTGGCAGAGTTTCCGCCATGTTCTTACCCGACAGCACAAAACTAGGTATAGACTTTGTCAAGTCTTTCAGGGCATCTGAGTTATTTCTAACCTGAGAGACAATAGTATAGCATAATCGTAAAAGAATTTTCAAAGCAAAACTAGAGGTAGTATTATGAGTCTCCAAGTCCTTAAGTTTAGCTTCACCATTGCATTTCAAACATTCAGAATTTGCTACCAATGAGACAATTTTTTGGGTTCCAAGTTCAGCCAGACTGTCCACTAATCCTGTAAGTTTAAGAGAACAGGAAAGTCTGTCATTGGTAGTAACGGGAGGTGTATAGATTACAGAGCCTTCAGTTACCAAGATGGTAGGGGCAGCAGCAGGCTTTATCTGCATTGGGCAGGAATCTTTCCGCATTTCATGCTCTGTAATTTGGCCTTCCAGGCTATAGCAAAGATTTATTATTGTTATCAAATTCCAGCGAAGTACATGCCACATCACACACGGATGCAGTTGCCTCCGCAGGATCTGAATGAATCTGTGCAACCGCTATTTGGTCACAGAAGAAATCCGTGATCTTCTTGTCCTTATTAATCTCTGTCTGAGTGCTTGTTTCAGCCATCTCCACGTCTTTATTTTCATTCCTACTCTTTTTCCCGCCTTTAAGCTTGCTTCTTAATTTCATGATAATAATATATCACACTAGTAGGTAGGAAAAAGATGAAGCAGGATCACAATAGCTCAGGTTACACAAAGGGTTAAGCCTGGTTCAAAGATCCACAGTCACCAGATTATATGGGTAATATGAATAGCTCTACAATCCCTAGGAGCAGCCGACTGGTTCAAAGATCAAAAGATCAGCAGTCACCAGATAGTAAACCGTAAAGTATCAGGCCATATACAGCCTATTACATAGACCAGATCCAAGCATTAGGCACTGAGACAGCAGATTATAACATGGGGCACAGCCACCAGCAGAGAAATAATAACACTGAGGCTGATAGTCAAGAGCCCTATCAGGCACAGACTGCCACTAGAGACCTACTCATAGGTCACAGAGAGCCACAGATAGTAGAGTTAAATGTGCTGCAGAGTAAATACGGGTAGTGCAGGCTTTTTTAAAATATAAAATTGTGCCGTGACAAAGTGCCTTCAAGATATATATCAGGGGCAGCACGGAGTCAGCAACTTCCTGGTAATGTAGACTTTTAGTAAAAGACTTTACCGTGACAGTGCCCGCAGGATATATCCACAGGCAACACGGAGTCGGCAGCTGCAGGAAAGAATGGAACCCTCAGCCCCCGGTAGAGCCGTCAGCAAAAGAGGGTCAGCAGGCCACTCGTAGCCGCTCACATCCACGCATCCACAGAGCCGCAGAACCGTATCACTGAACACCGTAACGCTACTTGCTCCAACGAGGGATTTTCCGGTTAGAAGAAAGAACCTAGCGTATGCAAAGAGCCGTCAAACCGCACCTCCAAGAGCCGTAATGCACGTACAGACTTACAGGCCGCTTCCGACAGCATTCAACAATACCACCAAAAAAACGCAATTGGCTGTTTGGTAATGTTGAAGTACACATTAGTTATTACATTTTGGCTTTAAGATTATTAAATATGCATTTGTAAGATTAGCTGGCAATCTCTGCTTTAGAGTAATGGTGCTATCATTACATTCCAACCATCCACATTTCTTTTTAATGTATGCAGTGTAGTGACCTGCATTGGTTGTAGCTCCTGCGTGGTAGATTATACCTATTGTTGTAAAGGTTTTCTTTCCAAGTGACACTTGACCATGTGTGAATCCAGTCAGCTTGCAGTTGTTTTGGTACCATCTGCATTATAACGTAGAAGCATATGTATTATGTAGTTACTATGTGTTTGTATGTGTTGTAAGGTGGCGCGATTGTCTGAGTTGCACATAGTACATAATCTGCCATGGTTTGCGTTCTGTACAAGTTGCTGAAATTGAATGGATTCACAATTAGGTATGGATACATACACAAATCGTTCATTTGGGATTTGTTCCTGTATTACATTGTTACAGAGAGTGCATGTATGTTTCCACATGTATGAAATCTGGAAGATTTCATTTATAGGTCTGCTTTTGTTTTCCAGTACTTGTAGTAAGTACATTAGCAATTCCTGTGGATCTTCTTGTGAGTTTATAGTGAATCTCACCATTCCAGCACAGTAGTCCAATTCTTGCCTTATTCTGTGAACACTGTACATGTTATCAGGATTGTTTGTTGCGTTTCTATGAAAGGACTAACATTTGCAAACACAATTGGTCTGTACTGTGTAAGTAAATATTGTTAACAATTGGTGGCAATTGAAATAGAATATTCATTGCTACATTTGCATAGCAACTTACACCAGTTTCATTTGAGAATTTGAATGGACCAGCTAGTTCTGTATCTGAGTGCTTTTTTGGGAGTTTCTGTTCCTTCTTTGAAGAAGTACCTGGTTTACTTTCCCTAATAGGTTCTTCTTTGCTTGTGGTAATTGATGAAGTTTTAGCTTCTTTTGTTTTCTTTGAAGGATTTGCCGTCAGATCCTGTTGCATTTCTGTTTGAATTAGTTTTCTTTTACCACGTTTTACTTTTTCTGGCACAGGATATTGTTTCAGATGGGGGGTGTACAGTGAATGCAGTCTATTGTATTCTAAAATGCAAGGAATATTAGCGTTCAGTTTACTTGCATCAAAGTTGATTAGAAATAGGCCATCAAGTGTGCGTAAGCGTGATAGTGCTACGTAGCTCATGCCTTCTTTAAAGACTGTGCTTCCTATATCTATCAATGCTTTTTCTAGGGTAAGACCTTGGGATTTATGAATGGTGACTGCATATGCAAGAGTTAGAGAAAATTGTTCTCTACGTACATACATGTCTTTGAAGAGAAGGAATCGAGCAGTTGAGCGCCCTATCTTTTTTACTTCTGAAAGTTTGTCAAAGAGAATATTGACAAACTGAATGTTGTTGTCACGTGGGTATGTTTGAAAGTCAACAACTGTACCCAGTGCCCCATTAACTAGCCCTTGCTCCACGTCAAGGTTACGTTTAAGCATTACTCTACAATTTAAGGATAATTTTAATATTTTTTCCAACCCAGCTGTGTTGGAGATGGAATTTTCTAAGCTATTTAGTCTTGTTGTGGCTTGCTCACACATGGGTAGTGTCATACCATGTACGTCTAGTTTGTCTGTGGCGCAAGTTTCCATTTTTGGTTGCATTGTTTTATTTAACATTGTTTCATTGAATTTGAAACAGCTTGCAAGAGTTGGCATTAAGGCCATACAATTGACATTTTTGTGTGCTAATTGTTCCATAACATCAGTAGCACATGCATTATCGCCATTAAGTGCATGAATGTGCCAGTTTTTCAATATTGCTTGTGCTTCTTGAGATAGTACACCAACTCTAATACTTTTTAAGATGTTGGCATAAGTGAGATCTGCAGATTGCCGCATGTTTTTTGTTAATTCTCTGTATTGGAAATGTTGCCAAAGGTTTGGCATTTCCTATGCTGCCAACAGTTTTACGGCAGAGTTTGTGTCCTAAGGTTTTAAAAATAGGTTCGCCTTTCACTGGTGTCAATTGTAGAAGCTCTCCGAAAACGATAATGTGTTTCCCTGCAAAGAGTTCTTCGTAGTTTGTTTTAAGTACTTCTTGCAATCTGAGGTGAATCAATTTATTTATTTTCAAATTTGTTTATTGGCATTTATCTTAAAATCAGTAGCACATAGCCGGTCAATCGTGCCAAATGAAGCTGACTCTTTGCAGTAATATCTTAGTGAACAAAGGTGAGGGGGGGGTGGGAAGAGGGGGGGAAGGGCGAGGAGAAAAAAAGGGGCGGGGGGGAAGGTAGGGGGGGGATAGAGAGAGAGAGGGGAGAGGGAGGGCGCGGGGAAGAGGGGGTGTTCCAAACAATAAACAGTAAACCAATAACATTAACATAAACCGTCTCCGTATCTAGTCCTCTTCGTGTTTTTGCCAAGGCTTCCGTAGAGGGTGGTATAGGGGGGGGGCTCTTGAGTGCAGCAGTTTCCATAGGTGTTTGGGGGCCTCCCACATGAGTTTCTAGGTTTTGCAGTTCAGCACAATCTAGCTAGTGCCTGTTCACGGGGGTTTATCGTCCGAGGGGTATGTAATAGTTCTAACTATCTCCCTCCATGCTTCTAGGGTGGAGCTGGAGTCATCGGTAGATCTGGAAACGCTGTCTTCCCAAGCCTTAGTTTCTGCATCGGCCCATCTGATAAGTTCGCTGTGCCAGGCGCCATGTCTGGGGCCTGTTGGTTTTTTCCAGGACATGGCGATATGTCTTTTGGCCAGAAGGCACGATAGGTCCATTAGTTTCACCAGGTGCTTAAGTTTGGCCGGTCTAGAGTACGTTCCTAGGATGCATTCTTCAGGAGTCCATCTGTATTTGGAGGCTCCTGCCTTCTCAAGTGTTAGCTTGACTTTTTCCCAGAAGGATTGTACTTTGTTGCACTTCCAGAACATATGTGTGAGGTCAGCTCCTTCTGCCCTGCACCATGGACAGTCGGAGCTCGCTTTCCTGTTGAATGTCGCCAGTCTGTGCGGGGTGAGATATGTCCGATGCAGGACATTTAGTTGTATAAAGCGGAATCTGTGGTTTCTCGACACAGCCTTAGGGAATATTAGCGCCCTGGACCATTCTGCCTCCGAGAGTTCTCGGCCAATGTCCGTTTCCCATTTGTTTTTCAGGGCCTCTCCCTTTGGGTTGGGATTATCGTTGAGGTGGCTGTATATTTGGGAGACCGGCCGTTGCCCCTCGCCTAGGTTATATAATAAAGTTGTGAGAGGATCAGATTCAGGTTCTTCTGGCCAGGTGTCCCATTTGTGTCTTGCTATTTCGCGTATCTTTCGGTACCACAAGTATTGACTAGTGGGTATCCCGTCTACATTGTGTAGTGTGTTGAACTCTTTAAAGGAGCCTCCTTCATAGAGATCTCCCCACGTGTAAACCCCCTTCTTCTCCCAGGTCCTGAGATGTAACAAGTCCAAGTCCGACCTGCACAGGTCCCAGATCAGTGGTATCTCTGGGGAGTACAGGTGTGTTAGATTCCTTAGTGATTTCGTTCTATGCCAGATTTGTTTCCCCAGAGTGGCTATGAAGGGTGTGTCTCTCAGTAGGTGTTGTGGCGCCCAAATGAGTTCTTTAAGTTGCAGTGGAGAGATAAGGGACTGTAGCAGGGGAGTCTCGGATGTGATCTCGTCAGCTAGCCATTTGGACACAAAGCTGAGCTGGGCTGCTAAGTAATATTTTTCGAAGTGCGGGAGTTGGGTTCCACCTTGAGCGTGTTGTAGAACTAGTGTGGAGTGTGCTATTCTGTGCCTGCCCTGCCCCCAAATAAAATCTCGTGTTATGGACCCCAAGAGGCGGAAAAATGAGTTCTTGATGTAATATTGCACATTTTGGAACCTATACAGGAGCCTAGGGAGGACTATCATTTTGGTCACCGAAATTCTCCCCATTGCCGACAGTGGGAGCTTTGCCCAGAAGGACATTGATCTTCGCAGCGCGGGTATTGCTGCATTAGTGTTATTTTCGTGCATCAATTGGGGAGTGTGCATAATCTGGATGCCCAAGTAGCGGAACCTGGTGGTCTGCCACTGTATCCCTAGTGTTGGAAGCTCCTCCGAGCATCTGTCCCTAAGGCCAGCTAGTGGGAATAGGCAGGATTTTGCCCTGTTGAACTGTATGCCTGAGACTTTGGAAAAATTATCAAGGACGTCCAGCATGGTTGGGACGTTGAGGTGGGGGTCCCTGACATACAAAAGCACATCGTCCGCGTACAGTGAGATTATGTGATCTGTCGTCCCTAGCCTTATTCCAGCATCGAAAAATTGTTTCCGAAAATAGATAGCTATGGGTTCTAGTCCCAGTATGTAAAGCATGGGGGACAGCGGACAGCCCTGACGGGTACCTCTGCATATCTCCCAAACTTCTGACACATGTCTCCCAGTTTTTACCCGTGCTCTTGGTTCGGTGTATAGTATTCGGATCCACCTGATAAAGCGTGGGCCAAACCCGAATTCCTTCAGAACTGCTAATAACCACTCCCAGTATATGGAATCGAACGCCTTGATGGCGTCTAGTGACAGCAGGGCGTAGGGTTCAGTGATCGTATCAGTTTGTGCAATAACATGTTGGAGTCTGCGTAAATTCATGGTTGTATTTCGGCCTGGGACAAACCCGCACTGATCTGAGTGTACGATGTCTCCTATCTGTTTGGACAGTCTCTGAGCCAGGATTGTGGTTAACAATTTAACATCGTGGTTGAGCATGGCCAGCGGGCGGTATGAATCGCAGTGCTCCGCTGGCTTGTTCGGCTTAAGAACTGGGACCACTAGGGTTTCCTTCATGCTGTCAGGTAAGATACCTCGCTCGTATATTTCCTGGAAGACCTCATGTAAGAGTGGTGTCAAAGAGGAGCTATAAGTTTTGTAGAATTCCGAGGGCAACCCATCGCTCCCCGGGGCTTTAGCCGCAGCTTGTGCCTTGATCGCTTCGGCAATGTCCTCTGTTGTAATATCTGCCTCTAGTTCCTCGGCCTGCTCAGGGGAGAGCCTAGGCAGCCCTATCTCGTCTAAGGTGTCCGCTATGTAGTCCCCAGATATTTCTGTTTCGTGGGAGTATAGGTGTTCGTAGTAATTCTTGAAGGTGTCATTTATTTCCTGTTGAGTCTGGTGTGTATTGCCCTGTTCATCTTGGATCAGGGTAATGGTGTGTCTGGGGTGCTCCTTCCTGCAGAGCCAGGCCAGGAGCCTACTAGGTCTATCTGCTTCCGTGTGCGTCCTGTTCGTTCTGGTGGCAAAGTCGAACTTAGCGAGCCTATTCCAAGCATTCGAGCATTCTCCGCGGAGTGTACGAAGTCTGCCTTCATGCTGTTGTGGGTCTATGGGGTCCGTGCTAAGCTTCTGAATCTCCGCCTCGCCCAACTCTAATTCCTTGCGTAGCGATCTTCTGATGCCACCCGCTTTCGCCAGTATCTCACCCCTGGTCACCACCTTTAGGGCCTCCCATGTCGTGCTTACATATTCTACGCTTCCCTTATTTAGCACTATGTAGTCGTCTATCGTGTCCTGCAGTTCGTCTCTGAATGCCTGGTCCTTCAGGGCCGTTATTGGCATGCGCCACATAGGGATGGGGGGCCTGGGGCCAGCACGATTCCAATTTACAATTAGGGGGGAGTGGTCTGAGATCGTTCTTCCTAAGTATTCTGCTTCTTCCATCTGGGATAGGTGTTCCCTGCCGACAAAAATGTAGTCTAGCCTCGTGTGGAGGCCATGTGGGGATGAGAAGTAGGAATAATTCCGTGTATGGGGGTGTAGTTCTCTCCATATATCAGCCAGATCTAGTCTGTCTATCAGTGTGTTTAGTGCTGTCGAGGCTGCCATAGTGGTGGTGGGCGGTGGTAGCGACCTGTCTAGCGTGGGATCTCGTACACAGTTGAAGTCACCGCCCCAAATAAAAAGGCAGTCTCTGTGTAGGGTGGTTATGTCGTACATCGAGGCCAGGTATGCCGGGATACTAATGTTGGGTAGGTAAGAGTTCACTATGCATAGCTCTTGTTGTTCGATGTGACCCCATACAATCACATACCTGCCCTCAGGATCGGTAATAAATTTGGATAGACGGAAAGGGAGCTGGGGGTGGATCCATGTGTATACCCCTCTAGCATATTTCGAGTAGGCTGTACCAAATCCCTGTCCCCCCCAGTGCTCCTGGAGTTTGCCCATAGATGTCGTTGTGCAGTGCGTCTCCTGTAAGAGCGCTATCCCAACCTTCTTCCTCTGTAAATATGACTTAATTCTATTCCTACGGAGGTAAGTACCGAGGCCCCTCACGTTCCATGTCATTATTTTCGTGTTTCCCGCCATTCTGTTTTAGGTTGGAGGTTACTGATCTCAATGTTTCGCAGGGAGGCTACCCCCAGGGTGTTGCCCCCTCCAGCCCACTCCCCTTCATTCAGGTTGATACATTCTGGAGACTTACCAACGGTTGTAACTTTCATCTGAACGGATGAATAACCAAAAATGTCTAACTGCAAACTGCCCCCAGCAGTTGCTTCTAACTTGCAGCGCTCAGGGGCTCCCGGGCCTTCTGGGCCTCTCCAGGCCTTTCTGCGCGGGTGGTGTGTAGGCATTTGACCTGCACTTGTCGTGGAGGGGCGTGTCAGCGGTGTGTTTGCTCGTGGTTCTTCGTGGTCCTGCCCGACGTAGCTATATTCTCAGTGCGGTCCCTTGTAGTGTCCGGTTGAGTGTCACATCATCAATGTGGGACATTTCATGGGTGTACATTTTGTTGTCCATTTCGCTCCTATCTGTTGTCTTGAGGGTCCTCTCCATTCCCGGCCAAGTTGTTGTGCTCCATCCACATGGTTGCCGCCTCCGGGGTCTCCAAGAAGATTGCCTTCCCTTTGTATAAGACTTTAAGGCGAGATGGGTAGAGCAGCATGTATTTTATGTTAAGCGTTCGTAGCCTGGCTTTCACTGGTATAAAGGAATTCCTGGCTCGTTGTACCGTAGGGGTGTAATCAGGGTATACGACTATTCTGGAGTCCTGTCTTCTAATCGCTTCGCCTTCCCTGGAGTGGCGTAGTATTGTTTCCCTGTCGCGGAAGTTGAGGATTTTTGCTATTATCGGGCGCGGGTGCGACCCCGGGGGGGGGCGCTTTTGGAGAGATCTGTGGGCACGCTCCACTGAGAACCCCTGGGAAAGTTTCCCAGCTCCGATTTCTTGTAGGAGCAATGTCTCTACAAAGTCTGTGGGGTCCGAGCCTTCCATGTCTTCCGGGACCCCCAGGATCCTGACATTATTGCGTCGTGCGCGGCCCTCCGCATCTTCAGATCTCGCCTCCAGCCTCGCTACTTTCAGTTCCAATTCCGTTACCTTTGCCTTTAGGTCTGAGGTGTTAGTGACGTTGTCTCGCAGGGTAGCTTCATTCGTGTTTACTCTCTCCGTTAGGTTGCGGGCATCTTGTCGCATGAGTTGCATGTCCGCCCTCATTTCCCCTATTTTTGTTTCGATAGAGGTGCGCAGTGCTGCAATTGCTTGAAGGACCACTGTGTCCTTGGGTTCCGCCTCCGGCTGCGACTGCGCTGCATTGGGGTCTGGGGTCTGTTGTAACGGCTGTTTGGGCCTGACCGTCGTGTAGGAGTCCATTGTCGTTGACAGTTTTGTCTTCGCTTTAGTTGGGGGCATCTCTGCCTGTAGATCCAGTTTTAAGTAGGGTACAAGCTTGCTTTGAGCCACGATTTAGTTCCAGTCGTGGGCTTATGCGTCGCCTCAGATTGCAGCCACCCAGTTGCAGTGGGGAGAAGCTGCTCCGTAGGTGTCGCGAGCCTTTTCCTGCTCGCGGCAGTCAAGGGATAAAGTGTGGCCTCACTGGGGGTGGGAGTGGCGGGAGCCGCAGCTTGACCTCCTCGGCGGCCGCACGGACCCTGGACTCACCTCCCTGCGCGGTAGGCTTCCGCGGGCGCCACAATCTGCGTTCCGTTCTCCAGCTCCAGGCGCCTCTCCTGCTCCTCCTCCGGCTCAGCACGACGGGGTCGCGTGGTGTGTCTCCCACACCGTTGTTTCGCCGCCTTTCGCTCGAGGTAAGGCTTCCGAGGACGCCGGCTGAGGAGAGGGGCACCCGCTCGCCCAGGTGTCCGCCTCTCGCTCTCAATTCACACCGCGGCCCAGCCACACACTTAGCTAGATCTCCAGCAGTTCGGGGGTGGATCTTCACAGCGTTAGGATGGGGCAAGCGTGAGGTGGTCTCCGCTGGTCCGCCAGGGTCTCAGAGTCTCTTCGTCCGGGAGCTCCAGTCCCCCTCCCCCATCAGCGCCACGGGCGCCGCCATCTTGTGGGGCCGAGGGGCGCCTCTTCGCCGGTCTCGTTCTTAGGCTTGCCCGGCTCGGTTTTTCTTGGGAGCAGGTTCCGGGTAGGGGGGAGAGGCTCCCCTTTCCGGATATGTTGTTTTTGGGCGCCTATGGGGTAGTTAGGTTGGCGCGATTTCACCCGTACCAGGATCACGGGCAGGAGCTTCTCAAGCACACGTCTTCACGGCATGCTCGCTGGCCACACCCCCTCTGAGGTGAATCAAAGCCAACATTAGGTTGGAGTCCATGCTCACTTCATCTATTAGTAGCATTTTCATTTGTTTTAATACTCTGCATAGTTCCATTGCAGCTTCTGCAAAATGTTTGTAATAGTCTAATTGGTTTTGGTGTTCTACTGGAAGGGGTAGTAATCAGTGTAAAGTGACACCACCTATGTTGTAGGCAGCTAAACTTGTGGGGGCAGTTACAACAGCTGGCAGTTTGTTGTTTGTCAATTGTTGAAGGAACTTGCTGATGATTTTGATTAAGAATGTTTTTCCTGAGAGGGGGCTAGAGAGCCACCCAAGATGGCCGCTTCCTGAGAGAGCTCCGTGGGGCTCTAATGAATCCTGTCACATCGATGCTCCTGTGATGGTTGGACTGACCCATCCTACAGCTGTGCACATTCACGAGGCTTCGCTGATCATTTTGAGATAAATCTCGACCCAGACGCCTGACCACAGCCCGAGATACTCGCTCTTGGATCTGAAGCCTGCTGGCCGACAGATTAAGTGGAGGGGGCCCCTGCGTGAGAGCAGAGCTGCGGAGGCGGGTACTCGGCGGGAGTCTCATCGGCTGGACCGGGAGCAGCACCGCTCAAGAAGGCAGGTAGACGTGTGCGTACTTGCACCTGTGAGACGAGGCGGTCTCCATCCCCGCGGTGGCCTGTCGCGAGGGCAGAGGAGTGACGAGTCGGGGTGCCGGAGTCCCGAGACAGCCCAGGTAGGAGCGGACTGCAGCACAGGCGTATAGCGGCGCGGCCGCTGGGTGGGCCCGCCATGTCCAACCCGCCCCGAGCGGGGCTCCTGAGCGATCGGCTGCGGAGTCAGGACACCCCATTACAGAGACGCCAGGGCAGGGGAGGGGTCTCCCGCGAGGTCTACTGGAAGGGGTTGCGCTCACTGCCTGGGACCCCCTCCGCTACACAAGAACAGGTGGGGCACCTCCGAGGCGTGGAGCCCCAGGGCCCCGGACACGGCATAATCCACGCAGCTCCTGCCAACAGCTGACCGCGCTGTGCCGCGGACCTGGTGCGCAGCGCGGGGGAGCAATCCACGCTCAAGGCCGCCTCCCAGAAATCTGATGCACAACGCGCGACCCGGTGAGGCCTCCCCCAGTGCCCATCCGTTCCGCTGCAGATGCGCAGAGACCTGTCCCAACCAGCCGGATATCTGAAAGCTAGTTAATACCTGCGGCATTGATCCTGGGAACAAGAAGCTGCAGCTGACCCGAAGTGGTTGGGCCTTGGCCTTGGAGGCCTGGCGCTCTGATACACGCCGCATGACCCAGGTGCACGCATCCCCCTGCTGACTGCACCGTGTGCTGCCGCCCGCCAGCGCAGCTGGTACAGAAGGTATCAGCCGGCCCGGCCGCGAGCTATCCACAGAGAGCACGGCAACCCAGAGTGTGACCTGCTGCAAGCACTGGCATACGAATTCCCTTAAAGCCATCACAGTTACAGAGGTGCTGTTGTGTAAGCATCAGCGTACCGTGCATGCCCCACGCTCGCTGCATGAACCTTGAGAATACACCTTACATACTGAGAACTCTCCGCATCACTCACTGAAGACATTGTGCTAACACCCACAAAAAGTATGCTGTGTGACTGTCGTCTGGGTCCACCAGGCACCGCTATAAATCAAGATAGACGTAACTCAGCTAGGTTCCACCGAAACTTCCCCCAAGCTATCATGGGGAAAGGAGATAAGAGCCAGAAGAAACTGAATTTTGAAGCCAGCTCACAGGCCAAGCCCACGACCAGAAGCAGACCCAACTCCCCGGCACCGGACACGATGTCAACCGTGGACCAGACCCCGCATTTAGATATAAGGGAGATTCTGATGGACCTGAAAGCTGGCATCAGCGGCCTGGGATGCAAATTGGACACCCTTTCGACGAAGGTAGATCAGCTTCAGCACAGGCTCGATAAACAAGCCGACAGACTCGACAATGTCGAACAACGCGTGTCCGACCTGGACGACGGATCAGTGGCACTGACATCCCGTGTCTCTGCGCTTGAAACCCAGATGAAAGTAGTATGCGCCAAGAATGAGGATTTGGAGGGCCGCTCCCGTAGGAATAACATCAGGATCATAGGGGTGAGGGAGCAACAAATCCCAGGTAAAATGGAGGACTTTGCGGAACAGATCTGCATAGCTCTCTTCGGAAGAGAAATACTGTCTCAGCTATTTGTGGTAGAAAGAGCGCACAGAATCCCGAACACGAGACAAGCGCCTGGCGCGAACCCTCGACCAATCATAGCAAGGCTATTAAACTACAAAGATCGCGACGCCATGCTCAGGGCAGCCAGAGAGAAGGGGAAACTTCAATACGATGGCGACTCCATTCAACTCTTCCCAGATTTCTCACAGGCGGTGCAAACGCAGAGGAGATCCTTTACAACAGTCAAGCGGCACCTGCAGGACAATCATATCCTTTATTCCATGCTATATCCAGCGAAACTGCGTATTCAGAATGAGGGGAAGGCCCAATTTTTCAATACCCCCGAAGAAGCCAACGACTATCTGGACCGGACTGGCTGCAGACCTCGCGGGAACAATCCGAGACCCCGTCGTGAAGAGCGATGGAGAAGAGACCCTCCGTAATCTACAATTCCAGTAACGGGCGGATGTGATCAGCGCGCCTCCTTTTTTCACTCTTAATGTTCATCACAGGAACAAAATTCTGTCGCTATAGGAAGCCCGGTACCCTCTTGGCAGGCTACTAGCGCCCCTAGCGCAGCTGTGTTTGCAACTCTGTTCTCTATGGGGGGATTACTGTGGGCCAGTTGGGGTTTGCCCACACAAGGGAGGGACTCAGGCCCGATGTGACCGCTTTGCTCACCCCACTCTCATTCCACAACGTTGATGATATATAACTTTGACAACCTGGAAGCCAAGCCCAACAGTCACTCCAATACTTTAAGGCACCATTATCACTTTCACGTCCTGACAGGCAAGAATCCACCCGGCCCTCGGAATGTCAGCCACGACATTTAGAATAGCCACCTGGAACATCCGTGGCGGCAATCAGCCCGCAAAGAACAGGAAAATCCTTCAATATCTCCATAGGCATAAGGTTAACATCGCCATTCTCCAAGAAACTCATCTCCTGCCGGCATCGGAATCACAGTGGGCCAAGTCCTGGGGATGTCATAGGTATTTTTCATCGTATTTGTCCTTTGCCAGAGGGGTCGCTATTCTGATTGATAGAAGGGCAAACTTCAGTCTCATTGAATCGTTGAAGGACACTGAAGGTAGGGCCCTGCTGATGAGAGGAATAATTGCAGGAAAAGAAGTGGTGATTGTAAATTCCTATGCTCCCAACACTGATGGGCCTGACAATTTCAACTGGGTAATGTCCCAACTAGGGAGGACCAACGCAGAAACAATCATATGGGGTGCTGACCTTAACACACCAATGGACCCTACTCTAGACAAATCCCATAATACTACTGGGAATCGGTCCAAAGCTAGTAGTCAAGTTTGCGAGATATGTCAAGCGTTTGACCTATCCGACACATGGCGGCATCACAACCAAGATGCGAAAGACTTCACATTTTACTCACCTGTTCACAACACCAGCTCCAGGTTAGAATACATCATGGCCTCCACCCTTTGTCCGTTCTCCTGGGGAGTGAGCCAAATCCTGCCACGCACGATCTCCAACCACTCAATGGTCACACTCGACGCCTCCATGGTGGGCGCAACAGTCCCCGGATTGAACTGGAGATTCAAGCTGGGCGCGCTTTCGGACACTGATTTCGCAGAAGAACTATGTGAGGAAATAACATCCTTCATTGAGAGAAATCAAGGCTCAGTAAAGACGACCAGCACCATCTGGGAAACACTAAAGTGCTTTGTGCGCGGAATCTGTTTGGGTAAGGAAAATGGTATACTGAAGCTGATCCGCAGTGAACTCTCGGACAGCGAAACCCGTCTGAAGGCACTAGAAATGAGGGCTGTTTCAGCTCCAAGCCCGCAAATCCAGGCAGAGCTGAAAGAGGAGCTTCAGAAGTTCAGGGAAACATCCGAAAGAGAGCTAAAATTCCTTGGGCGGAAACACCAGATCCGACAATATGGAGAGGGTCAGAAGCCAGGAGCCCTACTCGCCCGACTACTATCAATGGACAAAACCCCGACCCGGGTGGAATGTGTTAAAGACACACAAGGGCAGCGTGTCTATTCAGAAGTGGACATTGCCGAGGCATTCCGTGACTTCTACCAGGACCTGTACAGCTCTAGAGGCAATTCAGACTCTGAATCTCTGCAGGAATACCTAGACGACACTGAGCTGTACTGGGTTGAAGCAGACCTACGAGAACCACTGAATGCTCCGATGACGACAGAAGAAATACTGGAAGCAATAAAATCCCTCCCGAGCTCCAAGGCACCAGGTCCAGATGGATTTACCGGAGAGTTTTACAAGGCCTACACAACCTCCCTTGCTCCTCTCTTGCTACGTGTATATGAAGAATCCATCGAAAGCGGATGCCTTCCCCCAACACTACGGGAAGCCAATATAATTGTATTACACAAAGCCGGCAGACCCGCTGATGAATTTGCATCCTACAGACCAATTTCATTGATCAACCTGGACAATAAAATCCTGGCAAAAATTCTTGCATCCAGACTCCTTTCCCTTATGCCAGCACTAGTGATTGGAGATCAAGTCGGATTTATCCCAGGGCGCAGCACCACCTATGGCATCAGACGTCTGTTTGGCGTCATGGAGGCCCTGGATCCAACACAACAGGCAATAGCAGTGCTTCTTGACGCTGAGAAGGCATTTGATTCTGTGGAATGGCCATTCATGCTAGCAACGCTTAGACAAATGGGTTTTGGCAAATTCTTTATCAAATGAGTGTCATTATTGTATAACAGTCCCCGATCCTACATTACACTAGGGAACACTAGATCCACAAGCATTTCACTTGAACGCGGAACAAGGCAGGGATGCCCACTCTCAGCTTTGATCTTTGCCCTTATTATGGAACCCCTGGCTGCCAGACTGCACGAATTCCAAATACACAGAGGCCTCAAAGTAGGCCCCCACAAATTGATTGTCTCCCTCTATGCTGACGATGTCATATTATTTGTCAGCAATCCCCAGTAGAACCTTAACCCGGTAATGCGGGAGGTTGTCACGCTCACCTGATTCCCACAGAGGCGCAAGTCTGGCTTCGAGTGCTGATGCTTCTTCAATGGTGAAGCGCATGACTCATGATGGACAGGAAGGGTCCCTCTACTCTGGCTTTTCTGGCTCGCAGGAATATTCCCCTGTGCATGAAAAGGGAGTATTACCTACTGACCGAATAATGCTCAAGCCTCCCACTCCCTTCCAACCCTCCTCGATACCCTTCCACGATTCCCCGTGAAGTCTCACCTTAGGGTTTGGAAGGATGAGCTCTCCATCCTGCTTCTGATGCAGGGGTGCGTTGAAAGCCAGTTACTTCACTGGATTGAGGTTTGATGGGAGTTCAATATAAGCTTGACTATTCAGGTGAGGCGCTGTAAGAGTTCTGTTGCAAGTTCAAAAGTTCAAGCTTAATAATAATGTTCATTGTCTTATTGCAGCAAGCGCTAATGCTTATGTCTTTTTCCCCTTAGGGGCCGGGGTTCGGAATGCCGGAGATATGGCGCCGACCCGAAGTGTAAGTTCTGGATGAGCGTTCAGGTAATGTCTTTGCATTCGCTCATTCAATGTCTTTGTCTTTTTTCCCCATTGGGGCCGGGGTCCAGAATGCCTGGAAGCGGCAGGACCCGAAATGAAATGGGAATGACCCAACAGGTAAGTCTTAGAAGGAAACT
Organism: Ambystoma mexicanum; assembly: GCF_040938575.1. Classification (NCBI taxonomy): domain Eukaryota; kingdom Metazoa; phylum Chordata; class Amphibia; order Caudata; family Ambystomatidae; genus Ambystoma; species Ambystoma mexicanum. Next base: position 272,508,822 of record NC_090931.1, on the reverse strand, counting down.
GAGCTTTTCCTTTTTCCCTTCCTTCTCTCACCTTGTTTTCTTGTCTTTTCTCTCTAGGCTCTGGGAAGTGGGTGCGGATCCGGATGATCGCTGCTGAAGATGGAGGCGCCCAGGAAAGGTGAGTGAAATGCAGCGCTGCAGCGGTCGAAACGAAATGCTTTTAAAATGATGTCTTCCCTTTCAGGATCGTCGGTGTGATGTCCCCGTGATGCAGCTTTAGCAGGTAAGGTCTTCTTTCTCTCTAATTCCTTCTTATCTCCTTTTGCAGGCGACCCAGGATGCTGACAGGCGTGGCTGAAGTCCAGATGCAGGAGCTGACACGGTGAGCGTCCAGCTGCGAGGAGCAGAACAACGCGAAGCGTGAGTTGCTGATCGGGCGTGGTTTAAATAACTTTGGAAGAAGTTCCAGGCATGTACCCTTCCACCGATCAGGTATGTATCCTTCCCCGACCACACCCAGGTGGAAAGTAGTCCCACAGGTAAAGTAGTTCCATTCAGGCCTCAAGAGGGCCTGGATGTAGCAGCATGGTCTGCATCAGGTAAGTGCACATTAAAACACTTGAACACATGTCTAGCTTTATGAGCCTGGCGCCTAAGGCGCCAGGACAGGGGTCCAACATGAGCCTGGCGCCTAAGGCGCCAGGACTGTGTCCAAAGGGCCCCAGCTTGGGCCCGCTGGCACTTCCCTGGGGGGAATGATGCCTGCCTCTGGGGTTGCTGGGTCGGACCTGGCTCCTTGGAGGTAGGCATCATGACAGAGGTATTAAGGTTTGGGCAAATGTCGGGATTAAAAATCAATCACTCTAAATCTGTGATATTTCCCCTGACCCCTCACACAGTGCAATTTGCCGATGACCATGGCTTTAAATGGGAGAACTCAAGGGTACGCTACTTAGGTATATATATGTCACAAAACCACCACGAGATATATAAAGACAACTATGTCTCCACGCTCACCTCTATTCAGGAACGAGTGCACAGGTGGAAAACGCTCCTGCTAACGTTGTGGGGCAGGACCTCTTTTACGAAGATGGTAATCCTTCCCAAGCTTCTGTACTTGTTTACCAATATCCCGTTACTCCTCCCCAAATCCTTCCTCCTGAGAGTCAAGACTGCAGTCTTGGAACTGTTATGGGCCGGTAAACCGGCGCGCGTGGCCTACGACACCCTAGTTCTGCCAACATCAAAAGGAGGCCTTGCGCTCCCAGACATTGAGAAGTACTACTGGGCATCTCAGGCACAGTTTCTAACCTACTGGTACATGACCCACTTCGTGCGTCCACATGTGCAGGTGGAACGTGCTCTGGCATCTCCCGACTTGCTCAGTGCCGTTGTTATTAGCCAAATCCCAGTTCCGTACAACACTCTAAACACGGTCCTATCTACGTACGCAATCTGGAAAAAGATGGCTGCTAAGTATGGGGTGACCGTGAGATACTCCCCTTTGCTACCGATCAGGTTCATTCCGGGCATTCCGCTCACGAATGAAAAAGTATTCTTAATATGGGCCGACAAGCTTAATATTCACTCCTTCGGTGATGTCTTCCCAGGAGGCACCTTCCTAACGCCACAGATGGCCAAAGAAAGGGGCGGAAGCACCTCACTAGATATCTTCCTTTACTTCAGATTGCGCTATACTCTGCAAAAAATATTGCCCTCTTTTCCTGAACAACCCCCTACATGGGATTTGCTGCACAATACCATCCAGGCGGAGGGAGAGGGGAGGTTGGTCTCGTCACTTTAAAAATCCCTAGTGGCAGACACCGGGTCACCTAATGCCAGAACTAAGCAAAGATGGGAATCTGACCTTCAGATGTCGATAGATGCTGGGGACTGGTCCTACATTTTATATCAAACCCAAAAAGTCACGGTGAACACACGTTATAAACTAATGCACTTTAACTATGTGCACCAAACGTATTACACACCTGCCAAGAAACACTGACATCACCCTGAAGTATCAGCCCAATGTGAACGTTGCACAGTGGCGCATGCCGACTTTTTCCACCTGGCATGGGGCTGCCCCGGAATCCAGCGTTTCTGGGTCTCAGTTCTGCAGTTCGTCGCCGATATTATCGGTGAACAAGTGGCTATGCTACCGTTGGAGGCCCTTTTCGGCCTCACAAAATACTTACACCCCACATCCCGCAGACTGGCAGCTCTCCTCCTGGTGCTGGCTCGGAGGCGGATCGCTATGGCTTGGAGCCGGGGCCCTTTACTCAAAATTGAAGATTGGAAAAAAGACATAACCTACTGTCAGGATGTGTAGAGTGAATTTATAAGAACTCTACCACTACATGCTCGACCCCCCGACATCTGGGGGCCGTATATTACATATCTGCTAAACAGTTCAGCTTCTTCTGATACTGAGAGCTCCTGAACTCGAAATAGAACTGTGAGATTGAAAGACACTGTATATTTGTGCCTTAATGATGATTGACAATTAACCAGGAAAGTCCTGATGCTTGTTGTTGTGGACATGGGTGGGGTGAGGCGGCTTTGCGATCGAACCCATGAGCGGGAAATGTTATGTTTTCTTTTCACTTTATTCTATTCCTTTCCTTTCCTTCCTTTTCTTCAACTCGTCCTTTTCCTCCTCTCTGTTTCGCCTTGCTACGTCAGCACTCCCTGATGGTGTGCTTGTGTTTTTGCTGTTATGAAAATCTCAAACTAAAGTTTTTTAAAAAAAGAATGTTTTTCCTGACCCAGCTTCACCACTGACATACAGCAGTATAGGTTTGTAATTTTGGCAGGTACATTCTTTATTTTCGTGTTGTACACCATGTGCAATTTGTTTTGTTACGTCTTCAAAAATGGTGCGCTGTTCTTTGTTAAGTTTTGCTAGTTGTACAGTTAAGTCTTCTATATCTTGATAGTGACACATGTTGTTTTCCACTTCTGTCATAGCTAATTCTGCCTTATTTGCTATTAGTGGCTGTCCTAGTGCTTCTTGGCTTCCTATTACACAAGGTTGACTACTGTTGGAAGAGTCCTTATCTAGTTGGGCCTGAAGTTCTTCTTCATGTTGCTGTTCATTGTGCAACATTGTTTTGTACAGCGTGAAGTTCACATCGGTGATATCGCTTTCATTTGCTTTGAAAGCATCTTCATAGCAGTCATAGTTATCTAGTATCTCTTCCTCTTTTCTCCATGGTTTAAAACATTGTAGCAGAGACATGTAATATAGTTCTTTCTGTTGAGTTTTTAATGACAATTTAACATGATTAATTAAGCTTCGTTTGGTAAATTTCACTAAGCTGCCTTCACAATCTGTCACTCTATATCTACCTTTGCTTTCATCGGGTTTTATATTATTTTCACATGCAATGTTTTGAGCTATGTGGTATAGACACATGCTTTCCAAAGTACTACTCCTGTTCGGATAGTATGTGTTCAGTAAATTGTTTTTTAAAGTGTCTTGGCTGTTGGGATCATTTCTGGAAATTGTTTTTATGTCCTCATGTGATTTCAGAACTTTTTTTCTAGCTTTAGCAGGACCAAGACTTAGCCATACTACTATGTTGTCTGATTTTCCATACAAAGCAGTACAGGTTAAACGATCTGCCGCTTCATAGGCACAACATTCTCTATGAGAGAGCATTTTTATGCCTAGGCTGTACAATTTCTGAGATAGTGTTTTGTCTGATGATAGGTCATCCCAGAGGTCTTGAAGCTCTGTTTTTTCTGCTTTTGTTAAGTAGGCTGTAACATATCGTGCAACCGCAGTGGAATTGTCTGCAATGTACTGCACATCTATGTTTGCATTCCATAAGAGGGCAATGATTGCATTGTAACCATTGACATATTTTGATTCTTCTGTTCTTTTTATGTAATACGTGTTCTTAGGTGATTTACCTTTAACACTATGTCGAACTGAAGACATGAAGTTGTTCACTTCACCTGTTTCTGTAACTGGTCTAGGGAAACCAAAGCGGCATTTGGTGTAGTATTTCCCTTTGTTTTTGTATTTGTAACGACAATATTTGCCACATTTGTGTCTTTGAAATTGTAAAATCTGCCCATGCAGGTCACTATGTGTCCGTTGTGAAGGGATTTCACAAGTGACATATTTTTGGATGAACTGCAAAACAGTGGCATCAGTGTCGTGACCAAATTTAGGTGCACCTTTGATCCATAAAAGCATGTCAAAATTTGGTGCTCCTCTCGCTTGGTATTCTTTTCTCCAAAAGAAGTGTTGCACTTCTCCGAGGGGAGGAACCGTTTTATTGCAAATAAAGTTTAGCATAGCAATGAAACGATGATGGAAATATCTTGACACAGTAACTGGATCTAGAGAGCAAAGTTCTCCAGGTGTTAATATATCTATGTTGGTTTTGTTGTTGTTTGATATGCGTAGGAGCTCATGTAAATCTTCCCATGCATATTCTGCACAATTTAGTGTAACAAACCAAGTCGGTGGTCCAAGGTTTCTGATCATACAACGTACGTCTCTGTGCCATCGGAACCAGTATTCTTTTGTACCACGCATGTTTGCAAACAGATTTGTTATACTTGATTGTAAAACCTCATCTTTTTCTTGTACTATTTGTATTAATTGCGTAGCTGACATATTTTGAAAGTGGGTTGCAGATTTCAAAATGTGTGCAACTCTAACATAGGGTTGCTAGTTCACTTTCAAAGAGTAGGTGGAATATGTATTCCACATTTTGTCTGAATCTGGGATCTTGCGAATACATTCATAACGAGCGGTATTCTGATGCCGTAATTTGAGTGGGTCTATCATCGTATCTTCCACCTTTGCCAGTAGGAAATAGCAGTGGAAAAGCACGTGCTTCCATACCTTTTTCCTATATGCTCATTGGTGACCCTTTGGTTTGTCGCATTTGGAAAGTTTCTAGTGCATCATCTATGCTTTCATTGGAATGCAATGGATGAATTGTGTAATGGTCCAAAAGAGTGGATACTGCAGCAGGATCCAGAAGTTCAAATTGTCCAGTTTCTGATGACTCTTGAATTATTTCAGTTGCTTCCCTTAAGCTTTCTTCAATATTTATTTCTTGTAGTATTCGTTATTGTCTTTTAGATATTGCAAGGCTTGTCTAACTTTATGTAAGTCCACCAGTTGTTGCCAATTTCTTTTGTCTTTTGTTGGTACACCATTTACCAAGACAATTAAAGAATGCTCTATTGAACGTTGCACTTCTAGAGTGTGTACATTTTCTGTTAGATCTAATGACAAATAAACTACTTTGTAACGAATGCCTTTCACCAATTCAGAGGGAGGTAATTTTGCTGTTTTTGGTTGAAGGCGTATAATTGCTTGAAATGGGTGAACTGTTTGAATTATGATGCTCTCATACAAATTGAGATGCTGCAGGGTTTTTGGTAGTGGGAACAATTCCAAATTATTTGTGATAGCACGTGAAGGAGTTTGGTTATTGTCCAGTTTTGTAGTGCAGTAACTGCAACATATTAGGGGTTCATATTAGGGGTTCACTTATTTGGTATTTGTTTTCTGCTAAAAGGTAGAGAGCTAATTCAAACCATTTGGAATCTTCATTGTCTTCTATTTTGTATGCTATGTATCTTTTGTAAAACGTTCTGCGGCAACACACACACACATGGTTTGGTACTTCAGCCGATGCACTTTTAATGTTAGTATTTCTTTTTTGTATGTGTGTAATAGAAGGTTGCTATGTGCAGAATTGTTGCTAGTCTGTTCTAAAACTATTGCATTTTGTAAGTGGATTTCACTTCCAAAATATTTTCTCTGGATACGGTCGATTTCTTCTTGTAGGTTTTTGAGTTTACCATGCAGAAGAGTGTTATTTAAATTGGCAAATTCTGAAGTTGGACTTTTAACATAATATATTTTGTACTCTAGATTTCTTACATTTGAATGATGTATTGATATCCTTTTGATATCATGGAAGGTGCTTTTGCAAATAGGTCCTGAAATGCAGGCTAATGAATGTCCTTGTAGTCCTGTGTATTTGCGCACTGGACAGATATCCATATTTTACAGCACTTACATTTTAATTTTGTCTTTACCTTTCACATACTGATTGAGGAACTGACGTAAGGATTTGAAAGATTTGTTAGGAATGGCACACATTGACGTGCACAGCATTTGTATACTGGACGGTCTGGTTCAGTCCAATCGAGAGCTAATTCTGAGTTTTCAGGGGATACTTTTCTAAGCATCCTATTTAATACTAATATAAAAAAACTTCCTTTTGAGAAGGATTGCACTGTCCGCGAGAGCTTATAGGATTACTTTTTTACGGTAGGTTTTAAGGGTTGAGGATGATTTCTGTCCTCTTCTTATTAGATTCTGAAGGACTCTGTGGCGAAATATTTTTGCTAAAATACTTTTTTTACTATGGGTTCTTGTTACTGTATCAGGATTAATAGGAGCATTGTTAGCAGTATTGTTAGCCGATTTTTTGTGAAGAGTTTTGTGTTTCGTGCCACATTTTGATGGAGGAGGTAAAGTTTCGGTAGTTGAAGCTTCCTTTGTATCGCTAAACAAAGGTATTAGCTGTTTTGTTCCAACGTTCTCTACAAACTCTGCTACAGATGGATGCTTGGGTTGGACACTTTTATTTTTATTTTCTCTATTTCTGCGTTCCTTTCTACAGACTTGCTTTTTGGTAGGCATTCTTTGGGGTCTGTTGAAAAAAAGAAGGCATGGTTTGGTCTCTTGTACAATGTATGTGTGCTGTGTGCATGCGTGCATGAGTTTGAAGGGGAAGCTCTTTGTGGTGGTGCGTGAATGTGCATTGGCCTCTTTCAATGATTTGGGAAGGCTATTTTTCTGTTTGTATACTACTACAATGTGCTTCAGATGAGAGTACAAAGTGAGCTAGTGGTGAGGAGAAGCATTAATAGTAAACGTAATGGTATAAAATTGAAACAACTATTTGTTTTTTAGTACTAACATTCTAAGGATGCTGTATGTTATTTGATTTCCAAAAACACAGGGATTAGTGAGCCATTCTGCCTGTTATTCTTTGTTTAATAAATGGGGATTTGTGGGTAGAATGGTTCAGAAATCAATGTTTGTATTGGTGCGCAAATTAAATAAATAACCCACACAGTCTCTTTGAGGAATAGTTAGAACATAAAGGTAGTACTGTACTTACTTTTTTTTGCGGAATGACCAGGTTTCTTCGGATATCTCGTTTGCAGTGTAGATGCTGTTGATTTTCAGGAGAGTGGTCTTCACTGCGATTGTAAAAAGAAGAAGTTATTAACTTTGTGTGTTTAAAGCAGTGATGTTACTGTACACGTTAATTTTGCATCTTTCGTCGGAGTATTCTCCTTTCATATTTCAACACAGTGCATGTGTGCATTTCACTTCACTATGTGCTGCCTTTGTATGCTATTTGCAGTATGTTAGTTGCACGTGATTCACAAATGAGTACAATTTTTAGGTTATGAAAATGCCTTGTTTTTTTTTAAGCTGTGTTATCCATAGCAGAGAGGTTTGTAAGTGGTAGGTCATTATAGTAGATGGGAAAAATTTCACTACTTTCATATTATAAGTACGAATCCGAAAAATTGGGAGACCCTCAGAGGCAGATGTCACCACAGCAATCGGGAGCATTTATTTTTCTCATACGATCGCTTTGGAAGTAGCATTAATGTAGGCGGTACACAGTACAAAATTGTGATATTTTCTAATGGAAAATCGAGTTTCGCGCTAAATAGGGAGGGTTGTAACGTATGTATTGGTTATGTGGGAGACTGTAAGAAGTAGTGCGGTTTGTCAATGAAAAATCAGACATCTTGCACTTCAAAAGGGAGTGTTGGTATGTATTGGCTATGCAGATTTAGTGGCATTAATTTGTTTAAATGAAATCATGAGGGTTGCACATGTTCTCTGATTAAAATATGCATACCTGTACTTTATACCCATGCATGTGCGCATGCATGGAGCTGTACGTAGAAATCCGCGACACTTGCACAGTAGTTTTTGAATTAGGTGCTTTGCAATGATATGCTACTTGCATTCAGAGTGATCAATAGTACATTTGAAGTGTGAAATTTTGATGACGGAGTTAGATGTAGAGATGTTGAATGTGATTGGTGGATGGTTGTGTGACTGCTTAGCTGTGTCCAATGAGGGAATGGATTCGCGAGTGATGTGGAAAGGGTAGAAGGACTGGCTAAGCGTTATGTGCCACACGTAGACAACGCTTGTCCACAGGTAGGGTGTGTCACAAACAGGGTTCTACAGCAAATCCAGCATGGAAAGGGGACTGTAGGCATCAACCAATCAGATTTTCACATTGCTCTTTTGTGTCGAAAGACGGTGCGTATACTGAAGATGGCAGCGGTGGAGAGGGTCAGGGTTTTAGTGCTTGGTGATATTTTTGTCCATGGTTTACAGTACTATGCCGAAAGTAGGCATGTGGCATACAATTTCAATGTGAGAGGAGTGGAGGTGGTGTGGAGAGCTGAGACTGATCGCAATGTTGCGACAATTCTCCAAGCAGAGACATGCGTACGATGACCACTCCTCATGTGGTACTTTTGCACTACGGTGCTTGCCATTTGGGCTACATGAGTTCACATACTTTGTTGGAAGATTTGGAACAGTTGGTTCAAGCAGTTATGAACATCTTTCCAACTGCGAAAGTAATTTTTTCTGGTTCACTCCCTAGAGAAAAATGGGACAACAGTTCTGTTTTCTGTCCTGATCAAAGTATTGGGAGGTGTAACATCAATCGCGGCATGCGTGCTTTCATGTTACGAGCTGGTCTGTTTTTCTGCAGGCACGAGAACATTGTTCCTAGTAATGTGGCTTATTGTGAAGCAGATGGTGTTGCGTTATCTTCTTTGGGAAATGCCATGTTCTTTTAGAATGTAAGGCTTGCTTTGGAGAAGGCTCTGTAATGGTTGTAGGAGTAAAGTAAGAAGAAAAAATATTTTTAAAAAACAAAATAAATGTACAGTCGTCACGCTCTGATCCTCTACGTGTCCGCGGACATGGTAGTAGTTTGCAGGCAGTGCGTATTACAAACGGGGATTCTGGGGTGGAGACGCATGCAAATGAGAATGTGCGAAGGTAGGGATTGTTCAGTAAAGTTCAGTGGGTGTGTTCTGAATGGAGAAATTTAGTGAGAAGGTCTTTTCCCTGACAGGAGACCAGACAGCCATGGCTCTGTGTGCTCCAAAACAGATTATCTTGATTTTGGTAGACTCATGGATACATTGGTTGAAGGTGCATGCAGAATGTTGCGGTCTATGTGCAGATCTTGGATTTCCTCATGTGGAAGTGCACTGGCATGGCGTGCGTGGAATGAGGTGGCTGGACTTGGTACCTCTCTGTGCTACTTTACAGACAGAGCGGCATCCTGATATACTTATCATTCCTTGCGGAGGAAACAGTTTCGGCCATGTCTCTGGAATTTCTTTGCAATTTGCAATGAAGGAAGGACTTGGACATGTTTCCAAATTGCCAAATAGTTTTTTCCCGTATTGCACAAAGACAAATATGGCTGCGTTCTTCTGCATTTGGTTCACAAATGGGGAAAGCGAGGCGCAATGTCAATAAGGCTGTTTGTGCCTTTCTAAGAGATGTTGGCATGTCCTCATTCCACAATGAAAACGTTTTGTTTCGCAGCACTTTCATTTTTCACAGAGATGGAGGCCATCTCACATATGCTGGCAATCAGATTTTTCTTTGCAATGTACAAAATGCATTGCAACCTTTTTTGGATTCATAGTCACCTATTTGGAATTCCGTTTTTTCCAATCTACAGTTTTTGAAACACAGAAAACACCACCAAAAGGGTCTTTTCAGAGCCACCACTTACTCCCAGCAAAAAGTCCATTGGTTTTGCTACGCTTGCACCCTCCATTTTTGTGCGTCCTACGACTGTCCGCGGACCTTTTGAAAAATACGCGGGGGCCTACAACGGTCACTTGATAGTTCTATTGTTAAACTGAGAAAGGCGGCTCTGAAAAGAGCCTTTTTTGTAATTTTTGTTGTTTTCCATTTTACTGCTTTTGAGCACACGACACACTAGGAGAGGAGGGCAAAGGAGGGTAAGGAAGGGACACCAACCACGGGTATAAGAAAGGGCAGGTGGAGAGAGAAGGATGTAGGGTGGGCTTTACTTAGGTAAGGGGCAGTTCTTCTGGTGCTCCGTGACCGTAGCCTCAAAAGCACTTTGAAGACTCTCCCCCCTGCAGAGTACTGCGTCGCAGTACATACACAATATTGTGACCCTCGAAAGGTAAGGGTCAACAGCATCGGGAATGGGTTGTGAGGCAGCTGGAGGGATTCACTCCCCCACAGGAGTGTCTCTTGTGGTGAGCGGATTGGACACGGAGGATGCTGTGGAGGAACTCAATCTACTACGTTCTTCACATGGTACCACCTTGCGAATGTCCGCACTGTGGAATGAAGTTAGGTGTCGTTTCATGGTTGTCGTACCAAAGCTGTACGCACCAGGTCTCCCCCGACTGAGCACCAACTGGCACTGGTTACACCTGACCAGGTTTGCACATGCTTTTGGTACGTTCCCAAAAACGGAAAACAACCGCCACACCCACGACTCCCGGCGAGTGCTTGTAGTGCGGAGTTCCTCCACCTCAGTCTCGTTTTCCTATTCTTCCTCGACCTCTACATCCTCACCCGTATTTCCCTCTGCAGGCCCTTGGGGAGGTGGTGGCGGTCGAGGGTTTGTGGGTGGTGCTGAGGCTAATGAAGCAACAGTAGCCATGGATGCCATAAGGATTACTTGGCTAATGGACGCTACAGCAGTAAAGGCAGCACAACTCAATCTGCTATAACCAGAAGCACAATGAAGATGAGCTCGGGGGTGTGGCCATTTATAGGGGTGGAGGGGTGCGGCTCATGACCATATTGATCACTCAAAAGCATTGCAAAAATTCTAAACAATACGTTCAAAGGTAGAGCCATTGTATGGGACATGTGAAATGGTGATTTTATACTGTAAAATAATTTCCCATGTTTGTATAAGTTCTTTTGCAATGTTGCGGAAGCAGACAAACTGCGCAAATTAGTCCACACGCTCAGCGTGGGTGCGGTCACATGATGACGTCCTGAACACAACAGCGAGGGAAATGGGTTTCCGCTGGATAGCAAATGCAGAGTAACGGACGTACGCATGCGCGCAAGTGTTCTACGGACAGTGTTCGGCTCCTGAAATTAATTAAAAGTGCGACACAAGTGAGACGGACAATTAGGGACAGGCGCGATGTTCGTAGTACTTATGGGTGTACTGCGCATGTGCGTACATGATCTGCTGACTGTACGGCCAGGTACAGTGTCCTTAGGACACCTCCATTTTGTTTGACTACGGATATGCCGGCCACCACGCCTGTTCTACGGACGGTTCCATCTTGGCTGCGGATGGTACGGACAGGTATAGTGTCCTTAGGACACTCCCATTTTGCTCATTTACAGACATCCCGGACACCTGGTGTGTTCTAAGAACATGTTTTATCTCATTTGTGAGCGGTACGAAGAGGTATAATGTCTTTAGGATGCCCCATTCTGTTCATTTACGCACAACTTGAACAGATGGTGCGCTCTAAGATCAGTTCCATCTTGGTTGCCATTGGTACGGGTAGGTGTATTGGTGTTAGAACATCGATATTCTATTGCTTATGGCTATCTCGAACAGGCGCGCTCTCCGTGGACATTTTAACTCTTTTAAAAAAAATGTTTTTTCCTCAAACCCTTCCACTACAACTAATATACAAAAAACTTTCAATACACACACACACACACATCAATCAAGAGAAATACAGGGGGCAGCAGATACTGAAACGAATATAGGGATTTAGGGTTTAACACGGACTGGTTGTGAGGGGATGATTTGTGAGGGGATGAAGGGATGGATGTTTCATCAAAACGTTTATTTTCTTCTTGAAGGTTTGGGGATGGTTCACTAGGAAATGGAGAAGGGGGGCAGGTACAGGTAGGACAGTGATAACATATTTTTCCTCTGCCAAATTCTTCCACAAATTGCCTTAAACTGTTAAAATTGTCATTTAGTGTGTCCATTTTCACTTCTATCCTTTTCAGCCTGTCTTCTTCTGCGTCGTTTGTTGGCCTTTCTTCTTTTTTTCCTGGTCTGTTAAAAATAAATATATATATGTTAAATGTCCATAAAATTCTGACCATTAATTTGCTAATGCAGAGTAGCGTGTACCATTATTATCGCTATCTTCTGACATTTCCCCATCCGGAAAATTCTCCTCCAGCCACTCCAAAGTACTGCACATTTCTGTGTCAAAACAACAGAAAGAAATTATTTTTTCTGCCCCTCATACAAAAAAGTACACACACATATAAGAAAAATGAAGTTCACTTACTATTTTGTTGTAATTTGTCTTGTACTGTGTGCGTCTACTTTTGCTCCTGGCTGCACAGTTTCTGTGAGGTAATTACGTTGGAGGCATACTTTTTTTTGTTATGGTATAATCCATTTCATTCTACATGGTCATTAAATGCATGGTTATTGTTTCAGACGTTTAGGTTTACCTATTTATTTATTAGTACTAATAATGTCTTTATGTGTCCTTTTTCAAAGTTGTGCATTTTTTATGTAACACAATAGTACAATTTCAGATACCTCGTGACTGTTGGGGGTACTGTTGACCTCATCCGCGCCCATCCGCAGACAGACGCTCAGCCCGTACCTTTCAAATATCAATAGCGAGGGGGTTCAGTATGTTCTATATTACATGTATATAAAGTAAGGAAATTATACTACATATCTCCCAAAATCACATGATGAAAGGGTACATTCAGCAAAAAAACTTTAACGAGATGTTATGATTAAGTTCCCCTTCTAAAAACCTGTGAAATTCAGTAAAAAAAAACTTTGTTAAGGGGACGTTATGGTTAAGTTGCCCTACTAAAAACTCGTAAAATTCACTAAAAAAAAACCTTGTTAAGGGGACGTTATGGTTAAGTTGCCCTACTAAAAACCTGTGCAATTCACTAAAAAAACTTTACAAACGTGCCATTATGGTTCAAAGTAAAACTGAAAAACCACTGAATTTTGCCAGTTATGGTAGGGTAAGCAACCATACCTGCCCCCACCACTGTGCACTGCTAACACTAACACCCAGGACATGAAAGATGGCATCACAAATGTCATTGATGACATCACTGATGATATCACATGTGTAGCCCCTTTGTTTTTGTTCACTGCTATATATAGATATATATATATATGTATATATATATATCACATGGCCACGGTAGTGGCCATGTAGTTATATGGATAGGTTGGTGTTTCCATAAGAAGGGCACTTTTTGGGCGGCTTATAACTTCGCTCCCCCTGGACGAATCCTCACCAAACTTTGCAAAAAAAAAGTGCTTGGCCCACTCTGAATTTTTTTGCAAAGTTTGGTGAGGATTCGTCCAGGGGGGGAAAAGTTATAGGGGGGGTCCCAAAACATTTGTTTTTTCCCATACACTGAATGGGAAACAATTTTTGCTTGCGCCTACAGCCCAAACCGCTGGACGGATTTTCACCAAATTTGGACCAGGAGCAGCGGCTTGGTCCCGAAAGCGTGCTTTTGCAAATTTGGTGAAAATCCGTCCAGTATTTTTTTTTAAATGACCAAAATGTAGGTCAAAAAAAATTGTGATATCTGTGTTCGGTCCGCGGACGGACTTCCCGGTTCGCTCCGCGGACGGTGTCCTGATTGGCCGAGTGGCCTACGTCATGTCCGCGGACATGCGGCGTGATTCGCTGATTGGACGGTGTGAAGCGTGAAGCGCGTCAGATTTTCGGTAGCGCCCGCCATCTTGGATTTGCGGATGTCCGCGGACGTCCGCGGACAGCGCGGTGAAAGTTTGTTCAAAATGTGTATTTAGTAGAGTGTGTCGGTATGTAGAAGTGTTTGGGGAGTATGGGAGGGTATGAGATAGGTTAAATGTTGGGCTTTTTTATATGGTAGACGCTTTTTTGTGTTCGATTTGTCTGCGGACATCACGGGTGCTCTGAAATGTTCTAAATAAAGTGAATGGGGGGTGTTCTGAGGACTCAATATGTCTCCGTTTTGTTCCCAAGCAAGCTGAAACTGTTCTAAGAACACAATTGCTCTCCTGAAATGTTCATAAATAAACGAAAATGGAGGTGTCCTAAAGAACTCTCTACCTGTCCGTACTGTTCGCTAGCAAGTTGAATGTGTTCTAAGAACACAAGTAGTGCCCTGAAATGTTCGTTTGCCGTGTGACGCACATTTAATTATTTCAGGACCCGAACAGTGTCCGTAGAACATCAACGCGAATGCGCAACCCAGTGTCTGTTCTGGGGACGCTGTCCGTATTGGTATGTGGCAAGTTGAATGTGTTCTAAGAACACTCGAGGTGTCCTTAAATGTTCGCAAATAAACAAAATGGGGGTGTGTTCTAAGAACACAGGCGTTGTCCTGAAATGTTCGTAGGGGGTGTCCTGAGGACGCTGTCCGTATTGTTCGCTGTCGAGTTGAAAGTGTTCTAAGAACTCTCGCGTTGTCCTGAAATGTTCGCAGGGGGTGTCCTGAAGACGCTGTCCGTATTGTTCGATGGCAAGTTAAAACTGTTCTAAGAACACAATTGGTGTCCTGAAATGTTCGTAAATAAACGAAAATGGAGGTGTCCTAAAGAACACTCTCCCTGTCCGTACTGTTCGCTAGCAAGTTGAATCTGTTCTAAGAACACAATTGCTGTTCTGAAATGTTCGTTCGCTGTGTGACGCACTTTTAATTACTTCAGGACCGGAACAGTGCCCGTAGAACATCAATGCGCATGCGCAAACCAATGTCTGTGCATTTGGTGTCCTGCGAACAGGCGCTTCCTTCGCGGACATGTTTCCGAAGGGATCATGTGACCGCGCCCACGCTGGTCGTTCGTATTTCTTGAAAAATTGGGGTGCTGCCCTATTGTAGCCATTGCATTTTTCTCTGGGAGGAAGTGGTGGCTCTGAAAAGAGCCTTTGGGAGGTGCTTGTATGACAAAAATTATAAATACTTAACACCTACTTCAAAATGGATGCTGTATTTCTAAAAAAGGTCGCAATGCATTTTGTACATTTCTCAGAAAAATCTGATTGCCAGCATAAGTAAGATGGACTCCATCTCTGCGAAAAATGTATGTAGTACGAAACATAATATTTTCATTGTGAAAAGAGGACATGCCAAAATCTCTTAGAAATGCACAAACAGCCTTATTAACATTGCGCCTTGATTTTTCCATTTGTGGACCACATGAAGAAGAACGAAGCCACATTTGTCTCTGCGCAATCCGTGAAAATATTACTTGAGAATTAGGAAACATGTCCATGACTTTCCCAAGTACTTCTTTCATAGCAAATTGCAAAGAAATTCCAGACACATGTCCTAAACCGTTCCCTCCACAATGAATTACAATTATGTCTGGATGTTGCTCTGTTTCCAAAGTAGCACAGAGAGGTAGCAAGTCCAACCACTTCATTCCACGTATTCCATGCCAGTGTACTTCCACATGTGGAAATCCAAGATCTATAGCTACTCCACAGCTTTCTGCATGCACCTTCAACCAATGTATCCACGAATCTCCCAAAATACAAACAATCTGGTTTCTGAAACACACAGCCATAGCTATCTGTTGTTCTCTCAGCAAAAAGAGTATCTGAGAAACTCTCTCCTGGCACAACACACCCACTAAACTTTCTTGACCAATCCCTTTCAGTGCTCATTCTCATTTGCATGACTTCTGAACCCAAAAATCCCCGGATGTAGCTCCCGATGTCCGCAAACTACCGCCATGTCCGCGGATATATCGTAACATGAACAGCCCTTCTACCATTTCCACTTCACTCTCTGTGCCATTCCCTCATTGGATGTAGCTAAGAAATCACATGACCATGCACCAATCACATTCAAGACCTCTACATCTAACTGCATCATCATAGATGAGCACTGCAAATGTACTGTGAATCTCTCTGAGTACAAGTGTCATATCATTGCCAAGCACCATCTACAAGAAAGACTGTACAAGACTCCAAGATTTCTACTTGCAGCTCCATGCATATCCATATGCATGAACACAAACTACAGGTATGCATATTTTCTGTACAGTACATGAACACATGTTTAAACTGACTTTTAGCTTGTGTAATCTGTAAAATGAATGTACTGTATTTTTTCCAATTTCCTAAAATCAACTATAACTTATATACCTTTATACTATTTACTTTCTTTATATACACACTATGAAATCATGGTAAACTTACATTTTTGAAATGAGATTTATAAACTACATATATTCAAACAAAATTGCATGCATGCACACTCTATGTTCAAATCTCAAAAAATAATACTTATACAATTACATATTTTTATTTGTTTATTTATTTGATTACATTAATTTAAGCATGACATTAAGGCACTATTACCTAGAACAGCTTAGTTACAGAAATAGTGGTATTCAGTGGTACATTATGAATTTCATAAAACATACTAAAGATATTTTGTTTGTTACAGCTACTCATTGCAATACAATTTGTTCATTAAGAACATATCATATGTATTGAACTGGTGCGACGTATCTTATGTGAATAAGATAGTTTTATTGGTTTTGAGGAAAGCGCTGAGGATTTCAATTTAAAAAATTAATATCTAAATTAAAAACAATGCTATACACAAACAAAATTACTAATTTGTTTCTTTTACAATTGCAGTGAAGACCATTCTCCTGAAAAGAAACAGACAAATTTGAAGAACAAAGAAGAACTAAGAATTACCCTATTCATTTTAGAAAGAAAGTAAGTAGAATACCACCATAATATTTGTATTATTACTGAAACATAATGTAAAGGTAATTCATGCTATTTCTGTGCCTAAAAATAGAGATTGTGAACCATTCTGTCCAAAAATCCCCATGTCTTAAACAGCGATTTACAGTCAGAATGATGCACAAATTTGTGCTTTTGGACACACAAATTATCCAACTCAATCGCTAGAATTTTCATGTTATAGAACAAACAACTGTTTTAATTGTATACATTAGATTTACTATTTGTACTTCTCCACACCACTAGCTTATTTTTTTATGTCATCTGAACCTGAGTTTAGTAACATATTAATTGAAGAATACACATCCCTACTAGTTGTAGTTCCCAATGTACAATCAGACACCATTACATACATCATCTTACTCAAACACTCATGCACACAGCACACATACATTGCAGAACACCCCAACCCATACCTTCTTTATTTTTTTCAACAGACCCTAAAGAATACCTACCAAAAATCAAGTACATAGAAAGCAACGTAGAAGTAGAGGAAATGAAAATAGAAGTGGCTAACATAAGCATCCATCTCTAGCAGAATTTGTAAAAAAAAGTTCAAACAAAACAGCTAATACAGTCATTTAGTGAAACACAAGAAGTTTCAAGTACAAAAACTTTGGCTCCTCTATCAAAATGTAAAACGAACCAGAAAACAATTAACAAAAAAACAACTACCACTACAGATAAAACTGCTTCTATAAATCTTGATATAGTACAAAGTAAGCATACCAAGAAAAGTATTTTAGCCAAAATGTTCTGTCACAAAGTCCTTCAAAATCTTATAAAAACAGGAGAGAAAGTAATCTTAGAAGCGTTAATAGACAGTGCACTTCTTCTCAAAACAAAGTTATTTATTTTAGTGTTAAACAAAATGAAACCACTAACAAAACTAATAACTAAATTACAAAAAAGACTTCGCAATAAACGAAATGTCAACAGAAAATATTACTTGAGAATTAGGAAACATGTCCATGACTTTCCCATAAGTGTGATATGCTGCGGTGGTTGTGGCCAGGGCATAGAGTGTTGGGTGCATGACCAAATGGTCATGCACCCAACACTCTATGCCCTGGTCACAACCACCGCAGCATATCACACCCATAGAGTGAAACATTTCAACTATGGCCTATGGAAACTTTTAATGTCCGCGGACATCATCAGTGTTCTTAGAACATTTTCAACTTGACAACGAACAATAGGGACAGCGTCTTCAGAACACCGCCTACGAACATTTCAGGACAAGGCGTGTGTTCTTAGAACACACCCCCATTTTTAATTTGTGAACATTTCAGGACACCACGGGAGTTCTTAGAACACTTTGAACTCGACAACGAACAATATGGACAGCGTACTCAGGACACCCCCTACAAACATTTCAGGACACCCCGAGTGTTCTTAGAACACATTCAACTTGCCACAGAACAATATGGACAGCGTCCACAGAACAGACATTGGTTTGCGCATGCGCGTTGATGTTCTACGGACACTGTTCGGGCCCTGAAGTAATTAAGAGTGCGTCACACGGCAAACTAATATTTCAGGACACTGCTTGTGTTCTTAGAACAGATTCAACTTGCTAGCGAACAGTACGGACAGGTATAGTGTTCTTTAGGACACCTCCATTTTCGTTTATTTATGAACATTTCAGAACAGCAATTGTGTTCTTAGAACAGTTTTAACTTACTAGCGAACAATACGGACAGGTATAGTGTTCCTTAGGACACCTCCATTTTCGTTTATTTATGAACATTTTAGAACAGCAATTGTGTTCTTAGAACAGTTTTAACTTACTAGTGAACAATACGGACAGGTATAGTGTTCTTCAGGACACCTCCATTTTGTTTAATTATGAACATATCAGAACACCATTTGTGTTCTTAGAACAGTTTTAACTTGCTAGCGAACACCACCGACAGGTATAGTGTTTTTCAGGACATCTCCATTTTCGTTTATTTACGAACATTTCAGGACAGCAATTGTGTTTTTAGAACAGATTTAACTTGCTAACGAACAATACGGACAGGCATAGTGTTCTTTAGGACACCTCCATTTTGTTTAATTACGAACATATCAAAACACCAACTGTGTTCTTATAACAGTTTTAACTTGCTAGCGAACACCACGGACAGGTATAGTGTTCTCCAGGACACCCCCATTTTCGTTTATTTCCGAACATTTCAGAACACCCGCGCTGTCCGCGGACATCTACATTGGTTTTTAAAAAAGAACGGAAACTAAGTACAACACAATACAAAAATGTAACTTTGTTTAATATATATTAATAATTTATGACAGAAGGTGAGGCAGAAACGGAAACAAAAATAGGAGAATTAGGGGTTTCAACATGATTGGTATCAGGTGAAGAAGGGATGGAAGTCGCATCAAAACGTTTTGGGACATGGAGAGGGTTTGGGGATAATTGACTGGGATATGGTGAGGGGGGACAAGTACATGTGGGACAATGGTATGAGGTTTTTGTTTTAAAATGATCCTCAATAAAAGTTTTCAAATTATTAAAATTGGTCAACAATAAATCCATTTTTTCTTTTATGCTGTCAAGTGTGTTTTCCATAACAGCTTCTTCAGAGGTATATTGTAAAGTGTTTACCATTAGTTTCACTATGTTGTGACATTTCCTCATGTGGGAAATGCTCTTCTAGCCATTCCAGAGTACTAGACATTTCTGTGAGAAAAAAAAGAGAATGGCCCTCATTACGACCCTGGCGGAAAGTGACTGACCGGACCGCCACAGCGTAAATAGCGTTTCCGCCATTGCACGAAGGAGCAAAGTGCGGCCCATTCCGACCCATCGGGCACGAGCACCACGGCATGGCGGAAGTGCAAAGTCCGCGATGGCGGAAATGACCCCAAAACGGCCCACACTGCCGCCGTACGGCGCCCTAGGTGCAATACCGCCACCCATCACAGCGGACACCGCAGTGTGCGCCTACCGGAAAGTACGGTGACCGGAAATATATGGAAACGGAAGTTAAAACATGGGCCCGGAACGGGAAACATCCCGCCGTACACCTATAAAACCACTAAAACCACACAACCACTAAAATCACTACCCTGAGACACACCCCAACCCGTCATCCACCCTAGCGAAACCAAGAAAAATGGGAAAAGTAGTGAAGAAAGCGTGCGACCGCAAGCGGCAGGTCCACTTCTCCCGTGAGGAACTCACCGTGCTAACAGAGACCCTCCAGGAGAATGCTGCCGTCGTCTTCTGCACGCAAATGACCAGGACGGCACTTGCAAACAAGAAGGCCATATGGGCTCTGGTGGCACAGCGGGTAAGTGCGGTGGGGACCGCACCCCGCACCCCACAGCAATGCCGTAAGCGATGGGACGACCTGCGGATACGCGTCCGCAGCATACTCTCTGCCAACCGCAACATTGCCACAGCCACCGGGGGAGGTCCTGAATCACCCATCAAGTTGACCCCCTGGGAAGAAATCTGTGCCTCCACCATCGGAATGGAGAGCATAGAGGGAGTCGGAGGGATGGAGAAAGGAGTGCAGACATCCGAAGATTCAGGTAGGTGGCCCAAATAAAACAATGCCAAATCCACAAAGTCCATCCATGTGAAGTACCATGCGTCCACATAGTGCAACAGAAACACATGTCCAGGAGAACGGCCACACACATCGGCCTGATAGCGCACGTTAAAACCCACAATAAATACATAAATAATTAAAAACCCCTAAAACACGCACTACACGTGCAGCAGGCACACCCTAACTGCAGGCTGCCAAACAACTGCACCCTCACTCCACACACAAATGAAAGCACCTCCAAGGCCCCGACCCAAATCACCCTCAGGTACCACCCCAATGCATGTGATACAATGCCATTCCAATTCCCACAGACCCATCAATAACCCTCGCCCTCCTTTACTCCACCACAGGGTCCGATCCAAACGACGAGCTTCAGGACACCCCTACCAGCACACCTGCAAAGAGGGCCAAGACCAACGGCCAAAGACCCTCCACCTCAGCTGCACGCATCAAGACACGGCAGCAGCACAAATCAGGTGGCAGCACACAGGAGGGAACATCAACAGGCACCCCAGCAGCCAGCATGCCCACAACACCAACACCACAGGTCCCCCCAACGGATGCCACAGAAGGCACTGCCTCCGGTGGCAGCAGCACCATAGGTGACACCCCATTGATGGCAGCATGCTCCGACACAGAAGACGGGGATGTCGAAGTCAGATCCATCCATGACCTGTCCCAATCCCCCTGTCTGTCCCATCCCGTACAACATGAGGATACCACGCAGGGGCACCCACAAGACGACGACTGGCCATCCCCCACAAGCCCTGTGGCAAGGCAACATGAGGTCAACAGCCCCTCTGTGACACCCCCGCAAATGGCCATGGCCCAGCAGAGGCAACAGTCCCTCGACCAGTTAATCGTGCAACAGCAGCAACTGGCCACGCTCCTCAAGGACCATGCCGATGAATGTGGGGGCACTAAGGCAGACATAGAAACATCAACTGAGACACTTAGGGCAGAAATGGAGAGAAGCACAGAGACACTAAGGGCACAAATGGAGAGAAGCACCGAGAGCCTGAGGGGGGAACTGCATGCGACGGCCAAGGACGTATGTGCCGAACTTGCCGCAGTGCGCCGTGTGCTCACTGAGCTCTCGCAAACCCTTAGGGACATGCATGGACGTGAGCAGGCAGAGACATCATCCGTTGCAAGTTCTGTCCAGGGCAGCCCCCAACGTAGATCTGGGAGGAACCTGCGCTCCACAGGCAGGGGTGCCCCTGATACCCGCAGAGGGGGCTTGCAATAGCGACTGCCCACTGACAATGAGCATCTTTGGACACTGGTGTTCGGGGGGGAGGTAGGAGGGTGGAGGGGGTGTGTTGGGCTCACTTGGGTGGCGGGTCGATAGGGTGTTCAATATGATATCACATATGCCATAAACAGTGCACGATCAACCAATGAGATGTGTGGACATTGATCTTTGTGTACTAGGCCATCATAGGCGTACAGTCCATATTGTGCATGTCCCAGACACACACAGTGCCACGAGTCCCGTGTCCATGTATCAGCCACCAGGCGTGAGTGCTAGAAGCATACATCAATGAGATGCTGACGAATGTCACGGCCCTCCGGTGCCTCGCAGACTCCTTGAGGTGCTGCCACATCCCCACCCTCATCATGACCATCATCAGGTGCTTGCAGTTCTGCGTCAGGGGGCATGGGCACATTTCTACGTACGCACATGTTGTGGAGCATGACACATGCCATCACCATCTTTGCAACCTTCACATGGCGGTACAGGAGTGCCCCGCCAGACCTGCTGAGGCAGCGGAAACGACCCTTCAGTAGGCCGAATGCCTGTTCAATGACTACACGGGTACGTGAGTGGGCATGGTTGTAGTCCTCCTCATGCTGGTCCCGTGGGTTCCGGACTGGTGTGAGGAGCCATCTCTTCAGTGGATATCCAGCATCACCTGTATGTGGACGAGAAACGTATGATGTGGAATGCCATTGCTACGTACGCACACCCCCCCCCCCCTTCCTGCCAGGTCATTGCCGAATCACATACCCCACATTATCATGCATGTAATGAGACTCACCGGGTAGCCAGGATCTGTTCCCTGTGTGTCGCTCCATGTAGCGTGGTATTGTAGAGTTCCTCAAGACCATAGAATCATGGGTTGATCCAGGGAATCGGGCACAACAATGTGTAATGATCCTGTTGGAGTCACACACCATTTGTACATTCAGAGAATGAAATTGTTTTCGGTTGCGGTACTGGGCCTCCATGGCATGTGGGACGACCAATTCCACATGGGTGCAGTCGATGGCACCAATGCAACCCGGTATGCCGGCAAGTGCATGGAATCCCACTTTTGTGTTGGTAATTTCCTGCTCCGAGCGTGGTAGGGAGATGTAGTCGTCTGCGTGCTGCAGGAGGGCATCGAGCACTTGCAATAGTGTCCGTGAGAACAGTGGCTGAGAAATGCCATGCAACTGTCCGACTGTGTGCTGGTAGGTGCCTGTGGCCAGGAAGTGGAGTACAGACACCACCTTCAGTAGGGGTGGGATGGCGGTTGGGCTGTCTATCATGCTGACAAGGTCAGCCTGTGTCATGTCCACAATGGCGGCTATGGTGTCCCGGTCCAGACGGTAGAGGGTGTGGATCTGCTCATCAGTGAGGTTGAACGGATGTGCTCGGAGGCGTGGGATTGCGGGCTGCCTGCGTGGTGGTAGTGGCTGTGCTGGCGGCCCTTGCTGGCCCTGCCTTGGCCTCCTCCTCCTCCTGCGTCTCCTCCGTGCGGCCTGTTGTAGTTGGTGTTCGTCTTCTTCTTGGAGTTGGAGTACTTGCAGTGCTATCAGGTCCCCCAGGGCCAACATCGCTAGTCCTGCCGGTAGCATTTCGGTGTGGTTGTGGGAGGAGACTGGCTGTGCAATTTATGTGTTTTCAGGCTGAATGGCCTCCACCTGTGGTGATTCATTCCACCTGTGCAAACTGCTCTCCCCTTTGGCCGAGCACGTCCCGCGCACAACGCTGCAATTCGTGGAATGGCATCTTGCTATTGCAATCATGTATTTGTACCCGATGGCCGTGTAACATTGGTTGATATGTTCATTCTGCTGTGGTCCCATTGTTTCACATACTATCTGTGCAGTCGCGAACAGAGTTGTGAAGGGTCAGTGGAACGTAGTACTCGAGTAACGGTGGGCCCTCATGCATCACTGTACCGAGTTGCAACGACGGGCGGGGCGTCCCATTCGTGGGTGAAGGCAGTTGCCATTTTCACACACAGCCGCACTCGATGGATTAATTAGTGTTTTCAAACGGCCACAGATGCCTCTTCGACGTGATGTTGCAAATGAGGAATTCGAAGGGCGGCGCTTTCGGTTTTCAGCTAGCGGCGAGGAAATGCCCACAGGTCTGACTGCAAATATAACGTACTATTGTTCAATGTCCTTGAGACAGGGGCCATGGCGAGAATGCAATGATTGATATGAATGGTTTGGGATGCGCAATAGCGACGTGGGCGATGAGGCCGGACGTTCCCAAATACATGTTACTTCACTACACTGGAATTACGGGCTGGGGCACTGTGGATTTTGCAGGCTGCATAACGCACAGACTCAATGGATATTTCTAATGTTATGTGAGTAAATATTCAGGCGTTTTAATCCCGGGATGAGGGAATGATGAATGGATGCATGGGCAGGTGATTTGATACAGAGTTTGCCATGTACAGGGCTTCTTGGGATCTATCCGCCTCCCCTACGCTATGTGATGCAGGGCTGCCATAGTGGGACCATCGTCTATCTGGCCTTGTTGAGCCCTCCCTGTCTCGACGCGCCCTCAGACACTTGTGTCCATGCACGTTACCAATCCCATCAGATGGATTCTGTTTTCACAGGCGCATGCACAGGTACACTCGTTTGTGATGGTGTTTACACCTCGATATAGATAGTTATGAGTCGCAAGTGGTTTTTGGGTGGTGATGGACCTTTGGAGTGGGCTAGCATGCATATGGCTGTGGATTTAGTGTGATCATTGCAGTGAGTTGTTGGAATGTAGTACTGATGGCCATTCTGTTCTTTTTCTTTTCTTTTGGTTGACAGGTATCTCCTCCCCTTTTGCCACTGCCATCTGTATGCCACTCCTGCAGATGGGTTTTACTCCCGACACCTGCTGCTTCGTGTTAATCAGTGGAGCAGCATTACGATCTTATGGGACGATCGCCAATGGGCCACATGCCCTTACGCAGTACTAGTGGCTCGGAGCAACATTTCGGCCTTTCAGCTGGACTAGTGCCTCCCCATTGGGACGGCCCTGCGGTTCTGTGCGCTTCCATGTTGCCTTTTCGTACGTGAATGTGGCTCTGTGTACCATGAGGGAACAGGGCGTCACACAAGTAGTGGCTGGTCATTTCTTGCGGATGCAGCCCACAATGGTGAAATGTGTTTTGGAGTTCATGGCCTGATGGCTGTATGGGCTTGGTGATTTTGATGTGCATTAAATTTCTATTCTGATTTGGCCCGTGTAGCGTTCTTCTTTGCAAGTGATGTGGCATATGCCTATTTGGGGGGCAATGTATTGTGAGGAGATCTGCACTGGGTTCCAGCTTCGGAGTTTAGTTGCGTGGTACTGTACTGGGCGCGTTTGCCTACGAAGCCCGTGAGGTCAGGGATGGGGGCTGCCAATATGACAGTTTGAATGTTGTCATGCTCAGGGGCGGGGGATTGGGTTTTGTGTAACAGATGCCGGTCAGCCAGGTGGACTGGTGGAATGATGTGATTTTCGGAATATTGCTGGTCACAGGTGCCTGTGTTTGCGTGCGTTTCTTGGTGGGGGACTGTGGTCATGTCCATTGGGATGGCTTCTGTATTCGTGCCATCTGTGCCCTGCAGCTCCCATTGGCCCCTGTTGTGTTTCTTTTGTTCGTTGGCATGCATGGGTGACTTGTACATTTCAATGGTTGCATTGTGACTTCATTGCACCTACGGGGAGTTGTACTTTGTGGGCAGGGAGCGGTGTACGGGCACTCAGTGGGGCCGTTTACGGTTGATTCGCGATGCCGTACTTCTCACCATGGCGGAATGGTGCATTCCGCCATGCTTGATGGCGTTAGGTACATGTCCGCTAGGGTCGGAATTGGCGTACCCTTGCGCCATGGTGGTGTTTACGGTTTGGCATGGCGCGCGCGCGCGTGCTTGGTGCAGTTAGCGTTGGCGTTCACTACGGTGTCGCTAATGGCATCGTACTTTGCGGTGACGGGTCATAGTCGCACCGAGCGCTATTCGATGGCGGTATTGCATTTCCGCCATCGTTTTCCGAATTCCGCCAGGGTCGTTATGAGGGCCAATATATTTTGTTTTATCTAATACAGAAAGTTTATAAATATATGAGTAAAATGAAGTACACTTACTATTTCAGGTTAAGATATGTTCTAAGTACTCTGTAGGTCTGGTCTTGTTCTTAGTTCTGTAGTGTCTGTGAGGTAATTATGTTGGAAGCCAATTTATCTTATTTTGGTATATTCCATTTTAGAACATATTGTATTTAAATGAATGGTTAGTGTGTTACATATATGAGTTACATTTTTATGTATTACTGCATATAATGTGTATGTGTGCTGCTTTTTGAATTTGTTCAATGTTCCTATGTTATGATATAACAATCAAACATACCCCCCCAGAGTTTTTAGGTAGTGCTACTGTTCTCCGAACATGTACGCGGACATTAAAAGAGTTCGCGGACATCAAGTTCAGTAGAAGTGGTTCAGTATGTTCCATATTACATGTACATAAAGTCAAAGTTATTATTGTTAAGTTGTCCTACTAATAACCTATGAAATTCAGTGGAAAAACTTTGTTAAAGGGACGTTATGGTTAAGTTGCGCTACTAAAAACCTATGAAATTCAATGAAAAAACTTTGTTAAAGGGACGTTATGGTTAAGTTCTGCTACTAAAAACCTATGAAATTCAGTAAAAAAACTTTGTTAAAGGGACGTTATGGTTAAATTGCGCTACTAAAAACCTATGAAATTCAGTGAAAAAACTTTGTTAAAGGGACGTTATGGTTAAGTTGCGCTACTAAAAACCTATGAAATTCAGTGAAAAAGCTTTGTTAAAGGGACGTTATGGTTAAGTTGTGCTACTAAAAACCTATGAAATTCAGTGAAAAAACATTGTTAAAAGGACGTTATGGATAAGTTGCGCTACTAAAAACCTATGAAATTCAGTGAAAAAACTTTGTTAAAGGGACGTTATAGTTCAAAGTAAAACCGAAAAACCCCTGAAATTCGGCAGTTTTGGTAAGATAAGCAACCGCGCCACCGTGCAATGCTAACACTAACACCCAGGACATCAAAGATGACATCACAAATGTCATTGATGACATCACTGATGACATCACATGTGCATTTACTTTTCATGAAAACTCTGTACAAGGGATTCTTATAATGCTGACCAAAAACTGTCAAGGATCATTGGGATAAATATCATGAGCTAATTAGTGCATTAAGCAATGCATTGATATAAATAGCATTCTATTATGAAGTTCTATGCAGTATACTAAGCTACTCATGCAGAAACATAGGCTTGTGTGCAGCATACATGATGAAGGTGCAATATTCATAATCTTGCCATGTTGAATAGTGAAATGATAACTGCTTTCTTATTAGAGTATTGCGTACTGTGAAACATGTAATAAGTAGATAATAAAACCCACTTCATAAATAATTGCATTATTACAGACAAAACACAAAGAGACAACAACACATACAAATATGAGTATATACAGGGACAGTGAAGTAAACAAAAAAGCAGAAGTAGTAGCAGAAAGAGTTCATAACCTAACTGATTGTCTTTATGCAGAGAAATAATTGCTCTGTTTGAAAGCTGCTACTTACCATATGTATGTGTATCACATGATGTGACTGCACCCTAAGGAAAGGAGTGTGAGTACAATGTATACAAATATGAGCATATACAAGGAAGGTAGAGTAATAAAAATAAAACTATGAGAAAGTGCTGATAACCCTAATGATTATCTTCATGCACAGAAAGGATTGCTCTCTTTCAAGCCTGTGTCTTCCGCTATGTATATGTTTCATATGATGTGACTTGACTCTAAGATTACAAATATAGTACCTTTTCAATTTTTACTTCCTGACTGTTACTGAAGAAAACTATGTTGCCTAGATATGTCAGTAAAGGGAAAAAGGGAGAGCCAGACATGTGATGTCATCAGTGATGTCATCAATGACATTTGTGATGTCATCTTTGATGTCCTGGGTGTTAGTGTTAGCATTGCACGGCGGCGCGAGTTATGGTTGCTTATCTTACCATAACTGCCGAATTTCAGGGGTATTTCGGTTTTACTTTGAACCATAAAGTCCCTTTAACAAAGTTTTTTCACTGAATATGTATATATATATATATATATATATATATATATATATATATGTATATTCAGTAAAAAAAAACTTTGTTAAAGGGACATTATAGTTCACAGTAAAACCGAAAAAAACACTTGCCATTCGCTAATTATGGTAAGCCAAGCAACCATAACTCGCGCCACCTACGTGCATTGCTAAGACTAACACCCAGGACATCAAAGATGACATCACAAATGTCATCAATGACATTTGTGATGCCATCTTTCATGTCCTGGGTGTTAGTGTTAGCAGTGCACAGTGGTGGGGGCAGGTATGGTTTTTAGTATATATATATATATATATATATATATATATATATATATATATATATATATATATATATATATATATTGGAAAGAAGGAGGAAGAGATGAAAACGCACTCGCCGCAGGCACAGCAAAGCAAGTGCCAGGTTCTGTGGGGGGTCGAAAGAAAATACCAGAGACACAGCATTGAAAGTTACTGGTGTCTTTTAATATTAATCCAAAAAAGGCCAAGTGCAAAATGCAAGGCACAAAAACGTACAGAGCAGCACATAAATACAGGACAAAACAGCAGGACGCCTAGGCAGGGCATATATATATATACATATATATATATATATTGTTTTTTTCATATATATATATATATATATATATATATATATATATATATATATATATATATATATATATTACATGGCCACGGTAGTGGCCATGTAGTTATGGTTAAGTTGGTGTTTCCATAGGAAGAGCACTTTTTGGGCGGCTTATAACTTCGCTCTCCCTGGACGAATCCTCACCAAACTTTGCAAAAAATGTATTTGGGTCACTCTGAATTTTTTTGCAAAGTTTGGTGAGGATTCATCCAGGGGGGGGCAAAGTTATAGGGGGGGTCCCAAAACTTTTTTTTCCCCCATAGACATAATGGGAAAAAAACTTTTCTCACGACTACAGCCCAAACCGCTGGACGGATTTACACCAAATTTGCGGCAGGAGCGGCGGCTTGGTCCCAAAAGCGTGCTTTGCTTTATTTGGTGTAAATCCGTCCAATAGTTTTAAAAAAAATTACAAAAATGTAAGTGAAAAAAATTAGTGATATCTGTGTTCGCTTCGCGGACACACTTCCCTGTTGGCACCGCGGACAGGACGGTGAT
The DNA here is from genome assembly GCF_040938575.1 of Ambystoma mexicanum. Lineage (NCBI taxonomy): Eukaryota > Metazoa > Chordata > Amphibia > Caudata > Ambystomatidae > Ambystoma > Ambystoma mexicanum. The sequence continues at coordinate 272,479,977 of NC_090931.1, read as the reverse complement.
TGGGCAAGCAGCTTGCATGATGTCCGCGGACATCTGACGTGCTCTCTCATTGGATGCGGTGAAAGCGTGCAGTGCGTCTGGCTTCAGAGACGCCCGCCATCTTTGTTCCTCGCCGTCTGCACCTTAAGTCTTGTGTCTGTCTCCTGTTCCTCCCACCCCCGCTCATGCCCTGTGTGTCCTTCTTGTCCCCCCCACCCCCACTCATGCTCCGTGTCTCCCCTGTTCCTCCAGCCCCCCGCTCACGCCATCGGCATACAGTGGCCAGCGGAGGGCCGAGGAGCGGGATCTACCACCTGCACACGAACACTGTGTGTCTCTCTCCCTCCCCCCACCCCCTGCTCACGCCCCGTGTGTCTCTCCCTCCCCCCACCCCCCGCTCATGCCCCGTTTGTCTCTCTACCTCCCCTCCACCCCCGCTCATGCCCTGTGTGTCTCTCTCCCTCCCCCCCACCCCAGCTCATGCCCCGTGTGTCTCTCACCCTCCCCTCCAGCCCTGCTCATGCTCTGTGTGTCTCTCCCCCAGACGCCCACCCGGCCAATGCCCCGTGTGTCTCTCCCCCTCCCGCCCACGCCCGCTCATGCCCCGTGTGTCTCTCTATCTCCCCCCCACCCCCGCTCATGCCCCGTGTGTCTCTCTCCCTCCCCCCACCCCCCGCTCATGCCCCGCGTGTCTCGCTCCCCTTCCCCCCACCCCCCGCTCATGCCCCGTGTGTCTCTCTACCCCCCCCCACCCCCGCTCATGCCCTGTGTGTCTCTCTCCCTCCCGCCCACCCCCCGCTCATGCCCTATGTCTCTCTTCCCTTCCCCCCACCCCCGGCTCATGCCCCGTGTGTCTCTCTCCCCCCCACCCCCGCTAATGCCCCATGTGTCTCTCTCCCTCCCCCCACCCCCGCTAATGCCTCGTGTGTCTCTCTCCCTCCCCTCCACCCCGCTCATGCCCTGTGTGTCTCTCTCCCTCCCCTCCACCCCCGCTCATGCCCCGTGTGCCCCTCTCCCTCCCCCCACCCCCGCTCATGCCCCGTGTGTCTCTCTCCCTCCCCCCCCCCGCTCATGCCCCGTGTGTCTCTCCCCCTCCCGCCCACCCCCTGCTCATGCCCCGTGCATCTCTCCCCCTCCAGCCCACCCCTCGCTCATGCCCCATGTGTCTCTCACCCTCCCGCCCACACCCCGCTCATGTCCCGTGTGTCTCTCTCCCCTTCCCCCCAACCCCGGCTCATGCCCTGTGTGTGTCTCCCCCTCCTGCCCACCCCCCGCTCATGCCCTGTGTGTCTCTCCCCCTCCTGCCCACCCCCCGCTCATGCCCCGTGTGTCTCTCTCCCTCCCCCCGCCCCCCGCTCATGCCCCGTGTGTCTCTCTCCCCTTCCCCCCACCCCCTGCTCATGCCCCGTGTGACTCTCTCCCTCCCCCGCACCCCCACTCATGCCCTGTGTGTCTCTCTCCCTCCCCCCATCCCCCGCTCATGCCCCGTGTGTCTCTCGCCCCTTCCCACCACCCCCGTTCATGCCCCGTGTGTCTCTCTCCCTCTCCCCCACCCCCGCTCATGCCCCGTGTGTCTCTCTCCCTCCCCCCCACCCCCGCTCATGCCCCTTGTGTCTCTCCCCCTCCTGCCCACCGCCCGCGCATGCCCCGTGTCTCTCTCATATCCCCCCCACCCCTGCTCATGCCCCGTGTGTCTCTCTCCCTCCCCCCCACCCCCGCGTGTCTCTCTCCCCCCCTCCCCCCGCTCATGCCCTGTTTGTCTCTCTCTCTCCCCCCCGCTCATGCCCTGTGTGTCTCTCTCCCTCCCCCCACCCCCGCTCATGCCCCGTGTGTCTCTCTCCTTCCCCCCCACCCCCGCTCATGCCCCGTGTGTCTCTCCACCTACCGCCCACCCTCGCTCATGCCACGTGTGTCTCTCTCCCCCCCACCCCCGCTCATGCCCCGTGTGTCTCTCTCCCTCCCCCCACCCCCCGCTCATGCCCCGTGTGTCTCTCTCCCCTTCCCCCCACCCCCCGCTCATGCCCCATGTGTCTCTCTCCCTCCCCCCTGCTCATGCCCCGTGTGTCTCTCTAACTCCCCCCCACCCCCGTTCATGCCCCGTGTCTCTCTCCCCTTTCCCCCACCCCCCGCTCATGCCCCGTGTGTCTCTCTCCCTCCCCCCCACCACCGCTAATGCCCCGTGTGTCTCTCTCCCTCCCCCCCACCCCCGCTAATGCCCCGTGTGTCTCTCTCCCTCCCCTCCGCCCCCACTCATGCCCCGTGTGTCTCTCTCCCTCCCCTCCACCCCCGCTCATGCCCCGTGTGTCTCTCTCCCTCCCCCCACCCCCGCTCATGCCCTGTGTGTCTCGCTCCCCTTCCCCGCACCCCCCGCTCATGCCCCGTGTGTCTCTCTACCTCCCCCCCCACCCCCGCTCATGCCCTGTGTGTCTCTCTCCCTCCCGCCCACCCCCCGCTCATGCCCTGTGTCTCTCTTCCCTTCCCCCCACCCCCGGCTCATGCCCCGTGTGTCTCTCTCCCCCCCACCCCCGCTAATGCCCCATGTGTCTCTCTCCCTCCCCCCACCCCCGCTAATGCCCCGTATGTCTCTCTCCCTCCCCTCCACCCCCGCTCATGCCCTGTGTGTCTCTCTCCCTCCCCTCCACCCCCGCTCATGCCCCGTGTGCCTCTCTCCCTCCCCCCACCCCCGCTCATGCCCCGTGTGTCTCTCACCCTCCCGCCCACCCCCCGCTCATGTCCCGTGTGTCTCTCTCCCCTTCCCCCCACCCCCCGCTCATGCCCTGTGTGTCTCTCCCCCTCCTGCCCACCCCCCGCTCATGCCCTGTGTGTCTCTCCCCCTCCTGCTCACCCCCCTCTCATGCCCCGTGTGTCTCTCTCCCTCCCCCCGCCCCCCGCTCATGCCCCGTGTGTCTCTCTCCCCTTCCCCCACCCCCTGCTCATGCCCCGTGTGACTCTCTCCCTCCCCCGCACCCCCACTCATGCCCTGTGTGTCTCTCTCCCTCCCCCATCCCCCGCTCATGCCCCGTGTGTCTCTCGCCCCTTTCCCCCACCCCCGTTCATGCCCCGTGTGTCTCTCTCCCTCTCCCCCACCCCCGCTCATGCCCCTTGTGTCTCTCTCCCTCCCCTCCACCCCCGCTCATGCCCTGTGTGTCTCTCTCCCTCCCCTCCACCCCCGCTCATGCCCCGTGTGCCTCTCTCCCTCCCCCCACCCCCGCTCATGCCCCGTGTGTCTCTCTCCCTCCCCCCCACCCCTGCTCATGCCCCGTGTGTCTCTCCCCCTCCCGCCCACCCCCCGCTCATGCCCCGTGTGTCTCTCCCCCTCCCGCCCACCCCTCGCTCATGCCCCATGTGTCTCTCACCCTCCCGCCCACCCCCCGCTCATGCCCCGTGTGTCTCTCTCCCCTTCCCCCCACCCCCCGCTCATGCCCTGTCTGTCTCTCCCCCTCCTGCCCACCCCCCGCTCATGCCCTGTGTGTCTCTCCCCCTCCTGCCCACCCCCCGCTCATGCCCCGTGTGTCTCTCTCCCTCCCCCCCGCCCCCCGCTCATGCCCCGTGTGTCTCTCTCCCCTTCCCCCCACCCCCTGCTCATGCCCCGTGTGACTCTCTCCCTCCCCCCCACCCCCACTCATGCCCTGTGTGTCTCTCTCCCTCCCCCATCCCCCGCTCATGCCCCGTGTGTCTCTCTCCCCTTCCCCCCACCCCCCGCTCATGCCCCGTGTGTCTCTCCCCCTCCTGCCCACCGCCCGCGCATGCCCTGTGTCTCTCTCATATCCCCCCCACCCCTGCTCATGCCCCGTTTGTCTCTCTCCCTCCCCCCCACCCCCGCGTGTCTCTCTCCCTCCCCTCCCCCCCGCTCATGCCCTGTGTGTCTCTCTCCCTCCCCCCGGCTCATGACCTGTGTGTCTCTCTCCCTCCACCCACCCCCGCTCATGCCCTGTGTGTCTCTCTCCTCCCCCCCACCCCCGCTCATGCCCCGTGTGTCTCTCCACCTCCCGCCCACCCTCGCTCATGCCACGTGTGTCTCTCTCCCTCCCCCCCACCCCCGCTCATGCCCCGTGTGTCTCTCTCCCTCCCCCCACACCCCGCTCATGCCCCGTATGTCTCTCTCCCCTTCCCCCAACCCCCCGCTCATGCCCCGTGCGTCTCTCTCCCTCCCCCCTGCTCATGCCCCGTGTGTCTCTCCGCCTCCCGCCCACCACCCGTTCATGCCCCGTGTCTCTCTCCCCTTCCCCCCACCCCCCGCTCATGCCCCGTGTGTCTCTCTCCCTCCCCCCCACCACCGCTAATGCCCCGTGTGTCTCTCTCCCTCCCCCCCACCCCCGCTAATGCCCCGTGTGTCTCTCTCCCTCCCCTCCGCCCCCACTCATGCCCCGTGTGTCTCTCTCACTCCCCTCCACCCCCGCTCATGCCCCGTGTGTCTCTCTCCCTCCCCCCACCCCCGCTCATGCCCCGTGTGTCTCTCTCCCTCCCCCCACCCCTGCTCATGCCCCGTGTGTCCCTCTCCCTCCCCCCACCCCCGCTCATGCCCCGTGTGTCTCTCCCCCTCTCGCCCACCCCCGCTCATGCCCCGTGTGTCTCTCCCCCTCCCGCCCACCCCCCGCTCATGCCCCGTGTGTCTCTCTCCCATTCACCCCCACCCCCCGCTCATGCCCCGTGTGTCTGTCCCCCTCCCGCCCACCCCCCGCTCATGCCCCATGTGTCTCTCCCCCTTCTGCCCACCCCCCGCTCATGCCCCGTGTGTCTCTCCCCCTCCCGCCCACCCCCCGCTCATGTCCCGTGTGTCTCTCCCCCTCCCACCCACCCCCCGCTCATGCCCCGTGTCTCTCCCCCTCCTGCCCACCCGCCGCTCATGCCCCGTGTGTCTCTTTCCCTCCCCCCCACCCCCGCTCATGCCCAGTGTATCCCTCCCCCTCCTGCCCACCCCCCGCTCACGCCCTGTGTGTCTCTCCCCCTCCCGCCCACCCCCCGCTCATGCCCCGTGTCTCTCTCCCCTGCCCCCCACCCCCCGCTCATGCCCCGTGTGTCTCTCTCCCTCCCCCCCACCCCCGCTCATGCCCTGTGTGTCTCTCTCCCTCCCCCCACCCCCGCTCATGCCCCGTGTGTCTCTCTCCCTGCCCCCCACCCCCGCTCATGCCCTGTGTTTCTCTCCCCCTCCCGCCCACTCCCCGCTCATGCCCCGTGTGTCTCTCCCCCTCCCGCCCACCCCCCGCTCATGCCCGTGTGTCTCTCCCCTTCCTGCCCATCCCTCGCTCATGCCCCGTGTGTCTTTCTTCCCTTCCCCCACCCCCCGCTCATGCCCCGTGTGTCTCTCTCCCTCCCCCCACCCCTGCTAATGCTCTGTGTTTCTCTCCCCCTCCCGCCCACCCCCCCGCTCATGCCCCGTGAGTCTCTCCCTCTCCCGCCCACCCCCGCTCACGCCCTGTGTGTCTCTCCCCCTAATGCCCACCCCCCGCTCATGCCCCGTGTGTCTCACTCCCTCCCCCCACCCCCGCTCATGCCCCTTGTCTCTCTCCCCTTCCCCCCACGCCCCGCTCATGCCTCGTGTGTCTCTCTCCCTCCCCCCACCCCCGCTCATGCCCAGTGTGTCTCTCCCCCTCCCGCCCACCCCCGCTCTTGCCCCGTGTGTCTTTCTCCCTCCCACCCCCGCTCATGCCCCGTGTGTCTCTCCCCCTCCCGCCCACCCCCCGCTCATGCCCCGTGTGTCTCTCTCCCATTCACCCCCACCCCCCGCTCATGCCCCGTGTGTCTGTCCCCCTCCCGCCCACCCCCCGCTCATGCCCCATGTGTCTCTCCCCCTCCTGCCCATCCCCCGCTCATGCCCCGTGTGTCTCTCCCCCTCCCGCCCACCCCCCGCTCATGTCCCGTGTGTCTCTCCCCCTCCCACCCACCCCCCGCTCATGCCCCGTGTCTCTCCCCCTCTCGCCCACCCCCGCTCATGCCCCGTGTGTCTCTCCCCCTCCCGCCCACCCCCCGCTCATGCCCCGTGTGTCTCTCCCCCTCCCGCCCACCCCCCGCTCATGCCCCGTGTGTCTCTCTCCCATTCACCCCCACCCCCCGCTCATGCCCCGTGTGCCCCCCCCTCCCGCCCACCCCCCGCTCATGCCCCATGTGTCTCTCCCCCTCCTGCCCACCCCCCGCTCATGCCCCGTGTGTCTCTCCCCCTCCCGCCCACCCCCCGCTCATGTCCCGTGTGTCTCTCCCCCTCCCACCCACCCCCCGCTCATGCCCCGTGTCTCTTCCCCTCCTGCCCACCCGCCGCTCATGCCCCGTGTGTCTCTTTCCCTCCCCCCCACCCCCGCTCATGCCCAGTGTATCCCTCCCCCTCCTACCCACCCCCCGCTCACGCCCTGTGTGTCTCTCCCCCTCCCGCCCACCCCCCGCTCATGCCCCGTGTCTCTCTCCCCTGCCCCCCACACCCCGCTCATGCCCCGTGTGTCTCTCTCCCTCCCCCCCACCCCCGCTCATGCCCTGTGTGTCTCTCTCCCTCCCCCACCCCCGCCCATGCCCCGTGTGTCTCTCTCCCTCCCCCCCACTCCCGCTCATGCCCCGTGTGTCTCTCCCCCTCTCGCCCACCCCCGCTCATGCCCCGTGTGTCTCTCCCCCTCCCGCCCACCCCCCGCTCATGCCCCGTGTGTCTCTTTCCCTCCCCCCCACCCCCGCTCATGCCCAGTGTATCCCTCCCCCTCCTGCCCACCCCCCGCTCACGCCCTGTGTGTCTCTCCCCCTCCCGCCCACCCCCCGCTCATGCCCCGTGTCTCTCTCCCCTGCCCCCCACCCCCCGCTCATGCCCCGTGTGTCTCTCTCCCTCCCCCCCACCCCCGCTCATGCCCTGTGTGTCTCTCTCCCTCCCCCCACCCCCGCTCATGCCCCGTGTGTCTCTCTCCCTGCCCCCCACCCCCGCTCATGCCCTGTGTTTCTCTCCCCCTCCCGCCCACTCCCCGCTCATGCCCCGTGTGTCTCTCCCCCTCCCGCCCACCCCCCGCTCATGCCCGTGTGTCTCTCCCCTTCCTGCCCATCCCTCGCTCATGCCCCGTGTGTCTTTCTTCCCTTCCCCCACCCCCCGCTCATGCCCCGTGTGTCTCTCTCCCTCCCCCCACCCCTGCTAATGCTCTGTGTTTCTCTCCCCCCCCCGCCCACCCCCCCGCTCATGCCCCGTGAGTCTCTCCCTCTCCCGCCCACCCCCGCTCACGCCCTGTGTGTCTCTCCCCCTAATGCCCACCCCCCGCTCATGCCCCGTGTGTCTCACTCCCTCCCCCCACCCCCGCTCATGCCCCTTGTCTCTCTCCCCTTCCCCCCACGCCCCGCTCATGCCTCGTGTGTCTCTCTCCCTCCCCCCACCCCCGCTCATGCCCAGTGTGTCTCTCCCCCTCCCGCCCACCCCCGCTCTTGCCCCGTGTGTCTTTCCCCCTCCCACCCCCGCTCATGCCCCGTGTGTCTCTCCCCCTCCCGCCCACCCCCCGCTCATGCCCCGTGTGTCTCTCTCCCATTCACCCCCACCCCCCGCTCATGCCCCGAGTGTCTGTCCCCTCCCGCCCACCCCCCGCTCATGCCCCATGTGTCTCTCCCCTCCTGCCCATCCCCCGCTCATGCCCCGTGTGTCTCTCCCCCTCCCGCCCACCCCCGCTCATGTCCCGTGTGTCTCTCCCCCTCCCACCCACCCCCCGCTCATGCCCCGTGTCTCTCCCCCTCTCGCCCACCCCCGCTCATGCCCCGTGTGTCTCTCCCCGTCCCGCCCACCCCCCGCTCATGCCCCGTGTGTCTCTCCCCTCCCGCCCACCCCCCGCTCATGCCCCGTGTGTCTCTCTCCCATTCACCCCCACCCCCCGCTCATGCCCCGTGTGCCCCCCCTCCCGCCCACCCCCCGCTCATGCCCCATGTGTCTCTCCCCCTCCTGCCCACCCCCCGCTCATGCCCCGTGTGTCTCTCCCCCTCCCGCCCACCCCCCGCTCATGTCCCGTGTGTCTCTCCCCCTCCCCACCCACCCCCCGCTCATGCCCGTGTCTCTTCCCCTCCTGCCCACCCGCCGCTCATGCCCCGTGTGTCTCTTTCCCTCCCCCCCACCCCCGCTCATGCCCAGTGTATCCCTCCCCCTCCTACCCACCCCCGCTCACGCCCTGTGTGTCTCTCCCCCTCCCGCCCACCCCCCGCTCATGCCCCGTGTCCTCTCTCCCCTGCCCCCCACACCCCGCTCATGCCCCGTGTGTCTCTCTCCCTCCCCCCCACCCCCGCTCATGCCCTGTGTGTCTCTCTCCCTCCCCCCACCCCCGCCCATGCCCCGTGTGTCTCTCTCCCTCCCCCCCACTCCCGCTCATGCCCCGTGTGTCTCTCCCCCTCTCGCCCACCCCCGCTCATGCCCCGTGTGTCTCTCCCCCTCCCGCCCACCCCCCGCTCATGCCCCGTGTGTCTCTCCCCCTCCCGCCCACCCCCCGCTCATGCCCCGTGTGTCTCTCTCCCATTCACCCCCACCCCCCGCTCATGCCCCGTGTGTCTGTCCCCCTCCCGCCCACCCCCCGCTCATGCCCCATGTGTCTCTCCCCCTCCTGCCCACCCCCCGCTCATGCCCCGTGTGTCTCTCCCCCTCCCGCCCACCCCCCGCTCATGTCCCGTGTGTCTCTCCCCCTCCCACCCACCCCCCGCTCATGCCCGTGTCTCTCCCCTCCTGCCCACCCGCCGCTCATGCCCCGTGTGTCTCTTTCCCTCCCCCCCACCCCCGCTCATGCCCAGTGTATCCCTCCCCCTCCTGCCCACCCCCCGCTCACGCCCTGTGTGTCTCTCCCCCTCCCGCCCACCCCCCGCTCATGCCCCGTGTCTCTCTCCCCTGCCCCCACCCCCCGCTCATGCCCCGTGTGTCTCTCTCCCTCCCCCCCACCCCCGCTCATGCCCTGTGTGTCTCTCTCCCTCCCCCCACCCCCGCTCATGCCCCGTGTGTCTCTCTCCCTGCCCCCCACCCCCGCTCATGCCCTGTGTTTCTCTCCCCCTCCCGCCCACTCCCCGCTCATGCCCCGTGTGTCTCTCCCCCTCCCGCCCACCCCCCGCTCATGCCCGTGTGTCTCTCCCCTTCCTGCCCATCCCTCGCTCATGCCCCGTGTGTCTTTCTCCCCTTCCCCCACCCCCCGCTCATGCCCCGTGTGTCTCTCTCCCTCCCCCCACCCCTGCTAATGCTCTGTGTGTCTCTCCCCCTCCCGCCCACCCCCCCGCTCATGCCCCGTGAGTCTCTCCCCCTCCCGCCCACCCCCGCTCACGCCCTGTGTGTCTCTCCCCCTAATGCCCACCCCCCGCTCATGCCCCGTGTGTCTCACTTCCTCCCCCCACCCCCGCTCATGCCCCTTGTCTCTCTCCCCTTCCCCCGACGCCCCGCTCATGCCTCGTGTGTCTCTCTCCCTCCCCCCACCCCCGCTCATGCCCAGTGTGTCTCTCCCCTCCCGCCCACCCCCGCTCTTGCCCCGTGTGTCTTTCCCCCTCCCACCCCCCGCTCATGCCCCGTGTGTCTCTCCCCCTCTCGCCCACCCCCCGCTCATGCTCTGTCTGTCTCTCCCCTTCACCCCACCCCCGCTCATGCTCCGTGTGTCTCTCTCCCTCCCCCCCACCCCCGCTCATGCCCCGTGTCTCGAACCTTCCCCCCACCCCCGCTCATGCCTCGTGTATCTCTCTCCCTCCCCCCCACCTCCGCTCATGCCCCGTGTGTCTCTCCCCCTCCCACTAACCAACCGCCTCATGCCCCGTGTGACTCTCTCCCCTTCCCCCCACCCCCCGCTCATGCCCCGTGTGTCTCTCCCCCTCTGCCCACCCCCCGCTCATGCCCCGTGTGTCTCTCCCCTCCCTGCACACCCCCGCTCATGCCCGGTGTGTCTCTCCCCCTCCCGCCCACCTCCTGCTCATGCCCCGTGTGTCTCTCCCCCCCGCCCACCCTCCGCTCATGCCCTGTGTCTCTCCCCCTCCCGCCCACCCCCTGCTCATGCCCAGTGTGTCTCTCCCCCTCCTGCCCACCCCCCGCTCATGCCCCGTGTGTCTCTCCCCCTCTCGCCCACCCCCCGCTCATGCCCATGTCTCTCTCCCCTTCCCCCCACCCCCTGCTCATGCCCCGTGTCTCTCTCCCCTTCCCCGCACCCCCGCTCATGCCCTGTGTGTCTCTCACCCTCCCCCCACCCCTGCTCATGCCCCGTGTGTCTCTCTCCCTCCCCCCACCTCCGCTCATGCCCCGTGTGTCTCTCTCCCTCCCCCCCACCCCCGCTCATGCCCTGTGTTTCTCTCCCCCTCCCGCCCACCCCCCGCTCATGCCCCGTGTGTCTCTCCCCCTCCCGCCCACCCCCGCTCATGCCCCGTGTGTCTCTCACAATCCCGCCCACCCCTCGCTCATGCCCCGTGTGTCTCTCTCCCCTTCCCCCCACCCCCCGCTCATGCCCCGTGTGTCTCTCTCCCTCCCCCCACCCCGCTCATGCTCTGTGTGTCTCTCCCCGTCCCGCCCACCCCCTGCTCATGCCCCGTGAGTCTCTCCCCCTCCCGCCCACCCCCCGCTCATGCACCGTGTGTCTCTCCCCCTCCTGCCCACCCCCCGCTCATGCCCCCGTGAGTCTCTCCTCCACCCGCCCACCCCCCGCTCACGCCCTGTGTGTCTCTCCCCCTAATGCCCACTGCCCGCTCATGCCCCGTGTGTCTCACTCCCTCCCCCCAGCCCCGCTCATGCCCCGTGTGTCTCTCTCCCTCCCCCCAACCCCGCTCATGCCCAGTGTGTCTCTCCCCCTCCCGCCCACCCCCGCTCTTGCCCCGTGTGTCTTTCCCCCCTCCCACCACTGCTCATGCCCCGTGTGTCTCTCCCCCTCCCACCCCACTCCCGCTCATGCCCTGTGTGTCTCTCCCCTTCGCCCCACCCCCGCTCATGCCCCGTGTGTCTCTCTCCCCCCACCCCTGCTCATGCCCCGTGTGTCTCTCACCCTCCCCCCCACCCCCGCTCCTGCCCCGTGTGTCTTTCTCCCTCCCCCCACCCCTGCTCATGCCCCGTGTGTCTCTCTCCCCCCCCACCCCCGCTCATGCCCCGTGTCTCGCACCTTCCCCCACCCCCCGCTCATGCCTCGTGTATCTCTCTCCCTCTCCCCCACCTCCGCTCATGCCCCGTGTGTCTCTCACACTCCCCCCCACCCCCGCTCATGCCCCGTGTGTCTCTCTCCCTCCCCCCCCACCCCTGCTCATGCCCCGTGTGTCTCTCCACCTCCAGCCCACCCCCTGCTCATGCCCGGTGTGTCTCTCCCCCTTCTGCCCACCCCCGCTCATGCCCCGTGTGTCTCTCCCCCTCCCACCCACCCCCCGCTCATGCCCCGTGTGTCTCTCTCCCTCCCCCCACCCCCAATCATGCCCCGTGTGTCTCTCTCCCCTTCCCCACACCCCCCGCTCATGCCCCGTGTGTCTCTCGAGCCTCCCCCCACCCCCGCTCATGCCCCGTTTGTCTCTCCCCCTCCCGCCCAGCCCCCGCTCATGCCCGTGTGTCTCTCCCCCTCCTGCCCACCCCCCGCTCATGCCCCGTGTGTCTCTCTCTCCCTCCGCCCACCCCCGCTAATGCCCCATGTGTCTCTCTCCGTCCACCCACCCCTGCTAATGCCCCGTGTATCTCTCTCCCTCCCCTCCACCCCCGCTCATGCCCGTGTGTCTCTCTCCCTCCTCCCACCCCCGCTCATGCCCCGTGTGTCTCTCTCCCTCCCCCCACTCCCGCTCATGCCCCGTGTGTCTCTCCCCCTCCTGCCCACCCCCCGCTCATGCCCGTGTGTCTTTCCCCCCTCCCACCCCCGCTCATGCCCCATGTGTCTCTCCCCCTCCCACCCACCCCCCGCTCATGCCCTGTGTGTCTCTCCCCTTCGCCCCACCCCGCTCATGCCCCGTGTGTCTCTCTCCCCCCACCCCTGCTCATGCCCCGTGTCTCGCACCTTCCCCCCACCCCCTGCTCACGCCTTGTGTATCTCTCTCCCTCCCCCCACCTCCGCTCATGCCCCGTGTGTCTCTCACCCACCCCCCCCACCCCCGCTCATGCCCCGTGTGTCTCTCTCCATCCCCCCCACCCCTGCTCATGCCCCGTGTGTCTCTCTCCCCCCCACCCCCGCTCATGCCCCGTGTCTCGCACCTTCCCCCCACCCCCCGCTCATGCCTCGTGTATCTTTCTCCCTCCCCCCCACCTCCGCTCATGCCCCGTGTGTCTCTCACCCTCCCCCCCACCCCCGCTCATGCCCCGTGTGTCTCTCCCCCCACCCCTGCTCATGCCCCATTTGTCTCTCCCCCTCCCGCCCACCCCCTGCTCATGCCTGGTGTGTCTCTCCCCCTCCCGCCCACCCCCTGCTCATTCTCCATGTGTCTCTCCCCCTTCCCGCACACCCCCGCTCATGCCCCGTGTGTCTCTCCCCCTCCCCCCACCCCCGATCATGCCCCGTGTGTCTCTCTCCCCTTCCCCCCACCCCCCGCTCACGCCCCGTGTGTCTCTCGAGCCTCCCCCCACCCCCGCTCATGCCCCGTTTGTCTCTCCCCCTCCCGCCCAGCCCCCGCTCATGCCCCGTGTGTCTCTCTCTCCTCCCGCCCACCCCCGCTAATGCCCCATGTGTCTCTCTCCGTCCCCCCACCCCTGCTAATGCCCCGTGTATCTCTCTCCCTCCCCTCCACCCCCGCTCATGCCCTGTGTGTCTCTCTCCCTCCCCTCCACCCCCGCTCATGCCCCGTGTGTCTCTCTTCCTCCCCCACCCCCGCTCATGCCCCGTGTGTCTATCTCCCTCCCCCCACTCCCGCCCCGTGTGTCTCTCCCCCTCCCGCCCACCTCCCGCTCATGCCCCGTGTGTCTTTCCCCCCTCCCACCCCCGCTCATGCCCCGTGTGTCTCTCCCCTTCCCACCCACCCCCCGCTCATGCCCTGTGTGTCTCTCCCCTTCGCCCCACCCCCGCTCATGCCCCGTGTGTCTCTCTCCCCCCCACCCCCGCTCATGCCCCGTGTCTCGCACCTTCCCCCCACCCCCGCTCATGCCTCGTGTATCTCTCTCCCTCCCCCCACCTCCGCTCATGCCCCGTGTGTCTCTCACCCTCCCCACCACCCCCGCTCCTGCCCCGTGTGTCTCTCTCCCTCCCCCCTACCCCTGCTCATGCCCCGTGTGTCTCTCTCCCCCCACCCCCGCTCATGCCCCGTGTCTCGCACCTTCCCCCACCCCCCGCTCATGACTCGTGTATCTCTCTCCCTCCCCCCCACCTCCGCTCATGCCCCGTGTGTCTCTCACCCTCCCCCCACCCCCGCTCATGCCCCGTGTGTCTCTCTCCCTCCCCCCACCCCTGCTCATGCCCCGTGTGTCTCTCCCCCTCCCGCCCACCCCCTGCTCATGCCCGGTGTGTCTCTCCCCCTCCCGCCCACCCCCTGCTCATTCTCCGTGTGTCTCTCCCCCTCCCACCTACCCCCCGCTCATGCCCCGTGTGTCTCTCTCCCTCCCCCCCACCCCCGATCATGCCCCGTGTGTCTCTCTCCCCTTCCCCCCACCCCCCGCTCACGCCCCGTGTGTCTCTCAAGCCTCCTCCCACCCCCGCTCATGCGCCGTGTGTCTCTCCCCCTCCCGCCCAGCCCCCGCTCATGCCCGTGTGTCTCTCCCCTCCCGCCCACCCCCCGCTCATGCCCCGTGTGTCTCTCTCTCCCTCCGCCCACCCCCGCTAATGCCCCATGTGTCTCTCTCCCTCCCCCCACCCCTGCTAATGCCCCGTTTGTCTCTCCCCCTCCCGCCCACCCCCTGCTCATGCCCGGTGTGTCTCTCCCCTTCCCGCCCACCCCCTGCTCATTCTCCATGTGTCTCTCCCCCTTCCGCCCACCCCCCGCTCATGCCCCGTGTGTCTCTCCCCCTCCCCCCACCCCCGATCATGCCCCGTGTGTCTCTCTCCCCTTCCCCCCACCCCCCGCTCACGCCCCGTGTGTCTCTCGAGCCTCCCCCCACCCCCGCTCATGCCCCGTTTGTCTCTCCCCCTCCCGCCCAGCCCCCGCTCATGCCCCGTGTGTCTCTCTCTCCCTCCCGCCCACCCCCGCTAATGCCCCATGTGTCTCTCTCCGTCCCCCCACCCCTGCTAATGCCCCGTGTATCTCTCTCCCTCCCCTCCACCCCCGCTCATGCCCTGTGTGTCTCTCTCCCTCCCCTCCACCCCCCGCTCATTCCCCGTGTGTCTCTCTCCCTCCCCCACCCCCGCTCATGCCCCGTGTGTCTCTCTCCCTCCCCCCACTCCCGCTCATGCCCCGTGTGTCTCTCCCCCTCCCGCCCACCCCCGCTCATGCCCCGTGTGTCTTTCCCCCCTCCCCACCCCCGCTCATGCCCCGTGTGTCTCTCCCCTTCCACCCACCCCCGCTCATGCCCTGTGTGTCTCTCCCCTTCGCCCCACCCCCGCTCATGCCCCGTGTGTCTCTCTCCCCCCCACCCCCGCTCATGCCCCGTGTCTCGCCCTTCCCCCCACCCCCCGCTCATGCCTCGTGTATCTCTCTCCCTCCCCCCACCTCCGCTCATGCCCCGTGTGTCTCTCACCCTCCCCACCACCCCCGCTCATGCCCCGTGTGTCTCTCTCCCTCCCCCTACCCCTGCTCATGCCCCGTGTGTCTCTCTCCCCCCCACCCCCGCTCATGCCGTGTCTCGCACCTTCCCCCCACCCCCCGCTCATGACTCGTGTATCTCTCTCCCTCCCCCCCACCTCCGCTCATGCCCCGTGTGTCTCTCACCCTCCCCCCACCCCCGCTCATGCCCCGTGTGTCTCTCTCCCTCCCCCCACCCCTGCTTCATGCCCCGTGTGTCTCTCCCCTTCCCGCCCACCCCTTGCTCATGCCCGGTGTGTCTCTCCCCCTCCCGCCCACCCCCTGCTCATTCTCTGTGTGTCTCTCCCCCTCCCACCCACCCCCCGCTCATGCCCCGTGTGTCTCTCTCCCTCCCCCCCACCCCCGATCATGCCCCGTGTGTCTCTCCCCTTCCCGCCCACCCCCTGCTCATGCCCGGTGTGTCTCTCCCCCTCCCGCCCACCCCCTGCTCATTCTCTGTGTGTCTCTCCCCCTCCCACCCACCCCCCGCTCATGCCCCGTGTGTCTCTCTCCCTCCCCCCACCCCCGATCATGCCCCGTGTGTCTCTCTCCCCTTCCCCCCACCCCCCGCTCACGCCCCGTGTGTCTCTCAAGCCTCCTCCCACCCCCGCTCATGCGCCGTGTGTCTCTCCCCCTCCCGCCCAGCCCCCGCTCATGCCCGTGTGTCTCTCCCCCTCCCGCCCACCCCCCGCTCATGCCCCGTGTGTCTCTCTCTCCCTCCCGCCCACCCCCGCTAATGCCCCATGTGTCTCTCTCCCTCCCCCCACCCCTGCTAATGCCCCGTGTATCTCTCGCCCTCCCCTCCACCCCCGCTCATGCCCTGTGTGTCTCTCTCCCTCCCCTCCACCCCCGCTCATGCCCCGTGTGTCTCTCTCCCTCCCCCACTCCCGCTCATGCCCCGTGTGTCTCTCTCCCTCCCCCCCACTCCCGCTCATGCCCCGTGTGTCTCTCCCCCTCCCGCCCACCCCACGCTCATGCCCCGTGTGTCTCTCCCCCTCCTGCCCACCCCTCGCTCATGCCCCATGTGTCTCTCACCCTCCCGCCCCCCCGCTCATGACCCGTGTGTCTCTCTCCCCTTCCCCCCTCCCCCCACTCCCCGCTCATGCCCCGTGTGTCTCTCCCCCTCCCGCCCACCCCCCGCTCATGCCCCTTGTGTCTCTCCCCCTCCTGCCCACCCCCTGCTCATGCCCCGTGTGTCTCTCTCCCCTCCCCACCCCCCGCTCATGCCCCGTGTGTCTCTCTCCCCTTCCCCCACCCCCCGCTCATGCCCCGTGTGACTCTCTCCCTCCCCCCCACCCCCACTCATGCCCTGTGTGTCTCTCTCCCTCCCCCCGCTCATGCCCCGTGTGTCTCTCTCCCCTTCCCCCCACCCCCCGTTCGTGCCCCGTGTGTCTCTCTCCCTCCCCCCCACTCCCGCTCATGCCCCGTGTGTCTCTCCCCCTCCTGCCCACCGCCCGCGCATGCCCCGTGTCTCTCGCCCCTCCCCGCCACCCCCGCTCATGCCCCGTGTGTCTCTCCCCCTCCCGCCCACCCCCGGCTCATGCCCCGTGTGTCTCTCCACTTCCCGCCCACCCTCGCTCATGCCACGTGTGTCTCTCACCCTCCCCACCACCCCCGCTCATGCCCCGTGTGTCTCTCTCCCTCCCCCCTACCCCTGCTCATGCCCCGTGTGTCTCTCTCCCCCCCACCCCCGCTCATGCCCCGTGTCTCGCACCTTCCCCCCACCCCCCGCTCATGACTCGTGTATCTCTCTCCCTCCCCCCCACCTCCCCTCATGCCCCGTGTGTCTCTCACCCTCCCCCCACCCCCGCTCATGCCCCGTGTGTCTCTCTCCCTCCCCCCACCCCTGCTCATGCCCCGTGTGTCTCTCCCCCTCCCGCCCACCCCCTGCTCATGCCCGGTGTGTCTCTCCCCCTCCCGCCCACCCCCTGCTCATTCTCCGTGTGTCTCTGCCCCTCCCACCACCCCCCGCTGATGCCCCGTGTGTCTCTCTCCCTCCCCCCACCCCGATCATGACCCGTGTGTCTCTCTCCCCTTCCCCCCACCCCCCGCTCATGCCACGTGTGTCTCTCAAGCCTCCTCCCACCCCCGCTCATGCGCCGTGTGTCTCTCCCCCTCCCGCCCAGCCCCCGCTCATGCCCGTGTGCCTCTCCCCCTCCCGCCCACCCCCCGCTCATGCCCCGTGTGTCTCTCTCTCCCTCCCGCCCAACCCCGCTAATGCCCCATGTGTCTCTCTCCCTCCCCCCACCCCTGCTAATGCCCCGTGTATCTCTCGCCCTCCCCTCCACCCCCGCTCATGCCCTGTGTGTCTCTCTCCCTCCCCTCCACCCCCGCTCATGCCTCGTGTGTCTCTCTCCCTCCCCCACTCCCGCTCATGCCCCGTGTGTCTCTCTCCCTCCCCCCCACTCCCGCTCATGCCCCGTGTGTCTCTCCCCCTCCCGCCCACCCCACGCTCATGCCCCGTGTGTCTCTCCCCCTCCTGCCCACCCCTCGCTCATGCCCCATGTGTCTCTCACCCTCCCGCCCCCCCTCTCATGACCCGTGTGTCTCTCTCCCCTTCCCCCACTCCCCGCTCATGCCCCGTGTGTCTCTCCCCCTCGCGCCCACCCCCCGCTCATGCCCCTTGTGTCTCTCCCCCTCCTGCCCACCCCCTGCTCATGCCCCGTGTGTCTCTCTCCCTCCCCCCACCCCCCGCTCATGCCCCGTGTGTCTCTCTCCCCTTCCCCCACCCCACGCTCATGCCCCGTGTGACTCTCTCCCTCCCCCCCACCCCCACTCATGCCCTGTGTGTCTCTCTCCCTCCCCCCACCCCCCGCTCATGCCCCGTGTGTCTCTCTCCCCTTCCCCCCACCCCCGTTCATGCCCCGTGTGTCTCTCTCCCTCCCCCCCACTCCCGCTCATGCCCCGTGTGTCTCTCCCCCTCCTGCCCACCGCCCGCGCATGCCCCGTGTCTCTCTCCCCTCCCCCCCACCCCCGCTCATGCCCTGTGTGTCTCTCTCCCTCCCCCCCACCCCCGCGTGTCTCTCTCCCTCCCTTCCCCCCCACTCATGCCCTGTGTGTCTCTCTCCCTCCCCTCCACCCCCGCTCATGCACCGTGTGTCTCTCTCCCTCCCCCCACCCCCGCTCATGCCCCGTGTGTATCTCTCCTTCCCCCCCACCCCCGCTCATGCCCCGTGTGTCTCTCCCCCTCCCGCCCACCCCCGGCTCATGCCCCGTGTGTCTCTCCACTTCCCGCCCACCCTCGCTCATGCCACGTGTGTCTCTCTCCCTCCACCCCAGCCCCGCTCATGCCCCGTGTGTCTCTCTCCCCTCCCCCCACCCCCCGCTCATGCCCCGTGTGTCTCTCTCCCCTTCCCCCCACCCCCTGCTCATGCCCCGTGTGTCTCTCTCCCTCCTCCCGGCTCATGCCCCGTGTGTCTCTCTAACTCCCCCCACCCCCTCTCATGCCCCGTGTGTCTCTCCCCCTCCCGTCCACCACCCGTTCATGCCCCGTGTCTCTCTCCCCTTCCCTCCACCCCCCGCTCATGCCCCGTGTGTCTCTCTCCCTCCCTCCCACCCCCGCTAATGCCCCGTGTGTCTCTCTCCCTCATCCCCACCCCCGCTAATGCCCCGTGCATCTCTCTCCTCCTCCCCTCCGCCCCCACTCATGCCCCGTGTGTCTCTCTCCCTCCCCTCCACCCCCGCTCATGCCCCGTGTGTCTCTCTCCCTCCCCCACCCCCCGCTCATGCCCCGTGTGTCTCTCTCCCTCCCCCCACCCCTGCTCATGCCCCGTGTGTCTCTCTCCCTCCCCCTACCCCTGCTCATGCCCCGTGTGTCTCTCTCCCCCCCCACCCCCGCTCATGCCCCGTGTCTCGCACCTTCCCCCCACCCCCCGGTCATGACTCGTGTATCTCTCTCCCTCCCCCCACCTCCGCTCATGCCCCGTGTGTCTCTCACCCTCCCCCCACCCCCGCTCATGCCCCGTGTGTCTCTCTCCCTCCCCCCACCCCTGCTCATGCCCCGTGTGTCTCTCCCCCTCCCGCCCACCCCCTGCTCATGCCCGGTGTGTCTCTCCCCCTCCCGCCCACCCCCTGCTCATTCTCCGTGTGTCTCTCCCCCTCCCACCTACCCCCCGCTCATGCCCCGTGTGTCTCTCTCCCTCCCCCCCACCCCCGATCATGCCCCGTGTGTCTCTCTCCCCTTCCCCCACCCCCCGCTCACGCCCCGTGTGTCTCTCAAGCCTCCTCCCACCCCCGCTCATGCGCCGTGTGTCTCTCCCCCTCCCGCCCAGCCCCCGCTCATGCCCGTGTGTCTCTCCCCCTCCCGCCCACCCCCGCTCATGCCCCGTGTGTCTCTCTCTCCCTCCCGCCCACCCCCGCTAATGCCCCATGTGTCTCTCTCCCTCCCCCCACCCCTGCTAATGCCCCGTGTGTCTCTCTCCCCCCCCACCCCTGCTCATGCCCCGTTTGTCTCTCCCCCTCCCGCCCACCCCTTGCTCATGCCCGGTGTGTCTCTCCCCCTCCCGCCCACCCCCTGCTCATTCTCCATGTGTCTCTCCCCCTTCCGCCCACCCCCCGCTCATGCCCCGTGTGTCTCTCCCCCTCCCCCCCACCCCCGATCATGCCCCGTGTGTCTCTCTCCCCTTCCCCCCACCCCCCGCTCACGCCCCGTGTGTCTCTCGAGCCTCCCCCCACCCCCGCTCATGCCCCGTTTGTCTCTCCCCTCCCGCCCAGCCCCCGCTCATGCCCCGTGTGTCTCTCTCTCCCTCCCGCCCACCCCCGCTAATGCCCCATGTGTCTCTCTCCGTCCCCCCACCCCTGCTAATGCCCCGTGTATCTCTCTCCCTCCCCTCCACCCCCGCTCATGCCCTGTGTGTCTCTCTCCCTCCCCTCCACCCCCGCTCATTCCCTGTGTGTCTCTCTCCCTCCCCCACCCCGGCTCATGCCCCGTGTGTCTCTCTCCCTCCCCCCACTCCCGCTCATGCCCCGTGTGTCTCTCCCCCTCCCGCCCACCCCCCGCTCATGCCCCGTGTGTCTTTCCCTCCTCCCACCCCCGCTCATGCCCCGTGTGTCTCTCCCCTTCCCACCCACCCCCCGCTCATGCCCTGTGTGTCTCTCCCCTTCGCCCCACCCCCGCTCATGCCCCGTGTGTCTCTCTCCCCCCCCACCCCCGCTCATGCCCCGTGTCTCGCACCTTCCCCCCACCCCCCGCTCATGCCTCGTGTATCTCTCTCCCTCCCCCCCACCTCCGCTGATGCCCCGTGTGTCTCTCACCCTCCCCACCACCCACCGCTCATGCCCC